>NC_054485.1:40411604-42911604 GCF_017639515.1 Carcharodon carcharias
CAGAGGCAGGACTGGATATGCATTGGTTGCCTACTCCAAGGAGCCGATCAGACCCAATTAAGAAGTCATTTTATGGGCTCGTCAGCTGCATGAGGCGGCCACTAGCTAAATCCAGACAGCCTCCCTGCAACAGCCGAGAAGCTCATCGGAGCTCGAGTTTCGATGATCTAAAGAGGGGGCTGTGGGCAGTGAAGGCAGCCCACTGACCCCCAGCTAACTCCTTGGAGGGGTTTTGCCTCCGGCCCTCAGGCCCCAGCATTTTTATAAGTTTTTGAAAATTAGATGGCCCAGCTCCTGAGGTCTCCTGCCGCATCCCCCCCCTCCCCCCCACCACCCCCGCCCCCATGGCGCTATTGAGGCTTCAGAGCTGCTAATTCTCCAATTGGACCAGCAACATCAGAAGTCTGCCGACCTTCCTTAATTGGACAGTGAGCCCACAGGCAGCCAATTACCCAGAAGGAAAAACAGTAAAAACTGAGAAATAAGAATACTGCTCTATCATTCAGTACAATCATGGCTGACCTTGGGCTTCAACTTTCTTTCCTCTGCATGTCCCTTAGTGCCCTGAAACACCAAACATCTGTCTGTCTCAGCCTTAAATATATTCAATGATGGATCATTCACAACCCTCAGGGGTAGAGAACTTCAAATATTCACAACCCTTTGAGTGAAGAAATTTTCCCTCATCTCAGTCTTAAATCACAGCCTCATATGCTGAAGCTGGACCCCCTTGTTCTGGATTCCTCAACCAGGGGTAACAACATCTCAGTAACTACCCTGTCAAACAAACATTTTCATAATCTTGAATGTTTCAATGGGATCACCTTGCATTTTTTAAACTCTAGAGAATATAGACCCAATTTACTCAGCCCCTGGATCCTTTAGGATACCGCTTTCAAACCAGGGACCGATCTAGTGAACATTCACTGTACCACCTCCAACGCAAGCGTACTCCTCCTTTAAAATGGAGACCAAAATTGCAAAAAATATTCCAAGTATATTGCACATAATATACGAAAGCCCTGCACAACTGCAGAAAGAATTCTTTACTCTTGTACTCTTATCTCCTTGCAACAATAATGAAGAAAAGAAAAGCAATATATTATTTAAATGGAGAGAGATTGCAGAACTCTGAGGTATAGAGGGACCTGGGTGTCCTGGTACATGAATCACAAAAAGTTAGTATGCAAGTACAGCAAAGGATTAGGAAGGCAATGGAATGTTGTTGCTTATTGAAAGGGGAATGGGATATAAAAGGATATTTTGCTACAATTCCAGAGGGCATTGGTGAGACCACACCTGAGTACTGTGTACAGTTTTGGTCTCCTTATTTAAGAAAGGGTATAAATATGTTAGAAGTAGTTCAGAGGAGGTTCACTCAACTGATTCCTGGGATGCGGGGATGAGGAAAGGTTGGACAGGTTGGGTCTGTATCCATTGGAGTTTGGAAGAATGAGGGGGTGGTCTTTTTGGAACTTACAAGATCCTGAGGGGACTTGACAGGGTGGATGCTGAAAGGATGTTTGCCCTTTTGGGAGAGACTAGAGCTAGGGGATACAGTTTAAAAATAAGGAGTCTCCTATTTCAGACGGAAATGAGAAGAATTTTTTTCTTTCAGAGGGGTTGTGAGTCTTTGGAACTCCGTTTCCCAGATATTGGTGGACGCGGGGTCATTCAATATTTTTAAGACAGAGGTAGATAGATTCTTGACTAACAAGGGGGTCAAAGGTTATTGGGGGTAGGCAGAATGTGGAGTTGAAGCCACAATGATCTTAGTGAATGGTGGAGCAGGGTCATTGGGATGAATGACCTATTCATGCCCCTAATTTGTTTGTTCTTATGTTCATATAAAGGTCAACATGCTGTTTGCTTCTCTAATTGCTTGCTGTATCTGCATACTAACTTTTTATGTTCCTTGTATGAGTGTACCCAAATCTCTCTGAACATCAACAATTACAATTTTCACAGCTTTTAAAAAATATTCTGTTTTTCTATTCTTACGACCAAAATATATAACTTCACCTTTCCCCACTTTAAACTCCATCTGCCACCCTGTTGCCCGCTCACTTAACCTGCCTATATCTATTTGCAGCCTCTTGTCCTTCTCACAGCTTGCATTCTCACCTGGCTTTGTATCATCAGCAAACTTAGATATGTTGTGGTCAATCTCTTCATCTAAGTTATTCATATACATATTGTAAATATCTGAGACCCTGCACTGATTCTTGTGGCATTCACAGCCTACAAATTGAAAATGCCCCATTTATCCATATTCTCTGCTTCCTGCCCATTAAATAATCCTTTATCCACGCTAATGTATCACTCCCAGCTCCATGAACTCTTATCTTGTGTATTAAACTTTTATCAAATGTCTTTTGGAAATCCAATTCCCCTTTACCTACCCTATTAGTTACATTCTCAAAAAACTCTAAATTTGTCAGACAGGATTTCCCTTTTATAAAACCATGTTGACTTGTTCTAACCATACTATGCTTTTCTAAGTGCATTGTTAGAATTTCATTCATAATAGATCCCATCACTTTCCTGATGTCTGATTTCAGACTAATTGGCCTTGAGTTCCCTGTTTTCTTTCTCCCTCCTTTCTACAATAGCAGTGTTACATTTGCTAACTTTAAACCTGCTGGGACCATTCCAGAATTTAGGGAATTTTGGAAATTTATAGCTAGTAGGTCCACTATCTCTACAGCTATCGCTCTTAGAACCATGGGATGTACATCAAAAGGAACTGGGGATTTGTTAGATTTTAATCCATTGAGTTTCTTCAGTACCTTTTTCCCTCTCATATTAATTTTCTTACTTTTATTCGCTCCTTAGTTATTCTCTATTTCTGCTATGTACCTTGACTCTTCTACTGTGAAGATAGCCACAAAATATTTGTTAAATGTCTCTGCCATTTCTTCAGTCCCCATGATAATTTCTCCTGCCTCTGCTTCTAAAGGACCAACATTTACTTTAGCTACTTTTTTTCCCCTTTTTATATACTTGTAAAAACTCTATCAGTTTTTATATTCCTGGTTAGTTTACCCTTTCCCCCCCCTTTTAAACAACTTTTTGGTGACTTTTTGCTGATTTTTAAATCACTCCCAATCCTCAGGCTTACTACTCTTCTTTGCAACATTATAAACCTCTTCTTTTAATCTAATACCATCCTTAACCTTCTTAGCAAGTTAAAGTCAAATCTTTCTCACTAAGATTTATTTTTCAATGGAATGTATATTTGTTGAACATTTTGAATTGTTTCTTTAATTTTTTCCCCCTGTTATACCTATGTTATTGACTTTGTTTTTGTTTCAGGTTCTTGTTTGTGAATGGGGTACATCATTTTCAGGTTTAATGTGGGATTCAATTGTATTATGATCACTATTTCCCAGTGGATCTATGACATTATTAATCTTGACAGTGACTAATAATATAACTGAGGGTGAGATAATTGGTTTCTACCAGCTCTCAATCAGAATGCCACAGTATTTCAACACTGTGAGAGAAAGCAACACTTGTGGTCTAAATCAGACAAGTTTGTCTCTTACTATTCAACATTGAATGCTTTGAGAATTGATATGTCAGCATAATGCCTCCTTGGTCTCTGTTCTGGGGAGCTTTCACTGTCCAAAGGGAGATCACACAAAATGTTTTTGCAGAAAGCTTGTTGAGCACCTCCAAATTCCTGAGCTTTGGCTCATTTGTCATCTTAATTCTTCATCCTGCTGTCCTGCCAACCTCTCTACCCTCAGCCTCCTGCAGTGTTCCAATGAAGCTCAAAATAAGCTTGAGAAACAGCACCTGATCTTTCGATTACGCACTTAACAGCTTTCCAGAGTCAACATCGAGATCAACAATTTCAGACCGTAACTTCTGCTCCCTTTTTTTTCCTTCTTCCTTGCAGGCTTTTGTTTAACTCTCATTTTTCCCTCGTTCGTGCTTTCAGATGGCAGCTGCTCATCATTCTGCCATTCACATCTTCTCTAGACACATCTTATGTTTCTTCACTTGTCTCATCACCACTTCATCTGCTCTTACAGCACCAACTCTTTTGTCATGTAATCTCTTATGTCTTCCACCCTATCACAGAACTTCCTTTTTATCCTTTTTCTCACTCTCCCCCCCTTTCACTTGCTTCAAACCTGTTACATTTCTAACTTTCCCAGTGCTGTTGAAAGGTGATCGACCTGAAACATTAATTCTGTTTCTCCCTGTTCAGCTTCTTCCTGGAATCTACTCCATCAAAGTATTTTAAGTATCCGTTATTGTCTTTTGGTGACAGAAATAGAGCAATTGCAGATTAATTAATGATGACCTGAGTTTTCTTTCGTAATCCATTTTTTATGCATTGTAGCAAAATAGCAATTATCTTTGTCCCATATGCTGCAATCTGTCAATATTTTAAAGGAAGATAATTATAACTCACAGAAAAATGATCTTGTTCTTTGAACTGGGTCAAAATTTATATCTGGAGTAGGCGGTTTGTACTTTATTAGTCCACTAGGTGGAAACATTCACTTAAAAATAGAGCAATTGACAGGTACGGACATAGAAGGTCAGATTTTCAATTCTGGGTTGGGCACCTGGCCGCCTGTTTACTTTCAGGTTCTGACCCTGTTTTGTATCCGTGTCACTGAAACTATACAATTTTCAAATGTAAATAGCTTGTTTGGCCAAGGTAAGTTGCCATCCAATTGGCAGTGTCGCATGTGGCCTGGAAATGGGACACAGTCACTTGAGGGTCCCTTGATAAGTAAGTGGCAGCCATGACTGGACCTGCTTCTTGCTGCAGAGATGATTGCTGAGGGAGAAGAACAGGATCAGGCCGGTGCTGCCATAGACAGGCAGGTACGGGCAGCCCCCAGGTTTTCTGATGCCTCTCAGGAGATCCTCAATGAAGATTTGGCCAAGAAGCAACAGATTTTGTTCCCTGCATCTGGCTTATATAAACCCCCATAGGAAACCACAAGGGCGTAGCTGGAGGTAATGGAAGAGGTGAGCAATTGTGGCTTAACTAGGAGAATGTGGGTCCAGTGCCGCAAGTGGTTCAGTGACCTCGTAAGATCTGGCATGGTGAGTGGCAAGGGGCAAATGAGTGACAGGCCTCTAACTCTGTACACAGCAGAATGCACATGAGCTCAGCAGACTGTGTGTCCATAGTGCTCCGTAACACTGTCAGAGTGAGTATCACTGAGATCTCAGCCACCCTCATATGTGGGATGTGAAGAGTGAAACAGCCCATATCAATGTCATGCTGTGAGAGTTGAGGAAGGGCAGCTCACTCATATATCACTCCCTGCTCATTCCACAGGAGATTCACGCGCTCAATACCCAGGTGGTGGCATGGACAAGAGGCGGAGCTTCAGATCGGTGCCAACTGGATGAAGGGTATTGGGTATTGCAATGGCGCCATCGTTACAGGTCATTAGCAATGGCCAGCTGGAAGTCATGAAAAGCAGGGTCATTTGACAGCTGTCCTCAGGTGAAAGGCATGGAAGAGTCTCCTGCCCAATGCACCCTGTGGCTCGCTGACTGTGACATCTCTGTTTTGCTTATGTTGATGTCCGTGCTGAGTTGTTTCAGTTCTCACCAACACCTTCTCCTTCTGGTCTCACTTGCAGGACCTGAAGCCTTCAAGCAAAGGGAGCCAACGCAAACATCGCCAGCCTCTTCAACTGGGAAAGTATCTAAAGAGCTTGCATTGTCGCATCCTACCTCTGTACCATCCACCAGTGCAAACACACACAGCTGGGTGCGACCACAATTTAGATTAGAATGGGGAGCACTGGGTGAGCAGCACATCACCAGTGAGCAGGAGGAGGAGAGTGAGGCAGAGTCAGCTGTGGGCATGCCACTCGGAGGACAGAGGACAGTCACAACAATGCTCCGTAGGAATAAGATGCTGGGCCTTGGATATCATAAAGAGGGTCTTTGTGGAGCATCAGAAACAGATGAGTTCTTGAATGTCGGAGGTATTCCGGAGCCATGGGCAGACAAAGGAAGAGTCCAAGCATGGCTTGTGTTCCATCATGGCTCAGGGATTTGAGTGAGATCATTGAGAGGGTGGCCACCCTCATGGAGAGCCATACACATCAATACTCTGAGTGGATGCAGGATCATCGTTCTGACATGCACAAGAAGAGTGGCACTCTCTGTTGCATGACACTCTCTGACGTACACTGTCACTGATGGCACAGGGACACATGGAGTGGATGCCAGCTGTGCCCCAGCCAGTGGCCTCATCTTGCCATCAACAGCACCATAAAAGGGCTGAGACAGCCAAAGAGGCTGATGAAGGGGGTACCAGTGTCACCCCTCTCATGCTCAGCTCCCCCAAATCAGGGACCATCCCTACCGTAAGGCTGTGACAGAGGTTTCACCTGCAATGACACTGGTGCAGCAGCCTGTGAAGGAGCCCCATTGGGTGCCTCTATGATGAGGATGGAAGTCACAGGCATCTCAACCAGATGCTGGTACCAGGGAATAGGCTGCCTCCACCTCATCCACAAGGGGAGAACCGTGTAGGAGTGGGCATGAGCAGAACACTCCACGCTGTTAGTTTCATTTTGTGATACAGAGTGAACTGGCTCCCCTCTATTCAACCTCCTTCATTAGTCACAACAAAGGTTTAAGTTCCTTTTTAATGAGGAGATACCTTTTCCGAATCCAAATGTATTTAACTATTTAAGCTGTGAACAATAGGGTGCCAATCAGACAAGATTTTCTTGAGACTAAAAGAGAGCAAATTTATTAACCACTAAACCAGAGGGAAAAAAATAAAACACAATGTCTCACACACAGGTGCTAGAAATAAGGGAAGTTGGAACCCAATAAAAAAAATTAAAAGCTTATACAGTTAAGTGTCCCTTGATTGGCCTGGAGGCATAGATTTTTAACATTTCAGCCGATTTGGATTTTCTGGTATCTTGGATGCAGTCAGATGTAGAAGATGTTGTGACCGTTATGATATCTCAGTTCACAGGTCGATTTCTGATAGGTGACCTCTCAAACCAGGTGACATGCACTTTTTCCAAAAGAGAGAGAGGGAGAGAGAGAGAGACAAGCTTTCAGCCTGTTTCCTCTGCTGAAAGTTTTCTTGACACTGCCTGTGTCACTTGCAATCTCCCTGCAGCGGCTGTAGCCTGGCCTGTTATAAGTATTTTCAAGGGGGTTAGAGGTCTGTTTGTGGCAGCCATTGTTTCAATATCCAGTACTTTGCATTTTAAAGTCTCTTCCTTAGACAATGAAGAGTTTCGATGGATCTTTGAATTATAGGAAATGTCCCTCTATTCACACTTCCCTGAGGGTGTCTTGTTTACTTTTACACCTTCACCTTGGGTGGCCTTGCAGTTTTAAGTAGTTTGTTCTGTGCCATTTCAAATTGCAAAATTTCCAGTCAGGTTGAAACTTGAAAAGTCATTTTTCAAAAATAGAGTGGCATAGCCTCGTGACAACTTTATGAGTCACCGAGGTGATGTTTGCCCTGGTTGAGTTTTCATCAATTTATGTAGTTTTAAAAATATTGTTTGACGATATCACGGTGTGTTCTTTGTGTTCATGGATTGTGGTTGGGTCTGAGAAGAAGGCTATGGAGGTATTGGAGGGAGGGTATGCCATGGACTTGTTGCAAGTGCTGGGCCTGTGAGGTGGGGCAATGGTGGCAGTGGAGACTCAATGTTCAGTGGATGACAATGGGATTATCTAAATGTGTGTGCTGGCTGGAAACCCTGTTCCTGTGGTAAAGGTTCAGATTGGGAGATATGTTACTTAGACCTGGAAGTCACTCAGGTGAAGCATTGACAAATTAGCATGACCCCTGCAACCATGCCAGCCTTCCAATTGATGTGAGGCCTTTGACAGTGTCAATGGTCTCCCTCCAATGTGCGAACGCTGGGCCCAACTGGAGACCCCCTTCATCCTTCTTTTCCTCCTCATCCCCATCATCCTCCAATGAAGAGTGTTACATCATTCCCTCCTCCTCATCCAGCTCTTTGTACAGTGATGCCGTGGAGTGCATAACAGACAAATACAATGTGAGACACTCTGGCTGATTTGTACTGGAGGGCACCACCTAACTGGTCAAAGCTACAGAAGTGAATCTTCAAAATGCTAAAGGTCTGTTCAATGCAGGTTCGTGTTAGGAGATGGCTCTGGTTGTAACACCTCTCCATATCCTTGTCTGTGTACCAGATGGGCATTAGGAGCTACCTTCTCAGGTGAGGAAAATTTCTATCCTCCAGCAGCCATACACAGAGTCTGCATGTTGGTCTGGAAGAGCAGCATCTAGGACTCTTGCAGGATGAAAGAATCATGACAGCTGTGTGGGAACTGAGCACAGACCTGCAAGATGTGCTTCCTGTGGTCACAGATCAGCTGCACATTCAATGAGTGGACAACTTTTCTGTTCAGGAATCTGGCTGGCTGGTCCGTTATTGCCTTGATGACTGCATGGGTGCAATCAATGATCTCCTGGATCTGAGGGAATCCAACGATGGTGACAAAGTTCAATGCCCTCTGCGTCTGTGCTGGCCCTTCTGTATAAAAACGGATGTAATCTCCACCCTCCACAATAGGACATCTATGAACTCCCTGGTGGCCTGATCAGCTGCTAACAGAGAGATGCCAACCAGATCTGCAGCTGACCTCTGGAACAATGCCTAAGAGTTCTGCACCATGGTGACCTTGACAGACATAGGTAGGGGAATGCCATGGGGCCTGTGAGGCATCAAGTCACTGTGGACCAGAGTGCAAATCTCCAAGACCATCTGCCTGGATTGGAGCAGTCTGCTCTGGCACTGGTGCTGTGTCATCTCCAGGTAGTTGACCCTTGGTCATATACCTGATGTCGTCCTCTAGCCTCCTCCTGACCAGGAGGATTGCACAGCTGAAGCTTCTCCTCGCAGTTCTTCTCAATATCAGAGGAGCCTGTTCCATCTCCAGTCACTGAGCTGTCAATGGTTTGTGCAGCAGGGCTTCCTCTGCTACCCTGGTGATGGCAACAGCTTGACCTGTCTTTCAGGACTCCAAGCTCTCCCTGTTGAGAAATGCAAGCTTTTTAGCAGCAGCAATGGCAACTCTATGCCACTGGTTGAGCAGCTGAGCATGAGTTCAACAGTGCTTCCATTATACCTGATGACTCCGCCCTGTGTGCCCAGCAGGTTTATCCTTACATGTTCCAAGCACTGTGTGTTCCCCAAGCCTGCTGATTGAAAATCCCAAACTGGCTCAGTGAATCTTTTTAATTTGTCCCACAAGTACCTTAATAGCTGTACGGCATTGAAAATTACTTTGTGAATTTTGTCCACTTGAGGCTACCATACACACATGTACCAGCAGAGGGAGTCTGCTAAGAAGCTCATGCGATTCTAATTCTTAATGTCTCTGGCTGAATATATAACCATTCTTGTCCCCATAACATCACAATGACAACAGGATGATGAAAAATAAGGAACATTGCTTTCAGGTATGAAACCTTTGGATGTTTTTGTATACTTCTTGCAGACAGCATTTTAAGTTGGGGATGCAGGGATATGCTGAGGTTGTGTTAGATATGAAGAGGAGGCACTCCAGCTTGGGTTTAGTGAAAGGAAAGCTTGCACAATGCACGCGCATGCACACTCACACACACACACACACACACACACACACAGACTCACACAGATACACACAGATCTTGCAAAAATAACCATTCAATCAAGAAAAAATCTTGAATCATTACAGAGAAGAGGTACAGGGAAGGGGCATGGCCAATAAGTGTGACGGCAACAGAGTGAGTACTTTGGAATTTGATTCAAAGTGGGAATTCAGTGCATAGGGGGAAAGAAGTGCTTTAGGTAAGGTTTATTGCAAGTAGAGCTTATTGATTTGGGAGTTTGGTGAAGTGGGAGAGAGGGTGCACCTTTCTTCTACTCTTTTTCAGCCTCCAGCATTTGATTTCCACTTTGGTGCAACAGAAGGAGTAGGTTAATCAGTATCTGGTAAGTAACGGGAGAGGCACAAGAGCTTTAACATCTAGCAGGAGCTCGGTCTGTAAGCTGACTGTATTCTGCAAAAGATAAAAAGGATGTAATTTGGAAACAGGTAAGGGATTCATTGGTGTGCATTTTGTTCATTTATTCTTTAATACTTAGGTGATTTATAGGTCATTTCAAGGTCTTATTAGTATTGGTGAAATTCGCTAGCATTAATAAAGCTTATTGGGAGCAGTAGGGTTTATAAATTGTGATTTAACTAAGAAACTAAGAAAAGTTATCATACAATAAAGATGGAAGGGCAAGTGAGGTGCTGCCATTGCAGGATGTGGGAGCTTCTGGAAGCCGCTGTGCTCCAGGGCACTAAGTGTCTATGTTACAGGAACTTTGGCTCCGAGTTATTGAGTTGGAGGCTGAGCTACAGGCACTGCGACACATCAAGGAGGGGGAAAGTTGCCTGGATGCTTTGAACTAGGAGGCGGTCACACCCTTTAGGTTAGGGCCTACTGAATTGGCTCCCTCTATTTAAGAAGGGAGGGAGGCAGAAAACAGGAAACTATAGGTCAGTTAGTTTGCCATCTGTCATGGGGAAGGTGTTAGAATCGATCATTAAGAAGGTTATAGCTGGGCGCTTAGAAAATCTCAAGGTAAGTGGAAAGAGTCAGCATGAAAGAGAAATCACGTCTAACCAATTTATTGGTGTTCTTTGAAAGAGTGACATGCACTGTGGATAAAGAGGAGCCTGTAGATGTGCTGTACTTGGATTTCCAGAAGGCATTTGACAAGGTGCCACATCAAAGGTTATTGCTCAGAGTAGAAGCTCGTGGTGTGGGGTGTAGCATATTAGCATGGACATAACATTGACTGGCTGGCAGAAAATAGAGTATGCATAAGAAGTTCTTTTTCTGATTGGCAGGATGTGACGAGTGGAGATCTGCAGGGGTCTGTGTTGGAACGTTAGCTTTTCACAATTTATATCAATGACTTAGGTGAGGGGAGTGAAGACTTGGTAGCTAAATTTGCAGATGATACAAAGATAGGTAGGAAAGTATGTTGCGTAGCGGACATAAGGAAGTTACAAACGGATATAGATCGTTTGAGTGGGCAAAAATTTGGCAGATGGAGTACAATGCGCATGGTCAGCGAGCCTGGAAGTAGCTGCAGTGTCCCCTTTCTGCCTGGAACAATGTGATTTCATGTTGGCTAGCCAATTAAGTCAGCCAGCATGAAACAGCCAGCATAAAATGCGCCCAGACATTGGTGCAGCGCTGCTGGCGGGTGCAGGAGCATGGCTGGCCCCAGGTGACATCACCAATCCAGTATGCACAGAATAGAAAAATTCTGATGAGTAAGAAAAAGGGATGGACACAATATCCGTGATTAACTAGAAAGCTTAAAGATAGTGTCAAACTTAAAGAAAAAGCATATAATTGTGCAAAGATAGGTGGAAGGCCAGAAGATTGGACAGAATATCAGGAGCAGCAAAGAATGAATAAAAACCTAGGGCAGAATTTTTCCTTCGTCAGACGGGCAGACACCTGACCCGAACGGGAATAGTGCACGATGGCTTCGGGCGAGCATCCCAGCATCATCGCACACTCGTACAATATTGCGGTCAGCGGGCATGCACAGGAATTGGCAGCGCTCTCACCGACAGTTAAGAGGACTGTTGGAGGGCTTAAAAGACCATTGCATTTTTTGCAAAACCTCATTAATGGGCGGGATGAAGTTTCGACCAGTGATTTAAAAAAATATATAAACTTTTAAAACTCATTTTAACATGCCCCTGTTCATATGACAGAGTCACACGAGGGGACATGTCTTCCTCATTTTTCAATTCCTTATTTTTAATCTTAAAAATCTTCAGCTCCCTGAGGCAGCTTTGTGTCTTCAGGGAGCTTTCACTGAGCTTACCCGCGCGCATGCGTTGACATCTGTGCTTGTCCTCCTCCCCCACCACCCAGACAGCGCTGAGTGTTTCAGTGCATGATTCACACTGGCTGGCCGTTAATTGGCCAGCCAGCATGAAATCACGGCTGGGGCCTGATCACGGGTGGCAGTTGGTTTTATGGCCACTCTCAGGCCCGCCCGTTGTGCCTGCCCGGCGAGGTAAAAATCTTGCACCTAATGAGGAGGAGAAAAATTAGAGTATGAGCGATAGCTAACCAGAAATAAAAAAAAGATAAGAGATTTTATAAATATTTAAAAAAGAAAAGCATCAAAGTGAGTGTTGGTCCTATAGAAAGTCTGGAGATTGATAATGGAAATAAAGGAGATGGCAGATGAATTGAACAGGTATTTTGCATCACTTTTCACTATAGAGGATACAAATAACATCCCAGAAGCAGCTATAAACCAGGAAATGGAAGTGGGGAAGGAAGTCAAGAAAATTACAGTCACCAGAGAAGTGGTACTGAGTAAATTGTAGGAGCTCCAGGCTGACAAGAGCTCAGGTCTTGTTGGACTTCACCCTCCGGTCTTAAAAGAAGTGTCTGGTGAGATAATAGATGCATTGGTTTTAACTTTCCAAAACTCCCTAGATTCGATTGGAATCCAATCCCATTAGATTGGAAGATAGCAAATGTGACTCCATTATTCAAAAATGGAAGGAGACAGAAAGCCGGAAATTACAGGCCAGTTAACTTAACATCCATTGTAGGGAAAATGTTAGAAGCTATTATTAAAGAAGTTATAGCAGGGCACTTGGAATAGCTAAAGGTCATCAGGCACAGCCAGCATGGTTTTGTGAAAGGGAAATCATGTTTAACCAACTTACTGGAGTTCTTTGTGGAAGTAACATGTGCTGTGGATAAAGGGGAACTGGTGGATGTACTGTACTTAAATTTCCAGAAGTCATTTGATAAAGTGCCACATGAAAGTTTACTACAGAAAATAAAAGTTCATGGAAAAGGGGGTAACATATTGGCATGGATGGAAGATTGGCTGGCTAATAGGAAGCAAAGAGTGGGCATAAATGGGTCTTTTTCAGGTTGGCAAGATGTAATGAGTAGCGGGCCATAGGATCACTGCTGGGACCTCAACTTTTTGCAACTTATATAAAAGACTTGGATGAAGGGATTGAAGGGATAGCTTCCAAATTTGCTGATGACACAATGATAGGTAGGAAAGTAAGTTGTGAAGTGACTATATGGAAGCTACAAAATGATATAGATAGGTTAAGTGAGTGGGCCAAGATCTGGTAAATGGAGTTTAATGTGGGAAAATGTGAAATTGTCCATTTTGGCAGGAAGAATAAAAGAGAAGCATATTATCTAAATGGTGAGAGATTGCAGAGCTCTGAGGTGCAAAGGGACCTGGGTGTCCTAGTGCATGAATCACAAAAGGCTAGTATGCAGGTACAGCAAGTAATTAGGAAAGCTATTAGAATGTTATCATTTATTGTGTGGGGGATTGAATACAAAAGTAGGGAGGTTATGCTTCAGTTGTACAGGGCACTAATGAGACAATATTTGGAACACTGTGTACAGTATTGGTCACCTTATTTAAGGAAGGATATAAATGCATTGGCAACAGTTCAGAGAAGGTTTACCAGACTCATTCCTGGAATGGGTGGTTTGTCTTATGAGGAAAGGTTGGACAGACTAGGCGTGTATCTGCTGGAGTTTAGAAGAGTTAGAGGTGACTTGATTGAAACATAAAAGATCTTGAGGGGTCTTGACAGGTGGATGTGGAGAGGATATTTCCTCTTTGTGGGAGAATCTAGAACTATGGGTCACTGTTTAAAAACAGAGTTGAGGTGAAATTTATTCTCTCAGATGGTCTTGAGTCTTTGGAACTCTCTTCCTGAAAGGCGGTGGAAGCAGAATCTTTGAATATTTTTAAGGCAGAGGTGGATAGATTCTTGGTAAGCAAGGGGGTGATGTGTTATCAGGGGTAGGTGGGATGCAGATTTCAGGTTACTATCAGATCAGCCATGATCTAATTAAATGGCGGAGCAGGCTCAAGGGGCTGAATGGCCTACTCCTGTTCCTTGTTTGTATGTTCGTAAAACACGCCAGTGCAGAACACATCTTGAGAAGTGTGACATGCAGAAGTCGAGGCCTACAGTCAGGGCGTTGTTCACATCATGGACATCCGAAGAGCAGAAAATGATGGATCCCGACAGCAACAACACACTGGAGGAACATCCATAGCATGCTGGGCGGATTCTCAGGGACATGGCTCCACCATGAAGCAGCTCACAGAAAGTGGAAAGTCACCGTTGAGGGACTACTTACAATGGATGATGGCCGAGGTGTTGGAGAGGAACATTCCACTGTCTTTGGGAGAGAAAGATGTAATGTGGGGTGTGAGAGGAAGATTTAGGATCAACTAGGAGAGGAAGAGGTGTTGGGGGGGCAGGGGAGGTGGGATGAGGATGGAAGACAAGGAACAAAGGTGTCGGTGGGGCTAGGTTGGGAAGGGGGGAACAAAGGTGTCGGCGGGGGGGGGGTGAGGTTGGGAGGGGGGAACTGAGGTGTCGGGGCGAGGTTGGGAGAGGGGGGAAGTACAGGGGAGGAGGACGTAACAGGGAGAAGACGGAAACTGGGGAAGTAAATGTAAGGGTGGTGGAAGGTGGAAGGGAAGGAGTTAGAACAGGGGAGGGAGTAAAGGTGGAGGAACAGGTAAGGCTTGAGGGAAGAATCAGTGGGGGGGGGAAGGACTAAGTGGGATGGGAGTCTGGGGTGGGGGAAAGGGGGTCCAAGGGGGTAAGGGGTCTGGAGCAGGGAAGTGGTTCTATGGGGGTAAAGTGACCGGAATGGGGGATATCCAGATGAATGTGAAAGGGAGGGCTCTGATGAGTCCATGAATGCCCCCTGGGGAGCGAACTGAATGTGGGCATGGCACAAGTGAATGGTGAGGATGACTGAGGACAGAGTGAGGTGGTAGGGTGGGAGGGTGAGTGTTCGACGGTAGAAGGGATGGCAAGGGTGGTTGGTTGGGGCTCAGAGACAGACACGGACCCTGGGGGTGGGAAGGAGGGGGTCAGGGTGGTGAATGTGGATGGGGATGGGATTTTTGGGAAGGAAGGGAACTTGCACATTCACCTAGACATTCCCGAAAGAAAAGGGTTGTGGCTGGTAGGTCATGGACGGGAGGTGGAAGGTGATGCCGGGAGGTCAGTGGTGATGGGGGAAAGGAAATGGGGTACTTGTGGAGGGGAAAGGATGGGTTTGCAAATGAAGATCTAAATCACCGTGATGCTATCGAAATCAAAAGTGAAATGAGAGTTGTGGTGGGCGAGATCAGGTGTTGCATGGTAGTGTAATCTTTGGGTGTGTGGAGATGCAGGTCAGCTCAGATGGACAACTGAAAGCGAACCCTAGCAGGCAGTATTTAAAATTCTCAGGACATTGAGGTGAGTATGGTATGGGAAAGATCTGCGTGCAAAGGGGACTTGGAGGGAGAGGACAGCATCTGAGGTTCCTGAGTGGATGACCCAGGGGTGTCCAGCTGCCTCGCCTCCTCCCTTCGGGTGCCCAGGAGCCCCAGCCAGACTCATTGAGGGGAAGGAGCACCTGGAAGGGCATTGAGGTGCCCCATTTTCCTCGCGCGTTGCCACTGCAGGAGCTTACCCATGGCTCCTGCAATGGAGTGCAGTTCTGTACACATCTCCAAGTTCTGCTAGACCAGGGTCTCCATGTTGTCCGACAACCTCGCTATGGAGATGTCCATACATGCACATGTGGGCACCTCTACAGCAGAAAGCAGACGGGCGAGCTCCTGCATCTCTCATCTCTGTTGAGGGCTTCCAACAGTTCTATGTACTGTTCCCCTGCCTTCTGCTGACCTTCAGGATAAGTTGGAAGGCCAAATCCAGAGACTCATCATCTGACTCAGACCTCACAGATACCTCTTCCCCAGCAGCTCTTCGAGAGCCGGGGAGCTCAGCTGAAACTGACTCCTCCTGCTGCGGACACATTTCCGCACAGTGACCACTAGATTGTGAATCCAAGTCCCCTCTAGGTCTAGATCCCATCGAGATGAATTGTCTCTGCACTGGTGGAGGGTGTGGGTAAGCGCTGTGACAGGTCTTCCAGGCTGCTTAATTCCAGCTCTTTATTGGAGGAGGTGTCCCCTTGGCTGGAGGTGACGACTTGGATGGAGCTGAGGGACTGGCTGGCTGAGGCCGTCTGTCGCTTGGCAGAGCTCCCTGTGAACCAGAGTAGAGATAATTAGTGCATGGCAGCAGAGTCAAAAGCAAGAGAGAGCACTCATGGTTGTATTGACAGAGGAATGATGTGGTGCAGGATCCTCACGAGGGTGTTTGCTGCCAACATCACTGTCACCGCAGGCACGGTCCACATCTTCATCAGTCAGTCCGATGGCACACTCCTCAAAGTGAGTGAGGGGCCTCATGATGGCCACTCCACCTCCAGTCTGGGACTTCTCCCTGCTGATGTGAGCAGGCTTCTCCTGCGTGAAAACAAATGGAGAGAGTGTGAGCAGGACACATGGCACTGCGTGGAATGTTTGTGTGGTGAGCGGAGCCATGGATGAGATGAGGACGCAAGCTCCAGGATTATGAGCCTGATGGAGGTGTGAGCGTGTGTATGTGAGTTAGTGGTGTTGTCCCTTGAGGTGTGAGATCCCTGTGGATGTGTGATGGGTTTGAGTGTGTGAGTTGAGAGTGATGAGAAGAGTGAATTACCCTGGTGGAATGGATGAGACCATTCATCCTGTAGCAGCACTGGGTGGCTGTCCTCTTTTGCAGGGCATTGGCACAGACCACCTCTGCCACAGCCTTCCATACTGGATTGGTGATGCCACTGCCCCTCCTGCGGCCGGAAGCAGGGTTCAGGACATCATGGCGGGCCTCCACAGTGTCCGAAAGGCACTCAAGGGGTGCGCCACTGAATCGGCGTTCTGCAGTCTTTTTGCCTTTTGGTGCCATCCTGTTTTCTGTGCTGTAGTCCTGGTTGGAAATTCTGAGAGCTGTGTGCGTGGCTGCACTTTAAATATGCACCTGGTGTGATGAAATGGCAAGGTGATGGCGTGCTGGGCAAATAAGAGCCCACCCGCCATTGAAATGGCGTGTTTCTGAGGAATGCATAATTAATGCACGGCTTATGGGACGATACAGCATGAGAAGCCACTATTGCGGCCGACGGATAAAACATCGTTTTCTCCACCTGCTACCACTCTTAGTACAAATCTGGGACAATTCCACCCTTTTTTTCAATGCCCTGAGTGTCTCTAATGTTTTCCATAGGTCCAGACCTCATCAGTGCCTTATTATCAATGACAGGGGCAGCAAACTTTAACACAGACGTTGTGAGGTGTAATTGGGGTCATGGCATTGCCATCTCAGAAATGTGTATGATGGAGGCAGCGCACTTGCACTGAGATTAAAGTCAAGTCTTGTCAGCCTAGCTGAAGGAGCATTGAGTCAAGGCCTCCCTGCTGTCCCTGCCTCTTTGAAGGTTCTTCAAGTCTGTCTCCTCATCCTCAACATGTGCCTGCCAGGCTCCCCGTCAGATCCATCTGTAGAGTCTTCCTCTGAGGCATGTGGAGCTGCTCTGGTATCTTCATCCTCAACTGGGTCCTCCCTTGCCAGTGCCAGATTGTGCAGAGCGCAGCAAACCATGACGATTACCGACGCACACTCTGGAGGATATTGCCGGGAACCCCGAGAACAGTCCAGACAGCAGAACCTCATCTTCAGTAGCCCTATTGTCCTCTCAATCATTGCCTTTGTCAGAATGTCCCTCTCTTCTGCCTCTGTCCTAGGGTGTCTGAGTGGCGTCATGAGCCACCTTTTCAATGGATACCCTTTGTCACCCAGCAACCAACCATCCAGCCGGGCTGGAGCCAGGAACGGCCTTGGCAGTTGGGAATGTCGCAGGATGTAGTCATCATGGGAGCTGCCAAGGTACCTTGCACAGACTTGCAGAATCTGGATCTTGTGGCCGCATGGCACCTGCATGTTGATAGAGTGATAACTCTTCCTATTCACAAAGACACCCGGCTGACCCGCTGGTGCCTTGAAGACCACATGACTGCAGCCTATGGCACCCTGGATGCAGGGGAACCCATCAACAACTGTGAAACCTCTGATTCGCTCAGCCAGGCTGGCTTGTTCTGTCTGGTACTGAATCAATGTGAGGACCCATCTGAACAGAGCTTCAGTTACAAGCTTGACACAGCTATGGAGAGCTGATTGGGACACTCCACACAGATCCCCCACTGACCCTTGGAAAGATCCGGATGCATAAAAATTGAGGGCTACTGTGACCTTCGGAGTCACTGGCACCGGCCCACCCACAGAGTTGGAGGCAATCTCCAGCCCAATAACATGGCATAATGATGTCACAATGTCCCTAGAGAGGTGGAAACTCCTGCAGCACTGGACCTCGGACATGTTGAGGTAGCTGGACCGCTGCCTGTACAATCTGGCAGCAGGATAGTGGAGCCTTCTGTGGTCCCGTCTGCCTTGTTATCCCTGCTGGCCATGCACCCCCTGTGCCTGCGCCTCTCCTCCCACAGGTGTCTCCCTGGGACGCTGCCTGCAGACACCTGGTCTGCTCTCCATTCTGCCCCTCTCTTCCTCCGCAGAGGAGGTGACCCTAGTGGACACAATCCCCATCTACTAAGATGCAGGTGGCACTGCCCTATGGACTGAAGGCTGCACTGGGCAGAAATGCTCCAAGAAAGTTGACAGATCAAAAGACTCCTCAGAACAAGACTAACAAAGCAAATACTTCTGAAGAAACCAAAGGAAAAGGTCTGAAATCTCAACAATAAAGCAACAGCAAACTCTCACCTGAACTCCTAACAACCCACACAGCCAATGCTCCTGCCCCCTATTTTCCTGCCCTTGGATAAGCTCATGTCAAATTCCAGTCAATTGCCCTTTTACTTGCCTTAAGTGGCTGATTAGTTGTCGGTGGGCCCACTGCCAACTCCCGCATGTGCCTGCCAACCGTATATCACACGAGTGCGCAATGATGTCAGGACACGCGCCGGACGTCTTCACGCACAATTTAACGTTCTTCTGGGTTGGCTGTGCACCTGAAACTAGCACGTAAAATTCTGGCCCACATCTCGAATACTGTGTGCAGTTTTGGTCTCCTTATTTAAGGAAGGGTGTAAATGCATTCGAGACGATTCAGAGGAAGTTTACCAGATAGATACCTGGAATGAGTGGGCTGTCTTTTGAGGATAGGTTGGACAGGCTGGACTTGTTTTCACTGGAGATTAGGAGAGTGAGGGGTGAATTGATTGAAGTATATAAGATCCTGAATGGTCCTGACAAGGTGGTTGTGGAAAGGATGTTTCCTCTTGTGAGTGAGTCCAGAACTAGGGGGAACAGTTGTAAAATATGAAGTCGCTCTTTTAGGACAAAGATCAGGACAAATTTTTTCTCTGCGGGTTCTGTGAATTTGCAACTCCCTGCCTCAGAAGGCAGTGGAGGCGAGGGTCATTGAGTATTTTTAAGGCAGAGGTAGATAGATTCTTGTTAGGCAAGGTAATCAAAGATAGATGGTGGTGGATGGGAATGAGGAATATGAAATACGAACAGATCAGCTATGATTTTATTGAAGGGCGGAGCAGGCCCGAAGGGCTGAATGGCCTACTTCTGCTCCTAATTCATATGTTCAAAGTTTTGTTTCTGCATTGCTATGCCCAATCTACCACCTTTTGACATGCATTCAGAGGCATCAGCTGTATTCCCACATTGGCAAAAGTGACTGTGACGTTTCGAAGATGGGATGGCAGGTTTTATAATCACAAGTGACAAAAAAAAAGGCCTAACTTCTCCACTGTGAAAGAGAAGAATTGGAAGACAGTTTTGAGACACTTACACCTGAGCAAGATGACAATGACTCAGCAAAAAAATGCACCATCAACCTACTTCACTCCCAAGAAAAATACAATTCACAAAACAATTGTCTTTGGTCGCACTATGCAAGAAGCAAACAAGACAAATTGACCAATATTGCACTAAGGCAGCTGGCAACCAAATGTGACTTCATTGATGTTGAACATATCGAACGGGAAATCAAACCACAGATAATTGAATGATGTCTCCCTAATCAACTGCACTGAAAAGCAGTCAATAAGGTCAGAAAGCTGTCAGAGTTGTTGGAGTTCACAAGATCACTATTGCTTTCAGATTCCAGAGCTACTGAACTTGAGGCTGATAAAATTAGCCACCACACTTGAAGCTCAACTCACTTTAAATCTGTGCCCTCCTTGGAGAGAAAAAGGCAAAGAGGAGATTTGATAGAGATGTTCAAAATTATGAGGGGGGGCTGGACAGAGTAGATAGGGAGAAGCTGTTCCCGCACGTAGAAGGATCAAGAACGAGAGTGCACAGATTTGAAGTGATTTGCAAAATAAGCAAAAACAAAAACAGAATTACATGGAAAAACTCAGCAGGTCTGGCAGCATCGCGGAGAAGAAAAGAGCTGATGTTTCGAGTCCTCATGACCCTTCAACAGAACTAGGTGAATCCAAGGAAGGGGTGAAAATCTCTATTTTTATTTTGCAAAATAAGCAAACCTGACGTGAGAAAAAGCTGAGTGGTCTGGGTCTGGAATGCAATGCCTAGAAGTGTGGTGGCAGCAGGTTCAACTGGGGCATTCAAGATGGCATTAGATGATTATTTGAATAGAAACAATGTGCAGGGGTACAGGGAAAAGGCAGGGAAATGGCACTAGGTCATAATGCTCATTTGGAGGGCCGGTGGAGACACGATGGGTCGTGTAACCTCCTCCTGTGCCGTTAACAATTCTGTGATTCTGTGAATTCTGTGAATGTGAGTTTGCAAGGTAAATGCAGTGTCTGTATGTAGACATCCTGGTTTTGGCTGACACAAGTAAGGTGGCATTGTTTATATGCATCGGGGCATAAAATGGTTAGAACCTAGTCTCACATTGGATGAGCAATGTAAGTTAAGAAGTAGGAGGTATGGACACATTTGTACATATATTTCTTTATTCTCTCATGGGAAGTGAGCACCGCTGGTAAAGCCAGCGTTTGTTGCCCATCCCTAATTGCCCTTGAATGGAACATTTCAGAGGGCAGTTAAGAGTCAACCACATTGCTTGATGTCTGGAGTCACATGTACGTCAGACCGGGTAAGGACGGCAGATTTCCTTCCCTAAAGGACATTAGTGAATCTTAGTCTATGTTTACATTTCTGTGAATGTTTGTAGGCCTTTGTATGCATATATGTAAACCTGTGTTTTTGCGTGAGGTGTGTGTACAAAGATTGTTGTACTGGGGTAAGGAAAGAAATGAAAACATTCCTGACTTTGTACTGACTGACCCCTGAGCAAGCAGACTTATGGAAATAAACTGGGGACTGGAGTCCTTTTTAAAAGTCTCAATTAAAATTTTCACCACACACACAAGTTTCCTTTCACTCAAAATGATTGATGCTCACATGAAGCTCTGTAGAAGCATGGTGCGCATCTGCCAGCTTCTGTATTGAGTATGAATGCAGATTGCACAAGCTTCCAATGCAGATTATTGTACATGAGAAACATGGGATAAATCATAACTAAAGAGTGGGTGACTGGCCTCTTTGAGAATTAAAATGGTGACAAGTGTTTCAAAGGCACTGCCCCCAGGATGCTGACAAACAGCAATTCCACTCTTGTCATTCAGATTTCTTCCTTGAGAATTAAATTTTCTGGTTGGAATGTTGGAGATATTTGTGTACGCAAATCACAAATCTAAATTCATGCTTTTCTGGTGGTAGAGAAGGGTAATGTCTGACCTTTGAAATATTCGAAAGTAAATAGCATTAACTTACTTCAGAGTATCAATCTTATTGACCATTGACAATCCATTGATCAGATACTTAACTGGACCAGCCATAGAAATACCATGGCTACAACAGCAGTCAGAGACAGAATTCTGCAACCAGTAACTCACCTCCTGATTCCCCAGAGCCTGTCCACCAACTATAAGGCCTGATAAGGAGCGTGATGGAATATTCTGCACTTGCCTGGATGAGTGCAGCTCCATCAACACTTCAAGAAGCTTGACACCATCCAGGACAAAGCAGCCCACGTGATCAGAACTCCACCCACCACCTTTAACATTCAATCCCATTATCATAATCGCACAAGGGCAGCAGTGTGCACCATCTACAAGAATCACTGCACGAACTCACCAAGGCTCCTTTAACAGCACCTTCCAAACTCGCGACCTCTACCACCAAGAAGAACAAGGGAATCAGATGTATAGGAACATCAGCAACACCAGCAAGTTCCCCTCCAAGTCATTCACTATCCTGACTTGGAGCCAAATTGTCATTCCTTCTGTCACTATCACTGGTTCAAGATCGTGGAACTGCCTTCTTAACAGCACCATGGGTGTACCTGCAGTACATGGACTGCAATGGTTCAAGAAAGCAACTCAGTGCCATCTTCTCAAGGGAAATTAGGAAACAGTAATAAATGCTAAACTCAACAGTGATGCTCACATCCCAGGGACAATTATTTTGAAAAAAGATAATTGTTTTAGGGAATATCAATGGATAATTTAGCTTGAAGGAGTGATTCTGCTTAATTCTGTACATTTTATAATTTTTGTAAATACTATTAGATCCGCTCTGTCATCATTGTATTTCTGCTCTCTTTCTGACTCCCTCTTCTCACCTACTTTTGTCTCCATATTTCTTATCTTTTAGGAGAGAGGTGGAGTGAGTGGTATGTCATTGGCACGGTATGGCAGGTAAGGGAAACATTGAAGACAGCAGACCACATATTCCAGTCATGGATGAGCAGCAGTTGTCATACTAATGATCCAGCCAAAACTAACCCAGTCGGTCATGGATAGAGTGGAAATGAGATTGAGGGGATGGAAGGTAGGGGAAGAGGTAGGGGAGGTCATGGGAGCAAAAAAGATTGGGTTTAGTAGGAGTACAATAAGTGCAGTAAATGGGTAATGAGTCTGAAGTATAGGAGTGAAGAGAAGGAGCATGAGTTAAGGTATGATAATGTTAGGCAAACAGGAAAAGGAAGGCAATTAATAGCTGTGGTGGAAAACTACGATAAAAAAGTGAAAAGGCCTAACAGGTGAAGGTTCTAAGTGAATAAGTTTCAAATTTTAAGCACGTTCTACAACTTGAGCACATAATCTATAGTTGATACTTCAGTGCCATCCCTTGGATGAGGCATTAAACCAAGGCACTAAACGTGCACATTATTTTGGTCTTTTACAAGAAGCCCATTCAATGTGATACATGTCTTTTTTCTCTATAGTTTAATGACTTCTATTATTTTGCATAATGAGTCTTCTGTGCTGCAAAGAGTTTCTATGACTCCATCTGAGAGTTTTAAGACCTGCAAAAACAACATCCTATAAAGTAAGTGTGAAGCTTTGAATATACTTTTTGCAAAATGGAAGAGCTCCAATATTTACACCGGTCCCCATGTGTCTCCGAAATCAGCAACTTATTGATAATACTTGAGAATATGAATATGTAGGCAGAAAGTATTGCACTGGCGGAATTTAGTTCATCTAGAAGACCTGAAGCACAATCAATATTTAAAAAGCACTGGTGTCACCTAGAGACATGATGGTCAATTCAAATTATTTGTGTGTAACATTGACTGTCTTATTTCAATTAGTATCACTTAAAAAAACTTCTCTGGGTTACAGGTTTAGTAAAACTTCCACAATTTTTAACTCTATCCCTCTGGGAATAACCCCTAGTGCTTGGTTTGCTTTGTTATGGCATATGTTTGATATGTTATATCAGTAAGATCTGCATTACAACCTTTAGTGATCTGTGCATTTGTACTCCTTGCTCCTTTGCTCTCTTTGTTCCTCTGCAGTACTTAGATTCTTATTTTCCAAGTAATATCTGGCCTCCTCATTTTTCTCACCAAAATGTAATACCGAACACTCATCTTAACACAGATGTAATTCATTTGTCAATTAGATGCCCATTCAGCAAGTTTATTAATTCCTTCTTGTAACTGGTTGTGAGCACATAGAACATTGGAAATAGGAGCAGGAGTAGGCCATTCAGTCCCTCAAGCTTGCCCTGCCATTCAGTAAGATGATGGCTGATCTGATTGTGGCCTTAACTCCACTTTCCTGCCTGCCCCCCATAGCCCTCAACTTTCTTGTCAATCAAAAAACTGTCTAACTCAGCATTGAATATATCAATGATCCACAAGATGTACTTCTTCAAACAAAGGCTAACAGCAATCTGGAACCTTCTCCCTGCAAAGAAAATGCTAAAACTCGACTAATTGAGAAATCCAGGTCTGGGATATATAGATCTTTGCAATGTAAGGGATATGGGGCAAAGCAAGGTAAACAAAATTGAGGTCCAGATTATCCATGATCCAACTGATTGGTTTAACAAGCCCAAGGGACTAAATGACCCATTCCAGTTCCTGTGAAAGTAGGTCATTCAACCCTTCAAGCCCATTCTACCACTCAACCAGGTCATGGCTGATCTGTATCTCAACTTCATCTTGGAGCTTTCTGCTCCCCTCTATACTCTTTCCTGTGCCACTTGAACACATGCACACAGTTATCATTACCCTTCCCATCTGATGCCCATACTCTTCTAGTCCAAGCTCCATGTGAGGCACCTTTTGCCTGAACAAAGATGCATACTGGTGCAGGTCAGAAGAGTCATACACACTCAAAATGTTATCTGTTTCCCTCTCCACAAGTGCTACCAGAGCTGCTAAGTTTTTCCAGCATTTTCTGTTTTTATTGCATACAGGTGCAGCTGTTCAAAGCCAACATTAAAACTTAAGAACCTAAGAGTATACCAAGCCTTTCCAGCTCACTTTCACTCCTGTGCTAAATGGTTGGTCCCATAAATTGGTTGTATTGCTGCTTTACAGCCCAAGTGTTTTGAATCAAAAAGCCATGACAGTAATAACAGCTAATTACATATTTTAAAAAATTAACTAAACTTGATGATTCCAAGCTCTTGCTAAATTCTGGTCAAACAGTGTGATTTGGGGAGAAAAATGAAGTAGGTGCCCTCTGATCAGAAGAGAACATTGCTACACAGCGGGTTAAGACATTGGCCTTTCACCTTTAGGACCTGGGCTTAATTCTGCCCATATTGTTGGGATACAAGTCTGCTCACTGGTACCGAAGGATCTGTTTTATTGGCCAATAGCACATAACTGCTCCAAATTCCTAAGAGCAAATAATTTGGGAGGGGGGATAAACATACTTGTTCCATAGGTTCCAAGTTTGGGGGCAAACTTGTTGGGGTACAGTAGAGGGAGCTTTGCTCTCAATCTAGCTGCATAATAACTGATCAAAAATGCCTGATGCTGAAAATATGAGTGAGATTTTCAGGTACTTCAAGCCCTCATTTTAATAAAAAATTTATTTTAAGGAAAATAATGTATTTGATCAGGATAGAAAGTTCAGGACCATTATAATTCTTCCATCTTGATATTAAACCTTCACAAACAAAGATGCTGACACCACCCACCCAAGTGACTTAATGCAAACTTTTAAAATAAATTTTAAATTTTACCTTAATATTCAGGAAGATAAACTGAGTTCTTAAACTGATATATCAAATTGTTATATCACTGATAATAAATGTCATAGTCCCAACTGACTTTTGAGAGCAATGCCTGTACAGGAAAACTGGATGTTTAAATACGTAACTGCACTTTAATAGTAGAATTCTTGAAAGCCTAGCAATACAATTAAAATAATAGAATAAGTTTTAAATTTCACCTAATAGTTCTTAAACTATCAACATTCGAACTCTGCTATGCTGCTAGTTAACTTGATGCCTTTCATAGGAACAGCTAAACTGAAGCTGGGACCGCACACGAAATTGACTAAAATGTAAGGAGGTTTTCAGTATTTTAAGGACTGAATTTAGTTATGGAATCAGGCGTTTTCAGAACTATTAAATGCATTATTCAGATGATGCTTGGTGATGCAATTTAAACTGTTTGTTTTGTAATGCACAAAATTAACTACTGTAGCTGCATCCTTTAAAACTATATAAAGTATCTAAAAGATTTGGTGAAAAAATGTGCTGGGTCAGTATAACTATAACTTTCTCTAGTTAGACAAAAGCTGGACTTTTGTTGATTTAAAGTAATTAACTAAACTTCACATATGTATAAAAAAGATTTATTCCCTATGATTGATTCTGATCTATCCACTACAGAACATTTGGATTAGTTATCATTAATTTCACAAATATTCAGTGCATCCAAGCAGTGCAAATTATTTACTTTAGCTGATCATTAAGTTATGATGATAAAAGCCTTGGAAGGTTACTTCACTGAACTGCAATAATTTTGCTCAGTATGTGTACAATTGAAGAAGTTATAAAATATATGCTTTGAAACTACTCCAGTTGGGCAATTTGAATGATCTTGTGTCACACATAATTCTGACAAAGGCAAGTTAGTAGATTAGTAATACGAGCAGACTGAAGTTAGAAATACGGAGCACAACAAGGACAATACTACTCCAAAGGAACTGGAAAAAACACAGACGGAGTTAATATTGGTCCATTCATCCAGACAGGCCAGAGAATAAAGATGATGCTACTGCAATCCAAATCCAGCATTAGCCATTATATATTAATAAAATACAAAAAGAAAGGCCGAAAGCTAATTGCAAATATTGTTAGCTGTTCCTTGGGAGTGCACATTAATTCACAGCGCCATTCATTTTCAATTTATATGTATTCTTTAAAAAAGTGAATAATTTGGCAGTTTAACATAAAATTAGCCAAATCTTTTCCATCAAAGAAGGGGAAATTGGGAAGCTATAACCCTTAGATTTTAATTATTTAGAGGTTAAGAAAAGATTTGAATTTAAAAATTGATAAATGATAAGGACTTAAGATTATATAAACATATCCATTTTACTACTCTGCACAATCAGACTGTTAGACCTGTTCTCAAGCTAGATTTAAAATATTTTAAACCAAGAATATTGAACTTTTATAACTCTCCAAATGAAAGCATTATTGCACTAAAAAGATAACCATTGCTCGAAAATCCAATTCCATGCAAAAAAGGTATTGGTAGAAAAAGTTCTGGAAATCATTTAAAGAGTAATTTAAAGCATTTTAAAATGCTACGAAATGTACACCTTAGCATGCAGTTTTAAGTAAGGCAAAGCTTGCTTCTCTACTGTTAAAATATATAACTGAAGGGGAAGTCAAAGTTTAGAGTATTAGGGGGGGATAGCCTCCTAATACATGTGCAACATATGAATACTGGTTAATCACCAGCCAAGTTTGCAGAGTGTAAATATATGCTGGCATTTCTCAAATCTGGAATTGCTTTTAGTTTTATTATTCTGAATAGCGAATTCAGAAATATTTCAACAAGACTTGCCTAGCTTAAAAACAAAATTAACATTACACAAATAAACAAGGGGGAACAACTGCATTGGTTGTTCTAAGAACAAAAACTCTGAACTACACTCCAACTTATTAATGCATGCTGGGCAGTGTGACTATTTCATTAATGTTCTTAAACTCTAATTAAATCCCTTTTACTGGAAAAGTAAAATAATTGAAAAGGTAAATTGTAATGTTGTGCATTGAGGGGCAAAATATCATGGTAGCTAAGGAAACTAGGTCAGAGGATTTTTAACTGCTATCATTTTCTGGGAGATAAGTGCTGTGATTATGTCAGACACATTAGCAGATACGCGCATATTCTTTTCTTTTCATTCCTCTGTGGGTTAGGAGGAGAACGGTGCTCTTCCAGACCACAAAGGAAAGCCTGGAGCCTCTCATGTCCCGGGCTTCCCATCCTATGTTCGCGTGGTCCCCTCCTAACCACATACTTGATCCTTGAAGACTATTCCTTCTGGCCTCTAACCACAACATCCTGCCACACAGAATTCCATTCTTGTCTTCTGTCCAGTTAATGCTTCCTGCTAGGCTCAGTAGAGACAGAAGGGGCCTATGCTTTTAAGAACCAGCAGTCAAAATTTACCAGGTCTCATGCTACCAAGGCTCGCATGGTTTGTCGTTTGCCTCGGCGCCCCCTGCATTACTGTCCCTTTCTGAAATGTTTGCAATTATCTTCAGCCTGAAATGTTGAGTGGATGATTAATTTTGGTCCTCCTTAGGACCCCCTCCCACCCCCAGCCCACCACCACAATGACAGAACCCAGTCTTCAACCAATTCCATTCACTCCGTGTGATATCCAGAAAGGGCTGAGCACACAAGATACAAAAAGGTCCTCAACGACATTCTGACTTAGTGCTAAAAACTTGTGCTCCAGAACTATCTACACCCCTAGCCAAACTGTTCCAGTACTGCTACAACACTGGCATCTGCTTGACAAAGTGAAACATTGTTAAAGAATTTCCTGTCCACAAAAAGCAGCACTAATCTGGCCAATTATTGCTCCAACAGCCTACTCTCAAACATCAAAAAAGTGTTGGAAGGTATTATTGATAGTGCTATCAAGGGGCACAGACGCACATAACTCACTCACCAACGCTCAATTTGGGTTCCAGCAGGACCACTCAGCTCCAGACCTTATTTAAACCATCTGCACATAGATAAAAGAGCTGAATTCCAGTTATCAAGTCAGCATTTGACAAAATGTTGCATCAAACAGCCCTAGTAGAATTGAAGTCAATGAAAATCATTGGGAAAACTCTACACCATTGGAGTCATAACTAGCACAAAGGAAGATGACTATGGTTGCTGGAGACCTGTCATCTCAGCCCCAGGATTTTGCTGCAGGAGCTCTTCTGGGTAGTGTTTTATGCCCAGCCATCTTCAATTGCTTCATCAATGAATTCCCCTTTATCATAGGGTCATAAGTAGGCTCACTGCTAATTGCACAACGTTCAGTTCTATTTTCAACTCTTCAGATAATGAAGCAGTCTTTGCTCACGTGCAGCAAGACCTGGACAACTTTCAGGCTTGGGCTGATAAGTAGCTAGTAACATTCACGCCACACAAGTGCCAGGCATTGACCATCCCCTGCAAAGGAGAGTCCAACCACTCCCCTTAACATTCAACGTCAATTAGTATTGCCAAATCCCCACCATCAACAGCCTGGGAGTTAGCATTGACCAGAAACTGAACTGGACCAGCCACATAAATACTGTGGTTACAAGAGCAGGTCAGAAGCTGTGTATTCTATGGCATGTGACACATCTCCTGATGCCCCAGAGCCTGCCCACCAACTCCAAGGCACAAGTCAGGAGTCTGATGGAATACACTCCACTTGTACGGCTGAGTGCAGCTCCAACAACACTCAACATTATAGTAGCATTCCTTCACTGTCACTGGTCAAAGTCCTGAGTTAATTCCTAACAGCACTGTGGGTGTGACTGTGCCACATAGACTGCAGATGGTTCACCAGCACTTTCTCACGGGCAATTCGGAATGGGCAATAAATGCTTGTCTAGCAGCAGTGCCCACATCCCATGACCAAATAAATTTTAAAAAAAGGACCTAGACTACCCTCCAAGTCAAAGCAGCTCGCTTGAGCAGTTCCCCATCCACCACCTGAAATGTTCACTCCCTCCACTACAGGCACACAGTGGCAGCTGTGCGTACCATCTACAACATCTACAAGGCTCCTTCGACACCTTTCAACATCATTTCCAGGGTGCGCTAAAGATTAGAAACTATGGCCTAGATTCTCCGCTTAACGGCAATGCTGGGCATATTGCTGCTGCCTGCAAAGGTTTCTTCAGCCTGATGATACTGCCCATTTTCAGCTAAATCTTCCAATCCCGGCTGAAGCAGAAATGGGCAGTGCAGGATTCCAGAGTAAGTCCAGAAGAGTCAGGAAAGGAGATGACATTCCCCCTTTTTACAACAGTAGCTGCCATGTTCAGGCAAATTTTTAAAGGTCTCAAGCCTTTTAATGAATGAGTGTTGATTAGTGAATGGGTGAGTGAGAGAATAAAGAGGTGGGCAAGATGTGCGAGGTGGATACATGGGTTGAAGTGGGTACATGGCTGAGGAGGATGGGTGAGTCAGTATATGGGAGGGTCGGGGTATAGTTAGATTGTCGGGGGATAGTCAGGATGAGGCCTGGTGGGGATTAGTTGTGATCAGGTCAAGGAGGGGGTAGTCGGGTGGTTGGGATTGTTGTTGGGTCGTCCGAGGGAGTAGTCAGGTGTGTGAGGGGGTAGTTGAGTCTGGTCGGGGGGTTGTTGAGCGGTTGTGGGGTAGGCGGGTCTGGTCGGGTTGGGTGGGGATGTCACTGGGTATTCAGGAGAATAGTTGGGTGGTTGAGGGGGTAGTTATATAGGTCAGGGAGAGTTGTCAGGTCTGATCGGGATGGCAGTCGAGTGGTTGGCAGGGGGGTAGTTGAGTCTGGTCAGGACATAATCAAGTAGTGGGGGGGTAATTGGGGGGGTTAGTCAGGTGGTCAGGGAAGTGATGGGGGTGGGTCGGTTGTGATGCTCAGTTGAGTTACCCTGGCTAACCACTAAGTTAGACCAAGTATTAAACTGGGTAACATTTCCGGGTAAGTCACGTGAATCTGACCCAAGTCTCTGCCCTGAGCTCAGGGTCAGAAATACTTGCAGAGGGTCCTGGGTAGCGGAAATCAGCCCATTTGGAAGTTTAAACTTCCTGGGCAATTTCCGTGCATGCCTGTGCATTCCGCAGGGTCCTGCCGGTCATCTTCCAATGCACATCCCATCTCTGATGATCTGGAAACTGGAAGATTTGGGCCAATCGATTTTGGAAGAATCTTGCAGTCCTGTGACTATTCCAACCAGAGAAGGCTGAGAAAGGATTTAATAGAAGTATTTACAATATACAGATGGAGTGGACAGGGAAAGAAAATTTCCTCAGGTCAGGGAGTCTGATGTCAGGGGCCATCAATTTGAAATTGTCAGTAGGCAAGTGCGGAAAGTAAAATTCTGTGGCTATTTAGGATATTGCCAGATCACAATAGAAATCAGATGCAGCTCTAGGTGCCAGACTACCAGAGCACAGTGGCTACTAAAATACTAAATAGCAGTCAATGATTACAGGGAGGTAATGTCAGGGTTTTGCCAGTTTTCTTCAACAACATCCTCTTTATGTTTATTGATGCCATCAGAACCCCTCTCAATTAAATTCCCACTCTCTGACTGAGAGCCAGCTACCCAGACAGGAATACAATGTGCTGCAATAACAGATTTGCTGCGTATGGTATATTTTTGATCTGAACACTGTGGTATATTAATTGCTGCGAGGATTAACTAATTGAGATCATTAACTGTACAAAGCAGCATTCAGTAACAAGCATGTGAGTTTGTGAAATACATCCATTAATGCCTGTTACTGTCTGTACAATTTTTAAAAGATATTCACAGGAAGGAAATAGAGTCTTGCATTTCAATAGTTCTTTTCACAACCTTAGCCCTTTATAGCTGTAGTATAAGGGTCTGGCATAGAAGAGTTAACGTGGGACTGGGTGCAGTACCTGCGTGTGATGTAAAGGAACACATGACCCAAGTCTAGAGGTCTGTCTTGTACTGGACAAAGACATGTGTAGAGGTAAGCATGGAGACAGCTTCTAGCTTGGACCTCATACTGCATATTTGTATATAACTACTAGTAGTTAATAAACACTTATTAAACTACACAGGACTCAGAATCTCATCATGAGACTTACTGAACTACACCCATCTTACAACAATAGCCATTGATGACTTTTTTTTGCAGTGTAATCACTGTTGTAATGTAGGAATGATTGAGGTCTATTTATATCTTTTACGTTTTGGGATTTCTTTACAGCAGACAGGAACAGGGCTGAGTAATATTGGTGTCAAATATGACTATGAATTTTAAGACAGCCATTTTAGCTGAGAAGGATCCACAAAACATTTTTACATCTGATTTACATGTGTAGAATAATAGGTAGCAGGAAGTGTTTAACCAAGCAGATTCAGCTAAATGAAATGGGATTAAATTATACTCAAAATCATTACTCCTTTTCTTATATATGCTGGCCATTTTAGTTTGTATTGTTGGGGCCTTGGTATTTTTTATGTTTTTGGCTATCAGGTTCAATTTGTCAGGCGAACGCTAGCTATGCCCTCGATATTAACACATTAGTTGGTGTTTGAAACAATACAGGCAGAGAAACCGATTGACTGAACAAACACTGGTAGTTTATTGAAACTAAGGATAGGACACTAACACAATGTGTGCTTCTTCAATCACCTCCAGCTCTCGACTTCCAGTTACCCAAGAAGCCCTTGCTGTCTACACATTGGTCAATACAGTCACATGGTAAACTAACTACATTCTCTTAAAGGTACATAACACTCCACTTTACCACATCCCTTCCCCTTTACTTGAAAGTACAATTGACAAGCATCACAACATCCCAAGTATTTACATGAATAACTATTTAGAAGTAAAGACTCTCAGGAGGCTTCCTCAGATGTGTTGAGATTCGTAGCTCAAGGGCCTTGGCTGGTTTTTCCAAGACTCCCTTCTCGGGGGTCAACTGTCCACTAGGCCCTTTGGTGGAAGTGGGCAAGTTTGTGTTTTCAACCCTCTCGGGTCCAACAGGCACTGCCTGTACTTCCAAATCGTGTGACATTTCTTCTACTTGCGGCGCAGACTCAAACACAAATGATGACAGCATTCCTTCTTGTGGGACTGTCTGTCTCTCTTCTCTGGAGATGATCCACATGTCATCTAATTATTCGGCCGTTCACTGACACATTATAGGAGAGAGGTCCTGTCACAGCACTCACTTCACCTAATAGCCAATTGGGCCCATCTCCAAAGTTCTTTGCGAGAACTGTGTCTCCCACTGTGAAATTTCTTTCATGATTATGGCCATCATGTCTAGCCTTCTGGGCCTCTAGTCTTCTCTCAACATTGTCCCTGACTCCGCATATCAATCAATCTCTCAACGTGTCATTAATTGAATTTCTGAGCTCACAATATTCTGTTAATCCCTTTATAGCAGTTACATTGCCGGTGATTGTCTCTCCTGGAAGCCTACTCCTTGAATTTAAAACACTGCATAGCAACTAAGGGCTTTGGCTTCAGGTGCTTTATTTTTTACAATGTTTATTAACTCAAGCCTTTGTATCGGGTGTGTTAGGTGATGTGAGGCTGCAAATCAGCCCATACGTTTTTCTCTGCATGTGGATAAAAGAATCATCCTCTTTTTGTCCTCCCTGCAATATCGTTCGTGGTAAAGAAGAACGCTAAGCATTCAACATAATGGGACGAGTCATCAGAAACAGGGTTGATTGGCTCAAGATGCCCAAACTGCAGCATACTCGATGACTAAGGAGACTGCGCTTTCAAACAGCTTCAAGGTAGTGGCGAAGTAACACAGCTTTCTTGATTGCCATCAATTGATCCACTTTATCCTCGTTGCCAGTTTTAGGTTCGCTTTGTCCAGCGAACATTAGCTGCGCCCTTGATATTAACACATTAGTTAATGCTTGAAAGAATGCAGGCAGAGAGACTGATTAACTGAACAAACACTGGTAGTTTATTGGAAATAACAACAGAGCACTAACGCCATGGACAAAACTATTTGCTCAGCAGGCCCGCGCCTGACCTGACCAAGTGTAAAATGACACGCGATGACAGCTACCTCGACTACAGCTCCTCACACCCCGCTTCCTGTAAGGACTCCAATGCATTCGCTCCGTTCCTTCGCCTCCATCGCATCTGTTCTGATGATGCCACTTTCAAAAACAGTTCCTCTGACATATCTTCTTTCTTCCTTAATCGAGGTTTTTTCACCCAGGGTGGTTGACAGGGCCCTCAACCGTGTCCGGCCCATCTCCCGCGCATCCGCCCTCACACCTTCCTCTCCCTCCCAGAAACATGATAGGGTCCCCCTTGTCCTCACTTATCACGCCACCAGCCTACTCATTCAAAGGATCATCCTCTGCCATTTCTGCCAACTCCAGCATGATGCCACCACCAAACGCAACTTCCCTTCACCACCCCCCCCCCGGCGGCATTCCGCAGGGATCGTTCCCTCTGGGACACCCTGGTCCACTCCTCCATCACCCCATACACCTCAACCCCCTCCCACGGCACCTTCCCATGCAACCGCAGAAGGTGCAATACCTGCCCCTTTACTTCCCCTCTCCTCACCGTCCAAGGGCCCAAACACTCCTTTCAAGTGAAGCAGCATTACACTTGCACTTCCCTCAATTTAGTCTACTGCAATCGTTGCTCCCAATGCGGTTTTCTCTACATTGGAGAGACCAAATGCAGACTGGGTGACCGCTTTGCAGAACACCTTCGGTCTGACTGCAAGCATTACCCAGACCTCCCTGTCGCTTGCTATTTCAACACTCCACCCTGCTCTCATGCCCGCATGTCCGTTCTTGGCCTGTTGCATTGTTCCAGTGAAGCTCAACGCAAACTGGAGGAACAGCACCTCATCTTCCGACTAGGCACTTTACAGCCTTCCAGACTGAATATTGAGTTCAACAATTTTAGATCATGAACTATCTCCTCCATCCCCACCCCCTTTCTGACACCCCCCCCAGCTTTTTTTCCAATAATTTATAAAGATTTTTCTATTCCGACCGATTTCCATTATTTTTAAATGTATTTCCATCCAATGTTTTATCTCTACCCTTTAGCCTTTGTTGATTCCTTCACCCCACCCCACCCCCACTAGGGCTATCTGTACCTTGCTTGTCCTGCTTTCTACCCTTAATTAGCACATTCCTTAGATAATATCACCACCTTCAACACCTCTTTGTCCTTTTGTCTGTGACTCCGCCTATCACTGGCACTCTATCCAGCTCTACTTGTCCCATCCCCCCTTAAACCAGTTTATATTTCACCTCTCTTCTATTTTTACTTAGTTCTGCTGAAGGGTCATTCGGACTCGAAACGTTAACTGTGTTCCTCTCTGCAGATGCTGCTAGACCTGCTGAGTTTTTCCAGGTATTTTTGTTTTTGTTTTGGATTTCCAGCATCTGCAGTTTTTTGCTTTTATCTTTGTATATTGGTGATCTGGTAAATTGAATTATTTTTCTCCCGGTTGGTATTATTAATAAACGAAGGGTCTACAGATTTCTATAGATTTTTTACATATAAATATGGATTTTATTCTTCACAGTATAATTATTTTGTCTTCTATGGTATTCTGATACCTGGAGTTTAATAAATAGCATGCAGTGCCTTTCCTACTGTTTTACAGATGATTATCTGCAGTTATTATAGAGAAATAATTATAGAAAATAGATTATAGAAAAATAATGGCCTGGATTATCTTCCAAATTACTGCCCACATTGAGGGCACTAAACTGACTTTAATGAGATATTAAGGGAATTTGTACCTCAGATGTATAGTTAAAGACTTGCATTGGACTATTCCTCACCAAAGTCCCTTAAAGTACAGCCTGGAACATGCCCAACATGGTTTAGAGATCAAGAAGGTCTTATCTGCTACAGTTAAATGGAATGGGTGAGTATGCTGACAGTTCCTGCAACATACGCCCCAGACACTGCCCTAATTGAAACCACCACTAATTACATGTGCTATCAGCAATACAGGGATACCCTGAGGAGATATGGCATTGGGGAGGCGATTTTGCGTACTGAAGCTGAAAATTGGTGTTACCTTGCCTGTGTACCAATTATAGCAGTTTAATATTTGAGAGATTACGTCAGCACTTTGCCTGCTATATTTTGTCAGCTCTTCGGAAAGTACAGCTGTGCATTTGGAGAAAGGATTTTTCAACGGGAATTCCTTCATTCCCATGCTTTGAGGTCGAGGATGATGAGGATATGGGAAAGACCTGATTGGAGGACCATAAAGTGAGGCATCACAGGAGACATCCATTTCGTACACATAATGGGGTTTTACAGGCCAAGAATACTTTACTTAGTATATTGCCACCCTCTGAAGACTATGCTCTCCTGCAAAGACAATTGGGGTCACATGACAGTTGCTGACCAATGATCTGCAGCTCATTTCCACCATAAAACAACATTGTCTAATATCAGTCAAAGCCATGCTGGGCGGAATCGTCCCAGATCTGTACCAAGTGCGGTAGCAGGTGTTTTACCCGCCGGATGCAATGGCGGCTTTTCACTCCATACCCTCCCAAACCTGCCGAATTAATGTATTCCCGGGAAACATACCGTTTCCATGGTGGGTGGGCTCTCGTTTGCCAGCCTGCCATCCATCACCTCCCTGCTTCATCACGCCAGGCACCATATTTAAACTCCAGCCACACGCACATTTCTCAGTGCTTCCAGCCCATGACTGCTGCACAGAAGACAGGATGGCCCCTGAGCAGCAAATGGACAGCGGTGGTCAGCGCCAATGCCCTGCAAAAGAAAATAGCCACCCAGTGCTGCTGCAAGGTGAATAGTCCCATCCATTCCGCCAGGGTAAGTCACTCTTCTCATCACTCTCAACTCACACACTCACAACCCACCACACATCCACAGGGATCCTCAAGGGACAGCACCACTAACTCTCACACACACTCTCACGTCTCCATCAGGCTCATACGTCTCGAGCTCGCGTCCTCATCCTTTCCATGGCTCCACTCACCACACAAACATTCCACGTAGTGCCATGTGTCCTGCTCACACTCTTTCCATCTGTTTTCATACAGGAGAAGCCTGCTCACATCAGCAGGGAGAGGTCCCAGAACGGGGATGGAGTGGCCCACATTAGGCCCCTCACTCACTTTGCCATCGTGCTGACTGGTGAGGACATGGACCGTGCCTACAGCAACAGTGAGGTTCACGGTGAACATCCATGTGAGGATCAATGCATAGGTGAGTGCTCTCTCTCCTCCTTCTGACTCTGCTGCATGCACTAATTATCTCTACTTTGGTTCACAGGGAGCTCTGCCAAGCGACCAACACCCTCAGCCAGCCAGTCCCTCAGCTCCATCCACATCCTCACCTCCAGCCAAGAGGACACCTCCTCAAATGAAGAACTGGAAATAAGCAGCCTGGAGGACTGCTCACAGCACTTACCCACACCCTGCACTGGGGCAGAGACACACACCTCGGTGGAACCTAGATCTAGAGCAGACTCGGGTTCACAATCTGGTGGTCACCGCATGGACACATGTCTGCAGCAGGAGGAGCCAGGTTCAGCTGAGCTCCCTAGCACTTGGAGAACTCCTTCCCTTACACCTTATATCCCCCTTACACCTACCTCCCCAGTTGCCATCTTCTCCCTGTTACCCCCTCCTCTCCCCATACTCTTTCCCTTCCCAACTTCACCCACTGACACATTCATTCTCCCCCTCCCAAGCTCACCTCGCTGACACATTCATTACCCCCTGCACAACCTCACCCCCCCCCCCAAACACCTTCATTATCCATCTCCCACCTCAATCCCTGAGATCTCTTCTTCTCCCAGTCGATCCTAGCCCTTCCTCTCCCACCCCCTGGACCATCATCCATTGTGAGCATTAACGATGACTTTCCACCTTGCATGAGCTGCTTCCAGAGCCATGATCATGAGAATCCACCCAGCATGCCATGGATGTTCCTCCAGTGTACCGTTGGTGTCAGGCTCCAGCATCTTCTGCTCCTTGGACGTCGGCGATGTGAGCAAGGCCCTGGCAGGTAAGTCCCGACTCCCGCACATCACAGTTGTCAAGATGTGTTCTACACCACGACCTGCCAATGTGGACGGATGATCCAGCGGGGTGGGGAAGGATGAGTCCAGCAGGCTGGCCTTATAATGACATGCTGATGTATTACAATGAGGTTCCTGATTTCTGATGATGGGGAGCGCAACCCACCATCGACAGGCTGAGCGGATGATCACAAACTGGTTTCACACTGTCCTGAAACCGATTTTTGGCCTTTTCGCCATATTGTCCACTCACGCTGCCAAACACGCCTGATGCCAGTGGGCACGGACAATTCTGCCCACTTGTTCCTTTCAGACGTTATCTTGGGAATATTTGTCACAAAAACCATACAGCTGTTCACCAAAGTATAAAAGAAGTTACAGATTCTCTCTTCAAGAAGACCACACAGTTCATTTTCCACTCAATGCTGTCAGATAAACAGAGCTATCCTATTCTACAGGTTGGCAGGATTCCTAAAGATGCAAATTGTATTTTTTTCTTGGGATGTGGGCATCACTGGCAAGGCCAGCATTTGTTGCCCATCCCTAATTGCCCTTGAACTGAGTGGTTTGCTTGGCTATTTCATAGAGCAGTTAAGAGTCAACCACATTGCTGTGGATCTGGAGTCACATTTTGGCCAGACGAGGTAAGGGCAGCAGATTTCCTTCCCTCAAAAACATAACTGAACCAGATGGGTTTTTATAGCAATAAATGATAGCTTCATAGTCACCATCACTAAGAGGTTTCAATTCCAGATTCTATTAGTTGAATTTAAATTCCACCAGCCACCATTATGAGATTTGAACCCATACTGCCAGGGACATATTAACTTAGGCCTAATCACTAGTCTAGTATCATTACACCACCATCTCCCCATAATTAAAGCTTATGGCTCTTAAATCCCATATGTATAGAATGTTGTTTGGCTTTCATTTGATTACTACACAATTACAGTTAAATGTCTTACACTGCCTGCAAATTGCATGACCAAGAAAGCTGTCATTATGTTTCCTTCATGCATCGATCCACTAAATTAACCCTTATGACTCAAAGTCTTACATCAGGATGGTTGATTTTTGATCAAGGCTATCACCTGGTGTCATAACTAACGACTCCAGGAGACTTCTGCACACAGGGGAAGAGAACAGATATTTCATCAGGGCAAGAAGGATTATCTTAGAGCAGACTATAGGCATTTTGAATTCTCACTTTACATGTCTGTCTACAAATTGGAACCCTGCAATACAGAGACTTTGGAATCTTTGTAGTTTGCTGCATTCAACATGACACAATGAAGGAAGGATATGCTGCTTCTAGAAGCTGAAGAGGATGAGGATGAAGATGAATAAAGATGGAACTTTTATTCTCACTGCATAATGTGGAGTACCTGAAGAAGATGACGTGGGACAGGATGACCATTGGCCAGAAAAGGGAAGAAACAACTTACAACTCAACGTTTTGAATGAAAAGAAGTTGACACACCAAATAAAGAGACGTTACACTTGCCTGATTCCCCCTCTGACCATCATAGAGTCTTCAACTGTCAAAGATTCCTGCCCCTATCTTTCATAAATTTCATCTGCTATTGTCCAACTTCAAAGACTTGCAATCATACACATGAATTAATTCTGAACTCTGGTCAAGCTAGGTTTACTTTCCAAAGCAGCATTCACCAAAATTAGCCAACAGATCCATACAACACTTTTAACCACGATGTCCACCCTTTGTGCTAAGTAACCTATTTGATTTGTCTCCTAGTCTACTTCTTCTATGAGATATTCCCTGAGGCTGATAGAGTTGTTGTTTCCCTGCAATCTTCGAGACCCGAGGTTATCCTGGCAGCCTCCCATCTGTACTGCCAAAGGTTATCAGTCCCATGTCTAAAGCTTTCTCTTGCGTGTGGCATGTGCTCCGTCTATTTTTACTTCAAAATTGTAATTGGCCTGCCAGCAGGAAATCGCGGTGCGGTGCTGACCGCAGGTGGCGGTCAGCTTCCCGACCGCCCCAGCCCGCTCTCGCCGAGCCTGCACACCAAGGGCAAAATTCTGCTCACTGTGTTTATTTACAAAGGTACTCAGCAGCAACTAAATATGTGCTTACACCTCAAACTCTATCTCTACACTACTGCTGCTACTAACTACTGCTTACAGACTACTAACTCCTGAGATAACCCGCGCTACTCTGCTATTGGATATTCAGATCATTTGATCTTCCATTATTACATTCTTCTTAAAGGTATATTACACATCAGATGACCACACCATCTTTGGCTGCTTCTGTCCCTATAGGGTCTTCACCTCTGTTTCGAGTGTTGCAAATATAAAGCACCCCTGTATTTGCTGGTTCCCTCAGTGGCAGGATCCTGCTGGATGCCAGCTATGCATCACAAATGAGCACTGAGTATTACCGCATTTCAGGCAAACAAAGTTTAGAATGATGTCAGAGAAACTTTAAGTGAGAGTGACACTGGGTGGGCCGCCCACTCATAGCCCCAGTGAAGCCCTTAATTGGGCAATTAATTCCCAATTAAGGGCCTCTTTCTGCTCCAATTTAATGGGCAGCAGGAGAAGCTGGCGCCCAATACATAGCCCGGCAGGTTTAACCCTCTGGGTTGCTGGTCAGGAAAAGGGGATGGGGTTCCTCTATCCTGCCCCTTTTTGCCAATCACAGGCTTTCCTAACCCCCACAGTTTTGCCTCCCCATATATACCTCTCACCCCCCTTCCCTGTCCAACATGCACCCCCAACGCCCTGGCTGCGGCCTGCCAACCTGGCCCTGTGAGATCTCAGACCTACCTGTGATTGGAGGCATCCATGGTTCCTTTACCTCCCAGGACTCCCGCAATACCAGCAGTGGCCATCGATCCTGATGTGGCACAGAGCTGCTGGCCTCCGATTGGCTGGCAGCTCTAAGGGGCAAGATTTCCCCCTGGAAGTCTCACCTCATACTAATTAAAGAGCTATCACCTGAAAAATTAAAGCGGGGTGAGCCCACCAAGTGGAGGCAGGCTCGCCCCCGAAATTTTCAATGGTATATGGAAAGCCTATCCTCAGTGCATAATCCAGCCTATACAGTAAAAACTAAGAATGAGAAAGCAGCTTCTAACTGACCTACAGACTGACTGCAGAAGTCATGTTGACTTACAATGTCCCTGGGAATTGATTTTATCGTAACAAGTGCTTTCTGTACATGTGCATATTTACACATTTACCTTTTCTTTGCAAGAATCAAAGACATCTGGGCCACATTATTGGCTTCAATGAGATTTCTTTTTTTAATGTTGTCATTTTTATAAGGTTTTTTGTATGTTCCTAAGAGTGGGTTGTGGCAAATGACAATTGTTCTGTATCATGTTGCCTTGCATGTTTAACAGCAAAATCCCCGCTTTGTTTCTCTCTTATATTTTTTACTTTATTATAAATGGCTCATTTGTGGAAGGTGCCTGCAGGATTAATTAACTCCAACGTTTTGTCAGAAGCACTGGGTGTCCACAATGTCTAATTTAATAGATGACAGTGAAACAATTCTGCAACATCAGTGGAACATTTTGTAAGAAAGAAAATATCAGTAATGATTCCCTGATACTGGCAGCATTTGTAATGGATGTTTAATAACTATCCATTTTGAAAAATGCAACCATGGTAACCTCACATTAATCCCATTAGAAATTCCAGTAATCCCTTAATTATTGCTTTGTGATTCATTGTGACATCTTCTAGAAAATTAGACTTATGGATGTGAGTATAATGTCATAAATTCATAAAATAAAACAAAAAAAGGTAACAATTATTGAAGCAACATTAGCATTTCGTAAGCATATAGAGCAGTGCACTGCCTGAAAACATTAAACCTCCAACTGAACTAAATTGAGCAATCTCTAACTAATTGAGAGCAAGTCTTGTAATGGATTAATAATTATCCAGGGGCCATGGGCATTCAGCGAGCGGAGGTGGGGCCCGTTTGCCGACGCGTAAAATGACACATGGTGACATCGGACAGGCATCCCAATGTCACCAAACATCATTTAGATTTTCAGTTCGACGGACATGCAGCCAATCAATTGCAACTGTCAAAGGCCTATTAAGGCCATTTAAAACCTAATTTACTCAATTCAATGAGCTGCCCGTCCAACCTTAAGGTTGGCGAGCAGGCAAAGAGCCCAGACGGCCTTTGCATTTTTCATGAAACCTCATCATGTGTGGGATGAGGTTTCATGAAGTGTTTTAAAATCTAATAAAAATGTTTACATTAATTTTTTGACAAGTCCCAGTTCATGTGACAGTGTCACATGAGGAGACATTTTTAAAAAGTTTTTCTTCTCCTTTATTTAAATTTACACATGTCAAACTAACCTCCCTGAGGTACCTCTGTGCCTCAGGGAGATTTCTGTGCTCTTCTGCGTGCATGTGTGAAAGTGTGCAGGAAATGACTCAGGGAAATCCCCCCCCCCGCCCCCCCCTCCGAGGTCCACACAGGGAGTGCATAGCGCTTCTGGGCGAGCGACATGCTGGGTGGGCCTTAATTGGACCACCCATGTAAAACGGCGGCGCAGCCCCAATGAGGGGCGTCGATCGGGTTCATGCCCGCACCCGCACAACCCCCCCAAAGGGGGGGAAGTTTTTCCCCATATCTCCATGCCTAACAGATCATTTTTTTGGTGGATTTGTTTCTGTGGTAAAGTGGAGTACCATGTAGCCTTAAGAAAATGCAAGTGGACTAACCATGTGATAGTAATGACCAATCAATGTACAGCCCCGGCTACTAGTTAACTGTAAGTTTGGGGCTGGAGGTGGTTGTAGGAGCGCACAAGGATTGAGTGCTCTGCTCTCTGTTGCAATAAGCAATCACAGTTTGTTTTTATGTTGGTCTCTCTCCGTTATTGATAGCGAGCATCAACTAACAAGTGTATATGAAGACGTACAATTCGAGTTTACTCAACTAGTGAACTCATAGACTCAAGGCATAAAACTGGCAACGAGGATGAAAATAGCAAAATTGCAAGACCCCTGAGTGAGAATCCACAAGACGGGTGAGCAAAACGTTAGAAAGAGAATATTGTAAAATAGACAGCAATCAGAGCAGAAAGCAGCCCTGGAGTTTGAATTAACTTTGAAAAAAAAAACTAAAAAGAAAAAACCCTGCAGAATCGCAATCACGGGGATCCCGCCAAAACTCAATGAGTTCAAATCACGGCCGATAGTTGCAGAGACGGAGTCGAAAAAAACCAGTGACTGCTCTTAAAGCGTTTAAAGAGGTACATTGAAAGAGGTACATGCAAGAAAAATGGCTATGAAAAGAAATTTATAGGAGACTCCAGAGAGAGGGCAACTCTGTGGAATGCAAAACACGAATCGATTGACGGCAGTCAAGAAAGCCACGGTAAGACAAACACCTGAATTCATCACTAACAGGGAAGCCATTGGAAGTGCAGTCCCCTTGCAGTCGTTCATGATGCCGCAGTTCGGGCATGTCGATCTCTTCGACCCCATTTCAGATGACTGGTCTCAGCATGTCGAACGCCTAGCATTCTTTTTTTTACCATCACAGGGGAGGAAAAGAAGAGGCGATTCTTTCATCCACATGCGGGAGCAAAACGTACAGGCTGATCTGCAGCTTCACATTACCTAACACCCCCAACTCCAAGACTTTGGACGAGTTAATAAAAATCGTACAAAACCAGCTGAGACTAACGCCCTCAATCACTATGCAGTGCTTCAAGTTCAATTCAAGGAATAGGCTTCCAGAGGAGACAATAGCTGACTATGTGGCCATTTTAAAGGCATTAACTGAATGTTGCGAATTCGGAACGTCCATTAGTGATATGTTGAGAGACCAACTGATATGTGGGATTGGAGATCCCACATATTCAAAGGCATTTGCTAGCCAAAGTTAATCTAAACTTCAATAAGGTGTTAGAATTAGCCACAGCCATGGAGAGTACTGTTAGAAATTCGGAAGCTGTAACAGGTGCACAAAATGGCACCATCCATCAGGTAGGGCGGGACAGACCAGCAACAAAGACGCAAAAACATCGGACCCCACAGAAAGGCGGGTTCAATGCAGATCTATAAAAAAACAGCAGCACTACAGTGGAAACCCACAACATGAATGAGAAATGCATCCAGGCATCCAGTGAGCGAATGCTTTTTCTGCCACCGCTATGGTCACATAACACGGTAGTGCAGAGATAGGCTGAGAAAGCATTTTAAAGACAAAGGGAGAAGTCATGAAATATGTCTCATGGAAGAACCAGAAGAAATAGAATCAGACATCCATTCATTATATCACCTGAAAGTGGGTACAATCGAGCCGAAATAAGCAGTCATCATAGTCAATGGACAACCCGTTAAGATGGAAGTTGATACTGGAGCATCAGGTGTCCTTCATTGGAGAACTTACATTCAGATACTTGAATAATGGAACCTATCCTTTAAGATTGGAAGTTTCAGACACTAAATGGAGAACATGCATGGGTGAAGAAATAAGACTGAAAGGGTTATGTCAAGTCTCGACGATGTATGGATGAGCACTGTGACAGATCTTCAATGAAGGTGCCTTCAGATTCCTCTTCAGAGGTCTCTTGAGTCAAGGACCTGGGTCATGGACTCCGTTGGCTGTTTCCCAAATATGCTTGCAAAAGCAAGGAGAGATAATTCGTGCATGACAGTGGCCTGTGAAGCAGGACACATCACTCACAGTATGGTTGTCTGATGGAGGTTGCACTGCTGGATCCTCACTTGGTAGAGCCACCACCGACGGCCAGCTGGATGGCTCTGTTTTCAAAGTCCATGAGGACCTTGATTTCAGGCATTCCTCTGCCAGAATGCGACCTCTCCCTCTTGTGTGCCAGCTTGTCCTGCATGAATAGACATGGAGAGAGCATAAGCAGGATGCCTGCCAGGCAAGAGGATAAGTATGCCTGACCTGTGTGGATGCAGAGTGGTCCTACAGACAGGATGTGGACAATGAGGGTGTGTGTGAGAGAGTGAATGGTGATGTCCCTTGAACCAGCAGTGAGTGAGCTCCTTGTGGATCTGTGATGTGTTTGTGAGTGTGTAAGTTGAGAGTGATGAGAAGGGTGACTTATCCTGGCAGAATGGAGGAGATCATTCATCCTCTTGTGGCACTGTGTCGATGCCCTCTTTTGCAGGGCATTGGCACTGATCACCGCTGCCACCGCCTCCCACATTGGATCTGTCATGTTGCTGCCGCTCCTTCAGCCAGAGCAGGGATAGAGGACATCACAGCAGGCCTCCACTTTTCCAAAAGACGAGCAAGGGGGACTGCCATCTTCTTGCCTTAAGCGGCTATATCTTCTGTGCAGCAGTCCTGGGCTGGAAGCACTGAGAGCTGTGCGTGCTGATGCACTTTAAATATGATGCCTGACTTGATGAAGCAGCAAGGTGATGCTGTGGCGGGCGAATGAGAGCCCGCTTGCCATCAAAATGGCATGTTTCCCAGGAATGCATAATTAGTGCGGTGGGAGAGCAACGATAGGGCATGAGAAGCTGCCAGTGCAGCTGGTGGGTAAAACATCGTTTTTTCCGCCCGCTACTGCACTGTGCCAATCTGAGAACATTCTGCCTGAAGTGTTTGGTGGTATTGGCTGTTTTTATTTCAAATTTCCAGAAGCCCCAGCACATTGCCCTTGTAAACCTGAGGTCTGAGTGAGGGAGCTACACCACCGTCCTGCTATGAAGCAAACCTATACAGAGTCAGATCTCGGGCCAGAAGTGGTGCAGAAAGGGAGTTTGCAAGTTTTCTTTTATTATTCCTTGAGGACCCGGAAGGGCTGGAAAGCTCTCTGGAGCCAAGAAAGCCTTGAGTCTTCCTTGCACTGGGACAGCCCCTGCTGAAAATTGACTGATCCTCCCCCACACCCCGAGCTGCCAATTTTGGACAAAGTCTTCTCCCCACTCTTGATCCATGCCAACAGCCTCCAGGCACCCCCCTTCCCACTGAATGCCGAAGGCCTTTCACATTGGTCCCCGGCTGCTTCCTGCTCCCAACAGATGCACACTACTAGCCACTGGCCAGGTAGTCAACCTGCTCAGGTGGGATCCTTCATAGGTTTATTTAAATGGCAGCAGGACCTCCAGATCCAAGGCTTTGTCAGATTCCAAACCCATTTCCGGGCTCCGCTGCCACCATCCCACTCCCTGCTGTACAAATCAAGGCCCATGTTGCAGACTTCTCACGTAGAACATAGAAAGCTTACTCTTCTTCTTCCCTCACTGACATTGTTATTTTTCTTCCACACCCCACATTCCCAAATATTGAACTCATTCACTTTCTCTGAAGTGAGCCATGTTTTTATAATCCTCACAACGACATTACATCCTTTTAATACAGGTGTTTCCAATTCCAGCAAGTTACTCCTACTGCTTCTAACATTCACATAAAACAATTTAATTGTGATTATTGGGCTTTTTAATATTTATTTTCTTTGGCTGAATTTATTTCCTGTTTCTTCTTATTTTCTTTCCTTTCACCACCCTGCAAATACATTATGTCCTTAAATAAAGCCTGATTCACGAGTCCACTCCAAATGGAGCATAAAAGAGCCATAATAATTCTTGGACATCTACATTATGCTTTCTGAAGCTTACCCCTGTCAGATCAGATTAATAATGAATTGAGGACTATTGTGTGAATGATTAGGTTATAAATATGACCTGTCATTCCAATTTATCAATGACAGGACTTTATAAATTGCCATACAAGGAGACCTGAATGCAACATACATTGAACAGACTCTCTAATGCCTCATATGGTGAGTCATATAGGCTTCAGTTTTGACTGCCTATCTGTGATTCGTTAGGTAATTTTAGCCAGGGCACTAAAATTAGGTTCTGTTTTTCTGTGTTAAGAGGGAAAATTGGCTTGCCATTCGTGTATATTTTGAGGGAGCCCAACAGCATGCTTCACTAGAAAAAAAATCAAATGTTTATATTACATTTTTATGCTACATTAAAAGTGGTGCATTTTGTTTTTTACATCATGATTGATTGATAATGTAAAAGCAGATAGAGAAGATAACTAGTATTTGGCTTGACATATGTTCAACAGACCAGCCAGGCCATCATTTCTTCTTTCAACAAAGCAACCTCTCTATCTAAGCTCCTCCTCCATGCTCACAGAGACTTCCCCCTCTCCACCAGCCCCTCAGGTCACAGAGACACTACCTCGCTCATGCTACTGTGCGTCGGTGGTGGAGTGAATGAATGTTTGTGGATGTGGTGCCAATCAAGCGGGCTGCTTTGTCATGGCATCCGCCCTCACGCCTTCTCCTCCCTCCCAGAAACATGATAGGGTCCCCCTTGTCCTCACTTATCACCCCACCAGCCTCCGCATTCAAAGGATCATCCTCCGCCATTTCCGCCAGCTCCAGCATGATGCCACCACCAAACACATCTTCCCTTCACCCCGCCTATCGGCATTCCGTAGGGATCGCTCCCTCCGGGACACCCTGGTCCACTCCTCCATCACCCCCTACTCCTCAACCCCCTCCTATGGCACCACCCCATGCCCACGCAAAAGATGCAACACCTGCCCCTTCACTTCCTCTCTCCTCACCGTCCAAGGGCCCAAACACTCCTTTCAAGTGAAGCAGCATTTCACTTGCATTTCCCCCAACTTAGTCTACTGCATTCGTTGCTCCCAATGTGGTCTCCTCTACATTGGAGAGACCAAACGTAAACTGGGCGACCGCTTTGCAGAACACCTGCAGTCTGTCCGCAAGAATGACCCAAACCTCCCTGTCGCTTGCCATTTTAACACTCCACCCTGCTCTCTTGCCCACATGTCTGTCCTTGGCTTGCTGCATTGTTCCAGTGAAGCCCAATGCAAACTGGAGGAACAACACCTCATCTTCCGACTAGGCACTTTACAGCCTTCCGGACTGAATATTGAATTCAACAACTTCAGGTCGTGAGCTCCCTCCCCCATCCCCACCCCCTTTCTGTTTCCCCCTTCCTTTTTTTTTCCAATAAATTATATAGATTTTTCTTTTCCCACCTATTTCCATTATTTTTAAATATCTTAAAATCTTTTATGCTCTCCCCACGCCCACTAGAGCTATACCTTGAGTGCCCTACCATCCATTCTTAACTAGCACATTCATTTAGATAATATCACCAACTTTAACACCTATGTGTTCTTTTGTTCTATTGTTGTTGACATCTTTTGATGATCTGCTTCTATCACTGCTTGTTTGTCCCTACAACCATACCCCCCCCTCCACTTCTCTCTCTCTCTCTCTCCACCCCCTCCCACACACCTTAAACCAGCTTATATTTCAACTCTTTCTTGGACTCGAACTCAAGTTCTGTCGAAGGGTCATGAGGACTCGAAACATCAACTCTTTTCTTCTCCGCCGATGCTGCCAGACCTGCTGAGTTTTTCTAGGTAATTCTGTTTTTGTTTTGGATTTCCAGCATCCGCAGTTTTTTTGTTTTTGTCATGGACAGTGTCAAGCTTCTTGAGTGTTGTGAGAGATACAAAAAAAACCCCCAAAAAATGCTCTTCATGCTGCTCCTGGTTGTCGCTCATCCTCCTTCATTCTTCCTGCTTCATTCATTCCCATATATTGTTCTATCTTGGGAAAGCATGAAAAAGTATTAGTGTTTTCTTATTTTTACATTAGACATAGTCTGGCAATAGTAGGACTTCACTTTGCTAGGGTGATGGAAGATTATGTGCTATTTGCCCCTGGCCCTCACCTTTTAAAATTGAATGCAGGAGTAAGCCATTTGGTAATTGGATGTATGAAACTTCTGCACTTCTTCTCCACGGCCAAGGCTCCTCTCATTCTCAGAGCCATTATCATTTCCGGTGCCTAGGTCGATGCCGGGTGGTCCATTTGGTTTCATTCCTTATCAAGTTTCTGTAGTGGTTTGATACAACTGAATAGTTTGCTATATTATTTAAAAGTCTAGGGCCGGAATCACATTCAGGTCAGAACCGGTAAGGATAGCAGATTGAAACAAAAACAAAAATAGCTGGAAAAACTCAGCAGGTCTGACAGCATCTGTGGAGAGAAAGACAGAGTTAACATTGCGAGTCTGTATGACTCTTCTTCAGAATCTTTTCTTCAGAATTCTGAAGAAGAGTCATATGGACTCGAAATGTTAACTCTGTCTTTCTCTCCACAGATGATGTCAAACCTGCTGAGTTTTTCCAGCAATTTTTGTTTTCGTCTCAGATTTCCAGCATCCGCAGTATTTTGCCTTTATCTTAAGGACAGCAAATTTCCTTCTCTACATGGGTTGTTACAACAGTCGATGATAGTTTCATAGTCACTATTACAGAGAATAGATTTTTAATTTCAGATTTATTAATTAAATTTAAATTCACCTAGCTGCTCTAGAGGGATTTGAACCCATGTCACTAGAGTATCAGCCTGGGTCTCTGGATTACTGGTCCAGTGATATTACTACTACACCACCACCTTCCCCGTAATCCCAGACTCCAATGAGATCTCACCCTCTTCTGGCTTTTCCCTGGGAGGGCTGCAAATCTAGCAGGAAACTTCTGTAGGTCTGGCAGAAAGCCAAGTGAGGTAATTAAGAGCCTTTATAAGCCTGGAATGTCTCTTTGCATGGGTCACCCTCTCTGTGTGCAACTTGCCAGGCTGGAGAAGGCTTGTGCACAAAGGGGAGTCATTGTAGAGTGAAATTGACCTGGTAAGAACAGTATGAATAGTAAAACTGGCAAGCCTCTGGTCATCCACTGTGCAAGGCTAGTGCTGACAGAAACAATATATTAAGCCTAAACTCACCAATTTTGTTGGTAACTTTTTACAACTATTGCAAATGCCTTGGAGACCTCTAAGGGTCATTTCACTGTGTTGCCTTTGAAATTTCTACATATTCTGCAGTTGCATGAAGCTCTGAGGAGGATCGAGGTGCAGCTTAGAAGCCACAGTGACAGGGGCAGCAACTCCAACAGCTGCAGCTGGCTTCTCCACAGCCAGCTGGACAGAACAGAGGGGATGGACACGGGGCTGCACCTCAAGGAGGTGAGACGTTCACCACAGCTGATTAAGTCAAAAGTCAGCTTCCTCTATCGCTCTGAACACAGTGCTTCCCAAGGTTCATGCTCTTGTGACAGTTGTGAAAGGTTGGACAGTCTGGGCCTGTGTCCATTGGAGTTTAGAAGAATCTTATTCAATGTATAAGATCTTAAGGGGTTTGACAGGGTGCATGCTGAAAAGATGTTTCCTTTTGTGGGAGAGACCAGAACCAGTTAATCATTATTTAGAAAGGGGGAAGCAAACAGTATTTGTTGTTCTGTTGATGTTTGTCCATTATTCAAATGTCCATTATTCAAAGAAAATATTCATTCCAAAGCCCCTTTGAAATTATGTTGGGGACATCACATCATTGTTAAAACACATCATTGTTAAAACTGGCAATGTTTTTCAATAATGCGAGGCCAAGTGTCCAAGAGTGCATCAATAGCTGGAGCTGAGCCGGGACTGTGTATGTGCTTGAATTTTATACCAAGTATCATTTTTTTTTTCAGTTACCATACTGCATGCGCTCAGTCATTTTTGAAAAGAGCCCCAAAATCAATTTGGCACCATGCTGATTCTTGGAGCAAACATTCCAGACATGCTCGATCATCTCAAATTTGTTTAATAAAGTAAAAGGTACACAGGAAGCAATCTACTCAATGCAGAAATGAAGTTAGCTGTGAGCAAATTTAATCCACCACATTTTATACATTGTTTTGTCAACCACCAGTGAATTTTTGATCTGTATTGCTAATAAGCATATAGCTGCAAACTATCACACACACAGAAAAGCAGTTTGTCTGACAATAATCTGAGATGTTCCTGCACTTGAAACAGGAAGTGGCTTGTGATTTGTATTTTTCTGATCTTTTTGTTCCCGGTAGGTAGCCTCACCCACTGGGCACACATCACAGAAATTAGTGGGCACATGTAATGAGTCTCCTTTCCAGGAAAATTCATCATTGAGAAACTGACACATGTAAACCAGGTAAGCTTCAGGGCCAGTTGTCGGCCCAATGCTGTGACCTGATGCCAAATGGGGTGATGGGAGGAGGTTACATTTAAGTTCAGCATCGTTTGGTTATGAAGAGGAAAATCCTCCAAATGTCCCAATTATCCAGTGTTCTTTGCTGGACATAGATGTATGAATGTCAGGTGAGGACAAGTCCAGTGTTGAATTACTCGAATTACTTGAATTACTTGCTGACATTTGCTGGTAAGGCTTATATCTTTAGACTGGCTACCTGCTTAAGGCATCAGAAAGAATTTAGTGCCCCAAACTATATGCCAAAGACCTTCAAGTGAAGCAAATTAGCAAGATTTTAAAAATGATTTAATTTAAACTGCAGTGAAGCCTGGTGAAACGGGGATAACTGCAAATGAGTGTAACTGCACATTTTCAAGCTTGATTTTATCAGGAAATGTGTTGATAAACTGCATTTCGTGTTATAGTAATTAAGAGGGATCACATTCTACCTTTAGAAACCCTTGTTGCATTATGCAGATCAATAAGTGAGAAACCCATGTTAATTGTGAAATATTAATGTAAAGAATATTTCATGTAACCTGAGAAAATCTGCACTTTTACACAGAATTAATTCCACTGAGACACCACTCTGGTAAATGCAATAAATTAAAATTTGAGGTATATTTAAATACGTGAATATAACAATGTTCATTTGTCAACAAAACATGCCAAGTTTTTAAGCTGTCTCTCTGTATAATGGCCTCTCACAGAACGATTAGGAATACCAAAAGTAATTATTTTAACTCAAAGTCAGAAGGAATATAACTTCCAGTTTCACAAAAGTGAAAAAATTAAAAAAGGCTTAATGTGATTGCCTGTTCTTGTTCCAAATACAAAATTATAGTCAACTCCACACAGCACCAATACAAATGTTCAGACTTGCATTTATATAGCACCATTCACAACAGCACCTTCCCAAAATGCTTTAAAGTACTTTAAAAATGTAGCCAATGTACATCAAGAAGCCCAGCAGCTAAATCGCATGCAACAAGGTCCCACAAACAGGAATGAGTCTTATTATTTCACTGTTGCTGGTTGAGGGATGAGTCACCAGGAGGAGCTCTTCTTTGAAGTAGACAGCATGATGGATCCTTGGTTTAACATTTCATCCAAAAGGCAGCACCTCTAACACTGCACTGGTCCCTCAGTACTACACTGGACTGTCAGTCTAGAATATGCACTCAAGCCTCTGGAATGGGACTTAAATCCACAACCATCTGACTCAGAGATGAGAGTGCTACTGCTGAGCCAAGGCTGACACTGCAAACAATACTCAGCCATTAATAATGAAATGCTTCTGATGATTATATTGCTTGTAGAAAGGACCAAACCTCCTTGATCACCCTTTCAGACTGCACTGAAAGCTGCAGCAAATCACATTATCACTTGTCCTCCTGTCAATAGAATAGTTCTTTGGAATTAACAAGGAATTCAGAACTTTCTTTTGCCTGAGAACTTTAAACAACTTTAACCTGAAGTAAAAGAGAGATTGTAGGTCTTGAATTCGCTCTTGTAGTTTTAAGAACGTTGATTTGTATTCTAGTGACTGTTATGGATGGGAAAGGCAATGGCTTCCCAGTTATGATTATTTATTTTACATTTAATGGCATGTTCACAAGTGACAACAGTTAGCAGCTCTCATGCCTGATACATCATGCAAAAACTAACTGATACAGTGTTCAGGTAACGATTTCAGGTTCACTGTTGTGTGATCTCACCAAGTCTTTCATTGAAATAAAATGCTATTAGAATTGACTCAAAAATTATTTTTAAGGGGTGGTTTTTAAATGCACATTACCAGTAGAAAGCTTCACTCAGCAGCCATACATATATGGAGATCGTTGGTACTCAGTCCATGATTTCCTTTGATTATGGATGGAGAATCGCTATCAGTGAAAAGACATCACTCTAACACATTATCAACCAGTCATGATCAAAGAAAGATGGCCAGCAATTCCAGTATTTGAGCTGTTCCAAGCCAAGGTTTCAGCATAAAAAGGCAATAATCCAAATCAGTCATCTGTCCAACCTGTACCTGAACCGAAAAACCATGTAAAATGAATATTTCAAGACACTAGGGATGGATTTTCTGACTCTGCTCTTTTGGTGAGGAACTTTACCTGAGTGGATAGCAGAAATTCAGTTGCAAGATGCACAGGATTATCCAGCTTCCGCAACTAATTGTATCAGCTCCACTGAATACTGATAAAGAGGGTTTGCACCAAAGGTAGAGCAGAAGAGGCCCAAAGGAAACTCTAGGCACATATGTTCTGGTAAGATCTTTGATACATAATAAAAAGGAGGTGATGCCGCTCTGAAAATGGTGTAAATGATTGAGAGTGGAGAAAAGCAGGTGAAAAATGAAAAAAGGAAGCAACATTCACCACATGCCACTCTGAGGTATCTCAGCTGCATTTGGAAGGAGTTCATTACCTGCAGTCAACTCAGAGGAAAAATGATAAAATAGTCCAATTTGTCCCATTTTTCACTCACTGTGAATAAAATGGCAATGAGATCAAATTAACCAAAATAAACATCCTGCTTAATATCTACCTTCTGCCATTTTAACCAAGCCTCAATATAGGTGGCCAACACACCTGTCGGAAACAGATGGGAGCCTCATTATTCAATGTTAAGCTAGATTATATGGTGTAATTAAGACTCTGATACAATATCATACAATACAGTGTGGTGCCCACTGAGTGCTGGGCACACCCACTCTACCTGCAGAAACAACAAAAACTAGTACCTTTAAAAGGGATTCCTGGAAGCAAAGAAGCATATTCCTAGCAACTTTTAGGCAGTAGGAAATGTATAATAGGTCTTCCTGTTCCGACTGATATTCTTGCCTCACTTCATTTATTCTATCCATCACACAGTTGCCCCAATTTCACCCCTTTAATATTTAAGCTCATGCCTATATGGATAGTCCATTGGAATACTTTGCCTTCTCCAACCGTCAAAAATAGAGAGCAGCCAGTTATGCAATTGAGCCTTGACCATCAAGATTCAGACCCATGGAGGTACACCAAGATAGAACTCAACTTCAGTTCAAAGGCATTATCATCCCACCAAAAACATCCTAGGGATTATCATTGACCAGAAACTGAACTGGACCAACCACATAAATATTGTGTCTACAAGAGCAGGTCAGAAGCTGGGAATTCTGTAGTGAGTAACTCACCTCCTCGCATCCCAAACCCTATTCACCATCTACAAGGCACAATTCAGGAGTGTTATGGAATATACCACACTTGCCTAGATCAGTTCTCTTCCAACAACACTCAATAAATTTGACAACATTCAGAAGAAAGCTGCCCACTTGGTTGACACCCAATCCACCACCTTCAATCCACCTTCCACTACCAGCACACAGTGGAAGAATTGTGTACCCTCTACAAGATGTACTGCAGCAACTTACCAAAGCTCCTTTGGCAGCACCTTCCAAACCTGTGACCTCTACCCCTAGTTGAACAAGGCAGCAGGCACATGGGAACACCACCACCTGCAAGTTCCCCCTCCAAGTCGCACAACATCCTGACTTGGAACTGTTTCTTTACTGTCACTGGTTCAAAATCCTGGAACTCCATCCATAACAGCTTTGTGAATATACCTCACCAGATAGATTACAGTGATTCAAGAAGACAGCTCACCACCATCTGCTCAAGGACATTTAGGGATCATTGTCAGCAACACCCACATACCATGAAATAATTTTTTAAAATTCTCTGTAATAGGTTTTATTCACAATGGGTCCAAAGACAGAACAAATCCGAGGATCAGAAAGGCATACTCCTGTTCCTATGTTCCAAAGCCCTACTGACTGGATACACGCTTTTCAGAATCACAGCAGGCCTTGGATTTCAGTAAATGTCTGTCTGAACTGTTACTCATGAGCCACAGTATAATTCTTCTAATTACTTTTAACGCGCTTCAACAGTACAGTTCATTCAGAAAATGAGATTTTCCCTGCACACCTATATTCATCAGTCTTTATTATTACTCATGGCATCATTTTATGCTTCGGATATGTTCCTAACTTGCAAAATTTAGTGCTTTGATGCATTAATTTTCAAAGGTTGCTACATTTTCAGGTCTTATGAAGCAACTTTCTCTCTTAGCAGTTTTAACAACATCATAAGTAGACCCTGTACCTAACCGTCCAGATGCCCTAAGCTTCCTGAGTTGGTAAGTCTCAGTTCTCGTGATGTGCCCACACAAAGTGTTGGTGGCCTATCCTAGATATGCAAACAACTTTGACTCCGATCTTTGGGAAGGCACCTCTAGCTAGGGAATTTCCAGCCAAGCTATCCGATGTGTTGTCCTCACAGGGGTGCATACTACACTGATTACCAGCTAAAATGCTTCCTTTGACCAGCTTGATGGATTCAAAGAGCTGTAACTTCTGAGCTCTCAAGCATCGGATTTGGGGGGCTATTCCAAAGGTGCACTGGGGAATCCCTCTCAGATCTTCATTGGTAAGGGTTTACACATCAATTGCTCAAGATTGCAAACTTCCTCTGGGCAATTGCCCTGTGTTGGGAACCATCGGAAAATGCAATTTAAATCGCAAACTTCGGATGTTCCCAGGTGTGTTACACAAATAGCTACCCAGAAAAAGTTAGAAGAATTAAAAACTTTTCTAAATTCTGGGTAACTATTGTAAGGACCCAGACCAATCCTGTCTTAGGACCCTTCCCACACCCCCGATGCTCCAGGGGGCCCCTCCACTCCCCTGATCCCCCAGCGGACTGCCCTCATCTAACTTCTAACCACAGCCCCCATGGTATTCACACAGCCCCCCTCCCCGCCACCAAGAACCCCCAAGGGATTCCCCCCATTCCCCAAAACCTATCAAGTCACCTTCTCCTTGGCCTGTCGGTTTCAATGGGGTATTTAAGTGCCTTAAAAATAGGGCATGTCCTTCTTCAATCTGACTCTGCTGTGCTGCAATTCTGGGCCTTTGAGGACAGCTGCATTGCTTGGATCTTGCCCAGCCTGAATTAGAAGGTCGGGCGAGACAGGCATAGAAGGAATTTAGTGTAAGTAATTGGGCATGGTGTGGCAATCTGATGCTGATTGCCACTTTGAGGAAGTTATGGCCCAACATATTCTTGTGTGACATGACCAAACTTGCCTCAAAATGACTGATTTTATCAGATCTATAGCTTATCTAAGTTATCTATGTATGATTAAATAATATAAAGATCAAACACTTGGCAAATACTAAACTAAAATATGTACATTTATTAATGCAAACACCAGTAATGGGTCAATTATGCTTCATAATAAATCTTAAGATAGAATATTGTTGTAGGGTGGCTGAGTTGTACTATTAATGATTGAGTTGATCTGCAGACACTTGGGTGGAAACATTAAATTTATTTACAATGCGTCAGCAGCAACTACACGTGTGCTTTCAACTCCAAACCTATCTCGGCACTGACTTGAGGTAGCCCGCGCTACTCTCCTATTGTTACTACAGGTCATGTAATCTTGCCTAACAAGTATTATTTTTAAAGGTACGTAACACACAAAACACAACCATAACTACTACCAATATGAAATTTAATAAGTGTCTCCATTGAGGAAATCCTGATTTTCCACACTGCAATTTCAGTTTCATAACAAACAGTCAGTTGTATGATTGTGTCTATGAAGTGCTTTGCGTGATTAGTTATTTCACAAGTTAAATGACCCTAAGATTTTCTCTAATGCTGCTGTTCTACAAAAATACACTGCTTTAGACCATCTACAGGCTTATAACACAAATGTTCTTGTTATTGCAAAAGCTAATTATTACTGCTAGAAGATAGAGGAAAAGTGAGACTTAGAGCTGTCTGCAACTTTTATTTGTACCTCCTTCTGTCTGTGGAGATGTGTAATTTTTTTGTAAACTGCTGAAATGCAAACAAATATAAATCCCTCTTGTTTTTTTTCAACATTAAGCTTTGCTAGTTTGTGCTTCATTAAGGTTGCTACTCTGTAGGCTTATTACTCGAGTTTTATTTTTCATCTGTTAGAAACAAGGAAAAGTATGTTACAATCTAAGTTTTATTTACAGTTAGAACTCCTTGTTGTCCTCAAAGTCCAGGGTGTGTCATCAACTAGGGAAACAGAAAACAAGCCCTGAGAAAGCTTGAACAAAGGCAAAAAAGCACACTAGGGAGATCCAAGGTCTGTGCCTGAACAGAATTTGATGTATCTGATTGGATGGGGGTTTCCATAGTTCCGACTTTTGGAATATATCCTAGAAAGTTTCAGTTATTCTCAGTGTAGATGGTCAAGGTGACCAGCAGGCAGTTACAGACACATGTTTGAGCAGGAGATATGAGGACAGGGCCATGCCTTCCACCCAAGGCTTGACAGAGTCATGTAATTCTCAATTGTTTATTGTAAATTGCTGGCCTGTATCAATTCTCATTTACACTTAAACCAAAGTCATAACAACTACCATGGAGTCAGCTTCAAACTATTAGGTAGACGTTTATTCCACTATTATTTTATTGTAGCAGATTCAATGCAGAGTTTTCCTTTCATAGGGAGTTGTAATGAACCTCTCAGTATGAGGACATCACAGATCTTTGTTTTGACTGATCTCTATCTAAAATCAGTTGGTATGATTTGTGTTTGAACCTTCCCAAAAGAGTTGCTAGGTAACAATCCAGAAAGGAATTACAATGAAGTACATAGGATTTAAAGGACAGTCCTTTAGCCTAAATGATCCATGCCAGTGTTAATGCTCCACACAAGTCTCCTCATTTTCATCAAACCCAGCCAGCTAACTCTCTATTCCTTTCTCCCACATATGTTTAACTTGCATCCACCTTCCCGGGAAGGAGGTGGTGGCATAGTGGTATTGTTACTGGACTGGTATTCCAGAGACTCCAAGGTGATGCTCTGGGGACCTGGGTCTGAATCCCACCACATCAGATGGTAAAATTTGAATTCAATAAAAATCTGGAATTTAAAATATAATGATAACCATGAAACCAATGTCAATTTTTGTAAAAACCCATCTGATTCACTAATGCCCTTTAGGGAAGGAAATCTGCTGTCCTTACCTGGTCTGGCCTATATGTGACTCCAGACCCATAGCAATATGGTTGACTCTTAAAATGCCCTATGAACAAGGACAATTAGGGATGGGCAATAAATGCTGGCCTAGCCAGTGATGCCCACATCTCAAAAATGAATTTAAAAAAAGTATGCAAATAAGCTTTTGAAAGCCCAATCAAATTATAGGAGTCCAGCCACCCGTCCCTTCTGACCACAGGTTGCCAATCAAATTCTAGTAAACCAAGCTTCTAATGACATGCTTCATTGGCCAGCAGTTCTCAAGGGGTGGGTAGGACCCCTGGGGTCCTAATTCCTGGGAAAGGCCCGACCCTGTCCACTTAAGTGCCTGAAGGACCTTGCCCAGCTGAAACAACGAGGTGTCCCTGCTGGTTCTCTAGTCAGTGGGTGAGACCTGTGTCACCATTATTAAATTCTGCCTAATGAATCATTCAATAAAATAACATTAAGTAAACATCTGAGCTGTGAATATCTAGGCATGTTCCTGTAGTGTCTTAACAAGGAATGCATTTTTATTATTTTTAAAATTTAATTTTTGAGCTGATCCTTTTATCTGTTTTATAGAGTGCAGTCAATATTTATGCTACAGGTAACAGTTAAGTGCAAATTCATGTTGGCAGAAGTTTTTCTTTACCAGGGATGTGACTGTCATGTATGTTATAATGATATAAAGGTGCCAATCGCTCATAAGGGATCGTGCAAATACGTTGTAGGTTCATGTATTAAGAACATGCACATGTGAACATATATACATGGACAGAAAGCTTGAGGATATCAGAGCTGTGTATGTGTGCTCTGCTCCAGGCCAAAGTGAAACTGAGGCTTGATCACATGGTGCACTTCCCTTAAAGTGATGGCTTGCTGCTATCCCTTAAAGGCATATTACAAAAGAGACCAGGTTCCAAATGTTCATTCTTTTTCTAGGGAAAAATGAGCAGATTTTTTTTTTTATTTTTCTCCTACCTTTCCTTGTCGCATTGTTTCTTACTGGAGTTAATTTCCAAGGGGAGGGTTCCAAGGCTAGAGTTTTAAGGGTAGTAACAACCTTTGTAGCTCATCTGTGAACAGCCCTTTTGTGTGAAGAAGCTGAAAGGTAGATTTCATAGGAATTTTTCTGAATGGTTGGAGAACATTGTTTTGTTGGGAGTGCATAGCAGAATTCATTCTGATTTCCAACAAAGTAACAGTTCATAATCTGTTCTGATTGATGTCAAAAGCATCATTGTCCCTTAGATAAGTAAAAAATATCCTACATGGCATGAACACAGCCTCAATTACACATTGGGGTGACTAACAGCCTTTTGTCCCAGTAAGGTAATGGGCATTGAGTGTTCTGGATTAGGCGAAGGCCAGGCCATAACAGAAGTCCTTGTAAAGAACAAGCTACGTCACAGTTGATACAAGAAGATATTGTGAATGTGATGGATAAAATGAATATTTACCATTGTGCTGCAATGGAGCAGAAAACAATGTACAGTTCAGTCCACTACATTATTATGGATTGCAGGCACACTTCCAATAGTACACCAGGAATGTATCGTCACTGTCCACTATTGACACTGGATCATGCAAGCTGCATTGTCACAAATAGTTCCAAATCTGAATAAGGAGTAATCAGACAAAGTGGTTTTCTAAATAGACACTGTAAGAAAGGAAATAACAATTGAATATGCTGAAATGCACAGCACATTGATCTGCGTCGGAAAGAGGATTAGTTTTGAAAGCGGAATAATTTTGTGGAAGTCAGGTCAAAGCTAACGTTACAGGATTAATTTCTATACTTGATTTTGGAAGTAAATGTAATCCTGCACAAAGATGAGCAAAGCAGCACAGTTCAGACTAAGGAGAATACTTTTACTTGCACAATCAGCCATATCATGACCTTGATCACCTTTTTACTTATTTATAGATATTAAGCAGAACTTAGGCACAATAAAAGTGATGTGCAATTTAAACTATAGTCTTACATTTGACCTGTTACCCTTTCTACATAGGATGCAGTCAGACTTAGCCAACTCAGTTATGAAGAGAAATGTACAAGTCTTTGTGGTAAATTTAATGGTATATAAATATTCTAATTAAGTACAGTGACACTTGAACAATTTTAATTGCCTTGTAATCTTAATAGACAATGGTGATTTGTCAGTATGATAAAGTAATGCATGGATTCTGATTAGGAAAAATACATCAAGAGAAGGTTTTTACCTCAGTGCTTTTAGGTAATTTAAAATAAGTTACCATTGTGAGATCACCATCATCCTCAAAATTGAACTAGTTCAGGAAAAGCCTGATCACTGCCATCTCTCAACAACCAGGGATGGGTAATATATGTGCTTTTGCCATCATTGCCCAAATCCCAAGACCAACTAAGTAAGAAAAGAATGTTTTTAGAATATTAGGAATTTTAAAAATTAATATGGAAGTGTGGACTAAAATAATCCAATATCCTATTCAGTAATATCACTTAATATTAATGGACTCACGTTTTATAGCAACTCATCACATTCTAACAATATTTTTAAGTACTTCACATTTATTTAGTTTTTCTTTCGAAAGGCCAGCTAAAAGTCTTATCCAAAATATGCACGATCTTCCTGAAGTTGGCCAATTAACAGGCCAGCTCCGCATTCATCATTCAATTAGGCACAGTGGGTGGGTTGCACAGGTCGGAGGGTCAATTACAGTGCCCAAATCTGGGGATAATTGGCTGCTCCACCAGGAGAGTTGGAGGTGTCATTTGAAATCTTAAAAATTAAGTTTGGCTGCAGCTGTGGGGCCATTATTGTGGACGGACATCCAGGGCGGGTGCATTTAAAGAAGGTGTTGATGTCCCCCCCCCACCCCACCCCCCCAACCTTACCTCCTACCAGGAGGCTGCTTTCAGGCACCTGCCAGGCTTTGGCTTCAGCGGAAGGCCAATCTGGCTTCGGGAAATGTCACCAATTTGCCCCCAAGTGGGCACCTAATTGCCACTAATTGGCTACCTGCCGTTCTGGGGCAGGTAGCTGGTGCCAGTCTGACCTCGTCTGTGGCAAGTCACTCAAAATTAGAAGATTCTCAAGCCTCAGGATCATTTTTGGGTCCCAACCCCGACAGGGTGGAAGGATCAGGTATGGGAGCTTCCCAGTTTGCTCCCAATTCCCCCTCAAGACCCATCTCCATGGGACTGGGAAGATTCCGCCCTCAGAGCACAATTAGGCATTAAGATAAAATCTGAGTTATAATGAATTTGCTTCATTGAAGGTCATATGCTAAATGTTAATGAGGACCTGATTAACCTACTTCCAGCATTTTCACCATTCACAGTTTCCTTTTATGTTCCTGACATTCGATGTTGCACTTTATGCAGGGTTTACAAGTGTATGGCATGTTTAGTATAATGGGTCCAACTACAGACACCACCTGCTGGTGCCTGAGTGTGGGTAATGATTGAGCAGGACATATCGTGAAACATGGAGAGTAACCGGAATGTTTTGCCTTGCGATCCATGTGCGCATTCTTGTTGCTGTTGTTTTTTGGTCAAAAGACAGAAGTCACTACAATCCAGTTAGACTTTGTCCTTCATGAATAAACTCACCTTCGGTCACATGGGGTTTTCAGCTGTGTTTGCTATTTGCCTCTCTAAAGGTATTTTTCTCATTTTGACAGTTGATAACTGGAAATAGTTAAATAGTGTTTTTCAGCACACAGGACATCACTTGTCTTCATGTCCAAAAGCTTTTACATTTCCATTGAACAACACTGGCATCATGCATCAAACCATCACAGAGTCACAGCATAGTCATCACTCCAAGGTTCACTTCAAACAAGTGAAGATACGTGAAGATCACTCAATCCCAGCAAGGTGCACAATTTGCAAACTTTTTAGAAAGTGTTGGAAAACATCAAAGTTTTATCATTTATGTCAGTATCTGACAGAGAGCAAGATAAATGGGAAAAGAAAACAAGGGATTCTGAAGCAATTATTTACATGGTTCAGTCTATTTGGAAGTAACAGAACCCCAGTTGTTCACCTCTGCTTGATCAGAATCAAAGCAAAAACCTCAAACCTTAAGAGCATTATTGTCCACGTGGAAATTGCTGGACTTGGTTAAATGTAAATTGGACATTTTTGAAGATGGCTTTATTTCAAAAACAAAAAGACATTCCTGCTGCATTCATAACATGGCACCTTGTCAGGTTAATGAAAGGGGTACTTGTCATTAAATCTGCAGTGTGACAAACATGGGAAAAGTTTGATTTTGTTACACATGAGAAACATTATTTTCTTTGTTTTCATCACTATTATTGTGCAAAGACACATGAATCAAATTTCCCAGTGCAGAAGAAAGCCATTTGGCCCAGTATGTCTGTGCCAGTTCTGCAAAAGAGCTCTTTACTTAGTCATATTGCAATGCCTTCTTCCAAATCCTTTTAAATTGTCCTTGTTGAAATATTTATCCACTTCCCTTTTAAAAGTTTTCATTGATTTTGCTTTCACCAAAGTTTATTCCACATGTTTCATATCCTAACAATTCTCCATGTGAAAGAAGATCTATCAAAAAAGTTCGATTCAGCTTCTGTGTAACACCAATGCATTCATGTAAGGGGAGACAGTGGCTAGACTAGTATTCCAGAGCCCTGGGCTATTGCACTGGAGCCAAGGGTTCAAATCCCACCATGGCAGCTGGTGGAATTTGAATTTGGTCAAAACAAATCTCAGTGATGGTGACCATGCAAACATCATTGATTGTTATAAAAATCCACTTGGTTCACATAAATACTTTAGGAAAGGCAATTTGGCAATCCTTAACGTGGTCTGGCCAACATGTGACTCCAGTTCAACAATAACGTGATTGACTTTTAACTGCCATCTGAAAAGGCGAGCTACTCAGTTCAAGGGCAATTAGGGATGAGCAACAAGTGCTAGCCTTGCCAGCGATACCTAGATCCCATGAATGAATAAAAAAAATTATTTCACCTGGTCCCTACTTTCTTCCCTGTGCACTTTTTGAACTCTATTGCCACACACTCCCATTGTACTGCCTCAACTAGATGCATTTTATTAATTTTAAGCCTTCAGATTCTGCAGTTAAAGTTGAATTCAAGGGGCAGAATCTTTACCTCGTCAGGCAGGCGTGCGCTCACCCTGTTCGAACATAAAATGACACGTGTTGACGCCGGGTGAGCTTTCTGATGTCAGCGCACAGACGCGATATTTCGTTCAGCGGGTGTGCGCCAGAGTTGGCAGCATGCCTGCCGACAATTAAAAGGCCTGTTAAGGCCATTAAAAAGATAATTGAACAAAATTTTTCACTGCTCATTCAACCTTAGGCTGGGTGGGCAGGCAAAAAAGCCAAGCAGCTGTTGCACTTTTTAGGAAACCCCATCCGTGGGCGGGATGAGGTTTCCTAAAGCAAATAAAAATAAAATAAAAAATTTAAAATTTAATTACTAACATGTGACAGAGTGACATGAGGGGACATGTTTTTATATTATTATTTTTTAAAACTCTAACAGCTCTGCGCCTCAGGTGGATTATCAAGCACACACTCACGTGCATGCACAAAGTTTGCTCTCACCCTGCTTGCACGACCCCCCCAACCGCCCCCCGCACAGGCTGAATGCTGCCGCTTGCGTTGCATGCTGGGTGGGCCTTAATTGGCCCACCCCTGTGAAATCGCCTCCATCGCAGGCAGCGGTCTGCTTCCCCACCGCCCCCATCCATTCCCACCGAGCCCATCCAACATGGGCAAATAGTTTTATCAAGAGAAAATCTGACAATCAACATCTTGACTCCGTGTTCCTTGTAGAAGTATGGTTCAGTGACTGCTACAAAGGCTCACTAACTGTAACGTCTCTCATTCCAACTAACTTGCAGGGAACCAGGACCGTTAAAGATTGTGCTTCACAAGAATAATTTTAAAAGCAGAACTACTCCAAAAATAATCTTTAAATGACCTACAGAGGGATGACAGTACATCATTTAAACTTTATTCCTGGGATTGTACCATTTTTTCTTTCTGTGAAATGACATTTGACTACAGAAAGTAATAACTTATTTAATGAAATCTGGATTCAAATTTGGTACATGGTTTGAATTCAATTTTGGGCCAATACTTGGAAATACTGGACCACAGGTACACATACCTGTCAAAAAATTTGTCACACGTTCCACATGGGGTATGTACCTGCCTGACAACCAGATCAGAAAGAAGGGATGCTAAGTGGAGGTAAGGCACCTATTCTAGAGACTGGGAGAGACAAACAAACAACACGAGTATTAGCACCATTGTTTCGATTGCACTGTCAGACACTAAGTTGTACTCAGTGCTGGGCTTACTGAATAACTCACATGGAACAGTCTATTTAGTCAGCAAACAGTTAATTTGGAAAGAGTCTCTATGAATTCAGGCAAACAGAACTCATGCCTGAAACTACAATAAAGTCTCCTGGTAAAGGTCAGGTTATATCTCCAGCAAAGTGCAGTGAGTGGAGGATAGTTACATAACACAAACGTATGTACATAAAAATCTGTACCCCAGTCACTTACTTAGTCGCTTGGTTTCCAGGTATGAGTGATAGGTGAATTAACCAATCATCTCCATTCTGGCTTGGAATGGTGCATACTTTATACAGTCAAAACACAATGACTACTTAATTCACAATGTTTTTGTCACATTCGAGTGGGAAAGATTATAGAGCATTATCTGTAAAGGCTGAGCTGTGCATCACTTGTTACTTTGTTCAGTCAAGGAAATGCATGGAAGATACAAACAGAAAAAGAAACAAAACCTTCTTTGTTGAATTAGTCTAATTCATTTCAGTTGATGTCTTGCATGACTATTGAAAAGCAGCAGTACTGGGAGTTTTCACTTGGGACATACAATTTGATTACAAAGAATACTGGATGAGTTCAACCTGCAGCTCCCTAGAAACAGTCAGTTGTTATGAGCGGAAATGAACACACTCTTCAACTGGGTTCATTTTCTCAATTCAATTAGGGCTGATAGAAAATTAAATTTGACGGAATATAGGGGTGCTGTTGATTGCTTTTGCATTTAATGAATAGTACTGTGTAGGTCACATAGTCTGATGAATTTGCGTTATGTATTTACTCATCTACCAAATGAATGTGTCTCTTGAGCCTTTCAACATTTCAGACAGAACATCTCTTTGAAATTAATTCATGATGTTCTGTTGAGAGGAGACTGCAATCTTAAGTTCTGAGAGCACAGGGCTGTCAGGCAAAAGAAATTAACAATAAATACATCAGTCCTTAAACAGGTAAACTGCCAGGCAGAGACTCTGGAAAAAGAAAATCAGCTTTGCATTTGTTCTTTTTTTTATATTCTGAGCCTATCAAAATGCAGACACCTGATCACAGCATCGAAGGTCTCAGACCTCCAGACAATCCTCCTTTGTTCTGGATGCTTGGAGATGTACCAAAGCAGATTGCAGACGACTTGCTGTCTGATTTTTCCTCCTGTGGAAGCCACTAACTTCCACCTGACACCGCCTCACAATAATATGGCTGAGATTATAGTCGAATGGGAAAATAAAACTGGCATCCTTGTATTGATGCCCCAATGTCAATTGTGGCTCAGTTGGGAGCATCCTTGTCTCAGCATTAGAAGGTTGTGGGTTCAAAATCAATTCCAGTGACTTGGGCATCAGTATCTAGTCCGACACTGAAGGAGTGCAGGACTATCAAAGATACCTTCTTTTTGATGAAACACTTTGCTGAGGCACCATCTGCCTCACAGATGGACATACGAGAACCCATGACGCTATTTTGAAGGAGATATTCTCCCTGATATTCTGGCCAATATTTATCTCTCAGTCAACATGACTTTCTCACTTATTCTTTCCTTGCTCTTTCTTTCTATCTCATTTCTTTAGTCAGAGTAGATCTCTCCCTATATTGCTCTGGCAATGCATTTAGTCCTAATCCCTGGCGCAGCATTCTTCACACAATTATTGATATAAGCCCCACTGAACCTGAGCAAGGATTCAGCCTCTACTGTCTTAGGGTATAGAATTATATAGAATGGCTGCATATGTTGTTTAGTTCTTGTTTAGCTATTATCGATGAATCTTCTGTGGAAGCATGGATGCTAGATTTCGATAGATAAACGGAAGGACTGTAAAATGTAACTTGTCATAATTAGCTATTAACCATTAATCTTGTTTGTGTTAACTTGAAGAGCTGACTTTACAAACCTGGATGTAGCAGCATTTCCTCAACAAGGTTTTTAGTTTCTCCTCATCTGAGGTACTGACAAGACTTTAGGTAGTGGAATGACAGAATTATCTCTTACTATCTTGTGGGGGGGGAGGGTGGCAATCCTGCTGGTAGGAATGAAGGCTGCTCTTCGACATTCAGTATTTCATTTGTTAGGGTGCCTCATGTGTTAAATATGGGGAAAGATTCTAAACATTTGTCTCAGGTATACTCGATAGGGACCCGTAAAAAGAATTGAGGAAAGAAAGAAAAAACTAATGATAAATCATCTGCGGCCATAATTATTCACCTTATTAGCTGAATGAAAAGCAGTTTGAATGATCCTTGGGTCAAATTTCTGGCTTTCCTTTCAGGCAGAAAAGACAAAATATGATTCCAGCAAAGTTAAACTACCTTTCAAACAAATTGAAAACTGGGGCAAATCACTTTTGTTGATAAGCACATTGAGAAATGTAACTACATTTTATGCCATGGGTACATGAACTAAAACAAATATAATAGAATTTTTTCAAGGTTGTAACAAATATTGAAGAATTGTTCAAACTTTTGACACAGCTGAAATTGTTCATTAGATTCAATAAGGGATGGAATAGAATTTAATGCTTCATTATGTTGAAAATTCACCTGCATAATGCTTACCTTAATGAGGCAGAGAGTTTGACGACACTGTCATTCATCTCCTGCGACCTAAGGGCTGCATTACAATAAAAGCAAAATATATCAAAATCAAAATCTTTGCCAGAACATGCATGCATGTTTGATAAATCACCAACAAATGACACATGTTAAACAAACATGCATGATGGTTGTAAGAACTTGTGCATTCCGTTTTGGAAAACAGACAGACTGGCTTAGAGAGTGGGGATGAATGTCTCTTCCCTGATGGATGTTGTGGGGATCATATTGGAAACATCCCAAACAATATGTTCACTGAGCAGAGAACACCAGAGCTGAGAATATGTAAAGTAGAATTCTGATAAGCTGGAAAGATCACAAAGAAGCCTAATGTTGCTGCTGACCATGTCACCGATGGAAGACACAGCATTCCTAAAGGGCAGATTATAACGATCTTCTTTGGGACACTCTTTGTTGAGCCTTCATAATTGCAAACTTCCAGAAGTTAATTTCCATAATAAAGCAAAGGATTTCATCTTTCTCTTTACCGAAATAAGAGAATTGCTGAATTGCTAAGAATGACTTTGGAGAAAGTTTTCATCTGTGCACTATATGGGCAAAATTGGGCCTGACCCAATTGCCGGTGGGCGCGGAGCCGATCACCACCAGCGAAGCGGGCCGCACCGCCATTTTAGGTGGGCAGGCCAATTAAGGCCCGCCCAGCGTGTCGTCCACCAGGAAGCGCTATGCGCTCCCTGTGCAGACGGGGGGATTCCCTAAAAGCGAGAGTGCGCTCTTTCACGCATGCACACGAAAGAGTGCACATTTCCCTGAAGCTAAGTGCAGCCTCAGGGAGATCACTTCGACTTTTAAAACTATTAAAAATAAAGAAAAGAAAAATCCCTTACATGTCCCCTCATGTGACAATGTCACATGAATTGGGACATGTTCATAATTTACGGAACCACTTTATTAAAATTTTTAAAACCCTGCATGAAACCTTATCCCGCTGCTGGATGAGGTTTCATGTTTTCTCTATTTGCCGCCGAGTCTCCTGGCCTCCCCGCTAAGGTTGGATGGGCAGGTCCTTTAATTGGTTAAATTATCCTGTCAATGGCCTCAAATGGCCACTGTTAGGTAGGCGGGCCCACAGCTGATTTTGCTGCGCCCCTGCCATCCTGAAAATTTAAATGGTGTGGGGTGACATCAGGGGTTCCGCCCGACGTCATCCCATGTCATTTTACATGTTAGCGAGCAGGCCCCACCCCCCTGCTCACCAACAGCAAAATTCTGCCCTATATATCAACTTTTGCAATCAAGCTGCATATTAAATATAGCAAATCTTTCCCAATATTCTTAATTGTGGGTGTGAGTTGAGTTTGTTAGTTTTAAGGTAATATAATGGACTCTTTGAAAGCTTTGCTTGGGCAAATAAATTTCAAGGGATGTGGACATTGTTGGCAAGGCCAGCATTTAAAGCCCACCCCTAATTGCCCTTGAACTGAGTGACTTGCTAGGCAATGTCAGTGAGCAGTTAAGAGTCAACCACATTGCTGAGGCCTGGAGCCACATGTAGGCCAGACTGGATAAGGATAGCAGATTTCCTTCCCTAAAGGACATTAGTGAACCAGATGGGCTTTTACAACAATCAGTGATGGTTGTCATGATCACCATTACTGAGACTAGCTTTATATTCATAATTTCATTGATTGAATTTAAATTCCACCAGCTGCTGTGGTGGGATTTGAACCCATGTCCTCAGAGCTGGGCCTCTGGATTACTAGTTTCAGGACTTCGAAGGTCCCATCACTAGGTGAATGGAGAAAGCAGATAAATTAACAAAGTTCCCTCAAGAAAGGAATTCAGGTCAACAAGAGCAATCAGTAATGGAAACCATCCTTTACATGCACTGTGGTCACCAAATTCAATGCAGTCAATCCTGGGAGTCAGGAAAAATGATCCCTTGGCTTTAAAACTCTTTGTACCGTCCTTTAAGAGGCAAATTGAAGGAAATATCAAATAATATCGAAAAATATTTTGAGTTAAAGGAGGTTCATAAAGTAAAGAATGTAATTGTGAGAAATCTGTTGTTAGCGAGCAAACAGTCTGCTTATATACCAATGGGACCTTCCTGGTCAAAACCAGATGCCATCTATTGAAAACTTCTGAACATGCCTGAGGCTAGAATGCTGTTTAAATGTACATGACGCCTCTTTCCATGTAATATTAACAGTTTTCAGGCTTGTAGCTGCCAAAGGTGATGCCCCAGTTGAAGGGAGATTATCAATGCTAGTTATCTGTCTAAGCCTTCTACACCACAAAACTGTTAAGCATTTCACCTACACTGGGCTCAGCAGCATGTATCAGTGGATTTAATTCCATTTGATATTACACTGACCTGCTTCAAGATCAATGATATCTAGAAAACACATGAATTTATCCTTTAAGTCCCCAATCCTGCAAGATACCATCTACCTATCAGGGTTTCAATCAAAAGAGAACTTATTACTTTAACATTAGAATACGTTTAAGGAATAAAAAGCAAAAACTATAACTGTTGGAAATCAAATCAAAACAAGATGCTGGAAATATACAGAGCAGTCAGTATCTGTGGAGAGAATGGATAACTTAATATTTTCAGATTTAGACACGTTAATGAGAAGTAGAAAGAGAATATACAATAACCATGTTTAAAAAAGTACAGAACAAAGGGAAGGGGAGAGTGGAAAGCACACTGAAAATGAGAGAGATGGCAAAACCAGCAACATGCTTAGAAAGAAACTAGGAGATGGTTAAATGGTTGAAGTAACTTTCAAATGGGACAGTGGGATTGTACAATACAATAAACTAAAGACATTTAAGAAACATAGAAACATAGAAACTAGAAGCAGGAGTAGGCCATTCTGCCCTTGGAGCCTGCTCCGCCATTCTTTATGATCATGGCTGATCATCCAACTCAATAGCCTGCTCCCGCTTTCTCCCCATATCCTTTGACCCCTTTTGCCCCAAGAACTATATCTAACTCCTTCTTGAAAATATACAATGTTTTGGTCTCAACTACTCTCTGTGGTAATGAATTCCACAGGCTCACCACTCTCTGGGTGAAGAAATTTCTCTTCATCTCAGTCCTAAATGGTCTACCACATAGCCTCAGACTGTGACCCCTGGTTCTGGACACCCCCACCATCGGGAACATCCTTCCCGCATCTACCCTGTCTAGTCCTGTTAGAATTTTATAGGTTTCTATGAGATCCCCCCTCATTCTTCTGAACTCCAGCGAATGTAATCCTAATCAACTCAAACTCTCCTCATATGTCACTCCCACCATACCAGGAATCAGTCAGATAAACCTTTGCTGCGCACCCTCGAAAGCAAGTACATCCTTCCTCAGATAAGGAGATCAAAACTGCACACAATATTCCAGGTGTGGACTCACCAAGGCCCTGTACAATTGCAGCAAGACATCCCTGTTCCTGCACTCGAATCCTCTGGCTATGAAGGCCAACATACCATTTGCCTTCTGTACCGCCTGCTGCATCTGCATGCTTACCTTCAGCGACTGGTGTACAAGGACACTTGTACACCAGTTGCACATTCCCCTCTCTCAATTTATAGCCATTCAGACAATAATCTGCCTTTCCGTTTTTGCTACCAAAGTGGAAAACCTCACATTTATCCATATTATACTGCATTTGCCATGCATTTTCGCACTCACTCAGCTTGTCCAAATCACACTGAAGCATCTCTGCGTCCTCCTCACAGCTCAACCTCCTACCCAGCTTTGTGTCATCTGCAAATTTGGAGATATTACGTTTAATTCCCTCATCTAAATCATAAATAAATATTGTGAACAACTGAGGTCCCAGCACCAATCCCTTCGGTACCCCACCAGTCACTGCCTACCATTCGGAAAAAAGACCAATTTATTCCTATTCTTTGTTTCCTGTCTGCCAACCAGTTTTCTATCCATCTCAATACACTACCCCCAATCCCATGCGCTTTAATTTTACACGGCAACCTTGTATATGGGACTTTGTCTGAGAGCCTCTGAAAGTCCAAATAAACCACATCCACTGGGTCCCCCTCATCAACTCTACTGGTTACATCCTCAAAAAATTCCAGTAGATTTGCCAAGCATGATTTCTCTTTCCTAAATCCATGCTGACTCTGTCTGATTCTGCCACTGTTTTCCACGTGCTCAGCTATTAAATCTTTTATAATGTACTCTAGAATTTTCCCCACTACCGATGTCAGGCTGACTGGTCTATAATTCCTTGTTTTCTCTCTGCCTCCCTTTTTAAATAGTGGGGTTACATTAGCTACCCTCCAATCTGTAGGAACTGTTCCAGAGACTATAGAATCTCAGAAGATGACCACCAATGCATCACTATTTCTAGGGCCACTTCCTTAAGTACACTGGGATGTAGATTATCAAGCCCTGGGGATTTATCAGCCTTCAAACCCATCAATTTCCCCAACTCAATTTCCCTACTAATACTGATTTCTTTCAGTTCCTCCCTCTCACTAAACCCTGTGTTCCCCAACATTTCTGATATGTTATTTGTGTCCTCCTTTGTGAAGACAGAACCAAAGTATGTGCTTAGTTGGTCAGCCATTTCTTTGTTTCCCATTATAAATTCCCCTGTTTCTGACTGTAAGGGACCATTTGTCTTCACCAATCTTTTTTCTCTTCACATACCTATAGAAATTTTTACAGTCAGTTTTTATGTTCCTTGCAAGCTTACTCTCGTACTCTATTTTCCCCTTCTTAATCAATTCCTTGGTCCTCCTTTGCTGAATTCTAAATTGCTCCCAATCCTCAAGTCTGTTGTTTTTTCTGGCCAATTTGTATGCCTCTTCCTGGATCTAATACTATCTCTAATTTCCCTTGTAAGCCATGGTTTGGCCATCTTTCCTATTTTACTTTTGCACCAGACAGGAATAAACAATTGTTGCTGTTCATCCATGCGCTCTTTGAATGTTTGTCATTGCCTATCTACTGTCATCCCTTTAAGTAATGTTTCCCAATCATATTAGCCAACTCATGCCTCATACTATTGTAAGTTTCCTTTATTAATATTCAGGACCCAAGTCTCAGAATCAACTATGTCACTCTCCATTTTGATGAAGAAGAAGCTTAGAGAGTGTGAATATTTGAGGCAGCGGGATTTGATGAATTATGTGGAGCGATTGGGGAGGTGGGGCTGGTTAAAGCGAGTCTGAACTAGAAATGGAGGTGCTAGATATCTGTTACTTTCACAGTGCATTTAGAAACTGAGGCACATATACTTCAAAACAAGTGAAGAGCAGTGCTGGTACAGTCTATGATTCACAAGGCAAACAATAATTGAAATGCGACATGTGCTGCAAAATGACCTGCAGTCAAACTCATTCTTCAGCACAATACTGTCCATGGCTGTGTGGGTCACAATGGTCCTTTAGATTTATATACCTAGCTTATTCCAAGGTGCCGCTGGTGATATCAGCCACATCAATCAATCTCAATTGCTCAGATATATAAAGAGGCATATGATTTGTTTGCTTGAACAATAGCTTCATATTCTTCCCCTTGGACAACCAATGGCTGTAATTTTACTGAATCCTGAGGATTCCCAAGGATCTGGGCACTACAGATGACACCTTCTTGGGTTCATGGGGTGCAGTACACAGTGTCACAAACTACATGGCTTGGAAAGGATTCCACTCAATAGATTCTGCAAATCTGTGCTCTCTTCCTGGGCTGCTGTGCCTTCATTTTACATTGCCCATGTGCCTCAGAAAGGAATATAGGAACATAGGATCTAGGAGCAGGGGTAGGCCATTCAGCCCTACAAGCCTGCTCCACCGTTCAATAAGGGCATGGTTGATCTGGTTGTGGTCTGAACTCCACTTTCCTGTCTTACGCCCATCACCCTTGACTCCACTGTTTATCAAAAATCTGTCAAACTTACCCTTGAATAAATTCAATGACCCAGCTTCCATTGCTTTCTGGGGAAGAGAATTCCAGAAACTAATGACCATCCGAGAGAAAAGAAAATTCTCCTCTTCTCCATCTTAAAAGGGAGACCTCTTATTCTAAAGCTATGTCCCCTAGTTCTAGTCTCTCTAACAAGTGGAAACATCCTCCCAGTATCCATCCTATCAAATCCCCTCAGGATCTTATATGTTTCAATAAGATCACCTTTCATTCTTCTAAACTCCAATGGGTTTAGGCATAACCTGTTCAACTTTTATTCATAAGATAAGCCCCTCATCCAATGAGTGAGACGAGTGAACCTTCTCTGAACTGCTTAATGCAGTTTAATTTTTTTCTAATAAGGAGACCAAACCTGTACACATTATTCCATATGGGTTGTGACCAAGGGCTTGTACAGCTGCACTAAAATTTTCTTGCTTTTACACTCCATTCCCCTTGGATTAAATGTCAACATTCCACTGCCATCCTAATCACTTGCTGTATACCAACTTTTTGTGCTTCATGTACCAGGACATCCAGATCACCCTGTACAACTGAGTACCAAGTGACAAGGAAGATCCAGCACAATTAAAGCTGCCATCCGCAGCCCAGGTTCCTAGCTGCTTAGTGGTATGCAAGAACAATGGCAGAAAGTAAGTTTAAATGAATGCAAGTATCCATCAGAGTAGTCATAATGTACACCATCAGCATGTTAAGCAGTGCTTCAGGTCTTTACACAAATCTGGGAGCATCCTGCAATATAACTTTGCTAAAGTGTCAACGACTGTAGTAATCAGCTGCATGCTTCAGAATTTCATTCTGCAAAGAGGTATCACCATGGAACAAGAAGAGCAGGACTTCCAATACAGTGTAGGTTAGAGCCAAGGTAACATTTGCTCTTCTCTGGGACAATAATAGGCATTGATTTGAACTCAACACGAGACATTGATGTGCAAATGGTTTAAATCTATGGTATAGTCAGAATTAGCTGCAATATTGTCCTTTATTGTCTGCTTTGATGCTTTGTGCCAAACCCAGAAAAGGAAAGAGCTACCCCAATATAATGAAAGCAAAATGCTGCAGTGCTGGAAATCAGAAATAAAAACAGAAAATTCTGGAAAAACTCAACAGGCCTGACAGCACCTGTGGAGAGAGAAACAGAGTTAACTTTTCAAGTCAGTATGACTCTTCTTCAGAACTAAAGAGAGGTAGAAATGCAATAGATTTATACTGTAAAAGAGGGATTGGAGTTGGCAGAAATGGCAGAGAATGATCCTTTGATTGCAGAGCCTGGTGGGATGAAATGTGAGGACAAGAGGGACCCTTTCATGGTTCTGGGAGGGAGGGGAAGGGGTGAGGGCAGAGGAAGGGAGATGGGTTGGACACACTTGAGGGCCCTGTCAACCACAATTGGGGGGAAACCTCGGTTCAGGAAATAGGAACACGCAATCTCTTCTTGGCCTCCACTTATCACTGGCCCCCTATCGAGCTCTCCTGTCCCACCCCCGTCTACCAGCTTATATTTCATCTCATTTCTATATGTCTTCTAATGAAGGGTCATACGGACTCGAAACATCAACTGTATCCCTCTCCGCAGATGTTGTCAGACCTGCTGAGTTTTTCCAGTATTTTTGTTTTTGTTCTACATGTCCAGAAGTGCTGTTTTGAAAAGAAGCATTACTGGAACAGATGTGACCAAGGTGGAGAAACTGGGAGAATGGAATGATGTTCTTACAGGAAGCTTGGTGTGAGGAACTGTAGTCAAGGCAGCTGTGGGGGTCAGTGGGCTTGTAATGAATATTGGTAGACAATCTATCACCAGAAATGAAGACAGGGAGATCAAGGAAGAGAAGGGAAGTGTCGGAGATGGACCATGAGAAGGTGAGAGAGGGGTGGAAATTGGAACCAAATTCAATAAATTTTTCCAGGTTCAGATGAGAGCATGAAGTGTCATCAATACAGTTACTGATGTATTGAGAAAAGAGTTGTGATAGGGGGCTTTAGTAGGACTGGAACAAGGAATATTCCACATACTGCACAAAAAGACAGGCATAGCTGGGGCCCATGCAGGTGCCCATAGCCACACCTTGGTCTGGATTTTTCCTATGGCAGGAGAACGAGCGGGAGCGGACACGGATCCAATCGTTGCTCGCGATCAGCTGTGTGCCGCCATTTTACGCAGGGGGCCAATTAATGCTTACCCAATGTAATGTGTGGCCGGTAGCGCTCAGCGCTACCTGTGCGCATGGGGGAAGGAGGGGTGAGTTGGGGCCTGTGCTTTCTCGGGCAGCAATCTCTCTGAGCCACGGAGCTGCCTCAGGGAGATTGAATAGGTCTGAAAAAAAATTTAAAAATCGAGTTTAAAATTTATTCAAACATATCCCCGTGTCACATAAGTTGGGACATATTTGTAAAGGTGGGAAAATGTATTTATTTATTTTATGAAAGCTTCAGGAAACCTCATCCCGTCCGTGGATGAGGTTTCCTGAAAAACGCGAAGGCTGCTTGGGCTTTATGCCTGCCTGTCAACCTTAAGGATGGACGGGCAGTGTTCTTAACAGCTTTAATTGATTTATTAATGGCCTTAATAGACCATTGATATTTCAGCAGGCGCCCAACTGACTCCTGCGCGTACCCGCTGAATGCATTATTGTGATGGCGCACGATGACTTCGGGGCGCACGCCTGCCATCATCGCGCATCATTTCACACGTCGGCATGTCGGGCCCACCCCCGCATGCCGGCTGGAAGATTCAGCTCCTTTTATTTACAGGAAGTGAGACAAGTTAAAGAAGAAACTGTTCAGTGAGACAACAAGTTCAGCCAGTCGGAGGAGGGTGATGGTGGATGGGAATTGTTCGGGCCTCTGTTCAAGGAAGAAGTGGAGCGGCCTCGTACCATCCTGTTGGGGGACGGAGATGTAGAGAGATAGTGAAGAGGAGGTGATTAGGGCCAGAAAACTGGAAATTGTTGATATGACAAAGCATTAGTGGAATTGCAAATGCAGGTGGGTAGAGAAAGTACAAGGGAGAAAGAATGGAGGCACGATAGGAAGAAATGAGTTCCGTGGGGCAGGAACAAGCTGACCTGGACAGTCCTGTTGTGGATTTTAGGGAAGGAGGCAGAAGCAGGCTGTGCAGGGTTGTGAGACTATAAGTTTGAAAGCTGTGGAGGGAAGATCTCCAGAGGAGGTGAGCTCAGTGACAGTCCTGGAAACAATGGCGTTTTGTTTGGTGGTGGGGTCATGGTCCAGGGGCCGGTAGGATGAAATGACTGAGAGTTAGCGCTCAGCCTTTGCAAGGTAGAGGTCAGTACGCCAGACAACAACAACACTACCCTTGTTAGCAGGTTTGATAAAGTCAGGGTTGTACCTGAGAGAACGCAGTGAAGCAAGTTCAGAAGGAGACAGATTGGAGTGGGTGAGAAGAGCAGAGAAATTAAGACTATCACAAAAGTATAATATTCTCAAAATATTATTCTGATTTATTGTAAAAGTAGGTTAATGGGAGATTGTGTTGCTCTGTCTGTGTGAGTGATTTAATTACATCTTGTAGCCAAGCAAACTGCAGGCTGAAGTTATCAAAAGAAGTAAGGTGTAGAAGTGTCTTTAATATGTTATTGAGTAAACATTCTTGGGGTCTACCTCACGGAGGCTGAGCATCAACTCGCAGATCTCTACCTCACGGAGGCTGAGCATCAACTTGCAGACACTTCCTCCTACCTGTCCCTGGACCATGACCCCACCATTGAACATCAAGCCATTGTTTCCAGGACAGTCACTGACCTCATCTCCTCTGGAGATCTTCCTCCCACAGCTTTCAACCTGATAGTCTCCCAACCTCGGATGGCCCATTTCTACCTCCTACCCAAAATCCACAAACAGGACTGTCCCGGCAGGCCGATCATGTCAGCCTGTTCCTGCCCCATGGAACTCATTTCTCATTATCTTGACTCCCTTCTCTCTCCCCTTGTCCAGTCCCTTCCCACCTACATCCATGATTCCTCTGACACCTTACGTCACATCAACAATTTCCAGTTCCCTGGCCCCAACCGCCTCCTCTTCACCATGGACGTCCAAGCCCTCTACACCTCCATTCCCCACCAGGATGGTCTGAGGGCCCTTAGCTTCTTCCTCAAACAGAGGCCCGAACAATCCCCATCCACCACTACTCTCCTCCATCTGGCTGAACTTGTTCTCACACTGAACAATTTCTCCTTTAACTCCTCTCACTTCCTCCAAATAAAAAGTGTGGCCATGGGTACCCGCATGGGCCCCAGCTATGCCTGTCTCTTTATGGGGTATGTGGAACATTCCTTGTTCCAGTCCTACTCCGGCCCCCTCCCACAACTCTTTCTCCGGTACATTGATGATTACTTCGGTGCTGCTTCATGCTCTCGTCGGGACCTGGAAAAATTTATCAATTTTGCTTCCAATCTCCACCCCTCCATCACTTTCACATGGTCCATCTCTGACACTTCCCTTCCCTTCGTTGACCTCTCCATCTCAATTTCTGGTAATAGATTGTCCACCAATATCCATTACAAGCCTACCGACTCCCACAGCTACCTCGACTACAGCTCCTCACACCCCGCTTCCTGTAAGGACTCCATCCCATTCTCTCAGTTCCTTCGCCTCCATCGCATCTGTTCTGGTGATGCTACCTTCAAAAACAGTTCCTCTGACATGTCCTCCTTCTTCCTTAACCAAGGTTTTCCACCCACGGTCGTTGACAGGGCCCTCAACCGTGTCCAGCCCACCTCCTGCGCATCCGCCCTCACGCCTTCTCCTCCCTCCCAGAAACATGATAGCGTCCCCCTTGTCCTCACTTATCACCCCACCAGCCTCCACATTCAAAGGATCATCCTCCGCCATTTCCATCAATCCAGCATGATGCCACCACCAAACACATCTTCCCTTCACCCCCCCACACCCCCCTGCGGCATTCTGCAGGGATTGTTCCCTCCGGGACACCCTGGTCCACTCCTCCATCACCCTCTACTCCTCAACCCCCACCTATGGCACCTCCTCATGCATATGCAAAAGATGCGACACCTGCCCCTTCACTTCCTCTCTCCTCACTGTCTAAGGGCCCAAACACTCCTTTCAAGTGAAGCAGCATTTCACTTGCATTTCCCCCAACTTAGTGTACTGCATTCGTTGCTCCCAATGCAGTCGCCTCTACATTGGAGAGACCAAACGCAAACTGGGCGACCGCCTTGCAAAACACCTTCGCTCTGTCCGCACGAATGACCCAAACCTCCCTGTCGCTTGCTATTTTAACACTCCACCCTGCTCTCTCACCCACATGTCTGTCCTTGGCTTGCTGCATTGTTCCAATGAAGCTCAACGCAAACTGGAGAAACAGCACCTCATCTTCCGACTAGGCACTTTACAGCCTTCTGGACTGAATATTGAATTCAACAACTTTAGATCTTGAATTCCCACCTCCATCCGCCCCCCCCCCCCGCTTTCCATTTCTTCCCCCTCCCTTTTGTTTTTTCCAATAAATTGTATAGATTTTTCTTTTCCCGCCTATTTCCATTATTTTTAAATCTATACCTTTTATGCCCTCTTTGTCTTACTTCACCCCACCCCCACTAGAGCTGTACCTTGTATGTCCTGCCATCCGTTCTTAATTAGCACATTCATTTAGATAAGATCACCACCTTCAACACCTCTTTGTTCTTTTGTTTGTGACACTTTTGGATTATCTGCTCCTACCACTGCTTGCTTGTCCCTACAACCACCCCACCCCCACTTCTCCACCCCCCCCCCAACCCCCACCTTAAACCAGTTTATATTTCACCCCTCTCCTATTTTTACTCAGTTCTGTTGAAGGGTCATGACGACTCGAAACGTCAACTTTGTTCTTCTCCGCCGATGCTGCCAGACTGCTGAGTTTTTCCAGGTAATTCTGTTTTTATTCTTGGGGTCTTAGCATGTAAGGTGTAAAAGGAATTTGCATTTGTAGATAGATGAAGGGGGATTTGGTTTTCAAAGGGATCTCAGACTGTTTACAAATAGCCAGACAAGCAAGTTAAGGAATGTGTTTATTTTCCTCAAGGTTTATTGACAGTATATAGTGACAACATGAAAAGATTTATATTATGAGAAAGGTAAAGTTCCAAAGCCAATGGAATTTACGCATTAAAAGGGAGAAACATGTATAAAGTAGAATGAGGCTATGTATCAGAGGAAAGCATTGTAAGATCTACCAGAAGTTTGAGAAGCATCCAGTATTTGTGCATTGAGCCTGCTGTCTACAGAAACCGAAGCTGGGAAGAGCCACTTTGAATTCCACTGCCCATGGTATTGATTTTAACTTGTTGGATCTGTTTAAAATCTATGTTTTTTTACTGTTGTCTTAAGGGGGCATAGCTAGAAGCCAGATTAATTAGGGACTTTAAGAGTTATTGTAGTAGTAATTTGTAGGTGTTTGAAATCTTTTCTTTTGTTAATAAGTGTCTAATTTACTTTTTTTTTAAATCCCTAAATTCGTGGTAGACTTATTACTTCTGAATTCAGGGCACACATCCTGAACTAAATAGAAATTGCAAAATCATTGTGGTAGCATGATCAAGTTTCCCTCGTAGATTTGGTCTGCCTGGCACACATCATCTGCCATAACATAACAAGACGATTGATATCATATTGACAGTTCTCAATGAAACAATCAAGAGCAGGTTAAAGGCCAAGGGAGGGGTCCAGGTAGAGGGAGATTACTGGAGGCGGGTGAAAGGATCCGTTGAATGTGGGGCAAGACTCCTGCCCAAAGGAGTGAGCATGGAGACAAAGACAATGGAAGAAGAGTTCAGCATCATGCCAAGCCAGAAATTCATTGAGGTGAGGTCACAAGGGGATGAAACTAAGTCCTTTGCTGGGTACAGAATGCTCAGCATCAGAGAGGGGAAGGTCAGAGTGTATAGTGAATACATAGCAAGGACTGGGATTAGAAGAAGGGATGGGGTCAGAGGGATGGGAAGGGGCAGAGGGTCCGGGCTGGGCGTTGGTATCAATAAGTTGTTGGAGCTTGTGATCCTTAACACCTGAAACAAGAGAAAAAGTTTTTTGTTAAGGCGTTGGGTGAGACTAAGAATGAAAGGGAACTGGGGACAAGAGCAGTTTTGAGATAGGCTGAATCAGTGCTTCTGGAGAGAGAGGTCGAGTGTGTACATATGGCGGCGCATGGCACTGAGTGTGGATCTCAGGATGCCGTGAGAATGGCAGTTCCAGTGATACCAATAGACCTGGGTGGATTCAAAATATGAGGGATGGAACTTCAGTTGGAATCCACGTGGGGTAAGTCAGAGACTGAGATAATTGCTGAGGAAGGATGTGAAAGCAAGTTTTGGTAAACACCTTGTCAAACACTAGAAGGGAAATGGAAATCAATGAAGGTGAACAGAGTGAAAGAGACAAACAGAAATCCTGTCAGAGAGAAGAGCAGTACTTCTTCAAGGTAGGCATTCCTGGAAGAGAAGTGACAGTGAATTAAACAGGTAAAGGAAGTAAAAGCTGGTAACAGGAAGTAGAAATGTAGTAAGCAAAATTAGCAGGCAGATGGAGCAAAGGCAAGCATAAAAGAGGATCAGAATGCAGAATAATGTTAAAAATACAAAGTTAAGGCACTCTATATGTCCCAGAACCGGTCCCAATGCCTGAGAAAGCTGATGTCCTCTTTTCTGCACCAAATCTCTTCTTTTTCCCCTACCATCCAGCTGAGGCATCCTTGGTGCCATGGTCTTGGTTCTTGCCATATTCCTCTGAGGAACCATTGCCCTCATCAGAATCCAAAATGGATTAGTGGTTAGCAGGTGATATCGACTCTGTGGACTCCTGCACTACCTGCCATATCTTTAGAGTGCCTGGCAGTCACTAATTCCCTTTCTGAATGCATGTTTCTAACCTGCAGTGCGACCATCGCCTTAAACATGCTATCAGTGTGGTTCTCAGCCTTGTGGATGCACAACAGTGACTCCAGCCACAGCTGGAGTTCTGAAACCTGGAGCTGAAGCTTCTGCAGCTGGTGATACATACTGCAGATGTGTTTGTCTAGGACACTGGTGTGCCCATGACTTCCCTTGTGCCACAGAATGGACATTCCATTTGGCCGAGCTGCTCTTCAATACCTTAACTTTACCAACTATTTATTACAAGTAGAATAAGTAGAATAATTTACCAGTTGCTCACCAATCAGCCTCTTCCCCTGTGCTGAAGTGAGAACCAAATACTGGAAGCTGAAAAAGATAGAAAAAGGAGCACCTCCTTCCCTAAACTCCCTCACTCACCAAACTCCCAGCTGCTGTCCAAGCTGCACTCCATTTTTAAGCTGCACCGAGTGCCCTGTATTTATACTAGCTGAGACTCAGATGAGTCAACTCTGCTAGAAACCAAACTAAGCTAGCTACCCAATTAACTAAATACAGCTGCTCTCTAGTAGAAAGCTTGTTTATTTTTTCTCTGCTTAAGACTGGAGAAATTTAAACTTAACTTAAACAGTAACTTTTAGTTAAATGCTAAATGCAAACAAAACCAGATTTTTAGAAAAAGATTAACCGTTCAGATTCCCTCGCTCACTAACTCCTCACTCTGCCACACACCATTTGCAAGCTGCCCTGTATTTATACGAGCTGAGACTCAGATGAGTCAAGTCTGTTAGAAACCAGATTAACCTAGCTACCTAAATACAGCTACTCCCTGGTAGAGAGCTTGTTTATCCCTGCCTAAGACTGGTTTTAGAAATTTAAAATTAACTTAAACAGTATTTTTAGTCAAATGCTAAATGCAAACAAAACTGTGCCTGTCCTCACCAATTAAGTGCTGTGCCTTCTGTTTAATGCACCACCTTGTCCTGCTGGAGAGCGAGAGGTGCATCAGTGACTGTGGTGCAATTTATTTGGGTAATGTGGCTGTGATGGTTGAATATCTGGCAGCATGTGCATGTTGTTAGATTTGTATGTGAGACTTGTGGCAGTGCGAAGTGTGTGAAGGTAAGGTTAATCTATGGATGCTAGGGATGAGCCATGGTTGATAGAGAAATTGGGGGTGTGGTGCGTTGAGAGCATGTGTGGATAATGGTTTACTCATTTGAAGATGTAGTCACTGGCCTAAACCACTTGTGTGAGGTCATTGAACTCCTTGTGGAGTTGCATTCAGAGCCTGGGGGCTGGGCTGCTTGCATTGACCACAACAGCTATCTTCCCATTGTCTTCTGAGAATCTGTCTGGAGGGCCTCCTGCAGATAGGTAACATCTTTGCTCCTCTGCACCTCCTCAGCCAAGGCCTTCAGTGTAGCATCAGAAAACTTTGCAGTCTGCTTTCTGCCACGTTGAGGCATTTTTGTGACTTTCCCAGTACATAGACACTTTTGCAATGCTTTCTAGCACCTGCTCCAGCCAAAATGCACCTCCACCTTAAGAGTTGTGGCTAGCATTAGGTAGGTTAGCTGGAGCTCATGCTAGCCTCTCATGATTTTACATCCCCTGCTTAGGGGTGCAGTCACTCAACAGCACGCTTATCGCTGGCTGCATGCTACAATCATATAAATGAGCAGGCAGCAATAAGTTTGCATGCTCCCTGCATCAGAAGCAACCACAACAAATGTCTTTTCCTGAAGCTGAGCCAAGAATATGCAGTTTTGTATAATTAGTTTTTGGTTCTTTTTAAAAAATTTTTCAACGCCACCCTCCCCTCCCCACCTAAGAAGTTATTCCTACATCCAAAAAGAAAATTTCAAACAAAATTGAACTGGACACTTTGCAATAAAGTATTTTGTTCAGGATAATCCAGCTACTATTAAGCAGTCTTGCAGTGGGATGCAGTTCTGGCACACAACCCTCCTTCTTGTCATTATTTTCTGTTGACATGTATCATCGTTAATTGCAATTGTGACCATTTCCCATGTGCAAACCACACATCCTGGTCATTAGGTGACTGTGGTCTATGCCTCCTCCCAGCTCCCATTGCTGTCCTGTTTAAAAAAAACATATGAATCAACTCACTGTGAGAAATGCTGCAACAAATTTACTACTGAATTTACGGAAAAATGGAGAAGGTACCATTCTTCTGTGCAAGATTGGAGTAATTCCAATTCATATTAAAAAAAAATCATGGGCGGCTGTGCAGCCGAACTTTTGGTACGTGCTGCTGACAGTCAAGGCTCCCGCTACTTGTATAAATTTTAAATGACCCCTAAGACGTCAGCTTGTGTCATCTGTCAGCTGAAATGCTTGGTAATGCTTATCTGCGATAGCAGATTGAGTCAAATACAGATCATACTTCTAAAAGCAAAATACCATTTGAGGATGTGAGCTCTATGCGATTTAATTTTTTTTTCCCAGTGTGGGGTCAGGTCCGGAATTGCTAGATGGAAGAATGCCAAGGTCCATTTGCCTTCTACAATCCTGGGAGTCACACAGTAAAGAGATAATTGGGTTGTTGACTATTCATAGCTGTCAAACTCTATCAAGTATTCTACAACAGACCTGGAATAACATGAGGAAAACCCAGTAGTGGAAAACTTTGGGAACCATTGGTCCAAAGTCACAATTTTTCTATCAGTTATACTACACTTGCCATAGAGCTTACCACAGATTAGTTGCATCGTTTTTGATTTGTTGATGGGAGGTGGACATCTCTGAATATTATTTTCCATTCCTAATTGCCCTTGAGAAGATAGTGGTGAGTCGTGTTCTTAAACTGCTGCAATCCATGTGGTGGAGGTACAGTGCTATTAGGTAAACATAGAAACATAGAAACTAGGAGCAGGAGCAGGCCATTCGGCCCTTCAAGCCTGCTCCACCATTCATTACGATCATGGCTGATCACCCAACTCAATAGCCTGCTCCCGCTTTCTCCCCATATCCTTTGATCCCTTTCGCCCCAAGAACTATATCTAACTCCTTCTTGAAAAAACACAATATTTTGGCCTCAACTACTTTCTGTGGTAACGAATTCCACAGGCTCACCACTCTCTGGGTGAAGAAATTTCTCCTCATCTCAGTTCTAAATGGCCGACACAGTATCCTCAGACTGTGACCCTGGGTTCTGGACTCCCCCACCATCAGGAACACCCTTACTGCATCTACCCTGTCTAGTCCTGTTAAAATTTCATAGGTTTCTTTGAGATCTGCCCTCATTCTTCTGAACTCCAGCGAATATAATCCTAAGCGACGCAATCTCTCCTCATATGTTAGTCCTGCCATACCAGGAATCAGTCCGGTAAACCTTTGCTGCGCTCCCTCTATAGCAAGAACATCCTTCCTCAGATAAGGAGACCAAAACTGCACACAATATTCCAGGTGTGGTCTCACCATGGTCCTGTGCAATTGCAGCAAGGCATCCCTGTTCCTATACTCGAATCCTCTTGTATTGAAGGCCAACATACCATTTGCCTTCTTTACCGCGTGCTGCACCTGCATGATTACCTTCAGCGACTGATGTACAAGGATACCCAGGTCTCGTTGCACTTTCTCGATTTATAGTCATTCAGATAATAATCTGCCTTCCTGTTTTTTCTACCAAAGTGGATAACTTCACATTTATTTATGTTATACTGCATCTGCCATCCATTTGCCCACTCACTCAGCTTGTCCAAATCACACTGAAGCATCTCTGCATGCTCCTCACAGCTCACCCTCCCACCCAGCTTTGTGTCATCTGCAAATTTGGAGATATTACCTTTAGTTCTCTCATCTAAATCATTAATATATATTGTGAATACCTGAAGTACCCAGTATCGATCCCTGCAGTACTCCGCTAGTCACTGCCTGCCATTCAGAAAAAGACCCGTTTATTCTTATTCTTTGTTTTCTGCCTGCCAACCAATTTTCTATCCATCTCAATACACAACCCCCAAGCCCATGCGCTTTAATTTTACACGCTAATCTCTTATGTGGGACTTTGTCGAAAGCCTTCTGAAAGTCCAAATAAACCACATCCACTGGCCCCCCTCATCAACTCTACTAGTTACATTCTCAAAAAATTCCAGTAGATTTGTCAAGCATGATTTCCCTTTCATAAATCCATGCTGACTCTGTCTGATTCTGCCAGTGTTTTCCAAGTGCTCAGCTATTAAACCTTTTATAATGGACTTTAGAATTTTCCCCACTACTGACGTCAGGCTGACCGGTCTATAATTCCCTGTTTTCTCTCTCCCTCTCTTTTTTAAATAGCGGGGTTACATTAGCTACCCTCCAGTCTGTAGGAACTGTTCCAGGGTCTATAGAATCTCCGAAGATGACCACCAATGCATCACTATTTCTACGGCCACTTCCTTAAGTACTCTGGGATGTAGATTATCAGGCCCTGGGGATTTATCGGCCTTAAATCCCACCAATTTCTCCAACACCATTTCTCTACTAATACTGATTTCTTTCAGTTCCTCCCTCTCACTAAACCCTGTGTTCCCCAATATTTATGGTATGTTATTAATGTCCCCCTTAGTGAAGACAGAACCAAAGTATATATTTAGTTGAAGACAAAAACAAAAATACCTGGAAAAACTCAGCAGGTCTGGCAGCATCTGCGGAGAGGAGCACAGTTAACATTTCGAGTCCGAATGACCCTTCAACAGAACTAAGTAAAAAGAGAAGAGAGGTGAAATATAAGCTGGTTTAAGGTGGGGGGATGGGGGGTCGGTGGGCAAGAAGAGCTGGATAGAGGGCCAATGATACGTGGAGATAACCAAAAGATGTCACAGACAAAAGGACAAAGAGGTGTTGAAGGTGGTGGTATTATCTAAAGGAATGTGCTAATTAAGGGTAGAAATCAGGACGAGCAAGGTAAAGATAGCCCTAGTGGGGGTGGGGTGGGGAGAAGTGATCAAAATAGGCTAAAAGGTAGAGATAAAACAATGGATGGAAATACACTTAAAAATAATGGATGTAGGTGGGAAAGGAAAAATCTATGTAAATTATTGGAAAAAACAAAAAGGAGGGGGAAAAATCAGAAAGGGGGTGGGGATGGAGGAGAGAGGTCATGGTCTAAAATTGTTGAACTCAATATTCAGTCTGGAAGGCTGTAAAGTGCCTAGTTGGAAGATGAGGTGCTGTTCCTCCAGTTTGCGTTGAGCTTCACTGGAACAATGCAGCAGGCCAAGGATGGACATGTGGGCATGAGAGCAGGGTGGAGTGTTGAAATGGCAAGCGACCGGGAGGTCTGGGTAATGCTTGCGGACAATCTGAAGGTGTTCTGCAAAGCGGTCACCCAGTCTGCGTTTGGTCTCTCCAATGTAGAGGAAACCGCATTGGGAGCAACAAATGCAGTAGACTAAGTTGATGGGAGTGCAAGTGAAATGCTGCTTCACTTGAAAGGAGTGTTTGGGCCCTTGGACAATGAGGAGAGGGAAAGTAAAGGGGCAGGTATTGCATGGGAAGGTGCCGTTGGAGGGGGTTGAGGTGTAGGGGGTGATGGAGGAGTGGACCAGGGTGTCCCGGAGGGAACGATCCCTGCGGAATGCCGCCGGAATGGGGGGTGAAGGGAAGATGTGTTTGTTGGTGACATCATGCTGGATTTGGCGGACATGGTGGAGGATGATTCTTTGAATGCGGATGCTGGTGGGGTGATAAGTGTTTCTGGGAGGGAGAGGAGGGTGTGAGGGCAGATATGCGGGAGATGGCCGGACACGGTTGAGGGCCCTGTCAACCACCGTGGGTGGAAAAACTCAGTTAAGGAAGAAGGAGGACATGTCAGAGGAACTGCTTTTGAAAGTGGCATTATCAGAACAGATGCGACGGAGGCGAAGGAACTGAGAGAATGGGATGGAGTCCTTACAGGAAGCGGGGTGTGAGGAGCTGTAGTCGAGGTAGCTGTGGGAGTCGGTAGGCTTGTAGTGGATATTGGTGGACAGTCTATCCCCAGAAATTGAGACGGAGAAGTCAAGGAAGGGAAGGTAAGTGTCAGAGATGGACCATGTGAAAATGATGGAGGGGTGGAAATTGGAAGCAAAATTAATAAATTTTTCCAGGTCCCGACGAGAGCATGAAGCAGCAACAAAGTAATCATTGATGTACTGGAGAAAGAGTTGTGGGAGGGGGCCAGAGTAGGACTGGAACAAGGAATGTTCCACATACCCCATAAAGAGACAGGCATAGCTGGGCCCATGCGGGTACTCATAGCAACACCTTTTATTTGGAGGAAGTGAGAGGAGTTTGAGTAGAAATTGTTCAGTGTGAGAACAAGTTCAGCCATACGGAGGAGAGTAGTGGTGGATGGGGATTGTTCGGGCCTCTGTTCGAGGAAGAAGTGGAGAGCCATCAGACCATCCTGGTGGGGGGTGGAGGTGTAGAGGGCTTGGACATCCATGATGAAGAGGAGGCGGTTGGGGCCAGGGAACCGGAAATTGTTGATGTGACGTAAGGTGTCAGAGGAATCACAGATGTAGGTGGGAAGGGACTGGACAAGGGGAGAGAGAATGGAGTCAAGATAGCAAGAAATGAGTTCCGTGGGGCAGGAACAGGCTGACATTATTGGTCTGCCGGGACCGTCCTGTTTGTCAATTTTGGGTAGGAGGTAGAAGCGGACCGTCCGAGGTTGGGAGACTATCAGGTTGGAAGCTGTGGAAGGAAGATCTCCAGAGGAGATGAGGTCAGTAACAGTCCTGGAAACAATGGCTTGATGTTCAGTGGTGGGGTCATTGTCCAGGGAGAGGTAGGAGGAAGTGTCTGCGAGTTGACGCTCAGCCTCTGCAAGGTAGAGCTCAGTGCGCCAGACAACAACAGCACCACCCTTGTCAGCAGGTTTGATGACAATGTCAGGGTTGGACCTGAGAGAACGGAGTGCAGCAAGTTCAGAGAGAGACAGATTAGAGTGGGTGAGAGGAACAGAGAAATTGAGACAACTAATGTCACGCCGACAGTTCTCAATGAAAAGATCAAGAGAAGGTAAGGATCCAGAGGGAGGAGTCCAGGTGGAGAGAGAATATTGGAGGTGGGTAAAAGGATCCATTGAACGGGGAAAGGGCTCCTGCCCAAAGAAGTGAGCCCGGAGACGAAGGCGGAGGAAGAAGAGTTCAGCATTGTGCCGAGCCCGAAATTCATTGAGATGAGGGTGTAAGGTATGAAACTAAGTCCTTTGCTGAGCACTGAACGTTTAGCGTCGGAGAGGGGAAGGTCAGGGGTATGGTGAATACACGGCCAGGGCTGGGATTGGAAGACGGGATAGGGACAGAGGGACAGGCAGGGTGAAGGGTCCTGGATGGGTGTTGGTGTCGATGAGTTGTTGGAGCTTGCATTCCTTTGCACCTGAAAGAAAGAGAGGCGTCGGATGAGACGAAGAATAAAATGAAACTGGGGGCACGTGCAGCTTTGAAAAAGGGTGCAGTGGTGCTCCTGGAGGGAGAGGTCGAGTGTGTTCATATGGCAGTGCATGGAACTGAATGTGGATCTCAGAATGTGATGGGAACAGCAGTCCAAGGAGCATTGTATGTCTCGGAGATACCTGTAATCCTGGGTGGGTTCGAAACATGAGGGATGGAACTTCAGTTGAAATCCATGTGGCGTAAGTCAGAGATGGAGACAGTCACTGAGGAAGGAAATATGGCTGTGAAAGCGGGTTTTAGTAAACACCTTGTCAAACACCAGGAGAGAAATGGAGAGCAATGAAGGTGAACAAGGCAAAAGAGAGATAGGAAAATCCTGACGGAGAGAAGAACAAAACCTCTTCAAGGTAGGCATTCCTTGAAGTGAAGTGGCAGTCAATTAAACACTAAGATAAAAACAAAAAACTGCGGATGCTGGAAATCCAAAACAAAAACAAAAATACCTGGAAAAACTCAGCAGGTCTGCCAGAATCTGCGGATATGAGCACCGTTAACATTTCAAGTCCGAATGACCATTCAACAGAACTAAGTAAAAAAAGAAGAGGTGAAATATAAGCTGGTTTAAGGGGTGGGCTGGGGGGGGTGGGACAAGAAGAGCTGGATAGAGGGCCAGTGATAGAGCTGGATAGAGGGCCACTCCTCCATCACCCCCTACACCTCAACCCCCTCCCACGGCACCTTCCCATGCAACTGCAGAAGGTGCAACACCTGCCCCTTTACTTCCCCGCTCCTCACCGTCCAAGGGCCCAACACTCCTTTCAAGTGAAGCAGCATTTCACTTGCACTTCCCTCAACTTAGTCTACTGCATTTGTTGCTCCCAATGCGGTTTCCTCTACATTGGAGAGACCAAATGCAGACTGGGTGACCGCTTTGCAGAACACCTTCATATTGTCCGCAAGCATTACCCAGACCTCCCTGTTGCTTGCCATTTCAACACTCCACCCTGTTCTTATACCCACATGTTCGTCCTTGGCCTGTTGCATTGTTCCAGTGAAGCTCAATGCAAACTGGAGGAACAGCACCTCATCTTCCGACTAGGCACTTTATAGCCTTCCGGACTGAATATTGAGTTCAACAATTTTAGACCATGACCTCTCTCCTCCATCCCCACCCCCTTTCTGATTTTTCCCCCTCCTTTTTGTTTTTTTCCAATAATTTATATAGATTTTTCTTTTCCCACCTACATCCGTTATTTTTAAGTGTATTTCCATCCATTGTTATATCTCTACCTTTTAGTTTTTTTCGATTCCTTTACCCCACCCCCACCACGGCTATCTGTACCTTGCTCGTCCTGATTTCTACCCTTATTTAGCACATTCCTTAGATAATATCACCACCTTCAACACCTCTTTGTCCTTTTGTCTGTGACATCTTTTGGTTATCTCCACGTATCATTGGCCCTCTATCCAGCTCTTCTTGTCCCACCCACCTGCACCACCCGCCCCCACCCCCCCCCCCCCCCACCCCCCCCCCCCCCCCCCCCCCCCCCCCCCCCAACACCACCTTAAACCAGCTTATGTTTCACCTGTCTTCTATTTTTACTTAGTTCTGTTGAAGGGTCATTCAGACTCAAAATGTTAACTGTGCTCCTCTCCACAGATGCTGCCAGACCTGCTGAGTTTTTCCAGGTATTTTTGTTTTTGTTTTGGATTTCCAGTATCTGCAATTTTTGCTTTTATGTATATATTTAGTTCATCAGCCATTTCTTTGTTCCCCATTATAAATTCCCCTGTTTCAGACTGTAAGGCTGATTGTCTTCACCAATCTTTTTCTCTTCACATACCTATAGAAAATTTTACAGTCAGTTTTTATGTTCCCCGCAAGCTTACTCTCGTACTCTATTTTCCCCTTCTTAATCAATCCCTTGGTCCTCTTTTGCTTTGACTCAGCAATGATGAAGGACCGGTGGTCTATTTCCAATTCAGGATGGTCTGTAACTTGGAGTGGAACTAGCAGAGGCAGTGTTCCCATTGTGGCTGATGCCCTTATCCTTCTAAGTGGTGGAGGTGGTGGGTTTGGAAGATGCTACCAAGAAGCCCTGGGGAGTGACTGCACTGCATGTTCTAGGTGCTACTCACTGTCGCCACTGTGTGCCAATGGTGGAGGAAGTGAATGTTTAAGCTGTGGTTTGCTTTAACCAGGACAGTGTCGAACCTTTTGAGTGTTGATACAGTTGCACTCATCCAGCCAAGTGAAGAGTATTCCATCACACTCCTGAATTGTGCTTTGTGGATGATGGAAAAGCTTTGGGTGTCAGGAGGTGAGATATTCATTGAAGAATACCCAGCCTCTGACTTGCTCTTGTAGCCACAGTATATTTGTGGCTCATCAATTCAGTTTCTGGTCATCTGGTGATCCCTGGGATGTTGATATTGGGGGTTTCTGCAATGAAAATGCTGTTGAATGTCAAGGGGAGGCAGTTAGACTCTTGTCAAAGGACATTGTCTGGCACTTGTGTAGCATGAATATTACAGGTCACTTATCAGGCCAGGCCCGAATGTTGGCCATCACTTGCTGCATGCTGTGTTCCAAAATGCTAATTCCTGAAAGAAAGGATTGAGAGGATGTTCAGGCAATTGAACCAATTCCAAGATTACTCACTTTATAAAGATCATCTGCATTCTAGCTTGAATTGCAACCTCAAAACACATTCCAATTTGCTTGTTTCTTCTTTTTATAATCAAGTCATATCAATAGATTTACCAGACAAATTGAGTCCGAGGGGAGAATCTAAAACTGGAGGAAAGAACAAGGTTTAAAATAAATCACATATATGCCACTAGGCTCAACTTAAGGAAAATAATGTCATTCAATATGTACACAAAAAGCAAGACAAATCCAATCTGGCCAATTACCACCCCATCAGTCTACTTTCCATGATCAGTAAAGTGATAGAGGGGCCATCAACAGTGCTATCAAGTGAGATTTGCTCACTGATGCTCAGTTTGAGTTCCAGCAGGGTCACTCAGCTCCTGACCTCATTACAGCCTTGGTTCAAAACATGAACAAAAGAGCTGAATTCCAGAGGTGAGGTGAGAGTGACTGCCCTTGACATCAAGGCACCATTTGACCGAGTGTGGCGTCAAGGAGCCCTAGCAAAACTGGAGTCAATGGGAAGTAGGGGGAAAACTCTCTGCTGGTTGGAGTCATACCTAGCACAAAGGAATATGGTTGTGGCTGTTGGAGGTCAATCACCTCAGTTCCAGGACATCACTGCAGGAGTTTCTCGGGGTAATGTCCTAGGCCCAGTCATCTTCAGCTGCTTCATCAATGATCTTCCTTCCATCATAAGGTCAGAAGTAGGGATGTTCGCTGATGATTGCACAATGTTCAGCGCCATTCGCAACTCCTCAGATACTGAATCCAAATGCAGCAAGACCTGGATATTATTCGGGCTTGGGCTGACAAGTGGCAAGTGACATTTGTGCCACACAAGTGCCTGGCAATGACCATTTCCAACAAGAGAAAATCTAACCATCGCCCCTTCACATTCAATGGCATTACCATCACTGAATCCCCCACTATCAACATTCTGACAAGAAACTGAATTGGACTAGCCATATAAATGCTGTGGCTTTAAGATCAGGTCAGAGTCTAGGAATCCTGTGGTGAGTAACTCACCATCTGACTCCCCAAATCTACAAGGCACAAGTCAGGAGTGTGATGGAATACCCTTGCCTGGATGAGTCCAGCTGCAACAACACTCAAGAAGCTTGACACCATCCAGGACAAAGCAGCCCTCTTGTGGCAACCCATCCACAAATATTCACTCCCTCCACCACCAATACACCATGGCAGCAGTGTGTACCATTAACAAGATGCACTGCAGGAACTCACCAAGCCTCCTAAGACTACACCTTCCAAACCCAAGACTGCTACCATCTAAAAGGACAAGGATAGCAGATAGATGGAAAAACCACCACCTGAAAGTTCCCCTCCAAGTCACTCACCATCCTGAATTGGAAATTTATATCTGTTCCTTCACTGTTGCTTGGTCAAAATCCTGGAACTCCCTCCCTAACAGCACTGTAGATGTACCTACACCACATGGACTGCAATGGTTCAAACAGGCAGCTCACCACCACCTTCTCAAGGGCAATTAGGGATGGACAATAAATACTGACCTAGCCAGCAATACCCACATCCCATGAATGAATAAAACAAATGTGCAATATGACATTAGTTTATTCTTAGAAAATCCGGCACCTGGTATTAATTATCTATTGTTATGATGATGTGCTTTTTGAAGGTAAAATTTTTAGGGTTTTTTTCTGGCTGGATTTTAAAAAAACTCGACCTATACAGGCAATGAGGCTTGTTAAAAAAAACTGCCCAGTTTGCGACAATACACACTATTTCGCATTCCGCCAAGTGGGATGAAGACAGATACTCAACCCCCTGAGAATATGAAAGACCCCATCCCTGTCAATTCACACCATCCTGAGATTTATCAAATGTTTCTGAGATGAGACATCAAAATGCAATTACTTGTTCTAAAACAATAATTGCAGCAGGCATGAGCTAATAGAATTTCTCTGGAATATACAACTCGCGAGGTACTACAAGGGGCCTTACCAAGCGGGAGCAGGGAGGAAAAAGAGAATGCTCAATGGAACACAGGCAAATTAAAGCTCTCTCAGTCCCTCTCTCAGTATTGGAAATGCTATGCTTGGTTTACAAAGTGACCAGAAGAAAAAACTGACTGCGAAGTGAGATCTTATAAAAACAACCGTGGAAATCTGCTCCATACAACTACAACCAGAAGTACAGCTGAACAAAATGGCTGCAACGTTGTATCACTGCCTTGAGACCAGTCAAAGAACAGCTAACCATATACTCCTTTGTTTTATCTTTCATGAACTGTAAAAATCTTATAAATCCTATTCTCTTACTCTGCCGTCTGTACATGGGTGTTTATGTAGCCCCAGATGAATGTGTGTGATCACATGAATGGTGGTCGCATTTTACCTAGTCTTTTTAGCTTGGGAAATGGTTTCAATAACCTTATCCTGTTTAACCTAAGAAAAGCAGTCTGAATAATTCTTTAAAACCTCAAAGTGAAAATAGTGGGATTTTTACAGAATTGGTGAAGCACAGCATCTCTACATTCTCAAAAAGATCCTGTTACAGTCGAATGTGGATTGGGAGAATAGGGGAGTCATTTCATCCCTCCTCATGTGGTCGTAACACTATCAGCGTTACTACGATTATGATACAAGAGCCAGGAAAATCAAATTGCTATGCTTTGAGTCACTTGTAAACATGGGGAAAATGAATCACATCAAGCCAGTTCTTTCACAAAACAACCTGAGCTGTCGGTTCAGGCTCTAACTGATGACAAAATGCACTGTGTCAGTCTTCTCAAATGGATCGGAAATAATGGGCCCACTGTTCCACTGAAATTCCTTTTTAGTATTTTTAATTGTCTGACTTGGTAAACTGCAACTATAGCTAAATCAAAGCCAAGATATTGGCAATGTTAATATACTGGGGCCAGATTTTGGTGCCAAAATAATGGTGAGACTAATGACACTAACCTTTATTTAAGTGCAAGCAATTCAGGGAATGGGTAGATGCGCAGTTAAACATGATTATCCAAAACCTTCTGTTAGAGTTGTATCTTTCCATCATTAGCTTTGTGATAGTGGCATCCCACAGTCTGGTTCACCATTGAAATGAACTGAGCAGTGTGAAGTTGCTATATTTATGTGATAGATATGAACTAAACTCAATGTGGAAAGTTAACTCTTGCCATTTTAAGTGTAAGTACCCATGTAGTACCAAGTATTAATTACTACTAATTAACCTATCTGGCACTAAAAATTAATTATTACAAATGCAAGTGTCTCATTCCATCAGATATAAATTGTTGGAGATTTTAAAAGTGTCAACTTTTGATTCTAATGATTCTTCTAATTTTCCTTTCTGTCTTTTCTTCCTCTCTCTCTTAATCTATTTTTTCTCTCCTTCACTTTATTTCCTTGTCTGTACCTAATTTGAAAATTAATGAATCCACTCTATTTCACTCTTCCTTCTCACTCCTTGCACTGTGTTCTACAACCCATCCATCTGATGAAGGAGACACACATTTGCTTGCCCTGTTCTCTCAGGTTGCAGATGTTCTGTTTTCCTCGCTGCCATTACCAGCTCACGCTTCCAGCAACCTTCCATGCAAAAGAATGCACAAATCTAAATGTACAAAAGGAAGTCTACCTATCATTAGATGCCCTGCTACAGCTAAATTTGGGCCATAATTAAAATAGCAATATTCACAGCTCCAGTGTTAGCAATGCCAATTAAGGCATGTCTTCAATTTGGCTGGTGATGGTGTACAACATGGTCACACAAACAAGAGTTTGAAGCAAAGCTAGTTTGAAAAATACAGAGACATTCAGAAATACAGAAAGAGCCAGCAGGTTTAATTCTCAAATAAATAATGAATATGAGAGCATTGCTTTAAGAAACAATATGCGACATGACTGGAACTTTACACTTCTGGAAGCACAGAACAGAAGGATTTGAGTTTACAGGATGGCTGCTTGATTGCACAATTAATTTCAATTAGATCCCAGGCTTACAAGCAGTAGAAAGGCCTGAAGGAGTGAAGGTGATTAAAAGAACTTGCATACATTTCCAGAGACCCTATGAAAAGAAATGGCATTAAATAACCTTCACACACACAGCCAACAATAAGCATGGGATATGCTCCCTTATTTGGTTAATTTGACATAATGAGGGCTTAACTGATATGATTACAATAAAGGACAAACACTATTCCCCAGCTCAATGCAAAATACCAAAAAATAATTGATCATAGCTTCAACCAAGCAGGGAAGAAATACATCAAAACCACTGAAGGAGAGCAGAGGGATATCTGTACAGAGGTAATTCATGAGCAGAAAGCTGAATTTTCATGAGAATAGAGCTGAAGTATTGTTCCAATTCCTATCACTCCTATATTAATAATTGGGAAATAATGTAGAATAAATGTGGGAATATCACGGGGTATTACCCTTACCAGTGATTGTTTGAGTCATCAGCTTCAGTTCACACCTAAATAAGCACTGGAGTGTAAAAACATGATTGATGGTTATGACTTTATTATTGCCAACAGATCCCTTTATATAAACCACATAAAATTGAATTTATAAACCAGTTTAAAACTGCAGTGACTAATAGGACAGTTTTAAAATGTGGGTTGTTATTCTGTAAAGCCGTTCTGTTTTTGGAGTGATGCAAATTATACTTTATCACTGCAGCTAATCTCTAATTAAAACTTGAGGTGGGTGGGGGGGGAGATGGGGTGGGGTGGAAATTGGAAAAGGCCCATTACCAGGCGTGGTGATTGCAATATAAGACTACCCGCACCCGATGGGAATGATGCAGGCAGCACACAAACTTCGCACTGCTTGCTCATTTCCATGATTGTGGAGTGCAGCCCAGCATTATCCGTGCTGCTGAGTAGCTGCACGTTCAGCAAGGGGCCCGGGTTTTTAAGAGGTCAGCAGCAATTAAAGCTAATCTGCAATTATTAAACAAAGTGTGCGCCTCTTACATGGGATGTACATTCTGGCTGTAGCAGGCGCTGAAAGCAGCAGGAAAAGCTACCGTTAGCAGGACTAAACCAGAATAATGGCATAACAGGTCCAAGAGAGCTCTAAACTTCTCAGATGCAGTGCTGGGATCCATAGTGCAGGAGACAGAAAGGAGGAGAGAAGTAACCATTCTTTAGGAAGTCAGACGACACTTCAGATGCACACTACAAAGGCAGTGGGAGCAGATGGCTAACCTGAGCTAAATCAAAGCCAAGATATGGACAATGTAAATATACAGGGACCAGAATTTGGTGCCGAAATAAGGTGACACTAATGGCACTAACCATTACTTATGTGCAAGCAATTCAGGCAATGGGTAGATGCACAGTTAAACATGATTATCCAAAACCTTCTGTTAAAGTTGTGTCTTTCCATCATTAGCATTTTGATAATGGCATCCCACAGTCTGGTTCACCATTGAAATGCACCAAGCAGTGTGAAGTTCTTGTATTTATGTGATAGATATGAACTAAACTCAATGTGGAAAGTTAACTCTTGCCATTTCAAGTGTAAGTACCCATTTAGTACCAAGTATTAATTACTACCAATTAACCTCTCTGGCACTAAAAATTAATTATTACAAAATAATTACAAAAATAATTACAAAAACCAGGAGTCTGGCCCCGAGGACCTGGATACAATGTCAGAAAAGGTTTGATTACCTCACGAGTGGCCAAGGTCATTGAATGCATCTTTGAATGCTATTTCCTACTAACTGGACTATTAGCCTCAGATGTTGCTCAATTCAACACACCCTAATTGTTTGCGAATCAGCAATTTCTAGCAATCCAAGGTCATGTCTAATACTCACATGCTCTCTCTCACACTTAAACATCACCACTGCTGCAAGGCTTACATCCACATCTCTCAGCTTCCACAAGCTTTGAGCTATTCAACTAAGAAAGACAATTACCAAAACATATTGCAACACACTGATTGGCAATCTTCCTCTTCTCTTGCAGGACAAGGTTGCATGAAAGAGGAGGGAGCGGCAATGAACTGGAACGGGACAGAAATAACTGAACATCTTTATCCCCTTTGGGATGATGTTGCTCAGCACTGAGGCCATGGAAGCAGATATCCCTGAAGCCAGCCAGGATGAGGGTTTGTTCTTGCCTAAAGCACATTCTCAATTTCCACTTCATCCTCAATCCACAAGCTGGGTATGAGGTACAAGCTGCAGATGGTGTGAGAAGGTAACTCTTGCTTTCCACTCACACCCATCCCTCACCCCAGCCCTCCCATTCAGCATTAATGCTTTCAGATATCTAAAAACTGCTGCTGGGGCAGCCAGTGGTCTCTGAGGATGAAACCCCAGGGAAGAGGAGCTCTCTGAGGTAGAAGCACTTGATCTGAGCACAGATGGGCTGCACCAAGCCCAGGAGAAAGAATAACATGGGTACAAGATCCCCAGTGGACAAGGTCACACATGAATTCTGCTAGAGTGGATTCAGATGAGGACTTTGATGGGGCGGTGTACAGGAAAAGGCTCTTGGGCATGTACACAGAGATGCTTGCAGCATTGGGAAGCCTTTTAGAAAGCCTGGGTATCATTGTCAACAAGCATGGAGAGGTCCAGCTCCAACATGGCACAGAGCTTCACACAGAGCTTGGAGCCCATCATTTCCAGCATGGAAGTGATCGCCAATTTGATGACAACACTTGCAGACCCAGCCCTGATGCAGCATCCGATGGACGATGTCTCAGCTTTCATTGCAACACAGACAGATGCCTTGCAGTGTGAAACTGCCCAAGCTCAGAGTGAGATCATGAGATCATGAGATCCCTGCTTGTTGCCAAGCAAGTCCAGCTTGGTGTGAATCAGGCTGAGACTGACGCCACCATATCTGCGGATACCAGTGCTCCAAAGGACTTATAAAGTCTCACAGTCATCCAGTAACCCGTGTTTCAGCAGATTACTAGGATTACGGAGCTTCTGATCCCTGGGGAGTGGCAGTGGCACTGGCAGCATTTGTGCTCCCACCACTGCCTCTCTGTCCCCCAGCCAGCCCAGGTTACTGTTTACCATACGGAGGTGGTGCAGTCCAAAGCTAGGCCTTTTAAGCTCAGAGCTGATCAAGGGCATTCTGTAAGTGTCCCCCAGTGAAAGTCAGCAGTCTCCCACCAGCCATGCTGCAGCCACTGGTGGAGCACTGCATGAAAACACTAGGACAGGCAAAGACACACAAAGACAGGAACCAAGGGTGATTAGTTGAGAGTTTAATATACCTTTGGAAGTGTTGTTGCTGTTTGATTTCTGGTGTTTTTTGAATCAGATTGTGGCCAAGAGAATGCTGAGATGGCCCATGACTGAGCAATGGTCAGCTGTTGAGCAACGGGGACCTGGCGTTCGATCAGGGAAGCGGAGTCAGATTTGATGCTCACCAACAGCCCATCCATTAAGTGATTATGTTGACTGTCTCCTTCCTTCCTTCTCCTCTTCCTCCTCCTCACCCTCTCCCCCGCCTTCCGGGAGGTAACTGCTGTGCCCTCATGATAGCATCGGGAGGATGCAGCAGACCATCATGAATTGGAAAACAAGGTCTTGCAAGTGCTGGCGGGCTTCCCCCCTGCCTTGCAGCCCAGCACAAATGCAGCCATTGTTTCAGGATGACGATGTTCAGTGGACAATGTTCCAAATTGCAGCATGTCGGAGCACTGGCCATGTGTGGTCAGGTGGTGACAGGGGACTCTTAACCATGTGTAGAGCAGGCAGCTCTTGTCGCTAAGGAACCACCCCATGGTTTAGTGTGTGGTTCAGAGATGACTGTTACAGTGAACTGGCACAGAACGATAGCATTGTAGCTTCTGTCAGGATAGCAGGCCTTCACCAACGTGATGTTCCAGGCATGATTGCACACCAACTGTACACTGAGTGAGTGAGTGCTACTTCTAACAGTTTTGGTACATTTCTCCATTCAGATGTGGCACCCACAAAGCCACACTTGTGCTGTCGATGGGCCCCTGCATTATGGGGAAACCCACAATCTTTGCAAAGCCAGGTGCCCACCCTCCTGCTTCTTTCTGTTTAGAGAGAAGGCAATGAAGTCCTCTCTCCTGATATACAACCTCTGTGACCTCCCAGATGCAGCGATGGATGACAATCTGCGATATGTTAGTGATGTCATCTATTCTGGCCAGGAAGGAGCCATAGAAACCATTCAGCATTCAGCTTGATGGTCAATAGCAGTGCCATTACCACCCTGACCTGAGGCTGCAAGTCTGAGTCGAGGAGATGACAGAGTTCTGTAACCACCTCCTTGGTGAAGCACAGCTCCTGAACTGCTCCTGGCTGAGATTCAGATCAGAGAAATGCTTTCTGAAGACTCAAGGTGGATACAGCCTCCTGCTGAAAGTCCTCCATCTGTGCCCTCTACAAGCATTTTGTCTTCTTTGCTACCTCTGTTCCATTTCTCCATGATGCTGCTGCCAGCCAGGGAAATCGTAATCCTCCTTGACTGGAAGCCCTGCCGAACTTGGAAACCTTTCAAAAGCACCTAGTCAAGTCTGACCTGCTGAGCGCTGTTGTCCCTTCTGACAATGGCATCTCCTCACTCGTACTAGTATCTTAGCAGCCCAGCCTGTCTCTTTTCAAATGTGAAATATTTTACTGCCATCCATGTTGCCAAGCAGTCCCCGGTGCATGTGTTTAAAGATGCGTATGCTGACTGTGATTTGGGAGAAATACTGAACTCAGTTTAAATCAGTGCTGCTGGATCAGACTGCTTTGAGAGCAGGCTTTCAAATAATGCACTTGCATAGCCCCTCCTTCCTGTCAGACCTGGCCTGATGGAGAAGCCTTCAATGTTCCCTTGCCTTGGCCTTCCACCAAAATTGCAGATTGGGACCTGCTGTCATTTTTGGACATGATCTGCATTTTTAAGGGGGACTCTGCTTCCTGCAGGTGACCTGCTCACCTACTTGAAAGAACAGGTTGAGATCGGAATATAGTGGGAAGGCAGCAGACTCAGAGGGCCCAAGTCCTGGCCAGTTTTCATTAGGCAAGGGCAGTTAAAATCAGGGCCAAAGAATCTAAATAGAAATTATCCAAATGACTACACAAGAGACTTTAGAATGCCGTGAAAGCCTTGCTGTATATATCATGGTGATCCAATGTTATTTACAATACCATCTAGTAAAGCAATAGTAAAATAAAACATCAGCAACTAAAATGCTGAAGGCAGTAAATGGCCCCACACATGTAATATATGGTTGAATAGATAATTGTAAATAAGCCATTCACTATTGAACGAATGTGTCATCTGAAAAGCTGGTGGTGCAGTTTCATTTGAAGCTGAAAGAATTTTTACAGATTGAAAGTGAGGAAAATGCTGAATAGAAAAAAAAATGAGGTTAAAAATATCTTGAAGATCCTCCGACAGAAAGGTAGCACCGTGAAAGCTGAAGAGTTTAAATTCCCAAACCACCAGGGGAAAAACTTAGGAGTTCATGCAGATATTCGGAAATTCAGCATTCAAATAAAGTTTGGGTTGAAAATTAAACCATTGATGTCTCAAGCAGGCCATTGTTGCCTCCATATTATGCACCAGCTTCAAGAATTCTTCACATCAAAACCCTTTTGCAAAAAGTTTGTTTTCCCATCAATTTAAACCAGCGAGGAAATATAATGAATGTTTAGGTCTCTTTCAGTGTCTTTCTATTTACGTAGTGAGTACCAATGGGATTACTGAATTCAACATTAACAGACAGCTAATTAACATCGGCAGAGCTGCGTTGAGTGGGTTGCACCGATTGTGTTCGAATGACTAAAGCCATCACGCTCGGCACTGTTTTGATTGACTGGTTCCCAGAAGGTATCATCACCACTTAAAGCTTAAACAAAAATATTTAAAGACAGGATAGCTATTATTTTTTTCAGCTCCTGAAGGTAACAGTTTGTATTGAACTCTTTGGTAGCACTGCCCTCATTCGTCAGGTGTTGCAGCCAGGGCATGAGTCTTAAACAGGGGAGCGAGGTCAATCTTCTCTTCACCTGATGGTCATACTAATGTACTTCCAGTAGGTGTCACTGGATATCTATCAACTGCAGGAAGGTTGACTGATATTTTTTCCTCCCCCTTCTGAAGTCCCAAAATTGCGAGATCCCTTGTGGTACCTGGGCTGATATCAAATTCATTCAACACAGGCCAGGGAGTCACAACATGGATCTTCCTGCTCTGTATAACTTGGTAACACAAAGCCTGGTGTATTTACCTACAAAGCCATTTCCCATTGGAAGACTGGTTGAGAAGTTAAAGGCCTGGCCACCTCTCCTGATAGAAAGATTGCATTTGGAAGCCATATAGCATCTATTTAAAATTACCTAATCTGCTATTTTTTTGTGTTGTTTGTGGATCGGATAACTTCTCCTTTGCCACAAATGTGATTATCTTTGGGAGTTATTAACTCGTTGAGTGCTAGAAAATGGATGCCTGGAACCACATCCAGGTGGAGCGCGATACTTTGGAATGGTTGAGCATATTCAGCACAAAATTACATTCTGACAAACCGAAGGTCCCAATCATTTAATGAGAGGGTATGTGTCTTACATTGCCTCTCTCCTTATTTTGCCTCTTTGTTACTCTACTTGCCCATTTCTTTGTCTGTCTCTGTCTTCTTCTGCATCAGACTTTAATAATCACCGGGACTCTGCGGTTAGCCTGTCTGCATAAAACAATTTAATAGCTATTCTGACATTAAAAAGTTGCTGTCGGTTTCGATTTTCCTCACTGCATACAGAACACAGAGTGACAGCCACCCGACTCAAGGCTGTGGGTCACTCTGGCAATGGTGAAGGATGTTGTGGCACCCTCTGCTGGTGTCAAGTTTCCTCCCTTTTAACATTTTGATACATCTCACTCTTTAAAATGAAAACAACACCATGTATTTAAATAGGGTTTTGTTCATAAATCTCATCCTATCAACTCCCTCAGCCTGATTGCCATGCCACTGTTTGTAATAGTCCTCATGAAAACAAACCCATTGAACTCATTCCTTATGATGAGATACTGTAAGTCACTGCTGACGAATTCCCATGGGTTATTGTATCTGCCTCACATAAATAAAAATTATAGCCTCTATATTACATACATTTTAGAAGTACTCTTTGATTTTCTTTTAAACTAGATGGAGCAATAAAGCTGCTTATAATGATTTTTATTCAATACATCCAGCTTGCTTGAGTTATCAATTGCAAAGTAGGCCTTAGTGGACAACATTGAGCTTGTAAGCCCCATGAAGTACATTCATAGCTCTCGGTACCAAAACACTACAATACCATGCTAATGTACCAAAAACCTTTGCTTTTTTTATTCACTAATGGGATGTGGGCATTTCTGGCTAGGCCAGTATTTATTGCCTATCACTAATTGCTCTTGAGAAGTTGGTGGTGAGCTACCTTCTTGAACCACTGCAGCCCATATGGTGTAGGTACACCCACAATGCTGTTAGGAAGGAGGTTCCAGGATTTTGACCCAGCGACAGTGAACGAACGGCAATATATTTCCAAATCAGGATGGGGAGTGGCTTGGAGGACAACTTCCAGGTGGTGGCGTTCCCATCCATCTGCTGCCCTTGACCTTCTAGATGGTAGCAGTTGTGTGTTTGGAAGGTGCTGTCCAAGGAGACTTGCTGAGGTCCTGCAGTGCATCTTGTAGATGGTACACACTGCTGTCTCAACAGGTTAAGTAGAACCTGTGGAGAGAGAAGCAGAGTTAACATATCAGGTCGAACTGCTCTGATAAGTTGTTGCCCTGAAACGTTTCTCTTGCCACAGATGCTGCCAGACCTGCTGTGCATTTCTAGCATTTTCTGTTCTGACTTCAGATTCCCAGCATCTGCAGTATTTTTTCTTTGCCTTTGTGATCTCACTGCCCAAATCTCAGATCTGATCCTGATTTCCTTCTTCCTTTCTTCACCAAGGGATTGCTGGACAGAGTTGGATAAACAAACAGAAGCACACTGAGTGACAGAAAGTCAGGGCATCCATCAATACAAACCAGCTACATGCCATGATCGAATCAAACTTGACACTTATGATTAGATCTCTTCGAGCAGGTTCTATTCGAGTAAATCCAACTATGAGTTTCACCAACGCAAGGCCACTTCAATCACCTTTCATTACTGTTATAATAGTTATACATTTGACCTAAGGTATGAGAGAAAAGAATGATTGGACAAAACGGAAAGTCCTGCAGGCTGGTAATCAGGGCATCCATGTGCCTGTTTTATACCACACTATTCCTGCACAAGATATCCATGATAAAGCAGGAATATACTTTATACAGCATTGTGCCCTGTACTCAGAGCACACTATGTATGCTGATAAGATATGTTACCTGTTTAGATGAATTGTAAGTGATTTAGAGATCAGCCAATCTCCATTTCTTTTAAAGTCGATCAGCTTCTAGCCTGTAAGCACCATGTAATCAAAATGTACAATGGCTCTAAAATTGTGCCTCTCGATGGAAGCACTTGAATATTCAATTGAAAAAGACAAACGTCATCATGATTGCTTAAAGATTTTTTTTAAAAAAGCAGAGAAACGAGCCACTTTTGGAGTTCTGGGAACAGCAAGACACTTTAGATCACGGATCCGTCGATGACGCAACAGATATAATTTTATCCGACTCCAGCTGTGCCTCAAAGGTTAAAACCCATCAGCTTCAGCACGTAAAGGACAATCTGATGTATGGAGGAGGAACGAGAACAACAAGAAATCTGGGTCACTATAATTGAAAATATAAATGTATTAAAGTGGAAGGTGGGTGCATTGGCCCAGAGGCAGTTTCGAATGTTAATAAAGCTGCTTCTCCTTCTGATCTTTATGCTGAGAAAAATAGATCATTTATTATTTAATATTTTGATACGTTTGCTGCAGGGAAGAACAGCACATCTCAGCCACTCAGTCTAGAAGAAATCTCTGTGCATCTTCTCTGTGGAATATCTCTCTTCCATATTTATGCTGGTACTTAAGAGATTGCAGGACATTTATATTGCTATATGTTTATGAACTATTTCAAAATTAATTATTTCAAGCAGTTGTATTTCCCTCTTATTTCAAAGAAACAAGCCAAGAATTACTGGTGTTGATATTAACTGATGAAGGTGGTGATAATTCTAGGTTAATTTTAACTAGAAACATTCCCAGCGCTCTCCACCCCCATTTGTTTTAATTTGGTTAATACCTCCGTTCTTGTAGTGGACTGAGGAATATCCAAATGCAACAAGACCCAGACAATACCCAGGCTTGGGCTGACATGTGACAAATAACATTCGTGCCACACAAGTGTCAGGCAATGACCATCCCTAACAAGAGAGAATCCAACCATCGCCCTTTGATGTTCAATGGCATTACCATCACTGAATCCCCCACTATCAACATCCTGGGGGTTACCATTGACCAGAAAATGAACTGGGCTAGCCATCTAAATACTGTGGCTACAAGAGCAGGTCAGAAGCTAGGAATCCTGCGGTGGGTAACTCACCTCTTGAATCCCCAAATGCCCACCATCTACAAGGCACAAGTCAGGAGTGTGATGGAATACTTCCCACTTGCCTGGATGAGTGCAGCTCCAACAACACTCAGGACTTGACACCACTCAAGGCAAAGCAGCCCACTTGATTGGCACCACAAGCACAAAAATTCACCCTCTCCACTATCGATGCACAATGCCAGCAGTGTGTACCATCTATAACACTGCAGGAACTTACCAAGCCTCCTTAGCCAGCACCTTCCAAACCCACGACCATTACCATTTAGAAGGAAAAGGGCAGCAGACACATGGGAACACAACCACCTAGAAGTTCCCCTCCAAGCTATTCACTATCCTGACTTGGAAATATATCGCTGTTCCTTCAATGTCACTGGGTCAAGATCCTGGAACTCCCTCCCTGACAGCAATGTGAGTGTACCGACACCGCATGGACTGCAGCAGTTCAAGAAGGCAGCTCACCACCAGCTTCTCAAGGGCAATTAGGGATGGGCAATAGATGTTGGCCTAGCCTGCGATGCCCACATCCCATGAACAAATAAAAAACAATTTAAAAGGTGAACATGTTAATCATTTGCACATTAATATCTAGACTGAACTTTATTCTTTTGAGGATTCTTCATTCAACAATACCATGGGCAGGATTTTACCTTCGACAGGCGGGCACGGCGGGCAGGCCCAGGAATGGTCGCAAAACGGCCACTGCCACCGATCAGGTTCCCACCGTGATTTCATGCTGGCTGGACAATTAACTGCCAGCCAGCGCAAAACGCATGTTGGGACCCTCAGCGCTGCTGGGGTGTGGGGGTTGGTGGGGGGGGGGGCGGGAGGAGAGCAAGCGCTGAAGTCTGTGCACGCACGGGGGAGCATGCAATGAAAGCTTCCTGAAGGCACAGAGTTGCCTCAGGGAGCTGAAGAATTTTAAAATGAAAATTAAAGACTTTAAAAGTAAGGGAACCATGTCCCCACATGTGACTCAGTCACATGAACAAGGACATATTGGCCAGAATCTTCGGGTCGGTGAGTGGGGGCGGGTGCCACTTGCCAATGTGTAAAATTACGCACGGTGATGTCAGGCGTGCGTTCCGATGTCACTGTGCGTCGTTCAGATCCTCAGTTTGGTGGGCGTGCACCAGAGTTGGCTGCGTGCCCGCTGAACTGTCAAAGGCCTATTAAGGCCATTTAAAAACCAACTAAAATAATTAATTGAACTGCCCGTCCAACCTTAATGTTGGCGGGCAGGTGAAGAGCCCAGGCGGCCTTCGCATTTATCATGAAACCTCAACCAGGGGCGAGATGAGGTTTCATGAAGGTTTTTAAAGTTTAATAAAAATTTTTAATAAAATTCATTGGCATGTCCCAGCTAATGTAACACTGTCACATGAGGGGACATGTCTTAAACTTTTTTTTCCTTTTTCATTAAAATTTTTAAAATTCAAACTAATCTCCCTGAGGCAGCTCGGTGCCTCAGGGAGTTTATTGCGTTCTTTCATGCACATGTGTGAAAGAGCGCAGGCCCCGACTCAGCCTCCTCCCTCCGCCCGCACAGGGAGCGCTCAGCTCTTCCGGGCGTGCATCACGCTGGGCGAGCCTTAATTCGCCACGTCCGCACCCGCTCCCGCCCAACACCCCCCATGACCAGGAGAAAATTCTCCCCATTAAAAATGATATTTCAAAATTTTTTATTTTTTAAATTACTGTTGGAAACCTCATCTTGCCTTGGGATGAGGTTTCCTCAAAAATGCCTGGCCTCTTTGCCCGCCTTCCTCCAACCCTTATGGTTGGCAGGCGGGCAAGCGAAAAATAGGATTAAATTAATTGATTAGTGGCCTTAATAGGCCTCTTAATTGTCAGCGGGCGTGCGCGAGAGTTGCCAACTGAAATGTCGCGCGAGTGCATGATGACGACGGGATGTACACTCAGTGTCATCGTGCACTATTTTACCTTCGACCAGGTCGGGCATGTGGAAAATTCTGCCCCATGCCTTTATGTTGATTATCTTTGCCAGACTAATGAAGATAATTGGGTGATTATGGAGGATAAGTAGGTTTGTTACCATTGCAAGTTGCAGTTCAGGGTTCAACAAAGTTTGGCATTGAGACCGTGGCTGTTCATTATTTCATTAATGATTGAGAGGAGAACTTAAATGGAACTTTTCTTAAATTCACAGATGATTCAAAAATCTGTACGGGGGTAGTAATAGATTGCAGGCCATTGAGCTAACTTAGGTGAATGGCATACCACGCAGGCAAAGTAAGGCTATGCCAATGTACCAGTTAAAGGATGTAGAAAATCAAGTACTATTAAGTACAAAGAATATGCTACTACACTTAATCTCAGTAAGGCCCTGGTACATTCATACTTGGAATATTGTGACCATTTTTGGTTCCCACACATTGTGAGCCATATAAAGGCTCTGTAGAAAAGGCAGAAAAAGATGATCAGATTCATACTAAAGCTTCAAGCTCTCTTATGAGAAAGAGTTCCAAGAATTAGGGATATTTGCTTTGGAAACATGCAGGCCCAGAATGCATATGGTCACCCATTTAATTAGATAGGCTACCTTTCTCAGACAGATTCATTCCCTCTGGAACAAATAGCTAAAATCTGCCATTACAGTCTTTTGAAAGAGAACATGGTAAACTCCTGAGAAAATAGGACATGTTCACTAAGTGGACCTAATAAAGGTTAAATTAGGATGGTGAGAAAATAGATACTCGACAAACTAGCCAAATTTAAGGAGGACAGAGCCCTGGCTCCAGATGGATTGAAACCACAAATATTTAAAGGGACTAGCGAGGGATAGCAAAGGCTCCAGTATCCCTGTATGGAAATAGAAGAGAGAAAGAGAGTTGTGCTAAAAGACTAGCAGTTAGCAAATAAAATCCTTATCTTCAAAAAGGGTAATAGAACTAATCAAAGGACCTGTAGAACAGTTAACTTAATGTCAATGACAGGAAACATTCTAGAGTCTTTGCTAAAAGGTGAGATAACAGAACAACTAGAGGTGGAGAGAACAATACAATAGTCAGTGATTTCTAAAAGAGAGGTCATGTTTAACCAATTTTCTTGAAACTTTTGAAGAAGTAACAGAAAGAATAGACAAGGGCAATGCATTTGATGCTGCACATATGGACTTTCAGAATGACTTTGATAAGGTGATCCATAAAAGGCTCATGACAAACGTCAGGCTTAGTAACTTAAGGAGTCAGGTAGCAGAATAGATTAAAAGAAGTCAGCTGAGATAGAGAAGTTTTCAGACTAGTATGATGTCAATGTGGAACTCACTGCCCCACGGAATAGCTAAAGCAGATAGCTCTGATGCATTTAAAAAGAGGGCTGCTGTATACATAAGGAAAACATGGAATACAGGAAGATGGACTAGGATGGGAAGAAGTAGCTAGAGTGGGAGGAGCCCTGTGTCGAGTATAAACACTGGCATGGACTGTTGGGCTGAATGGGTTTTTGTGGTGCTGTAGATTCTATGCAGAGTTGTTAGACAGTTGTAATCAGAATGAGTTATGGACCACTGCAGTTTCCTGCAACTTAATTTCCTTGAAGAGTTGGAGAAGAATTTCCGAGGGTTTTTCCTGAATTATCTGCAGATTTCTCCCCCTGTATTTTTGCATTTTCTGGGGCATAGTGTGGTCAGGGTTTAGACAAAGAGTGATAAAAGTTGAATACCTGACCTGGCTTGGTAATTTTGTGGTCTTTTTAACCATGTGTTCTCATGAATTACAATAGAGAAGCTTGATTGGTTCTTGGGTGACTTTGAACCCGAAGATTAAATGCTGACCTTCTGGCTCTGATTTCCACCATGGTCAAAAAAAGCTATCAACACTTATTGCCACCCATCTGAGATATCTAATTCTGGCCTCTTGAGCGTCTCTGATTTTAATTGTCCTACATTGGTGGCCACATTATCAGCTGCCACAGTTCTATGCTCTGGAATTCCCTCCCTAAAATCCCTCTATCTCACTTTCCTCCCAATCTTTTTACTTATTCAAATTCTATACTCATCATTATGTGTGCTCTGCCCAAAGGCAGGTCCTTGGCTTATTGTCTGCTGATGCTTCATCTTGAACTATTTTCGTAGTAATTTTTGTCAGTGGTGGTTTAACCATTGCCTTCCACTCTCAGGGACAGGGCAAGGAGACAGGGCTTAAGTCTAGCTCAGCCAGAATGAGAATCAAACCATGATGCTGGAATTCTCTGAACCACACGGTAACCATCTACCCAACTGAGCTAACCAGCCCCAATAATCTACGATAGTGCCTTAATAATATCAAAATAATGTTAATGGCAGCTTGAAGTGACAAAATGACATTGAACTGAAGACACTATGAAGCTACTGGGATCTCAAAAAGGGTTTTTGACATGAATTACTGTCATGTAATTCCCACAAGTGCATAATAAAGGCATTATCCATCAGGGTGGGACACTCAAGTGTCTCATCTGCTTAACTGTCTTACATAGGTTCAGATATTGATTTAATTTGCTCCAATATGTGGTTCATTGTCATATTTTGTTTGAAAATTTCCTTGTGAAGTGCCTCGGGATGTTTTGTTGTGTTAATAATAAATGCAAGTTGTTGTTGTCAAGGGTCACAAATGAGGAATTGCCATTTGGGTCATGGTATTTAGACAACACTTGGCATCAATGGAATTATACCTCAGCATAAGCCAATTAGCAGAAAAGGGGACAGGATTCATAGCAAAATGCCAGCTTTTTACTTATTCATAATCTAACCTAGTGTCTCAATAATATCAAAGGAATGTTAATGGCAGTTTGAAGTCGTGTCAAAATTATACTGAACTGAAGACATTGAGAAGCGACTGGGGTATCAATGCACCGAGAGATAACACTGTCATGTAATTCCCAAGAGGTTATAATAAAGGAATTACCCACCAGAATAGGACACTCGGTGTCTCATCTAATTAAATGACTTACGTGGGTTCAGATATTGATTTGATCTGTCTTTTCAATCATCCCAAGTCCTTGTGGACTATCATCAATCATCTCCTGCTCCACCACTCATTACTTAGGTTCTCTCTTGGCATTTGAAGTAGGAGATTCCAACAAAATGATTTTTTTTTTTGAAAACCTGTCAATCAACCTGTCTTTATTGAGCAAGTCACTTTCTGAGTAACTGTAAGTTATCCCATGCAGCTTTCAATCTTCTGTACATCATAGCATTGTGAATGTGGTAGTTAGGGAATGACCAATGGAAATTTCCCAAATATCTGGTTCATTATCAAATACATGTTTACCTGAATAAAAGTTAATTCATACCAGCCAGAATGGGAGGCAGCTTTGTTCCATATTAATGTCATCGGGCTTCATGAGGAAGCAGATGACAGTGCCACCATTTTGCATGTATCTCAGTTCTGTTCTTGTACAAGAGTGCTGATTGACTTTGTGCCTACGGAACCAGTTTAGCAATTTCCAAAATTAAATGTGGTTCTGCTTACCTGTGAGTCACTTATAGGGCAGGATTTTGCCCTTGATGGGCGGGCGGGCGGGCAGCCGATTGCCACCACTGAAATGGGCCCCGCCGCCATTTTAAATGGGCGGGCCAATTAAGGCCCACCCAGTGTGCCGCCCGATGGGAAGTGCTATGCGCTTCCTGTGCGGGGGGTGGGGAGGAGGATTCCCCAAAACCGAGATAAGCATGAAAGAACACACATCTCCCTGAGGCTAAGTGGTGCTTCAGGGAGATCACTGAAAGGCTGTTAAAGATTAAAAATAGAAAAATTTAAAAATCATTAACATGTCACCCTCATGTGAAAATGGCACACAAGATGCCATTTCTCGTACACAAACACTTTATTGAACTTTTTAAATTTCGATATCAAACCTCATCCTGCCACTGGATGAGGTTTGATAAAAAATCACTTACCTGCCTGTCTGTTGGGCCCGTCCACCAAGCCGAAGTTCGCACGGCCCCCTCAAAATCCTGGCCGATTGGTGACTTAATGGCCTTAACAAGGCCTTTAATTAATGGCAGGCGCGTGGCACGCTGCATAGCATGCCCACCGACCGAAACATTGTGATGCTGCACACTGACATTGGGACACTCACGCGACATTTTAAGCGCTGATGTGTGGGCTCCATCATCCGCACGTCAGCCAGAAAATTCAGCCCATAGTGTGGCATTGACAGAAATCCAAGACCAGGACGTTCACTTCTTTCTTAGTAAGGAAGATCTTGCATTTATATGGCACTTTCAAGGCCACATGATGCCCCAAAGCATCTTCTAGCCAATTAAGTACTACTAAAATGTTGTTAGCAGTGTAATGTAGGAAAGTGAGCTTCCACAAACAGCAATGAGATAACAATCAGGTAATTTTTGTTTTTAGTAATTTGTTTAAGGGATAATATCAGCTGGGACATCAAGGAGAATTCCTCTGCTCTTCGAAATATGCCCCGGGTTGTTTACATTCACCTGAGAAACCAGATGAGGCCTTAGTTTAACATCTCGTCTGAAAGGCAACACCTCCAATAATGCAACATTCCCTCAGCTTTGCACACAAGTGTCAGCCTACATTATATGCTCCAGCACCTGCAGTGGGACTTGAAACAATAAACTTTTGATTCAGAAGTGAGCCAAGACTAACAGTTTAGTGTTTAGGAGGACTGTCTTATTGTAAGTGATGGAAATGTTGCGACACCCCTGGTATCAGGAGCAGTGTTCGCTCTAAGCTGCATGATTGTGTGATCGCACAAGAGTACATCAAGCGCTGCACGATTAATTATTACAGCTGTGCACACCCTGATGGTTAAATGAGGTTTACTGCCTTTCTAGCCCATAAGCAAAGAACTGGTAGACTCCCACACACCAAGATATTAACAGACAAGAGCCAAGCCTGAAATGATTAATCTGGTGGAATTTTCAGCTGAAATTCACTCGTGTTAGTTCCTGGAGCTTGAAGCTATGTCAGCACAGGTCTTTTCCGCAGCTGGCCCGCCACATTTCCTGCACCCCGACCCTCCTGAGCCCTGACCCTTCCACTTGTCGCATCCTTCCGTGACCCTCCCACTCGCTGCTTCCCTCGCCTGAAGGGTCAGATGGGAGGGTTGGGGACAGTCACAGTGAGTCAAGAATGATGGAAAGCTGAAGGCGGAAAGAGGTGAACAGGAGCTAAGTTAAAAGAATGAGTATGTTAAGAGTTAGTAAAAGGATTTTGGGGCCAGTTAATACCACTGACCTCATTGCAGATGATTTTTCAGAATTATTAAATGAAGATTGATCCCAAGGACATTCAAAACATTCAAGACACAAGGGCCTTTCTAGGGAGTTTGTAAAACGTTTTGGATTCCTAGTCCAGATTTCCAAATAATAATGCAAAGCTCTCATGAGGTTATCTCATGGGACATTTTAAACTGTGCATAACTCCAAATACTATTTCTCCCCAATTCACTTTTGTATGCATTGTGAAAGAGGTTTTGTTTTAAAAATGGTAAACTGGTTCTCACTTCACAGTTCATGGGGAGAATTTTTCCCCGGTGGCGGGGGGGGGGGGTGGGGGCGGGGCGGTGTTTGTGCAGTGGCAGGCATTGGGGGTGGGGGCCGGAGCGGACCTGATCGGGACCTCTGTGCTTCTGGGGGATAAGTTTTATGTTTTAAAATTTTTAATAAACAAAAGAAAAAAATTTATGACGTTCCCTCATATGACAGTGTCACATGAGCTGGAACATGACAATGAACTTTAATGAAAACATTTATTTAATTTATAAACCCTTCATGAAACCTCATCCCACCTGTGGATGAGGTTCCATGAAAAATGTGAAGGCTGCCTGGGCTCTTCGCCTGCCCACCAACCTTAAGGTTGGATGGGCAGCTTTCTCAGTGGGGTTAATTAGTTAATTAATGGCCTTAACAGGTCTTTCACAGTTCGGCGGGCGTACAGCTGAGTCAGCTACACGCCCGCCCAATGTCACTGCGTGTCATTTTACGCCTCACTGAGTGGCCCCGCTCCCGCTCACCGAGCCAAGGATTCAGATTATTCTAACAAAGCTGTAGGGAAAATTAATGCAATTACTTTTTCAAAATCTACCTCGATAGTCATTCTCCCTCGTAGGATTCCATTCTCTCTTCCCCAGTTCCCAGATGTAGTTTCGCCCTTGAATATTCACTTAATTTACACGAGCACTGTGGTCTGGATTTTCACCATGATGGAGAGGCTCTCTGTCTTGGCGAACGTCCTGGAAATGGCTGAAATTTCAAAGTCCCACCCCCGACCTCGGCATTTCCCATCTTCGCGGGGTAGTACTGGAGTCAGGCTGGGGTTTGCACATGCTTGATTTGCAAGGGCAGTTGGCCATTTAAATCACTAACTGTCTCCATTGAAATGAGAGTTTGGAAAAATAGTGTGGAATCCGGAGTGTGCAAATTAGAACAGGTCTGAACTTAATGGATGCATTTGGATAAACAGGACACTTCTTTGGGGAGGCATGGATACCCTTTGGATGGGACCCTGGGACACCTTTGGCAGAGGTAAGGCACCCTTTGGGAGAGTTAAGGCACCCTTTGAGATTGTTAAAAGTTGAACATAATTTTGCACTCTTTATGTACAAAATCATTGGAACTGTCAAGCTGTCAAAGAGCTGCCCAGCTGTTAAGGAGCTGTTAAATTGTCAAAGAAGTATCAAAGCTATCCAGGAAGTGTAAAAGCTGTCAAGAAACTGTCCAAGAGGCAGGCCTTGCACCCAGACCCCCTCTGCACCTGGCATCCGTTCTGGGATCACCCGCCATGAGTCTTGTTTCAGCCTTTCCACACGTCCCCACCTTCTGCTGCCCCCATTGCACCGCCCCTCCACCCCTCACCACCGACGAAAAATCTGACCTGCGGGTCGACATTCTTAAATCTGCCAACTCTGTCAACCTGACCCAGGGATGAAAATCTGGATCTGTGGCTCTTTGACCTTCCTACTCCAGTTCATAAGAGCCAACACCTCTCCAAATTCACATAGATTCTTTACTCCTGCCTGCATTATGTTTGTTAATGTGAAAAAAATGTGAGCTACTTTCCTCACAATTTGTAACAGTTTCAAGTAAAGAAAACACTCAATAAGCTGAAAAATGAAAGTTACATTTTCACATTTTATATCAATTTAAAAGGCAAACCTCCTTAGTTCTTTCTATTTTGACCTTGCCAAATTGTAACAAAAGATCCTTGTCTTGTCTTGAGCCATCATCACCAATTCAACTTATCTTTTGTCAAATGCCTAATAACAAGCTACAATATAAAAACTAAACAATGTCTCTCTCTTATACGGTAGTGAAATGTTTATCGTACTGAACTTAAAGCCCAGAGTGGACATTTGAGACTTGAAATGCCACCATGGTAAATTTAAAATTGAATTCAGTAAATTGGTAATTTGTGAAGTAGCATGTTACCGTGTCAATGGCAGGAGGGGAGGGGTGTTCATTCTTCTTCTTCCATTCCTATGGTAACTTTTTAAAAATACATATAATATATATTTTTTGTTTCTACTGGTGGCACACATCCACAGATTACCTTGGTAATACATAACAAAAGTCATCCTGCACATGGATCAGGAGAGTTCATTTTAGAATTGCCATTGTACTGCACTGCAGCTTAACTACAGACAGTAGGATTTGTTCTGTGTCAAACCGTTCAGGTCTCTAGCAAGAGATTTCATTTTTATTCTGGTTTGATTTGATCTTTTTATTTTTAATCCCTTCAGCCTTTTCCAAGATTTCCCCGTTCCGTTGCCTGGAAGCTGGTCTGAGAAACCTATTCCCAATCAATATCAGTCTATAGATGACTGTTCGGATTTGGGAAAGGTTGGCACTAGGGTCTTTCCTTTCTATCTCCACACTTGTCTCACTTCCTCCAAATAAAAGTTGTGACAGTGGGTACACGTATGGGCTACAATTATACTTGTCTTTTTGTGGGGTATGCAGAACATTCCTTGCTCCAGTCCTACTCAGGTCCCCTCCCACAACTCTTTTTTGGTACATCGATGACTGCCTCGATGCCAATTCATGCTCTCATCTGGATCTGAAAAAATTGATTGATTTTGCTTCCAATTTCCATCCCTCCATCACCTTCATGCAGACCATCTCCAACACTTCCCTTCCCTATCTTGACCTCTCTGTCTCCATTTTTGCCCACCAATATTCATTACAAGCCCACCGACTTCCACAGCTACCTCGACTACAGCTCCTCACACGCCACTTCCTGTAAGAACTCCATCCCATTCTCTCAGTTCCTTCACCTCCATGTAATCTGTTCCAATGATGCCACCTTCCAAAACAACACTTCTGACATGTCTTCCTTCTTCCTTAACTGAGGTTTCAACCCGACTGTGTTTGACAGGGCACTCAACCTTGTCCAACCCATCTCCGGCACCTCTGCTCTCACACCTTTCCCTCCCTCCCAGAACCGTGATAGGGTTCCCCTTGTCCTCAATTTTCACCCCACCAGCCTCTGCATTCAAAGGATCATCCTCCGCCATTTCTGCCAACTCCAGCATGATGTCACCACTAAATATATCTTCCCCTCACATCCCTCCACCCATCAGCATTCCGTAGGGACCGTTCCCTCCATGGCACCCTGGTCCACTCCTCCATCCCCTTCCCATGGCACCTTCCCATGCAATTACAAAAGGTGTAACACCGACCCCTTTATCTCCTCCCTCCTCTCTGCCCAAGGTCCCAAAAACTCCTTTCAGGTGAAGCAGCACTTCACTTGCACCTCCTTCAATTTGGTCTACTACATTCGCTGCTCCCAATGTGGTCTCTTCTACACTGGGGAGACTAAACGCAGACTGCATGACCGCTTTGTGGAACACTTTCACTCAGTCTGCATGAGCGAATATATAAAAGAATAAAATAACATATTAAAAAAAATTTGAATTTAAAAAAGAGGGTCAAGAGAGATGAGACAGTTCATGGTCCGAAATTGTTGAACTCAATGTTCCAGACCTTTCTGTTGCTTGCCATTTCAAGACACCATCCTGCTTTCATGCCCACCTGTCCATCCTTGGCCTGCTGCAATGTTCCACTGAAGCTCAACACAAACTGGAAGAACAACACCTCATCTTCCGATTAGGCACTTTACAGCTTTCCAGACTTAACATTGAGTTCAACAACTTCAAACCTTGAACTGTCTCCTCTCTCTTGACCCTCTTTTTTAAATTCAATTTTTTTTAACATGTTATTTTATTCTTTTATATATTCGCTCATTTATTTTATCCTTTTTCCCTAAATGCCCTCTCCTCCACAGGGCCATCTGTCACTTTTTTTAATGTTTTGCTTTCACAGAGTGCTGACCTTTACTCTGTTATTAACACTTTCTGCTATCTATGCCACTATCAGCGCTTTCTTTACTCTTTACCAATACCATTAACACTGACTTTGTCTTGTGTTCATGGCATCTTTGTCAACCTCTCCTTCGCTGTCATCTATCCCTGACCTTCTATCTCATTCCGCCTGTTTCACCCCCTCTTAAACAGTATAAAATCCATTATATTTCTACTTCTCTTTATTTAGCTCTGAAGAAGAGTCATACAGACGCAAAACATTAACTCTGTTTTTTTCTCCACAGATGCTGCCAGATCTGCTGAGTTTTTCCAGCATGTTCTGTTTTAATTTCAAAATATATGGATTAGATCAAAATTATTTTATTTTGTGAATTAATGTGCTCATCATTTGTGTCAGACTTCCCATTTTTGCACTAATTGTCATCACTGGGCAATCACAGGCATTCAAATCAAAATTCTTCGATGTTCTTCAGAGGTTCAAATGGTACACACACGAATCCACGAAAGCAAGGCTTCCTTTCTTTTTTAAATGCAAACATGCGTTCAGGGAATTTTGATAAATATGACAGCCTGGGTGCAGTACTTGAAAGGCAAAGGTGATATGAGAAATCTGTCACCTGCAATGGTCCAGTGGAAAAAAATGAACAGTGCTATCAGGCATCACTGACAAGCGAGCAGATGATCGTAGCTTCACAGACACTGCTTTCAGGGAAACTGCAGAAATTCACGGATGCAGATAAACTTGGTGCTGACCAGGCTGCTTGATTTTTAATCTGATGGACACATTCAACCATCCATCCTCTTTCCTAGTCGGTTTATTCGATCAGGAGCTGTGTCCAATGCCAGTTGGGGCTCTCTATCTATGACAAAGTTCTTATTCAAAAACAGAAAATGCTGGAAGAACTCAGTGGGCAGAATTTTACAGCAGCGGGGTTTTACATTCCTGCTGAAGTCAATGGGGTTTATATTGTATCGTTGCATTTTAACGGCCCCATCCCCGCCGAAACGGGGGGATGTAAAATTCTGCCCAGTGGGTCTGGCAGCATCTGTGGACAGAGAAACAGAGTTAATGTTTCGAGTCCGTATGACTCTTCTTCAGAGCAGAAGAGGAGAGGAAATATGATGAAATTTATACTGTTTAAGGGGGGTGGGGCAGGTGGAACTGGATAGAAGGCCAGTGATAGGTGGGGACAAAGGAGGGATTGACAAAGATGTTATGAACTAAAGGACATTGGGATTGTTACTGGTAGTGGTTAGTGCTAAAAAAGGTGGTGATTGTGGCATAAAGGTAAGAAAGCAGAATGTGATAAAAGCAAAACAAGGGTAGCATTGTGTGAAAGAACAATATGGAACAAGTAATGGATGGCCATGTAGGGGATGGGGTGGTGGAAGGAGGCAGTGGTGGGGGAAAAAAAGGATAGGAAATGGGATAGAAGGGTGGGTAAAAAAAAGGGGATAAAACCACGGATAAATGAATAAAAATAAAAATAAGTGGATAAAAAAATGAATATAGAGAAAAGGGGATTTAAAAAGGGGGTGAGGATGGAGGAAAGAGTTCATGGTCTGAATTTGTTGAACGCAGTGTTAAGCCCAGAAGGGTGTAAAGTGCCTAATTGGAAGATGAGGTGTTGTTCCTCCAGTTTGTGGTGGGCTTCACTGGAATATTGCAGCAGGCCAAGGACAGATGTGTGCGCATGAGAGCAGGATGGTGTGTTGATATGGCAAGCGACCAGAAGATCTGGGTCATGCCCCATAAAGACACAGGCATAACTGTGACGCCTGCGGGTACCCATTGGCCACACCTTTTATTTGAAGGAAGTGAGACAAGTTAAAGGGGAAACTGTTCAGTGAGAGAACAAGTTCAGCCAGACCAAGGAGGGTGGTGGTGGATGATTATTGTTTGGGCCTCTGTTCAAGGAAGAAGTGGAGAGCCCTCAGACCATCCCGGTGTGGAGGGATTGAACATCCATGGTGAAAAGGAAGCAGTTAGGGCTGGGGAACTGGAAATTGTTGATATGACATGCAGCATCAGAGGAATCACCATGTCTGTTGGAATATATGCTTCACAAAATGACAGAATGAAGTTCCTGTTTGTTAAAAAATGTCAATAGACAAATTAATTGAATCACGGGCATTTGTTGGTGTTACACAATAAGAGTAATTGAAGAAATACTCTAAAGAAATACCTTACATCAAGGAATGACTTATCTTACTGGGGCTTAAAGACATTAGAGAACATTGAAAGATTTAGCAATTCTTGAAAATAAATGCAGGAGAGAATATAGAGTGATTATCCATTTAGCTTAAAAATGACAATATTCTGTGCACTGCAAAATTAGCTAGGTTTTAGCCAAAATGATACCTGAATAAAATTCATAGGTTTACTAATTAATCAATCAATCAGATGAAGGCCTCAGATTTGATCAAATTATGGTTCAAATCATTGAGGCCTTATTTTTCAATGAAGTATTGATATGTTGCTATCTGCTGGTACAGTATGGTGGTGCACTGACACACTGAGCTGCTAAGTATTTAAATTTATGTGAGTACATCCTGCAATTCCTCCTCAGTTGCAAGTGGTGAATTCCTGATCTCAGCTGGGTTGCTGGAAAAGGAAATGTTGAGTACCTATACATCGTCCATCAAGGAGGATGTTCAAAGGGGTCTTTATCCTCAAATGGCACTACATGCTTGAAAAGTACCATAAGAAACGAGTCTGACTGAACTCTCAATGAGGAGATAGTTCTTCATGTGGGACAGACACTTGTGTGTGGAAAGTGGCATCATCATAGGTCCAAAATCCTTTATGCTGTTAGGTTTCGAACCTAATCAGGTAGTATCCCACAGGACGAGGAAGACAAAAATAATTCAAATCAAATCAAAGCAAGCATCACTGTCATACATCTTCCTGCATGACCTTCAATACTGGCAAGGGCCTGAGGCCTGAGAGGAGATTGCTTGCCTGTCCTCTGAGAGAGGACCCAGAATAGGAAAGGGGAAAATACAATTTAAAGAGTCTCAGCCTTAGTGAAAGAAGTGCATATGTGTCAGGTGGCAGGCAGAATTGAATTTTAAAAGATTCAAAAATAACTCACCACTGTGTCTATTGATAAAAAATATATTATTTGAAACTCACGTTGAGACATATCTAGATGGAGCTTGGATGGTTAGTCACAGTTATGTTCAGCGAGGTTTGATCCATGAGGTGCCAAGACTCACTGAACCTATTCTTTATGAGTGTGAAGATTTCAATTGAAATGAATGAATGGAAATAAATAACTGTTGTCCTGTGAGTTTGAAAGCCTCCCTTCACCTGTCATTTATTTCCATTTCTTTAAACAAAATAGAAACTCTGAAATTGTTACCATTACTGATGCTATGAGTTGCGCAGCAGGGAGCTGTGTTGTCATGTCTCTCACACCGTAACATAAGAGGAAACAGCTCAGATATCACAGAAAGGTGTTGACAAAATAGGTAAGTAGGCAGAACAATGGGTGACAAAATTTATATGATAAATGCAAGGTATTCTACAAAGGAAAGAAAAAAAAAGCCACAGCACGTGAAATCCGTGAACGGTGTTGAAATGGCTAAAAGCGCATGAAAGAAACACGTTTAAAGAAACCATAGAAATAACTGTAAAATGAGTTGCAAATCTTTGAAAATCGATAAGATTCAAAAACAGGCACAGAGACCGTGATTCACAATTAACCTGTGCCCATTGTTTCCGATGCAGGCAGCACACAAACTTTGTGTTCATTTAAATAATTAAATGGCCTGTGCTAAGGGCACACCTGAATGAATGCACATCTGATCAGGGACCACATAATCTTCACATTCACGTTAACTGAGACTACTTAAAACCAACCTGGTCCTCTTAATGGGGAGGTCCATTTTGGTGGAGAAAATGTTGGAAGCCATTAAGCTTGACCTGGGAAAGAAACAAGAATCAGATAACATGGCAGGGAGGGTATTCCAAGATTTCCTGACCCTGCAATGGAGACCTTGGTCCAGGACATGCAGAGGGGAGATGTCATCATTCCCCAGGTGATCAGGGGGCCCTCTAGACAAATTCTCAAAAAGACCAGGCAGCTGTCAATGAAAGGATTCTAACCCTGAGGACCTGACTGCAGTACCACAAGAACTTCACTGACCTCCTGTGAAGGAATCTTCATCTGCCATAATTCACTTGTAGTGGTATTGTCGCTGGATTAGTAATCTAGAAACCCAGGGTAATGCTCTGGGGACCAGGGTTCGAATCCCACCACAGCAGATGGTGGAATTTTAATTCAATAAAAATCTGGAATTAAAAGTCTAATGATTACCATGAAATCTTTGTCAATTGTCATAAAAACCCACCTGGTTCACTAATGTCCTTTAGGAAAGGAAATCTGCAATCCTCACCTGGCCTGGCCTACATGTGACTCCAGGTCCAGTGGAATGCGGTTGACTCCTAAATGCCCCCTGAAATGGCTTAGCAAGCCACTCATTTGTATCCAACTGCTAAAAAGTCAATAAAAAGGAATGAAACCTAAAGGACCACTGGGCATCGACCTACGCACCAGAAACTACAATGGCAACCTCAGCCCTGTCAACCCTGCAAAGCCCTCCTTACTAACATCTGGGGGCTTGTGTCAAAATTGGGAGAGCTGTCTCACAGACTAGTCAAGCAAAGCCTGACATAGTCATCCTCACGGAATTATGCCTTGCAGGCCACATCCCAGACACCCCATCACCATCCCTGGGCATGTCCTGTCCCACCGGCAGGACAAGCCCAGCAGAGGTGGTGGCACAGTGGTATACAGTCGGGAGGGAGTTGCGCTGGCAGTCCTCAACATTGACTCCGGACGCCATGAAGTCTCATGGCATCAGGCCAAACATGGGCAAGGAAACCTCCTGTTGATTACCACCACCCCTTAGCTGATGAATCAGTGCTTCTCCATATTAACGCCATTTGTTCTTAGCCCCATTGGAGCAACTATGGCTGAGGCCATGGCCAATGGCAGAGCTGATATTATATCCAATCCTCCATCTCACATCCCACTTAGCCATAATTCCACAACCCCTCCTTACTTACTAGATACAGATGGTGGAAGCACTTACTTCTTGCTTGCTTCCAGCTGTCGCAGTGGAACCTCAGGCTGCAGCCAGGAAAGCTCAGGCAGTTGCGGATGCCAGCGCTCAAAGAGTTTCAGGGTGTCACAGTAAGCCAGTGATCTGTCCTCCAGTGATTACTCTGATTACTATGATTACCCAGGGGAGTGGAAGTAGTGCTGTCCCAAGCTGGGCCATTTGGGATGCAAAGTTGTTCAAGATGATCGGCCAAGGCCATCTGCAGTCTCCTGCACTGAAAGTCAGCAGCCTTCCTCCAGTCATGCTGCAGTTTGGGATAGCACTAAGAACACTAAGACTGGCAGAGGTGAATGGAAGACAGGCACGAAGCACATAGCTGGTCATAAGGGCTTTGCTCTCACAATGGTGAAGTTCTGCAGCATGCAGCAGGGCATAACATATCTTGACACATGATGTGATGGGTAGTGCAGGGATCCTCCAGAGTAATCCAGACAGCGGTAATGTTGTTTAAGCACCCAAATTGTCTTACCCTATTAGATTTCATGTGGCAGTATTGTTTTTGTTATATTTTGGATTCATGAGCTATGTTGCTGAACAATATCTCTTGTCATCCACTGACCAATTTCTGGTTTTTCATGGTTGCTCAAATACAGATGGCACAATGGCCTGCTGCAGAACAAAGGCATGATGACTGCTGCCAAGATACTGAGTGTGGTTATGTATGAATCAGTGTGTGCTGTATGTTTAGGGAGTGGAATCCCTTCAATTGTGTTACATCTCACAGTTAAATGGACACGCTCAAAGTGATGTATTTGCAGTCAATGAAACCCTGCACCATGGGGACTCCCTCAATCCTAGCAAAACTGCCTTCATCCACCTGCTTCTCTCTGTGAGGATGTCCTCGGTTAAATGGAGGTTTCTGCTACACTGTCCTCACTGAGGTTCAGGTAGGACAATTGCTTCCCAAATACTCTGGTGGATTGGGTCTCCTGCTGAGAACCTTCCTCTTCCTTCTCTTCCCTCTTCCAACAGGTTGTCCTGTTCTGTGTTGTCTCTTTTCATTCTCCCTGTGGCAACTGCATTTGAGCCACTACGACAAACAAAGGGTGGCTATTTGGTGAGAGCACTATCTGCTGATGACATGGCTGATAATTCTATTGTGGCAGCTTCATATTCTGAAAGCCCTGCTGCCACACACAATGTGATAGAACTTCAGCCTTAAGATCAGCATGAAGAAAACTGAAGTAATGTTCCAGCGTACTCCAGGAAAGCCCAATCATGAGCCTAAGGTTTCAGTCTATAACCAGAACCCATCAGCAGTGGATAAGTTCACTTATCCCAGCAGCACACTCCCTCGAGCTGTCTGTATTGATGATGAGACAAATGCAAGAACCACTAAAGCAAAAGCAGCCTTCAGAAGACTTCGAACATCAGTCTGGGAATGAAGTGGAGCAAGTCTGCCTTACCAAACTGAAAGTCTACTGAGCAATTGTCCTGCCCAATCTGCTCTACACATGTGAGGCTTGGATTGTGTACAGGCATCATGCAAAGAAACTCAACCACCTTCACTTGGACTGCCATTCAAATCTTCTGAAGATCAGGTGACAGGGCAAAATACCTGACACTGAAGTATTCACCCAAGCTGGCATATTGAGCCAGTCGCAACAGAATGCCTGACAGTAGCTTACCAAAGCGAATCCTCTCTGGAGAGCTCGAGTCTGGGGTGCACTCTCCTGGTGGGTAAAGGAAGCTCAACAAGGACACTCTGAAGGCCTCACTTAGGAGGTTTGTTATTGAATTTGAATCTTGGGAGAAACCCGCCTAGGTTCACTGCACCTGCCACAGCCAAATAAAAACAGTGCGGTCTCCTTCGATAGCAAGCACATATCAGAGGCAGAGAGAAAATGCAAGGAGAGGAAATCCTGAGCCAACAACTCGTCCAAGGCACAATGGTCTGCAGAATTTTGTCCTATTTGCGGCAGAATCTTCCAGGTGCAGGTCGGCCTGAGTAGTCACCTACGTACTTATCATAACCCTACCAAACACCCCAGATAATGTACATGGTTATCTTCACCGCGAAGGCTGAACAAGACAGAACAGACCTTTGGCACCCTGAAACAGTGCTTCATCTGCCTAGACACCTCTGTAAACGTCCTTCAATACTCACAGGATGGGTCAAGATCGGTGGCTTCTTTTTGCATGCTGCACAACCTCGCCACCATGAGGAGATAGCACTTGCCACCAGCTATACAGGAAGCAGCTGAGGAGGAAGAGGAGCATGAGGAGGAGGAGGAGGAAGGAGGAAGCGACAACCTAGACTACCCCCTTCTGTCCGGGCTGTCCACGAAAAACTAATTCAAGTGCAAAATGTCATGATCTTAGTAGCGTCCAGTGATGTGTTTACTTATTTAGAATCTGAAAACTCAGCTAAAAGAATGAAGCTTCACCGTTTAAATCAAAAGAATTTCCCTACCTAAAAATCAAAAAGCAGAAATACTACTAACTACAACCTATCTTAAATAGCCAGTTAGGTTCAAAATATTAAAGGTACAATGAATACAGTTACTTATACTACAAACCAAACTTGTTAAATCACATTTTCTTCAACACCCATTAGAATTACATCCCAAAAACTCAAGTTGGATACATATCAAAAATTGAAAGATTAACTGCTTGAGCTGATTACTGCTTCAAAGATTTGTAGAATGGTTGAGATTTCTTGGGACATCTGCTTAGTTCTGGCAAGGTTGTCCCTTCAAATCTCTTCCAACCATGCCCCACATTGCCACCTCAGATCAGAACTCTCCTGGTTCTGTTAATCTTTAGCTCTGGTGTCTTGCATCCAAAACTTTCTCACTAATCAACTTAACTTGGCTATCCTAGAAGTTCAACACACTGTTGATATGGTTCTTCAGTTAACAAGGGCTTTAACTCTATTAGCCAACACACAGAATTTCAACCGCCTTCTAAGAAAAGCTCCCTGTAGCCAGCTTGTTCCAAACTCAAATTCCAAACCACACAATTAACTTGAGGACCTTTTAATTTTCCATTGTTTATCTCCCAGGAATATGATAATTTACTAGAAGCCAACTGCTTCTTACCAGAAATCAGATCCTAGAGAAACCTAGGGCAGGATTTGCCAGTCAGTGAGCAGGACGTGGGGCTTGTTCACCGACGCATAAAATGACATGGGATGACATTGGGTCGAACTCCCGATGTCACCCCGCATCATTTCAATTTTCAGGTCAGCGGGAGCTCAGCCGAATCAGCTGTATGCCTGCCGAACTGTCAGTGGCCTATTGAGGCCATTGACAAACTCATTAACAACATTAATGGACCTGCCTGTCCAACCTTAAGGTTGGCAGGCAGGCTGGGAGCCCTGGCGGGCTTCAGAAAAAGCATGAAACCCCATCCATGGGTGGGATGAGGTTTTATGTAGGTTTTTAAAAGTTTAACTAAAAGTGATGGACATGTCCCAACTAATGTGACAGTGTCACATGAGGGGGCATGTCAGGAAAGTTTTATTTTTCTATTTTTAACATTTTTGAATTTGGCGCCAATCTCCCTGGGGCAGCATTTAGCCTCAGGGTGTTGAGTGCGCTTTTTTCATTCCCCCCCCCGCCCCCACAGGGAGCGCATAGCATTTCCTGGCTGACGTCATGCTGTGTGGGCCTTAATTGGCCTACCCATGTAAAATGGTGGCGCGCCCCCAATTGGGGGCGCTGATCAGAGGTGCACCTCCATGCACTCGCTCCTGAACTGCCCTCCTGACAGGGGGAAAATTCTGCCCCTAGTTCTTAAAGAGACCATCACCCGAATACAAAATATAGGCCTCTTTCCCCCAAAAGCACATTGGCCATACAGATACGAGCAACTACAACCCCAAATCACCATACACGACCAGTCCCACTCCTTACCTTCCTTATCTCACTGACCATCACAGTATCTGCTTGGCCATAATGCAATAATTGCAGCCAGCACAAAATAAACATTCAAAATCAAATTTATAAATCAAAATATTGTCATATTACATACAAACGTAAAACTAAACACCAATGTGCATTTTCTTACTGCCTGTCCTAGTGCTTCTACTCAGTGAAATGTCGCCGGGTACGTATTGCTGGAAGTTTTCTATATCAAAAATAATTGACAGACCTTCCTTTTCAATCTGAGAATATCTTTTTTCAGCTGTGGTAAGTGTCCTGGATACAAAGCCTATCGGCCTCTCTGTGCCATCATCCATTTTGTGATGTAGTACTGCTCCCAATCCATAGGGGAACTCATTGCAGATTAACACCAATCCCTTCATCTGGTCCTAATGCACTAATGAATTCAAAGAGTTTAAGAGCTGTTTTACTTTCATGAAGGCTTCTTTTTGGGATGCCTTCCAAAACCAACACTATTTTTCTTAGCAGTGAATGTAGAGGGGCTAGAACTGTGGGTAAATTTGGTAGAAATCTCCCATAATAATTTATCATCCCTCAAAATGATTTAAGTCCAGAGGTGTTCTTGGGTGTAGGTGCCTCTCTTATTACTTTAATCTTCTCTTCAACCGGATGTAACCCATCGGCATTTACCTGGTAGCTCAAATAAATGACTTCATTTGCTTGAAAAGTGCATTTTTCCTTTTTTGGGTGCACTCCTGCTTCTAAAAATAATTTCAGGCCTTCCTCTAGGTTAGCCAATTGTTCTTTTTCTGTGAATCCGGTTTTCAGTACATCGTCCGGGTAGATCACAACCTGAGGTAGTCCTTGTAGTAAGCTCCCCATTGCCCTCTGAAAAATGGCACAAGCTGAGGAAACACCGAAGGTCAGGTGTGCATATTGGTGTAACCCTTTGTGGGTATTTATGGTTACGAATTCCTGGGAGGCGTTATCCAGCTCCAGTTGCTGATATGCGTGACTCATATCAAGCTTTATATACATTGTCCCTCCTAATAGTTCGGCATATAGGTCTTCAATCTTGGGAATAGAGTACCTGTGCAGTTTGGCTGCTCTGTTGACCGTTAGTTTATAGTTCCTACAGATCCGGACGGTCTGGTCTTGTTTAAGGACAGGGACTATGGATGCTGCCCACTCTGAGAATTGAACCACTTTTAATGCACCCAGCCTGTTTAGCCAGTTCAATTCAGCATCAACCTTCCCTCTCAGGGAGTATGGCACCGGTCTTGCTTTCAAGCAGCAAGGGATTGCTTCTGGGTCCAGGTAAATCTTGGCCTGTAGGCTTTGGATTTTTCCCAGTTCATCCTTGAAGACGGTATCATTTTTTAAGCAGCTCTGGTAGTCCACCTGCTCACAAATGGAAGGTTTCGGACCAGTCTAGTTTTATCTTCTTCAACCAATCATGCCCTAGAAGGCTTGGCCCTTCACCTTCTAACACCATCTCTGGTAGCTGTGCCGATTGATGTCTATAATGAACAGTTGCTCTGGTGATACCTTTTACTTGGATTTCTTCGCCTGTGTACAATTTCAACTTCGCAGATGTTTGTTCCAAATTTAATTGGTGATCACCTTTATTTAATATCGAAAGTGTGTTCTCCTATTACAATGGTAGAAGCACCCGTGTCTACTTCCATTGTTAGTGGTTTATCATTCACCTGCACTGTCACAATTATTGGCTCTGTCTTCCCAGCTTTCATGTTGAATAATGAATGAATGTGAGAATTGGTTGTTTCTGGCTCTTCTACACTATAGACTTCATTGGACTTCATTTGCTGTTTGGAGACCTGTTTAAACCTCGTTTTACACTGTCTCATTATGTGTCCATTTCTGAGCCAAAATAACGTTCTGCCTTTTAAATTGCCTATCGCTAGAAGACAGATTGTTTCCATGTTGATGAAAGTTATTTTTCAATTTTGTTGCTAAGCTGTTTCTTCTCATTTTTCGGTTAGCGGGGGCTGTTTCCCACAACGCAGCAGAGCCCCGGCTTTTCGCGCCACTTTCAGCTGACTGTACCCACCCAACTGGAAGAACAGTGCCATTTTGCACCCCTTGAATTGCTTGTGAATCCCTTACAGCGCTTTCCATCACCAGTGCTATTTGTAACTCTTTCTTAAAATCAAGACTGACTTCAGCCAGCAATCTTCGCTGAATAGTGTCTTCCTGCATGCCACATACTAAATGATCTCTGAGCATATCATTCAGGGTTTCAGCAAAATCACAATATTCCGTTTGTTGTTTGTATTTTGCCATGTGGGTAGCAATTATCTCCTCTGGGGCTCTATTCCATGAATTGAACCTGAACCTCTACATTGTGACTAAGGGCTTGGGTTGAAAATGTCCCTTAATGTGGTCTACTAATTCACTGAAAGTCTTTGAATTTGGGACACTGGGGGCCATCAAGCTTTGAATTAAACTGTAGATCTTGCTCCCCCTTACTCAGGAGAATTACTCTCCTCTTTTGCTCCCCTGTGAATTAGTGTGCTTGAAAGAAGAATGCAAGATGTTCTGTATATTGAGACCAATAATCTATGGTTGGCTCAAAGGGACTGATTCTGCCAAACTGTGGCATTTCGGATGAGTATATCTTCTTTTATTTTTAACAAACTTAGATACTCAGTAGCTGGGTGAGGTACAGCACCGAATCTGATTGACCCTCGTTGCCAATTTGTTATAGAGTTGATCTTCAGACAGCTTTTCTTAGGACAAGCATTTAACTTTATTTACAAGACAGCAGTAGCAACCACACCTGCACATCAAACTCCATAACTAAAGAAGAACTCTCTTGTAGAGATTCCCAATGCTGTTAGCACATTGGTTTACACAGATCATGTGATCTTATAACACAGGATTATTCTTAAATTTACAGTCCAACATTTCCCAAAACTATAATTACTTCAGGGAGGAATGTAGTGATTGTAAGTAAAACCTTTCATACTGTTTTGGGGATCATGTGACTGTACAGATGAATCAGCCTTAAGCGCAGTTAATCTTGGCGGTGCAGAGCCTGCTCATCATGGACCTTGTTCAAGCAGGTAGCTTCATCAGGAGATTTGTAAATAAAGTTTACTGTTTCTAATGAGAAACCTGCCCGGTAAACTATGTTTATTACAAATTGGCTCCAGGATCTGCTTGAAACCCTGTGCCAAGTTGTTGCTGGGCTCCTCCATGCTCCTTGATGTTGACGTTTTGGCACCTTCCCAATGAACCAAGCATCTCACTGTGCACACACATCAGCGTTTCACTGTTGGATGCCCAATCAATGTGTTCATGTGAACCCTCTGCAGTGGAACTCTCTGACAAGTTGGCACGTGGGCTATCCTTGCCCCCTGCCCTGGCAGGAGACCACTTATGCATGTAGTCTCACCACGTGTAGATTCTTCCTCTAGTGTATCCTCCAAGATACATGCAGTGTCAGCATCTGAGCCGGTTGTTGTGAGTGCTCAATCAAGTGATGGTGTTGTGTACTCATTATCACTCTCTACTTGCAGTTCCTCCACCCTCTGGCCAGGTTGCACCTCTTAAATATCTAAAAGGAAAAAGGCACAAGGTTAAGATTGTGGTGTGTTGAGAGGGAGAAAGCAAGAGGTGCATGTTTACATCATCTGCAGTGAATCAGAAGAGATCGTTGGATGAAGGGTAAATGGTTTGGGAAAGGGAGGGTTAGGTATGATGATAATGTAATCTTCGATGTTTTCAGCCCTGCTGCCAGCCATGGACTCAGCAATGGCTATTCCAATAATGGTCAGCACTTTCTCTTCCATGGGGGTTAAGACATGCAGGTGTATCGGTCTCCCTTCACTTAGCATCTGCTACCTGAGGTTATGTACAACCTTGACCTTCAAGAGGGAGAGAAATGTGGCACAATGTGTTTTGGTGATGTGACTGTCATGGCTGAATAGCTGGCAGTATGTGCAAACTGAGGGGTGTGGCTGTGAAGCTTGCATAAGTGTTTGCTGTGTGAGGGTGTGTTGAAGAATATAAATGTTAGGTGTGAATTATATATGATAGAGGTTGTTAGTAGGTGAGTGATGAGGGTGTGGTGAATTGAACAGTGTGTGAGGTTAGTGATACAATTGGTAGGAGCTGGCATTTGAAGACTTTGGGCCCCCTTTTGATTCCTGCAGCAAAAGAATGGTGTGGTCAAAACTCACTATAATGAGTAGAAACACAAAATTGTCACACAGCCTACATTTCAAACAGCAGGCACAATGGGTTAATTGCACAATCTTTGCCTGTTTTAGGGGGCTATTCAATTTAGCCTATCACTGTATTCACAACTGCTCTATTGGAATGCACTCCCTGTTTTCTATTATCTAGGCAATTCATTGTTCAATTAAGTTAAAGCTCTATTCTTACTCCTGTTGGCTTTCATTTTAGTTATGAGTCTTTAGTGAAATGTTCACATTATGAAAATATCATTGCTCTTCTGATGCTTTTTCATTTTATAGTCACTGGCATTTCACAGACACAATTACTGAAAAAAATTCATATATTCCAGTACACTTCAGAACATGAAAATAACAGATGTGCATCGCTCAGGCTATTGATACGACATTATTATATATTAGAGCTGAATCCCTCTAAGTATATATTGAAGTGTTAGATTGCTGTGAAATCAATGTTGGGGTTGTGATATGCTGTCACTGCATTGTAAAAGCTCTGGTTGAGTCAGGCAGAATCTCACTTGTATTGTAATCATTTCCACTGCATATAAAAATTGTTGCTGTTGCTGATGTGATTGTCATTATAAATTGTGGGAGAGAGGCAGAGAACTAAAGAGAAAGAAGCATCTTAAATGGTTTCAATTTTTAATGAGGTACTGACTTTGTAGAAAAAGCGTTTGTTGAAGATTCCTTACAAACACCAAAACAGATTCACTAGGCGATGATATGGTGCTTGCAAATGATGCATATCTCTTTCACCTTATTCAACTAAAAGTAAAAAAAATTGTAGGAGCTTGTTTCGCAAATTGTACCTATTTAAATATTACTTACAGATTGACTCATAAAATTGAATAATTATCATGTTTGAAGAGCATGCACCAATCAGTGATAGAGTTCAATGCAGCCAGATACTTTAAGAATTCAAAATGCCGGAAATACTAAGCAGGTCAGGCAATATCTATTGAGAAAAATAGAGTTAACGTTTCAAGTTGAGGTGACCTTTCATCAGAAGTAAAGAAAGTTAGAAATGTGGTAGTTTTTAAGCCAGTGGAAGGAGTAGGGTGCAGGAAGACCAAATTGGAAGGCCTCTGATAGGGCAGAGGGCAGGAGAGATTAAACAACATAAGATTTGATGGTGCAAAAGCCAAAGAGAGTGTTAATGGGTATAGTGAAGAAACAAAAGATGTGTCAGATGAGGCGTGGATGGCTAGATAGCAGCTGTCTGAATGCACATGAAGGGATAAAAAAAGAAAGCAGACAACAATGCACCAGTGAGAAAAAACATATAGAAAGTTATGCTCTAAAATTTTTGAACATGTGCTTTAAGACTCTGTTCTACTTCATACCAACATAATATCTGGTGTGATAATCTATCATATGAAAAATAATGATTTCCTAATTAAGGACATATGTTGAATAAATAATATGTATCAGAGTGATGGATACTTTAAGAGATGGCACTTCAAGATACATTTCAATAGTAAAAATGTGTTGTTCAGATTTCCACACCAGAACAATTTGAAATTATCCAAGGCCCAGATCAATCACAAAATTGAGAACTTTGGAAAAAGAGATTCCTCAGATAAATGATTGCTGCAGGCCTGGATAAAAACACAGACACTAAACAAGATAACACACTGCAATATTTGAGAGGCATGATAGTCGACAATGTAATAGCTAGACAAAGAAACAATGGGTGATCTGCACAACTTGATGAAATTGTAAAATCATTCAATGTTTATTTTAATCCCAGAAGTAACAAAATTCTTGAAAGGGCTAAATTTAATAAACGTCCAGTCAGGGGCTAGGAATCCTGTGGTGAGTAACTCGCCTCCTGACTCCCCAAAGTCAAAATCCTGGACATCTCTGGCTAGGCCAGTATTTATTGCCCATCTCTAGTTGCCCTTGAGAAGGTGATGGTGAACTGACTTCTTGAACCGCTGTAGTCCATGTGGTGTAGGTACACCCACAGTGCTGTTAGGGAGGGGGTTCCAGGATTTTGACCCAGTGGCAGTAAAGGAACAGTGATATATTTCCAAGTCAGGGTGATGAGTCACTTGGAGGAGAACTTCCAGGCAGTGGTGTTCCCATCTGTCAGTTGCCCTTGTCCTTCTAGACGGTAGCAGTCTCAGGAGCCTTGGTGAATTCCTGCAGTGCATCTTGTAGATGGTACACACTGCTGCTACAGTGCGTCAGTGGTGGAGGGGGTGAATGTTTGTGGATGTGATGCCAATCAAGCCGGCTGCTTTGTCCTGGATGGTGTTAATCTTCTTGAGTGTTGTTGGAGCTGCGCTCATCCAGGCAAGTGGGGAGTATTCCATCACACTCCTGAGTTGTGCCTTGAAGATGGTGGACAGGCTTTGGGGAGTCAGGAGGTGAGTGACACATCACAGGTTTCCTAGCCTCTGACTGGACACGTTTATTAAATTTAGCCCTTTCAAGAATTTTGTTACTTCTGGGATTAAAATAAACATTAAATGATTTTGCAATTTCATCAAATTGTGCAGATCACCCATTGTTTCTTTGTCTAGCTATTACATTGTCGACTATCATGCCTCTCAAATATTGCAGTGTGTTAACCTGTTTAGTTTCTGTGTTTTAATCCAGGCCTGCAGCAATCATTTATCTGAGGCATCTCTTTCTCCAAAGTCCTCAATTTTGTGATTGATCTGGGCCTTGGATAAGTTCAAATTGTTCTGGAAGAGTGGATTTATGATCAACGGTTAAAATTTAAAAATTCAGCTTTAAGTTGTTTCCAAAAATCCAAGACAGTGCAGCCATAATCTGCTGCTCAAAGAGTTTTCCTGTACTTGTGGTTTTGTTGGACTCCAACCATCATGGTGTTTGCGATTTAAGCGTTTAAAATTTTTCAACAATGGCTGCCTGCAGATCGATTGGTTAGAGCCTTCCCTGCTTTAAGACAATGTTCTTGAGTCTTGGAAGTGCAAATCCCTTATGCTAGGTTTTGAAAGCTGCTTACTCAGTAGCCATAAATTTTTTTTTTGTTCAGAGTCAATTCAGCCGCCATGTGTTCAGGCACCAACTCAGGAATTGGCTTTCTCTGACTGCGATTTAAATGGAAATTTCTGACCACTGCATTATTTAACATTTTTCAGGGCATTTGTTGTCCAGGAATTTAATTTTTTTAGCTCATTCCTGCTAGGTCTGCACACTCTGGGTATTGAAGCTGGGCTTCCTTAGGTTTCCATGGAGTGAGGGATTTAATTTCTGCCTCCAGTCTCCAAGCCTTTCTTTGGAGCTTTCCTCTGGTGATTTCCTTCTGTGCCTTCGCTTTTTGAGCTTTTCATCAGGTCAGAATACTTCTTTCATTTTTCCTTCTATTTTCCAGGATTTTAAGTTCCTTCTTTAGTCTCTGCGAGGTTTTGAGTTGTTCCATTCACTGCCACTAGGTTGTAAGGTGTTGGGTGCAGTTTGGTAGGTCTTATTAAGGTATTCATAGCCTTAGATAGTTCAGCAGTATTTACTAACTACTAGAAGCTATATACAGAGGTGCAGTAAAGGTCCAATCTAGGAACTGTCTATGATTGCTTCTACACATCTCTCTGTCCAACACTACACTGACCCTTAGGTGTGGGTCATGTGTTCTCTTACATCACTGTGTGGGCAGTACTGTACTCAGTCTCACGTTAATCCTTTATGTGCCAGACCCTTATACAACAGTTTTAGTCAATATTTTTATCAACATCATACAAGGAAGTTTCCATTCCAAGGAATTCACAATAGTTCTGCAAACAGGGGAGAGTTTGTAACATCTCTATAGATGGTATGTATGCAAACTTGTAACTCCTGCCTATCTTTTCTGGCCCGAATTTTTCAGTCGGTGGGCGGGCTCAGTGGGAGCGGGCAGAGGTGATCGCGGAGCCGATCGCCACCCGCAATCAGCTCCACACTGCCATCTTACACGGGCGGGCCTTAATTGGCCAGCCCAGCGTAAGGCGCGAGCCGTAGTCCTCAGTGCTACCTGTGCGGGCAGGGGGAGGAGGGAGAGTCAGGGCCAGCGTGAAAGAGCGCGTCAATCTCCCTAAGGCATGGAGCTGCCTCAGGGAGATTGAATCGATATTGAAATAATTAAATAAATGGAGAAAAAATGTAATTAAATATGTCCCCTCACGTGACCGTGTCACATGAGATGGCACATGTTTTTGTTTCTCGGAAAAAATATTTATTTATTTAATAAAAGCTTTAGGAAACCTCATCCCGCTTGTGGATGAGGTTTCCTAAAAAACGTGAAGGCCGCTTGGCCTTTTCACCTGCCCGCCAACCATAAGGTTGGACGGGCAGCATTAACAATTACATTAATTACTTCCTCAATGGCCTTAATAGGCCGTTTAAATATCGACGGGCCGCAGCTGGCTCTGGCGCGCACCCGCCAAACGAAACATTGTGAGACAGTGCGATGGCGTCGGGATGTGCACCCGATGCCATTGCGTGCCGGCATGTTGGGCCCACCCCCAAACATAGAGTGAAAAATCCTGCCCTCTGTCACACTTAGGAATCACTCTTCGGACTCCACACTTTTCTACATGCAAATTTTGCATTACGGTTCCAACTGATTGATCTAAATTTTGCATTCATGAAACAGTGACAAATTACTGCTAAACAATGGACGGTGTATCAATCAAACAAGAAAGAAGCAGGTAGATACATTTTCAGAGGAAAACCACTAAGAGTGTGTGAAAATAATCAATCCTGAATGAGCACTCAACAAAAGATACAAACAAAAAAAAAATGGGCGAAAGTGAAACTGGTTTCACAAAATATTTTGAGTAGTTTTAATGTTGATTGCTATCTTCTTCCTTTGGATTGATTACTATACATGGGTTACAATTACAATGTAAAATATCTCTTAACTAAGAATGTAAATAACTCACAAAAGTTATTTTAACTTAATCAAAACTTGTCTAACTCCTGTTAATAATGTTTGTTAGATTTTGTCCAAAAGGCCTTGGGCTTGAATTTGGTTCTGATGTGACTGTCTGTGCTGTTGCTGCAGCCAATTTCAGCATCCCCGTAATGCTGAACAATGACAAGAAACATAAGGTTATCTTCTTGCCTTCCTTGCTCCTGCCGAGTGCTCAGGAGTTCCTTCCTGACCGGCCCTAAAATGCCCAATCTATCGAGATAACATCTATAGAGATGTTACAAACTCTCCCCTGTTTGCAGGACTATTATGAACTCCTTGAAATGGAAACTTTCTTGGTTGATGTTTGGAATATCGACTAAGACTGTAGTATAAGGGTCTGGCACATAAAGGGTTAATGTGGGACTGAGTACAGTACCACTCACATAATGATGTAAGAGAATATATGACCCACACCTAGGGGCTAGTGTAGTGTTGGACAGAGAAGTGTGTAGAAGCAAGCATAGAGACAGTTCTTAGCTTGGACCTATACTGTACCAATGTATATAGTTTCTAGTAGTTAATAAATGTTTACTGTTGAACTACCTAAGACTATGATTACCTTAATAAGACCCACATAACTACACCCAACACCTTACAAAATGGTGGCCCAATTTGTTCCTTGACCAATTCCCATTAGTTCCTGTCCAAAGCCATTTTTCTCCATTGAGTTTTGCTCTTTTACTGAATTTACCAACTCTAGTCACAGCTATAGAGGAGAACACAGGGAAGGATATTCTCCAGCATGAAAACAGGAAGGTGTGACAGAAAACTCTGTGGGGTAAGGTGTTGTAATATGCCTTTAAAGGATTGCAGTATGACATCATGAGAGAGGAAGTATGTCATGTGATCTGGTTTTAGTTTCACTTTTGCTTTCAGCAGAGTATGGCACATATAACTCTGCTGTTGGTATCTTCAAGCTTTATATCCATGTATATATGCTCACGTGTGCCTAGGCTTGTTAAATGAACTCACAATGTCTTTACCCAATCCCTTATGAGTGATTGATGCCTTTATATCATTATAAAAACACAACATCAGATATCAACCTAATAAAAGTTTAAAAGATAAATGTATCCTCCCTCCTTAAACTTGGGGCAGGGCAATAAGTCTAAAGAATTAAGATTGACGAAGGCATGAAAATAATTTTGCGCAATTCAATGAAAAAATGCTAAATTTGGAAATCTTACGCAAATATCACAGAACTGGTGTTATAAGTACCCAGGGAAAGAAGACTACAGTGCATAGGTTCATACTGGCCACTTCAACCTGTGGTGAAAGGAGATTTCTGGTTCTCACTTAGTCAATTCGTCCTTATGTAATTTTTAAATGATAAAATTAAGAAGCTTTGCTTTTAAAAATGACCAAAATTCCAACCACCAGTCTCCTCTGATTTTAAGAATTAAATCTTAAAACTTGATCACACTTGCTGCTCACAGCTTCATCACTGCAAAAAAGCCTCGAGATTGCTTATTCAAATTGGAGGATGCCATCCAGCCGGTCAAGGTTATTCAATCCATTTTTGGTTAGGGCATCTACTTGAAATTTCTAATTGGACCAGTGCTACATCACATGAATGTTCTACTTTGCCTGTTAATCACGAAAAGCTTTTAACATCTTATTTAATCAAGATAGCTGTCAAAGGTAGAGCCTGCCCTCCATCCAGCAGATCTCAACTGTTATATTTGGCCAGTTATTAAACAGAGGGCAATTCAGTAAAGTTTCTAATGAACTTAAAGTGCTAAGAGGTGTGAAAAGACAAAGTAATAGGATATGAGTGTGTTATTAAACTGCAGTACACTTGTGTTCTGTTATTTTTGTGATTTTTAATAGGTGCGCTGTCATCCATGTCTTCTTGGTACTTATTTTATCCACTTAGGATATATTAAAATCTAAAAACAAAATATATGTTTAGTGGATCTTGCAGGGTGTTATCATAGTGATATGCGGTGGTGAAATTGCACTTCACCAATTGTGCAAAGCGTGAGAATGCATCTGCAGCCTGTTTTATACTCACCTGATTCATTGTGTAAAGTATAGAACAAACATCTGAAGGGCCCCACACTAAATTTAGTCAGTGAAGAGGGGGGCAGGCATCCAGATTCTTCAGTGATCCTCAATGAAAATAAATATCGACCTTTTGTTTTTACAAAAATACATTCCTGTGGAGCCAGGGGAAGCAGAAGTGTTTCCCCCAAATTCCACAGGCATTGCATTCTCCCATTCCCATTTCTCTCCTTTCCCAACCCTTCTGCTGGATTTACCTGAGGGAAGCAAGCCAACTTTGAGGATATGCTTCACCAGCGAGGTGCAGATTTATTTAAGTGAGTCCTAGGTCCCAAGTTTGATTGGGCCTCCCTGTTCTGATGTAAGGATCATTCCCTGTGCCCAGACCACCCTGGCATAATGCAATTTCTACTCTAACAATGCCAGCTGCACAGCAATGGGGCTGATGTCATACAAAAATGTAACAGTGATAAGATTTCATTTTGTATCAAAAGCAGAATTATATTCTTCAAAACTATAATATCTTGAATGTTATGGTGGAACAATCTGTACACCGCCCATCTAGCAATAACTCCTAAGGGTCTGCAAGAGAGGGGGGAGGGCAGTGGGGGAAGACCTCGCTCCTGAGACCTACGGCTTACTGATTCATGCTTGAGAAATTACACAAGTTCCATCTTTAAGATTTGGTTATCCTTAAGACAGATTCAAAACGTCTATCACTATTGCTATGAATTCAAGCAGCACATCAATAATGTAACAAGAGATATATACACACAGCCACCCTTCGGAAGATCAGGCTGGCGTGGGTCATAGGTCCTTGGAGGAGATATGTATGGCCAAGGCACCTCTTCCATATGCAGCACTGATATATTCTTATCACTATTTTTATCCAGTTCTTGATCTGATAGCAAATTCCCATTGTGCAAAGGCTATGAGGTCTGTTCCCCATAAGGTTCGGCTTAAGTTGTTTGAGCTGCCAGTCTATCAGGCATACACATCCTACATGCTGCTCAGTCACGATACGCATTCCGCAAAACTTGTTAACTTGTATCTTGCTTTGCACACTTCTCTCAGTGGCAGATGTCTCGTTTCACAGCGTCTTAGACCCATCTGAAGTGATTGCATCCCTTGGTTTGATTAGCCATCCAAACTGCCTGTATTATCTGAACTCATTGCATTTCCTGGCTTTATCTGCCATACAGAAAATGAGTTCATATATCACAACTTAGCAATACAGCAAGTTTCTCCAGGAAAAATTTACCCATCAACACAGCTTGACACTTTTCGAGCAGGCTTGTGAAAAACAATCTGTTATGTTCAGTGACTTTATTTTTCTTCAAAAGTCTTCTAGGCAACTAAAAATGTAAACTAAAAATGTAAACACAAGGGTTCAGGTTTAAGGGTCAGTCCATTCTCCCAGGTGTAATTGGGGGTATCCTCCAGAAACATAATGCATGATGACACTAAGTTCTATCTCACCACCGCCTTCCTTGATGCCTCCATTGTCTGATTTGTCATGCTGCTCATCCAACATCAAATATTAGATGCACATAGCCATTGATTCTATCCCTCACCTTGATTACTGTCTGAGGCCGATAAGTTTTTGACCTATACCTACTTCATCACCAAGGATGCCTACATCCACCTCTTTAACAGTGCCTATCTCTGACCCTGACTCATCTGCTGCTGGAACACCTATCCATCCCTATTCCCTTAGGAATCTGGTGGGCAGGCCAGGAACCCTGGTGTGAACTAGAAAAAACATGAAACCTCATCCATGGGCGGGATGAGGTTTCATGTAGGGTTTTAAAAATTTTAATAAAGTTTTTTGGAAATCATGAACATGTCCCAACTCATGTGGCATTGTCACATGAGGGACATGTTAGGGAAATTTTATTTTCCTATTTTGAGCTTTTTCACATTTAGAGCTGATCTCACGGAGGCTGCAACTAGCCTCAGGGATATGAGTGCACTCTGTTTTGCGCGCATGCATGAAAGAGATCACTCTCGATTTTGGGATTTCCCCCCGCCCACACAGGGAGCGCACAGCGCTTCCGCACTGACGTCACACTGGGCAGGCCTTAATTGGTCCACCAACGTAAAATGGTGCCGCAGCTCCGCCCGCCCATCAACTTCCCCCCCAACGGTGGGGGGGGAATATTCAGCCGTAAATGTACCTGATCGTTTGTCAGTCTTCAGCACCTGACCCTTTCAGGAGCACAGTGTCACCAATCACAGATGCTGAAGAGATGGGGGGCCAGCCCCACCTCAAGGGTGCTGAGAGCACACAGAGAGAATGATGGGACTCTGTGACACCTCGACATTCTGGCAACAATGACAAGTCGAGGTGCAGGCATCAGTAATGTGTCCAGTGTGTGTGAAGCCGGACCATCTCTTTGCTCTGAAAGTTACACACTGCACAGGGAAAAGGCCCTAGACTGAGACACCTGCCTTTATCTTGTGCAGGAACCAAGGTTTCACATCTGAATGACATGAACACGACTCATCATAAAAGGAGCTGTGGGCAAAGAGACATTCTTGGGAGTTTATTCACAATAGTGAACATTATGTACAAGTGATTAAGACCTGTACCCAGTCTGAGCAAGTGGGCAGGTTTAAAATATTTTATGTTTTTACTTCACGCCTGACCTCAACCCACTGAGTTTTATGTTAGTGGAGGGTTGTGGGTGTGGGAGCGTTAAAATTCTCTTCATTGTTTCCATTAGTTAGTCAGATGGTAATGAAAGGACAAATTTAAGGTAATCCCAAAAATAAGTAAAGTGGCTAAATCAAATAAATTTTGATGAAAAAAATGGTTAGAATTAGAATTATCTGCTAGCGGCTGCTATGCAAAATCCATAAATTATTTTAAAAAGGAATTGCATAGTTAACTGAAAAAGATGATTAAAGCGCATGGGAATCAAGAAAATAAAATGTACAGTCAAGGGAGTGGAATTCACCTGGACAGTTCATGTGGAGTAAAACATTGGCACGGACATGATGGCTGATTGCCTTGATCTGTGCTGTAACCTTCTATGATTCGATTATTCAGTCCGCTGGGCTGAACTTACTTTCTAAAGTGACTCTTCTTTTGTTTCTGCACTTAAGTAAAGATAAGCAAATGGTATGCAAAGAAAATAGAAGACAAACCCTAAAATTGAACAGTGAGAAAAGATCATTAGGGTTATCAATGTCTATCCTATCCATTCATTACAAGCTGCAACCCTGTATACCATCTCCCCATTATATTGAGAAACAGACACTGGGTGATTTTTTTAACATTCAAATGTTTAATTCTACCTTTTGAAATAACAATCATTGTTTAATGGTTCTAAATCACAAAGAAGTATTATCAAAATAATAATAACAGTGGTACACTGAGAAGGTGTGATAGGCTGGAGGGTCGTGAGTTGGAAAAATGAGACTCCATCACTTCAGTAACTCAAAAGTGCAGGCAAATTACATCCTCATTTGCTCTTCTGCCTTTTTGTGATTGCTGTGGGATTGTGATTCTGGCTGGGTTACTGAGACTGCTTTGCACTGAAGGGCTGAATCTTGAACCCATGGATGTCCATTTATTAAATGTGTCATGTGTTACACACTGATTAAGGCTGAGGTTTAGTTGGAGGTGCAATCTTGCTGCAAAGATTTTGGACAGAATCTTGTGGAGGTGACGGGAGCCTTGGCCGCCGGGTGGAGAGCTGTTGAGATTCCCGCATCGCTTCTTTACGGGAAGGCCTGCCACATTTGTGCCACTCAGGCACTTAACAGGCCAGCGGCAGGCCTTCGCCAGGATCAAGGACCCCGAGAGCACTAATCAGCAGCCGGCAGCAATTCTGTACTCAGGGTGGCTGTGATTGCTGCCACTATAACACTCACTCAAGGCCTCAGATAGGGGAGGGACCCAGACACAGGTGAGTGATAGCGGGAAGGGGGTCGTAGGAAGGGAGTCATAGGGAGGCTAATCAGGAGCAAGGGCGGGGTGTTGTATCTGAGCAAGACAAACAACATAGGGAGGGGTGCCCCCCCCCACCACCTCCCCCTTCTTGATGCTGGAAGTGATGAGTCAGTGATTGCCTTTAAATAGGGACCCCTCCCAGGGAACCTGCAAGCAAACATACAAAGGTGCCAGCGGTGGGTAATCCTTAGGTGGGCAATTATATGGGCATGAATTGTCCAAGTAAGAACCTCAGTTGGCAGTTGAGTGTGAAGGGCATCCATGCGTTCAAGATTCAGCCCTTCAATGCAAAGCAGTCTCAATAACCCAGCCAGAATCACAATCCCACAGCAATCACAAAAAGACAGAAGAGCAAGTGAGGATGTAATTTGCCTGTACTTTTGAGTTATAGCTGGACTGATGGAGTCTCATTTTTCCAACTCATGACTCTCCAGCCTATCACACATCCTCAGAAAAGAGGAAAGCATTTTTCCTATTCCTCTCAGGGTAGACGGGTCATCCATCTCTGTGCAAAAGTAATGCTACAGAAGTCAAGCTGTTTGTTAATACTATTTCTTACTTGATAAATTGCTCTTGGAATCAGGCCCAGTGAGAATTCTGATAAAAAGTACACTCTGCCTTTTCGATCTAGGTATTCTTTCTGAAGGCTGTAACTTTACAGACAGCTCAATTCAAAGGACCATATTTAAAGCTGTTTCTCCTTAATGTTTGATCTATTTAAGAATGTTACCAGTCATAATGCCAATGAACTATTTGGGAATTTAATGTGACAGGATGAAATGGCTGAAATTGTGAAAAATATCGGATTGAGTGTTGATCAATACTACTTAATCAATTATTGTCCCCAATCTCATCTTTAACCTTTGATGAGCAAGGAAGAAATCTCAAAAACCATGATCAATAACTATGATGTTGTAGATGATTTTTAGTAACGTAGTTTAAAATATATTTTTTATTCTATGTCGTCTCTTGTTACTGTTGATTCCTTGCATAGGTATGGTTCAAAGTCAGCTAGCTGCTCTCCAGTGCCTTACCAAAGTGGCTATTATTCATGCATGAGATCTGATAAAGAAGAAAAAGAAACACTTGCATTTATTCGCACATTTTTAATGACCGCAGGATGTCCCAAAGCACTTTACAGCCAATCAAGTACTTTTGATGTGCAGTCACTGTTGTAATGTGGGAAATAAAGCAGCCAATTTCCAACAAACTGCAATGCCATGATCAGCTGTTTTTGTGATGCTGATCGAGGGGTGAACATTGGCCTGGACACCAGACTAACTACCTGCTCTTCTTTGAAAGAAGTACCATGGGATCTTTTACATGCATCTGACAGATTAGATGGGGTCTTGATGTAGCCAAGTTGACACAAGGTTAAGCATCAGCCTTGATTTTTGTGCTCAAGTCCTAGACTGGGATTTGACCTACACCCTTCTAATTTAGAGGCAAGAGCACTGCCCAAATGAGCCACAACTGACACCGTGATAATTGAATCCATATTTTTCTTACTATATAATGCTATGCTGATTGCTGGGTAACTTGAGCTCAGAAACCTCGCCACTCTGGAACCCTGTCGCCTCTGCAACTGAAGATGCCATCTCAGACTGATAGGCACTTCATTTATTTAATAATATGGGCAAAGTGCTAATCTGACATGCAATTCCCTACTGTGCAGGGCAACAATTGGAAATTACTTGAGCTAGGTGACAGTAAGTTAAGATCATAGAAGGAGCACAGTGTTACGAAGATAAGTAAATTTAAACCATTTTTTTAAAACTCTTTCTCTAGTGAAAATCTTAATCTCCAGAAATGGTGGGTTTGGGTTGGAAGGGATGTAAAATATTAAAACAATTGCAAACCTGACACCCACCCACCCCCAACCCTCCACTTCCAGTTTTATGGGATGGGGGATGAAGGGGTGTCCAATCCACTCCCAGGAAGCAGGTTGGTCATTTAAAGTTATAAGAAGGCCTCCCCTCCTCTTCCCCATGCTTCCAAACTCTCCACCAGCCTCTTGAGATTTAATTTAAGTGGGATAATGGTAACATTACTGGACTAGTAATCCAGAGGCCTAAACAAATGTACAAGTTTCTATCCCACCATGACAGCTAGGGAATTTAAATTCAATTAATAAATAAGTCTGGTTTAAAAAGCTAATCTCAGTAACAGTGACCAGAACACTAAGATTATAGTAAAAACACACCTGGTTCACTAATGCCCTTTAGGAAAGGAAATGGGCTGTCCTTACTCAGTCTGGCCTACACATGTCTCCACAGCCAAAGTGTTGTGGCTGGCTCTTAACTGCTCTCTGAAATGGCCTAGCAAGCCATTTAGTTCAAGGGCAGAAGGTTTGGGCTGCAAATGCTGGCTTTGCCAGTGATGCTCGCATCCCAAGAATTAATAAGGGAAAATAAAAATTCACCCTACTGCCCACTTGCCAGGTCCTTGATGTGTCTCTGCTTCCCCCATCCGCCATGTATCTTTGTTCCCTCCGGTGTCTCCAACTCCAGGTGTGCCAATTCAGTCTTTCTGATGCACCTTCGACCCCTCCAGCACGTTTCCAGTACCTCTGATCTATCTACAGCCCCCGACCTACAATCTCTCCCTGCCACCTCTCACGTCCATAGTTGCAGTCTGGTGCCACAGGCATTCCCACTTGACAGTCAGCCAGACTCTCAAGCTAGCCAGCTACAAATGGGGCATGGAGTCAAGAAGTGTTGATCAGGTCCTGGCATTAAATTTGGCAGGGCAGAGGGAAACCTACTCTTCCGGATTCCCTGACCGCAAAACAGCAACTCAGTTTCCTTTTGGCCTCTAAGTTAATATCAGGACCATAGATTCCCTGAAGCCTTTGTGCCAAGTGTTTAACTGACTTGTGTCAACTTCAGCTCAGTCGTAGCTCCCTTGCTTCTGAATCAGGCAGCATGGCTTGAAGTCCCACTTCAGCACTTGAGCACACAATCTTGGAGACTTCAATGTATTATTAGGAGACTGATGTATTGTTGGAGCTGCCATATTTCAGATAAGAAGTTAATTCAAGGCCCTTTCAGGTGGATGCAAAAGATCCTGTGGCAACAATGCTGGAAAGTCATTTTAGACTCTCTTGCCTAAAATCACTGAACAGATCATCTGGTCATTTATCTCATTGCTGTTTGTGAGATCTAATGGTGTGCCAAGTGGCTGTTATTACTTGTAAAAGAGTGACAACACCTCAAAGTAATGGTTTTGAACCACTTTCTTGATTTTTTCCACCACTGTTACTGGTACGAATAGGTGATCAATCTGATATATTTAGCAGAGGATCACCCGCTCCTCTCTCCTGAACAATATCACACAAATTAGGCTCCATGGTACATGATCTATGCTTGCCAACTAGTAAGCAACATACCCCACCTTACCCAGTAGTTAGTGCAACTGGAGGCTCCAATTTCTGAAGGGAGCTGGCTGACATACCTAATGCCATAAAGACTAATCATAATGTTGGATGTTTCTGCAGCAATATTTTTAAGTTTGTCTCCCTTCGGTTCTACAGCACGGAAGGTGGTGATCAAGAGCCAGTGGAGCTAGGTTGGCTGAATCCAGCAAAGTGTCACTGATCATTTCTGTCAATAAACACAGGGGTTGTTTTCTTAGGATCTGGACGTTGGGTGGCTTCATCTGCTCCTAGGACACCCATTGCTACTATGCTATCAGTGACAGTAATGATCAGCTGTGTCCAGGACATTTTCACACTGCTGTAATGCTGATGAGGAAATGGTGCTCTGCAGTAACACAGAGCAGAGCACCACTGACCTCACTAATGCCTCAGGTAGCACCAGCTCCACTCCAGCAGCAAACCAGTGGGGAGTAGAGTGCTGGGCACATGCCTATAGACTCACTTCTTCATTTGGGTTTCCTTGCCATTCATTATTGCCTGTCGCTTCTCCACACCTCCCTCTTTCAGTCTTGACAAAAGCTGTTAATGGTTTGAGTTGCCTTTTGAGGGTGTGCAGAGAATTTTTTGTACAGCTGCTATGACATCCTCATTCTATTGACCCTATTCCTTTAAATTTCACTTGCCCACAATTTTCCATTTCCAGTAGGCACTTTTGTTTGAGCCTGTTTAAAACTCACAAATAGCCATTCTATTGTAAACAATGCAAGTGAAAATCTAGGCCAGAATCTTCCAGTCAGCGTGGGGGGGCAGGCCCCGCACGCTGACGCTTACAATGACGTGCGGTGACATCAGGTGTGCATCCCAACGTCACTGCGCATCATTCCGATCTTCAGTTCAGCAGGCGCACGCTGGAGTCGGCTGTGCGCCTGCTGAAATGTCAAAGGCCATTAAGTACCTAATTACACTGATTGTCTGGGCTGCCTGTCCAACTTTAAGGTTTGCGGGCAGGCAAAGAGGCCAGGCGGCCTTTGTATTTCTCATGAAACGTCATCCATGGGCGGGACGAGGCTTCATGAAGGGTTTATAAATTAAGTAAAATTTTTTAATTAAAATACATAAACATGTCCCAGCTCATGCACCCCAACTCTTCCTCCTCCTCACCACCAGCACAGGTAGTGCTGACTGCTTCCGGGTGCGCATCACACTGGGCAGGCCTTAATTGGCCGGCCCACGTAAAATGGCAGCGCGCAGCCAATCACGGGCGGCGAGTGGCTGCGTACCCACCCGTGCCTGTTCCCAATCAGCCCGCCCAATGGGGAGAAAATTCTCCCCCAGGTTTCAGTATCAGTAGCCTGTTTGCTAGACCATCCTCTGTTAATTCACAACAGTGGTCATGATTCATGCATGACCCTTGACAATGATTGTCTTCAAAGTCTTTGGCAGCAGAGGTTGATTCAATCTGGCTTTCCTCTGACATTCTTACAGGTGCATTTGGAGAAGGTCTTAAATCACCACAATCAGGAAACCTGGTCGATTTTTAATTCCCAAAGAGGTTACAAGGCTAATCACACCAGCCAGAGTAACAAACTTAGCAGAACCTAGAGAGAGATCAGACATGGGACCTCATTAGTCCACCTGTCTCAGCTATCAATGGACAAATCACAGGTACAAGGAAGCCATGCCACATCATTTATAATTCATCCCTTCTTTTAGAAATCTGATGATTGCTTCCAGTATGTTTAAAGTTGTCTTGAAAGACTGCTTTAAACTATGATTAATATTGAGTTACTTGTTGTCACTCTAAGGATGAGGAACAATTATTGTGAAGATTTCTCTTATGAAGTTGGAGAAGTTGGGGGAGGTGGTGGTGTAATTATATTGTCACTGGACTAGTAATCCAGAGACCCAGGGTAATGCTCTGGGGAACCCAGGTTCAAATCACACCATGAAAAGATCTAGAATTAAAAGTCTAATGATGACCAAGAAATCATTGTCATAAAAACCAATCTGGTTCACTAATGGCCCTTTAGGGTAGGAAATTTACCATCCTTTCCTGGTCTTACAGCAATGTGGTTGACTCTTAAATGGCCTAGCAAGCCACTCAGTTGTATCAAATTGCTAAAAAAAAAAGTCAATAAGGAATTAAACTGATTGGATCACCTAGCATCGACCTAGGAACCGGAAATGACAATGGCAGACTCAGCCCTGTTGACCCTGCAAAGTCCTTACAAACATCTGGGTTCTCATGCTAAAATTGACTAAGCTGTCTCACAGATTAGTCAAGCAACAGCCTGCGATAGTCATTCTCACAGGATCATACCTTACAGATAAAGTCTCAGACACCAGCATCAACATCACTGGCTATGTCCTGTCCCAGCAGAGGTGCTGGCACAGTGGAATAGAGCTGGGAGGGAGCTGCCCTGGGAGTCCTCAACATTGACTCTGGACTCCATGAAGTCTCATGGCATCAGGTCAAACATGGGCAAGGAAACTTCCTGGACATAGCTGCTAGGCTAGATCCCTCACCAGGTGGTGAGGGAAGCAACTAGAGGGAAAAACAAAATTGACCACATCCTCACCAACCTGCTTGCCACAGTTGTAGCTGTCTAGGAGTGACCATCACACAGTTCTTGTGGAGACGAAGTCCCGTCTTCACATTGAGGACACCCTCCATTGTGTTGTGTGGCACTATCATAATGCTAAGTGGGATAGATTTCAAACTGATCTAGCAACTCAAGGCTGGGCAACCATGAGGTGCTGTGGACCATCAGCAGCAGCAGAATTGTACTCAACCACAATCTGTAACCTCATGGCCTGGCATATCCCCCCACTGTACCATTACCACCAAGCCAGGGGGGGCATCAACCCTGGTTCAATGAAACGTGCAGGAGGGCATGCCAGGAGCAGCACCAGTCATACCTAAAAATGAGGTGTCAACCTGATGAAGCTACAACACACAACTAGTTGTGTACCAAACAGCACAAGCATCAAGTGATAGAGCTAAGCAATTCCACAAACAATGGATTAGATCTAAGCAATCCTGCCACATCCAGTTGTGAATGGTGGTCAACAATTAAACAATTCACAGGAGGAGGAGGCTCCACAAATATCCCCATCCTCAATGATGGAGAAGCGTGGCAGAGCAGTGCAAAGGACAAGGCTGAAGCATTTGCCAGATCTTCAGCCAGAGGTGCCGAGTGGGTGATTCATCTTGGCCTCCTCCGGCGGTCCCCAGCATCGCAGATGCCAGTCTTCAGCTAATTTGATTCGCTCCATGTGATATCAAGAAATGGTTGAAGGCACTGGATACTGCAAAGGCTATGGGCCCTGACAATATTCCAGCAATAGTACTGGAAACGTGTGCTCCAGAACTTGCCGCGCCCTTAGCCAAGCTATTCCGGTACAGCTACAACACTGGAATCTACCTGGCTATGTGGAAAATTGCCCGGGTACGTCCTGTACACAAAAAGCAGAACAAATCCAACCTGGCCAATTACTGCCCTGTCAGTCTACTCTCGATCATCAATAAAGCGATGGAAGGTGTCATCGACAGTGCTATCAAGCGGCATTTGCTTAGCATTAACCTGCTCACTGACACTCAATATGGGTTCTGGCAGGGTCACCCAGCTCCTGACTTCATTACAGCCTTGGTACAAACATGGAGGTGAGGTGAGAGTGACTTCCTTTGACATCAAGGCAGCATTTGACCGAGTGTGGCATGAAGGAGCCCTAGCAAAACTGGAGTCAGCGGGAATCAAGGGGAAAACTCTATTGGTTGGAATCATGCCTAGCACAAAAGAAGATGGTTGTGGTTGTTGGAGATCAATCATCTCAGTTCCAGGACATCACTGCAGGAGTTCCTCAGGGTAGTGTCCTAGACCCAGCCATCTTCAACTGCTTCACCTTCCTTCCATTATAAAGGTCAGAAGTTGGGATATTCACTGATCATTGCACAATGTTCAGCACCATTCTCAGCTCCTCAGATACTGACGCCGTCCATGTCCAAATGCAGCAAGACCTGGGCAATATCCAGGCTTAGGCTGACAAGTGGCAAGTAACATTTGCCCAACACTAGTGTCAGGCAAAGACCATCTCAAACAAGAGAGAATCTACTCATCACTCTTTGACATTTAATGACATTACCATTGCCAAATCCTGCATTATTAACATCCGGGGGGTTACCATTGACCAGAAACTGAACTGGACTAGCCATATAAATACTGTGGTTACAAGAGCAGGTCAGGGGCTAGGAATCCTGCAGCGAGCAACTCACCTCCTCAATCCCCAAAGCCTGTCCACCATCTACAAGAAGCTTGACACCATCCAGGAAAAAACAGCCTGCTTGATTGGCACCCCATGGACAAACATTCACTCCCTCCACCACCAACACCCAGTGGCGCAGTGTGTACCATCTATAAGATGCACTGCAGGAATTCACCAAGACTCCTCAGACAGCACTTTCCAAAGTCATGACTGCTACATTTGGAAGGCCAAGGACAGCAGACAGCTGGGAACACCACCACTGGAAGTTCCCCTCCAACACTTTCACCATTCTGACTTGGAAATACATGCCGTTCCTTCACTGTCGCTGGATCAAAATCCTGGAACTCCCTCCCTAACAGCATTGTGAGTTTACCTACAGCACATGGACTACAGTAGTTCAAGAAGGCAGCTCACCACCACCTTCACAAGGGCAGTTGGGCTTGGGAAATAAATGCTGGCCTAGCTAGTGATGCCCACATCCCATGAATACTTAGAAAAAAAACAGCTTAAAGAAAACCTCTATGTGGAAGATCTAAAGACATCTTAGAGATTGGGGTTAATATCATTGAAAGTATTCCTCTCCATAGCCTACTGTCTCTTACTATCAGAAAACAAAAGATAGGACTGCAGCATCGGTTGACATCAGAAGATGCAATAGATTATGATCTTCATTCTGTACAGACAATGTTCTGTACAAATGCCAATGAACAATCTGTTCCATTTTCGGACAATGTAAAATCATTTAATTGGATACATTAGCTTCAACTTGTTATGAATTTCCATTAACTTCTGTCATTTCGCTGCCTGGTTTAAATTTATGTTTTGTTGGTTGCTTTTCATATTTAGTCATAGTCAATGCACCATAATTAAACAAGTCCATCTGTTAAGAACAAATACCCTAAGAACTGTTCCTTACATTAATTTTCACAGCAGTGCTGTTTCATAACATTTTGAAATTAGGATACTCAGGCTACTGAATACCTTCCTTTATCTTCAGTCACATTCAGATCTTAGGGAACCAGCAATGAAAATGCACATGAGTCAGCTTCTTGAAAGTGCTGCTCAGTATAGGCTGGATTTTCCTAACCCCATGGAGACAAAGTTGTGGGGGGCAGTGGCAGGAAAATAATGGGCACTGCATAGGGACAGCTCCGCAGTGTATTCCTGCCACTGGGGAACTTTCCCAGGCTTCAGTTGGGAACAGGATAATTGCCCAATTCACAGATGTGGGCAGCAATTAGAGTGGTTATTGCTCTAATTAGGCCATGCCCGAACTTTCCCACAGATGAAGAAGGCCCTTACCGCATACAGAGTCTTTCAGATGATTGGACGTGGTCTTCCTGCAGCAGGCTGGGGGCCCATTGAAGCCAAAGGCTCCATGCCCCAATCACAGGGCCACATGGATGAAACACAGCAAACATGGACACATCCAATCCTATGGAGGGGTTTCACCTCCATCCTAATATCCCGACCAGCTTCTGGTGTCTTCAATGCAACCATTCTGTGTTGGTCAAGGGATGCCTCCATTTTGAGGCACTCTTGTGGTCCCTGACCTGCCTCGAAAGTGTTCACCTCTCCCAATGGGGCTGCCCAGGCTTCAGAGCTGCTGAGCCTCTAACTGGGCCTGCAACAGCGAGAGTATGCCCACCGTCCTTAACAGGATGGTGAGCACAGAGGTAGCCAATTTGGAAGCCATCTCCTAGAAGATTGCAGCACTGGTCTTGCTGCTGGCAAGTGTGGGCTTGGGAGTCTCCATTTTGTCCTTCTCCCCCACCCCTCTAGGAATTTTTATTTTGAAACCTGCAATGTGAAGATCCAGACTGGGACAAGGACTCTTCCTCTTCAGGAGCTTCCTCCAGAGGGGAGGGACTGAGACCTCCTCCAAGGCCGCGCCCCATGGGCCCACATGAGTTTGTGTCTGTTTCTTACCCCGAGATTTCATTTCCTGTCCGGGACCCTGGCTTTTGGTGGCTCCGGTTAACCTGTTCCTGTTGGGCTGCGGTCCTGGAGTTTCAAAGAGATAATCCTGGGGTTAAAGTAGCCCGGCTATGCAAGCTAAAACATACATGTTAGCCTCCGGTGTGTGAGGAACGGGAGCCCCAGAAGAGAAAGTGAAAAGTCCTAATGTGAAGCTGTCTAAAGTCTTGTTATAATTCAGGGATAATGTGTTTTAGGCTGTGCGATCATCCTGACCATGAAACAGATCATTTTCTATTCATTTTACGGAGGTTCTGGGTTTAGATTTCTTTCTGACTCTCTCCAACTTTCTTTCTCTGTTTATTTCTTCGCTTTGCGCTATTGAAGTCTTGAAGAAATAATGGCAAGTGAATGGAAAGCCTGTTTATGAGATAAACCCACAGCAGGGGAAGTGAGCTGCAGAAGGGGCAGGGAAAGACTTTACACATGGGGAGAGGGGGGCAGGTGTTTGAGAAGGTAGGAATCACAGAGGGGGCTGTTGAAGGGGGAGATTATACAGAGTGGGTGGGAGGCTGCTGTTGATTTCAGAGGGGGGTAATTAGAATGAACATGGGGACAGGGTGCTTGTACATGTTTGAAATTGTGAGGGTTTGCAACTATGTTTTAAATGCTGAATGTAAATGAATGAATAGCTGACCGATGATATTATACAGAAGTCCAGAGAGATACGGGGTGGGTTGGGAGGTGGAGAGTGGTGCTGGAAGGAGTGCAGGGACTGTTTTGAAGGTGGGTTGGGTATTATATGGGGGGGTTGAGAGAGAATATTGGACTGGGCAAATGTGGGGTTAAAAATGGCGCGTGGAATTTGGCAGCCACAAAACAAATGGCTGCGATAAAATGATGCGGAGATGGAATAATCACCTGTTGATAATCTCAGGGAGGAAAAGAATGGGGGTTGGATAGTTGCAGTAGGGAAAACAAAAGTGTCTAGATTTGGAAAGAGTATTTTGTGGCCTATGTTGCTTGTATTGGATAAGGTATAAGAAGTTGAAGTCTATTTTTTGAATTATAAAACAGGGGAGAGCGCAAACGCAGTCCCCCACTACCACAAATTTTGCAGTCGAGTATCCCACATTTGGGGACATTGCAGGCAACAGCATACCCGAAGTGCAATGGGATAGCCTCGTCCTGGGAGAACCTTTTTTTTTGGAAAAATATACCTTATTCATAAAATATCTGGAAGAACATACCAAACCATTTCAAAATCACCATCACCAAAGTACAATCAGGTTCAACTTTTACAACACGTATCATGAAATGCATCAATACAATAAATGAATATTACAATCATTTGCAGACATTCATTTTGGCTGTACAGCCTGAGGGGTTCCAAACAGTTCCCAGTCCCTCAGTGCACTGTAACAGAAAGGTCTTAGACAGCGACCTTTCCCCATTGCGCCTTTGCGGCGGCTGCCCCAAGCTTTAGTGTGTCCCTCAGCACGTAGTCCTGGACTTTGGAATGTGCCAGTCTGCAACACTCGGTCGGGGACAACTCTTTGCACTGGAAGACCAACAAGTTTTGGGCAGACCAAAGAGCGTCTTTCACCGAGTTGATGATCCCCCAGCTGCAGTTGATGTTTGTCTCGGTGCGTGTCCTAGGGAACAGCCCGTAGAGCACAGAGTCCTGTGTCACAGAACTGCTCGGGATGAACCTCGACAGAAACCACTGCATTCTCTCTCCAGACCTTCTTTGCAAAGGCACAATCTACAAGGAGGTGAACAATGGTCTCGTCCCCACCACAGCCACCTCGAGGGCAACGTTCAGAGGGGGTGAGACTCCTGGCGTGTAGGAAGGATCAGACGGGGAAGGCCTTTCTCACCACCAGCCAAGCTACGTCTTGGTGCTTGTTGGAAAGTTCTGGGAATGAGGCATTCTGCCAAATGACTTTGACAGTCTGCTCGGGGAACCATTCCACAAGATCCACCCTCTCTTTTTCCCTCAAGGCTTCTAAGACGTTACGTGCCGACCACTGCCTGATGGACTTGTGGTCAAAGGTGTTTCTCTGCATAAATTTTTCCACGAGGGACAGGTGGTACGGCACAGTCCAACTACTTGGAGCGTTCTGCGGCAGCGTGGCCAGACCCATCCTTCGCAACACTGGGGACAGGTAGAAGCTCAGCACGTAGTGACACTTGGTGTTTGCGTACTGAGGGTCTACGCACCACTTGATGCAGCCACACACAAAGGTGGCCATCAGTATGAGGGCGATGTTGGGCACGTTTTTTTCCCCCTTTATCTAGAGGCTTGTACATCACGTCCCTGCGGACACGATCCATTTTCGACCTCCAAATAAAGCGAAAGATGGCTAGGGTGATCGCCACCACGCAGGAGTGTGGAATGGGCCAGACCTGCGCCACGTACAGCAACAGCGAGAGTGCCTCACACCTGATGACCAGGTTCTTACCCACAATGGAGAGGGAGCGTCACTTCCACATGCCCAGTTGCCTTTTCACCATAGACACTCGCTCCTTTCAGTTTCTAATGCATGCCCTGGTCCCTCCGAACCATATCCCAAGCACCTTCAGGCCGTCAGCCCTGACAGTGAAGGGGACAAAGGATCGGTCAGCCCAGTTCCCGAGGAACATAGCCTCGCTCTTCCCACGATTTACCTTGGCTCCTGAGGCCAGTTCGAACTAGTCGCAGATGTGGATCAGTCTGTGCACCAACAGCAGAAGACGGCGACATTGTCCACGTACAGGGAGGCTTTGATCTGAGTGCCTCCACTGCCTGGGATCGTCACTCCTCTTATGCCCGGATCCTTCCTGATGGACTCAGCAAAGGGTTCTATGCAGCACACGAAAAGAACAGGTGAGAGAGAACAGCACTGCCTGACTCCAGATTTAATAGGAAAGCTATCTGATTCCCACCCATTGATTGAGACTGCGCTACTGATGTTAGTGTAGAGCAGTTGGATCCAATTGCGAATTCCCTCACCAAACCCCATTTTGGAGAGTACATCCACCATGTAGGTGTGCGATATTCTGTCAAAGGCCTTCTCCTGATCCAGGCTAATGAGGCAGGTGTCCACACCCCTGTCCTGCACATAGGCAATCGTATCCCTGAGCAGCGCGAGGCTGTCAGAAATCTTCCTGCCCGGCACAGTGCAGGTCTGGTCAGGGTGGATCACCAATTGCAGAGCGGATTTGACCCGATTGGCGATGACCTTGGACAGAATCTTATAATCCACATTCAACAGTGAAATGGGTCACCAATTTCTAATTTCCTCCCTTTCCCCCTTGTGCTTGTAGGTGAGGGTGATAATGCCTTTCCTCACGGATTCTGACATACTGCCGGCCAGGAGCATACTCTCGTACACTTCTAGCAGGTCCGGGCCGATCCAGTCCCACAGAGCCGAATACAACACCACCGACAAGTCGTTGCTTCCGGGAGTTTTACTCTTCTCGAAGGACTCAAGGGCCTTAGTCAGGTCGTCAGGAGTTAGTGGTTTGTCCAGACTCTCCCGTGTACTGTCGTCTAAGACCTCCGTGATAGAGGACAGGAAGGACTGGGAGGCTGTGCTGTCTGTGGGCTTCACATCATACAATCCGGCATAAAATGATTTGCTGATCCTCAAATTGTCGGACTGCGATGACTTTACTGAGCCATCTTCTTCCTTCAGGCTGCTGATCACAGAGCTCTCTCTGTGTACCTTTTGGAAGAAGAAATGTGAGCACGTCTCATCCTGCTCCACAAAGCGGACTCTGGAACAGAAGATGATCTTGGAGGCCTCCAAGGCAAAGAGCGAGGCTTGCTGGTTCTTCATCTCTTGGAGTTGCTCCTTGACATCCACCCCCATTGACCTCAGCCGGATGTTTTTCTGGAGTCGGGACATTTCTCTCTGTTCCTTTCTAGCTTTCTGGGTGCCTTTGAGGATGAAAAACCTCTTGATGTTTCCCTTGATCACTTCCCACCAGTGTGTCAGGGACTCTCGTCCTGGGAGAACCTTTTTTTTTGCAAAAATATACTTTCTTCATAAAATATCTTCAAGAGCATTCCAAACCATTTCAAAATCACCATCACAAAAGTACAATCAGGTTCAACTTTTACAACATGTATCACGAGGTGCATCAATACAATACATGAATATTACAATCATTTACAGACATTCATTTTGAGCTGTACAGCCTGGGGGCTCTAAACAGTTTCCAGTCCCTCGGTCCTGGGAGAAACCCCCATTTTAAAGCATTTATTCTCTTACCAAAACTGTTGTCTCTGAGAGTCCCAGACCTTTGGCCTGCTCCTTCATACCCACAGTGTGCAGAAATTGCCTCACTTTAGATGGGCTGAGGAAACTGTCCTGAACCACCCCACTGGAGATGTTCAGCTCAGGTGGCATCTGGGGGTTCGTGCAGAGAACGAGATTTGAAATGTCCTTTGTTGGAGAAGCTTCTCCAATCTTCTCCCCCTCTGGGGGGGGGGTTGCTGCTCCCGGCTTCCCGGAGCTGCGGTGCGCTGAGTGCCTCACTGCTCCCAGATTCCTGGGGAATCTGTACAGTTCTGGGGACCACATTATAGGAAGGATGTGATCGCATTGGAGAAAGTGCAGAGGAGGTTTACAAGAATGGTTCCAGGGATGAGACACTTGAGTTATGAAGATAGTTTGGAGAGGTTGGGACTGTTCTTCTGGAGAGGAGAAGGTGAAGAGGAGATTTGATTGAAGTGTTCAAAGTCATGAGGGGGCTCGATAGAGTAAGTAGGGAGAAACTCATCGAGGGAACAAGAGAGCATAGATTTAAAGTGATTTGCAAAAGAAGTGAATGTGATGTGAGAAAAAAACTTTTTCACACAGCAACTGGTTTGAGTCAGGAATGCACTGCCTGGAAGTGTGGTAGAGGCAGGTTCAAATGATTATTTATATAGAAACAATGTGCAGGGTTACGGCGAAAAGGCAGGAGATTGGCACCAAGTTGGAATGCTCAGAGAGCTGGTGCAGACACGATGGGACAAATGGCCTCCTTCTACCCTGTAACAATTCTGTGTAATTCTGTGACATTGGGGTCCTGAAGCTGGCAGGAAAATCCACCCAGGAGGCAGGTAGCAAGGGATGGCAAAATTCCTTGCTCGGCCCATCCTCTTTAGCTGAAAGTGCTCGCAAGGGCGAGATTTTCATTGTGGTGGAGTCGGTGTGGGCTGGAATCAGGCCAGCCAATCCTGGAAAAAGTTTGAAGGCAGCCACAGGCACTACTGAGTGCCAAGGCAGATTGTTTAAAAGGCTCACATCAGTGCTGTTAAACTTCATCCCTGTTAAAATAAAAAAAGGCCCGCTGGCTCTCACCCCTCACACACTCCCCATGTTCCATCCATGGCACCTCGTGGCCCCCTCCCATGCCTATGATCCCCCATGCCCCAATGCCAAGCTATGTCCCCATTCACCCGCTATAGCCCCTCATGCCCCATGATAAGGTATAACTCCCCCACAACACCTATGGCCCATCTTGCCCCCTATGCCAAGGTATTACACTTCCATGTCAATTCAGTCACTATGCACCTTATGGAAATAATGAACCCTGTCATGGCAGCATGTACTAAAAAAAAACTATTAAAAAAAGACGTTAATTGAAAATTTTCCACTTTCTTAAAAAAAACTCCTTTTTATTATAGCCCAATAAATGTCAATCATCCAGATCCTTTTAAGTTTCAATATCTGAAACTGCAATAACTTGAAGCCTCTTTATCTTATGTACATAAACATCATGAAATCGACAGCAGTGATCAGAGATCAGTACACTAATAGATGTCTGGGCTCTCAGTCAAGAATACAAAAAGCGGCTTGGTTGAAAGCCCAAAAAATCATTATCCCATTGAAACACCTGAGCCCCAGAGGAAAAAATTGCTTGATTGGCTCTCTGATCTCTGCAGTCAATTTCACAGTGCTTATTTACACAAAGTAAAGAGGTTTCAAGTACTTACAGTTTCAGCTATTGAAACTTTAAAGAGACTGGATAATTGACACTTTTATTGGGCTGTAGTAAATAGAGTTTTTTTTAAAGAAAATGTAAAGTTTTCAATGAATGTCTTTTTTTAAAGCTATTTTTACACATACTATTGTCACTATTGGGTTTTTTGGTTCTATAAAGTGTATATGGGTGAAGAGCATGGAAGCACCATAGCTTTGCATGGGTGGGCAAGGAGGGCACATGGAGGTTGGGTGGGATCATGCCTTGTCATGGGGGGCATGAGGGGCCATAAGGGGTGTGTGGGAGCATACTTTGGCATGGGGGCATGAGGAGGAACTTTTGAACTTACCTTTCAAAAGGTCCCCTCATACAGACTATGGTTCACAATATATCTGAGGTGCTGTGAGCCATGACACGTTAAAAACCTGGCCTGATTCCACGAAAATTGCGGAGGACTAGGGCATGCCTATCCCCGCAACGGAGCTGGCCAGTTCAGGAGTGCAGATGGTGGACTTTTTAACCACAACCCTGAAAGGCACTCCAAAAATCAGAAACCCCGGGAATGTGGTAGGGAACTAGGTCATGGTCATCATTTTGAAAGGGCTCCTGAGTCATCCCAACTCAGTGAAAATCCAGGCCTATATTTTTCCAAAGGATGGCAGATTGCATTTTGTCCCTGAAAGACTAATGTTGAAGCAGAGAATCTCTTTTGCAACCTACCAGCATTGCCCACCTGATGCTGATGTCAGGATTACTCTAAAGTAGCAGTTTGACTTCTGTTTCATCAGCTGTTGGTGAGAGATTATTTTTTAAAGGTAAAGGTAAATTTGCAAACTCATCTAAACATGAATACATAAATTAAACAAAATTGGATTTTATCTTAATCTTGGCCAATCCTTGACCACATGGTCACTCAACCGCATCTGTCATTGATTGATGCTGAATACGCACATTTGCATGTAATTTAAATATGGCACTCAGTGCCAAAGCAACAAACAAGGAAAAGGCATGGGTGCAATCTGAATGTGTTTTGTGCTCATTGTGACCTTATTTATCCAAAATGCAACATATAAAAGCAAACAGTGACCTTCTCAAATTGTAATATTACAGGTTCTAATTAACAGGCCTGAGTAAGTCAGCTTTGAAAAATAATGTGATTTTCTTGCATAACTGGCAGTGAGATTCACAATACTTTCAACATGAAACTTTTCAATACATTTCCCTACGAAGATTGCACAATCTTTAGACCATCACTTGAAGCCTTCATTCAATCACTCTTACCAACAATCACACTAGGGAAACCCTTCAGTGAACCTGATCAGGATTCATCACAAACTTTTGAAGGTAGAACCTACCTTGTTTTAACAGAAAGCTTATTAGTGCTTCACCAAGCAAAATCCATAAATTGCAACACTCCATTTCTTAATTTAAGCCAGCTCAGAAATCCTTAACACCATCACTTAGCTTGCTATGGGAACAGCATATCAAAGCAATCCTTCAAAGATTCTAATTTCTTTGGGAAATCCAAAAAATGAATTCTCCCAATTACACCTCTGCTACATACGGGCAAGTTCTCAAGTAGCCTTGAGTGATTTGGATTCTTGCTGTGCCTCTATGTTCTGATACCTACTTGCTACTGAGATGTGACAGTTTAATGAAGAACAATGCGGTTTTCATTGACTTCTCACTGAATGTTAGTCAAGTCTGGGACAGTCCAAGTAACTCATCTAAATCCACCATAATTGATTGCTGGATTGGCCTATGTAGCATCAGTCTTGAATGCTTGATACTATCTAAAAAATCCAATGGTACTGAAATGCAAAAATTGAATTCTCTTCCCCAGCATTAGCAATTTCTCTGAATCAATTCATGCATGCGCGGAGATGACCTGTTCACTATACACTGCTAGTCATGTTTTAGGGGCTGAGTGGGGCATAATTGGATATTGATGCACAGGAAAACATAAGCAGCCAAAATGCCATAAAGGTCACATTAAAAAATTGTCAGCAGTATTCTTCATAGACAGGTGGACATAAACGATCCCATATTGAAGAAGAGCAGTGGAGTATCTTGGCCAATATTTATCCAGCAATCAACATTACAAAATAGATTATCTAGTCATTATTAAAATTCTGTTTGTGGGAGCTTCCTGTATGAAAATTGGCTGCCATATTGCTTATAACAGTGAATGCATTTTAAAAAAAAGTACTTCTTTGGTTATAAATGCTTTAAGGTGTCTTGTGATCATGAAAGGCATTATACTAATGTAAATCTTTCTTCTTGACTCCAGTTGTTTTGCAACTAAATTTCACTCATTTCTAAGCAAAAAAACACAAATGTTCTCAAAACATTGTTACAGCTATTTGCAACTGACATTTAGCAGGTATAGATAGAGTTCTATTCAATAAACTTTCACATGAACAGGCACACAAGTTCATTGTCAAAACTTTTATTTAAAAAGTTAAAATAGTTTTCAAATTCAGGAAAGTATACTAAGATGAAACACAATGCAAAGCATCATATACAGACAGATAAAGTACATATATATATAATATTTATATAGCAGATTGGTCATAAAGACAAGTTGACACAGTGGTATAATACATATTTACACATTTCTACAGAAACAGTATATTTTACAATTTTTATACTACTTGTTTTTTTTTTAAAAAAGCCGATTTCAACACTCATTCACTACAATAATGAAAAACATTTAGATCTTGTCCTTGATTTTGCTGTACAAATTTGTTTCTTTTTTTGCATAAAAATATATCTCTGTACAAAAAAAAGGGTTTGTTCCACGCAATGCAAATTTGATGCATGTGATTCAGTGGAAGAAAAGGTCTCTTGCAGAAGAAATCTGATATAAATAAATATCCTGTGTTGAAGCAAGTCAAAGTATACCTATGTATATTTTTGAGGAGAAGCTACTTCAGCTGCTCAATAAATGAAAGGGTCATTGTCAATTACGTGTCTGGTAGCAGCATGTCTGGACAATCTGAGGTTTGGTGCCATTTTACATGATGATGCAATTTTTACAAGAAATGATTCCGAACTGTCACCTCCACAAAAACTATGATTATCATGAAAAAAGTGTTTTTCTCTTCTTTTAAAGGAAAATGATGTAGACTCACAATCGTAGCCACCGTTCGTGGCTCTCCAAAATTACCAGAAATTCTACACCTGAATTTCTGGCACACAAGCCTGGAAATTCTTGTTGCACAGATGGTCTGGAAAGAAAGAAATGGACATTTCTCCATCGTGATCAATTGTTAGACTGCTCTTAATAAATTAAGTAGGGTAAAGATGCTCAGCTAACTGAGGGCTGCATTGACTCAGGTTGATTCCATCCCCTAACACACCTCACACAAAGCTAGACCTCCTTCAACCAACCAAATGCCGGACTCTGTGAAAGTTCAAAATAGTGTTCTGATCCATTAGGTCTAATCTCATTACTGCATGGGATAAACATTGGAAATCTCACAATGGAGATAGTCATAGCTTTCCATATCACTGCATACCAAAAAATGGAAAGAAAGACCTAGAAGTCAGTGATTTAGCCAACCTGTACTGAATAATTCACCTTTAACCTGTTTCCTATGCCTATTATTGAATGTTCCAAAAATGAAGTGAACTTGATAACACAAATCTAGCAGCCTGTCTGGTCAGCTTTAATCTCAATAACTCAACCCAGAACTCAAGAGTGCTCGAGCCTTCATGACTTAAAGTGAAGCGTGGCTAGTAGCACTCATGTTTTACTCTCAGTGTATTGACTTGTTCTGGGATAATTCTAGCTAACTTGCTGGCATTCTCTCTCTCTCAACTCCCTTATTACCAGAGGGGGAAGAAGGTTCTTATTCTACAGCACAGGCAAGCATTTACGCCTTAAAACTAGTGAGTCAACCAGGTGTTGTACTTTTATAGGGTGTGTTTAAGTAGTTCCCAGTTCTTCATTAAGTGATGGTATCACCTCCTTTAGTTTGGAGTGCTACAGGTAGGACTGCAGTGTGAGAAAGCTTGATCAACATAGTGAAATCAGTGATTCCATACCTGTTGGTTGCTTTTGTTTCTGAGGTGCAGAACTAACAGAGACAAGGAGTTAAGTCCACCATCACTGTACACAATGCAATGCCATCTGTCGGACACCTAATGAACTTGAAAATAAATATTCTGAAACAATGTTGACTACTAGCACTGACTCTTTCATCAGTTGCAAAATTGTCATTTTAACTTGAAAACATCAAGACTAAATTAAATGGTGAAGAACAAGCTGCATAACACCACTCTGAATTTAAACATACACAGATCTGCTACATTTCAAACTATGCTTTTAAATTTCCACACCATTGTTGCAGACATCCTATACATCTAGGATTCTGAAAGTAGTTCACTTAAGGAGATTGAAAACTAATAAAGTACTGGCATGGTAGCAATGATCTATCTCTGCATCTTCTGGATGCTTTCTATGAGACAGGTCTTTTGGTTACATTGTTTAATATGTTATGTCGTATAAATCCATTTTAAACTGATGTTTGACTGAGAGGTTGTGATTGCAATGATTGATGACGACCACCCTCCATTTTTCCATTTGGGTTTTCCTGTATAATGAGTCAAATGTGACTGAGAGGATCAGCAGTTAATCTAGTCCCTAGATTCTGCTAAGGCTTCTTTAAACAGCCTGCTAAGAGTTACAATCAGCTTTTTAACTGATTTTTCCCTCTCACTCTGTGCAAAAGTACCTTCTTATGGTCAACAATCCCCAGCACTATTGTTGTGATTAGAAGCTCAAAAGGATTTGGTCAAAGTCATGGAACCTCAGTATCTTGTGCAAGGAAAACCCAATTTTAATGCTCTTGATGGAAGAAGACTAGCATTTAAGTTGAATTTCTTTCTAAGACTGATTCAATTCTAGATGAAAGAGTTTGGTTGTGACCCAAACCACAGGGGATGTTATGTCTGCCCTGATTGACCTATCTTAACAATTATATTACCTGGATATGACCTTGAATGATTTTTTCACCAGAAAACTATCAGAAATTTGTTGTTCTGAATTAATAATGGAACAAAAACACAATATTATTTGATGTTCTTCAAACAGAGAACTTTCTACTGTGTTTTTTTCTTCTTTTGTTAAAGTGTTCGGCAATTTGAAAGATGTCTATTGACTTCCTCTTTTTTAAAAGGAATTCAACTGCCCACTTCTCCGTTAATCTGGAAGCATTACACAAATCTGTGCAATGTTCCATGTCTTAATGAATCACCTAAAAATAACACTTCTGCAATGTACACAATTGAAATGGGGGAAAGAGAGAAGTGAAACAGAGAGAATAGAGGAAGATATAGAAATAGAGCTGCAACCAAATTGTGGCACAGATTTACACAATTGTAGATAGGTGCCTTTCACCATAACTCTTTGGCTGAGCTATAGAACGTAATAATAAGGAATAGTAGAGTTTAGGGTTATATTTTAGGGTTATAAGTGTTCAGTTGAGCCATTGTAATGCAGTAAAGTTTCCAAGTTCATTTAAGCTAGAAGAAGTTGACAAAGGTTTTCTGTCATCTATTCTACATGAGCTCACAGTTTCCTTCCCATTAAAGTGAATGGGGAACAACCGTGATTGGCAAGTCCAGCAGCAGAAATCCCTGGTGCTGTACATGTCTCATGAAATAAATGTATGGATGTACAAATGTATATTAAATAACAGAAGAGCTTCATTCTACAATCTAATTTTCTTGGCATCTTCCACCTGTTTTCACAGCTCTCTGTTGAACCAATGGTGCATTAATGAAATCTTATTTTGTTTGTTCTTCTGATGGAATTAAGAATCCACAGTATTCTTGCAACAAGGTGTTGTAAATGAACCAAAAAATCTAAAAGGACTATGGGAAATAAATGTCATATTATTAATACAAAATCTTTCAGGATCAATGCTGCTATAATCAGTGCTTGAAATGAGTTTTTTTTTGTTCAAAAGAAAATAAAACAGATTTTTGAAGGATTTAAGGATTTTTCACAAAAAGTACTAATTGATAAGAGTTCCCTTGGAAATGGTTTTGGACACATTCATTACAACAAAGCACAACAAATGAAAATTGAATTATAGTAGATTCAAATTATACTTCACAGGTCAAAGGGCAAATTATTGGTCCTTGGTGAATTAAAATAAAAGATGAAGTGTCTCAGAATAAGAGGATATATTAATTGCCACAATGTTGCTGCCATTGTGAAATGAATGGACACGAAGTTGCATTTGTCTCAAGTGCAGATTTTATACTGTAATATATTGGGGGAGAAACTAGCTGTGTGCATTTTATGAGTGCTAAGTTGGGGAGGGGATTCTTAACTTGAACCGAGAGACTTGATACGTTGGCCTAAAGATGGGCCTGGGAGTTCATCTGAATAATCTGGTGGGCTGCCAGCACCTTCACAATTATCTCACACACTGAAAGCATTGAACTTCAGGCTGCCTATCTTCTTGGCAGCAGCCTCAGTTAAGTGCTGGTAGGAGACCCAATCATAGCCATCAGTAGTTCTGTAGAGCCCAAAGGAGTATTTCTGCTGCAATCTAGCCTGCATCCACATTGAATGGATGGCGGCTCAATTTCCAGGAACACATATTAAGTCTCCCATTAGCATGCAAGGGGCCTAATACCTGTGTTAGGTGGCTGGTCTAGATGCCTGAAAAACAGCTCGATTGATTGGGCCAGATGTCTTTCAGGTGCAGAATGTTGGTCCATAAACTGACCCCATTGTGCGTGTTTTACATTCAGACAAAATGCATTCCAATTTCTATGCCACTCAGGTTGGAACATAAAACGTTTTTTTGAAATGTAAAAGTCCATTCAAATTTTGCTTTTTATAGCTCAAGATTCTAGCTGAACATGTTTTGTGAAATCACTTTCCCTTGAAAAATTATCATCACAGCTTTTCTTCACATTAAAGATTTTCCATGCCATACACTTTCAGAACTTGCCTGTTTCATATAATCCTCAAAATCTTGCCCACTATCACTCCATAATGTGCATATCAGTCAGCCTTGTCTCTCAGTATAGAAGCCCTGCATCACAGTCTCCAACAAGGGTAAGTCCCACTGAGTAACATCTCAGTCCTTTTTTTTTCTAAATAAAAGCTAAACAAGTTAAAATGATGATTTTGAGACAACATATTGCTACTTTATGTGATGTAAATAAGAAACACAGAAAGAAATGGAGCAATAAACCACTGAGTAAGTTAGTTCTCAAAAAACTTGCCCATCCCTCTAGCTATATGAATGACAATTGCTGCACATTTATCTTGCTGTACACAGATTAAGTCAGCAACAAGTTATCAGGATTGTTAATGGTCTGGTTCCTGCCTTGCTTTCCTACTTTCTAATCTACTTTTATTCAATAGTGAAGCTTAGATAGTTAATTGTGAGGTGGTTCTACAATGATGCAATCAGGATGCAATCAAAGCAGATCAATATCTATGAATTGAACAAGGCAATATGTAGAACCTAACTTTTAAAAGTCCCCTGTTATCTGTAAACTCTGATATTGGAATCAGGGATGATAACATCAGGCATGATTTTGCTGAATGAAACCTTGTCCTTTCAGCCATATCAACACTTGACACAGAGTCCATAATCTGCTATATTTGTAATGAAGAGAGATCTTTGATGGTGGACTAACATTTATGATCCAACAACTGGGTACAGCGCGTTATGCAACATAGGGGGAATTTTATGGGGTCAGTAAGAGTGTGAAACATGACTGGCGAGGCGGCTTAATTAGGCAGGAGCCGAAATTTCACTTTCCTGACAGCAGGTTCAAATTTAGAGATTGAGTGTTGTGGCAAGTCGGGCATCATGGCCCCTGTGACAGGTTCCTAATCGGAACATATTTGCATGCCATGACTCATTATGTTAAAACGCTTTGTAATTACATCCTACCTTCAAGATCAAGTAAGCGGCGCACAAAAATCTCGTGGCACCCGGTTCACGTTTGTTGGCATGCAGTCAGCTTTGTGTAATTGTGTCTGAGGTCAGCGGTTTTCCTTTCTGAACACTACGGCACCAGGGAGGGAAGCAGGGGAATGGCAGCTTGCGTGGAGGCTCGGGACGAGTACAATTGTAGGTGGGGGGGAAGTGTGGTGTGGAGTGGGATCGAGGTCATGGAGGCGTGGAAAAGGGATCCAAGGGAGGACAAAAGGCAGGGTCGGAAGTATGGAGGAGTAAAGTGGGGGTTCCCGGTGTAGGTGTGGTGGGGAGCGGTGGGGACAGTCAATCAAGATAAGAAAATGAGGGGTCTGAAGGGCGGTCTCTGTGCTGTCTAAATGTGGGTCCATCTCAGGATGTTGGTTGGCAGAGTCTTTGCAGTGCTTTGAGTTCACCTACCACATTTTAATTATGCCCACTGAGAGTGATCTCAGACAACCTCCTTCACAATACATAGAAGGGAGGGCCAGCTAAGCCAGCAAGTTCAGCCATGTCCCACTGGCTGGGGAGTACAACACTGGACACTAACGTGAACACTAAATAAAGAATAAACACAAAAATGCATCGGGCTGAATTTTACTGACTGACCTTAAGTGGGAAAACAGGCGGGTAGACCCATAAATTAGGGTATATCTGCCACTGAGCCACCCGCCCCCCCCACCCAATCCACTATTTTGCAGGCAGCTGGGGAGGTGTCGGGTGGGTCGCCCGCCCTAGACCTGATTGAGGAGCTTAGGTGGACAATTAATGTCCAATTACTGGCCTCATCCTGCTGCCGCTCCGAAATAATAGACAGCGGGGGAAGCCTGCGCCAAAGGTGTAGCCTGGCAGTTTGACCTTGCAGGCTGCTGGTCAGTGAAAGGGTGGGGGAGCAGGCCCCTGTGCCAACTGGAGGCCCCATCCCACAGTTTTTTCCCCTTGATGTGCACTCTCCCACCCTCCAGCCCATCAGCTTGTCCCCAGCGAGATCTCGAACTTACCTGAATGTCCGGGATCCTCATTGAATGCCACCTCCTGCCCACATGCAGGGCCAGCAGTGGCTACCACTCCAGCTTGGCGCTGTTGGTGTGCAGAGCCACCGGCCTCTAATTGGCTAGCTGCTCTATGAGGCAGGACATTTGTCCGGAGACAGACGGAAGTCCCGCCCAATTCTAATTATGAAAAATTAAAGCGGCGTGAGCCGGCTAAGCGGACGCGGGCTTGCCTATGGAATTTGCGCTGGGGTGCGGGGACGCCCCTCCCTCAGTGTAAAATCCAGCCCATTGTTTCTGTCACAATAAATAAATGTTCCTCACTCCCCTGTAAACTTCAGTGCGGTAGTGACAGCATGAAATTGAAGGGATGGGATTCCCTCTGGGTTCCTGCCCGCCCATCTTGCAGTAATTTTGCACTGGGACGGGCAGGGCCTCAGGTGGGAAGCCCGCACTTGCCCCAACTGAGGCCTGATTAATGGTCACTTAGGGGCTGTTACTGTCCAGCCTCAATTTTTAGGCTGGCGGGCGGATTGAAGCTCTGTGGGGGAAAGTCAAAAGTAAAGGAAGTTAGATCTCAGGTGGGGGGGTGGGGTGCCTCCATCAGAATCGCCCGTCTGACTGGGGGCGCCTTCCTCTTACTGCCTGGTGACCACCGGGCCTCCCTCCCACATCCCACCCTGGCCTAACTTCTGAGACCCTGGTCATTTCCCCTTGCAATCCCCTAGGCCTTTCCTACCCTCCCCGCCCTGGGACCCCTGACACTTAGCTAGGTCTCTGGTGCCTGGGACTTATGGCGGGATTTTCTGTGCCCGCCTGCCACCGCAATCTTCCAGCCCGCTGCAAGTCAATGGACTTCTGGCTGTGAGGCCGCCTGGCCCACAGCAGGGCCAGAAAATCCCAGCCTTAGTCTCAAACTGACTGGTGCAGTTCCTCTTTTGTTCCACTGCAGCGCTGTCGCTGCAGGGACTGGAGAGCTGCCGACCAATCAGGTTGGCTGGCAGTTCTCCAAGGTGGGACTTCCTTCCGAGTGAGGGGCGGAACCCACCTACTGCCAATCACCACTCACTTGAGTGCAAAATGGCAGCAGGGCAGCCAAAGTCAGCAGTGATGTATTTCCCAACTCTTTGGTTGGCGGGGGCTATCGTAAAAGTTCAGGGCTATGTTTCCCCAGCACCATGCATTATAAAGGGGTGATAATTTTTCCAATTTTCATAAGTATAGTCAAATTTAATTATATCGTTTGCTCACAGGTTACAATCAATAACAGGGTGAGAAGTACTTCTATACCAAGAGCAAATTTTCCTATTTTATAGCACAAAGTTGAGGTGTCAGCCTTGGTTCAGTGGTAGCTCTTTTGCCTCTGACTCAGGACGATGTAAGTTCAAGTCCCTTTCCAGAGACCCAGTCTGGCATTCCAGTGGAGTACTGAGGGACAGTCAAATGTGATGTGGGTTGCTAAACCCCTGTCCCAGCTGACTTCTCAGGGTCAGGAGGTGAAAGATCCCCAGGCATTATTGCGAAGAAGGACTGGCAAGTGCTCCCGAGTATCCTGGCCAATGTATATTCCTCAGGAATACCCGAAGCAGATTGTCTGATCATTGCCTCATTGCTGTTTAGTGATCATTATGTGTACAAAGATTGCTGCGTTTTTAATGTAAAAGTGACTACACTTCGAAAGGCGCCATATTGCCATAAATGGGATGTCATGAATAGTGCTATATAAATGAAAGTTCTTTCTTTAATTTCAGTACCTATTGGGTCTGCACATTGTTGCATATTTATGAAGGCAAGTTGGAAAAATAAATATATTTTATAGTCACTTTTGTATATTCTCCGGTGTCCACTAGACTGCTAGGACAAAGAGCCCTGCAACCTTTCTCAATTCTTAATGGCTGGAATATTTAAATTTTTGGGCACCCAGATGAGGAGTCCACGTCCTTTGTCAAAGATCGTGTGGAGAGATGGGAATCATGTGACTTGAACCTCGAGCTGGAAGAACCAGTTAGACTGTTTTGCTGTACTGCAAAGCTCAGTCTGCCATCTTTCCTTCCACCAAACAGCAGCACAGAAAAAGGGATCTGCCCAGGTTTGAATGCCTGGCCCCATTTACACTGTTTTTACTGGAATTTGTGTACTGTCACCGACAAGACTAAATCTTCTTTACGTGCCTATGTCAACGTGGAAGTCATCTCAAATGGAAAAGTGAATTATCCAGCATCAATTCTGCCTGCCGACATCTGTGAAGGAGCACACTACTGGATTTTAATTCGAGAGTCTGGACTCAGGTGAAACAATAATTCTTTTCTCTAATCTTTACCTTTAAATCTTTCTTTCTCTGTGCTTCTTTTACAGTGTGCAAATAAACTAACCCTCTGAGTTCATCCTATCACAAGTTTGCTGTGGGGTTATGAATAGAAATTGGATCACACCAAAACTGAGGTATTGGGAGATATGCGACCGCTTATAAAGGGGAAAATAAAAATCAAAACACCTTTCTGTTATGGATGGGTGTTGAGAGGAGAAATCAGGGCTGTTTAAATTAATTCCCTCCTGTCCGTAACACACTATTCACCAGTGCAAATTTCTGATAATTTTATCTCTTTATGGTCCTTCAAGGAGGCTCTTAAAATTAAGCTTCTTTTAAAGGCACAAGGGAGCCCTTTAACACCTCATAAAAGCTTTAAAATACTAGAAATATTTAGTTTACTAAGAAACTGACCGGTGTACACTGATGAAACTAGTAAATGTTTCTGTATTGTTTTGTTTTTAAAGTCATTTTCATTTATTTAAAATTGGGTTATTTACATGTGGTGTACTTGGCATTAATTAAAATTGTTTATTTTGTGATAAACCCTTTTCCAACTGTATTAATAAAACTGCACCACTCTTGTTACCACTCTGAAATATATCAAGGAATATTTTTAATGCAAGGCTGGAAAGAAACAATTACATTCTAAAGCAGTGGCTGCTTTGTACTGGTTCTTAGAAGATATTACAAGTGAAAATGCAGAAGAATTTGACTGTAAACTTGAACTATATCTTCACTTCAGAAAGCTAATGCAATTTTCAGTGCAACTTATGGCCAAATTGTCGACTGCTCCCCAAGTGGAGATTCTACCCTAATCTGTTTCTGTCAGTTTTATTTCCTTTCGCCTGTTTTGTTCCCTCCCAACTGTTTTGACCTTTCATTTACTTTTGTACCTTGAGTCACACTTTATCCAAGCACAAGTACTTTGATACCATGTGGTGATGCTCCAGTCACCAGCTCACATCTGCGGATGCGCCAGACATCTGAGTAATGAAGGAAACTCCTGTATTGACAGGAACACTGAAAAATTGGAAGGCAGTTGTGGCAGTACAACCACAGAATTACAAAAGGACCTTCGATGTAAAATCCTGGATACCTTCAACTTTCTTTATGTCCGATGTCCATGACGGACAGAACAACTTTTAGTTAATGTGCCCTAAACACAGGCTCTCTCTTGTTCAATAAATGTATTTTTTTTACTTGATGTATATTGTTTTTTGAATTTCACTTAAGATTCTCTGTTTAATTGCAATCCAAAGGGATATAACTGTTTAAAATTTCAACTCTTAAAAAGTATGCCCCCACGGCGAGTTTGGTGGCAGGGTCTGGCATTTGATCAAGCGTGAGGGTGGCGGGTTGGGGACCCCACTGACTTTTCGCTTCCACCCTGATTATGTCTGTACCCAGAAGGTTCATGAAAGGTCTTCCCACCACGTCACCAATTAAGGCCCTTAAGTGGACAATTAATGACCAGTTAAGTGTCTCATCCTGCTACCACTGGTATTAATCCAGCCACGAGCGGGGAAGCATGGCAAGTAAGCCCATGCGGGGTTTCTTGTGGGATCCTGGGGGTGGTGGGGGTCTCCATTGTTCAAAGGCATTCAGTGCCTGATTGAGGTGCCCGGCATCATTAATGAGGGGGCCTGCTGAAAGCCAACCCCCTGCCCTTTGTGCTGAACACCCTCCTCCCCACAAACCCCCTCCCGCCATCACTAACCTGTGGCCTGGGATCCAGCAACAATCCTAGGTCTCAGATGGATGTCATACTGCCAGCAGCTACCACCTCTCCAGCGACCCACCCATTCATTAGAGCTGCTAACCTCTGATTGGCTGGCAGCTCTTGGCGGGCAGTACTTCTGCCCCAGGGTCGTTGATCCTGGGGAAGGCCCACTGCCTTCTAGCTCAGTGCCTGAGTGTCACTTAATTCAGCAGGCTTTTTCAAAAAGAGGCAATATGGGGTTCTCACTAGCTCTCAGTCACCGAGCAAGACCCCTGTCAATTCCATTAACTACCACCCGAAGTTCTTTGCATCCCCTAATGAAAACAAGTTCACCAATATTGTGCTAAACCAATAGGAGTTTAGATACCTACACACTCCAAAAGAGCCCTGCCCTGAAACTTATTCTAGCCCTACACCCCTTTAAGATCTTGGCAATTCTCCAATTCCGGCTTGGAGGGCATCCCCAATGTTAATTGCTGCAGCATTTGGTGATCAGGCTGTCAGCTGACTAGGCTCCGAACTCTGAAATTTCCTCCTCAAACATTTCTGGCTCTTCCTGTAAGATGATCCTTGAAACCTACCTCACTGACCAAGCTTTGACCACCTGTCCCAATCTCTCCTTATGTGGCTCAGTGTCAGACTTTGCTTGATAATGCTCCCTTGAAGCACCTAGAGATGGTAAAAACTTCGAACTTTAGAAACCTTTACAATGTTAAAGGTGCTAGGTAGATGCAAGATGTTGTTGTTGATAATGTCTCTCTGCTTCAACTTGATCCCTGGCATTTTTTTCACTGTGAAGTGACCTTCAGTGTCTTCTCACAGTGACAGCAACTCCAATATGTTCCCACCTGAATGGGCCCTCAAAATACTGTATTCTCACTGTAAGGAGAATCCCCATATCTTTCCATGGCAGATTTATCTTACATAAGCTACTATATTCAGCTTGGTGAGTTTAACAGCTCTGCACGAGAGACAACTGCTGTCTTTGAATTCTGGATGATTAGGAGTCAATAATAAGGCTATTGTTTTACAATGCTCGCCAGTGCAGGTAAAGTAAGATGAAAAGGGAATGTTTGTGATTGCACCAGAAGAGCTGGGTTTGTAACCAAGGCTGAGAGGACATCAGCTGGAATGGGGTTCAAATTTAAACCTTCTGCTTTTGGGTTTGATTGAGTTTGGACCTTATTGGCAACATTACAAACATCGGTAAATTGTTAAAGAAGGGTGATAATATGTAATGCATAACAGTAAATAGTTATGTTAAATGTGCCAAAATGCCGAATTAAGGTTATAATGATCTTGCCTTTTTGCAAATGGCTTTAAAAACATGCACACCTCTAGCTGTTATCAGGGAATTATAATGAATCCTACAGAATTTCAAATGTTACAACAGATGATTAAAAGGATACCTACATTTAGATACTCATTGATGTTTCCATTCTCTTCCTGGATTAATGTGTGATTATCTGCATATGTTGGATATTACGTATAGCACGAAGAAAAATGCTCAACAAAGTGAAGTCACTGAATATAAAAGGTTCATGGAAACAGCTCTCGAGTCCTGATGAGGACCAGAAACAACAACAAGGGAGAACCCAAGGTACATTTCCTCCTGGGAGAGCCAGATTCCAACATTTTACTTAAAGGCTTACAACACATGTATTTTCTCCTGTTGGTCATTGTGAATGATTATGCATTGCTATTCAAATAGATCCTTGTGAGAACCTGGTCAAAACTTCTCATCCTTGCTAAAGGATGGGCCATATTGTTTTACTTGTCCTCTGCCAAAATGTCATCCAGACTGGAAATGTTTACTTGGACGTCACTGAATGTTGAAGGCTAGATCTCAGTGATGTGTTCAGTTCATCATCACTGATGTACTCTCTTGGTTACCACAGTAAGAAACTGTAGTGATTTCTGGACACATTATTTGGCCTCCCCCACCCACCCCTGGCTCTTCATAACAGAAGTATTTTAAAGGGCAGCACCCCTAGTAGCTTCTCCACAGTCACTACATCTTTGAAGAAAAGCAGTCAAGTAGAATCTGATGAGGTGATTCTGGACTTCAGCATTCTGTTTAGAGAGAAAACAAAGGCATTTAAGAAAATTCAAAAAGTCAACAACTCTTAATAGATGTCACTGAATTCTGGATGTTGGAAGTTAGCAATAAGGCTGCCATTTATTTAGGGAGCCATTCCCACCATTAGAACAAAGCGAGGTCAGGGGATCTGAACTCCCTACACCAAGATTAAATCAATCCATAACTTTTATAATCTTCAGTAAAGTTTAAAATGAGACAGTATTAACATCAGCTAAAAAGCAAGGCATTGTAAACCTCTCCTGCTTGCAAATCATGGCAGGATGATCTAATTCGCCCAATTATTTTAGCAATTTTTACACCTTTATATGATTCCTACGCTCAGCGGTTTTATCACAAAACACAATAATTAGGAGCAAGTTGGCCCTTGAGTCTGCTCTGCCATTTGATAGGATCATGGTTGATCTGACTGTGGCCTCAACTCCACTTTCCCCTGTCTGTCCACCGCCCCATTACTTGTCATTTTGAGATTTGCAGGACTCAAGTTCCGCAGGTTTCCCTTCACAGAGCTGGATACAAAAGAATGTGTGCCAATTCAAGCATTCACTGTGCTTGCGGTGCTTTAAAAACAAACGGTATAATTTCCGAAAAATGATGTTAACAGAAAAAGATCCCTTTGTCCTTTTGAGAGCTCCAATACCTATTAAGACTTCATTGATAATGTGAAGGCACTGAATTAATGAGCAGCACTTCTGCCTGAAAATGGGGAAATCCTAACTTTCACATGGCATGCCTTGTTTGGAAATTCTATGCTTGCAGAACGCAACTCATGCATCATCTCAGCATGAGTACCATGTGCCAGTGTTGAGAGGTGGGCACAAATTTGCATGGAGGATATTTGCAGCAGGGACTGAGTGAGATGTCAAGGGTAAGGTTTTCCTGGTTGAAACATAAGCAGGAATGCCCCCTACATTTAAAAACCACCACACTGGGACACAGTGGGAACTTATTCTGTATCTACTCGAGCAAAATAGCAAAACATCGAATCTACAGATTTTTCTTCATGAATCAGTTATTTTCAATGGACTCTCTGGGTCTGACCATTGGCAGTTCCAATCTTAATTGCCAATGGATAATTACTGTGCTGTAATAGCCAGCATACACCAAGTGAAATAAAACATTACACTCTGATCAAAAGTGATTCATGCCATTATTAGAATTAAGATAAGCAATGAGAAAGTGCAGGTTCTTATATTGACAGTATCAACCAACAGATTTTTTTTATCAGATTGCAACATAAAATTAATTTTAGAAGCGCCATTGGGTTGGCACAATAGATAGAAACTATATTCTCAGCTAGGGGAATCCAGAATAAGGTGACATAACCTTAAAACTAAAATTGGCTGCCCAGGAATGACTTATTCCACACACCAGCATTTTGGAAATCTGGAACTTTGTTAAAAAGCTGTTGATGTGAGGTCAATTGAAAAGCTCAAAACTGAGATTGACAGATTTTATTAGGCAAGGATATTAAGCGCTAGGGCAGCAAGACAGGTTGACAGAGCTAAGGTACAGATCAGCCATTATTTAGTTAAATGGCAGAACAGACCTAGGGGACTGTTCCTATGTAATGTAGCATTTCTAAGTAACAGCAATGTCAGTCAGACAACAACTACAATGCACAAGTATAAGGGAGGAAAGGTGCCACTGAGTAGCCAAATGCTGCATTCCTTTTTTTAAAGTTTAGCTTCTTGGATTTGTTAAACTCTATACGAAGATGAAAATCTTAGAGGCAGAGGGAAGCTCCGCTGGGAAAGCACAATAGCCCCAGTGATAAGAAAATAAGCCACTTTGCCTATCAAGTGACTAAAAAAAATAAGAATTATAAAAGACACCGTGTATATCACTGCCAATAGAAAGTAATCAGAATGTGCAAAATGGTGATCACATTCTGAGGTACTGTTTAAACTCTAGCATTTTACTGGACTGCCAAGCAATTTGACAATTAAAAAGCACGAGGTAAACTAAGTTTTCATTGAGGATAGTCCGCTCAACTCAAGGATGAGTCCACAGATTTCAGTATTACTATCGATTTATTGCAAAGGTTTCTCTAAAGGTACAATTTTTGCTTGTTAAGGTTAGACATGTCAATGTTGGGAGGTGCAACTGGGTGCTTTTCTATGTTTTGTATTGAGAGTATCAATTACTCACAGGCCAAGGTCAGCGCAAGTTAGATGCAGAAAAATGTTCCATGTATTCAATTAGGTGATTTGCCTCAACTGCAGCCTCAGAAGATAATGGGCCGTAACTTCTGATGGGAGCCACTCCATCACTTGCCACATTTGAGTCAAATTGCCATTCCATTCAAAAGTTCTTAATTTAAAATCCAGGTAACTCTATCTCACCCAAACCTCCAACCCAGGCCGGGCAAAATCTGGCAGTGTAGCGTGTTCCTGGGGCCTAGCATTGAAAGGCTATAGAGTTGCAGGTAACAAATCCATGCTGCTTGGGGGAATCCCATGGAATGGAGAGTTCCCATGGGGATGGGGGGAATCCGTGGAATGGAGAGTTCTTGTCAGGAGTTGTAGTCCCCTGAGAGTTGGGGGGGGTGGTGGTGTCCTTTGCGGTAGATTGCTCGGGGCGGTTGTCTTGGATTGAGGGAGTCCAGTGGTGGTTGGGGGGGATGTGGGGAAGTAGTTGGGGAGTCCCCGGGGGTTCAGGGCTGTGTTGGGATGTCCCACTGGAGCGGGGAGTGGTGGGGGGTGGGGAGGAATCGGTGTGTATCTGTGCAATAGTTACCCAGAATTTAGGAGTGGTTTTGATTCTTTTAAATTTTTCTGGGTAACTACTGATGTAAACAAAGTCAGAACCATCTGAAGTTTGAGATTTAAATCACATTTTCGGGTGGTTACCAGTGTAGGAAAATTGCCCATAGGAAGTTTGCACTTCCCGGGCAATTGCTGTGCTAACCTTGCCTGGGAACCTCTGGGGGAGGGATTCCCCAGCACAGCTTTGGGGTACCCCTCCCAATGTGACACTCTGGAGCTCAGAAGGAACAGCCCTATTATCCTATTCTACCACAGTGAATGCTGCACACAATGTAGCAACCATTATTATGGTCTCTTTGAATGAGGGCATTCATTTAATGTAATCAGTACCGTATTATGAGCAACTTTATACATTTGCACCATTAGGAATTGGGTTGAGACATTGCAAGCTTCTTTTGTTTAATACCCCAAGGGCAAACAGAAGGTGAGGGTTTCAATCCATGTTTGGATTTGAATCCTAGTTTCAAAGGTGACATTTAGTTTTCAATAATTAACTTTTGAAAACAATATTTTTAAATTTATTTTCCTCTGCCTAGGTCACTTCTGACAACTGTTCCTAAGTCTATGGCAGTGCCATTTTTCAGTTGGTTACTTGATGATCTACCTGGGATCCACTTGCAACATCTGCAATAGTAAAACTGGAACCAGGAATCATGTGAGAGTAACTGTGGATGCAAAGCTCCCACATTTTTATACCCTGTAGCCCAGTAAGCTGGAACAGTGATCTGTGTCAATGAAACAGTTGCGAAAGGAAAATACACAGTGGTCCTCAATGGAAAATGGAGAACACTTGCACAGTTGTCAGTAAAGATACAAAGATGAGGCAGTGATGTTAAAACAACTTGGCTGTGCACCATATTCACTTCTACTTACCAATGTTTTGTAAAGAGAAAGTGCTATACTGCCGTGCATACAGTGCTCACTGTCACCTCAATCTCATTGGCCACGATGTCAGATGGTTGGACATTTCGATCATACATGGGGTTTTCAAAAGTTGCTCGACCATTTGTATTTTCATGGCCTGCAAAACCATTGAATGGTACTTTTGGCCTTTTCCTGAAAGAAATTTAGGACACAGTCAAATCCTGAGCCTTTTACGTAGAGTTGAAGCAAGCTCCTTTGCTTCATGCAGACAGTCAGTTCCAGCTACAAGCACTTTCCACTCACTCCCAATATATGCAATTCCAACAGATACAGAACATAATATGTCAGTGGATTGATCAGGATTTTACTGAATTTCTGCTAAATATGTACAACCAGCTGTGATTGTCACACAGCAGGAATGGTAAAATTAACCTTATTGTGGGTCAAGCCAAGTCCTATTGGTTTCATCGGCTATTAGTCAAAAGCACCAAAACAAGTTCCACAGTATATAATTCCCATCATCCATGCACTCATGTTTAGATATGGTTATGCTCCTCATAGTCAGAAGTCCTGTTTCAAGGAATTTTTTTGTGTATCCTGTACAGCTACATATAAACAGATAGAAACTCAGGTATAGCTAAGTAGAACTAAAGTAATACAACATTCAACCTTTTACGTACAGGTGGGAAACACTCATACACTCAGTAATGGTAGAGTCAGTTCAATTAGATGGATGTCCACTTTTGCTCCTCTGTCAGTAATGGTGAGTTGGTCTTGGGATGTTGGGTAAGCTCAATCATTGTGTTATTTATGCTAGGCTAGTGGGTAAGGTACTAGACTAGAAACTAAGATACCAGAAGTTCAAATCCCAATGGGGCAATGTAAATAAATTCAATTTTTGGTGCTGGTGGACCAGCACCAAAATGGCCACAAAAGCTGTTGTATTGTCATAAAAATCCAATTGTTTTTAAGAAACAGGACCTGCCATCCTACCTGAATGGTCTATATGTGATTCTAGTACCACACTATGGCCAGGATTTTACACAGAGGTGAACGGCAACAGCAACATCTACCAGCTGAAAAGTTGGGAGTGAGCCCGCCTTCGCTGGCCTGGAAAGCCATGATCAGATTTTACAGTCATCAGACACTTAACTCCCTGGGGTCGTGGCTTGCACCCCCATTTCGTTAGACATCCCACCTCCAAAAGTTACCAGCCAATCAAATGGCCAGCAGCTTTCCAATCCCTGGCAGGCCCTGTCGAGGGTGGGGGAGGGAGCACTGCAATCAGGAGTCAAACTGGGTTCAAGTGGGGTTGGGGGAGCTCTCTGTTGGACACAGGGTAATCAAACAGGAGTACACTCTGAGCTTGTAGCCAGGGTATACCTGGCAGCTCCACTACACGGCATGGGTACCCCGCATTGCTGGTAAAATACCAACGGCAGTGGGAAGAGGACCGTAAGTGGTCATTAATTGGCCATTTAAGGACCTCAATTGGCCCAAAGCCGGGTGGGCCACCTAACAGCCTAACCCACTGCTGGTAAAATTCTAGCAGAAGCGGGTAGACAATAGGCACCACACATCATTCCGTCTGATTTTATGCCTCCCCTTGCCTGCCAGCCCACTCCCAAGGGGAGCGTAAAATTCTGGCCTAATGTCCTCAGGGCAACTAAATACGGGAATATTGCCTTGCCAGCATTTAAATTCAAATAATAAAATAATTCAAGTGATGAATTGAAAGCTCGATTGCAACTCAGTGCTTTCAGGTTTAAATGGATTCCCTCTGAATTGTAGCAAGAAATTGTTAACAATATCCTTGTATTCCATGTCGTCATATCATATTTTAATGAAATCTCTATTTCTTTAGGTAGTAATAAGGTAACACCGGTCTTTATATTAAAACTTTGAGAGAAGCGATTAAGTGGGTTGATGTTGAAATGGCCACACAACAGCCAAGAGGTCATCAAAACAAATCTACACGTTGGATGTGGCCCCATCATATTCAAAGTTCTGTCACTTACATGGTCTTAGAATAAGATCAAACTGATGTTTGTAATCTCCCTCAAGGGTCAATCATGGTTCACAATGTTACAACAGTTTGACTCAGGGCATTCAACAAAAGTTAACTGGAAAATGCAGCTTCATACTGTTGGCATTTACGAGTGTGATGTCACAGAATTGCAGAGTAGTTACAGTGCAGTAGGAAGCTATTCAGCCCATTGTGTCTACATCAGCTTTCTGAATGAGTAATTCAGCTAGTGTCATTCCCCATCTGCCCGTACCCTGCATGTTCTTCCTTTCCAGATACCAGCAGTAATAAACTTGGAAGGTGCAGGACAGGTTTCTTGAAAGAAGCAGTGAATTTTATTAACAGACTTCAGAGTTGGCTATATGCTTGTTCCAAAACCAAGGCTAAAAAGCTCTGCCCCTAAGATTCCCCATGCTTAGGGCTGATTAGTCTATACAGTTATATGACCCCCATAACAATAACAAATGGTTTAACTTAGAATCATTACATTCCTCCCCCTTTACTTTTGTTTTACCCTCTTATTTACAAAACATCCTAACCCATATTAGATACAATTAAATAAAATTCATGCCATTATAAATTTAGTCTTTGAGGAGGTTTTCGGATTCGGGTAGAGCACTTACAACTGGGGGGTTCTTCCATTGGATTGACCTGCACAGGAATGGCATCATCAGGGACATCACTAGACAATGGCAGTTCAGAATTATTTACTTCAACAGAGACATCTGTACGTCTATTCTTTGTTGATCTGGCACCTCAGGTGTCGAAGTTTTGACTTCGTTTTCAGGTGGATTAACTGTTTATTGGAGGGTTTCCTGATTTCTGAGATGATCCACGTGTTTCCTAACAATCCCAATTTCCACTTCTACCTAAGGTAAAGGTCCTGTTTCAGAGATGATTGCACCAGCGGCCCATTTTGGTCCAGCTGCAAAATTTCATACGAAAACAGTGTCTCCCACAGTAAACTCTCAACCTTTACTGTGCACGTCATGAGTTACTTTCTGACTCCCATTTTTTCTCCCCACTTTCCCCTCTAAATTAGGGAATAGTTCACTCAATCTTGTGTGAAGTCGGAGTTTCATCAACAATTCTGAAGGTGTTAAATCAGTGGTCATGAGGAGTTGTGCAACAGCTGAACAAGGATCTTGAAATTCGTGTTTCTAATGTTCCCTCTGATACTTTCTTCATGTCTGTTTTAAAGGCTTGTACTGCTCTTTCTGCTAACCCGTTGGACAAGGGATGATACGGTGCTGTTCTGGTCGTGTTTAATCCCATTTAGGTTCACGAATCTTTGGAATAACTTCAGGTAAACCATGTACACTGAAACTCTAGCGCCACTTTTCAATGGTTGCAGACAAAGTAGGTGATCTTACTTCAAACACATCCATCCATTTGGAATGTGTCATTAATCACAAGAAATACTGTACCTAGAAAGGGACCTACATAGTTTATATGCAGTTGAACCCAGAATCGACCAGGCAACTACCACAGATGCAGTGGATCTGAAACGGGAAACTTTTGCTGTTGCTGGCACTGGAGACAATGGTGAGACTTTTCTCCCTGTCGTGCGGGCTGGTCGGGAGTGACCGCGGGCGACTACCGGCTCCGCGCCGCCATTTTATGTGGGCAGGCCAATTAAGGCCCGCCCAGCGTAATGCATGGCCGGTAGCGTTCAGCACTGCCTGTGCAGGTGGGGGGAGGAGGGAGAGCCTGCGCTCTTTCACACACAGCGCAAAAATCTCCCCGAGGCACGGAGCTGCCTCAGGGAGGTTAAGTTCATATTTAAAGTTTGAAATAAAAAGAGATAACAATTATTCAGACATGTCCCCTCATGTGACAGAGTTTTATGAGCTAGGACATGTTTATGAAGTGAGCAAAATTTATTTATTAATTTAATAAAACCTTCATGAAACCTCATCCCGCCTGTGGATGAGGTTTCATGAAAAACACGAAGGCTGCTTGAGCTCTTGGCCTGCCCACCAACTTTAAGGCTGGACGGGCAGCGTTCATAACTACATTAATTGGTCTTTAAGTAGCCTTAACAGGCCTTTGACAATGAAAGATTGGAATGACGCGTAGTGACGTCGGGACGCACGCCTGACATCACTGCACGTCATTTTACGCGTTGGCATGCGGGGTCTGCCCCCACATACCTACGTGAAAATTCTCCCCGATGTTTCACTATTTTTCTATTTCACTGTCTATGCCTGGCCACCAGTATAACTTTGTGTGACTATTTTCATTGTCAAAATATCAGGATGTGCACTATGAAGTTCTTCCAATAATGGTTCTCTTCCTTGCACAGGGATAACTACTCTTGCGCTCCATATTAAGATACCATCTTGAAACTCAGTTCGGACCTATGTACAAAAAATGGTTTTAATTCTTCAGGAACTTGTGCATTTCACCATCTTTGTAATACTTGTTTGCGGAATCTTGCTAAAATTGGATCCCGATTTGTCCAATTCTTTATCTGTCTCAAGCAAACAGGTGAGGAGTCCAGGGGCTGAATTTTTAGGTCGGCGGGCGGGCGCAATCAGTGGGCATGGGAACAGACTGCCGACTGCGATTGGCCCCCGACTTCGATTTCATGTTGGCTGGCCAATTAACGGCCAGCCAGAGTGAAGCGTGTGCTGAGAAGCTCAGCGCTGCCGGGGCGGGGAATAGGAAGTGGGGTGGGGGTGCTGGCATCAATGTGGGTGCAGGCCAGTACTTAGAGAAAACTCACTGAAGGCAGAGAGCTGCCTCAGGGAGCCCAAGACCTGAGAAAACAAAAATAAAGATTTCTGAAGCTGAAAGAAAGTGCACATGCATCATAATAAATCACTTGAAAATTTAGCTACTGAAAATGCTGTCCACAGAAATGTATTTATATTTTATTTCCTCTCAGAAACTTCACCCCGTCCGTGGATGAGGTTTCACGGAAAATGTAAAGCCGGCCTGGCCAATTCACCTGTCTGCCAACCATAAAGTTGGACAGACCACGAGAAATTGGAGTCAATTGCTCTGTTAATGTGCTCAATTGCCCTCTTAAATATCGCGTGCGCTTGGGATGATGTCAGGGCGCTCGCCCGTCCGATCAGCGTAAAATTCTACCCCAGAAAATTTAACGAAAGTACTATCTCGAGGCACTGGACCATGTGTAATACCTTCGGGCAAAGGGAGATGACTGAGGGGCGTCTGCATTTGCTATATGCACACTTGGACGATGCATAAAAGTGTAATCGTATGCTGACAAAATTAAAGGCCATCTTTGAATTCTAGCATAGCCTATTGGTGGGATTGCCTGATCTTCATTAAACAATCCTAACAATGGTTTGTGACCTGACACTACGGTGAAGTGTTGACTGTGTAAATATCAATGGAACTTCTTTACTCTAAATGTGATTGACAAGCCCCTCTTTTTCAATTTGCGAGTATCCTTTCTCAGCTGCAGAAAGGGTTCTGCATACTTATCCTACTGGCCTTTCAGCTTTGATTTGTGTTTTTTTTGTGTTTGCCGCAGGGTTTTGTCTCATCTTTCATTCTTATTTCTCTCTGGTGAAATCTTAACTTGGTTGAGTTCGGGGTTGAGTTACCCATTTGCATTTTGGAAAGTTCCATGATTTCTAATGCCTCTTTTGGCTCCATCAACTGATTCTTCAGTTCTTCTGTTTCTTGTTTGAATCTTTGGGCTTCCTCTTAGAACATTGAATATTTTGGTTATTTTCTTCCAACTGTTTCTTCAGTTGGTTCAGAGTGGTTTCTGCATTGGTTTCGCTTCTTTTCACGATTTTCCCATGGAAACAGCTCCAACCTGAGGGATCCTTGCTTCCTGTGAGGATCCTTTGGTTCTTCTATCTCGTTCCAAAAGACACCCTCGTATTCCCTGTCAACTCAGGATTTCTTCTTGCCCTAACCTGAAAGATTTCTGACCAATTCAGTCTGATTTCTTTCAACCATGGCCCAGAAGGCTAGATCCTTCACCAGTTACAACAATTATTGGCAGCTGAGCCGTTTGTTGTCTGTATGATTACAGGCACCTATATTGCTTCTACTGTATATGTTTTTAACAGAGCTGTGGTCTTCTCCAACCCAATGGCTGGGTACCTTCTCTGAGGTATTTAAAGATGTGTTCTCTCCCCGCTGTGGTCGATGCTCCTGCATCCACCTCCATGAGCAGAGGCTTTCTATTTACTTGAAGTGTAAAAGTGATTGGTTCAGTTTTCCTGGTCTTCAGATTGCGTAGGGAATAAATGTCAGCCTCAGTAACTTTTGGCTCCAGCCATAAGACTATAAGGCATAGAAGTAGAAGTAGGCCATTCAGCCCATCTAGTCTGCTCCGCCATTCAGTGAGATCATGGCTGATCTGATAATCCTCAGCTCTACTTTCCTGCCTTTACCCCATCACTCTTGATTCCCTTACTGATTAAAAATCTGTCTATCTCAGCCTTGAATATATTTAATGACCCAGCCTCTATAACCCTCTGCGGTAAAGAATTCCACAGATTCACTATCCTCTGAGAAAAGAAATTCCTCCTCATCTCTGTCTTAAATGGGCGACCCCTTACTCTGAGATTATGCCCTCTGGTCCTAGACTCTCCCACAAGGGGAAACAACCTCTCAGCATCTACACTGTCAAGCCCCCTAAGAATCTTGTATGTTTCAATAAGCTCACCTCTCATTCCTCTAAACTCCAATGAGTACAGGCCCAACCTATTTAACCTCTCATAAGAAAGTCCCTCCATCCCTGGGATCAACCTTCTCTGGACTGCCTCCAATGCCAGTATCTTTCCTTAGATAAGGGGACCAAAACTGTTCATAGTATTCTAGGTGTGGTCTAACTAGTGCCTTGCATAATTTTAGCAAGACTTCCCTATTTTTATACTCCATTCCCTTTGAAATAAAGGTCAACATTCCATTTGCCTTCCCTGTTACCTGCTGAACTTGTATGAACTTGTTTGCCCTTAAGATTCCCCACGCTTAGCACTGATTGGTTTATGCAGTCACATGATCCCATAACAGTAAAAAATGGTTTAACTTATAATCATTATAACAGTCTAATACCCTTTCAAATGCTTCAGCTGAAGCTGCCCACCAAACTCTCAGGCAGTGCATTCTAGATCTTCAATCACGCTGCGTGAAATAAGTTTTCTCATATCTCTTTTGCTTCTTTTGCCAATTACTTTAAATCTGTGCCCTCTCCTTCTCCATTCTTTCATGAGTGGGAACAGTTTCTGCCTATCTACTCTGGCCAGACCCTTCATGATTTTGAATGCCTCTATTAAATTTCCTTTCAGCCTTCCCCTCTCTCAGGAAAGCAGTTCCAAGTTTTCCAATCTATCTTCATAATTGAAGTTCCTCATCCCTCAGATCATTCTTATGAATCTTTTCTGAATTCTTTCCAATGCCTTCATATCTTTCCTAAAGTGTGGTGCCCAGAACTAGCCACAATGCTCCAGCTGAGGCCAAACTAGTGTCTTATACAAGTTCAACATAACCTCCTTGCTCTTGTCCTCTATTAATAAAGTCTGGGATACCATATGCTTTATTAACCACACTCTCAACTTGTCCTGCCACTTTCAATGACTTATGCATATATACATCCAGGTCCCTCTGCTCTTACATGTAACTCATCTGCCCTTCTAAATGGGTCGTGTGGGATCAGATTCATTTTGCAATTGCTCAATAGACCATTCAAGAGGAAAATAAAATTATGTACTAAATAATTTATCTTCCCTCTGAAATGTTGAGCCCTAATGAATTTAAATTAGATCTTTGGCTGTACACGGTGGGGGTGAGCCAGCAGACTCAAAGGACCATGAAAACTAACAAATAAATATTTTAATACCCTGTTTACACCAAATTTGTTGCTTTAATCTGATATCAGTAGCCAATTCAATTTGGACAGATGAATGGATCATGCACATTTACACTGGCTTTCAGCTGAGCAGCTCGGCAGATACAGTACTATTGGTTTGGGCTCTTGCAAAATACACCATGGCCTGAATTTCTGCTTGGCGTGCGTGCCAGGTCAGCAGGCCAGGAAGCAGACATATAATCCGCTCCTGGACGGGATCATGTTTCTAACGCAATTTCATGCTGGGTGGCCAATTAAGAGCTGTCCAGCATGAAATGCTTCTTCTCAATGGTCAAAAGGGCCAGGCGGGGGAGGGAGCCTTTCCGGCACCGGGTCCAATGGCGACACAGGGAGGGATTCAAAAGCAGCAGAGGCAGCTTCCTGAAGGCTGCCAGGGGACACGTTGAAGCTTTGGAGTTGTTTTGATGAAGCGCAATGCACAAATGTGAGATTGTCCGTGTGTGTAAACATTGTTGTGTTGTCTCATCTGTTATGGAAACCTTAAGCCTGGAGTCCACATTGTTCATTGAAAGACAATGGTGCCATGGTGCAGATCTCTATTGTCTCACCAGACCATCTAACATGCACTGTGACAGTGTGATGACTAATACCAATTACGTCATTTTTCTCCCCTAGAATCGCCATCCAGAAACGATTGCAGGACCCTGATGAGCCACCCTTGATGCCTGAGGACCTGCTGGGCATGCCAGGTGGGAGGGCAAGTCTTAATAGAGGCATTCAAAATCATGAAGTGTTTGAACAGAGTATATAGGCAGAAACTATTCCCACTCATGAAAGGATTGAGAATGAGAGGGCACAGATTTAAAGTAATTGGCAAAAGAAGCAAAAGCGATATGAGAAAACTTTCACACAGCGTGATTGAAGATCTAGAATGCACTGCCTGAGAGTGTGGTGGGCAGGGAAGCATTTGAAAGGGTATTAGACTGTTATAATGATTATAAGTTAAACCATTTTTTACTGTTATGGGGATCATGTGACTGTATAGACCAATCAGCCCCAAGCACGGGGAATCTTGGTTCCCTGGTTCTCGGATGTTTGCCTGAGAATCCTCATGGAGGAGGTCAGTGCCAGGTGGGACATCCTCATCCCCAGGGATGGCAAGAGGATGCCACCAGACCTGACCAAGAAAGCATGGGCTGAGGTGGCAGCCCGGGTCAGCAGTCATGATGTTGTACGCATGGCATGGCTGCAGTGCCGCAAAAGGTTTAACGATCTGCTGTGCTCGGCAATGGTGAGTACCGAGTTGGCATGGATCTGCGTGGAGCTGTGTTAATGGCTGGCCATCCCACCATGATGCTCAGGGGTGTAAGAGTCTGAGTGCCAATTGTCAATGACATTAGCGCCGACCAAGGTGGTGAGCTCTGGCTGCTTGGCCTGATTGCTTTGTGGGCGAGGGCTACGATTCTGATGTGCCCTGCAATGTGTTCCTTAAGTGAGGTTGGCCAGGCTGCAATGGCCATGCAGGTAGAGAGTAGACTAACCAATGCTCCTCTGTCCCTTCAGAAGAGAAGCCAGAACAATATAGAGAGGTCAAAGAGAGTCAGAGGCCCCCAAACCTGCTCATATTAACGAGGGATGAGATGGATGCCTTAGAGTTGGAGTGCTAGCGCCCAGCTCAGTCCACCGGTCACGGAGGGGCAGGGTCTCTGACGAAGGTAAGAGCGCAATGCACAAATGCGAGATTGTCCGTGTGTGTAAACATTGTTGTGTTGTCTCATCTGTAATGGAAACCTTAAGCCTGGAGTCCACATTGTTCATTGAAAGACAATGGTGCCATGGTGCAGATCTCTATTGTCTCACCAGCCCGTCTAACATGCACCATGACAGTGTGATGACTAATACCAATGACATGTCATTTTTCTCCCCTAGAATCGCCATCCAGAAACGACTGCAGGACCCTGACGCCAGAGGACCAGAGCCCGTCGGATGCACCTACGTCACACCCCCTCTCAGAACCAGGCGCCAGCGTGGATACCAGCACCTTGGTGGGCATTAGGTCGTCGCTACAATGTCAGTGCACAGCGGTGAGTGCACAGCACACTCGCATGATGAGTGAGCAGACGCAGAGAGTTCTCAGTGCGACAGCAGGTGGAGTGCTGCTGGAGACTAGGACGATGCTGAGTCTGAGGCAGATGACGAGCCTCTGGAGTCGCCCATTAGGCAACAAATGCTGGATGTCCAGCGGAATGCTCAGGAGGAACTGGCAGAGATCCCTGAAGGTCTGCAAACCATGGTCTCTGTCATGGAGGAGTCCATGAGTACTGCATGAGATCTGCGTTGACCCTCAACGCCGAGCTGGTGACTCTCATGGGCAGGCAGCTCCTGGAACAGAATCAGGGTTTCCTGGGTTTGCATTAGGACCTGCCAGCCCTCACTCACACAGGCAATGACCTCAGGAGGTTAATGCTAGTGCGAGAGGTGGATGAGGTACTTAGTATCTCTGCTAGGTGCCTGTCCATAAATGACGAGCAGGGAGGTCCAGACCGACCTCACGTTGGCGCACAATCTACTCGTCATCTCTGCGGGCTCCTCTCATGATGTTCTGCACAGCTTCTCAGCCCCTCTGCCACTGACCATGGCATCTGATGAAGCCATAATGACTGAGGGTTGCCCAGCCATAGCACTACACGCTCCCTCCCAGGTGGGGCCTGCACAGGCTCCACTAGCCAGAGGACGACCACCAAGTTCATCAAGGCCAACAGGAAAGCAGAGTCAGCAGGGTGCCTTCAATGCCGCTGCCAGCAAGGGGTTGGTGCGGGGGGCGGGGGGGGGGGGGGGGGGGGCGGGTGCGGTGGGGACACCAAGACACAGCACTTGCAAACATAAGTTTAAGGTACTGTGAGCACAAGAAGGACTGTTCACGGGTGACCTTCTGTTCTGCCATATTTTGTTAATATGTTTACTGGTGTGACCATTAATACCAAATATAGTTATGTTCATTTCATGTGAGTGCCAACATGATATAAATTTGCTTTTTTCTTAATGGCCTGAGTGTGCTTCACTTGTTTTGTAGGTGCAGGGCACACCAGCATGTCATGCTGGATGTGAGTGGCTCTAAAATCTATTGCACAGGCACTAAGTGAACTTTGAGTTCAGCGGAAAAGGTCATTTTAGAATCCGGGATGGAGGTGGCAGCCCTGGCGCGAAGTAGAAGCTGTGCCTTGGCGGCCTGGTAATGGAGATTATGTACTCCACCAATGGTACCTCCTCCTCTGAGGAGGAGGCCTCCCTGAAGGTTCCAGAGGTTTGCCTCCACATCCTCATCATGTTCTTCCCCGGACTCCTCTTCTGATCCATCACTGAGTTATTATCTGTGGCCTATGGAGCTGCCTCAAGATCCTCTTCCTCCAGTGGGTCCCCCATTGCCAGCACCAGATTATGGACAGCGCAGCGTGCAACAACTATCAGAGACACATGCTCTGGAGGGTATTGCAGTGCCCCACCTGAACGGTCCAGGCATCTGAATCTCATTTTCGGCAGACTATGGTTCTCTCACCACCCTTGTGGAGGCATGACTCCTATTGTAACGCTGCTCTGCCTCTGTTCTTGGGTGGGGGAGAGGCATCATAAGCCACTTTTTCAACAGAAAACCCGCATCATCCAGCAACCGTCCATCCAGTCGAATTGGAACCACGGACAGCCTTGTCACCTGAGTGTCAAAGAATGTATGCAGAGCTGCAAGGGTACCATGCACAGACTTGCAGAATCTGTGTCTTGTGGTCACAAATTATCTGCATGTTCATGGAGTGGAATCCCTTCCTGTTGACGAAGGCACCCAGCTTGCCTGCTGGCACCTTGATGGTCTTATGTGTGCAGTCGATTGCACCCTGGATGCAGGGAAACCCAGCAATTGTGGCAAAGCCTCTGGACTCACTCAGCCTTGCTGGCTCATCCATCTGGAAATGAATAAATGTCATGACCAGCCTGAACAGAGCATAAGTCATGAGCTTAATGCAACTGTGGACAGCTGATTGGGACACTCCACACAGATCCCCCACTGACCCCTGGAAAGATCCGGATGCTTAGAAGTCGAGGGCCACTGTGACCTTCAGAGCCACTGGGCATGGGATGGCCACCCACAGAGTTGGAGGTAGTTTCTGGCCCAAACACCTTACATATGGAGGTCACAGTCTCCCTGGAGAGGCGGAGCCTCCTTCAGCACTGCACCTCTGACATGTTGAGGTAGCTGCACCGCTGCCTATAAATCCTGGCAACAGGATAGTGGCATCTTCTGCAACCCCTTCTGCCTTGGGCTACCTGCTGGCCCTGCGCCCCCTGTGCCCCTCCTCCCACAGGTCGCTCCCTTGGATGCTGCCTACGGACATCTGGCCTCCTCTCTCCATGGTGCCCCTCTCTTTCTCCTCAGAGGAGGTACCATCAATGGAGTACACAATCCCCATTATCAGAGGAACAGAAGGCTATCCGACGACAGGGGCCTTGGAGACATCAATGATTCCTGAAATCAAGGCTAGCAATGCAAAGACTGAAGCTCACAACAGAGATAAAGCAGTCAAGTTTCACTAAACAACCAGCAGCAAACTATCTCCTAAACTCCTCACTACTCATGGTGACATTGCTTCAGACCCTTTTTATCCCACTCTTGGATGTCAATTCATTAAAAATGGGTTGGCCTCCTGCCCGTTGTGCTGTGTGACGAGTGAGAAGTTGTGTGGCCGATGTAAAATCGTGGACAATCGGCTTTTTAATGGCCTTAATTGGCCCTTTAATTGTCAGAGGGCGAGGTCTGACGCCTGCACGTGCCCGCCGGCCTCAATATCGCTCGCGTGAGCGAATACGTCGGGATGCACGCCCAATGTCATTTTGTGCAATTTCACGTGCGGTCGGGTCAGGCGTGCGCCCGGCCTCGGAATGCAAAATTCAGGCCCATGTTGTGCACAACTGTTTTTGTACAACTATATATGTTGACAAGGATGCAGAGGTATTGACATTTGTCCGACTTCCTTTTTTGGACCCCATTCGGCCATGCTCTGCACTGAACTGCAGAGTGCCGGAGCAGCATTGTTCCTTTCGGTCGTCAGGACTAGTACGCAACCTGAAATCTCCATCTCAAGCTGATAGTATGACTGGGATTGGATAGACATTGTGTAAAGTGGGGAACTGCTTCTTTGTGGTATCTCTGCTGAGATGCCCAAATGTTGAGCTTCAAAGCACATATATTACCCCTCCACCATCCCACTACAAATAAGCATGTAAATGTTAGTACAGGTACAGTGGGAAAATTTTCCCTGCCTCGGGAGGGAAGTGCATGAGCTGGCGCGCCTCTGATCAGGGGCGCGCAGCCGTTTTTATGTGGGCAGGCCAATTAAGGCCTGCCCAGTGTGACATCCACCAGGAAGCACTATGCGCACCCTCCGTGGGCAGGGGGGGTGTGGTGGGGGGGGGGGAGGGGGCTGGAGCGGGGGTTGTCTCAGCCGAGAGTGTGCCCTTTCGTGTATGCACGTGTAAGAGCACACTCATCTCCCTGAGGCTAAGTGTTGCCTCAGGGAGATCAGCGCCAAATTTAAAATTGTTAAACAAATGATAGCAAGGTTTCCCTGGCACGTCCCCACTCATGTGATACTGTCACACCAGTTGGGACATATCCATAACTTTTATTGAAATCTTTATTAAATATTTAAATACCCTCATGAAACCTCATCCCACCTGTGGATGATGTTTCATGCTTTTTCTGAAGCCCGCCAGGGCTCCCGGTCTGCCCGCCAACCTTAAGGTTGGACGGGCTGGTCCATGAATGATGTTAATTACTTTTTCAATGGCCTCAATAGGCCGTTGACAGGTTGGCGGGCACACAGCTGACTCAGCTGCGTCCCCGCCAACCTGAAAATGTAAATGACGCAGGGTGACGTCGGGGGTTCCGCCCAATGTCATCCCGCGTCATTTTATGCGTCGGCGAGCGGGCCCAGTCCCCCGCTTGCCGACCAGAAGATCCTCCCCATTGTCTCAAATCTGCCTGTCCCAAACCTGGAGTCATCTGAAAATCAGATATTTTTAGGAGCCATGCATCAATTTTAATTGTTATTAAATAAGTAAAGTAACTGACTGGGACAATTCAGCTCGGTGCTGCGCTGGTGCAGTGGCGCACTGGGCTAGTTATTGGCTTTGTGCACTGGTCTTTTTCCACGCATAGAATGGCCTGAGTGAGCCTTGACCCCCATCCAGCTTCAGCCTTTGATCAGCCTTACTTACAGTTCAAGAAGGCAGCTTACCACCACCTTCTCAATGGCAACTAGGGATGGGCAATAAATTCTGACCCAGCCAGCGAAGCCCACATCCAGTGAATGAATAAAAAAAAAACCTATTTTTTTTTTTATTTCAAATGTTATTTCTTCACTATTATGGACTTTTTTTCAAACTTAAATGAAAAGAAACATTCACTTGATTTCATGTGCCTCCTCTATGAAATAAATTAAGGTTCTGATTTCTTTTCTCCAAAAACCGGCAGGATCCCAAATCCGGTACGGACTCAGTACCAAGGTTGCCGGTTTTGAGACACTGGACCTGTACTTCACGGTATCAGTTTCTTGTTAGGAATATGTTCTCAATGCTGCTCATTCAAACACTGCAGTGGCTGAGCTGAAATTTCCCATATATCCTCTCTCAGCATTTATCCTGATGGTAACGGGGGAGCAGACAGTTACAAGCAACAGAAAATGATGGAATAGTTTTGAAGTTTAAAGGATAGAATTGTGTTTTTATGCAGATTATTTTATCTCTGCATATCACAGAGTCACAGAATTGTTACGGTGTATAAGGCGGCCATTCAGCCCATCATGTCTGCATTGGCTCTCCAAGCATTTTAACTTTGTGCCAATCTCCTGCCTTTTCCCTGTAACCTTGCACATTGTTTCTATTTAAATAAGCATCCAATGCCCTCAAGAATGCCTCAATTGAACCTGCTTCCATCACACTTCCAGGCAGTGCATTCCAAACCCTAATTACTTGCTGCGAAAAAGTTTTTTCTCACCTCGTATTTGCTTCTTTTGCAAAACACTGCAAAAGCTGTGCCCTCTGGTTCTCAATCCATTTACAAGCAGGAACAATTTCTCCCTATCTACTCTGTCCAGGTCCCTCATTATTTTGAAAACTTCTATCAAGTCTCCTCTTAGCCTTCTCCTTTCCAAGGAAAACAGTCCCAACTTCTCCAGTCTTTCCTCATAACTGAAGTGTCTTATCCCGGGAACCATTCTCGTAAATCTCTTCAGCACTCTCTCCAATGTGTTCACATCCTTCCTATAGTGTGGCACCCAGAACTGTACACAATACTCCAGCTGAAGTCTAATCAGTGTCTTATATAAGTTCATCATAACCTCCCTGCTCTTGTACTCTATGCCTCTATTAATGAAGCCTAGAATACTGTATGCTTTGGAAACAGCTCTCCCTACCGCTCCTGCCACCTTTAATGACTTATGTACATATACACCCAGGTCTCGCTGCTCCTGCACACCTTTTAGAATAGTGCCCTTTATTTTATACTGTCTCTTCATGTTCTTTGTACCAAAGTGTATCACCTCACACTTTTCCCCTTGAACTTCATCTGCCGCCTATCTGCCCACTCAACCAATGTGTCAATGTCCTTTTGAAGTTTCACACTGTCCTCCTCACGGTTTACAATTTGTCCAAGTTTTGTGTCATCCGCAAACTTTGACATTGTCCCCTGCATACCAAGATCCAGATCATTTATATATATATCAAGAGGAGCAAGGGGAACTCCACTACAAATCTTCTTCCAGCCTGAAAAATACCCATTAATCGTTACTCTTTTCCTATCCCTCAGCCAATTTTGTATCCATGGTGCTACTATCCTTTTTATTCCATGACCTATAACTTTCCTCACAAGTCTTGTTGTGTGGCGTTGTATCAAACACCTTTTGGAAGTCCATGCCATCATCAACCATCTGTTACCTCTTCAAAAAAACTCCAGCAAATTAGTTGGACACAATTTTCCTTTAACAATTCCATGCTGACTCTTCCGAATTAATCCACATTTTTTCGTGTCACTCTTAATTTTACCCCAAATTATTGTTTCGTCATTTTAATGTGACAAAAATAGAAGTTTAATGCAAATAGGTTTACCTGTGCCCTTAAATTAATTTGGATACAAAACAGATTTCAATTATTTTCTTAAGCATGAAATGGCTGCCCAAAGATGATTTGTCTGCCACATGGCCATTCAACCATTTGAGTTCATGTTAATTAGACTGTGTGAACTAAAGGGAGTTGGGGGGGTGGGGTGTGGATGGGACAGCAAGATCCCACGATCAATGAATGCAAGCCTTCAAAGTGGCTTTCCATAATGAACAGGAGGACCCATGCTATGATATTGCTGCTTTCATCTCCTAGGGATTTAAGGATATAAGAATTGTGGACCCTTCTGTAGTCTTTATTTCATTTCTTAAGGCTCTTCAGATTACACTCCTTGACTACACATTTTTATTGGACTCTGCACCAGATAGATATGACAGGATACTGCATTATTTCAAAAACTGGTTCAACTGGAAGAGATTGTACTAATTACTTTAGTCTGCAATGTTTTCTACCATTAATAGATTAATAACTGTTTACAGCATCCATTTTACCACATCAGTGTTAGTTCTGAAAACAGGGCAATATCACCTCAAAAGGTAGAATTCTAAAGATGGAGAGCTAAAGAGACTCATTTCAGAAAGGCTTACCAAATCTGTCAGGCTGTTTGAATAAAAAAAAACTACATTTAAAAAATCTGTGATGTTAACTATAAAACATCTACTTAGGAAATATTTGACTGCCAATTTCCATCATGTCTGCTTGAAGTTGAAATTACTTTTGAACAAGAAAATCAATCCTGGGGTTAACTTGCTCTGTGCATCAAAGCTAGCATACAAACTAACTGTGCGCTGAAGTGTAGCCATTTTGAGCAGCACAGCTAATGCAGCAGATGCTAAATTTTGCACATGCTGTTATAATTGCTACCAGAAGTGAAGAGTGTTAACTCATTTCAATGTACAAACAGCATGTGATAGTGTTTCTGTCTGGTAATGCCCATTTGAAGGGCATCTCCACAAATTTCTAAGATTCGACTTTAACCAAAAACACCTGCTCAGAACTGATCGTGATACTGAAGCAGCAAAAGGAATAGGAAAATAGTGAAAGAAAACTGGTATTTGGGAGAGGGGGAATCTAGTCAATACAGAATGAAAAGTAAAGAAAATCCAATGCTGTCCTGGTGGGAAATTATCCTACATCCCTCATGGGTGTCCAGTGCATGCCTTGCCATTGAAGTCATGGTTATGTCACCGATACATTTTTTGCTTGTGCTGCTCTTTTTAGCGCCCACCCACCTCCACTCCCAGCCACGCTAGGGGCTCAAAATTCAGCTTCAAGTAGATTTTCAGAGGTCACACAGAGCAGGGCAAGCTGCTAGAAGAGGGAGCAGGAAGAGCTTTCAGCAGGATTGCACATCCATCCAGGGCATATAAGGAGCAATTCTCCTACCTGAACCTCAGTGACGAATAACGGGCTGGATACCTGCGCTTCAGTAAGTAGGTTCTTATTGAAACTTGCAACTTGCTGCAGCCACAACTGCATCCTCAGAGCAAGTCAAGGATCGCATTGCCAGAGGCTGTGAACATGACTGTGGTAATGAACTTGTATGCATCTGGCTCTTTCCAGGCTGGAGATATTTGAAACATCTCACAGTTTGCCACCCACTGTTGTGTAAAGAGATGTCACTGAGGCTCACTATTCAAGAAAAACCAACTACATTTCATTTTCTCTTGTCAGAGACAGATAGGCTAGGTAAACACACAGCTTTATGAGGATCACAGGCCTCCCCTTGGTGCAGACTGCCACATCGTTTTGTGGGAGGCACATGTCAATTCTGAGATGCATTGCAACCAAAAGGGATTTCACTCCCTCAATATCCAGCTGGTGTGTGACCATACGCTCTGAGTCATGCAGGGTTCATGTCTTTTTTCCAGGCAGCTTTCATACTGCGGCCGTCTGCTTGTGCCAATTGCATGTGAGCCAACACAGCTACTGGGCAATGGCTATCTGCTGACCACATGGCTGATGACTCCAGTGTGCAAATCATCTGACTCTGATATCATTAAACAGAACGCCACTTCCCCATTCACAAACAGTCCTATGCCTTACCTTCCCTCTGACACTGGCCATCACAGCATCAGCTTCACTACAATGCAAAATAAAAGCCAATGTATAAATCAAAATATGCCATTTTGCACTGAAAAGTCAACTAATGAGCCTTGCGTATTCACCTATAGTGCCTATCCTCTGTGTGCCTTTGCTTGTCCTCGTGCTCTTATGCTGAGGTATCACCATGGTTGCTGGAAGGCTGTTGACTTTCAGTAGGGGAGACTACAGATGGCTTTGCATAATAATTTTGAGCATGTCTATGCCTAGAAGGCCAGGCTTTAGATTACAAGACCTTGGCATGGCAGCAGGAGTCTGGACTGGCTGACAGACTATAGCAAGGGCATTGGAAGTGTGGCCGTGTTGGAGAGGACAAACACTGTCATCCTGAGAGGGGATAACAGGCTCATCCTCCACAGAGACACTGCCTCTCCCCCAGGATGATACATCAGCATTCCTAGTAATCTAGTTAGTCCTGTGACATCTAGCAAGCCCTTTTGAATTCTGGAATCCACAACTCTGATGGTGGTTGGCTGAGCTTGCATCAGAACAGTCTCAGCTCATATGGCAGCTAGCTGGTCTTGTATGACAGAAGTCTGAACTTCCACAGTGGCAACCAGACATTTAATGGCTTCTGCTTGTACTGCAATGGAAGCTGAGATATTGAACATTAAACGTTGCATCATAGTTGGGTCCACAACTGTGTTAATAGAGTGACCATGACATCCAAGCTGGGAAAGGTGGGTTCCAAGCTCTGCACAAAACCCTGGGCAAAGTTGATGCTGAACTCTTCCGAGTTCTTTGACACTGCATGCAGATATTCTGATACGCCGGCCAATGCACCAAATATTTTACTGTGTACATCCACTAGCCTCCTTCTGTAGCCTGCCTCATTGAAGTCTTCATCCGGGTGCTCAGCAGGAGAACCTGTCATGTTCAATGGTTTAATTGATCTGTGTTTGAACATGTTAGTCTGTTCACTGATGTTTGCTTGCTTAAGTCTGGATTGAGCCTTTGAGAGCAAAAGTAAACAGAACTTTCAAGGGAAAGAACTGTGAAGTCTGAGCTCTGGACATGTGTGGAGGCATCTTGTAATTGAACAGATATGTTAAAGCACTATAAATAAATCTGTTTTAGACTTAGAACTAGTGTCATATCTGCATTGCTCTGAGGTAAATCAGATATATACGATATTCAACAAACTGGTGAATAGACAACAGAACCCAAGTTTGGCCTTGCCACTGGTGCCCTGGACCTATGCTACTCTTGCCTCCGGCCCTGGCTGCAGGTCAATAATGTTGGTTGTCTCACCCTGTGATGTCCCACTTTCAAGCCATTATCAAAATTATGAGCAGTGTGAGAATCTAAGCTGGTGGTTATGACTGAGAGATTGAGTGACTGTATTCTTGCTCTTCCACAGCAATCTTGCCATATACCTCTTGGCTATCCAAAACAGGAAAGACACAGGGTAGGATTGTGGTGAAGTGGTTGGGATGGGGCTGGGTGGTGGGGGGGGGGGGGGGGGGGGGGGGGGGTGGGTGCTGCGGGGTGGGGAACGGTGATGGTGGTGTGGGGAAGTAGGAGTTGCATAGTTACACCATCTACAGCTTATAAATTAGAAGCGAGTTGGGATGAGGAGAGAGTGGGATGTGTAGAGTAGGATTTGGTATGAAGATACCAGCATCTTCAATGGTTTCAGCCTCACCACTGGCCATGGCTTCCGCAATGGCTGCTCTAATGGTAGCAAGCAGCATCACCTTCATGGGGATTAAGGTATTCAGCTGGGCTTGTGCCCCACCGATTAGAACTTGCTGCCTCTGGTTGTGGGCCACCTTGCCCTGTGTGAGAGGGGAAGTATGTCAGTGATTATCATGCAATATTTTTGGGTGTTTTGGCTGTCATGATTAAATAGCTGTCAGTATATGTAAGCTGTGAGGCTTGCAGCAGTGCTAAGTGTATGCAGGTAAGGTGAAGCTATGATTGTTTGGTATAAGTCCTGATTCATTGAGTATTATTGGTAAGTGAGAGACAGGGATCTGATGCATTGAGCAGCGTGTGAGGTTGCTGGTGCGGCAGGTGGGATATGAGATTTGATGATGCCTTCACTGACCTTGGCCTCTTGTGTGAGGTCACTGAACTCTTTGTGTCACTGCGGCTCTTGGCATTGATTGTCACAATGCTTTGTCTTCACTGCCTTCTGAAAGTTTGTCTGGGGGGCAATGTGGGGGGAGGGGGGGGGGGGGTGACTTTGGTCCCCTATGGATAGAGCACAAATGTCCTTCACCACACCATTCCAGTGTCAGAGAATCTTGGAGTCAGCTCTCTCCCATACTGAGTGTTTCCCATGTCAGAATCAGTTGCAGAATGACTTCCAGCGCCTGCTCCAGCCACAATAGACCTTCTCTTTAATAGGTGCAGGTTGGTTTTAAGTAATGCAGGCTGTTCTGGCCTTTCATGATTTTGGACTCCATTTTGAGACTTGTAGTCACTCAACAGTGCAGTCACCATGTTAATTGGCAGGCAGCACAACGCTGATGTGTTGCCTGCATCGGGAGTAACAAACGTGTTAATCCAGCACTGCACTCCCCATGCTATCGAGTTTTGTCCCCATTATGTCATTCTTTAAATAAAGCAGACAATGGGATGTTTCTAATACTCAGGCAGATGAAGATTGGTGCTGGAATAGGCATTTGTTCATTTTTTCAGACAGTTTCAGCATCAAGCTACCCTGGGTCAAATACAGCATGTCCACGTTCAAAGTCTAGCTCCTTGCCTGTCTCAAACTCAGGAAAATGTCTTTCTGTTTTTTATTGTTTCAGGGGATGTGAGCATCGCCGGCAAGGCCAGCATTTGTTGCCCAGTCATCACTGCAACAGTGTGACATTTCAATTTCTACATCAGTCATCTCATCCCCCCAAATAAGATCATGAATTTAGTGGTAGCAGTGACAAGTTATCGTTCTTTTACAGCGAACTCGGAATTCCTGAAGTGGCTCATTTGAACAGGCGCATCAGAATCAGGACAAACCTGGTCAAATTTGCCCGTCTAGCACTTACCTGTGTTTGTAGAGATACAATATAAATCCCGCAGTTATCAGGGCAAAGAAAGGCACAAGGATGGCAACGGCAACCGAGCTGCTGCTGGTGCTAAGGTGGTGCCCAATGGAGTCCGTGCCAGCTTCTAGCATGTGCAGATCTGAATGAGACATAAAATAATTTATATGTTCAAGAATAGGGCTTCAAAAGCAACTGCAAAAGGAAGGCTGTAGAAAGGAACTTACTGAGAATGCCATTTCTGTGTAAACCCAGATTTGCATGAGCAGCAACAGAAACTTTTCTTATTGATATATGTTTATATTCTATGGAGCTTACTGGAGTAATATCCAAAGTCTCAGTGATAATAAAACTGCTCATAAGTACTACAGAATAGCATATCTGACAAATCCCCTTTTATTACTGAACCTCATATTCCGTAATAACCCGATAGATCTCCAGATGTCATGCACTGAAAGTAAAAACTTCCTGCAGAACCCCAAAAGGTCAGGTCACAAGCTGCTTACTTTCCTATATGTTTCTGACATGTAATGTGGAATTAATTCAGCCCTATTTACCATTACCTTACAAGAGAAGATCTCGTGAACATGCAGTAACCAATGTATAATAATGGGCATTTTATAGGAAATGCTAAAAGTTCCACTCTGGAAATTGTAGGCATATTGTTGCAGTACATTTTTCACTTGGCAAGAACTTGCTATCAAAGTAACAGCAAAGCTAATGGCACTCAATGTTATTTATGTGTAAATTGTACAACAACTTCAGGCAAGAGACAGATCTGCTGTTAAACATGAACATCTAGAATTTGCTGTCCCAGATGCCCTGCTCCACATTGCACCCTAAGCCTCTCGTTTTTTCTCGGAACTTGCAAATGCTCCTTAAACTCAGCACAGAAAGTTAAGGCATGTCATTAGAATTGGAAGTACCCTTTTTAATCTTGTGATAAGCATTAATGATACAAATCAATCTCATCAGCACGGAACATTATTTATTACAAGTGTGGGGTCCCATTTTTTGGGGAGGTATCAAAAATGAAAAATTTTACATCAAATTTTTCTTTCTTTTCCTCCCTCTCTTCTGTTTCTCTTAATCCATGCTTTCATTCCATCTATTTTTTTAAACCTGATTTGACATTGAATTAATATAATTACATAGAATAAACAGCAGAGAAAACAACAAAAATAAAAACAGAAAATGCTGGAAAAACTCAGCAGGTCTGGCAGCATCTGTGGATAGACAAACAGAGTTAATGTTTTGAATCCATATGCCTCTTCTGTGTTTCTCTCTCCACAGATGCTGCCAGGCCTGCTGAGTTTTCCCAGCACTTTGTTTTTATTTCAGATTTCCAGAATCTACAGTATTTTGCTTTTATCTTAGAGAAAATAACCACTTGGCCTAGCTAGCCCATGCCAGCATTTATGCTCTGTTCGAGCCTCCCCCATCTTTCGTTAATTAACTCAATCAGTCTAGCCTTCTTTATATGATTGGCTTCAACACTGCATATGGTAGTGTGTTTCAAACTCTCATTCTCTCAGGGTAAAAAAGTTTCTTCTGAATTCCCTATCTGATTTCTTGGTTACATTCATGGCTTCCAGCTTTGATTTTCCCTATAAATGGAAACACACTCTGTCCACTATACAAAAATTTTCAACATTATAAAAACTTCTATAATGTCACTCCTCAGCCTTCTCTTTTCAGGAGAAAAGACACACAGCCAGTTCACCCTTTCCTAATTGATGTAACCTTGTAAATTTTCTTTGCATACTCTATTGCACCTCCATACTCTTTGGTAATCTGACAGCCAGATTGCACACTACCCTAAGTGAAGTCTAACCACCTTCTTAAATTCAACTTCAGTCTCAACCCTCATATAGGGTTTCTTTCGCAATCATTAAATCTCCTTGGTGGAGATGATACCCTATTGGTTGCCCTGTTCACATCCTAGATGCACACTTCCCTTCGCTGTGCTGTTACCACCGCACACTTCTGCAACTTAGTGAACAAAAATGTTTTCACCTGATGGGTACAGGGGCAGGTCTAAGTAAGGGTGAATGCTGTTGCCTGCCCTACTACAGCAAACTCAAATACAGGCCAAATATTTTACTTTCATGTTTTTGATTTAGATTTTTTTCTTTCCTTTGATACCTATACCATCTGCCAGGGTAAACAGAGCAGCCAATTAGGGCCAGTGAGAGACTATTTGGGTACAGGATGCCACTACCTCCGTATAGATCTTCCCAACATTAAACAGAGACTCTGCTGAGGCTGGAGGCAGCCTCCCAGTGGAGGCTGGGGAGCCATCAATCCCTCCCCTGTGAAGTTGCAGGGATCAGAATGCCACAGCTGTGGCCACAAGCAATCTGTGGAGGGGTTCCTCTTCCACAATGATTGTCCGGTTCTTCCTTATTTCAAAATTTCCAGATGTCTTCAGGGTGTCCCTCCATCTTGAGGTGCCCTAACTGTCCCCTACATGCTTCAGCAGCGCCCACCTCTCCTGGTGGGGCTGCTGCCCATACATATCTTTGGGACCCCCCACCCACCGTCCTTAATTGGTCAGTGAACACAGAGGTGGCCTGTTAATTGGCCACCTGTTGGAAGATTGTGCAGGCAGCCAGAACATAGACATCATTGGGAATGGGACCCAGAAATGATCCCTATGCCTGAGTATCTTCTCAGAGCAGAAGATTCTGCCTGCTAACCCCTGTTTCTCTCTCACAGATACTGTTAGAGCTGCTGAGTATTTCCAGCATTTTCTGCTTTTCTTTCTTTGGTGCATTACCTCCCATTAGTCCGTCAAACACATGTGCACTAAATACAAAACCAGGCTGAATCAGTTCTTTCAGAGATATTTGGGTCAATTTTCATGGATTGGTACAAGTCAGTTCAAGATAGTTGAGAACTTGCACAAATTTCCCTGGAAAAACGATGTACAAACAGCAGTCAAATTGCATGCTTTGAATAATTATTTGCAGCTCCAGGAGCAGATCAAGATGGATGGAGGGTATGCAGTTGTGGTGGGAATAAAAAGCTGCGTGTTAAGTGCAATTTGCATGGGTGTGTATGATTAAGGGGCGTGTCAAAAATCTGGAAGGCTTATGGGAAAATTTAAGAGGCATAACAACTCTCAGTCATTTTCGCCAAGGCTGAAAGAGCAGGAATAAGAAATGCCAATAAGTATAAACTTATAAAGTACAAATGAAGAAAGGAATGCAAATATACAGGCAGTTGACACTGCAGGCCAGTACCTGAGCCTCCACTATCAAAGAGCTAAGGAATGGTGGTTGTGAGGATAGTTGCCCTCTGAGCCACACCACAGTCCATAGGTTCCCACTACAACATCCCTTGTACAAGGTGGAGATAGGCATGAAGCTGCAGCTAACTGATACTGGCACTGGCTATGCCCAGTCTATGATGCATGTTAATATAGGTACGATGAGATCATTAGCTACGACTGCATCTGCCTGCTTGTTGATCATGTGAACATAATTCCCAAAGTCAGATGATGTGGTTGGTGAAAAGGTTTTGGCTGTGACCAATTATCAGAAGGTGGTGGCAGCTCACCACCACCTTCTCAAGGTCAACTAGGGGTGGGCAATAAATGCTGGCCCAGTCAGCGAAGCCCACATCCCCTGAATGAATTTTTTTAAAAAATCAGGCTCTAGACGCTGACAGCCACCCTGGCATGTCTTCTTTCATACTGTATCACGTAAAGCATGACATGCATATTTATTGCTGGACTTACCTACACTCCAATTTCACAAGGCAGGAGCCATATTAACGGAAGCCCATTGATCCAGAAGGATCAATGAGTAACTAGACTGATCAAATAATAGGCCAGATTTTACTATAGCAGCATTTGTCAATAGTTAGGTTTGTCCTGCATCCTTTAGATCAAAGTATTTTTGCCCTCAAAATTGCTGAAATTGCAAGTTGACAATGGCACAGGAAGGGAAACCAGGGCATCTAGGGTCTGAGTGAAAGTGGTAACAAATAAGTCATCTCCTTAACCGATGAGATTTAAATATGAGAAAATAAACAGCAGAAGGACTGAGGACGAAGGTGAACCAGAATGGGTGAGTTCAGTGTCAAATCTAGTACAGAAAGATAAATAGAATGAGGAAAAAAGTTGGGCCTAGAGTGATAGAGAAAAAGAGACAGAAGGAAAGCAAGAAAAAAATTACATACTTAAATCTCCCAGGAAATTTAAAACACCCAAAGGAATGAGACTCCATGTTTGTAAAGTTATTTTTGGGCCAAAATAGGTGGGAGGCAGTCATCAACAAATATTGCATTGTGAAAAGGGTACATGAGCTCCTAATTACTAACCATGATTACTTTGGGGAGTTTAGTTCAATTCTACCAGAGAAGTACCAATAACTTCATGATACTTAGTGCGTTATGCAAAGCTAATGGTGGAGTGGCGCAACTCGGACAGGCATTTTGGATATGGTGCATCTGATCTTGCCTCAAGTTACCATACCACTTACGCATAAAGAATGAGGCCTCTTAGTTATGTTGACAGAAAATTCTAGCCCAATACATCTGCAGCATTGTTTAGGTGTGAGAATGCTAAATGTTGATTAGAACTTTTTATCATACAGCAAGGATTTCGCAACAGAAAGGCTATTCCAAAGTGTAGTTGACAGATTTGTCAAATGCCACTTTTGAGAGGGAATAAATGTGTCCTGGCAGTCAGTACAAAATAGGTGGTAGCAAATCAACAGCCTGTTTTGCATTTCCCTAATTTCTTTCAAAGGTAAATCAAGCAGAGCATAAAATTGACTACCGATTCACTACCATGAAAGCAAAATAATGCAGATTCATCTGAACTGGTAGAAAGATCATCAACCTGAAACATTAACTCTGTCTCTCTCTCTCCACAAATGCTGCCTGAGCTGCTGAGAATTTCTAGCATTTTATGTTTTCATTTCGGATTCACTGCCTTCTGTTTCACGCTGGTGACTAAAATGAACTCACACCCCAAAGCTTGCAACTCCGATTAAAACTGGAAAATGCAAGCAACATATTTCACTGAGTTTGCAATCTGTCATATTTACTTCACATAAAAATTACCGATTTGCAGTGATTTCAGCTTTGCTCTCTGTTGGATTTTTCTAGGCGAAACCTTACATTAAAAAAATCTTTGAATCTGCATTTCATTACCACTGGATGTCCTAAGGCACTTGCCAGCCAATGGCATACTTTTGAAGTGTAGTCACTGTTGTAACGTAGGAAAAGCAGCAGCTAATTTCTATTCAGTAAACTTCCACAAACACCAATATAATAACGAGCAATTAATCTGTTTTTCTGATGTTCATTGAGGGATAAATATTGGCCAGGGCACCAGGGATAGCTCCCCTTCTCTTCTTCAAAATAATGCCACACAATTTTTTACATCCACCTGAGAGGGTAGGTGGAGTCTCAGTTTAACATCTCATCCAAAAGATGGCACATCCGATGGTGCAGCACTCCTGCAGCAAGTACTTCACTGTCAGCCTCAATTGGTGTGACAAAAGGTTGAACCAACAACCTCTGACTGAGAGGCGAGACTGCCACCAACTGAGCCTTGGCTGACTTAAATTAAGTCAATTTACCCCCTCTGCATAGAGTTTTGCAGGAATAAAGTAATAAAAACAAAAATCATCAGACAGATTAACTTGATGCACCCATCTTAATTGGTAATACATTTTCAGCAGTAACATCTCCTGGGATCTCAGAGACCACTTCTTGGTGAAGCTGCTTCAAGTTTCAGGCTTCCTCACTTGGATTACTTAATTGGCAAGTGGGCGTTTTGATAACTACTATCAGAAATGGTTTGTCAGAAAAGCCAAAAGGATTTAATCCTATGGATTTTGAAACTGATGCTGCACGATTACAGGGTTACATTCTGGGACACTTATCTGCTTGAAAGTCTGCAAAATTACAATACTACAGGGCAGACGGCCCAACTTTCAAACTCCCAATTCAGTGACATATTATTAGCATTGTTAATGCTTTGTCTCTTAGCTATCTAGAATTCTCCATTTAAGTGAACACCATTGGGGTACTTCTTTACCCCTTACTTTTAGTTCTTGGTGGGGAGCATTGCCTTTTGGGAGTACAGATCAAAAATTTGGGCATGTGTTAGAAGCAATTTTCTAACCATTTAAGATGAATGGTTGGAGCATCAATTGCAGTGCCTATCTTACATTTTTGACAAACTCCTAGTGATCAAGAATCCCTGTCAGAATGAGAAGTCAGAAATAAACCCATTCTGGCCTCAAAATTCCCAGGGGTTCTTGTGATCTAGTGTTGTGTCTTTAGCAAGAGACTGGTAAAACCACGAATGGAATGGCAAAAAGGGCTGAAAGAGACAGCTGTGACATCTCCTTGGGGTTTCTGCCAGTCATCTGACAAAGCTATGATGGGAGACTGGGAGAAATGCCATCGAATTTAAGGGCCACTAATTTCATGTCCCGTTAAAAAAAAAATCTTCCATCAGAGTTAGCACTGATAACCCAATACAAAATGCAAAGTTACGTAAATGATCGCGAACCATTAATTCTCTAATTAAAGTGGAGAAGAAAGAAACATTACCTATTCTTTGGAGACCGAACTGCCCGAAGTCCTTGCCTTGCACGAATCCTTGGTATACAAACGTGCTGCCTGAAGCCTCTGCTGAAACCTGAAAGATAATTAATGAGGTCAATTGTCTCATCAGTACCCAGTACAACCAGGATAAATGGGGAAGGTGGTCCCTGAATTTCCTTCCTGCAACAGTTCCTCGATGGAGTAGGATTTCCGCTTGCCTGATTTACACTCCCCAGGGTCTCTAGCGTTTGCATATTTTGGGCCATACCCATGTCACTGATGGTGCAACTAAAAGAACCAGCTTAGGTAAAGGGGAGGGGCATGGGAAGTTGCTGTGGCAACTTCTGGCCAGCGTTAAATGGGTCAACAGCGTCATCAAAGGAATACAAACAAGCAAAGCAGAGCTCCTATTCAAATAAACAGGTTGACGAAGAACATTAATCAATCTACAATTGACTACATTAGAGAAACTTTTTTTTAAACTTAAATTGCCTTTCTCAAGAGTAATTAGGAATTGGCAATAAATGCTGGCCTTGCTAATGATGCTCACATCCCAGGAGCAGTAAAAAAAACTGCCTCTCCCAAAACCCTGACCAACTCTCTATGTTAGTGATGTATTTAACTGACAACTCCTTGTGACCCAGGTTATTGCATCTTGAGTTTCTCTGTGTTTCCATTAGGTTGTGCTATTTACCTGAAATCAGCCAAACCAGTGCAAAAAAATCTACTAATTTCAAGCACACATTACATTGTGGGTAAATCAAATTTCCAGGGTCAATTGTGCTGATTTAAAAGGCATCGCACTGGAAGCTAGTCCTGACCACACCCCCAAATAAATCAATCACCATGGCACGGTTCCACTAATTGCATTGTTTACTGGCCTTCAAAGAGGCTCTTAAAGTTAAACTTCATTTTTAGTCACAGTTCCACGAGTAGGCAACTTTTAAAAGCATTTTATAAAACACCGTTTTCTCAAAAACTGAATGCTGTCCTCCAATAAAACTGGGAAATATATAATCTCTTAATTTTCAGCTATTTAATATCATGATCTCATAGTGATGGTCAAGACACTTATTAAAATGGCTATTTATTCTGATAAACCTTTCAGAGCTGAATTAATAAAACTGCACCGTGATAACGTTCTTAAATACATCAAGGAGTCTTTCTCATGGAAGAAAGGAAATTCTAAATTGTTGTTCGTAAAACTAGCAAAACTTTGAATGCAATTTGCGCCTGCATGCTGTTTGTTCCCAAATGTATCATCTGACCCCTTATGTTTAACATTGCATTATCAGAAATGTGGAAACTTACAAGTCATTAAAAGGCAGGACTTCAGGGAATAATGGCCATATAAAGGCAAATGGAATTCTAGCTTTTACATAGGAAGCAAATCAAGGAAGTGATATTGAATGAATACTTGATTGATTAGGCTAGAGTTGTGGTTCTAGGCACCCTATAATAAGAAGGGTGTTAAAGATGTGAAAAGATACAGCAGAACAGTCACTAATATGCTATCAGGGATAAAATGTCATAGACATTCAGAAACACAAGAAAATTTATCTTTTTTTCTTTTACTAGAACAGAGAAGATTAGGAGAGAACCTCAGCAATGTTTGCAAAATTGTGAAGTTAACTCGTGAAAGACTTATTTCATTGCTTGGCAAAACAGTAATAAGGAGGCACTAAAGCTATTATCTCTGGAAGGTCAAATGGAGAAGTTAAAAAGACAGATGCCGACAGGCCTGCATTTATATAGTGGCTTTCACAACCACTGGACACCTCAAAGTGCTTTCCAGCCAATGAAGTACTTTTGAAGTGTCACCACTGTTGTAATGCAGGAAACGCAACAGCCAGTTGACCAACTTGCATACAGCAAGCACAAACAACGATGTGATGATGACCAGGTAATCTCTTTTTGTGTTGATTATTGTGGGGTAAATATTAGACTGGATACCAAGGATAACTCCCCTGGCCTTATTCGAAAGACTGAATTTATATGCATTTAAGTTTTGAGTCTGAGTTAAAATATAGTGTCACTTTTTATTCCAATTTCATTTTCCCCAGACCAGAAGTGCTACACAGTGCTGACACTCAGCACCATTAATTTCCAGAGTGAATGACATTTTCCCATTTTTCTGTCCAAAGTGTCTCAAGCACTTAATCTGCTTTGCTGCAATATTTTAACTGTGACATTTGGAGACTGAGAAAGCAAGACACCCTGTCACTACTTACATATCCATCCAGTGCCAGGTTGTCATTCTTAAATTTGTGCACAAACATTTCGACAGGACCACGGATCTTATAAAGTTCAAGAAGAAGGTGGTGTTCTTCCTTTTTGTAGAAACCTGAAAGGTATTAGCACATTCACAATGAGATTAGAAGGTTAGAGTTATTTAATAATTCAGTTTATCTTTATCTTGAAACTGTTCATAACTAGGAAACAAGGGTTGAGGTTAGTCACATATGCTGGATTTTAAATTAAAAAACTAAGGCAAATAGTCCTGACCCATTGTGCAAGGTGGCATTAGGCTTGTAGCGAAGATGGGGTACTTTGGGAAATAAGGATTAAGTGATGTCAAGCTTGGAATATTGAAACCTGGAGATTGTGTGAGTGAAAAGCTAAGGGTGCTAAATACTTCTGCAAATTTGAGATCATGAGAAAAAATTAGTTTGAATAGAAATAAGTATTTTTGTATGGAAGATTCTGGACTGTCTGAATCAATGTACATTTTAGAGGTGATTCAGTTCTCTCAGCTGGCAGTGGTGCTGGTGACAGCATATCTCAATTTGCCAGTCTGCGGTTTCCCAACTATTAACTTCAATTGATGAAACACTGACTTCCTGATCTGTTCTTCTGCTGGGTAAGGCTCTGTGCCAGGATCAAAAATGCATAAAATCAATGCTATATTTTATGCAGTTGCAGGATTAGTGAAACAAAATTGACTTTTGTTGGCAAAATGAAACATGGTCATAGCCACACTCAAATTTTCTTTTCATTGACTTCCAGTTTATGTGCCCATCAGCAACCCATTCTAAGCTCAGCAAACTGCATGGTCACAATGGGATCCATAGTGCCATTAATGCTTTAGTATGCCTACAAAGAAATGCTGAAGTAGCAAACAGATACATTTTCTACATTTACCTTGAGGATAAGCTGTGAAAAACAGTACACAGCGATTTTTTTTCCTGTCACCTTAACGTTTTATTGTATTCCCTTTTTATCCAATGAGTGGAAAAATTTCTCCACTGAGACAGCAGGACACCAAATTACTCACATAGTTTCTGCTTGAGCTAAATCCTGGGAGATACACAAGGCCACCTCTTGCTATCTCTGGTGAATAATGGATGTAAACCATCATTCGATCTGTGGATTGCTGTTTAGACATAGAGTCTGAATACCAGTTCAACTCCGTGACTACACATATTTTCAAAAGCTACACTTGAGCTTGAGCTTCACTTCTGAATAAAGTGAAACTGTCACAATTCATCTTAAAATTAAAGGTATTTTTCAACTTATAACAGAGGAACTTTTAGATTTTACGGAATGAAAGAGCCAATTTCCCCTCTTCTGGAGTGGGCAGTTATTGCAATGACACATTGGGAAGGATTTTGGGTTGGGATCCTGACATCAGTGTCAAATGGGTATGACAGCTCTGTACTATGAGGGAACAACCCATCCGGCAGGAATTTTCCTCGAATTAGCCAATTAGCGGCCAGAGGACAGGCTCACCATCCAATTAAGTATGGCGGTTGGACTTGTGAAGCTGGAGGGCCAATAAGATGCCTTCAACTCAGAAGAAGCCCCAGCCTACACTGCAGATAAGAGAGAAAGAGTGCTCTCCAACTTTTTAATCTCTAAATTGAAAGTGAATTCAGCAGCCAGGCTACCATTTGGGGGAGCCATTCTACAGGGCTGCCTACATTCACAGCTGAACTCCAACAACTGGCATCTCAAAGCCTGCCTGGAGCGCTGGTCCCCTGGGTAGCTGTCTCCAGGTAGCTGGCTTACTCCCTGACACCTTGGGGGCCTGGGGGCTGACTGAAGAATTCCAGTCGGTCTCTGACAACAGGTGTTAGGTAGTTCTAACAACCTATAATTGGCCAGTGGAGGGATGGTGCTGGAAAACCTGACAAGGGCTACAATTCCTGCCCATTATATCGTATCAGAGATGCCTTGTGGGGGTTTCCTGTGTTTATAGAGAATGGATGTACAATTTTGTTACATGATCTCCTGGTGTTGTAAATGTAGCTTGCAATGAAACATACAAACTTGACCATATAGCCCTCAGTCGTAATATATCACCTACCTGTTAATCTAAGCTCCACTCCGCTCTGATCGAGAAGAGTTGCCTTGACTTGACTGGTAGACAGGTTAAAACTGTTAACTGTTAACATGACTGGCTGCCTCTTCCCAAGATACTCATAAGAACCTTTCCAGAGGGAATTCTGAGCAAAGACATTGGCTGGAACTGCAACAAGGACAGAAATAAAATTATAACCAGCCCTTCACATGAACAAGGTCTTTGAAGGTTTAATGTTTTAGTTTGTATCACTGTCGTGAACTCACTCGAAAGTTTGGTACTTGGTATTTCCTTGACTGTTCCAATTGGTCTCCCACTAGGCCTTGTGTCTGCTAAATAAACCCAATAAGAAAAGTTACGGTTGTTAACAACAAAATAACTAAAGTGAAAGTAGATTAAGCAAGGCAGCTGGCAATGAGTTTACCAATTGAAAGATTTAGTCCAAAGCTTATGTCATAAACTTGGTCCTTCCGCCATGGAAAAGATTCTGACAGAGCATTGCTACAGACTGCTCTGTATTGCTGATGGCATCAAAGAGGGAGCTTTGGAGATTACAGAGGATGATAGTACAAAGGTGTAGATGTTTTAGCCACAGGTTAGATCAAAGACTTTACCATCTTAACAAACAGGATTTGGACCTTCATTAACGAGGACGAATTACTTTCTGCTGGCATTTAACAAAGGAAAATGATGCACACATTAAAAGCCACTGACGAGTTACACTTGACATAAAAATAACTGTGTTTTGTAGCTAAAGGCAAAATTTTCACGATGGTGGGCAGATGGGCATGCGCCCAATCCACTCGAGTGTAAAATGACGCGCATTGATGTCGGGCGAGCATCCTATTGTCAATGCGCAGTCAAGCGATATTTCGGTCAGCAGGCGCACGTGAGAGTCGGCAGCACGCCTGCCAACAATTAAAAGGCCTATTAAGGCCATTAGCAAGGATATTAAAAGTAATTTTTCACTGCTCATCCAACCTTATGTTGGGTGGGCAGGTAAAAAGGCCGAGCGGCCTTTGCACTTTTTAGGAAACCTCATCCACGGGTGGGATGAGGTTTCCTAAAGCAAATAAAAATAAAATAAAAATGTTAAAATTTAATTAATAACGTGTCCCTGCTCATGGGACAGAGTCACATGTTTTATAACATTTTTCATTTCTTTATTATTATTTTTTAAAACTCTTCATCACCTTGATGCAGCTCTGTGCCTCAGGGAGATTATCAAGCACGCACTCACGTGCACGCATGAAGTTCGTGCTCGCCCCACTTGCCCTCCTCCCCCTGCCCATACAGGCAGCACTGAGGGCTGCTGCTCGCATTTCATGCTGGGCGGGCCTCAATCGCAGGCAGCGGTCGGCTTTTCGCTCGCCCCCACCGAGCCCGCCCGACAAGGACAAAATTCTGCCCTAAGTTTATAAAACCACCAAGAAATTGAAGCACCAACACCAGCTGCATGCTGTAATGCCTCATTTAAAACAACCAAAAAGGTAAGAACTTCCAATAAACAACCAGAACTGTAGAACAGTTACTCCAAATAACCATATTGGCTAAAATGGGTTTATTGGCACTGATTTGCAATGATTCAATTGCCCCATTTAGTGTGCAGCACTTGCAAATGTGGTTCTATGACAGGTGGGGTTCGCACAGTAACTGGAAACTATGCCAATGTCACATGATGTCAGGTTACAGGGACCTTCACCAGCATTTCTAACTGTAAAGTTAGCATTAAACAGGCAGCCAGCACAAATATATGTGCCAGACATCACAGCTGTCAATGCTTCAGGTCAAGGAAACACTAATGAAACTACTGGGCGGAATTTTGCCTGTCCCGGGATGGTAGGCTAAGAACTGGGAAAGTTACATCATGTCCCCTGTTCCTGCCGCTGGGGAAGTTTCCCACTGCAGGCCAGCATTCAAATTGGCTGCCCACTCAACAGAGGCGTGCTGTCAGTAAAATAATCAAGGCACCTATTAGGAGGACTTATTTTTTGTGCTAGTTGGCACTTTGTCAGTGGTGGGGAAGCTCCCCCCCCGCCCCCCCCCACCAACCCAGCATGTGAAGAAGATGTGCTTCTGCGTGTGCCCATCAAGATCAGAATAGGAAACATGGGCCAGAATTTTTCACTCAGCCGGTGGGAGTGCGCCCGACCCGACCGAACATGAAATGTTGCGTGATGATGTCGTCCGAGCGTGCCGACGTCAATGCGCAGTCACGCGGTAGTTCGGTCAGTGGGTGCGCGTCAGCTGACAATTAAAAGGCCTATTACGGCCTTTAAGTTATCAGTTGTCATTAATTTTTCACTGCCCGTTCAACCTAACATTGTTGGGCAGGCGAAAAGGCCAAGCGGCCTTTGCATTTTTTTGAAACCCTCATCCACAGGTGGGATGAGGTTTCCAAAAGCAAATAAAAACTTTAATTTTTAATTAAAAACGTGTCGCTGCATGTTTTATTAAATATTTCTGTTGTTTAATAATTTTTTGAATATATTCTCCATCTTCCTGAGGCAACTCCGTGCCTCAGGGAGATTTCTCAGCGCCCTCTCACGCGCATGCGTGAAGTTCATGCTCGGCCTGCTCGCCCTCCTACCCCCACTGCTCGCACAGGCAGCACTCTGCGCTCAGCGCTGCCGCTCGTGTATCTCATTGGGCGGGCCTTAAATGGCCCACCAGCATGAAATTGCGGTGTGCTGTCGATCGCGGGCAGCATTCAGCTTCTCGTTCGCCCCTGCCGATCCCGCAGGCCAAGGGCAAAATTCTGCCCTTGGTGTTCAGAAGTAGATATTTTGATAACATTGCTTCCTTCAATAAGGGACCAGGCAAACCTAGTTTGGGATGCAAAACAATTGGGAAAATCATTGATGATTAGGACCTAGCAGATTACTGTGGAACTGCAATGAAATTTTTGAAAGTAATACATACAAGAAACAGGAAAACATAAATCTTACTCAGCTTTTTGTATTGCCAGCATCACATTGTCAATTTCTTGCCAGAATCAGGTTGTTGATGCTACAGTTGACAAAGTGAAGGAGCGTCCTAGATTTACAAGCTCTCGATGAGGAGCAAAGGGATTAATATGAATAAAAATCACGTTCCGAAGTTCATTCATACATGTAAGCAAGGACTGATATGAGCCAGAACCCTGCATATGAGTTGTGTCAGTGGTTGGTCTTCACCTGCTTCTTTATGCAATCACAGTGCCAAATGGTTGTGTATTGATATCAATTTCTGATTAAAGAAAAGCAAATATCTGAGCAGCAGATTATAGTTCCAATTTTGTGAAGCTCCGACTCCATGAACAGCCTCATTCGAATTTTGAATTAATATTAAATTGGTTCCAATGTAAAGTGATACATCTTTGAGCAAGGTTCTGCTGATTTAGCAGCCTTGATGTTACATGTGTTAGTTGGCTTTGTTGGGTAGTCCCCCATTTTGTATTTTCCCCAGCTTTAATGATGGATATCCCTTTGCAGGTCCTGAACACACTAAATAATTGAAGTAAAGCAGATTTTAATTTTAGGACAGTGGGAGGAAAATGTAGGTGCAAAGAGTTATGAGACATCCAGGCCACGTCTATTATTAGCGCAGGCGTGTATACCTTTGTGCATATCCCAGAAAATTGAATACCGCCTCTGCTTCACAAAACAGACTTAAAACTGTAAGGACTTCTTAGGTGGCAGTTTGACTGAGTGATAGCACTTTGCTTTAGAAGCAGAAAGTTATGGGTTCAGGTCCCCCTGCAGAGACGTTAGCACAGGCTGTCACTTCAGTGGTCCAGCGCAGGATTGCTGCATTGCTAGAGATGGTAATTTTAGAGTGAAATGTTAAACCAAGGTTGTTTAAGCCCTTTCAGGTGGACATAATGATCCCAGATCTTCTGGTTTCCAGTAGGTAGTCATAACCCGGAAGATGCGCCAGGGGAGCCCTTGGCTATCCCAAAGCAAGGATTCCATGGGAATTGTCCGGGAAGTTTCAACTTTCAAAGGCAATTCCCCTGTATCTGGAATCCTCTGAAAAGTCTCCAACTTTCAGTTGGAGTTGGAGAATTCAGACGGTTCTGATTTACTTACCCGAATAGTTACCCAGGAAATATTAGACATAAAAAATCCATTTCCAACTCCTTGTTAACTATAGCACTCACAACCGTGACTCTCCACTGGCTCCCCCCAGAACTGGCCCCCCTCACTGAGCGTTCAGCTCCCTTCCTGGCTGCCTGACCACTCCGAAATGCCCCTCAACCCTCCCAATCCACACTGACCCTCTGACTCCCTATCCCAATCCTCCGACTCCCCCTGACCCTCTGATAGCTCCTGATTCCCCCCTGGATGTTCTGAACCTCCCTGACCTGACCACCCTGCCACCTACCGCCCTTCTCACCCGGCCCACTCTACAATCCTATCCAACTGGGTCCCTGCCCACTCTATCACCCTACCGATTTTCTCACACTGATTCACCAACAGACCAAATAGCTATTTAAACGTCCCAAAACTTATCACTGTGTTAGTGAATGAAGACTTACCAGGATACAGCAGCTAGTGCTGTAAAAAAAAAAACGGATGTGACTTGGCTTCCCTCCACAATCCTCCCCTATGCAGAAGGACCCCAAAAACGGGTGCGCTCTGCATTTCTGAAGCGGCCCATTTTGGAAGTGCGGGCCAGAAGTGTGCAGCTCCAGCACCGTGTAAAAAAATAGGAGCGGAGTGGCAATCCAACAGTGATTGCCACTCCTTAGAAGATTCTGCCCAATACTTACCAAGGAACGATCTGAAGAACAAGGGAGTGTCTTGATCAACATTTATCCCTCAAACAACATCACTAAACCATACTTCTGGTCATTTTTGTGGGTACTTGCTCTGCACAAATTAGTTGCTCTGCCTGCCTACATTATAACGAGTGACTGTACTCCAAAATTACTTCATTAACTGCAAAGCACTTTGGTCCTGAGGTCATGAAAAAAATACTACATAGGTATGAGTTATTTCTTTACCACAGCAAAGCATTCATATGGCAGACTCCATTATATGCCACTGCAAGTGACAATGGCTATACTTTCAAGAGTCAATGCTTTCAACATTTTCCTGTTGACAGGGTGCACAGATTTCACCAAGTTGCAGGTTTCCTAAATGACAATGTCACATTTGATGATCTGAGAAGGGCAAATTCAAGCTCCAATTTCCACGTCATGGCAGCAAGAGAGTTGAGGGTGATTTTTTAAAAATTAAAGGGTTGAAGGCAACAATCTTGAGGATCAAATTCAGTAAGCATGAGAAGGGAAAGGTTGCCACTGTCAGCCTACTGTTACCACCCAGTCAACAAGGGTGAACCAACTCCTTTCTTTGTCTCACTCCGGATTTGGTTATAACAGAGTTTGAATTTAAAAGGGAGATGATATTGTCAATTTAATGTATATTTAACGGTCTATAGCTTGGTGCAGGAAATAAGCCCGCCAGATACCTTAAGTTAACAAGTGAAGCATTTGTTTTATTGCTAAAACCCATTCAGGTAAAGATGCAGAAAGTTTTAGCAAAAGGTTTAAAATGTACAAGTATGTCCGAGTACCCACTAATGCAAAAAACAACAGACACACAATTCGCCAAGCGTGCAAAAAAAGTAAAACTTTGCAGAGTGTCAGATATTAAAAACTTGGTGGAGTAACAAGCAAAGTAAAAGAGAATTAAATGAGTATCCAGATGCTTGTTTACAGCTGAAGGGTCCTGGTCCACAGTTGCTGGTGTTCTTGATGTTTCTCACTGAAGACAGTGGTGTTGATTCGGAGTTTAAGAACTCTTGGTTTGCAGCAATGAGGTCTTCTGCTGGGTTTTTCAAATCACAAACAATTCAGCTTTGATGAGAGATGTTTCAGAAGAAAGAGATGGGGTAAGGCTGCTTCTCCTGTGGCAGACTCCCTCAGTATAAAAAGACCAGGGGAAACAGCTCCACCACCAAATTAAATTCTCCACAGGGGAGAAATTAGAATGTTCACTTTTATGACTGTACATAAGTGGCGTGCGCCTGGAGAGGTAGACTTCTTCCATGATTAACGGTGAGTTGCTGCAGTACTGTCTTCTTTGAGGAGAGTCTGTAATTGTCAGCCTATGCTTGAGACTGGGTGGGGGCAGTGCAAGTTGCGTGGAGGATGACCAAGGAAAGGAGGAAAGGCTAGAGGGAGAAGGGTGGAGCAGTGACCAGGTAAAGGTGGAAGAGATAGTGAAGGCTGTCTGGGTACCTTTTAAATATGGCGCCCTTTAAATATGGCACCCAGACCTTCAACCCCATGAAGTGAGGTGACAGCGGGGACAGTGACTTCCTGCCTGCCCCCAAGGCAAGAATTGGGGAGCTCCCCATGGATGCATATTTAAAGAGCTGAACAGTGCAAGATCATGCATGGTCAGCCATCCCACACCGAAACCATCAAGTGTTTTCCTTTACTTGATGAGATTATAGAATACAAAAGCATGGATATAGTGCTGAAACTGTATAAAATGCTGGTTAGGCTATAGCTGGAATTTTGTGTACAGTTCTGGTCACTGCACTACAGGAAGGACATAATTGCTCTGGAGAGAGGACAAAGGAGATTTACAAAAATGTTGCCAGGGCTTGAAAATTGCAACTATGAGGCAAGATTAGATAGAGTAGGGTTGTTTTCCTTAGAGCAGAGGAGGCTTGAAGGGTGACTTAATTGAGGTGTGCAAGATTATGAGGGACCTAGATAGAGTAGGCAGGAAAGACCTGTTTCCCTTACCGAAGAGGCCAACTACCAGGGGGCACAGATTTAAAGTGATTGGTAGAAGGATTAGAGGGTACATGTGGAAAAACTTCTGTACCTTGAGGGTGGTGTTGGAATTGGCTGCCTGGTTGGTTGATGGAGGCAGAAACCCTCTACTTTTTGAAAAGGTACCTGGATCTGTACCTGAAGTGCTGTAACCTGCAAGGTTACGGGCCAGGTGCTGGAAGGTGGGATGAGAATGGACGGCTAGTTTTTCATTTTATTCTTTTTTGGCTGACAAAGACAGGATGGGCTGAATGGCCTCTTTCAGTGATGTAATTTTTCTACGGTTCAATGGTTCTACATTTTCATAGTGCTGCTTTGATCATGGTAGGTGGATATATGGTAAGGAGTAGGGCAGGACGTGAACAGGTTGAGAATGGATGTGATAGGTCTTATAAAGGAAATTAATTCAATCTGATGCAAACTCAGGAAAAACTTAGAGAGGAACTTTAGGCTATTCTGTTGAAGGGCCAGTGGAACTAGAGAGCAAACTAACCAGTTAACCTCAGTTTTGAGGAATAAGTCCACAGGGTATATTTTCTACTTGCTGTACTTACATGGTACATTGGATTGGAAAAACCGTATCTTCACAAACTGGATTTTTCTTTTAAAATTTGGAAGGGCACTGCATTATTTGGACCTTTAGATACTGACCTGGAATTTTATTAATAAGGTCATAAGTTCACCTTGGAACTGTCAACAAGTATGCCTTTTCCAAGAAATCACCTGACCACCATTGAACTTGAGTGGGGTGCTGGGGAGGGGCGGGGAGAGCTGTGCATTTGTTTGCATTGTAATTACTTTAATTGATGGGAAATAAAATTGGTTTAAAAGCAAAAAGCTAGTGAGTTACTGGAAATCATCTGACAGGGATGAGCTTTAAGTTTCTGACTTGTGATTTTGAGTTCAGTTGGGACTAAACTGAGAAAGTAAAAACTGCCCAGCTCACTTTCTTGCCTTGCCTGAAATATCCAGCTAAGAATCCTCAGCTCGCTGGAGCTTGTCTATTTTTTGGAAACCTGAGAGGCTGAGACAAGAGGGATTGACCCAGCTATGTTTTCTGCCATGCCAAAGCTCCATTGGTGAGAATCTCCAGACATCCACCAAGACCAGCAGCACGTCTTTACACGAGGGAGCTCCAGATCGAAGGTGTCAAGATCCTGTGAACTTAATCCTTTAGTTTATAATGCCTATCCCCTAAAGTCCATCTCTACAGAGAAACCTTATCTGTTTATGCTTTGCTTGTTTGTGAGTGTGTGTTTGTGCGTGTTGGGGAATTTTAGATAATTATACTTCCAGAGTACAATTATATATTAACCAGTTCTTGCAACTTGTTTTTTTTTAAAAAAGTTTGTTTAATAATAAATCAATCATTCTGAGTTTATTGAAAGAAGCCTGGTTAAAGTCTCTTTTATTCTGGGTCTAACATTATTAAAGGTGAACAATTGACCATTTTGGTGAATGAATTAGACTTTTAAACCTGCAGAGTAGTGGGGCTAGATAAACTGTGCACTGCTCCCATCCCGGTCGTAACAATAGAGGAAAATTAGGCAGGTGCCTTAAATGTACAGCACACATTCTATAAACTTTAAACAAAAAATTGTTATGGTATCCTTGATTACTTTTAGGGTCTGTAGATAATCCCATCTTTATAAACTGAATGCAAGCCATTACTGTAGGTGTAATTTTATTTGAGCACTAGCATTGTATTACATTAAAAAACACACTATTCATTTTTGATGAATTATGTGGCACAAGATAAACTGTTTTCTATATGCATACAATAACAGAGTTCAGAGCCAGAAGATAAGAATGTGCCACATTCTCTGAAGCAAAGAAATCGGACACAGTGCCACCTGCAGCTCAAATATTCATTTTGATTTTAACATTTTTGTGGCTTCAAAATAAATTGACCGGGGTGGATCATTGCAGGCCAGTGTAATCAGCACACTCAGAATAGGGTCAAGCTGTTTAGTTGTCTGTATGCCCATCAAGCTTGGCTAATATAAAGCAGAGATGTAATCTTATTGCAAAGTTCATGCAGGATGCCCTTTACAACATCAAATATATTTTTGATATTCCACGTCCTTGGGACATCCTTGTGTTCTACCATTTCAAGGTGACTGGAGGAAGGCAAGGCTAATAAGGTAACCTTTGAATACATTGGCATGGTATTAGTGCCTTCAGAATTTAAAATGGGACAATTAATCTCGTCTTTTCTGAGATGGCCCTGTGCTGTTTTCTGATACTGAGATTTAACTTGCCAGACTTTCTGGTCATTTCAAGCCATTAGGATGCTATTTGAATGCACCCCCCCCCCCTTTTTTTTCTCGTATGGCTTCTTTTCAAGCACAATAATGATAGGGTTTTCAAAAATTTGACTTGTGGATGGTGTTACAAATGAAAGATTTGTACAGCACTGAATACAGGACAATTTATGAATTCTCTTTCACTGGTAATCATGTCTGTTTTACACTGAGACGTAGAGAAAACTGATGAAATTCATTGAATCTATCTAGTTTTAGAACATTTTGCTATCTTTCCAGCCTATTTTATCCCAGTTATCTCAAGGCCTACTTGACTCAGGAAAACAGACTCTGAGTATATAAGACCTAATTTTCCAACCACATGCTCTCAGCAGGGAGGCCTGTCTTTGGCAGCACATGGTGCAATTCAGACATGATTGTCTGAAACATTAAACTATGTGCAATGACACATGCTTGAATTTAGGAAATGTGTTTCCAGTGGACAAGACTCCCCTTTGGGAGCACAAAGTTTGAAAACTGTCCCAACGATGGCATCTTTTTTAGTGAATTGCTAAGTTCACTAAACATAAGTTTTCAGATTCCTGAAGTGCGATGGAAAAGTTAATCTGCTTTTAACATATCCACTTCTGCATTCTCTGTTAACTCAAAACAAATGCTGGTCGACCAAAGTTGAAAATTAATAAGCCTCCAGCAAGACAAGAGATTAGAAGTGTCCCCACAGAATTGTGAATATGTGGAAACAAATTTGCAGCAAAAAGTGGTTAATGCCAGATCCATTACCTTCTAAAAGAAGCTGCATAATTATCTGGTAAGAATGAAACTGAAGGCTGCAAAAAGGGAGATCAAATAGTCAGAGCAACACAGTGGTTCAGTGTTGCTGGGACTATGGCAGCATTATCTGTACAAAGCAACTGGCAGGTTTGAATAATGGAGATGTTGATGTGAAGAGATATTCTGGTGTTTTGCTGAATTGTCTTGTGGGGATGGGTGGGTTGGGCTCATAGAGAAATTTGCCAGAACTTTCCTTCAGATGTTTATGTAAGATTCATAGGTTGGAATTTTCCATGCCCATTGGCGTTGGGCGTGTTTGGTGGCAAAAGCAGACAATATGGCAAGAAGGCCAAAAATCAGTTTCATGACGTCATGACACCAGTTTGCAATCATCCGCTCTGCCCATCAATGGCGGGTCGCGTTTCCTATCGGACGTCAGGAACTTCATTGTAATACATCTGCATATCATTATAAGCCCAACTCACTAGAATCATCTCCCCACGCTGGATCATCTGAGCATGTCGGTGTGCAGTCACAACTATACATAAGCGACGTGCACCTGGCAAGCTGCACTTCGCTCAGGACTTTGTTTGCCCCCCTTGCTTCTGGCAGCACTTGTAGTTATCAGCACCAGGCTTCACAGACAGCACCACAGACATCACTTTTAGAGAGGGCTCATGGGCAGATCTATAAATGCAAGACCAACCATAATTCAGGGTAGCTTTTCAACGGCTGCAGGGTGAGGGCTGCACTGGGAAAGTGGGGTATCCTAGGGTGTGTGGGGGCACATGTTGATCTGTGCAAGTGGCCACGAGATGGTGAAGGTTGAGGAGGCAGCCTCCAGAGGAGATGAGGCCAGATGGAGATGTGAGGGTGTGTGTGAGAGAGTGAGTAGTGATATCCCTTGAGCTGGTAGTGAGTGAGATGCCAGTGAATGTGTGATGGGCTTGAGCGTTTGAGTTTAGAGTGATGAAATGGTTGCCTTATCCTGCTGGCACGGGTGAGATCATTCATCCTCCTTCAGCATTGGATAACCAACATCTTCTGTGCAGCATTGGCACTGATCACCACTGTCATTACCTACCAAGCTGGAATGGTAAGATTGCTGGACCTCCTGCGGTCAGAGTGGGAGTACAGGATATCACAGCAGGCATCCACAGTGTCTGAAATGCGTTCCAGGGGTGCATCTCTCTATCGGGGAGCTGCAATCTTCTTATGTTTTGGGGCCATGTTTTCTGTGCAGCAGTCCTGGGCTGGGAGCATTGAGAGGTGTGAATGGGGCTGCACTTTAAATATGACACCTAGTGTGAGGGAGCGATGAGGTGACAGTGTGGCGGGCAAATGAGAGCCTGCCTGCCATCGAAACAGCGTGTTTCCCGGGAATACATGATTAATGAGGCTGGATTGGGACGATACAGTGTGAAAAGCCACCACTGCATCCACCGGGTAAAATGCTCTTTTTCCCATCCGCTACCGCACTTAATGCAAATCTGGGACGATTCCGCCCATAGTTTCTGATAAGGGGAACTTTATATGGTTTGTAAAAGGAACAGGCACAGAGGGATAAATGATTCTTTCTGATTTTGCACATCATCGAATTCATGACCATTAATTCTGTTAATAACACAAACAGCTATAGATTTTTCCACTTCCTGCATCCAGGATCATTGTCAAGCAATCCCAGAGGATGTAACACTTGTTATGTGCATGGTAAACTTCCTTTTCCTCTGTGTTTTTAGTTCACTTTAAACCCTCACAAAATAAATCCTCCATTTCCCACTGGCTAATCCAATCATTTGTAGTTTTGATTTCAGCCAGTCCCAGTAGTCATGTGTGGTAATTATGGTTTTATGTAATGTGTAATATACCTTTAAGAAGGGTGTGAGAAAGGAAGGTCACATGATCTTATATAACCAATAGAAGAGTAGCGCAGGCTACCTCTGTGGTCAATAGTCTGAGTTAGTAAGGAGAAGTATGGAGACAGGGTTTGAGTTGAAGGCACACAAGTGTAGCTGCTGAATACCTTTGTAAATAAACAAAATGAGTTCCACCTAAGAACTGTCTGCTGGTCAACCCTGCCTATTGCACCAACTCAGCCATCCCAAAACAAGCTTGCAACTTTGATCCATAAGTCCCAATGAACCAGTGACCAGGATTCAACATCATGTTTACATGAGTTTTTTTGTTATTCTTTAATGGGAGGTGGGCATCAATGGCAAGGCCAGCGTTTGTTGCCCATCCTTAATTTTCTTTGAACTGAGTGGCTTGCTAGGCCACTTCAGAGGGCAGTTAAGAGTCAACCACATTGCTGTGGGTCTGGTGGCACACGTAGGGCAGACTGGCTAACAGATTTCTTTCCCTAAAGGTCATTAGTGAACTAGATGGATTTTTACAACAATCAATGATAGTTGTCACGGTCACTATTACCGAGACTAGCTTTCAATTCCAGATTTATTTGATTGAATTTTAAATTCCACCAGCTGCCATGGTGGGATTCAAACCCATGTCCCCGGAGCATTAGCCTAGGCCTCTGCATTATTAGACCAATGATAATACCACTGCATAACCATCTCCTTATTAGTCTACCAGTTAAGGTCAACTTGTGCTGAGGTACTGGATGTTTTATACTGAAGATTCTGAGGTATTGAGTCAAAATGGACCAAACTTAGAACCCTTATATCTAGTTTTAAGACAAGAGTTTGCTATCATCATTGCTGACAAGATTCAAAGCCAGTCACAGAAATGAATGGACATTGCATTTAAACAAAGTTCCACTTCCTTTCTCCAGCACAGCTACATTCTGTGTGCACCACTCCAAGCAACTTGCAAAAATTTTTCTTGATTCTTTGCAATGATAATTTTGCTCCGTAAATAAAATTACTCATAATCTGCTCAGTTACTTTGTGTGTTGTCACTCTAATTGATGGTTCCAACATAATATAAAACAAACTATCAGAACCAACAAATGATTGGATAAAAAAATGTTTCATCAATGCAAAAGCACTCAATTACAGATTAAATGGCAGTCTTTGTATTCGTTTTGTGTGCATTTTATTTTAATCGGGAAACAGGACATTATAAAGGGAGCATCTCCTCATCAATACTATTCAATCAAAGTTAGAAAGATTTATGATCATTTTTTTCAGTGGTTTTCAAAATAATTTTTCCTCTTTTGAATATTTTTGTTTCAGCAGTGAACATGAATGATGTCATTTAGAGAAACGGATATCAAGGAACTGTCCATTGAAGGAGACAGTTATGCAACTATGTTCATGGTGGTGCAAGAAGTAACCAGGAGCCAATCTGGCTGAAGTAAAGTGGAGCAAGACTACTTCTCCCAGGGAGAGGGTTAGGCCTAGTCTCTGGATTTAGGCTCCAGTTACAATATTCTGATAGCATCAGGTTAAAAGCAAATCACTCTACCCTGGCACCAGTTAAACCTGAGAGTGAGAGGGAACAGAATTAATATACAACACTGCAGTAATACGTATAACTGAATCTCAGCTGTTAATATCTCACCGCCCTCACAATATATTGTAAACATTTCAGCCAAATCTCTTGCCCGAATGAAATTAACATTCACTTAAATGAACTTATTTTAAATAAAAAACAAATCCAAATGGGTGTTAATTATAATTATTTATTTGATCAAGTGGCACAATCAATAGTGAGGTCCCCTCTAAGATTCAGGCATTATTCTCCTTCTCTATTTGTAGGCAAGCCACAGGTATAGCAAACAGGCCTTGTAAACAGCTTACCGTAACAGAGAGGCTGTTTTCCTGTCCAGCTTCCATCAGATCGACAGGTTCGATGCTCTGACCCTCCAGTAAGGTAGAAGCCAGACTGACATGTGTATATCAAAGTGTATCCCAGTGAAGGCAAATCGATGGACCCTACAGTCACATGAGGAGGAGTCTCAGGTTGTTTGCAGTGGTGTGCTGAAAAGCAAATTTAGGTAATTTTATGATTCTGAAAACCTCATAATAGAAAATGACAGTATATGAAGTACAGTTTATTGGGTTCAGGTGGTAACTTAAATAGAACTTCAGAGCTTTAAAATATGTGTTCTGATCAGCCATTTCAGCTACACTTACTTGCAATTATCAAGCAGGGCACCGGGAACAGTCACTGCCTCCTGTACATGACGATGGATATAAGGATACACCAATACTAAAACATTACATATTTAACTTGTTGAACACTGGCTGCTATTGTCATCTCCTAAAATACAGGGCCACAAAATTTGCTTTCCATTAAAAAGGAATTGGGCCTGATTCTCCTCAATTATTTTCACCTGGCCATTAGTCATGTAAAGTACACAAACTGTGCTCTGCCTGAAAATGACCTGTCTCTATATTTCTGGGTTCAGGCTTTTTAAATAGTTCAGCCAATCCCTCAATGCAGGCTAATCTCAGCCCTGGGCAGGTCTAGTGACTGGAAGTAGGAGGGAAATACATCTTCTGCTCTACTTTAGAAATGGGAATGGATCTTTTTTGTCCTATCCAATAACAGCACAACAATGTATTTGGATTCCAAATATGGTGCCTGGTAAATGGTTAAAAAAAGTACAAAATACCTTTTCCCAGTTCCATCTTCTTGCAGCCTTTTCATTCTGAGATCCTCTGATCGGAACAGAGCTAGACATAGTTATCCTTGACTTTCTGTTGATTGGGCACCCACCTGGCATTGCCAGAGCAAAATAGGCATTAGGTTCTTTCTGCCTCATTTCCATTGGATGGCCTCACTGGTACCTGACCCATGTATAAACATTCCAATTTACACTCCGAGGGAATCAATGTTCAGGCAAAATATTCATGAACATCAGCCCAAACCCCCACTTATTCATTCTTCCTCTTTGAGGCACTTTCTGATTTACATAGAAACATAGAAAATAGGAGCCTGCTCCACCATTCATCATGATCATGGCTGAGCATCCAACTCAACAGCCTGCTCCTGCTTTCTCCCCATATCTTTTGATCCCTTTCATCTCAAGAGCTATATCTAACTCCTTCTTGAAAACATACAATGTTTTGGCCTCAACTTTATGTGGTAGCAAATTCCACAGGCTCACCACTCTCTGGGTGAAGATATTTCTCCTCATCTCAGTCCTAAATAGTCTACCCCATATCCTCAGACTGTGACCCTTGGTTCTGGACTCCCTCACCATCGGGAACATCCTTCCAGCATCTACCCTGTCTAGTCCTGTTAGAATTTTATAGGTTTCTATGAAATCCCCCCTCATTCTTCTGAACTCCAGAGAATATAATCCTAACCGACTCAATCTCTCCTCATATGTTAGTCCCGCCATTTGCTGTGTGTCACTCCTTATATGAAAATGGCAGAGACCCCAGTGTAAAACCTGTCCTATAGTTTTATAACAAAGTGGCAGGAAAGCATGAGAATAGTATCAGCCACACCAAGCCTCATAGCAGAGAAGAGAGAGAGTATAGATGTAGTTCCTTGCTGAGCCAATGTTGCTGCAGAATGTGTCAGGTCAAGAGGAAGCTCACATTTCAGTCATCAACATGTTTTCTTCATGTTGTTCCGTGCACCACAAGAGTGAATTTCACAAGACATGTATGTGCATTATTGTTGTTTTCAGCTGCAAATGAAAAACTTTCTTGGAGAGGGGGGGATCAAAAGGTCCTTCTGAAGTGATTCAAGAATGGAAATGGGTGAACTGCTGAATTTGTTCTGTGCTAAGCATAAGGAATTGCTCATGTTTTGACACATTTCAGCACCAACTGAGGACACACTGCATCAACCAGCAGGATGCGTGAGCTAACTTATTTTTCATTTCCTGATAGTGAATTGTTAATTCAAGAGAGTGTGAACTTACAACAAATTCCACTGAATGCTGAGATTTAACCAAGACCCAAAAATGGACTTACAAATGCATTCTGGTTGAATGCCACTCCAGGTAAGATTGGCAAGACATGTGCGCGTGGTTGATCCAAGAAGAAGATAACCTTTCTGGCACTTGAAGCCCACTGTACTTCCAACCTGTCTCAGAATGAACAAATACATGTTAATAAACCAGATGATGAATGGATGTTTAAAAAATCCAACCAATTTAGAAATGTACATATTTCATAATGTGACTGAACATAGTGGATCCTTATTATTATAATTTCAATAAACTTCTTTTATGAAATTAAAACTCATAAGACATGATTTTTTTTTTTTTACTGGTGCTTGTAACCAGGACCAAAGAGAAAGATTTGTTCCAGTGACAGGCTTCTGATGGCAAGGCTCCATTGCATCATAAACAAATGGATTGCCTCAGGTAATTAATTCTAAATTCCTGCTTACAATTAAACTGATCTTAAAGGGGATCATCACTTTTGGGAAATTATCAGCATTGCTTTCCATGCCTGTTTCACTTTCACTTGGCATAATCACAATAAAGCTGGTGCCAAGATCAACCCCCATGAAAATACAAGCAAGTTCCCTTATTAAAGATCACCGACACAGAAAATCTTCCATCTCTGGTGACCATCGCATGACAATCCCCACAGTGATTTAAAGGTGTTGCTTTTGTTCAGTTCTAATAACGATCTGTTTAATGGGCAGCAAAATTATTTCTGCTAGCTTTTTGGCAAAACACATCAGCATATAATGTGGAATAAAAATAAAATCCATTTTCAGTTAGTTATGTGATATCATTGATATTATATCTGGTTAAAAATGGCGTACCAGCACAATGACTCTGATATCATGTGGTTCATGTAAAAGTATGTCCAAGTACTGCACACAAGGATGTTGTGGACACCAAACAGGAGAAAGAAAATTATGATCCAGGTTGTTGAGTGGACGGGGGGAGAAATTGAAAACATCGTTCATCACAGGTCACAGATGGATAGTTAGGAGGCATTTAAAAGCAGGGAGGGAGAGGGATAGGCAGAGGCAAAATGATTAGGAGGTAGGATTCCTGAGAGCAAGGCCGTGTTGACTAAATGATTTGCCTCCACTGGTGGAGGGTAGGGGACAAGGAACTAAATGAGAGGAAAGCAGGGTGGGCATTGAGGTATAACCGCAAAAGAATTCTCAGGTAGAGTGCAGGGAGGTCTTGACATGATTTAAAGTGGAAATCAGCACAGGAATATTGGAATTTTATTAAATCACCAGCGGAATCTATCAAGCAGCTTTATATTCTTTCATAGTACATGAGCATCACTGGTAAGGCCAGCACTTGTTGCCCATCCCTAATTGCCCTTCTTGAACTGCTGCAGTCCAACTGGTGCAGATGCACCCACGATGCTGTTAGGATGGGAATTTCAGGTTTTTGACCCAATGACAATAAAAGAACAGCGACATAGTTCCAAGTTAGGTTTGTGTGTAGCATGAATGGAAACTTGCAGGCGGTGACATTCCCATGGATAGAATTTTCCCAGATTTGCACTAAGTGCAGTAGCGGGCAGATAAAATGATATTTCACCCGTCAGCTGCAAAGGCGTGTTTTCACATCGTATTGTCCCAAACCAGCCTTATTATTTATGCATTCCCGGGAAACACACCAGTTCCATGGTGGGTGGGCTCTCAGTCGCCCTCTCACCATCACCCCGACGTTGCATTATACCGGCCGCCATGTTTAAAAAGCAGCTGACAGCAGACCGCTCATCGCTACCAGTTCACCACAGCTGCCCAGGAGACATGGCCATCAAAGGAAAAAAGAACACAGCCCCCCCTGGGATGTCCTGTACCCCGACCCTGGCCACAGGATGGTCAGCAACGTGACCAATCCTGCTTGGGAGCTAATGGCAGCGATATTGAGTGCCAATGCCCTTCAGGAGAGGACAGCCACCTAGTGCCGCAAGAGGATGAATGATCTCCTCCGTTCCACCAGAATAAGTCACTCTTTTCATCACTCTCAACTCACACACTCAGAAACCCATCACACATCCACAGGACCCTCACTCACTGCCAGTTAAAGGGAGATCAGCATTCAATCTCTCACACACGCCTTCATTGTCCTCATCCCGTCCATGGGACCACTCAGCACCTGTGCAGACCAGGCACATCTATCATCTGGCCCAGCAGGCATCCTGCTTACACATTCTCCGTCTCTATTCATGCAGGACAAGCTGACACACAAGAGAAAGAGGTTGCAGACTGGTGGCGGAATGCCCAAATTCAAGATCCTCATGGACTTTGAAAACAGAGCCATCCAGCTGGCCAGCAACAACCTTGTCAGGTCCTGTGCTGACAACGAAGTGGGCACTGCTCTACCAAGTGAGGGTCCAGCAGTGCAACATCAATCAGTCCACTTTCACAGGCTACTACCATGCACTAATTATCTCTCCTGCTTTCGCAGGCACATCTGCCAAACAGCCAACAGATTCAATGACCCAGGGCCTCTAATCAAGCCCCGAAGAAACCTCCGAAGGGGAATCTGAAGGCACCCTCCTTGAAGCTCCGTCACAGCGCTCACCCACGTCCTCCACCAGTACAGGGACACACACTTCAGTGGAACCAAGCTCGAGAATAGGCACGGGATCACAATCTGGTGAATACACAGCAGGTGGGGGGCAGCGACTTCCCAGGTCCCTGGCATTCAGAGGCCTGCTGGAGGCCAGGAACCTTTTGAGTCCATGTCAGAAGATGAGCCTCTGGACTCGGTCATGTCACAATTGCTGGAGCTGCAAAGACGAGCTCAGAAACATCAGGAAGGGATGTCCGCTGCACTCCTCAGATTGCAAGGCACAATGGAGCAGCCTGTCCATCTTCAGGTTGAGGTGATAGCACCGGCATTGTAATGCACCGAGGTCAACACTGGTAGGATGGTGGCCGCCATGGAGACCGTGGTCCAGGACGTCACTCCTGCACTGCTGCGCGGGCTGAACTCCATTGCTGATGCAATAGTTGACTTCCAACAGTGTGTACGCAACAGAGGTGCCGGGCGGCTCGATCTCACTCCAGCTACCCCTTCCCCTCATGGAGTCAGCCAGAGGCCCTCAGGTACCCATAGGGAGGAGGATCAGCATGTGCACACCCCAGGGTCATCCATCCAGGTGACTCCAGGAGTGTCCGGCCCACCCTAATACCCTATTCCTGTGATCTCCACAGCTCTAGCTTCACAGACTGAGGAGGGTGCCACTGCCACACAGCAGGACCCTGAAAACAGGTCGGGACCCTCCAAGTCTTGGCTCTCCAGAGGATGCCTGCCAAACTCATCACGAACAGGGAGTCGCAGTCAGCAGGCTGCCTCCACCTCCACCTCCACTGTGGATATCCAGGGAGCACCAAGATGTAGCGGCAGGGTTAGGGCAATTAAGGAAAAGTAGTTGCACAGCCTAGGCAAGGGTGTTCGTTACTTGTACATACTGTTCACTTTTGCCAATAAACTCCCAAGAATGTCTCTCTGCCTGTGGCTCCTTGTTTTGATAAGCAGTGTTCTTGTTACTCGGATATGAAACCTTTCTGCATAAGATAAAAGGCAGGTGTCTCAGTCTGTGCTCTGTGTTCTGTGCAGCCCTCAGACCACAGTGATAATACGGCCTCATACTCCCTGGAAACATTATTGATGCCTGCACCTCGGCGATGCTGGTCATTGTTGCCAGAATGTAGTGGGCAGATGCCACATAGTTCTCACATTCTCTCAGTGTGCTCTCAGGACATTTAAGGTGGGGCTGGCCACCATCACACCAGCGTCTGTGACCAATAATGCTGTGCACCAGTTCCTGAAGGGCTCAGGTGGTGAAGGCACAGCATCGGATGTGTCCAAAGTTTCACGGCTGCGTCTCTAATGGCCTTGATCATGGAGTGCAAGTGAACTGCCCTCGGCCAGACAGGAGTCAGACATTCTCAGAGGCCATGGGAAGATCTATGGAGTGTCCTCACTGCATGTTGTCATCATCCCCCTGAGATCAAGTGACTATTAGGGCCTCCACTACGTCTCCATGACAGGAGCATTCTCACAGAGGGTATTGGCGCTGCCATAAGTCAGACTGGAGTCAAACACTCACAACTATGATGTGAGGATCTTACTGCATGTCGTCATCATCTTCCACAAATATGGCAGCTATGAAGGCCTCCTAAGCATGCCTACCTCATCTAGCCAGTGCAAGAGCCTCATCCCCGTCATCGTCACCACCGAGGACCTCCTCACCCTCATCCCTGCTGCCATCCTCCTCATCCGAGGAGACCTCCAGCTTCTTCATTTCCTCCTCAGCCAGCTCATATCCCTGTTGGAGCACCAGATTGTAAAGGGTGTAGCAGATGACAATGATGCGTGATATTGCAGGGCTCCACCAGACCAGTCCAGGTACCGAAACCGCATCTTCAGCATCCTGATGGTCTGCTCCACCAAGTTGCGAGTTGCGGCATGAGTTTCATTCTAGCGTCACTCTGGTGTAGGCTGAGGCTGCAACATGGCTGTCATCATTCACGGCCTCTGCCCTTGTCCCCGAGGAGCCATCCTTGCAGTTTCTGTGAACCCTGGAAGACTGCAGGGATCTGCAAGCAATTGAGGATGTAGGCATCATGCACAGTCCCTGGAAACTGTGGCACATACTTGCAGGATATATTTCTGGTGGTCACATACCAGCTGCACGTTCATTGAGCGGAAGCCCTTGCGATTTAAGTAGTTCACTGAGTGTAGTGACGGAGACCTGAGTGCCACATGGGAGTAGTTGGTTGCACCCTGCACCTGTGGGAATCCCGAGATCTGGGCGAATCCAATGGCCCTTGCGTCCTAGCTGTCCCGGTCCCGGGCGTAATGCACAAAGTTGTGTGGCCTTGAGAAGATGGCATCTATGACCTCTTGGATGCATTTTTGGGTGGCGGATTGTGAGATCCCACAGAGGTTACCTGTGGAGCCCTGAAAGGAGCCACTGGCATAGAAATTGAGCATCGCGGTCACTTTCACAGCCACTGGCAGAGGATGCCTTCCATGTCCCCTTGGTGCCAAGTCATGGAGTAAGTGGCAGTTATGAGCGGCCAGGTCCCTAGACATGTGCAGTCTTCAGTGACACTGGTTCTCAAGTCATCTGCAGGGATGACAGGTGGCGTCTATAGACCCTGGGTGTCACTAGGCACCGACCGGCCACAGCTCACTGTCGCTCTTGGGCAGCGTGTGTGGAAGCCCCAGCAGCCCCTTCTTCCTGAGGTTGCTGCTCCTGCTTTTGCTCGGCCAGGAGCCTCAGTCACTCTCTCCTCCATCTTCTTCGCTCTCTGCAGGCCATCAGGCATACAGCTAGGTCACCAGGATTTATGGTCCTGACGTGGTCCTCCTGCAGCATGAAAGAGAGATAGAGCCATGGTTAGCATGGATGAACTTAGCATCCTTTCCTGGCCCTATGTGACTGCCACTTAACGCTTCCCTGAAAGTGCTGGCCACCCCTTGGATGGCCAGAGATGAGTGCACTGCATGACTGCTCTGTCAACCTGCGACATGGAGGATACTGGTCCAAATCAGGATGCTGAGATTGCAAGGGGCTGTAAGCGTCTCCAGCAGTGACTGCTAGATGGCCAGTGTTGGCGAGGAGACTGTACAACTTGTGCAGTCCAACTGCTGGGCGGTCCAGTAAAGTGATCGCAGACTCACAGTTGGCGGGGGGGGGGGGGGGGGGGAGGTCTGGAGGGCTTGATGGCACATTGGTGCCTCCGCATTGCTTGCGTGGGCGGGCAGGCTAGGAGCCCGAACCTAATCATATCACTGCCTGAATTGTCTGAGTTGCAGAGGGATGGTCAGTTTATACAGGTGTCCCTACTGCGTGGCCACTTCCCTCACCTACCCTGCCCCCCCCTACCTCGCTTGCTTGTGCGCGGGATCCACGCCAGTGCAGCAGTTGGACCCCGGACACCCCCACCCCAAAAACAGTCGCTCCCATGGCAGAGCAGCAGTTGCCCCTGGACACCTACACCCACCGAAAACAGTCGCCACCATGGCAGGGCAGCAGTTGCCCCCGGACACCACCCCCTTGAAAACAGTCATCTCCGAGGCAGGACGGCACTTCACCCAGACCCCATGGCATCCCTGAAGCCTGCAAAGCAACAGGCAACTCTGGCGAGCTGTGGAAAACGATACTGTTCACTTGCCTCAGTTCCCTCAAAGCGAAGCTCGCAAACTGCACACCGCCTGTGTGCTGTTGTGAAGCATGATGATGTGCTTTCCTGCCAACGTGGACGGGCGATCCGGCGGGGGTCCAGAGCCTGTTAGGATGGTCATTTATGAGATGCTGATGTATTACAATGAGCTCTCCACCAAACGTTAGCAGGAAACATGGCCCGCTATTAGCGGGCTGAGCGGACAATCGTGACCTGCCTTCCCATCATTGTTAACCAGCTGGCGCCATATTGTCTGCATCCACCACCTATCATGCCCGCTTGCAACAGGCATGGAAAATTCTGCCCCATGTGGCTGCTGCTCTTGTCCTTCTAGGTGGCAGAGGTCATGGATTTGGAAGGTACCATCGAAGGAGCCTTGGTGAATTGTAATAGTGAATCTTGTATATGGTAAACACTGCTGCCATTGTGTGCTGATGGTGGAGGTGAATATTTAAGCTGGCGGACGGGGTCCAGGTCAAGTGGGTTGCTTTGACCTGAATGGTGTTAAGCTTCTTGAGTGTTGTTGAAGCTGTCCTCATTCAGGCAAATGGAGAGTGTTCCATCACACTCCTGACTTGTGTCTTGTACATGGTGGACAGGTTTTGGGGAGTCAGATGGTGAGTTACTCACCGCAGAATTCCAATTGTCTGACATGCTCTTGTAGTCACAGTATTTATATGGATAGTCCAGTTCAGTTTCTGGTCAATGGTAACTCCCAGGAGGTTGATAGTGAGGAATTCGAAGCAATGTCATTGAATATTAAGTGGGGATGGTTATATTCACTTTTGTTAGAGATGCACATTGCCTGGCACTTTTGTTGCATGCATGTTACTTGCCACTTATCAACCAAAGCATGAATGTTGCTGCATGTAGACACAGACTGCTTCAGTATCAGAGGAGAATGGTACTGAACATCATCAACGCATATCCCACTTTGACCTTATGATTGAGGGAGGATCATTGATAAAGCAGCTGAAGATGTGTGGGCCGAGGACACCATCCTGAGAAACTGCTGCAGTGATATCGTGGGACTGAGATAATTGGTTTCCAACATCTTCCTTTGTGCTAGGTATGGCTCCAACGAAAGGAGTGTTTCCACCACCCCCCCCCCGATTCCCATTGAATTCAAATTTTGATCAAGCTCCTTGATGACACACATAGTCAAAGGCTGCCTTGATGTTACGGGCGGTCACCTCACCTTACCTCTTGAATTTAGCTCATTTATGCATGATTGGACCAATGCTGTAAATGTGGTTTAGAGTCGAATGGCCTTGGCAGAAGTCAAACTGAGCATCAATGAGCAGGTTATTGTTGTGAAAGTGCCATTCAACAGTACTGTCAACAACACCTTCCATCACTTTGCTGATGCTTGAGAGTAGACTGACAGGGCAGTAATTAGCCAAACTGGATTTGTTCTGCTTTGTGGACAGGGCATACCTGAGCAATTTTCCACGTTGTCAGGTGGATGCCAGTGTTGTAGCTCATCTGGCCTTAGAGGGTGGGGTGTGATGTTTGCATCAGGATCTGCACCAGGCTTTGTGTTCAAGAGAATATTCTGAATGTGGAAAAATGCCATCAGTGATGGCAGATGCAGGGTAAATAGTTTAGATCAGAGCTCAAGAGGACACCAACAGTCATGGTGATTGATGCAATTGGAGCTAGGCATACATGGGTGAAGGTAAAGTGTGCAGCTGGTGGAGATTGAAGGAATGTTGGAGGAGGAAGGGAGAGAGAGGAGTTTGAAATCAGTCTGACTGCAGACAGGGAAGTATCAATAGAGCTGCATGTGGAGGTACTTTGGAGATTGAAAGTGTTTTGAAGAAGTGTTAGAACAGATATTTTAAAGGGGCAGAGGAGAGTGGAGGGTGGAGATATGTAAGGGAAAGGGAATGAGGAACTGATTCGAAATCATCTTGTTTGTAATCAATACTGTGTGATTATGATGAGAACCTGTGGGCCAAACAGGCAAGGCAGGGCAGGGCAAGTGGGTGATAAAATCATTAAAGATTAGATTTCATTCAGTGTAAAACAGAGAAAGAAATAGATTTTGGTAACACATGCAGCAAGAGGTCTGTGGAATGGAGAGCAGTAAACAATACGAATAATTAAGGACAGGCAGAAGGGTCTTTTGATTTGAAGTAAATGGTAGCAAGTACAGAAATATGTCCAGATGAGCTAGGTGCCAATCTGCATCCATGGGAATGGGAATGTGAAGATTCTGGTAGGAGGTGATCACTGTAAAAATCACCATCAGTCAATAAAATTTGTCTTAGAGCTCACATTTCAAAGTAGTTGCAAGATAAATAATGCCCGGATTTTGCCATCAGTGGCAAAGGAATAGTGCCTGCCATTCACTACTCTGACAGCTCTCCACGGTTTTTACAAACTTTTGAGCAGAGATTTGCTGTCATCAGGCATATGATCCAGTACAGCAACACCAGCACCACCCCCTCCCCCCACAGGGCATGTGTGAGCAGAGCAAGCAACAGTGTAGCCCTCCAACCAAACGGATTGAAAAATCCTCAATGAGGCATGCAGAGTAGAAACTAGGAAGTATAAACAATGAAGTACAAATTAAATTTAAATCATGTTCAGAAAATGAAATAAAGAGAGGGAAAGAATGAAGGGATTAGGAGAGGAAGGTAAGAGAGACATAGAAAAAGTAGAAAAGACATTCTAAAAGAAAAGCCTTCTACCACAAATTAAATGCTGAGGTGACAGTTGTAAAATTAATTTTTCAGTGCCAGAGAGGTTGTTCAAAATTACTTGTGATTCATCGCATCATTAAAATTCAAATTATAACTGAGTGCACCAGCTTCTCTATTTCATTTGTGTAACTGAAGTCCCTTACCCTTGGAACCATTCTCATGACTCTTTTCTGCATCCTCTCTAAAGTCTTCACATCCTTCCTAAGGTGCAGTGCCCAGAATTGCCTACAATCCTCCAGTTAAGGCTGAACCAGTGTTTTATAAAGATTCATCATGACTTCCTCACTACTGTATTTTATGCCTCTATTTATAAAGCCGAAGGTCCTATATGTCTTTTTAACAGATAATAATAATATTATATATACCTCCATCATTATTATGCACAGTACAGTGGCGTAGTGGTTATGTTACTGGGATACTAATCCAGAATACTGGGTAAATAATCAAGAAAATGAGAGCTCAAACACCACAGTTTGAGAATTTACATTCAGTTCAAACAATCTGGCAGTTAAAAAGCTAGCAGTAACTATGAAAACATTGGATTGTCGTAAAATCCCAATTGGTCTTTAAGGGATGAAAATTTGTCACCCTGCAGTGGCTAAAGAAGATGGCCTGCTACCACCTTCTCAAGGACAACCAGGGTTGAACAATTAATACCGCCCTTGTGCATCATGCCTACATCCAAAGAAATAATAATTAAAAGTAAAGTTACTGTGCAGTACTAGACAGTGAAATAAAAATTGAATATGCAAGAAATTCACAGCAGTCTCATCTACAACTGAAGAAACTGAAGCAACTCACCAAAACTCCTTTAACAGCATCTTCCAAACCCACGACCTCTACCACATCAAAGGACAAGGGTGGCAGAGGCATGGGAACACCATCACCTGCAAGTTCCCCTCCGAGTCATTCACCACCCTGACTTGGAACTATATTCCTTCACTGTCGCTGAGTCAAAATCCTGAACACCCTCCCTAACAGCACTGTGGGTGTACCTACACCGCATGGGCTGTAGCAGTTCAAGAAGGCAGCTCACCCCTTCTCAAGGGCAACTAGGGATGGACAATAAATGCTGGCTTGGCCAGTGAAGCCCACATTCCTTGAATGAATAATAAAAAATGCAAAATTTCCCCCTCACTCCCTCCATCACCCATGCACTGCTTCTTTAACGGCACCTCACAAGCCCACAACCTCTTTGGCCTGGAAAAACAAAGGCAGCATAGGTATTACTTGCAAGTTCCCCTCCAAGTCACTTACTGTCCTGATTTGTAACTATATTGCCATTCCTTCACTGTCCCTACCTCATAGCATTGTGAGAGTACCTACGCCACACAGATTGCAGTAGTTCAGGAAGGCAACTCATCATCACCTTCTCAACGGCAATTAAGGATGGGTAATAAATGCTGGCCTTGCCAGAGATGCCCATATCTCACTAACGAGTGAAAATATTTAATATTAAAGCTGATATGCCAACATATGCTGTTGTTATATATATACCAATATATGCTGTTGTTCTTTACAGCCTTATCATTTTAAACCTTCATCAGAAGCTAGTACCATCATTCTAACAATATGGTCCAGGCAATGTTTGGTCTCCCAAGTTGAATCTCTCAGAGAATGAAGCTTTTGCAGAGAAACATTTCCCATCTTTTACGTTTACAGTTTGTTTGGGTTCCACTCCAGTTACCAGCAGGTTGTCTTTCTATAACGACCATAATTGTCTGTCTTTGCACTCCAAAACTAAACACTGGAGTACTAGTGAGTTCAGCCACTCTGCTTAAACTGGTAAATACTGTATGATATTTAACTGGTGTAATTGTGTCAGTGTACCACTCACCTGGTAACCTTGGGAATTGTTCTGTATTCCAAAAATGGGTACACCTGGGTCAACACAAGTGGTGTGTGTTGAATCTTATGAGAAACAAACATGAGATTAATGTGCTATTCATATCATTCAATATTCAAATCAAAATTTGAAAAAGAAACACATGAGAATGCAGCACAACAATTTTTCATTCTGGTGCTGCAACTTGGTAAATTTGGAGTTTGCAAGGAAACTGTAGGGTATTGCAACTTAAAAGACTAAGGAGACACAACAGTAAGAGGTAGGGGAGTGAAATTTGAAGAATCAGACCAAACAGATCCCTTGCATCATTCCTGCTTACTGAATCAGTAACCATCTGGCATTGCTTCAGAGGACATGGGAAGAAGACCAAAAAGAAAATCATAAGGTAGAGGTTACTTCAAGACCCTCTCATAATCACTCAGCATTGGAAATCATAGGTACATGTTTCCTACACACTTTCTTGGCATTGACAGACTTACAGTTGAGAGGTAAAAAACAAAGACTTGCATTTATATTGTGCCTTTCACATTCACCTGATATCTCAAATCACTTAAATATAATAAAATGTTATTGGTGAGCACATTGGGCAATCAGTTTCTGCTGGTGCCACAAATTTAACAATATGGTCCAGGCAATGTTTGGTCTCCAAGTTGAGTCTCTTACTGAATAAAACTTTTGCAGAGAAATATTTCCCACTTACCCATACAGGTTGGCTGGGTTCCACTCCAGACACCATCAGATTGGCAAAACCTTCGGGATGATCCCACTAGTACCAATGGCGGATTACAGGTGAAGAAAACAGCAGATTTGTATGTAAACCCTCGGTCTTCCCGCCTTCCTTGAGCCGGAATTCCTGGGTCTCCGCAAAACACAGCTAAGAGCAGTAGAGTGACAGGCGAAAGACAAAACTCAGTACTAAGAAAAAACAATCACTTAGATGTTCATCTTTGAAATTGTACATTTGGTGACTATTAGGACATGCTTGGGCTAAGAAAAATATCATCCTGCCTGTCTTAAGCATTGATCTAGCTGGGCTTGCATCTCAAGGTTAGGAAAGGGAGCTGACTATCAGAGAGTAGGAGATATGATAATTAGAGGGCTCTGATTCTGATGAGGAACATCCACTGAAGTACAGAGTTGCAGTTTAAGCTAATACCTTTTTAAGGATCTAATAATCTGTCAACTATGTGCTTCAGTGCCTTATACAAAGACCATCTTTAGTGCCCTTGACAGCGTGAAGATTGTGCACTGTCATTTCAAGGTGACAAGTCAGAAGAAAGCAACAACAGGTACTCAAACTAGCTCCTCCACCCCAAAAACCGTCCAGTCTCCTATCATAGCAACCAAGTGGTTCTTCAATGAATAAGGAGTTTTTTCTTTCTTACATTAATCAGAAGTCTATTCTATGAGCTGATCATTCTTTGTGTGTAGTTCCTGATATCAGTCCAAATTGTTATTCTGCCAGTTTGAGATTGCTCTCCTTTGTTCTGATATTCTGTTTTAATTTGGAGTAATTTTTCAGATTTACTTTCCACTATTCAGTGTACCTCAGTGAGGTTCCCATTATATCCTTGGGCCTTTTCTGTTCCATTACTCCATATACTTGAGCTTTTATATGTTATATTATTTCCATAAATGAGCCTTAGCTCCCGATGGTCTCAAAAGTGTTAAAAATTAGTCAATACATTGACAGGTTTCAGCTCAGGAGCCTAGGATAACAAATGGAAAACTTTCTGTAAATTTCTTTAGCTCCTGGATTTATCACACATTTCCTTTGGAGATTTCTTCTGTCTTTGAGAAGTGGCATGAAAGCATAGCAGACACCAACGAGCAAATTTCTTGAACAAAAGGTCGTAACAGTAATATAATAAACGTCTATATTTATAGTAGATATTATACCAATCCAGGAAAAGCACAATGAATGAACACAATCTTTGAGCCATGCTATAATTTTGTCATTAGTTTTTAAGTACACAGTTATTTTTGAATATATTTTCCAGCTGTGGGAGCTAACTGGCTTGGCCCATCTCTCTGAAGGTTCCAAATCCATTCCCTGATTTGGACAGTTTAACTTTTTTAATTGGATTTCTTGGAGATTGTTAGATACAAGTAATTGTCAACTTAGTTTAATAGGAGTGCCAGTCTTGCACGTAGAACAAATCACACAGCATGTTTACATTTGAATTATGTGGCTATGTGCCTCCCTCGAGCAAATTTGCCCAAAGATAACTGAACAAAAATTTGCATTAAGTTAGGATGGGGATATCCACAGCTGTATATTTTAAAATGTTGGATTAAATGGGCTATCCAATTCAAAATCAATAACAATGCTTTAATTTTGTCATATTTCCATTTTAGTCATCTCCTTTCAAGGTTTAATAGTCTAGGTTCCTGCAGTCTCTCAAGTCACCCAGGAAGTTTTTTTGTTGTGTGTCAGTATCCTGCCATGAATGCTCTTAAGGACAGTCTATTTGCATTAGCCTTTCAGACCCATACTTGATTTAGAGCATCCAATAAACCCTGTTTCATTGCAGCATATACAAACCATTGATTTATCTTGGTCCTGACCCCATTCCAAAACCTAGGAATGAGTTCATTTGTATAACAGAAGCAGTTTCTATATCACTAACAACCCTACTGAGGCCCCTGCCCTCCAGGAACAGTAGTATTTCAATTGGAAACCTTGCTGTTCTGTCAGCGGGTGTAGAGAAGTTTGGCATGTTATCCAAGTCCAAAATTTAAAGTGCAGGCTGCATTATAAAGTACCTCACTGCCAATTTGCTGCTTCCTTAATGGCAATTACCATGGGATATGGGGCTGTATCTTCCGGTCGGCGAGCAGGGGCGGGGCTCGATCGCTGATGCGGGGTGATGTCGGTCTTGCGTCCCGATATCGTGGCGTGTTGTCTTTCAGTTCGGCGGGCACGCACCCGAATCAGCTGCACACCTGCTGACCTGTCAACAGCCTATTAAGGCCATTAACAAAGTAGTTGAAGTAAATAATGCACCTGCCCGACCAACCTTAAGGTTGGCGGGCAGGTTGGGAGCCCAGGCGAGTTTCTGGAAAAACATGAAACCTCATCCACGGGTGGGATAAGGTTTCATGAGAATTTAAAAATCTCACAATATTTTAAAATAAAAGTTTTGGACATGTCCCAACTCATGTGACAGTGAGGGGACATGGCAGGGAATTTTTTTTCTCAGCTTTATTTAAAGTTTAACATGTAAGCTGATCACCCTGAGGCAGCACTTCACCTCAGGGAGATCTGTGCACTCTTCCAAGTGTATGCACGAAAGAGCACACTCCCAGCTGAGGGAATTCCCCTCCTCCGCCCACACAGGGAGCGCATGACGCTTCCTGGCGGACATCACGCTGGGCGGGCCTTAATTGGCCCACCCACGTAAAATGGTGTACCCCCGACCGGGAGAGCCAATCAGAAACCCACCCCTGCACGCCTGCCTGCTCCCGCACTCCCCCACCCCCACCCCCCCACAACAGGGGGAAAATGTTGCCCATGGAATTCTTGGGCCTGCTTGTGGCCAGTGTAAAGCAAGTGTATCTGCTTCAGACAGGCATACTTACAATTGATCATATGATGAGCTGAACCGGCAGGAATTCTGGTGTAGCCCAGTGTTCCACCAGATCCATCCCCAAATGTGTTTACCAGGAAGCAGGTGTGGAGGTGAGACAACATTAGCAGTCCTTCAGTCCTCTGGCACCTCAGCTATGGCAGGAGGGGATTTAAAAATTTCTGCCAGGGCCCCTGATATCTCCTCCCTTGCCTCCCTCAACAGCCTGAGATACATCTCATTCGGGTGCGTGGATTTATTCACTTTTAAGGCTGCTAAACCCATCAGTACCTCCTCTCTTTCCATGTTAATTTACTCTAATATTTCACAGTCCTCAACAATGATGTCTATACCTGCATCATCCTTTTCCATTGTGAAGACCAATGCAAAGTATTCATTGAGGACTGCACCCACATCTTCCGGGTCCACACACAGATGACCTCTATGGTCCCTAATTGGCCCTATTCTTTCCTCTTGGTCTTCATATATTTTAAAAAACCCTTTGGGTTTTCCTTTATTCTACCCACTAATGTTTTCTCTCTTGCACTCTCTTAACTTTCCTAATTTCCTTTTTAAGTTCCCATCTGCACTTTTTAGACTCCTCTAAGGACTCTGCAGTATTGAGCCCTTGACATAAGCTTCTCTTTGTTCCTTAATCCTAACCTTTATGTCCCTTGACATCCAGGGTTCTCCAGCCTTGGTCCCCCACTTTGTCTTTACAGGAACACAATTGCCCTGTACTCTTGCTATTTCCTCCTTGAATGCCTCCCACTGCTCTGACACAATTTTATCTGCAAGTAGCTGCTCCCAGTCCACATGGGCCAAATCATATCTCACCATAGTAAAATTAGCCTTTCCCCAATTTAAAACTTTTATTCCCGGCCCAAATTTATCCTTTTCCATAACTATCCTAAATCTAACTGACTTATGGTCACTATCTCTAAAATGCTCCCCTGCCGATACGCCTTCCATCTGCCCAGGCTTATTTCCGAATATTAGGTCCAAAACTGCCCTTCCTTGTTGGGCTTTCTACGTGCTGGCTAAAAGGTTCTCCTGGATGCAACTTAAGAATTTTGCTCCCTCCCTACCTTGCACACTAAAACTATCCCAGTTAATATTTGGGTAGTTACTATTACTGCCATATTATTCTTACACTTCTTTGATTACATATTTGATCCTCTTTCGCTCTCTGACTGTTTGGGGGCCTATAGGTACACACCCAACAGTGCGTTAACCCTTTTTGTGTTATTTACTTCTATCCATATGGCCTCCTTTGATGATCCTTCCAAGATATCATCCCTCCTCACTGCTATAATTGATTCCTTAATCAATATTGCAAACCCCCCCCTCCTCTTCTATCCCCCTCTCTATCTCGTCTGAATACCCTATAACCAGGAATGTTGAGCTGCAAATCCTGCCCTTCTTTTGGCCAAGTCTCAGTCATAGCTATGATAACATACTCCCATGTGCCTATCTGTGCCCTCAGCTCGTCTGTCTTATTCCTCAGGCTTCTTGCATTAAAATATATTCCAGTTAGCCTTGCTAAACTCACTTCTTTCTTATCTAGCCTATGTTCCCTCTGCCTTCCAGACTCATTTACTAGCGTTTTAACTTCTAATTCCATCTCCACTTTTCTCCCCTCTGAACTACCTTTGAGGATCTCATCCCCCTGCCAATTTAGTCTAAGTCCACCCCAACAGTGTTAGCAAACCTCCCCGCGAGGATGTTGGTTCCATTCCTGTTCAGATGTAACCCGTCCGACTTGTACAGGTCCCACCTCCCCCAGAAACGGTCCCAATGCCCCAGGAATCTAAAGCCCTCCCTCCTGCAACATCTCTCCAGCCACACATTCATCTGCTCTATCCTTCTGTTCCTATACTCACTACTGCATGTTATTGGGAGTAATCCGGATATTACTACCTTTGAAGTCCGGCTTTTTAATTTCCTACCTAACTCCCTAAAGTCTGCAGGACCTCATTTCTCTTTCTTCCTACATCATTGGTCCCAACATGGACCATGGCCTCTGGCTGTTCACCCTCCCCCTTCAGAATGCCCTGCAGCCGCTCCATGACATGCCTGACCCTGGCACCCGGGAGGCAACATACCATCTGGGAGTCATCTCTTCAGCGGCAGAAGTGCCTGTCTACTTCCCTCACTAACAAATTCCCTACCACTACTGCCCTTCCACACTTCTTCCTCCCCCCGAGCAGTTGGACCATCCACAGTGACATGACCTTGGCTCTTGTTGGCCTCCACAAAGGAACCATCACTCTCACCGCTTTCCAAGGCCAATAAGTGGTTTGCGAGTGAGATGCACTTGGGGGATTCGCTCAGTACCTGCCTCCGTCTCCCTTCGTCTGTCTGGCGGTCACCCATTTCCTCACTGCTTGCACTTCCTTGAGCTGTGGATGAAACATGCCATCCACAAACTTCTCAGCCTTTAGAATGCACCGTAGCGCCCCCAGCTGCCGCTTGAGCTCCAAAAACCCAGAGCCCGAGTTGCTCCAGTCAGAGGTACCTCCTGCACACATGGTCATCCAGACGGCCAGGAGTATCTACGATTTCCCACTTAGCACATGATGTGCAAATCACAGGATTGAGATCCCCAGACACATCTTAACTAAACAGAATATGGACCCTTGCTTTTATTTTACCCTTACTCCTACTTGAGTATAGACTAGATTTTCTAGATTGACTAGATCCTCTAGCTGCTGCTTCCTGCCTGTCCCAGGGTACTCCTCTCGGACTCTTACTGTTTTAACCTCTCTCTCCCGAAATCTTGCTGTTTTCGCCAGTCTCTCCTGAAGTCTTCTGTTTTAATCTCTCTCTCCCAAAGTCTCACTGTTCTAATCTCTCTCTCCCAAAGTCTTACTGTTTTAACCTCTCTCTCCCGAAGTCTCGCTGTTTTAACCTCGCTCTCCCCGCATCACTTCATTTTATTCTGTAGTTTGCTGAACTGTCTCTGTTTCTTTTCCTGGTGTCAACATCTTATTTTGTGGCTGTGTGAATGTTACTCCTAGGATGAGCAGCAGAGTTGAGGGCTTAACACAGTGTGGAGACAGCCTGCCTAACTCCTAAAAGGCGGAGGAAAAAAATCATTGACATCATACTTCATCACTTGGCTACTGTTCAACCTCCAGTGGCAACCTCCGAATTCATGGCACCCCTGAGCTTGAGATCATGCCATAAAGACAAGGTAAAAACATTTCCCCTTTCGCACCAAATAAGAACACACTTGATATGCTGTGCACAAAGCAAATATTTAAAGGTTTTATAAGTGATAAACAAAGCTGTTGCAATTACATAATTCAGTCAGGTGCTGTTCCCATAAGAGGGAAGAGAACAAAAGGAAGAAGTTTGAGCATGTAGTTTAACACTAAAAGAAAAACTTAAATTTATATGGCATCTTTCGTGAACTCTGGATATCCCAAATCAGTTTAAGCTAATGAAGTACTAAGTGGAGTTGATGTTGTAATGTAAGGAACATGGCAGTAAATTGGGCACAGGGAGCTCCCTACAAATTATAGGAATATCACCTGATCCATGTAACAAATGCTGGGTGTGATGTTATCCTACTGAGTCATATCCCATTGAATTTTTCTTCCCACTTAGCCAGATTTCAGCTGGGTTAGAAGGGAAAGGGCAAACATTATTTAAACATTAACAGTGCGCATTAAATTGCAGAAAATAGGAGATTTTTGGTAATAATGAAATGAAAAATTAACAACAGCAAAGTACAAAGATCAAAGGAATGAGAATTTATCATCCTTCCTCTGCACTCCCACTGAAAATCTGGCAGGAGTACAGCAGACGACTGGAAATTAGACTGAGGCGCGTTTCCAAGGGGCTTTATTCAGGATGGAGGCTCAAACAGTCCCAAACAAGGTCTCTCATGGTCATTAACAGGTGGTCAGCAGGAAGGAGCTCCCAGGCTGATTGTTTCGGCTGCCCTGGCCTGGCAATCTGCTGACAGGCCTGTATGCTCAGTGATACTATCAGTGCCAGCCTGCCGATGGGTAGAAGATCATCCCCTGCCAGGCTCTAAGCCTGGCATGTGGCCCAAACGCTTTGGAGATTTTGGAAACGTTGAACTATAATAATGATGTCTCCAGGAGGAATTAACATATTATCCCACCCCCCAACATCCCTTCCATCTCCAGAGCTGACATCCTCCCCTACAATTTGTATCCTCCTGATACTGAGATAAGAGCTACTGCCTCTGACATGCCTATGTTTTGTAATATCATTAGAATATGTCAAATTACTTTTGCCTTCCCTTCCCCAGACCAGTGTTGAAAACCCATCTCCTCACGAGTTTCTGGAAACCACTGACAAGACAGATTTCAGGGCACTGGTTTTATCCTCTGAATTAAAACAAATAAACAATGTTAAAACTAGACCATGTTTGTTTACCATGAGAAAAACACCCTGTCACCCAATTTTCAAATGTCAAGTAATGGTTCAATATACTGTGCAAAAACTTTGAACAGTAAGAACATTTACCAATGAGGAAGTTAATGTTGTTTGAGGCAGAGGACTCAAGGTAAGTACAGTGCACAGAAGTAATATGATGCCGGAATTAAAGAACAGACAAGCAAATTCCCATTAAAAATACTCTAATGGGTCATTTGGATCAAAGGGCACAGAAAATCATAAAATAATGGCTCAATTTCCTCTGCATACATCTCAGAGACATTTTTATGATCACAAGTAGAAAATATATTGCATTCTCAATTCAGTTCTTAATGGCTTTGGTTCATAGCAAAGGGTTGCCCACAATTTTGCATAAACCAGAATGAATATGAAGCCTTATTCAGAAGAACCACAAAGTAGAAGTATTGTAATGCTGCAGCAGAGAGTGTTGTTCTGAAGCTGTGGTTAAGTATGTTATTTGGTTCGGGTAAAGCAAGCTTTTCTTTGTATCTAACCCACGGAGTATGTGGCTCAGTGGGAGTACGCTTGCTTCTGAAAGGTCATGGCGCATAATTTCAGTTGACACTCTGGTGCAGTAAGGAAGCCTCCGCTGCTCTGTTGAACATGCTATCTTTTGGATGTGACTTTAAACCAAGGACCCTTCTACCCTCAGTTCAATATTCCACGGCATTATTCAAAAAAGAGCAGTGGAGTTCTCCTGGCCAATAATTAGTCCTGAATCAGCACCACCTCAATCACCAAAACACGCTTTCTGGCCATTTACCTAATTGCAGTTTGTAGAACCTTGCTGTGTTCAAATTGGCTGCTATATTTCTGACGTTGCAACAATGGCTACACTTCAAAAGCACCTCATTAGCTGGAAAGTGCTTTAAGGCATCCTGAGGTCATGTAAGTTCTTTCTTTCTGTACCTGACCTGTGTGTGAGTGCAGCTGGTGCCAGAATTGTTCCGAGTGCCAGGATCTCTCATATTGATTAACGTAAAAATTCACCAGAATTAATTTTAGTTATAATAAAGGCAACATTTTCTTTGTTAGGTTTTGTCATATATTTACAGTGTTATTTTAAATTTGTTGAAGGTTTTTGATACTACCGGTCAGCGTGGTTCTGTGCATGGATATACTTACGAAAACACTGTGGAATCTCTCCAGCCCAGGTCCCATTCCCCTCGCAGGTAAGCACAGCAGGTAATGACAGCTGGTATCCCTCAGTACAGGTGTAGCTGATGCTTGCTCCCCAGCTGAAGTCTGTTCCCACTACAATTCCATTGAGGATTCTAGAAGGAGGTCGACATGTGATCGCTGCAAAAGAGCAGTACTCATGAGAAACTCCAACCGCTTCAGTAACATGACATTTGCACTCTAGCATTCAACCATTAGCAGTTCATCATTATTTAAGGTGAGAACCTAATGCCATAATAATTAAGTGCTGCCTTACAAGGGATGCTGTCTTTTGCATAAGACTCTGCCCTAGCACCAAAGAGGGAACTCATGCCCTTAAAACAGAACTCAACAGGGAATTGAACAAGGATTTGAAAATAAAGCATATCAAGGGATACAGAAATAAAATGGGATTAGGGAATATAGCTTCAGTTGAGAAATTGGCACTAACTTAACAACCTTCTTCAATGTTAGAATTTCTAACATTCAATGATTCTAATTATGACTTCTAAACCCTGGAATCATCCCATTCACTTGTCTCTGAGTTCTCTTTAATGTATCCATTTCTTTTTCAAATCAAGTTTTCCTAAATTACATATAGTCAGGTGTAGATTTACCAGTTATTTACAGAACATTAGCTAACTTGACTTATTGCCATATGCCTCTGAGGACCGTCATTAGCCCTGTTCACATTAAGTGGGTGCTTGCAATGGAGTCACTAGTCACACCCAAATATTTTCGTTTTTGAATTTTGCGTACCAAGATACACTAAAATGCACCTCTAACTATCTGCTTACTCAGTCAGAACCTATTTAAATATTGTCAATCGCCCCTTAATATTGTTACCTTGCCACTCAGCATAGGTTTCATTAGTAATTTTTTTGATGTTTCCATTCACATAATTTCATTGTAAATAGCACGGGGACCCAAAACAGATCACTGCAGAACATTACCAGCCAACAGAAAACTCTCTTGATCCCTCTCCACAAATAGTCAGAGGGTAAGGAAAATTCACATCTGGAAATGCCAAGGTAGTCACTGAATAGAGACACCTGGACAGTTTATTTCCAGTGAAACAGCTTCATAAATACAGCGAATAGGCTAAAGGCTCTGCAAGGAGCACAACAGATGCTGATCATAAAACTGCCAAGGGCAAAATTATTTGATGCAACATTCGCTGATGAAATGAATATATTAAAATGCAAATTTCATTTGTCTGCAGCACAGGCTCAATAATTAAAAAATACAAAATAGTTCAACGCAATTTTGAAAGCCAAAAAGCCAATTTTAAAAGTTATTAATCAGTTGGTCCCATTTGCTGGCTGATTCCATTCCGATAACAAAAATACAATCAAACAATAGACACCTGCTCCCATTTCACGGGCCTGAATCTTACTCGTGTGGGAGCGTGATGGGCAGGACCGGAAGCAGATGTGAAGTCTGCTCCCACCCTCTGTTGGCTCCTGACAGCAATTTCAAGCTGACTGACCAATTAACTGCTGTGTCAGTGTGAAACACGCTCAGCAGTGAGGGTGAGTGGGGGAAGGGCGGGCGCTGAGACAAGTGAGAGTGTGGGTGGGCGGTATCATACGAGACCCTGAAGGCTGACAACTGCTATGAAGGTGCCTCAGCGAGCTGCAGAATTGTTGGAGGGATACCAGCACACAAAACTATCTATAATGACACAGCGAACAACTGACAGCAATACTCATGACTCATCAAACCGCAAACATATTCGGGCCTTTTATCCCACCCTGGATTGAGAATGGTGAAAAACTGTGAACGCTGCCCGGCTGGTTGGCCTGTGCGCCAAACGTAAAAGCGCACGGGCCACATAAAATTTGGGACAATTGCATGTTTAATATGCTTAATTGCTCTTTCAACTGTCAGTGGGCGTGCTTCTGACTCCCCCACATGCCCGCTGATCATAATACCGCACGAAGGCATCATGGTGTCAGGACGCACGCCCGAAGTCCTCTCATACGATTTCATGTGAGTTCAGTTCGGGCACGCGCCTAGTCAAGCTGTGTAAAATTCTGGCCATGGTGTTGCTCCTCAACAACAACAACAACTTGGATTTAACTAGTGCTTTTAATGTAGTAAAAGATCTCAAGACCTGTCATAGGAGCATTATCAAACAAAATTTAACACCAAGCCACACAATGGGCAGAATTTTACATTGGTTGGGCAGGCGCGGCGGGTGGGCCAGGGAGCAGCTGGGAAATAGTCCGCCACCTGCGATCAGCCCCCGACCGCGAAACATGTACTGAGGAGTTCAGTGCTGCCGAGGTGTTGGGGGCGGGGGGGTGGGGGTCGAGAGGGGCAGGAGCGCGAGCACAAAAGTCTGCACACGTGCAAGGGAGCGTGCACTGAAAACTCCCTGAGGGCACAGAGTTGCCTCAGGGAGCTGAAGAATTGTGGAAACAAAAATAAAGGCTTTAAATGTGAGAGAAATGTGTCCCCACATGTGACTCAGTCACACGAACATGGACATATTAAAAATGATGTGTAGAAATTTTTATTTTTAAAAAGATTACTGCTGGAAACCTCATCCTGACTGTGGATGAGATTTCATAAAAATCCAAAGACCGCCTGACTGATTCGCCCTCCTGCCAACTGTAAGGTTGGACGGGCAGTGAAAAATAGCTGCTAATTAGTTGATCAATGGCCTTAATAGGCCTCTTAATTGTCAGCGGGCACGCTGCTGACTCTTGTGCACGCCTGCCGACCGAAATATTGCGTGATGAAGTTGGGACGCTCGATCGACGTCATCGCAAGCTATCATACGCCCAATTGAGTTGGGCACATGCCTGCCCGTGGGATGTAAAATGCTGCCCAAAGAGATATTGGGACTGCTGGCCAAAAACTGGGTCAAAGAGCTCGATCTTAAGACACATCCTAAAAGGAGGAGAGAGGGGTAATGAAGTGGAAAGGTTTAGGGAGGGAATCCCAAAAACTAGGACATTGGTGACTGAAAGCACCAATGATGGAGATTAAAATCGGAGAAACATGTAAGAGACCAGAATTGGAGTAGCATAGAAATTGCAGATGGTTGTATAGTTGGACCAAGTTACAGAGATAGGGGGAGCACCAGGCCATGGTGGGATTTGAAAACAAGGATGAGAATTTTAAAACTGATGTGATGCCGGACCGGGAGATAATGTAGGTCAGTGAGCACAGTGGGGATAGATGAAGAGCCTTATTGCTGCAAGCTAGAACATGGGTAGCAGAGTTTTGAATCGGGTTAAGATGGGAGGCTGGCCAGAGGTGCATTGAAATAGCAAAGTTTGTAAGTAAGAAATGCATCGATGAGTGTTTCAACAGTGGAATAGCTGAGGCAGGATGAATCGAACAATGTTACCGGGGCGGAGGTCAGCTATCTTGGTGCTGCAGGGGATATGTGGTCAGAAACTAATTTCTCTCCCATCCTCTCCCATGTGCACTTCTCTCCTCTGCATTCGCCCCCAACCCCTGTGCCCACCCTGCCGCCTACTCCCTCGTTCAGGCTGGTTGTATCAGCTTCCTTGCTCCCTCATCTGACTTCTTCCTCCCACCAGACTAGGTTGCCAATCTTTAACTCCTCTTCCTTGCAATTCATGCTGGCAATTTTCAAGGAAGATTTTCCTGGGTCTGTGTTCAAGCTCAACAGATCATCTCAGTACAGCAAACTAAGGTAAAATTGGGCTGGTTGGAATACACATCTGTAAAGGAACCCATCAATTTTCCTCCATTAACTTACAGGCCCTTGGGAGTTGCTGGCCAATCTGGTTTTGACTTGCTTGATTTTTACCGAGACAATTAAGTACACCTTTGTCAGACTCAGGAAGATTTCTCCTTATCTCTCAAGTTGCCTTGTTCATCCACCAATGCTGTATTTTCCCCAACACAAAAACAGAAACACCTGGAAAAACTCAGCAGGTCCGGCAGCATCGGCGGAGAAGAGCAAAGTTGACGTTTTGAGTCCTCATGACCCTTCAATAGAACTAAATAAAAATAGGAAAGGGGTGAAATATAAGCTGGTTTAAGGCGGGGGGGGATGGGGTGGAGAATGGGGGAGGGGGGTTGTTGGGACAAGCAAGCAGTGATAGGAGGAGATAACCAATAGATGTCACAGACAAAAGAACAAAGAGGTGTTGAAGGTGGTGATATTATCTAAAAGAATGTGCTAATTAAAAGTGGACAGCAGGACAAGCAAGGTAGCTCTAGTCGGGGTGGAGTAAAATAAACAATGGGCGGAATACATTTAAAAGACTCAAAACGTCAACTTTGCTCTTCTCTGCCAATGCTGCCAGACCTGCTGAGTTTTCCAGGTATTTCTATTTTTGTTTTGGATTTCCATCATCCGCAGTTTTTTTATTTTATCTCTGTATTTTCCCCACCAGTTCATGTTGCCATTCGTCTTCACTCACTATTCCCCATTCCTCCGAGTTTAGACTGTCAACTTTCTTCAACTCCTTCGCCCAATTCAAACTGGCACTTTCTTCCCTGGTTCTCTCCTTATCTCTACCTGATAACAGTGGGCCGGGCGATTGCACTACTTATATTGTTTGTAAGGTCTCTGGGATCAACAGCTCTGGGACGATAAGGGACTGATTTTTATCTATAAACACAGATAGTAAATTATTTCCAAAAGAATGATTCTCTATGTAGACATGCATCCAAAATACATGTGACAGATTGGGACCATTTACTTAAGGCTATTTCACTTTGTGCAGTCTCTGTCGAAGTTAGCTTCACCTCTCTTCTATTTTTACTTAGTTCTGTTGAAGAGTCACACGGACTCAAAACGTTAACTGTGTTCCTCTCCGCAGATGCTACCGGATCTGCTGAGTTTTTGCAGGTATGTTTGTTTGTGTTTTGGATTTCCAGCATCCGCAGTTTTTTACTTTTATTTAAGAGAAACTTATGTTGAACCTGTCTGTTAGTGGTTTTTTTTAAGCTTGATTGTATAATTGATGGAAGTCAGTCTCTATTGTGGATATATTAAAGGGGGATATAGCTGAAACAGTAAACAAGTAAAAGTGAAGAGAATGGTCCCCACAAAATAGGTGAATGCCAGGGCCACAGTTTATGTCAGCAGTGATGTTACATTGCTTATCTAGGTGCATGTTTGAATATTAATGCTGGGAATGACAACCAATTTGCCCAAATAATTGATGATAATTGCTTGTTTTCACTGCTCAAATTTGGCCAATATTCATTTTACCATGGTCTGAATAATCCGGGGGAGTGGAGCAGATGGCTCACACCAACCACCGCACCCCCCCCACCCTTCAAGTAAAGTCAGAGTTGAGCTGGCCCACTCCCTGTCGGCCTGCCCTACCACCATAACATGCTGCGGGCAGGATAAACAAGGGCCAAGTGGGACTTTGGACCCTCACTGGGGAGGAAGTCTCGCCCTTGGGAGTAGCTGGCCAATCTGATTGGCTGGCACCTCCATCAGTTTCAGCAGCGCCAAGATTGTATTAGCGGGCACTGCCGGGACTGCAACGGGGAACAAGGAGCAAGAGCAATGGATCCCCGGAAACAGGTAAGTCCGGGAACTTGGTCAGGAGGGGTTTGGGCAGGTTAGGAAGAGGGTGGGGCAGAGTGGTGCATTTAAGGCTACAGGCCAGTAGGAAGAGACTGGGTGGGGGGCGCCTACTAATCTGAAAAGGGCAGTCCCAAAGATAGAACCTATTTTAAAAAAATCGGAATGCCCCCTCTTGCCTGCTGACACACAGCAAATGTTTTCTGTCATGGGCAGCGAATTATCAGGGTCACTTAACTTGGTAACAAGCCTAATTAACACTTGATTACCTATTTAAATATGGCGCATTGTGGGGGTGAGCTTGGGGACAGGTGGGAAGGTGGTGGGGTAGGCACCCACCCTTTTTTACGTGACCCCCGCACCACACCTCTGCCAAAATCCTGCCTGGCAGGGCCATGTAAAATCCAGCCCCAAGTTTAAAACGGTTGCTTATACTATAATGAAAATACCATATATCTCACATTTTTCATACTCATTCAGGCCAGATTCTAACAGTGGGAGTCTGGATTGGTTCTGATGTGAGTTAAGTATAAACTTGAACTGGGAGCAAGAGCAACGTCACAGGTCTGGTACGAAATAGTGAATCATATCCATTAGAGTTAGACAGGGTGGAATCTTATCACCTTAGCTCATGCTGGAATGGCGAGATGATTTTTGGGTTTGGAATCCGACTCTTTGAACATCATGCCCAGCAGTCACATTTTACCTGAGCAAGCCAACTATCCCCCTGCCTCCACCGGGCTGCCCAATCAATTCGGGAGAGCGGGCAGGATGACAAAAGGAAGTATTTCTAATTAAAGGGACTATAGAATGGATAAGAAAAGCTCACTCGCACTTGGATTTTTGACACTGTAGTAACCACAGGAATGGAGAGGAGACTTGGGAAGGCTGCTTCCTGGGTCTCTCACTCAAATTGGGAGGTTGTCCTGCAGGATCTGAGGGGCTGCAGTGAGGTGAGTTATTCCAAAGGCAGAAGGAAGAGGACAACTGCTCCAACCAAGTAGAAATGGATGGAAGTGGCCGAGGAAGTCAACAGCAAAAGTGTGTTCCCTCCAACCTGGAGACAGAGGCATGACAGGTAAGTATTGTAACATTTTCTGGTGCCATGTTGCACACTGTGATGTACCCAGCATTCTCCTGCAGGGCATTCCTCAGGTCAACTTATCTTGCCGCTCCAATCAGCCCTCTCTCTAAAAGCACTTCACATCCCCATCTTCCATGGCCTGTAGCCTTTTCAAACCTATGCCTCATAGTAAATCTCCACAAATGGTGTCCTTCCTTCCTCTCCACAGAAATCAATGAAAACACTTACACCTCTATGCTATCTTTCCTTACATGACAGAGTGCGTGTAGCTTATTGAGGGACAGAGACGCAGGGGTTGGGGACAGGGCTGGTAGTGGCCATCCAGTGGCAGGCACCCTGGTCAGCCATTGGGAATACGTACCCACCTGGTCCATTGGGAAGGAGGCCTTGTTCCAGAAAGCTGCAGATATCAGCAGCGACATGCCATGAGGACCGGAACCTCCTGAGGCACTGGTGCTCACGCATGTCGTGAGAGCGGTTATGGAGAAGCCAGCTGCTGCTGCTGCTGCCCTTGCTGCTGCTTTTGGTGGTGGTGTGGCCTTTGCTCTTGACCCCAAGTGATGGAAGGTGGAACTGCATAAACTGGTCCCATGCTGCAGTGAAGACGGGCAGTACGGAAGTACAGCTAGAAGTGAGTGCAATGCTAGATAGGTGAATTGCCTTCCAGGAAGTTAACAATCACCTGTCAAGCAGTGAAAAGAAAGCACTCTTTGAGAGAAGTGCTTTGGCTATTAGTCTCTCAATGGCCACGGTAGGAGCTCTTCAAAGGCTTCCCAACTTGTCAGTTTCACTGAAGAAGCTCCTCCCATTGTGCATTTGTCTCAGTAACTCTGGTGAGTTGCTGACAGGTCAAGAAACAGAGTTCCATGGTGGAAAATCCAGGATTCAGAGCTGAAGCATCTCATAATTGGCTTCTTATCAACCTCAACAACTTTTTAATTGCTCTCACCCAATAGATCCAGGCAGGTTTCCCACTCACCTTCAATGTTGCCTGGGGAAAGCCAGAAGAGAGAGGGATCATGTCATGATCCTGAAGCAATGTCATTTTCCACGATTTTCCCACCCCTCGCATCTCCAAATATCCCTACAAGCGGCATTGGAAAGTTCTGTCCACTGTTTCTGCCAGTGTTGTATCAATACATGGAGAACTGGATCTTCTGTTCAAAAGCTAACACCAGGTCAAACCTGAAGTAAACACTGACCATCTCTCTTCTGAGAAACACAGAATGAGCTTTCCTCCAATGAACTTAAACAGTTACTAACATCAGGATTTTTTTCTCCTTTCTCTGTTTTTGTTATTTGCTTTTTAGCACTTCACCCAAGGGAAGAATAATCAAGGAAGCAAGTAATTTTATGATAATGATCATCATTCTCAGCAATTTATTCATTTCTCTAGCACTTCATGAGAGAAATATACCCCTGGCTACTCAACTCAAATCTTTCACTTAGTAGTCCGATGTGCTACTGTTCTGTAATTAGAGTCATTGCTGAAACCGCTCATATGTAAGGAGGCTTCTTAAATATACATAAGTAGACAATTAAAAAAGAAAGTTGGGCCTGGAAGCAAAAATGTGTAACAGATGATCTTATTAAAGTACAGAGTTAGGATCACGAGCCAATTAACATCCATGTCTAGCTTGTACATCTTCACAAATGGTTGACTTACATCTGCAGGCTGGCCTGCTTCCGTTCCAGGTTCTGTCTTTGGTGCAAATGAGAGAAGAATATCGCAAAGGATCCATTGTGTAACCAGGCATGCACTGGAATATCACTGTCTTGTTGTAGGTGAAATCAGTGCCTAGTCTGATGCCATTGGCTGGTAATCCAGGGTCACCACAATTAATCACTGCAAGAGATGAGATAGTTGAGTACCCAGAATACAGTACATTTTTGTTTTTCCCATACCCAGACTAAGGTATAGTGCACTACAGCAGCGTAGTGTAGCATTGCTCTGTGCCACAATCTGCCAGTATATTCCTCAGTTACTGCAGCAAAGTGAATTCTTTATGCCAATCACGCTGTCTAAGGAAAAACTTTACTAGACCTGACTTTGTGCACTTAATGGCCAGCAGCTCAAGGACTGTCATTGACAGAAGGCTAGAGTATGTCAACCCACAAGCTCAGTTCAGATTTGTTGCAAGGCCAGAGAGAACTTAAGAGAAAGGGAAATATTTTCAATGTTTAGTTCTGTCACTCTTTTCTATGCCACATAATTTAAGAGAATATAAATCAAATGTGAATTCTGAAATAAGCACAGAAAGTGGTGGAAATCTAGAAGATTCGATCAACAACTGGGAGATAAACGCTCCATGCTTTCAACAGAATCCAAATTCCCTGTTCAGATACCGATGAATAAGAAGTGCGTTTCCAGTGTTTTCACTTAATGTTTACTTGGATACATATCAAGTTTTTAAGAAATAAAAGAAATCCTTATTGGGAAAATTAAGAGTTTTCAAGGCGTAAGCAAAGTAGATAAGGTCAAAGTTTGTTGGAATAAAGTGGACTTGAATAAGTTGTGTTTGCATAATTTTAAAATTCAAGGGAAAATGTAGCAAAGGGCAGAATCGGCATAATGAAACTTACAAGTAACCACTTAACATCCTGTGCCTATAATGAAAAGGGAGCAGTGCTTTCTGATCCAAAGTTGACATTTTCCTTCCTCTGAAGTGTCACTTTTATAGCGTATTATGGTGTGACTTAATTAATGCTGCGTCATTTATGAATCCCACTATCTTTCATACCCAATATGCAATAAGAACTATTGGTCAGCTTGCCAAATTTCTGCCTGCCAGAGGAAAGCTTTTGTGCTGGAATGAACACTTTCCCTGGTGCATGTTGTACATTCTCCTCATGCTTTGTTCTTTCCTTTTAGTTTAAGAAAGAGTGCTTAAAATGCTCCATGTTACATGTATAAAGTGACATGCAATATATCATCACAGCTCAACGATATTAGTTTCAACTTCGATATGCACCACACCAAGCTGCCACAAAAGAGAAAATGGATATAAAAAGCTGACCTGTGCATTGTGGAGGGCCACTGGTCCAGGTCCCATTCACAGTACAGTGTCTAGTTAGCAAACCAGTTGAATAATAGCCTTCCCGACAGGCATAGGTAATGGAACTCGAAAAGACCAATTTGTTGCTGTAAACTATCCTAGCGTTGCGTGGCGTTCCAGGATTTCCACAGGACACAGCTGCCAATGGTGAAAAGAAAATGACAAAAATGGATCCATAATTCAATGACATAATAAAAGGAATCTCCCCTAAGGGGCCCAGAAGGGTGACATTTATTTCTCTACTGTAAATCGCAGGCCAACTGCCAAATTCAATGGTTTTCTCAGAGTCTAAAGATTTAGTCAAAAATATACTTGGAAAGTACAAAAAAGGCTATACTTATTTTTTTAATAAAAGGACAAATTGACACTAACCAGCGCAGAACTTGCCTCCGTGTTCCCCATTTTCTGCTTGATTTTCCTCCAGTGCAATCCACAGTTTTTTTTAAAATTTATTCTTTCACAGGAAGTGGGCATGGCTGGCTAGGCCAGCATTTATTGCCTATTCCTAATTACCCTCGAGAAGGTGGTGGTGAGCTGTCTTCTTGAACTGCTGCAGTCCATGCGGCATAGGTACACCAAAAGTGCCATTAGGAAGGGAGTTTCAGGATTTTGAACCAGCAACAATAAAGGAACAGTGATATAACTCCAAGTCAGGATGCTATGTGGCTTGATGGGGCACTTGCAAGTGGTGGTGTTCCCATGCATCTGCTGCCCTTGTCCTTCTAGGTGGTAGGGGTCACGGGTTTTGAAGGTGCTGTTGAAGGAGCCTTGGTGAGTTGCTGCAGTGCATCTTGTACATGGTGCACACTGCTGCCTCTGTGCATTGGTGGTGGAGGCAGTGAATGTTTAAGATGGTGGTTGGAGTGCCAAACATGTGGGCTGCTTTGTCCTAGACGGTGTTGAGCTTCTTGAGTGCTGTGAGAGCTGCACTCATCCAGGCAAGTGGGGAGTATTCCATCACACTCCTGACATGTGCCTTGTAGATGGTGGACAGGCTTTTACAACATGTCTCAGTTTGTCTCAATCAATTATTTTCTTGTAAAGACCTTTGTCCACTAATCTATTTTAGTAATAGTAAGGGATTGTATCATAGAGTGGTTTCCATTCCCATGCTGAGACTTTCTCACTTGAGATCAGATTGGTTCCTTTGTGTTGCATTTATGGAATGCTCATCAATCTCGTCCCAAAACACTGATGCTGGACAGTCTTGATTAAGACAACTTTGTCAACATCAGGTAAGAGCAGTGCCAATACTCAATTAGTTCATTTCTGTAAACACACATGAGAATGTACCAAGTACTGCAACAATAAAACTGATCCAAGTTACAACAACAACACTGACAAACTTATTACTCTTTCAACTGATACCCTTTCCTTTCTCCTTCAGATAGAGTGTCTGGGGTCAGAAGCTTCATCTTAGCTTTTACTGTTGCTCTTGACTCAGAAGTCCTCCTCCGTCAACTCTTTGCCCCTTTTAAATGTTGCAGTCTACAGAATAAGGGATTTATTTGTGGTTTTATGTATTCTTATCTCTCTCTATGCCTTCTGAACGTTGCATTCCTGAATGTCCGTCTGTGTCTCGCATACACACACTAAATCTATACACTCCTTACAGCCACTATTTGACAGATTTTAATGAATGATTTTGTTCACATTTATAAAGCACCCTTTTGCCCAGTTCTGTGAATGAAGATGAAATCTCTTTTGATAAATGGAACTGACACATTTACCTATTGCATCTTCTAATTACTTTTATAATCTCCAGCTCCAGGCTTCTTTCAAAAACAATAGTGAGTAAATTAACTCACTGCCTGCTTGCTTGGAAACCAAAGATTAAGCTGTTTATTCTTCATTGAGTCCCTCCCACACCTACTCATACAATAAATGCTACATTATAAAAATAGTCACTGATTTATAAATTCTGCTCTATTTTACAGCAGGTAATTTACAAAGCTTTCTTGCAATAACTGTCTCTACCCTCACAGCATCTTTGCCATTCCAACCATCAGAATCAGATCAGAAGACACAAAGCACAAACCTGCTGTCTTTGAGAACCTCAGTCTGTGATGCTTGTAGCCATTTGGGCAAATCACCTGGTTTGTCCCATGCTTTTCATTGGTGCACATGCAAGAACTGCTAAACTACAAATCAGCCTAATTTTACTGACAGCAGAAGGACACTAGAAACTTTCACTTCTAAACCAGCAAATTAAGGGATTAATTTTTAGCGCAACTATGAATATTATGGGGGAGGAGTAGGTGGAATGAGATAACATTATGAACCATAAACTGTCAGTTAGAAGGGCACTGTAAACATAGTAATTTGTCTTGTAATCACTGATCGAGAGATGTTCATGGTAAATTGGAAGTAACTGTAGTGGTAAACACCATAAGTGGTGATTTTCTCAATTGATAAGCACCTTTAAAAACAAAGAATATGGGAGCTAAGGAAGGGAAAAGCACAGCGAGGAGGAAGGACAGTGATGGGTATACACTCTGAGATGTAAGTACTGTTGGGGCCAAGGACTGCAAAGGGAAAGGACTGCATGGGGTAAGTACTGCAAGGGGTGAGCACAGTGAGGGGCGAGTGCTGCGAGGGGTAGGAACTGTGGGGGTAAAAGCTGTGAGGGTTAAATGCTGCAAGAGGCAAATGCTGCAAGGGGAAAACACTGCGAGGGGAAGTATTGTGTGAGATAAGCACTGTGAGGGCTAAGGACTGCAAAGGGTAAGGACTGCACCACTGTGGATCTGGACTTGCCTGTTCCAAAGAGAAGGAAGGTGAGACAAGGGAGGTTTGGGATCAAATGTATCAGAATTCACTGGCTGACCAATAATGATACAGAAAAGTTTAGTAGTTAGGGAGCAGTGGATTCTTGGCTGCGAGTTAGGGAATGGTGGAGTCCTGGCTGGGAGTTCGGGTATAGGGGATTCCTGGCTGCATGGAATTCTGACTGAAGTTGTCACATCATTAGTGAGATGAAGTGAACCTGGTTACCTATATCCAGTTCTTGCTGCCCATTAGCACAAAGAATTTCAGACACACGCTGTGACAGAGCTACTAGCAATAGCTTTTAATCATCATTTAATTTTATAGATTCCCTGCTAAATTTCCCTTTGATTTTGAATAATTAATGGTGTATTATTCACTCAGATTGTATTGCTGTATTGTAAGCTGTATGAGAACCATTGCTATAAACTAATATATACCCTGCACAAACAAAAGAACACTGCAATGTACAAGTTATCCTGCTAAGGTATCATTTGATATGGAATAAGGACCCTTTAAAAAGTGAGCTCTGAAATTTTTTTTTCTGTTTCAGTTTTTCTTTTATGCTGTTGAAGATGAGGGATGTCGCTGTTGCCGATAAAACACATTGTAATTTGGATGTCAGCATCAAGGACTCCCCAGCAGCGACAGCCAACACTAGCCCGAAGCAGAGTGAAATTTATTTTACTCTGGTCCAAGAAAAAAACCCTCTCCAGCACCAGGGTGACACTTTTATTTCACGCACCAGCCGGCCTCACAGCTTATCTGGCTGAGATTGCTAGTTCAGTGCTAATTATTGCAGAATAAATGGCTAGTTTTGGAATGTAGACTTGCGCACACTAGGAGCTTGATGGCGAATACCAAACGAATTTCATGTAGGACCTTATAACCAACAGAGAGAAGTGAGCCTGGCTCATTCCAACTGTTGCTGAAATTGACCCAAAAAGGGATTTAATTAACACCATCAATCATAAAACAGCAATTTATTTTTCCTTTCGAAGTAAGTCAGCAGAATGGGATGGCAAATTCTTAATGGCAATAACAACAGTACACCGGCCTCTTACTTACTGGGATACTTGTTTATATCCGCCCACATGGAAAGATTTAGCCTTAGGCATACATTCAAGAAGCAAAGGGTGGAAGGTAATTAGGATGCTTTAATCACCTCCGCTGTGTCCTCTTGCGTACATTGCTGAATAGTCACTGAAAGAATATCTTTAGTTTTGGTGGGTAAGCAAGAATCTTGGCTAATATCATTGCCAGGTATCACAGAGGGGGAGGGGGAAGATGTAAATTTAGAGGAAAATAAAGGTTGGCCTCATCGGTACCAACGTCAAAGTCCCTCCAGTGCCAAGATTCAATGTGAAACGAATTCCATGCCAGCTTTCACACAAACTTAATATCTCACTCCACAGCTGCCAACTGAAGTAAATGGGCTTTCATGGATCAAATGATGCTCTAATCTCTCTATGTGTGACAACCAGCTTTTGACAGATTTCCCCAACCATTGTCTTGCATAAGTCTTCACAAATTTCTCAGAGGTACACACATTTCTCCAGATTCCTGCTGCCAAAAAATAATTCAAATATTCATCTTCCCAGCACAGTGCTAATGAGTTTACATGATAGATACTGGTAGATTGTTCAGTTAAACAGAGCCCCTGAGGTTGAACAGCAAGCTGCATATGGCTTAAGGGATGTGCATTGTTTACAGCCGCAATGGAGCAGATAATCAATCTATTGTCAGGATCTTTAAAAATGTAGTTTGAATTATCATTGATTTCTTCTTACAGATGGGCTTGTTGGCTTACAGTTTACTGAATGATGCTGAAACATTTGGCATCCTATGGAGCTGATCCTTTGCATTCTGGTTTGATTGGGAGGAGAAGGCAGTCTCATAGCATTAATACATGATTGCAGTAGAAGTTCATTTCTTGCCTGTAGAAGTTATGTTTAGGAGATCCCCTGAAAAACTTGGAATGAAATCACAGAAGCATAAGTGCAAAGAGAAAATTGATTGGGAAATGGGCCCATGATTAGTCATGTAGCTAAGTGTGCAGTTATGTATATAGGTGTACAAAATGCAGGTACAGAGGGTAACAGCATCACCTTCTCAAGGGCAATTAAGGGATCGTCAATGCCTTGCCAAAACACCCTTATCCCATGAATACATTTTTATTAAGCCATGGATTTTTATAAACAGTCATGGAGGGAAGGACAATTGGAAGTGACTGCACACTAAAAGATTAAACACTAAAAGATTGTCAGCCAAGCAAACAGACTCCTTAGTTATACTGCTTGAGTTGTTTAGTATAAGATTAGAAGCACAGTGATACAAGGCCTTGGTGAGATCTCTTCGGAAATACTAGGTATCATTTAGGCCCTCACTTCAAGGAAGACATTTTGCTTCTAGAAAAGTTGCAGAGAAATGCTGTCAGGATGATTCCTGGTCTAAGTGATTTGAGCATGGCGAAAGTCCTTATACCTTGGAGAGAATCCAAGCAAGGTTATTGGTTTCCAGTAGCAGATACTGGATGTTAAAGCCCATTACAGATGCACTTAAAGAAAAAGAGGAGTGGGGGGGGGGGGGGGGTGGGGTGGGGGTGAGTGGTGTGATGGGAATGGGCAAGGACTTTATGAATACAGTGCCTCATTAGAAAATCTTTCCATATTGAGGTGGGGCATACAGTGATCTATTAATGCCTCTCTGACCCATTTCAACATTGATGGAACTACCTCCAGGATACAATGGTTTCACCCACATGTCATCAAATTTCTGCAGATGATTTCATACATAAAGGCAAAATCGACAGTCAGCAGATCCACTGTCATAAGCTCCAGCTGAGGAGAATTCCAAAATAGATCAAAGCCTTCAGGCCGAGACAAAGGCATATTGTGGATGAAATTTTAAAAAAAGCATTTCAGCTAGAAAAAAAAAAATCAGGTGCAGTTGATAAAATCATGCTTCAAGAAGACAAGGTCTGTATGCTGAGCAATGGAGAATGTATACAGAGACAGCCAGAGCAAACTAATATCATCCTAAACCATGGAAGGAGAATCAATATTTCAGATTGGACTACTCCTAAAGGCTGAACTAAGAGCAAAATACTGAGGATGCTGGAAATCTGAAATTAAAACAGAAAATGCTGGAAAAACTCAGCAGGTCTGGCAGCATCTGTGGAGAGAGAAACAGTTACTGTTTTGTGTCCAATATGACTCTTTTTCGGAATTCTGGAACAGTTCTGAAGAAGTCATTTTGGACTTGAAATAGTAACTCTGTTTCTCTCTCCACAAATGTTGCCAGACCTGCTGAGTTTTTCCAGCATTTTCTGTCTTTAAAGGCTACTCATCTGGAGATTTTTACATCAGTAAACTTTAAGATACTGGACAGGTTAATACAGGACAATGAGGGAGGATCAGAACATATAGGAAAGAAGCTTTACCAAGTTGGTGATAACCAGGATTAAACAAGCAGCTTGAACAAACAGTCAGGACTTCTTCTAAATATGCAGATAGGAGAACAAATTCAGCTCGCTGCAAGAATATTTCTGTTCTGCCAAAGTATCTGTGGCAGATGGTTTGAGTTGACTCCTTTGAATTGGAACCATTTATATATTGACTCATGGAGGATGATTCACATTGTGTAGAAGTCTTAACTGAAGCAATAATTATTGGGATATGGGTGTCTCTGACAAGGCCAGCACTTACTGCCATTCTCCAATTTCCCCTAAAGCTGCTGCTGGGCCTTCTCTTTTGCTACAGTCCTTGTGATGAAGGCACAATTCCAACATCTTACAGTAGGTGTGTTTGTGTGAATGTGATTCTCCCACTATGATATGTTGACTGACACGTTTTCAAAATGGACAACAGAATATGGTGGAGCGGGAAAAATAAAATAAAGACTTTTAATATCTGGATTAATGCTTTTAAAAATGGCAATGAAAGGTTTTGAGGGCGAGCCATTAAACCAAGATAAGGGGCGGGATCGTCCGGCCCCAGCCAAAAGTCAACGGATTTTTGGCTGGGCCACCGAATGACCGGCGGCGGGTTCAGTCCGCCACCACAGGGCTGGAAAATCCTGGCCAAAGAGTTTCATAAGACCTGTAATTGCAGGGAACAGTGCAACAACTGTGTGATCTTTTCTGGGCTTCCCTGTGCACGCTGGGTCTCCAATCCAAGGTGAAACGGAAGCAGATGCGGCAGAGGATTCAGCCAAACAAATAGAAAGTGCAAAACAAAAACAGAAAGCGCAGGAAAAACTGTTTTTCCAACATTTTCTGTTTTTGTTTCAGATTTCTGGCATTGCAGTATTGTATTTTTATTAAAACAGAAGGTGCATCCGGCCTGCCAATGCAACCAAGCATGCACTGCAAATACAATCAGCTACTGCTGCCAACTTTGGCAATGAGGAGACAGGCCTTGAAGTGAGGGCCAGAGGAATGTGCACAGCAGGTTTGCTGAGCACCACAGGTGAAGTGAAACGAGCTGCAAATGCCCTCACCCCCTGCCACAATGCCTCTTGGAATGCCCAGAAACCATGATGGACACAAAAGTGAATGGAGAAGTTATCAGTTTCTCAGCACTGATATTTCACACGTTGCTGCTCATAAATCTGAACAGAAATGAAATGCATTCTTTTGTATGTGACTCTGATAACTTGTGTAATTCCCAAGCAGATAAATTAAAATGTCTTAGACCAAGTCTGCAAGGTACGAACTCATGAGTAAGAATCGCTGTTTCTACCCAAATAAATTGAACACTTAAGACATGATAACCAACAGCTTTGGGAAAGTGACATGAATGCAAATAGCTAATGGTTACCACATTCAGGCTGATATATTTAGACTCCAAATTTAAATGTGGATGTTTTAAGTGGTGGGAACTCTATTCTCACAATGCTGTTAGGTCAGGAGTTCCACGATTTTGTCCCAACTATGATGACGAAATGGTAATATATTTCCAAGTCATGATAGTGCACGGCTTCAAGGGGAGCTTGGAGTTTCAATGCTCCTTCTGCTCTTATCCTTCAAGGTGGTGAAGGTCATGGGTTGGGAGGTGTTGCCCATCTGCAAATTTTAGCATAATTAATTTATTGACTATACTTAAGTAATATTAAACTGTGTACTACATTTATTAATTGATTAACTTACTAAATGCATTTAATTAAACAACAATTTTTTAAAAATCCATATATATTGAATGCATTTCATATCCAGTTCTTTATTACAGATGATAATAAAATTTGTATACATTTCTGAGCTAAGTTCTAATATAAGCTTGAATCTTATTTTTTCCATAAGTAATGCCATAAAACATAGAACAGTATATGAGTCAATTTTAATTCCTCAGTTTAGCAACATTTGGATGATAGACAAATATGCAATAAATAGTTGAATGGTTTCAAGATAATTGCTGGATTCAGCAACAAGTAGGATAATAAACCGTAAACTTACACACTGTTACCTGATCAATATGACGTTTCAGTTTACCACTACTGTTGGCCTCTCACAGTGTGGCTGTAAGCATGGTGCCAAATTATGGATGGTTTTGTGCTATCGACTTACCAACATCAGTTTGAGACAGAGGATTGGTACTGCCATAGTGGGGAACTTTAATTCCATTAATCTGGATGGGATTCAACCTGGGTCCTAGAGTTGAAAAGACTGCTGTTTCTATTCTTTAGTCATAAAAACAAAAATTGCTGGAAATGTGTAGCAGGTTAGACAGTAAATGTGGAGAAAGGAACAAAGTTTAATGGGCTCAATTCTCCTGGTTCCATGGAGAAATGGATTTGGAGGTTGAACCAGGAGCAAAATTGGAGAATTTCAGATTGGGGTGGTTCCCCAATGTGAGCCTGCATCTGAGCAATATTGCCAGAGATTGGGTCAGACTGGCACTGGTCACCTGCCTGGAGTGGCTGTAGCAAATCAGACTCAATTTAGTGCCCACGTAGGGGGCAAATTGGTGATGCTGCCAAGATTTTTCTCATCTAAAGCCTAGGCATTGCCTAGAGATAGCCTCCAGATGGCCAGCCAGGGATCTATGATGTCTCCATTATATCCCCTGTCGGCGATCTACGAGAATCAGAGGACCACAGCCACGTTCACGGGCCAGCCTGTGGCGGGCTTTCCCCTCCATCCTGATGGCCTGGCAGCTGTGGCTACACTTAATTAGAACAATTTTATAATCCTTCAGAGGGCTCTACCTGGAGGGGTTCTCCTACCTAAATCAGCATGTCCACCTCTCCCAGTGGAGCTGCTGGCTGAACATTGCTGCGGGCCCCCCCTATTGTGTCCCCATGTTCCTGGTCCATCAACCTCTCTAATTGTATGGGGGTACTGGCGGCGACTTCTTAATTGGTCAGCTCCAGGAAGATCATGACCAATGTTTTGCTATGGCCGCTTCTGGGAAAATTCAGCTGCTGTTTCAGGTTGATGATCTTTTTTCAGAATTGGAAAAAGTTACAGAGAAAGTACAGAGGCAGGGAAAGGGGGAGGGGAGGAAGGAAGGTATGTGATGGGGTGAAAGGCAGGAGAGATTAAACTACCAAAGGGATCATGGTGCAGGGCAATAATGGATGGTAGTGTGGCAAGTAAAGACATGAGAAGTAAAGCAGAGAGCAGCGAAGGTGAGCAAAGTAAAAGAGTCAAATATAACTTGCTGGAATGAAGAGCAGAACTTCCTAAAGCTGGGCATTAATGGAAGAGAGGTAGGCTGACCTACTGAAGATTTTCAGAATTTTCTGCTTTTAGTCCAGATTTCCAGCATCTGCAGTATTGTATACAACTCTTTACAGCTTTGTTTAATTATTCTGTGGAATAGAACTAGATTCATCTGAAAGGGGGATCAAAACATAAGAGAACAGAAAAGAAAGCTTTATATTCAGGAATAAAATTTAAGTGCTTAATTCCTAATCCAAGTGAAAAGATGAAATTCTAAAGCAAAATATTTGTTGTTCTGAACTTTGTATCAAATAAGTTCTGTGATTTGTTTTCTTAGTGGAAAAGAACAGAAGGATCACTTAGTTCCTGTTCTCCTGAAAACATTCATGTCTAGTTTTGTTTGCTCAAATGTTAACAAATAACATTTAATAACAAAATGGATGCATTATGGGTCCTTCTAAAAATATGCCTCAACTCCACAAGGTCTTATAAAAATTCTTGCACATGTATTTCAGGAATATTATAGTCTCTGGCTTGGCTAGGAAAACTATGCAATTACACACTTTTCCAAACTGGACTATACCCACTTTCTCAAAGATCCCCCCTTTTGACATTATTTACATTGTACATATAAAATATAGCACCTAAGCATACACTTCAAAGGGAATGATAAGGTCATGGTTTCACCCTTCTATAGCTTTTCCTGAACCATTTCAATCCAAGGTATTCCCATAAAATTGTTTGTCTGGTCCTTTTGTAGGGGATAGATATTTTCTTGGATCTTGCCTTGGTAACACTGCCTTCCTGTTACTCAAAATTTTGTGATCTCAGGTCTAATTGTAGTGCATTTTTGTCTTATTTGCTTTGGCTAAACATGTCTTTCAAACTCTGTAGGTGTGTCTTTTTCTTGTAGTTTGGGTATGAACAAGATGACTCCGGTTTCTTTTTATTGAATCAGTTGGTGTCGATATTCCACATGATTGAGGTCATGAGGTTTATTGTTGTATTATTCCTTTGGTCTTTGAACCTTTCACCCATACTCAGATTTGGTAGAATTCTGACTATCTTAAGATACAGTTTTCCACTTGATGGGGCATCTAGTCCTTTTTTTCCAGCAGTTGTACAAATATGGCCACTGAGGTACAAGACTTGTTAATGCTGGCAGCATTGTTCTTGGCTGTCTTTCATGATTCCACTGAAATATAGCCATTTTCATGTTAATAATGCCAAGTACAAGTCTTTTCCTTTATTGCTTTCACCATTTTCTTTGCTTTTTCATTGTTTTGTTGGTATTTAGGACTAGTTGTAAAGCCATTAAATCCACATTCCTTGAGGGACTTCACAATGTTTTCTGCCAATAATTGTGGTCAATTAACTTAATTGCTTCACTTCTTGTATTCTATGCCAAGCAAAGATGGATTCCATATGAGTCACCATTGTTTGTGACGTAGCATCAACTATCATCAGCTGCTTCATCAATGACCTTCCCTCTATTGTAAGGGCAGAAGTGGGACTATTCGCTGATGGTTGTACAGCGTTCAACTCTATTCATAATTACTCAGATAATGCAGCAGTCTGCACCACATGCAACAGGACTTGGACAATATCCAGGCTTGGGCTGATAAGTGTCAAGTAACATTCACGCCGCACAGATGCTAAGCATCTCTCTAACAAGAGATAGCCTCTCTATCTTCCCATGACATTCAATAATATTACCATCACCGAATCCCCTATCATGAATATCCATTGATCATAAAATCAACTGGATGAACCATATAGAGTAGTTTAGAGACTGAGGGCAGGACTCCCTGCTGTCAGGGCAAGATGGGGTCAAAAGCCCACACTGTGCGGAAAATGGTCACTCATTGTGATCTTCCCCAAGGTGGCCAATTAATGGACAGGGGATGGCCTCTCAAAGTCGGAGGGCCAATCAGAAGCCTTCCAGCTTTAAAAAAGCAGCAGGCCTTAATGGCAGGTAAGTAAGGGAGGAGGAGACACTCTCTCTGACTTTTTTTTAAAAGTTTACAATAAAAATCGGATTTTGCAGCCAGGCCACCACTGGGGGAGGGGGTGAGGTGGGTGAGAGCCCCTCTAAAGGGCAACCTGCACCTGCTGCAGTACCCAAGCATGCAGAAAGGGTCTCCAGGCACCCAAGCTGCTCCCCGCTACCTGGGAACCTGGAGGCCAACTGGAAAATCACTGCAAGATGCAATGCAGAAACACACTAAAACTTCTTTGGTAGCACCTAACCTCTACCATCTAAAACCATATGGGCAGCAGGTCCATGGGAACACTATTACTTTGGGGTTCCTCTCTAAGTTACCCACCATTCCTGACTTTGTGATATATGTTATCCTTGTCGCTAAGTCAAAATCCTACCCAAAAGTAGCACCACTCATGGACTGAAGTGGTATACGAAGGCTACCCGCCATCACTTTCTCAGGGCAACTAGTGACAGACAATAATAGCTGGCATAGCTAGATATTTTTTCATTATGAGAATGAACAAGGAAAATGCTGCACTTGCATTTCATTTTTTTTTAATTACAAGCTTGGCTTTTATTGAACTAACATGAGGCTCAACACTTTGAATCCTAATTATTCCCTCTGCAGATAATGAAATTACCTCCTGTCAGCCAAAAGTGAAGCCTGTCCCTAGATGCTGTAAAGTATTACAGAGCATTTACAGCACAGGAACAGCCCAAATGATCCATACGGTGTTTATGTTCCACACGAGCCTCCTCCCATCTTTCTCCATCTCACCCCAGCAACGTATTTTTTTATCCCTCATGTTCTCATCCAATGTGAAATGTAACAAAGCTATTATCTTCAACTACCCACTGTGGTAGATCATTCCACATATTTTATCTGCCTACTCAATGAGCTAAGCTAGTATCATTCCATGTTACTCAGCACTTTCGATTCTACCTCTGTCTCTGTCTTTCACTGCACTGATTCTTTTTTATTGGAGGCTATTTTGTTTACTGCTTTCCTATTTTTCCTGTTGAATTGGAGGCTACCTTTCCCTCCCCTAACTACCCCAACTGTCACATGCAAGGTCTCCCAAATATGTGCATCTCCTCATATTACTCCAATACTTGTCACGTACACTAACAGATGAATGGCACAGTAGAATTTATTGCATTCCTATAACACAGTTCCACAGAGATGGTATACTTCTGACTAGGTCAAAGATGATACTCAGTCCACTGGTTAGTATATTTATATAGCACTATTGACATGTCTGCAGGTGTTTCAGACAATTAGTTACACAGGCTAGTTAAAAGTAACTCAGGAAGTTAAATAAAAATTATTTTTCAATTTCACTAATGATGGATTTGCAATGCCAAGTGTGACAGTGAAAAGAGGCAATAGTCATCCCTTCTTTGCATTAGAAGGATGGCGATAGAGAGATAGGATGAAGTGTGTAATCTAAAGCACTTATTCAACAACATAATCTCTACCAATTCTGAAGAGGTTCATTTGGGTTCAGGTAATTTTCACTGTCCATTATTTTTCATACTTGAGCTGAAATTAAATTTAGCATCAAATCTGCTGCAGGCTATCTTTCATTTTAACTCCTCTATTGAGACCAGAAATGTGAAGAACAATTAATAACCAGATTACAGGGCCAGGATTTATATTAATTAAATATATTTAGATCATCCTTTAAATCAGTAACTCTGTAATCATCCTTTTAATCAGCCACTCTTTGGTCATCAGCCCTCCTTAACCATCCTTTAATCAGTCCCGCTTAGCTATATCTTTAATCAACTCCTCTTTACAGGATTTGTTAAAGAGGGACTGATTAAAGATACAATTAATCAACTCTTTTAGCCAAATATTTAATTAATCTCTTTTAAACTTTGTGTCTGATCAAACTCTCTTTAACCATCCCTTTATGAGCCCTTCAATAATCATAGTGCAAATAACCTCACCATTAAATGACACAAACATAAGGTATCTGTGAAAAGCAAATCCTAGCTTGTGGAAGTTAGAGTAGGTTTTTTTAAAAACATCTTCCTATTTTAATAATGGAATATCTAAAAATATAGCTGAGCAGATGTACAGAGCTCTGAAATAGATAAAATATAGTGTTATGGGAGTAAAGTAATAAGACATGTAGGCTGTTTGGATGATAATATGTACTCTGAAAGGGAAACTTCAGCGTGTCACATTTTCATTATCTAATAGCCATAAATAAACTACTAAATCTATTTAACCCTCCAGCTGCAGAGGAGCATCACATACACAGCATCAGTCTATTGTAGTAAATCTACTGGTTAGTATTCGATTAGTGCAATTATAGGCTGTACTGTCCATAAACCATTGAGTAGCTTCATTGACTTTCAAGACAATTTGCAGTTCAACATTCCCACTTTGTAAAGCGCAAAGCTATCTTGAAAAGTTGGGCTAATTATTAAATAGCTCAAAAAATCTTTTGAGTAATCACTATTAGCTGAAAAGCTGGTGAAAACGAATTCCTTTGCAATATCATTAGTTAGTATCCAAGTCCCTGAGCTGTCCTGTTCTAAAGCACAGTGAATGATGTACCTTGACACTCTGGCTGGCTCCCAGTCCAAGTTCCACCTGGTTGACAGACACGTTCCGAAGATCCTTTAAGTGCATAGCCGGCTTCACAGGTGAATCGAAGCAAATTTTTCACTCGGAAATCCTTGCCCAACCGAATGCCGTGTGCTGGGATTCCTGGATCACCACAATATCCAAGACTATCACCTGCAATGCAAAGGAGAACAGAAACATTATTATTCTTCATCCTTAAGCTGATCAGGTCACACTTGGATTGTCAATTAAAAAATAACCAATTATAATTTACGGATTGCAGTGGTAACAAGGGCCCTATTTTAAGATATTTTTAAAAAACGTACTCAAAGTTAGAGAATAGATGAATTATCACCAAAAAGATCAAATATGATCACACATCTGAAATAATTCCTAATAATTCCAACATATAGTGACAGTTCCACCACTGTGCTGTTTACAGGTGGTTGGAGACATTGGCCGGAGAGTGGACAAGCTGGCTAGGAAATGCAATTTGGTCCAGAGAGTGAAGAGAGGGTGAAGTGGGAATTGGATTGAGATACAAGGCACAAATTCAAGCAGGCATCTGGTATCTGGCAACTGAAGCAACACAGTTCAGTGGCCAGACAGATTTCTGATGCAGAAGCTAAAATGGAGCATGATGAGTGTGGCAGGTTTGTTTCAGTATAACACACTACATGGTTACATTATTAAATGTTGTAACTGTTCATGTGTAATTGACAGGAAAAACAATGTAAGCAATGTCATCAAATATAGAATTAAAACGTTCATGTTTAATTATGTTTTATTATTTTTATATAATACAAATCAGAGCTGCTTTAAGGTATTCATTTTGCTCAATTGCTCAATTGGGATAGTGCTGTCAGGCTTTATCCATTGCCGGAGTAACTTAGAGAAGAGCTGTCACTTACAAATAGCTGTTCTATCCATCAATTACAAAAAATCTTTGGATGTAATGTGACCCTAGCCTGTAATGTGTGGTCACACAAATGACAACATCTTATTATTCAGAACAGAAGCAGCTTTAAGCTGATTTCAGTGAGCTGCATTCCACAGAGTGCTGGCATGGGACAAGATTAGAACACTCTGACCTCTTGCACATCCCCGATTTTAATCACCATTCGTGGGTCTGCCTTCAGCTGCTCAGGCCCTGAGTGCTGGAATTCCAGCCCTAAACTTCTCAGCCTCTCTCCCTAATTCTCCTTCTTTAAGATGCTCCTGAAAAACCTACCTCCTTGACTAAGCTTTTGGTCATCTGCCCTAATATCTCTTTATGTGGCCTGTGTCAAATTTTGTTTGAAAACACTCCGGTGAGGCCCCTTGGGCTGTTTTATTATATTACAGACACTATATAAAGTTGTACTTTGGGAGGTGTCATCAGTCACCCGGTTGACTTTCTTCCTTCAGGTTAGAGCATAGCTGACAAAGTAATAGCTATGGAAAGTTGCATAAAGACAAATGTAGGGTCTAGAAAGTGGGGCAGACATGTGGTACAAAAGGCATAGAAAAGGCAACAGTGGGTAAAACTTTTAGCTCGGTGGGCGGGCGTGTGACCGACCCCACTGAGCGTAAAATGACATGCGATGACATTGGGTGTGCGTCCTGACCTTACGGTTGGCGGGCAGGCGAAAAGGTTGGAAACCTCATCTACGGGCGGGATGAGGTTTCCAGAAGCAAATAGAAATTTTAAAAAATTCATTTTTCATTAATAACATGTCCCTGCTCATGTGGCCGAGTCATACGAGGGGACATGTTTCATTCCATTTCTATTTATTTTTCTCATATGTCTTCATCTCCCTGAGGCAGCTCTGTGCCTCAGGGAGGTTATGTAGCGCGCACTCACACGCATGTGAGAAGTTTGCGCTCGTCCCCCTCGCTTTCTCACATTTCACGCTGAGTGGGCCTCAATTGGCCCGCCAGCGTGAAATCACCTTCCTCCCCCGCCCCCACCGAGCTCACGGGCCAAGGACAATTCTGCCCTTGTACAAATTATGCATTATAAAGTATGTATAAATATTATGTTTGTGTTCTTACAAAAAAATTAATTTAGTACAATGGCTTTGGGCAATTTTAAAACAAATGTGCAAAGGTTATTTGAGTTTCCCTTATTAGTTGTTACATTGCTAGCTATTTCTGGATTGCTTATTATTAGCTATTTCCTCAGTACTTCTTTAATAGCACATTTCCATTTCTTCTCAGCAGTTGTTCACTGCTCACCAAAAGTTTGCTGAGGCTAGGTTGATTAAAATATTTTAAAACTGAGGCTAGTAGAATTTTGTTAGGTAAGGATATTAAGGGTTATTGAATCAAGGCAGGTAAATTAAGTTAGGAAATGGATCTAATTGAATGGTGGAACAGGCTGGAGGGGCTGAATGGCCAACACCTATTGCTATGTCCAACACAATGGGCAGAATTTTCTGCCTGCCGGGCAAGCAGGCCCGACCCGATCTCCGGCGGGCGGCGAGCCAATCCCCGCCAGAGAAGCGGGCCACTGCCATTTTACATGGGCGGGCACATCTACCTGAGGCTAAGTGCAGCCTCAAGGAAATCGTTTACACTTTTAAAAATATGAAAAAAGAAAAAAAAATTCCCTAACTTGTCCCCTTCAGGTGACATGAGACATGAGATGGGACATGTTCATAATTTACACAATAAGTTTATTAAACTTTTTAAAACCCTACATGAAACCTCATCCTGCCAGTGGATGAGGTTTCATGTTTTTTCTATTGCCCGTCGGGGCTCCTGGCCTGTCCACCAACCTGAAGTTTGGACGGGCAGGTCCTTTAATTGTATAATTGATCCTGTCAATGGCCTAAATTGGCCATTGACAAGTCAGCGGGCCCACAGCTGATTTTGCTGCGCCCCCGCCTTCCTGGAAATTTAAATGGACCGGGATAACATCGGGGGTCCTGCCCGACGCCATCCTGCATCATTTTACGTGTCGGCGAGTGGGCCCCGCCTCCTGCTTGCCGATGGCAAAATTCTGCCCAATATTTTGAAACTTGTCACTCTTATTACCATAACATTTAAGCCAACCCATTGCAGGCCTGGCATATATTTTTGGATTTGTGACAAGGTGGCATTTTCAAGTCTTAGAGATATAATAGAATTGAGGAATTCTGGAATATGTAGGTGGTAAATTTGGCACTATTCAGGCTGCTGGAAGAAGATAGTTTAGGGAGGAACATCTAACAGAATAACAGAGATAGAAGCGCAGGGAAATGGGACTCTTCAAGTTCCTACCACACCCTCTCAACCATGTTCCCATGGATTAGTTTTCTTCCATAATCTATCCACAGCCCCTTTTGCATTCTCCAGTATACCTTACACTACTTTCCAAATTGTCAGTAAGCTCCCAACTTGTACTTTTAAGCATAAATATTCTAAATCTTATAATTAAAGGATAGAAAATCACAGGCTATGGGCATGCAATTTCCTAATATGCACTTTCAGTATGTGCCAGGTTCACAGAAGCAGAAGGTTTAATGTACTATTAGTGCTTGCTGACTCACAGTATTTATTAAATGGACCTTCCACAAAAAATTCCTTCACAAAACACTGAAGAATTCATTGTTTATGCAGTTTCCCAGGTTTTTTTTGGCAACAATGACAGTTAGAAAAGAAAAGTAAAGACATGGTGCTATTGAATATGTACTGCCTTTTGCAGATGTTGATTTTCAATATCAGAAAAGCACAATTTTCAATACATTCACATAAATTCATCATTTGCCAAAAGCAAACATTTTGAAAGCACAATCTGTAGTTTTTCAAGGTATTTTGAAAAACCAAAGGATGTCTTAAATCTCCACAAGATTCAGCCTTCTACTCTTACATGCCTGTTGACAAACAAATTGTCTACAGAGAAATGCTACAAACTGCAGATAGTCAGAATGCTCTGGCTGGCATGAGGTAACAAATATCTAGTTGAAGCCTTGGTGTTCAGAAGATGCTGAGGCCTTGAAGCAAAAATGCCATTCATGATACGAAACGACAATCCAAAGCATACTTTCAGACCTATGGCTGTGCCAAGCAAAACACCTCTGCTCCAAAGGGGTACCTTTGCCCCAACAGCTCACAGTACAGAGTCAGTCTGTTAACTGCAGCTCTTTCTTTAATCTGGAGCCTATTTCTTTGCTCCCTTCTTTTAACTTACTTAACAGCGCCTATTCTCATTCCCGTGTCTGTGACACTTCTTGGCTAGCAGCCTGCCTCAAACTGACTCCATGAGAAGAGTTGTTCACTGACTCTTGAATGAATTTGGGCAACCTATGCTCCCAGAGGGTTCCACCCTTCTAAGTGGACAGGAACCACTGTAACAGCATTGGAACATACCGTACCTTAAAAGTTACAATGTCTATAGACTGTGAATTTAACATAGCACACACAGACAGAATGAATTGAATGCATTACAAATGAAAATCTGTTTTATTTAAAACCTTAATTTATGCATTAGAAATTTCAATTACTGAGAGGAAAAAAATGGCAGATGATTTTTTTTTTAGAGGGCATTTTTAATGATTTGTTGGCGAAAGGTAATCCAGAATCGCATAGTGATGTGACAGCCCAGTACCATTATTTGTTTTTCATTCATGAGGTGTGGCCATCGCTGGATGTGCCAGCATTTATTGCCCATTCCTAATTGTGCTTGGGAAGGTGATGGTGAGCTGCCTTATTGAACCGCTGCAGTCTCTGTGGTGTAGGTACACCCACAGTGTTGTTAGGGAGGAAGTTCCAGGATTTTGACACAGCAATAGTGAAGGAACAGTGATATATTTCCAAGTCAGGATGGTGAGTGGCTTGGAAGGGAACTTCCAGGTGGTGGTGTTCCCAAGTGTCTGCTGCCATTGTCCTTCCAGATGGTAGTGGTTGTGGTTTGGAAGGTGCTGTTTAAGGAGCCCTGGTGAGTTCCTGCAGTGCACCTTGTTGATGGTACACACTGCTGCCACTGTGCATCGGTGGTGGAGGCAATGAATGTTTGTGGATGTGGTGCCAATCAAGCAGGCTGCTTGGTCCTGGATGGTATCAAGCTTCTTGAGAGTTGTTGGAGCTGCACTCACCCAGGCAAGTGGAAGGTATTATATTATACTCTTGATTTGTGCCTTGGGGAGTCAGGAGGTAAGTTACTCGCTACAGGGTTCTGAGTCTCTGGCCTGCTCTTGTAGCAACAGCATTTATATGGCTGGTCCATTTCACTTTCTGGTCAATGGTAACCCTGGGATGTTGATGAATGGGGGATTCAGCAATGCTAATGCCATTGAATATCAAGAGGCGATGGTTAGATTCTCTTGTTGGAGATGATCGTTGCCTGGCACTTGTGTGGCATGAATGTTACCTACCACTTGTCAGCCCAAGCCTAAATAATGTTCAGGTCTTGCTGCATTTGGACATGGACAGCTTCAGTATCTGAGGGTTTGCAAATGGTGCTGAACATTGTGCAATCATCAGTGAACATCCTCACTTCTGACCTTATGATGGAAGGAAGGTCACTGATGAAGCTGCTGAAGATGATTGAGCCGACAACCACAATCATCTTCCTTTGTACTAGGTATGACTTCAACCAGTGGAGAGTTTTTCTGCCTGATTCCCATTGACTCCAGTTTTGCTAGGGGTTGTTGATACCACATTTGGCGCGTCCGCTGGCTGGAGAGCAGTCACAACATTGCGATTCCCATTCTGTTCCCCCGATCCGATTTACAGCCAATCCAGTCAACTTTGGGACCTTCGTCGTGTTCAGGGTGATAGCCCTCCTTCAATAGCTGCCAGTTGATCAGAGGCTGGCATCTTTCCAGTCCTGGCAGTGCTGACCACTGCAGGAGGCCCAGGTTGCAGGATTATTGCTGGAGTCTGGAGTGAAGGTAGGTGAGGTGGATTACTGGGATCGGGGAGGCCCTGGCGAGGGAGAGGGAAGGGGGTTAGTTTTAAGGGAAGGCGGAAGTCTTTAACTGCAGGAAGCCCATGCTTCTGGCAGGTCTCCACAGTGGGCATGGGCTGCAGGTGGCGGGTTGCCCGCAGGATGTGGGTGAATTTCAGCAGCATTGGGATTACATCCTTGTAAGTGGCCTTTCAATTGCCACTTAAGGGCCTCAATTGTCTTCCAGGTGGGAAGGCCATCCTCGAGCCTTCCCGCCCCAGGTCTAATTGGGGAGGGTCTCCACTCCGCAACTTCCTGCCTGATAACACGGCGCCGCTCCCCACCACACCCCCCCCACCGACCCCCCACCTACACACTGCCTCCCAGCCCACCCTCTGGTTTAGTGTGTACCCACCATGTAAAGGCAGCAATTTACAACATTCAATGCATTTTGATAGTGACACAGGCGGTGAAATTCCATTTTTGCAAAGCAAATGGCAGAGCAGCACATCTTGGAGAGCAACTTATGGACATCTAAGTTTAGCAAAACATCTGCCCTTCTCCTGAATTTGCTGTGGCACTTGTGCATAAGTAACAGTGCACACCATTACCCTCACTGTTATTTGGACAGGAAATTATTGCCCATTATATTGTTATTCCAGTGATCTCTTTCTTTCTGTTACCCCTTCCCCTTATTTTAACTTTCCAAATATTCCACAAGTTTTATTCAAATAATACATTTTTAATAGTTATGCTGATCTAAGGTGAGTTGCTAAGTATATCATTATTATTATTATAGCCATGATGGTTAAAGTACAGACTAATTATTATTATATTTATCAATGAGATTTGCTACAAGATAATAAGATTCATAACGGGTTATAATCACAGTAGATTACCTGAGAATTTACTAATGCAGCATTCATCTTCATGCAAACAAAAATAACTGATTCACTTATGTCCCCTTGCAAGTTGCTATGGAAACATTGAAACAGCAGTAGTCCACCTGGGCTCATTTAGCCTGCTCTACCATTTTGTTAGCTAGGGAAGCACTGAGCCAAACTTTACTATGAGCAGTGAATGAACAGCACCTACTGTTCATTAGGCTCATTCCTGCCCATTAACTTTCCATGAGCTTTTGCACCAAAAGTTGTTGTAGGTTAGAGAGCCATGTTGCACAACACCCTCTACAGGATATTTGGGAACTGTAGGAACAGAACAAGCAATGGTGTGTCTCCTTAATCAATCAGATTGAAGAATTATTGATAAGCAACATGGTCAGAAGCGAGGGGTGTATGTTAGAATAGTGATTTCAATGTAAAAACAGGTACAGAAAGTTAAATAAAGAGGACAGAAAGACTGGATCGAAAGAAAGAAGAAACAGAAAGAAAAAGTATTTTTTTCTTGAAACCTTCAACAACAACCAAAAGCTGAAGGAATGAAATTCCACACTTAAAGTAATTTTTCAATGCCAGAGCGGTTGTTTGGTGTTAAGACTCATCACACAGTTTAAATGGGTACTTGGACTGAAAAGGATAAGCCCTAACTTTCTGTGGTGAGTTTAGTCCAGCATGCCAATACAGGAACTGCACACCATTCAACTATTCAAATGGTGAGTCAGACCCCAAGGTCCTACTTTCACAAAGCGAATGGTAGAAAAGTGCATTGTGGAACTTCTGGATTTTAGCATTAAACTGCCCTTGCCTAAAGTTGTGCAAAAATAATGGTGAGCACCATTCTGATTCACGGGGGAGAATTCTCTCCCCTTCCTGGGGGCTGGGGGTTTGGGCGGGAGTGGGCATGCAGCCGATTGCCGCCAGTGATCAACTGGGCGCCAACTAAGGCCCACCCAGCATGATGCGCACCCAGAAGCGCTGAGCGCTCCCTGTGCGGGCTGGGGGAGTAGGCCGAGTCGGGGCCTGCGCTCTTTCACACATGCGCGCGAAAAGAGTGCAAAAATCTCCCTGAGGCACAGAGCTGCCTCAGGAAGATTAGTTTGATTTTTAAAAATTTTAATAAAACATTTTTTTAAGACACGTCCCCACATGTGACAGTGTCACATGAGCTGGGACATGTCAATGAATTTTAATTAAAAAAATTATTTAATTTATAAACCTTTCATGAAACCTCATCCCACCCTTAAGGTTGAGCAGGCAGCTCAGTTAATTATCTTAATTGGAATTTAAATGGCCTTAATAGGCTTGTGACAGGTCAGCAGGCGTGCAGCCAACTTTGCTGCATGCCCACCGGACTGAGGGTCTGAATGACGCGCGGTGACATTGAGACGTACGCCCGACATCCACGCGTGTCGTGGGCCCCGCTCGCCAAACAGAAGATTCTGGCCAAAAACAAAAATACCTGGAAAAACTCAGCAGGTCTGGCAGCATCTGCAGAGAGGAGCACAGTTAACGTTCCGAGTCCAAATGACCCTACAACAGAACTAAGTAAAAATAGAAGAGAGATGAAATATAAGCTGGTTTAAGGGGGGGTGGGACAAGTAGAGCTGGATAGTGGGCCAGTGATAGGTGGAGATAACCAAAAAATGTCAAAGGCAAAAGGACAAAGAGGTGTTGAAGGTGGTGATATTATCTAAAGGAATGTGCTAAATAAGGGTAGAAAGCAGGACAAGCAAGGTACAGATAGCCCTAGTGGGGGCGGGGTGGGGTGAAGGAATCAAAAAAGGCTAAAGGGTAGAGATAAAACAATGGATGGAAATACATTTAAAAATAATAGAAATAGGTGGGAAAAGAAAAATCTATATAAATTATTGGAAAAAAGGTGGGGGGTTGTAGGAAAGGGGTGGGGATGGAGGGGAGAGTTCATGATCTAAAATTGCTGAACTCAATATTCAGTCCGGAAGGCTGTAAAGTGCCTAGTCGGAAGATGAGGTGCTGTTCTTCCAGTTTGCGTTGAGCTTCACTGGAACAATGCAACAAGCAAAGGATGGACATGTGGGCATGAGAGCAGGGTGGAGTGTTGAAATGGCAAGTGACAGGGAGGTCTGGGTAATGCTTGCGGACAGCCTGAAGGTGTTCTGCAAAGCAGTCACCCAGTCTGCGTTTGGTCTCGCCAATGTAGAGGAAACCACATTGGGAGCAACGAATGCAGTAGACTAAATTGAGGGAAATGCAAGTGAAATGCTGCTTCACTTGAAAGGAGTGTTTGGGCCCTTGGACGGTGAGAAGAGGGGAAAGTAAAGGGGCAGGTGTCGCACCTTCTGCAGTTGCATGGGAAGGTGCCGTGGAAGGGGGTTGAGGTGTAGGGGGTGATGGAGGAGTGGACCAGAGTGTTCCGGAGAGAACGATCCCTGCAGAATGCTGCCAGGGCCGGTGAAGGGAAGATGTGTGGGTGTTGGCATCATGCTGGAGATGGCAGAAATGGCGGAGGATGATCCTTTGAATGCGGAGGCTGGTGGGGTGATAAGTGAGGACAAGGGGGACCCTATCATATTTCTGGGAGGGAGAGGAAGGTGTGAGGGCAGATGCGCGGGAGATGGGCTGGACACAGTTGAGGGCCCTGTCAACCATCGTGGGTGGAAAACCTCGCTTAAGGAAGAAGGAAGACATGTCAGAGGAACTGTTTTTGAAAGTGGCATCATCAGAAGAGATGCAACGGAGGCGAAGGAACTGAGAGAATGGGATGGAGTCCTTACAGGAAGCGGGGTGTGAGGAGCTGTAGTCGAGGTAGCTGTGGGAGTCGGTAGGCTTGTAATGGATATTGGTGGACAATCTATCACCAGAAATTGAGACAGAAGGTCAAGGAAGGGAAGGGAAGTGTCAGAGATGGACCATGTGAAAATAACGGAGGGGTGGAAATTGGAAGCAAAATTAATAAGTTTTTCCAGGTCCAGATGAGAGCATGAAGCAGCACCGAAGTAATCATCGATGTACTGGAGAAAGAGTTGTGGGAGGGGGCCGGAATAGGACTGGAACAAGGAATGTTCCACATACCCCATAAAGAGACAGGCATAGCTGGGGCCCATGTGGGTACCCATAGTCACACCTTTTATTTGGAGTAAGTGAGAGGGGTTTAAGGAGAAATTGTTCAGTGTGAGAACAAGTTCAGCCAGACGGAGGAGAGTAGTGGTGGATGGGGATTGTTCGGGCCTCTGTTCAAGGAAGAAGCGAAGAGCCATCAGATCATCCCGGAAGATTCTGGCCACTAACTGTTCAAATCCAGTTCCCTATTTTTTCTCCAGATCCCAATTACTCTGACTTCCCAAGTATCTTCTGATAAACGTATCCTACATTATGACAACTCTATATGTTCAAATATTGTTAACGAGTTTAGTTCAAATTCTAAGATTTTCTCATGGTTCTGGATTTCCATACAAACAGCAAAAGAAATATCCTATAGACTTGGCAAATCCCTAGTCAATGATACCTCAAGCTGTCCTGCACAGGACACTTTATCTACATGGAAGTAGGTGGCTGTCATACCACTGATGAGGAAATTGTAAAACTTACAATGACAAATGCTGTAAGTTATTACAAGACTCTTGTGTACTCGGCTAATCTGCCTCGAGGAAGCAGAATCAAAATAGCACCATGATGACAAGCTTGTCAATGGAAGATTGAAACTGTGTCGATCCGTCTTTGCAAACCTATTTGCCCAATACCTAAGCCAGGCAGGGTCTGAGGCACATAACGGTGCTATTGATAACTGACAGCAGTCATGAATCCTTAACCTGTAGATCTGCCATTAATAGCAGTAATTCTTACTTATCGACTCCAGGTAAGCCTGAAAAGCCTAGTGCCGTCTGAATAAGCAGCAGCAAATTTTCCAGTGTTTATGCTGGTAGTTTGAGAAGTTTTGGGGGCTAAATTTCAGCAAAAATTCTGCAGAAACTTGAAAGTTCTTAAATCTCAGCTGTTGCCAAATTGTTCTTATACTTAATTCCATTGAGTTTAAGAACGAGTGTATTCCTGCAGGGAGAGATGTTTAATCTGCATTATTCATAAAGAAGCCCTACCTATTCAGATTTCTCAGTATCTTTGCTCAGAGACTCCTAAGCATGGTGGAGGCTGTCTGTGCGCGTCAGGTGCTAAACTGACTGAAAAAAACATTCTTTCCATTTGCGCTTCCTTCGGTTACAATTTGTAATCTATTCATTTTGATTTGAGAAGTCCTGCACTGCCAATGTGCAGATGCCCATCGCAGGGCAAGGAGAAATGGAAAACAGGCAGATAAAGAAATTCTCAAAGCAAAGCAAAACAAAACACACCGAATTTTCGCGATGAATCTGTTGAGAAATTGCAACATGGAAATGTTATACAACAAAGAAAGGCTCAGGCCTCTGGGAGGAAAAGTAAATAAAATCCGAATATTGTGGGTAACTTTTTAAATTATTGAGCAATCTGTTCTTCTATTAGCGGTTTTGCTTCAGATCTTGCTTTAATTTAAAATCAGATGTGGATTAATTCTGTTTTTGATTAGCAAATGCGCATAAAAAAATGAGTATGCATAACATGCTTGCATTTATTTCTCCACTCATAATTATTCTAAACTACTCTGCAGAGAATACAATCACAACAAATAAAAACATGAATTTTCCATGAGGCCTGATCACAGAACCATTATGATTTAACATCCTGATTTTGTTCAGTAAATATTCCATAAGGAACAAGCAAGGGAGCATACTTTGTTCAAGTTACTTTACACACCAGGGCTAGGACTTTACGGCCCTGCCATGCCATGTCTCCCCCCGCTGACGGATGCAGCGAGCCATTTAAATCTCCATTCAGTTCAACAGGACTGTAAAATCCCACCGTCGGGAGGGGCCATAAAATCCTGGCCTAAGCATGATCCTTTATCCACAGATGGCTATTGCATTTGAAACAATGGTTGGTGTAGTGGGTTAAGAATTCTGTCCTTTTCCCTTTGAAATGTTGGTCCAAATCTAGCCAAGTCTCCTCTCTGTGCTGGCTGCGAGGATCCCACCTTAGGTTCGCTGAGTTTCAAATGTGTCCGAAATGTGCAATGCAGTCCAAAATACTAGCCATGATTTCTCATTCAATGGCAGCTGCACGCAGAGACAGCACAACAATTCCCCATGAGAAACCAAGAAAGCCATTTCTGTTTCTGATCTTGGGGTTAAATCAGAAAGTTCATGTAAAATAAGGAGAAATTTAAGAATTCAATGTCTGCGAATGTTCGACTCAGATTGAGTACAAAAGGTTGTCCATTTTATATGTTACTAATCCTCCTGTTAATACGCAGGCAAAATAAATTCCATTCACAATTATCTATTATTTCAGTAATAGAGTTCATATATAAATAAGTGTTAGCTTAAAACAGGATTAAGGACAGATCTAGAAAATGTACAGTACACATAAATTATGTCAGTGCTTTTGTTAATGGGAAGAGTTGTTTGAAGGAAACATTTAGTCAAGTACAGATTTATTCCCTGTACATTTGTTTAATGATGTTTGTGTAAAGCAGCTGGACAGCATAATTGATGATATTGCTAGTATAATCTTGAATACTGGGGCACCGAGAGAAAAATATGTACTTCTATAGCACCTTTCGTGATCTCAGAGTGTCCCAAAAAAGTTTACAACCAATGGGATACTTTAGAAGTATAGTTCATGTTGTAACATAGGAAACACACACAGCAAGGTCCCACAAACTGCAACGTGATAATATCCAGTTAATTTGTTTAGGTATTGTTTTAATTGGCAGACTTTGACTAGTAGCAATAGTCTGCTAATTAAAAATATAAAATAAGTTTAAAAAGTTACTATTTTTAACTGGGTAGCAGGTGCACCAGAAAGTACCAGACTGTTGGCTTCCCATCTACAGCCTGACTCCCATTTAATATGGAAGCAGTAGTACAGATGTGATAAATTTGGCATTGCCGAATCAATTCAGTTGGACTGGGTCAACCACAATAAAATTTTCCTTGGGGAAGGGAAGTTGTAAACAACAAAGGTGTTGAATGTCAGTTGTGCAGAAAAGTACATAATCCATCTTTTTGCACCCAATGTCCAAGTCAAGCACTCAGAGGTTGGGTTCAATACTGATGAAATCCAAATCTCAACTCCTTTGACATCTCCCTCAAAAGAATATTTAAACCTCAACCTGAGTCAAGATCCCTCAGCAGTCGGATGTCACATCCATTTAACAAATTAGCCAGTCCCGTGGCTATTGGTGAAAGATAAGGTGAGCTTTATGTGGTCACTTTGAGGCAATAGAGGAAAGAGCTTATGATCTAATCAGTTTGAGCTGTAGTTTTAAACCCAGAATCTTCAGAGTAAAATGATTCTCAGCGATTTTCTGTCAAGAATCTTCAGATGCATTTCATCCAATCCCTGAGATTTATTCACAATGGCCCACAGTTTGGGATCAGTGGCAAAGCAAGGGCACTTGCCACTGGCCTCTTTTCAGTAAGTCTCGCAGAAAGATCCAATGATCTCTCTGGTGAGAATTTCCCCTCTATCATCATGCAGTGATACTGCAACCAATTGCAATGTGGAGCATGAGTGAGGTCACTGAGCTGGTCAAGCAATCAATCACATTAATGGATCTTCATGGCCACCCAACAAGGAAATAAAATCACATTTAAAAATGTTTTACATGAAGCAAATTAAAGACTGGGACATACACATGGGTGAAGGTAGGAGCTAAAATATTCTGAAAAATCTATCAATAAATCATTTCATAGCACTTCACGAATGTAAATTTGTTTTTTTGTTCATCAAATTTTATTAATCACATCACTGTCAAATCCCAGTTACGCCTAATTGAATTCAGTGTAACTTTAGCCGCAATGTGGGGGTCGAAAAGTTGCAATTTTCACTGGTTTCAATTATTTCTGGCTCTGGGGGATGTGGGGGGAGCTGGTGAGGATGGTGGGCCACAGCACAGCCCATGTTAGAGCACCGAATGACTGAGCACAACTTCAGGATTTTACAATACACTAAAATACACAAGGGCTACATCCTAAAGATGTGGTCACTTTCAGAGAGATAATGATGACTATCATCAACAGTTCACTGTTATCCAGATTTTGTCCAGGTCTTGTTGCATTTGGACATGGACTGCTTCAGCATCTGAGGGGTTGTGAATGGTGCTGAATATTGTGTGATCATCAATGAACATCCCTACTTCTGACCTTATGATGGAAGGGAGGTCATTGATGAAGCTGCTAAAGATGATTGGGCCAACAAGTGCAACCATCTTCCATTGTGCTAGTATAACTCCAACCAGTGAAGACTTTTTCTGCCTGATTCCTACTGAGTCCAGTTTTGCTAGGGCTTCTTGACATGTACAAATGCTGCCTTGATGGAATTGCTAATAGATGTCACCTAGTGGCATAACAGCCAATAGTCACAGATAAATGTAACAGGGATTGTTATCCATACCCCCATGCCCCAGCAAAATCTGGGCTCTTATGTTTGCATAATTATTCAATAACCATGATGGCAATGTGAATAGAACAGCTTAACTCTGCAATGTCATCTGGTTCCCTTTCTAATCAACTACCTCCTTGGCAAAAAACATTTATTTTAGAAATTTTTCATTCTCTGTTATATCAATATGTGGCCTCACCCAATCCCACTTCCAGTAGAACCACTCCATCTCTTGTTTTACTTTTTTCTCTTACTATAACTGAAAAACTTATTATCCTTCACTTCTCTTGCCATATTAAATACAACATTTTTCTTTTGTCATTTTAATGCCCTTTTTACACTCCAGGCATCAGCTAGATAACTAGAAATGAAGCACATTATATGAGTACAGCATAGCCTTGATACATAATTCTAGAAGACAGACCTTCCATACATCAGGTTTTATCTCAGGGATTCTTAATGCAAATCATTAATCATTTCTTCATGGTCTGCTTCAGTTTATATTTGGAGATATTTTTCTCTTCTTCTTGCCCTTACCCATTGCATGGTTGTTCAAAACTCAAGCAGATCATATTAGAACTTTTTATATTGTATCATATCAGACCTTCCCTGTCTGTGACCTGCTCCAGCCCTACAATCCTTCACAACCCCTGTGCTCCTCCAATTCTGGCCTCTAGCACATCCCCAATTTCCTTCATTGCTCCTTTGGCTTCAGTTGCCTAGGCTCTGGGCTCCAGAATTCCCTCCCTAAACCATTCCAACTTTAAGTCACCCTCTAAAACATATCTCTTTGATGAAGTTTTGTTCACCTGTTTAATCTCACTTTACGTAGTTCGGTGTCAAATTTTATCTGATAACACTCCTGTGAAGTGCAATGGGATGATTTACTAGTTAAAAATGCTATATAAATGCATTAATGGTTGTCTTAATGGCAAAGAGATTTAATATATCTCTCTGTCCATATATCATTAAGGACATCCAAGCTAAGACTACAACTGCTTAATCTGGTAGCTTCAGAACCCTGTGTGATGTTGTGAGAATGTTTACCTGAGCAATGTGGTAATGATCCACTCCAATGTCCGTCCAGCTGGCAGATACGAGTGGCATTTCCAATCAGGCGATGATTTCTGTCACAATGGTACCGGACTGTGGAACCTACTGTAATCTGGTCACCATGCAATTCCGCATCAGGTGGAATGCTAGGATGACCACAGGTCACCACTAGGAGACAAAGAAAGGAGACAGAAAATAAATGCTTTATTTGAAATGCATATTTGAATAAATCATTAAATATGACATTACTTAGGTTATCTGTAACACATAATTTAGAGCATGGTATGTATATGAGAATGCATAAGACGGAGTATGTTATAATGTAAATGCACCCAATAGATTAAAGTGTAGCTCCAATATTCGAAAACTTAGTAAGCTATTAGTAATTACAAGCTGCTTAAATGAACTGCTATATTGGAATAAATGACTGAGGGCAATTTACAACTTGCATCTGAACATCTAAAAAGAGCAGATATCCTTTGGGAGAAGGTAGTCTGCTTTGAGAAATGATAGATCATGATTTACAAACACAGTTGGATTCTTTTGTTTAACATCTCAGAGGGTGGGGTGGGGGGGCGGGGGATGGTGGGGGTTGAGGTTCCAAGCTATAATAATCATGTAGGAACTCTGAACGCAGATGTTTTCATGGGTTGAATGGTCCTTAATAAGTTTTTATAACATCTCAAGGTGTACAGATGACTTCATAAACAGAAAGAGAACCTTGAGAAATTGATCATCATTAAGCATCTACTGTCAATTGTTATGCCTTTGAAATAAACTCCAAACTTATACCAATCCTCATAATATATGGAGCTGGAGTTCTTTACAGGTCAGTATTGCTCTTTTTGTTGCATTTATTTTGGCCAAGAGCTGTAGTGGACTAGGTTTGTGTGATGGCCAGGTCTGTGCTATGGACAGAAAATTCCTGAAGCCTAGTTATGGAGTTTACCTCAAAGTTTTGTTCTGCTACAAGATATAATTGCACTGAAAACTGTAAGCTAAACATGCCCTGGACAAAATAAACTACCCCAATGTATGCAATGTAACACTGCATGATGAGTCATCATTTCACATTAGTGGAATACAGAGCTTAGTCCATGTATGTGAGATAATATTCCAGCTGCAAGTTCTCGCAAACAAACCAAAGGGGGCTGAAAAAATACACAGTAGTGTTCCAGTGGCTGTTTCCATGACAATTTGCACCCAATAGCTACTGCTAAGCTTTAGAGACATTTGTACCACAATTGGAACAAGCTCAGCACAGCAAACACAACGTCATAAGGAAGCACCCTTAGGTTGGCTGTCAGTGTCCTGAACCATCTTTTACTTGTCACCATAGCGACCAAGGCATTATTTCATAATACTCCACTCACACCCCACCCACTAAACTGGACAGGATTCAAACTCCATCTAAAAAAGGGTAAGTTTATTTAACATTTTTGATGAAGGAATAGTTACACAGGAAGCTTTGAACATTCATTTTTTAAGAACTCAGGAAAGGGTTTACTTCAGTTGATTTGTGGCTTTTCTTTACTGAATTATATCAGCTCCTTCAGTCACGAAGTGACATTATATTTGACAATTTTGCTCCTAGCAGATCAGTGTAATGTAATGATGTCACCTATGCATTTTCTGATTTGAAAAAATTCCCAGTCACTTTGTCCTCTCACTTTCCTCTATAGATCGGGACTTGCACTATGAGTCATGGTATCATGTATTTCTGACAGTAGTGATCAATGGTTTTACTTCAGGAAAAGGTACATGTCATCAATGTATAAAGTATTGATGATTCTCTGATATTATGAAATAACTTTCATTAGTAATTATAGTTTTGAGAAGCATAGGACTGTAGCTTTAAGAATAATCCTGTGTTGTAAGATCACATGATCTGTATAAACCAATGAGTGAGCAGTGCAGGGGACATACATAGGAGAGTTCTTCTTTAGTTATGGAGTTTGATGCATTTGTGCAGTTGCTGTCTTCTAAATAAAGTTAAATGTTTCTACTAAGAAAAGTTGTCTGAAGATCAACTCTATAACAAACTGGTGACGAAGATAAACCAGATTTGGTGCTGTACCTTGTCCAGCGATTGTGAGTATCTACGTTCATTAAAAATAAAATTAGATATATTCATCAGAAATGCCACAGTTTGGCAGAATTGATCCCTTTGAGCTAGCCACAGACGATTGGCCTCAATATTTGGAATGTCTTGCGTTCTTCTTTCAAGCCAACAAATTCACGGAGGATGAAAAACGGAGAGTGATCCTCCTGGGTATTTGTGTGGGCAAAGCCGACAGTTTAATTCGAGGCTTGATTGCCCCCAGTGCCCCAGAAGATTTTCAGTGAATTTTAAGGAACATTTTCAACCCAAGCCCTCAGTCATAATGCAGAGGTTCAGGTTCAATTCACAGAATCGAGCCCCAGGGGAGACAATTGCTACCTATGTGGCAAAATTAAAACAATTAATGGAATATTGTGATTTTGGTGAAACCCTGAATGATATGCTCAGAGATCGTTTTGTATGTGGCGTGCAGGAAGACACTATTCAGCGAAGATTGCTGGCTGAAGTGAATCTTGATTTTAAGAAAGTGTTAGAAATAGCACTGGCGATGGAAAACTCTGTAAGGGATTCACAAGCAATTCAAGGGGTGCAACATGGCACCGTTCTCCCAGTCGGGTGGGGACAGTCAGCCAAGAGTGGCACGAAAAGCCAGGACTCTGCACTGAAGTGGGAAACAGCCCTCACTAACAAAAAAAAAGAGAGGAAACAGCTTAGCAACTAAATCGAAAAATAACTTTCATCGACGTGGAACAATCAGTCTTCTAGCGATAGGCAATTTAAAAAACAGAATGTTATTTTTGTCACAGAAGTGGACATATAATGAGACAATGCAAAGTGAGGTTTATACAGGCCTCCAAACAACAAACAAAGTCCAATAAGTTTATAGTGTAGAAGAGCCAGAAACAACCATTTCTGACATTTATTCATTATTCAACATGAAAGGTGGAAAGACAGAGCCAATATTTGTTATAGTGCAAGTGAATGGTAAACCATTCCCCTGTAGACATGGATGCTTCTACCACTGTAACAGGAGAACACACTTGCAGATGTTTAAATAAAGGTGATCAGCAATTAACGTTGGAACAAACATCTGCCAATTTGAAGACATACGCAGGTAAAGAAATCCAAGTAAAAGGTATCACCAGAGCAACTGTTCATTACAGACACAAATTGGCAGGGCTACCAGTGATGGTGGTAGAAGGTAAAGAGCCAAGCCTACTAGGGCTTGATTGGCTGAAAGAGATTAAATTAAACTGGTCCAAAATCTTCTAGTTGTGAGCAGATGGACTACCAAAGCTGCTAAAAAAAATGACACAGTGATTTACGTGGACCCAGAAGCAACCCCTTGCTTCTTGAAAACAAGGCCATACGCCCTGAGAGGGAAGGCGGACACAGAGCTGAACCGACAAAAGAGGCTGGGCATCATAAAAGCGGTTCAGTTCTCAAAGTGGGCAGCACCCTTAGTCCCTGTCCTTAGACAAGACCAGACCTTCCAGATCTGTGGGAACTGTAAACCAATGGTCAACACAGCAGCCAAACTGGACAGGTACCCTATTCCGAAGATTGAAGGCCTATATGCCAAACTAGCAGAAGGGACAACATATACAAAGCTTGACATGAGTCACACATATCAGCATCTGAAGCTGGATGTTGCCTCCCATAACCATATATACCTACAAAGGGTTATACCAATGTACATGCCTGCCCTTCAGTGCTTCTAATTTTCAGAGGAGAATGGAGAGCTTGCTACAGGAACTACCTCAGGTTATGGTCTACCCAGACAATGTACAGATAACTGGATTCACAGAAAATGAACACTTGGCTAACCTGGAGGAAGTCCTGAAATGATTTTTAGAAGCAGGAGCACGCATGAAGAAGGAAAAATGCACTTTGCAGGCAAATTAAGTCATTTATTTGGGCCATTGGGTAGATGCTCAAGGCATCTGCTGAAGAGAAGGTTAAAGCAATAAGAGAGGCACCTGCACCCAAAAACACTTCTGAACTTAAATCGTTTTTAGTGATGGTAAATTATCATGGGCGATTTCTACCAAATTTATCCACAGATCTAGCCCCTCTACATTCACTGCTGAGAAAAAACCAGCATTGGTTTTGGAAGGCCCCAAAAAGAAACCTTCATGAAAGTAAAACAGCTCTTACACTCTTCAAATTTGTTAGTGCATTATGACCAGATGAAGGAATTGGTGCCAACCTGCGATGTGTCCCCCTATAGAGTGGGAGTGGTACTATCTCACAAGATGGACGGCAGAACAGAGATGCCGATAGACTTTGTATCCAGGACACTTACCACAGCTGAAAAACGATATTCTCAGATCGAAAAGGAAGGTCTGTCAATTATTTTTGGTGTAAAGAAGTTCCACCAATACCTGCACAGGCGACATTTCACAACAGTATCAGGCCCCAAACCACTTTTGGGTCTGTTTAGCGAGGAAAAGGCTATACCTCCCATAGCTTCTGAAAGAATACAAAGATGGACCTTTATTTTGGCAGCACATGAATATACCTTTTGTACATAGACCAGGGATTCACATAGCAAATGCCGATGCCTTTTGCAAGAGAATGATGAACATGTCCCTATCCCACAGGAGCCTGTATTAGTGATGAATTTTCCAGATTCCTCAGTAGTCTGTGCCAGGCAGCTAAGAAACTGGATGAATCGTGATCCAGTCCTGTGTCAAGGGAGAGACCAAGTGTTACATGGTTGGTCCCAGGAACCAGCCTCTGGTGAATTGAAGCCATTTTTCAACCAAAGACACGAGAATGGCAGCCAAGATGGTATTCTATTATGGGATGCAAGGAAGGCAGCCACTTTGGTAGAGCTACACAGTGCCTATCCAGGGATCTCCCGAATGAAGATGATAGCTTGGAGTTATCTTTGGCGGCTGGGGATGGATGGCGAAATTGAAAAGGTGGTAAAACATTTTGTGCAATGTCAACAGCTGCAAAAGTTGCCATGGCAGCCCCATTACTCCCATGGGAGTGGCTTGGTAGATCCTGGGAGCGATTGCACATTGATTTCCTTGGGACTATGTTTCTACTGATTATGCATGTTCATTCCAAGTGGTTAGACGTTTTTGGGGTAAAGTCACTCACGTCAGGTGCTACGAAAGAAAAACTATGCCAAAGCTTCGCCATCCATGGATTGCCAGAGGTAATCGTCTCAGATAATCGCACTGCATTTATGAGAGGTGAGTTCCAACAATTTATCAGACTCAACAGCATCAACCATGTGAAGAGTGCACCATACCATCTGTCATCAAACAGATCGGCGGAAAGGACGGTACAAACTTTTAAGGCAGAAGTGAAAACAGATGATTAGCTGGAGACCAAACTTGCTCATTTTCTATTTCACTACAGAACAGCCCCCACACTACAACAGGAGCAACACCTTCAGAATTACTGATGAGACGCCACCTTCGGACAAGACTAAGCCTAATACTTCCCAAATTGGCGGGGAAGGTGGAGAAAAGTCAAGTGAACCAAAAGTGACTCATGATTTCCATTGTCATGAGTGACAATTTATTATTGGAGAAGCAGTATATGTAAAGAATTTCAGTGGATGACCAAAGTCGTTACCTGGTAAAGTAAGTTCTGTGACCAAACCATTGTTGTACCACGTGGAAGTGGAGGGCTGGATCACCCATAAGCATGTGGATCATTTAAGAAAAAGAGAGATACCCCAACAAAATGATGTTCCACCTGTTACCATTGCTGAATTAGTGGTTCCTGTTGAAGTTGCTTAACCAAGGACAGACATGCCCAATATTTCTGGAGGAGTGGAAGACACAGAATTACATGTGCCTAATGAGGTACCTGATGTTAATGTGGTTCCAGTGAATGTGTTTCCTGCAAAAGAATCTGAAGTCGTGGAGATGTGACGTTCCATACAGATCAGGAAGCCACCTGAAAGACTGAACTTGTAATTTCAGGACCTGTGTAAACATTGTAATGTCATGAGATAAATACCCTTGTAAATAAAAAATGTACAGAAAAGTTAAAGGGGGAGGAATGTAGTAATTATAGCCTTGAGAAATGTAGGACTGTAGCTTTAAGAATAATCGTGTTTTGTAAGATCACATGATCTGTGTAAACCAATGAGTAACCAGTGCAGGGAACCTCTACAGGGGGGTTCTTCCTCAATTATAGAGTTACTCGCACACATGTAGTTGCTGCTGCTATCTTGTAAATAAAGTTCAATATTTCCACCAAGACAAGTTGCCTGGAAAATCAACTCTATAACACTTTCCGATTTCTGTTAAAAAGAAAGATTATGGAGCGGATTACCTGACCTGACACTGTCCTCACTCACCCCACTCCCAACACACACCCACGCCCAGCTGACAGATGCTCGCATCAGAATTAGCTATTTAAGTGCCTCAATAGATTTCAGGACATGTGGGCTGCCTGACTCTTTGCCTGCCCACTGCAATATTGGAGACTCTGTGGGTGTACCCACACCATATGGACTGCAGCTCACCGCCACCATCTCAAGGGCAATTAGGCAATAAATGCTGACCTAGCTAGTGACCACGTCCCATGAATGAATAAAAAAAAGGTTGGGATTGGGCAGGAAGACAACGGGCAGGCCACCCATTTTATTTTATAAGCTCTCCCCACCCCATCTTTAAATATACCAGCAAGGGGCTGTAAGTAACACCCTTTTGTAGCTCGCATTTGATATCTCGCTTAATAAGTTGACATTAAACAGATTCTTCATTTCTGAAACCTTGAAGCAGTAAAATCACTTACACAGGCACTTTGGGAGAGATTTGTCCCAGGAACCATCACCTTGACAGGTCAGCACCTCTGATCCCAATAGGTAGTATCCGGCATTGCACTCATACGACACGCTGCTACCATAACTGAATCTTTGCGCAATGTTTAGTTGCACTCGACGAATGCCATTTTCAACATGTGCAGGATCTGAACAATTGACCACTGTAGGAAAGTAAGAAAATGTGTAAAGTCTTTCTACCTTGTTTTTATATAACGAGAAAAACTTTGAAGCTACACAGTTGTCATTATTCATACCTTTACAAATAGGAAGTGAGTTGCTCCACTGTCCATTGGATTGGCACTGGGAGCTAATGGTACCATGCACTGTGTACCCTGGGTTACAGGTGAACCGAACAATATCATTCAGGTTAAATTGAGTTCCATGTGTTATGCCATTACCTGGATTACCAGGGTGGCCGCATGTAATAGCTGCGAGAAGAAAATAACAAAATAAATGTTGTGTAATATATAATTATTCTGTAATATCTCCAGTGGAACTCTAACATCCTGGTCCCCAGCTAACCATTCTTCCACCATTTAAAACTTTTTATACACCTCCGTTTGAAACTAATAATGGATATTAGACACTAAGATAAAAGCAAAATACTGACATGTGCTTCAAAATACACCACAGAAAATCTAAACAGATACTGTGAAATAAATAGGGTTAAGCTTCATGAAATGCATGCCACAGGGCCAATTTTTTGTCAGGAGGACACCTTCGGAAAATCAGTGCTCATGTGTACAATGACTGTGCTTATCCAAGATGCTGCACAAACTAATACCAACTCCCCTGCAATAACGGTTATACAAATGACCCAATATGCAGAAAACATGCATGACCATGCAGTGCTAAACCAAATTACAGGTGAGTGAACTGCCCACCTCTAACCAACATAATAACTAATGTCCATGTCCACTGAAATTCAATGTACACAAGATGTTGCCTCACATGCCAGGGAATAACCCCGCATTGCTGTTGTGAGGTCATTTCAGGAGCTGTATTCCTGATGTACAGTTAGACTTAATGGCAGTACATTTCAAGAATTTGAATGCACTGTCCTAACTTTTTGTCAATGAAGAATTCTGAAATACTACGATTAGAATAAAGTAATGCGCGCAGTGAAATATTCAAAATGCACAGTGCCACATATGAGTAAACTCAGTACATAATTTATATACACTGAACAGGAGTTAACATTAAAACAGTAGATTGGTTAGTACCGACTGGAAGTGAATTGTCACTACTTATTCTGTATAAACTGTAGAGTGTCAGCCAGTAGTCAACCATTTGCTCATTCCCAGTGCGCTGAATTAGACTGGTAACAGTAAATTACTTCTATTCTTTCACAATGAGAAAAAATCCATAATTCAAAAGCTCCACCAGTGTGAGTTATGACTGTCTTTAGCAAGAGTGAAAGAACTCTAAAAAACTCACTAGCACCAGTGAGACACTATCTATTTATTGCAAAGGGCTGAGCTATTGTTTAAAACGAACATGGCCATTAAACAGATTCTAGAAACCTGCATGTGGCCTGTCAATGCTAGAAGATTATTCAATTTCACGTGTTATCATTTCTGCTTTTGAATGTTATGAATTAGTGCTCTTTTGGACTCTTGAAATAAAATCCATCCTAAAGAATCAAAGCAGTGAAAATCCAACTAGGTCCAAACACTCAATCTGCATTAATACTCTGCCTCAAATGCTACAAAAAGCAGCACTTACAATTTTTTTTATTCATTAAAGGGGTGTTGGCATCGCTGGCTAGGCCAACATTTATTGCCCATCACTTATTGCCTGTGAGAAGGTGATGGTGAGCTGCCTTCTTGAACCACTGCAGTCCATATTGTGTAGGTACACCCACAGTGTTGTTAGGGAGGGAGTTCCGGGATTTTGACTCAGCGACAGTGAAGGAACGGCGATATATTTCCAAGTCAGGATGATGAGTGGCTTGGAGGGGAATTTGAAGGTGATGGTGTTCCCAAGTGTCTGCTGCCCTTGTCCTTCTAGATGGTAGTGGTCATGGGTTTGCAAGGTGCTGTCTAAGGAGCACTGATGAGTTCCTGCAGTGCACCTTCTACTGCGGCCACTGTGCACTGATGGTGGAGGGAGTGAATGTTTTTTTGTGGATGGAGTGCCAATCAAGCAGGCTGCTTTGCCCTGGATGATGTCAAGCTTCCTGAGTGTTATTGGAGCTGCGCTCATCCAGGCAAGTGGAGAGTATTCCATCACACTCCTGATTTGTGCCTTGCAGATGTTGGACAGACTTTGAGGGGTCAGGAGGCGAGTTACTCACCACAGAATTCCCAGCCTCTGACCTGCTTTTGCAGCCACAGTATTTATATGTCTGGTCCAATTCAAGTTCTAGTCAATCGTAACCCCCAGGATGTTTACAGTGGGGGATTCAGTGATGGTAATCCCATTGAAAGTCAAGGGACGATGGTTAATTTCTGCCTTGTTGGCCCATGATTCACCACACTCTGATGTCAAGAAATCAGCTATGTGACCAGAAGGAAATAAAAACTGGAAGGGCTTCCCAGGAGGAAGCGAAGAAGGAATATGAAGCAGCCTATGCTTTGATGGTCTTGCAGTCTATCACAGGATCAAATACTTACTGAATCTGGAAAACCTCAGCAGGTCTGGCAGCATTGGTGGAGAAGAACAAAGTTGACGTTTCAAGTCGTAGTTGTTTTTCATTATGTCATGAAAGGCTTATTATCCGATTGCTTTTGGCTGACTTTTTTGTGCTAAATTAGAATGTGGGAGTTAGAACACTTCATCCACCCACTGTGGAAGTAGCACTGGCATGAAGTACTGAAGATCAGGAATGGCACAGTCAGTTACAGTAAACTGCTTTGCAACAACAATGTAACTGAATTAAAATGTCATTCATTTAAATAGTGTCACCTGAAAAGTTCCTTCCAAGGTTTGGTATGAATCAACAGATGTTAGATAGGCAGATAAGTAAGTGATCAGTGCTACCAATATATGACCCTGAAGATAGAAACTTTCAGAACGTGTGTTCTAACTATTTTTATACCACAGTAAAAAAAAGAAAATGCACCTATGCTCCAGACACCAACTTGCAAAGCTCCTTCGACTACATCTCCTGAACCGAAATGTCAACTTTGTTCTTCTCCGCCGATGCTGCCAGACCTGCTGAGTTTTTCCAGGTAATTCTGTTTTTGTTTTGGATTTCCAGCATCCGCAGTTTTTTCTTTTTATTTTTGTTTTTATAACTTATTGAATCTGATTGGCAGCAGCCCGACAGATTTGTCCTGTCACTTGGGAATGGTGTATAATGAGAGAAAACTGGGCGACGCGGGGGATGGGGACTGGGTGGGGGGGGATGCAAAAATGGGAAAATGAGAAGTATTACCTTAGGAATTGAACTTTGACCATTGAAGGATTAAAATTTACTTCACACTCTTGAGTACCCAAATGACCCCTATGAACTTTTGTACAAATGTACCTTTATTTTAATAAATGTCAGATAATATTTTAAAACACAATGTCTGGCAGAAGGCTACACATTGTAGTGAAATTTTTGGTATTAGATGGAAAAACTCAAGAAGTTATTCTGAACTCCTCAACTAGAATATTGTCCTTATTTGCACCTGAAGTAACTTCTGAAGTTTTTTTTTTGGCGGTGGGGGGGAGGGTGGTGGAGGTAGCAAAGAAAAGGGATATTGTTTGTTATCAATAAAAAGTAGAATTAAGACTGTGAAAATTTGTTTCAAAATTTGTTCCATACAATAATTAATACTGACTCATGGTGTTCCATTACATAAAGCTGCCACTCAATAAAAATGCATTATACCAGTAGTAAGGTGAGGTATCCTGTCCCTTTAAGAGAATGCAAGTGTATTGATCATGTGGCAATACTGACGAATAACTGCACAGCATGGGCAACTGGGAACTGTAAGTCTAGTTCTGGAGGTTTCTGAGTGAGCACATATGATGTGGTGCTCTGCCCTATGTTTCAATAAACCATCTCTGTTTATTCTTACATCAATCTCTCCCCATTATTGATTGCAAGCAGCAATTGATGAGAACATAGGAGGATGTGCAGTTAGAATTTGGTTGGCCAACAAACCCATTTATCCAAGACATAAAAGTGGTGATGAGGATAAAGAACAAAAAAAAAAATAAATTTCAAAATGGGTGAGCAAAGCATTGGAAAGAGCATCTGTACTTAACTTATAAAATAGGCGACAGCCAGTAATCAGAGCAGAAAGCAGTGCTGCAAGTTAAAATTTAAAAAAACCCTGCAGAATTGCGATCATGGGGATCCTGCCAAAACCCAAAAATGCAAAAACCAGCAGAGAAAAGCTGACAGCTGCAGAGGCAGAGTTAAAAAAAAACAGCAACTGCTCTTAAAGCAACAATGCATTTAAATTGGTAAATACATGAAAAATGGCTATGGGCAGAAAATTATAAGAGACCCCAGAGAGGTAAGCCAAACAACTAAATTTGTCATTACCTGGAAAGCCTATCCAAAGTGCAGTCCCCTTGCAGTCAATGCTGCAGTCCAGGCGTGTTGAACCATTCAAACCCATTTCAGACGACTGGTCCCAATATATCGAATGCCTAGTGTTCTTTCTTACACTAATGACATCACGGGGGAGGAGAAGAAGAGGGCGATTGTTTTGACCTCATGCGGAAGTAAAAGATATGGGCTGATCCACAGCCTTACGTCAACTTGCGCCCTAGACTCAAAGACCTTCGATGAGTCACCTGAGACCAAAGTCCTCAGTCACTATACAGCGCTTCAAGTTTAATTCAAGGAACAGGCAATAGCTGACTATGCAGCCATTTTAAAGGCATTAACTGAGCATTGCAAATTTGGAATGTCCATTAGCGATATGTTGAGAGACCTTTTGATATGCAGGATTGGAGATGATACTATCTAAAGGCGTTTGCTAGCCAAACGTGGTCTAGGTTTCAATAAGGCATTAGAATTAGCTACCACGATGGAGAGTGCTGTTCGAAATTCCAAAGTTATAAAAGAAACACAAAATGGCACCATCCATCTGGTCAAGTGGGACAATCTGGCAACAAAAGGCGTGGAAACTTCGGACTCCACAGAAAGACGGGAAACGGTCTTTAGCTCCAGGCAATTGAAAAACAATGGCATTGCAGTGAAAACCCACAAAATGAATGAGAGAAATACATTCAGGCCTCCAGTGAGCAAACAGCAACCCATACAAGTCAAGTGCTTCTTCTGCCACCGCTATGGCCACATAATGCAGCACTGCAGAGAGAGGCTAAAACAACTATAAAGGCAGAAGGAAAAATCATGAAATATGCCTCACGGAAGAGCCAGAAGAAATAGAATCAGACGTCCATTTGTTATATAACCTCAAAGTGGGTAGAACCGAGCCAATCCAAATAGTCATTACAGTTAACCGACAAAGGCAAAATACTGCAAATCTGAAACAAAACAAAAAATGCTGGAAAAACTCAGCAGGTCTGACAGCATCTGTGGAGAGAAAGACAGAGTTAACATTTTGAGTCCGTATGACTCTTGTTTTGTTACAGTTAACGGACAACCCATTAAGGTGTAAGTTGATAAGGGAGCGTCTATGTCTGTCTTTGGAGAGCATACATTTAGGTATCTGAGTAAGGGAACCCATCCTTTGAAGTTAGAAAAAGCTGAAGACGTACATTGGCGAAGAGATAAAAATGAAAAGGTTATATCAAGTCTCGGCGACGTATGGAGATCAATCTGAATGGTTGCCTTTGTTAGTGGTAGCTGGGAGAGGGCCCAGTTTAATAAGCTGCAACTGGCTTGAAAAGATTAAATTGAAATGGGCCGAAATTTTTCAAATTACAACGAAAGGCTTGCAGGAATTGTTGCAAAATTATGCTTCCGTTTTCAATGACGAGTTAGGAAGGATTCGAGAGCTACAGACCAAGGTCCATGTAGACCCCAACGCAATCCCAGATTTATAAGATGCAAACCAGTACCTTATGCTCTATGGGGCAAAGTTGAAATCAAACTTGACAGACTGGAAAAAATTGGGCATCCTACAACCAGTGCAATTTACTGACTGGACGGCACCTGTCATACCTGTACTGAATCCGAACCAAAGTGGGTGCTTATGCGGTGACTATAAGCTGTCAATAAGGTGGTCAAGCTTGATGGACACCTGACACCCAAGATTGAGGAATTGTATTCGAAGTTGGCAGGGGGCACCACATATTCAAAATTAGACATAAGCCATGCCTACCAGCAGGCAGAGTTGGAAAAGAACTCTAGGGAAGTCATCACCATTAATACACACCGAGGATTATAGCAATACACATGTCTACCCTTTGGGGTCTCCTCAGCGTGTGCTATTTTCCAAAAAATGATGGAAAACTTGCTCCAGGGTTTGCCCCCTGTTATCGTTTACTTGGATGACACATTGGTCATGGGGCTGACCAACGATGAACACTTAGCAAATCTAGAAGAGGTGCTCAAATGCTTCGCACAAACAGGGGTATGTTTAAAGTAAGAGTAGTGTCTGTTCCAAGCTAAGGAGGTAGTTTACTTGGGCCACAAGGTTGATGCGCAGGGCCTGCATGCTGTGGAAAAAAAAAGTCCAGGCCATTCGCAAGGCACCTGCCCCAAGAAATACCACAGAGATTAAGGTTTTCTTAGGCATGGTAAACTACTACAAATAATTCCTCCCAAACCTCTCGATTGTGCTGGCCCCATTGTATGGCTTGCTTAAGAAGAACCAGAAATGGAGTTGGTAAGCCCCACACCAGGATGCCTTCCTGTGAGTGACGCAATTTTTAAGATCGTCAGCCTTTTTGGTCCACTTTGACCCCAAGAAGGAATTAATTTTAATATGTGATGTGTCCTCTTATGGAATAGGGGCTGTCCTTTCACATCGGATGGCAGATGGCTCCCAACGACCCAATGGTTATACATCTCGCACACTCAGTGTACAGAGCGATAATATTCCCAATTTAAAAAGAGGGCTCAGCTATTGTGTTTGGCATCCGGAAGTTTCATCAATATCTCCACGGTCACCATTTCCATATTATAACTGACCTACTGGGATTATTTGGAGAAGACGAAGCGATACCCCCTATCGCATTGGCCCTCATCCAGAGATGGGCACTAATATTAGCCATCTACGAATGCACTTTTGTTCACCGTTCAGGATCTCAAATCACATATGCTAACATACTAATTCACCTTCCCCTGCCAGCTAATAATGGGGAGTCTCCGATTCCCCAGGAACTGGTCTTAGTGCTAAATTTTCTGGATTCCTCCCCTGTTCAGGCAAGACAAATCCATGAGTGGACAAGCCGGGACCCACTACTGTATAACGTCCAGGAGCAGGTCTTGAATGGTTGGTCAGATGGATCTAAATCTGAGGAAATGAAGCCCTGTTCTGATCGCAAATATGAACTCTCCTGTCAGGATGGCACATTACTCTGGGGAGCAAAGGTTATCGTGCCCCCGAGGGAGCGAAGGCCGTTATTAGCCCAGTTACACAGCGCTCACCTGGGCATTAGCAGAACGAAGATGCACGCATGCAGCTATTTTTGGTGGCCAGGCATGGACTTGGATATCGAAACCCTGATCAAAAGCTGTCCTCAGTGCCAGCAGGTGCAAAAGCTCTCCCACCCCACTTAGCTCCATTGCATCCATAGGAGTGACCGGGATGGCCATGGGTGCAGCTCCATGTCAATTACATGGGACCCTTCTTGGGCACAATGTTCCTTTTACTGATTGACTCCCACTCCAAATGGATGGACATCTATGAAGCCCTGTCGCCCACGTTGGCGGCCACCATAGATCGTTTGCGGCAGAGTTTTGTACTGCATAGTTTGCCAGAGGTCCTCGTGTCCAACAACAGGACCACTTTTACCAGCGGGGAGTTCCGCAGGTTCACGACCCTTATGAGCATTCCCATTTCAAAACCTCACCCTATCGCCCAATATCGAATGGCATGGCTGAGTGGGCAGTCCAAATGTTTAAATCAGGGATGAAAAAAATGGAAGGGGATTCCACCAGTACAAGATTGTCCTGGTTCCTGTTTGCATATCGGACCACACCACAAATGATGACTGGCATTCCCCCTACAGAAGTACTAATGGAGACACATCTCGGCACCCGCCTGACCCTTATCTGGCCGAATTTACAGGGGAGGGTGGAGAAAAACCAAGAGGCACAAAGACCAGGCATGGTGGTCATGGTTGCGAAATAACTTTCATGGTGGGAGACACGATCCTCGCGAAGAACTTTGGAAATGGGTCCAATTGGCTGTTAGGTGAGGTGATTGCAGTAACTGGACCCCTCTCCTATAACGTATTGGCAAACGGTTGAATAGTTAGACAACACTTGGATCATCTCTGCAAAAGAACCCCAGTCCCACAAGAAGAAATGCAGTCTTGATCTATGCTTGAGTTTGTGCCTCACAGAGAGGACAGGTCACATGATTTGGAAGTACTGGTGGGGCCTGTGGGACATGGGGGGCTCGGGGAGACAAACCTGCCAATTTCCACTGAGGAACCTAGTGGTCAACTTTCTCCTGAGGGGGGGGGTCTCAGAAAAACCAGTCAAAGTTGCTGGGCTACGACAATCAACCCGTTTGAGAAAGCCTCCTGAGAGACTTGACCTGTAAATAGATATTTTGTAAACAATTAATGTGTTTTACGCTTATTAGCTGTACTTTTAAGTAAAGGGCAAGGGATGTGGTAAAGTGAGGTACCTGTCACTTTAAGAGAATGCAAGTGTACTGATTATGTGACTGCACTGACAAATCACTGTACAGCGCGGGCGCTGGGAACTGTTAAGTCTTTTTCTGGAGATTTCTGAGTGAGCATGTATGATCCAGTGATATGCCCTATGTCTCAATAAAGCATTACTGTTTATTCTTACATCAGTCTCTCCCCATTATTGATTGCAAGCAGCAACTGCTGAAAACATAGGAAGGTGTGCAGTTACAGTTCGGTTGGCCAACAAACTCATTTACCCACACGGTTTAGCTTTCATATGTTTTAATCATTTAATTTAATTTAACTTTTTTTCCCATCTGATAGCTAGGAATAGTCTGTAACTGTTTCCCATTCATCTGGGGCTCAGTGCTGCACTTTGATGTATTTACCATCCAATTGCCTTCCTTCTTAAAACTGTAAAAATCTATGATTTTGTGCTATCATACATACTTCAGGGGAAACTAAAGTTGATCAGTAAAATCGAAACGGGCATCAACAATAATTGGCATACAAGTACAATTTTAGTAAAAGCGGGTCCTACTCAGCTTTAAACAGCCATGTTGCTTAAAATTAAAGGTACTGCATATGTTCAGAGAGGCATTTTACACTTGTTGCCCATGAAATAGCATGCTACTTTGAAACATGTACTAAAAACACTGGTGGTGGTGGATGATCAGCTAGGCCTCTATTTCAAAAGTAGAGGTGCAAACCTCTATAAATATGAAAATGACTCTGTCCCCATTACCTCATACTGATCTGGGAATACATGGTCCTGATACTTACTCTGTCTGGTATCTCAGTCAGTGGTCCTAAGACAACTTCCCGAATAACATATGTTTCTGGGAGTTAGCTCCTTGTGAATTGTAATTATATCATAACATCAATTAATCCAGAGTTCTCTGAAGGATAAATAGGTAAAGGGCTCAAAATATTGCACTGTTCCAAGTTCCTTACCTCATACCCTCTAACATCTTTCTTCTGCAAGCATTAATCTATATATCGCTAAGTACTGTATAATGACTGACTTGACTTAAATAATCATTTGCACAGCCTAATAACCCATTATGTGAAAAAAAATATTGGTTACCCATGTGAGCTAAGTAATTGAACACAGAAATCAAGCTTGGCAAGTAAGAAACAGTTGAGATATAATGACTAAGAGCAAAGGAAGAGAAACAGAACAGCTTCACCGGAGGCACTTTGCTCCCCTTCATTGATTATTAAATCACATTCTGAAGCAATACTTACGCACACATGCAGGTGATCTGCCTGACCACTTGTGGTCCTGCTGGCAAATTCGGACTGAAGTTCCAATCAAGCGAAAACCTGGACTGCACTGATATACCACTGTCCCGCGATAATTAAAATTTTCTCCAATTATCTGACCATTGACAATGGGCTTAGGCATCCCACAGTGACCAGCTAAGGCAAAAAAAGCTGCAATTACTAACATTTATGGCTTGATCGATTTCAATTCCAGGACAGAATTCAAAAAGGACAAGAAACAATAGTCGCCTTCAAACTTTTTACACGCAGAGACTTTACAAGTTGTTGAGCATGTTGACATGATTTAACACTGTCATGTCCCAATACAATAATTTTGTGATAATGCAGGATGGTTAATTTGGGAATTCATCATTAAAATAAGAACGCTGAGTGCAGCTGGTTTAAATAGGTTTCAGGATTAATCCCAAATATGACATATGAATCTTCACGTTAAATGAACTAATTGAAATAACAAAGGGAAACTTCCAAAGCTATAGATGGTAAACTTGTCAACTTGATCTTCTTGGAATTAGTTACCAGTAGTTCTTTGCTTAATGCGCACAATTACTTGCAAAATTTCAGAAGCAATTGCTATGTTTCGCTAGTATTTATTGAAAATTTTCTTTGTTATTAAGATTGATCTAAATATCAGCAAGCAAAATTTGGTAAGCAAAACCTCACAAGCTCACAAGACATAGAGTTTTTCACACTGATGTATAAATATCTCCAAATACTGACCGAGACATTTCACTTCCATTCCACTCCACAGTCCATTGGCCTGGCATTCCCGCACCCGGGATCCTACCATCGTGTAGCCGGTATTGCAGGAAAAGATGGCAGTCGCTCCATATATTGTTAATGTTCCAATCTTATTGCCATTTGGAGGAAATGGCAGTTCTCCACATGAGATAACTGAAGAGTTACAAAATTGATGAATTAATTTTAACAATTCAACTGCTGGAAAATGCTTTCTTTCCTACACCATTTGCTGGTCAGGCAGAAGCATGACATAGCCATATGTAAATGTTTTACACTTAGAACGTTTAGAATTTCTTTTTGCCCAATGTGGATGGCTTTCCGTATAAAAACACTTCTTTAGAACTTTACAGAGTAAGGAGGCAGAATCAAGGTTTAGGGATCCTGAAATATGTTGGATATTAAACATCTCAAACAAAGCTGTTTGCTTCCTGAGTGCAAGCATGCTTTCTTCTCTTTGTCCATTTGTTACAATCCTATCTGTTAGGGCATTGGCTTGTAGAACTATCCATAGGTGAGTAAGAAGAAACTCCACTGATGGAACCTGTAGAAGTGGGTCTAATGGTGAGTCAGAATGGTCAGCCAATCATCAACAATACACTGAGGTTCTGTGGTCGTGCTTTGTGAGGTGTCAGATTATAATATCTACCATAGATGATAGACTTGGTTTCAAAGTTCCATCCTCAGATATGCCAATTTGGAGTTATTTCAACCCCAGAAAGACCATACATCCTATCTTACACTGCATCTAAAGAGCTGGTTTGGCATTTTTTGCAAAATATTTTGAATTAATACAAATTTTTAAGGTTTAATGGCAGCAGTTCTTTAGTTTGCAATATAAACATGAAATCAATGGAAATAATAGGATTGCTGAGAAAAGAGACATTTTTTGTCAAAACTTTCCGTCTTACACTCATCAGGACAATTTACAAGAATATACCAATGTCAGGGGAAGCAATTTATTTACACTGTATGAGAAGAGAGTGCTAATTGGTTGGCAAGGTGACTCTGACTGGTAGAGGCATTGCCATGGAGAATGCACCAGTTAACGATGACCAAGTTAACTGCCAAGCGTTGCTTGAAATTTAAACCAGGCAGCTTTATTTGATTGGTCAAGAGATTGCTCTGGGGAGCGAACCAGCGGATGGCTGCCACTTATTTTGTTTAGCTGAAACAGGCGCAATGTATGTGCATGTTCTTTCTGTCTGCAAAGAACAGGACCCTATGTATTAATATATGTAGCTTCCATTACATGTAAATGCCCCACACTATCAGCCTGACTGACAATCTTAAATTGGTTGTCAGCATAATTTTTAGCACACTGAGGATTATTTAACAATTGTTGTCCAATCGCGGAATCACATCAAATGCTGGACACCATGTTTTGAGTTTTGCAAGCATGGGCTGGTTGGGTACGGTCTGGACCTTGCCCGTTGTGAACAGCAGAAGGGACATGCTGTTTGATACAATCCGCCAGTTTTGGACATATGGCTTACATACCTAGCATCACGCTGGCACTGAAATTCATATACCATATTACTCATTACTCAATAGGCAGAACATCTTTTTGGCTTGATGGTAGCATTCCTGTTAGCGGCAAATATCACTCGTGTTGCTGCAGCACAGTAACAGCGTGAAACAGCTAGCTTCATCTATTGCTCAAATTTTTGAGATACCTTGCCCTTCCAGGGTAATCTGAAGTAGACTGGGCACCTTTAGGGGTCGAAAGTGATGGCCTTGAGTTTATTCATGAGGTTACACAATATACAGCATGAAATGCTCTGATCAGGGTGACCATTATCCTGCAGGGTGTCTTTGATGTATCAAACTTACATGGTGAGCAAATGGCTCAGGCCCTATCTCCAAGGTTGCTGATAAGGCCAATCTTATAGTGTGTGGAACTGTAAAAGTTCCAATGCGCGCATTGACCAGTAAAGATGGGCTTGTAGTAGAGTGTGTTAGAGAACCCCTAGCAGATTTCTCAACGAGCATGTCAAGGAAAGGTAGTTTATTTGACTCCTCCATTTCAAAGATGAATTTCAGCACAGGATGGAGCCCATTAAGACATGGAAGGAAATTATTACATGCGGCGGTGGATTTAATCATAGCAAACAAATCATCCACATATCGGAAATATGCAAGGGGTAGGAGGTTGGGTGCCATTCTCTTGAAGACACAGTTCTCAGGGAACCCAACAAAGATGTTTGCAAGAGCTGGGCCTAGAGGGGATCCCATGGCATACATAGTGTCATTAAAGCTGAACTCAATTGCATGAGTTGTCAAATTCATAAGCTCAATAAATACTGATTCATGCAATGGTGGCAGGTCTAGATCACCATGATATATAATTTCAGTGCCAGTGTGGTGCTAGGTATGTAGGCCAAACATCCCAAAGACTGGTGGATCATATCAAACAGCATGTCCCTTCCATTGTTTGCAACGGGAAAGGTACGGATTGCACCCAACCAGCCCATGCTTGCAAAACTCAAAGCCCAGTATCCAACATTAGATGAGATTCTGCGATTGGGCAACATTTGTTAAATAATTCTCAGTGTCCTAATAATTACACTAACAACCAATTTAAAATTGTCAGTCAGGGTCGCGAGTGTGGCACATTTATCCATACTGGAAGCTACATATATTAATACATAGGTCCCTGTTCTTTGCAGACAGAACAAACAGGTTCACATTTTGTGCCTGTATCATCTTAATCAAAATAAGTGGCAGCCATTCGTTGATTCATTCCCCAGGACAATATCTTGACCAATCAGAGTCAAGCTAACTGGATTAAATTTCAAGCAATGTTTGGCAGTTAACTGTCTGTCATCATAAATTGGTGCATTCTCCAGGGCAATGCCTTTACCAATCAGAGACCATTTGCCAATCAATCAGCACTCTCTTCTCATACAATATAAATATGTTGTTACCATTACTTATCTGGAGTTGTATCTTGACATTGGTATTTTCTCGCTAATTGTCCTGGTGAGTGCAAGACCAAAAACTTTGACAAAAAAAATCTTTTTCAGCAATGCTTAAGTTCTACACTACCAAATGGAAATAACAGCAAATATGTTGATAATTAAAACAATAGTGTTGTTGCAGCACAACCTTGTGCAAGAGAGACAGTGCATCTGAGGGTGGAGAGAGCGCATTCAGACATGAAGCAAATTTATTTCGATCCTGTGCTCCAGCCAATTTGACTATGAACTAAAAATAAAAACAAAAAAACTGCGGATGCTGGAAATCCAAAACAAAAACAAAAACAGAATTACCTGGAAAAACTCAGCAGGTCTGGCAGCATCGGCGGAGAAGAAAAGAGTTGACGTTTCGAGTCCTCATGACCCTTCGACAGAACTTGAGTTCGAGTCCAAGAAAGAGTTGAAATATAAGCTGGTTTAAGGTGTGTGTGTGGGGGGCGGAGAGAGAGAGAGAGAGAGAGAGAGAGAAGTGGACTGGGGGTGTGGTTGTAGGGACAAACAAGCAGTGATAGAAGCAGATCATCAAAAGATGTCAACAACAGTAGAACAAAAGAACACATAGGTGTTAAAGTTGAAGTTGGTGATATTATCTAAACGAATGTGCTAATTAAGAATGGATGGTAGGGCACTCAAGGTATAGCTCTAGTGGGGGTGGGGAGAGCATAAAAGATTTAAAAAATTTTTTTTTAATAATGGAAATAGGTGGGAAAAGGAAAATCTATATAATTTATTGGAAAAAAAAGGAAGGGGGAAACAGAAAGTGGGTGGGGATGGGGGAAGGAGCTCATGACCTAAAGTTGTTGAATTCAATATTCAGTCTGGAAGGCTGTAAAGTGCCTAGTCGGAAGATGAGGTGTTGTTCCTCCAGTTTGCGTTGGGCTTCACTGGAACAATGCAGCAAGCCAAGGACAGACATGTGGGCAAGAGAGCAGGGTGGAGTGTTAAAATGGCAAGCGACAGGGAGGTTTGGGTCATTCTTGCGGACAGACCGCAGGTGTTCTGCAAAGCGGTCGCCCAGTTTACGTTTGGTCTCTCCAATGTAGAGGAGACCGCATTGGGAGCAACGAATGCAGTAGACTAAGTTGGGGGAAATGCAAGTGAAATGCTGCTTCACTTGAAAGGAGTGTTTGGGTCCTTGGACGGTGAGGAGATAGGAAGTGAAGGGGCAGGTGTTGCATCTTTTGCGTGGGCATGGGGTGGTGCCATAGGAGGGGGTTGAGGAGTAGGGGGTGATGGAGGAGTGGACCAGGGTGTCCCGGAGGGAGCGATCCCTACGGAATGCCAATAGTGGGGGTGAATGGAAGATATGTTTGGTGGTGGCATCATGCTGGAGTTGGCAGAAATGGTGGAGGATGATCCTTTGAATGCGGAGGCTGGTGGGGTGATAAGTGAGGACAAGGGGGACCCTCTCATGTTTCTGGGAGGGAGGAGAAGGCGTGAGGGCGGATGCGCGGGAGATGGGCCGGACACAGTTGAGGGCCCTGTCAACGACCGTGGGTGGAAAACCTCGGTTAAGGAAGAAGGAGGACATGTCAGAGGAACTGTTTTTGAAGGTAGCATCATCGGAACAGATGCGACGGAGGCGAAGGAACTGAGAGAACGGGATGGAGTCCTTACAGGAAGCGGGGTGTGAGGAGCTGTAGTCGAGATAGCTGTGGGAGTCGGTGGGTTTGTAATGGATATTGGTGGACAGTCTATCACCAGAGATTGAGACAGAGAGGTCAATGAAGGGAAGGGAAGTGTCAGAGATGGACCACGTGAAAATGATGGAGGGGTGGAGATTGGAAGCAAAATTAATAAATTTTTCCAAGTCCCGATGAGAGCATGAAGCAGCACTGAAGTAATCATCGATGTACTGGAGAAAGAGTATTGGAAGGGAGCCGGAGTAGGACTGGAACAAGGAATGTTCCACATACCCCATAAAGAGACAGGCATAGCTGGGGCCCATGCGGGTACCCATAGCCACACCTTTTATTTGGAGGAAGTGAGGGGAGTTGAAGGAGAAATTGTTCAGCGTGAGAACAAGTTCAGCCAGACGGAGGAGAGTAGTGGTGGATGGGGATTGTTCAGGCCTCTGTTCGAGGAAGAAGCTAAGGGCCCTCAGACCATCCTGGTGGGGGATGGTGGTGTAGAGGGATTGGACGTCCATGGTGAAGAGGAAGCGGTTGGGGCCAGGGAACTGGAAATTGTTGATGTGACGTAACAACTTTAGGTCATGAGCTCCCTCCCCCATCCCCACCCCCTTTCTGTTTCCCCCTTCCTTTTTTTTTCCAATAAATTATATAGATTTTCCTTTTCCCACCTATTTCCATTATTAAAAAAAAAATTTAAATCCCCCACTAGAGCTATACCTTGAGTGCCCTACCATCCATTCTTAATTAGCACATTCGTTTAGATAATATCACCAACTTTAACACCTATGTGTTCTTTTGTTCTATTGTTGTTGACATCTTTTGATGATCTGCTTCTATCACTGCTTGTTTGTCCCTACAACCACACCTCCACTCCACTTCTCTCTCTCTCTCTCTCTCCGCCCCCCACACACACACCTTAAACCAGCTTATATTTCAACTCTTTCTTGGACTCGAACTCAAGTTCTGTCGAAGGGTCATGAGGACTCGAAACGTCAACTCTTTTCTTCTCCGCCGATGCTGCCAGACCTGCTGAGTTTTTCCAGGTAATTCTGTTTTTGTTTTGACTATGAACTAATTTAACTCCTGAGCAAAGTGTTTAGCTTTGTTTAAGGGTGTGAGGGGTGGATTGACTAATGTATTTTGAGAAACTAGATTAAAAGATATAACTCTAGATAAGTAATGGTAAACATTTGAAGAATTGATTCATAATTTGCAATGAATACATGCTCTCTTAAGGAATAAAAAACCAAGAAAAGCAGACCAACTGTGGTTAATAGGAAGTGTTAAAGGTAGATTTTGTTAAAGGAAAAGGCTCATACATTTGCCATAGTGAATCATAACTCAGGATTGGAAAGATTTTAGAGTTCAGCAAAGGACGACTAAGAAAGAGAAAATGGAAGAGACCTAAATAGCGTATAAAAACTTCTATAGTCATTTAAAAGGGAAGAGATTAACACAAACAAACATGGGTCTCTTGGATGCAGAGAGATGGGAAATTATAATGTTGAATAAGGAAATATTGAACAAATATATTGCTATCCATCTTCATGGTAGAGGATACGAAAAGTATTCCAGAAGTAGTTGGGAACCAAGGGTCTAGTGAAAATGAGGAACTTAAAAAATTTAGTATTAGTAAGTAAAGAGTACCTGAGAAATTACTGGAACTAAAATCCACCAAATCGGCTGGACATGAGGCCTACATCCTCAGGCTTTAAAAGAGATGGCTACAGAAATAGTGGATGCATTGGTTTTGATCTTCCAGAATTCACTAGACTCCAGAGCAGTCCCCAGAGATTAAAAGATAGCAAATGTAACCCCATACATAATGCATCTACATTTGCTGATTTACAAAGTTAGAGGGGAAAGTAAGCTGTGAGGAGGATACACAGAGACTGCAAGAGGATGTAGACAGATTAAGTGAGTGGGCAAGCAATGGCAGATGGAACAAAATTTGGGGAAAAGTAAAAAGGCAGCATAGTTTTTAAATTGTGAGAGGCTGGGGAATATTGATATTCAACAATAAGTGGGGTGTAAGAGGAAAGAAGTCTTACTGCAATAGTATAGGGCCTTGTGAGACTGCACCTAGAGTAATGTGTATGGTACTGATCTCCTTGCCTAAGGAAGGATACACATGTCTTAGAGGCAGTACAACAAAAGTTCACTATGCCAATTCCTGGGAAGACGGAACTGCCCACTGGGGAGAGATTGAGTGGGTAAGGCCTATATCTGTGAGAGTTTAGAAGAATGGGAGTTGACCTCATTGAAACATATAAAATTCTTAAGGGTTTTGTCAGGGTGAATGTGGGGACCATGTTTCCCCTGACTGGGGAGTCTAGAAATAAGGGCCAATATCTCAGAATAAGGAGTCAGTCATTTAGGACTCAAATGAGGAGAAACTTCTTCATTTAATGGGATGTGAATCTGTGAAATTCTCTATCCTAGAGAGCTGTGAATGCTCAGCCAGTGAGTATATCCAAGAAAGAGATCAATACATTTTTGGATATTAAGGGAGTCAAGGAGTATGGACTTCATGCGTGAAGGTGTAGCTGAGACAGAAGATCTTAGTGAATGCCAGAGAAGGCTCAAAGGGCTGACTGGTCGACTCCTGCTCTTATTTCTTATGATCTTATCTGCAGCTTACCTAATACATTTAGAACATTGAATTGATAGATACGAGCTATGTGAAAGACTTAATGAGGAGTTGCACCCCTTAGTACTGACAAAAATTGACCTGCACTTATTTTAGAATGACTCAGGGTGCTTCATAGGAGCATTATCAAATTAAGCGTGACACCAAACCACATAACGTAATATTAACACAAAAGCAAAATATCCATGGATGCTGGGAATCAGAAATATAAACAAAAATGCTGGAAATATTCAGCAGTTCTGGCAGCATCTGTGGAGAGATAAACAGAGTTAATCCTTCAGGTCTGATAAAAGGTCATGCATGAGCTGAAAGGTGAACTCTCTTTCGAATAAAAAAAGGAAAAAGGGGAACCTCTGGATGTGCTGTTATTTAGATTTCCAGAAGGCATCTGACAAGATGCCATATCAAAGGTGACTATGCAAAATAACAGCTTATGTATAGGAGGTAACATATTAGTGTGGATTGGGGATTGGTTAGCTAATGGGAAATAGAAAGTTGGTATGAATGGATCATTTTCAGGCTGGCTAGATATTACAAGTGAAGTGCCACAGGGATCAATGCTGCCCCCTCAACTATATACAATTTATATCAATGGCTTGGATGAAGGGACCAAATGCAAGATTGCTAAATCTGCTGATGACACAAAGATAGGCAAGAAAGTAAGTTGTGGAGTCTGAAAAGGGACATAGGTAGGTTCAGTCAGTGAGCAAAAATTTGACAGAGTATTATGTGGGAAAATGTGAACTTGTGCACTTTGATGGAAAGAATAGTAAAGCAGCATTTTATTTAAATGGAGGGATATTGCAGAACTTTGAGGTACAAAGGAATCTGGGTGCCCTGGTACATGAATCAGGAAAAGTTAGTATGCAGATAGGAAGACAAATGCAATGTTGTTGTTTATCGCAAAGAGAATGGGGTAAAAGAGTGAGGATGTTTTGCTTAAATTGTACAGGGTGCTGGTGAGACCACATCTGGAGCACTGTGCACAGTTTTGGTCTCCTTAATTAAGAAAGGGTATAAATGTGTTGGAAGCAGTTCAGAAAATGTTCACTCATCTGATATCTGGGATGGGTGGTTATCTTATGAGGAAAGGCTGGGCCTGTATCCATTGGAGTCCAGAAGATTGAAAGGTGATCTTAATGAAACATATAAGATCCTGAGAGGTCTTGACAGGGTGGATGCTGAAAGAATGTATCCCCATGTGGGAGAGTCAAGAACTAGGGAACACAGTTTAAAAGTAAGGGGTCTCCCATTTAAGACAAAGTTGAGAAGCATTTTTTTTCTCTCAGAAGGTCGTGAGTCTTTGGAACTCTCTTCCCTGGAGTACAGGGAGGTAAATTCTTGACTACCAAGGGAGTCAAAGGTTATTGGGGTAGGTAGAATGTGGAGTTGAGGCCAGATTCAGATCAGCCATGATCTTATTGAATGGTGGAGTTGGCTTGAGGGGCCAAATGGCCTACTGCTCTTAATTCGTATGTTCGTATGTATGTACTCTCTTCACAGACGCTGCCAAACCTATGGTGTATTTCGAGTATTATTTGTTTTTATTAAGGGGATATTAAGACAGGTGACCAAAAGATTGGTTCACAAGGTAGGCTTTAAAGTGTGTCTTAGAGAAAGGTAGAGAAGCAGAGGGGTACATGGAGGGAATTCCAGAGTTTAGAGCCTAGACAGCTGAAAGCATCGCTGCTACAAATAGGGCAATCTAGACTACAGATGCACAAGAGGCCAACACTAGAGGAGCACAGAGATCTCGTAGGGTTGTATGGCATGAGGAGGTTAGAGATAGGGAGAGTTGAGGCCATGGAGGAATTTGAAAACAAAGATGAGAATTTTTAAACTGAGACATTATCAGTTGAGCTGCTCTGCCAGATTACTGTCCAAATAGTGAAGACAGAAATCACCGCAGTGATATGAAGTGAATACATGCTTTAAAAAAACACTTAGTCATAACCTAGTGGCATTTTTCAAAAACAAGGCTAAACGACAACCAGCTATCCATGACAGCTCTGACATATAGAGGGTGAACTGCTCTCAATAATAATAAACTGTTTAACAGGTGTGTGTCTAATTTCACCTTATGCAGATTAACACATCCATTAACCTGATCATTATAAGTGAATTAACAGACATGTAAGAACAGCAAAGAAATTCCATAGGAATGTACAAGCATGCTTTGTCACAAATTGACTGGAAGCATCTTCACCCCCATAGTTTCAGCCTGCCAATAATCTTTTATTCTGAAATGGAATAGAAGAGTATATAGTAAATACATACTTGAGTGAATTTTACAGGTATAAAGAATTAAGATTTATTTTAACAGCACCCCTCTCTTCTCTATGTCTTTATCTCGGCGAATTTATTTTCATTGATTCTATTTTTTGAATGTACTGATGATATGATGATGGAAATAGGTGACAGGGGCTCCTGAATCTGACCCTGCAGAAGAACGAAGTCAACATCAATATACAGGTCTGGCCAATAAGCCAAGGTGCTCCAGTTGCACATTGCTCCTTTTGCATAATTTGTTTGCTTTTAAAAGCAAACAAATTGTATCTGTCTGTTGTTGAAGTAAAAGGTAGCATTTGACAGCTTTGTTGCCTTGGCTTACCAGAATTTTCAATCAGGATTGAATGAAAAGCTACATTTCTCAGGATCCCATTTAACCTTTCCCTCCTTCCTTGCTGATGTACACCCAGAGCACAATTCCCCATAGCACCACCAACTCCCAATCTTCACCAGATTCCAGGGATTGTCTCCAATCTCTCAATCTGGTTGGCTGCCAGGCGGGAAAGGGAATTTAGGAAAAAAGAGGCCAATGAAGTCCAACACTAAATTTGACAGGATCTCTGCCTTCCTTGTATTTCCTGGTTTCTTGCCTTGCAGCCACATATCCTGTCTCCCTCCCTGCTTCCCCATAAATATCAGGACAGAGTAGATCGGGAAAATCTGTTCTCACTTATAAAACAATCAAGAATGAGAGGGCACAGATTTAAAGTGATTTGCAAAAGAAGCAACTACTATGTCTTTTTCACACAGCAAGTGGTTCAGGTTTGGAATGCACTGCTTGGAAACGTGGTGAAGGCAGGTTCAACCAAGGCATTCAAGAGGGAATTAGATGATTATTTAAATAGAAACAATGTGTAGGGTTACGGGGAAAAGGCAGGAGAATGGCAGTGAGTCATAATGCTCATTAAGAGAGCTGGTGCAGACATGATGGGCCAAATGGTCTCATTCTGCACGTAACAATTCTGTGATCCATTGTCCATGTTCCCATTCAGCGCGCACGCACACACACACACACACACACACACACACACAACACAGACACACACACACACGAAAGCTGACTGACTGGAGTCCTTCTTTTCTGAATTACCTAACACAACACTAAGCGGTATATTGATGTACTTGGCTCACCAAAGGACTCAAAATAATAATTTATGATATAGTTTAAATCATTTAGTAGGTCAATCATAAATATCAACCAATAGCTTCAAGCCTTTTCTGTCTGTAAACAGACCAATAAGCAACTGAAAGTAAACTGTTCTCCTTATAGCAAAGTGATTTGATAAGAAGCACGTGTCTAATATTTTTCATCACTAACCTGTGTTGTACTTCTGGATCACATACTTACTTTCACAGCTGGGCCTCTGGTCTCCTACATTCCAAGTCCCATTAGCCTGACAGCTGATGACCCTAAGTCCTTGCAGGTAATACCCTGGGTCACAAATGATAATCACTTGAGCTCCATATTGATTTGGGTTTCCGAATAACAGCTTCCAGTCCCCCTGCTCTACACGGATACTATTAACTTCAGGACATGTCACAGCTATAAGAACACAGGTTGAACAACAATCAATAGTATTTTATCACTTCATTGCCCACAGAGTTATGCAATTTTCTGATCAGTTATGAATTTGATCAATCAAGAATTAAAACAAAATTTCTCTAAGATTTCAAGATTTGTCAATATCCCAAATTGATTTACAAAAAATGAGGAAGATATAGCAATCCTTTGATTTTACTTGTGTTTCTTTTAATTAAACCTTTGCCACCCACGCATGAATCCACCCCACAAATGCTTGAATGAAAGCTTCCCCTCTCTATCAGCTTGTGACAATCATGCAGTCTCAATCCAGCAGCTAATGACGACAAGGCAACAGCAGATCTCTTGCCATAGCTAAGCATTAGTTATCTTTTGGAGGAATGGCAAGCATGTGGTGTGTAAAATAGTAAGAATGCTCTATTCTTTTAGGGTCAACACATCTGGCATCAGCAGAGCAGAACAGAGTTTTTTGATATATGCTGCACCCCACCTGGAAGTGCTTGATGTTAGCATGAGTGGAGCAAGCAGTTCTATTCTGAGCACTGACATCCCTCGACAAGATAGTTCTCAATGGTGTTTCCCCTACTTAACAGCACTGACTATACTTAATTACTTTTGAAGCATTTTGGGACGTCATGAGGCTATGAAAGGTGCTTATGCAAGTATAAGGATATTCTTTTTATCTGTCATGATTTTGCATGTAAAATATCTGACACATTCTTTACAATGAGACATTCTGAAACCAGCCCACTTGATAAATGGTATTTTGCTGACAGATTCTGAGTTGATAAAAGATGTTGATAATTCCGAAAAACACATTAATTCAGAATCGTGGCAGCTGCTACAAAAATATTTTCCACTTGTTTAATGATTACTTTGCAGGTTTTGTCAATGTTCTGAGTAGAAACAACTCTATATTTGTCAATTCAAAATGAGTTGATTCACAATATCTTCATCCATGTAGCCTAATAGGACACTCTAATACATGAAGACAGATGAACAGCCTAAGTGAGTTTGGCTGGATTCTGCATTTCACACCTTAATTGGTATAGATATTTGTTAAACATAGTGGCAAGAAAGGCTAAGACAAATAGGAGATAACTCCCAGTATAAGAACAAACAAAAATGTTTTTTAAAAATGTGTTTCACTAATAATTAAACAAGACCAAGGAAAAGGGGAGATTTGATAGATATATCCAAAATAATGAGGGGTTTTGATAGAGGAGATAGGGAGAAACTGCTTCCAATTGCAAGGGGTTGGGGGGGTGGGGGGGGTTGGCGGTCAGTAACCAGAAGATACAGATAGAAGATAATTGGCAAAAAATCCAGCAATGAAAGCATTTTTTTTTTACATAGCAAGTTCCTATGAAGGAATGCACTGCCTGAAAAGGTGGTGGAAACAGATTCAGCAGTAACTTTCAAACCAAGTATATACTTAGAAAGAGCAATGGACAAAGAGCAGAACAGTGGAAATAATTGGATAGCTTTTTTAAAGAGCTGGCAGAGATAAAGTGGGCAGATTGTCATCCTTCTGTGCTGCATGATTTTAAGGCTTTTTTTCCCAGTGATCAAGTCAAATGGTAACGGGAGGTTACAAATTTAAGACAACCACAAAACAAAAATTATGGTGAGATTAGGGGAAAATTCTACACACAGATCAGTTAGAAAGTGAAATTTTCAGCCGAAAACAGTTAGAAAGTGAAATTTTCAGCCGAAAACCTTTGTTGAAGCAGAGCCCATAGATTCTTTTCACAGGGGATAAGACGGTTGGTTGAAAAGGGGGAATTATGTAGGTTATGGGAAATGAGCAGGAAAGCATAGAAACAGAGGAGTAGGCGATTCTGCCCCTTAAGCCTGTTCCGTCATTCAATTAGATCGTGGCTAAGCTGTATCATAACTGCCTTGGTTCTGTAACCCTTAATACACTTGCCTAATAAAATCTATCAATCTCAGTTTTGAAGTGTTCAATTGTTCTATCCTCAGCAGCTTTTTAGGGGAAATAGTTGCAAATTTCTCCCACAAGATTTCTGGGCCCCACAAGAGGAAACAATTTCTCTCCCTCTCTCTTCCCAATTAATTATTTTAATAATCTTAAAGACGCCAATTAAATAAATCACCCTTTTGTCTTCGATACTCAAGTGAATGTGTGCACAGTCTTTGGAACCTGTCCTCATATTTGAATCCTTTTAACCCCAGTATCATTCTGGTGAATTTGCATTGCGGCTCTCCAAAGCCAGCATATCCTTCCTGAGGTACAATGTCCAGAGCTGAATGCTTTATACGAAATGTGGTCTAATCAAAAATGCATGTAACAGTAAAATAACATCCACCCCTTTGTATTCCAGCCCTCTTGAAATGAAGACCACAATGGTATTTGCCATTTTAGTTATTTTTTATATCTGACCACAGGCTTTTAGTGATTCTGTATTTAGGTCCCCAAAACCGTTGCTTCTCTGCTGTCCCTAGTTTCACACCATTTAGGAAATAGTCAGATACCTTCCTTAGGCCCGCTAGGTGGGTCATGTGGAGAAATTCACAGGACCAATGGCTGAATGATCATGTTAGGGAAGCATCACCTGGCCAATATGACAGGTGTGATCAGAGAGAGAGAGAAAGATGGAGAGAGAGAGGGAGAGAGAGAGAGACGGTGGACAAACTAACAGACAGATAGATGGAAACTCATGTTGAAGCCATAACCAGTTGGATGACTGGACCCCTAGAGTGCAGATCAACTGTGTTTCTCCTTCACTCATGTAGTGATTTCATGTCAGAGGCTGCGAAACAGAATTCCCAACGGTACACTTACCCACACACTGTGGAGGGTTATCATTGTTGCTCCATTTTCCATTTTCCTGGCAGACAGCTGTTGATAGTTCACCAGATTGTAATCTATATCCTTCGTTACACTGATAGATGGCTCTTGTTCCAAGAGTGTACTCTCTCCCAAAGACTGTCCCATTTGCTGGGGCTTTTGGAACGCCACAAGAAATAGCTGAAAAGGAACATCTGTTAGCTTTGTTTGAGGTTTAATGTGCATCAATATTAATAGTTTCATCAATATAAACACTGCTGCTGTAACACAAAAGGGAGATACCAAAGGTCACAGCATTATGTGGCACAGCACTTTACTGGTCCATTGCATTCCACTGGTCCAATATATTGTCACGTCCAGTGGTAAAATAGAGGTAGTCCATTTACCATTTTCTAAAAGTTACGATCTCAAGTTCATTTATATTAATAGAAGGAGATACAGGATTAAGGCTAGGTACTTTGAGAAAGAAAAACAGCCTTATGTGATGAACCATCAACTCAAAAATGGCAGTTGAAAACGTTTGTGACTGTAAACAACAATTAACATGAACGGGGCTAAAATGCTGATAGCATTAAGGAAGAAAATACAATATAAAGAGATCAAAAAAAGGAAAAGAAACAAGAAACTCCAATGCACTTCAACTCATATTTGGATTGGACCACAAATCCTCGTGTGTGAAATGTGAAAGAATGAGTAATATGAAAACTAAACATACAAAGTTGAGAAGCTATTTGTAAAAAAGACATGCTGTAAAGATATTTTTAAAATCATGCATACATTTATAAACTATTGGCCTGGAGTTTCTACATCATTTCCACTCAAGTAACTGTTTAATCTGTATGAAATCAAAACAAATAAAGTGAAAGGTTGTGGGATTTTAAGCATAAGTGAGTTAAGTCCCAAACTTTATGCTCAAGTAACCTACTGGGAAGAATTTTTCCTATGGCGGGCAGACTATGCGGGGGCAGGTGCAGAGCCAATAGCCACCCGCGATCGGCTGCGCACCGCCATTTTATGCAGGTGGGCCAATTAAGCTCAGCGCCACCTGGGGGAGGAGGGAGAGTTGGGGCATGCGTGCAAAAGATGCAGAAATCTCCCTGAGGCACGGAGCTGCCCCGGGGAGATTAAATGGTTGAGAAAAATATTTAATAAATAAAGTGAAAATTTATTTAAATATGTCCCCTTATGTGACAGTGTCACATGAGCTGGGACATGTTTGTGGAGTTAGTAAATTTTATTTATTTATTTTATAAAAGCTTCAGGAAACCTCATCCCGCCTGTGGATGAGGTTTCCTGAAAAGCATGAAGGCCACTTGGGCTCTTTGCCTGCTCACCAACCTTAAGGTTGGACGGGCAGTGTTCTTAACAAGTTTAATTACTTTTTTAATGGCCTTAATAGGTCGTTGACAGTTCAGCGGGTGCGCAGCCGCCTCTGGCATGTGCCCGTCGAACGAAATATCGAAATGACGCGCAATGACGTCAGGACGCACGCCCAACATCATCACGCATCATTTTACACATCAGCACGTTGGGCCCGCTCCCGAACGCCAATAGAAGATTCAGCCCATTGTATTTTATAAAAGCAAAATACTGCTAAAAATCTGAAATAAAAACAGAAAATGCTGAAAGAACTCAGCAAGTCTGGCAGCAGAGCTGCAGAGAGAGAAATAGAGTTAATGTTTTGAGTCCGTATGACTCTTCTTCAGAGCTGAAAAGAGGTAGAAATGTGATTGATTTTATGCTGTTGAAGAGGGGGTGGAGCAGGTGGGACGAACTAGAAAGTCAGGAATAGGTGGGAGCTCAGGAGAGATTTGACAAGGATGTCATGGACACGAAACAAAGAGAGTGTTAATGGTATCGTTAAAGACTAAAGAAGGTGCTAATAGTGGCATAAAGATTAGATAGCAGAGTGTGTTAATAGCAGAAAGGCAAACCTCCACCGCTTGCATTCATTTTGGGGGGGGTTCACCACAATGTGTCCAGGATATCAGGTGCACAAACACCTGTGGTCACATGATTCCAGTGTTAATCACCTGACCAACAGTCAATTGTTGCAACTGACCAACTTTGCCCTTTTTTTTGAACGAATTGCAGCAGGAACAAACCCAAGATCATTAAATCAGCCAACTGTTCAGAGTGATATAAATCAGTTCTGTGTAAAGTTTTGAAAGGTTTGCAGAACAGAAACATAAGTGCTATTAACCTTGTAGTTCCCAACCTCCCTTTCAAGGGGAAATTTTTTTCCTTACCCTCCGTGCTATTGAACCCGAGAATTCAAGGGTCACAATTATATTCAAGTATGCTGCTTAATCATGCAGATTAATGGGAGATTTTACATTTGGACTTATCTTAATGAGTTTGCCTGGAAACATGAATGTGACTTCACCTCAGTAAGACCGGCCAATGCATTCTAGGCCTATTGGCTGCTTAGGTCCCTAACTCAAGGCCACTGTATTTTGTGACACATGATTTTTCATTGAATATAGACAACAAACCTGTCAAAAGTCATTTGAAGGACTCTCTAATATATTCTTTTCTGGCTGTAGATTGAAATCCCCATGAGAGCTAGGATCAGATCAAGATAGATTTTCCTGTTTTTATTCCAATTTCCTTTTCTCTATCGATTTCCATAAGTGAAGATTGAGATACCTGTACATGACAGAAGTAGGGCTCTTACAGGGATCATTTTCTTACCTTGACAAAGAGGGGGAATGGTATTCCAGTCATACCAGCCTTGGGGAGACCGAGAACATGTCGCAACCCCCTGTCCAATCAGCCGATAGCCTGGATCACAGCTGAATCGCACTGTGCTGCCGGGTAGCCCTCCAGTTTGAGTGTGAATTGTGCCATGCCTTGGAGGGCTTGGTGGACTACAGTAGGGGGCTGGTAACAAAGAAAGGACACATTTTACAAATAAACTGAATGACTCAGAACATAAACCCTGAAAGGGGCATTTTTTGCATACTGATTAGCCTCTTGCAACAGCAGGGGAGAGAAAATAAGTTTGCTAAAGAATTAATCAAATTCCACCATGTGACTCATTTTTATTTTTCTCACTAAAACGAGGATTCAAAAATAACCTCTGGCACCCAGATACCATCAGCAAAGTGATCATGTTATTGCACCAAATACTTCACCATGGCAACATCATGCCATATTACTCACCATGGTAACAATGCCCCTTTTCAGATGAAGTTGCAATATCTGACATCTTGCTCATCAATTTTCAGCCGCATTCAGAAATCAATAAACCAGCTACCGTTTTTGTATCTGAGGGCTTTTTTTTTGGCAATAATCAGCATCACTGAACTACAATAATGCAATTAAATCAAACTGAGAATTCTGAGATAATTACATTCAATCAATACAGTCTAAAGGTAAATCAGGCAGAAGCTTTTTGTGTCCCAGAGAAAGGAATCAAGTTTAAATGGAAATAGATTCTTATCCAATTAAAAATTCAATTACTATGGTGACAGTACATACATTCACAAAAAAATGTACCATGGCTTGTTTAAAAATGAAGATCATCATCACTACTCATTTTAAAACTATTGAATGGGTTCACATTTTTTGTTCCTGGTGGCTGTTGATTTTTGTTTAGCCCAGCATTTATGTAGCACCTTATCATTTTTTAAATGTCTAAACAGCACTCCAATTACAATGAAACACTTTAACTGGGGTAGCTGTTGTTATTCAAATAAATGTGGCAGTCATTTTGCACACGACCAAGATCCCACAAGCAGTGATCTGACGCATGACCTGTTAATCGATTCTTTTAATACAGTTAGTTGAGGAAGACATTTTTGGACAAGTTTGATTAGATGGATCAAGGACATTGAAAGAACATATGCACCCATGCTTACTACTGAAGCTGATCTGATCTGCACATTTTCAAATCCTGAGAGTATCACATTTAAGTATCTTGAGAAGGTGGTGAAAGATGTTAAGTTGGTTCTTAACACCTTAGATGGTGTGTCCATCTGAGATCTTTCCTTTGAACATAATAAAGATGATTTTTCGAAATTCCCATCAGTTTCACGGTTCATTGCTGGCTTCCAAATCAGCATTAAAGGGTCACTATTGCATTGCTTTTTAACTTGACTCCTTCCTCTCACTCTCCTCCTGATACAGATCAGTTCCAATGCTTTGACTTCAGTGCCCTGGACCTTAGCATGAGTGCTGGGTAAACATCTTATATATTGGACCTTGACTGCAAGGCACCTGCCCCGATCCAGCAATCCCGGCACACTGGCTGACTGAAAAACAAAGGACTTCCATAAGTCTCCAACATAAGAACTTCAGGTAGGCTCGGCTGCTGCTGTTACTGCTCTCAATGATACCATTACACCATGCCTTGCATTACTTTTCACCATTGTCTCTGCTCCATTGTTGCTATCATAATCTTAACGTGCTTCAGCTTTACTCTTGGAAATTTCTCTCTGACCTCCTCTGTCTTGTCATTTTACACCCCATTTTAAAGGCCTTCCTTAAAACATAACTTCTCAATTATGCTGACAGTCATTTCACCTAACCCTCCTATAGGGCTCACAATCTGTTCCTCTTTCACAGAACACCTTGCGATATTTTCTAAATGAAAGGTAAAACATAAATGCAAGTTGTTATTTTGATTGACTGAATACATCTATATTCTCTTCAATTCAGGGTTTCTGAAATGGGTTTAGTGGAGTCCGATACATACAAGCCTTTGATGTTGATCATGTTCTGTTTAGTTTCTGTAGCCTCAAGCATCAGTGAACATCAAACATTGTTCCAGCACAGGACTAAGTACCACATTGTGTTTAAGGGGCATGTTAATAGTAGCTGTGACATTGTAATGTGGAATTGCTATCGACCAGAAGTAGACTCTCTTTGAGCCTCATCCTACGCTGCTGCATACACTAACATACTAGATTAATAGCTTCGCCCTTGTGCTTATGTCAGCTTTAGATATCAGCACAGAATAATTACACTGATATCTGAAACAGGGATAAGACTGCAGTAATTTCATGTGGGCGGCAGGAAGAGAAAAGATGGATTAATTTATTCGCATCTGCTTCATCTCAGAATAAGACTTAGAATAGTGAATGAATATTAGTACTCAGGTGTTCAATTATGGGCAGTTGTGACCTTATAAATGCTTAGACCAGCAGGGAAGGTTAAGTTGTTCAGTTATAACCTGAGTTCAGTCAGTCTACAAGCAAACCACTGACGTAACCATTTTTGCTAATACCATAAGTGAAAGTAGAAATTTCTCAATAAACATATTAAGTGTATTTTTAGTTTGATTTCCTTACCCATTTCATAATCATTTTCTGTCTTCCTTCTTATAAATCACAGGTTTTTCAAACTGGGGTCCCTTGGACTATCTGGGATCCACAAACTATCTACAAAGATGTCAGATTTCTCTCTGTCGTCTCATATTTGCATTTCTCTCTATTTCTGGATTTAGTAGCAGGTTATTTATGTAACTGTCTATTTATAAGAATTGCTTTCCCTTGGGTGTTAACACTGCATTCTGGATGTTAGGACAGGAAGTCTTTGAGAGCACATTAATATCTGCAGTGGGTTCCCCACACGGCAAGATTGAACAACCACTGCTTTAAATGTCTTCCAACCCACTGGGTAAGAAGGAAGACATCTAATACCTCCCATCTGGACTGTGCCAAGCCATTCAATAACTAGGTCCTAGGTTGTGGGCAGATGATGGAAGTTAACGTGTCTATTTATTACTCAAAATCTGCATAGCAACCCAGGTTGTTAGCAGAATTTGGAAATATCTTACACTGTCAATTCACTTGTACTGCCCGTCTGATGCCAATACCATATGAGGCTGGTTCGCAATCTATTGTCCAGTTTTTCTCTATTTACCTTGTTGTCTATGACATAGCATCACCATTTTGCAGTTTCTCCATGTGCTTCCTGATTGCTAAGGCAAAATATCTTTTGACAAGAAAGTACTGATGAAAACCTGCCATTGTCTTTCTGTTCACACTGCTGGAAACCTCAGTGCAGCCTAGAGTCCCACATTCTAAACCTCGAAGCTGAAACTTCCAAGCCTGACTCCAAATCTAAAGATTATTATAATAAGGAAAATGGAGCACGAGTAGGCTGAAGAATAGCGCCATGATGGCAAGAAATTTATGATATGGCAAAGCATGTTGGCATTCCTACCATTGCCATGGAGTGGTAGCATCTGCCTTCTGGTCTAGGCTTCAAAGTAATGAAGCGGCCATAAAAAACACTTTGGGCAGGATTTTCGGGTCATCAAGTGGGCACAGCAGGTGGGTCCGGGAGCGGCCGGGAAACAGCCCCCGCTAGCAATTGGCCTCCCACCGTGATTTCATGCTGGCTGGCCAATTAATGTCAGTTGAAAGGCGTGCTGAAAAGATCAGCGCTGCTGGGGTCGGGGGGAGGGATGCAAGGAGGGTGAGTGCTGAAGTCAGCGCAGGTCCGGGGGAGAGCGCAATGAAAGCTCCCTGAAGGCAGAGAGCTGCCTCAAGAGGCTCAAGTATTTTAAACCAATGAATAAAGTTTTTAAAATTCCAGGAAAAAATGTCTACACAGTGGACTCACTCACCTTAACATACAGGTTTGAAAAGTCCTGCCCAAAAATTTTTTATATTTTATTTAATTACAGAAACCTCATCCTGCCCATGGATGAGGTTTCCTCAAAAATCCAAAGGCTGCCTGGCCGATTCTCCCGCCTGCCAATAATGTTGGACGGGCAGCGAAAAATACAGGTTAATTAATTGATCAACGGCCTTAGTAGGCCTCTTAATTGTTGGCGGGCACGCTGCCGACTCTCGCGCGCACCCGCCGACCGAAATTTCGCTTTTAGAATTGGAGCTGTTTAATTTCATTTAATTACAAGGCAGGCAATTTGTTTCAGAGTGAGGTGCTATTTCACACTCGGGCATGTCGGGTGCACGCCTAGTGGAAAGTCCTGTTCTTTTATACACCTTCTTGTAACTTGGTGTAAGGTACAGGAAGAACTGAGACAGCACATTTTAGAAGGAAAATTAATGGTAGCGTGTGGGGTAGGTTGTACTCATCACTGACTGGTAAAATATGGGTTTATACCCACAATGCCAGACATTGTAGGCTCCTGTGTCAGCCAGACCACAAGAAAAGACACCAATGTGGTCCATGGGGCCATTTCTACTTGCCGCCGTTTTCAAATGGCATTATCAGATTGTCCTCTGAGCCAGGAATTATTACATAACATGGACAGACCTTTGACAAGATGCCTTTATAAAATGAGGAAAAACAAACTAACCTCGTTGAAAGCATAGAGATAAAAACAAAAAAACTGCGGATGCTGGAAATCCAAAACAAAAACAGAATTACCTGGAAAAACTCAGCAGGTCTGGCAGCATCGGCGGAGAAGAAGAGTTGACGTTTCGAGTCCTCATGACCCTTCGACAGAACTTGTTCTGTCGGAGGGTCATGAGGACTCGAAACGTCAACTCTTTTCTTCTCTGCCGATGCTGCCAGACCTGCTGAGTTTTTCCAGGTAATTCTGTTTTTGTCTCATTGAAAGTATGGTTGTCTCTTTCAGTTTTTGCCTATGGTGATTGCAATAGTCACATTTTTGTTTGATTACTGGTCAGATTTGCAGACCTTTTTCGCTTTTAGAATTGGAGCTGTTTTATTTCATTTAATTACAAGGCAGGCAATTTGTTTCAGAGTGAGGCATTGAATAGAAAATATCCATTTCACCTCTTTTGTTCAGAATTCAATCGCCACAACTAAAACTGCAGCAGATGAAGACATTTTAATTAAGGAGCAGCAGCCAAGTCACAAACTGATTCAAATCAGGCTGGTTCACACTCATTTGGATTTTGTCTGGATCCTCTCAGCTGAGATTAATTTAAATTTTAAATATCTGCCTGTTCCAGATCCACGGTAAAACCTGGAACAGCCTCTTCTGGAATTTACATTTTTTGGTGGGGGCGCAAGGCTAATGTGCTAATCAAGGTAGAAGAACTCAATATTGAGAGATAAAATATTTTTTTCCATTTTTGGCACTTTGTTTCAACATAAAAACGCTTCTAATGTATGTAAGATAGGTTAGGTATGAACAATAGCTCCCTCTTCTCTCTCCTGACAAAATACCTCAACCACAAGACAACACAAATGCTCCATTACAAAAACAAAAATATCTGGAAAAACTCAGCATGTCTGACAGCATCTGCCGACAGGGACACAGTTAAGGTTTCGAGTCCAGATGACTCTTCATCTGATGAAGAGATATTCGGACTCGAAACGTTAACTGTGTCCCTCTCTGCAGATGCTGTCAGACCTGCTGAGTTTTTCCAGGTAGTTTTTGTTTTTGTTCTAGATTTCCAGCATCCGCAGTGTTTTGCTTTTATATAAATGCTCCATTATTGTCTTTTCCTTCCTCATGACAGCCAAGGCTGTGGTCTGATAGTGAGTGTTAATTTCTCATCAGATAATGTCGATTGACAGTGGAAACCGGTTAAAAATGGTTTTCTTTTATGCATTAGGGATGTGGACATCGCTGGCTAGGCTAGCATTTATTGTCCATCTCTAATTGCCCTTGTTTAGAGAGCATTTCGGAGTCAACCACATTGCTGTGCATCTGAAGTCACATGCAGGCCACACCAGGTAAGTACAGCAGATTTCCTTTCCTAATGGAAGATGAACCACATGGGTTTTTTATGACAATTGACAATCTTTTCATGGTCATCATTAGACCTCAATTCAAATTCCACCATCCGCTGTGGTGGGATTCTAACTCAGGTCTCCTGAGCGTTACCCTCGGTCTCTGGATTACCAGTCCAATGATAATACCACTGCACCATCACCCTCCCCCAGTGCTCTAAAAGTATTTCATTTGAGAGTGAGAGATTTTCATCCCAGTAGCTTGAAATTGATTAGTCCACTGTCTACCTGCAGTGCCATTGCAGCCTGGCCAACCCCACCTGAGGAGCACCTCGCAGGGCACATGCAAGTTGTGGCCCTCGAGCCACAAAGCACTCAGTCCAAGCAGCCAGGGCTCACCCCCTTGGCCAGCTCTGGTGTCATTGTTATTTGGCACTCAGAGTCCAACACCGCTGAGCTCCACGGGGTGATGGCCAGCCCTTAATACTCAACACACCGATCCATGCCAACACGGTACTCACCCTTCCTGAGTGCAGCAGGTTGTTTAACCTCTTGCGGCACTGGACCCAGGTACACTGCACAGCATCATGGCTGCTGACCAGCACTGCCACCTCCTCCCAAGCTCTTTTTGTTAGATGCTGTGGCCTCTTCCTTCCATCTCTGGGTCAAGGGTGTCCTTCCTGGCAGCCACCTCCTCCAGGTGGCTGCCCATCTGATCTGCCCTCCCGCCTGGCGTCTGCAGCCGTATTTGAATCCATAATTTATAATCTCCTGTTGACAACACCAAAAGTGTCTTCATCGCTGGCAGCCTTCCAGGGCTTGTCTATGCCAGTTTTAAACTGGTCGCCAGGTCACCATTGGCCTTGGCGGCCGACAGACCCCTCCCCAGCTCGCCCCAAGCTGACCACTGGGAAGCCTCTGTTCACACTCTGTGGGCCTTAGTTAGCCCGCTAGCATGAGATCGCAGTCAGGGGCTGATCGCGGGCAGCAGCATCTTTCCCGGCTGCTCCCAGGCCTGCTGATCGTGCCTGCCCGCCGTACTCAAAATTCTGCCTGTTATGTTGTAACCCATTGCATCTGAGTCAGCTGGTTGTAGATTCAAGCCTTAGTCCAGGACTTTACAGCATTGATTTGGTCAGCATTTCAGTACAGGACTAGAAGGGTGCTGCATTAGTAGGGGTGCCACCTTTCAGATGAAATGGTAATTCTTTGTGCTGTTTAGGTAGATACTGAAGATTCCATGGCATTAATGGAAGAAGAGCAGGGAGTACTCCCAACCATTCTTTATCATAAATCCAACATCACCAAAAACAGATTAAATAGCCATTCATCAAATTTTTCATTTGAGGCATCTTGTTGTGTAGAAAATTGGGTCTTGCATGAACACTCTGACTGCAGTTTAAAAGTAGTTAAAGGAAAGCATTTTAGGACGTTATGGCACTAAATTTCCAAGGATCTCCTGTCACTGCGTTACCACATCTTCACCAGAAGTATGGTGGAAACCACCATTATGACAATAAATGATGGTGAAGAAGTGACAATGCAGCAGCAGAATGTCAGAGAAAATTCAGGACTCTTGAGAACAGATGGTGGTCTTCAATTACAAAATACTCCTTTCATTGGATCCCTCCATTCCAACTCATGGCTCATGCAAAATCCAAGGGAGACATTCGAGTGCATGGTATAACTACCGGGGGACTTTCCCAGGTATTTACTAACCTGAATAGTGGATCTTAAAGCCTTTCCTACTGGTGGCATGGTCGGATGACCAGCGGAGGTACACCTTATTGCCTGAGCTCACAACTGTTATTGGAGACGTGTAGTTGCCACTAAGAGAGATCAGCAGTGGGTTTTGGCTTGAGGGGCCTGTGGATAACAACATCATCAAACATTTGGGTTAAGTGTGCACTTGGCTTTTAATATAATGAAGCAACCTACTCCATTTGTGTTTAAAACAGTGGATTAATGTTGTGCCATATCATGGCAACAGAGGATACAACAAAGCACAAAGGGCTGTAAATGTGAGGGCTGAGGCAGAAGGTCTCAAAGTGGTTACATGGTAAAAGCTAGTTTTGAAAGATAACACGTTTTTTTTTTCTTGTTAAAAATTTATTATATCGGAGCTAACTGCAACTTTCAATGATTTAAACAAGTTTGAACACCAAATCTTTGGTGCTAATGTATTCTGCTCTCAAAATAAAAACAGCAAGAGACAACTGTAGCCTTAATCAAAAGGCAGTTGCTGAGTGCACACACTCCCAAACCCTTAGTGGTTATTGAAATATGTCATAAACTTTCATCATCAACCACTTTTGTATCTGCAGCAAACCAATGCAATAACCGATTAGTGGGCTGGGATGGTCGGGGCTGACCGCACAGAAAGAATTGCTGACTGATGTCTGGAAAATGTAACTGTCAAGCTCACAGAGTGAATTAGAAAGGTTCACACATGAGCTGCTAATGCACTTCCATTGCATCCATTTCAGTTATTTAATTCTTACCACTGCTCTCTGTTCGTAAAGCGCCCTAGCAATCCGTGATGATAACAACTTGGATTTTTTTTAAAAATCTTGCTCATCACTAAAAATAGCATTGGTGATATCCTTATCTTTGTGATTGAAGGTGAGTGAACTACATTGAAATCCATTTCGATTAGGACAGTCAACAATCAGATAGTCAACTTGATCTAAATCCAAAATGAAATCCCACACGTGATCAGTACTACACTGGGTCAGCAGATAACTGATCGCATAGAATCCACTGCTCAAATTATCACTTCAATTGTGCCAGTGGTACTCACAATTGTAACCAAAAAATAATTTTTATTGCATTCTCTTTTGTTTGGGTGGACAGTGGGAGGATGCCCTAGGTCAGGAATATACTGAATCAGCTCAACTGAAGCAACACCAACAGAAGGAGATGCACTAAAGAGATTATTAGATACCTTTCTAGTACTCATACAGTCTTTGTCAAATACAATATAGCATTGAAAACTGATCAAATTCTCCTAGCAGGCTGTGAGTAAAGGCACTGCACAGAGTGGTAGGGGAGCCATAATGATCAGAAAATCCCAGGATTAATATCTGGCCCATGCTGTGTTTACTGATATCAAGCAGAGTGATGTGGAAGGATTGCAATTAGCCTCTCCCTGGGCAGGCGCCGGGAATGGAGGGAAAATAATGACTAGGATCCCTCACACTTCTGAGTGCATATGGAAATTAGATAAGGTCAGGATAATACTTTTCTGGGATGTCTCCTATAAGTTGAACAGTCTGGTGACATTTAACACCTGGGTTCACAGAATTTGCATGATATATTGGGGAGTTGACAAAAGCCATACAACTACATTTCAGATTACAGTCAGCGCTTAATAAGGCCCCTGTTATAAAAAGTTATATTGTGTCTAAAGTCAACATTAATATTTAATAACTCTAATTTTATGTACCGTCAAATATTTCCAGTTCATCAAATTGTCGTTCACTCTGGAAGAACTCGATTAGAAGTGTGATGTTGAAGCCTGGATCCACCTTAATAATCCATGAACAGGTCTGAAAATGTGGATAATTTCCTGGGAAGCCTTGACTCAAGATGACTCCTGAGGAATCCGTGTGGATCTCATTCATTGGGCAGTGTGCTGAAAGTCAGATGACCAAAATATCAATTACAGACATAATTTCATCACATTGTCATTGAGCCTCAAATGTGAAAAAGAAAATTGTTGAGGAACATCCTCAATGGTCTTTTTCACACGAGTGCAGTGAAGCAAACATTCCTTGGAGCTTGGCGTCCTTGCTTTGAGGAGCAGAAGATCACTAAACCACTGCAAAATTTGTACGCAAAGTTAACACAGGGTGCCAGCTATTTCTCTGAAAGATGAGCAAGCCTGTCAATGGCTTGATGGGTAGATAGATTCATTCTGTTACTGTTAAACTCTTAAATGTCTGTTTGCCAACTGTGCAGAGACAGCATATCTGGACTATTGCAGGGCAGTCCTCAGGATTACATGGAAAATGTCTCAGATTTTGCTATTTCTGTTTTTTTTTACTGCAAGTGATGTGAGACTCTTCTACATTTGGATATGAAGCTTTGTTAAAACTTTGTATTTTCTACTGTAACAATGAATGCCTATATAAAATGTGTGAGAAAAATTAAATATTAGTGCTGCAAAATTGTGAACAGTGATGTTACTATCGAATGACTCTATAACACCTCATATCATCCATGCGCTAAGGATTTTTACAGGCTTATTTATTCATTATGTATGGGCAGAGATGTCCATAAATGGAGAAAATCACTGCAGTAAAAATGTGCTCATTGTTTAAGCCCTCCAATCTGTGTTCACTTCAGACATGTGCTGCAGGAAAATTGGACTCGACAAGAAATGTTCTCCAGCAATCACCATACTGATCTGAAAAGATATTGAACCTAATCACTCAATGAAAGCAATCCCCAAGACTCCAAAATATGACCTCTTATTTGCTTTGAGAGAGCGTTATAATTTTAAAGATGTCATGAAGTCATTTCACACTACATTACACTAAGCCATGGTAAATGCAATCCCACCTGCAGGACAGTCTATGATACTTTTAAAAGATAGTGGGTTAATTGAATTTTGAGGCGAGCTTGGTGGGAAAAGGCTTCCTACACCTCATGGGTTTTGGTAATGTCATGCACACTGAGTCCAGCATATGGCCAAGGATCATCCATTATATTTTCACATTATGTTGGCTATCTGAACTGTATAGTGAGCAAAGGAAGGGTATGTTCATACCATTTTCATCAATTTGACTTTAATTAAGACATTAAAATGACAAATGTTGCAAGGTATTTTATGCAGGAATAAGTTTGCTTGAAATGGATTAAAATACTCAGTTGTGTTTTATATTGTTATCCTAATCACTAACTTTAACCCTTGGACTGGTTTGATGCAGATTCAACCTCTTGTGCACTGAGTTGCAGAGCCCCCACTAACTGAGGGAGGCACTCAATAACAGACAGGCACATTCCAAGTCATGGTGCCTGAAGCAAAGAAGAAAATCTCTCATCCCCAGGCCATATTTCCACATTTTACCCTCGCAGCTGCGTCAGAAAGTTATGGGATTAAAGTACCACTCCACAGACTTGAGCACATAACCTAGGTGAAGTACTGATGGAGCAATGTACACTTGGAGGTGCAGTCTTTTGGATGAGATGGTAAGCCAAAGCCCTATCTGTCCTCTCAGGGGAATATAAACAATGCCACAGCTCTATTTGAAGGACTATGCACATATTGACTGTATGTTTCCTAGATTACAATAGCGACTACATTTCAGAAAAAGTCCTTCATTGTTTGTAACACGGTTTGAGATGTCCTGAGGTCATGAATGGTGCTTGATAAATGCAAATATTTGTTTCTTTTAATTATTGGCAGCTGGATTGATGGAGGATTCGCAGCAAAATGGCTAAGTGTAAGAGAAGGATCACAAAAGGAAACAAACAGAAGGAACATCACACTGTAAGCCACAAAATACAATTGAACAGAATAGTATTAATGTGAGTTATAGTATGAGTATACATCACACTTTATTCCTGGTATATGTACATTAGTTCTCAGTTGGCTTTCAGTCAGGTGGCATCATTTTTCACAGCTTAACGTACCCCTGTTGCTATAGCAGTAATCACATCCAAGCCAGCATTTTCAATTTCCAGACCTGACATTATTTCAGGCACTCAGTTCAAGTTCATTCTGCACCACAGATCGACCTACATTAATGTCATCTTCTGTGTGCTTTGTTCTGAGGCAGCTACAAATACTGCGCAGTCAGCAGCAACTACAAAAATACATACTGCAGCACAAATAACTATGCTCCGTTCAACTAAATCATAGCATTGACAGTTGTTACTGGGCATATGGACTCTGTGTTCAGTGGAGTGAGTAAGCCCTGATGGTTTATTTATAATGATACATTTGAATTCTTCACTAACTATTTGTTCAACGCAGCCCTACCTCACACCAAAAGCGTCTCAGAGCACTTTTACATCATATGAAGTGGTCCCAGAGAGTAGTTGTAAAATGGAGACCAGTGACCTTCGTGAATCACTCTCATTTTATTTTTTCTTCTTGTCACTATTCCAAATAGAGATTGAAGACCTATTATTCTTGGTTCATATAATTTTACAGTGCAGAGGAAGGCCAGCCCATGCAGGATCTTGAAAAACTTTACCCAGTTAATACCACTCCCCTGACCTTGGCCCATTTTTCTTCTTCAATTATTTACTAAGTTCCTTTTGCAAAGCTCTAATGGATTCTGCTCCCACCACTGCTCCTAGCAGAGCATTCCATGTTCTAACAACCCTCTGCATTTAAATAAAAAAACTCCACACATCTCCCTTCTTTCTTTCAATGATAATCTTAAACTTTTGCTCTAGTTGTTGACCCTCAGATCAGTGGAAATAGTTTTCTTCAATTTACCTTATCAAATTTGAACATCTTTATCAGATCTCCTCTGAATCTTCTTTCTTTTAATGAGCAGAGAGCCTTATTATCTCTGGTCTCCATCAAGCTATGTTTTTCATCTCTGGTATTAGCCTTTTCTGCACCTTCTCCAGGACCCTGACACCTCTCTTTGTCCCTCCGTTTCTCTCCCTTCCATACGCTGTCACACTCACGCTCTTTCTCAGAGACGTAGGCAAATATTCACCTAAATAAACTGAATTCAAAGAGACTTTGTTCAAACTGTGCTGCTGCTTGGTTGTGCTGATCAAGTATGGGCCTTTGATTGTGGATGTAAAGCTCTCTGAGCCTGGGTTACTCAGCTGGCAGAAATCTGTGGGGGTTTACAATGAACCCAGTCCTGAACAAAAGCTGGGAAATGACAAGGAGTGAGAGGGAGAATCTTTCATGTTTAACTGTGCATTGCCTTTACACACGTGCTAAGGACAGCAACAGCAGAAGTATGATTTTGCTCTGTACTTTTGAGGGACAGAGGTACAACATCATAGAAGTCGGTCACCATGTGATTCGCCTGGGTGTCTTGTTTTTGTTATGGACTGGAGAAAGATGAAAAGCATGGTTTTCCCCTTTTTCCTCTTGAATGACCGAAGACAGATATGTTTAAGTGCTTTTTTTTTTATTCTCAGAGTGTTGTAACTGTCACGAACAGACAAATTATGTTTTCTTGTAAGTTTTTATAAAAGAAAAATAAATGCTTATTATTCAAAACGCAAATGTATTCACAACCACCCCCACTCCCACACCCATACAGCCACACATACACAGACACACATGCTCAAGGAAAGATAGTGAATACAAAAAGGTAGCATGCACCTAGGTCTTAAAAATTCAGAAGCCCTCTATCACACTTGCTTTTTCTCAGATGAAGTCTTGAAATGTTGCAGGCTTGTGATTCCTTTCTGGTTCACTGAAGAAGAGTCTGGAGGTTTAGGAAGACAAATTCAATGTGGTTTATTGCTTGCAAGAGCAGATTTTTTTGCTCTATTCAAGTTGAGGGACAGTTGATCCCTGTAGTGAAAACCTGGTTTGGTTCTGCAAATAGAGAGGTTAAGGCCAACACAAATTATCAGCCTACTGCTGATTCTTTGGCATGATCCTGTTCCTTCATTCGCCTGGACGTTTCGCCCTTGCTGCTCCAAACTGTGCCTTATTAAATGTCCTTATCTGAAACCAGGAGGGGATTTTCCAGCCCCTCCCACCGACGGGATCTTCTGGTCCAGCTGAAGTCAACGGGGATTTGAATGGCCCGCCGTGGGGAAACTGCCGGCAAATCTCGAGCCCTAGTTTCTGCCATGTGACCAGAGTATTTCTGCCCATTCTACTCACAAATAGTTTCTGATGACTAAGCCATTGCCAAACAACAGGGTCCAAGTTTCACCCATTTACATACCATCGTGATAGAATAAAGATTTTTCACATACCTTATCTGGAATTCCACTCTGAATCTGAAATGCTGCAAGCCATGTTACGATACAGTTTCTTTAATTATTTGGGGAAGGGCAGCCATTAACCACAGAAAAGATCTGTTGCCTTTTAATGACTCCTCAAAGATATGTCTGGAAAGCTCATTTGCATTTTGATGTCTTGTAAAGTCATTAAGGTTACCCCTTCTATGTGTATTGACAGGAAAGAAAAAGGTCATCAGACCTCCCAACTCCATTGTGTTTTAAAGTGTCCATTTCAAATTTATACTCTATTGGTCCATAAGTCCATATTGCATGAACGTGACATTTTTAATTACTGGATATGCACCCAATATCTGCTGCTAGCAGGTGGTTGTTTTTTGCTCAAGTTTCAGACTGAATTGCCAACATGAGGGGAAAGAAAACAGAGGGAGAAGGAGGGCAAAATGCGGCATTAAAAATTAACAGAAAGAGGAGGAAGAGCAAAGGGAGGAAATGAAGGAGCAGAAAGAGGCCTGAGGAAAAATAGGAGGAAGAGAAAACAATTGGGAATGAAGCAAAATGTATTTACATTTAAAGGGATGAAAGACAACATAAATAATGATAAAAGTTGAACTTGAACATATCAATTAAAAAACATGGCAAATTTTAAAAATTAAACTAAAGCAAATTCAATCAAAACAATTTTTGAAATGCTGAACTCTTCATCAAGGTAAAGATGAGTATAAAACTTGATGCTTGAATAGATGGGTTGGTGTGCCAGCTGTCTTTGGGCAGAATTTTCCCATCCCACCCATGGCGTGGTTGGTTGCAGGAGGGAATGGAGAATCTAGCGGGAGCCAAAAAATCCGAAAATAGTTTGCAATTCTCCTGATAGTCGGTTAATGGCGGGTCGGGTATTTCACTGAGCAGTGCCGTGTTTGCCATTTGCATTTATTACCATCTGATGAATGTTCATTAAATTAGCTTCTCGCCAGAATCACATGCAGCCTTCCAGTCTTGCAGGAAATCATGCCCATCAGAATCTGGTTTGGAAAAGGGCGGGTTACACAGGTCTGATCTCACTTCTCTCGTGACTTTGGGGGGAATGCAACATATATAGCCTGCCTTCAATTGCGCTGCGCCGGTCTCATTGCCAGTGGTACACCACACCACACTGCTGGGGCTGTAGGGTTGGCCTGCTCCCAGTGCTTGCCTCCATATTCACAAGGGCAGCGGTACTCAGGCAGGGCTCAACTTTCAGACACTAACCAGTATTGTGACTGGAGATGAGAATGTTGGGAGGGTGTTCTGCTCCCATTGGGCGCCACTATTGTCCAGAAGAACAGCACTGTACAGCGCTAGTAATACAAGGCTGAGCATTCAGAAACCAGTATTTCAAACAGGGAAGGGGTTAGGAGAGTTGAGTTGGGTGGGTGGTGGGTGGGGAAAGGTGAATACACAGGTGGCAATGGCGAAAGAAGGCTTTGCAAGGGGTTAGGTGGGGAAGGGCACATGATGGAAGGCAGAGGGGCAGGAAGGGTTTGCAAGAAGGCAGAGGTGGAGGGGGGTAACAATGGGAGTTGGGGAGCTGGAGCCTGACAGGGGCAACTGAAACAATGACAAACAAGGGGGTGAAAGGGATACCACATGTATGAATGGGAGGGGATGAATGCAGACTCTCAATTAGGAAGGGGGTGGGAGGCCTGTTAGTATGCCACAAGAGGGATGGGTTGCACGCAGCCTCATAAGTGGGTGCAGAGTGGGGGGAGGTGCGTTTGGAAGGGAGACAGCGCAGTCTTCAGTCCTAAGGGGATTGGGGGCAGTAAGTGAAAGGCAAGGTAATTGGCCTGGGGCTTGCAGTCAGGAATTGGAGTAGACACATTCCTGGGGCTGTGTGGGCCTTATAGTCAACAGTCAAACAGTGGAGAGTGATGGGGTGCAGCAGGCATGCCGCAGGAGTAATCATTGGGAGCACCCAACGGGTGTACTCCCACTCTAGGGAGGGGCAAGGGCTGTGTGCTCAGTAGGAATAATACACAGCTTGGTGCCGGTTTAGCCCATAGTTGTTGTCCATGGGCTTGTCTGTCCTTGTACTGGGCTGCAGATGGTATGGTGGTGGTAAAGGGAGACATCTGCAGCCTGTATTTAGGGAGCACATTATAAAGGGGAGGGGTGTATGTGAAGCTTTCCTCGAAGTGGTGGTGGTGCTTCACGCTTCACCTCAGTAAGTGACCTTGCACACAACCTCTAGATGGGGAGGGTTAAGGTCCACATGCGGCAAGAGCACTTCAGTATTGATGGGCTCAGGGGAGAGGGGAGGAAGGTCTACTACCACAACTATGGGATCCAATATTATTGGGGGAGGCTGGAGAATAACAGGAGTGCGATTCATCTTCACACCGTGAAGTTCCAGGTAGATTTCTGGGACATGGACAGTGAGAGAAAGAGTGTCAAAATAGTTGTGCAGAACCACTAGTTTGTTCTACTGGAGTTATGGTGCAGTTATAAATCGAAAATGGAAGCGAATCTGAATGGGGGAGGTCTGAGGCTTTGTGGGAAGAGCGCACTACTGGAGTAACAGGCCGCTTCTAGGGGTGCCCTCTAACTTGTTGGTGCTGTAAGTGTGAACTGAGTCATATTACAGAGAAAGGAAGAAGACCTTCTTGCGAAGAAAGCCATTGGAAGCCAAAGCCATTAGCAGCGCTGCTACAGAGATACTCAGAAGTTAATGGCTTCACATCACATTCACAGCATATCAGCATTAACACATCGGAATGTGAAATTTGGGAATGCAGGCAATTGGGGCAGCATATACGGCACTGCACTAATGGAGGCCAATCACATACTCTCTGGAATTGGCACTCCTGATGGGCCAAAGAGCATCCAGTCACTAATCATCAGCAACTTAGTGTTCATTAGAATGCCAGGTCAGAGATTGGAGCACTGAACCAGGTTAGGTAGTGTTCATCATTCAAAGCTTCTTATAGCACTGAAGGATTCAGTTGTAAGGTTTCTGGGATGGCATCCTGGTCACCTCAGTGTGGGTGGTAGCCACACAAAGACAACAAGGCTGCATCAATGACAATGCAAGCAGGGCAGAAACCACTACAGAGCATTACAGATTGTGAGCTTCGACATCTGGACCTGTTACTCATTAATATCTTCAATGTTTCATTTCAAAGGAGGTAAAAGCAAAATGGATTCAGTGCTCAAGGTTGCCTTTCTGAGGGCTCTAATATAATGAAGGAGATCAAGGACAGAGGGGCGACACTGAGCACAGCTGCAGGCAGAGGCCCTGCCTGATGTCCAGGCTCAAGGAGAACCAGAACAAGTACAAGAGAGTCAGGAGGACAGACCCAAGCAATGGAGGTGAATCACCAGACCAAGGGAATACTGAGGAAGGCTCTCCTATTTACAAATGAGTGAGAGACAATGTCGGGCATGTCTGCGCTTGTACCGAGCTCTAGTAGATCACATATACCACATTCTTCTTGAAGATCTGATGCCCCGTAGAGTTGGAAGGCTTCACCTGCCAGTGGATTTAAAGGTGACCGCCATGCTCAATTTCTTTGCCTGTGGGTCATTCCAGGGAGCCAGAGGGGACATATGCGGCATCTCGCAGTCCACAACACATAGAGGCTAAAGGAGGTCACAGATGCCATTTACAGTAAGGCACATCACTATGTGAGATTTCCTCTGGACAAAGATAGCCAGTCTGCAATACTCACCAGCTCCAGGGCCATCTCAGCCTTCCCAAGAGTACAGGGTGCAATCGGCTGTACCCATGTGGCTTTAAGGGCTCCTTGGCAGAAACCCATAATGTTTATAAAGCCTAAAGGCTACCATTCCATTCATGTTCAACTGGTGTGTGATCATCGGAAACATGTACTGCACGTTTGTTACAAGTACCGTGGGAGTTGCCATGACTCATACATCCTGAGTCACTCCCAGATGTTTAAGGTTTTCAAAGAGCCTGAACATCTGCAGGGATGGCTGCTTCAGGATAAGGGGTACCCACTGAAATGCTGGCTGATGACACCAGTGCATTGCCCTCAGTCATTCCAAGGAGAGGTACAATACTGCTCACAGCTCCACATGCACCCTAATAGAGTAAACCATTGGAATTCTGAAGAAGCATTTCAGACGTTTGGACCGCTCAGGTGGTGCACTACAGTACATTCCCAATGGAGTTTCATGCATCATCACTTTGTGTTACACCCTTCACAACCTAGCAATGCAAAAGGCTGATCCCTTGCCAGAGGGGGAAATGGTGGAGGATGAAGATCAGGAGACCCAGAAACCTCAAGATGGTGATGAGGGTCACTTTGAAAGCGACGACGCTATACAAGAAGCAAGATGTGTGTGATGTGCCCGTAACACTTTAAATGCTGCCAGGTTCCAGGGGGAGTAAGCAAGCAAGGAGAGATGGTCACAGTCCTCCCGGCCCTCGATGCCATTTCCTTTCATCTCAAGGGTTTTCCAACCAATCAATTTGAGAACCTGTCCAGCATTGACACTTGCACGTCCTGGACTCATGATTCACCAGACCATGATCTCCACTAAGGTCCATTGTGCCTTCTGCATGCGTTCGCTCTGGGAAGTGAGAGTGCACTCAACAATGAGAGCGATGTGAGAAGTGACTTGAAACAGCCCTCATCACATGATTAAGAAACTATAGCAGACAGTGAGTTGAAGACATGGCTCGGGATTTCCTCCTTGCATCTATGTCTTGACCTTTTCTACTGCCACTTGGGACACACAAGTGCTGCTAATCAATCAAGGCCAATGTGCTTTCCTCGTACAAAGGTCTTCGGTGAGGAAGAAAGGTTAGAAATGCATAAATCACACTTTTCTAATAAAGATTTTAACACATCTCCCTGACATCATACAAGGGTGCGGAGACTACCTTCACTGAAGTTGACATTACAGCAATGTGACTCTCACTGAGGGAGACGGTCACTGAGTGGGAGGATGAGAAATAAGATGTACATAATTACAACATCTTCAGTTGATCAAGCCATTCACAGAAACAGCTAATGTTTTTACAGAAGTGCAATATTTTTATAGTGGTAGCACACCCATGACCCAAAAGTGATCTCAATATTTCTTAATTTTCTTAACCGTACCTCAAAGCCTGGGTGCAGTTCCGACATCTGCAGCAGAGGTGGAGGCAGCCTGCTGACTGCTTCGTCCTGATGTCTGCGAAGACCTTGACTGACATCCTCTGGTGGTTCTAGGTCTAGAAGGTGCTGGATATAAGGGTCTCCTGCTCAAGACCAGATGCACCATTCTCAGCCAGAGCAGCTAGAGTGGATGGGGTCACAGGCAGAGGGGACTCTGAGCGGCTGGACACCCTGGGAGTGTCCGGAGAGGAGGCCCCCGCCGTGTATGGCTGATGCTCATTCTCCCTGTGGGTGCCCGAAGGCTCCAGCTTGACTCTTAGAGGAGAAGCTGCACCTGGAGGGAGGTCAAGGTACCTTGTCCCCATGTCGCCTACATCTTGCTGGTGCCCCCAGGGTGTGTGGCAATGGGGTGCAGGGCCCAGTGTAAACCTGACAAAAGCTGCTGGATCAAAGTGTCCATGGTGGTCGCCAACCTTCCTATGGTGACCTTGAGCAGCTCACATGTCAGAGCCATGACATCAGACAGAACACGGATGGACTCCTGCAGCCTTCACTCTAGTCTGCTGATTACGGCTGAATCTCTGCCTGATGTTCCGCCACCTGTTGTCACATCTCCAGAATTGAGTTGCCGGCACTCGCAGAGGCTCATCGTCTGACTGAGACTGAGTGGATTGCTGGTCTCCAGTAGCCCTCCGAGTGCCTGGGACCTGGGCTGTCCCTGCCTCCGACTGGTCCGGGGTCGCGTCAGTGAGGTACTCTCCAGTAGTTGAGCCCGAGTCTAGTCCAGATCTGTACCCCGCCAAGATGTGCGTCTCTGCGCTGGTGGAGGGTGTGGGTGAGTGCTGTGACAGTTCTTCCTCTTCCCCTTTGGATGTGGTCTGGGAGCAGGGACTTATGATGGGAACCTTTTTGGGCCCCAATCTGCTGGTACCTATAAGATAGAGAATGGAGTTTTAGTTGATGAGCATGAGGAATATAAGATTGCATGTCACTCATTGTGATTGTCAGGATGTGATGAACTGATGGAGATGTGATCCATACTATGTTGCTGGGACAATCCAATCTCCCCTTCCCCACAGGAGTAATCGCTCTCTTCCCCAGCGATCTCGGCGACATCCTCTTCGAATTCTATAACGGTTATGATGTCAGCCGTCCTTCATTGGTCTGAATTCTTTCACTTCTGTTGTGGGCAAATTTCCCCTGAATGAAGACAAAAGGAGGACATTTGATGAGGAGGGATGGAGCAGAGTTTGGGAAAGATGCATGTCCCCTGTATGCGGTCAACCTTCCCCAGAAGGGGCTGAGGATGGAGCATGATAGATGGGATGATGGTGATGTGAAAGTTTCCATGAGACAATCAGTGGTGATATGTATCCCCTGCTAATGGTTTTGTGAGATCCCTAAAGAGAGTAACCTTTGAGTGCATGATGCCTCGATGAGGGCTTGATATTGGAGGGAGATGAAGGATGACTTAACTTGGCGGATCGGATGAGATCATTCATCCTTTTCTTACACTGAATGGCATTTTGGGTGCGCAGGCCAGCCATGCTGACATCCTTTGCGATGGCATCCCAGGCCAGAAAGGTGAGGCTAGTGTGCTTTCTAGAGCCTGGGGTAAAACACATTGCTATGCGCCCACACTCGTCTTACCAAGGCCTGGAGGACGTTATGGCTTAAGCCAGGTGCTGCCTTCTTCTGTTGGTTTGCAGGCTTCTTCTTTTGGGTCAAAGACATCTCTAATGGTCTCCTGGAGACAGCTGTGCTGGAGAAAGTGAGATGGGTGTGCTCTGGTGGCATTTAAATATGGCGCCCAGACCTTTGACCCCACCAGGTAATGGTGGGCCAGATGAATCAGCTCCCGACATGCCAATTGATTCAGTGAGATACTCGCCTGTGCCTAAATAATTAGCTTCCAAGCGTGGAATTGGGTGTGATTTCCCACGATTCCTAAAATATGGATATGCTCCGTAGAGACAACCAGCCACTGCACATAGGTTCAAAAATGGAAAATTCTATCCATTTATTTAGGTGAACATCTGCCTACATCTCTGAGAAGGAGAGTAAGCACAAAAGTGTAGAGAAATAAGAAAAATGGAGAGAAAAAGAGGATGTCAAGAACATGGAGAAGGTGCAGGGAGATTAATTTAGATAATATCAGAGATGAGAAAATTTTTTTGTGTTGGAAGACTAGAAATAATGAGGCTCCATTCATTTGGAAAGAAAGCAACAGGCAGAGAGAGAGGGAGAGAAAAAAGTAACAGAGTCACATCAGATGAAAAACAGCCAAGAGGATAAACTAGAGAGAAAATGATAATTGAGAGAGCAGCAGAGAAAGTAATACACTCTGAAAGAGAGAGGAGGAACAAAAGATAAATAGATGAGAATAATGAAGAGAAAGGGAGAGAAAATGGTGGAAACTTCTGTCGGTAGATTATTTTGAGGTTTGGACCATTTCCAGGTCCCAACTCCTCATGCCCGAACATAAGTAATTGGAGCCACAGTAGACCATCCAGCCCTTTGAGCCAGTTTCACCATTGAATAAGATCATGGCTGTGGCCTCAACTCTATTTTCCTGCCTTTCCCCATAACCTTTGACTCCTTTGACAATTTGTTCGGGCATGAGGAGTTAGGACCTGGAAATGGTCCAACACCTGAAAATAATCTACTGACAGAAGGTTCCGCCATTTTCTCTCCCTTTCTCTTCATTATTCTCATCTACCTCTCTTTGACAGTTGTAGATCAAAAATCTGTCAAACTCACCCTTGAACATATTGAATTTCCAGCCTCCACTGCTCTCTGGGGTAGAGAATTCCAATTAATGACCCTTTGGGAGAAGACATTCCTCCTCATCTCTGTCTGAAATGGGAGATTTCTTATTCTGAAACTGTACCTCTTGGTTTTAGATCCTGATGGGAAATGACAGCTCACTACGATATTCACTCAAAACACTTGGTTCTTTTATAATAGATGGATTGTATCAGTCGATACTTTAAAAAAAATGAATCAGCCACTGAGACAAACCACTTACATTTGAGATGGGAATCAGCAAAATCAAATTATGGCTCAACTCTAAAGACTTCTGCTGAGAGAGATGAATGGTAAAGAGGTCGTGTATCTGCAACACCATTTGAGATTAAGCTATATCAATTTTTAGTAGATTAATTGCCTTGTTTATATATTTGTTGAAATCTTATCCTCAAAAGAACAAACACTTCTTGGTTTTACTTCTTTTACTTAATCGCCTTCAGGATCAGGCACTCCAGATTAGATTAGGCACAGTCAGACATGCAATAAAGCCCCTTGCACTCTTCTTCAACATAGTACTTTTATCTTCACATGATATCAATGCAACTTCCCATTTCCAATTCTATACTGTCTTTTAACACTAAACTGCTAGTTATTTAGTGCTGAGTAAAGGAACTTCTTGAACTGTAGCTCTGTGCCTTTGAGAAACTAAACTGCAACAGCTCATATTCATTTTATATAGGATTCTTATAGCCTGTGGAGGGAGATGGATTTAAATCACTCCATCCTCCAAAATACGACATTAAAAGTAGTCCTGAACCTTAACTGTGTTTCGAGAAGGATAACTGGCAATATTAATGCTCCTTTTATTCCTACTCAGTTTTCAAGATTCCATTGCTCTCATCATGTTTGTTCCGCTCTTTTGACAGTCTTAATGGAGAGAAATCTCCATTGTGCGTAAAACAAGTTCCTCTGAGCTTTCCTCCATTGAGGCTCTTTCTTTTGCTCAGCACAGGATTTTTTTCTCTTCATGCATTTCTAGTTTCCTGGCAATAGGTGACAATGTTGTGCATTGAATAATGCTTTTCCCTTCAATGCACCATGCAGCACAGTGCAAACCCTGCGGTGTCTTGGCTCCTGCCTTGTCAAAGGGGAAGGACAGTCATACTTTTGTTCATTCCTATGAATGTACAGGTGACTTGAAAATAAAATAGCTATGTTTCATCGTGACGTTTTCAAACGCTGCAGAGACCTAACTTACATACAGGCAGCAAGCTCAAAGCAGTTTTGCGGTTTAAATAACTAAAAATCAGTGTGGGACCTTACAGATGAATAAAACACAGTATGATGTTAGACAGCATGTCTGAAATATACTTTCAAATCTGTCTTTTCTTCTATGAGGCATAGCGTGCGAATCATCTAGAATCATATCCACATGTGAACAATCCCAGTATGCAACCAACTTGTACATTTAGAAACCGTGGTGAAGTGCCAATGCAGACATGTACAACAGCAAACTTATAAATATCCAGATACACACCTCTTACTGTCAATCCTGTTATATACTGATCCGGATACAGTCCTCACAGAGTCAGCCCTTTTATGTACTGATCCGGATACACACCTCTCACAGTCAGTCCTGATGTATACTGATCTGGATGCACTCCTCACAGTTGGTCTTGTTATATACTGATCCAGATACACTCTTCATACAGTCAGTCCTGATATATACTGATCCGGATAAACTCCTCACAGTCAGTCCTGTTATATACTGATCCAGACACACTCCTCACACAGTCAGTCCTGTTATATACTGATCCAGATACACTCCTCACACAGTCAATCCTGTTATATACAGATGTACAGACTCCTCGTACAGTCAGCCCTGTTGTATACTGATCCGGATACACTCCTCATGGTTAGTCCTGCCTATAGAGAAAAACAGAAAATCCTAGAAAAACTCAGCAGGTCTGGCAGCATCTGTGGAGAGAAAAACAAAGTTAATGCTTCGAGTCCGTATGACTCTTCAGGGCTAAAGAGAAGTAGAAATGTGATGGATTTTATACTATATAAGAGGGAGTGGAGCAGGTAGAGCAAGGTAGAAGGTTAAGGATAAGTGGGAGCTAAGGAGGGATTGACAAAGTTATCATGGACACAAGACAAAGGGAGAATTAATGGTAATGGTAAAGACTAAAGAAGGTGCTGATAGTGGAGTAAAGGTAAGATAACAGAATGTGTTAATAGCACAACAAAGGTCAGCACTCTGTGAAAGCACAACACAGAATAAAGTGACAGATGACCCTGTGGGGCAGGGGGAGGGTGCAAGAAAAGGGATAAAAGATGAATAAATAAATTAAAATATAAAAAAATTGGATTAAGAAAGGGGTAAAGATGGAGGAGAGAGTTCATGGTCTGAAGTTGTTGAACTTCAGTTGTTAAGTCCAGAAGGCTGTAAAGTGCCTAATCGGAAGATGAGGTGGTGTTCCTTCAGTTTGCATTGGGCTTCACTGGAACATTGCAGCAGGCCAAGAATGGACGTGTGGGCATGAGAGCAGGATGGTGTGTTGAAATGGCAAGCGACAGGAAGGTCTGGGTCATGTTTGTGGACTGGGCGAAGGTGTTCCGCAAAACAGTCACTCAGTCTACGTTTGGTCTCCCCAATGTAGAGGAGACCACATTGGGAGCAGCGAGTATAGTAGATGAAATTGAGGGAAGTGCAAGTGAAGTGCTGCTTCATCTGAAAGGAGTGTTTGGGGCCTGGGATGGTGAGGAGTGAGGAGGTAAAGGGGCAGGTGTTGCACCTCCTGCGATACAGCCCTGGGTACACTCCTCACAGTCAGTCCTGTTATATACAGATCCAGATATACTCCTCACACAGTCAGTCCTGTTACATACTTATCCAGATACACTCCTCACACAGTCAATCCTGTTATGTACAGTTCTGGATACAACCCTGGCAGAGACAGCAATGGTGTCAGTAATTCAGCTATATAAAGGGCAAGATATGCTCCTCACTGCGAATATTAGCACTCTTAATCCCACTGTATACACACCTGGTTATGTTCCTCACAATTAGCAATGGTACTATCATTCCTCCTACGCATTGGCCTGGATACATTGCTCACATTGTCATTAATGGTGCTGTCAGTCCAGTTACATGGGCCTGAATTTTATCTTTGGCGGGCGGGCGTGATAGGTGGGCCCGGGAGCGGTCGGGAATCAGACCGCCGACTGCGATTGGCTCCCGACTGTGATTTCACACTGGCTGGCCAATTAACGACCGGCCAGTGTGAACCGCGCATTGAAAAGTTCAGCACTGCCATGGTGGGGGCGAGAAATGGGTGGGCAATGGCATCACCATGGGTGTGGGTGAGTGCTGCGAGAGAGCTCCCTGAAGGCAGACAGCTGTCTCAGGGAGGTGCAGACCTTCAAATGATTAAATAAAGGTTTAAAAGCTGAAAAAAATCTCCAAGAATAACAATCAAGCCCCTGAAAATATAATTCATAAAAACGCCGTCCACAGGTTTTTATTTTTATTTTATTTCATAACAGAAATGTCATCCCACCTTTGGATAAGGTTTGATGAAAAATGCAAAGCCTGCCTGGCCGATTTGCCCGTCCGCTAACTGTAAGGTCGGATGGGCCATGAAAAATTGCAGACAATTTTGCCATTAATGGGCTTAATTAGCCTCGTAATTGTCAGTGGGCATGCTTCCAGGCTTTTGCGTGTGTCCACTGAGCGAAATATTGCGCGAGTGCGCGATGACATTAGGACGCTTGCCCGATGTCGACTCATGCGATTTTATGCTCGATCAGGGCCCGCGCACGGGAAATAAATTTCAGCCCAAAGTCTATTTCTCCTCTTTTGAGGAGAAAACATCACTTCCAGAACCACACTGCCTGTAGAACTTAACTGCACCTACAATTAGGTCCTGATGCAGTATTCACTGTTATTCTATGATATTTTCTCTACATGTACCTTCACAGCATGGAGGTGATCCCTCAAACTGGAGAGGGGTTCCCAAATTTCGTGCTATTTGATTCAAGTTCCTTTCTCGTTCCAAATTAATGAAACAAATTTAAATCAATGGATTGAGCAACCCATTGAGTGTGCACATGTAAAACTGCAGGGATGCTGTGCAAGGGCCTCAGGTGTGAGCCAGTGGATTACTCAACTGCAGCTGCTACTAGAGGCAAAACAACAATAAAAATTGATAAGTTAAAAATAAAATAGACAAAAAACAAGCAATCAGGAGAAAACATCACTTCTAAAACCACACTGCACGTAGAACTTAACTGCATCTACAATTAGGCCCTGATGCAGTATTCATTGTTATTCGATGGTATTTTCTCTAAATGTACCTTCACAGGACGGAGGTGGTCCCTCAAACTGGAGATGTGTTCCCAGGCGACATGTTAATATTTCATTTCCGATCAGTGTAAATCCAGGAATGCATTGATACTTGATAATATCACCTTGGTGTATAAAAAAGGAGAATTAATGCAGAACACATAGACAAAGCAAAGAAAGTGGAGAATATCTCAGAAACTCATGTCCATTTCTCTGCCAACCTCATTTTTTTCCAATGGATCCTAATGTCTTTTCTCCTGGTCAGATGACTTCACCCTCTCACCCAGATGATGTTGTGGATTTGTGTGCGACATGGTTCACATATGGCAGACCATGAACTTGCAAAAATGATTTCCTCTAAGTCTCTCCTTTAGAGAGTTCTCATCTCAGTCATACCATCAGAGAGAGAGAGAGAGAGGGAGAGATGTTAAGGGGAGGGCAGGTGTTGGACAGGTGAGGCTTGAGCTGGTGTTGCAGGGGCTGATGGGGACAGGGCTGGTGGATCCTGACTAGGGTGGAGAAGGGGGCAGTGCTGAGGAGGACCAGGAAGGCTGAGGGAGACAGAAAGGGGAGGCTGCAATGGTGGAACCAGAAAGTGGAGGCCAGGGCAACCAGACAAGGGAGGCTAGATGTGGGGATGGGGAGGTGGTGGTTGGGAGAAACAGGAAAACAAGAGGGGGGTGGCTGGGGGAAATCAGACATGGAAGGTCCCGGCCCAGACAATGGAGGCACTAGAGTTTGGGTGGCACTGTTCTGGAGGGGCGTGGTAATGGGGGGAATGGTGCTGGACAAGGGAGACCGGGGCTCGTTGGAGGCGGTGGCGGAGGGGTGGGGTCACCAGACAGTGGCAATGCTGGTTGGTGGGGGGTGTGGGGTGTGGGTTATGCTGGATAGAGGAAGTGGGGTCTGGACAAAAGCTGTTGGATCTGCAATAGTTCTGATGAAGACCAGGACCAAATTACCTAGCAACCATAAACTGCGCTCCTTACATAATCCAGGTGCACAATACAGCAGAGGAAAATCAGAACCGGGGTGAAACAAAGTACAGTCGAATATCCTTTATCAACACATTCAAAAACCAAATGCTTTTTAATCATGTTAGTAAAGCAATGTAATGTTATATTACGGGTGTAATATGTGTTAACAGGTAAGATGTAGGGTATGTGAGAGTTGGCAAATGGGCAACCTAGCATTTATAGACTATAGCTAGGCTAGGCTTAGGCTATTGTAATGTAAGTAGGCCTACGCTCACCATATACATGGTAGCAATGTCACACCCAAAAACCGAAAATATCTGAATACCAAAACATAATCAGCCCCAAGCGTTTCCGATAAAGGATACTCGACCTGTATATTTTACAATTTCTGATCATACCTGTGGGAAGTAAATTGGTACAGACAATAGATTTATTAAATTCAAAAAAGTAATGGGCATGGACTCCCAGGCTGGGTGTTTCCTTGCTTGCTCACTGAAACAAGCCACAGTGGCTTGCCAGCCAGCAGACATAAATCTCACCTTGGGGCTCAAGGTTACTGTCACAACTCAGGCTAAAAGAATAATACTCAAAGTTACAGATTCAACTGCAAGGATAACATCATTTAATCTACCATGCTAGCTAACTCCCAGCGATGTGCTATCTGACTTCCACCCTCAGAAGAGGTGACCCCATATGTAATACAGAGTGTACCTTAATGTGTACCTGATCAGAGTATTGCATAGTATCTAATACCCAAGTCCACACACACAGTCATCTATCACAATGGCATCCCTCCCTTATTAGAACAAAACAGGTCCATGATTTTTCTGCATGGTGCATATAGCGACTCCATCCCTTACTAAACATACTGCATAAATTTTGCAAACAAACTTAACAAATTATTATCTCCCTAACTCACTTGAGTAAACAAATTTCTTCAAATGTCAGGTAAATTCAGTGCATCACAATCCAAAATAGTTTCAGTCTTTTGTTCGGTATTTTACTTTCCAATTTCATGTTCTGTCACTAAATCTTACAAAATCTGCATATCACTTTGGTCTGTCTGCTGTCTCCGGAAGTCTGGTCGTTGCATCAGGATCAGGAAGGGTGGTCATCCCCTCTGGAACCAATGTTTCCTCTTCTAGGTAGTAAGCTGCTTGTCTGTCATCAGCTTCGCTGGCTTGGACATCTGGATTGCTGGATGTAGCTTTGCCTCAGCCCCTACATCTGGTTCATCTGCTGCTGTGTCTTTGTCACCATGATACTTCTTGACACATGAAGAATCTCAGTCATACAGTCTCCTCCTGACGACTGCACAGTCACACTGTTTCTGTTCTTGGTGATGATGGCTTGGGGTAAAATTGTGATATCCATCTTACTTGGACTCTCCTATCTCAGCAGTACTTCATCATCTGGCACCACTCAGACTTTCTAGCTTTTATGTACTGATCCGAATACACACCTCTCACAATCAGTCCTGTTGTATACTGATCTGGATGAACTCCTCACAGTCAGTCCTGTTATATACTGATCCAGATACACTCCTCACACAGTCAGTCCTGTTACATACAGATTTGGATCCACTTCTCGTATGACAGAGATGGGACTGAAATTCATAATGTGAAATTATCCATCCAGCTGCTATTTTTGAAGTGTCACCCAATTTTCCAGCAGCTTACCCATCAACTTATCTGACTTTCAGTGTTAGACCACTATTCCATTATCTGGTTATTCAGATCCATCACAACACAACTGCATCCATCTGATGCCTGCCTCAAATAGGTCACAAATTAGGCTACTGTAACTCCCTGTTTCTGTCTCATCTGACAGAAAACATGCCTCTGGAATGGGGCATTTGGGGTCACAACATAATGGTCCTTCAAAGTTTTCACTGCACCTTCATAATCCACCCTTTCTTCCATGCCAGGCAATGTTGTGAAAGTCTCCCTCTCCGAAGCGCCCACATTGAGCAACAATAAGGCCTGTCACTGTGCATCCTGTTGCCCATTTGCCCCATCCAAAATAGACTGCGACTGTCAGCATAGTCTCAGAGCTCATGCAGCCATGCTTTTCAATTCACCCTGACAATACTGGTATCACCCATTGCATCAAACAGCTCAATTTCCCAGATTGCAGACTGCTCCAGCAAATGCCACAACATAATCCTAAACATCTCCGTATTTATCCTCGTTGCCAGTGTCACATCTCAGGCTGAAAGAACAACAACACTCAACGCGACAGATATAACTTCAAGAACACCATCATTTAATCTGCTCTGCTGGCTAACTCCCTAACATGTGTTACCTGACCTTCAATCCTCAGGTCAGATAACCCCATAAGAAGTACACAGTGTACCTTACAGTACCTCATGCAAGTACAGTGTAGTATCTAATACTCAAGACCACACACACACACAATCAGCTATCATCATGCCAATTACAACATGGCCTAAAGCTCAGAGATTTTACATTAATGCTTTTGAGCTTTTATTTGTGCTCTTATGAAGGGGGCTGATGGGAGCAGTGCCCATGTTTCCAAGGAATCCTCAACATTTCTCCTCAGGGCAGGCATCCTCTGCTCTGTTCATGGTCTTCTCGTTCAGGCATTTATACTAGGGTCAAAAACTGATAGATATTTGGGGACAGGATCTCCAAGCAAGCAAGTAAATGAAGAGATAATCAAATACTTCAGCCCTAATTGAACTGAAGCTTCCAGGTTATTGTGAATTTTGAGAGTTGAGCCAAACCTTGTATTTTCACTCTGAGTGACAAACGAAATGTGTTAGAGAAACGGGACTCTCTTCAAAGCAGTGATGTGATTAATGACACCAAAAATAGTTAACACAATTACCGATTTCAAACTCTTCGTCTTCAGTGAATATTTCAGCATTTGGCACAGAGATAGGAGGACGGCATTTCCTCAGCTGATAGGCTGTGAAACAACAAGAATGACAGTAATTAATGTTAAAGTTACAATTACTACATCTCACCCACCCTTAAATTATAGGCTGTTCTTAAGGCATGAAAAGGTCATCCTGAGGAAGTGGACGAGTTTTTAAGGTGTTTTATATTACTTAATTACTTAAGAGCTTTGAGGAGGGACCTTGCCAGAAATTTTGAGCACCATGCAACCAGTTTCACCTTAAAAGGGATTCAATAAATGTAAAGAAAAACATAAAAGTCTAAAAGATTCTACTTCACCATGCTCCATGTTTCCTCTCCCATATCAGCTACTTATCCTTTTACTCAATTTACCCTTGTCATTATCAGCTGGATCTTTTGCTGTTGCAGTGAGAGAAACTATCTTGGAACATGGTGCCTACCAATCCTGATTAAAATGTCATATTAATTTATTCCCTACAAGTGAGAATAAGGTTCAGGGCAGTCTGGGATATTTGCAAATGATCCTGACTTGGACTGTGTCAGCACCAACAACTATTTACAAAGACACATCTGTTGGCAGAGAGACAAGGGAGTCAGGTTGGGGAAAAGAACAGGCAAACAAGCAGGGAGAGGTGAGACAGGCATAAAAGGAAATACAGGGAGAAATGTGATCTCCAGTAAAGCCTCAGCAATATATGAGTGCAGTAAGAGCTCTTTAGAACATCACACAACAGGATACAAATGAGCAATCTCAGTGGTGGTTGGGGGGTAGCGGAGGGCAAATTGACTCACATTCTACAGAGAATCTCAGCAACAGAATCTATTTTATTTCATTGTAATCAGCCCATTCCAGCTAAATAACAACAACCACCATTTATATAGCACCTTTAATGCAGTAAAATGTCCAAAGATGCTTTACAGAAGTGTAATCAACCAATATTGGGCATCAGGCTAGAGGAGATATTCAGGCAGGTAGCTAAAAGCTTGCTCATTGGAAGAGCGAGAGGAGAGGCAGAGAGGTTTGGGGATGGAATTCTAGACATTCTTCAATGGAAAATGAAAAATCTGATGGGATGTAAAACAGTCTATCGATTCACTCTCGCCAATTTTGTATAACTGCTAAAATCAAATTTGACTTTCGCATAGTTTTAAGCAATGAGGGCCTCCAATCTTTCTTCGTGTCTCTGACATTTTAATCTTAAAGTTCAACATAGGTACAGGGTTTGTGTTGCAGCCCATGACATCTTCCAACATGAGGTAGCTAATTTTCCATCCCACCCAATCATGAATCGCAGTTTCCTAATGACCTCCAGGCTAGGAATAATCAAATGGGTGACTATTTGGAATATGCAGTTGTAGGGACTTAGATCAGAGATGGACAAATGGCTGCAAGTGATACCACTGCAGAGGTAAAGGCCAAGATGCAATTTACAATGAAGAAGCCTTTTGTGGATAAGGTTATAATTATGGCAAGGATGGACTATGGAGGAAACCAAAACACATAAACCATGAATTTTAGGAGCAGGAAAAAAGTTGGCGAGTCATTTGGCAAAGATGCTAAGCAATGTTTGCCTCCTGCCTCCCTTCATCCGGTCACAAGTGCAGCCAGTTTCCCTGGCTTCCATTTCAACCCCAATGTATGGTGCTTGGTGGGTTATTGTAATCATTTGGATGACCATTTAAATGCTATTTAAATTGTCTAATTTCTTTCCTTCTATGTTATGCTTATGTAAACATCATTGGTAATGGAGTTTGGGGTACCACATTGTAATTTTTATGCTGGTTTATGCATTGGCACTGAAAAATCTTGTGGATGATCTGGGATCCCTAGGATGTGTCTTAATTTGAGTTTTGCCAACACACAATTCTAGCTTGCTTTGACCAATTTAATTCTCAAGGAATCAACCAATCATATGAGTAAAGGCATTGAGAGAAAGCCAAAAACACACCAAAAGTGATAACTCATTTAAATGATTTGGCATGAAGCAACGGTGCTTTTTCAATCTCAAATGAACGCATTTTTCTAGAATGTAATATAGAACAACAGCAGAAATTCCAGTAGCTTGTTATAAGATATCTGTGTGAACGCTTTGGTTAGGTTTCTTGTACCCTCTGAAATGCTTATTTATTTGGAAGTCTTGCTGATTTCTTGTGGCTTGCTGAAATAAAGAATGTATCCAGCAATAATCCCTCAGTCTTCGGACTCAAAGTTAGCATCAAGCAGTCTTTGGTCATGCACAGAATTAGTTAAAATTGTCATTTTAACTCCCTTGACACAATTCCCAATTATACATCTCAAGCAAGTCTTGGAAAACACCCCTTACTGCACCAGTGTTATTTTTATATTTTCCACATCAGCCATCCTAATGGCCTTCCTGGATGAAGCTGCCAGTTTATTGCCAGTCAGTGGCTAATTATCAGCAGTTTTGAGCTGATGGTTCACACCCACTAGGAACTGAGTTGACACTGCCTGAACTCTTTTCGTTTAGGAATGTTAAAGCATTCAGAGACAGGGGGATTTTATCCTGTCAGTCAGGCACAATTCAAATTAAATCCCGAAGAAGAAAGAACCACTTTCAAACCCAGTGCGATACTCAGTTATCTCCAATGTAATATCTTTGCCTTTGGTAGCAATAGCAAAAAGCACAGCCAAATGGATGTGTTAGCCCATCAGCTTTATGTATTCGCTTACACTGAAGTATGACTTCAATTTTATATTATTATACTCTAAATTATCATTTCAGATTGAGCAAAATTCACTTGGTATGGTAATTAAACCAACAGCAGGGAAAAAGAACACTGTCAGCATTGTATAATGGTTAGACCTAAACAACACAGTTGTAGGCGGGTGTCAAAAGATGGAGATGAACGAAACTCATTACTGTAGGTGAGCTGTGACCCAACTTCTTAGTTGGGAGAATAATAGTGCCTATCCCATCATAACTAAGCTCTTGTCAACCACCTATAATGAGTTGTATACTTGTCATTAAGTGGCTAATTTCCATGCTGCACAGGTGAGCTTGAGACATGGCATATAGAGTAAAAAATGAATTCATTATGAGAGCACGATGCGGAGTGTATTACAATCGCATTATTGCTCTCAATGTTCAAAGCAGCTTTTAAGATTCTAGCTTTTCTCCCAGTGGAAATGCTGAATTAAATTAGCATTCATACTTCAAATGATATGCTGCTCAGGCAAAGCTATTCTTTTAACGTATTTGACATATCCAACACAATTATATTTTAGCAGAGCCCAGGGACATTATAGGATAGCTTTAGTAAGAAAACAGTTTGTTACTGAAGCTCAGCCTTGCTATCCTCAGACCCAGAAAGTGAAGACTGATAGAAGATTGCTGTTGCAGTTCACACAAAGGGTGACTGACTGAAAAGTATATTTTACTATGAAACTTGCAAGATAAAATTGCAACTTATGAATTAAATGGATGAATTAAAAGGGGAGAGAAGAACTGTGCTGAACACCACCAGTACTGGAATGGATGGTGCATATTTTGCAAATAAAAAAGGATTGATGGGCCAAATGGTCATTTCATGTTTGATGGTTTATTTTCTTATTTTAGCATCTAGATAAATCTGCTGAGTGATACATACTCTTGTAACACAAGAATGTAGAGAGTTGGGAGAGGACCAAAAGATGGAAGCTTTTAGCAAAGCCCTCAAAACCAGCCGACAGCCCAACATGATGTAATGCCTCAGGCTTGAAACACGACAGAGACAGTATGAGAGTACCATGATGGTTTTATAGCAATGCTGTACCAATGCAATTATCTCATATTGACAGGTCATGATGTTCAGATTTGGTATTTATTCACCAATGAGACAACTGTGTTAAAGTTTCCTTGACTTCATTGAGGGAAGTTACATCCCAAATGTACAGAGTGATCTGTGTGTCTTGGTTCCTGAATCGCAAAAATTTAATACGCAGGTACAGCAAGAGATTAGAAAGGCAAATGGAATGTTGTCATTTATTGAAAGGGGAATGGAATATAAGAGTAGGGAAGTTTTGCTATTGTTTGACACGACTTTGGTGAAACGACTTATGGAGTGCTGTGTACAGTTTTGGTCTTCATATTTAAGAAAGGATATAGTTGCACTTGAAGCAGTGCAGAGAAGGCTCATTTGACTAATTCCTGGGATAAAGGGGTTGTCTTATGAAGAAAGGTTGGACAAGTTTGGTCTACATTGGAATTTAGAAAAATAAGAGGTCATCTTATTGAAACAAACAAAATTCTGAGGGGGCTTGACAGGTTGGAAGATGAAAGGATATTTCCCCTCATTGGAGAGATGAGAACTAGGCTCACAAATTAAAAGTAAGGGGTCTCCCATTTAAGGCGGAGATAAGGAAAATTTATTTTCTACAGAGGGTTGTTAGTCTGTGCAATTCTCTTCCCCAGAGCACAGTGGAGGTAAGGTCAGTGAATAATTTTAAAGCTGAGTTAGATTGACTCCTTTGTCAGTCAAGAATCTAAGGGTATAGGGGATAGACAGGAAAATAGAGTCCACAATCAGATGAGCTTATTAAATGATACTAAATGATCTTATTAAATGGCAGAACAGGCTCAAGGGGCTGAATAGCCTCCTCCTGCGTCTAATTCATATGTTCATATGAACTGTAAAGGGCCAAACATATGTTGCATCCAGACTTCACGGAGGCATTTGACAAAGCCTTGGCATAATTGGTAGCATTGTTGCCTCTGAGCCAGAGGGTTGTGAGGTCAAGAACAACTCTAGGACTTGAACATAAAATTCAAGGCTAAACACTCATGCAGTAATGAGGAAGATCCTCAAAACCCAGGCCCTACCTACTCTCTCAAGTGGGCATAAAATATCCCATGGCCCAATTTCAGGCCCTTGGAGTTATCTCCAATATTTATCCCCCAATTAACATCACTAAAACAGATTATCTGATCATCATCACATCACTGTTTGTGGGACCTTGTTGTGTAAAACTGGCTAGAACAGTATTACTTCCCGTGGCTGAAGAAATCCTCCCAGAGAGACAGTGTGACTTTAATTCCTCTGACATGGTTTTTGTTGCCAGACAAATCCAAAAAAACAACATCTGGAACTCCTCATTGCATTTATTGACCGGACCAATATATTTGAATCAGTAAATCATGAGGCTCTGTGGATTGTGCGCCAAAGATTTGGATGTCCGAGAAACTTCATCACAATCCTGCAACTGCTTCATGAGTATCTGATTCCACCTGCCTTGAATGGAGATCTGAAACATGCCTTCAAAATCCAGACCACTGTCAAGCAAGGCTGTGTGATAACCCCACACCATTTACAATTTACCTGACAGTGGCTTTGCCTCATTAAAGATCAACTGCCCTGTGGTGTCAGTATTAAATACCACCCAGATGGAAAACTCTTTCATCTCAGTTGCCTCTGTGCCAAAGCTAAATTAAGCACCATATAGGGAGAGGTAGTGACATAGTGGTTAAGTCACTGGATTAGTCATTTTTAAAAAATGATTTCACGGGCTGTGGGTGTCGCTCGCTAGGCCAGCATTTATTGCCCAGGCTAATGCTCTGGGGACACGGTTTCAAATCCCACCGGGACATTTGGTGGTATTTAAATTCAATAAATAAATCTAGAATCAAAAGCGGCTCTCAGTAATACTGACCGTAACAATGATCTTTAGTTAAGGAAATTTGCCATCCTTACCTGGTCTGGCCTACATATGATTCCAAGCCCACAGCAATGTAGGTGACTCTGAAATGGCCTAGCAAGCTACTTCGTTGTGTCAAACTGGTGCAGAAAATTCCATAACAAATGAAACCAGATGGACCATCCAGCATTGACTAGGCACCGGAAAACTATAGCAGCACACCCAGTTGACCCTGCAAAGTCGTCCTTTCGAACATCTGGGGACTTGTGCCAAAATTGGGAGAGCTGCCCCACAGATGAGTCAGGCAGTAGCCTGACATATTCATATTCATGGAATCATACCTTACAGACAATGACCCTGACACCAATATCACCATCCTTGGGTATGTCTTGTCCCACTGGCATGGCAGATCCATCAGAAGTGGCAGCATAGTGGTATATAGTTGGGAAGGAATTGCCCTGGGAGTCCTTAACATCAACTCTGGATTTCAGGTCAAACCATGGGCAAGGAAACGTCCTTCTGATTGTCACCTTCTGCACCCTCTACCTCCGCCCTGGCCCCAGGTGATCAATCAGTACTCCTTTCAAATTGGACACCACCTGGAGGAAGCACTGAGGGTGGCAAGGTCACAGAATGTGCAGTAGGTGGAGGACTTCAATGTCCATCACCAAGAGTGGCTCAGTCGCACCACAACTAACTGAGCTGGCCAAGACTTAAAAGATATAGCTGCTAGACTAGGTCTGCGGCAGGTGGTGAGGGAACTAACAAGAGCGAAAAACCTAATTGATCTCTTTCTCACCAAACTACCTGTCATACATGTAAATGTCCTTGACAGTATCAGTCGGAATGGCCACTGCACAATTCTTGTGGAGGTGACGTCCCATCTTCACATTGAGGAAACCCTCCAACGTGTTGTGTGGCACTATCATGATGCTAAATGGGATAGATTTCAAATAAATCCAGCAACTTAATTCAAGATATCCATGAGGCATTGTGGGCCATCAGCAGCAGCAAAATTGTATTCAACCACAATCTGTAACCTCGTGGCCAGGCCAGGCATACCCCCACTCTACCATTACCATCAAGCCAGGGGATCAGCCCTGGTTCAATGAAGAATGCAGGAGGGCATGCCAGGAGCAGCACCAGGCGTGCCTAAATATGAGATGTCAATCCGGTGAAGCTACAACACAGGACGACTTGCATGCCAAACAGCATGCAATGGACAGAGCTAAGCGATCCCGCAACCAACAGAGCAGATCTAAGCTATGCAGTGCTGCCACATCCAGTCATGAATAGTGGTGGACAATTAAACTGGAGAGGAGGCTCCACAAATATCCCCAACCTCAATGATGAGGGAGCCCAGCACATCAGTGTAAAAGATAAGGCTGAGGTGAGAGTGACTGCCCTTTACATCAAGGCAGCAATTGACCGAATGTGCCATCAAGGAGCCCTAGCAAAACTGGAGTCAAGGGAATCGCCACTGATTTGAGGCACATCAAGCACAAGGGAAGATGGTTGAGGTTGTTGGAGTTCAATTATCTCAGTCCCAGGACATCACTGCAGGAATTCCTCAGAGTAGTGTCCTCAGCCCAACCATCTTCAGTTGCTTCATCAATGACTTTCCCTCCATCATAAGGTTAGAAGTGGGGATGTTTACTGCTGATTGCACAATGTTCAAGACCATTCGTGGCTCATCACTGAACACTGAAGTAGTCCATGTCCAAATGCAACAAAGCCTGGGCTGATAACATTCGTGCTACACAAGTGCCAGAAAATGACCATCTCCAACAAAAGAAAATTTAACCACCGCCGCTTGAAATTCAATGGTATTACCATCGCTAAATCCCCCACTATCAACATCCTGGGGGTTACCATTGATCAGAAACTGAACTAGACCAGCTATATAAATACTGTGGTTACAAGAGCAGGTCAGAGGCTGGGGATTTAGCGATGAGTAACTCACCTCCTGACTCCCAAAGCCTGTCCACTATCTACAAGGCACAAGTCAGGAGTGTAATGGAATAGTTTCCTCTTGCCTGCTTGAGTACAGCTTCCACAAGGACACCATCCAGGACAAAGCAGCCTGCTTGTTTAACACCATCCATCACACAATAAACATTCACTCCCTCCGTGGCCGACACACAGTGGCAGCAATGTGTACCATGTACAAGATGCACTGCAGCAACTCAGCAAGGCTCCTTCAACAGAACCTTTAAAACTCACAACCTCTACCATCTCAAAGGACAAGGGTAGCAAGGAAGACCACCACCTCCAAGTTACCCTCCAAGCCACACACTCTCCTGACTTGGAAAAAGGGTAGAACTTTCCCCCTGTCGGGGGGGAGTACAGGAGTGGGAGTGAGGGCAGGCAGACGCACCTCCAATCGGCGCCCTCAATTGGGGGCGCATCGCCATTTTAAGTGGGTGGGCCAATTAAGGCCTCCTCAGCATGACGTCCGCCAGGAAGTGCTATGCTTTCCCTGTCCGGGCGGGGATGGGGTGGGGGATTCCCTCTTTTGCGCATGTGCGAAAGGGCACGCTGATCTCCCTGAGACCTGAGACTAAGTGCTGCCTCAGGGAGATTGGCTCAGAATTAGAATTTTTAAGATAAATGTTTAAAAAAATTCCCTGACATGTCCCCTCATGTGACTGTCACATGAGTTGGGATATGTCCATCATTTTAACTCCAACGTTTGTTAAATATTTAAAAACCCTCATGAAACCTCATCCCGCCCGTGGATGAGGTTTCATGCCTTTTCTTAAGCCCGCCAGGGCTCCCGGCCTGCCCACCCAAGCTAAGGTTGGACGGGCAGCCCTGTCAATTACCTAAGTGGTTTTTTAAATGGCCCTAATAGGCCGTTGACAGGTCAGCGGGTGCACAGCTGACATGGCTGCGCCCCCGCTGACCTGAAAATGGAAATGATGCGGGGTGACGTCGGGAGTTCCGTCTGATGTCATCCCGCATCATTTTACACGTCGGCGAGCGGAGCCCGCCCCCCCACTCGCCGACCTAAAGATCCTGCACATATCACTGTTTCTTCACTGTCATTGGGTCAAAATCCTGGAACTTACTTCCTAACAGCAATGTGGGTGTACCTACACTACAAGGACTGCAGAAGTTCAAGAGGGTGGCCCACTACCTTCTTCTCAAGGGCAAATAGGGATGAGCAATAAATGTTGGCCTCACCAGCAACACCCATTTCCCATGAATGAGTAAAAAAAAACATCTCTGCATCAGATTTTGCAAGCCAGTCTCAATCTCTTCAATTTTGCGTATAAGAAACTCGGCCTGACCTTGAATGTTGCCAAAACGCAACTCAGATATCAATTCACTCCTGGTAAGCCAAATATTCCACCTGCTACATATGTTGAAGGAGAAACTCCGGAATATGTTCAGCACTTCCCATCCCTTGACAACCACCTTTCACCGCCATCGATGAAGAGAGCTAACACCAGATTAGGTGTGTCAGCTCAGCCTTCTACAAACTACAAAAGTGAGTATTTGACAATAAAGACTTCCGCAAGTCAAAATCCCTAGTGCACAGAGCAGCTGTTGTCATGACACTGTATTGCAGTGAGACCTGGACTGTGTATCAGCAACACATAAGTGTGCCAGAGAAATTACATCACCAAGCCTCTGCTGCATTCTCCAGGTTTACTGGGAGGACAGTCGAACAAACACTAGTGTCCTTTTTGAAGCCAGCTCCACAAGCATTCAGGTAAAACTCCTGTTAACTTTAATGGAATGGACACTGTGTCCGGATAGCCGAAAGGTATCTCTCCCCTGTCAGCTCTTGTTTTCTTAACTCTCAAATGGTGGGGGGGAGAACAAAGAAAATACTTCAAAGATATTCTGAAACTCTCTTTGAAGTGCAGCAGCATAGGCATTAATTTGTGAGAGCAGCTTGCTGCCCATCTTTCAAAATGGCGATGACTTGTACATCAAGCTACATGATGCTTTGAGTCACAACACCTTGCTGACGAGGCAGAGCAGTGACAGAGAAGGTAAGGAAGCAAATGCTGTACTTTGGATCCCCCACTACCTTGTGCGACATCCTGCCCCAGGTGCTCAAAGACCTGTGGGTCAAGAATCGGCCATTCAGTCACATGAAGACTCATGGCAGAAACTTGCAACCCTGAGTAGACATAATCTCAAACTGAGGGATAGCCATAATGATGCTTCAAAAGTACTTGTTCCTCTCCGCAGATGCTGCCAGACCTGCTGAGTATTTCCAGGTATTTTTATCTTTGCTTCAAAAGTATCTTATTGGCTGTAAAGCACTTTGGGATTTCCTGTGGTTGTGAAAGGTGCTATATAAATTCAGATCTTTGCTTTGGAAGCTTAGATGTGAAACTCTTGTTCATTAAGCTACAAGCTGTGGGGAATATGTCAACTTACAATATGGAATGTGAATTTTTTTAAGTAGAACAGGTAACAACAGATACTTGCAAGAGGAGTTACTTTAGGATTGTGGCAATATATTGAGTAGGATGACTTCTGGACTGACTTTGAGAATGTTATTTTTTCTAATTTATATCAATGACTTGGATTCAAAAGCCCAAAGTAAACTGGTGAAATTTTCAGATGATACAAGACTAGGATCAATGGATTCAGTGGGACAGCTTCACCAATTAGAGAACAAATTGGGCAATACAGATAAGTGGGCAGAATAATAATGGATAAAATTTATACAGACAAATGTGGAATACTGCAAATAATAAAGAAAAATGGACAACACATGTACTGCAAGATTGTTGTTGCAATAACTAAGGATGAAGTTGAAAAGACCCAAGAGTTGAGTAGATTTGATTCTTAACTTGTAATACCGATGCAAAGCATCAATGAATAAGGCCAACAAAATGTTGAAATGTACAGAAACAATAGAAACAAGTCAGCAGAAATGTTCACAACACCTTACACTCTTCTCAGCCCACATCCTGAGCACTGTGTCCATTATTTGGCTACCTAGGCACAAGCAAGGCATTCAAGCTATGGAGGCCATGCAGATAACATTGACAAGATGGAGAGGTTTGAAGTATGAGCAAAGATGGAAGAAATTTGCACTCTTTGACCTCAAAAGCAAGACTAAGGGAATGGAAAAGGCAAGTCTTGAAAATTACACTAAGTTAAATGTTGAGTGGGGCAAGGGGCCAGTGATACAAATTAGCTAATGATAATTTCAGGAATTATTTCAGAAATTTATACTTTACATAGTGTAATCTGTACACGAAATTGACTCCAGGAGGTGAAAATGCTGAAAAAAATATTTTAAAATATTGAATGTTACAGTGGGAGAATTTTAGGGTCATTTTGCATAGATAAACTGAGATTGGTCAGATGAACATCGACACCCATATTTATCTTGTTATGTTGAGATCTTGTGTGACACAGCCCATTTCAGAAATCTAGGCTCTCAAAAGGGTTAAATCAAAAAATATGCCATAAAGATGTAAAAATAACTGTGTTGTCTTTGCTTAAAGGGCATGTGGGACATATTTGGCTGATGGATACTGTTCAGATAGCCCAGAATTAGAATACATGGAAGGGAAAGTTAACAGCGGAATTCCCAGGACCTCATGATAATTCCTTCATATCTCCCAGTGGTTAGCAATGCAACAGCATTGGAAAAGGCCTACATACTCTCTAATTGGGAAATAGTTCACAATTCTGGAGTGGGAGCAGTCATGAAACTTTATGGGGAAAAGAAACAAAAACATGAAGCAAGAAATAACCTAGTGAGAAACATTAATCTGCTCTCTTTGCCTGTACTTGCCAAACCCTCTACTATCACTCTTCCTTTGGGAAACTCTACCCCCTCAGCCATGTTTCCATGTCATCAAGACTAAATACCTTCCACTCAGCAATTTCAGCCACCACTATCACTACAACTGAAACTTGGCTGCCTCTGAAATCTTCATTCATACCTTTGTTGCCTGCAGGCATAACCATTCCAACCCTCCACAATGGCCTCCTGAGCACCACCTTACATAAACACATGCAGAACGCTGTCAACTACATCTTATCCTGTTCTAAGGTCTGCTCATCCATGATGCAGATAATTGCCAACACCCAAAGGCTGATCGCTCCTTAGTGCATTTGTTTTAAGTTTGTCAGTCTCATCTCCAAACACCTCTTTGGACTTCCCTCTACTTCTGATATTCATTCAGCCCTGTGTGCCAGTGCATGCTTTCCACTATTCTAACTCAGATTCTCTTTGCACCCTCTTCTCCTGCTGTTGTACCATCACAATAGCAACTTCTGGCATCTTATCCTCACTTTCTGAAACTCCCCCTGAAAGTCAGCACCTTGACACATTCAACGATGAAAGGTGCCCTAAAAACTTTCCTCTTTCAAAGCAGTTTGGCTGTTTTCCTAAATGCTCTTTCCGATTCCAGCTCAGAACCAACCCAAAATTGTAGGACACCTTTGGGACAATTTACGACTGTAAAGCTGCTAGTGAAATGTAAATTCTGGCATTACAACAGTGAGTAAACATCAACAGGACTTCATCGGATATAAAGCGGTTTGGTACACCCTGAGAACAGTGGCATATACATGCAGATCTTGTCTTTCTCTTATTTTTAAAAAAACTAGTTTTTATTGAGGATTCCAAATGAAATGAGCTTGGACGGTTTCAATCCATTTTCAGTGGCGATAAGCAAAACTGGTCATCACGCTATGTTAATCAGGTATCCTGGTCACGACATAGAAGTGAAGTAATAAATGGAAATGTCACATTAATTCAATGTGTGCGTGCTGAAGTTTGAGAGCAATGGGAATTAAGGCCACACTCTTATCACTCACCTGGGTCAGAATGAAATTCCGAAGGGAAGTTAAAAAGTCAGTTGAGTTACAACATTTTTTGTTTCTCCTCCAAAAGATTTAGCATTTCTCTGAGGCAACACCACTGGGAGATGCTTTTGACTAAGTCTAGCTATAAGGTATTACTAATTGAACAGTCAATATCTCTCAGCTGGTACCATGCTAGTAACAGATTGCACAGTTGTACAAAGGATTCTGGCACTTCATCCGAAAAGAGAATATGTTTATCTACACCAAAGCTGCACTAAAATTTCAAATGAGGAACAGCTTAAAGGAGAATTTGGCTACCTTGGACACTTGATGTCCTGTTCTATCCATGGGCAATAGTGGTCAGTGGTCTTGCTCTGTAGCCCAGAACTCTCACAATGGTACAGTTCAGGCTTATGATGTGATCTAGATAAGCAAAGGCACAAAGTGCATAATACTGCTACCTGGGATGGTACCTCAACACAGCAGTGCAATAAATGCTCTCTCACACTGTCATTGGTAGAATATTAAAGTGATTCTGGCTTTATAGGTGAAAAAAAAATGACATCATCTAAAACTATTTCTGTGAGTGCTTGAAGAACACTTGGAACTGAAACCAGGTTCTAAAATAGGATTTTAAAACTGAAACCTTTTAAATGGTGTTTTGAAAAGTGCGAGTGACAACTTCAATAATATTTTTAACAAGTTTCATCATAATCATGCAAAAGTTACTGCACCTAGCAGTATTTTTTCATCATCTACATAGAGTACTGGGGTTTCTTTACCCATGTAATAAACTGAGACTTTCACAATCACTCTCTGCACATGCAGTCCCATTGAGACTTGGACAGAAACAAAGGGACAAAGTGAAAAACGTAAGAGAAAATGAAAGGAAAGTGGACAGCGCTGTATAGGTAGAACTGATAGCTTTGGAGGATAAAAATCCCCTATTATTACTATATAATATCACTTGAATCTGTAATATTGAGAACAAATTGTAAAGAATGTATACGCACTGACCATAAAAGTTTAAAACAAATAGACCTCCATTCGCCATATCACTGTGGAACTTGCAAAGAATCTGATTTGAAGAACTGTATGTGGATTCTTTAGTTGAGCTTCCACTGAACACCCCCAGCTGGGGTGCACTTTGCTGAGCTCCATCCCTGAAAGAAGATAATTAAATGTCAAATGGATTTGAGGAAATAGTTAATGAAACATAAGGAGGATGACATTTCTTTTGTTAAGTCTTACCAAATAATCAGCATTAGTACAAGATGAGTTATCGTGTTTTGACCCAGCGCCAACTTTCTGATTAGGAGGAATTTTACTTCAATGATTTTTTTTCCAGACACTAATAATGGCATTAGAGCCCAAACTCACCCATCCTCTTTTGGTAAATCCAGCCTATCTTTCTGCCTTCTCACAATATCCCTCAATTCTTTCAGGATTGTATCTGTCACTTGAACCCATTTGTGCTGACCACTTCACTATTCAGTCCTCATGCCACAACAACAATTTGCATTTATGTTGCGCCTTTTTGTCTTAAATTCACAGGAGTATTATCAAACAAAATTTGACGCCCAGCCCTCTTTGCTCAAAGAGGTAGGTTTCACATAAGTGTCTTAAGGGAGGAACGAGAGTTATAGAGGTAGAGAGGTTTAAAGAGAGAACAGAAGAGCTTTCAGACTTGGTAGCTGAAGGCAGGGCCACCACTGAGACAGAAAGACAAAAATCAGAAGATTTACCTCAGCCTGTTCCCATATATATTTTGTATTTTCATGCAGGTCATCATAATTTTCAAAATGGAGAAAAGGACTTACACATTGATGTGATCCTGAGATAATTAACCCATTGACTAAAAAGGTTCAGGGGAAACACTGGATCAGTACGCTGAATTTTATGATATCTATGCTTCATGATAAACTCTGCTGCTTTCCCCTTCTCCCAATGTACACTTCCAATGGTTAACTGAAGTGAGAAGGTTCTTATTAAATCTCTGAGGTTACCTTTAGTTCAGTTCATAATGAACAAATTGTGCCCTTGCTCCAAGTTCACAGTGGTGGACAACTCCCACTGAGGCCACGTGGGTCATACTAAATTAAATGACTTGGGCGGCATTCACACCTTACACCATTCCCCTTGGTAATAGCTTTAAACTATATCCAGAAGAGAACCAAAAACAGAAAATGTTGTAAAAACTCAACAGGTCAAGTAGCTTCCGTGAAGAAGGTAGAGTTAATGTTTCAAAGTGACTGCCTCTTGTCAAAACAGACAAACAGCTGTTAAAGAGGAGCACAACCAGGGAAAAGGGGGACCACAGAGATGAAGGGCATGAGATGATTAAATGACAGAAATGAAAATGGTGTGACAAAAATGGCAAAAATGAAATAAATTATCAACATAAAATATGTATTAGAGAACCAGATGATGTGTAAATGGCTCCAGGAAATCAGCAAAAGAGGGAGAGAAACATGGAAAATCTGGAAATATGGAAAAAAAAACTCCTATATGGTTGGATGCATTTGGAATGGGAAAATAATTGGCTGATGCTTGGAACAAAGAATCGCCTATTGTTTCATGGCCAGTTAGGTGATCTGCACATCTGGCATCATCTGCCTTTTCCTTTCATCACACTCCTGGGCCACTGGAGCCTTTTTTGCTTCAAAGCACCTGCAGTTGTTTTCCTTTGTGTTTCCAGCATACTAATGTCCCACTGCAACTTGACCAATATCCTCAGCTGCTGCGTTGCCATCCCAACCAATGTGAATTTGCAACGTACTTAGAAACCAGAAATTAGTGTGGATGACACACTGTGAAACGTGCAACAAGAGTTGGCTCCTGACTGAATAGAAATTCATACCATATAGTAATGAAGTCATTGCCAGGTTCAGTTTGCAGCAGAGTTAAGTTAACATAAATTCCATAGCCTACAGGCACTGTCACTAGCCACGTGCAATCCTGCGAGTTTGGATATTCATTTGGATAGCCAGGAGAGTAGATTGTGCCATTGTAAGTGGTGATATTACCGCCACAGGGAACTGAAAACAGAAAAAAAGCAGCTCTCTTTAGGGCAACAAATGAGCATCAAACTGGTTAGTAAAAATAACTGTTTTAATTGTTCTAAGAAGCAAACCACATATGTTTTGTATGCATTTCTGACAGCCAACTAGGAAATGTTTTTAAATAGATGCACATACTACTGTCAGCTTATCACTGTGATAAAAAGGCAGTAACAGAAACAATTAACTAATTACTATGTGCCAGGCAATTTGATTTTTGGCCATGAGTAACTTAGAATTAGTGTTGCATAGCTATCAAGTTGACATCAGTATTATCATCTAACAATTAAAACATGCACTACCTTCAAGTATCGTAAATGAAAATTGAATCTTTATAAGTTTTGGTAATATTCAAAAATACAGATTAGGCAAAATTATTTTAGAATAACTCAGATCTCAAAAGTAAATGTAAGCATGCATTCATACGGGAAGACAATAAAGATATTCTCATAAAATAATTTTTACGTTTCCCATTTTATTCAATCATCTCATAATCTTTAAAACATACATACAACAAGCAATAAATATTTAGACATTAAAATTGTATTTAAAAATATTATGTATATAGATTGTGCTGTGCTAAGTAAATACAAATATACATTGAATAGTCTTACAGATAATATATAAATTATATTGTGTGCAACTTTTTATGAAATAATTGCATTTATTATTCCATAAAAGGTAAGGTTAATTGCCAAAAACTCCTGGCATTAACACAGAGCATGTCAGTTGATGCCACATACCTTACTATTAGCTTTACCATTAGAATGTTTGAAGCATTTTATAAATAACCATTGATAGTGTCACAAAACTATAATAATTTTCATTATATTATTGTGGTTTATTGTAAAGTAGGTTTATGGGTGTGTGTGTAGATGGCATTGTCTGAGTGATTTAACTAAATTAGAGTCAGATAGGCTGCAAGCTTGAAATGATCAAAATAAGTTATGGGTAAAGGCATTTGAAATGCTAATAAGTAAACATGGATGAAGTCTGAGCATGGAGGATGTGAAGGAAAACTGCAATTTTAGCTAAGTGAAGGGGTTGTTTGGGTTTCAAAGGGATTTTTACAACTAACAAGATAAATAGGGCAAGGTTATTATGTTTATTTTTCCCAAATGGTACTGACCATACTGGCAACATGAAAGATTTTTATATTATGGGAGAAGTTCCAAAGGAATGCAGTATAATGGAATTTAGAGAGAAACATATATAAAGAAGGAAGGAAGGCAATGTTGCGGGGCCATGTAAGATCTAACAGAAGTGTGTGAAACAACCTTCAGGAAACCTCCAGCTATTTTTGCGAAAGTCTGCTGAGTCCAGTAACTAAAGTTGGAGAAAAGCCTTTGGAATTCCACTGTTGAGTGGGTGCTGTAGTAAATGTGCTGGCTTGCTATTTAAATTAAAAATTTATTTTGAACTGTTGCCTTAAAGTGTATAGTTAGGAGTAAGACTAATTAGGAATTTTGGGATTTGTTATAGTATTAAGTACTGTAATCTTATATATGCACTTAGAATATTTTCTTTTGTTAATAAATGTTTTAATTTTTTTTTAAAATCTCAAAAGAGTGTTAGTAGACTCGTTACTTCTCAATTCAGTTATCGAATCTTCTTGTAATAAATACAAATTGCAAAACCATTGTGAAAGCATGGCCAAGTTTCCCTTGTGGATTTGGTCCACCTGCCACATCATAACAATAGTAATAAAAAGGATGAGTCATACCTTCACATCTTGGTATAGGGTGATCCCAGTTTCTGTCAACTCCGTGCTGACAGATTAGAACAGGGTGACCAATAAGGTGATAGCCTGGCAAGCACTCAAAGGAAATTGATTGCCCGACATTGTAACCAGATTCTGTGACAATGCCATTGGCAAACGGTTGTGGATCAGGGCATTCATGCAACTCGTATGCTGAAAGGAAGGTAGTGAACGTTAACTGTATATTTCTATGAAGTTTTTATTATTCCAAGATATTTTTCATATTGTCTAACAGTTGAGCATTATGGAGCTGAAATGAATTAAGAGTAAATAATCAGGCTTAACAATCTTCAAAATAACATATAAGCATTTGTTTACTGGTAACAATGCCATTTCCAAATCACAAAAGACTACAAATCAAGATTGCATGTAATGAAAGGAAGAATGTGAATAACTGTTTGCAAATAACTTAAATTGCACATTTCTTAGTGTAACGCTGTGGGTGGATTCTTGTGCCCTCCCCTGTGACAGGTTTGGTGGTAGGGAGCATTTAATCAGGTGGGAGAGTGGCAGGTGGGGACTCTACCATGTTCCCGCTTCCACTCCGATAACCTCCAAGGCACGAAGACCCATGGACAGCCATCCCATCCTGCCGTCAATTGAGGCTGGTAAATAGGCAATTAATGTCTATTTAAGGGTCTTAGCCCACCACTGCTGATGTTAACCCAGTGGCAGGTAGCAGGCTTGTCATGCAGGGATCACAACAAGCAAACTCTTGTCTGCCTGCAGGCTCCTGGGTGGTGGGGAGTGAGGTGGAGGAGGTGGTGGGGTTGGGTTCCCTCATTCAAAGGTACACAGAGCCTGATTGAGAGACCTGGCATAAGGAAGGGCAGGGTCTCACTGAATGCCAACCCCCTGCCCTCGCTGCAACCCCTCCACCCTCCACCCCCCTCACCCAGCCTCCCTTGTGTCACCCCTCCCAATGTCACTGACCTCTGTCTAGGATCCAGTAATGATTCTAGACCTTGGGTGGGTGTTGTACCAGCAGCAGCCACTGCCCCACCAGTGGCACTGCCATTACATAGAGCAGCTAGCCTCTGACTCCCCAGCAAATCTCTGTCCCAAAGGCCCTTGATCCTAGGGGAAGGCCTGCCACTGCCTGTCAAGCCTGAGGTAGAAGATGGCCAGGATCTTACTGAGCAGTGAAGTAGACTCAAAGGGCCATATAACCCATTCCTGCTCCTATTTCCTATGTGCTTATTAATTTAGATCGGTAAGAGTGCAGTCCTGTGGGCGAATGCTGCAAGTGTGCACACTATTCATCCACTACTAGGTGGTCAATTTAGTTCAGTACATGCAAAATAAAAGGAAAAATGATGCCTGGCTCATACAGCTCTTATGGAGCTTGTTAAGGAGGATCATACATATTTATACATATCAGAACCTACTCCAACCAGGAAATGTTCTTTAATGAGAAAAGATAATATGCAGATCAGCTCATCAAAAGGGCCCAGAAATCGTCTACCAATTCTCCCAAGAGTAACTGCCATGTTCTCTCTTGTACATTTCTGGGGGAAAAAAAGTTGGCTCATCTTTTCACCCCAAGAATTAATTTAATTTTCAAATTTTCTCTTCTGAAAGTCTGCATGGAATAACTGCAGGTTGATTCTGGATGATTGATATTATGCAAACATAGAAGTGAGTGAACATAGCCAGAGGCATTTAGGAAGACCATCTGAATTCAAGAACATACAATCCCTTCAGCAGGTTCATTGGTTTCCAGCATATAGTAAGTACACTTTTGCTTTCCAGTCTCACTGTCAGCCCTGCACTAAATGTGCTACCATCGAACATTACCAGCATGCGCATTCGCAGTTTTGCCTCTCAACATAAAAGGATGGCAACAATATAAAATTATTTGATGCTAGGACAGAAATGAAATCCTTCATCAGCTTACAATGGTTCCTGTTTAAATTGAATCACAGGGAAAATAAAGCTGTTTCTATGAGCCCAGAATGCAGTATCTTATTTTGCATTTCTCTTTCCCCTTCTAGCTCTGGGCAGAATTTTCCATGCCCGCTGGCTTCGGGCACGATTGGTGGCGTGAGCGGACAATAGGGCGCAATCGGTTTTACGACAGCGGGAAACCAGCTCACAACCATCTACTCAGCCCACCAATAGCAGGTCGCATTTCCTGCCGTCGGACGTCGGAAACCTCATTTTCATGCATCGGCATATCATTATCAGGCCAGCCTGCTGGAATCATCCCCTCCCCCCAATGGATTTTCCATCCATGTCGATGGAAAGCACACTAAGGTGACGTGCACTTGGCGGCCTGCAGTTTGAGGGGAACTCAGAGCTGAGTACACAGTAATGTTGTGCAGCAGTCGCCAGGGTCATCTGTTGGACTTAAAGCTTGACGGGCACTGGGGGGGGGTGGTTGAGGTTAAGGGCAGCCCTGCCATGGAGGCGACTTGTGGAGGGACAGGGGCCAAGGGGCTATTGACTATAGCGCACAAGCATTCTGGGTCGGGGGGGGAGCGGGGTGGGTATGGTGGGCAAGGGAAGTGGCCACGAATTAGGTAAACATGTATAAAGTGACCATTCCTCTGCAGCTCAGACAGTTTAGGCACAGCCACATTGCTAAGATTGGAGTTGGGCTTCTAGCTCATCTACCCACTCAAGCAATGCAGAGGCATCAAAGTGCCACCAAGTGCTCCACCCAGCACTGACCCACCCAGCACAGACTGCAAAGTCATAAGCATTTTAATGGATGGCAGAACAGTTGGATGACTGCATACGTTGTACAATCTCCTCACTAAAGCCTGCCATGGAGCAGTCACTGCTGGAGGCACTCACAGCCCCTTGCAATGTCAGCTTCCTGGTTTGGACTAGTCTCCCCATGGTTCAACCTAACAGTGCAGCCTTGCAGTGTAGGTTAGGAGAATGCCTGTGTTTGAGCTGAGAGCACAGCATGCAGTTCCATGGGTAAATCTGGCGCCAATCAGTCGGGTGGACTGGGGAGGAAGTGGTGGGGTTTTGGGCAGTCCTGCAGCGCACTAATCCCTGGCCACGCAGGTGGTGACCAGCACTCTCCAGGAATCATTAAGGGGCCTTCACACTTAACCAGGACAAGTTCTTAGTACACCCATGCTAACCACATGTCTCTTTCATCCTGCAGGAGGAGTGGATCAGGACCATGGAGCCTGGTGAACGGACTGTCTGCCTGATGGCCTACAGAGTGCGAAGACGACGGAGGAGAGAGAGCACCTGAGGCTCCTGGCTGTGCAGAGGCAGGAGGAGCAACCTCAGGAAGAAGGCCGCCCAAGAGCCACAGTGAGCAGTCACATGCTGGTGCCTAGCGACACCCAGACTTATAGATGCCGTCTTTCATTCCTGCAGATGACCGAGAACCAGTGTCGCTGAAGACTCCCATATCTAGGGAACTGGTCGGTCACATCTACCAGCTACTGCAGGATTTGGTATTATGGGGGCAGGGAGGGCATCCACTGCCAGTGACCGCGAAAGTGACTGCAGGGGCTCAATTTCTATGTCAGTGGCTCCTTTCAGGGCTCCACTGGTGACCTCTGTGAGATCTCACAAGCCTCTACCCACAAATGCAACCAGGAGGTCACGGATCCCATCTTTGTGAGGGCACACGACTTTGTGCATTTCGCCCGGGACCAGGGCAGCCAGAATGCAGGAGCAATTGTATTAGCCCAGATCTCAGGTTTCCCACAGGTACAGGGTGCGATCGACTGCACTCATGTGGCGCTCAGATCTCCATCGCAGCACATGGTGGACTACATCAACCACAAGGGGTCCCATTCGCTATCACATTGTAGAGATGCAGCCATGAAACCTTAGAAACATCTGATCCCTTGTTCCCCTTCAGCAACTGAGCCCTTCAGGAGCACAGCATCAGTGGTCACAGATGCTGAAGGGATGGGAGCCAGCCCGTCCTTAAAGGTGCTGAGAGCACACAGAGAGAATGAGAACACTCTGTGGCACCCACCCATTACATTCTGACAGCAATGACTAGCATCACCTAGGTGCAGGCATCAGTAATGTCTCCAGGGAGTGAGAAGCCAGATCATCATTTTGGTCTGAAGGCTGCACAAAGCACAGGGAAGAGGCCCTGGACTGAGACACCTGCCTTTATCTTGTGCAGAAAGGTTACACATCTGAGTGACTGTCATGAACGTATTAATATTATTGGAAATTATTTTTCTTTTAAAATAGAGTTTATGCTGTGGGCGTTTCTTAATTGGATCAAAGCCAGGTAGTCTGGGTGCAATGATGTGTACTAGTTTTGAGATGTAAGCAAGGAAGAGTGCATTTGCATTTATTTGAATAGAGCATTCAAGAAGATGAAATCTGGCACTCAGCTAGCAGAGGCCAAGCAATATGTTTACATTACTAATAAAATTAGTACTATGAAGGGGGTTTTATTGTTACAAGAGGTGGAGTTCAAAGAAGCTGGCGATACAATGAGAATTTACATTTAATGAGCTGTGTTGGGTATAACAGACAGCAGTTTTGCATGTGCAGGGCAGAGGCAAAGTAAGGTTAAAGCAGCTGTAAGCCTACAACTGTCTCTACAGGAACAAAGTGAAAGGAACATAATTTTGAATTCCTAAGGTGAAAATGCTTTGCCTGGTGTCTCGTTACGTCTATGGGTTGCTGTTGACTTAATGGAGATTAGTTTGAGAATTTGATAAAAGTTATGATAGTAATAATTTGTAGCCATGCATGTGCGTTTAATGTGTTGTGATATGATAAAACGTTTAATTTAGTTAAATATAAAAACCTCTCGCGAACTGATGGTCTGATTCCTGAACTTAGAGCTGCATCTCAAACATTTCACTTAAAATATAGGTGATGGCAGTTGTTTAAAGTTTCCTTCTGGGATTTTTAAAAATCTCAGCTTTACCAACTGCTGTGTCATAGCACTACCCATCAGAACTAGGCAGGGAGAAATTTTTGGGAATTTATTGACAATATTGAACAGTATGTACAAGTGATTAACATCCATGCCTAGCCTGTGCAACTAATTCTCCTTAACTTTCCTAAGCTTGCTGCTATGTCCTGGTGCTCCCTGGACATCCACAGTGGAGATGGAGGCAGCCAGCTGACTGTGATGCCTGTCTGTGATGGACTTGGCAGATGTCCTCTGGAGGGACAAAACCTAGAGGGCCTGAGCCTGCTTTCGGGGTCCTGCTGTGTGGCAGTGACACTTTCCTCAGCCTGTGGAGCTGGAGCTGCTGAAGTCACAGGAAGATGGTAGCCAGATGGGCTGGACGCTCTCAAAGTCACCTGGATGGATGGACCTGGAGCCTGCTGATCCTCCATCTATGGGTGCCCGGGGTCCCTTGGCTGATTCCTTGAGGAGCAGGAGTAGCTTGAGTGAGATCGAGCTGTCCGGCATCCCTCTCGCACATACTGCTGGAGGCCAACTATGGCATCAGCGATGAAGTTGAGCCTATGCAGCAGTGTAGAAGCAAAGTCCTGATCCAAGGTCCATGGTGGCTGCCATCCTACCAGTGTTGATCTCAGTGCATTGGCATGCCGGCATTATTGCCTCAGATTAAAGCGGATGGTCTCCTCCATTGTGCCTTGCAATCTGAGGAGTGCAGCAGACATTCCTTTCTGATGTTCTCAAGCTTTCTTTTGCAGCTCCAGCAACTATGACATGGCTGAGACCAGACGCTCGTCATCTGACTCACTCAGCAATTTTCTAGCCTCCAGCAGTCCTCTGAGTCACTCAGGGAGGCCTCTGCCACCACCTGATGTGGATCAAACAGTGCAATATACTCACCAGGTTGTGATCCTGAGGCTATTCTAAAGATAGGTCCTACCGAGGTGTGTGTCTCTGCGCTGGTGGAGGGTGTGGGTGAGTGCTGTGATGGGACTTCAAGGAGGGTGCCTCCAGATTCCTCTTCAGAGGTTTCTTCAGGGCTTGATTGGAGGCCCTGGGTAATGGACTCTGTTGGCTGTTTCCCAGATATGCCTGCAAAAGCAAGTGGCCTGTGAAACAGGATATGTCACTCAAAGCACAGTTGTCTGGTGTATGTTGTACTGCTGGATCTTCACTTGGTAGAGCACTGCCGACCTCATCGTCAGCCCAGGACCAGTCCAGATCATCGCTGGCCAGCTGGATGGCTCTGTTTTCAAAGTCCACGAGGACCTTGATTTCAGGCATTCCACCACCTCTCCCTCTTGTTGTATGCCAGCTTGTCCTGCATGAATAGAGATGGAGCAAGTGTAAGCAGGATGCCTGCTAGGCCAGATGATAAGTATGCCTGGCCTGTGTGGGAGGTGAGTGGTCCCATTGGCGAGATGAGCACAATGATGGTGAGTGTGAGAGAGTGAATGGTGACGTCCCTTGAACTTGCAGTGAGTGAGATCACTGTGGATATGCAATGGGTTTGTAAGTGTGAGAGTTGAGAGTGATGGGAAGAGTGACTTATGCTGGTGGAATGGAAGAGATCATTCATCCTCTTGTGGCACTGGGTGGCTGTCCTTTTTTGAAGGGCGTTGGCACTGACAACCGCTGCCACCACCTCCCAAGTTGGGCTAGTGCTCTTGCTGCTCATCCTGTGGCCAGCGGGGGTAGAGACATCCACTGCATCCAAAAGGTGCCTGAGGGATGCGTCACTGAACCTGGGGACTGCAGTCTTTTTCAGTTTCAGGGCCATGTCTTCTGTGCAGCGGTGATGGTCTGGAAGCACTGAGATGTGAGCTTGCAGCTGAACTTTAAATATGGCGCCCAGCATGATCCAGCAGCAGGGTGATGGGCAGGAGGGTGAATGAGAGCCTGCTCACCATGGAAACAGTGTGTTTCCCAAGAGTGCATAAATAACGTGGCAGGTTTGGGACGATACAGCGTGAAAACCCGCCATCGCTCCCGCACTTAGTGCAAATCTGGGAAAATTCCGCCCTCTTTCTCAGAGGAACTGATAAGAACCGAAAAAAATCTCACCGATTCCAAGCAGCTAAAAATTCTCACTTTCTACTTGCAGCATGCCTCAAAGATTGGCCTTCACCATTTTCTTGTCCCTTCCTCCCACTTGCTCTTTTTCCAATCTCCTTAGTATTTAAGTGAACTATTCACTTTATTTGCACTGAGGTTAATGGGTTAAGTGTAATGTTATGTCGAGGTTTATTTAAATAGTTGAATAAGGCTACATTCATTTTCATTTTCTCCCATTTCTGCTGTGCTGCTGAAGCCATTGACTCAAGTAGGGAAATGGTCCCATGAGCCCCAGTAGTCCTCAGACATTTTGGCAAGCATTTCTTCAAGACCACATGACAAATGTTGTTAGATTACTAGACTGTGAGTAGTTCCAGAACTCAGTCCAATCCCATCATTAATTGGTATCACACTCCAATTTCTTGGCTCGATTTTAGCCGAATAGCTCAGTACTGTATCCTGATCATTGAAGCATTCAATTATCTAAGGTGTTAATACAGAAATCCTGGTCACAATGAAGTGCATGCTCTAGTTTAAGTGAGAGCACCTGTTACTAACTGGGGAAAGGTTGGGGCATTATTGTTAAGTGCATATTAAAACCGGTTTCCACCTGTGTGGGGGAAGGAAAAGGGAGCCTGTGTTTGCTGGGTTTTGTAAATAAACCTGTGTTAAGAAAAGACTGGCTTCAGATTTCTCCTTTACTTAGTGAATGAACAGTGAATTGTAACATAGGCAGCCGGTTGACAAGTTTTATTTTTTAAGACAGTTCCTTTCTATCTTGACCACAACAGAAGTCTAGTCGTATGTTTAAAGAGCAATTTACGAGATACAAAGTGTATACGAACCTAAGCTTCCTCTTACAGTTTGTCACTAGCTTGGAATTTCTGCATTTACTTTTCTCTCATATCACCAGGGTGTTGGCAGGTTCTGCTTTAAACAGAGTTTACAAAACTTTTCATCAACAGTGAAATGCCGGCTCCATTAAATACTCAGTTACTGCCTGTGATAAGCTCCTTTAGCTTTTGTTGAGGAAAATCCAAACCTTTGTGCATTTTTTCAGGGGAAACAAAATCTGATGATGGACAGGAGACTTGCTGGTTTAAGAATTTTTTTGACTAAGCTGTGTAAATACATTTATAACATTATATGATTTCCAGATAATTTATTTCCCCCTTGAAAAAGGCCTTTGTCAGGCAATAAGTGCAGAATCCAGGCAGCCACCAGGCACTAAAACGGTTAAGATGCCTACTAGTTTAGGTCAATCCTCAGATGTTTTAACAGATATAAAAACAGTCCCTGTGAGGTTTGAGGGTGTACTGTAGTTTATTATTATGTAACAATAAAAACAATACAAACACACATATATACTTTCCCCAGACTCTGTGTCTAGTGAAGTTTATAAATCAGACAGCAGTGTCTCTAGTAGATTAGAATTCAGCTCACAAGCAAAACAAAATTGTGTTGGAAAACTTGTGTGTGACAGCCAATATGACAGGTATTCCCTGTGTGTTGAATATCCCATTTGTGCCCACAAAGACTTACAATGAAAGCCACTTTACGAAGTCTCAGGGGCCAGTTGAATTAACTGACGTTAATGAGATATTTTACTTCCCATCACCTAAATATGTTACCACCATCCCTCCCTATTACTGTGGATATCCTATGTGCTTTCTTTTAAAAAAAATGAGATCTCATTTGCAGTGGGCCTGAAGAATAAGAAGTATTCCCAGGCGAATGTTATAGAATAGATGCTAGATGAAGTAACCAGTAATCAACTATAAGTTATCTTTCAATAAAATTGCTATAATCATCTCGCACTCATTATTGCCTCCGGTGTGAATGCCATTAATTGTCAGATCTACCAGGAGATATTAGCATTTAAAATAAATGTAGAATAAAAGTAGCAAGATATGTATAAACTGATATATCTGTTTAATCAAATTCAAGTAGCAAATATGAACTGTTCTCATATTTTATGTCAAATGAATTCTTTGACTGGGTTGCTACCTTACAATTGTTAGTTATCAAACTATCGTTTCATATTTTGAGACCCAACAACAACAAAATTAAGAAGAAAAACGAGTGTGGCGGAAAGAACATGCCATGACCCGAGCTAATAATACGCAATCAGACATCCCACGTGACAACAAATGTCTACGTTTCACAAAGTCTGCCGATCCCAAATCAGCCTAATCAGCCATCTTCTGACTCATTGAGACATTGTCACTTGAACAATGTCACAATAAGATGTCTGGGATTTTTTTAGTTAACAATGTTAAAAATTGGTGCCTTTAAAAATCCATAAATCTTTGTTCTCTGGTTTTTTTCATGTTACTGCAGCCACTCTATTATGTGCTTGGAACACTTCTTACCAAATGCTAGTCTCTGCGTACATCTTTAAGGAATATACAGGCAATGTTATTAAGTGTACAATTAATGTAGTTTCTGATCATTATCAATGAGACAAAAATATAATTGAATGTCCCTCAATCTGTGATAATGATGAATTTTTCTCTAATTTTCCTTATCCAAGTTTGCACAATATCTGGCTTTGTTGGAGGGCTATATGATTTAGCAATTAACTGCAATCAAGGAAGCTCCTTGATCAACTCACAACCCATCCAGACTTGCTACCTGGTGGAAACATTCAGTTAGGAATTAAAAAGTACATTGAATCAAACTCAGGTCTTGTATTCTCAGATGTACACTCCAATATTTCAATGATGTACTCACCTCCTGTCATCTTCAGACTGCTTACCTTGGTACGTAAGTCTAAAGCCTGGTTTGTTTTCCGAGTGGTCGCTGTGAAAGTATATGGTTGTCTCATGAGAGGTCGACATCAGTGGAGATGGAAGTTCCGCTCCACTGAACCTGCCAATCACCGAACTAGTGTCATGTGGCCCATTCCGAATTTCAATGAAATCATGGTTAGGTTCAGTGGAAAAGTTCAGAAATTCAATATAAGCCCCTAAAAACAACACACATCATAAGAAATCATCAGTTTCTTCCAGAGCTAAGTAGAGCGCTATTATAACTATTGAAATGCTATCCTTCTGAACAAACATGTATGACACATTGATGTACTTTTTATAATTGTACTCATGCAGTGAGGAATGCCAAGAATGGAAAATGGAATATTTTCTACTTTTCCGCACCCAGTATCAGCATCAATGATTCCAAGATCAAGTAAAACAGGATAGCTCCCCAATAATGTGTTTCAACCCCATCTTCAGAAAAGGCAACATTTTGATCCCCCACAATAGCTATTCAAAGGGCATCTCAGAGGACGATTAGCCTACAGGACTAATCCTCCAAGTTCACAGTCCTTGGAGCCTTGCCTACTGGCTTGCAATCCAGCAAGTTCACAGAATCACAGAATCTTTACAGTGCAGAAGGAGGCCATTCGGCCCATCGAGTCTGCACTGGCTCTCTGAATGAGCATTCTGCTAGTCCTATTCCCCTGCCTTATCCTTGTAACCTTGCACATTCTCTCTTTTCAGAATGCAATCCAACTCCCTTTTGAATACCTCGATCGAACTTGCCCCCTCAGGAACCTTTCCCTCAGGAAGTTTGGTCCAGACTTCAGAAAAACATTTTTCCTCACATCACTATTACTCCTTATGCCAATTATTTTGAAAGTTGCAGAGACCCATTCATTTTAAAGAATCAAACAACATGGGTAGCATGAAATGAAAACAGAAAATGCTGGAAATACTCAAAAGGTCTGGCAGCATCTGTGGATTGAGAAACAGGGTTAAAAAGCTGGATTCTATGGGGCATGTGGTCCCTAAACCTCCAGTTAAAAAGTCAGGGGAGAGCCCATCTACAATCCTGATGGCTTCTCTGCAGCAATTTAATACTGGGAGCAGCTTTAATTCCCTTAAGATAAGACTTCCCTGTCTCAGAAATAAGTCACGCTTTAGAGAGGAGCGGGCAATTGGATGGCCAACAGATCTGTAGTCCTAGCAGCATCAACGAAGAGGGATGGCAACAGCTTGCAGTTCCAGCACACCGAGGACACCAGTAAATCCATGGTCTGGGAGCTCAGCAAGGGGGGTGGGGGCTGGTTCAAGGGGAAGGGTTAAAAAGCGGAGGATGACATTGGCAGGGGTGTAGGGGTGATTCCAATGGACAAAAAGTATCCACAAAGGAGGTCCCTCACTTGCCTGACACCAGCCCACACAGCTAAAGTTGCTGGGCCTCCCACATGGTATAGGCTTGCCCTTGGCATGGGTAGAATACCAGCACTGCAGGATGAGGCCCTTAAGAGGTCATTACCGTGCTTCTTAAGGGCCTTATTAGGCCCAAGGGCGAGGGACTGCCTGACAGCTCTTTTGCTCCCTGTAAAATTTTGGACAGGCCAGTGGCGACTGTGTAGGTGGCGGGAAGGCCACTTGCTGGGGTTTACATGTCCCTTTGCCTTCAAACCTGTCAGTGGGGGAGCGTAAATTCCAGCTCAAAGTTTCAGATCAATGACTAGGATCTGTGGTATACTGCCTTTGTATCATGGGTAACATGCCCTATTTTCCCAAAAGACAAGGCTGGGAGACCAGGCTCCCTGCCTCTAGTACAAACTTGGAAGATAACTCCCTTTTCAAGTATTTGGACTTACATTCACTTTTATTTCATTCTTGGGCATCACAGGCAAGGCCAGTAATTGTTGCCCATCCCTAATTGCCTTTAAACTGAATAGCCTTCTAGACCAATTCAGAGGGCAGTTAAGAGTCAACCATATTGCTGTGGGCTTGGAGTCACATGTAGGCTAGACCAGATAAGGATAGCAGATTTCCATCCCCAAAGGACATTAGTGAACCAGATGAGCATTTACAACAATTGATGTTAGCTTCATGGTCACCAATACTGAGACTAGCTTTATAATTCCAGATTTATTAATTGAATTCAAGTTTGACCAGCTGCCATGGTAGGATTTGAAACCACGTCCCCAAAGCATTAGCCTAGGCCTCTAGTGACATTACCACTACGCCACTGTCTCCCTAGGAACATGGTGGAGAAGTCCCCAATAAGGTTTCAGATAAGACATTTCCAGCCACTGCAAAGAGCTTGGGCTAGAAGTAAGCTGGGTATTGGAGATTGAAAGGAGACATTTTATCTGTTTCTTTATGTGAGGATTTCAATCCAAGAATCTGGCATGAAATTCACATAAATGGCTCATTATTATACAACCAAAACTAAAAACTACCCAGAAGATTTCTGCACTCTCTATAGTTTATTCAACCACCTTTTACGGTGATGAATTATAGATAGGTCACAGTCTATCTTTTAGCTGGGAACAGTAAATTCATAAAGTGATCTAAAGAAATCAATTCCACTTTACTCAATGTAAGAAGCACATAATACAAACACCACAATAATCTCATACAGATTATTTCTTGATGAATGTGCAATAGTTAGATCATTGTTTTAATTTGGTCACCTGAATGGCAGCATTTACAAAGTACACACTGACCTGAAAGGCCACTTCTATCAGGATAATCAGTGAATGCATAAAAATCCAATAAAGTCTGCAAATGAAACTTAGTTTTACGTGATTACATGTCAAGGTGTGATATTAAAATGCTGTTTGCAAAATATTTTAGGTTTGCTATCCTGATTTACACTACCTGAATCTCTTGATTCAGTTGGGGCTTAGGAAGGAAAATGGAGTTGAGGCCACAATCAGATCAGCCATGATCTTATTGAAAGGCAGAGCAGGCTTGAGGGGATGAATGGCTTACTTCTGTTCCTAATTCGTATGTTCATATGTTTGATACAGCCTTGTAATTACTCCCTTCCTTTGCTGCATTGTCTAACCTAGTGAAATTTTTTAGCTAGGATTTTCTAAACCGAGGAAATAATAACTAAAACGGCACCAAAGGTTGGTCCCTTTGATTAAAACATCCACCTCAGCAGCCTACTGGAGATGCATTTGTCCAGTTATTGGATAAGAACAGGATTGGGTTAAGCCATGTTACTCTCTGCAGTAGAATAACCTGCTGACAGTTTTTAAGCACATGTATGAATAATAGCCATAAAACTGTTAGTTTATGTGGAACCATAACCAGAAAGAGCACAAGAGAAAAGTTGGAAGGATTTATCTTTAAAATCATTTTTTAATACTGTCTCTCTAGCAGCACTGATTATTTTTCATCTGATGAAACAGATCAATAACTAGAACACACTAGGGGGTACATTTGAACAAATAGAACATTTTAAACATGGCTTTGTAGAAATATAATTCTCGACAACACTTTGGAAATCGGTGGGACTTCAGGAAAAGAAACACTGCCAGGAACCTCTCTTTGATGAAAATTAAGTGTCTTACGGCAAACTGAAGAATCATCCATCTCTGTGAAAAACTGTTTGGTAAACCTTCCTTCATTGTTCACAAACACAGAACTGAATGTCATAAATTATATCAAAACACATCACCGCATTTCCTACCTGTGATGTTGCAATGAACACAATGCATGGCACTTTTCCTTTCCCCAACAAATAAAGGTTTGTCAAATACACAGCATCCGCAGTTTTTTTGTTTTTAACACTTTCCTAAAGGCTGTTTAATGCCTTATTGTTGTTGCTAAAAACATTTCTGTTCTCTTTACTAGCTGCTCCTCCACCATCTCCACCAATTGTTATTAGTAAGTCAGTATGACAGCTGAATTTTTAGGTTTGAATATATGGAGTTTTATTCCCCCTGTAAAACGTCACATGATACTTTGCTAAGCCAGTTTACAGATAAAAGAAGCAAACAGGTTTCAAATCAATGTGCAAGGGAGAGAGAGAAAAGACACAATGGTGAGCCACGTTTCCTGCCATCAGACATCAGGAACCTCACTGCAATACATCAGCATATCATTATAAGGCCAGAGTGCCGGAGTCGTCTCCCGCCTCCCCACACCTAACTGGGTCAACTGCCCATGTAGGTCCACATGTTTATACGCCGATGTACCTCACAACAGCATATAAAAGGTGTGCACTTGACAGGCTGCACTTTGAGGGGAACTCAAAGGTGAGTACACAGTAACGTTGCAGAGTGCTTGCCCGTTGTCGCCTGTTGGACTTCAAGGTTGAGGAGTGTTGGGGGGAGCTAGGGCTGTCCGATGGTTGAGGCAGCTTGGGGGGGCAAGGGCTGCCCTGTGGTTGAATGTAGCGCACAAGCACATGCAGGTTAGGGTTAGGGTTTGCGAGGGAAGCGGCCACGCATTAGGGATATCTTATTATAAAGTGATCATTCCTCTGCAACAGTTCAGGCACAGCCATTGATATGATTGGAGCCGGGCTTCAGCTTATCTGCCCACTCAAGCAATGCTGAAGCATCAAAGTATCACTATCACCAAGTTCTCCAGAGGTTCTCACCCCTCGGGCGCAGACTGCAAAGTAATGAACGTTTTAGTGGACTGCAAAATAGTTGAACTACTAAGCACATTGTACGATTTCCTTGCCAAAACTGGCCATGGAGCAGTCACTGGTCAAGGCACCCACAGCTCCTTGCAATGTCATCATCCCGATTTGGACCAGTCTCCCCCATGGTTCAAGCTAAAGGTGGTGCCTTGCAGTGCTGGTCGGGTGGAGTAGGGTGGAGGTAGGTGGGGTTTCGGGCAGCCATGCAGCGTACTCATCTCTGGCCATCCAAGTGATGGCCAGCAGTCTCTGGGATGTGTTAAGGGACCTTCATACTTAACCATGGCATTCTTGGTACACCTATGCTAACCCACACATCTCTCTCTTTCATCCTGCAGGAGCAGTACATCAGGAGCATGGAGCCTAGTGATCTAGCTGTATGCCTCATGGCATACAGAGAGTGAAGACGACAAAGAAGAGAGTGATGGAAGCACCTGACTGTGCAGAGGGAGGAGCAGCACCCTCAGGAAGTAAAGGTGGTTGGGGCTCCCGCACATGCTGCCGAAGAGCCACAGTGAGTTGTCGCTGGTCAGCGTCTGGCTAGACCCAGGGTCTATAGACAACGCCTTTCATTCCTGCAGATGACCGACAATCTGTGTCACCAAAGACTCCCATGTCTAGGCAACTGGTTGCTCACAGCTGCCAGCTACTGCAGAATTTGGTGCCACGGGGACATGGAGGGCATCCACTGCCAGTGGCCGTGTAAGTTACAGTGGCACTCAATTTCTATACCAGTGCTCCTTTCAGGGCTCCACAGGTGACCTCTGTGGGATGTCACAAGCCTCCACCCACAAATGCATCCATCAGGTCACGGATGCCACCTTCACAAGGGCACACAACTTTTGCATTTCACCCGGAACCAAGAGAGACAGGATGCAAGAGCGATAGGAATTTCTTGGATCTCAGGTTTCCCACAGTGCGATCAACTGCAGTCACCTGGTGCTCAGATCTCCCTAGCAACACGTGGTGAACTACGTCAGCCACAAGGGACTCCATTCACTGAATGTGCAGCTGGTGTCCAGCCACCAGAAATGCATCCTGCAGGTCTGTGCACGGTTTCCAGGGAGAGTGTATGACTCCTATATCCTCAGTTGGTCACAGATCCCTGACATCTTCCAGGGTCCACAGAAGCTGCAGGGATGGCTCCTCAGGGACAAGGGCTACCAGCAGAGCACGTGGCTGATGACACCCATGCGGCAGCCACAGACTGCAGCAGAGCAAAGGTGCAACGAGGTTCATGCTGGAACTCGCAGCTTGGAGGATCAAACTATTGGGATGCTGAAAATGAGGTTCCAGTGCCAGTACTGGTCTGGTGGAGCCCTGCAATACAGTCCACAGAGGGTGTCACACATCATTTTCGCCTGCTACGCCCTTTACAACCCGGCGCTGCAACGGGAAGAAGAGCTGGCTAAGGGAGAGATGGGGGAGCTGGAGGTCTCCTCAGATGAGGAGGACGCTGATGGGGATGAGGATGAGGAGGTCCTCAAAGGCAGTGACAGTGGGGATGAGGTCCTCACACTAGCCAGATGAGGCAGGTGTGCTCAGGAGGCCCTCATGGCTGCTAGATCTGTGAAGGATGATGACGCCATGCAGTGAGGAGACACCAATAGATCCTCACATTGCATCTATAAACGTTTGAGGCCAGTCTGGCTGATGGCAGCGCACATACCATTTGTGATAATGCTCCTGTCATGGAGACGCAGTGGAGGCCCTAATAGTCACTTGATTGCACTATAAGTGATTAACACCCATGCCTAGGCTGTGCAACTACATCTTCTTAACTTTCCTAACCCTGCCATTGCGTCTTGGTGCTCCCTGGACATCCATAGCAGAGGTGGAGGCAACCTGTCTATGATGACCTTGGTGGGCGCCCTCTGGAAGGCCAAGACCTGGAGGCCCCAGGCCTGCTTTCGGGGTCCTGCTGTGTGGCAGTGACATCCTGCTTGGCCTGTGGAGCAGAAGCTGCTGAGGTCACAGGAGGAGGGTATTTGAATGGGTTGGACACTCCTGAAGTCACCTGGATGGATCACCCCAGGGAGGTACACCTGCTGATCCTCTTTCCTATGGCTGCCTGAGGGCTCCAGGCTGACTCCTTGAGGAGAAGGGGTAACTGGAGTGAGATCGAGCTGCCCCATACCCCTCTCGCATACACAGTATTGGAGGCCAACTATGGCATCAGTGATGGAGTTGAGCCTGCACAGCAGTGCAGGATTGACGTCCTGGACTAAGGTCTCCATGGCGCCATCCTACTAGTGTTGACCTTGGTGTGTTGGCATGCTGGCACTGACACCTTAACCTGAAGTCGGATGGACTCCTCCATTGTGCCTTGCAATCTGAGGGGTGCAGCAGACATCCCTTCCTGATGTTCCTGTGCTTGCCTTTGCAGCTCCAGCAACTGGGACATGACTAAGTCCAGAAGCTCATCAGCTGACTCGGACTCGGCAAATGCTGGCTTCCAGCAGTTTTCCAAGTGCCGGACACCTGGGAAGTCCCTGCTGCCACCTGCTGTGGATTAGACAGTGCCATGTGCTTGCCAGATTGTCATCCTGAGGCTACTGTTAAGCTAGCTCCTACCGAGGTGTGTATCTCTGCACTGGTGGAAGGTGTGGGTGAGCGCTGTGACGGGACTTCAAGAAGGGTGGCTCCAGATTCCTCTTCTGAGGTTCCTTCAGGGCTTGATTGGAGGCCCTGGGTCATGGACTCTATTGGCTGTTTCCCAGGCACACTGTGGAAGCAAGGGGAGACAGTTAGTGCATGAGTGTGGCCTATGAAACAGGACACATCACTCACAGAATGGTTGTTTGATGAATGTTGTACTGCTGGACCCTCACTTGCTATAGCACCACTGACCTCACCATCAGCACAGGAATGGCCCAGATCATCGCTAACCAGCTGGATGGCTCTGTTTTCAAAGTCCATGAAATTTCTAGCATTCTTTTACTGGTTTGCGACCTCTCCCTCTTGTTGTGTGCCAGCTTGTCCTGCACGGATAGAGATGGAGTGTAAGCAGGATGCCTGCCAGACAGATGATAAGTATGCCTGGCATGTGTGGGTGGTGAGTGGTGTCATGTACGGGATGGGGACAATGAAGGTGTGTGTGAGAGAGCGAATGGTGATGTCCCTTGAACCGGCAGTGAGTGAGATCCCTGTGGATGTGTGATGGGATTGTAAGTGTGTGAGTTGAGAGTGATGAGAAGAGTGTATATTCCTGGCGGAACGGACGTCACCGCGCGTCATTCCGATCTTCAGTTCGGTGGGCGCGCACAGGAGTCAGTTGCGTGCCCACCGAACTGTCAAAGGTCCATTAAGGCCATTTAAAAACTAATTAAAAAAATTAACAGAGCTGCCCGTCCAACCTTAAGGTTGGCGGGCAGGCAAAGAGCCCAGGCAGCCTTTGCAGTTATCATGAAACCTCATCCACGGGCGGGATGAGGTTTCATGAAGGATTTGTAAATCAAATTATTTTTTTAATTAAAATTCATTGACATGTCCCAGCTCATGTGACACTGTCACATGAGGGGAGATGTCTTAATTTTTTTTTTCTTTATTTAATTTTTTCATAATGAAATTAAACTCCCTGAGGCATGGAGCTGGCATGTGCAAAACAGTGCAGGCCCCGACTCAGCCTCTTCCCACCCCCACCCGCACAGGGAATGCTCAGCTCTTCTGGGTGCATGTCACGCTGGGTGGGCCTTAATTGGCCCACACACATAAAATGGCAGCGTGCAGCCAATAGTGGGCGATCAGCTGCACGCCCAGTCCCGCTCAGCAGCACCCCCACCCTTCCCCACCCGATGGGGAGAAAATTCTCCTCACTATCACTGACAAAAGAGGACAAAGAGGATATCCATTGGAAGAGAGGGGGTGGTTAATGTGGAGTAGTTTGACAGACACTATTAACATGTAACACATCAGCTCGGATCATACATGGTGACGGTCAATTCGTAAGTTCAGGCTTCAATAAAAATGTACCTTTACAACATAAGAGATAATCTGAAGTCTACAATTTTCTACTGTAGCCAGTGCATTGAGGTACCATACTGAAATTTAACTTCTAACCATTCAGAATGTGGCTATTTTTATCTTTTCCAATAATATCTTGTCATCTCGTAGTTCTCATGTTCTCGTTTGGGTTTTTGCTCTCCAATAGTAATTTCTGAGTCGTAGAATTATGTAATTACACAATCAAGCAAGCATGCAACACTCAGAGAGGTAACAATAGTGGCATCCAAATTATTGCAAGGCACATTTAAAATGCTAACACTGTTCCAAATGGGGAAGGAAGGTTTTGCAACTAAGAAAATTAAGCTGAATTAATTTCCAGTTTCTGGGGACATAATCATTTGTGCATGATACGTGAATGTGTTTGGGGTGATTAATTCAGAGAAAATCCATAGGTTGCATATCAAATTAGATAAGTTGGATAAATGAACCCAGGTGTGGCAGATGCCCATACAATTACAGTTAGGAAACTCAGACAATGTTTATATCATCTAAGGCACCAGGTCAAAAGAGAGAGACAGGAAGATCACTGATTAATTGACAGAAGTGCATAACTAGTGTGAGGTGTCTATAGAGAGAGCACATAAGAGTTTCAGTTTATATTGCTAGGACAACTGAGGTCAAAAGTTAAAAAGCTATATAAAGCTTTGTTACTTCTGCACTTGGAGTGAGGATCCATTCAACCCTGTGCCTAGAGATGCTGCATCATACAGGCTGAACTGCTGATAATGGAAACAACACCCTAACTGTACAAATGAAATTAGGAATACCACAAAAAATGTCCATATTTATGGGAAAATGCACCATATTGTGTCTTGGTACAGGTTTCATTATCTTAAGTAAAAAGTAAAAGACATTAAGAATTACATTGGTACTTTTGATCCTGACATTTTTTGCATCAGACTTTGTACATGCTCTATTGCTGTTTGTACAAACACGCTGATGTGAGTGAGTACTCACCACAAATGACACTTGATCTTCGCCTGAACTCAAAGCATCACTGGACATGCAGAGTCATGCACACATTATTTAATCTATTACAAATGTGCCTGCACATAGGCACTGGCACTTTGGGCTTGAGGTGAAGCTGCAATGACTGATGTTCACAGCTAGTTTAATCAACAAAATGCATATCATCACTATCTATCTACCCCTGCATCACGAATTAACCTCAGGTATAAATGCCCGCTCCATCAAATATCAAAACATGCACTGGATTTTGCAACAACATGAGTGCATTATGATTTAGTCTCAGGCTGGAAATTTTGTTCCATACTTGCACAGCTACCATTATAATAATTTAACCTTCTAACAACAGCAGGTCACTGGAAACAATTTTTTTAAGTAAAATCTTCCCTGAACCCTTAGGGGGAATTAAGTACAAACTCTCAGATATGAATCTGAAAGATTATATTCCACAACAACCTTACACTCCCAAAAGGATTAGGACAATCCTGTACTTTTGTAAAACATTTGATCACAAATGTGCATCCTTATCTGGTGAGCCTTTATTTCATTGATATCCAGCTATCTAACCAACTCTATCAATAATGCAGAGGTCTCTATCCATGGAACTGATTCTTTGTGTGGAAAAATAATTCTAGCACTAAATGTTTTTGACATTTCTACTGTCCAAATCTTCATTTTGCCTTTGGTGAATAGTCACTGATTTGCCCTACTCATATACGAAGATATTACTATATAAATATATTCCTGCACAATAAAGAGTGAGTTATTTTTGTGCCTGTGTTGACATGAGAATGATAGAGCGATTGATTTCTTGACAATTTTATGAATTTGCTACCTGATCAGAACTCTTACATCTACAGGCATTTTGTGTTTAATTTGTTTGCTTTGAACCTATAATGAAAGAAAGCCAGCTCTTGTACCAAATGCATCATGATAAGAAAGCAATTTTTAAAAAATCTTCATCTCCCTTACTCAATTGAAGCTTGAAAAAGCACAAGACATGATGACTAAATAAACTCATGTTTGTTGAAATTCACAAAACATATTACTTTTTCCAAAGCAGCGCCGCTTGCTTAAAGCAAATTGTGACTGCAAATTAGAAGCACTTTTCCTTCTGCCTCACTATGTAACTTACCAAATCCAACCTCTAATGAAATCCTCCAAATGCAATCCATGTAACTTGGATAATTTCCTGGAAAACCTGGACTCAGGATCACATCATTGGTATCTGTGGAAGTCCCTCCACATTGTGCTTGAATAAAAATGAAAATATATGGTTATAAAAATCAAGAATTCAAAAGCAGATATACTTGTTTAATATATAGTTACAAGAAAATGAGGAACAAAAACTGAATCTTGGTGCATCTGTTTTACCGGCTTAAAATGGCGCAAAGGACAACTTTGGGGACTAAAATCCCAAACTGGAAAAATGCCTGAATTTGCATTGGGTGATGTTCAAAGTTACTCTGGCGGCTGCCTAGAACAGGTATTAGGCTCCTTGTATATATTAATGAGATGCCCGACACCTCTTTTAGATCCCAACGGTTAATATCAATATTGCAGATATTGAGCTGGCTTGCTCTGCGTGTGATTCTTCAGCATCACAAAGAAGTAAATTTAAAAAAAACAAAATTGCAGTTATGGAGCCAACAGGAGAAGGAGTGCTCCCCTTGCTTCACATTATCCTGATTGGTGGCCTCCCCATCACCACCTCCCAACCCGAACCCTCTTCATTGTTGCACCACACCCTTCCCCAGGTATTATTGTCTTGTCTTCAGAGCAACAGAACAGGCAAACCACCCAATTAAATTAGGAAGGCCTGGTGCCCAATTCAAGGGTGGCCTCAGGCTTTCTAATTGTGGCATTTTACAGCTGCATCACCACTTTCACATCAGAAATCAGGCACCAAAGAATTTATACCCTAAAATTAATAAGATTTATGTTCAATTACAAGTAGACTGAAAGGGGCTAAAAAAAAGTCTCAACTTGGCTAATCTTAATGAAAAAGTCACTTGTGAGTCATGGTGAACAAGCTTTACACGCGCACTGTATTTTTCACTGAAGTTAGCAATTACAGGATTTTCAACCCCTCCGTGTTTATTGAGATTGATTGATTGACAGACTGTGCCCAGTTTTGGTTACATTTCCAAAAGACCCAAAATGTCTTGGATATAAACATAAAACTCATTGCATATCAATCTTAAAATTGAACTGAAAGACTTCACAAACACAAAATGCAAGCTGCAGAATCTGACAGGTTCCGTACAGTTTTATAACAGTTTACCAAAATGCTTTATGTACAAAAAACGTGACGAAAGAATGGATGGCCCCGTCCTTGGATACAACGCGAATCATTGTGTCACTCCCCTGGGCTCTAGTCCACAATAAGTGCTCAAAACTGAGGGACAATGTTTGAGCTGACTTCCTTCCTCACCCGCAGCACCTTGCCTCCACCCCTTTATCATTAATTTTCCTGTGCACAGGAGTTGTTAGACTCGACTAAATAGCCTTTTCCTATATCTATCTCATTAGCACTTAAGAGGGATAATTTTAATTGATTTACTAAAGGTCTTTTTGCACAGTTGTTGCTTAGTATGAATTTATTCAAGTAACCTTAGTTCAGGATCTAAACAGGATTTAAGGCCTATTATCCAGAGCAGATATCTGTACATTTTAATGATTAATTAATTCACTTTCCTTCATTTAAAAAAATACTTAAAGACCTTTGACATGCAAGATTATTATTCCATATTCTGGTAGTTTTGCTGGGTCAGAAGCTGAAACACGATTATCTGTTAGTTGCCCACTGGGCATGTAATGGCTTTTGAACTCCATGTGCATTTAATCCAATTCTGAAGCATGTCCATGGTAATGTGTCTTTGGATTGAGAAGTACTGTTCGGAATAACTCAAAGCTGCCCTTAGCCACAATCTGTCACTTTTGTTTAGACAAAGATATCCCCCTTGCACAGCACCATGAATGCCTGGATTAGTGAGCATGTTTTCAGCATTTCTCTTCGGAAAACATTCATCTTGCCTATGTTTTGGTACTTGGCTACACATCCATCTCTGCACAAAATTTATATTTATCAAATGTCACCATTTGTAAATGATGTGATTTGATCACAAGACTTTGCCATCCATCACTGATGATATGAAGACCTGTCATCAATAACAGAAAACTGGAATGCAAAAATAAATCTCTATATTCATAGAAATTACAATATATTAAAACTTTCATGGGCAACACTGCTGCTAGAAAGAACTGCTTGAAGAGTTTGCAAGGGCTCAGAGGAAGGAGAGACCAAGTAGTTGAATTCTCTCCATTGCAAATTGGCAATCAATGAACAGGAGCCACGTGGTTCACAAGCCAACTTTGGTATTCCGTACGCCCTCTCACTATCAATGTTTTATCATTGAGTGATTCTTCACAGGGTAGTTCAGCTGACCAGTGAAATTCCACCCAGTGGGCGTGCATGCTGGGTAATTAATTAACCTAAATATAACAATTGAACTAAGTGAGTTAGTCCTTCAATCCACACAAAGCAAGCCATTAAGTACAAAACATGATGTGGGTCAACTGACTAATTAAAAATAAATTGTGAATTCACATAGCACTCAAAGGGAGCATTTTCTGTTCGTCATTTGGGAGTGGGCCCTGCATGCCAATGCATAAAATGAAGCACGGTGATACGATGTCACCGCACGTCAGTCCGATCTTCTGTTTGGCAGACGCGCACCGGAGGCGGCTGCGCACCTGCCAAAATGTCAAAAGCCTGTTAAGGCCATTAATAAACCACTTGAAGATATTGACAGGGCTGCCTGTCCAACCTTAAGGTTGGCGGGCAGGCGAAGAGCCTAAGTGGCTTTTGCATTTTTCATGGAACCTCATCCACAGGCAGGATGAGGTTTCATGAAGGGTTTATTACATTAATAAATATTTTTTGAACATTTCAAAAACAAGCCCCAGCTCATGTGATGCTGTCACATGAGGGCACATGTATAAATGGTTTTTTAGCTTCTTTACTTAAAATTCACATTATGAAATTAATCTCCCTGAGGCAGCTCCGTGCCCACCTGCGCCCATTCCCAACCGGCCCGCCTGACGGGGAGAAAATTCTCGCCCAAGTTACTTGCAATCTTACGGGCAGTAGTACTGCCATATGTTACACTCATCAGAAAATGCAATTAAAGCATTGAGTAAGGACATAGCTTCAGGCCCTTGAGGCCCTTGAATTCTTCCTTGGAAAGTTCAGAATCTTTGTTTTATTGTAGGAAGCTGAGGGGAAGTAGAGTCATTTCACTGGAGGAATCAAAAAGAAATTCAAGATATGCAAGAATACACAACTGAGCTTGAAAATCAATTTTACAGTAAAAAGTATCAATCTACTGGTTGGTTATTTGGTTGATAAGGTTCCTGCAAGCCTAGCTTCACAGTGCCATACAACAATGCCATACAGAGGTATAGAGATTAAAATATAGGGTGAAATTTAATGCCCCCGGGCAATTCTTGGTGGAAAGGAGGGCATTTGATTGGGCGGGAGGTACCCCATCACCTTTCTGTCTTCTTCAAATTAAGTATGGGGTGGGAGGGCTCGTGAGCTGCCTTCCTGACCCTTTCCAACCTGTTGCCAATTGAGGCCATTAAGTGGGCCATTATTGCCCACTTAAAGGCCTTATCCTGTCACCACTGGTACTAACCCTATCACTGCTTAGATAGCCTGAAAATAAAACCTTGGTGGGTTGCTTTCAGGCCCTGGGGGATGGTGTTGTCAGGTGCTCAGTCCCTGATTAAGGAGCCAGCATTGGAAAGGGCGGGCCATTCCAACAACCCCTCCCTTCCCACCATCACTCACCTGTTGGCCTGGGATCCTTTACTGATCTGAGCCTTTCTGATGCAGTGCCATTTGCAGCTACTACACCTATTTGACACTGTGAAGCACTGAGAGCCACTGGCCTCTGATTTGCCAGCAGCTCTTGATAGGTGGGACGTACGCACTCAGGGTCCTTGATCCCAGGGAAGGCCTGCTACTGGCCACTTAAGTGCCTGAGATACAATTATTTCAGTGGGCATCCCCTAAAAGATGTGGTTTGAGGCTCTCGGTGAGACCCCTGTCGTTTCCATTAATTACCTTAGGGCTAGATTTTATGCTCCCCCACTGCCGGGGAAGCACAGTCCTGTACCTGGTAAAATTTAGTCCTCAATAATTTATATGAAATCTTCCTATTAGAGCACACTGAAATGAGGAGGGAAAGTTTTGTGTCTCTGCCCAGCTTTACTATATATAAATTCACCCATATCACTTGCAAGTGCTGTTAGTTCTTTTACTTACATCAACAGCAGATTTGTTTGGCCCTTGGGGAAGAGCTAGCCTCCCTCTTTGGCTGTTATATTTGATCCAAAGGGAGCTGATATTAAAACTATACACACAACTTCAGGGCTGCTGAGGAAATTGAGATGAATTGGTGAGGCGAGGGGTGGGTTAATGCACTGAAAGTCTTGTTCCCTTCACATTGTTAAGGTTGACAAGCTGTGGTTGACTTATCAAACTGTCAGCTTGACCCCAACTCAGGTACATTGTGTTGTGTTGCTTCAGTGAGAAATGCCATTATTCCATTCACCAATTCATTGCCCCCACACTGAATTCTACCTTTTGTAGGTTAAGTCACAAAGCTGTTGTCTTTACGTCTTTTCACTTCTGATGCATGATCAGGTGCCCTTTTGGGTGAATCATGCTTAACAAGGTGGGAGATGTCTGTGCTGAAACAAGTTTTTGCATTTGAACTCTGCATACTAGGTCAAGTACAGTGTTGGTTAAGGACAAGTAAAGCAACCAACTCAATAATATGGTTTAAATCCAAGTTCAGAAGGTGCAGCAGAAGCATTGAGCAGAAATTGTGTGTCTGTCTTCACCTTAGAAGGCACAAATAATACCCCAGAAATAATTGTAAATCAAGAGGTGAAAGGGACAGAGTGACTTAAAACAATTATAATCACCAGGGAAAGGATGCTGAGAAAACTATTATAACTAAAGGCTAACAAGTCACCAGGACCTGAAGGCATTCACACCAGGGTCCTAAAATAAGTGGTTGCTGAGATAGTAGATGCATTGGTTGTAATTTTCCATAATTTACGAGGTCCTGGAAAGGTCCAATCTGATTGGAAAATAGAAACTGTAACTCCTCTATTCAAGAAAGGAGGAAGATCGAAAGCAGGCAAGTACAGGCCAGTTAGCCTAACTTCTGTCAAAGGAAAAATGCTAAAATCCATTATTAAGGAGGTTATAGAAGCATACTTAAAAAATCTTAACACAATTATGCAGAGTCAACATGGTTTTGTTGAAAGGGATATCATGTTTGACCAATTTCTTATAGTTCTTTGAGGAAGTAACATGTTACATGGATAAAGGGGAACCGGTGGATGTAATATACTTGGATTTCCAAAAGGTGTTTGACAAGGCGCCACATAAAAATAAGAGTTCATGTTGTATGGGGTAACATATTATCATGGATAGAGAGGATTGGTTGGTTAACAGGAAGCTGAGAGTAGAAATAAGTGGGTCATTTCTGGATTGTTGTGGTGTGACCAGTGGAGTGCCACAGGGCCTGAGGCCTCAACTACTTACAATCTAGGATAAGTAACTTGGATGAAGGGACTGAATGCATGGCAGCTAAATTTGCTGATGATACACAGATAGGTAGGAAAGTAAATTGTGGGGAGGACATAAAGTCTACAAATGGGATTTAGGTAGATCAAGTGGGTGGACAAAAATTGGCAGACGGAGTACAATGTGGGAAAATGTGAACTTGTTCACTTTGGCAGGAAGAATAGGAAAGCAGTATATTATTTAAATGGAGAAATTTTGCAAAACTCTGCAGTACAGAGGAATCTGGGTGTCCTGGTACATGAATCTCAAAAAGTTAGTATGCATGTACAACAAGTAATTAGGAAGGCAAAAGTAATGGTGCTGTTTGTTGAAAGGGGAATGGAATTTATAAGTAGGGAAGTTTAGCTACAATTGTATAGGGCGTAAGTGAAACCACATCTTGAGTACTGTGTATAGTTTTGGTTTCCTTACTTGAGAAAGTGATTGGAGAAGGATTAGGCGGGACATGAGGAAAATCTTTTTAACTCAGAGGGTGGTGGGCAACTGGAATTCACTGCCTAAATTGGTGGTTAAGGCTGAAGCACTCAATTTATTTACAAAGAAATATAGAAAATAGGAGCAGGAGTAGGGCATTTGGCCTTTCGAGCTTGCTCCGCCATTCATCATGATCATGGTTGATCATCCAGTCCAATAGCCTGCTCCCACTTTCTCCCCATATTCTTTGATCCCTTTCACCCCAAGAGCTATATCTAACTCCTTCTTGAAAACATACAATGTTTTGGCCTCAACTACTTTCTGTGGTAGCGAATTCCACAGGCTCACCACTCTCTGGGCGAAGAAATTTCTCTTCATCTCAGACCTAAATGGTCTACCCCATACCCTCAGACTGTGACCCCTGGTTCTGGACTCCCCCACCATCAGGAACATGCTTCCTGCATCTACCCTGTCTAGTCCTGTAGGAATTTTATAAGTTTCTGTGAGATCCCCCCTCATTCTTCTGAATTCCAGCGAATGTAATCATAAACGACTCAATCCCTCCTCATAAGTCAGTCCCGCCATCCCAGGAATCAGTCTGGTAAACCTTCACTGCACTGTCCCTATAGCAAGAACATCCTTCCTCAGATAAGGAGACCAAAACTGCACTCAATATTCCAGGCATGGTCTCACCAAGGCCCTATATAATTGCAGCAAGACATCCCTGCTCTTGTACTCGAATCCTCTTGCTATGAAGGCCAACATACCATTTGCATTCTTTACCACCTGCTGCACCTGTATGCTTACCTTCAGTGGCTGGTATACGAGGACACCCTGGTCTGGTTGTGCATTCCCCTCTCTCAATTTATAGCCATTCAGATAATAATCTGCTTTCCTGTTTTTGCTACCAAAGTGGATAACCTCACATTTATCCACATTATACTGCATCTGCCATGCATTTGCCCACTCGCTCAGCTTGACTAAATCACACTGAAGCATCTTTGCATCCTCCTCACAGCTCACCATCCCACCCAGCTTTGTGTCATCTGCAAATTTGGAGATATTACATTTAGTTCCCTCATCTAAATCATTAACATATATTGTGAATAGCTGGGGCTCCAGCACCGACTCCTGCGGTAACCCACTAGTCACTGCCTACCATTCGGAAAAAGATTTGTTTATTCCTACTCTTTGTTTCATGCCTGCCAACCAGTTCTCTATCCATCTCAATACACTACCCCCAATCACATGCGCATTAATTTTACACACTAATCTCTTATGTGGGACTTTGTCAAAAGCCTTCTGGAAGTCCAAATAAACCACATCCACTGGCTCCCCCTCATCAACTCTACTAGTTACATCCTCAAAAAATTCCAGTAGATTTGTCAAGCATGATTTCCCTTTTGTAAATCCATGCTGACTCTGTCCAATTCTGCCACTGTTTTCCAAGTGCTCAGCTATTAAATCTTTTATAATGTACTCTAGAATTTTCCCCACTATCGATGTCAGGCTGACTGGCCTATAATTCCCCGTTTTCTCTCTGCCTCCCTTTTTAAATAGTGGGGTTACATTAGCTACCCTCCAATCTGTAGGAACTGTTCCAGAGTCTATAGAATCTCAGAAGATGACCACCAATGCATTCACCATTCCTAGGGCCACTTCCTTAAGTACCCTGGGATGTAGATTATCAGGTCCTAGGGATTTATCGGCCTTCAATCCCATCAATTTCCACAACACCATTTCGCTACTAATACTGATTTCTTTCAGTTCCTCCCTCTCAGTAAACCCTGTGTTCCCCAACATTTCTAATATAGTATTTGTGTCCTCCTTTGTGAAGACAGAACCAAAGTATGTATTTAGTTGGTCAGCTATTTCTTTGTTCCCTATTATAAATTCCCCTGTTTCTGACTGTAAGAGACCTACATTTGTCTTCACCAATCTTTTTCTCTTCACATACCTATAGAAACTTCTACTGTCGGTTTTTATGTTCCCCACAAGCTTACTCTCATACTCTATTTTCCTTCTTAATCAATCCCTTGGTCCTCCTTTGCTGAATTCTAAACTGCTCCCAATCTTCAGGCCTGTTGTTTTTTCTGGACAATTTCTATGCCTCTTCCTTGGATCTAATACTATCTTTAATTTCCCTTGTAAGCCATAGTTTGGCCAACTTTCCTGTTTTACTTTTGCGCCAGACAGCAATAAAGAATTGTTGCAGCTCATCCATGCACTCTTTGAATGTTTACCATTGCCTATCCACCATCATCCCTTTAAGTAACGTTTCCCAAACCATCATAGGCAACTCACACTTCATATCACCGCAATTTCCTTTATTAAGATTCAGGACACTAGTCTCAGAATCAACTATGCCACTTCTTGATGAAGAATTCTATCATATTATGGTCGCTCATCCCCAAGGGGCCTCGCACAACTAGATTGCCAATTATCACTTTCTCATTACACAATACCCAGTCCAGGATGGCCTGTTCTCTAGTTGATTCCTCAATGTACTGGTCGAGAAAAGCATCCTGTATATACTCCAGGAATTCCTCCTCTACAGTATTGTTACTAATTTGAACTGCACAATCTATAGGCATATTAAAGTCACCCATAATTACAAATGTTCCTTTACTGCTTGTGATTCTAATTTCCTGTTTAATGCCATTCCCAATATCATCACTACAGTTTGGGGGTCTATATACAACCCCCACTAACATGTTTTGCCCCTTAGTTTTTCTCAGCTCTACCCATATAGATTCCACATCGTCGGAGCTAATATCTTTCCTCACTATTGCGTTAATTTCCTCTTTAACCAGCAATGTAACTCCACCGCCTTTTCCTTTTTGTCTGTCCTTCCTAAATACTGAATACCCCTGGATGTTCAGTTCCCATCCCTGGTCACCCTGCAGTCATGTCTCCGTAATCCCGACTATATCATACCTGTTTACCTCTATTTGCGTGTTTAATTCATCCACTTTATTGCGAATGCTCCTCGCGTTAAGGCACAAAGCCTTAAGGTTTGTCTTTTTAACATTACTTGTCCCGTTCCCACTATTTTTCACTGAGGCCCTGTTTGGTTCTTGCCCTTGATTTCTCTGCCTATCACTTTTCTTATTCCCCTTTCTGTCTTTTGTTCTTGTCCTTGATTCCCCCTCTTCTGACTCCGTGCATAGGTTCCCATCCCACTGCCATTTTAGTTTAAACCATCCCAAACCACTCTAGCAAATATTCCCCCTAGGACATCAGTCCTGGTCCTGCCCAGGTGTGACCCATCCAGTTTGTACTGGTCCCACCTACCCCAGAACCAGTCCCAATGTCTCAGGAATCTCAAACCCTCGCCCTCACACCATCTCTTCAGGCATATATTCATCCAACATAATCTGCTATTTTTACTCTGATTAGCACGTGGCACTGGTAGTAATCCTGAGATCACCAGCTTTGAGGTCCTATTTTTCAACTTACTTCCTAACTCCCTATATTCTGCTTTTAAGACCTCATCCCCTTCTTTACCTATGTCATTTGTACCAATGTGTACCACGACCACTGGCTGTTCACCCTTCCCCTTCAGAATGTCCTGTAGCCACTCTGAGACATCCTTGACCCTAGCAGCAGAGAGGCAACATACCATCCTGGAGTCTAGTTTGCGGCCACAGGAACACCTATCTATTCCCCTTACAATTGAATCCCCTATAACTATTGCATTCCCACACATTTCACTCCTCCCCTGTGCAGCAGAACTAACTATGGTGCAATGAATTTGGCAGTTGTTGCTTTCCCCTGAGAGGCCATTAGCCTCAACATTATCCAAAATGGTATATCTGTTTTGCAGGGGAATAGCCACAGGAGATTCCTGCACTGCCTGGCTCGTCCTCTTGCTCTGCCTGGTGGTCACCCATTCCCTTCCTACCTGTGGACTCAGCTTGCGGTGTGACCACCTCTCTATATGTGCTATCCACAATGCTCTCCGCCTCGCAGATGGTCCACATTGTCCCCAGCTACTGTCCCAGCTCCGAAATCCGGGCTTACAGGAGCTGCAGCTGAAGACACTTCCCACATACATGCTGGCCCCAGACACAGGAAATGTTCCTGGCTTCCCACATAAAGCAGGAGGAGCACACCACGGCTTTGAGCTCTCTTGCCATGACTTATCCCTTTAAATTAAATGAACCCTTTTGGAAGATACTTAATATCAAATAATATTAATTACTCTAGGGCCCTTCTTCCCTGCTCCTCGTTGTTACAGAATATAGCCCTTACAAACGATGCACCACAAAATAAGACCTTAAAAACCATAAGCGATAAAAGTAGTAAATACTTACCCGACCATACTCACGGTACTCAAAGGATCACTCAACTCCCTCAGTCACCAAACTTCAACTTAAGCACTCTACTGCAGCCCAAAGCAGCTCTCCAGTATTTAAAAGATAGCTGGATCTGCAACTGAAATGCTGTAACCTGGAAGGCTTTGGACCAGGTGATAGAAAGTGGAATTAAAATAAGCGGCTTTTTTCCTTTTTCTCCTTCTGGCCTGCACAGACACAATGGGCTAAATGGCCTCTTTCTGCACCGTTGCTTTTCTTTGGTTCTATCATTCTATGGTGAATGGATGGGATTGCATTAGAAGCAGTTCAGAGAAGGATCACTCAGTTGATTCCTGGGATGAAGGGGCTATCTTATGAGGAAAGGTTGAGCAGGCTGGGCCTGTAACCATGACAGTCTAGAAGAATGAGAGGTGACCTGCTTGAAACATATAAGATCCTGAGGGAAACTGATAGGGTGGATGCTGAGAGGATGTTTGTCCATTTAGGACAGACTAGAACTAGGAAACACTTTCAAAAATAAGGGGTCTCCCAGTTAAGATGGAGTTGAGGAGAATTTTTTTCTCTCAGAGGGTCATTGTTCTGAGGAATTAGTTTCTTCAGAGAAGTGGAAGCAGGGTCATTAAATATTTATAAAGCTGAGTTAGATAGCTTCTTGACTGACAAGGGAATCAAAGGGTGTTATGGGAAGAGAAGAAACTAGAGTTGAGGCCACAGTCAGGTCAGCCATGGTCTTATCAAAAGTTGGAGCAGGCTCGAGGGGCAGAATGGCCTGCTCCTGAAAGTTGACAGAGTTAAAAAATGTGAAGTTAGTAAACCTAAGAGAGAATGTGAAACATATGCTTCTAAGTACTGAGAAAAGTACAATTGCAGCAAATAGCAGAGAAAAGTTACTGTAGTTGCCGGGTGAAAAATATAAGAAGAAGGTAACGGGCTGGATTTTACAGCGGCATGGGGTGGAGGCAGGAGGGGGAATGTGTGGAGTATGTATTGCTCAAGTCCCCGTTGGAAAAGTTGGTCGTGAGCTGACCAACTTTAAAAAAGTGCCCCACAGATGTATTATGCTGTGGACTGCCTTAAGCTCAGCATGGGACATCTGAGCCTCACTGGAAGGAAGTCCCACCATCTCGAGCCACCGGCCAACTTCATTAGCACTGTTCAATGTCACTCAAAGCAAAGTTATATAATTCTGGAGCCAATAATCAGATGGTGGCGTCCAATATTCTTCAGCACATCAGGTATCCATTGCATGAAAAATTAGGCATAATGCATTGTAATTTTCATATCCACATTCTCAGAATTGCCTAGCGATTACAGGACATAATCAGGCTGGTTGACCCACCCAGCTCACGTTGGTCCTCCACATGAGGATAAGCACCAAATGTTCTGACAACATTATTCAGCTGCCACCTATTTGAATAAATATCAGAGGCCTAATCAGCCTTGTGCACAGCTTATCATATTCTATGTGAATGAACTGAAGAGCTAAGAAATATGCAATATAGGACAAGTAAATGCTAAATGCTTCACAATGCGCCTATGTGTCAAAAAACGTAATATTAGGTTACAGGAGTGAAATTGTATCAGATAAATTTCCTTTAGGGAGGTTTGTGGCACAGGGGTAGCATCTGTGCCTCAGAGCCATAAGCTTTGAGTTCAAGTCAAACAGTTTGAGTGTTAACAACATACGCCGATGGCAGGTGATAAGAGTTGGCGAGATTTCTGGTCAGCCATGTGTCTGCAGAAGGCAAAGTCAAACCACTGCAGTATCTTGCTAAGCAGAACCATGGACCAAGAAGTTCCCCACTCACTCAACCTATCTATGTCTCCTTGCAGATTCCTTATGTCCTCATCACAACATGCCCTCCCACCTATTTTTGTATCTTCAGCTAATTTGGATACATTACACTCTGCCCCCTCCTCCAAGTCACTAATAAAGATAGTCAGGGCATGGTACCTGAAGAAGAAATCTCCTTTTCTAATTTACTAACCTCATTTCTGTGAGCAAAGCATTTGCCAGGGAGACAGTACAGCCAAAATCACAGCAAAAAAAAACAAAAGGGAAAAAACCAAGAAACAGCAAAATTAAAAAATCCCAGGGGTTTGGAAACTCAGTTAGAAGTTCTCTTTCTGTTCAGAAAATGCTATCAATTTTAAAAATACATTTTGGATAAATTACAGTTTTATTGCTGGGGAAGGGTGGTCGAACGCAGCGCATCCATTCAAACCAGAAAATAAGCAAAGGAAGTATCATGCATGTCCTCAAGCCATCTCAAAATACTTGACAATCAATAGATTACACTTAAAGTGCAGTCACTGCAGCAAAGCACTGCAGATAATTTGAACAGAGAGGGCACACAAAGCAAAAATGAGCTGAATGATCAGTTAAACTCTTCTTAATTGAGCGAGAAATATGAAACAGCAGGTGGCTGTCCTTCTTCAGGTAATACTATGGGATTATTTATGCAAACGGGCCTGGATATCACGCCACATAAAAAAAAAACTACCTCTGCCAACGTAACACTGAAGTGCCAAGTCAATAATGGTACTTGAATCCACAACTGACAGCCTCAAAGGCACGAACGCTACTAAATAAGCCAAGTTCAAACTTCTAGTGACAATTGACATTCCTTAAGCAACTGGGTTAAAAGAAGAGGCAAAGAACAAGTGGCAAATTCAAGGATGCATAAAACATATGCCATTGTGGAATTGTTGCTGGATACATACCAATACACAGTGGAGGTGGATAGTTCCATCGGCGGACTGTTCCAGGCATGCAAGAAATATGTGACTGTCCCTATAAGAATAAACAGGAGTCTTTAAGTTACTATTCACTGAAATATACAAAGACCCCTTTTGCTCCATAATCCCCCAGATCCCTATATTACTACATTGATTAATTACCTGCAATTGGTAACCTGGTTCACATCGAAAGGACACAACATCATTGATTAGATATCTCTCACCAGTCTTCACACTATTTGCAGGGACCAATGGTTCTGGACAACTAGTCAGCCCCACAGCTACAAAATAGAGAAAGAGGACAATTATTGAAGGACATGTCAGTTCTAACAATGATAACAATATGAAGTTCTGGCACAATTGTCATAGCTTCAGTTCCAATTAGTACTGTAACTCCATGTCATATTGGTAGGTATAGTTTCCAATATATTTTGGTGGTGTAACCAGTGGTTATGGAATGGTTCCCCACTTCAACCTCACTCATCGCTGGCAAGGCCAGCACTTGTTGTCCATCTCTAATTGCCCTTGAACTGTGTGGCCTATTAGGCCATTAGAAGGCAATTAAGAGTCAACCACGTTGCTGTGGATCTGGATCACAGGTAGGCTCGACCAGGTAAGGATTTCCTTCTCAAAAGGACATCAGTGAACTAAATGGGTTTTTATGATGATCAATGATAGCTTCATAGTCACCATGACTGAGACTAGCTTTCAATTCCAGATTTTAAAAATTGAAAAATTATAACTGAATTTAAACTCCACCAACACCATGTTGGGATTTGAACTCCTGTCCCCAAAGCATTAGCCTCGGTCTCTAGATTACTAGTCAAGTGACATAACCACTTCACTGCCATCTCCCTGATGCACTCTGACACAGATGTACTCTGACCTCAAGACTGACTTAATTGTTTTCATTGTCATTAGCTCCAGCATGTTCCATGCAACCAGCCATAGTCACGGTGCACATACTGTTCTAATGAGGGGAGAAGCTTTGACAAGCTGTTTTATTTCCTCCATTCATGGACGAATGGCAGACACTGAGGATTGTGATTGTGTGATATAATAAAAAAAGGCAAATCAATTCAACTGTGAGGATGAAATGGTATAATGAGTGAACATGGTAGATTTGTCATATTACAGACATTACAGGAATGTTCTTCTTGATTATCATTTGTACTACAACAGAATTTCTTCCAAATTCTTTTCAACTGCTTCCATTTTCCTCAACTGCTTTCTGGCAACATAACTATTGGGAAGTCAAATATCAAAATATTATCATTTTTGGGAAGCAAGGGTTCAGGAAGCATTCGTAATTTCTGAGGAAACTTTACATTAATTGCAGTGTTGTGAGTGATGGTTTACAGATAAAAATTGGAGTAATGATGTCATTTTGGGACTATTACCCACAATATACTGGATGAAGGCGAAACAATGTCATCTCCCTTGTGAAATGCTGCCAGCTGTCTCTCTCCGCATCACAACATATGTTACGGATACTTGTCAGAGAATTTTATTCATGTTGCTCCTCAGGGTATAGAAGATAAAGTAAAATTTGCCTCAGTAAAATACTTAGTGGCAGCAAAGGAGAGAGTAAAGCAGGACAGTAAAGAAAGCTTCAATATTCCTTTGCAGCAGCACAGTCCACCAGCATAATGCCATAAACTAGTTAATTAACTATGATTTTGGAACTCAAGCTATTATAAATATTTAACACGTAATAATTTTTAAAAATCCATTTCTGAAATAAATATCTATTGTTACTCAACAAAATGACAGTCAGAAATTGAAAGAAACAGAATTTGGTTTTCATTAGGTGATTTCCAGCTTGTTTTTCCTTTAAAAATGAGAATTCTACAGGACACAGAACAATTCTCTGGGTTCCCAAGAGTCTGGGCATATATAGTACACAAGTACTGTACAGACTACTGAACATAGTCGTGATCTCCTGACAGACAAGTTTATTAGCAAGTGTGGGAAGGGAGTTCAGTTATGTTTTTGGTTGATATTCCATGCTCACAGTCAAAATTAAATGGAAGTGGATAGCATTAAACAGCTGATACCTCTGATAAACCCTGCTCAAGGTTTGATTTGTTCAGGGATCTCATCCTTTTTTTGGTTAAATTTGCAATTAAAACTTGATTTAAATGTTTCCAGTTCACTTAAACTGTTGGTGACAACTTCTAAATATTCAGACCTATTTCAGTTCCTTTTAGTGTAGATCTTTGCGAGCTGTTGTTTGTGTATGCTGAAGTGTGTCATTCCCATATCTAACTAGCTGTTGCCAACCATGTTGTTTACTTGAACCAATTAATAATGCATACAGGTTGCCAGGATGTAGCAGTGGAGAGAACTGCAGGGGTAGGTGAAGCAAGGCCCTGGAGGGTACAGCAAACATGGGCAAGGAATGTGGCTTGACCTGCTCAGAGATGATTGAAGATTAGGCTAATAAATAACCAAGACTGACTGCAAACCAGCACATGGGATGCAGAGTTCTGTTAAATTTTATGTAGGAAGAGGTATAGGAGGGAGTTGTAGAAGTCTGGAAGTTAAAAAAAAATGGATAAAGGTTTAATTAATGTTGATGTTATTGCGGATATGGAAGTAGTTGTGATGTATATACATCATGATAGATATAGGGTCTGAACCTTAGCTAAAAGTTGAACACGGTGTTGAGACTGTACACTATTAGGTTCAGCCTTAATGGGCAGCTGTAAAGGGGATGGAATCAGAGGCAAGGGTACAGAATTTGTAATCTGTGCCAAGGCAGTGGAAGGGAGGATGCCAGGGAAAGAAGTACAAAAACAAAGTGAAAGGAAACTCAATGTTGAGACACAGGACGATGAAGCAGTGCAGCAAAGTAGCCAGTTTGATGTATGAATTAGACATGAATGGATCCTGTACAGAATTTCAGAGGACTTTGCCCAGGGTAAAGCAGTGCACCTTGTTTATCAGGTATTAAAAAATGATTCCTCAATGGTATGGATATTTTTTGAATACTGTTCAGTAGGCCCTGTACACTTGGGAGCATTAGCACCCAGGAAATGTTCTGTGCTCTGATAAGTTGATGCCTCTTTTGAGCATGCTGCCTCTGTAACTTAGTTGATGTGTTAGATAGCTGATTAATCGAGTGATCCAGGGTATATTGTGAATCTGGGAATGTAGAATTTTAATGTGTGCCAATTGGAAGAACTTTCCACAGATAGGTCTGCTCTTCAGCCCAAAAGAGCTGGAATTGTCATGTGGCAACCCATGTGATCAGGAGAGTTGAACACAGGTCTTCCCTGAGAAGCCAAAGAAAGGACTGTATGGGTCAGTTAATGCCAACTCTGAGGTAAGAATAGTGGGTACATAAGGGGTTGTATTTAATCAAAGTGGTGGGGGTCTCACCCACCAGCCACCGAGCCAGCAAGAGCTCCATGTTACCTCCTTTGGAGAAGGCCCACCAAATTAACTGATTCTCAGACACTTAAGTGGCCAACAGCCAAGGACCCTGGGGGTGGAAATACTTCCCTCTTAAGAGCCACTGACCAACCAGGGGCTGGCAGCTGTCAACTGCAGGCAACTCCCAGCAATGTATCCATCAGAGGCCCAGGGTCGACGAGGGACCCAGGCCATTGTTGAGTGAGGGCAGGTAGGGGGGCACGGGGTGGGGGTCATGGGAGAGGGGAAGGGAATCAGCAGAAAGGGTAGATGTCCTGCTATTATACTGTTAGAATGCCTTGGACTTATTTACTGTACATGACATAAGGCATTAATTGCTTATAAGGGACTTGGTAAACACATTCTGGGTTCATGTATTAAGGCTAGGCACATAAGAATAGTCATATCTAGGTATAAGGTTTGAAGACATCAGAGCTGTGTGTGCTCTGCTTAAAGCAAACGTGAAACTAAGACTGGGTTACATGATACATTTTCCTTCTAGTGATGTCATGCTGAAATCCCTTCAAGCCATATTGCAACATCCTCCTTTCCTTTAGAAGATGCTTTCCCCTCTTCCAAAGAAGTATAACTATTTACAATACATGTTCATGTTTAGTTGCTATTACATAAGTATATAGAACTAATGAATCTATGAGCCTTTAAAGTGTAAAGATAATCTTCTGGTATGCCCAGATCTTGTGATGGTAACCTTGTCTGGTGGTTTCTTTAATTGTTCACAGTGATTTGTGGGATTGTCATTCTTTGATGTTGTTCCTGGTAGAACTATATGGTGGTTGAGGATCTGGAATGGATGTGATTTGTCCTTGGTTACACCTCATGGTTGTGCTTTTGGGTGCAATGTCTTCATAGGATCTGGGACTGAACAAATCCTTGTCACCTCAGCTGGTTCCCAAATACCTTCTGTGGGATCCTGGATCTGAACATGTTGTCCAACTGCAAACTTGGCAATCTGCGCCTGTATTTTTATTGTGCACATTTTAGTTTTCTCTTGTAGTTTTACAAGGTGCTTTCTAATTTCCAAGGTTAAAATAGGTGAGAGTCGGTAAATTGGTATGCACTGGTCTACCAAACATGAGCTCTGCTGGTGATGGAATAGTTGCATTTAACAGTGCAACTCTCAGGCATAACACCGCAACGTGTAAACTTTGCTTGGCCTGTCTACATTTGAGAATTAGAGATTTCACCATGCAAATCATTTGTTCAGGTAGGTGGTTAGATCTAAGTAATGAGGAGAAGAAGTAGTGTGACCAATATTCCACTTCTTACACACATCTATAATGGCTTAACAATGGACTGCAAATTGTTATCTGTAATGATCTGTCTAGGCACACCAAATAAATTGAAAATAGCACTTAGAGTGCACAACCGTTGAATAATTGGGCACTTGATAAAGTAGTTGGTGATCAGATGAAGTCAGTGCCATGAACATGAAAGGTCGGATGCAATTTTGCACCAAGAATGGGTAGGAACTTCATATGGAAACAATGGCACTTTGTGCTGACTTGCTAAACACACTTGACATGCTCGCACTCTTGATGATGACTTCAATGTTATTGTTCATGCCCAGCCAAAAGAATGTTTCTTTTGCAACTCTCCTCATCAGATCTATGCCCATGTGTGAGTGATGAAGTTGTTGAAGAATAACATCAGATCACAAAGGTTCCAGTATGAAGACCTGCCTACCTTTAAAAATGTCTCCCCAGGAGGTGCCTTGTTCCTCCCGATAAGGTCAAAATGGTCTCACATATTTGTGGACATGCTAAAATGAATCAGGCCATAATTTGATGATGGCTTTCCACAGTTTATGTAGTGTGGAACCTTTTGCTGCTTCTTCTTGTAGCTACCGAAATTTGCATTGGGCAAAATGTACCAGATCATTTTGGAGAACATGTTCAAGTTCAAGGTCAATGAAGTCAATTTGTGGATCTAAGGATACATCTTCTGTTTTCGCTGGGTTGGGCAATCTGTTAAGTGTATCTGATGTGATCATCAAATTACCTGGTTTGTACCTAATCTCACGGTTGTAACCTTGAATCTTCAAGGTGTTGCAATCTTGGTGGTGCAGTGGTCACTGTTTTTTGCCAAATCATCTACCGTGGCTTGTGGTTTGTCTCAACAGCAAATCATTTGCCAAAGAGATAGGTATGAAAATGGAAAATCCCAAAGATTAAAACTAATGTTTCCTGCTCGATGTTGGAGTAGTTGGATTGTGTTACAGAGAGAAATTTTGAAGCAAATGTAACTGGTTTGCATTTTTGTAGATCTTTTTGTGAGGCATCTATCTCCAGGGTAGTTGTCTCCCTAGGATCATAAAATTGCAGTGTTGATGTTTCTGATAATGACTATTTCAGAGTCTTGAAGAGGTATTAGTGGGTCTTCATGCCACAGGAAAGGTGCAAGCTTTCTCAATAATTCCCTTAGCGATGAAAATTTTTGAGCAAAATTGAAAATGTATGGAGATAAGAAATTTAAGAGACCTAGACATCTTCAAAGATTATGCTTATCTTGAGAAGTTGATGGCCTTAAAATCCTTTATTTTACTTGGACACGTGCCAACACTGGAATAAATAGAACCGAAGAAATTGATCTACTGTATCTCGATGCTGTTTTTCAGACTGTTGAACACAAATCATTCATTACCGGCTGCTTGCATTAATAAGTACAGATTATGGTCATGTTCTTGCTTTCCACAACAAATACGTCATCCATAATATAGATGCAGCCTGGTACACTGCAAGTAATGCAGTCTCTGTGAGCTTGAAAGAGATCCTGGCTGACAGGTAACCCAAAAGGAATTTGTTGAAAATAGTATCACCTGAATGGGGTGTGAAATGTAGTAATCTCTTGGAACTTACTCACGAGATGTACTGACCAGTACCCATGCTTGGCATCAAGTTTTGAGAAAAAAATTGTATTTGCAAATCTTAGATTTAAATCTTCTAATGTGGGTCCTTTGAAAGGGCTATGTTTCAAAACTGCATTTAAATGTCATAGATCAAGGCATATTCTCAATGACCTGTCCTTTTTTCTAACACATGTGATTGAGCTACAATAGTCTGTGTGCTCCTGTACTCTTCTAATGATTTAGTCTCTCTCTCCTTTGTCTAGCTTGACCTTCAATTTATCTTGTATGTGAATGTTGCACTTACATGGTGGATCAATTGATGGACTTGCATGCGCCTGCAAGAGTAATGTTGCAGCCCCTTGAAACTGACAATTTTGTCAAAACATTCCAGATATTTCAATGTTAGGTCATGAACTGAGATAATAGTAGTAGTTTCTGAGGTTGATCTTCCTTATGATGTCCATACACTGTTACCAGTGTGAGGTCCCGGCATGCTAGTAGACCTGCAATTGCTGGGCCTTTAATTACCATGACATAGGATACCTATGACACTCAGGAGGATTGATTGTGCTGGCACTCCAGGTCTATGGATCCTGCACATGGAATCAGTGTATTTTGAAACTTTTCACAGCAGTAAGTTTCGCCATGGCCTGCCTTTTACAAATTTGCAGAGGTAGTATGTTGACACCTGTCCCTGTGTCAATCTTGGCTAATAACAAATAGTTACCAACTTTCTTAGGACAGATAATTTGAACCTTGGCAAACACTTCAAATAGTGTAATGGCATCTATGTTTTCCATGAGGTTGATAGTGTGAAACGTGTTCACCACTCTTTGACTTTTTCAGGTTCATCACTCAACTCATTTATTTGCTTCTGATGGGTTATTGGATGGTCATTCTTATTGCTTGATGGCACCTATTGTGTATGGTCTGTTTGGATCAGTGCACAGCTCTTTACAGCTGCATCAGCCTTTGCTCTGGTGCACTGCTACTGCCAATGGCCCTTCCTGCCATATCCCTGGAAAATTAATGAAAAGCTGGGTATTTCTTTGGTGCACGGAGAAGTCCACACCTTCCTCATGTCTTGCTAGGTTTGGGTGTTCTAGTGAGTGCGCCAAAAGTTGGGGTTGTGCTTAGCTCATGTAAGCTTTGTCGACCTGCGAGGATCACTTCATACTCAAGCCCATCATTGAATAGCTCTTAGATGTTCAATGTTTTGGGCTTGTTTAGTAGATCTTTCTGGAACGCTTCCATGGGAGCAGATGCGATCACCAACTCAATAATTCTGTCTGTTCATTCTGCGTTTGAAAAATTACAAAACTTACCCTTTCGCTGCATCTGAGGATGAAGTGGTCTATAGATTCTGCACGCTGTTGTTGAAATGACATGAATTCTACTCGATGAATACAGATGTTCAACCTGATTCTGAACTGGTCTTCCTATGTGGTCCATATCTTTTGGGGATCCTTTACCTCTTCTGACATGTTCAGCCTGTGTACACATTCATTTCCAATTGCAAGGCAAATTTTTATGGTTTGCTTGTCTGGTTCAGACAATCCTGAATCAAGAAACCATAGCTCTGTACGTTGTTTAAACATTTTGAATTTGGGTCAGCTGCATCCCAATTCAAACTGGGTCATTTTTCAGACATTCTGACAATGTCCCTTTGACCTTCCTTCTTCTGCAGTGCCTGTGATAAGTGTCTCTGTAGCTGCTTTCACCTGTTTTCCAAAGCTCCACCACAAAGATGAATTGTGGTGAGAACTCACCACGTAGTAATGGCGTCTTTGATTTTTATTCAATTTATTGTTCAGGAACTCCTGAAGCTACACTTCGCAACCTTCTCTGGCCCAATTTTTAAGATGATTCTTTTGTCTGTTTGACTCTCCTTTGCTTGCTATCGATCCAGCCCACAGCCTGGTCACTCAGCTTTCCCAACTGAGCTAACCCAGTGCTGGTCCCCTCAGTGCGCTGTCCCACTCATGGAACTGACAGGCTATGCGCTGCATTCAAACCACGAGTGGTCAGCTTGCTTACCGCCAATTTACTTGAGCACTAGGTCAGCGCTGTGTCTCCAAAACTTCTCTTCACAGTCAGGACACTGCATTTTCAACACTCTCTGATACTGTGTCTTTGTTGCAGTCTGACCAAGACATTGAGGTCTTCTCGTGCCACATAGCACAACCTAAGGCTGCTCAATATATTGTACCTATACTTAATCTTGCTACCATCTGTCTCACCAATGCTGATCACCATTGGTTATTATAATGATATGATACCCTGGGCTTATTTACTGTACAAGATACAGGGAACCAATCACTCATAAGGGATTGGTTAAGCATGGTGTGGGTTCATTTATTACGACTAGAAAGATGAGAACAATTATATGTAAGTATAAAGCTTGAAGACATCAAAGCTGTGTGCGTGCTCTGCACAAACCAAAAGTGAAATTATGACTGGATCACATGACATATTTCCCTTTTATTGATGTCATGCTGATATCCCTTAAAGGCATTTTACAACAGGGGGTCAGCTCTCAGCAGGCCTCCTCTTCCCAATGTTAGTCTCTCAATCCAGGCACTGAGTGCCTGACAATGAGGAACCCCCCCACCAACCCCCAGGAGCCCGCAAGCAAACAATTCAGAGTTTGTTTCTCAGGCTCTCCACGTGGCAAGTGCCCTTAATACCAGCACCAATGGGATGAGGCCCTAATGTGGGAATTAATTGCCCACTTCAGGGCCTCAATTGGCGGTGTGGCAGGAAGGCTCATTGATTAATCAGAATAAAGCAGGAAGGTGACACAGTCCCCAGATGGCACCCTCCACTCAATTAAATGCCTCCAAACTCACCCTGGGGGATGACAATTCATTCTACCTAAGATGTGAAGTATAGTCACACCTGCCTGTCCTTTGCCTTCAGAAGTACCCCCTCCTCCTCCAAATGTAAGAACATCATTGGAACTCCCAAAGGAATTCCCATTTTCACCATCTTGGATATTGCACTGAACTAGCAACTTTAAAAAATGGATCGAAAAATGGAAATTTTTTTTTAGGAGATTCAATGATCCTATAGCATGTGTAGCACATGTCGTGGGATTAGAAAATCACAGGAATAGCCTTCTGCCCATTCTGCAGCAGAATCTCATAGATGGGTTGAGATAATTTCCACAACTTGACATTTTGCAATATGGTTAGAAATTAGCCTTAAAATACTTGAAGTTGACAGACAATGTTTAAAGTGATGGGTATGTGATCAACCTGTCAGGCAACTTGGATTTCAGTTAGTACCCAGACACATGGCAGCTAGATTCTGTTACAGTGGCTTGTGGTGTGATGCTCTTGGCAAATGTAAGGGTCACAAGGCTTCCAGTTGTACATCATATCTTGAATGTGTGCCTTACTGAGGTATGGTTACATATATTGCAACGGAAGGGCTATAACTATATGGGGAATTGGCAGCAGAAAGCTGTCAATGTGGAACAGATGGACAAACAACATTTTGCAGCACACTGCCTTTGTCCATCTATTCAACACATGGTACCCTGTCAGTTAATCTTACAGTGACAAATTCCTTAAAGTGTGTTGTACTCTCTTGCATCTATCCCCAAAACATACAGGTAGCATACTCGTCAATAAGTGGTCACCACCACTTCCAGGAATCACAGAATTTTAATGGCACAGAAGGAGGCCATTCAGCCCATTGTGTCCGCATCGGCTCTTCAAATGAGCATTATGATCTAGTGCCATCGTCCTACCTTTTCCCCAGCACATTGCTTGTATTCAAATAATCATCCAATGCCCTCTTTAATGCCTCCACCACACTTCAGGCAGTGCATTGCAGACCTGAACAATTCGCTTTTTCACACAAAAGGATCGTGAAGCTTTTTCCCCTGAAGTGTTATTGCGCAGAGCCACATGCAAGTGAGTATAGAAATAGGAGGATAAGGTAAATGAATGTGTGGCTGGAAGGATGGTGCATGAGGGGGGACTTTAGATTCCTGCGACACTGCGACTGGCTCTGGGGGAGATGGCACCTGTACAAGCCGAATGGGTTGCACCTGAACAGAGCCAGGACTAAGTTCCTTGCAGGTCGCTTTGCTAGTGCTGCTTGGGAGGGTTTTAAACTAAGTCAGCAGGGTGTGGGAACAAGGGGGCAATATAAAAGAGGAATACCAGAGTGCACAATATACTGGAAGAGACAGATAGCACTAGTATTGAGAATAGTATTAATAGGTGGAGTCAAGGTAAGGAAGAAAGTAATGAAGTCTAAGTCAGGGTTACTGTTCCTGTATATAAATGCACGGAGTATAATAAATAAGATTGGGGAATTACAGGTGCAGATTGCGATATGGAACTATGGTGTTATGGTGATAACAGAGACCTGTCTCAAGGAAGGGCAGGATTGGGTGTTAAATCTTCCTGGGTACAAGGTGTTCAGTAAAGATAGGAAAGGCAGGGAAGGAGGAGAGGTGGCTGTATTGGTTAAGGAGAGCATTGCAGTGCTGGAGAAGGAGGAAGTCTCAGAGGGTTCAAGGACAGAATCAACTTGCCTACAGATAAGGATCAAAAAGGATGCAATTACATTGCTCGGTTTAGTCTATAGGCCGCCAACTAGTGGGAAGGATGTAGAGGAACAAATCTATAGGGAAATTACAAAGAGATGCAAACATTATAGAATTGTTATAATGGGTGTTTTTAATTACTTGAATGTAGACTGGGACTATGGTCATGTTAAGGGCAGAGAGGGGAAAGGGTTCCTAGAGTGTGTTCAGGAGAATTTTCTACAGCAGTATGTGCCCAGTCCAACAAGAAAGAATGAACTGTTGGACCTGGTTCTTGGAAATGAGGTGGGTCAAGTCGATCAAGTGTCAGTGGGGGAATATTTAGGTGATAGTGATCTTGTTCATAAGGTTTATGATGATGGTAGAAAAGGACAATATGCAATCCAGAGTCAGCATAATTTACTAGGGAGAGCTGACTTCAATGGGGCAAGATTGGAGCTGGGGCAGACAGACTGGAGCCAAAGATTGGCAGGAAAAAATGTAGCTGAACAATGGGCTACCTTCAAAAAAAATGGTTCAAGCACAGTCAATGTATATTCCCTCAAAAGGGAAAGGTAAGGCAAACAAATACAAAGCTCCCTGGATGAAAAAGGAAATTGAAATTACGATAAAGAAGAAAAAGTGTGCTTACATTAGATGTGAGGGAGAAAATACAATTGAGAACCAAGAGGAATACAGTAGGTTCAGAGGGGAGGTGAAAAACCATATTAGAGTAGCGAACAGGGATCATGAGAAAAGAATGGCACACAACATAAAGGGAAATCCCAAAGTCTTCTATAGGTACATAAATAGTAAAAGGTGGTAAAAGGATGAGTAGGGCCGACTAAGGACGAAAAAGGGGATTTAACCATGGAGGCAGGGGGCATGGCTGAGGTGTTAAATGAATACTTTGCATCTGTCTTTACCAAGGAAGCAGATGCTATCGAAGCCACAATGACAGAGGAGGAAACTCTGTCACTAGAAGGGTTCAAAATTGATAAGGAGGAAATGTTGGATAAAGTGATGGTTGACAAAGTTGACAAGGCACCAGGACCAGATGAGATCCAAGGATACTGAAGGAAGTGAGAATAGAAATTGCAAGGGCACTGGCCATAATCTTTCAGTCTTCCCTAGACTCAGGGCAGATGCCAGAGGACTGGAGAATTGCAAACATTACGCCCTTGTTCAAAAAAGGTTGTAAGGATAAGCCCAGCAATTACAGACCAGTCAGTTGAACTTCAGTGGTGGGGAAGCTTCTAGAAACAATTATTCAGGATAGAATTAGTAGTCACATGAAAAAATGTGGGTTGATTAGGAAGAACCAGCATGGATTTCTAAAGGGGAAATCGTGTTTAACTAACTTGATGGAGTTTTTTGAAGAGGTAACAGAGAGGGTTGATGAGCATAATGCTGTTGATGTGCTGTACATAAACTTTCAAATGTCATTCAATACAGTGTCACAACAACAGAGTTGTGAGAAAAGTTATAGCTCATGGAGTAAAATAGACAGTGGCAATGTGGATACAAAATTGGTTGAGTAACGGGAAACAGAGAGTAATGGTCAATGGATATTTTTCGGGCTGGAGGAAGGTTTGTAGTGGTCAGTATTGGAATCCTTGTTTTCCTGATATATATTAATGTTCTATTTCTTGGTGTGCAGGGGACAATTTCAAAGTTTGCCGATGATACAAAACTTGGAAGCATTGTAAACTGTGAGGAGGACAGTATAGAACTTCAAAAGGACAAAGACAAATTGGTGGAGTGGGTAGATAGGTGGCAGATGAAGTTCAACGTGGAGAAGTGTGAGGTGGTGCATTTTGGTAGGAAGAACATCGAGAGACAATATAAAATAAAATTCTTAAAAGAGTGCAGGAGCAGAGGGACCTGGGTGTAAATGTGCAAAGATCACTGAAGGAGACAGGATAGGGGGAGGGAGCACTTAACGAAGCACATAGTATCCTGGGCCTTATTAATAGGGGCAAAGAGTACAACAGCAAGAGCAATGAGGCTATGCTGAACTTAGTTAAGACACTAGTAAGACCTCAGCTGAAAGTATTGTGTAAAGTTCTTAGCGCTACACTGTAGGAAGGATGTTCTCCTTGGAGAGGAGAAGGCCAAGAGGAGATTTGATAGGCATGTCCAATTTCATGAGGGGACTGGTTAGACTAGATTAGGAAAAACTGTTCCCACTTTGTAAAATGGGAGGACACAGATTTAAAGTCATTTGCAAAAGAAGCAAATGTAATGTGAAAAGAAACTTTTTCGCACAGCGAGTGGTTTGAGGCTGGAATGCACTGCCTGCAAGTATGGTGGCGGCAACTACAACTGAGGCATTCAAGAGGGCATTGGGTGATTATTTGAATAGAACAATATGCAAGGGCGTGGGGAAAAGGCAGGAGAATGGCATGAAGTCATAATGCTCATTTGGAGAGCCGGTGTAGACATGATGGGCCAAATGGCCTCCTTCTGTGTCGTAACAATTCTGTGATTCTGGCACCACATCCCCTGCATCCACAACATGGAGCACAGTCACTCTGCCAACCATCCAACAGGAAGGTAACAGAAAGGATTGTAACACATCAACCCCCTATTCATGCCACCATTTTGAGCTTCCTTTCACCCTTCCTCCGATTCACCAATATTGGCAAAGGCTGAAAATTTAATATTCATCTTAAGGCCTTATAAAGCTGAAATAATATTTTCTCCCATATACAGTAACTTACATTTAAGTCTGCACAAGCCTTTAAATCTGAGTTGCCAGTCAGATTTTGCTAATCCCAATTTAGTATTGCTGTCAGTCGAAGGCCAGAGTGTAGGAAGAACTGCTCCTAATTATTCAAATAAGCAACCACACAAATTGGATTTAATGCCATCATGTGCTGTGTGCTACCCTTGGTCAGGTAGCCAACCAGTCCTTCCTATCAAATTTGGCTGATCTTGCAAGTTGAATTTGTTATCCTTACTACCTCTCTGAATAAAACTGACAATTTAAAACTAATTAGTATTTAATTATGGAAAAGCACTTAGAATCCTTATAACCATTAGGAAAAGGAAATTTAATGATAAGAATTCAATGCATTTTCAAATAATCCAAACTTCCAAATTTGAGAATCAAAAGCTAGGCTTCCAAAGTTGAAGATCAAATTCAGATTTAGACTTCACCTAATGTGTTCAAATCCATAGCCTCTCACTTTATTCGCTTATATTGTAAATCATGAATCGTGAGGAAACCGAGGTAGCATTCATCAAATCCATGTCTGTCTTTTTCACTTGTCAATCTGCATGTTCTAATAGCTTGTGCCATCTAAATTTTCTGCACTTCCACAACCATTTTTATCTCATTAATTTTATAACTTAATAAAATAATAATGAATTTATTCAACACATGCAGCTTGAATAATGAGGGCAGCTCAATTCTGAAAGCTGTCCTGATCAAAACCTGAATGGCAGTGCACTTCCAGGAACAAGTTTGCTTAAGGATGCAGCATGGGTATAATGCTCAGCAGTAATTTCTGAATGTTTATTTAAATGTCATTTTAATCCAGGGTACCACATCTTTCATAAATGAGGATGAGAATCTGCCACAATTGTCAACAGTGTCGTTCATTTTATATTGTGTATGCAACATATGTCACAGCCAGCACTCATCGAGAAACTGGCTGGTTTAATTTGCGCAAGCTATCAGGGTAAATGTATAGGAGAAAATCATTTTCATTTCAGATCAAGTTATCTTTCTGTAACACAATGACAGTGACACAGTTTCAGGTTTGCTGGCATCAGACAGCAAGAAAAGTTGAGTAGAAAAACCAGGAACTCTTCACTAAAACTAGCAGCAAGCTTTGACACCCAAGAACCTTTATATACAATAAAACACATAACAAGCAAATAATGGAGGGTAGCAGCAAGTTGCATGGTACCCCACAGGCTTGCAGGGTTCCACCAAGGCACATGGTACCCGAAAGATGCAGCTAATCACCAGGACTGAGAAAAGCCCATGAGGTAAATCAAGAAGGGGCAAGTGACATTAGGTTTAAGATTCACAAAAATCTACATCTTGAGTTTAGCTTGTGTGTTTTCCTTTTGTTTAAGCCTTAGCCACCAGCTGATGATTCTTACTTTTATATTCCAGATGGAACCCAGCTGCAGAAACACTGATGTCAGAGTAAAAATGCAAATACAGTTGATTGGAGCTGCTGTTCAACAAAGCAGGGACTGTGGTACCTGTAAGACATGAATCAGAGAAAAAACTGGGAGAGATCACCAGGCCTCTGAGCAGATTGCTTCACCATAGGCATTACAACCAGCACCTGAAGTAAATTTAATAAAGTGCACTAGCAGCAAGTGTGTTGGTTCAGACATAGAGATCATTTGATGCTTACATCGAGATTAATTGTAACTTTCCCATTTCACAACTGAGACCAATTCAGCAATATGATGTAATATTACATCAGAAAACGACTTAAGCTAATTTATCAACCAAAAATAGGCTGCGGCTACTTGTACACCTCAAGCAATCTACTTCACTGGTCCAGACATTGAAATTCTATTGGATTGCGCTTAGAAGTGCATAAACTAATACCTCACTAAATAAGTATAAAACAACCTAGTAGCAGACTGCCATAGCGTGCCAATGCACAACAGCAAAGGCTTGTATCAATGATCCTCTGTGCATCTGGGTGGACGTGCAAAGCAGAGGATAGGAGTATAGTGAGGAAGCAAGGCAGGGAGGGGCATGAGGAAAAGGGAAAAAATTATCAGATGAGTCAGCTGAATTGTTCTTGCAGTACCTTCTAGAGGAAAGCTGCAGAAACATGGGCAGAATTTAATATTCTGCCAAGGCAAGTTTGGTGGCACAGGAGAATTTAACCAGGTATGAAGGTGGCAGGTGGGGACTCCACCACCTTCCTATCCCCACCCTGTGGCAGAAAGGCCCACTTAGTTAATGCCCACTTAAGGTCAAATTTATGCCCACTTCAGGGCCTCATCCTGCCTCTGTTGGTATTAACCAATTACAGCTCAGGCTCACCATGCAGGGAGCACAGCAGCCTATGCAGGGTTGCTAACAGGCTCCTTGGAGGGAGGGGGTGTAGATGGGGGCTGGGGGGGGGAGGATCCCTCATTCGAAGGCACACAGTGCCTGATAGAGGGAACCAGCATTGGAAGGAGGAGGGCCCTACTGAGAGCCAGTTCCCTGCTCTTGCTATCAACCATCGTCTCTCCTCCCATGACAACTATCCTGCAATGCTCCTTCCTCTACTCACTGGGGATCCATCGACAATCCTGGATCTCACGTGTGGATCATACTGGCAGCAGCCACCGCCTCCCCGGTAGCACTGTCGTTCAATAGACCTGTCGGCTTTTGATTGGCCAGCACCTCTCGATAGGCGGGATTTCCGCCACCAAGGCCCTTAAATGCCTGCATGGCACTTAATACCATGGACTTTCCCTAAAAGTGGCGATACAGGGCTCTTCCTGGCTCTCCAGCCAGCAGACGAGATCCCTGTCACCTTCATCAAATACCACCCACTGGCAAATTCCTGTGAATAAATTATCTTCAGGGTTAAACTGATTCTAAGAGGTTAAAGATGCTGAATAGATTGAAGTTTTACTTGATTATAGAACAGAAGCATGTAAAAAAAAGGGGGTGGAATTTTCCATCCGCCAAGGGACCGCAAATTCCCGCCCAATGTCAACGGACCTTTTGCTGATACGTCAAATTTTCCATACCACCAATGATGATTCCCGCAGTGGGCGGGACCAAAAATTCCCACCTGGACGTATGTGAATGAAAGTCATGCAGATAATTAGGATTTTGCACATTTCTCAGTCAACCAGCAAGATTCATACAACTAAAAATACACAAAATTAAAGGAAAATAATTATTTAACTTTTAAGTATTTTCTTTTACTCCCTTTCTTCTTCCCTGTTACATTTTATTTGTCCTCTTTATTGGCCACAAATATTCTATCTGAGAGAGTCAGGAGGTGCCCTGCTTGCAGACTTCTGCTAATACCATCCTTGTTATGGTTATTTAGAGCTGTTCTGAGCAGGCGGCAGTAGGGTTAACTGGTTCTCCTCCTCTCTCCCTGGAGCAGAGTGTGAAGCATCTACTAGAAGTTCTCTCCTCTGATAGCAGTTGCTGAAGTAATAAATGTGGACATAAACCCTCACCAGAAGACCCTGGATTCACTGATTCAGAAAACGGCTAAACATTACATTTTACAAGTCACCTTCCGTTAACCTACAAAAGTAAAAATATGCCTTAATCCAACAATGTGATATGATTTCCTGGCTTCAATAGCTGCAAAGCCTTTTCTCAGTTCTGTAAACTGAAGTGCATTACCAGTCCAAAGAGTATTGAAATTCTGTGCAGTTATTAATGCAAACAATTTTTATCACCGAATATCTGCAAAAGTCATCTTCAAAGTTATCTTAAATTTCTACAGAGCTTCAGATTATTCTCTGGGGCCAAGATTAAATATTTTACAGTACATTTCATTTCAGTGCCAAAATGAAAGCATATTCGTCAATTGATTAATAATTTATAGGGAGTCATATACAATTATTTCATGTGTGCCTGGAATAATACCAATATATCAAATGTAATAAAATTATATTAGCAGACTTTGGGATTATTTTGAATACCTAAAGCACTCAATAACATAAACTACCAGAGCCATTTTATAATCTTAGCAGCTAATGTACGTATTTCACAATAGCTTGATGGGTATGTTACTAGACTAGAAAAGATAATGCGAGATGCACAAGTGAAATGTGACCCACACCATCATCTGTGGAAGAACCATTGTAAGCAGAGGAACATCATAAATGTGACAGAACATTGAAGGCATAATAATTTAGACCTGAAACCTTAGAACACTATTATTCAGCATAACACTTGAAGGCAAAAGTCTGTAATATCCTTAGTATCAAAAGTTATTTAGCCCCTCAGGTTTAATCCTTTCACAGAGCATTTAAAATCCTAATAGAGACTCTATCTCATGTTTTAATCTCAAGGGAAAGCAGTCCTTGATCCCCAAAATATTATTCATCCCTCCTAACATGTGTACTGGTGATGCCTGCATTGTCCCTCTCACCCTCTGCTCTAAATCTTATTAACTGTTTTATACCTATTCTTCTGACCTTCAATCTCTTATTCAATCACACATTTAACCACTGTTAGGTAAAAATCACAACCTCAGTTGCTTTTGCATATTTTGATGAATACATGTTTCTAAACATTTCACTTGATGTTTATGAAACCTATCCACTTTGCTCATGGTTTCAATCAAATAATTTGCAAACAGCTACATCATCTTTGCCTCAGAGCAATTTGATGGCCTGAATCATAACCTCTCTCAATTTTCTTTGTCCCTCAGAAAACCAGTTCAGCCCTGTCTGTCTCTCCTTATAAATTACAGCTCTATTTTGGACTCTTTCCAGGATATGCAAAGCGGCACACAAATGAGGCTTAAGAGTGATCCATCCAAGATTAGAAAAACTAATTTGAATTGTAAGGGATTATTTCATCTGCTTTGCATTTAGGTTTTAGCAAAAAGCAAAGAAAAGGGGGAGAAAATTATTATGCCAAGCCTTTGCCCCTTAACATTGCAAAAGTGTTTCCTCGAGGTCTCAACTGAGGGGAGCTTTGGAGTGAATGTGCTCCACCAATGCTGAAAGAGTGCCCATCATGAGGGGAGCTAAGAAAATGTAGGTCTCGGGTCCTGCACTCAGCCCTTCACAGATCTGAGAGGGATGGGCAACAATTATGTGGAACACTGAAAAAATATTAGTACCTCTCCTTGATGGATATTGGACACCATCCACGGGTTTGCAGTAATCACTCATTACCATTGCTGCAGGTCTGTTCAGAAGGAACTGATGAGCTAGGCTAATGATCAAATTAGAGAAGTGCAAGGAGGTTCAGATCCAGGCACTGGAGCTGAGAGAATAGAAGATCAGCCCTGTCATCTACCTTTGAAATGTGAGCTGTGCACATAAATCCATTCTTAATGAACAACATGAAATACATACCAAGCCTGTTTTTAAAAAGGAACACAATTGTCATGAATGTTTTAACCTCATTAAGATGAAATTACCTGAGAAACTGCCAAGCATTGTTGCTGTAATATCGCCACCATCAAAAACCTCCAGGGAATCCCAGTTATGCTCAGTAGCAAAGCTGATAACTTGAATCTGAAACCACAATTAAATATGGTGTTAATTTAAAATTGGCCAATAATATATTAGTATATGCATATTAGTCAACATAGCATGTCAGATAATACTTACAAAGAAGTCAAGGTGAGGCATTATAAAGGAATTTGAACAATCTCAATTCAAGTTCTTGGCAGACACAAACCTACACCATAACACTGGTCAATATTCAGTGTAAGATGGCACTAAACTGTTAGTCTCGTTCAAGAGAACCATGGGCATGACTGCTGCAAGGAATGGAAATCTCAGATTGGTTCATTGTCTGAAATTGTGCTGAAGACAAATGATCAGAACAGTCAAGATAAGGCTAAAATCCAGATCAGGCCCACACTTCTCTGTCACAAAGGAATACTTAACATAGGTACTATTCACAAAACATGAGGGAACAGGGGAATTGTGAGGGATGGGGGATGGGGGGTACGGGGTGCGGGGGAGTAGGTGGTGGAGGGGGGAATCAGGAAGGTTAGATCATATCCGTCTTCCGGAAACAGCCTGATATTCCCTCTTATTGTAATGAAATCAGCTTCCAGCATGAGATCCTTCCCACCAGGTTCTCTTTTCATACTTCCCCAGGGCAATATCCAATGACCAGGCAGCGGAGATAATCACCTACCTCAGTTCTCAGCCATGTACAACTCAATGAGTAGAAAATGCAGCCACATAATAAGCAAAAGAATGCTGTGAACAATGCCACTGATTTGCTAATGTAAACAGGAAATTAACAATGCATTCTCTGATAAAACCACTGCTGATACAGTATCTGTAACTGTGCTGAATAGCTTCCTCTCTATTTCAAGCTGTGAGGATGTGGAAAAAAGTGCCTAGAGCCTATGCTATCTGGTCCATCTGTCACCTATGAAACTATTGAATGAAATTCTCTGCTCCATGGAGACCATTCATATTCAGATAACTATTTTAAGAATGCAATTGTGTTTAGGATTTGAAAAGCTCCTTTAAATGTTGTATCCAACAGTGTTTAATGGGTGACACAACATCTAATTGTAACTGAAACTGTTTAATAAATTGTACAGTGGTTTTTTTGGCACATTGAACTTGCCTGTCTGGCATTTCAGCTCCCCCAGCCTACATCCAACGGCATTCTCGATCCCTTTAATGTCTTCCACGCAATACCGGATAAAGGATTTACATTACCACTTGGCAGATTATTTGGAATCAGATTTCTGGTCAGCTATATAATCACTATGCCTGTGTGTTGTAAGGAAGCACCAATAAACCTATGTACATTTTAAATAAAATGTTTCCAGGTGAAAAATAACTTCTGTGGCTGTAAATTCAAACAGTAAATAATCTTAAAATAATTAGCTTTAAAAACAATCAATAAAATACTGCATCCTGTGTTTTTTTGGCTGTACTATAGGTTTAATAGATCCTTCATATGATATGTTTAAATGCAATTTGCAGAAAGCAGGTCCACGACATCTACATACAATTAATGTCCCCAATCATTCACTGTTAAATAATAAATGACTAACAGGAACTAAGTGAAAAGAAATCCTGTTCAATTATTATTCCTTAATCTGAGTTCATCAGGCATGCACATGAATAAAACATTATTACAGAACATACATCAATCATATATTTACATCTCCACAAGTGAAGCTCCCTTTACAACTGATGTTGCTTGTTCCCTGCTGTCCTTGCCTCATCGTTCAGCCAATATCTCTGTACTCTACAACTCTTCTCTAAAGCCATCCACCTTACTATTGACCTCCTGCTTTAGAAGTCGCCTAAAAGCTTTTCTCTGTAAATGCAGTTTTGTTGATTTCTCCTCCCGCTCTTTGTCTCACTTTTCCTCCTGCTTCAGGTACATTTATTCATCCAATGTGTTAGACATTCAGGCATCTTTTAATGCATGAGTCATGTTTTAAGAGTGTAAGGATGAATTCATGAGTGGGAATCAAAGCTGCAAATTTCACCCATAACGGCCTCCCCACATCCATGTCTAGCATAGACATAACCCTATTTAGGGCAGAATTTAGCCCTTGGCTGTTGGGCAGGCCCCACCGGCTCGGCAGTGGGTGGGTAGCTGAACCCTGCTGCCGAAACAGGGCCCGCTGCCATTTTGAGTGGGAGGGCCAATTAAGGCCCAACCAGCTTCCTGTTCTGGGGGGAGGGAATCGCCAACTGTCAAAGTGCGCTCTTTCACACATGCACACAAAAGAGCGCACTGCTCTGTGAGACTAAGTCCTGTCTCTGGGAGTTTAGTGAAAGGTAAGTAAAGTCAAAAAATAGAGACATTTTAAAATTATTAACATGTCCCCCTCATGTGACAATGTCGCACAAGATGGAACATGTTGATAACAAACTCATAAAATTTATTACGTTTTTACAAAATGGTAATGAAACTTCATCCCGCCAGTGGATGAAGTTTCATTAATAATCTACAGGCTGCTGGGGCTCCTGGCCTGCCCACCAGCCTTAAAGTTGGCCTGGCAGGGCATTTAACTATCTTAATGAGCCTGTCAATGGCCTCCCGACATCATCCTGTGTCATTTTCCCCTCGGTGAGTGGGCCCTGCCCCCAAATCCTCGAGGGGAAAATCCTGGCCATAGTCTAATATTAGTGGCTTAACATCCAGAGACAAAGTGTGCAGAACTTAATGCTCTCCTCCCAGGCGGGTTTTGAGGTGGGGGTGGGGGCAAAAGGGTGTGGGGTAGCCTCTGCCTTGGGTGGTAAGGCTCATGAATGGCTTTTTCACCCTGATGCCAAGGGCCTCATCCCACTGCCAGTGGCGTTCAACTAGCAGTGGTTGGGGCAGTTGCCACATGAGAAGCCTGAAGCAAACCTTGTTGCATTTGCTTGTGGGCTCCTGGGGAGGTTGGGGGGGTGGGTGGTGGTGGTGGGGGGGGTGGGTGGGTGGTGGTGGTGGTGGTGGTGGTGGTGGAGTCGCTGTCCTTATCAGGCATTCAGTGCCTGATCTAGCAGCCCTGCACTGGTAAGGAGGGCTCCCGCTGAGAGCCACACACATGCCCTTTCTTCCGACCCCCCGGCATCCTCTAACCAGCACGCCCCACATTACGATCCCCAACCCAGCCTCATTCACCTCTGGTCTGGGTCCCTTGCTGATCCTGTGCCTCTGGCCTCTGATTGGCCAACAGCTCAGGGGGTGGGATTTCAGTGGTCCTTGAGCCTGGGGTGAGATCCGCTATTGGCCACTTAAGCGCCTGATTGGCAGTTTATACACTGGCCTTCTCCAAAGGAGGTGACATGGGAGTCCTGTCGCCTGGATTACATTCTATGCAAGCAAGTGCCCAACTTTATCGGGACCTAATCCCCTATTGCACACAGCTCAAAGCCCAACCTCTGCCATGCTCAAAGCTTACCCACCACTTCAGCCCGCTCTCCATTTTGTAACTACAGGATGATCACATGCCATACCCAATGAAGAACTGGTATCATTAGGGATGCAGAGTTTTTGCGGCAGCTGCTTGTCTCTCCAAAACCGAATCCAGGCAGGTTCTGAGCCATGGAGAAATGAGCATTTGTACTCACATGCAAGTCTCAGAATTTCCTCATTACCTTTGGATTGGACATTAACTTCAGTGTTGCTTGTAATGCACCAGCCATCTTGATGTCCTAGACATACAAACACAATGCCATAGCCTTACTTATCATCAGGGGCGTGTATCCACATGGGCAGACCTTGCTGCAGGAGTCAGCTGCATTCTACTTCATAGCTGGATGGATAACTGCACCTGTCCCACAACACTGATCCAGCTCTTACTTGTGGCTCCACATAGCTGCTTGTGCACAGCAGCAGCCATGCCCAAGTAATTGCATCGGTTCTCAGACCAAACCAAATGAGGATAGCATGCAAGCTGGTGTCCCCACATGTGAGGGAGTACGCCTATCTCCAACCACACTTTTCAAATGCACAAAAAGAGCTGCCATGACAGATATCGCAAAGCAAATGGTTACTCCCTTACTGGTACAGAAAGCATTGCTGCACAGCTGTGTAGGTAGCTGTAATGTTCATCGGCACAGGTACAGAAGGTGCTGCAGGTCATCCACTGTAGTTGGCCACATCTCCACTTCTCCTGACTTGTTAAACCACCAGGGACAGATGTGTGTCTCTGAGTGAGTCAGAGTGTAATTCATCTCCAATGTAATTAACCCATGTGCTGGTGTTTCCTGTGTGCACATCTTACTGATTGCTTCACACACATCCCTTTATTTCCCAAAATGCACTCCTTTAGTATTCATTCACACAATACAGTATATTGCAGGTGAGACTGTGGGATCAACAAACCACTGCTCAGAGGTTCAAGGGTGCCATGATTGTTCTCTTGTATAAAGGAAAAGGACAAAAATCTGTGCAAAGGAATTTCACTGCTTCTAAGATTCAAGCAAAATTTCTACTCAGCAAACTAGCAAGCCACATCGTAGAATGTGTACTGGCCAGAAAGTCAAAGTGGGTTCAAGAAAGGCAGAGGCGCCTGTGACATGATCTTAACCCTTCGGCAAATAAAAAGAAATATGCCACAAACAACAGATGGGACTCTAATGTGCTCTTGTTGACATGATGAAAGCCTTTGACACAGTAAACAGATTGATATTGTGGAAAGTCTTAGCCAAACTTGGTTGTCCTGATAGAGCTATAAATCTGATAACACAGTTCCACAATGGAATGACAGCCAGAGATGCTGGCTGCAGTGAATATACTGACCTCTTTGATGTAGCAAGTGGTATGAAGCAGCGGTGTGTTATGGCCTTTGTGATCTTCAAGGTATTCTTTGCTGCCATGCTTTCTAGGGAATTTGATAGAAATGCTGATGGAATGTACATCCAATTCAGAACAGATGACAATCTCTTCAACCTAAAATGACTAAAACCCTCAACTAAGACATCAGAGATGATGATAAGGGAATTGTTGCTTGCCGATGACTGTGTCCTCATGTCACACTGTGAGCACGGCCTTCTAAGGATCAGGGGCTGTCCTTTAAAAGCAGCCAATGACTGGGTTAACCATCAGCTTAAGGGTGACCATGATACTCCACCAACCACCACCAAATTCTGACTACACCCCACCTGCTATAACTATCAATGATACAACCCTGAAGGCTGTAGATAAATCACCTCTTGGAAGCACAATCGCCAAAAAATTTCTATATTGACAGTGAGACAGTAAATAGAATTGCCAGAGCTACAGTTTTATACTTGATAATTGTGTGACTCTTTTAGATTCCCCTCAAGTGGCCGTGAAGAAAGAGACATTCCAGATTCAATCCTGTGTCTGTGCTGAGTTAAGTGATCTCAGCTGTGTGAACACTGAAATCATGAATAACTAAGTTTACTACCTAGTGGCTGGGATGGGCGGGTAGATGGGCAGGTAGGGTGAAGATTGGGGTGGAGATGTGGGGCATCAGCCAGATTTACATCCTGATGGCTACCAATAACTTCTTCTGGAAAGAATGGATGCTGGGAAATTGGGCAGACATGTGATGTCTTGAAAGCTGAATATTGTCCTGGTACTCGTTATATCTCACACATGATAAATCGCCATTTGGGCAAAGTACTGGAGGGTAATAAAGGCTGGTGGAATCCTGCCCAACAAGAGTTACTGCCTTCAGGAGGCTGTTGGAGAGAAGAGGAAGCAGCACAGGAATACTTTGCTTCACATCAAGGAAAAGCAAACCCGAGAATGCCTTTGGGGATAACTTCAGAGCGCGACCAGAGCTCAATGAAGAGGCACCACAAAGCCAACACAGAACCTGAATAAATTATGCTTTTATTAAAAAAATGTTAATTAGGCCATAATTCTAATTTTCTTTAATAAAATTTTTAAACAAAATAAGATTAAGCTATAGCGCTGAGTTGATGTTTGGCCTGAATTTGATTTTTTTTTACATCTGATTGCTCTGTGCATAAATTAATTTATTTCTTTAAAGAATAATGATTAATTTAGCTGAAGTAACTGCACTGGCCCTCCTCTACAGGAGTAAAAATATTGATTTCATAAACTGTATGCCTACATTGCTTCATTAAGAATTCAGCATGCTAAACTCCTGGAACAGATAATGAATCTGTAATTACTGTGCAAAGTTTATCATGTGGAGCAGGGTCAATGATTATGAAAATTAGATTAGAATTGATCTCAATAATTGTGAACAAATTAATGTATTTTTTAAAACATGACTTATCTTTTCATTCCCTCTCATGTCTATAACAGATAAATGTTCATTTCCTGAGCAACCTGGCATGTATTTAACATCAGTGGTTCAGAGTGCAATGGTGTGTCAGGGAAGAGCCTCTGATGTTCTGCTTCGAGTGTTCATTAGATATTCTTAAAGTGGCTGTTAGCCACATCCATTTCAGTGACAGGGTATGTGAGCAGGACAGGCGACCCAAGAGCCTTAACCAAAAGGCTCAGACTTCTCAGGAAGCAGCCTTACAGCAGCCTTTCATTTCCTATTCTCTGAAATGCAGCTACTTCTCATAAATACACAGCACACTTTTTCCTGCTTTTAACATTTCTGAAATTGCCATTCCAGGCTACCTTGCATTGTATGTATTTAAATTATATGATGGTCATTTAGAAAGGACTGTGCTTCTTTTTTATTTTAAAGTGGTTTTTATGGATTGCATTTTGAGCGTGTGCAGGGATTATTGTTCGAGTTGGGAGATTGCCATCACAACAGTTTCATTTTATTTTAATTTCCTTTTACTGTGTAGTGTAGGTAGATGAAAGACAAATTTCCACAGAGCTTTTCCAGATTTGTTTGTTCATAAATTTGCAAATGTAATATGGAAAAAATTGAGATGCAGTTCTTTCATTCTCAATTTTTTGGTAATAAACATCCAAAATGTACAAATAACTGTTCATCCCACAGATCATAGCAGTTCAGAGATTACCAAAGATCACATCAAAAGCCATAGAGGCAAACAATTGCTTCTGGTTTCAGTTCTCATAAGGCAACAATGAATGACAAAATTCATTTTTCTATCTTAGTTCATCCACCTGAGAGAATCTGCAATCTCCCCTTCACCACATCCAACTGCTTCTTAAATGATTCTAAAGGTTATTGCCTCTCTTGTCTCACCCAGCAGTCTACTCCATGGGCTGGGTTTTAAGGCCCTCCATCAATATATTTGAAGGCAAGGGGTGGCCTGCCTGCCAGCTTCCTGCCCACCCCTGACCTGTTTCGCATTTTATGTGGGGGGGGAGGTGCAGTGGCGGCCTCAGTGGACCGCTCGCCCATGGGCCCATTGAGACCTTTAAGTGGCCAGTTAATGACCACTTTAAGTGCCTTATCCCAGCCCCGCCCCTATTTTACCTGCGGCATGAGGAGGCCTGTGCCACATGGGTAGCCCAGCAGGTTTTACTGGGTGAGCTGATGTTGGGAAAGAAGGGAGCGGGACCTCTTTTGGGGGTTCCTCTGTAACCAATGGATCCGCTCTCTCACCCCCACCCCCACAAGATCATTCCCCAGCCCCTTAACCTCCTCACCCTGGCCTCACAAACCCAGCACCCCACCTCTCTAACCCCCCTCACTTTGGTCTGCCAGCCAGGCCCCACCGATACCTCAGACTTGCTTTCAGCCTGGCTTCCATACTTCCTCTTCTTCAGGTTCTAAACGTAGCCCCAGCAGTGACCATTACTCAAAGCTGGCGCTGCTGGGATTACAAAGCTGTTGGCCAATCAGAATGGCCAACAGCTCTGTGAGCTGGGACTTGCTCCCCAGATGGGGACGGAAGTCTCACCCTGAGCCAACTAGCACCTCGCCAAATGTAAAATGGCTGAGGGCAACAAACCTTTTCATGAACGGGCATCCAACCAATGTTTTAGTTGGGGAGGGGCAGTAAACATGGTGCCCCATAAAATCCAGTCACATATGTTAATAGCATTGGGTGAGGAGATTATTATTTTCATGGAAGGTGAGGAATTGCACATCTACTTTTTGATATGTAAATTAAACATCTTTAATATTCTAGAATATAGACAAATTAACACACCTGTTTACTGGATTGTTGGCATTACTATGTGCAATTACCCAAAATTAATGGCACTAACATAAATACTCCTGACTCATTGGGAAAATATTCAAACTGGGTTATCTGAAATAACTAATTTGGTCAGAAGTGGCACAATATTTTAAGGGAAGCAGTTTGATATTGAACCTGGGACAATATCTACTGTAGCCCCAAATTTGTAATATTTCCTTTCCAGAATCTATTGGATCATTCATTATAGCCTGAGCTATCCACCATCAGTGTTGAATTCCTAATATATCACAGTACCCCTAGTGATAACAAAATGGTGAGGATATAGTCAAAAAGCTCCATACCCTTCAAATGTTTAGAAACCTGGCAATACCAGCAGCAGCACTATCTGTGAAAAGCTTAAAAAATGGATTTAATTGGAAGTGATGTTCAACATTAAATTGAGAAGGGTGAGCATTCTTTCAGTAATTGAGGACTCCTGCAAACTCTAGAATATGAACAGTCAAATCTTGTTATTACAAACTCAGTTTTTATCAGTAACTTGAGCTGTGCTTTTGGCAGTAACAAAATTTGTGTCAAGGGCATGCGATGAAATTGATTACAAGAGGAAGTCTGCTGCAACAATAGGACAATTCAGCAACAAGGCTCCAACATACTGAGAATATTCAATGGAAATTGATGTGGTAGTAATTATATGGCTGACTCAACTTGTCTGAATATCCAAATGTTAGAAAAGGAAACATAAATACCTACATCCATTTTATTTACTCCCGTTAAATTGGGTGTTGTAGTGCATGCAAAATATCTTACAAGGCAATTTATAAACTGCAAAATGAGATGATGAGTTTAAATAAAAAATACTTGAAACATCCCATGAACAGGATTTGAATTACTGCAGTTGTAGGATTTGAGGCAGGGCCATATTAGATTACAATGGTGCATTGATGCATTTGGAACTAACTTCTGAATTTTCACTATGGAAGTGATAACATGGGCTGAATCTTACCTATGTTGGGCGGGCTGGGCAGGAGCGGACGGGGGCAGGCACAGAGCCGATTGCCGCCCACAATCGGCCGCGCTCCAGCATTTTATGTGGGTGGGCCAATTAAGGCCTGCCCATTGTAATACATGTTCTGTAGCGCTCAGGGCTATCTGTGTGGGCAGGGGGAGGCATCGCACATGCGCGCAAAAGAGTGCAGCAATCTCCCTGAGGCACGGAGGTTGAATAGACAATAACAGTTTTTAAAAATTCAAGTAAAAAAATTATTTAAACATGTCCCCTCATGTAACAGTGTCACATGAGCTGGGACATGTTTGTCAAATTTACCAAACTTATTTATTAATTTTATAAAACCTTCAAGAAAGCTCATCCCGCCTGTGGAGGAGGTTTCCTGGAAAACATGAAGGCCGTTTGGGCTCTTCGCCTACCCGCCAACCTTAAGGTTGGATGGGCAGCATTGTTAATGAGGTAAATTACTTTCTTAATGGCCTCAATAGGTCTTTGACATTTCGGTGGGTGCACAGCCGCCTTCAATGCACACCTGCCGAATGCAATATTGAAATGACACATGATGACATTGGGACGCACGCCCAACATCATCTTGCGTCATTTTACATGTCGGGCCCGCCCTCCAGACGCCGACAGCAATATTCTGGCCCATGTCTTCAGTTGCATTACTCTGGCTGTTTAATCAAGTTGAATCAGCCCCTTTTTTCTGGCCAGACCCATTTCACCAGTTTACAGTTCTGTTAGGTCACCACATTGCATGACTTGCACTCTCAACAATTAATTAAATTATGTCAAGAAGTTAAAACCTGCAGCAAAACTGACGCTTGGTCTCATTTTGTTCCTCCCTATGCCTGAGATAATTAATCGAGTAAAGGGCGTTAAAACTTACACACAATTCCTTCTGGGCTCTACTATAACAGAGGAGGTACCACACAAAATTCCCCACATCATTGACAGCTTTATGACCTTCAGGATTTTGGATGATGCCACTGTAGCACATTGCCCTAATAATTACTCAGCAATGGAATTGGATACAAAATACAGATGGAGCCAAAGCCAAATTTTAATTTCCAATTGCACCCAAATAGATACATATATATTAACTACATTCTGCCTAGTTCAGAATAACCAAAGGAGATGGCTACCCTGCAGCACTCAGTATCAGTGTTGCTGTTTTGAAGGTCATACAAGTCAGCAAAATACTTAGAGTCACAGTGTTATTTGTGATAGATCTTCCCCCAATTTTCCCTTCTCTAACCTAGAGACATTGAGGCAGCAGTGCTGCTTATATCACTGTTTTGACAGCTCAGCTACTTCAGCCCTGAAATGGAAGTGAAGTTGGGATATCCCTGATCTGCGTGTCAGTTCATTTACACACTGGATAATCTCATTGAGGCACTAGATAGAAGGGGAATGGCTAATATTTTGTTTTAAAGCATAATCCTATACTTGGAACCACATGTGGTTGCGATATGCATCCAATTGTATTAAAAGGCATTAGGAAATAGACAGTAAAGACACCATCACATATGTATAAAATTTAATCAGAAAAGGGAACAGTGCCAAGGGATTGGTGGACAGTAAATGAGACTCCTATGTACAAAAGGGGTGACAGAACATTTCCAGGGAATTACAGACCAATTAGCTTAACATTGGTGGTAGGAAAGATAATGGAATCCTTACTCATATGTGTAACAGAAAAACATCCAGAAACCATAAATGAAGAGTGGTCAGCATGGATGCCAAAAGAGAAAGCCATGCTTGACCAACCCTACTGAATTCTTTGAAGAACTAATGGAAAGGTCTTTGATATGGTACCACGTAGAATTTTCACGATTAAGGTCAGCACTTGTGGATTCAGGAGACAAGTAGCAGAATGGAAAGCAAGCTGGCTACAAAACAGAGCACAGACAGGAGGGGTTAGTTAAGGTAGTTGCTCAGATTGGCAAAGGGTGTGAAGTAATACTCTACAAGAATCGGTATAGGGACCATTGTTATTCACCATTTAACTAAATTATTTGGATTCAGGAATCAGGAGTACAACTATCAAATTTGCAAAATACAACATATTTAGAGGCTGTAGCTAATACAGATGAAGACTGTGACAAGAGACAGGAAGACACTAATGCTGACCTAGTCAGTGATGCACACATCCCATGAATGAATAAAAAAAAGGGATGGGCATATAATTGAAAATACAGTTAAGTATGAGATAGCACATTTTTGTAGGAAGAATAAGGCCACATACTCCTTAGAATATAAATGTCTAATTTGGGTAGAGGAACAGGAAAATCGGGAAGTACAGATACACAAATTATTAAAATGAATGACACAGATTAACAAAGCCATTAAAAGAGCAAACAAAGCATTGTTATTCATTTTCAGAAGGGTAGGGTGAAAAAGTAGAACATTTATCCTAAACTTGTACAGAACCTTTGTAATACCACATTTGGAGTACAATAAACAATTCTGGACTTCGTATTATACAAAGGCACTGGAGCAGGTGCAAAAAAAGACTGCAATGATAACAGAATTGAGAGGTTATACATATTGGGAAAGATTGAACAGTTTGGGGGTCTATTGTGTAGAAAAGAGAACACTGAACAATGATGTGATAGAGCTTTTCAGATTAGGAAAGAATTTGATAGGATACACATAACAGAGAAGTTATTTCCACTTGTGGGTGAAATCAAAACAAGGGGCCATAAATATGACATAAAAAGCAAAATACTACGGATGTTGGAAATCTGAAATAAAAGCACGGAATACCAGAAATAATGGGCTTGTAGTGGATATGAGGGAATAACATGTCCCTAGAAATGGAGACGGAGAGACTGAGGATGGGAAAGGAAAAGCCAGAGATTTATCAACATGAAGGTGAGGGAAAAGTGGAAATCAGAAGCAAAGTTAATGATATATTTGAACTTGTGGTGAGAACAGGAAATGATCCTGATACAGTTATGAACATACTGGAATAAGTGATGAGAGAGGGAGATGAATAAAGCTGGAACAACTAATATAGCATGTATCCCACAACTGCAGGTGTAAGGACCCTTTGTTTGTGCAGCAAACGTTGGTAATGATTTTGGTATTCTCAACAACATCTCCTCTACACCCATCTTTTGTTTCTTTACTTGTCATATTACCATCCCCTTTTGCCTTGCATCATCAATCCTTTTGTCATTTAATCACTCCTGCCCCCCACCCTGTCACAGACCTTCCGTTTAGTTCTTTCTCCTTTTCTATGCCTCTGTATTTGCTTAAAATCTGTTGCATCACTAACTATTTTTCCGGTTTTGATTAAAAAAACAAATTACCCTAAAATGTTAACTTTGTTTCTCTCTCCACAGATGCTGCCTGACCTGATGAGTATTTCTAGGATTTTCTCTTTATAGGCCATAAATATAAGATAGTCAATAATAAATTCAAAAAGGAATTCAAACATCTTTACCCAGAGAGTGTTTAGAACATGGAACTTGCTACCACAGGGGGTAGTTGAGACACATAAAAATTAGGTTTATTTGAGAGCTAGCTAGACAAGCACATGAGCGAGAAAGCAAAAGGACGATATGTTGATGGGGTTTACGCAAAGAGGGAAAAGTTTGAGCAAAGCCTAAACACAGGCCTCGGTCTGGTAGGCTGAAAAACCTGTTTCTGTACTGTAAGTACTTTGTAATATTCTGCAAACATTTAATGGGAGTATTTCAGTGCAGGACTTAGACTTTGATGGTTTCTATATTTTTAAACCAGTTGACAGATTCTTCATGACACATTTGAAATCAATTGTCATTTGCCTTTTGCTCAGTACTAATAAGATACCTGTATGCCAGCTCCTTCAGGGACTGTGATTTTCCATAAACAATTCAGGCTGTTCTGGTAAGGATCAGGGAAACCCGGTGATAGAATTGTGCCCTTTCGCTCGGTGAGATTTCCTCCACAAGGTACTGAAAAGAAAATGATGAACTGGCTTCATTAAGGTTGAATGTGAATAGGTATGTGAATCTTGCAGCAAGATAATTAATGTCCTTATAGGTGGCTGTAAACTCTTTACAGCTCATGGAATAAGAGGTCCAAAATGTCCCATAAGAAAATGCTGTTTGTGCAAATTAAGTCAATATTGATCTTTTAACCTCACTGGCATGATGTGGATGACTTCCAGATACTTTCTTTCACACAATGGATAATGTGCATGTCCTATGGCATGAAATGTTTTTTTCGGACTCATGGGATGCAAGCATCACTGGCAGGGCCACCATTTGTGTCCATCCCTAATTGCCATTGAGAATGTGTGAGCCACCTTCTTGAACTGCTACAGTCCATTTACTCCCTCTCCCACCAGCGTATGGTGGCAGCAGTGTGTACCATATACAAGATACATGACAGCAGCTCATCAAGCCTCCATTGACAGCACCTTCCAAACCACAACCTCTATTGCCTAGAAGGACAAGGGCAACCGATGCATGGGAGCACCACGACCTGCAAGTTCCCATCTAAACGGCACACCATCCTGCTTTGGAAATGTATCACTATTCTTTCACTGTCACTGGGTCAAAGTCCTGGAATTCCTTCCCTAACAACACCTGCATCACATGGACTGCAGCGGTTCAAGCAGGCAGCTCATCACCATAAATAAAACAAAAAAAGTTTTTAAAAAGTACATTTAATTCAGACGCAATACTATTACAATCTTGCTTCTCAAGTTATAATTGCAATTAATACAGTAGGAATTGTGACTGTAGGGTCAGCATGATTTTCCTTCTATTTACAGAATGTATTATAAATAATTTAACTTCCAAGGTGTTGTATCTTAGCAGCCAAAATCTCTGACAGTGATCATTTTATTTTCTGTCCAGCATTGCAGGCTGGAACAAAAACATCTACAATATTGCTTTGCAGCTTATCCTGAGATACTGAAGCATTTTCTCAGTGGAGGTCAGTCAGCTTCAGGAGCTTGCAGCTTGTTGAGCTCTGATTTTTGCCCCTGGGTGCTGTTTCTGATAAAGTTGAAACTCATAGGCAGAGAAGGCTGTGCACAAATTACATGTTCTTGAAATCGATCTATGTACCTAACCTGAACATTACAGGAAAGGAGCAGCACTTTAAAAAGAAAGGTTGCAATCTGTACATGAGAAAACAAATAACTTGGAAATTGCTTCATGTCTCCTACAAACAGTATCTGTTTAATCCTACACATGCATTAAGCTATTTCAGTTCCAAGTTCTTTGATCATCTGGAAATCTCAATCTGTAAAAAGGATCAACCTGGTAGACTCGACTGAAATATTACTTAAATGGCTAAGTCTCAAACTTTAGAAACCCAGTGATACAACATTCTTGCTGATCTCCTTATGGCAATTGTTTACTATGCAATAAGGAAGGCAGAACAGACCACTGTTTCATGCACCTGGGGTTTCAGTATTTTTTGATGGTCCATCAAGATTGAAGGGAGGATAGTGGATAGCAAAAGAACAAGTTCACCTTTTGTGTTGCCTCTAGTGAACGTCAGTCTCTTGGAGATTCCTTGAAGAACAGATTAGTAAAGAATCAAGAGACGAGAGATTCCACATGAGGAATGGGGAGGACAGGGGTTGGTGGTTGGGGATAGGGGAACAGTGAGCAGGTCTTTTGTCTGTATTTGCTTATATGAAAGCTGTGAGGGTAAATGTGTTTTCTTTATCTTAACATTTAGCAGAGTTATAGATGTTTCGTATATATGGACATTCAGAAGGCTTTCAACAGAGTTGTACTTCTTTTAATCATTCATGATATGAGCATCAATGGCAAGGATATCCAATTGTCCAATGGCATTTATGACCCATCCCTAATTGCTCTTGGAAAGGTCATAGTGAGCCACGCTTTTTGAACTGTTGCAGTCCATGTGGTGTAGGTGTGCCTACAGCATTGTTCGGGAGGGTGTTCCAGGATTTTGATCAAATTACAGTAAAGAAACGGTGATATAGCTCCAAATCAGGATGGTGTGTGAGTTAGAGGGGAACATGGAGGTGGAGGTGACTGCTCTTGTGGTAGAGGTCATGGGTTTGTTTACTGCTGAAGGAGCCTCAGTGAGTTGGTGCAGCACATCTTGTAGGTAATACACACCGTCGCCATTGTGTGCTGGTGGTGGAAGGAGTGACTATTTAAGGTCGTGGGATGAGGAGCCAGTTAAGTGGGCTGCTTTGTCCTGGATGGTGTTGAGCGTCTTGAGTATTGTTGGAGTTGCATTCGTCCAGGCAAGTGGAGAGACTCTTGACTTGTGCCTTGTAGATTGAGGGCGGGCTTTGGGGAGTCAGGAGGTGAATCACTCGCTACATAATTTCCAATCTCTGACCTGTTCTTGTAGCCACAGTATTTATATGGCTGGCCCAGTTCAGCTTCTGGTCAATGATGATCAGAATGGTGACCTCTAAGATGTTGGTGGTGAGAGATTCAGCAAAAGTAATGCTATCAAACACGAAGGAGAAATGGTTAGATTCCCATTTATTGAAGATGGACTGTGCCTGGCACTTGTGTGGCATGAATGATATTTGCTAATTATCAGCCCAAGCCTGAATGTTGTCCAGTTCTTGCTGCATATTGGCACAGACTGCTTCCTCAGTATCTGAGGAGTCATGAATGGTACTGAACATTGCGCAATCATCAGCGAACATCCTACTTCTGGCCTTATGTTGGAAGAAAGATTACTGATGAAGCAGCCAAAGATGTTTGGGCCTAGGACACTACCCTGAGGAACACCTGCAGTGATGTCCTGGGGCTGAGGTGATTGACCTCCAACAATCACAATTATCTTCCTTTGTGCTAGGTATTATTCCAACCAGTGAAGAGTTTTCCACCTGATTCCCATTAACTTCAGTTTTGTTAGAGTTCCTTGATGGCAGACTTTTTCAAATTCTGCCTTGATATCAAGGGCAGTCACTCTCATCTCTGGAATTCAGATTTTTTTGTCCATATTTGGCTCAAAGCAGTAATGAGATCAGGAGGCGAGTGGGCCTGGCAGACCCCAAACTGAGCATCGGTCAGCAGGTTATTGCTGCGTAACTGCCTCTTGATTGCATCAATGTTGCTGGTGCTTGGGTGTAGACAGATGGGACGTTAATTGGTTGGATTGGATTTGTCCTGTTTTTTGTGTGCAGGACATACCTGGGCAATTTTCCACATTGTCAGTTAGATGCCAAAGTTGTAGCTGTACTGGAGCTTGACTAGGTGCGCTCACATTCTGGAACACAAGTCTTCAGTAACACAGCCAGAATGTTGTCAAGGTTCATTACCTTTGCTGTATTCAGTGCCTTTAGCCATTTCTTGATATCACATGGAGTGAATCAAACTGGCTGAAGACTGGCACCTGTGATGGTGGGGACCTCAAGAGGAGGCCAAGATGGAGCTTTGCTTGGCATTTCTGGCTGCAGATGTTTGCAAATGCTTCATCCTTGTCTTTTGCATTGATATACTGAACTCCCCCATCATTGAGGATGGGATTGTCCATTGAGAGGTTCTCAGGGCGATGAGAGGTTATGGTAAAATAGCTAGAGAAAAACTAGTCCCTTGTGGCAGAAGGGTCAATAACCCAGTGGACATCCATTTAAAATCATTGCAAAAGATCCAGAAGGAAGATGAGGAGAATTTCTTCATTCAGAGCTGTTGGGATCTGAAACACGACCTGAAAAATTGCTGAAAACTGATTATAGAAAGAAGGTTGGAATGGGGTTGGGAAGGCCCATGAGGATGTAGATTTTAGAAGGTTATGAAGAAAAAGCAGAGGTGTGGAACTAAGCCTGACTTCTCTATCAAAGAGCCAGCACAGACATGATGCACCAGCTCCTTCAGTGCTGTAAATCTATGATTATTACAACTTCATATCATGCTCTAATAAATGCTCAGCATTCCTCTTGGCCACCACTTCCTTAAAGGATTCAAGTCAGAAATTTACTGTTGACCTTGGCTTGGAATATTAATTAATTGATAAACTATGAGTGGAATTTAACTTTTTTGCTTCAGTTTTGACAGCATTAACTGCGGTTTAAGGATCAACAGTGGAGAAGGAAAAGTAATTTCAATCGCCACATTGGTACTCAAGGTAATGAACATTTGTATCACAGGAGAGCACAGTGAAACCCTTTTATAGTTTGGATTCAGTAAGACATTTTTTGGACAAAGAACTTCAAGAGTTCAATATTTATTTTGGAAAAAGCGCTCAAAGTTGGGGATGGAAAAGAATTTGCCAAGCAGCAAATTTTGTTTCGATATGTTAGCCAGTTTCAATTGGGGCCAAATAATTGTTATGAATTGGAATAATGAAGTAAGTCATTCTTTTCATGCATGTGCAATGGTCATTCCCCCCTGTCCCAATCCCCCACACTCACCAAACGAATGTACCATTTTCAGGTGGCTGAAAATCATATACACCATGAATTTACCAGCAAATGAAGCTGCATTTGTTAACTTAAAGACAAGTGTAAAATTTAAAGCCAGGAACTGCAAGATGTGAGCAGATCTTCACAAGTGGTGGGGAAACGGTTAAACGTCATTCCCACATCAACCTAATAACCAAATAAAGTGTCACAGAATTCCACAAAAGAAGGTCACAAGAGAATAAGGTCCACATCTAATGGTTAGATACTCCAAACCTTTATCCAACACCACTAGTTAAAGCACCACAGGACCAAGTTCCAAACTATTCCCTGTAAGGTCATCAAAGTAGTTAATTGGCAAGCCTAAAACTGGGAATTATGCCAGCAATGTGCATTCTCTTGGGACCCCAATGACCCTTTAGATTGTGCAGTAACTACACGTTATTCAAATTGGTGTAGTTTACCATCACAGGTAGGATATTTATTCCTAATTAATGAGTCAATGTGCTTACTGCAGTTGGAGTGAGTACAATTTCAAGTTGAGAAAATTGTGGATATGAGCCTCAGGTTATAGAGTGAAATGGCCTACAAGGATTGAAGTCACAAGCTCAGTCCTTTAAGCTGAGGCAGGAAGGGAACCAAAGAATCCTCCAGCACTGAAGGGCCATCATATCTGTGCTGGTTCCTTGAAAGGTCTATCCAATTAGGCCCACTCACTGCTCTTTCCCCTTACCCTGCATTTTCTTTTCAAGTGTACATTCAACTCCTTTTCAATAATTACTAATGGGTCTATCTCGAACATTCTTTCAGATCATAACAACTCATTGTGTTAAAAAAAAAAATTCTCTTTTGGAAGCCACAAGTTCAGCTGGCAAAAAAAGAGCATTGATTAGAAGTAATTATCACTAAAATCTCAAAATCACTTCAGCAATGAATAAAATAGTTTAGTATTACTGTCAGAGCCCATCAGTTTAGTGCAGATGAACTTAACTTTAATTGAGGACACATTATGATACTTACACGCTTGGCGCCATCGCTCTACCGGAAACCTCCCCCATTGCATTGAGCTATGGTTGATTGACAGGAGGAAGGGACAACTAATTACTACACTCCCTCCCCCTTTAAGTTCCTTGCCTGTTTACTACAACAACATGTCTGAAAACTAAAACATTTGTATTGTTTCTTGTCTTTAACTTTCCTTGCAAACAAAGAACCATAGACTGCCAAGCTCCAAGTGATCACTTGGGGGTTATTCTGCCCCTTAGTGTCCTTGGAAATCACCTGTAGGCTATGGCTACAAATGAAGTCTCCAAGGTGCTCTGCAGGAACAGTCAGAGCAATGCAGGCCTATTCAGGGAGGTTCTGGAACAGGAACAACACGATCGTGAGATGCACAAAAAGGTGCATCACTGAAACTGGGTGGTTCTGTATTCAACAACTCGTTGGATGTGACAGGAATAGCAGCTGTAGGGTGACCACACACTTCAGAGGTTGGCAGCGAAACATCAATCACAAGTTGATCGCGCATTCGTTGAGATGTTCCTGTAGCTCGAAGGTGATCCAGTTGTTTGTGCACTACTTTGTTCTCAACTTGAACTCGAAATGACAATGGACCAGTTTCTGAAACGATGGCTCCTGGAGTCCAGCATGCTCCACTTCCAAAGTTAAGCATGTACATAGGGTTGCCTACTTTGACCATACAAGCATCACTGTGTGGCTAGTGGTTCAGTTTTTGAGTAGTCTGTTTCTGTCTCACCCTCCCTTCCAAATTGGAAACACCAAATCCAGACACGTACGCAAGGGGTGCTTCATCAGCAGCTCTGACGGCTTGTTGCCAGTAGTGGTCTGTGGTGTTGTGTAGTAACTCAGAAGAAATCTGAAAAGACGAAACTCCAAAGTACCTCCAGGCAACTTCTTCATATCGGTTTTAAAGGTCTGGACAGCTCTTTCGGCGAGGCCACTTGAGGAAGAATGCCAGGGAGCTGTCTTTATCAGCCGGCTGCTGTTCAGGTCTGTGAACCTCTGAAATTCTGTGAACCTCTGAAATTGTACGGTAGTGTAAGCTGTTCCATTGTTAGAGACAATAATCTCAGGCGAACCATGTATACTAAAGGGGTGGTGCAGCTTCTCAATAGTTGCAGCTGAAGTTGGCATTTTTACCTCATAGATATTGAGCCACTTTGAATGTGCATCGATGAGTAACAGGAACATGGTGCCTAGAAACAGCCCCACATTGTCAATATGCATCTGACCCAAGGATGGACAGGCCATTCCCATGGGTGAAGAGGTGCTGAAGCAGGTAGCTTCTGGTGTTGCTGGCAAAGGGAACAGGGTTTAGCCGTGTTCTTAATGTCACTATCTATTCCTGGCCACCAGACATAACTATGTGCCAACATCTTCACCCGTGATGTGCCTGGGTGTGTGCTGTGGAGCTCTGCCAAGAGTAACACTCTGCCCTGGGAAGGGACCACGACCCTGGGATGCCACAGCGAGATTCCGTCCTGGCAACTCACTTCAGTGCTTTTGGAATAAAAGGAGCGCAGGTCATCAGACACAAGGGTAATAGGCCAGCCTTATTGAAGACTTTAACTTTTGACAGCACTGGGTCTATTGTTCATCCAATTCTTGATCTGTTTAGTGCATACAGGTGATGCATCCAAGAAATTTAACACTAATAACTCTTGTGGAACAGGTGTGCTGTCAGGGCTGCCCAGTATCAGAAGATGCATCTGCATTGGCTATATGCAAGCCAGGGAAGTACATGAATGTGCGCATCAGGGCCCAATGCTGGATTCTCGCTGAACCTATAGGAGGAATATATTTTTTTTGCTGAACAAGCGAAACACCAAACACAACCAACAGTCCTACTTTCCCCTGCTGGGAGTAGCCCTTTTCAGCCAGGGAGATTGTTTTTGGAACGTAGCAAATGGGCCTTTCTAACTCGTCCGCCATTTAATGTGACAGTACGGCTCCTATGCCATTGGAAGAAGCATCACACGTCTGCACTAGCTCTTCAGCTGGGTCATAAAGTACCATCAAGCAAGATGAATGAAGCAGTTTCTTCACTGATGCAAAGGCTTTTTCTTGCTGTGAACCCCAGGGCCGGCGGTGGTTCTTCCTCAGCAACAGGTAGAGGGGTGCAAGCAAAATGGACAGATTACGTAAGAAACGGCTATAATAATCTATCATCCCTGGGAATGACTTGAGCTCTGTCACATTACAGGGTGATGGTGCATCTTTAATGGCTTGGACCTTGTCTTCAACAGGATGTAGACCTATTGCGTCCACTCTGTGGCCCAGTTACGTTACCTCAGATGCTTGGAATGTGCATTTTTTCTCACTTCAAATGCTTCCATAAATATTTTCAGCACTTCCTCAAGGTTGTCTAAATGTTCAGCTTTGGTCAATCCAGTGATGGAGACATCATCTAAATATACAACCACATGTGGAAGTCCCTGTAGGAGACTCTCCAGGGTTCACTGAAAAATGGCACATGTGGATGAAACTCCAAAAGGCAATCATACTGGTAGATGCCTTTGTGCGTATTGATTGTCACATAATCTCTTGACATGCTGTCCAATTCCAACTGCTGATAAGCATGACTCATGTGTAGCTCTGTGCACGACTTGCTCCTGCTAACTTGGCGTACAAGTCATCGAATTTGGAAATAGGGTATTTGTCTAACTTTGTTGCTTTGTTGACTGTCAGTTTGTGGTTGCCATATAGTCATATGGGTCTGGTCTAGCTTGACAACTGGGACAATGGGTGCGTCACACTCAGGAAACTGGACAGGCTGAATTATTCTCAGATTTCCCAATCTACACAACTCTGCTTCCACTTTTTCCTTTAGTGAATAAGGTACCAGCCTGGCCTTGATGAAACATGGCATTGTCTAGGGATCCATGTAAATTTTAGTTTACATGCCATTCAGTTTTCCCAATTCATCTTGAAAAACAGTATCATATTTTTTCAAGAGCTCTGGAATTCCATTGGAATTCAAATGGAATATTTCTGACTTGTCTAGTTTTATTTTTTGCAGCCAATCTCGACCCAAAAGACTGGGCCCTCCCCTCTCTATGACTATCACAGGAAATTGGGCTGTGTTATGGCACAGCTGATGGTCAATGCTGAGTTGCTCAAATCAGAAAGGGAAACTTGCAACAATTGTCACAACTTGTTTCGCAATTAGTATAAATTTTGAGATGCGTGCCTTGAATTCAATAGTAATAAGGCTACCAAGTCGCAAAGGTTTTTACAAAACTTGATTAAACATATATTACGTAGATCAACAAATTACTACTACGATAACTTTTAAATCCCCTACTTAATCTGACTCCCAGTTATGCTTTCGTTAAGGCAACAGTGAGACACAGATTTTAAAAGACCCAGGCAAGGTGACACACAATACCCTGAACCAGTCAGATTCAGAGTGAGTTTTCTTAACTACAGTTCTTTGAAAACAGCAGCTTGAGGCATAGATGCTGAAGGTTTTTCATGCTTGTTAGATCTTAAAAATGCCTACCCTTACACACACATTGAATATCTTCACCTTTGAATGCAAATTCCCATTGTTTCACTATGTCTTTGGACTTTATCTTTCTGATAATAAACATCTCTCTTAGCACTAAATTTTACCAATAATCTTTGGGAAAAATAAACACACTGTTTCTAAACTTCACTTGGCTAGGTGACATTTCACCCCTACTTTGAAAACAACCTAGCCTGGTTTATTTAAAAATGCAAATGCCTTTTTACACCTTACATTCTAAACTTCCCCCATGTTTACCACGTTTACATCAAAGCCTTCAGACCAGCTGCCTTTAATCCAATTAAGTCTCTCTCACATGCACAGAGACACATAGACACAGATACTACTATTTTAGAACAAATTCCAATAACATCTTGAGAATTATTCTATCTTCCTGACAGACTGTCTGCTGTTCGTAGCAGACTGGGACAGCAGCAATGCTTTTGAAATGAATAGGCTCTCCAGTGTAGGTTCTCAGTTTGGTGGACATGCACTCCATTGTCAATGGCTGATTCCCTTCACTAAGGTACTTGAACATGTGCACCCCAACAAGTAGCTGAAACATCGGTATCCACCTCCATCTGCAGTTGCTTGCCATTCACCTGCGCTGTCACTGCAATGGGCCCATGTTTAACTGCAGTCACACGATACAGGGAGTATACATCAACAGCATCAGCTTCTGCAGTGTCAGTTGACTCTGTCAGATTTGTTCTCTGCTTTGCTGTTTGTTTATTCTTTTTGTTATGCACTGCCTAGCCAGGTGTCCTTTCTTGTAGCAATGGTTGCACTCTGCCTCTTTAAATCTGCATTCATCTGCTCCTTGATTCCCACCATATCTGTAGCAAATGCATACCTTGTCAGCTGATGCATTGTAATTAGGCTTCCTGACTCGACGTTCATTCGAAAGGGAATTGCACTGAAAATCTGCTGTGCCACTTTTTGCGTTATGCTCAATGGCAGGCTTCTGTCTAACATGGTGCACTGCTCCATTATTCACATAATGCAAATATTGAGTGTCTTTTGCGGCACTCTCCACAGTGAGAGAAAGTTCCAGAGCGCGCTTGAAATCAATATCCAATTCAGCAAGCAAATGGCACTGTATGGCGTTGTCAGTCACCAAGTCTGTCCTGCAGCATATCATTCAAGGCATCTCCGAATACACAATGCTCAGTCAGCTGTTTCAGATTTGCCACGAAGGTAGCAACAGATTCCCCTGAAACACGAACTCTCATGTTGAAGTTGAAGTGCTGCATAATTACAGGTGGTTTTTGCTGAAAATGTGACATCACAAGCTACACTAACTCGTTGTACGATTTGGTGCTGGGCACATTCGGGGCAATCAGGTTTCTGATAAGATTATACGTTTTGCTTCCACGCACACTCAGCAGGATAGCTCTAAGTTTATCTTCACCGTAATTTCGTTCACAATGAAATAGAAACTGAGTCTCTCAACATATTGACTCCAATCTCCTGCACCTGCATCATACGGATCAATCCTCCTGAACAATGGCATGATCATTAATTGTTTCTCAACTTTGGTGTTACTCACAGTAACCAGGGTGAAGTGTGCAGCATAAGTCTGTTTTACCCTCGTCACCAATGGTAAAAACTTGTAGGAGGAGCCAGTTTAGTGCAAATAAACTAAACTTTTATTGAGGACACAGGTTATGATGCATACATGCTTGGCGCTATCTACCACATGCCTCTTCCATCCAGTTGACTTTGGGTGATTGACAGGAGGACAGGACAACTAATCCAATTACTGCACCCACCATCCATTCACAGTCTGAAAGGAATAAGTGTGACTACATTGGACATCATTTCTCAGTGGAGTTGACACTATATGCCCCTAAAACAGCTTAGTAAAGAAAAAATCAACCAGGCAAGAATGAATGAGCGCAACACGAAAATATAACCCCTGGCAGAACCACAGTTTTGTTGATTAATTCTCAATGTTCTCTCTTGCCATTTTTCTCTTGTAGTTTCTATATAGGCTGACTCCTCTGTGAATTTCATTCAAACTACTTGTATTGAAGGCGCTCGATAGTTAGTGTTAAGATTTGAGGCACTTTATTTTCAGCAATGCAATTTTATCTTTGTTTTTATTCCTTTGATAAACATTTTCAGCTACTGTAGTTAAATTATAAACAGAACTATTTTCTGAAAGAGTTTCTGCTAATTATATTGCAAATAGAAGAGGAGTTGGTGATCTAGTTCCTTTAAATGGAATTGACTTGTTTTGCTCTGCCACCTGACGCTGACTGATAAATCATGAAACAAATATTTTGGGGATTTCTCAACGTCTGGAGAAAACACTGGGGATCCAGAAATTCTAACGAAAGTCAAAAATGAAATGTAATGATTAATTTGCTGTCAAGTTGTAAGCATTAGTCAACATGACTGGTCCTCTGGCATAATATGTCAGAGTTCCATCACGCCAAACTGTCAGGTGTGGGAATGCACATTGAAAGCCACAATTGCAGAGGGAGGAAAGAAAGTGAGTGAGCGAGAGCCACTCAGGCTGTGTTGCCAAAACCTCAGAGCAGTTAGTATAGGAATAGCCCTGGGAAAAGGCTGTTGACTACCGTCTGCATCTCTACTGAAAGGGATAGCAAATGATGCTGTGAGAGCAAAAGAGAGGAAAGGCAGAAAACAATTTTTTTTCTTTTAAATTATTTCTTCTTCTTAGCATTTTTAACCGCCCCCCTCCAACTCCCCCACAACCCCACCCCACAACAACTGCTGTAGGGTGGCCAAGTTTTACTATTAATAATAGAGTTGATCTGCAGACACTTCTTGGGTGAAAACATTAAGTTTATTTACAATATACACAGCAGCAACTGCGTGTGTGCTTTCAACTCCAACTCTATCCCTACACTAGCTGTGAAGGTAACCTGCACTAATCTCCTAGTTGTTATGACAGATCATGTGATCTTCCCTAACAAGTATTATTCTTAAAGGTACATTACACAGTAAATAAAACCACAGCTATTACATTCCTCCCCCTTTAACTTGGCTATACATATTATATTTACAAGTACATATTTTTCAAGACAATATAATATTTACACTGGGTAAGGAATTTACAAGTTCAGTCTTTCAGGTGGTTTCCTGGCATGTGTGGAACGTTGCAGCTCCACAACTTCAGGTTCTTTATCAGGAACCTCCTCTTCCAGAGTTGCCTGAACATCAGGTGCTTTGGTGGGCACTGGCAGTTCTGTATTCTCAACTCTCACAGGAACATCAGACATGTCAGTCCTGGGTTGAGTATCCTCAACAGGAAATGCAGACCCGGTCATAGTCACTGGTGGAACCATATCTTGATGATTTGTCTCTCTCTTCCTTAACCAGTCCACATGTTTACAGATGATCCGGCCTTCCACCTCCACGTGGTAAGATGGAGGTGCAGTCACTGCAATTATTTCACCTGGTAACCACTTTGGTCCTTCCTTGAAGTTTCTCGTATATACTCTCCCACAGTAAATTTCCTCTCTCGGCTATGCCAGTTGTGTCTAGTTTTCTGGCTTCCCTGACTCCTTTCCACCTTCCCCTCTAAATTCGGCATTATTAAGCTCAATCTCGTCGAGAGACAGCATTTCAACAATAACTCCGCAGAGGTGGCACCTATTGTTGAGTGAGGGGTAGTCTTGCAATGAAAATGCAAATGAGCTAGCTTGGTTGCCAAGGAATCACCAGTTAGCTTTTTCATGCCTGCTTTGAACGTTTGAACCACCATTTTGGCCAGTCTGTTTGAAGAAGGGTGGTATGGTGCAGTTTCACATGAGTGATACCGTTGAGGCTGATAAACCTATTTAACTCAGCATTTGTAAATGCCATGCCATCATCGGAAACAACTACTTCTGGTAGTACATGAGTGGTAAAACTCTGACGTAGTTTCTGAATTGTAGAGGCCAACATTGGTGGTTTCACCTCATGTACATCCGACCGTTTTGAATGGGCATTGACAATGAGCAAAAACATTGTTCCCCGGCAAGGTCCAATGTAGTCAATATGTAACCGCACCAGGAGTCAATCTGGCCACATGAGTGCAATAGAACTGTCACTGTAAACTTTTGCAGTTGCTTAAATTGCACACAGTGCTTTATTAAAGTCTCTATTTCGCCATCCATCACCGGCCACTATAGATAGCTGTGTGCTATGGTCTTCATTCGGGAAATTCCTGGATGGGCACTGTATAGTTCAATTAAAAGTGGCTCCCTTCCCTTTGGAGGAACTATCGCTCATGCACCCCACAATAGGATGCCATCCTGGCTGGTTATTTCATGTCTTCTGCTAAAGTATGGTTTCATTTCTTCTGATATGGGCTTCTGAGACCAACCACGCAGCATTCGTTTTTGAACTTGAGTTTGGACTTGGTCCCGACTTGTCCAGCCTCTACTCTGTAGAGCACATACTGGCGAGGAATCTAAGCAATTTAGCAATAAGACAAGTTCCTGTGGAACTGGGACATGTTCATCATTTTCTTGTAAAGGCAAACGACTAAGGGTGTTTGTGTTTGCAATTTGATTGCCAGGCCTATGTACGAAAATGTAATTTGTAGGGTGCCAGAATTAAGGCCCTATTAATATTTCTGTATCTTCTATCTATGTGCTTTCTTCTTTCTAGCACAGCATTCTCTCAGATGAAAACTCAACTTGTCTGAGCTCAGTGGATGAGTCTCCCAAAATTTCATTATCTGTCTGCTTCTTCAAAAATTCTGCAACTTTTGCTTCCAAAGCCTCTTTGGCTTCACTTAGCTGATTCTTCAGCTCTTCCATCTCTTTTTTGTATTTGTTTGCTGCTTCCTGGAAAATTGAACATTGTTGTGTCTTCTCTGCCACCTTATTTTTCAGCTTGTTCAGAGAAGTGCTCAATTATTTCTGTTTCTCTTCATGCTTTTCCAGAGGTACAAACCACGACCTGGGGGAATCTTATAGTGTGTGAAGGTCTTTCAGTAGATTCTTTTTTTCCCTTCGAAGATTTCTCACCTCGTCTCGAACTCTGTCATCAAACAGGGTCTCTTCAAGTTCCTTCTGCTGTTCTTCCAGGTTTTGGCTTAAGGCAGCCTGCATTTCTTCAGGTCATTGAGTCCTTACACATTCCTTTTTCAAAACAGGAATGCTTCCAGCTTCCTTTTGGAATCTCAGTGGCCAATCAAGATTGTTTCTCTTAGCCAATTTCACCCAAGAAGGCTTGGTCCTCTGTCTCTCAATACTAACACCAGAAGCTTTGCCAATTAGCTTCCATAGTTGGCAGTTACTCTGCTTATGCCTTTTACTTGAATGTCTTCACTTGTATACATTTTTAGTTTGGCCGCTGTTCATTCCAAACTTAATGGATGCTCACCATAATTCAATATCTGAAGGTATGTTCCCCAATTACTGTAGTGGAAGCTCCCGTGTCTACTTCCATTTTAACAGGTTTGCCATTTACTTTCACTGTGACAAATATTGGTTCTGTCTTTCAAACTTTCAGATTAAACAACGATTAAATGTCAGAATTTGTTATTTCAGGCTCTTCTACATTGTAGATTTCATTGGGCTTCTTCTTTTGTTTACTTGAATCTTTCCCTGCACTGCGTCATCATATGTCCATTTCCATGACAATAGTAGCATTCGATTTTTTTTAAACTGCTAATCACTAAAAGACTGATTGTTTCCACCCCTATCAAAATTATTTTTTGATTTCACTGCTAAATTATTTTTCTTTATTCTTCGGCTAGCGGGGGCTGTTTCCCACTTCTTGGCAGAGTCTAGCATTTCCGTGTCATTTTTGGTTGAGGTTTCTCATCCGATGTGGAGGATGGTGCCATTTTGCGCACCCTGTATTGCTTGTGAATCTCTTAAAGCGCTTTTCATGACCAGCACTATCTCCAGCGCCTTCTTGAAATCCAGATTCACTTCGGACAATAATCTTTTTCTGAATAGTGTCCTCCTTCACACCACACACTAAACGATCTCTGATCATGTCATTCAGAGTTGTACCGAACTCACAATGTTCCATCAGCTGCTTCAAATTTGCCATATGACATGCAATTGTTTCACTCAGGGCTCTATTTTGCGAATTAAACTTGAACCTCTGCATCCTGACTGAGGGCTTGGGTTGAAAGTGACCCTTCACGAGGTCCACCAATTCATCAAAATTCTTCAAATCTGGGGCACTGGGTGCCGTCAAACTTCAAATCATACCATAGGTTTTGCTCCCACAAGTATTGAAGTGGATCGCTCACCTCTCCTCTTCCCCCGTAATACCGTTCACTTGAAAAAAGAACGTGAGGCGTTCTATACATTGATACCAATCATCTGTGGCTGCTTCAAAAGGATCAATTCTCCCAAATTGTGGCATTTTGCGAGAGGATAACTTCTTCAATTCTAACGGAGCTTGCCTGATACAATCATTAGGTGAGGTACAGTGCTCATTTCTTTCTAACTTGATTTTTTCTGTTCAATCTTGTTTTATCCTTTTTGCCAGTGGCCAAGTTGCACTATTAGTGAGAGTGCAGACGCTTCTTGGATGGAAACAGTAATTTTATTTACAATATAGTCAGCACCAACTCGACGTGTGCTTTCAACTCCAACTCTATCTCTACACTGACCATGGAGGTCACCCATGCTATTCTCCTATTGGTTACTATACATCATGTGATCTTCCTTAATAAGTATTATTCTTAACGGTACATTACACAATAAATAAAACCGTAATTACTACAACAACCTTTCAGAATTGTCAACTAGTTACTGAGGTACTATTGCTAAAATACAATTATTAAGGTTTAATCCAACAGATTCTGGCTGCTCTCCGGTACCCAATCCAAGTTGTTGATATTAATGTAACTATTTGACTGCACAGGTTGTAACTGCTGAGTTCAATCCCAGCCTCAATTAATGTCCACACATTTGCACAACTAGAGGGTCAATGGATAGCAATTATAGTAGGAAAGCTGGATGATTTTCTACAATGAAGGTAAATGTAGCACCCCTGCTGCTACTCTGGCTGGGGTTAGCTAATTCAGTAGGGACTGCAGATTAAGCCAGGCCCTTTCTTGATCTATACATCTCAGCTCCTTATTGGATAGACTCAGTGAGCTACAGATGGATCAAAAGTGTTATTCCTGAACAATTAATCAGTAGAAATAGGTATTACTCAAGTTGGAGAATTCGCTGAATCTTCAGTTTATTCACATGGGTCTTAAAATTACTGAGGCCCACTTGGAGCCTGCAAGTGGATCAGAAACATGGTCCACCCTAACCCAAAGCCTGGGACTCCACCCCAAATACGGACGTGACAGGGCCACTTCTTTTTTGGGATAGGCAGAGTACACCTGCAACAACAATTCAGCAGTGCTGCCCATGAAATCAGGCTTTCTGTCCTCTCCATCCCCAGGAATTTCAGAGCTTTTAGTCACCAGAATTAAACTCATGAGTTAATAACCTAATAGTCACTTTGTGACAACTTTGTGCAAGTCAGCAAGACTTCCATTGGTTGGCCTTGGCCACTTTTGTCAAGTTTAGTCACTGCTGAAAGGTATTACATGCCAAGGTTTAAGCAGTCTTAAAGATTTGGTGCACTTACCCGAACAGCTTGGTATTGAGTCATTCCACTGTGCCAAGGCGTCAGGTACGGCAAGGCATTCTATGTTCTTGGAACCTTGGAGAGCGTAACCTAGGCTGCACTCAAAGCGGATAATGGCCCCTACAGCAAAGTCATTTCCAATTCTTCTGCCGTATCTTGGCTCTGGTACAGAGCTACATTGCGTGGCGCTTGTCCGGGGAACAGCTGTGAATTGATCAATGGAATAACTCAAATTCAATTCTTGATTTATAGTCACCAAGCAGACACTGAAGGGGAGGGTTTAAGGTTCAAACTGGAAAACACAGGTAAAAAAATACTTTTCAAAAGAAATGACAAGCTATTTATATGTAAATGAGTTACCTAAACATTGTTTATTTTTATCAATAATTTGTTTTTGAGATTTCCATAAAAATCGCCTGGAATAAAAACCCTGAATTCAAATGAGTTTCCAAATACAGAAAGAAGTATATGCGTGTGTGGTTGCATGCATGCACGTACACGTGCAGAAGCAGGATAATTTAACATAAAAAAAATAGCTAATGTGTAATTGAAATCATGCTGGCTTTGAAAATTGTTTTTTCTCATTTGGGAGCTTGGACTCAAGTCCATTTTAGATTAAAGCTCTACCAACTTTAAGGATTTTAAATGAAGTGAGTTTTAGCAGTCTTGGCCTAGTTTCCTGGTGAGTATCAATCTACTGCAGAAAATGGTCCATAGTTCAGCATAAATCAGTATGTGTCAACCTCAAACAGAAAGCCAAACATTGGTGAGGATGATCAAATGGAAAACGGGGACAGTCAGAGGTGCTGTCTAGAAACTGAGAGTGCAGGAGACATTGATGGGGCAGAATAAATGACATTTTTCCCTGTTCGATTAAACTTTTATAACTGCCAACAGTTCCTTTGAAACTGTACTCAGTTTTAAATTTTCAGATTATACATTGTGACTTTGAAGCAAACATTAATGCAAATGATAAAGCTACTTGGAACCTAAGCTGCCAAAACTTTAAAGGAAATCTAATGAAAAGCAGAGTGCTAAATTTTGAGCCCCCGCAGCATCCTCTCGCCAAACAAACCACCACCAACACCACCCACACCTGGCTAAAATAGGTCAGTCGTGCCTGAAAATGGGGGGGGGGGGGGAATAACTGATGAAACTTTTACTGCTGTTGTGGCAGTGGCAAAATCCTCCATGCCTATTGCTGAGTGGCTGAAGTGTCCCCAAATCAGGCAGTATTTATAATGCAAATCGATGTCCTCAAGCATACACCTGACTATAATTGGTATTTTGGAAAGAACTGGTCAGAGTGGGCCCCATGGTGCACAGGAAAAGCATAAGCACATCACAGGGCCATAGAAAAATACTACAGATGACAAATAGCCTGAGATCAGCCTTCACCTCGGCCTTGATGGCCTCGTGCTCAAACATTTTATGGCCCTAAACTAGTGAGCTGCTCAATTAAATTTGGGTTAAAAAAAGGCATGGGTTCAAGATTGCAGAGGCCTTTTCATCACTAGAAAGGATGACTGGCCAGTGCGCTCTGCTAACTGGCCACCCACAAGTCAAAACCTGCCCTGCAATTTATATTACTGCTCCCTCTTTCCCATTCTCTCTATTTATGCTTATTATTTTAACTTTTATTTTATTTTTACACAATAAACTCCATTCTACCCATTTATCACATCTTTTCTTACATTTTTTATCCATTGTTCTATGCCTTTCAGGTGCTACCATACACTTCAGAGGTAGAACTCATACTACAAAATAGCTGGCTCTGTTAAGCAAATGACCAGTTCCAGCAGATCAATCTTTAATTTTCTCCTGTCATATAGTACTATTATTGGATATGTTATTTTGTCCTTGACAGCCCAGTGATGACTGGGCAAGAACATAGCTATGCACAATAACAGTTATTGTTGGAAGCATTTGACATGACTCCAGAAAAGTTCCATTTCTGAGCACTGGCTTCCCTCACACAAATACAGAAGCAAAATACCGTGGATGCTGAAAATCTGAAATAAAAGCAGAAAATTCTGGAAACACTCAGCAGGTCTGGCAGCATTTGTGGAGAGAAGGGAGAAAAATAGGGCGAATGTATTAGCTTGATGACCTTTTGCCAGAAATGGCAAATGTCAGAAATGTAATGTCAGAAAAGGAGGTAACAACAGCAGGGAAAGGAGGGAAGGGGAAAGAATAAGTTGGAAGGCTCTATGGCAAGCTGGAATGCAGGAAAATGATAATAGGGACGAATCAAGTCAGGCAAAAGGCAACAGGACATGTAAAGAAACCAAAAAAAAAGGGTTGTGAGGGGTTTTGAATTGGAAAAAGAATCATTATTTATATTTTCTGTCTGAAAAAATGGGGGCAGAGGTTATGATCTGAAATTGTTGAACTCTATGCTGAGCTCAGAAGACCATAAAGTGCCTAATTGAAAGGCAAGACGCTGTTCCTCAACCTTAGGTTGAGCTTCACTGAAAAATGTAGGAGGCCAAGGACAGAAAGGCCAGAGTGGGAGAATTAAAATGGCAGGCAACTGGAAGCATGGGGTTACACTTGCAACAACTTATGCTTCTACAAAGCAGTCACACAATTTGTGTTCAGCCTCCCCAATGCAGAGAAGAATAGGCATTTTATTGTGTCCATTCCATTTGCCAAACATCTGCTTGCACCATTGTCTCTCCCTCACAGAATCGTGAGAGGGTTTCCCGTATCCTCACCTTCGACCCCACCAGCCTCCACATTCGACAGGCCATTTCTGCTATCTCCAGTGTAATCTCACCACTAAACACATCTTCTCTGCTTCAGCACTCCAAAAGGCCCATTACCTCTGTGCTGCCCTGCATCACACCTCATTCACCCCCAATAACCCCTCCCCTTCCCATGAGACCTCATCCAGATACATTTTTTTGTTTCTTTACTTGTCCCACTGCAATCTCTTTTCTCCTTTTACCATTATCCCTTTTGTCATGTAATCACTCCTGCCTTCCACTCTATCACAGGCCTTCCCATTTTTTCTACATTTCCTCCGCCTTTCCCCACCTCTACACTTGCTTAAAACCTGTTCAATCTCTGGCTGTTTCCAGTTCTGACAAAAAGTCATCTATCTGAAATGTTAACTCTGTTTCTTCCTCCAATGATGCTGCCAAAACTGCTAAGTATTTCCAGCATTTTCTATTACTGACATCCCACAGGAACATAGGACTTAAGAACAGAGTAGGCCATTCAGCCCTTTGAGCCTGCTCCACCACTCAATAGGATCATAGCTGATCTGCTTGTGGTCTCAACTCCACCTTCCTGTCTGGTCCCATAACCCTTGACTCCCTTGTCGATCAAATATCTATCTAATGCAGTCTTGAATAAATTCAATGATCTAGCCTCCACTGCATTAAGGGGAAGAGAATTCCACAGACCTTCTAAGAGAAAACAATTTTCCTCACGTCCATCATAAAAGGTAGATCTCTTATTTTCAAACTGTGACCCGTAGTTCTAGTCTCCCACATTGTCCTTTATCCACTCTATCAAGTCCCCTCAGGATCTTATATTTTTCAGGAAGATCACCTCTCATTCTTCAAAACTCCAATGGGAAAAGGCCCAACCTGTTCAATCTTTCTCCACAAGATAAGCCCTTCACCCCAGGAATGAGCCAAGTGAACCTTCTCTGAACTGCTTCTAACACAATTTCTAAATAAAGAGAACAAAACTGTAAACAGTACTCCAGATGTGGTCTCATCAAAGCTCTCTACAGCTGCAGTAAAACTTCCCTACTTTTATACTTAATTCTCCTTGCAATAAATGGCAACATTCCATTTGTCTTCCTAGTCACTTGCTGTATCTGCATACTAACGTGTTGTGATTCATGTTCCAGGACACCAGATCCCCCAATCTCTTAACTTGACTGGTGCAAATGGCAACACCATAACAGATAAATAATATGCAAATGGTAATGCAATCTCATCAAGCCTCAGGTTACAAATGAGTATAATCTGGAGAATAGAACAACATCAGAAGCCCTCAATTGGAATACTATCCACAGGGCAAAATGAAAAATGTTCCCAACTTTTTTTCTGGAGTAATACACTGACGGAATAGGCTGTGACTTTCAGCCTATTCCAACATTATCAGATCACTAAACCAAACATTTTTCTCTGAGGAATGGAAATTGGTTGGTCAGCTGCTGGTGAACATCACAATGGTAATCAAATCTGGGAGCTGACATGACATTATAAACCACTGAAGGGATGTTTTACAGCTGCACTGAGATTGGATTTCTGCAATCATTCAGCCAGTTTTCTTGGCAAAAAGAAAAGATGAGAATTGTTGAGGAATCATTAGACCTCAGCCAGCAATTTTCCATCTTTTTCATTTATCACTGCTTCCATTATCTCTGGAAACAAATCCACATGCCTCCAGAGCTCACTTATAATCACTGCTTCCCTGGCCCTTCCTGAGAAATTATTCCACCCTCAAGTAAAATGTGTTTGCCCGACTCTGTTTCTTTCTCTTAAATAACTAAAGACTTCCCTTTGATCACCTCAAAGAAAACGAGTTCAACTTCGGAAACCTTTCTCATAACTTAATTCCTGATACTACAAAACAGCTTTATTGTTAGTTACTGTATTCTCTCAAGGGTAATATCCTCAGTTTCAGAGAAAGGATTTGCAAACAACACCACAGAATGGGTCAGTCTGACCAACACCTTATACAATTAAATACAATCTACTGATTTGTATTTTATGTCTAGACAGATGCAAACTCAGTTCCTTACTTGCCCTTGTAATTTTTTTATTCATTCATGGGATGTGGGTGTCGCTGGCTAGGCCAGCATTAATTGCCTGTCCCTAATTGCCCTTGAGAAGGTGGTGGTGAGCTGCCTTCTTGAACTGCTGCAGTCCCTGTGGTGTAGGTACACCCATAGTGCTGTAAGGGAGGAAGTTCCAGGATTTTGACCCAGCAACAGTAAAGGAACAGCGTTATAGTTCCAAGTCAGGATGGTGGGTGACTTGGAGGGGAACCAGGTGGTGGTTTTCCCAAGTATCTGCTGCCCTTGTCCTTCTAGGTGGTAGCAGTTGTGGGTTTGGAAGGTGCTGCCTAAGGATCCTTGGTGAGTTCCAACAGTGCATCTCGTAGATGGTACATACTGCTACCACTGTGCATTGATGGTGAAGGGAGTGAATGTTTGTGCATGGGGTGCCAATCAAGCGGGCTGCTTTGTCCTAGATGGTGTTTAGCTTCTTGAATGTTGTTAGAGCTGCACTCATCCAGACAAGTGGAAAGCATTCAATCAGATTCTGACTTGGCCTTGTAGATGGCGGACAGGCTTTGGGTATTCAGGAGGTGAGTTACTTGCCATAGGATCCAAGCCTTTGACCTGCTCTTATAGTCAGTACTTATATGGCTAGTCCAGTTCAGTTTCTGGTCAATAGTAACCCCCAGGATGCTGATAATGGGGAATTCAGTGATGGTAATGCCATTGAACATCAAGGGGTTCTCTCTTGTTGGAGATGGTCATTGCCTGACACTTATGTGGTGCGAATGTTACTTGCCACTTGTCAACCCAAACATGGATATTGTCCAGGTCTCACTGCATTTGAACATGGACTGCTTCAGTATCTGAGAAGTGTGAATAGTGTTGAACATTGTGCAATCATCAGCGAACATCCCCACTTCTGACCTTATGGTGCAAGGAAGGACATTGATGAAGCAGCTGAAGATATTGGGCCAAGGACACTACCCTGAGGAACTCCTGCAGTGATGTCCTGGAGCTGAGATGATTGACCTCCAACAACCACAACCATCTTCCTTTGTGCTAGGTATGACTCCAGCCAGTGGAGAGTTTTCCCCCTGATTCCCATTGACTCCAGTCATGCTGGGGCTCCTTGACCCCACACTTGGTCAATTGCTGCCTTGATATCAGTGGCAATCACTTGACTTCAGCTCTGGAGTTCAGCTCCCTTATCCATGCTTGAACCAAGGCTGTAATGAGGTCAGGTACTGAGTAACCCTAGTTAAACCCAAATTGAGCGTCAGTGAGCAGGTTATTGCTAGGCAAGTGCCACTTGATATAACTGTTGATATCTCCTACCGAGAGTAGGCCAACTTTGCACATGGCCAAGTAGATGCCAGTGTTGTAGCAGTACTGGGACAGCTTGGCTAGGGGCACACCAAGTTCTGGAGCACGAGTCTTCAGTGCTATTGCCGGAACATTGTCAGGGCCCAAAGCTTTTGCATTATCCAGTTCATCAGCATTTCTTGATATCATTTAGAGTGAATCGAATTGGCTGAAAACTGGCACCTGTGATGCTGGGGACCTCTGGAACAGGCCAAGATGAATTGTTCACTCAGCACTTCTGGCTGAAGATTTTTGCAAATGCTTCACCCTAATCTTTTGCACTGATGTGCTGGGCTCCCCCATCATTGAGGTTGGGGATATTTGTGGAGACTCCTTCTCCAGTGAGTTGTTTAATTCTCCACCACCATTCACAACTGGATGGCAGGACTGCAGAACTTAGGCCTGATCCGTTGGATGTGGAATTGCTTAGCTTTGTCAATCACTTGCTGCTTCTGCTTTTTGACATGCAAGTGCTGTAGCTTCGCCAGGTTGACACCTCATTTTAGATATGCCTGGGGCTGCTCCTGGAATGCTTTCCTGCACTCTTCACTGAACCAGAGTTGATCCTCTGGCTTGGTGGGAATGGTAGAGTGGGGGACATGCCGGGCCATGAGGTTACTGATTGTGGTTGGGTGCAATTCTGCTGTTGCTGATGGTCCACAGTGCCTCATGGTTGCCCAGTCTTGAGTTGCTAGATCTGTCTGAAATCTATCCTATTTAGCACGGTGGCAGTAACACACAACATGATGGAGAGTATACTTAATGTGAAGATTCATCTCCACAAGGACTGTGCGGCGGTCACTCTTACTGATATTGTCATGGATGGATGCATCAATGGCAGTCAAGTTGGTGAGGATGAGGATGAGGGTAAGTATGTTTCTCCCTCTTGTTGGTTCCCTCGCCACTTGATGCAGACCCAGTCTAGCAGCCATCTCAGTCTGTGGTGGTACTACCAAACCACTCTTGGTGATGGACATTGAAATACCCCATCCAGAGTACATTGTGTGCCCTTTACGCCCTCAGGGCTTCCTCCAAGTGGTATTCAACATGGAGGAGTACTGATTCATCAGTTGAGGAGTGGCGGTACGTGGTAATTAACAGGAGGTTTCCATGCCCATGTTTGACCTGATGCCATGAGACTTCATGGGGGCCAGAGTCGACGTTGAGGCCCCCTAGGGCAACTCTCTCCCAACTGCCATCTCTGCCAGTGATAAAGGACATATCCAAGGGTGTTGATCTAGGTCACTGGGAGGTTTCATTCCCTATCCAATGTTCCTGTAGCGATTTGATATGGCTGAGTGGCTTGCTAGGCCATTTAAGAGTTAACACATTGCTGTGAATCTGAAGTCACATGTAGGCCAGACCAGGTGAGGACTGCAGATTTCCTTCCCTAACAGGCATTACTGAACCAGATGGGTTTTTACAACAATTTTCAATGGTTTCAGAGTCATCAGTAGACTTTTACTTCCAGATTTTTATTGAATTCAAATTCCACCATCTGCCATGTTTGGATTTGAACCCATGTCCCCCACAGCATTACCCTGGGTCTCTCGATTACTAGTCCAGTGACAATACCACTAAATTACTATCTCCCCCATTGTATTGACGATTTCACAGATTTATCTGCTATAACTAAAAGAGAAATAGTTTTCAATTTTTAATAAAATATTGGTCACAATATTTTGCGATATGATGTCAAACCTCACACAGAATATTATTTTTGATGTTGTATTCAATGTCTGCAATATGCCACAATCCACCTTATTCTGCTTATGTTTAGATTTAGAAAAGGTGTGCATGCTGATGCTGAATAAAGAAGTCACGTAACTTCATAGCTCAAAATCTGGTAAGTTATATATTCTTTGTTCATTTTTAGTAAAGTACCCTACCCTTGGTTCTCACAATGGTTCAACAAATGTATGCAATAATCAGCCAAGTCCCAGGCTTGTTCTCTAGTCTATGCTGTTCTCAGGTTGCGTGACGATATTTGCCCCCAGTGGCCTAAGTGCTTTTTGGTTTAGGAACAGGAAAGCTAGCCTTGCTTTCCTGATCCTTTTCACTATCCAGTCACCCATGCTAGAAGAATGCAGGCATGAGAAAGCTGAGCTGGCTGGCTAAGTCCTTGCATTCACCAGGTATGCTAGCACTCAACATTTAGCCATGAATGATGGAAAAGATCCACATGTGAAAATCATCAAGAGAAGAATAAAGAATTCATTCCCTGGAAGAGAACAAGTGGAACAAAACTCAAGAGCTTGGTCACCATGCATGATACAGCAGATCCTTTGATCGGCAGCCTTGTCACTGAACTCAATATCCAGCCTTTCCGTTACTGGGACACTGTGGCTGTAGAATGTATCATCCGTCAGATAAATTGCAACAACTCACAAAGCTGACTTTGGCTGCACCTCCCAGCCCCATGATGGACAGCAGCAAGATCATGCAAACATCATGACCCCCAAATTCTACTCCAAGCTGTATACCTTTCTACATTTATACCACTATTCTTCCATTGTTGTTGGGTCAAACTCCTGAAACTTCCCTACCTAACACCATTCTCACATAAACTGCAGTAGGTCAACGAGAAGGTTCACCGCCACTTTCTTAGGGCAATTCTTTCTTAGAGATGCTCATTACGTGTAGCTCTACCCCAATATTGTATCAATACATAGATACACACAAACACACACATTTTAGATTTTGCTAGTAAGGAGATGATAGAGAGCACATTGCCTGATCTACAAAATACTTGCAAAGAAACATTTGTGCCCTAATGGCCAATAATTGGAGAGGTGCTCAGAAACATAAATAGGCCTAGAGATGGAAGGAAAAGATAATGCTGGAATCAAACCAGACTATAAAACATTAAATCATATTATACCCAATTTGCATTGACCTTAGATGATAAGGCCATAGATTTTGATAAATGCACTAACAGTCTTTCAGAAGTTTCCAGTTGGTCCTTGTGAAGATACCTTTTTGATTTTCAAAAACAAAGATGATTGGATCATGGAAACTATGCTTTAAATCAAGGAATTATATTATTGAACAAAATGCTTCAGTGAGTGAATCGTAAAACCTACCTTGATAGACAAAGTGAAATCCTTTAGCTGTTGCATGACTCTTGGCACTAAACTTCATTAGAACTTGATTGGAGGTGGCTAGTGGCAAAGATTCCCCTGCAGTAAAAGAGGAAAGAATTTGAAAAGTCACTTGGTAGCACAGAACTTGTAAAAGGAGACATGATGTCGATGCTTTTCATGTTGTACCCATCAGGATAGATTCGCAAGAATAACAAATCTCAAAGGGAACAACAATTTATACTGCATGAGAAGAGGGTGCTGATTGGTTAGCAAGTGCATTCTGATTGGTAGGGGTGTTGGCATGGAGAATGCACCAGGGAACAGCTATTTGCCAAACTATTGTTTAAATTCAACTCTGGCAGGTCAACTCTGATTGGTTAAGGCATTTCCATGGTGAATGGCTGATCCCAAGCTTCTGTTTAGTTGAAAATGGCGTAATACGTGGACAAGATCTGCCCTGCATGTGAATATATGTAGCTTCTGGCATGCATAAGAGAGCCACACTGCAAGCCAAACTGATAAACTTAATTTTCTTTTAGTATAATTTTTAGCACAATCAGGATTGTTTGGTAAGTGTTGTCCAATTGCAGAAGCACATCTCATTCTGGACACTAAGTATGTGCAGGTGCAGCATGTAATTAAGAAGGTTAATGGATACTATCCTTTATTATGAGAGGATTTGAACATAAAAGTAAGGATGTTATGCTTCAGTTATACAGATCTACAGTTATGCACATCTCAAATACTATGTGCAGTTTTAATCTCCTGACTTAAGGAAGGATGTAAAGACATTGGAGGTGGTTCAGAGGAGGTTTATTAGATTGAAATCTGGAATGAGCAGGCTGTTTTATGAAGAAAGGCTGAACTGACTGAACTTGTTTCCACTGGAGTTAAGAAGAGCGAGGGGTGACTTGATTGAAGAGTATAAGATTCTGAACGATCTTGGAAAGGTGGATGTGTGAGTTTTAAAATTAGGGGCCACCCTTATAAGACAGAGATGAGGAGAAATTTTTTCTCTCAGAGGCTTGTGTGACTTTGGAACTCTCTGCATCAGGAGGCAGTGGAGGTGGGATCATTAAATATTTTTAAGGCACAGGCAGATGGATTCTTGTTAGACAAGGGAATCAAAGGTTATTGGGGGTAGATGGGAATGTGGAACTCAAAACACAAACAGATCAGCCATGACCTTATTGAATGACGAAGCAGGCTTGACAGGCTGAATTGGCCTACTTCTGCTCCCATTTCGTAAGTTCGTAAGTTTGTATTATGCTTTGAGCTGTGCAAACATGGGCTGGTTGAGTACAATCAGTACTTTGCCTGCTGTGAACAGCTGAAGGGAATTGCTGTTGATAAGATCCACCAGTCGTTGGGGCGTACAGCCTAAATACCTGGCATCACACTTGCACTGAAATTCATACACCATGTTACTCATTTGTGTGGTAGGCAGAACATCTTTTTGGCTTGATGGCGGTATCCTGTTAGTGGTGAATACCACTCATGTTGCTACTGTATAGTAGAGGCGTGAAACAGCTAGCTTCACCTGATGCTCAAAGTTTTGAGATACCTTGCCCTTCCAGGGTAATCTGAGGTAGACTGGACACTTTTCAGGACCAAAACTGATGGCTTCAGGCCCATTCATGAGTTTGCTTGATATACAGACAGCATGATCTGATCGCTGTAGCTATTATCGCTAATGATAACTTTAATGAGCCCTATTTTGGCATCAAGCTTGCACTTTGAGCAAATGGCTTGGCTCTATTTATGACATTGCTGATAAGGCTATTCCTATAGCATGTGGAACTGTAGGAATTCCAACATGTATATTGACCAATGAATGTAGACTTGCGATAGACAGTAGTATAGAACCCATTGACAGATTTCTCAGCTGGCATATTAAGGAAACAGAGCTCATTTAACTACTGCACTTCAAACGTGAACTTGAGTGCCCACTGGAGTCCATTATGGTGTCTAAGATAAAGTTTTACACGCAGTCTGCAGATACAAATATAGCAAATGTATCATCTCCGTATCGGAAATATGCAAGGGGTAGTACGTTTCTCGCATAAGAAATGCATCTTTGATGGTACGACCCCTAACTTCCTATCCTTTACATATTTCAACACATCGATGAGACATTTGGTGCATTCTCCATGGAAATGCCTCTGCCAATCAGAGTCCACCTGCCAACCAATCAGCACCCTCTTCTCATGCAATATAAAGTGTTGTTCCCTTCCAGATTTGGTATTCTTGCAAATCTGTCTTGGTGAGTGCAAGGCAAAAAGCTGCGAAAGCACGTTTCTCCTTTCAGCAATACTCAAATTTGAAAAATGCAAAGATCAACACAATGGGACTGATTCCTGAATCATAAACAAATGACACAAACCACCAAATAGCATCCAATGAACTAAAAGTTTATCTACTGCCCTGCAATTTCAACCTTTTTTTTAGCATTAGCATGGGGAGAAGGTAGAGGTCAACTGAAAAAAAAACTCTAATTCCCAAGTAGCTTGGAAATTTCATTCACATATACCAAAAATGGTAATTCATTGTATAATACAGAGCTCATAAAGCTCAGACATAATTCCATTCTATATTTCCAACACACACATTCACTGATTCATCCAAAACAATCAAGCACAGATGGAAAACTGTAAGCAAAATATGCCCCATTTCCCACCCTCTTGCTTCCCACCAGAAGTTTTGAACATTTACAAACAATTAGGGATTGGCAGCATCACTTAGCCTTTTGGAAGATACATCTACCAACTGATGATTAGGATTGCCTCACAGGATAGAATCCTTTACTGTTCTCCCTTGATTGATCTAGGGACATAATTTTACTGGGGCTGCGTAAAAGTCTTTCAGTAATCCAACAGGATGCAATATTTCTGCAATGATAACATTTTGTTCACCACGTGTTATCATCGGCTATAACTTGTCATGGTGCCTCTACTGGTCTTAAAACAATTAAATTCATAAAATGAAAAAGTCAAAGCTGGTTTCTGATGTGTATCATTTTTATCCTGTTCTTACAACACTCTCATTCATTTTGTTTCTTCCACTCACTGTCAATAACTTGCTTGATGTAGGCAATTTCTTTTTGAAAGCAATACTGGCAGCCTCGAAATCCAATCTATTGTCATTGTCTGTCATTCACTTGACTCTGATTACTTGATTCCCAAACAAAGTTAAAACTATACCTAATCTTTGACACTGCAAGAAAGGGAGAATATGCTAGGGACAAAGTAAAGTCAGCAGACCTGACTGATAGATTACTACTGTGAAATCAGCCCCAGTTAACATTGACTCAACTCTCCAATTGGACAGGACCACTAATTCTTTTCCCTTTCTTGATCTTTTCATTTTACACACTTGATTTTGGGGATTGCCCAGCAATATAGTCAACCTTTGAGACTAATGGGAGAACTCATTTGGAGGTTATTAATCATTTGAATGAACATAGGAAATAGGCCATTTGGTCCCTCAAACCTGCTCCACATTCAACTAGATCATGACTGATCTTCTACCTCAATGCTATTTTCCTGTACTATCACCACATGCCGTGATATCTTCAATGTCTAGAGAAAGGACGAGTCTTTTTGCAAATACATTGGGAATTTGCATTCATCCAGATGAAGGTTGTCAATGCTGCAGAGTTAAACATCTTTCCATATTTTACACTAAATGTAGCATCTGACACACCTAGCTCAGGAGCAGTGTATAAGCTTCAAGCCACAGTAATTTTATGGTTGTAAGGATTAGGGGATTTCAAAATAGTAGACAAGTGGAGGAAATGGAAATAATACCTTATTTGTCAGTGGAGCTATAGGTACCAACCATTAACCTGTGTTATTCACCTAGAAAGCCAACTATTTTCACATTATGTCAGTATAGAAACATAGGAAATAGAGCAGGAGTAGGCCATTCAGCCCGTCAAGCCTGCTCCACTATTTAAACAGATCATGACTGATCGTCTACTTCTTACGCAATTTTTCCCACATCCCCACATGATGTCATGAGTATCCAGAAACCTATCAATTTCTGTCTTGGACATACTCAATGACTGAGTGTTCACAGCCCTCTGGGGTAGAGAATTCCAAAAATTTACCCTTTGACTGAAGAAATTCCTTGACATCTCAGTCTTAAATGGCCTGCCCCTTATTCTGAGACTGTGTCCCCTGGTTCTAGACTCACCAGCCAGGGGAAACGTCTTATCACTCCCTATAAGAATTTTGTAAGTTTCAATGAGATCACCTCTGATTCTCCAAAACTCTAGAGAATACCGGCCCAGTTTCCTCAATCTCTCCTCATAAGACAATCCTGCCATCCCTGGGATAAGCCTGCTGAACCTCCATTGCACTCCATCAATGGCAAATGCATCCATCCTTAGATAAGGAGACCAAAACTGTACACAATACTCCAGCTGCAATATCACCAAGGCTCTATACAATTGTAGCAAGCCTTCTTTATCCCTGCACTCAAATCTCTTGCAATGAAGGCCAACATACCATTTGCCTTCCTAATTGCTTGCTGCATGTTAGTTCTTTGTGATTCATGAATAGGGATACCCAGGTCTTTTTGGACATCAACACTTCCCAACCTCTCGCTATTTAAGAAATATTCTGCCTTTCTTTTTTTCTACCTAAGTGGATCAACAATGAGATTATTTGAAAGGTGGGACTGGAACCTGTTAAGGGCAGAGTTAGAATCAATTCTCCCCTTGTTCATTGTTTACAATTTTGAGCAAAAAAAAATGAGCAGATTCTTTCATTCTTCTGAAGAAGTTTTTGGGACATGTCCAGCCAATGTGTTTACGATTTAGTTTCCAAAATACTGCCGAAACTGCAATTTGGAACTAAATGAAGAAGCTCTATGCTGGAAATGCATCAACTGGCTTTGTTTTGACAATTCTGGCCACTGCCTTTGTAGAACTCCTAGGGCCTAGAAGTAAACTAACATGTGGGGCAGTAATGAATAATAATGTGTTAAATAAAATATCGCATATAGTTTAAAATTTAGAATTATGCTAGGCTCCAAAGTGCCAATACTTGCACCGAATCAGATAATCAAAATGCTCTGAGAAAAGTGGGACAGAGTCATGGAGAATAAATCTCAGGCCTTCAGCACTCACATTCCTCTTCAGGTATTTTTACATTTGCTGCAAAATTGTGATTCTGTGAATTGAAATAAAAGTGATGGACTGTGTAAGAATCTGCAGCTTAGTTTGTGGCAAGCTGTTGTCCCAGTGTACTCTGTCTAACTCCTTATCTTCGTGTGACACAGAACTATATTCAGGGCAGTTTTTAAGTCATTGGCTTTTCGGATTGTGTCAGCCTTTGTGAAGCTATTGATCAGCTTTTGCTAGTTTCCTAGGTTAGCAGATGTATCCAGCTGAGCCAGATTTCCTTGTTTAGATGTCTGCAGAATGAACTTGCTTAAAACTGACCTATTTATTGTGTATAGTTGAATTTGGGTCCAATATGTCAAATAACTTGGATAAGTGGATCATGTATTTGTTTCCTGTACCTCAGTACACTGATATTTACTCTTGGAAAATAGATTGAACTGAAGATCAGAAATCCTCAATTATTGCTGGCAAGCAGGACTCGGCAACTACCCATAGTAGCATTGGTTGCCCAAGGGCTTTCACCAAAGATGCCAGCAGCTGGGCCCTTTGAGTAGAAAAACTACCCTAATTGCTCATCCTGAAGAATCCCAGTGTCAACAAAAGGTGGCACTGGGTGGGCTTTCTGAACTTCTGGTCCACACAGCCAACTGGGGCAAAAAACAGTAGGGAATGCCAGGGTTCAACCCTACAGCATTTATCAGGATGGAGTAACACAGCAGAGGAAGCACACTGTCTCATCTATCTGGAATAAATTTGATTAAGGAATAGACTGTAGTGCATTGAAAATTGCATTGTGCGTTTTTTTGACTTACATTTGCATTTATGTAGCACTTTTAACACGGTAAAATGTTGCAAGGTGCTTCACAAAAGTGTTAGCAAATAAAATCCAATGCTGAACCACATCAGCAGCTATGAGGAGAGAAGACCAAAAGTTTGGTCAAAGAGGTAGATTTTAAGGAGTGTCTTTTAGGAAGTGGGGTTGAGAAACAGAGACAGAAGCTTACGGAGGGAATTCCTTAGCTCAGCACCTAGCAGAATGTGTGGCCGCCAATGTTGAAGTGATTAAAATAGGGGATGCAGAAGAGGCCAGAATTGATAAGCACAGGGATCTTGGAGCATTGTAAGACTGAAGGAAATTACACAGATAGATATGGTGAGGCCATACAGGGATTTGAAAACAAGTATGAGAATTTTAAAATTGAGGCATTGCTGGAAGAGGAGCTAATATAAGTCAGTGAGCACAGTGGTGATGGATGAGTGCATGGGACCTGCTGCGAATTAAGATATAGGCAGCAGAATTTTGGATCACCTCAACTTTATAAAGGATGGATGAAGAGAGGCTGGACAACAGTTTGTTAACAGTCATGTCTATAGGTAACAAAGGCATGGCTGAAGGTTTCAGCAGCAGTTGAGGTAAAGATGATAATCGATGTTATGGAGGTGGAAGTAGGTTGTTTGGGTGATGTGATGGACATGTGACTGGGCAGTCGCTAAGTTGGCGAACAGTCTAGTTCGACCTCAGGCATTTGCCAGGGAAAAGGATAGAACAGTGTTTGTGATGGGGACTGAAGACAATGGCTTTGTTCTTCCCAATATTTCATTAGAAGAAATGCCTGCTCATCAAGTGCTGGATGTTGGACAATCTGAACTTATGGACAGTGGATGGGCTAACTGTGAAAAAAATATAAATTTTAAAACCATTTTCAATATAACTGTATGTGACTTATCTAGCCTTGTAAAGGCCACAGTGAATTCCTCATTTGGCAGTATCAGTGCATGATTAATTCTCCAGTTTCAGATTAGAGCTGAGACTTGATGTTTCAGTTTAAGGTGATAGTGGAGTATCATTTGGCTGAGAGGAGCAATAATTCAGTTAGCAATAAAAAAGGACAAAATACAATGAACAGGAAGCAAGGTCACGATTAACTGAGTGGAGCAAAAGCATGCTTCCTTGCAGGCCATAACTTTACACTATGCAGATTGAGAATGTGAAGGAGGTCAGCTTCAGGAATTAAGAATACTTGTTTAAACTAAAATCTCTTCTCAAAGTACTCGCTCGCAAGAGCTAGACTTTGATTCTTGAATGTGTGAACTTTATGAAGCATTGAATATCCTGTTGAAACCAATAACATCAGGTCCTTCTGGAATGCTAAGGTTTGAACCATTTTAATTTCCTTCTGTAATTGTCCCCCAATGTGTCTCCTAACATTCCTTTCCCTGTTTTCCTGTCCATATTAGCAATGTGGCCCTTTCATTGTACTATTAGTTGGATCTAGAATATCTGCACTTCAACATGATTTGTTTATAGAAGTCCCATAAGATTGAAAATAGGAGCAGCAGTTGACTATCTGGCCCCTCGAGCCTATCCCACCTTTCAATATAATCATGGTTGGTCTTCTACCTTAACAATTTACCGCCCACTCCCATATCTCTCGATTCCCTGAGAGACCAAAAATCTGTCCATCTCTGCCTTTAATATACTCAATAATGATACTGTAGCAGTCACTCTCACTGTACAGATACTTCACTAGCTACTCACACTGGGTTGCTGCTACACCAGTCACTGGCACTGCACTAAGGGATTGAAAGTGCCGTGGTGCAATATTTCATTACACTGTAATGCCCTCGGTCATTTTCTACTTTAAACACTTGAATTAATGGAGTAGACGATAGGTTTCAATTATACTCCAAGGATAATTTTGCTTGTATGTGATTTTTTTTTTGCCCAGTGATATGGAACTACCTGTATGGGAGCCAGAGAGTGAGCTGAGGAGTCGCGAATGTTGGGTTGGGCCATCGTGCACTTCCACCACGTCATTCAGGGCTGTTTGAAAGTATGTAAACTGGCCAAATACCACTGCACAGGAGAAAAGACAACACATCCATCAATGAAAGAGAGATTGACATTGAAATTCAAACATTAATTGACGTTTTATTTTATGTCCTGTGACACTTTCAGGCCTCTCAGCATTACTTTATAATCAGATTGCTTTAGACCAAGACCCATCTTCAAAACACAAACAAAATGAACTTAAATTATTTCAATTAACAGTCCTCAGCAATGTTCCTACGACTTCTATGTCTGTGCAAGGGTTGAGAAAAAGAGGAAGTAGTAGCTTGAAGGATACAGATAAATAGATTAAAACATGGCTCACTGTGCTACTGATGAGTCCTTTATGAATACAAAGCTAATTTAACACTTAATAAATGATAGGGAAAGAGAAAATGGAAAAGATTGCTTAGTAACAGACAAGAACAGAAATACTACATTAAAAATGCACAATCTTAGCAGGTCGTCTTTATAATAATATAGAATGAGAATTGTGCAATGGAGATGTATTATAGATGAGCAGGAATCAATTAACTTAGATAAGGTTGTTTCAATGAGATAAATGTCCATACCGTAGTCCTTAGGTACAATAATGGAATATAAACATGTCTGTCCACCAGTGTAGTTCTTCGGATAGTTTGGAGATAAAATCACACCTTCTGATACAGAGTACTGGCCTCCACATGGAGCTGGAAAATAAAGCAGGGAACCGTTTTAAAAATGACACAAAATGCAACAATCATCCTTTCCAATGTAGGATAATGCAGCTTCTCTTTGGCTGGCAGCAAATTATGCATTAATAAATCCTAATCCTAGTACTTTATAACTATTTAAATTGAACCATAATATGGTAGTCTGTGAGCATTTATTACATCCAATTGTTGCCTTTCACGCCCACCTCTCCAGCATCATAATGTTCCATTTACCAAGACTGCTGCAAACAACTGGAGCTGGCCAGAATTGACTGGGAGATGAGCCTAGCAGGAAAGACAATGGAACAGCAATGGCAGGATTTTCTGGGAGTAATTTGGGAGACACAGCAAAAATTCATCCCTGGGCCAGATGGATTACACCCCAGGGTTCTGAAGGAGATAGCTGAAGAGATAGTGGAGGCATTAGTGGTGATCTTTCAGGAATCACTGGAGTCAGGGAGGGTCCCAGAGGACTGGAAAATCGCTAATGTAACCCCCCCTGTTTAAGAAGGGAATGAGGCAAAAGACAGGAAATTACAGGCCGATTAGCCTGACCTCGGTCGCTGGCAAGATTTTAGAGTCCTTTATTAAGGATGAGATTTCAGAATACTTGAAAGTGCATGATAAAATAGGGCAAAGTAAGCATGGTTTCATCAAGGGGAGGTCATGCCTGACAAATCTGGCTAAATAAGTTTCTCCTCGTCTCTGTTCTAGGAGGTAATGAATAGGTTAGACAAAGGAGAGTCAATGGATCTTATCTACTTGGACTTCCAGAAGGCCTTTGACAAGGTGCCACACAGGAGGCTGCTCAGTAAGATAAGAGCCCATGGTGTTAGAGGCAAGGTATTAGCATGGATAGAAGATTGGCTGTCTGGCAGGAGGCAGAGAGTGGTGATAAGGGAGTCCTTCTCAGGATGGCGGCCGGTGACTAATGGAGTTGCACAGGGCTCAGTGTTGGGACCACAACTTTTCACTTTATACACGAATGATCTAGATGAAGGAACTGAGGGCATCCTGGCTAAGTTTGCAGACGATACAAAGATAGGTGGAGGGACAAGTAGTATTGAGGAGGTGGGGAGGCTGCAGAAGGATTTGGACAGGTTAGGAGAATGGGCAAAGAAGTGGCAGATGGAATACAATGTGGGGAAGTGTGAGATCATGCACTTTAATAGGAAGAATAGAGGGAGAGAATTTAGAAATCTGGAGTGCAAAGGGACTTGGGAGTTCTGGTCCAGGATTCTCTTAAGGTTAACTCACAGGTTGAGTCGGTAGTTAGAAAGGCAAATGCAATGTTGGTATTTATTTTGTGAGGACTAGAATATAAAAGCATTGATGTGCTGCTGAGGCTTTATAAGGCTCTGGTCAGACCACATTTAGAATATTGAGAGTAATTTTGGGCCCCATATCTCAGGAAGGATGTGCTGGCCCTGGAGAGAGTCCATTGGAGGTTCACGAGAATGATCCCAGGAATGAAAGGCTTAACATACGAGGAATGTTTGAGGACTCTGGGTCTATACTCGATGGAGTTTAGAAGGATGAGGGGGGATCTGACTGAAACTTACAGAATACTGAAAGGCCTGGATAGAGTGGACGTGGGGAAGATGTTTCCATTAGTACGAAGACTAGGACCTGAGGGCACAGCCTCAGAGTAAAGGGAAGACCTTTTAGAACAGAGACGAGGAGAAACCTATTTAGCCAGAGCGTGGTAAATCTATGGAATTCATTGCCACAGAAGGGTGTAGAGGCCAGGTCATTGAGTGTATTTAAGACCGAGATAGAAAGGTTCTTGATTGGTAAGGGGATCAAAGGTTACGGGGAGAAGGCGGGAGAATGGGGTTGAGAAAGTTATCAGCCATGATTGAATGGCGGAGCAGACTTGATGGGCCAAATGGCCTAATTTCTGCTCCTATGTCTTATGGTCTTGTGATTCCCTAGGCTGCTATACTCAAGGACACTGGGTGGAATCACCCCAGGTTTTCACTAAGTGCGGTAGCGGTCGGGAAAAAGGACATTTGACCCGCCAGCCGCAATGGCGACTTTTCGCGCCGTATCGTCGCAAACCCGCCGTGTTAATTATTCATTCCGGGGAAACACGCTGTTTCAAAGGTGGCCACGCTATCACCGCGCCGCTTCATCACGCGGGGCACCATATTTAAGTGCAGCTATATGCACACCTCTCAGTGCTTCCAGCCCACAGCTGCTGCAAAGAAGACACAGCCAGAATACAAGAAGACTGCAGCCCCCTCCAGTTTAATGACGCATCCCTCAAATGCCTTTTGGTCACAGTGGAGACCTGCCGTGATGTTCTCTACCCCCGCTCTGGCTGAAGGATTGGCAACAACAGCATGGGAGCAGTGGCAGCGGTGGCCAGTGCCAGTGCTCTCCAAAAGAGGACAGCCACTAAGTGCCGCAACAAGATGAATGGTCTCATCTGTTCTGTCAGGGTAAGTCACTCTTCTCATCACTCTCAACTCACACACTCACAAACCCATCACACATCCACAGAGATCTCACACCGCAAGGCACAGCACCACTAACTCTCATACAAACCCTCACATCTTCATCACGCCCATGTCCTCTAGAGCTTGTATCCCCATCCCGTCCGTGTCTCCGCTCACCACACAAACATTCTATGTAGGCCATGTGTCCTGCTCACACTCTCTCTGTCTGCTTTCATGCAGGAGAAGCTGGCTCACAACAGCAGGGAGAAGTCCCAGGCTGGGGGTGGAGTGGCCCACATTAGGCCCCTCACTCACTTTGAGGAGTGTGACATCACCCAGACTGGTGAGGATGCACACCGTGTCTGAGGCGACGGTGATGTTGGTGGTGAACACCCTCGTGAGGATCCTGCACCACATCATCCCTCCCTCAGCGCATATGTGAGTGCTCTTTCTCCTGCTTCTGACTCTGCTGCCATGCACTAATTATCTCTACTTTGGCTGACAGAGAGCTCGGCCAAGCGACCAACACCCTTAGCCAGCCAGTTCCTTGCTCCATCCACGTCCTCACCTCCAGCCAAGAGGACCAATGAAGAGCTGGAAATAAGCAGTCTGGAAGACCCATCACAGCATTTACCCGCACCCTCCACCAGTGCAGAGACACACACATCGGTGGGACCTAGATCTAGATCAGGCTTGGGTTCACAATCTGGTGGTCTCCGAATGGACAAGTGTCCACAGCAGGAGGACACAGGTTCAGCCGAGCTCCCTGACACTTGGAGAACTGCTGGGGAAGAGGCATCTGTCAGGTCTGAGTCATATGAAAAGCCTCTGGATATGGCTATCAAACACATCCTGGAGATTCAGCAGAAGGTGGGGAAACATCATGCAGTGCTGTTGAAAACCCTCAACAGCGTGACAAGAGAGTCAGAGGAGTGCATCCGCCTTCTTGCTGATGAAGTGGTGCCCAAATGTGCATATGGAGGTATCCAAGGGAAGGATTATGGACATAATGGTGACCCTGGTCCAGCAGAATGCAGAGATGCATGCAGAACTGCACTCCATCACTGTAGCCATGGGTGAGTTCCTGTGGTGGCAACCTGAGAAGGAAACAGAGCACCTTGACGTCCCCCAAGTTGATCCTTCCCTTCAAGGAGTCAAGCTGAGGCCCTTGCATACTTGAAGGGAGGAGCAGCAGCTGGACAACCCTGGCTCATCCACTCAGGAATCTCAGAGGCTGTCCACTACCTCTGAATCTGCTTTGCCTGTGACCCCTCAACCTTATCCTCTGTTAGGGGGCAGTTGGCCCACAGGAGGACAGCCAAAGCAAGCCGGGGCCCCCAAGGCCTCAGCTCTCCAGAGGACCCATGCCACAGACGCAACAGGGCCAACCATTGCACAGGCTGTCTCCACCCCTGCTGTGGATATCAGGGCAGCACCTGGAAGTCTAAGGCATTGGAAAGTTAAGGAATTCTGCATGGGTTGAATGGGTGAACACACTTTGTCACTTTATAATCTGAAAATATATTCACTTTCACTGAATAATGGGTAATGGTGTCTTTCAGATTCATTTACAGCCTTCATGAGTTCTCCCACTGCATCCCTCTGCACACCACCCCCCCCAACAACAAGCTGCACACAGCGGCCCATGAATGATTCTAGAGGGAGAAGTGTGTGTGTGGTGGCAGGGCCTTTCAGGGTCTCGTGCAAGCACTCTCCCACACACATGGATCCTTCCTGCATCACACTCATCTCAATGTCCTGAGCATTTTCAATGCTGCCTGCTGGGGTTCGAATTTAGTTGACTGTCTGAGCTGAACTGCATCTCTCCCCACCCACTGATCACACTCCCATGCAGCACCTATTCTCACCCCCCACTCTCATTTTGCTTTTGATTTAGTCAGCCTGACAGTGCTACAGTTTCTCTTGTGCTCTCCCGTCCTTTCCCCTCCCCCAGTCACCCATTTTCTTTACCCATCACTCTCGAAGCCCCAGGTATTACCTTCCACCTCCCCACCGTGACCTATCAGTCACAACCGTTTTCTATTGGGGACATCCTGGTGAACGTGCATGTTCCCTTCCTTCCCGAAAATCCCATACCCACCCACGTTAACCTTCCCGAACTCCTCCTTCCCACCGCCAGGGTCCCTGTCTGCCTATCAGTCCCCACCAACTACCCTCACCGTCACTTATATCGATACTATTGCACTCTGACCCTCCAACCCTACCATCACACTTTGCCCTCGATCATTCTCACCATTCCCTCTTACCACGGCCACCCTCAGTTCACTCCCCAGAAGGGAGTCATGGGCTCAACATCTCCCCCCTTGGACTCCTCCCCACCCCCACAGACTCCCCACCCCCCTTCGTCCTTGTCCTCCCCCACCCCCCGCCCCTAGTCTTTCCCCCTTCCTGATTCCTTCCTCCACCCTTACTGCTTCTGCCACCCTTATTCCTTAACCTCTCTGGACTCCTTCTTCCCCCCGGACTCCTTCCTCCCCCTTGACTCCTTCTCCCCTTTGAATTCCTGCCCTTACACCTTCCTCCCCCCTTAGACCTACCTCCCCAATTGCCATCTTCTGCCCCAAAACCCCGTAATCCCTCCCCCTGTCCCAACCCCCCAACATCTTTGTTCCTCCACACTCCAAACTTCAACCACACTCCCAACAACCCGACACACCTTCCTCTCCCAGTCAATCCTATACCTTCTTCTCCCACCCCTCCAGTACTCCTTCCTCTCCCCCTGTTGTAAGCAGACCAACAACGGTGACTTTCCAGCTTCTGTGAAGTGCTTCACAGCGGAGCCATGTCCAGGGTCCAATTGCTCTCAGGCTCCAGCATCTTCTGCTCCTCAGGAGTCTGCGCTGTGAGCAAGGCCCTGACAGTAAGTCTCAACTTCTGCACGTCACAGCTGTCACGACGTGTTTTGCAGTGTTTTTTTCTGCCGACGTGAGCAGATGATCCAGCGCTCGAGGGTGGTTCCGACAGGATGGGCTTAAAATGATATGCAGATGTATTACAATGAGGTTCCCAATGTCCGACGGCAGCAAATGTGGCCCGACGTTGAGGGGCAGAGTGGATGATTGCAAAGCAGCTTCACAACATCATGAAACCAATTTCTGGCCTTCCCGCCACATTGTCCGATCACGCCGCCGAACACGCCTGACACCAGCAGGCATGGAATATTCTGCCGATTACCATTGTTTTGCAGCTCCAGAAACATTGCCAAGAATCTGTCTGAGATTATAATTTCCTGACATTATGACCACTGTCTTTTCTACTGGTTGTGGTTTATTTCTCCTCAAGGTATAAGAGAAAGCTTCAGCAAACATCAGCAATGCTTGAAGAATTGATCAATTGTTTAAGACATCAATGCACACAATGACTAAGATGCAAAAGAAAGTGTTCATTTGAACCCAAATGTTTTTTTTTTATAAAATATTTTGGATACAATCACCCTCTAAGCGGCAGTGTTCTCTCAGCCTTGAAAACTTTTCCTGTTTGCCTGGCAAAGAAATGACATTTCTCATGTTTGTATGGGCATGACACATGTCCAATGCCAAAGCTTTAACATGGAAAGGCTTCCTGGAAAATTCACTCCCTTGTTTAAAATCTGATGTTTCCCCACTGCCCCAGTGAATTGCAATTGCACATCACATGGGGTGTGTCAAAAGGTGGCAAATGGAGAAAGTTTGCAGTCTAACACCAGTGAATAGACTATCAGTGGTAATACTTGACATCACCTTATGATATCAGCATAATTTCTTCTGTTTCCTATTTAAACAAAGGTGTTACATTAGGGATTCAGGGACAGAGATTTGCTAAAATTAACGTGATAAAATAACATTAATGAAAAAAAATAATGATGGTTTGTGTGCATGGACCCCCAAGTCTTTAAAAGGTGACAAACTCCCAGGACTAGTTTTCATCCCAGGGTTCAAAGGGAGCAGGTGAGAATAATGAACATGTCCTAACTCTAGTCTTTCAAAGTTATCCAAATTCAGGAACTGCTCCTTGAGATTGGAAAACTGCACGTTACTCTGCTATTGAGGAACGTGAAGAGAGGGAAATGTCTAGAGTAAGAATAGGGTGATTGAACACCTTGAAACTTTCCAGCTGATCAGAGAAAGACAGCTTGGATTTGTAAAGGGTAAGTCATGCCTGATTGAATTTTTTGGAGAGGTAACAAAAGCTGTGGGCAGGGGGATGTCTATGAATGTTATTTATTTGGACCTCTAGAAGGCATTAGATGAAGTACCTTATAGAGACTGTGAGCTAAAGTTGAAGCTCATGGAACTGAAAACTAATTATTGACCTGGTTTGGAAATTGGTTGATTAGCAGGGGGCAGAGGGTGGGTATAATGGATGGGTACTCTAATTGGCAGAATGTGACTAATGGTTTCCTGCAAAGATTTGTGTTGGGGCTTCAACTATTTACTGTATTTATTAATGACAGAGATGATGGAATAGGAAATCACATAATCAAGTTTGCTGATGCCACAGACATAAATGGTATTATAAACAATTTGGATGGAAGCACAAAATTACAAACAGATATTAATAGATTAAGTTAATGGGCAAAACTGTGGTAAATAGATTTCAGTGGAGGCAAATGTGAGGTCATCCACTTTGGACATAAAAAGGTTATAGCAGGGTACTTACTAAATAAAGTAATTCTGGACATCAAAAGAGACTTGGGGGTCCATGCACACAGACCATTAAAATGTCAAGAACAGTTACAGAAAATAATCAAAAAGGCTAATGGAATGCTGGCCTTTCTTTCTATAGGAATAGAATACAAGGGTATAGAGGTTGTGCTTCACTTATGCAAAGCCCTGATTAAACCACACCTGGAGCAATGTGAGCAGTTCTGGGCATCATGCCTTAGGTAGGATATATTGGCTTTGGAGGAAGCACAGCATAGGTCTACCAGCATACCTGGAATCTAAGACAGACACTACAAACTAGCTTGTATTTACTAGAAATTTGAAGGTTAAGAGGTGATTTGACCCAAATTTCAAGGTTTTAAGGGGGACAGATAGGGTAGTTGGAGAGAAACTATTTTCAGTGGCTGAGCAGCCTATAACTAGAAGCATCTTCTGAAAATTAGAGCCAGATCTTTCAAATTAGGAAACACTTCTACATACAAAAGGTGATATAGGTTTGGGACACTTTCTACAAATGGATTTGACACAAGATCAATTGTTAATTTTAAATTTGACTTTGATAGATTTTTGTCATCCTAAACATATTATGAGATATGGGGCCAAGAGTATATGTGAAGTTAGGTTGCAGATCAGCAATGATGTCAGTGAATAGTGGAACAGGCTCAAAGAGTTATATGGCCTATGTATCAGCCCGTTTACTTTGAAATGTGTGAACCCTAATGTTATAAGTGCACACAGAACAATGACGCAAGAAAATATTAAAGCATGTATCCATGATCACCAATAGTTATTTCTAGCCTTAACTTTTCCAATGTGCAAAAATTAATTATACGTTGAAACTAAATTTACTCAGATTACTGGGCTTTTTATTAAGAAACCAGAGTTAAAAGGACAGTCAGGTGTCTTAATGAATAAATATAATAAAATGACCTAATCATGGGTGGAACTTTCCGTTTTTGAAACTAAGTGCTGTGGCAGGCAGGTTCCGCAGCGTGTTTTCTGCTGGTCAGAATGACAGGCATTTGTGCCTGATTCCACGCTCAGAAGCTCATTAACTATACACAGGCAAGTATCTCTTCAAATCACATGGCAGGTCAGGAACAGATTCGTCCACCACACTGTTACCTAATGGGGTCGAAGGCCTAGGCGCCATAGTTAAATGTCACCCAAGCGCACATATTTCATTCTCTCCAGTCCAGCTGTCTCCAGGAGACCCACTGAGATGGCTGTAAACAAAAATAAGAAGGCTGCACCCTCTTTCTGCAATGACGCCCCTCCAGGCATCAATAAGAGGAGTATGGCAACATCGGGATGTCCTCAACTACAAGAATGACTCCAAGAAGCACGCCAGCCTCACCTCTCCAGCCTTGGAGGCTATAGCAAGTCAGGTGAGCGCGGCTGGCTACTGCACCCGGAGTGCTATTCAGTGCAGGAAGAGGATGAATGATCTCACCCACTCCACCAATGTAAGTCAACCTTCAGCTCCCTCCAATCTCACACTTGCATCATGGCATCATGTACTCAAAAGGCTATATTCTTCAGAGGTTTCATACAACATTGACAGGGGGCAAATATCAGCATTGACTATCTCATGGGGTCACATCACCACTATCTCATCTATCATGCTGTACAAACTCCATCCTCAGCCCTTTCTAGGAAGAGCTCACCACAAACAGGAGGCATGATGCTTCCCAATCTCAGCTCCAACTCTTCTCATCACATTCCTTTCTTTTGCCTTCAAGAAATCCAAGCTTGCTCACAACAGAAGGGAAAGAATCTAGACGGAGGAGGGACAGCCAACATTATACTCCTCACTACATTCAAGGAGGATACTGCCAAGCTGGCTGGGGAGGACAGGGATCTCTCCTGTAGGGAAGAGGAGATCGGCTTATCCCGGCAACCTAGTACAGATGAGACCTCAATGAGTTTATCACATCCTGACATTCACAGTGAGTAACATGCAATTCTATTTTATGCCAGCTCATGAACTAAATCTAACTTCTCTCTCTTATAGGCACCAGGAGGTTCAGGCACAGGTGAAGGGCCAAATCAGCCCCAGCCCCCAGGCCACCTCAGAGGAGGAAGTTGAGGAAGCCTCTGAAGAAGATCCATCACTGCGTTCACCCACACCCACCACCAATGCAGAGACACACTTCGATGGTTCATAGTTCTAGATTAGGCTCAGGGTCACCTTCTGGAGAACACTTCACTGACACATCTCAACAGCAGGTGGAGGCAGTGACAGCTCAGGTTCCCTGGCACTCAGAGGACTGTTGGAAATCAGTCCCACTGAAATCCGAACAGATGTTGAGCCCCTACAAGCAGCTGCCAAGACAATGCTGAAGATGCAACAACATGCGGCGTAGCATCAGGCAAAGATGTAAGAGTCACTCAGCAGACTAAAGCAAAGGATGAAGGTGTCCATCTGCATCCTGTCCGATATTGTGGCTCTGACTTGCAAGCACCTCAAGGTTACCATGGGAAGAATGGTGACCGCTATGGAAACCTTGGTCCAGCAAGTTTTGCCAGATTTGTGTTCAGTCACGGACTCCATAGCTACAGACATTGGTGGGATCCATCAGTGGCTAGGCAAGAGGGGGTGGGGCACCTTGACCTCACACCAGGTTCCCCTTCTCCTCAAGGAGTCAGAGAAGGACCTTCAAGCACCCACAGGGAAGATGAGTATCAGCCGGACACTCTGAACACACTAAGGGTATCCAGCCGCTCCGAATCCCCTCTGCCTGGGACTCCATCCACTCCAGCTGCTCAGACGAGGAAGGTGCATCTGCTCCTGAGCCCTTATCAGGCCGGGGCCCTCCAGGTCTTGGGCTACCAAAGGGTGTCCTCTAAGTTCATCATAGACAACAGGACGTAGCAACCAGCAGGCTGCCTCCACCTTTGCTGTGGATGTTGGGGCTGTACCCAGGTGTAGTGGCAGGTTTACGAAAATTAAATAATATTGAAATCACTTCTGGGTCACGGGTATGCAGTCACTGTAGAAGTCTTGCACTTTCATAAATACATTTGATGTTAAGGAGAATGGATTGGTCATCTGAAGGCGTTGTGATTATTTACATGTGTCCTCTTGTTGGGAAGGTTGAACATCCTCCCACTCAGTAATAACCCCTCTTTGTGAGATTCACATTAATGCGATGTCAACTTCGCAGAAGATAGTTTCCGGGCCCTTGTCTGATGTCAGGGAGATGTGTCAAAGTCTTTGTTGGAAGTGTGTGCTAAGGGTTTATAACCCTTATTGCTTGCAACACACCACTCAGGCTCCTGGCGTTGCTGCTCCTCATCATCAGATGAGCTCTCATCCTCCTCCATTTCTCCCTATGGCAAGGGATCACTGCTTTGAAGCACCAGGTTGTGAAGAGCACAACCTACAATGATGATGCGGGAGACCCTATCCGGAGAGTACTGCAGAGGCCCAACTGTGCGGTCTTAACATCGAAAGCACACATTCAGGATGCCAATAGTCTGCTTGATTATGGATCATTTGGGGCTATATGCGGTCTGCTTGATTATGGATCATTTGGGACTATATGCTTCATTGTACCTCTCCTCCAAGGCACTCTGAGGCTGACGCACAGGTGTCATGAGCCATGGTTTGATTGGGTACCCCTTACCCCCAAGCAGCCATCCCTGTGTACACTGAGACCCTTCGAATATGTGAGGCACTTGCCAGTGACTCAAGATGCACGAGACATGGGAGCTCCCAGGGTACTTGTCACAAACGTGCATTTTGTGCTTCCGATGATCACACACCAGTTGGACATTGATAAAGCGGAACCCTTTATGTTTGATAAACATTAGGGGCTGATGCCACAGAGCCCTCAAAGATACATGGGTGCAATTGATAACACCATAGACTCTAGGAAGTCTGAGATAGCTGCAAACCCATTAAATCTAGAGTAAACCTCAAATATTGATGAACCTTGTGGAGGGGGCATCTGGTAGATCCTTGGTCAAGCAAGTCCCGTCCGTGGTATGGGTCTATTCTCCTGATTCTCTGGTTCTTGCTGAGGCTCCCCTGGACCTTGGATCCTTGACCTCAGGTGAGGCCTCCTCCCACTCTAGCAAGGGGCAAGGCCTGTGTGCTCAATTGGGATAAGGCACAGCTTGGTATGCAGGGCGTTTTTACAGTCGGTGTCCATGGGCTTGTCTAGTTCTGTACTTGGCTACAGATGGAACGGTCATGGTTAGGGGAGATATCTGCAGCCTGTAGCTGGGGGAAAGGTAATGGGGGGGTGGTGGGGTAGGTACTTGAAGCTCTCCTTGTGGGGGCTCGCCTCTGTATGTGACAATGCACAAAGCCTCAAGATGGGGAGAAGTGAGGTCCATATGTGGCATAGGGACATCAACATCAATAGGTTTAGAGGGAGGGCTGGAATGTGTACCACAACAACAATGAGATCCAGGGTTGCTGGGGGAGGCTAGAGAATAAATGGAGACAGATCTCCCTGCACATTGTGAGGTTCCAGGTAAATTGAATGACCCGAACGCTGACAGGGGGAGGGTTGAAGCTGGTCTCAAAATAAAAGTGAAGAACCACCATATCTTTCATAAATTATAGTCAGGTAGAACAGTCAGATTAAAATCTAGATCATGAAAGCATTCCAATAATGACAATGCATAATAAACAAGTCAACGTAAGAAATCAGTGTAAAACAACAGGTTAAAATTATTAGAAAGTAACAGTGCTTTTAGTTTTCATGTCAGTTATGTTCCTAACTCAAACTGTTCTCGATATAATAGCTTGCTCTTCCATGGTGTTGCACAGAGTGAGCCACAGGATGTTGTTTTCTAATTACCGAAGCACTTTACAGCATATTTTGAAATTCCAGGTAAAAGTACTATATTTTACAAATGCCCTGTTGCTCGTGATTGAGTCACTTGATTTTCAAGAGGAGAAGTAACTGATAAAAAGAACAGAATGAATATTTAGCACTTCAGTCAGCAATGGAGCAGAAACAAATGTCAAATAATTCAAATCAGACAAAAAATACAAAATGAAAAATTTGAGGAGAATAAGGCATGTTGCAGATGCCTGATAAAGCCTCATTTTAAGGAGGAAAAAAGGATATTAGAGCCCAGTTTCCAAAGTAAAGCTCAGGGAAGCATTGGAACCATAGGCTTAAGCCCCTGAAAGAGGTAACCCTAAGGAAGAAATCACTACAGAGACAACTGTACCAGTAAGGTTAGTAATTGAATATAAATTATTAACTTGTGATGTGATTATATTGAAAATATCATCTTTAGAAAATTCAGGAAACATGCGTGGCACTGAAAACACTTTGCAAAAAGATCTCCTGAGTGATCTGAATGGTCGGTTTTCTGATGTTTACAGGCTGCACTTTCATAATTATTTCCTGTTTCATAAAAGTAAATGGTGGTAGCTGGGTTTCATGGCTTTTATTCTTTGCTAATAGGTATCTTTTTCATATGTTAGTTTGGATTCCACCCAATCAGTATAGTTCACTTAACAGAGCATGGTCACTTGCTCTTTTATAATATGATCTTTGAGCCAATAATCTACTTTCGAGCATGACTGCACATTATACAAAGACGTGTGCCGGCCTGTTTCTCTTGTACAATAAAATAGCCTGTGACACAAACAAACACAACATGGGGACATAAATTTTTACATTCATCGCATGCATGGAAATCTGGCCCAGCAGATCACCCATTATAGAACTCATCTGGTTTCCATATCACAGAATGAAAACTGGGCGGGTTGTATAATAAGGAGAAGATCTATTCCATGAAATTACTGTAACCGTGGTGAAGATAAAAAAATTCATCCAAAGTCTCTATTGTGAATCCTATAATGAGCCATCAATACTAACCATGTCATGCAGGGAGTTGATGAGGATATAATCATTGTAAGAAAAATTAGAGAGTGAAGCAAGCAGTGCTGCTTTAATAAAGCTCCACGGCAAAATTCTTAAAGAAATGAGTTGCCCAGGGCACTAATGATGATATGTCACGTTGGCAGCTGCAAAACCAGGAACGAAATGATTTGTAAAATATAATGGTGGAGGGGAAGAAACCACTTTCTCTTATAGCAAATGAATGGTGACTACTGCAAAGCAAATTGTATTTTGTACACATATAACTGGACTGAACTTTTCCAGTTACCTGAACAGGATGGAACAGGCTTGTTCCAGGAAGGTTTTCCATCTCCTCCCATGATGCAAGTCAGAGTTGAATACCCAACAATTTCATAGCCGCTGTCACAGTAAAAGGTCACCGTGGATCCAAGCTTGAGGTATGTTCCCACCCTAGTGCCGTTCTTGATGGTTCCAGGATCAAAGCAAGATTCCCTGGGGTTTTCTTTAATAAGAAAAAATGTTAGATTTTTAAATTCATTTGCCATTTATTTCTTGGCAAAAACTAATTCCGTGAAAATTTGATGATGACAACCTCTTGATTCTGCAACTGTATTATGAAAGGCAATTTCTGATATTACAACACTAAGAACTCAAACGAAACAGTTGCTTCTAACAACACATTTTCCTGGATATTCTGCGCTATAAATCAGTGGTGTTCACCTAAACATCTGTCAAATACAATTTCCTTACATGTTAGATGATATAAGAATCACGACGAATGAAACAAAGACATGCCCATTTACATAATACCTTTCATGGCTTCAGAATGTCCAAAAGCAATTTACAGGTGATAAAATACTTCTTTGAAATGTTCCCACATCTATGTATATATAACATACACAAATATGCCTTGCCACCAACAGATCAAATTCAAATCTACTTCCCAATTACAAATTCCTCCATGGCCTCACCTCATCTTCTTTCCGCAGCCTCCGACACTGCTAAATCTCAACAAGTGCCTTCAGCTCTCTTGCTCTGAGGGCAGAATCGTCCCAGGTTTGCACAATGTGCGGTAGCAGGTGGGGAAAGGACATTTTAGCTGCCAGCTGCAATGGTGGGCTTTCATACCGTATCATCCCATTCTTGGCACGCCCCGTCTCATTAACAATGCATTCATGGGAAACACGCCGGATTGCTGGCAGGTGAGTTCAGATTTGCCGCCATGCTGTGATTTCAGTGTTTCCTCGCTCCGGGCGCCATATTTAAATTACACCAGGGCTCAAGCCTACTTCAAGTCTTCAGAGACCTCCCACCTTCCAAGAGCTGCTCCGCAGTGGAGCCATGAGAATCACCCAGCATGCAATGCGCATGTTCCTCAAGGATCCGGTAGCTGTGGGGCTCCAGCATCTTCTGTTCCTCAGATGTCCACGATGAGCAAGGCCCTAACAGTAAGTCCCAACTTCTGCACGTAACATTTGTCCAGACATGTTATGGGCCAGTATGTTTTTCCGCGGCTTAACAGTAAATCCGGCATGTGAGGACGATTCCGGTCAGGCCTTACTTTGCATCCCATTACCGTGTTGCAAAGTGGGTTCACGCCGGCCTCCAGTGGGATTGGCATTACACCATGACAGACACTGGCAGATGATCATGCCAGGGTGAAACCAATTTTTGGCCTTCTCGCAAAATTGCCCTCCCTCCCCCGCCTGCCATGACGTCAGACGCCAATGGGGCAGGCAAGTTCTGGGCTGAGGGTGTGAGCATTCCCCTTTACTGCTCCACCATTGATGGGATAGCCTCCAGCTGTTTAAAACCTACTCTCTGGGACACCTTGTTAAAACCCCTCCATCCTGCCCATTCCCTCCATCTCCCTCACAACAAACATTGGGCTGTCTATGGTAGTTCTTCCACTTGGTATCTGTTCCTTCTCTGGGCAGCACCTTAGCGTGTTTGCTACATTAAAGACATTGAGCAGAATTCTGCCTTCCTGACTCTGCACCGGGGTGGGTGCGGGGGAGATGTGGGTGGGATGCGGTGGTGTAGTCACAACTCGCGATTTTGGCAGAGGTTGCTAATTGGTTGGACGGCAGGTTGAGCATCAACAATTGGCGCCAGATACAAGATGAAGGCAATGAAAGCAGGGCTTCTTCAGTGCAGGGCCACTTTAAAAGCACCATGGCAGCTATTACTGTGGCAGTTGTCTTGAAGCAGTATGCAAGACCCAGTGCAACAGGAGGAGGGGCAGAGACCAGACACCTGTGGCAGGGCTGCCCCACTCTTCATCAATGCAGACCTTGAGATACTACTGGAGGCCTTTAGAGAAAGGAGAAGGTTCTATTTCCAGAAGGTGGCAGGAGAAGACCACCCAGCCAAAGAAAGTAGGCCTGGATGGAGGTGGCAAGAACTGACCGGCAGAAACGTAGTGTGCAGTACCAAATGCAGAATCGTACGAAGGTCAGTGATCTTCTCCACTCTGGCAAGGTGAGTGCAAAACAAGATCCAGGTGACCAGTCTTCCAGGCCTGCAACCACCAGCAGACACAAAAGCTGAACAGTCTAGGGGTGCATGGTGCCCCCAAACATGGGAAAAATAATCCCATTAATCACTCCACTGCATTAATCACTGCAGTGGCTTCTGCTATCAATGGCTGCTTCTCATGATCTACTTCTTCTGTCTCCCATAGGGTCGGTTGTGGAGGGCAAGCACCAGGGTACTACCACATCACCAGGAGTATCACAAGTGTCTGAAACAGCAGGGCCAACCCTGTCTGGTCATACAAATGCACACTCCATCAGCACAGATACATTCACATCGGTGGGTCCTTGTGTACGGCTGGAAAGGCTGGCACTGGATGAGGAGCATGTCACTATTGGGCTGGAGGATGTGAGATATTTCCTGGCATGATGCCGTCCTGCTGAGACCTGCGAGTCCTGTGCCCCTTGCACAGGGCACTTCTGAGCTCTGTATCTTCATCTTCACCCTCCTTCAGCAATGAACTATATCAGGGGTAGCCTAACCACAGCTCACAAGTCACATGTGGCTGTTTCACAGATAAAATGGGGTGGTTGTTAAGGCGGGGAGGTTAATCTGGATCATCCTGAAGAAATCGGTTGGGGCCCTGGCTGGACACACCGAACTGCTGCATCCACCAGCACAACTCTAACCCAACTGGCCCAGCCCGATTTGTGATTCGGTGGTGCAGAAGCCACGCTCCCAGTAGCTTCTGCTCCCACGCACAGCCTGCAATACACCTTCCTGCACTGGATTGTCTGCATGGTGCCAAGTCAGCCTCAGGATTCGAGGCCGCCAGACTGGGGTGAGGTCAGGACCGGAGGGGGACTGAAAGTAGGGCCAAGGCAGGCCAGGAGAGGCAGAAAGTGGGAGATGCCAAGGGATAAGGTGTGGGGGAGATTGGTTGAGGCGGGGTGGGGCATGGTGGAACATGGTGGGAGGTAGAGAGGGAAGCCAAGTGTGGGGCCATAGTGGTGGGGGGCTAGCAGGGAGAGGATGAGAATCGGGGTCTGGACTTTGAGCCCTGACAGCCACTTGTCTCCAATTCACCTCTCCCGTATTCAGGCAAGGTGGAGAAATCAGGGCAGGGTGGAGGCTGGAGTAGGAGGAGGGGATGAATGAGTGAGTGTAGGCTGAGTTTTGAGTGTAATAAAAATGTGTCTGTGAAGGTTCTCCGTGTCTTGCAGCTCCTGAATGTCTGGAGATTATCGTAAGTGGTTCTACGGTTTAGAAAGTTTGGCTGTCCGTGAATTATATCCTTCCAGGGCTTCATCCTCTTAACAAAGCCCACAGCCTCTCTGGAGGGCCATCTTAGGAGAATGCAGCAGACCACCACGATGCACAGGACCCTTGCAGGAGTTTAATGCAGGCTGCCCCCTGACCGGTCCAGGCACCAGAACCTCTGCCTCAGAAGTCTGATAGCCTGCTCAATGGTGGTCCTTCTAAACAGATGGATTCAGTTGTAGGGCCTCAGTAGCTCTGTCTAGGAACCACATAAAGGAGCGGGTACCCATGTCTTCAAGGGATGTTCCTTGTCCCCTAGAATCCCTTGTCTCCACGAATTTGGCTGGTGGCATGAGGAGCACAGTATTCTAGACTGCTGACAATGAAGGCATCATAGCAGCTGCCAGGTTAGTGAGCACACACATGCATAAAATTCTTCTTGTGGTCACAGACCAGCTGAATGTTTAGGGAATAGAATCTCTTCCTGTGGCCACATGAGTGCAATCAAAGATGTCCTGCACCTTAGAGAATCCAGGGATGGAGGTGAATCCCACTGCCCTTTGTGCTTGCGAGGCATTGCTTGGGTCTCACAAAAAGGATATCATCTGTTGAGTTGCAGTGGTGCACTGCCATTTAAGAGACGCCACCAAGGTTTGCTGCTGATCCTTGGGAGGAGACAGAGGTGAAGGTATTCAAAGCCTCAGTGACTTTGATGGCTACTGACAGGGCATGGCGAGCAGTGCTGTGAGTGTGAGGTCTTTTGATACAATGGCACAAATCTCAGTGACCATCTGCCTAGGTAGGTGCAGTCTCATGTGGCATTGGCTTTTGACATGTCCAGTTAGTTTATTCTGCGATGGTTCACTCGATGCTGCGGGAATGATCTCCGTTGCCTTCCTGCCTCTGATTCCTCTCCACTGCCTCTTCATGCCCAGGGCTCTGCATCTGCTCAATCTCTGAAAACCTTCATCCCATGTCCAGCTGTTGCGGTGCTTGCCTTGCTTCACTCACAATGAACTCTGGGCCCCCAAGCTCCCTTATGGTCCCATAATTTGTGGAGGGTCACGACCTCCTCCACTGACAAAATTCATGCAGTCCACGCGCTCTGCTACCTCTGTTTACCCAATGGCACCTCTGATCCATGCTCCCTGTTATGGGCACGCGTAATTTGACAGTGTGACCATGACTGGGTCCCCGCTGCGTGGCCTGTTTGCATCTGGACTGTTCCTGATCCAGCGTGTAAACCCGTGTGCCCCCATACAAATTCCAAACTGCTCCTTAACGGACTGACAACAATATCATTAACAAGATCAACTGGCCACTTATTCAAATCAGGCAGATTGCCAACCCTGTCCTCTCCCGTCCTGTGTCAAATTGGCGACATCAAATCGGCACACTGGTGGTAATTTTCATGCCTGCCCACCTCCATATTCACCCTGTGGGGGATGGTGGGGGAGGGGGGTGGTGGAGGCTAAAGATTTTGCCCATTATATAAATGGAAGTCTTTGTTGACATTGAGTGCTAATGACAAATTAGAGGAGCCAAAAATTAAATAGAGGAGATAAAGGCTGTGTGACAGCTGAAATATCACCAGGGGGTATTTCCATTAATATATGTATTTATTTTGTATCATTTGAACTCTGACAGCCAATTCCAATGGTCTTGTCACCCATACCTACCTTTTTGAGAAAAGAATGTTCAAACGAAAAGAGGAGTCAGAAAGTGGAAAATGGAAACGTTATTGAAGTTAATCTGTTTTTATGAAAGGTGGATTTGTGAAAGGAATCCTAACAACTGGATTCTTTCCCTCACAGGGTTTCTGATGATGAAACTCTTTAAAAGAGGATCTGGTAGTGATATTTTTTTCAAGAAAAGAATTTGATAGCGTTACTTAGTGGAATATTACCAGGATGGGAATTGGACACCACCTAAAACCGAGTGCAATTCCAGTGATACATCAGAGTGGAGACCACCAAGGAGCATCTTAAATTCAGCCTTGAGCCTTGTCATCATGTTTTGTCCACACTCAGGCCTGTTTTGGGCTAATTTCAACTGTTGTCAAGGTGAATCTCAAAGTTGTACAGGGGAGGTGGGGGTTGGTGACAGAAGGAAGTCAACATTAATTTAGGCACCTGGCTCATAAATGCGCATTCTTTGTGACAACTTGTATTTTTTTTATTTCAAAGTTCTTTTATTGATAAGGCACGCATAGGTGACATGACCATTTGTCTGTCAGAGTTTAAATGCTGCAAATTAATTACAAAAATAATTGGAAATTTCATTTTAATATTGAAATGAGGCTGCCGAACCAAAGCACTTGATCAATTTATTTGAGGCCCGAACGCCTGTTCAGGTCACGCACAGGCCTCTGTTTCGTTAACTTGCTTAGCATCACGTCCATTCGATATCCTGGGAAGCAGAAGCCTCAGTGTTGAACACAGATTCCAGTGGGTGAGGAATTCAAATCCACAATGGCAGCATGTTAAGATGCAAGAGATAAGGAGCACTTCTTTCGTGAGAGAGTCATTTTATCCATTTGCATAAATACTGCAAAAGAGGCAACTGAAACTTACGGCTGAGCTGAGAAAAATTCTTGAGGTGTACCACAGGCAATTCTTATTATTGTGTTTAATGGTTCCATCAGTCCAACTACCATTAAATACAATACTAACAGTGCATTTCCATGATTCCCAAGTTGCAGCAAAGGCACAGTGGTACTTGACTTTCATTTTTTTTAATCTGTGCAAATCTGCCATCAATGTGCTCTCCAGCGAGCTCATTTCCACGGTTGTTAATTGCAAGCAAGGAATACATCCAAGCAAGGCTGTTTTCAGGCACTGATACGAGAATAATTCAGAAACAAACAAACATTTTCTGTGTTTACTTATGAAAATAACTCCAATCTCTGAAGCTGACACTTGTTTATTATCAAACTGTCACATAGGAAGCATGCAATGATCACCAAAAGATCATGGTCCAGTGTTAAGACTGCTGGAAATCCACGCCAAGCTGCTGTTGGGATTTACTGAACTGAGGTAGACATCTCAAAGGGAGTGATGAAAAAAAGGGTGATTTAAGGGTGGTGCTATCAAGGGCTTGACAGCAACTGTTTTACCGATCCTCTCATCCCAAACATTTCATGTACTATTGGGGAGTAATAGTGAAATTCAAAATGAAAAACCGAACATCAATAAAGAAGGAAGAAAAGGAAATTGATGTTTCTTCATCAGGACAGGAACCTGAAATGTTGGGTGGAAGTTAATACCCTCCCCTGGTTGCAGGTTTGGGCTCTGGTGGGGGTGGGGGAGGGTGGGGGGGGCGGTGGTGGGTGGTGGGGAGTGCCAGGCAGGAACCCCACCATCCTCCTGTCTCTGCCCTGGTTAAGTCTGGGGCGGGAAGCTTTATGGACAGCCTTCCCACTCTGCTGCCAACTGAGGCACTTACTTCGGCAATTAATGCCCGCTTGTCATCAGGCAGGAAATCTGAAAAGCAAACACCCTGTTGCGTTTGCTTGTGGGTTCCTGGGGTGGTCCCTGGTTGTCAGACACTCAATGCCTGATCAATGGGCCCAGCATCAGGAAGTGGGGGACACGATGAGAGCCACACACACCATCCCCACCCCCCACCCTCCCCACTCGGCTTTGCTGCCATCCCTTCCGGCCCCCACCCTGTGACCTCCATTCTGCCCTCACTCACCTGAGGCCAGGCTCCTTCATTGATCCTGGACTTCTCCCTGGGTGCATTTCCAATGGCTGTCAGCACTCCCTTGGTGGCACTGCCTGCAATGCACAGCTGCTTGACTCTGATTGGCTGGCAGCTCTTGGGTGGGGGTGGTGAATTCTGCCCCGGGGCCTTTGATTCCCTGGTTGGGCGAGGGGGGGGGGGCGGGGTGTGCTGGGCGCTTAAGTGCCTGAGGGGCACAATAAAGCGGGTCTTCCTGAAAGGAGGCAACAAGGGGTACTCTAGCCAGCAGGTGGGACCCCATTGCATGCAATAATTACTGCCCATTAACTCTGTTTCACTCTACAGATGTTGTCTGACCTGCTGAGTAGTTAGTGTTTTCTGTTTCATTTTAAATTTCCAACAACTGCAGTATTTTGCTTTTGAATTGACGTTTCTTAACAGAAACTTTAAACCAGCTAGACAATAAGTACCAGGTTAAGACTTCAGCTGACCCTGTACTGTTCAACCTGCAATTTACTTTTCGCCCAACAGCAAGTTATGATATAGGGGTAATTTTCTCAGCATGTGCTGTGGAAAGGAAAATTACCTCCTATATGTTTATCTTTGACCTCATACTGAGATGGTCATACCAATAAGGGCTGGAAACAGCATCATGGTATTGGGAGGGTTAAACAAGGGATAATGTCAAACAACTCTACTTCAAGATTTCACTTTATTAAAAAAATGCCATTGTTTTGTTGTCTTAATTGAATATGGAAAATAGACTGCACACGGCACAGTTCATCATGGCACAGTTCATCAGTTTCAGTGTCTGCTAAGTGGAAGGATGGATGTGGAAAATGTTGCAAATACTTAGCAGGTCACACAGAATTTCAGCATAGTTACAGAAGGAGGCCATTCAGCCCATTGTTTGTGCTCTGGCTCTCCGAAGGACCAATTTACATAGTGCCACTTTCTGGTCTTCTCCCCATAGGTCTGCACATTCTTCCTTTTCAATTCAATTCCCTTTTAAATGATTGAAGCTGTCTCCACCACATTCTCAGGCAGTACATTTCAGATCCAAGCCACTCGCTGAGTAAAATCATTTCTCCTCATGTCATCATTGCTTCGTTTGCCAATTACCTGAAATCTGTGTCCTCTTTTTCTCAATCCTCCCACCAATGTGAACAGTTTTTCCCTACCTGTCCAAATTCCCAATGACTTTAAATACCTCTATTAAATCTCTTCCCAAACTTCTCTTCTCCAAGGAGAATAGTCCCAGCTTCTCCAATCTAACTATGTAACTGAAGCTTTGCTTAAAAGAGAGACATGTTGTCGAAGCTTTTCATCTTGCACCCACTGGGTCATACCCAAGAATGCCAAATTTCAAGAATCACAAAAACTTTTACTACAGGAGAAAAAGGGACCGAAAGGTTGGCAATCAACTCTGATTGGCCAAAAATTTGAACAACAGGTTAAGTAAGCTGTTTCATGCTGATGCTATGCAGTCACTACATGAGTGCTATTTTCCACTAACAGGAAGCTGCCGTCATTCCAAAAAAGCATTTTGCCTAGCACACAATTGAGCAACGTTGTGTATGAATTTCACTGCCAGTGTGATGCCAGGTATGTCAGCCATTGATCCCAGTGACTGGCTGATCGGATCAAACAGTATGTTCCTTTGGTTGTTCATAATAGGCAGAGTACAAACTGTACTCAACCAACCTGCACTTGCAAAATCCAAAACATTTGATTTGATTTGATTTTGCATTTGGGCAGCACTTGCAGAGCAACCCTGAGTGTGCTAATAGCGCCACTAACAGCCAATGTAAGATAATAGCTTGTCAGACATGTAACCTGGCTTATTTAAACTTGCTCGAAGCAACATACACTCATACACAGGGACCCATTCCCTGCAAACAAAAGGAATATGTTCAAGCCTTGCACCTTTTTTGAAGTACCTGGGAGCTATATAGTTTCCTGTTGATTTCTTTATGTCAATGCCTCGGCCAATCAGTTGACTGGCCAACTAATCAGCACCCTTTGCTCCTGCAGCATAAATTGTTGTGATCATTTGAAGTTTGGCATTCTTGTGTTTTCTCTGATTACAGCAAAACAAAAAAAATTCAGCGATATGTCTCTCTTTTCAGCAATATTTAAGTTCTGTACTATCACATAACTATTTGTAACTCGAGTTCCTCATCCCTGGCACCATTTTCATGAATATTTTCTGCATTCTCTCTAATGCCTTCATATCTTTCCTAAAGTGCGATGCCCAGAACTGGACACAATACTCCAGCTGAGGCTGAACCAGAGTTTTATACAAGTTTAAGATAACTTCCTTGCATTTGTGTCCTATTAATGAAGTCTAAAGTTTATCAACTTGCTCTCAACCTGTCCTGCCACCCTCACTGACTTATGCACATAAACTCCCAGGTCTCTCTGCGCCTATGCCCCCTTTAAAACTGTCTGGGGGAATTGTCTGGTGAGAGAAATGGAAATCACATTTCATGCTGTCGACCTTTTGTTGTTAACTCTTTCTCCACAGATGCTGGCAGGCCTGCTAAGTATTTCCAACATTTCCTGTTTATTATTTCAGATTTCCAGCATCCGCAGTATTTTGCTTTTGATAAGGATGAATGCATCATAAAGAAACTTTAAAGGCAGGAATCTCCAACGCTTTTGGACTGGGGGGACGCTGGATGCTTTTGAAACCAGTCAGTGAACCACATGTGATTAGGTAGCATTCCAAACCTCAATTTGCAAAGACTTCAAGGCATCTGCTGCACATCTTATCTCCCTATTTTCCTCTTATTCTCCGTCTTCTTTTCTCTTAATCACCCCCTCCTTTGCACTTTCTTCTCATCCTGCCGCTACCCAGTTTTAAAATTTTAAATTCTAAAAGTTTTAAAATTGGTGGTTTTCTAATTTTTGAAAAGATATGGGCAGCTTATCTGAAGGTACATTTTGTTTGCACCTTTTCAACAGAGATCATTCTAGTGTTTCCTATTAAAGCATAAGCAAACTGATACCGCTATTAAATTCCTGTAAAGTAAGAAACACTAAACGCAAATATGCTCTTGCACTCTGCAACAAGGCCCTTAAAATCACGAATTATGACTGTATGTCCGGAGAATCCCTAGATCCTCATTATTATGGTGCTCATTTGTGTGACAGTTAGTCATAGCATGGCTTGGAGCATTTTTGGAAACCTCCTCCATAGTCATAATGTCAACTTGTTTCAATTACCTCAGCAATTTCCCTCACATTAACAAGCTCAGGTTTATTTAACTCAATACGTTGCTGGAACACAACTGAGTCACTGAATTCCACAACTTATGACATTCATTCTAGTGGCTGCTCCTTTAAACTAAAAGAAAGACTTGCATTTCTATAGCACATTTCAGGTCCACAGGACACCCCAAAGCACTTTACAACCAAGGAAGTATTTCTGAAGCACACTGTTGTAATGTAGGAAATGGGCAGGCAATTTTAGCACAGCAAGCTCCCACAAACAGCAACCTTATGATGACAGATAATTTGTTCTTGTGAAGTTGATTGAGGGATAAATATCGGCCAGGAATCCCCTGATCTTCTTCAAAATAGTGTCATGAGAATTTTTACATCCATCTGAGGGAGGTAGATAGGTCTAGCATCTCATCCTGAAAGACGGCGCCTCCGGCAATGCAGCATTCCCTCAATACTGCACTGGTGTGTTGGCCTAGAATTTAGTGCTCAAGTCTCTGGAATGGGACTTGAACCTACAACTCTCTGACTCCGAAGCAAAAGTATTATCAACTGTGCCATAGAGGACACTTTCACTTACTACTTTGCTTAGTATGTCTACCAACTTCCTTAAGTATCACATTGTGTTCAATAAGGCAAGCCCCTGAGAGGAGTATGCAGCTTCATTGTAACACTCACTCCAGCAGGTTTCTGCTGGTTTCATGAAAAGCAATTTTCTTTTTTTCACAAATGAGCATGATCTAACCCAGTGCCACATCAAAATGATAGATGATAAAATCTATCATTTCAGCAATCAGGAGAAAATCAGGTCAGGCAGCCAACTTGAACAAAATAAGTAAGGCCTTAGTGGACTCAATGGTCTTTTCCTGTTTCTAAAAATCCTTATAAAAATATAAACATAGAAAATAGGAGCAGGAGTAGGCCATTCAGCTCTTCGAGCCTGCTCCGCCATTCAATATGATCATAGCTGATCCTATATCTCAACGCCATATTCCCACTTTCTCTCCATACCCCTTGATACCCCTAATATCCAAAAAATTATCAATTTCTTTCTTAAATATCCTCAGTGACCCGGCCTCCACAGCCTTCTGTGGTAGACAATTCCACAGGTTGACCACCCTGAGTGAAAACATTTTTCCTAATCTCAGTCCTAAATGGCCTGCCCCGTATCCTGACACTGTGGCCCCTGGTTCTAGACTCTCCCAACCAGGAGAAACATCCTCCCTGCATCCAGTCTGTCTCGCCCTGTTAGAACTTTATATGTTTCAATCAGATCCCTTCTCATTCTTCTAAACTCTAGTGAATACAGGCCCAGTTGAATCAATCTCATCTCAAACGACAGTCTTGCCAAACCCTGCATCAGCTTAGTGAACCTTCATTGCACTCCCCCTTTGGCAAGTATATCCTTTCTTAGGAGGGAGACCAAAACTGCAATACTCCAGGTGTGGTCTCACCAAGGCCTTGTATAACTGCGGTAAGACATCCCTATTTCTGAGCTCAAATCTTCTTGCAATGAAGGCCAACATACCACTTGCCTTCCTAATTGCTTGCTGCACCTGCCTATTTACTTTCATTGACTGGCGTACAAGGACAGACAGGTCCCTTTGTACATCCATATTTCCCTATATATCATCATTTGAATAATACTCTGCCTTTCTGTTTTTCACACCGAAGTGTATAACTTCACATTTATCCACATTATACTGCTTCTGCTATATGTTTGCCCACACACACAACTTGCCTAAATCGCCCTGAAGCCTCCATGCATCCTCCTCACAACCCTGTCCAGTTGTGTGTCATCAGTAAACTTGGAAGTATTGCATTTGGTTCCCTGATCCAAGTCATTTATATATATCATGAATAGCTAGGTCCCAAGCACTGATCCCTGTGGTACACCACTAGTCACTGCCTGCCACCTGGTTGGGTGGGGGAGTCGAGCCTGTAAAATATGCTAAAATCCAGTTCTGATTCAGTTCTATACTGCATTTGTTCAATAACAATGAATATTTATATGTTTCTTCCCTCCTCTTCTTTGAGACTACAGCTCAGGTGCCCACCAGGAAGTCAACTGATCCGCTTAAGTGGCTAATTCAGGGCCAAGCCCCATCTCTGTGAGTATCTTGCCTGTGTTAAAGGGGCTGGCCACTGTGTGGGGAAACTGCATTGTGAAACATGGTAGTTTCCCCAGCATATTCTGTGGTAAAGCCATCATTTGCGTGCACTCCATGGCCCATGGAGGGACCTCTGGTGACAATGTTTGCTCTAATGGCAACGGTGTTAACAACACTCAGCAATGCTTCTTGACCACCCCCTTCACCAGGCCTTGTCTGCCTGGCCTCTGAGTCCCCCATCCCCATCATTTTTCTTCAAGGGCGCCCAGCCTTTGAAGTGCCCCCTTCTGGAGCTGCTGCCTGAGAACTGCCCATCACGAGCTGTGACACAGCTGGGGATGCAGAGCTGCTGGCCCTCTAATTGGGCTGGCAGCTACTGAGGGCAAGCTGCCATCCACTCAATCGGCAGATGCCAACTGACTGAATTGGAGTTGCATCATTCCGCCTTTGACCCCGACGGTGGGTCTTCTGCCCTCTCGACAAAACTCAGCCCATCATTCCTCAGTCAGAGAGGTGTCACGTGCTGTGGCCTAGTGACATTTACCTTAGTTTTGATTGTTCCTTTCCTTTTCTCCCTGTTTATCAGGTCATTACACTGTCAACCCTATCCACCACCACCACAAACCCCCCACCCCACCTCACCATTAACAAACTTGCCATACGATTTATTTTCAAGTATGGTGTCAGCTGCATTTGCACCCACACAGTTCTGTCAGGAACCAGCCAACTATATGACATATCCCTTGGAACACTGCACCATCTTAAGAACAACAGATGGCAACAGAACAACTAAATTATTATTCTTCTTAAGTTCAGATGTGTACTTTCTTTTTTGAAGATTTGAATGTATGGATGCACACATCAGAACTATATGTGAGAGCTCTCCCTGGGTACAGGCAGCACTTTCTTGTTAATTATTGCCTACATGATGATCTGCATGGATGAAAATGAGTTACCCGTATATTGAAGAGAAAATCCCATCATGCTGACAGAGGCGTCACTGCGAAAGGCCAGAAAAAGGTTGTTGCTGCTGCTCTCTATTCGGTCAGGCACCTGCGAGCCTTGAAAGCTGCCAACCAGAGAACTGAGAGAATCTGGTCCATCGTAGATATGAAGGAAATCATAGCCTGGTTCCACATTGAAGCTGAAAGTACACAAGACAAACATGATTCAACGTAACTTTCAGAAGTAATTTGAGCAAAACTTTTTCAAGTCAACTTCATGGCCCAGGGGCACATGCAAAGAGACCAAATACCTTATGGCATCTCAGTTGACAGTAGGAATCTTATCCCTTTGATGCCATGGCATATGAAGGCTATTCTTCTGTTACCATTTGTCTTGCTTAATTGTCAGGATTACTGTTCCATTTTTTTTTTGCTGACTAGGCCAGCATTTACTGCCCATCCCTAATTGCCTTTGAGAAGGCAATGGTCAGCCACCTTCTTGAAAACCTGGTCTATGTGGTACTCCCACAGTGTTGTTAGGGAGGGCTATCTGGTTTCATTCCCTTTTATTGACTTTTTAGCAGTTTGATACATCTGAGCTTGCTAGGACATCTCAGGAGACATTGAAGTGTCAACCGCATTATGGTGGATCTGGAGTCACATGTAGACCAGGCTGGATGAGGATGGCAGATTTCCTTCCCCAAAAGGCATTAGTGAACCCCATGGGTTTATTTCAATCAACAATGGTTTCATGGTCATCAATAGGCTTCTGCCCTGGTAAGATTCGAACCCAAGTGTCTGAATTACCAGTCCATTGACAATTCCACTTCGCCACTGCCTCCCCTAAGATGCTATCTTGGGTCAAACTAACTTTATTCACTTTTTAAAAAAATTTTCACACTCACCATGCTTTCAGTTTCAGTTTCCCCGTCAACCCCTCCAACCCACCTTTCATTCCAATGCAACAAATCCCAGGCCTCTATCATTGATATTTGAGCTAAAAATATTTGACCTGGAGTAGTAGATGGGAATGACATCTTGTCTGATTTTACCCTCCTAAGGAACACACTAGTCGTAAAAAAAAACAATCTTACAATCCAGAATCCCACTAAGATCCAGTCATTCTGTGATACATACTGATCCTGGACCTGAATCTTCTGGTCAGCATGCAGGGGCAGGCCCCCTCGCTGATGCGTAAAATGATGTGCGGTGACGTCGGGCATGCCTCCCGACATCACCATGCGTCATTCCGACCTTCAGTTTGGCGGGCACGCAGCCGATCTGTCAAACGCCAATTAAGGCCATTAATTAACTAATTAAACTGATTCTCAGGGCCGCCCGTCCAACCTCAAGTTTGGTGGGCAGGTGACAAGCCCAGGTGGCCTTCGCATTTTTCATGAAACCTCATCCACAGCCTGCACAATGGGGAGAAAATTCTCCCCCTGGAGTAATATTAACACTGATTTTTTTTTCATTTTGTCCATTGATGTTCAATGTTAACGCCAGTTTCCAATTTCCAAAGCAATGAAAGAGAGACAGGTTCCAAACATACTTGGCCTACTCTGTGAGTGCAAAGATAGCACAGTGAAACTACTGAGCTGTCCCAAAGAGGATGAAAGAGGAGAGAAGTGCAGAAGAGAAGAACAGGTAAATACATAGAAGGCAGTGCAAGAGGGAAATACAGAAGGATAAGGACAGAAAGAGAGACCCATAAAAGAGGAGAGAGGTTACTTTTCCATACCCACCTGTATCTCTATCTTTAGTGACAGGGTAGTGAAAAACTAACTAGTTTGTATACTGCTGTTAAAAAAACACTTTTCAGAACTTTCTTTTTTCTATATCACCAAGGATAGGTTGTGTGAGTGGTATGGGTATAAAATATAAAATTAAAATTAATATATCATATATATGTATTTTTAAATATATAAATATATATATATATATATATATATATGTAGACCACACACACACATTTTCCATGATCTTCATAATTCTGCTGTGAGAAAATTAGGTGCGTCAGACACTAAACTTCTTCAGTAACTTTCAAGATGCTAATATTGAGTGCAATATATAACACAGAAGTGGTATTGTTAAAAAAATATTGATAGTAGGTATGGCAAACAGGATTTTAAAGAACAATTAGTAAAGAGTGATTCCAAATTCCACAAGCAAAATCTTCTCTGGTTAAGATCATAGATTTTTGCTGTACATTTTATTTTACTTAAATTCCTGCTTTAATCCTTCAAGTATTACAGGATGTGAAACATATAAATGAGCAAGGATTTCTGAAGGCCTGTTGTTTATCTCCCATTAATTTGCACAGAAAATGGTAAAATATTGATATTACTGTCTAATGTATTCCATACTGCTCAGATCTCATGGGGCTGCAATAATTGCCATCTTGTAATGCTGCTCAAATCAACACAACACCAGTTATTTTAGCAAGGTTTCAGCAGGAGATAATGTCCGTGGTATCTTCATCAGTCCCAGGATGTGAATTCCTGTTGAGGAAAGGTCACAGTGCCACCCTCCAGCTGTCATGCAGCCTCTATTCTACCATTTCCTAAATAGCTGGTTGCAAGACCAGCATGAAATGACTTTAATGATTGAAAATAAATAAAAAAGCTGTTCTGCATGCCTGAGCAACGGTTTAACATGTACAAGTGGATGGTTTTAATTTGTTGAACCGCATTATATTTAACACTGCTTAGGATTCAGGGGTTTTTCATGTGACATTTAGCTGTTCATAGAGCTGGTCATTTTCCTCATTAAAACTGATTACACACACAACAATCCTCATCTATTGGCAGCCAGATTTTATCAAGACCATATGGAGTGAGTAAACTATAAACCTTTTCATTTAATCTCAATTTAGTGAAATTAATTGGGTAGCTCTCCCAGAACCGGCACAGGCAGGGTGGGTTGAATGGCCTCCTTCTGGGCTGTATGATTCTATTTTTCAGACACAAAGCATTATGCAGACATTATTCAGAGATGCACAAATCTGGCGATCTGCCTGGATGTCACTTCTGCTTTCAGACTTTTGAAGGTGAATGCGGGTGCACAAACCTTTGAACGGCTTGATACTCACACTTTCCCTTTGCACAGCCCACAGATCTATCAGACATCAGAAATCCTTTCTCAAGACTATATGCCTTTTCACTGTGTTAGGCAGTGTACTGTGTTTGAGAAGCCCATTGCTGAATGCTATAGTGATGTTGAAATGTCAAACTCAATGACCTCAAACATATCCTGAGTCGATATAACATCAAAATCAAATCACACCCTCCCCCCCCAATCCCCCTCCACTACATAGTGCTATGTAGGAGATTGACTGGTTGCATGAATCACTGATTTTTCACACTCTTGATCCAAATTACATCAGGAATCTTTTACACTGAATTGGCCTGTATTCCAATCAGTTTTGAATGTACTCAGTGCCTATTACAAACTGGATGTGTCGCTCCACCCTTTTGCAGGGTGGGCACGAAATTGTTTCAGAAAAAGCGTCCCATATCTTTGCAGGGGGTGCTGGTTGGTTGGGGGCAGAGGGTGGGTGGTGCGGTTGGTGGTCTAGTGGAATAATACAGTGACCTGCACTTAATTTTGCAATATTTTATCCTCTGTGTTTACTACACTGGAATTATAATGTTACACAGTTAACGCGATCATAAAATCATAGAAACTTAAACACGGAAAGAGGCCATTCAGCCTGTTTTACTACTGCTGGCTCTTTAAAAGAGCTGTCATGCTTACTCCCTTTTAACTTCCTTTTAATAACCTCATTTTCATGCAGAACTTACCTCTGGAATGTCAGAGAAATGACATAGTCGGGTGACACTGTCACTTTCCAGTCACATTCCTTGCCGTGAGGGTAAGGCTCTGGATAAAAGGGAGATAAGATGATTCCCGTGGGTCCAGTCAGGTTTCCTCCACAAGGAGCTGGGAAAATTGAGAGAAAATTATGAATCAGGTTATCCTGAATTTAGGATTTTTTTTAAAAAAAGAATCAATCTGCAGGGTTAAAAATAAAACATTTCTAGAAATGATTCACAATGTTCTTCTTTGCAGCAAAATCAGTGTGAAGATAGAGGTGTCTAACAGCTGCTGGCTAAATCGTGCTAGGATAATTTGTCCCTACTTTTAATCCTTGCCAACTCTCTCTGCCACACCTCTGTAAGGCACTCACCTCTTTGCTGGTATACAGTGAATTCCACAGGCACCAATTGCCTTCTAGTACCTTGTACGCCTGCCAAAAACAAATGTTGGACTCATGGTCGGTACAAATCGAAGGCCTCATGCCTACCGTAGGCTGCTTCACAAAACTGGTGAGCACCTGAGTGCACCGATCCCAGTGATGTGTCGCTCCACCCCTTTGCAGGGTGGGCACGAAATTGTTTCTGTAAAAACGTCCCATATCTTTGGTGAGGGTGCTGGTTGGTTGGGGGCAGAGGGTGGGTGGTGCGGTTGGTGGTCTGAGTGGAATAATACAGTGACCTACACTTAATTTTGCAATATTTTATCCTCTGTGTTTACTACACTGGAATTATAATGTTACACAGTTAACGCGATCATAAAATCATAGATACTTACAACATGGAAAGAGGCCATTCAGCCTGTTTTACTACTGCTGGCTCTTTAAAAGAGCTGTCATGCTTACTCCCACATTCCCACAGTTTGCTCCTACTTCGTCAAGTAACTGTACAATTTCCTTTTAACAACCTCATTTTCATGCAGAACTTACCTCTGGAACGTGGCTCAGAACCCACCTGTGGAGGCTATTTTCACCCGCCTAAAGGCCAGTGCATCTTATCACAGAAAGAGTATTGGCCTCTGTGGCACACCAGGACCTAACTGAGCTAGGCCGGCAAGAATTTCCCTCACAAAGTGTGCACCTCTAGGAAGCAGGCAGAAATTCTGCCCTTTGCAACCTTCAGAACAGCAGACACCCAGCGCAAACGTATTCTAACCCTTTTCCGGTGCAATCCGCCGGAGTTAGTGATAAATCAGTGAAAAAATAGCATGGAATTTCAGAGCCTTATTATATTTGATTATATTTTTTGAATCTCCTTCTCTCTTACCAATGGCTGCCAAGATTTATGTGGTATGATGCTATTGATTCACATTCTACAGTTAGCACATTCTGAGATAACCTTCTTGCTGATATCTTCAACAGTCACCACAGTAGTTTTCAGCTCTACATTACTATATTCCAGACGCAACCCTGCCTTTACAATAAAATGTCAGCACTACCTTTGTCCATCTATTGCTTTGTGTACCTATTCTATCTGAAGTCTCCTTTCAAGATTAGAAATCCAGGATAAAACATTACTTTTCACAAAGAGAAGAGGTCTGTGGGCGTTCTTGATTTTTAATTTGTATGCTTTAGTAAATAATATTCCAGTCAGACCGATAACTCTTTGACCAAATGTGTTTCATTTGTGGATAATACTCTTTACAGCTGGGGTTGAGGAATGTTCATTCACACAACTGGCCTTTCCATTTCATTTTTCTTTAAAGTGGTTTTAATACAACTGTCAGTAAAACTGTCACCATTTAGCGACTTAAGCAAGGGAAAAATCTGGGATATTAAAGCCAACGTGTGTGTGTGTGTGTGTGTGTGCATGTTCATGCGTGTGAGCACGCGTGCATGTGTGTGTGCGTTATGAGGAAAAGTTGACCAGGTTGGGCCTATACTTACTGAAGTTTAGAAGAATGAGAGGTGATCTTATTGAAACGAAGAAGATTCTGAGGGGGCTTAACAGGGTAGATGCTGAGATGACGTTTCCTCCCGTGGAGGAATCTAGAACTAGGGGGCACAGCTTAAAGAGGGGTCTCCCACCTAAGAGATGAGGAGAAATGTATTCACTCAAGAGGGTTGTTAGTCTTTGGAATTCTCTTCCATGACGAGCAGTGGAGGTTGGGTCATTGAATATTCGGGGTTGAGTTAGACAGATTTTTTATTGACAAGGGACTCAAGGGTTATGGGGAACAGGCAAGAAAGTAGAGTTAAGGCCACAATCAGATCAGCCATGATCTTATTAAATGGCAGAGAAGGCTCAATGGGCTGAATGGCCTACATCTGCTCCTATTTCTTATATTCTGCTGAAGGGAATGGACCTTAAATTCAGAGATTTTCTTGATTAAGTGCTAAAGTATCAGCATAGTGGACCAGAATTTGGACAGAAGTCAGTACAGTAGCATTACATCCATTCCATGGTACACAGTAAATTCTGGTAGAAGACAAATCTTTTGCGTCCCAGACATTAGCTTAAGTAGGCAGCCATTCAGTGAGGAGGCAAAAGGAATCTCTTTCCTGTTGTAAATAATCTTTGCTCCCAGTGGTATTCTACCTGGGTGAGCTGAGACATAAGTGTTGCTAGGCTATTCAATTGTGTGACCAAATTCTGGTCCACAATGCTAATATTTCAATTGTGTGGCCACAACAACCATCAGATAGCAACCAGGAAGCTTAGTTCATTTTACAATCCTTCAGCTGGGGGTCATTGAGACTGACTGGAACATCTGTATTGCTGTCAAACTTGGAATCAGATAACTCGGCACAGGCTCGGAATCAATACAGAGACCTTTCTGGTCTGTAAGTCTCTGCTACTCATTGCTTCAATCAGCTGAGTCATAGGGGAGCAGCACAAGTTTTGGTTAATCTTTATTTTAATCTAAATATTTAACCATGTGTGATTCCACTAATCTCAAAATGAAATTAGATTTTAAAAAATTAATTTTAAAAACAATTCGGTCTCATCTCTGGTGGTGAACCCCAGGCTGCATTTGCTGAGTACAATTTACTTATTAGTCCAACAGTAAAGGCCATGTTACATCTTGTATAACACTAGCAAGTCATGGAGTGAAATACTGGTCAAGTGGCCGAGACAGGGATGTGCTTGTGCAGATTCCCATGCACAAATCAAACTGCTGTCCAAAGGCATTGAGGCCTAATTGAATGGACCTATCAACAACAGCTTGGTGACCCCATGTCCCATTCACTATTGTTCCCAGATACTTCCTATCTTCAATCCTTTTTTCACTATCCTGGCAAGATTAGTGTCCAAGGCACTTGAAACAGAAACACAGTTATGTGTTCAGGCGGCTAAGTGAAAATTATCCCTAGTAACTGCTTTGCTGGAAAGCCTATAGCAACCTCAAATGTTCTATCTGTGTAAACAAGCCTGGTCCAGGAGAGCACTTTATTTTATGAAATCTTTGTGCTCTTGAAGATGAAGAATGATAATCTTGGTGAATGGAACACTTTCCATTTTGGGTACCAAGTATGAGTATAGTCTCAGATATAGCATGTTAAATATGGAGTAAAGTTCCTTTGACTATTCTCAAATTAATTAGAACATCCTGTACTGCAGTGGTGCAATACTTTTCTACCTGGCACATCAGACATTTTGAGAACTTAGAGTGAGACACCAAATTTTGTGTCTCAGACAAATTCTACTAACTTAGACAGGTTGAGATACATTGGAATGACTACTGAATGAGGTGCGGAATTAGTCATTTTGGAATATCAACAAATCATTTATATTACATGTATACATTTTTGAAAAAAGATCATTTTAGTTATCTCAAATTCTGGCAAAAATATCAAAATCAATTTAGGTTATCTATGTATATTTTAGATATTCCACTACTCTGCTCATATTGAGGAAGGAGGAAGCTATTCAATCACATTCTTAACTGCTTATCTTCAAATCATTTTAAGATATTTCAAAATATAATCAGTACACATTGGAACATGTAAAGGCATCTATAAATTACTTTTCCACTTCTCAAAATAACATTAAGCTATCTCCCAATGATAATTTTACTTGTCAAATATCTCAGCTAGCTCATTTATTACATACAAGGATATGCAATCATCATGCAAATTCAATCAACATGAGCAGATCTATGGTGTTTGACAAGTTAACCTGACTTAGCCATGCAGGTAACTTGACAAGCAATTGCCATTTCCTAAAGATTATAGATTCTTACAGACAGCAAGGCTCACTGTCTGTTTGCCTCTAATCACTGGTTTCAATTTCAGTCCAGAGTCATTGGATGAAAGGCCCTTCCCACCTGGTCGCTGCAAATATCAACTAAAATGAGCCTGAGCAATCCCCATCCATATTCTATGAGTCCATGGCACAGAACTCCTCATAACTTTGCATTAAGTGCCACTAAATTGTCAGCCTCACCTGAAGAGCTCCCTGAAAAAGGATGGACTGGGTGAGAATGTGTCACAGTGGTGTAATAATGGCGGTCCTCTAGATTAATGCACATTGTTGTGGGCATCAGTGAGAGTGCTCCATAATAAGAACATAAGGAATAGGAACAGGAGTAGGCCATTTAACCCAGTGAGCCTGCTCCACTGCCCAATAAGATCACGGCTAATCTGATTGTGGCCTTAACTCCACTTTACTACCTGCCCGCCTTTATCCTTGACTCCGCTGTAGATCAAAAATCCTTCACACTCAGTCTTGAAGATATTCAATGACACAGCCTCGACTGCTCTCTGGGGAAGAGAATGGATTTTTTTTTATTCATTTCTGGGATGTGGTGTCGCTGGCTAGGCCAGCATTAATTGCCCATCCCTAATTGCCCTTGAGAATGTGGTGGTGAGCTGCCTTCTTGAACTGCTGCAGTCCATGTGGTGTAGGTACAACCACAGTGCTGTTACGAAGGGTGTTTCAGGTTTTGACCCCGTGACAGTGAACAAATGGCAATATATTTCCAAGTCAGGATGGTGGGTGGCTTAGAGGGGAACTTATAGGTGGTGGTGTTCCAATCTATCTGTTGCCATTGTCCTTCGAGATGGTAGCGGTCGTGGGTTTGGGAGGTGTTGCCTAAGAAGCCTTGGTGAATTCCTGCAGTGCATCTTGTAGATGGTACACATTGCTGCTACTGTCCATTGGTGATGAAGAGAGTGAATGTTTGTGGATGGAGTGTCAATCAAGGGGGCTGCTTTGTCCTGAATGGTGTCAAGCTTTTTGAGTGTTGTTGGAGCTGCACTCATCCAGGCAAGTGGGGAGTATTCCATCACCCTCCTGAATTGTACCTTGTAGATGGTGGACAAGCATTGGGGAGTCAGGGGATGAGTTACTCATCACACGATTCCTAGCCTCTGACCTGCTCCTGTAGCCACAGTAGTTATATGGCTAATCCAGTTCAGTCTCTGGTCAATGGCAACCCCCAGGATGTTGATAGTGGGGGATTCAGTGATGGTAATGCCATTGAATGTCACGTATTCCTGACTGCCCTATGCTTGATGCTGACCATTGGTGCAGTTAGATAAATTGCTAAACTATCACAACTGAAAGCTAATTTACATTTTGACTACTGGAAAAACAACATATGGTGCATAGGCTAAGAAGCTGATTGTACACACATATGGGGCAAATGGGAGGAAAGATCTTGAAACAGTCTCTATCGTGAGGGACAAAGTATTTGGCAAACTAATGGGACTAAAGGCAGACAAATTGCCAGGACCTGATGGCCTGTATCCAAGGGTTTTAAAGGGTTTTAAAGGACGTGGCTGCAGAGATAGTGGAGTCATTGGTCAAAATATTCCAGAACTCACTGGATTCCAAGAGGGTCCCAGCAGATTGGAAAATCGCTTGAACACCCCTGTTCAAGAAGGGAGAGAGACAAAAAGCAGTAAACTATAGGCCAGTCAGCTTAACATCTATCATTAGGAAAATGCTAGAGTCTATTATTAAGGAAAAAAAATAGCAGGACATTTAGAAAAGCTTAACACAATCAAACAAAGTCAACATTGTTTTGTGAAAGGGAAATCATGTTTGACAAATTTGCTAGAGTTCTTTGAGGATATAACAAGCAGAGTTGAGAAAGGGGAACTGGTTCATGTAGAATATTATGATCTCCAGAAGGCATTCGATAAGGTGCCACGTAAAAGGTTATTGCACAAAAAAGGAGCTCACAGCCTTGGGGGTAATGTATTATCAAGGATTGAGGATTGGTCAACACACAGAAGGCAGAGAGTCGGAATTAATGGGTCTTTTTCAGGTTGGAAAGACGTAACTAGTGGAGTGCCACAAGGATCAGTCCTAGGGCCTCAATTAATTACTATCTATATTAATGACTTGGAGGAGGGAGCAGAGTATAATGTATCCAAATTTGCTGACAATACAAAAATAGGTGGGAAGGCATGTCGTGATGAGGACATAAGGAATCTACAAGGGGATATAGGTAGGTTGAGTTAGTGGACAAAAACTTGGCAAATAGAGTTTAATGTACAAAATTGTGAGGTCATGCACTTTAGTAGGAAGAATCAAAAGGCAGACTATTATTTAACTAAGAGAGACTTCAAAATATTGCAGCAGAGAGGGATCTGCATGTTCTTGTGCATGAAACACAAAAAGGTAGCATACAGTTGCAGCAGGTAATTAAGAAGGCAAATGGAATTTTGGTCTGTATTGCTAGGGGGTCGGAATTTAAAAATAGGGAAGTCTTGTTACAACTGCACAGTGTGTTGGTGAGGCCGCATCTGGAGTACTGTGTACAGATTTGGTCCCCGTATTTAAGAAAGGACATACTGGCATTGGAGGCAGTTCAAAAGAGATTCACTAGGCTGATTCCAGGGATGAAGGGGTTGACTTATCAAGAACGGCTAAACAAGCTAGGCCTTTATTCATTAGCGTTTAGAAGAATGAGGGGTGATCTTATTGAAATGTACAAGATTTACAGGTATGCACAGGACATGCTTTCAGTGGGTACGACAATCACAAACCATCTTTTTTACTTCTACCAAATGTCAATGATATTTAGCAGTTAAAGATAATACGAGGCCTTTTTCAGTGCCTTCTGCAGCAGAAGTAATATTAGTCACAGTTTTCAAGTTTCAAAGTAACTTGTTTTTTCAAAAGTGGTTAACTTGACAGGATAATGTTGAAGATGTTTCCATTAGTGAGGGGATCTCAAACTAGTTACAAAATAAGGGGACACTCATTTAAAACTGAGATGCAAAGGAATTTCTTCTCTCAGAAGATAGTGAATGTCTGGAATTCTCTACCCGAGAGTTGTGGAGGCTAGAACACTGAAAGTATTTAAAGAGGAGGTAGATAGATTTTTGAAATATCGGAGAGTTGAGAGCTGTGAGGAGCTGACATGAAAGAGGAGTAGAGGCCTGGGGCAGATCAACCATGATTATATTGAGTGGTGGGGCAGGCTTGAGGGGCCGAATGGCCTACTCCTGCTCCTATTTCTTATGTTCTTATGTGCACAGCAGCATCCAAGGCAGCTATTTATCTCAGTGTGATCTTGTTCTAAAATATAGATTCAAATCTCTCCTCGTTGATCAAAAAGAATGAACCAGACACTGCAGCAAATCAGGTAAAGGAGTGAAAGAACCAAAGCTGCAGGTCATGGAGGTCAGCTGAAGAAAAAAGTTACTTTGAAACTTGAAAACTGTGACTGATGTTGCTTCTGCTACAGAAGGCACTGAAAAAGGCCATCTTTAACTGCTAAATATCATAGCTATTTGGTATAAGTAAAAAAGCTGGTTTGTGATTGTCATACCTACTGAAGGTGTGTCCTATTCATACCTTTAAACATGGACTGTATTCAGTATATAATTTTCTGGAACTATCTTTTATTTAAAATTGGACATTAAGAAGATGGCTAAGGTGGCGGCCAAAGATCAGGTGACTTCAGCAATTTCTGCCTTGCACCTTAAGAAAGTGCCTGACTGAATAGCCATGGGTGGGGGCCTCCCCACTGAATGGACATACCCAGATGGAATCCATCTGTGGAATTTACACCTGCTATTATTTGTGCTTTATCCAAAACTCAAAACCAATGGAATTCAAGACTTCATGTCTCTAAGTTCAAAACTTAACAAAGAAAGCTGCAAAAGCCAGTTTCATAAATGATTGTGAACAGACAAATACCCCACCCCCAACACCATCCATTTTCCATTGTATAGCAATGGCTTCTAGCTTTAAACCACTCTGGGTGAACAATAGCCATTGATCATGTGACCAAAACAGCCTTCTGCTCACAATTTTTTTTATCACAAGAACCAGGGAGAAACCAGTCAGTTGATGCAGAACATCAGCTGTGGAAACAACAGCAGCGGAAAAGGCAGTGAAATCTATGCCTTTAAAACCTGGAGACTGTCACCAGAACAGAAATGTAACCTCCTGGTTAGAAAACCACAAGTAACCAATTTTGGTAACTGTTGAAAATACCAGTTCTTCAAGGGAATTCTGCAACAAAGCTGATATAGGACCCCAGCTATTGAAACTGCCTAGGCTATCCTTTCGGAGTGAAATACCGTTTTTCAGCGGGTCCGCAATGGCTGTTTTTCCTACAATGAGCCAAACACAGGAACAATGAACTATTCCTTTGTCTACAAATCTTAAAAGTGCACTATCACCTTGACCTGTATCTTTCTCGAGTATGTGTGTTTAAGTGAGTGATGTCATGTTTAGACATTTGGAGTCAATGCTCGAATAAATAATCATCTTTATTTAAACTCATGAAAGCCGGCTGCTGCTTCTTTAAAAATTGACTACACACTCAGGGGTTGAGAAACATACCTACCTTTCTTTCCAAAAATATGCTGAATATGGACATTAAGGGAAAGGAGACAAGGGTCTCACATCTCTCCCGTCCCTGTTTGTAATAGTAATAAACATAACAACATGTAGCAATAGAGTAGATAAGACTGCCAGAGTGGTGAAAGCCTAAGCATAGATGTTTACATAGGTTTGGAAGCAACAAATATTGTATATGGAACTTGCAATAACGATAAAGACAAGAAAATGACTTTCTTTTGTATTTAATTGTGCCTAGTGTAGTCACCCATATTATAATCTTCTGAGTTTCCTATCACAGAGATAGGAACACAAGAATTCAACCCATCCGGCCTGTTCCACCATTTAATTTGATTGTGGCTCATCTGTTTGTTAACTCCATTTACCACCATTAATCAATATCTCTAGATAGCCTCATTGAACAAAAAAACTATCAAGTGTAGTCTTGCAAATTTTAACTACCGATCATCTTCAGCTTTTTCGGGAATGCTGTCCCTGATTTATTTGTGTGAAAATGAAGATATAGCAAGCATTTGGTGAGATAGCCTAATGTTGCCTTTTTTTCTACATGTAATCAAGGACTATGATAGCAATTCACATCGTGAGCTATCAAACTGAAAATGTGAGCTAACTACGATTTTAGGAAATTGGTTTAACCTAAGATCATTCAGGATTATATATGAGCTGGAAATTTAGCTCTCACTGGTGGTGGTGGTGGGGAGGGTGGGGAGGGGGTTGGGGGGGTGGGGGGGGGGGGTTGGCGGTGATGGAGGTAGGTGGGCACATAATTTCTCAGCACCTTCCTACTCCAGGCCTTTTTCCCAGAAGCGGGATGTGGGTGGATGCTATTCCAGGGGTATTCCAGTCAGCCTCCAGATTCTGGAGGTTGCGGGTGACACTTTAGCTCCCGTAACAGACTGAAGGTTCAATGCTTCAGGCAGACTTAGATGCTTTCCCTGCCTGTCTGGGTGCAACAGCAGCCAAAAGGCAGCCATCTGGTGGGGCTCCCCCCAACAGTACTGACCCGGCTACAAAGGCCATTTTTAATTTAATGTTTGAAATGTTTGGAGAGAGGGCATCTCCAAACTGAAGCACCCTCTCCCTCACTTAACTGTCATGGCATCAGGCTGCTGTTTTGAAGCTGGAAGGCCTCTGATTGGCCAGCCAAATGGCCTTCCACTTTGGGAGTCTGCTTGCCATCCTTAATTGTATAACGAGCCTGTCCTCTGGCCATTAATTGGCTGCTCGAGGGAAAATCACTTTGGGTGACAGTTCCCCACAGAGTGCAGGATTCTGACCCTCATTTGAGTCTGACGTTGAGATTCAAAAGCCCACAGGGAAAATCAGCGCAAAACAGAGCAGCGCAGCTCTCTAAAGAATGCATTAGGACAATGGGGCGAAATTTTATGGCCCTGTTGTGGCAGGGATGTGGCCGTAAAATGTGGCATGCCATTCAAAACTCCATTGACTTTGGCAGGAATGGAAGATCCCACTGGCAGGAATTCCGCCCTTAGAAAACTCAAGACATAGTTTACATGATACAGCAGACATGAGCCTGTCAGAAAGGCAGTGCAACAGCGGAAGCCATCCAGTCTGCCTACCAAATTGTAAGTTTGTAGAGTAATAGTCCTGCCCACTCTGATCTATGCCGGCAAGACTTGGACTGTGTACTAGAGTACTGTCAAGAAGCTCGACCACTTTCACTTGAGCTGCCTTCGGAAACTTCTGGAGATCAAATGGCAGGAAAAAATACCAGAAACAGAGGTGCTCACCCGAGCTGGGATACCAAGTATCCACACCATATTGAGGCAGTCACAACTGAGTTGGAATGGTCATGTAGCCAGAATGCTTCTCATTCACTCACCAAAGCAAATCTTCTATGCACAGCTCAAGTCTGGGCTGTGCTCTCATGGCAGTCAAAGGAAGCACTGCAAGAACATTCTGAAGACTTCACTTAGGAGTGATATCGACTTAGAGTCCTGGGAGAAGCTCGTCCAAGATCAGTGCAGCGGCACAACTAAATAAAAAGCATTGCAGCCTCCTTCGAAAGCTAGTGCATATCAGAGGCAGAGAGAAAATTCAAGGGGTGGGAATCCTGAGCCAGCAACTCATCCAAAACTCAACTGTCCGCAGTGTCCAGTCCTATTTGCAGCAGAATCTTCCGCTGCAGATCGGCCTTAGCAGTCACCTACAAACTCACCAGAACCCTACCAAAAACTCTAGATAATAAGCATGGCCATTGTTACATTCTTTTCTTTCATGCAAATATACCAATCATACACAAGGATTGGTGAAACAATAATATGGGTTCTTTATTTGAAGATAAGACCAAAAACTGATAGAATTAACTGGGAGGTAAAGTATAGCATATCTGCTCTCGACTGCTGCTGTTTGTAAGCTGAATGCAAGTCATTGGGCTGATACATCGCATCGTGTTGAGGTGGTAGTGATTGAAGGCAGCTTAAATACTCTCCCTTAAAGGTGTATGTACTTCATATTACAGCAGTCAGCTTTGTCTCGAAAGACAAACAAGACGTGTGTCAGTCATGTTTGTGGTACTGATTGAAAGTAAAGTTGTTTTCCTGCTTGAAGTAATTTGCCTGTTAATTGGTGTTTGAATTGTGTTGATTTTGGTTTGTCTGCTACAGTAAAAGTTTAAAGAAGTGAATCTTGCTGCATATCTGCTCTCGACTGCTGCTGTTTGTAAGCTGAATGCAAGTCATTGGGCTGATACATCGCATCGTGTTGAGGTGGTAGTGATTGAAGGCAGCTTAAATACTCTCCCTTAAAGGTGTATGTACTTCATCTTACAGCAGTCAGCTTTGTCTCGAAAGACAAACAAGACGTGTGTCAGTCATGTTTGTGGTACTGATTGAAAGTAAAGTTGTTTTCCTGCTTGAAGTAATTTGCCTGTTAATTGGTGTTTGAATTGTGTTGATTTTGGTTTGTCTGCTACAGTAAAAGTTTAAAGAAGTGAATCTTGCTCATCAGTTTCTTCCATAGGGTCGTCTGGGAAAAATACTTTCTTTTAAAGTTATCAGTTTCTATGTAGATCATCACAAGGCCAAGATAAAATTTGTAATTCGGTAGCCAAAATACTTGTTGTGAGTATTTGCCATTGTGAGTATACATGTAATAATAGTAGGCAAGTAACCAAGCAAAAACTTCTTTCTTTCTCTGCCAAGCAGTCCCTTCTGTCCAAGGATGACTTGTTTCCACTCCGGGGTTGTGGGTCTTGAGGTAACTGAAACGCTGGATCCACAAACTCTGCCACAGGTAGGGCAGGTAGTGTTGGATGACATGGGTGGGCAGGATGCTCACATTTCGGGACACTTCTTCCCCTGTTTGCACTTGACCTCCACCTGGGTCTGCCGAAGCATTCGAAATGGTTCACACCTTCAAGGATGCCTCTTCTCCAGTTTGGGCAGTTTCGAGCAAGAGATTCCCAAAAATTGATGAGGATGTTGTATTTTATCAGGAAGACTTCGAGGATGCCCCTGAAGTGTTTCCTCTGCCTTCGTAACCACCTGCCGTGATGAAGCTCAGAGAAGACAGCTTGTTTTGGGAGTCTTGTGTCAGGCATGCAGATGATGTGGTCCGCTGATTAACCATAACCAATGCCTCGATACTGGGGGCATTGTCCTGAGAGAGGACACCGAACTTGGACCGCCTATCCTGCCACTGAATTTGCAGGATTTTGCGAAGGCATCGCTGGTGATATTTCTCCAGGGATTTAAGGTGTCTGCCTAAGTTGTCCATGTCTCTGACACATACAGGAGGGCAGGTAGCACTGCAGCCTTGTAGACGATGAACTTGGTGCCAGGTTTGAGGTCTTAATCATCAAACACTCTTTTCCGCAGATGGCCGAAGGCTGCGCTGGCACACTGGAGGCGATGCTGAGTTTCATCATCAATGTCTTCCTTCACTGAGAGGAAGCTCCCAAGGTATGAGAAATGATCAATGTTGTCCAAGGAATCGCCATGGATCTTGATAGTCAGACGGCAGTGTTACACAATGGAACAGACTGACAGAGGACTTTTGTCCTCCTGATCTTTAGCCTAAGGCCCATTCTTCATACGCTTCTCCATGAATGCTTCGACAATAGTCTGGAACTCAGCCTCTGAGTGTGTGCATACACAAGATTCTTCAACATACTGCAGCTCGATGACAAGTGGTTGGGCTGATCTTGGTTCTGGAATGGAGGTGTTGTAGATTGAGTAGGTTCCCACTTGTCCTGTAGAGTAGCTCCACTCAAGTGGACAGCTTCATGGAGACGAAGTGGAGTGAAGCAGCAAGGAAGATGGAAACGAGCGTTGGTGCAGCCTTGTTTGACCTCAGTTTGCGCTTTTATTGGGCCTGTGGCAGATCCGTTGGTAAGGATCAGAGCTTGAGTGTCATCTTCCAGCAGTTGAAGGATGATGATGAATTTCTGTGGGCAGCCAAATTTGAGGAGGACATTCCACAGTCCCTCCCAACTGATAAAGTTGAAGGCCTTTGTGAGGTCAAAGGAGGCCATGGATAGAGGTTGCTGCTGCTTTCTGTATTTTTCATGGACTTGTCTTGCTATGAAGATCATGCCCATTGAGCCTCGATGACCAGAATCTGCATTGTGACTCTGGTAGGAAAAGGCAATTGAGAAGGACTCTTGTGATGACAGGGCCAGACAGCAGAAATATACACCTCTATAGTTACCGCAGTTGGCCGATCTTCAAAAAAGAAACAAAACCTATGTGCAAGTGAACATCTCGGAAGCTGCCCACAGTAGCACTGTTAAAATTAGCATCCAGTGTATGTAGAGCACTTAGAAACACTAGAACCAGTTATGCCTGGATTGAAATAGAGCTACTATGTACTAGTTGGGCTCCATCAATATACTTGTGGCAGGCCAGTGACCGTAAATACAGATCATAAGCTCTTGGAAATTATATGAAAAAGTAAGAAACGACTTCATAACAATCCAAAAAGCTATAAAGGAGGTTAATGAGACTTCAGCTATCTGACATACAGGTTGTTTATCAGCATGAAAACAGATGCAACTTGTCGATAATTTAAGCAGAACATATTTGTTTTGTAGATCCAAGGACAAGCTACAGTAAAAATCAGTGACAGTCAAGATGATAGAAAACCTGCTTACTGTCAAGCTTTGGATGTGGAATATTGAGTCATATAATGCAAGAAATGAAAGGCTTCAAATTCTCAAGAACTTATCTTGAATGACTGGCTACAATAGGAACAATAACCAGCTCAATGATTCCATTTTTTAAATTTTATAAGTGACCTTAATATCTAGCATGACATTGAGTTTAGAGGAAGATGAGTAGTCATACTGTATGCAATGAGAAAGGGCATGGCATGGCAATCTATTCTTCCCACATTGGTTACGATATAGTTCATGCCTTTCTTCCAACATTTTTGTCCTGTGTTTAACTTCAGATCACATCGCCAATGTATGGAACAACATTGTTTTGTGAGATTCAAACACATGGATTGCACAAAGTTATAAAACAGGATCCTTTATTCTACTAGCATCAAATCTTTATAAACATCAATGGAAAATTTTAACTCGAAGAAACAAACTATCACAGAGGGCATTCACAACTGGCACTCCAGATTCACCAGGAGACCGTCAACAGCTTAACTCCTGATACCTAAATAGACACTACTGTTTGTTTAACTACAATTTATATCTGATTTTTTCAAAATGATGGAGCATGCCCTCTAGGCATGTTTGATCCTAATATTCTGTTTCAAGTCTATTCCAGGGGACTGCAATCAACTGTATCAACTTGACATACTTTGGCAGAATACAGCTAATTCAGCAGAGAACAAAAAAACAATAGACCTTTGGTTTTACAATGGTCAAAAAATTTGCCAACTCTGTTGTTAGGAAAGCTCATGAGTTTGTTGATAATTAAAGTGCAATTCCATAATATTTTAAGATTACCAATCTCAATTGTTGGCAAAATGGTTACTTCCAGTGTAGAGCAAAGGATTGTTTGATATCGATTTTGTATTTCAAACTTGTGGTTTTATTTGATAGTGTGACTTGCAAGCAGGTTTATGTATATCTTTGTTGTTTTTTGGTGTTTTCTCACAGGTCTCCTTGAAGAACATATATTCATACACTTTGAAAACTGAGGCAAATGACTCATTTGTTACTCCTGCCATCCCTGTACCTTCCAAGAGACAATTCCCTTTTCAGCAACCTTTACATTTAAGCAGTTGCCCCATTCATTTCAATGAAGCTAAATTCCTGATCAGCACGCCACATTCAGAGGTTTAAGATGACATGTCCACATTTGTCCTGGAGTAACACATTTTAGCACAGTCCTGGCACAAAGTCTTCTGAACGTGTTAATCTCCTATTCTTAAAACGTTAGGTTAACAAACTATCATGCTTTAATGACAAACTATCATGCTTTAATAGTTCAGATAGCAGTGTCAATTAGATTTTAAGTCTACTCTGTCCACCAATTAAATAATAAAGTTGATTTCATCAGTGCAAAGGAATGCAATTACATATAGGCAAAGTCTACGATGGGTTTGTTGAAGGATAGTTTTTCCTGTGGGCTAAATTAAAATTTTCATACACACAGGTTGATGTTTGCACAGAGCTAATTCACTAGTCTGTTGAAAAAACTGAAATGTGTCATTGAGTTTTATCTATCCAGTTTTTCAGACATTGTAAAGATAGTTGGGGACTGCATTTTTATGAGGGGCTGTCATACCTAGCAGGTAGATCTTGCCCATCAATGACTGGGAATTATATGTGAGGTGAGGAAGAGAATAACAATGGAGCCTTTTCAAGCTTCCCAAAGAATATTGGGTAGGTGTCTCTCAAAGCAGGTGGGAGGCACTTGGAGCCAGTGACAGCTCAACCCAGCCCAGCCTCCTCAACATACACAGGCTCCTGCCACCACATGACTGAAGTAAGCCACATGTGATTCAATTTTCCACTATAATTTTGATTGTTATTAATTTTTGTACATGGGAAGGCCTCAATTCTCCTGGGATTATGTGCATCTACTTCTATGATATTGGAGTAACTGTAGAGAGGGCAATTTTGCAGGGCAATATATTTTAGAAGCAATACATCTTCCATATAGGCGAAAAGGTTTTGCATTCTTTTGAACAACATTCTCTCTCTTAATTGCTCCCTCCAAGCTCTCAAACAACATCCAAGCTCTCCTCCTTTAGAATCATAGAATTTTTTCAGCACAGGAGGCCATTTGGCCCATCATGCCCATGCTGGTTCTCTGCAAGAGCTACCACCATTTCCCCATAGCCCTGCAAATCTTTCATTTTCAGATAATGATCCAATTCCCTTTTGAAAGCCATAATTGAATCTGCTCCCATCACAGCCTCAGGCAACACATTCCAGATTCTAATTTCTTGCTGCAGAAAAAAGGTTTTCCTCATGTTGCCATTGCTTCTTTTGCTAATTACCTTAAATCAGTGCCCTCTGGTTCCCAATCCTTCTACCAATGGTAACAGTTTCTCTTTATCTGCTCTGTCCAGTCTATCAAATCTCCTCTCAAACTTCTCTTGTCCAATGAGTACAGACCCAGCTTTTCCAAATTATCTACATACCTGAAGTCCCTCATCCCTAGATCCATTTTCTGTGAACATTTTTTGCACCCTCTGCAGTGCCTTTACATCCTTCCTAAAGTGATGGTGTCCAGAACTGGACGCAATACTCCAGTTGAAGCTGAGCCAGGGTTTTATACAGCTTCATCATAACTTCCTTGCTTTTGTACTCTATGGCTGTATTTATAAAGCTCAGGATGCTCTATGCTTTATTAACTGCTCTCTCAACCAACATGTCCTGCCACCTCCAATGATTTGTGCACCTATACCCCCAGGGCTCTCTGCTCCTACACCAACTTTGGAATTGTACCCTTCATTTTTATTGCCTCTCCAGGTTCTTCCTGACAAAATGAATCACTTCATACTTCTCTATATTAAATTTCATCTGTCACTTGTCTGCCCATTCTACCAACCTGTTTATGTCCTTTTGAAGTTTAACACAATCCTCCTCACAGTTCACTATACTTCCAAGTTTTGTGTTGTCTGCAAGTTTTGAAATTGTCCTAGGGCATTAATATTTATCAGAAAGAGCAGGGGTACCAACACTGACCCCTGGGGAGCTCGACTCTAAACGTTGCTCTAGTCCAAACACCAACTGTTTACCACGACTCTGTTTCCTACCACTCAGCCAATTTTGTATTAAGCTGCTACTGTCTCTTATATTCCATGAGCTATAACTATTCTCACAAGTCTGCTGTGTGGTACTTTATTATATGCCTTTTGGAAGTTCATGTCTATTTGGAAACCACAAACTTCTGTTTTAGAGGAGAAAGTGCTACCAATTGAGCCATAGCTGACACCGATAGAATGGCACTATGGAAGGATTTGAACACAAAGAAAAACATTCTAATTTGGATGCACTGAGAATTAATGCAGATGAGCAAGAACAGGAGTTATGGATAACTGGAAGGATATGGGACAGAATAAGGACAGTGGGATAAGTTGCAATTTTAATGGGTGCAGAATGGGAGGCCAGCCAGGAGACCATTGTTTGGAGTGCAAGTTTGGAGGTTGAGAGTTTCAGTGGCAGATAGGCTGAAGTAGGGGCAGAGATAATCAATGTTGCAGAGGTAAAAACTGGCAGTCTTTGTTACATAGGGGATGTAGGTTTTGAGGTTCACTCAGGGTCGAGTTGGACATAAGGTTGCAAATAGTCTGGTTCAACATGAGACAGTGGTCAGAGAAAGGATGGAATCAATGGCGAGGCTACAATGCTCTTAGTGGGATCTGTAGGTGGTGGCTCTGGTTTTCCCAATGTTTAGTTGGAAGAAACTGCAGCTCTTGCAGGTCTGGAAATTAGACAATTGTGACCACACAGAGGAAGTTAAGAAAAGTGGTGGTGATATGAATCAGGGTGTCATCGGCACACAGGTGGAAACTAATTTCATGTTTGTAAATGATGCTGTCAAAGAGCAACAAGTCAATGAGGATGAGGAGGTGGCCAAAGATGGGTGATTGGGATACTTCCAGGATGACAGTCGGGAGTGAATTCAGAAGCCATTGGTAGAGCTTCCCTGCATAAGTTTGTAAATGTAAGGTATTTGCTTTTCATGATGGTTTTAAAGGAATACTCTGTTCATATAATGGCATGTTGACAGAAAGGAAAATGTCTCTACCTGATCTGTGACCTGGTCCAACACAAGTAATGCACTGATATAATTTAATAAGAATTAATCCATGGGTTTATGTAAATAAGCTCTTACAAGATGTTTTAAGTGCTCTTATTCATGAAAAAAGTCTCCCTTCAACTAGCAAGCTGAAACTCAGGATTTTGCCAAACAGCTTGGGTGCATTTAGCATAAAAAATTGAGGATCAGTGAAGGATTTGAATCCTAGTTTCAACATTGGCATTATTTATAAATTACTGGCAGAATGGTATAGGAACTTCTAAAGCAAGCCGATGAGTCAAAACAAAATGTAAACAAATGAATCAGAAATTTATGATGCTTTGCTTTTGATTAAAAGTACAAAAAACAGGCGGCAAAAAAAAAACTGATCCTAATGGGTCAGATTGCAGTATCCACGGAAATGTACAGTGCAATTCACAGGAGTATTTTTAGCTTGCAGCCAAATTCTCAAGTGTTTCTCTGTTCCATAGCATTTGGATTTATCTAGTTTCTTCCCACCCAGCAATTTCTCACTTCTGCAACTGAAAGGAAGGATTATGCGGGATCTAAAAATGTTTCAACTGCTCATGATTTTAAAAATATATATATACACTTTTGGTTACCTCAATGAAGTTAAAGATGCTATAGGAAGTCTGTCACCTTTTTCTTTGCACTCAAATCATCCTCATTTGTACAAGCATTGTTGATATGAAGAAAATTCAATGTTGGGCTAAGGAATTCCCCTTGTTTTATTTTCGGCTTTCTGATTGATAGCTTTTAGACACAGAACATGTGTCTGATTCAACCAAGTGGTCAATCAATTGTTGGCATTCACGTGGGACTTGAATGAAGAGATGTAGCATATCCAAACTGACTTAGCCTCTGAGTCTAATTAGCAGGTACATGAGTACTGATGTTCTTTCAGATGTCACCATCACATCTCATAAGCACGTTATACCAAATGTTCAATAAGTACTAAACGCAGTTGGGACAGATAATCATCACTCAAATAATTGGACACATACCTTAGAATTGGGCTTTTTGAATATTTGCATGTAACCACTTAATGTGCTCATTCTAAGTTCTTTGTTACTATTTTAACAGTGGAATTACTCTGAAATTGGGAAACACCCTCATTGGTTCTGTCTTCACAAAGGAGGACACAAATATCATACCAGAAATGTTGGGAAACATAGGGTTTAGTGAGAGGGAGGAACTGAAAGAAATCAGTATCAGTAGGGAAACGGTGTTGGGGAAATTGATGGGATTGAAGGCCGATAAATCCCCAGGGCTTGATAATCTACATCTCAGAGTACTTAAGGAAGTGGCCCTAGAAATAGTGGATGAATTGGTCGTCATCTTCCAAGATTCTACAGACTCTGGTACAGTTCCTACTGATTAGAGGGTAGCTAATGTAACCCCGCTATTTAAAAAGGAAGGCAGAGAGAAAACAAGGAATTAAAGACCAGTCAGCCTGATGTCGGTAGTGGGGAAAATTCTAGAGTATATTATTAAAGATTTAATAGCTGAGCACTTGGAAAACAGTGGCAGAATCGGACAGAGTCAGCATGGGTTTATGAAAGGGAAATCATGCTTGACAAATCTACTGGAATTTTTCAAGGATGTAACGAGTAGAGTTGATGAGGGGGAAAAAAAGAGCAGGAATAACCAGGTCTTTTTCCAAATAGCAGGCAGTGACTAGTGGGGTACCGCAGGGATCGGTGCTGGGACCCCAGCTATTTACAATATATATTAATGATTTAGATGAACGAACTAAATGTAATATCTCCAAATTTGCAAATGACACAAAGCTGCGTGGGATGGTGAGCTGTGAGGAGGATGCAGAGATGCTTCAGTGTGATTTGGACAAGCTGAGTGAGTGGGCAAATGCATGGTAGATGCACTATAATGTGGATAAATGTGAGATTATCCACTTTGGTAGAAAAAACAGGAAGGCAGATTATTATCTGAATGGCTATAAACTGAGAGAGGGGAATGTGCAACGATACCTGGGTGTTTTCGTACACCAGTTGCTGAAGGTAATCATGCAGGTGCAGCAGGCGGTAAAGAAGGCCAGAGGTATGTTGGCCTTCATAGCGAGAGGATTTGAGTACAGGAGCAGGGATGTCTTGCTGAAATTATACAGGGCCTTGGTAAGTCCACAACTGGAATATTGTGTGCAGTTTTGGTCTCCTTATCTGAGGAAGGATGTTCTTGCTATAGAGGGAGTGCAGCGAAGGTTTACCAGACTGACATATGAGGAGAGATTGAGTTGGTTAGGATTATATTTGCTGGAGTTCAGAAGAATGAGGGAGGATCTCATTGAAATCTATGAAATTCTAACAGGACTAGACAGGGTAGGTGCAGGAAGGATGTTCCCGATGGCGGGGGAGTCCAGAACAAGGGGTCACAGTCTGAGGATACGGGGTAGGCCATTTAGGACTGAGATGAGGAGAAATTTCTTCACCCAGAGAGTGGTGAGCCTGTGGAATTTGTTACCACAGAAAGTAGCTGATGCCATAACATTGTATGTTTTCAAGAAGGAGTTAGCTTTAGCTCTTGGGGTGAAAGGGATCAAAGTAAATGTGGAGAGAGAGACCAGGCTATTGAGTTGGATGATCAGCCATGATCATGATGAATGGCGGAGCAGGCTCGAAGGGCCGAATGGCCTACTCCTGCTCCTATTTTCTATGTTTCTATGTTTAACATTCCCAACCCATAAAGACGAATTAACACCTAAAAGAGTCCTCCAGGTCTGGCTATGGAAGTAAAACCCAAGCCTTTCAAGATAGAGTTAAATGCTATAGACGTGGAGGGGAATAAAAAGCTTCAATGGGAGAACAACTCAATGGATTCAATGATCTGCCTCATCTTTGTGTTCTTGAAAGATTCTTCACTTCAGAACTCTCCATTTAAGAATGCAACTAACTACACGTGTTAATGAATAAATTAAAAATATTAACAGGGCCAAAGGCAATCCTGTCTTAAAAATGATGCTAAAGAGGTTTGGCAATTAATTCTCCTGGGTGAAGAAATGATTGACTCTGAGCTGACAGGCAAAGGGAAAGGTGTGAATTCCCATTAGCTACACCAGTGTTACAGTGGAGGTATATTAGAAAAATAATCCACTGGTTAGAATTCATGAAGTAAGTAGAGAAAGAGAAGGATAGGTTACTTTCTAATTCAATCTCAGTTTGGTTCAGATTATTAACTGAATGGCTCTCAACTGAGAGAGGGGAATGTGCAACGATACCTGGGTGTTTTCGTACACCAGTTGCTGAAGGTAATCATGCAGGTGCAGCAGGCGGTAAAGAATTTAATGGGGACATTATTAGCAAGAATGCTCACCTAAAGAGATCAAACACTTGATTCGGACATGTACATTACATGTACATTACAGTTGACTTGATAAGAACAATGAGCTAATAAGCACACTTATCTCAGCAGGGCATTGTCTCCTTAAATATATTTGTGCTATTTTTTTCCCCAGATCATTTCAGCTCACTCATTTATCATTAGATAAATATTTTGATAAAAGAACCAGCTGCTTGCTGAAATATGGTGCTAGCTTTTAAAGAAGAACCTCTGTTTGGTTACAATGTGCTCCTTTTCAGTAATCAATTTCAGGTACTGTGTTAAAAATAGTTTTAAAAATATTCTATGAACACTCTGAAAAGCACAGCATCCACCTAATAATAAGACAAGAAAATCAATACCTATGCATGTGGGCGGATCAGGCTGCCAGAAGAATCTATTGTCAATCTGGACACACGTGATGGTAGCTGCTCCTTGTAGGGCATATCCAGGGTCACACTGAAACATAACTGAATCTTGAGGCTCCCTGCTGTCTCCACTTCGAGTGCCATTCTGAGGAACCCCAGGGTCATTGCATGAAGTAGCTGTGGAAACTGTAACAGTTTGCAGAGGTTAAAGATCTCAGACAGAAAAAAAAATCAAAGTTATTGCGGATGTTGTTTATCCCACAATACTGCTAATTCCAGCATGCTTGCTGTATTGCCTTAGCACACATGCATGCACACATATTGTGACCACTGAGCTTGATAACAAATTTTACTTTATCGTAAATGTGCGGAAGCAGATTGGCTATTGCTGCATCGAGACACCCTGAGGCGTTTACAATCCCCTGTGGTTCACACTGAGGTAGAACACATTTTTAATTGGAATTTGATATTAAATATAAAATACATCTTGCAGATACTGGGAAATGACAACAACACTTGTTTGAGATGGATTCACAAGACTAGAACAGTCCACATGGCACATATTGAAACTCAAAAGGTTTCTTTCTATTTCTCCTTGGCTTATGGGTTTCCCTGACACAGCCAATTTTTTTTGCACATCCCTAATTGCCCTTGAGAAGGTAGTGGCAAACCACCTTCTTGAACTGTTGCGATCCCTGTGGTGAAATGATTCCCATAGCACTGTTAGGTAAGGAGAACCAAGATTTTAACCCAGCAACAAGGAAGGAATGGTGATATATATCTGAGTTGGTAATGGCATGTGACATGGAGGAGAACTTGGAGGCGGCAGTGTTCCACAAGCCAACTGCCCTTATCGTTCGACGTGATGGCGATCATGGTTTTAACAGTCGTTAAACCCTGAAAGTACACTGCCTGAATAAACTCTCAAATATATTTTTCAAACTTTCCCCTATATGTTTTTCTGTGGATCTCATAATGTCTTTTCCTAGCACATATATCACTTAACCCCTATCATCATATATTTGCTGTGCATCTTGAAGGTGCGTGGAAAGAGTACCAGGAATTTGCTGTCAGATTAAAGTAGTCAAAGGGTAGCTTTTACGGGGGAACAGTAAATGTCAGCCCTTAAACAGGAGTGTTTCAATAAAAAGAGGCTTTCTGTTACTGAGTTAAAATGCTTCTCAAATGCTCACTCTGTACCTGTTAGTGCTTTATGTGCAGTTTAATACTCTGGCTTGCTTTCCCCAAGTCTCATGTTGCCGGAGTTTCTGATGAGTTTTTAAGCCACTATTTAAGAAGACTGCAGCTGTTGCTCCTGTTGGCTGAGTCTCACAGGGATGTGAATACGAGCACTAGGCATAGTCCATCTTTGAATTAATCAGGCACAGCTGGCATATCTAATGCAAGCACAGCATTGTCAGGAACACAATGCAAATGATTATATACACTATTTTTTGGTAAGGGGGCTGTCCCACTCATCATACAACTGTGAATTTAATGATTGCTTTGCTTTGCTTTGCTTCCTCTGTGCTTCAGGCGTGACTTAACTTGTAGCAATGCAGCAATTTGGCGAGGATTCACAAAGCAGACCCATTATTTGGACTGGAAGCTAACCAGAATGCTCCAGCTCCACTATTTACTGTGCATTCACCGAAACAGAGTGCACTTACTTTAGTTTATCAACACAGCTGCTTAAAAAAAACTTTCTATTTTAAAGGGGTATGGTATTCACAAAAATGTGTTTGCCAACCATCATTTGTTTGATAAGAAACTAATCATGATAATGTCATCAGCAAGTACTTACTGAGCCATATTGTCCTAGCTAACTACTGCTTTTAATTCATCTCCCACACAATCTGGATTAGCAACTCCCTAAACCAACTTTAAGAGATTTTATTTAAGGTATTTATATGTACGCATGATTCGGATGGTCAAGTTTATTCTTAAAGGGGTCGTTTCCTCCTCTCCCACTCTGCCGAGTTTTATTCATTAGTTCCACTGGATTTGCCTACTCTTGCTTTGCTGTAATGGTAGTGTAACAACCTTCTTCCAATTTCTACTGATATCAGGAGGTGTAGGGGGCATCCTGGGTCTTCCCCACAATTTGTTCTTCGCCTGTCAGAAAGTTCCTCACAATCTTCTAACAACATTTGCAAACGGGGGAATCACTATGGTCATAAATCCATATTCTGTCCCTTGATGGCAGGAAGTACCGGCACAGGAGCCGACTGGGTTGTTACAAGCTAACATCTTCAGGAAATGTAATTCTTAATTATTTATTCTGTCTGACAGCATTTATTTGAGTACTTTATAAATCCAGCTTTAAATATGACTTCTATTCATCAGGGTCAGACACACTTGCTGCCATGGAAGCACTGCTGAACATCATTCAAGAGTGAACACACTTGCAGTTTTCTGTATCCACCCTCATTAGAAATTATTGGTTCGTGATAAGAAACAAGACCCATCTAACTCTTCGTCACTTCTAACAGGGGCAAGTAGCCAAGAAATGGTGGGTTATCAGTAACAGAATTGTAATACTGACTATCTGAGGAACAACATATCTTTGTAGTTAAATGTGATCTATAATATTTTAGAGTTGGCCCAACTGATGGTATCAACACCCTCGCGCCCTTGGTGCAATTACAGGGGTCATTCCCAAATTTCTCGTTTTCAGTGGGAAAGTCAGGCTTGTAGGGAGCAGGGAGTTGGTGATAAGGTTACAACAATGGAGGCCCGATCCGCCAAACCTGCTTCTAGAGTGCTTGGGGTCTCAGAATAACCCTTCTTAAATGCTTTCTGTTGCTCTGCTGCCTGTTGGCCATCTTCCTCCTGTAGTATGTGTAAGTGTATAATTTTCACTAATTAAATCCTTTTAAAGGCTAACCTACTCATATAGAAACTATATCTTTTATGAAAAGAATAAAGAACCTTCATCACATTGCGTGAATTTAGTATTTAAATAATTAGATTCTCAATCTCTTATACTGCTTCATCCAGTCAGCTCACTTCCCTCCACCTTGTCTCCAACTGGAGTCTACCAGGTCTTATCATAAGCTGCCTGAGAAATGAGCCACATGGGACCCTTCTTTAGTTTATTCAGCCTGTCCATAGTCAATATTAGGTCCCTGGTACTACCCCATCTGTTACGATATTAATTTGTTTTTTAGCAAGAGTTACTTGCGGCGTGTTTATTATAGGATCATTATTCCACCTTTGAAAGCAACGTCAAATTATGGTGTGCTCCTCCTTTTAGACATGGACATTGGTTTTTAAAGGAAGGCTCAGTAAAATAACATTATCCGAAAAGCAGTCAAAGGGCATGAAATACAGGACAAGAAGGGGTTTTATTTTTTTTAAATTAAAAGCTCAATCTGGGTGTGGTGCTATACTATGAAGCTTTCCATACAAAAGGCTAAGCCACCACCTGATCCGCTCTGTGAGTGACATCTCTGTAAAAATATATTGTCAGCATTTGACTACCTCGATTATGGATACTGATTGCAGCAAACTTAACATTAGCTGCTGAGCACCTCAGTTCAGTCCGCAAGTAGGACTCTGTGTTTCTAGCCTTTCATTTTAAATCTCCATCCTCCTCCCAATCTGATATCTCTGTTCTTGGCTTCATATACTACTCCAATGAAGCTCAACCCAAGTTCAAAGGACAGCGCTTCATTTTTCAATTAGGCACTTTACAGTCTTCCGATTCAACAGTCTAACAGTTTCAGATCTAACCACTGCTCCCATTTTTCCAGAGATTAGCTGTTTAGTAATGCTTCTGCTATTTTCCTTTTACACCTCCTCCAGACCCACCTTTTGTGTCTTCACTATCCCAATACCGTCTGCTTTTACCTTACACCATCTTCCTTTTTGTTATTAATCTCTCCTGCCTTGTCCCCGATCACAGTCCTTCCCTTTGGTTCTATCCTTGTCTCCATCCCTTGTCTGTCTCTGCTCTTGCTGAAGACCTTTTGCATCTCTAACCTTTTCCAGTTCTGATGGCAGGTCATAAACCTGAAACATTGGGCGGTATTCAGTGAAGGCTTTGGGGGATCTTGCCCACTGGCTGAAGAGGTGGCAAAAGCTCTGCAACGCTGCCTTTGGGAAACACTCAGAATATTAAGTGCCAATAAGGCATTTAACTGGGCAGTGGTGGGCCTTCCCCAGAATCAAGAACTCCCAGAAGCTGAAGACCTGCCCGCCGAGAGCTGCCATCCAAACATCCCACAAGCAAACATGCCAGAATTTACTTTTCAACTTCCTGCATGACAAGTCTCCTGCTCTCCACTGGGTGAATACAAGCAGTGGTGGGATGAGGCTCTTAAGTGAGCATTAATTGTTCACTTAAGGGCCTCAAGTGGCAACGGGGTGGGAAGGCTGTCCATGAGCCTTCCTGCCACGAACTTAATCAGGGCGGGGGCAAGAAGACAGTGGGGTCCCCCAACTGCCACGCTCCCTACTGATTAAATGCCCCCGCCATCAAACTTGCTTTGGAGGGGGGTGGCATTAAACTGCACTCTTTAACTTTGTTTCTCCACAGATGCTGCCTGGCCTGAGTATTTACGGTTTCTTCTGTTTTTATTCCTGATTTCCAGCAACCGCAGTACTTTGCTTTTGTACTATAAATAGGAAGGTGTGTTGTGCTCTCTAATGATAGAACATGGGGCTCCTCTTACAATATTGCAAGTTTTCATTTTATGTGCATACAATAATGAATGGGTCTTCCAGTGCCAGTGAAATGCTGGAATGTTAAAATGTGCTTCAATTCAGATTAAACTGCATTGCTTTTCACATGCTTCAATTTTAAGGTTATTCATTCATATTCCCCTCGAGACTTACTTAGGCAAATTCAGGTTCAACTGAATGGGATCAATTGTGCTGAATGAAATCTGTAATAGAGTAGGTGAGGAAAATTTAATCCTCTTATGTTTTCGGCCCCTTATTTTGCTTTCATTGTCCTTTCTGTTGCTCAAGCAAAGACTACTTCATTTTAATAAGTATATGGGTTCACGATGAATGATTTGTGATACAAATTTTGAACAGGTTTCCTGAAAAGTGCAAGCAAGAATTTACCATGTTTGTAATTGTGTAATTTGAAGCGATTTTGACATACATAAGTATTTGTTGAAACATTCCACCTAATTATATTCTAATCTACTACACAACAATAGGTTAATATTTCTGTTTAAATATTAAAATTAAATTATTGCTACTCCCAGATTCAGGCTCTGCAAAATTAGCTTATCCTCCTCAAGCACCAGGTCATTACCATAATTATCAGCTCTTCAATGAGGGCTTCCAAAACACTGAATAAAATAATAATTATATACGGTTTGAAACTCTGCTTCAGAGCCACTACAATGAAGAGGCAAGAACTCCAAAGCTCCAGGCTGGAATTCAAATTTTCGGCTTGGTCGTTGAACATTAAGGCCAGGATTTTCTGGCCCCGTCAGGGGTGGGACCCACCGCGGGCAAGGTGGTGTGCAACACCCCCCCCCACCCCCGCCAGAAGTCCATTGACTTGCAGCAGGACCGGAAGGTCATGGCGGCAGGTGGACACAGAAAATCCTGCCCTAAGTGGCCACTCATGTTTGTACCATGCATCAGGACAAAAGGCCAAAGGCTGTCATTACAGTGGCCTGAACAGAAGGCATCTGTAACATACATAAAGATGTGCAGGACATAGAAGCTGCACTCTGACTACACTATGAACGCTGCAAATCTTACTGGAAAAATAACCTGCCCAAATAGCTTAGTATTTCCTTGGAACTGCCAGCAATCTAAGGATTAACACATACCCTGCTTAATTTACCATAGATTCATAGGAATTTACAACAAAGAATGAGGCCATTCAGCCCATGCTGGCTGAAAAAGAAGGCCTAATCCCACTTTCCAGCTCTTGGTCCACAGCCTGGAAGGTCACACACTTCAAGAACATTTCCATGTATTTTTTAAATGTGGTAAGGGTTACTGCCTCTGCCACTTTTTTAGGCAGTTTTCCAGACTCTTCTTAACTCTCTTCTAATCTTTCTACCAGTTACATTACATCTACATTCCTTGGTTATTGACCTAGCTTTCTGCTAAGGGAATTAGGTCCTTCCAATCCACTCTATCTAGACCCCTCATAATGTCATACACCTCAATAAAATCTTCCCTTAGTCTCCTCTATTCCAAAGAATCTCAGCCTATCCAATCATTCCTCATAGCTAAAATTCTCCAGGCCTATACAACATCCTCACAAATTTCCTGTCTCTGGTCTCTAGTGCAAACACACCCTTTCTGTAATGTAATGACCAGAACGGTACACAGTACTCTACCTTACCAATGTTTTCTGTAGTTCTAGCTTAACAACGCTATATATTTTATGGCCTGGGTTATCAAAGAAAAGTATTCCAAGATGACTTGTTAACCACCTTATCTACCTGTCTGTTACTTTCAGCTATCTGTGAACATATACTCTAAGATCCCTATGTTCTTCCACTCTTAGAAACCTAACACTTATTTTACATTCCCTTGCCTGTTTTCCCTCCCCAAATGCATTACCTCATCTATATTGTGATCAAATTCTATTTGTCTCTTTTAGACCCATCTGACCAATCCTTTGATATCCACCAGCAGTTTACAGCCTTCTTCCTCACTATCAATCACATGAACAATTTTTGTATCTTCTTCTTAAGCATGCCCCCAACATTAAAGTCTAAGGGCGCAATTGTCCCCGATTTGCATTAAGTGAGGTAGCGTGCAGGAAAAAGGACATTTTATCTGCTGGCGAAAATGGCGGGTTTTCACACCAAATCGTCCCAATCCCGCCGCATTAATCATGCATTCCTGGAAACATGCCGTTTCGCTGGCGGCTGGCCTCCGATTCGCCCGCCATGCCGTCACCTCGCCACTTCCACACGCCGGGTGTCATATTTAAAGTGCAGTTGCACGCAGGCCTCTCAGTGCTTCCAGCCCAGGACTGCTGCACAGATGACATGGCCCCAAAAAGCAAGAAGGGTGCAGCAGCACCTGCCCACCAGCCCTCAACCCAATTCAGTGATGCATCCCTGGGACGCCTTCTGGACACCGCTGGAGCCTATTACAATATCCTCTACACCGCTCTGCTGCAGGAGGCCCATCAGTGTCACCACTACAGCTTGGGAGGCAGTGGCAGTGGTGGTCAGTGCCAATGCTGCACAGAAGAGATTCACCATCCAGTGCAGAAAGAGGATGCCCTCACCCTCTTGGGACAACTTGCACAAATCAACATGTGCCACCACACACACTCTGTGATACCCCCCTTTCCCCAGTACAGCCCTTGCGCTGCAGCCTATTCCCTTGCCTGAGGCCACTTCTCCCCCTTCCCTAAGCAAGCCCTAGTCCTGCAGCCGTTGAAAAGCCACCCCTGCCTTATGTCTGGTCTCGTAAGTGGAGACCTGCCCATGAGCCCCCCTAAAAGTGATGTGGTGCTGACCGTGAAGCCTGGCGCTGATGACCACAAGTGCTGCCCGAAGCAAGGTAGGCAAACAAGCCTCGAAGTTTCAAGCGAAGTGCAGCTCGCCAGGTGCACGTCGCTTACGTTCATTGTGAAACATGTCGGCATGATCCCGGATGATCCAGCATTGTGGGAGATGATTCCGGTGAGCAGGGCTTATAATGATATGCAGATATATTAAAATGAAATTCCTGATGTCTGGCGGTGGGAAAGGTGGCTCGCCATTGACGGACGGAGCGGATGATCACAAACTGTTTTCATTATGTCGTGAAACTGATTTTTTGGCCTTCCCGCCATACTGTCCACTCACACCCGCCACAACATCCAACGCCAAGGGGCATGGAAAATTCCGCCCTAAGTCGTTGAGGTATACCACAAAAAGCAAGGAACGTTATACTGAGCCCTGCAGCACCCCACTGGAAACAGCCTTCCAGTCACAAATCCAAGCATCAACTGTTACCCTTTGGCTCCTGCCACTTGCTATTTCCTTAGATCCCATGGGCTTTTAATCACGTGACTCGTGTTATGACCGGGTGAGAAGAGGTGAATTGGCTCCCTCTATTCAACCTCCTTGGTTGGTCACATAAAAGATTTAAGTTTCTTTTTCAGGACGGTATGCCTTTTCCATATCAATATATACTAATTTCTTTAAGCTGTGAGCAATAAGGAGCCAATTAACAAAGTTTTCTTGAGTCAAAGAAAGAGCAAATTTATTAACCACTAAACCTGAGAAAAATGATAAAAACATAAGATCCAGCATTCGGTCCTCATGCAGTCACTAGGGCACACACACAAACACAGGTATCCTAAATCAGGGGAGTTAGAGTCCAAAAAAAAAAGTAAAAGATTATATGGCTAAGTGTCCTTTGATTGTCCTTGAGGCATAGATTTTTAACATTGCAGCCAATATGGGTTAGCTGGCTTCTTGGATGCGGGCAGGTGTAGAAGATGTTGCAATTGTTAAGAGATCCCGGTTCGCTGGCAGGTTTCTGGTAGAGTTGTCTTCTCAAACCAGGCAACGCGCTTATTCCAAAGGAGAGACACAGAGAGAGAGCACAGCCCTCAGTTTGTTTCCTCTGCCTGAAGACTTTTTGGGCACTTTTTGTGATTTGCGATCTCTCTCTAATGGCTGGCAGCCTTGCCTTGAAATACTTCACCCATTGTGTATTTCCAAGAGGTTTTGGGTTGGTCTGTCTGTGGCAGCTATTGTCTCAATATCCAGTACTCTGCATTTTTAATATCTCTTCCCTAGACAGTAACTAGTTTTGATGGGTGTCTGGTTATAGGAGATGTCTTTCTCTTCACGCTCTCCTGAAGGTGATTTGTTGATTTCTCACCTTCATCTTGGAATGTGGCCTTGCATTTTTAAGCAGTTTCATCTGTCTCGGTTCAAATTGCAAAATTTCCAGTCAGTTGAAAGTTGAAAAATCATATTTTCAAAAATAAAGGGGCAGACCCATGTAACACTAATTTGCTATGTGGGACCTTATCAAAAGTCTTGCAAAAATCCATGTAGACTACATCAAATGCACCATCCTCACCAATCCTCCTAGTTATCTCAGAAATTTCAATCAAGTTTTTCAGACATGACCTCCCTTAACAAATCCATGCTGAATGTCCTATATTGATCCATGCCTTTTTAAATGATAACCAAAACTGTCCTTAATTTTTTTTCCAAAAGTTTAGCTGACTGACCTGTAATTACTCAACCTATCTCTTTCTCCCATTTTAAACAATGTACAATGTTAGTAGTCCTCCAATACTCCAGCACCATGCCTGTAGCCAGAGAGGATTGGAAAATGATGATCAGAGTCTCTGCTATTTCCTCCTTTGTTTACCTTAAAAACCTGTTATGCATTTCATCCAGGCCTGGTGATTTATTGACTTTCAAAAGATGCTAAAATCCTTAAAATTTCCTCTTTAACCATATTTATCCCAACCAATATTTCACATTCCATGTCCTTAACTACAGCATCTACATTGTCCCCCTCTTTTGCAAAAGCTGATGCAAAGTATTCATTCAGAACCTTTATAGGATCACAGAGTTGTTACAGGGTAGAAGGAGGCCATTCAGCCCATTGCGTCTGTGCCAGCTTTCTGAATGAACAATGCAGCTAGTGTAATACCTCTGCCTTCTCCCCTTCTCCCAGCTGGTTGACACATTTAAGTACAGATGACTGAGCATACATATGTATATTGTTTACAATGTTTTGATATTTGGAATGCGTAATACCAGATAGGATAGTCACCTCAGATGTGCAGATACACGGAGTACTGTTAGAGATATGCCAAACACATGAATCTCAGAGATATGATAAGTTCAGGAAACTCTGAGGCTTGGACAGCATTGGGATCTTAGAGCTGCAGAAACATGGAGAGTAGAAAGACTTCAGAGGGAGGCATGGAGCGTCTAGTGATCTTGAAATGTGACTACTGAGGCAGCTCAACAACTGAGGCAGCTTGGAAGTCTGCAAGGATCAGGGATCTCAGACTTGTGAAAGGCACACGTGTCTCTGAGAGGTGGTCTCCAAAATAGAAAGAAAATAATTTAGAATTTTTAACAAGCAATTAATAATGTCAGAGCCAGACAGTAGAATTTAATGCCCTCCCTATGATGAGTTTGGAAGCAGGAGGCATTTACTCAGGTGACGGGGGATGGAGGGGCGGGGGGTTTGCTGGGTGATGACCCAGATTAAGTCTCGGGTGGGAGGGCCTTCCCTCCCCACTGCCGATTGAGGCCCTTAAGTGGGTAATTAATGCCCACTGAAGGGCCTGAGCCTGCCACCACTGGTGTTCATCTAGCAGCAGGTGGGGGAGTCACCATACGGGAAGACGGAAAAGCAAACCCTGCTGGATTTGCTTGCGGATCCCAGGGAATGCCTCATTCAAGGCACCCAGTGCCTGATTGAGGGGCCTGGGATTGGGAAGGGGGGAGCCCCGCTGAGGGCCAGCTCTCCTACCTTCGCTGTCTACACCCTCTCCCCTACCCTCCCCATCAGCCCTCCCCATGACCTCCATCCTACCATCGCTCACCTGTCACCCCCCCCTCCCCCCCCACCCCTCCCCGGGGTCCCTCATCAATCCTAGGCCTCTCCCTGGCTGCATTGCCAACAGCTGCCACCATTCCTGCTGGAGTTGCCTGCAATTGACAGCTGCGAGCCTCTGATTGGCGGGCAGGTCTCGGGAGCAGAAACCCTGCCGCTGGAGTCCTCAACCCTGGGGAAGGGCCACTGCAGTCCACTTAAGTGCTTGAAAGGCACTTAATATCTGGGGCTTTCCCCTATTGAGGCCAGGTGTGGCGCCATCGTTCCAGCAACAAATTTTTACGTCTAAATAATCTGAAGTTACATAAAACATATGCTATAAAATGTTAAATAAAATGAGTTGCTGCAATTGCAAATCAATGCTGCTTTTAAGAATCAGCAGAACTTTTTATTATAGGCTGAAAAAGTAGATTTCTTGCTTCCCATAAAATGAGGGAATGAAGGCAGTTAATCTGAATCAACCTGGTTATTATGCTTATTGAATTAAACAGAAAACATAAATCTAATCAGGTGCAATTTGCAGTCTTAAAGAAGACACATTTAAAATTCATCTTTCTAATTCAAATACTAACGTGCTTTTATTTTCAATTAGGGAATACGTTGCCTTAAAACTAATTTCAAGTGAAGCGATATCCGGAGAAAAAAAAAGTCTAAATGGCTCTAACCTTTATTGAAAATTTTCAGATAAGAGTATATCAAATATTAGCAGGAAAGTCTATTTGAGCCATGATTGAGCCATGAAGCCTGCTCCTTTCACAGACCATTTACAATTTACCTGACCATGGACATAAGTTTAATCTCCAGATGAAAATTTTGCACAATACTCTAGACAACATTTCAACAATTCACAGTATAGGAAACACTGGGTTCACCGATAGCCCGAATAACCTCAGTTAATTGGCACATACTTGAGAACTGAATGGCGAAGCCCTGCTTGCTGGTGAAGAAGTCTGTGTCGAACTGGAGTGTGATGGAGTTGAACGTGCTGTGGATATCAGGGGGCAAGGTGGAGCCGCTCATCTCCCTCAGCAGGATGCCACTCTCCAGCGATCCATCCCAAATCTTCAGAACGTCATGAACAGTTTCTGTGTGGAAAACTAGAAAGTGGATGCTAAAGGAAGAAACAAAAAGAGAAATGAAGTATAAGATCAGGGATTTTTTTTTTTAAGTTCATTCACTGAATGTGGGCTTCATTGGCTGGGTCAGTATTTACTGCCCATCCCTAATTGCCCTTGAGAAGGTAGTGGTGAGCTGCCTTTTGAGCTGGTGAGCTGATTTGCTTTTGAAACCCTGCTGCACATATGGGGATGTAGATTGCTACCCCAGCTTTTGCTACTTAGCAGTTTTCAACTGCGTATTTCTTCAGGTCAGCAGTATAATGGGACTATTTTCCTTCCATGATCTCAAACTCCTAAATTATGATGGTCAATACAGGATTGAAAAAAAAGTTTGACATTTTAAAGATGTTGGGCAGGATTTTCTCCTCACCAGGAAGTTGAAGTGTGGGTGTGTGCAGTTGTGCCTCCGATCGGCGCCCCTGATTGGGGGCGCGCCACCATTTTATGTGGGGGGGCCTTAATTGACATCCACACGGAAGCACAATCCCTGTGCGGGTGGGGGTGGGGGGGGGGGGGGTGGGGGGCGGAATCCCTAAACCCGAGAGTACGCTCTTTCACGCATGCGTACAAAAGAGCACACTTATCTCCCTGAGGCTAAGTGCTGTCTCAGGGAGATCGCCTCTAATGTACAAATTATTAAAAATAGAAAAAAAAATCCCTGACATGTCCCCTCTTGTGACACTGTCACATGAGTTGGGACATGTCCATAACTTTTTTAAAAAACTTAATTACATTTTTAAAAACCTACATGAAAGCTCATCCCACCCGTGCATGAGGTTTCATGCTTTTTCTAATGCCCGTCAGGGCTCCTGGCCTGTCCACCAACCTTAAGGTTGGATGGGCAGGCCCATTAATTGCTTAAATAACTCTGTCAATGGCCTCAATTGGCCACTGACAGGTTGGCGGGCGCACAGCTGATTTTGCTGTGGCCCCACTTACCTGAAAAGTTAAGTGGGGCGCGGTGACATCAGGAGTTCCACCAGGCGTCATTTTACGCGTCGGCAAGTGGGCCCCGCACCCCCGCTCGCCGACAGGAAAATCCTACCCGTTGTGTCTTTATAATGGTATAAAAGCACCAATAACTGATAAAGGATTGGGTAAACATGTTGCGGCGTAATTTATTAATTCTAGGCACATGTGAACATATATACATGGGCATAAAGCTTGAAGACACCAGCAGCAAAGATGTATGTGCTGTGCTCTGCTGAAAGCAGAAGTGAAACTAAACTGGGTTGCATGAAACATTTCTTTTCAGTGATGCCATGCTCAAAACTCTTAAAGGCATATTACAACAAAAGGAACACTGAAGACTGGGTTTCAATTTGCCATCCACAAATTCATCTTAATTTTAAGAAAAACACCACAGACTTATTTTCCTCTTTGCCTCACGTAAAAATACACTACAAGGTGTTTGTGGTGAAGTCGATTTGTGCTACCATTAGCTCTCCCAGAGCAAACCACTCATCAATGGCTTTTAGTCAATCTTCCCAATCTTCCAATGCACCGCCAAATCATTCAACAGCCAGTTTGCAATGGTTCGTGGAGGAGGGCGGAGCTTACCTTGGAAAAAATATACATTTTTGCAGCAAAGAAGACTACACGCCATCATTAACAACAAATCCTATTCCTTTTCTGAAAACAACCAATGTAATAATAGAGATAGAATAACAACATACAATCGGAAAACCAGGGTATATAAATATGAAAGTGAAATTGTTTCAAAACAAGGTTAGCTTAATAAATAATACGAACTAATAGAACTCACTGAACTATTGAAGTGCCAAAGCATGCCTCATTTAGCGTGCTATCTCAAATTTAAATGTATTTTATTCACATTTTTTTATTGAAATCCATGAACAATCACACTGCTGCAAATACTGCAATTTACCTGACAGCCCATTTTATTATAGTCTCTTGGTGCTTCATTCTTAGGGATTATTTGGAAACCTTTCTGGCCTGCTCTGAATAATGAGGAGGAATTTATATGCATATTTTACATATATCCTCAAGAATTTGTCGGCTGAGAGAGACTTCTTCAAGCATGCATTTTTATCAATTCTTATTCAACAACTATTTTCCTTTGAAAATTCATAATGAAAGATCTCACAAATGTGAGGCATTGCCCAAACAGATTCTGACAGGTTGTTCTGCTCTCCTTTCATCATATTAGCTGCAAAAGCAGATTAAAGCAGCTGCTTTCCATTTCAGAGACACAGTCCCCTCTAATTGCACTGTCCCAGCTTGTCCCAGGCAGCCACTTATATCATGCAAATGATACTAACCATTTGTTGTTACCTCATGGATAGATTATAAATCTAAATTATATGATGGCCACTAATCCCAGATGTTCTCCCACTGAAATGCACTCACTTGCCCTACATTCCCCTGTACCAGAGGCAGCTGTGCTTCCTTCCTGGTTGGCCTAGAAATATATGAAGAAAATTCTTACTCACACTACAATGTGCCTGATTGAGGGGCCCAGCAACCGGGAGGGGACAGCTACTGAAAGCCAACCCCTTTCCCTTGCATCCACCGTCCCCTGCAATTCTTCCCCACGCCCCCTCCCCCCCAAACAACCTCCACTCCACGATCTCTCTCCTGCTTTCACTTATCTTTGTCTTGGTTCCCACGGTGATCCTGAGCCTCCGGTGGCTGTATTGCTCTAACTGCTCTGGCTGGCACTGGCAGCATGAAGGGCTGCTGGCCTCTGATCTTCCGCCAAATGGTGGAAATCATTCTGTCAAGCTGCACCCACAGATCTGACCATTCTCTGACAGATGGGCGAGACCCCGTCAGCTTGGCACAATGACGGCCATTAATCTTGACAAATACTGCCACCTCTATGTCTTCCACTCATTTCTTTCTTCCCCTGCCCCCATACCTCCTGAATACATTGCAGTCAGGAACATCTAGTTCCCACTCCTGCCCATGTTTAAACCCAGTGTCCATTCTAGCCAGTATATTAAAACCCCCTATGTGCCCATAATCCTTCAATCTTATTTCAAATGCTCTTTACATTAACGCACATTGAAATCATTGTAAGTTAAGCCATTTCTGACTGTTATGGGAATCATGTGATTATATAAACGAATCAGCCCTAAGCATAGGAAATCTTAGGGGTAGAGCTTTTTAGCCTTGGTCTTAGAACAAGCATGTAGCTTCATATGTAAATAAATGTTTCTTAAAAGAAACCAGTCTTGCACTCCAAGCTTATTACACACATGCATTCGAAAAAGCATGATAGTTAGCTTGGTTTTGTCCTCCAATTAATTTCTGCTCCATTTACATTATGCTCAGTCTGTTGCTGTTTGCCCTTCCTAGATTTCTGTGCAGTGTCTCTCCTCTCTGCTTCTGCACTCTGGTGTCCCTAAAGGAGTTATGAACAGGGTAAAAGCAATTTCGAATGTGAAAATATCCAACTGCAAGAGAGTTTATTTCAGTGATTTGAGTAGAGATCTAGCACAGGTGGAGTGGAAACAAAGACTAGCCAAGAAAGAGTTAAAGCAGCAATGGCGGTTCTTCAGGTCAGCCATAGTTCCAGAACAAACTAAGCATCTTGTCCATAAGGAGAAAAATGGGGCACCCAAAGCTAGAGCTCCATAGATGATAAAGGAAATTGATGTTAAAATAAAATGGTTTAGGACAGATGTTAGGTTCAGGAAACAATAGAATAGTATGGCAAATAGAGAATATGAAAAAAGATTATGAATAAAATACAGTAGAACTCAAAAATCTTCTATGCACATTTAAAAAGCAAAAGTATAGTTGAAGAGCACTGGATCCAAAGACAGTGAAGTCATGCTAATCCTGACAAATCCCTGGTGAGACCTCAGCTGGAGTGTTGTGTATAATTCTGCACATCACACATTAGGAAGGAAGTGAAGGCTTGGAGAGGATACAGCGGAAGTTCAGCAGAATGGTACCAGGGATGAGGGATTTCAGTTAGTTGGGGAAATTGGAGAAGCTAGGATTGTTCTCCTTAAAGCAGAGAGGGTTAAAGGGAGACTGAATAAAAGTATTTAAAATATAACGGTTTTAATGGACCATATAGGGAGACACTGTTTCCTCTGGCAAGTGCATCAGTAACCAAAATTAAAATAATTGTTAAAGGAACTAAAGGGGAAATGATACTTTTTACTTGCAGAGTTTTGAGATCTGGAACACACCACCTGACAGGGTGATGGAATTACATTGCATAGAAACTTTCGAAGGGAAATTGGACATGTACTTGAAGAGGACTACTTTACAGGGTTATGGAGAAAAGTCTGGGCTCGACGATTAAATTGGGCAGTCTTTCAAACAGCTAGCAGAGGTATGGCATGCTGAATGGCTTCTTTCTGTACTGTAAGATTCAATGATTCGATGAATTACAACAACACGGTTTAAAGCCTGTTAAGCACGCCAATCATTTTGGACAATTCAAGCAGCTGTTCACTCCTCATTAAAGTCCAAAATCTTTACAATTCAAATTATTTCCTATTTCATGTCACAAACTCATGGCTCTGTTTTGCCATCAGGCTGATAAGAAACCTTGAATATGTATCTGGAAAGGGTTATTATTCAGTGAAAGTTTCAACCTTCCAGGTTCCAGATGTAGACATAAACATATATAATTCCTTTCATAGCCTGGTGCTGCCTTGAAAGAAACACTGTCAAATAAAGATTAGTATCTCCCCATTTAGGTGCACTCCACTGGGTGGATACAGAGGCAAGGAGCTGGATTTTCATCGAGTCAGGATGTTTTAGTACTTTAATGGATGCCTGGGCTCTCAACCAAGAATACATAATGAGGCTTGGCAGAAGAGCCCAGAAATCAATTAGCATATTGAAACACCTGAGATGATGTCATGCCAGCTGTGCTCAATGAAAAGATCAACGAACAGCCTCAGAGGAACCATTGCTTGATTGACAGGTCTAGCTCTCTGATCAATGCTGTCAATTGCACAATATTTAGTTACACAAAGTTAAGGAGTTTCAAGTGCTTGTAGTTTCAGTGATTGAAACTTTAAAGGGTCTAGGTGATTGAAATTTTTATTTCTCTGAAGTAAAAGGACATTTTTTAAAAACATTGTGGAAAGTTATGAATAAATGACTTTCTTTGAAGGTTTTTTGTTAACACATCCTATTCTCACATCACGGTTCCTTGGTTCTATAAAGTATAGTGGATCAGTTGACATGGAAGTGCCATAACTTGACATGAGGGTATGAGGGGCCATGGACGTGGGTGGAAAGGGACAACCAGGCATGGGCCATACGGGTGGGTGGGGGGCATGAGGTTGCATGGATGGGGCAAGGGGAGTGTGTAGTGGGTGAGGGGCTGCAAAAGGTGAGGGCTGGAGGGCCTTTTTGTTTTTAGTCCCACAGCAACGAGGTGAGTCTTTTAAACAGCTCGCCTTGGCACCTAGCAGGCCCTGTGGCTGTCTCCAAATTCCTTCCCAGGTCGGCTGGCATGACTCCAGTCGCACCTGTCCCCTGCAACAATGAAAATTCTGTTCTTGTGGGCACTTTCTCCCAAGGCAGGCAGGCTAAGCCAGGAATTTTCCTGACCTCCGATACCCATCTCGAGGATGAAAATCTAGGCCAAGTTTGACTGAGTTCTTGTAAATCATCCGAATAAATCTATAGGCAAAACATATCCATGTTGCAATGGCAATAGGATCAGAAGGTAGCCTGGTCTATTTCTTAAATGATTCTATATCTTTGGAATGAATGCACAACTTTGAATGGTTGTTATGGATTTCTTATTGTCGCAGCCCACGTTGCCCAGTCACATCCAAGATCTCAGCTGTCAAGTTACGCTTGCAATTGCATAGAGTGGACAAATCATGTTCGCTCACACAGTGTAAGAGCCATTATTACTAAATGATGCATTTTGATGAAGGCAAATGGTTAGCACCAAAATGCCCAATATAGGCAGCTATCCAAAATAAGTGGGGACATTACGAATAGTGGGAACTGTGCTTTAAAACAAGAATTTCTGGTATATTTTTAATAAGTGCCACCTCACTAGAAAGCCCTTTTTGTAAAATGATCCTGCCAAAATGATATGCTGTCGCTTTCCTACTTGATTAAGGGATCCTGTTGGTGAAACTGTCTTTTACTGCTGCTGACATCATCTTATAAATGGCCCTAACTTTCAGTGTTTTCTTTAAAATGGGTCATGAGGCTTAATTATTCACTGGACTAGTATATCATATGAACAGGATTAGGCCATTTGAACAATCAAGGCTGCTCCATCACATTGTCAGCCACACAGCAGCTGTTATCTTTTACAGCTCAATTCTGCGCTCACTCTCCATATCCCATAATACCTTTATTTCCTAACTGCATCCACCTTCTTCAAACACTTCAATTGATTCTGTATTCATGGCCTTCTGCATCAGTGCATCCCATATTTTTATGACCCTCTTTAGTGAAAAATTCTTTTCTGGATTCATTTTTTTTAGAAGGCTCATTGTTGTGTATTTTCCAATTAAAGTTGTGACTTGTTCACCTCATCAGTTCCCTTCACTGTCAATGAAATGAGTCATTAGCCCTCTTATTCTTCAACAATATAACCCAACTTTAACCAACGTCTTAAAAAGAAATCAGAGCTCAATCCATTCACCTCGGGTTTCACCCTCATGAATTGTTGCTGGATTTTTTTTCTGAAGCCAGTAAATCCTTCCCAACGTGGGGGGCTCATGACAGATCACAATTCTTCAAATACTATCTTGGCCAATGCTCCATTCCCTGGTGGTAATTACTTTCCTGCTGTTTAGTGTTCTCTTTCACTGCTGGTACTTTTTACCTTTGTGTTCTACCACATTTATTAATTTTGCAGAAGTGAATTTCACAAAACATTTTAGACAATTTTTGGGCATCATATTGAGACATCACTGATAGTGGACAACTCCAATATAACCAGTGCTAGTGACGAGTAAGGGAAGGTGCTACAAGTCTCTGCTGTTACTGGGGTATTCAGATAAAACTAAGTGTGTTCTAACCAACAACTCATTCCAAGCCAGCTATTGCTTTATGTATTATGTAATTAATAGCTGATGGTTATTAACAGTTAAAGTTATGTAAAATCAGCCATGACGTGTGATAATTCTCTGAGAATATCAATTATCACATAACAAAATGTTGAAACATTCTGTAATATATTTAAAAAGTTACATCTGTGCACACTCTCTGTTGTCAAACTTTTCCTTTAGAAATTCCAGATTTTTCAAGGAAACTGCTGATGTGAGGTGGACACACATTAATTACACCCTCCTGTCGGAGAAAAGATGGTTGCATTTACATTAGAATTTTCATGACCTCAAGATATCCCCAAGTGCTTTACAGTTAAAGAAGTACTCAGTGCCACTGTTGTACAGTAGGAGATACAGCAGGCAATTTGTGCACAGTAAGGTCCCACAAACAGCTATATGATAATGACCAGATCATTTGTTTTAGTGATTTGATTGAAGGATAAATAATGGCCGGCACACAACCCCCCAACCCCCCCTGCATTTCTTCTAAATACGGCTTTGGGATCTTTAATATCCACTTGAGATGGCAGGTGGGCCCTCAGCTTGACAACTCATTTGATAGACAGCGCACTTGACAATACAGTTGGAGAATCCCCTTTGGAAGTTCCCAGGTAAGATTTGCGCTGCTATTGCCCGGAATTGCGAACTTCCCCTAGGCAACTGCCCTGCACTGGGAACTATCCAAAAATGCGATTTAAATCACAAACTTTGGATGGTTCCAAATGGGTTGCACCAAGAGTTATCCAGAAAAATTTAGAAGGATTAAAAGCTCTTCTAACTTCTGGGTAACTATTTCACAGGCTCATATTGACCCCCCTCACAGGGTTGCCCTCACACCCCCGAACCCCTAGTGGACAACCCCCAATGCCCCAGGGGTCTCCGCCACACCCTTTAGGTGTCCCACCGACCCCCTGACACACCAGGGGTCTCTCTCCAAACCCCCAACTACCCCCGCTCCCTGCCATGGGAGTCCCGCCCACCTGCAAGAGGCTACATCCCCTGACAGGAACACCCAACCCACAGGGTTCCCCCACCTCAATGAGGACTTTTCCCTGCTACTGCCAGGACTGACTCTCATCCCCAACCCCTCCAAGGCATGACCCAACCCAACATGACAGGACCCAACAACCCCCCAACCCAGAGGCTCACCTGACCAACCCTCACCCTGGCAGGGGCCTTACACCCTCAACCCCGCTGAGCCCCAACACCCCCTGACCACCCCCACAAAATCCTACACACTTTAAAGTCCATGCAACCATCTCCCCTGTGGGAGTGGGGGAAGGACTCCCACCTTTGAACTTACTTAAGAAACAACCTCCTGTAAATTTGCCTACAAGAAACCTTGCACTTACTGAGAATCCTTCACTGACCAGACTTTCACTTTATTAAAGCATCACACTCATTTATGAAACTGCAGGCCTGCCACAAAAAACACTGAGATTATCATAAGTTACAACCAAATTATTTGACCTTCATGTACATTTGATCATTGTGGTAAGAGAGCATAGATGGAGATGATTGAGTGAGACAATGGATTTTAAAATCCAGGGCAAGTACGTGACAATAAATGACCTCCTTTATTTTAAAACCCACAAAAAGCTTGCTGCTGGAATTATTTAACTGAGATCCTCACTCTGAAGGCAAGAAAACACACACTTACACGTACCAACATTCAGGTCATGGGCAGGGAAAAAAAGAGCTCAAATTCTACCTGTGACATTCCCAAACAATTCTCCCCTTCTTCCCAAACTGATGTTTTTTTATTTAACAAGAAATAAAAACACAAAATCAAACTAGCAAAGAAATATGAGAACATAATATCTGACTTTAAAAAAATTACTAAATTACCTTGCCATATACTGATCAATTAACATTTTCCCTCTTGCCTCAATTTTACCTAAAGGCTATGGTTGGTCTGAATTCTCTCTGTGCAATGCCATGTGAGATTGGTGAGTAAACATTAAATTTGCTCCCTGTGTCACACATTCCTTATTTGAGCATTGCCATTCTGTATTTCTTATAGTGTTTCCCATTATTAAGCAAGCAGTTGTGAGCTGACACACCTGCAGTTGCAAGCTATTCTTAGCAGGTGCAATTTTACAATCCCTGTTCCAAACCAACCATATCCTACATTCATCTACATAATGCCTATGGATACTTTTAAATTTTTATTAAATAATTGCAATCGTTTTAGTGAATGTATAATAATATAATGTAACAATGCCCTAAAATTTTCACAACACTTGCTTGCTAGGCTCATCCCCACCAGGCTAACTCAAACCTTGTTCTAATGACAGGTTACAGCACCTTCACCTGCTCCACCCCCTTTAAAAGTATAAATTTCATCACATTTCCACATCTCCTCAGTTCTGAAGAAGGATCATATGGATTCAAAACATTAACTCTGTTTCTCTCTCCACAGGTGCTGCTAGACCTGCTGAGTTTTTCCAGCATTTTCTGTTTCTGTTCCAGTTCATAGCACAACTGTTTACAATCCAATACTTTAAACACCTTTTCTGGGGCTTCAGGGAACTCAGAGGTCTCCCCATTGTGAACTCAGAGACTGCTGCCATTGTCTCTAACTGTGAACACCTACACTATTGCTCCAGTAACACCAAATTAATTTTAACCATGTCTGCTCTCAATATTCCCTGTTGTTTTCAGGTCTCTTCATTTGAAGAACCCATTTCAGTTCCACCTCAAAACGTTCATCAAGCACACTCCATGTCTATCAATTAAAAACAAGTGCACCACACAGAAATAATGAGTATTTTATTTATTGCTATGCACAAATGCAATGGATAGCCTAATTACTGTAGAATGTATTATAATGATAGAGGGCTGTGGGGTCTCCCATTGGTGACGTTCATACCTCTATGACAAAGCAGATCTATTACTTATGCTGAGAGTCCTTGGATGGTATAAAATGTGTTTGTCGTTATCTTTTTGTTATGATTGAGATCTAGCGAGATGTACAAACTGAGGCCAAGCTGTCATACTCAAGGTAGAAAATACTCTAGAAAATAAAGAGTGCTTACAAACGGCTAAATTAATAGGGGTTTTAGGAGTGAGAAGCACCAAAATGAAACAAAAAGTCAACCTTTGGTGTACAACTACTAAATTAGTATCTGCAGCAAACATACCTAGGCATGGAACATAGGACAATACAATTAGTAAATGTGACAAATGTTCAGCATTGGACTGAAGGCAATGTTGTAGCTTCTGCAGTGCATGATTATTCCAATCAATCTTTCTCAAGGAAGGGAGCACAGCTTATGACACTTTGACTGTCAGTTGAGACAGATAGAACAATGGGCCAGGCAATGGGCCAGACATTCTACACATTCATTGTCAATGTGTAAGAGTTACTCAAAATATACACCACCGAAAAAGACCATGCTCCGCTCTAGCCTCTGCCCATTCTTCCTCAGTTAAGGCTATCAGCAAAACCCTCAAGTCCCTTCTCTTTAGTATGCTTACCTAGCTTGCTGTTATTGCTATTTGCCTCAAATACTCTCTATGGGAGGGAGTTCCATATTCATTGCATGAAGGAGTTTCTTCTAAATTACCTATTTTGATTTCTTCATAACAATCCTATATCAACGACCTCTGGTTTTGCACTTCCACATTCCCTCTATCTACTTGAACAAAATCGACCATAATTTTAAAGGCCTCGATTTGGTGATTCCTCAACCTTAGGCTATAGATGTGTTTTCACATTACCTTTATATACAACAGAATAAGTACATAGAGATTACTGAATAAATAGGCTCGGTGGATAATGGGATCAAAAGCATCATAAGGAATAAAACCCTTGGGGGCAGTTTTCAAAGGTTCCTTCAGATGTTAAAAAGCCTCCAAGGTGGTCAAGACAGGTGCAAGGATTTTTAAGGTGGTGGAGTTTTCCCTCCCACCATCCAAAGAGTTGGTAGTGAATGTGTCCTTGCCAATATTGGCTGCCCCTCATCCATTTATCACTCCAAGTGTTTATTGACTGGAGATGGGACTTCTGTCCCTCACTCAGGAGGAAGTCCTGCCTCAGAGAGTTGACGGCCAATCTGGCACATGGCATATAATGTGTGAAAATGTGAATTTGTCCACTTTGGTAGGAAGAATAGGAAAGCAGTATACTATTTAAATGGAGAGAGATTGCAGATATCACACCCATGCAGTTATGAAATTGTGGATTTTTAAGGAAAATAGTTAAAAGTACATTCCTGCTTTAAAAAAACTTTTAAGTTAAGTTCTAAAAGTTGTTTCAAGATGGAACTCACAGCAGACAGCTGTCCCCATAGATGAGTGCTTAAACATTGTCGAACTATGTTATCTCAAAATCAGTCACTAAGAGAGTCATTAATAATTCAAGAATGCCTTGGACAACACAATTGAATCTTCTGAAAGTGAGATTTCCCTGTTGCCAGCAGGAAGAACCTCTTCAAAGGCTGGAATCTAACTACCTTCCTGGCCTTGTGTCACTGTTTCACACAAGGCCAGGACGTTAGTTAGATTCCAGCCTTTGAAGAGGCTCTTCCTGCCGGCAACAGTGAAATCTCACACTTTTAGAGTCGTGCAGACTCGAAACGTTAACTGTGCTCCCTTCCACAGATGCTGCTAGGCCTGCTGAGTTTTTCCAGGTATTTTTATTTTTGCATTGAAAATTAACACAGCAGCCATTTTTTTGTGTTTTTGAACTGTGTAAAAGAGGCAGCAAGAGGCCATTTTTATGTGGCAGTGCGAGAGACAATTCTAGCATACAGCTCTCAGCTGAACCAGCCATGAGGCACATCTGAGAGCTGGGGTTCCCTGCCTTCAGGAATTACAGAGTAAGGCATCCAAAAATCATTCTTGGTCTGCTGAGAAGAAACCAGTCAATCTTAAAGTGTCAATACCTGCAGTTTCCAGTAGGAAAGGAGCCTCTCCCAGCATCTACTCTACCTACCGAGCTCACCTACAGAGGAAAACATCAACTATTTGACTTTAAAAGTCATCACATCTGCAAAAGTGAACCTCAAGTTCCTACTTCATTTCGGAAAGAAGAGATTCAAGCAATGGGCCCACAACAATATCTCAGAGACTGATTTAAAATCTCATCTTTAAGTATTGTTTTTTCCTTTTCTGCATTTTAATTTAAAATATATATTAATATATTTTAGTTAATAACTTTATCATTTTTACTTAAGTAACTTTCAGCAGTAGTTTTGTCATAAACTAACCTTTACCTTGTTTAAGAATAAACTTGACTACTGAGTTATTTTTAAATTGAACCATTCACAATTAAAAGGGAATAATCTATCATGAAATTATTTACCTGTGTGTCCCTGGGTGCTATCAAGCCATATGTGGAGATTGTAACATTTAAGGTACAGGATGTTCCAATGCTTGTTACATCAGTTCCTGCCGAGTAACAAGGGTGGGACTCTCTGGGATTGCTCTGATGGGTCACCAGAACCATTCAAGGATCAGTGAACAACTCTTCTTGAGTCAGTCAGTTTTAGGAAAGTCAGCAACAGGGGGCAAAAAGCTCATGCAGCCAAAGTGCTGCTGTTAGTTCTGAGGAGGTGAGAAGAGGGCTCAGAGGAAGCCCTGATAATCAAAGAGGGCTCAGGGGAAGCCCTGGGAGTCATATATACCTGAATGTAGCCGGGAGACAGGAGTTCAGAGAAACTCAGGGGCAGCGCTAGCTCAGTGAAGCTAGCTGTCTAGCAAAGAGCTGAAATTAGGTCAGTAAGTAGAGCTGAAGTGCAGACTCAGGAATCTATGGAGAAGGAGTCTCGGATTGAACCCTGTGAAGTAGGCCATTGTTAAAGTTATCCAAATGGGAGTGACTTTTGGAGAGAATTCCAAGGAAAGATCTTTGAAGGTAAAGCTGGGAATGCCTCATGGGACAGAGTTGCAATGAGATTGTTTGACTTGATGTTTACTGACATCTGGGTGGGTTCTTGAGAAATCCATGCACTCTGTCTTGGTTGCATCTGTCATTTACTTGTGTCATGTTCAACCACAGTTTGTCTGTTAATTCACATGTAACTCATACTTAACCTGTTAGAATATAAGATACATATTGTAAATTGCTTTATCTTCCTGATCTTGTATTGTTAAGTTTGTTTTGGTTTGGTCAAAACCTGTAGAATCTTGTGGCTTTATTCCAAAAGCAGATGTCTTGAATCTCAACTTTTATCTACTTTAAACAAAATGTTATTGGTCCCTAGCTGGATTTCCTCCAATGTCCGAGGGTCTGGCCAAGGATCATAACAAATCACACAAAAATTCTTAGCTCACGGACCACTTTGAGGAAATGTCTTTTACCTGGTCGTGACAGAGAACTTAGTGGTACAGAGGAATCTGGGTGTCCTGGTACATGAACCTCAAAGTTGGTATTTGGGTACAGCAAGTGATTAGGAAGACAAATGGAATCTTGATGTTTATTGCAAGGGGAATAGAATATAAAAGTAGAGAAGTTTTACTGCAGCTGTACAGGGCATTGATGAGATTACATCTGGAGTACTGTGAACAGTTTTGGTCTCCGTATTTGAAAAACAATATAATTGCATTATGAGCATATCAGGGAAGGTCACTTGGCTCATTCCTAGGATAAGGGGCTTATCTTCTTTAGGAAGGTTGAATAGGTTGGGCTGATGCCCACTGGAGTTTAGAAGAATGAGAGGTGATCTTACAGAAACATAGAAGATCCTGAGGAGACTTGACAGGGTGGATGTTGAGGACATGTTTCTCCTTAAGGGACAGACTAGAACTAGGGCAGACAGATTAAAAATATGAGGTTTCCTATTTAAGACAGAGGCATTTTTTTTTTCTCTCAGAGGGTTATTGGTCTGTGGAATTCTCTTTCCAGGAAGTAGTGGATGCTGGATCATCGAATCTATTCAAGACTGAGTTAGATAGATTTTTGATAGACCAGGGAGTCAAGGCTCAAAGGGCCGACTGGTCTTCTGCTGCTCCTAAGTCCTATGTTCCTATGTCCTAAGCAAAGGAACTCCACCTCTGTAATAAACTTGGAATGCAGGGCTGGTTTCTTGTAAGAAACAGTAAGCTTTATTTACAGAGCTCATGATGAAGCTGTATGCTTGTTTCAAGATCAAGGCTAGAAAATTGCCAAGATTCCCCATGCTTAGGGCTAATTCATCTGTACATTCACATGATCCCCATAATAGTAAGAAAAGGTTTAACTTACAATTACTACAACCTGCAAGTTCCCCTCCAAGCCGCACACCATCCTGACTTGGAAATATATTGCCATTCCTTCCCTGTCACTGGGTCAAAATCATGGAACTCTCGTCCCAGCAGCACTGTGGGTGTACCTAGATCAGATGGACTGTTGTGGTTCAAGAAGGCAGCTCACCACCATCTTCTCAAGGGCAATTAGAGATGGGTAATAAATACTGGCCTAACTAATAATGCCCACATTCCATCAAAGAATATTTTAAAAAGTCAGTACCATAAGTTTTTGGTAATAATTAATAATTATGTGCAGTTGAAAATTCATTTCAACTTAAATGGACAAACCAAACTTTTTCTGGCATGTTAGTTGGTATCTAATGGGTAGCACTGCAATTTCACAACCTTCATGTGTTTCAAAGCCTCTTGATGAGGTACCAGTTTAATAAAGCTTGTGGTGGATTTTCTGATCTCCATGTTTAACAGCACATGTGTGGATACCAGAAGTTGCTGGTCAGTTTATCCCTTGATACTGGTGAGCCATAATTCATCATAATTTTTACTGCAAAATCCAGTAACATATGTTGCTCGATCGAGCAATCTGCTCAACGAAATGTGGGTCACAAAACACCTGTTAGGTGTTGTGTCCATTGGAAAATGGTGTAAAAAGAAATTCAGCTTTTGGCTTGCCAGAATCTTTGTTTGGTCGGTAAAGCCAGGTATGGGAAAACCTTGGAGAAGCCAATTTTGTGATCCCCCTAGAAGTTTCCTACACAGATGTTTTCAGATGTGGTACCAGATGTGTACTATTCTGTATGAAATGTTAAATGATGTATGTTCTGAAGCAAGAATAAACTAAGTTAATTCTCAAATATATTATTGCCTCTAATTTCATAAATCTGTTGAAAAGATAAAAGAAGGAACTTACCAAAGTGGAAAATTTATTCCAATATTTTATACCACTTTAGGGCAATGAAACTCACACGCTATTACAGTACCAGACATATTACAATAGCTTTTGTACTACCCTTTTATCTTCTGCCTTGGTGTGCCAGACAATCATAATTGCTCCTTAGGCTCCAACATCAGGAGTCGCAGAAGTGGAGCAGCCCCTAAATTGGAAGTGTTCTTTCCTCAACATCCTCAGAAACACAGTAGAGCAGTTAAAAAACAGCTTTCAAAGTGATTGTGTCATATCTAACACATTCCTGCCTCATTATAAATGATGGTAATTTGTTTTCGGACTCAGACTCGGCACCCGAGCAAAGGGGCCTGAGGCTAGCCTTAGGTTTCACCTAAATATTGTGGCTGATGGGCTGGTGCCTATTGCGCTGCTACAAGCAGGTCGCCCTCCAGGAGGTTTGGCTTTTCTCCTGTTTGCTTAGCCAGCGCTAGCCTTGATTAAATCCCTGGAAGTGGATGAAAGATAGACAGCAGGATGGATCTAATCATGACTGTCAGCAATGCTGTGTTGTGGGGCTGGGAGGAGCACTCTTGCTTCATCTAGCTTCTCATTAAAATTCAGGATGCAAATCAAAATATCAGAAGTACTTTCTCATGTTAGCTCACCACCCCACCACATCACACATAGACACTTTGTAACACATTCCCAGCTATCTCTTCCAATGGGGAATCTATAACATCAGTTGAAGTATTAAGCAGCAACTCATTAGATTCACAGTGGAATATTCAGGGTAGCCTGTGAGATAGAGTTGATACGATGCTGTTACTAAAGTTGTTTGTTGTTTTTAGCTATAATCTTTTCTCCTGTATCATTCTGTGCTGGATCATTCAGAACCATAACTATAAATACAGAACTAGCAAAGAAACAGGAAAAGACAATAGGAACAAGAGCAGCATGGGTACGTAGCAATCGGATTGCACTGTGCAACATGATTAAAAGTATAAATTAAGCTGAATCCAAGTACGGTATCACGGCCATTTAAAGGAGCAATTTGTGGAGGTGGCGATAATATTTTTGCTGTCAGTTGCAGAGCATGATAATCAGGAAATGCTTTTTCAGCTGGTTGCAGTATTCAGTGAATTAAATTTGTGCTCATTGGTACTTTTTGCTGTTCTGAAAATTTCACAAAAATGGTGGTTATTTATGATTCATCAGATTCAGAATCTGGATGGAAAGCATACGCTCTGTGAAAAGCTGCCAGCAAATCCAGTTTCAAGTAATAATTTATTACAGAAGCTTCTTATTTTTCTGTAATTTAAACAAGAATTGCTGAACTGATATAAGGCTGATTATGGTGACAAATCAACCATGGTTGGCCTACCCTTTTATTAAGTAATTTTTTGGTTATTTTAATAATCTAAAAGCAAGCTACATTTTTGTGCATGTTACTGCACTTTTTTTTAATCCCAGGCATATCATTAATTCCAACTGGTGGTATAGACAGTGCTTTGGAGGACATGCAGTGAGTAGATGCAAAGCAGTCTAGCACGTGAAACACTGTCAGCAATCATTTCAGTATGTCCCCACTTTTGAAACAGCTGTCTTGAAGGGATGCTACATTAAAGAGCTTACCTTGGTGCCATTGGTAGGGTTTAATTGAAAGAAAGAGAACTGCATTTCAATTAAGAAGAATTTCTTGTTATAACGCACACACAGGAGCACCTGTTCCCAAAGCTGTTGCCACATCTCTGAGTCATAGCACAGAAAAGTGAAGCCTTACTGCCAAGGAGACCCTCATTATCCCCTCCTTCCCCTAACCCAGGGAATTCTGTTAAGCACAGCTAAATGGCAAGTTATCACACTTTTGCACCAGAAGGGTTTTGATGATTTCCTGCTTCTGGAATATTATTGTTTTAACAAGCTCTTTCCTCATACCCAAATACTTTGTATGACAAGTTTGATGTTTGCAGAGGTTCCGAGAGGGCATTTTTTCCCTGCTGTTAGAAAATGTATCATCACTGATTTGTCACCTCATTTATCCACAACACTTTTCTTGAGTTTTTTTTTTGCTTTCACCCAATGGGCCTCAAATCCACAATGCAATGGGCCAGATTTATTTGCAGCAGGGCTTCCAATGGCCCATGTTGTTCATTAGATTTGCCCCTGCACATTTTACACTTTTTGCATAGAAAATTGCTGAAAGTGTGAGCTGATAATAAGGGTGCACTGTGGGAAACAGGGCATTTGGAACCTGAGTGAACAGGGCAACCAACAGGGTATCCCCTTAACCAACTGGACTGGGCAATAGTGAAATTAACAGCAAAAGGAAGTGTATATTAAAGTTGGTGATTCCCATATCAAATCAGGTACAGAAAGAAATATAAAGAGAATAAAAGAAGGATTGGATTGAAAGAGAAAAAAGACAAAGAAAAAGCAAAGGTTTAAAAAAAAACTGAAGGAATGAGAGTCTAGACTTGTAATGGTTAATGTTCAGTGACAGAGAGCTTCATGGGCAGTAATTAACACTTATCACATCATTAAAAGGGTACCAAGGTTTGAAATGGCTTGACTACATTTTCTGAGCCAAACTTTACCATCATGCTAACAGCTGACAATAGTATGTTAATTACATTACTAAGGGTAAGGATACACAGGTGAAGGACATTGATTAATTCAGTACCTTGAGCACATATAAATAAAGACTTTCTGGGGTACATCATCACCTCTGGGAATGATATTTTGGTTTAGTTAGTTAAGTTTCCTTTGATGTTTTGATTTTTGTTACAGTGGCCTGCCAGGGGCTGTCACCCCCTCTCATTTATTGGTTTTTGTTTAACTTATTGATTTTTGTATCAATAAAAAAGACTATAAAGGAAGACTTCTGGGTCACTAGGTTTTGGTAAGTCAGGAGGCAGACATCTGTAATGCTGCATTCTATAAATAAATCCAGTATTAATTTAAAAAGATTGGCATTTGGTTGCCTATCTGTTTTTGGCGTGAATTAACAATAAGGCTCATGAATGCAGAAATTGCTGTTGGAGATGCACCTGTCCACTGTTAGCTTCATAAAAGTGGCATTTCCACGTCTGGTTTCCTATTCAAAGGCTTTGAGTGGTATGAAGTTCCAGCGCTTACATAGTAGATATGTAAATTCACCACAGCAAGTTAGGGTTTGTCAGTTTCAGCCCAAATATCCTTTTTAATTGAATGATAAGTCTTCAACAACTTCTCCAACATTGAAAATTAATTTAGTCCCTTTACTTCTGAACTTAATTGCTGTTGGATAGTTAAAAAAATATTTAATTAAATGTTAAAAGCAAAACACTGCGGATGCTGGAAATCCAAAAAAACCCAAAAATACCTGGAAAAACTCAACAGGTCTGGCAGCAGCTGCAGAGAGGAACACAGCTAACATTTAATTAATTCAACAGAATTAAGTAAAAATAGAAGAGAGGTGAAATATAAGCTGGTTTAAGGTGGGGGGGCGGGTGGGACAAGTAGAGCTGGATAGAGGGCCAGTGATAAGTGGAGATAACCAAAAGATGTCACAGACAAAAGGACAAAGAGGTGTTGAAGGTGGTGATATTATCCAAGTAATGTGCTAATTAAGGTGGAGAGCAGGACCAGCAAGATAGTCCTAGTGGGGGTGGGGTGAAGGAAACAAAAAAGGCTAAAAGGTAGAGATAAAACAATGGATGGAAATACATTAAAAAAAATGGAAATAGGTGGGAAAAGAATAATCTAAATAAATTATTGAGAATAAAAGGAGGGATCAGAAAGGGGGTGAGTATGGAGGAGAGAGTTCATGAACTAAAATTGTTGAACTCAATATTCAGTCTGGAAGGCTATAAAGTGCCTAGTCGGAAGATGAGGTGCTGTTCCTCCAGTTTGCGTTGAGCTTCACTGGAACAATGCAGCAGGCCAAGGATGGACATGTGGGCATGAGAGCAGGGTGGAGTGTTGAAATAGCAAGCGATAGGGAGGTCTGGTAATGCTTGCGGACAGACCGAAGATTTTCTGCAAAGCAGTCACCCAGTCTGCGTTTGGTCTCTCCAATGTAGAGGAAAATGCATTGGGAGCAATGAATGCAGTAGACTAAATTGAGGGAAGTGCAAGTGAAATGCTACTTCATTTGAAAGGAGTGTTTGGGCCCTTGGTGAGGAGAGGGGAAGTAAAGGGGCAGGTGTTGCACCTTCTGCGGTTGCATGGGAAGGTGCCGTGGGAGGGGGTTGAGGTGTAGGGGGTGATGGAGGAGTGGACCAGAGTGTCCTGGAGGGAACATTTCCTGCAGAATGCCGCCGGGGGCGGTGGTGAAGGGAAGATGTGTTTGGTGGTGGCATCATGCTGGAGATGGCAGAAATGGCGGAGGCTGATCCTTTGAATGCGGAGGTTAGTGGGGTGATAAGTGAGGACAAGGGGGACCCTATCATGTTTCTGGGAGGGAGAGGAAAGTGTGAGGGCAGATCCGCAGGAGATGGGCCGGACACGATTGAGGGCCCTGTCAACCACCATGGGTGGAAAACCTTGGTTAAGGAAGAAGGACAACATGTCAGAGGAACTGTTTTTAAAAGTGGCATCATCAGAACAGATGTGACGGAGGCGAAGGAACTGAGAGAATGGGATGGAATCCTTACAGGAAGCGGGATGTGAGGAGTTGTAGTCGAGGTAGCTGTGGGAGTCGGTAGGCTTGTAATGGATAGTGGTGGATGTCTATCACCAGAAATTGAGACAGAGAGGTCAAGGAAGGGAAGGGAAGGGAAGTGTCAGAGATGGACCATGTGAAAATGATGGAGGGGTGGAAATTGGAAGCAAAATTAATAAATTTTTCCAGGTCCCGATGAGAGCATGAAGCAGCAACGAAGTAATCATCGATGTACTGGAGAAAAAATTGTGGGAGGGTGCTGGTGTAGGACTGGAACAAGGAATGTTCCACATACTCTATAAAGAGACAGGCATAGCTAGGGCCCTTGCGGGTACCCATAGCCACACCTTTTATTTGGAGGAAGTGAGAAGAGTTTAAGGAGAACTTGTTCAATGTGAGAACAAGTTCAGCCAGATGGAGGAGAGTAGTGGTGGATGGGGATTGTTTGGGCCTCTGTTCGAGGAAGAAGCGAAGAGCCATCAGACCATCCTGGTGGGGGATGGAGGTGTAGAGGGATTGGACGTCCATGGTGAAGAGGCGGCGGTTGGGGCCAGGGAACTGGAAATTGTTGATATGATGTAGGGTGTCAGAGGAATCACGGATGTAGGTGGGAAGGGACTGGACGGAGGGAGAGAGAATGGAGTCAAGATAGCAAGAAATGAGTTCCGTGGGGCAGGAACAGGCTGACATGATCGGTCTGCCGGGACAGTCCTGTTTGTGGATTTTGGGTAGAAGGTAGAAGCGGGCCAACCGAAGTTGGGAGACTATCAGGTTGGAAGCTGTGGAAGGAAGATCTCCAGAGGAGATAAGGTCAGTAACAGTCCTGGAAACAATGGCTTGATGTTCAGTGGTGGGGTCATGGTCCAGGGTGAGGTAGGAGGAAGTGTATCCTTCCTTGACCTCTCTGTCTCAGTTTCTCATGATAGACTGTCCACCAATATCCATTACATGTCTACCGACTCCCACAGCTACCTTGACTACAGCTCCTCACGCCCCACTCCCTGTAAGGTCTCCATCCCATTCTCTCAGTTCCTTCGCTTCCGTCGCATCTGTTCTGATTATGCCACTTCCAAAAATAGTTCCTCAAGTCATCCCCGAAGGAAAACGGCTGATAGATCACGGGGAGAGATGAAAGGTGGTGCCAGTGGGGGGGTCAACTGTGATAGGGGAAAGGAAATAGGTGACTGGGGGGACGGTAAAGGACAGGGGAGCAAAAGTAAAACCTCATTAGCAACATGTTGACCAAATCAAATGTGCAACGACAGTCATGATGGGCAAGGTCAGGTAATGCATGGGAGTGTGATCATTGGGTGGGCAGAGATGCAGGTCAGCTCAGATGGACAACTGAAAGCGAACCACAGCAGGCAGCATTAGGAATGCACAGGAGATTGAGATAAGTGTGATATGTGAAGGATCCGCGTGTATGGGAGAGTGTTTGCACGAGGCTCCAAAAGACCTTGCCACACACACACTTCTCCCTCTACTATCACTTGTGGGCCAGATGCTCTTTCCGCAGTGACAGAGGACAAGGTTCGGGGCTCACAGGCAAAGGGGACTCAGGGATAGGACAGTGTCTGAGATTCCTGAGGTGTTCAGCGGCTGCTCCTCCTCTCCTTGGGTGCCCGAGGGCCCCAGCCTGACTTGATGGGAAGGAGCACCTGGAGGGGCATCGATGTGCCGTGTTTCCCTCTCATGTTACAACTGCAGGAACTCAACCATGGCTCCCACATCTGTGTGCAGTTCTGCACACATCTCTGCTTTTTGCTGCACCAGGGTCTCCATGGTTTCCACCATCCTCCCCATGGAGACCTCATACTCGCACATGTGGGCACCACTTCATCAGAGAGCAGGCGGATGCACTCGTCCTACTCATAAGCCACTCTGTTCAGGGCTTCCAACAGCTCTGCGTAATGTTCCCCTGGCTTCTGCTGACTCTCCAGGATGAGTTGGAAGGCCGAACCCAGAGGCTCATCATCTGTCTCGGACCTCATGGATGCCCCTTCCCCAGCAGTCCTCCGAGTGCTGGGGAGCTCGGCTGAACCTGACTCCTCCTGCTGCGGACACATTTCCACGCAGTGACCACCAGATTGTGAACCCGAGCCTGGTCTAGATGTAGGTCCCACTAAGATGAAGTGTCTCTGCACTGGTGGAGTGTGTGGGTAAGCACTGTGACAGGTCTTCCAGGCTACCTATTTCCAGCTCTTCAATGGAGGAGATGTCCTATTGGTTGAAGGGGAGGACATGGATAGAGCAGAGGGACTAGCTGGCTGAGGGTGTCCATCACTTGTCTGACCTTCCTGTGACTGAAGTAGAGGTAATTAGTGCATGGCAGCAGAATCTAGAGCAGGTGAGAGAGCACTCACAGTTGCGTTGAGAGAGGGATGATGTGGTACAGGATCCTTAGGTGAATGCTCACCGCAGACCTCACTGTTGTCACATCCTCGCCAGTCAGCGCAATGGCACTCTCCTCAAATTGAGTGATGGGCCTAATGTGGGCCACTCCACCCTCAGCCTCGGACCTCTGGAAACAGATGGAGAGTGTGAGGGCAGGACACATGGCACTGCATAGAATGTTTGTGTGGTGAGCGGAGCCATAGGCGGGATGAGGACTTGAGCTCAAGAGGATATGACCCTGATGTGAGGGTATGTGCGAGAGTTAGTAGTGGTGTCCCTTGAGGTGTGAGATGCCTGTGGATGTGTGATGGGTTTGAGTATGTGAGAGTTGAGAGTGATGAGAAGAGTGAGTTACCCTGACAGAATGGATGAGACCATTCATCCTGTAGTGGTATTGGGTGGTTGTCTGCTTTTGCAGGGCATTGGCACTGACCACTACTTCCTATGCTGGGTTGATGATCTCGCTGCCCCTCCTGCCACTGGAGCGGGAACAGAGGATATCACAGTGGGCCTTCATGGCATCCAAAAGGCACTCGAGGGACGTGTCACTAAACCTGGGGCCTGCAGTCTTTTAGCCTTTTGGGGCCATCCAGTCTTCTGTGCAGCAGTCGTGGGCTAGAAGTACCAAGAGGTGTGACAGCTGCACTTTAAATGTGGCGCCCGGTGTGATGAAGTGGCGAGGTGATGTTGGGAGGGAGAATGAGAGCCCATCCACCATGGAAACTGCATGATTCCCAGGAATGCATAATTAATCCGATGGGTTGGGACGATACGATGTGAAAAGCTGCCATTGCGACTGGCGAGTAAAACATCGCTTTACCTGACCGCTATCGCACTAAGTGAAAATCTGGGATGATTCCACCATTGTCTTTTGCATTGTAGATGGGACTAATATTAATTATTAAGTGGAGTTTTGGCTGGCATAACTTCAGGAGCAGTGCAAATAATCAACAAATTATGTCTATAGCCAGCTTTTGGAGTAAAATCAGTGTGTTTAACTTAGATACAAATTTCCACAAGGGAAAAACAACATTAAAATATAACTCCTGCAGCACAGTATGCCAAATTACATCAGCGTTCTGTTTTTGCAATAATTTTTGGAATTCATTGTGAACAAACATTATAAATGTATTATTGCAGGGAAAAAAAGTTATTAATTTCTCCTGCAACAAAATATAAGCAAGCTTTGTCACATGACAGAGAAACATTGGAAATACAGAAAATGTCATCAAGATCTGCCTGATGTTTAGGATTCTGGACTAATAAAGTTGGTGCAGAGAAAGCTAAAATGTGAAATCAGCAAGATATTCTGCCAACTTTTTGTTCTTTATACTAAGGCTCTCTTAATTAATATCCTTGATAAGGGAATTAGGAACTACCTGATTAAGAAAAGGACTGATGGTTCTAAGAAGGAGTACAGGCATGGATAATCAACTCTGGTTTATGATGGTTGCATTCCTGTTAGTACCATGGGAATATCATCTGAAATGCAACCAGTCAGGAGTGAATAGCACAGGCTTTGATATGAAATTAATATCATGCCTGTCACTTGATTACCTTTGGAGTTTTGGGAGGAATTTCAGAGAGCTCCTCTTGCTGAAAATGTTACTTTTTAATGTATTTCCATCTGGAGATTAAGGAGGTTGGGGAACGTGCATAACAGCACAAGCCCTACATGGTCTGTTGGAAGAAATCAGCTCAGTGGCTTTTTGAGCCTCCATATGTTATGAGACACTGGACGACAAAGTACAAGAGTAAAGACAATGACAAAAAAAGGGATGATTTAACAGCTATCTTGAGGATGAAAACATGCACAGAGAATGCTCAATGTTTGGAAGCCAAAGGAAACTGTCAAGCACTTGTCACAATAAATTGTGACCCTCAAGTAAATTCACATTCAAAAGCGTGGTGCAATGATTTCAAAATCACTTGTGTTGTAACCCAGAGCTGAGATTTAAAAGTGTCAAATACAAGAGACAACTATGATTATTTTTTTCACAAAGCCCACACTTCTTAATGTGCATTAATTAACCTGCTACCAAATACGTTGGCGTTTACTAAGCATCATCTGGAGTGACCTTGATTGCAGACAGCATACAACCCATGCGCAAAGATATAGAAATCAATTTTATTGTTCTTTTTATATCAATTTTTCCTCCTCTCCTGAACATACGAACGTAAAAATAGGAGAAGTAGGCCATTCGGCTCCTTGAGCCTGTTCCACCATTCAATAAGATTAAGGCTGATCTATTGTGTGTTTCAAATTCCACATTCCCATCTACCCCGATAACCTTTGATTCCCTTGCCTAACAAGAATCTATCTACCTCCGCCTTAAAAATATTCAATGACCCCGCCTCCACCGCCTTCTGTGGCACAGTTCCAAAGTCGCCCAAGCCTCAGAGAAAAAAAATTCTTCTCATCTCTGCTGGGTGACCCCAAATTTTAAAACAGTGCCCCCTGGTTCATGTCCACTTGTTGAGACCATTCAGGGTCTTATATACTTCAATTAAGTCACCCTTCACTCTTCTAAACTCCAGTGGAAACAAGCCCAATCTAACCAATCTCTCCTCATAAGACAGCCCGCTCATTCTAGTTATCAATCCAGTAAACCTCCTCCAATGCATTTACATCCTTCCTTAAATAAGGAGACCAAAACTGCACACAGTATTTGAGATGTGGTCTCACCAATGCCCTGTATAACTGAAGCATAACATCCTTACTTTTATGTTCAAGCCCTCTCGTAATAAATGATAGCATTCTATTAGCCTCTTTAGTTACTTGCTGTACCTGCATGCTAACTTTTTGTGACTCATGCACCAGAACACTTGGGAATTCTGCACCTCGGAACTCTGCTGTCTTTCTCTGTTTAAGTATTACTCTGCCCTTTTATTCCTCCTGTCAAAATGAACTACTTCACATTTCCCAACATTTTACTCCACCTGCCAGATTTTTGCTCACTCACTCAACCTATTTATATCCGTCTGCTACCTCCTTATGTCCTATTCACAACCTATTTTCCTACCTATCTTCGTGTGAAGTTGCAGGTCAAATAGCCATTCTTCAACCATTAACTAAGTGTCAGCATGCTATTCCAGGGGAACATTAGAGTCATGCCAGTTCTGTATCTTACGAGATAACTCATATACCTTTTAGAAGCGGCCACTGCATGAAAATCTGACTTCCCAGACTTTTGGCATTGAGGTCGCTGTAGCCAACACTTGCTATTCCAGAGAAAAAAAAAACAAACAAAAAAACTGCGGATGCTGGAAATCCAAAACAAAAACAGAATTACCTGGAAAAACTCAGCAGGTCTGGCAGCATCGGCGGAGAAGAAAAGAGTTGACGTTTCGAGTCCTCATGACCCTTCGACAGAACTTGAGTTCGAGTCCAGGAAAGAGCTGAAATATAAGCTGGTTTAAGGTGTGTGTGTGGGGGGCGGAGAGATAGAGAGACAGAGAGGTGGAGGGGGTTGGTGTGGTTGTAGCGACAAACAAGCAGTGATAGAAGCAGAATATCAAAAGATGTCAACAACAATAGTACAATAGAACACATAGGTGTTAAAGATAAAGTTGGTGATATTATCTAAACGAATGTGCTAATTAAGAATGGATGGTAGGGCACTCAAGGTATAGCTCTAGTGGGTTTTTTTTTTTTATTTTATATAATGGAAATAGGTGGGAAAAGGAAAATCTTTATAATTTATTGGGAAAAAAAAAAAGAGAAGGGGGAAACAGAAAGGGGGTGAGGATGGGGGAGGGGACTCACGACCTAAAGTTGTTGAATTCAATATTCAGTCCGGAAGGCTGTAAAGTCCCTAGTCGGAAGATGAGGTGTTGTTCCTCCAGTTTGCGTTGGGCTTCACTGGAACAATGCAGCAAGCCAAGGACAGACATGTGGGCAAGAGAGCAGGGTGGAGTGTTAAAATGGCAAGCGACAGGGAGGTTTGGGTCATTCTTGCGGACAGACCGCAGGTGTTCTGCAAAGCGGTCGCCCAGTTTACGTTTGGTCTCTCCAATGTAGAGGAGACCACATTGGGAGCAACGAATGCAGTAGACTAAGTTGGGGGAAATGCAAGTGAAATGCTGCTTCACTTGAAAGGAGTGTTTGGGTCCTTGGACGGTGAGGAGAGAGGAAGTGAAGGGGCAGGTGTTGCATCTTTTGCGTGGGCAAGGGGTTGTGCCATAGGAGGGGGTTGAGGAGTAGGGGGTGATGGAGGAGTGGACCAGGGTGTCCCGGAGGGAGCGATCCCTACGGAATGCCGATAAGGGGGGTGAAGGGAAGATGTGTTTGGTAGTGGCATCATGCTGGAGTTGGCGGAAATGGCGGAGGATGATCCTTTGAATGCGGAGGCTGGTGGGGTGATAAGTGAGGACAAGGGGGACCCTATCATGTTTCTGGGAGGGAGGAGAAGGAGTGAGGGCGGATGCGCGGGAGATGGGCCGGACACGGTTGAGGGCCCTGTCAACGACCGTGGGTGGAAAACCTCGGTTAAGGAAGAAGGAGGACATGTCAGAGGAACTGTTTTTGAATGTAGCATCATCGGAACAGATGCGACGGAGGCGAAGGAACTGAGAGAATGGGATGGAGTCCTTACAGGAAGTGGGGTGTGAGGAGCTGTAGTCGAGATAGCTGTGGGTGTCGGTGGGTTTGTAATGGATATTGGTGGACAGTCTATCACCAGAGATTGAGACAGAGAGGTCAAGGAAGGGAAGGGAAGTGTCAGAGATGGACCACGTGAAAATGATGGAGGGGTGGAGATTGGAAGCAAAATTAATAAATTTTTCCAAGTCCTGACGAGAGCATGAAGCAGCACCGAAATAATCATCGATGTACCGGAGAAAGAGTTGTGGAAGGGGGCCGGAGTAGGACTGCAACAAGGAATGTTCCACATACCCCATAAAGAGACAGGCATAGCTGGGGCCCATGCGGGTACCCATAGCCACACCTTTTATTTGGAGGAAGTGAGAGGAGTTGAAGGAGAAATTGTTCAGCGTGAGAACAAGTTCAGCCAGACGGAGGAGAGTAGTGGTGGATGGGGATTGTTCGGGCCTCTGTTCGAGGAAGAAGCTAAGGGCCCTCAGACCATCCTGGTGGGGGATGGAGGTGTAGAGGGATTGGACGTCCATGGTGAAGAGGAAGCGGTAGGGGCCAGGGAACTGGAAATTGTTGATGTGACGTAAGGTGTCAGAGGAATCACGGATGTAGGTGGGAAGGGACTGGACAAGGGGAGAGAGAAGGGAGTCAAGATAACGAGAAATGAGTTCTGTGGGGCAGGAGCAAGCTGAGACGATCGGTCTACCGGGGCAGTTCTGTTTGTGGATTTTGGGTAGGAGATAGAAGCGGGCCGTCCGAGGTTGGGCAACTATCAGGTTGGAAGCTGTGGGAGGGAGATCCCCAGAGGAGATGAGGTCAGTGACAGTCCTGGAAACAATGGCTTGATGTTCAGTGGTGGGGTCATGGTCCAGGGAGAGGTAGGAGGAAGTGTCTGCGAGTTGACGCTCAGCCTCCGCGTGGTAGAGGTCAGTGCGCCAGACAACAACAGCACCACCCTTGTCAGCGGGTTTGATGACAATGTCAGGGTTGGTCCAACCCTGACATTGTCATCAAACCCGCTGACAAGGGTGGTGCTGTTGTTGTCTGGCGCACTGACCTCTACCACGCGGAGGCTGAGCGTCAACTCGCAGACACTTCCTCCTACCTCTCCCTGGACCATGACCCCACCACTGAACATCAAGCCATTGTTTCCAGGACTGTCACTGACCTCATCTCCTCTGGGGATCTCCCTCCCACAGCTTCCAACCTGATAGTTGCCCAACCTCGGACGGCCCGCTTCTATCTCCTACCCAAAATCCACAAACAGAACTGCCCCGGTAGACCGATCGTCTCAGCTTGCTCCTGCCCCACAGAACTCATTTCTCGTTATCTTGACTCCCTTCTCTCTCCCCTTGTCCAGTCCCTTCCCACCTACATCTGTGATTCCTCTGACACCTTACGTCACATCAACAATTTCCAGTTCCCTGGCCCCTACCGCTTCCTCTTCACCATGGACGTCCAATCCCTCTACACCTCCATCCCCCACCAGGATGGTCTGAGGGCCCTTAGCTTCTTCCTCGAACAGAGGCCCGAACAATCCCCATCCACCACTACTCTCCTCCGTCTGGCTGAACTTGTTCTCACGCTGAACAATTTCTCCTTCAACTCCTCTCACTTCCTCCAAATAAAAGGTGTGGCTATGGGTACCCGCATGGGCCCCAGCTATGCCTGTCTCTTTATGGGGTATGTGGAACATTCCTTGTTGCAGTCCTACTCCGGCCCCCTTCCACAACTCTTTCTCCGGTACATCGATGATTATTTCGGTGCTGCTTCATGCTCTCGTCAGGACTTGGAAAAATTTATTAATTTTGCTTCCAATCTCCACCCCTCCATCATTTTCACGTGGTCCATCTCTGACACTTCCCTTCCCTTCCTTGACCTCTCTGTCTCAATCTCTGGTGATAGACTGTCCACCAATATCCATTACAAACCCACCGACACCCACAGCTATCTCGACTACAGCTCCTCACACCCCACTTCCTGTAAGGACTCCATCCCATTCTCTCAGTTCCTTCGCCTCCGTCGCATCTGTTCCGATGATGCTACATTCAAAAACAGTTCCTCTGACATGTCCTCCTTCTTCCTTAACCGAGGTTTTCCACCCACGGTCGTTGACAGGGCCCTCAACCGTGTCCGGCCCATCTCCCGCGCATCCGCCCTCACTCCTTCTCCTCCCTCCCAGAAACATGATAGGGTCCCCCTTGTCCTCACTTATCACCCCACCAGCCTCCGCATTCAAAGGATCATCCTCCGCCATTTCCGCCAACTCCAGCATGATGCCACTACCAAACACATCTTCCCTTCACCCCCCTTATCGGCATTCCGTAGGGATCGCTCCCTCCGGGACACCCTGGTCCACTCCTCCATCACCCCCTACTCCTCAACCCCCTCCTATGGCACAACCCCTTGCCCACGCAAAAGATGCAACACCTGCCCCTTCACTTCCTCTCTCCTCACCGTCCAAGGACCCAAACACTCCTTTCAAGTGAAGCAGCATTTCACTTGCATTTCCCCCAACTTAGTCTACTGCATTCGTTGCTCCCAATGTGGTCTCCTCTACATTGGAGAGACCAAACGTAAACTGGGCGACCGCTTTGCAGAACACCTGCGGTCTGTCCGCAAGAATGACCCAAACCTCCCTGTCGCTTGCCATTTTAACACTCCACCCTGCTCTCTTGCCCACATGTCTGTCCTTGGCTTGCTGCATTGTTCCAGTGAAGCCCAACGCAAACTGGAGGAACAACACCTCATCTTCCGACTAGGGACTTTACAGCCTTCCGGACTGAATATTGAATTCAACAACTTTAGGTCGTGAGTCCCCTCCCCCATCCTCACCCCCTTTCTGTTTCCCCCTTCTCTTTTTTTTTTCCCAATAAATTATAAAGATTTTCCTTTTCCCACCTATTTCCATTATATAAAATAAAAAAAAAAACCCACTAGAGCTATACCTTGAGTGCCCTACCATCCATTCTTAATTAGCACATTCGTTTAGATAATATCACCAACTTTATCTTTAACACCTATGTGTTCTATTGTACTATTGTTGTTGACATCTTTTGATATTCTGCTTCTATCACTGCTTGTTTGTCGCTACAACCACACCAACCCCCTCCACCTCTCTGTCTCTCTATCTCTCCGCCCCCCACACACACACCTTAAACCAGCTTATATTTCAGCTCTTTCCTGGACTCGAACTCAAGTTCTGTCGAAGGGTCATGAGGACTCGAAACGTCAACTCTTTTCTTCTCCACTTGCTATTCCAGCTGAGTGCGTGTAAACCAAAGGGCAAAGACTTTCTGTTTTTACTATTGACAACATGTGGCCCTTTTACTAATTAAATGCGGTATTACATGCCATTCTCTATTTAATGCTGGAAAAAGAATGCAAACATTGGTAATCTGACAATTTGAGCACAACGATAACTAGTGTGGAAAACAGAAAATATGATGAGTTGGGGAGAGGGTCTTTCCTCTTAATAAATGGAATAATAAATTTGTGAAAAGCACGAAGCATTTTTGTTTAAACGTGGCAAGGTATTGGTTGCTTCCTGTCAACCAGCTTCCTTAAGAGAAAATAAAATGCCTGAGTTCATTTTGGTCTAAGGTATTTTGACCAAACCAGGTACCTTGGGGAGAAGCACTTCCATTCAATCTAAATATTCTCATTGGATGGGCGTATTTCTGTTAATGGTAGGTGACTCCCCACATTCCATTTCAACATACACTGGAAATCCTTATCACACCCTGGTCCTTTACTGTGGGTCTCATTTTGAAGGTGTTTACATATATCTGCAGGCCCTGTTACACCATGGTTGGCCTTTTTTAACGTTAAATGTCATGTGATGGAACGTTAGCTCTCAAAACTATTGCTGTGATTATATGGTGACCTTGTGTGTCAGCAGACATTTAAACTAAAATCCACTTCGACTATACAGCAATGTGCTTGCCCTTATCCCTATGGACCTTCATTCTTGCTAGCATGTTGATGTTTGTACTTAAATTGGCTCCTCTGTCTTCAGCTGTTTAGGCACTAGGCACAGGAATCTCCTCACCCATCCAACCACTAAATATTTGTGCCGCTCCATCTCACTCTCTCTTTTTAAGGCACTCCTTTTGTTTGTTGAAGCTTTTGGGGACTTGTCTGTGATGATTGTCACTTTAAGACTAGTTCAACTGAGTAGGGGGTCACATGATTTGTTCAACCAATGTGTGGCTAGCACGGGGGAATAAATTCTAGGAAGGGGTTTCCTAGGAAAAAATGGTTGTATGAGGGGCTGGCTGGATACAAGTAGCCACGGAAGCTCTCGTGTAAATAAAGTTCATTTTGTGTTTCTACACTGTCTTAACATCTCCTTCTATGTTTGGGAGTTAATATTTTGGCTGATTATGCTACTTTGAAGTGCATGGAACATTGTACCATGTTAAATGTGCCATATAAATACAGGTTGTTGTTGATGCTGACTCTCCAAAATATCAACGCAGCCTCTTAAACTTCCCCTGTCCTGCCCAAGGACCGGGGAACACTGCACCACGTTGGCCAGCCAACTTTCTCTCCATACTCTTCTTCCTCCCATCTCCCTTCCTCAATCCTCCTTCCACAAGTCAGCCCTGACAGTAAGTGGGGCAGACAGGACAAAATCTTCCAGGGCCACAGGACCCATTCCATCACTGCCACTTGCATGTGGAGGATGAAGAAGAGGTGGCCATTGATGGTATTGGCAGGGGTGAGAGATGAAAACACCGCCAAGGAAGTTTTTCAAATTTCCTCCTGAAACTTGGTGGGGGGGGGGGGTTGGTGAACCAGAATTTTCCTTCAATGTAGCAAATTTTCGATTTTTTCAAACTCCCTCGATCACAAGGGCTGGCATTTTTAACTTAGTGCGGGTTTCAGATTGGAATAGGGTGTGTGGTAACTCTTTCGAGTACAAACACATTTCCATCTGTTCCTATTCAGATGAAGTTACATTGTTTCATAGTTTGCCATTGTGAGATTTGAACTCTTGATCTTGGGGTTACAAACCCAGTACCATAACCACTTGGCTATTTAGGCCAAGCGTGTACCTTTAAGAGAATGTAGTTAACCGACCATGTGACTATATCAACCAATCGCTGTACAGCACGGGCTACTTTAGTAACTGGAAGTCTGGAGCTGGAGGTGATTGAAGAAGCATACATTGTGTTACTGTTCTGTTCTTGGTTCCAATAAATCACCAGTGCTTGTTCAGTTAATCGGTCTCTCTGCCTAAATTGTTTCAAGCACCAACTAATGTGTTAATCTCAAGGGCGCAGCTCACGTTCACTGGACAAAGCGAACCGGATAGCCAAAAACATCAAAGGGTAGGTGCACAATTTGGCACGGCCAGCTTCCTTGCCAGTTGGCTGCCATGATCCCGACCTTGAGCCATTTTCAATGACGGCGGCGGGAAGTCGATTCAGGTCAGTTTTCATAATTACAGAAACTATTCCCCCCTCCAAATGGAATTTCCAGTCTGCAAATTAAGCGGCCCACATTGGCCTGAACCACATGCAGGCCAATGTGGTGGGCTCAGGTGGGGATGGGGGTGGGTGGAAAGTGGGAGCACTGGGGAGTGTGATGTGATAGATCACATGAGGTTGTCCCTTCAGGATCAAGGCCAGGCAGATGTGGCTGTTTTATTTATTTTTTTTACATACTTCATCTCTTCATCTTCACATGTTGAGGTGCCCTCTCTTTCTCCATCACAAATTGACAGCTCCCACTCAGCCAATAGGGCTACCATGTTGGGAGGCCAGCTCCTATTGGCCCTCCATCCTTAATTGGACAGCGAGCCTGCTCTCTGCCATTATCTGACCTGGGGCTTTAAAACTGTGGACAGGCGTGTCCATTGTCAGGACCTGGAACCCAACCCAAAATTGAAAATCCCACCCCTGGATTCTCTAGGTATCTTCAAAGATGAGATTTTTTTTTTAAGCATGTACTTAAAAATACTGCAGATGACAAATGCTTACTAAGATCATAGTGAGTGGCTATTTAGACAGATAAAATCCTATGGACACCAACAGTCAAACAGGAAACAAATTCTCTCCAGCAATATCAATCACAGTTTGAAAATTAAAAAAGATACTTGACAGAAATCCTTTGTGAGATCTTCTATTACTCTTATTCATTTTCCATGTGCCTCTGTTTTATCAATGCTAAAAATGTAACCTTTAAGTGTCTTTTTGTTAAAAAATTAATTCACTCCCCTGAGTTAAGATCGGCCCTGTCAGTATTGATGTAAAAATGATTTGTTTGCAATGAAAATTAACCATGAGATTTAAAGTTCTTCGCAAATCTGAACTAAGCAAAATATATCCACCTGGATCTATTTCCCTCTTTCCTTGTGTTTTACACTTTCTATGGGTCAAGTGAATAGACTGATTTCTGACACTGGCGCCCCATAGTCAGTTGTGACAAATTCTCTGCTTCATTCCCTCCCAAGATCGCTGCTGGTGCCTCTTCTAAGTACAGCAAGTCATTATGTGTGGCACCACTGGCATGGGCTTGTATTCTACCACTTCATGGCACCACCGTGCCATCTAATAGTGAAGATTCTTTATTAATTTGATAAGCGGACTGTGGTTTACTTTCAGCTTACTGCCAGGCAGCTGAAGGTTTTAAAGAGCTCCTGAGGCTGCCAATCAATTTCATTGCAAAGTCAAGATGCTTCAATCCAACAATAGCATTCTAAATGCATATCAGGTTTTACACCCAACAACCAAGTGCTCAAGCATATTCAAAACAGAAATGTTCACTGAGGGTAAATTTCAGTGATCCATCCAATGAGTGTAATATATTTTTAGATTTATCTATGCCAAACGCTACCTCCCAGCATAGTGCATGCAAAGCTGAGGTGCTCTTAGCTCCATGCCAAGAAGCCATGTAAGAGGGCAGGGGCTTCAAAGATTACTGGACCACAAACTTCCCCACCATGTAAACTTCTGTATCTCACAAGCACTTTTTTTAATGACCTGCTCAAGGTTTATGCCTTGTGGCAGATTGAGTACATTAACCCACGTCCTATTTGGGCAAAGTGTACATTATGCTGTGACACTTCCATATCTCCACATCTGAAATTTCTAATGTCCTATGAATCATGAAGAAAAACTAAAGATATTGCAAACTTGGTTATTTCAATTTGTTCCCATTGACTTTATTGAGCAACACATTAATTGGGAAAAAGTCATCAAAAAGGCTGAATGGAATTTTGGCCTTTATCTTGACCAAGCGGATTGGAATACAAATGATGCTTCACTTGTACTTGCATCTCAGTTATGCATGCACAATCCTTCTGGAGTGCCGTATTAAATTTTGGGCACTGCATTTCTGTAAGGATGCATTATTGGTATTGGTTAGTGTACCAGCACAGAGTCATCAAAAAGATACTGGTTTTAATTGTAAGGGCAGGTTGTGGAATCCTGACTGGTATTCATTTCAGTTTAGAAAATTGAGGAGATCTTCAATCATTGTTTAATTTTACTGACTTCTACTACCTTTTAATATGGTATGTGGGTCCTGATTTTGCAGTCCCAAAACAGGGCCATATGGAGGTGGGATGGCAAAAAAAATGGCCACCAAGCAATTCTGGTCAAAGACCCACCTCCTTTTTTGCCAGTGGCCATTTTGGACGCTGGGGAGGAAGCCCGCCACTCCCAGACCCAAGTTCAGACCTTGCAGGACTTTTATCAGGGCAGACAGCTTTCTGCCACCCTGCCAAATAAGAAGAGGCAGGAAGGCCTCAAGGGTGGGACAGTAGGCCAGGATTAGAGGAATTTTAAGGGCTTAATGGTGGCAAGTTAATGTTAAGGGAGCTCAGTAAGGGAGCAGCTAGAGGCAGGGGATGACTTGAATGCTGCCTCAGGTCTGCCGATTGAGATGAAAGATCCGACTCTAACACAAAGTGGGCCTTCCACTCCCAAAATCCTGTTTTCTAGCAGCCTGGTGATGGAGGCAGGATTGCAACATGGAATCATTTCTGCCTTTTGATACCTACCTCCCATTGCAAAAACCAGCTCATGTTGTCTCAGCATCTACCTCCTGACCTAAGTGCCTGATTCCTGTAGCTTAGCTCATTTTTATTCAAATAAAGGAAACAAAAATCTGCTCATCTTTTCTCCACTTGCGGTCTCTGGCTAACAATGCTGTAATGTTGGGATACTTTGACCAATTTAATCTATTTTAAGTTATTCTCACAAGGAGCAATGTAATTGTGGTGCTTGAGGTGACAAAGGGTTGAGACAAAACAAGATACTTTCTCTGGTTGGGAAATGAAGAACAATGTGCATAATCTTAAAAAACTAGGTCACTGAAGTCTAAAATCAGGAATCACTTGTTCCACATTGTGAGTGAAGGAAATCTAGAACTCTCTCCCTCAATAAGCTGTCAATGCTGGTTCAACTAAAAATGTCAAAATTGAGATTGATAGACTTTTGTTAGTTAAGGCTACCAGTTGGGTTATGGGTCAAAAATGGGTATATGGACTTGAGGGGTTGGTTGGCCTAACCCTTTTCCCATGTTCTCACAGTGTCCCATTGTGGTGCAGCATAGGTTCCCCAACTTTGGTCAAATTGCCAGAGAGAGACACTAAATGGAGGCATGGCATTGAAAATTAGTTGGTGGCCTCATGTGCTTTGCTCAACCTTCTCAACGGTGCATTATCCAACCTCCTAAATAGGGAGTGGCGCATATCTCAGAGTAGAGAGGAAGAATAGAAAATATTCATAAACTTGAGAAACAAAAATTTATTTAAAATTAATTGCATTTTAATGGTCTGCATAATGATCTCAGCTACAATCATGGTTAGGAGGTATTATGCTTTTATTACTAATAAACAAACCCTTTTCTTAGTTGTGCAAAAGATCATTCTTGTCTGAAAGAGTTTAAACCATGTTTGCATCAGCATAGTTAAGCTGCTTCTCAGCATGTCTGTCGACTCAATTGTACGTATCTCATTAAATTTTTAATGAATTTTCACTGCAATAAGCCTGGACATACTCTTAATGCTCATGTGCAGACAGACAAATGCTCTAATTAATCCCATTCCGAAGACCAATCTCAGTATTATCCTCCACTGGATTATCTATCTGCACATCACGTTTATCCTGTGAGTTGTAAGAGACACGAACAGCCTTCCTGATGCAGATCACAAAATCAAAGATTTTCATACATGCTTAATGTGGAGAGAGGTTATTCTCTGAAAGATATTCAGAAAAATGAATCCATTGCTGATGATATCAGTTGAACATTGTGGCCACCTTGATTACCGTCCTTACATGGCCAAAATTGGGGTCTTCAGGTTGAAACTTCAGACTTTATTTAATTCAAAAAGCCTTCATGTCAGCTGATTTTCATTCATTTCTCACCTATCCACTCAGTCTCAGCCATTACTCAGATATAAACACTCTCCTCTGAGTCAAAATGTGAAAGGTTCAAGTCCCACTCCAGAGACTTGAATATAAAAATCTGGGTTGACACTCCAACACAGTAATGAAGGAGAACTACACTGCCTGAAGTGCTGTCTTTTGGATGGGATGTTAAAATGAGGTCCTGTCCGTGCTCTCAAGTGGATACTCATGGCACTATTTTGATCAAATGCAGGGGAAGTATCCCCCAGTGTCCTGGTCAGTATTTATTCCTGAATCAACATCATTATAACAGATTATCTAGTCATTATCATATTGATGTTTCTGGGAGTTTGTTTTGCACAAATTGGCTGCTTCATCTCCTACATTACAAAAGTGAGTACACTTCAAAAGTACTTCATTGGCTGTAAAGCGCTTTGGGATGTCGAAGGGTAGTGAAAGGCACTACAGAAATGCTATTATTTCTCAGTATTGCATCCATAGTTAAAGATCTACAGGTTACTTCCCCTGCAGAAAATGCTTTCCCCTACCAGTAGAGATTTCTGACACCTCTCCTTCAAAAGGCAAATCACTTGGAACAATCAAAGCTTACAAGATGGAGATCGATAGATGTTTGTTCGATATGGGTATTAAGGTATATAGAGCAAAGGCAGGAAGCTGGAGTTGAGGTGCAGATCAAAAATGTTCTTATTGAATGATAGGACATGCTCAAGGGGCTGAATAGCCCTATTTTCCTAATTTCCCTCATAAGTGTATGAGGTAATAATTTAGAACTGCTATGCACAATATTACTGCCCTACTCTAGCGTATTTACTCTTTTTTTCTTCAATATTCTAACCCACAAATATTAATTTTCCGGGAGTTTTTTTTTTGCATTAATGCTCTTATGGACCAAAACTGCGATCAAATCTGAAACTGTTTTGGAGTAGCACAATTAAACAAGATATTACAGAGACAAGCAAAAGTTTATACCTTGTTTAGATCAATGAAAATTCTGAAGAAAGAAGAACCCAGAAGAACTGACTAATAAAAAACATTAGAAATTATTTTAGTGCATTCTTCCCTCTCTCCCTCACACTTCACTCACAAAGTTGGGAGGTCCAGAGATGACTTTCTCCAAGGAGGCTTTTTATGATACTCTGAGCATGAAGCTGTTACCTCAACTGTACACCCCACCCTTCGCCACCCTGCCTTCACCCATCACCATTGCATCGTTCAGATTGTAAAGCATCATCAGTACAAGCTCATGTTACATTTTCAGTGTTTTAATGGAGTATCACCATTTCCTATGAACTATTGTACATATTTTACATTAATCCCATAGAATTGGATGGCAAATGAACCCAAAATATATATCAAATCAAACATTTAAGGTGTGGTTGGAGGTGATGCATTTTCCCAAAGTACATTGAGAATTGCCTGTTGAACAAATCTTCTATCAAAATTATTCATTTAATAAATCCAAAACATAACTTCAAGGGAAAATACACATCTGCTTCATGTAGCAATTTACATGCAAATCACATTTTATGTTGCCATAAATGAGGGCTAATTGTCTGATTTGTTCCTAACTTTGGCTTTAAAAGCAGCAACAACATAGAAACTGTACAAAAGCCTTTTAATTATATGCCCACAGAATAATTTTTAATTAAGATTCCTTTGTTATTAGCCGAAATGATTTTCTTACCCAATCGTACTGCCAGGATCTGCTTCAACAGACCAGGTGCAGTGTAGATTGTGGTCATATGGTGCCGGGTACCCAGGTGAAAAGATTCTTCCAGAAGTCTCTCCGATGATGTGACCTCCACATTCAGCTGAAAATATTGATAGAATGAGAAAACAAAGTTTGAATGATTCACACACAAATGATAATAAAAGCTACAAGAGGGAGCAGCAGGAAACATCGAAGAAATAATACGAAGGAACCTTCAAGAGGAGTCAATTGATTTGCTTTAATTGAACTGTGAATGAAAGACAATAGGCATACGGAGCTGCTGAACAACATTATAAATCTTGCATTTATAATTTCTGTTCTGCTGTGGAAACAATTAACTCCAGTTTCCCTGGCAGTCATTCTGGATTGTCCTTCAAATCTTGGGAGGGTCAAATAATTTTTCTACTTTCCAAAAACCAGATGGGTACTTTTCCTTCATCACAGGAAGATGATCTGCATAAGCATGACTCTCAGACTGTCTTTGAGTTCATTCCATAAGCTCAGAAATGGGGGATCTGCTCCTCTTGCATAACTATCCATTATGGAATGGTGCAGCTCAGCATGGCGGGGATGGGAGATGGGGGAAAGGGTACTAATGCAATACTGCATTTTATATTAAAATAATGCCAGAAGAGTCATGAATTCATTATTAAGAAAGCAAAGATTTAATATTGTAACCTCTGACCACGTTATGAACTCTCAGCTTTCACTGTGTCTTCTACTGCACTCAAGAGGATTCCTATGCATCAATGATTGCTTAACTAAAAAAGGATGTAAGAGTACAGAAAATGCCGGTCAGTCTTTGATTTTAAAGACAAGATTTTACCCTTGGGAGATACAGTGGGCAGCAAGAGTAGGCAAGGTGAGAGGGTTGAGATCCTTTCATTTCATCTGTCCCATGTTCATTCTGAATTCTCACAGTGTGCAGTGTTGATATGGTTGTCTTAGAAACACAGAAATCACTCGAGAACAATGTCCAGAGGCACAGAGGAGGCTCAGTGGTGAATTACTAAGCCTGCGAGGCCAGGAATAATATTTTAAAAAGGAAGGATCATTGCCCCACCAAGTTTCAACATCAGCTAAAATCTACAAGAGGACAGCAATCTCAACTCCCCAGATGAGGAGGAAACTCAGAAGCAACCGTTATATAGTTACCTCCATCCATCAATGCATCACAGGTTTTAAGGTTGCTGTGTAACATGAGACCACTTCATTTCAATTCAAAAACTTGAGCTTGACAGGGTAGATGCTGAGAGGTTATTTCCCCCGACTGCAGAGTCAAAAATTAACGGGCATAGTCCTAGGATAAGGGTTGATCATTTAAGACTCAGATACGGAGGAATAGCTTCACTCCAAGGGTTGCGAATCCTCTGAATTTTTTACTCCAGAGGGCAGTGGATGCTCAGTCGTTGAGTATATTCAATACTGAGATAGATGGATTCTTGGAACCTAAGATAATCAAGGGATATTAGAATCCAGTAAGAAGGTGAAATTGATGTCAAAGATCAGCCATGATCTTGTTGAATAGCACAGCAGGCTCGAGGACCGTATGATGTACTTTTGCTCCTTCTGCTTATGTTCTTATGAAACAAGGTAATAATTTTTGAAAGGGTCCAAACCAGTAAGGCACCTATTAATAAAATGGGAAATTAAAATCAATAAACAAAATAACGATATGGAGGTAGGGAAACATGATTCATGATTTTAAAATCTGATGGAATTCTATAGGATGAATAAGGTTGTTGTGCTAAGGGAGAACTGAGAGACATGGTTATAAGCTATAAAAGTATCACAAATTAAATCTATCTTAAGGAATCTGTTTTTACACTTGTGATTTAGTACTTGAATAGATCATCATCAAAAGCAGTACCTAGAGTCTTGACTGAAGTGTTCCAAAATAAATAGATTTTGATTCCACAGTGGCTTTTGATCCAACACAAAAATGAGATGAAAATGGCGTGAGGTGACTCCTGAACTGATTGCACTTATCTCTTCCCTCTTGATATTGGTTTTTAATTTGAATTTTTCAACAATTCAGCCAATTTTATGTTGACGTTAGCAATGAATCAGATGTTAAACCATATTAGAATTGTTCCAATGAAATGGTTCCCTAGCTCCCTGTAATGACTTAATGTACCGGACAGGTTTCAACAAGAAACAGATAAAGTTTATTGCAGCGAGCTTTTCAGATGCTACATGCTTGAACAGGATCCTCGAGGGGAAGCCCCACCCTCTGGGTGACCTACACTTAGGGCTCATTGGTCGGAGCCTCTAAGAACATCATGTGACTCCTGATAGACAGTGGGAGAGGCTATACCTTCAGTACTATACCTTTAGTGTTTTACAGTTTCATTTACAGAGGACATTTAAATATTCAACAATATATACATATTTACAACTCAGGTAACTAAAGATTAAGTCTCTTAGGTACTTTCTTTATTTGGTTAGAGCGGTGTAGCTCTACCACTTGAGGTTCTTCCACAGGATCGACATGATCAAGAACTGCAGCACCAGGTACATCATTAGGAAGTGACAGGTCAGGGTTAAGCAACTCTACAGAGACCTCAGGCATGTTTATTCTAGGTTGATATGCCACCTCAGGGATTAATGGTTTGATGTTAATCAAAGGCGGAATTGAAGGTTGTTGGACTGTCTCTCTATCCCAAAAATGGTCCACATATTTTCGTATAATTCTGTCTTCCACTTCTGCCTGGAAGGATAAGGAACCAATTTCTGAGACAATGGTTCCAGGAACCCAAAAAGGTCCACTTCCAAAATTCCCCATGAATACTGTGTCTCCTGCAGTGAATGTGTGAGCTTTGTGATGAATATTGTGATTCCATTTTTGATTACTCCGATTCCTCTCTACCTTCCCCTCTAAGTTTGACATCACCTTGTAAGTAGGCGGCATTTCATCAATAATTCAGAGTGTTGAACCCATAGCTGTACGATAACTGTGAAGTGGGAAAGTTGAGTTTCTAGAGTACCTTCTGATAACCTCTTCATTCCAGATTTGAAAGTTTGCACAGCTCTCTCAGCTAAACCATTTGATGAGGGATGGTATGGGGCTGTTGTAATATATTGATTCTATTTAAATTCATGTATCTCTGAAACTCTGTACTGGTAAAAACTGTACAGTTATCAGAAATGATTATTTCAGGTAGGCCATGTAAGCTAAAACAATGACACAGCTTTCTGATAGTTGCGCTCAATATTGGTGAACTGACTTTGCACACATTCATCCATTTAGAATGTGCATCTACGATCAGTAAAAACATGGTACCTAAAAATGTTCCTACATAATCAATATGTGGTATAACCCAGGGTCGACCAGGCCACTTCCACAGGTGCAGGGGAGCTGAAGCAGGCAACTCTGACAAAGACAGTGCTTGACTAGGCTTTCAATGTCACTGTCAATGCCTGGCCACCAGACTTGGCTTCGCGCAAGCATTTTCATCTTCGATATGCCTGGATGCGCACTGTGAAGCTTTATCAAGAGTGGTTCTCTACCTTAAGAAGGGATGACAACTCTTGATCACCACAACAAGATTCCATCTTGACAACTTAACTATGATTTTTGGGCATGGAATGGTCTCATCTCTTCAGATACAGGTGAATCCGACCACACTTGCAATAAAAGGCCTCTGACTTTCGACAAAATTGGATCTCTGTTTGTCCAATTTCTAATTTGCTTCATACACACAGGTGAAGAGTCTAAGGAATTCATGACAAGCACATCTTCTTGTGGCACAGGGGTATGTACAATGCTAACCAGTAGCGGTAGATAACTGAGTGCGTCCATATTTGCAATAAGCATAAAGGTATACTCATATGCAGATAATATCAAAGCCAAATGTTGCATTCTTGCTAATGCTATTGGTGGAATGGCTTTACACTGAATAACCACATTAATGAATTATGGTCTAACACAAAGGGTGAAATTTCATCCATACAGGTACTGGTGGAATTTCTTCACAGAGTATCACTGATAAACCTTCCTTTTCTAGTTGGGAATAACCCTTCTCGGCTATGGAGAGGATTCTGGAAACATAGCCAATAGACTTTCTGATCCATCTTCCAATCTATGTGATAACACAGCTCCCACACCATAAGGAGAAGCATCATATGTTAATACCAACGCTTTCGATGGGTCATTGTGTATCAATAAACACAATGAATGCGATAGTTTCTTTACTTTAACAAAGGCTTCTTCCTGTTGTGAATTCCACGACCAATGGTGATTATTTTTTACCAACACTATTTGAACACTATTGACAAGTTTGGCAAGAAGAGGCTATAATAATTGATCATAACCAGGAAGGACTTCAGTTCAGTTACACTGGACAGAGAAGATGCATCTTTGATTGCCCTAACTTTCTCTCCTACCAGTTGCAAATGCATGACATCCACCTTGTGACCCAGTTAAGTAACTTCTGGTGCCTGGAATGTACATTTCTCTTTCTTTAATCGTATGCCAGCTTCTAAGAATCTTCTTAGCACCTCTTCCAGATTGGCCAAGTGGCCTCGGTCTCAGTTGACTCTGTGATCAGAACACCATCTAGGTGTACTACCACTCAGGGAAGTCCTTGCAAAAGACTTGGAAGATGCACATGCAGACGATACACCAAAGGGTAAGCAATTATATTGATAAAGGCCCTTGTGTGTGTTGATAGTCATGTATCCTCTAGATGTGCTATCCAGCTCAAATTGTTGGTAAGCATGGTTCATGTCCAGTTTTGTATAGGGTTTACCTCCAGCTAGCATTGCTTCAGAATAGGATACTTATCTGGTTTGGCTACCTTGTTCACAGTCAATTTATAGTCGCTGCCAATGCGTATAGTTTGGTCAGGCTTAATCACTGGAACTATGGGTGCAGTTCATTCTGAGAATTGGACAGATTGGATGATGCCCAGCTTTTCTAACCAGCACAGTTCTGCATCCACCTTCTCCTTCAACGCATAAGGCACAGGTCTGGCCTTAAAAGAAAAGGGTGACGCCTAAGAATCCACATATATTTTTGCTTGTAAGACTTTTTGCTTCCCTATTTCATCCCAAAATACACTGTCTTATTTCCTTAGTAGTTCAGGAACTCCTCCTGTTCTCAAGTGAAATATTTCAGAGCAGTCAAGTTTGACTTTTTGTAACCAGCCCAACCTAGAAGACTAGGTCCTTTTCCTGTCACTGTTAACACTGAAAGCTGGGCTGTCTGTTGCCTATAAGACACAGGTACTGTGGCGATGTCCTTTACCTGTATAGATTCTCCAGTGAATGTCTTCAATTTAGCGGTTGCCCACTCCAGATTCAGTGGCTGCGTACCTTCATTTAGGTATTTAATGTTCTCTCCTAGCACTGTGGTTGAGGCTTCCGTATCTATCTCCATTATTACCTTCCCATTAACTTAGATTTTGACAGTGAGAGGATCGTTTTTTACAGTGATGACATTATACAGGGAATAAATGTCAGTGTTAGCAGCTTCAGGTTCTGCTGTATTTTTCAAAGCAATCATGCTGGTTTGCTGCTTTATGGACTATTTCAACTTCGCCCTGCATTGCCTTACTACATGACTTTTCTTATGGCGGTAATGGCATTCTGCCTCCTTGAATCTGCAGGTGTCCGGTACGTGGTCAGTCCCACATCTATAACAAATTAACTTTGGAGTCACAACTGAAGTGTTTCTACTAGGCCTTTTCATGTTTCTAACAGCGGACATTGCCTCTCACTTCGCTGCTGTGTCTCTGGTTTTCGCATCACGCCTGACGGTAGGTTCCCACCCCACATGAAGAACAGCCCCACATTGTATGTGTTGCAAAGCCTGCGAGTCTCTCACAGCACTTTCCACAACAAGTGCTATTTCCAGGGTGAGCTTCAAATCAACACCAACCTTTGCGAATAAACAGCACTGAATGGCATCGTCATGAACTCCGCAAACTAATGGGTCCCGCAGCATATTATTTAGTGTGTCCCCGAAGTCACAGTGTTCTGTCAACTGCTTCAGTTTCACTACATAGATTGTGATGGACTCTCTCACGGTGCTAACTCTGGAATTAAACTTGAAAGGCTGCATTATTACGGATGGCTGCAGCTGGAAATGCATTTTCACAAGGTCCACTAATTCACTGAAGGACTTAGAATTGGGCATGTTTGGGGCTGTCAGACTGAAGATGAGATTGTAAGTCTTGCTGCCACATATACTCAAAAGGATTACTTCCAGCATTTCCCCTGCAGTAATATTGTTCGCTACGAAATAAAAACCAAGGTGCTCTACATACTCGCTCCAGTCTTCCATAGTTGCATTCTTTGAGTTGATTCTGTCAAGGAATGGCATGACTGGTAAGTAGTTTTTTCTTTTTTTCTTAAGATTCAATGCATTCATGTTAAAAAGGTGAGGTGCAGCGTCTGAGCTATTTTATCCTTGTCACCAAATGTAATAACTTGACGTAGTGGACAGCTTTCAACAAGAAACAGATAAACTTTATTACAGTGTGCCTTTCAGATGTTACGTGCTTGAACAGGATCCTTGACAGGAAGCCCCGCCTCCCCGGCTTACCCACACTTAGGGCTCATTGGTCGGAGCCTCCAAGAACATCACATGACCCTTGATAGACAGTAGGAGAGGCTATACCTTCAATTACAACACTCTCCTTGTTGCACTGGTGCTGAATCAACCTCATGGTAGTGAGGGAATGCTGGGCTGTTGAAAATGCCACCTTTCAGATTATATTTTAAAGCAAGGTCCTATCTCCCCTCACAGACAGATGCAAAATTTAAACCCTTATCACTTAAAATGTACTCCTTTTACCTTATCTTACTTCCAAACTGTAGGACTTCATATTTCTCTGAAATGAAATGCAATTGCCACATATCTGTCCATCCTGCCAGTCTCTACATGTTCTCCTGCAGTCTTTCACAGTCCTAATTATGATTTGGCACACCTCACATTTAAGAGTTATTATTGAGGCACAAAAGAATCATTGAGAGCAAGATAGATATACAGGGAGACAAAATGTGAAACTTCCAATAAGAAAATGTTAAGAGTTATTTTTAATGACCAGTATTGTAACATAAATATGAGGCAGGATTAACTCCCCAACCCATCATCTCAAATAACATTAGAACATTGCGAATTTTACTATTACAGCTTTAGTTTATTTTCTAACAACATGTCAGGGAAACCCTTTGAGTAATATAGCATCTTAGCGTCAGTGGTATTATTGTACTTTTCTGTATATAAATTTGGTGAGTGCATATTTTCCAGCATACCTAGAAGAAACAGCATAGATCCTGTTCAACTCTTTCCAGCCTTTTATACCTCTGGGCATGCAAAGATTTTAAAAAACCAGTAGGTCTCCTGATTCACTGAGAGAACTGGAATCAACATATTTACCACAGCTGAAATACAGCTAAGCAGGTTAAGTAGGAATGTCATACCTGTGGCATTAAGGTGTTCAGGGCTGAAAAGATTAATGTGGGCCTGGGGAAACAGTGCAGCTCACATGATGATCCAAAGGGACTCATATGACTAGTAGTAGTCTGAATGGAGATAGCTTATGGCTTGGACCGAAGAAGCCTGCTGTCTTATATATCTGTACATAGATATTTACCTGGCAGGGGAAAGACCTTCATCGCGCTTCTGCCAGGGAAAGAGCAATGGCTATAACCAGTCGAACTCCTTACCATGGGGTACCTAACACCATCCGAGTCATGGTGAAGGGCAGCGAGCAAGGAACAGGAATGGATAGGACCTTCTTCACCAAGAGGATCCTATTCAAGCTGTGTGGTTTCGAGGCTGCGGAGATCTAATGCCTACAGGATTTCCCCAGCGCTGGATTTTTTGGTGACTTTCAAGCAAGTGGCAGCTTGTGTCAAACTCCTGAAGGTGTTTGAGGAAAAGAAAGACCTGCCAGAAATGAAGATCCTGACGGCGGAGCCACTCTTTGCTCTGCCGTTGCAATGAGAACGGGTAGCGACAGTGCATCTGTACAACCCCTTCGTCCCTGTCGCTGACGTGCTCACCTTCCTTACCAGGTACTTTCATAAGGTTGGGAGCTGCACCGCAGTTAGAGATGATTTGTGGATCTGGACATGTAAACACCAGGTTAAGGTTACGCTCAAGACCGACAGTAAGGGAGCCGTCTTCCACCCCCCTTCCAGATTCGCTATCGGGGGAAGCCGTGGTTACCTTGTCTATGCTGGGCAACCCAAACTTTGTCGCTCATGCGGCAAATCTGGTCATGTGGCAGCCAACTGCAGTGCCGTCCTCTACAAGAACTGCAAACAGGAAGGGCACCAGACAAAAGATTGTAAACAGGCTAAATGCTGCAACCTGTGTGGCAAGGCAAGTCACCTCTACAAGACCTGCCCCAAACGTTGCCTCACTTATGCACAGACAGCCAAAGCCAATGAGGGGGAAGCAGAAGAAATGCCTCGTGTCACTCCAACTACCAAGGCCCCCAGGGGGAACAACGGGACAAAGGAGGACACAGAGAGAGACAAGGTGGAAGAAAAGATTGGGGCAATGGACGGCCAATCAACAGCACTGCCCCCTGAACCTCCCACTTCTCAGGAGAGCGAATCAACGGAGGAGGAGGAGGCAGCAGTGGGAAAGCAGCAGGGGGAGTGGCAACTGGTGAAGAGAGCCAAAAGGAAGAAGGGGCTAAAAAGAAACCAAGCCACTTCCCAGACAAGAGTCAAGAGACGTCTCCTATCCGACACGGATAACAAGAGTAGTAGCTCTTCGGACGAAGAAGGGCCAGGGCAGCGCCAACAGAAGAAGCGGCAAAAAGCTAGGGAGTTGGAGGATGAGACACCCGAGCTCCAGAACATTGGAGACAATGAGGAGACTAGCGCACCCCAACTTTGCCCACAACCCGAAGAGGCCAGTGTACCACAACCCCAGGAATCTGGGAGCAGTGAGGCGCTCAGCGCACCCCAGCTCCGGGAAGCCGGGAGCAGCAACGCCCCAGAGGGGGAGAGGATTGGAGAAGCTTCTCCAACAGAGGACATTTCAAACCCCGCTCTCTGCACGGACCACCAGATGCCACCCGAGCAGAACACCGCCAATGGGGAGGTTCAGGACGCTTTCCTCAGCCCATCCAAAGTGAAGCAATTTGAGCACACTACGGGCATGAAGGAGCGGACCAAAGGTCTGGAACTCTCAGAGACAACAGGTTTGGTAAGCAACTAACTGCTTTAAACATCAAGAGGTTTTTCGTCCTCAAAGGCACCCAGAAAGCTAGAAAGGAACAGAGGGAAATGTCCTGACTCCAGAAAAACATGTAGAATCTGCTCCGGCTGCAGTCGATGGGGGTCGATGTCAAGGAACAACTCCAAGAGGTGAAGAGCCAGCAAGCCTCGCTCTTTGCCTCGGAGGCCTCCAAGATCATCTTCCGTTCCAGAGTCCGCTCCGTGGAGCAGGACGAGACATGCTCACGTTTCTTCTTCCAAAAGGTACACAGAGAGAGCTCTGTGATTAGCAGCCTGAAGGAAGAAGATGGCTCAGTAAAGTCATCACAGTCCGACATTTTGAGGATCAGCAAATCCTTTTATGCCGGATTGTATGACGTGAAGCCCACATATAGCACGGCTTCCCAGTCCTTCCTGTCCTCTATCACGGAGGTCTTAGACGACAGTACACGGGAGAATCTGGACAAAGCGCTAACTCCTGACGAACTGAATAAGGCCCTTGAGTCCTTTGAGAAGAGTAAAACTCCCGGAAGCGACGGCTTGCCAGTGGAGTTGTTTTCGGCTCTGTGGGACTGGATCGGTCCAGACCTGCTAGAAGTGTACAAGAGTATGCGCCTGGCCGGCACAATGTCAGAATCCATGAGGAAAGGCATTATCACCCTCATCTACAAGCACAAGGGGGAAAGGGAGGAAATTAGAAATTGACGACCCATTTCACTGTTGAATGTGGACTATAAGATTCTGTCCAAGGTCATCGCCAATCGGGTCAAATCCGCTCTGGAATTGGTGATTCACCCTGACCAGACCTGCACTGTGCCGGGCAGGAAGTTCTCTGACAGCCTTGTGCTGCTCAGGGATACGATTAACTATGTGCAGGAAAGGGGTGTGGACACCTGCCTCATTAGCCTGGATTAGGAGAAGGCCTTTGACAGAATATCGCACACCTACATGGTGGATGTGCTCTCCAAAATGGGGTTTGGTGAGGGAATTCGCAATTTGATCCAACTGCTCTACACTAACATCAGTAGTGCAGTCTCAATCAATGGGTGGAAATCAGATAGCTTTCCTATTAAATCTGGAGTCAGGCAGGGCTGCCCTCTCTCGCCTGTTCTTTTCGTGTGTTGCATAGAACACTTTGCTGAGCCCATCAGGAAGGATCCGGGCATAAGAGGAGTGACGATCCCAGGCAGTGGAGGCACTCAGATCAAAGTCTCCCTGTACATGGACGATGTCGCCGTTTTCTGCTCGGATCCGCTGTCGGTGCACAGACTTATCCACATCTGCGACCAGTTCGAACTGGCCTCGGGAGCCAAGGTAAATCGTGGGAAGAGCGAGGCCATGTTCTTTGGAAACTGGGCTGAGCGATCCTTTGTCCCCTTCACTGTCAGGGCTGACGGCCTGAAGGTGCTGGGGATATGGTTCGGAGGGACCAGGGCACGCGTTAGAAACTGGAAGGAGCGAGTGTCTATGGTGAAAAGGAAACTGGGCATGCGGGAAGGACACTCCCTCTCCATTGCGGGTAAGAACCTGGTCATCAGGTGTGAGGCACTCTCGCTGTTGCTGTACGTGGCGCAGGTCTGGCCCATTCCACACTCCTGTGTGGTGGCGATCACCCGAAGCATTTTCCACTTTGTCTGGAGGTCGAAAATGGATCGTGTCCGCAGGGACACGATGTACAAGCCTCTAGATAAAGGGGGAAAAAACGTGCCCAACATCGCCCTCATACTGATGGCCACCTTTGTGTGCGGCTGCATCAAACGGTGCGTAGACCCTCAGTATGCAAACACCAAGTGTCACTACATGCTGAGGTTCTACCTGTCCCCAGTGTTACGAAGGATGGGTCTGGCCACGCTGCCACGGAACGCTCCAAGTAGTTGGACCGTGCCGTACCACCTGTCCCTCATGGGAAAATTTACGCAGAGAAACACCTTTGACCACAAGTCCATCAGGCAGTGGTCGGCACGTAACGTCTTAAAGGCCCTGAGGGAAAAGGAGAGGGTGGATCCTGTGGGATGGTTCCCTGAGCAGACTGACAAAGTCATTTGGCAGAATGCCTCATCGCCAGAACTTTCCAACAAGCACCAAGATGTAGCTTGGCTGGAGGTGAGAAAGGCCCTCCCTGTAAGATCCTTCCTACATGCCAGGAGTCTCACCCCCTCTGCACGTTGCCCTCGAGGTGGCTGTGGTGGGGAAGAGACCATTGTTCACCTCCTTGTAGATTGTGTCTTTGCAAAGAAGGTCTGGAGAGAGATGCAGTTGGTTTCTGTCGAGGTTCATCCCGAGCAGTTCTGTGACAGAGGACTCTGTGCTCTACGGGCTGTTCCCAGGGACACACACCGAGACAAACATCAACTGCAGCTGGAGGATCATCAACTCGGTGAAAGACGCTCTTTGGTCTGCCCGAAACCTGTTGGTTTTCCAGTGCAAAGAGTTGTCCCCGACCGAGTGTTGCAGACTTACACATTCCAAGGTCCAGGACTACATGCTGAGGGATACAGTTAAGCTTGGGGCAGCCACCACAAAGGCGCAATGGGGAAGGGTCGCTGCCTAAGACCTTTCTGCCACAGTGCACTGAGGGACTGGGAACTGTAAAGAGCCCCTCAGGCTGTACAGCTTAAAATGAATGTCTGCCAATGATTGTAGTATTCATTGTTTGTACGATACACCTTGTGATTCATGTTGTAAAAGTTGAACCTGATTGTATTTTTGTAATGGTGATTTTGAAATGGTTCGAAATGTTTTTGAGGATTTATGAATAAAGTATATTTTTGCAAAAAAAAAATACATAGATATTTTCTACAATAAATAGTTACTATTCAGACTCTATGCCTCTGAACCTCTTCCTTAGACAATCACAGCAACATACAACAATACCTACTGTTAACGCACAAGGTTACTGCCTAAAAGTGTGACGGCGTTTCTCAGTTCTTGGGCACCACGTCCAAAGCATGACCATATTTAGCTCTCAAAGAGTCAAAGGCAGTGTTAGAAAAATCGGCCCAGATTTTTGCCGGATCAGAGAGCCTCTCCACCATGGCGAAAATCCAGGAATTCTAAGCCCTGCCCCTGAACACAGCATGAACCATCATCACAGGTGTGGGAGTGAAGCTGGGCCAGGGTTTGCGCATGCGTGGTTCGCAGAAGCAGCTGGTCATTTAAATCATCAACTGCCTCTACTGAAGCGGGATTTTGGAAGACCAGGAGTGTGAAACCTGGAGTGTGCCCATTAGAGCAGGTAAGAGGGGATCTGAACTTGGCGGATTTGCTTGGATAGCCAGGATATCCCTTTGGAGGGGTTAAGCTACCCTTTTGAATCTGGTCCCGGGACACCTTTCGGAGAGATAAGGCACCTTTTGGGATTGTTAAAAGTAAACATGATTGTGCTTAAAAAATGCGTAAACTCATTGGAATTGTCAAGTTGTCAAAGAACTGCCAAGCTGTCAAGGAATTGTCCATGCATAGTAGGTGAGTTGGCATGGAGGGGTTAATTGTAGAGGGTGGTGGATTGGGGCATGCATTGACATGACTTGGCATTAAGCTGGCATAGGAGCTATAAAGGGCCATGAGGATATGGGGGCGCAGATAGTATGAAGGACAATGGGGGTGGGTAGAGGCACATTGGTTTACATAGTGAGTATCGGGGCAATGGGAAGCAGGTAGAGGGGCATGGATTGGCCTTGGGCATATGAGGGGCCATGGAGAGTGGGTGGGGAGGTATGGGGTGACATAGGTTGACAGGGATGAGGCATGGTGAATGTGTGGGGGATGGCGGGGGTGAGGGCTGAGGACTAGAGGGCTGTTTATTGTTTTATTATTTAATTCAACACAGTGCCGGACCACAGAGGTAGGTCTTCTGCCCAGTCCACTTCCCCACCCTGCAGCCTCTGCACACATTTCACAGGCAGTGGGCCCAACCTCTAATCCAGCCTGTCCCTGCGGAATGCAAATCCGACCTGCAGGTGGCCATTTCTAAAGGTCGGATTCACAGATCCAGGAATTCTCTCATCTCTGCATCACCCGGGAGTGAAAATCTGGTCCTTGGTCAGTGATGCAAATACAAGATAAGTTGCAATACATTGGAGTTTACAGAATTTGTTTGCTTTCACTAAAATACTTCTCTATTTATCAACAAAAAATAATGGCAAACTATGGGAGAAGAAAGAAAAGAGTAAAACAATTTTTCAGACATAAAATTATCACCCACATTTACAGAACGGATTGCTGAAGTCTGATTTCTTACCTATACAGGAAGGTAGCATATTGTCCCAGGCCCTGCGATCTCCAGTTAAGCAAGTTAGCGCAGAGTCCCCACGCAAAGTGTACCCAGGATTACAATCAAAGACAACAGTGGTCCCAGCAAAATGTCCCTCATCCTGGATCTTATAGCCAAATTGTGGCATCCCTGGATCTTCACACTTAATCAGTTCAAAGCCTGCCAAAAAAACAAATTGGACATTACTTGGGGCTGAGAATACAATTTTTGTAGGAAGTAAAATTATTCAGTTTTGGCTTGGTTAAAAAGAAAATGTGGTGAATACAATGTTCTCCTTGCAGGACTAAATACCATGACATTGTCCATCCAAGTTTATCAAGTAATAATCTACAGTTAATAACTAGAAAGATAAACAATGTCATTTTACATTATTATTTCAATTTTATGAAGTATCCCTGTGTTCTTAGAAATGACTCAGCTGAGTCCATGGGTTGCTGACTTAATTGGAATTTGTTCACCTGGAACAACAGGAAAATTAGATTAAACCTCGCTTGTCGCTACTAACTGCTGCATTAACTATAAATACCTGGTTTCTTGAACAGATACATTATTAAACTACATATTTGAAAACTGCTCAAAGTCAATCAGGAACAAGTCAAAAAATAAATACAAAGTTTACAATGGCACCACCTGTGACTCCAATACAATCAGCATATCCCAGCCGATGGCTACAGAAACAAGCAATTGGAATGCGGGATCAATTGGCTGCATGAGGTAGAGATGGAAATAATATTTCATCGATTAATTTTGTACTCCTCAATTTGGGGGCCTGTCACTGCTGAGGACACATTGTATTCTTTGAAACTACATTTGTCCTGGTGTCATCATTAACACTTCCTCAATCAGAATACCAAGGCTTAGATCTGCTCCTCTGCTTCATCACAACAATGGGCTCAAGACTGCACTCCACGTTCGAAGAGCACACTTGACCAACACTTAGATCTGGACAGGAGCAATACCTTGCAGGATGTTAGAGTCAGATTGACAATTTAGTGTCACTTAATGAATTGGGTTGGGGGTGGGAGGATTTTTATATCGTGGTCTCATTGGAAAAAGACTGAGGCCGGAATTTTCCAGCCCCATTAGCATCAAGTGTCATAGCTCGGTGCGGTGGGAGGCTGCAGGGGGAGAGGAAACTAATTTGTGACTGTCTGCACCATCCATCAATGGCAGACCGCGTTTCCTGCCGCCATACATCGGGAATATTATTTTAGAACATTTGCATCTAATTATAAGCCCTGCTCGCCGGAATTATCCCTCCACATCACATTTACCACCCGTCAGCGTGACTTCAGAAGGACGTGCTTCATGACTATCTTTAAAAAGCATGCACCTACCAAACAGAACTTCAAGGTGAGTGAACATAACCTCGCACAGCACTCACGAGCATCACCTGTAGGACATCAAGGAGGAAGTGCTACGCATTTGCAGCTGGCACAGGCAAGTCGCTTTTTCCTGGCTGGATTTCAGTGCAGTGCCGGAGCAAGGCAGCACATATGGAAAGAAATACTCGAGCACATGCTGGGAAGGGTGGGGGGAGGGGGTGTGTCAGGGAAGTGGCCACACACTTGGAAAAGCTTGTCAAAAGTGAGCATTCTTCCACAGCTGAGATTGCTCAGCAGCAGCTCCATTGACACGCTTGGACTTGGGCCTCTGAAGCTTTTCTGCCCACTCAAGCAACACAAAAGCATGGAAGAGCCACCGAATGCTCCAGAGCTTTTCACCTCTTGGGCGCAGACTGCAATTAATGGGTGTTTTACAGGGTAACAAAGCAATTGGCAGACTGGGTAAGTTGTAAAATCTCCTTGGAAAGATGGCCATGGCGCAGTCACTGGTGGAGGCGCTCACAGCCCCTTAATAAATGTCTTTATTAAGGTTTGGGCCAGTATCCTTCAAGCTAACAGCGCAACCTTGCGATATGGTTTTGGAGAATGCCTGCACATGAGCAGAGAGCACAACATGCAGTCCAATGGCCGAAGCTGCCGCCAATCAGTCAAGTGGAGGGGGGTGGAGGTGGGTGGGGTTTTGGAAAGCCAATGAACGCACTACACACTGGCCATCCAAATGGTGGCCAGCACTTTCCTGCATGCGTGAAGCAACCTTCAGATTTAACTGAGAGAACTTCTTGGTACACCCATGCGAACCCATGCATGCTTGGTACACCCATGCTAACCCGTCTCTCTCATTGATCCTGCTGGAGGAGAACATCAGGATCATGGAGCCTGGTGATTTAGCAGTATGCCTCATGGCTTACAGAGACCAGAGAAGAAGAGGAGAGCGGCCAAGGTGCTTGGCACAACAAAGGGAGGAGTACCTCCCTCTAGATGAAGGGGTGGCAGGGCCTGCTTCATATGCAGCTGAAGATCCACAGCAAGCCATCACTTGTAGGTGCCTCACTAGACCCAGGGTCTATAGATGCTGCTTGTCATTCCTGCAGATGACCGAGAACCAGTGTCTCCGAAAACTGTGTGCCTAGGGAATTGGTCAGTCACATATGTCAACTGTTGCAGGAAAGTGAGGTTCTGGTACCTCGACAGGTCCGGTGGAGCACTGCAATACAGTCCTCAGAGAGTATCGCACATCATCATGGCTTGCTGTGCGCGACACAACCAGGTGCTGCATAGGATAGAGGACCTGGCTAAGGAGGAAATGGAGGAGCTGCACATATCCTCTGGTGAGGGGAACGTCAAACGGGATGACAATGATGAGGTCCTCAAAGGTGAGGATGCCAGTGATGAGACTATTGCACTGGCCAAACGAGGCAAGCGCGCTTGGCAGGCCTGCGTAGCTGCAAGATTCGTGGAGGATGATGACGAGATGCAGTGAGGGCAGTCCTGACATCCTCAACTTGCATCAGTGAACCTTTGACTCCTGTGTGGCTAATGCCAGTGCACAAACCCTCAGTGCCCAGCTCATGTCATGGAGATGCAGCGAAGGCCCTAATAGTCACTAGATTCCAGGACGATGATGATAACATGCAATGAGGACACTCCACATATCTTCACATAGCTTCTGTGAACGTCTGACTCCTGTCTGTCTGAGGGCAGCTCACTTGCGCTCTGTGATCAGGGCCATATCATGAAAACGCGGTCTTGAAAATTTGCACCTGATCCTCGGTCAGCTTTCAGCACCTGATCCCTTCAGGAGCACAACGTCACTGCTCACAGATGCTGAAGAGCAAAAGGTGCTGAGAGCACACAGAGAGAATGACGGAACTCTGTGACGCCTGCCCACAACATTCTGGCAGCAATGACAAGCACCATCGAGATGCAGGCATCACTAATGTGTCCATTGAGGGTGAAGCTGGACCATCACTTTGGTCTGAAGGTTATACATGGCACAGGAAAGAGGCCCTGGACTGAGACACTAGCATTTAGCTTGTGAAGGAACCAAGGTTTCACATCAGGGTGATACGAACAATGCTCATCAGAACATGGAGCCTTAGGGAAGGAGGCATCCTTGGGAGTGTACTTCCGATAGTCAATATTAAATACAAGTGATTAACATCTGTACCAAGGCTGTACAACCACATCAGTTTAGCCTTCCTATTCCTGCCTCTACATCTAGGTGCTCCCCTGGAATCCACAGCGAATGTGGAGGCAACCTGCTGACTGCTATGCCCAGTCAGTCATGACCTTGGTGGACATATTCTTGAAGCCTGAGACCTGGAGGGCCCCAGCCAGCTTTTGGAGTTCTGCTATGTGGTAGTGGCAGTGGCAGCCTCCTTGGCTTGTAGAGCTGGAGCTGTTGGGGTCACAGGAAAAGGGGATGGGCCGGAGTCTCCTGGAATCACCAGGGTGGATGGCCTTGGCATGTGCACCTGCGGATGCTCCTCCCTATGGGTGCCCAAGGGTCCCTGGCAGACTCCTTGAGGAGAAGGGAAGGCTGGAGTGAGATCGAGCTGCCCCGCACCCCTCTGGAGTTGACACTGTTGGAGGCTAACTATGGCGTCAGTGATGGATTTCAGCCCACGCAACAGTACAGAACAGGTGTCAGGATCAAAGTCTCCATGGTGGCTGCCTTCCTGCCAGTGTTGACCTCAGTGCATTGGCATGCTGGCGCTATCACTCAGACTGAAGGGGGACAGACTCCTCCATCGTGCCATGCAATCTGAGGAGTGCAGTAGGCGTCCCTTCCTGATGATCCCAAGGTTGCCTTTGCAGCTCCAGCAACTGAAGTATGACCAAGTCCAGAGGCTCCTCATCTGACTCAGACTCAGCAGATTTCTGTCCTCCAGCAGTCCTCCAAGTGCCAGAAATCTTGAAAGTCCCTGCTGCCGCCTACTGTGGATCACACAGTGAGAAGTGCTCACCAGGTTGTGACCCCATGGCTACTCTAGAACCAGGTCCTACTGAGGTGTATGTCTCTGTGCCAAAAGACGATGAATGATCTCCTCTGTTTGACCAGGGTAAGTCCTTCTTCTCATCACTTTCAACGCTCACACTCACAAACCCATCACACTTCCACAGGGATCTCACCCACTGCCAGTTCACAGGACATCATGGTGGAGGAATGCATGATGTCAAGCTCCTCGCACACTTTGAAAATAGAGTCATCCATCTGGCTGGCAACGACCTCCTCATGTGAAAGCAAGGGGAGATAATTTGTACGTGGCAAGGGACTGTGGAACAGGACACATCATTCACAGAGTGGTTGTCTGATGGATGTCACACTGCTGGATCCTCACTTGATTGAGCACCACCATCAGCACAGGAACAGTCCAGATTGTTGCTGGCCAGCTAGATGACTCTATTTTCAAAGTGTGTGAGGAGCTTGGCGTAATGTATTCCTCCACAAGTCTGTAGCCTTTCTCTTTTGTTGGGTGCCAGCTTGTCCTGCATGAAGACAAATGGAGAGAATGTAAGCAGGTCATCTGCCAGGCCAGATGAGAAGGAAGCCTGTCATGTATGGGTGGTGAGTAGTGCCATGGATGGGATGAGGATACGATCCGCAGGGCAGATGAAGGTACGTGTGAGAGAGTGAATGGTGATGGCCCGTGAACTGGCAGTGAGTGAGATCCCTGTGGAAGTGTGATGGGTTTGAGAGAGTGAGAGTTGAGAGTGATGAGCAGAGTGACTTACCCTGGTGGAACGGAGGAGATCATTCATCCTCTTTCGGCACTGGGTGCTGTCCGCTTTTGCAGGGCATTGGCACTGACCACCACTGCCACTGCCTCCCATACCGGATTGCTCACCTTGCTTGCTGGTCTTCACCCAGAGCAGGGAGAAGAGGACTTCACGATGTGCCTCCACTCCATCTAGTAGGCACCCAAGGGAGGTGCCGCTAAATTTGGGGGCAGCATGTGTCCTCCCTTTGGCAGGAATGACTTTGCAATAACTTCCAATGCTTTCGAGAGAGCTAGATCTGTGCAGGGGTATCTTTTAAATATGGCACCCAGATTACTGACGGCCTGAGATGATGGCAGGACGGGTGAATCAGAGTACCCCCCGCCAGCGGTTCGGCGTGTTTCTTGGGAATGCATTATTAATTAGGCGGGATGCAGCGGGAATGAGACGATATGGCGTGAAAACCCACCATGGCAGCCAGTGGGTAAAACGTCCTTTTTCCCGCCTGGTACTGAATTTTTTGAAAATCTGAGAGCTTTCCACCCTGCGAGCAATTAAACTCTTTGGCATGAGAACTCAACTTTTCTCATTTATAACAACTCTCATTAACTGGCACCTTTAACATTGTAGTTTATATGGTAATTACAGATTTTTAAAAATATTCATTCATAGGATGTGAGCATCCATCCTAGCTAGGCCACATTTATTGCTCCCTCTTTAATTGCTCTTGAGATGGTGGTGGTAAGCTGCCTTCTTCAACAACCATAAATCTATATGGTCTATGTACAACTACAGTGCTGGTAGGGAGTTCCAGGATTTTGACCAAGCAAAAGTGAAGCAATGGTGATACAGATCCAAGTCAGGATGGTGTGGACTTGGAGGGGAGTTTGCAGGTGGTGGTGTCCCATATTGAGGATCCTGTGCAATTCTTCATACAAGCCCCTGTGTACCCTCTCCAATGGACGTAAAAGATCCTGTGGCACTATTTCGAAGAGAAGCAGGAGAGTTATCCCAGTGTCCTGGTTAAAATTTATCCCTCAGTCAACATCATTAAAACAGATTATCTGGTCATTCTTTGTGGGACTGTGGTTTCCCACATTGCAAAAGTAAGTACGGGCAGGATTTTCAGTTCGGCAAGTGGATGCACACCTGACAAGCATGAGTGTGGAATAGCGGGCGATGATTTCGGGCGAGCGTCCCGAAGTCATTGTGCACTCGTGTGATATTTCAGTCGGCAGGCGCATGCAGGAGTCGGCAGTGCGCCCGCTGACAATTAGGAGGGCTGATGAGCCCATTAATCAGTTAATTAAAGTGAAGCTTCACTTGCCCGTCCAAGGTTACAGTTGGCGGTGGGCGAATAGGCCATGCGGCCTTTGCATTTTTGCAAAACCTCATCTACAGGCGGGGATGAGGTTTCAAACAGTGATTTAATAAATGAATAACATTTTTTAAAACTCATTTTTAACCTGTCCCTGCACATGCGACAGATCACATGAGGGGACATGTTTTCTCTATTTTTGAAATATTTACCTTTAATGTGAAAAATCTTCAGCTCCCTGAAGCAGCTCTGTGGATTCAGGGAGCTTTCACTGAGCATGCGCACACTTCAGTGCTCACGCTCCTCCCGCCCACACTCCGGCAGCGCTGAGGTTGTCAGCGCGTGTCGGGGCCTGATCGTAGGTGGCGGACCATTGTGGGGCCGCTCCCAGGCCTGCTCGTCCGACCAGGAGAAAATTCTCCCCTATATTTCAAAAGTACTTCTTTGGCTGCAAAATGCTTTGAGACATCTGGTGGGTGTGAAAGGCACTACATGAATTGTCGTTCTTCATTCTTTTTTAAAAAAAATATGTTGATTACTAATTCGTTGCAACCAGGACTTGTATCCATATGTGGACTTAAAGGCCTACTAGTAGCCCCACCCCAATATCCCACTGACCCCATATCCGGTCTTTGAATGGACACAAACTTGTTTTCTGCTGTCCATCTCATTTCCCACAGGTGCTAAGTATAACCTTGACCTATTGCTCAACATGACCTCATCACCCTATGCACAAGTACCCCAGCAACAAAGAACACTTAACTAACTTTTCATTTTTCCTATTTTCAATTTATTTTTCATTATTTCAAGCGCTACCAATGCAACAAAATATTCGCTATTTAAGGGTTGCAAGGGAGCATTCCAGATGAGTTCATGTTACCTTACAATTAAAAACTTATCCTCTTAAACAGGTCCTGTCCTGACAGTAGAGCAGAAGTTTTAAACTTGGTGCTTAAATTACAAGCAGGAAAGTCCAGTTTGCCCCTCTGTAGAGTAGTACATCAGTATACCAACATCGCTTGAAACCTTCACATAAATGTATTGAATGTTTTTAACCTTTACAATTACAAAGCTCAGACAACCAAATTTTCAATGACTATCTGGTAAAAATTCAGCTTGGGTATTAGAGCAAGACGGGTGGTATTATACCAAATGCCCATTATCGGCATCAGCTGCCCAACAGTCACCTCCATCTGATAATCAGTCTTATCAAATGGTGTTGAATGTCTGATGGGCCAATTCAATGCCGCCTGTGTTGCTTCACCTCATGTGACAGATTTCTACCCCTCAGTCTCATGTTTCACCAGAGTTTTCACACCAGAAAGTGTTGAAGTATATTGCTGGGACATAGCAGAAGGAGTTGGTACTTTGCATGCACCTGTGTTGCCTGAACAACACTGAATGCCAAAAATGAAAAGCTCAATTTCCCAGCATTGACATCCTTCACCTTGATAATCAGAGAAAGGGAAATGCCACAGTGTTAAGAGTTGCAGATTCATCGCTTTACATCAGGGGATCAATAACATTCAGTATCTGCCAGAGTCTCATCACCACTATGAAGCAAGAATGATCTTCAAAGGTACGAGAACGTATGGTGCCTAATCTAACACAGTTCTTTGACCCTCCTTAATCTGACACTTACTCGAAAAAAGGAGCTCAAATCCCTTGCTTGTATTTTCTGCATTTGTGATGAACTCAAGCCACAGGCTATTTGATGTACTATTCAAAATGATATCGAGCATCTCTGATCCAGTGAAAGTACCGAGCAATCGCGAGGAGCTGTCCTTACCATCGAAAATCTGGAAATCCAAGCAAAGAAACATTATTAAAGGGTGCAAAGAGTGTATCACAGGTTGCAATTTATCTGTGTCCAGTTTACAGATCAGTTTATAGTTTCATTGCACAAAATACACAGAATATATCTTCCTCTCACAGTGCCAACCTCTTTCTTTATTAAGAATGCAACAATCAAAGGGTGATTGATCAAACTGGATTGAAGCTTTGCAACCCATGTAGCGACTACTGAGACCCATGTGACACCTGCTGCAGCTCAGGGCTGACACAACAGCCAATGTTGACAATTCGTTACAATGAGATTTACAAAGAAAGTTCCTTCAACAATTGGATCTGCCAGATACTTCACCAGCAAAACACCATTGTCTTGCCAATTTAGTTGAAACCGACATTGTATATTTTATCTATTTTCAAGATTAAAAGTTTGACATTTTACTGGAATTCTGCAGTATAAAATTATACTCAGCGTCATATTGGTGTTATCTGACTCAGAAACACTTAGAAACATACCTTCCCCACACCTTCCCCTGTCAACATTCCGTATAGACCATTCCCTCCGTGACACCTGGTCCACTCCTCTATCATCCCCAACACCTCATTCCCTTCCCACAGCACCTTCACATGCAATCGCCAGAGGTGTAACATGTGCCCTTTTACCTCCTCCCTCCTCACCGTCCAAGGTCCCAAAGCAGCAATTCACTTGCACTTCTTTCAATTTAGTCTACTGTACTCCCTGCTCAGAATGCAGTTTCCTCGACACTGGGGAGACTAAATGCAGACTGGGTGACCACTTTGTGGAACACCTTCACTTAGTCCACAAGCATGGCCCCGATCTTCCTGTCGCCTACCATTTCAATTCACCATCTTGCTCTCATGCCCACATATCTGTCCTTGGCCTGCAACAATGTTCCAGTCTTCATCTTCCAATTAGGCACTTTACAGCCTTCCAGACTTAACATTGAGTTTAACAACTTCAGGCCATGGAGCCTGTTCAACCCATTCTCCATTTTGATACAGATATCTTTTTCCCAAATCACCTCCCACCCCCAAACAGAACTAGTCTGTAACTTCTTGTATCTTGCTCTCAGACAGCATTGACCCTTGTTCTGCTATGAATACATTCTTCTGTCTGACCTTTATACCACTATTAGCTTCTGCCTTAGTCTTTAACACTACCATTGACACTCCCTTTGTCTTGTGTCCATGACATCTTTGTCAAATCTCTTCTGAGCTCCCATCTATCCCTGACCTTCTATTTTGCTCCACCTGCTCCAACCCCTCTCTTTCACAGTGTAAAACCTATCATAATTCTACCCCACTTCAGCTCAGAAGAAGGTTAACTCTGTTTCTCTCTCCATAGATGCCGTGAGACCCTCTGAGTTTTTCCAGCATTTGCTGTTTATTTATTTCAGATTTCCAACATTCACAGTATTTTACTTTTATTTTAGATATAGGTGTGTGTTCTTGAGTCTTGACTATTCCAAAGCACTACTGGCTGGTCTCCCACACTATAGCCTCTATAAACTTAAGGTCATCCAAAACTCTGCTGCACATATCTTCCTTACAACAAATTCCTGTTCACATTTCATCCCTGTGCCAATGACTTATACTAACTTCTGGCCAAGCAATATCTTGATTTTGAAATGCTCACTCTTGTTATCAAATCACTCCATGACCTTTTCCCTCCCTATTCTCTGTAATCTCTTCCTACTCTCAACCGCCCCCCCACCACCCCACCCCCCCCACCCCAACTTTCCCTTGCTCCACTAATTATGGTTTATTGTGCATCCCCAATTATAATCATTCCACCATTGGTGGCCCCATATTCAGTTGCCCAGGCCCGAAGCTCTGGCATTTCCTCCCCAAACCTCTACATCCCTCTACCTCATTTTCTTCTTTTAAGACATTCTTTAAAACTTACCTCTTAGACCAAGCATATAATCATCTGACCTAATGTCTTCTTATGTGGCTCAGTGTCATACTTTGTTTTATAATTCTCCTGTAAAACACCTTGGTGTGTTTTATTACATTATACATACTATATAAATATGTTGCTGCTGTTGTTTTGCTCAATGTGGAAGCGAGTGCATATCTCCAGCATTACATCTTTTAACTTTGAAGAGTACATGTTTTGGAAACAAAGACTGTTTTATTTTGGATGACTATCTTTGTAGTCATCAACATGAAGGATCTCAATTTCGGGAATTGAATCGTTACTGTTTTTTTGTATTTAAAGTTGGCATCAGGCATGCACAAGGGGAGCAGAAAATAGGTTAGAGGAAGAGAAAAGTTCTCTACATTCCCTTCAAAACGTGCTTTTAAGCTCAAATTTTATAGGACAAACCCTGTAACAGCAATAAAACATCTCCAACTTGCATATAAGCTAGATATCTTTGTGCTAACTGTTGCCAAAGTATCCAAAAAGATTTAGCTGGAGAGTCTCACAGCCAACTGAGAGGTAAGCTCCCAAATCACCAGTTTGTTTTGTATCTTCACACACAATTTATGTTTCCCTTTGGAGAATTGTGGGGATCTGTTGGAATGATTAGCAGGCTGATTATCAACCACGTCATGAACACTCCTTCCATGGCCAATAGGTCCTGGAGTACAACTTGAATCCAGAGTTTCTGGTTCAGAGGCAGGGCCACAAGGCCTCCTAACACATTAATCCATCCAGCCTGGAATGTTACGAGAGGTGAAAACCTCCATGTAATCTTCACCTTTGCACCTAGTGTATTACTTAATTAGAAATAATGAAATAGGAGAAGTTTTCTAGTCACTCTTGAGATGCCACTTCAGATGTAATTGTATCTATTTGTTTCTGACCACTGCTCCGATCCCACTTCAGTGGAAACAGGTGAGGACAACAGGAATGACAGGCTCACCATCTCAGTTGTTCACATGCTTAACCCAGGCTCAAGACAGATTAAGGATACTGTACGCTGTTATAATCAGCTTTAAACAAGTTTTCAAAATGAAAGCAAAATACTGCAGATGCTGGAAATCTGAAACTAAAACAAAAATTGCTAGAAAAACTCAGCAGGTCTGACAGCATCTGTGGAGAGGAAGACAGAGTTAACGTTTCTGTATGACGCTTTTTCCAGCAATTTTTGTTTTTGTTTTCAAAATTAAGAATATTTTTTAAAATCTCAGATTGAGGGAAAAGTTAAGTTTCATTTTAAATCTTACATCAAATATGATGTTGCATTTCTTTGATTCACACAGCTATTACATTATTTATAACTTGTAAAGAAATCCCCCTCAACTGAAATGATTTTGTCTTTTTCAACAATGGTGTTGGACCTAGCAAAGCTCCACCAGGGACACTTTGTAAAGAATTATTTTCAATACTGACAGGAATTGTAAGAAATGTTGTCATTTCTTGGCATTTTTACGTAGCAGCACGCTTTAAGATCCAAAAGATTCTTTCTTTTGATCACAAACTGCTTGTGTGGTTTCTAATAGTTGCCTTGGCATGAAGAACAAATTATTTCTGTATCTTAGATTAGGTTATCTACTGTACACGTCTGGGCATAGTATGTGTAGTATGCATATATGTATTATACACGTATTTATTATATGGGTAAGCAGAGCCTTGGAGACAGTTATTTATTGGTATGGAGGCAAGAGAATCATTATCGCCTATCTGTTGATTTCAGTTCTGGTGAAAGACCTACATTTCACAAATTAACCAATTTTTAATTCCCATTCCAGAATTTTAACTGACATCCGTCTTGTTGCTATTTAAGAGACACAATTAGTAGAAAAGATAATGCCAATTCAATGTTTATGATGCGATGAAGCATTTTGAGAGGCTCCGGCATAATGAGGCACTGGATAAATCCAAGTATCATTGTTATGCTTACATCAGACTTTATCATACAGATGTGTCCAGTTGCATTCTGGTTTCATTGTACCCATTCCCAGAACATCCATAAGGAGAATAATGAACATTCAGGAACAATCCATATTCAATGAAAATACATCAAGTTAAATAAAAGTGCTGTAATTGTGTATTAAATTGCACTACAAGTTAGAACAAGGTATTTTCTCCATTGGTATCAGAGTTTGGATTCAACCCTGACTGGCAAATCCTTCTGCTGACTGCTGATTAAATTTGTTTATGATTCCACAGCACATAACATCTCATGCTATGTGATTTAAAGAAGGAAAATGGTGTGTAAATCTTCCCTTTTTCTCCCACTGGTTAAATAGCAGGCATTTTTCTAAGATTTTATGATTAAGATATGGGACCGAGCTTGGCTTATTGGCAGCAATCTGTCAGAAGGTCGTAGGTTCATAGTGGCAGCGTGTGCCATCTACAAGATGCGCTGCAGAAACTCACCAAGGCTCCTTAGACAGCACCTCCCAAACCCATGACCACTACCATCTAAAAGGACAAGGGCAGCAGAAACATGGGAACACCAGCACCTGGAAGTTTTCCTCCAAGTCACTCACCATCCTGACTTGGAAATATATCGCCGTTCCTTCACCGTCGTGGATCAAAATCCTGGAACACCCGCCCTAACAGCACTATGGGTGTACCTACACTACATGGACTGCAGCGGTTCAAGAAGATGGCTTACCACCACCTTCTCAAGGGCAAGTAGGGATGGGCAATAAATGCTGGCCTACCCAGCGATGTCCACATGCCATAAATGAGTTAAAAAAATCCCAATCCAGAGTCTTGAGCAAATAATCTAGACTAATACTTTAGTGGGCCAAAGTTCAAAATCAGACTGTCTATCAGATAAGGGCTGAGTTCTTCCAACCCTGCCGTGGCGGGCCAGCCAAAAGTCCATTGACTTTCAACGGGGCTGGAAGATCCCGTGATGGGCAGGGCCGGAAAATCCCGGCCGAGGTATTAAACAATGGTCTCAACTGCCCTCAGATAGAATGGTACTAATCAAAGGTTAGCAAGGGCGTTCTCCCAATGCACTGCTCAATAGTGTCTAGAAACCAATGTAACTGAAACGGGATATTTGGTGCTTTATCTTAATGCTGTTTCTGGGGGCTTGCTGTGTGAAAATTGTCTGCCGTATTTCCTAAATTACAACATTGATAACATTTCTTTAAGTACTTAATTGGCTATAAAGTGTTTTGGAACTTCCTAATGTTCTGAAAGGCATGTGAATTTCTTTTAAGATTGGGTTGGGTGTAAATTGTACTGTTGGGATAGAGTAGAAAGAATTTTACTCTGCATCTAGCCTGTGCGATAACACTTCATGATAACAATGAATGCAAAAGGGTGAAGAAGTTCCGTTAACCATCAATGAAGTACATTTCCCGTCACAGAATGAAGTACATCGCCCGATGAACACAAATTCACCACAAAATATAAAAGTATTATCATCTTCCAACGACTTCAATGCATAATTGGAATTTTCCATCTATGGACCTTAGCTGGGTTCAATACACTCACAGCTTTACTGCTCTACTACAGTCTTGAATACACTCATTGTGTAAATGTCCTACCATACTAGATGCCACAGGTTATCCTCAATGTGCCACCAGCATGTCAAATTCAGACTTCTCCTTTTGCACATAGGAGTGGCCACAATAACGCAACTCAACTAATAGCATTTTTCCTCAGAGTTTCAGCAGAGTTTACTTCATACATCATTAGTAAGAATACTTGTATGCTGTCCTAGGTATCTCCCAAGCTCTTACATGTGAGTGCAATGATGTGAAAATCTCTATATCTTACTTCCCAGCTCTTTCTATACTACCCATTGCCTGGATTCTTGTTTTTGCACATTCCCAGTTCCCTGAGCTTTTTGTACATTCAGCTCCCTGGTGCTTCTCTTCAGTTTGTAGTCTGATAAGATTTTATTACTACCTTAACAATTTTGGCTCTTTATGCTTAAGGGAATCATTGACCTATCCTGATATAGAGATTCCTATAAGCTGACTTCAGTTTACTGTGTCTCATTGAAAAGGGTCAATCCTTCACCTAATGATATCAAATTACAAAGCAACAATCACTTAATTAACAGCTTGTAAAAACATCAATTGTCACTTTACACAAGCAAGACATTGCTCTGTGCAGATACTGAGAGATTTTTCAAAATATCTTTGTGCTTCTAAACATGCCATTTTGCACAACGCTGTGCTTACCTTTAGAATATCTCCTTCCTGGAGCCTGAATGTCCTTGATTTTAATTGTATTCCTTTCCCTGGTTGTGTTTGAATGGAATAGATGCATTCATGGTTGTTGCTGTAATCAGCTGGGTAATTTGGTGAAAGGAGAATTCCTTCATTTCCAGTTACAGAGGCCCCACATTCAGCTACAATAGAGAATCAAAAAAAGCATTTTGGAACTTAAATACCAAGAGGTCCAAGATTCAAAGTTTTTTTTCAATTTACAAAAATAGAAATGTGAAAAATAAATGAGTATCATAGATCGTGGTGTAAAAGTCAACCTTTGAAGCTTCAAAAAACGCTTCCAAAAATGGGGTCGCCTTATACGCCGTGTATAAAGTGTGAACTGCCGGTGTTGGTGCCCGTGGACCCATTTGTTTGTTGGTCGCCGCGCGCAGTCTGCTCTGTTTGGGCATGTCTGAAACTCCCACACATCTTCTTGGCAACACAATTTCTTGCTTGATCGCCTGTGCTGACTTATAAGGCAAATATAGTCCGAAACATGTATCTCTGAGCTGAAAAATTGGGACCAACTCCTAATGTGAATATAGCCCTAAAAATGCATTTATTAGCTGAAAAATGGGAGCTCGACTTATACACCAAGTTTAGGTCTAAGCATGCAGTTTGATGCCAAAAAAATGGGGTTGTCCTACATGCCAGGTTGACTTGTATCCTACAATCTATAGTAACTTGTTGGTCACTATTATTAAAATACGGGTTTCCCAAATCTAAATGTGTAAGCTGCATTTTCGTGGTGGAATTAATGAAGTACCACAACAGTAGTTACAATTTGTTAGAAGTACAACACAGCATTAGGAACAAATGTGAAATCTGGATGAGGATCTTTAAGGGTCTATAAGCTTATCCAGATCAATAAGAATGAACAGAATTTAGGCTGGGCTGATTTGAGCCCTTTAACGAACAAAATGATATAACCCGCATGCAAAAAAACTCAGCTGTGTCTATCAGTGGACTAACAAAATACCTTTCAAATAACAATATGGGTGAGGTAAATATCCTGTAGTTACAGGAAGCAGTTGCTTGTTTCTAATTCATGTGAACTTTAAACCTGTAGGGAAATATGTGTTCTCTGAAAGGCAATTAATTAAGAAGCATCGTTATGAGAATCTGCGAAAAGAGACACAAGTTAGTCAGGCAGCAAACAAACAATATGACTACAAAGCTGACCCAGTATCCTTTTGGTTGTTATGAGTTTGTGGATTGAGAACCTTGCATTGCTTTATGATGAAAGTCATGACTGAAAGTCAGGCATGAAAAATAGTAACAGAAAAACAGCTGTAAGCAGCAAGGAATATGATTTTTCAAACCAGAGGAGTATAAGGACTATCTTTTCTATTATGTATAGAATATCTGAAAGTAGGTACTCATCCAGATTTATCCTTGATTTCATTCTTGGGAAGAGCCCTAACTGAAACATTAACCTGTTTTGTCTGTGTGTTTCCAGAATTTTCTGTTTGTATATTGAATATTATTTTTGTTACTCATAAATGATTACTCTCTTGACAAAGCTTTAAAAATGATTGACCTACTTCTCACCCATCAGTCAGGAAAGAAATACCTTGGCATGTTCAGAATAGTGTCTGCGCTAAATGTGAAGGGCATGATATTCACTCTTGCAACCTTCAAATTGGTTAGCAATATACCTTCAGTAATGGAGCTATTTATTCTACCCCATGACCTATAACATCACTGTCTGCAGGATAGTTGTTTAACGTAGGTGAAAAATGCATGGAAACACTTAACGTGTCAAACAACAGTTAGCAATCTCCAACTGCGTGCAATTTGGTTATAATCGTTTCGTGATTTGTCTTGGGCTCCAGCATTTCAGCAGTGTTGAGTTTGTGGATGGATTGCCCATGTATATCTATTCTGGACTAGCAGAACAGCTGAAAGCAACTAACTGTTTTTGTTACTGATCGAGGAGCTGGTTGATGGCATTGGGAACAGGCTGTTTTGAAGATGGAGGAGATGATAATTGAGAAAGGGGAAAGGCGATCTGAATGACAGAGGGAATGCCGCTTGACAGGAAGATAGACTGTGGCGGAGATGTAGAAGCAAACATTTGACAACAGATCAGGTTGCCATGGAAAGAAAAGAGAAAATCTGACATTGGACCATTTTGCATTTGTGATGAAGGTGGTGAGATGTGATAATGCAAAAGAGGGTTTTGGAAGTGGAGGAGCAGCTCTATTTCCAAATAACAAGTTGTTGTCAGGCAGACATAGATTACATTTAACAGTGAGACAGGCAACGCTGGTGATAATGGAGATAGCAGAATTGACTATGCTGGAGATCGTAGAGGCAGGAATTGCTTATGCAAACTCACAAATGATATTGCAACCAAGCAACTGAGACATACTTCCTACATTAAATCTCCCCATTTCTTATAGGCATACTGTCAAAGATTAAATATAATATTTTCCTTAGCCAGTTTCTTCATTTTGTTAAAATATTTACTAAACATCCTTCCTATGTGTTTCCTATTTAACTATTCTATTACCTCCTCATGCAGCTCACTGAAATCTTGCCTCATTTAAAAGACCAAGGTCCAGATTGGTCTGGAAGCTCTTGACGAAGTCAGCTGGTTTAGAACAAATAACCATTCTATTTTTCAATATTCATCTCAGGATTTTTAAAGTTGTGGTCATATAAGCTATATGTGAGGAGGGACAGAAATCATCAATTTCTGGCTCATTGAGTTGTTTAAGCAGAACTGATAACTCACGTTATTTTACTATCCTATTTATATTGCCACAAGAAAAGCAATGTATCATTTGTTGCACCCACTTCAACAATGCTGCTAATTCCACTTCCTAATAGGCTTTCTCTCTATCAATAAATCTTCCAGTTGATCCCAGTCACCAACAAAATGTTTTTCAACATGGGTAGCCCCAAAGGAGAAACTGATGGTAAAATCCTAAAGTGTAAAATAAAACCTCTTTTCCTGCACTGTTGCTGTGGGGGGGATTTCAGCACGTGCAAATGGATCTAATTAAGTATACGTCAAGGGTTAAATGAGCAAAAATACTGAGTGTGTCAGGTAGCCAGCTCTAACCCATCAACTTCTGGATTTTACTGAGGCAGGGCAAGGGGAGGATAGCCAACCTGCACTTAGGAGGCGGGTTGACACTCTGAGTGTGTTAATGAGACTAGAAGCCTCAGGTTTAACCTGCTATATCGGCTTAAATGTACCCTCAGTAAATCTGGCAGTTGCAGCAAGGCAAGGTCAGCCTTGGAGAGGAGGCAAGTGCTTCCACAGCAACGTTTGTGGACCAGGAGAAGCAGGAGTGCTCCATCCCAGCCCCGAAGCTCCCTCCACGATCAGAACCCGCGCCCCCATTCCAAACAGATCCCTCCACAGGATTGGACCTGCGATACCGAATGGGACTCCCCTTTGGGATCAGAACAGGGGTCACTGTCCACCACCAAAGCTGGATGACTCAACCCTCCCCATAGGTTCAGCGATCTGACCTACCTGGTTCTGTGGCCTCCTCCGGAGTGCTGCTGCCTGACTGCGTCAAGCCTGTCAATTAGGCTGACCTCTGACGGGTAACTTCCATGTTCCCTGTATGCGAACTAACCACTCCCTCTCACCCATGCCACCTCCAAATGAGGCGCTAAATAAAAAGTCTCCCCATCTCTCAGGAGTCTAGTAAGTGAAAAGGTTGTGCTGCTTGTATTCAAGGAGACTTATATTGATTTGCTGCATCTATAAAATCAGAAACGATGGTTACAAAATCAGACAGCACCTGAAAACAGGTGAGAGATTCACAATGCATAATTAACAAGCACAGGTTGCTAATGCTGTGAGAAAGTACACAAACCCTGTGCTGCCTGCTGATTTGCATGATAGCTGCACGTCTCCAGTGCTAAATACACTAGTCAGTGGCTGCACACCTCAGCAGGGGGTTGGGTTTGTGTTATGCTGTCACCACTTCAAGCTACCTGCACTTCTTAAAAGGGGATGTGGTTTCTGGCTGGAGCAGGTGCTGGAAATGCTTGCAAAATACTGTTTGAGAACAAAGCAGCACTGAATTATGACACAGAATGTGCTCCAAGGTTTTCAGAGCTGTACTGGATGACTTGGTGGAGGACAGGAGGAGAGTCCTCTGTCCACAGGGAGCCAGGCTTGCCAGAGAAATTGTGCAAAGGCAGAGGTACAGATTGCCATTGAAGATAATACTAGGAGTCTAGCCCTGAAGGTTTGGATGCAGAGTAGTGAAAGATTTAATGACCTCACATGAATGGTCATGATCAGAGAATTCATCTTCAAATGCCATATCCTACAAACCACACCCGCTGACCTCACAGGCTTTTCAATGACCACACCCCCATCACTCATCTACCAATAATCTCTATCAATCATAATTCATATGTAACATCTGTAGCCTCACCTCACCCTCACACACACAGCACTGCTGCCAGCCTCATACTCACATTTCCAAACACAATGCTTCCTTTTCAAGCGTGACAGCCACATCACACCACACTAACTGACACACTTCCTTCTTTCTTGCAGGACAAGATGGTGCACAAATGGAGGCAGCAGGAGCTAGCTAGTGGTGGCAGGGATGGCTGCAGGACCAAATTTCGATAGAAGAAATCGGGGTTTCCATAATTGTAGCTGCCATTACTAAGACTGTAGCCAATGGCGGGGCAGGAACAATTGAACTGGCAGCATCCTGATGCCTAATTCTCCTTCTCACACCCCACTGTCTCACTATCCCACAATCTATCCTGATTTACAAGTTGAAGATGGTATAAGCATGCACTTCCTGCATTACGCCCCACCACCCCCCTCCCCACCTTACTCTTTGTGCCCTTATCATTTTAGATACCCAAGCTGGCCAAGCAGTGGCCTGGGAGCAAGAACTGAAAGAACAGAAAGACAGTGATAAAGAAATATAATCACTTGCTCTCACACTCACATCACCAGCTCAAAATCTGACACTATGCATACTTTAGAGTATAGCTTACAGGCAGGGTTGCACATGGTTGGACACCAGGCACAAGTGGCTTTGAGCCAGGGCAGGGGACAAGGGTAGCACATGTACCACCTTGCCAGAGGACAAAATCACACATGTTCTGCTGCAAAGGGCTCAGATGAGGACTGTGATGGGTGGCCTACAGAAAAAAGCCAATCGGTGTGCACAATGAAATGCTTGGTGAATTGGCAGGCCTGCCAAAATGTCAAGGAGCATTGAATGATCCAGAATCAATTTGACAAAGGGCTTTGCTCGGAGCTTGGAGCCTATTCCTGCCAGCGTGGGAGTTATGGCCAATTTTGCAAGAAAACTTACAGGTCCAACCATGATGCAGCAGCTGAGAGTAGGCATTTCAGCTTCCATTGCAGCACAAGCAGAAGGAATTCAATGTCTGAGTGCTGTAGTCAAGCTCAGATTAAAGTCATGCAAGTTCAGCTTATTGACATGCAAGCTCAGACTGCTGTATCATGCCTGCAGATACCAATGTTTGAAAGGGCTTGCATGGTGTCACAAAAAAATCCAGCAGTCTGACCCCCAGCAAATTGCTAGGATTACTGGGGTGCCACCCATGGGAGTGACAGTACCTCAATGCAGTATGCTGTCTTTTCCTGAGATGGCAGCTCGTCCTTCCACCCCTGCCATTCTCCAAATGTCCTTGTTGCTACTTAATCAGGCCAGACTGCTGCCATGCAGAGATGATGGAGTCTGAAGCCAGGCCTTCCAGATGCAGAGCAGCTTGAAGTTGTATAGCAAAGCCATCTGAACTCTTCTCCAGTGATGGTCAGCAGTCTTCCACCTGCCATGTTGCAGCCACTGGGGTAGCACTATTTTGTAGCACTGGTACAGACAAAGTTACATGAGAGTCAGACACTAAGGGAATGCATAAGGTTGATTTGTTGGTGTTTACGTGCAACAGGAGATATATTGTATGATTTTAAAAATTGGTTTGCAATCTTTGTTTTGTGGTGGTTTTTTTTATTGTGGCCGAGTGAACATTGCGCTTGTCAATAACAAAGGGTTTAAGATGTTGAACTGTTGGTCAGTAGGGAATTGATTTTCGGTTTATTGGTATCACGGTTGGATAAGTCAATCATGAACAATGCAGCCAGAAAGGGACACGACATATAGCTGGCAGCAAGGATTGTGCCCTCATGATGGAGAGGATGTGCAGTATGCAGCAGACCATGCCAAATCTTAGCATACACTCTGTCGAGTACTGCAGGCTGTCTCCAGAATAATCCAGGCAGTGGAAGCTTTTTTTAAGCACCCCAATGATCTGCTCTATCATAATACATGTGGCAGCGTGGCTTTCATTACATGCGTGCTTCTCTTGTGTGCATGGGTTTGCACACTGGAATCAGGAGGCAATTTATCAAAAGATAGCCTGTATCACCCTGTGGCTAACTGCTGGTCTGCCAAATGCAGATGGCATAGCAGACTGGCATAAAAGGAAGGCATCATGACTGCCACCAGGATACCGAGCATTGATCTGCGTGATACATTGCGAATGGTCACACACGAGCTGGACACTGATGGAATGGAATCCCTTTTGGTTGCAGGGCATTGCAGAATTGACTCATACCCGTAAAGCAGCATGCGTGCAGTCACTGGCACCCTGCACCATGGGGAAGCCTGCAACCCTTGTAAAGCTGTGTACTTGCTCCACCTGTTTCTCTCTGGTAAGAGAGAATTAAATATATTCAGATCTCTTGGAATACAGAGTCTCAATGACCTCCATTATGCTCCCCACAGCAGCATACACAACTCAGCTGTCCTCTTAGTGTCCCCTCTGCTCATGTCACTGGAGGAAGAGAGCTGGAAAAGGTGGCCCAAACATAGACTGTGCCAAACTGTCCTGACTAGGTAACTGTACCTGGTGGGTCCACCACTTTTGTGTCGAAAACACACACACGCAATAAAATGCATGAATTTCTGTGTGGATTGGCAATTAAAACAATGATTACCCTGAAAGGAGAACTACCATGGTTTCTTGGGAACATGTGTGATATATCCCTGATGTTGTTGCTCTCAGTGAAACCCAAGTCCCTACCTAGAGGAAGGAAGAGGATACACTTTCTTCAGGAAGGGGAAACCAGAGGAGGGTCGTTGTATCCAGGGATTTAGGTTCCTCGATGAAAACAAAACCACAGATATACTAATATAACTTGCAATAGGCATGAAAGAATGATTCATTACCTTTCTATGCCTTCCGTTTAGTGGCAACTAGTGGGCCACAATCATCATTTCCTATACTCTGACACTCCGTTCTACTGATGAAACTAAAGAGCTCTTTTATGCAGATGTGGATTCTGTACTGACAGCTGTCTCAAAACAAGACAAATTTATTCCAATGGGAGACTATAATGCCATTGTCTTCTGCCTGCACCCCATTAACTTGGGTGATGTGAGCATCTTTCCTATCCCAGGCTCAGACAGCGACAGTTTCGGAGGTGCCTGGATCGGGGCTGTTTCCATGTTGTCTTGTATGTACCTTTTTAACCAAAGAGTTTGTTTGTGATGGTGCATGTTCAGTGCACTTGGTGAGGAAATAACCACGCCATCTGGAAAGGCACCATTGAGAAAGGAGTGGGGAACACAAATGCTAACAGCCTCCTCAGTCTTCTCCTCCTCACCAAGTGCACTGAACATGGGCTCACCATTACAAACACACTATTTGGTTAAAAAGGTAAATACAAGACAACATGGAAACACCCCTGATCTAAGCATTGGCACCTCTGAGTCCATCACTGTCTGAGCCTGGGACAGCTAATGGGGTATAAACAGCTGCTGGATGGACCACAGAAGTGTACACTCCTCCATGACCATATGCCTGGCACCCAAACACCAACGTTCCCCATTTAAATCCTGGAGAAGATTTAACATGCTCATTCTTCAGCATATAAAAACAAGAGAATGATTCCAGACACAACTTGTTTCCTGTCTTGATCTCGCAGGCTCTATGATGCCAGTGTAGAAGGTTTATGGGACTAGATCAAATCTGTGATCCAAGACTTAGGCACCTAGATCACTGGGTTTGAATCTTGCAGGTGCCAAGACTGGTTCAACGAGAATGATAAAGAAATACACAAACATCTCGATCAGAAACTCCAGGCCTTCATTATATGTCAAAAATCACTCTACATTGCAGCAGAAATTAGAAGCATGCTACTCCAATCCGAAGCTCAGGGAACAATACATGTCTTCAACAATAAGTGGTGGGTAGAAACGCTACACAGACCTGCACAGCTTATTCCAGGCCACCAAGACCAATAAATGTTCACTTCCCGCTCCAAGCTGAAGGCAGCAATATTCTTCTCAAATACTGTTGTCATATCATCATATCAGCTATCCAAACATACACACAGACCAACATATGAATTAGGAGCAGGATAAGACCACTCCACCCCTCGAGACTGCTTCACCATTCATTAAAATCATGGCTGGTCAAATTATAACCTCAACTCTCCATTCCTGCCTACCCCTGATAACCTTTCACCCTTCTGCTTATTGGGAATCTATCTACCACTGCCTTAAAAATATTCAAAGACTCTGCTTCCAGCATTAAAAACAGAGATGAGGAGATTTTTTTTTCTCTTGGAGGATTAAGAGTCTTTTGAGGAAAAGAGCTCCAAAGACTCTTCTCCAAGAGAAAAGAAATTCTCCTCATCTCTGTTTTTAATGGGCAATCCCTTATTTTCAAACAGTGATCACTAGTTCTAGATTCTCCCACAAGAGGAAACATCTCTCCATACAGCTTGTCAAGACCCCTCAGAACCTTAAGTATTTCAATCAAGTCACCTCTTACACTTCTAAACTCCAGCAGATACAATCCGAGCCTGTCCAACCTTTCCTCATAAGACAACCCTCCCATTCTAGGTATTAGTCTAGTAAACCTTCTCTGAACTGCTTCCAACACATTTACATCCTTCCTTAAATAAGGAGACCCATACTGTACACAGTACTCCAGGTGTGCCCTCACCAACGCTCCTTAGACAGCACCTTCCTAACCCACGACCACTACCATCTAGAAGGACAGGGGCAGCAGATACATGGGAACACCAGCACCTAGAAACTCACCTCCAAGCCACTCACTATCCTGACTTGAAAATATATTGACATTCCTTCACTGTCGCTGGATCAAAATCCTGGAACTCCTTCCCTAACAGCAATGTGGGTGAACCTACACCACAGGGAATGCAGCAGTTCAAGAAGGCTGCTCACCACCACGTTCTCAAGGGTAATTAGCGATTGGCAATAAATGCTGGCCTAGCCAGCACCACCCACATCCCGTAAATAAGCAAAAGAAAAAGTGTCCGGTACAACTGAAGCATAACCTCCCTACTTTTATCTTCAATTCCCCTTGCAATAAACCATAACATTCTATTAGCTTTCCTAATTGTTTGATATACCCATATATTAACCTTTTTCAATTCATGCACAAGGACACCCAGATCCCTCTGCATCTCAAAGTTCTGAAATCTCTCACCTTTTAGATAATATGCTTATTTTTTATTCTTCCTGTCAATATGGACAATTTCACATTTTCCCACATCATACTCCATTTGCCAGATCTTTTCCCACTCACTTAACCTATCAATATCCCTTTGTAGCTTCCTTATGTCCTCTTCACAACTTACTTTCCTACCTACCTTTGTGTCATCTGCATATTTAGCAACCATACTTTTGGTCCCTTCATCCAAATCATTTAAATAAATTGTAAAAAGTTGAAGCACAGGCCTGATCCCTGTGGCACACCATGCGTTACAACTTGCTAACCAGAAAATTACCCTTTTATGCCTGCTCTTAGAGTAGGAAGGAGACCTTCGGAAGGAGCAATATTGGAACTTTCTAAATCCACAGTCAACACTGTCAGGCAAAACCATCAACTCCATTCCGTAAAAGCTTGAGCTATCAAATTTGGTAATGCTGTCAACACTTGCTTAGACACAAAAGGCCATCTAACAGAGGAAGAATAACAAGGTGTGTGGTCCGGACAATATTTGTGCAGAAATCTATGAAGCTGTGTTTATGAACTATTGCTCAAACTCTCAGACCTTTTTACAAAAAGCTGGGAAGAAGATTCCGACTTCCGCAATGCCATCTTTGTTTCACTTTTCAAAAAGGTTGATAAAGCAATTCATGGAAACTGTAGTGGTGAAATCCCTCTGTGGGGATGATTCTCAGGTGAATCCTCCTGAACTGTCACCTAACCATCAGCAGAGATATACTTCCAGAGACTCAATGTTGTTTCTGGTCTTCCAGGAGAACCCTAGGCATGATCTTCGTTGTTCGACAAGTCCAAGAAAAGTGTCTGGAACAATGCAAAGAGCTCTACATGGCCTTTATTGATTTTTCAAAGGCCTTTAATTTCATCAACCTCAAAGTCCTTTGAAAAGTCCTCCAAAGACTTCGATGTTCAGTAAAATTTGTTACTACCCTGTGACTGCTGCCAGATGATATGGCAGCAACCGTCCTTTGCAATGGATCTAAGACAAAGCCCTTTCATATCCAGACGGGCATTAAGCATGGCTGTGTGATTGTGCCAACCTTCTTCACTATCTACCTCAGCCTGGTCCTGGAACTCATTTGCCACCAGCTCCCACAAGTGGTCATGATTGAGTTTCGACTCGACAGGAATTTTTTAAGCCTCAACCAGCTGAGAGCCAAGACTAAGGTGACCCTCCAGTATATCCATGATTTACAATATACTGAAGACTGCACAGTTGTGACCCACACTGCAAGTGACATTCACATCATCCTCAACCTCCTCAACTCTGTATACAAAAGGTTTGGTGTCTCGCTCAACCGATATACTCTACCAGCCCTCACCGGAACAAGCACTGACATCTCCAGCTATTGTTACTGATGGAGAGACTTCAGAAGTCATTGAACACTTCCAATATCTCAGCAGCTACCTTTCTCAAAAGGTCACCTTTGAAGACAAGATCCTGACCAGAATCAGCCATGACAGCCTTCCAAAAATTGCACAATCAGGCCTTTGACAATAGAGTCGCCATAAGAAGACAACAGCTTTAGCCTGTAACGCTGCTGTTGTCGCCATCTTTCCATATGGCAGTCCGTCTTGGGTCACCTATCAAAGGCACCTCTGGCTGCTAGAGAATTTCCACCAGTGGTGGCTCCTCAGAGTGCTCAAAGTCAAGAGGGAAGGCAGGTGAACAATCTCCAGCATCTTCACTGAAACCAATTCCTTAAGCATTGCAATCGTCATCAACATGGGCTTGGAGCATGCCAAATAACTGGCTTTTGAAACAGTTAAGGATGGGACTCAATCTAAAGGAAGACAGAGAAAACATTTTAAGGACACTCTGGAGGCCCCAATGAAAAGGTGACAAGTTAACATCGGTGTGTGGGAAGAACTTGCCACAAACCTTGCCATGTGGCAGTGTCTCATCCAACAAGCTGCAACACAGGCAGAAGCAATGAAAGAGGATGAGGGGACAGCAGAATAAAAACAAAATACTGTGGATGCTGGAAATCTGAATCAAAAATGGAAAATGCTGGAAAAACTCAGCAGGTCTAACAGCATCTGTGGAGAGAAAAACAGATTTAACATTTCAAGTCCATATGACTCTTCTTCACAGTTTCTTCAGATGGTGCACTTCAGGCCACAGGGGATATCGCCAAGGATAGCAGTTAAAATTGAGAAAATGGTGACGCAAGAATTCTCTTCTGAGATTGGAGTGAAACACATTGCTGGACAAAGGGTAAATAGGACTGTGCTACATCTGACCTAGCATATTTCTTGCACACTTGAGAGCAAAGATGGGAAAATACTTCATCCTCATGTCAACAAACTTAAAATCACCCAGAAAATCTGTTACGGATCAGCATGAAAATAACACTTTACCTTACTACCTTCAAAGTAAATCCCATATGGCTCACAACCCTTTCTTCTGGTAAGAGGTTTGTATCCCACTGAATGCTGTCCTGCTGTGATTATATTCCAAACAGCAGAGATCATTGTTGGGAATAGCGGGAAATCTAATTGTTTTCCCTGTCATTCAAACTTTAATATGCTATGAGCGTTCACAGCAAGTTGAAAAACATTATTTCAAAAAACTGACAATTTTGAAGCCAATATTTGGCAGACAATCCCTTTCAGACAAGCACCAGGAAGTTACAAAGGGAAAGTACAGCAGATGTTGGAAATCTAAATTAGAAATAGGAAATGCTGGAAATGTTCAGCAAGTCAGGCATTGTCAGTAGAGAGAGAAACAAGAGTTAGCATTTCAGGTTGGTAGCCTTCCATCAAAAAGTTGCATACCTTTTCCAAAAATGCTTACTTTGGGAACTTAAACATTCTTATTCGTGTAAATATATAAAAGGGTTCTTTGTTAGATGAATTTAACCCAATAAAGCAGCATATATAATTAACCATATTTGTGGTAACTAAATCAATATATTATATTGCAGTATGTATTTTACTATAAAACTGATAGCTCCCTTCAGTTGTAGAATGTTCCTGCTAACTATATACTGTTTTCTCCATATCCAGGTATATAATTAAAGGCTTCTTGAGTATAATTAATAAATGGTGGCCAATTAAGAATTTCTTGTGCTAAATTCTACTAGCTCTTACTGATGTAACTGTATACTCAGCTGTCATCCCAGTATAAGATCAGTGTGGTGAATCAGGCTTGTGCTTAAGATTCATAGGCTAAGAATATAATACTTTGTGCTTCAAGGTCAGAGGAATTGCATTGTTAAAAAGTGAGAGCAGATGTGATTCGGCTGCTTCCAAATAATGAGTGAGTAGATGACATTGTGATTTTCTGAGCTGAATAGAAAAGGTATATCCATAGGACAAGCTGCTTTCAAAATTAGGGCAAGGAGCTTCCTCTCACCCAAGATTAGCTGACTTGTGGAATAAACTGTTATCTGCTGCAGAGACTATTGATTCTTTCAAAGGATAAAGATCTGCTGCTTACGCTTAAATCTGAAATGTGGTGGATGTGATTTTGACTTTGGGAAGAGGAAATCGTTGGATAAGAAGCATAGATTATCTGGAGTGAAATTCTGCTTAAAGAATAAGAATGAACCTTCTCGTTGCACAAATTCATGTAAGTGGCATCATCACGTGAGATGTTCTGTAATGAAAGAAATTAACAACTTACTATCCAGTTTTTGCTTTGTCTTAAGTCCACCTGCAGTATTCGCTTCTTTGTCACTGGAATTTTAATAGGACCATCATTTCATCATAATTTCATCATAATGATCATTCTTCTTATTACATTAATCTAACTCAAGGTAAAAGGTATCATTTACATTAAAAGTTTTGCATGTATCATACTTCAGGCAAATCTTGCTTTTCTCAGATTTAAGTAACACTGCAACAACTCAGAATTCAAAGGGTAAGGAATGTATTAATCAAAAGCAAGATAAATGGCTAGAAATGGCTATACACTTTTGAAGAATGTGAAGCTCTGAAGCTTGGATCACTACCTTGACACAAGCAGTGTTCATCATAAAAGAAGTGTTATTTTTGGGAAACAGGAGGCTGTCACAACTTCTACATCTGAGACAGTGCCAGATGCCTCTGCTTTTCAGGCCAATCCATGGATGGACACTGGGCGACAAGTCCAATGCTTTTGTAAGGAGCATACCTTTTTATTTTCTGTTGGACTGTGGATTAAAATTTCAATGGCTGCAGTTTAAAAGACATGTTCACTGGAACAGGATGAGAGATACAATGTTGCAATCCTGCAAGAGACTGTGCCACAAAAGACAGGATGGTGCTGGAAAAGAGTCCTGGACCAAGGGAGCTACCTGGCAACAAGGTTTTAATTGGTTCCTGACCAGGTGAATAGGGTTTTGTGTGAGGGCAGTGCAGCAGAATAGCTCCCAGTCTGAAAGGAACAAGACTTAAAACCTCTTTCTCCTGTGTGTGGAAGATTCCAGTAATTCCACAATAATAGCTAATAATAATTTTCTCCTAAACCTGCTCTCTCTCTCTGAAAACACCTGTCAAGAGGCAAAGGGGAAAATGTTAGAGACATTGAAAGGCAAGTGCTCAGCCAATGAACTAAATACTGAAAGTGCTGGAAGACCACCTTGTGTCATCCACAAAGAACTGAAAGGAATTTGGAAGACATTAATCAAGATCAACCCATCGAATCCTGTGCTCTGGGTTGGTGCTATTGAATTGTTTTATCCCACCCTTAAAATCCATGTTGTTTGTGTGTGCGTGTGTGCGTACGTGCGTGCATAGGGATTTAAGAAGGGGGTAGGATTGAAGTTAAAGGGCAGAATATTGTCATTGGCATACGGGGGCAGGCCCAACATGCTGATGCATAAAATGGAGCTTGATGATGTCAGGCATATATCCCGATGTCATCAGGCATCATTTCGATATTTTGTTCAATGGGCATGCACCAGAGGCGGCTGCGCGCCGGCCGAACTGTCAACGGCCTATTAAGGCCAGTAAAAAAAACAATTAAAGTTTTTAACAACGCTGCCTGTCCAACCTTAAGATTGGTAGGCGAAGAGCCCAAGCGGCCTTCACGTTTTTCAGGAATCCTCATTCACAGGTGGGGTGAGGTTTCCTGAAGCTTGTATAAAATAAATAAATAAATTTTCTTGACTTCACAAACATGTCCCAGCTCATGTGACACTTTCACACAAGGGGGCATATTTAAATATTTTTTTACTTTATTGTTTAAAATCTTTTAGTGTCTGCTTACTCTACTGTTAAAGAGCGCAGGCCCCGACTCTCCCTCCTCCCGCCCGCACAGGAAGCACTGAGCGTCACTGGCCGTGCGTTATGCTGGGCGGGCTTTAATTGGCCTGCCCACGTTAAACAGCGGCGTGCAGTTGATCACGGGCGGTGATCGGCTCTGCGTCTGCTCCTGCCCAGCCTGCTCGACATAGGTAAGATTCTGCCCATAGTGTTAGAAGTTAGCAATTCATATTTCTTTCTTTTGCCACTGGTTAACAACAATTTGTTCAATAAACAGTTATTTACTTATTAAGTTTACAAACCTGGTGCTCGTAATCTGCTAACCTAAATTAAACAGTTAGGTTGAAGTGGGGCAATCTGGTAACTTGGTCAAACTTTTAACATTTGTTGCAGCTCGGGAAACAATGGGGCTTGATATTACTGTGCACTATCCCCAGTGAGTGGTGACACTCTGAAATCATGGCACCTTATACCTGTGTGGCACAGAGGTAATGCAGAAGCAGAGAATACCTACAACCAGTGCCATGTGACTACAAGGGCGACCACTGAGCAGGCTATATCCTTGCTGAAAGTAGTTTCAGGTACCTGGATAGATCTGAGGGGAGCATCCATTGCGCACCATCAAGGATCTCTAGGTCATTGTAGTCTCCTAAACTGTGCACAATCTGACGCTCCAGAGGGGTGTAGCCTTAGAGAATGAGGATCTCCTTGAGTACATGGCCTCTTGATCTGAGGCAGAGAATCTGCAGGGGGCTTGGGACCAGCAGCCAATGACAATGCACTTAAGGGACCAATATGAAGGAGCATTGATATGCATGCCGGGGAGAAACGCAAATAATTCATACCAGCATGTTTCTCCTGAACTTACCATAGATGTCCATGTAAACACTTCATTCTTTCCTTGAATACCCTTACCATCTGAATGGACCCATCATGACAGAATACCAAGGAATACATTCACCAATACCCTGATGCCATGAAGACCTTCTCCTTACTTTCTTCTCAAGAGGTAACCAGCTGATTATGGCCAAATGGTACAGAAATGTGCACTCGAGCTGAAGCAAAAGCTTACCTTTCATTTGATACATTGAGCCAAATCTTTGACATTACAGATTATCTATCAGCATTCGAGTGCAACATTAGTTTTACTCAAAGGCTTGCGAGTGCTCCTATGTTGTGTTGCCACAGTGTGTACAATTGAGGTGGAGGCAGGCTGCTTTACTTTCTATTTCAGTGCTTTAGATGGCCATGGCATTGTGTTCTGGGTGCCTAAGGCCTTGGAAGCCCTTGCAGACATGGGGCAGGTTGTGGCCAATGCAGGGGACCTTCTGTCAGCTATGTAACTGACTCTTAACTGTCCTTTGAAATGGTTCAGCAAGCCACTCAGTTGTAACAAACCCTGACTCCAAGTATAACTGCTATAGAGTACCTTCACCGCATGACTACTGTGATTGAAGAAAGTAGAACAGCACTGCCTTCTTAGGGGCAATTAGCCATGAATATTGACCTTATCAGCAATGCCCACATCCTGTGGATAAATGAACAAAAGGGCAGAGCCGGGGGTTATTGGACCAGAGCATTAAGGCATAATTTACTTTCTATTTTGAAATCATAATTCTATAATCCTTATGATTATAAAATAGCTTAATTTATATTATTATTATTATGTTAAACGACAAAATCTGAGACAATTTCAGAAGCAGAAAAATAGAGTTGCTGGGGAGGAATTCCTTTACAATTCTCTAGAGTTTTGAAAAATGAGGGGTGATCTTAATTGAAAACTACAAAATACTTGAAGGGATAGACAGGGTAAATGCAGCTAAGATGTTTCTCCTGGTTGAGGAGTCGAGAACCAGTGGACACAAATTCAAAATAAAGTGGGAAGTCACTTAGGACTGAGATGAGGAGAATTTTTTTTTTACCCAGAAGGTTGTGAATCTTTGGGATTCTTTATCCCATAGGGCTGTGGAAGCTCAGTCATTGAGTGTGCAGCAAGTAGAGATTGACAGATTTCTAAATACCAATGACAAAGGAATATGGGCATAGTGTGGGAAAAAGGCATTGAAGTGGATGATCAGCCATGAGCATATTAAATGGCAAAGCAGGCTGAATGGGCTGAATGTTCTATCCTCCTCCTATATCCCAATGTTCCTATGTCCTATGTTCCTATCTTGGCCAAAGAGCAGAGAGCAAAATGGATTTGCTATGGTACCACCACTGGTCAGAAGATTGGGCTAGTTTACATTGGCTGTTTCCATTAATATGGACTCAACAATTTATAACGCAGGAAAGGTTAATCACAGAATTGTTACAGTACAGGAGGCGGCTATTCGGCCCATTGTTTCTGCAGTAGCTCTCCAAATGAACATTGTGACTTAATGCTATTCTCCTGCCTTTTCCCCATACCCTTGCACATTGCTTCTATTCAAATAATCATCCAATGCCCTCCTGAATGCCTCAATTGAGTGCATTCCAGACTCGAGCTACTCACTGTGTGAAAAAATATTTTCTCACATCACATTTGTATCTTTTGCAAATCATTTTAAATCTGTGCCCTCTCGGTCTCTGATCCTTTTTCGAGTGGGTACAGTTTTTCCCTATCTACTTTATTCAGCCCCTCCATGATTTGAACACCTCTATCAAATATCCTCTGAGCCATCTCCTCTCCAAGAAGGACAGTCCTAATGCCACCAATTTATCTTCATAACTGAAGTTTCTCATCCTTGGAACTATTCTTGTAAACCTTTTCTGCACCCTCTCCAAAGCATTCACATACTTCATACAGCGTGGTACCCAGAACTATACACAATACTCCAGCTGACATCCAACTAGTGTCTTATATAAAGTCCAGCATAAGCTCTTTGCTCTTGTATTCAATGCCCCTATTAATAAAACCCAGGATGCTGTTTGCTTTATGAACTGTTCTCTCCACCTTTAATTACTTATGCACATGTACACCCAGGTCCCTCTGCTCCTGCACCCCCTTAAGAATTGTACCCCTTATTTTATATTGTCTCTCCATGTTCTTCCTCACCTCACACTTCGGCATCACTTCACAATTCTCCACATTAAACTTTATCTGCCACCTTTCTGCCCACTCCACCAACTTGCCTATGTGCTTTTGAAGGTCTACACTGCCCTCCTCACAGTTTACAATGCTTACAAGCTTAGTATCTTCCGCAAACTTTGAAATTGTCCCCTGCACACCAAGATCTAGATTATTAATATATATCAGGAAAAGCAAGGGTCCCAATACCAACCCCTGGGGAACTCCACTACAAATCTTCCTCCAGCTTGAAAAATATCCATTTACTCTTACTCACTGTTTCCTATTACTCAGCCAAATTGTATTCATGTTGCTACTGTCTCTTTTAATCCATGAGTTACAACTTTTCTCAAAAGTCTGTTGTGTGGCACTGTATTGAGTGCCTTTTGAAAGTCTATGTACACCACATCAACAGCACTACCTTCATTAACCCTCTCTGTTACATCTTCAAAAAACTCCAGCAAGTTAATTAAACACGATTTCCCTTTTAGAAATCTATGCTGGCTCTTCCTAATCAACCCACATTTTTCCATGAGGCTATTAATTCTATCCCATATAATTGTTTCTAGAAGCTTCCCCACCACCAAAATTAAACTGACTGATCTGTAATTGCTGGGCTCATCTTTACAACTTTTTTTGAACTAGGGTGTAATGTTTACTTTTCAGTCCTCTGGCACCTCCCGAGTCTAGGGAAGACTGAAAGGTTATGGCTAGTGCCCCTGCAATTTCCATTCTCACTTCCTTCAATATCCTTGGATGCATCTCATCTGGCCCTGGGCCTGGTCAACTTTAAGTACCGATAGTTTATCCATCACTTCCTCCTTATCAATTCTGAACTCTTCCAATGACAAAGTTTCCTTCTCTGTCACCATGGCCTCAGTAGCATCTGCTTCCTTGGTAAAGACAAATGCAAAGTATTCATTTAACAGTTCAGTCGTGTCACCTGCCTCCATGTGCAAATCCCCTTTTTGGTCCTTAATCACCCAACTCCTCCTTTACCACTCTTTTACTATTTAAGTGCCTATAGAAGACTTTGGGATTCCACTTATGTTGGATGCCAGTCTTTTCTCATAATCCCTCTTTGCTTCTTTTATTTGCTTCTTCGCCTCCCCTCTGATCCTTCTGCACTCAACTTGGTTCTCAATTGTATTTTCTACCTGACACCTATTATAGGCACACTTTTTCTTCTTTATCTTAATTTCTTTCTCCTTTTTCATCCAGGCAGCTCTGGACTTGTTTGCCCTTCCTTTCCCTTTTGAGGGAATATACCTTGACTTTTTTGAAGGTAGGCCATTATTCAGCTAAACTTTTTCCCGCCAGATTTTGGTCCCAGTCTATCGGGCCCAGCTCCATTCTTGCCTCATTGAAGTTGTTCTCCCCCAGATAATTTTTTTTATCTGGATCACCTACTGTCCTTTTCTACTGTCATCCTAAACCTTATGATACAAAGATCACTGTCTCCTAAACGTTCCCCCACTGACACTTGATCTGCTTGGTTCATCTCATTTCCAAGGACCAAGTCCAACAGTGCATCCTTTCTTGTTGGACTGGACATATACTGCTGTCAAAAATTCTCCTGAATGCAATCTATGAATGCTTGCCCCTCCCCACCCTTTGGCTGACCACTGTCCTAGTCTACATTCGAGTAATTTAAGTCCCCCATTATAACTACTATAATGTTTGCATCTCTCTGCAATTTCCCTGCAGATTTGTTCCCCTACATCCTTCCCACTAGTTGGTGGTCTATAGACTACAATGAGCTATGTAATTGCACACTCTCTGTTCCATATCTCTTGTCAAATTGATTCTGTCCTTGAACCCTCTGGAAAATCCTCCTCCCCCATCATTACAATGCTCTCCTTAACCAATACGGTGACCCCTCCTCCTTTTCTTCCTTTCTTATTTTTCTGAACACCTTGTACCCAAGGATATTTAACACCCAGTCCCGCCCTTCCTTGAGCCGGGTCTCTGTTATTGCTACAACATCATACTTCCACATGGCAATCTGAGCCTGTAGCTTCCCAATCTTATTTACTATACGTGTATATCCGTGCATTCACATACTTGAATTAGGCTTCATTACTTTCTCCCTTACTCTGACTCCACTTGCTATTCTCTATACTAGTGCTAACTGTGTCTCTCAGTATTTTGTGCATCCTGCTATTCTCCTTTAATATTCTCTCCTGGTTGCCAAACCCCTGCTGAGTTAGTTTAAAGCCCTCCCACCAGCATTAGCAAAACACCCTGCAAAGAACTCAGTCCTAGCTCTGTTCAGGTGCAACCTGTCTGGTTTGTACAGTTGCCAACTTCCCCAGAGCCAGTCCCAGTGTCCCAGGAATCTAAAGCCCTCTCTCCTGCAGCATCTTCCCAGCCACACATTCATCCACCTTATCCCCCTATTTCTGTTCTCACTGGCATGTGGCACTGGGAGTAATTCAGAGATTACTACACTTGAGGTCCTGCTTGCTAATTTTCTACCTAGCTCCCTAAATTCTGATTGCAGTACCATATACCCCTTCCTACCTAAGTCATTGGTACCAATATGGACCACAACCTACGGCTGTTCACCCTCCCCAGAAGAAGGTCCTGCAGCTGCTCAGTGACATCCTTGCCAGAGAGGCAACATACCGTCCTGGAGTCACATCTATGGCCACATAAATGCCTGTTGGTTCTCCTAACTAATGAATCCTCTATCACTATTGCTCTTCCTTTCTTCTTTTACCCCTCTTGTACAGAAGAGGTACTCGTGGTGCCACAATCTTGGTTCTGACTGCACTCCTCTGAGGAACCAGCGCCCTCATCAGTATCCAAAACTAAAAACTAATTTGTGAGCAGGACCCCAGAGGACTCCTGCGCTATCTGCCTAGTTCTCTTGGATTGCCTGGTGGTCACTTATTCCCTTTCTGTCTCCAGGCTCCTAAGTTGCAGTGTGACAACCTCCCTGAACTTGCAATCCATGTAGCTCTCAGTCTCACAGTTGTGCCACAGGGTGGCTCCAGCTGCTGCTCAAGCTCTGAAACCCAGAGCCCAAGTTTCTACAACTGGCAGCACTTCCTGGACTTGTGGTTATCTAGGACACCGGCAGCATCTATGACTTCCCACATATTACAGGCCACACATTCAACTTGATCTAGCTGTACTGCCGTGTCTTAACTTTATTTTACTTCAGTTTATGCTTATTACCTTAGTATACTGGCCCTGACTTTCCCTTATTCCTGGTGTTTCACACTTAAATCCAAGTAAAGCTACTTCTTTAAAAAAACATGCTTTTCTAATTTACAGCAACTTAAAGACAGTCCCTAACAGCAGCTTCTTACCAACCAATGAACTTTCCTGTGATACCACTATTTGTTTTCTGTCATTCTCCTTTTGAACTCAGCATGGGCTGGTTCTGAGCAACTGACTGGTGTGCCTCTCTGAATCCCAAGGTTCAGTGTAGGCCTCAAGCCTTGGTCCAGATCTATCTGCTGCTGCTCTGGGCTGCTTCTGCTCTGGGCTGCTCCCTCACAGGTCTGCCGCCTCTCCAACTCCCAAGATAAGTCAAGTAGAAAAGATATATGACCCTGACCACTATCTTATGATAAAAATGATCGTGTACTTGAAATTCAAGCAGTGGAACAGATTTTCATGTTCAGCAGTGAAGCAACGATACTTTCAAGGATGTTCAAGAAAGCTGCCTGCAAAAATCTAGCAGTCAGAATGCCATAGATTTCCCTTTTCCTTTGGACTCTGGTGCTAAATCAAGTGGATCACCAGGCATCCAGCAACAGTGATGGCATCAAGCAGTGTGACCAGACAATCACATTCAAGGATCCTCACTGACAGCAAACCAGGAATTAAAATGTGCTCATCAGCCTTCATTTCTAATTAAATTTTACAGAGTGCAAAATAAATGATTAGGACATATGCTTGGGACTAAAATGAAAATTAAACTATCAGTAACATTTTTGAAAATAAATATTTAAAAAGTACATTTTTCTTAATCTAATGGAGAAATTTGACATTCCACAAATATAAAACAGTTTGACAGATCAAGAGAGGATTTAAGCAATAATTATGAACTAAGTATTCTATTAAGCATCTGGTTAGACATAATTCAACAAAATGAAACATTCAAGAGATTTTACAACAAAACTAATAGCATAAAAATGCAAGCTTTCATCAGTTCAGTGGTTTCTACTTGCTTACAGTCAAGGAGGATTTAACAGTGTATGTTATGGGCAATTGTAGTATCACTGACAGCAATTTCTGGATTCCTGCATTTAACTGCAGATGTATGGACTCCAGGTGTAGTTTAAGAGAAGTAGTGACAGCAAACAGCAACAGTTTCAACTTCATTACTCTTGCAAAATCTGTGCTATTGTAATGATTTCTTTAATGCAGATAATTCAGTTTAACAGTAAATCTAATACAGGATAACAATCTTGTGAATGGGTCATAGAAGGAAAGTACCATATGCCCCATGAATGGCAAAGCATTTAGATTATTCATGAATAAATATTTCGTTCACTGATGTCCTATTTTCCTCAGTCAGGTATATTCACCGTACAGATGATACTGTGACACCAACTAGATTCCAGCACAAAACCCAAACTGTGAGGAAAAGGATGTCCCACTTTTCCCTGGAATGTTGGATGACACTTTTCTGTTTGGGTTTTGTGCTGGAATCTATTCAGTATTACAGTAATATCTGTACGGTGAAGATGCCATACTGAGGTAAGGCGAGCTCCCATTATGTATATCATGGGAACTTTATATTTGCTTTTTACCGTCAGGACGATGTTTTTAACAGCATTGTCATGCTTTGCCAAGAAAACACAGCAAAATAGAGAATGGAAGTAACACCTTCTCAGCTAGGTTGTTCTGTTGGCTTTAGTGTGACATTCTGCTCTGATACTTCCATCATGTCCAGGTACATGTAACTTCCCTTTACTGTCAAATTCGCATTGTCCCACAAATGTTTGAAAAGCTTCCCCACATTGGTCAGTGTACCTCCTGTTAGATTCAGCAGTGTAGAGTTGACAATGCCAACATCTATATTTATAGTGGAAGAAAATTCCACTTAACAAAGAGAAGAATATCATGTGGTTATAGCAATAACCTTTAACCAGAAAAATAGTGGGGGAGGGGGGTGTAGGCTCTTCTTCAAACAGACTTTAGCAAATAGAATGGTCTTTTGGACTTAAACAAGCATCACCCTGACTGCTGCCACAGTCAGACTGGTAAAAAAAAAACCTGTCTCCTGGTGTTGTATTTTAGTGCTAGCTTAATATCTTGAGTTGAACACCTCGGCTAGCAAATTTCACACAAATTACCTAAACAGCTCACTTATGCAGCAGTTTGGGTTGACATTTATCCAATTATTACCTTGCAAATAAAAGAACAGATGAGCTTTAAAATTATTAAGGAAGATATAGTAGCATGGCATGTATTGGAGAGACAAAATATTGTCTGCTTTCCACCACATCAGTCAGTCATTCTCAACAACTGTAATCACATGAAAATCACACTGCAGTCTCGCATCATACAATAACATATACACAACGTCAGCTGCAGTCAGTTGAATGGACATTGTAAAATTTAACCAAGAAAAACAATTATAATCTACAGAACACACAAAGTTGTAAACTGCACGAAAGTTGCCGTAGCTACTTTTGAAATGTGATTTAATGTCATTTCACAGGAGTAGCAAATCATCTTTGAAGCAGAGAATGTGGTCACCTTTTTAACCCTTACTTGGAAGAACGTTTGTTTTTTTCAATTTCCATTTTAGGCTTTCCTTATCTCCTCTGCCCCTCCATCCTTAGTTTTTAGTTTAAATAATTTTCAGTGGGAATATATTAAACTTTCTAATTCCATCTTTAGTATGTTACTCATTTGCGCTAAACACTGACATGCCTTTTACAAAACACAACCTGTCTCATCCATATGGACAGGTATGCAACATCATTGTCAGGTCCTGTATTAAAGGCTACTGTCTTAAATTGCATCAGCATTGGCCCATAGTTTTTGCTTTACTTCTCTTGGATACACTTTGCAAGTGTATTCATACAATCTAAAATACTGATAATCAACAAACTAAAGAGAGACTTATATTTGTGAAGAGAAATGAAATGTTCATGTTTCAGGCATTGCCCTTCATCAGAATCATATCTGTGTCTGAGTTGCTGATTATTTCTAGCATTTTCATTTTTTGTTTTCCTGCAACATTTTGACTTTTGTCACAGGTTTACATTTGCCTTCCCTTACTTCAATATTGTTAATGCCAGAATAATAGTTCAGGAAACGGTTTTTCTTTACTTATCTCTAGGCAAATTGCCCGTATTTCTTAACCTGATCCTTTAAAAAGATCCTCAAAATTAATTAACAACATCTTAACAAGAAACTGTTTTTCATAATTAGCCATTTCAGGGTGTGACAAAAAAATGGCACTCAAGGTAATAAATGTTGTTCATTACTGTCTTCTGAAGATTTCCACCACATCTATTTTTCTGTTTTCATGAACATATTCAGAACAAAATATATCCTTATTAGTTTCAGATAGGAACGTGCAAAGAATAAAACAAATAGCGATTTTTCTTTAAAAAATTATAATTTTCTCACTTAGTCTTCACGTTGCCCCATACCATGCAACTTCCTGTTGAGATGGGAGAAGACCTATTCACCAACCCTTGGACAATGGTATCCCTTAATTGGTGCATGACAAAAGCCAAAATGACATACAATGTAGGTTTTCTTCCTCGTGACCTGTTGAAAAGTTTATAGTCACCTTTCAGCTGCTGCCTGTCCTATCCTTCCCTCAACCATCCACCCTCAACAACACCATGGCACAAGTCTAACCTGATGTGAGAAATTCAATAGCACAATGCCACACTCTAGCATCCATGTTAAAGAGCACTGGTGCAGAGACATATTGTTCTTTGCAGGTTTCACCACCAGAGGCAGTTTCAATAATCCGTGGGGGATTTTTAAATTTTGTTCTTTCAACAGATAAATGCATCACTGACTAGCTCAGCATTTATTGCCCATCCTTATATCCTTTGAGAAGGTGGTGGTGAGCCACCGCCTTGAACCGCTGCAGTCCACATGGAATTCTAACCCACCAACACTGAAGGAGCTGTGAGATAGTCCTAAGTCAGGGTGGTGTGTAGTTTGGAGGGTAACTTTCAGGTGGTGGTGTTCCCTTGCATCTGCTGCCCTTCTAGGTGGGTGAATCACAGGTTTGGAAGGTGTTGTTGAAGAAGCCTTTGTGAGTTGCTGCAGTGCAGCTTGTAAATGGTGCACATTGCTGCCACTGTCTGGCAGTAGTAGGAGGGAGTGAATGTTTAAGGTGGTGGATGAGATGCCAATCAAGCGGGCTACTTTGTCCTGGATGTTGTCGAGTTCATGTTGTTGGAACTGCACTCATCCAGGCAAGCGGAGAGTATTCAACACACCATTACTTGTGCCTTGTAGATGGCGGACAGGCTTTGGGGAGTTATGAGGTGGGTTACTCGCCACAGAATTTCCAGCCCTTGACTGACTCATGTAGCCACAGTATTTACTTGGCTGCAGTAGAGTTTCTGGTCAATTGGAACCCCTAGGATGTTGGTAGGGGGCAATTCAAAGGTGGTAATGTCCTTGAATGTCAAGAGGAGATGGTTTGATTCTCTCTTATTGGAGGTGATCATTGCCTGGCACTTGTGTGGTGCAAATGTTATTTGCCATGTAATTAATCCAAGCTTGAATCTTGTCCAGGTCTTGCTGCATATGGACATGGACTATTTCAGTATCTGAGGAGTCACAAATGGTGCTCAAAATTGTGCAATCATCAGCTAACATCCCCACTTCTGACCTTATGATAGAGGGAAGGTCATTGATGAAGCAGTTGAAGAATTGTAAGCACTCACTGTACTAACTGTTATATACTTTGTTAATTGTTATGTCAAACTGTGGTAGTTCACAATATACTTTCTATCAAAACGTAACTTAGCAATAATGCATTGGTTCAGGTCTTTGCACAGCTCCTAACTTGTGTTGAAATTTCCGCCCAAGTGAAATGAAAGCACACGACCACCTACCAACACACCTTGGAAGAGGCGAACTCCACACACGCCGTCTACCTCCAAGGCAAGTTATCCGGAACACACCTTCCAGTCTATATCCCGGGAAACATGAAAACGTGAGAGTATCTCCAACGCCAAATTGATTGCCACTTCTGCTGCTGAATAGTGGGGTACCGGGATCATCACAAGGCTCCAAATCATGCTCTAGATAAAGCACAAAATGTTCACCGTTTTAAGGAAGGAGAAGATTGTTAGGCTAAAAACAGATGAAGTAGAACGAGCAAATTACGGAAACATTATTGCAAATGAAAGGTACACAATAAGGAGCTAGGAGATATGTGCAGGATGGGAAGCTCATGTGTGGATTCAAACTGTACAAACTAAAGTACTTCAGAAAAGAAGGTCCAGCACAAAGAATTCACTATCATTAAAAAAGGTAATTTGCTAACTAATTGATTTCTTTTAGGAACTAACTGTTCTGTCCTTTCATAGCTGGAATCTGACTGATAGATGTCTCTTTTCTTCCTGCTATATGAATTAAGCTTCAGTGGTCTTTACCGATCCCTACTAGACAAAGGCCCACAGCATTGTGCTGCACAATTCTGTTCAAATTAGCAATCCCACTCATGGGAATTGTTGTTAGAAATGAAATTAGAGAAGGGGGAGGCAAACATACTGGTGTAACAATAGCTTCAGTCTCCAAAATATTTATTAAACAAAATAGAGAGAGCTATACTCGGCTGGTGATTAGTGTTATGCCTGATTTGGTTGTGTTTGACAGTTACAATAGGTGCCAAAAATAGGCTAAAAATGAAAATAGAAATTCAGCGATAGTTGTGGGAAACGAGTGGTCAAAGGTGAGTTTGGAACCAACAGGCTTTGGCCAAACTGGTGTCAAAGTGGTCAACTGAGAAGACACTAACATTTTCGCATGAAGAAATGATAAATGCGTTTTACCTATGAAGGTTATGTTGAAACCCTCATACGACATGGAGAAGTCTGAAATGAATCGGATCTGTGTTGTATAATTCCCATAGAGTCCAGCACTGACTGAAGGTGGCAGGTTAGATCCTGTGAGTCTTTTCAAAGGATGAGCGAAGCTTCCATTCTCAGTGATCAGCAGATAGTCATGGGGACTCTCCAAATGAAAGGTATGGAATGTAAACTGTATTCCTGGAATCATAATTTCCAACAAAAAAAAGGACAAAATGTCAGGAGTTCAAATCCACATAAGATGCTGAACAAAGAAAGTGATACAGGCTGTAAACGGTCTCTGACAGCCAAATGTCAGGACTCAATCTAATTTTGTTTGTTTCCCCACAAGGTTTTGGCATCTCCTGCAGAAAAATGAGTGGGAATGAGTAATAAGCCTGCATGCAGGAGAGATCACATGCCTCGAGGTTCAACTGGTTTAAGGATTTGATTGGACATGCAGTTTAAGCTATAGTTTAATATGAGAAAAGTGAAAAGAGCTTTAACAATGACAACCGGCATTGATCTCTTGATCTTGGGGTTATAAACCCAGTACCATAACCACTCGGCTATTTAGGCCAAGCCCGGCATTGATACTGCAGTAATTGAAGACTGTGATTTACTGTGACAATCAATGCTAAATAGTATCATCACATACAACGGGGTTGGAAGTCATAAGTAAATCATGCCAATGTTTCTGCTACCTCGAAAACCTGGGTGATAAATTTATTCTATTTTTGATCAGTTTCTCTGGTTGTAACTATTATGGCAGACACCAGATCATTGATTCTCACCACTGATAATCAATGATTTCTATCCTGAAGGTTTAATGACCAATGAATATAATTTGACTTAACTGTGGGACCATTAATGGGAAATAATCAGAATTCCACTTTCAAAGCTGAATTAGCAGATAACTAGGAGCTTGAGATATGACAAACACTTGTTCATATCCAGCATATATTCATACATAGTGCTCATGTTGCCTGAAAATGAATTCAGTCACTGGTTGAATACTGTTTCATCTTATACAATTCAGGAGCAACCATTTAGATTATTGTTTTGCAAGGTATTCTAATCAGTGAGAGTATATCAGCCAAACACTAAGTAGAGTGCATTATCAGTGGTGTTATAGTGCATCATTACTAAAAAAAAACACAGCTACAAATTGTTTTGGACTGTCATCATTCACAATCAGCAAAATAGCAAATTCATGCCCGAAGCAACATTTGAATAGCGTCAATGGACAATACCTATACCATACTTTGGAAAGGAATCAACTCTTTCCTGGTTGATCTTTCCATCTTCAATTCTCAGGCAGCTGCCAATCATTTTTAAAATACTTTTTATCCAAATGCTAATTAATTTAGTGACAGAAGAAAGTGTTCAGGATACATTATTTTTACTGTTTGTTGCTCGTTAAACAGAAATAGAAACGGTTTGTCAACTTATGAGGCACACTTTTGTTCATTATCCTGCATCAACATCAGATACTTTCACGTGCAAAATGCAGAACATCTAATTATAGCTCCATTGGCAAATTATTTAAACATCATCATAGTGGCATGCATAAAATCACTTCTCCAAATGACAGCAACTGGGTTGCGGGTATTTCAGAAGTGCCAAAATAAGACTTAATTAAAATAAATCTCATTATATGCTGGTATAACAAGGATTTCCAATATATTGACAAATGTAATGTTCCTCACAGACAGTTGGGGAGCCATTTGCCATCCTGATGCACAGCCAATACATCAATAAACTCAGTTTGCATGTCTTGCTAATAGTTCAGCTCTATCCCATTCATATTGTGTTTTCAATGCATTTGTAGGTAATGCTGTAACACAAACATACTGGGCCATGTTCAAAAATCATTTGCCCAGCTTTGCAGCTTGATTGGCATCTTTTCTTTAAGTGAAATATAAACAATGGAAGGTGGACTTGTGGCACAGTGAGTAGCATCCCTGCCTGTGAGCTAGAAGCTCCACATTCAAGTCTCATTCCAGGACTTGATGGCCAAGGAAGGTGTGTTCATAACATAGCCAAATAGGTTAGGATCAACTTGGAAATCCTTCCAAACCACACCAATGGTAGGCGGTAAGAGTGGAACAGATTTCTGGTCAGCCACGTGATAGAAAGAAATAGAAGTCTCTACCATCACTATTCATAGCTTCAGGCTGCAATATGCATGTAAAAATGTATGTTACCACAGCCGCTTGGACTCCTGGGGGGCCTGGCTGACTCAGTTGGCCGGAAGGCCAGTGTGGATCAGATTGGTACCAAAAACACTGCGTTCAATCCCCATTCTGGCTGGGGTGGATTCTGTCACCTTGCTCCACCTGTGGTGGAGGTTGTGCTCCTGTGGGTTGGACCGGCCTTCAGGCAGAGAACTGAAGAAGAGTAAGAAACAATGGAAATTTCCAGACCTAAATGCTGTTATTTACAGAACTATATTCTTCCCCAGTGCTCTCCAACAAATACTTGGATGGCTCTAAAGTGTCAAATTACCAGAAATTGATTCAATTTGTTTAGAAATATTTATCCAGTCATTGAAGTGAAACATACAATGTAGATATTTAAGATACAGGATTCATGCAATTTTAAACAGGTACCCCTGATAATATTTTTTAGAAAGTTTATGTTCCAATTCACTGAATCCCTTGCAAAAAATGTTTTAAAAGTGGTTTTATTTAACAGCTCTGCCTATAGGTTGGAGAAAATACACTTTTCACAAGGGTAGAGCATTGCAGCTACTGGGACACCATTTACATCCTTCATGATCTCCAGAACAGGAGGCCGTTGAAGCAAATTGTTTATATCATAGAATTTTTCCAATTTTAATACAGTTCACAGAAAACATATGAATGACAAACAGAATCATTTGTGGAGTCAGTATTAGACACGACACTATCCTTGACTTCCTCCTGACCCATACTGTGCAGAATGTCAATCAGAAAGGAAGCCATGTTCCAATCAGACATTTCTGAATGGTAACAGCTCTCCTTGCCCCTTTCTTTTAGCTTAGTGTCAGAATAATAAGTATAATCCCTGGCTGATCGTTGAATACTTCATGAATAATTCACAACTGATTGCTTCAAATTTACAATGCTTCGAATTTGCATTTATTTTTATACACTCACTAAGTAAAAGTGAAAATGGAAACAGTTTTACCCTATTATAACTAAAGGTGACACAAACATTTTTTTTAAAAAGAGTAAACCCAAACAATTTTTTTAAAATTAAATGATATTGTGGCCTAGACATTCCATGTGTAATTCTGCAGCACTTTCACAGCAACGGAAACTGAGATGCAGGCACCAATGGTCTGGAGAGCTGTTTCCACAAGAATTTTCTGGACCAGCTTATTGGCAGATCCAATGGAGTAGTGATTGTTTTAAAACTCAGGTAGGAGTCATGTGCTGTGGTGTAACTCTTTCGAGTACAAACACGTTTCCATCTGTTCCTATTCAGATGAAGTTACATTGTTTCATAGCTTGCCATTGTGAGATTTGAACTGTTGATCTTGGGGTTACAAGCCCAGTACCATAACCACTTGGCTATTTAGGCCAAGCATGTGCTGTGGTGTATGCTCACCACTATCTCCTCCAGGACAATTAAGATGGACAAAAATGTTGGCCTTTTAGGCGACACTCACATCCCATGAATGAACAAAACAAAAATGGGACTGCAATCTTTAAGACGCCAGTTGTGGCTGAAGGCTGTGACAGGCTGGAGGAACAGCAGGGAATGAAGGAACAGTGCTTGGCTCAATCTGTCAGCTGGCTATAGCTCATGTCTCATGGCTGTTTTTGGGCCACTTTACATGCATGTCTAATAGGACATCCTGGCAGAAGCAGGCAAAGAAGGAATAAGGCCATAGCACAGAGGCAGAGACGAAAGCATGTACTTTTAGAAATTGAAAAGACAGAGTACTGAGTGTTTCTGGTAGGAAAACTGCCAAAAATTTCACTTGATCTATGTGGAGGAAGGTGACACAAGCATTGAGTAACAACTCTCTCATGCTTGGGACTACAGACAAGTACTTTAAATAAAGCAAACTAATTCATCAGGGCAGGAAAGATAACATACTTGGGCTCTCCATTTGGGACACTAGGCTCCAGTAAACTCTCAGTAAACAATAGAATCATGGTTACAGCACAGAAGGAGGCCATTTAGCTCACCATGTCCATGCTGGCTCCGTGCAAGAGCAACTCAGGTAGGCCCACCCCCTCCCTGGAGCCCTGCAATTTTTTTCTCTTTAGATAATTAGCCAATTCCCTTTTGAAAGCTATGTTTGTATCTGCCTCCATCACAAACTAACCCTTACATTGTACTCGTTAAAAGGTGAGGGGAAGGTAGTATCCAGCAGGCAGCAAGCGGGCACAGGGGGAGGAATGAGATGCTCATGAGGAGGACAAACAGAGCCCCTATAACTACCTTCCATCATAACACTGAGGAAGAAAAAAGAAAACAAGTGAGATAAATCAGCTGAAATTGAATTTAGGCCCGTCCATCAAGTCTTGCAGTAGTATCATACCAACATTTCTTTCCTTCCACATTTTCAAATTCAATCACCACATCACTTTCACCTGGAGTATTAACAAGAATATGACACAGGATGATTTACAAGATAGCCAACGGAGTGGGGAGGTGGGTTAGGATGTTTAACTGTCCCAGCAAGTCAAAGAGTGCTTAAGATTTCGGAATCAGGGTACTCAGAACTGGGTGTGCGCCAGAAAGGAAGGTAGTGGAGGAACACCATATATAAGCACAGAGTCTTAAAGTGTTTGGGGAGACAGTGGTATAGTGGTAATGTTGCTGGAATATAAATCCAGGTATCCCAGGCTAATGCTCTGAGGACATGGGTTCAAATCCCACCATGGCTGGTGGAATTTGAAACCAGTTAATAAAATCTGGAATATAAAGCTAGTTTCTGTAATGCTAGCCATGAAATGAATAATTGATTGTTGGAAAAACCCATCTGGTTCACTAATGCTCCTTACCGGAAGGAAATCTGCCATCCTTACCTGTTCTGGCCTGCATGTGACTTCACACCCACAGCAATGGTAGCAGTTGTGGGTTTGGAAGGTGGTGTGTATAGAACCTTAGTCAATTCCTGCAGTGCATTTTGTAGATGGTACATGCTGCTGTTACTGTGCGTCGGTAGTGGAGGGAGTGCTTGTTTGAATTGCCACCTGAAATGATGTAGCAAGGGCAATTAGGGATAGGAAGCAACTAATGGGTATATTTTGAGTCTATGTTCTCCTTTGCTACATCAGGGAAACTTTCTCTTCATTACAGGATGCAGTAGAGCACATTGCAGCTTCATTGAAATTGGCAGCAGATCCATAGCTAAGAAGGGACCAGTCAGTGCCTCTACCTATTTTTGTTTAATCATTCACGGGATGTGGGCTACGCTGGCTGAGCCAGCTTTTATTGCCCATCCCTAGTTGCCCTTGCAAAGGTGGTGAGCTGCCTTCTTGAACTGCTGCAGTCCATATCATGTAGGTACAGCCAGTGTTGTTAGGAAGGGAGTTCCAGGATTTTAACCCAGTGACAGTGAAGGAATGGCGATATATTTCCAAGTCAGGATGGTGAGTGACTTGGAGGGGAACTTGCAGGTGGCAGTGTTCCCATGTATCTGCTGCCCTTGTCCTTCTAGATGGTAGCAGTTGTGGGTTTGGAAGGTGGTGTGTATAGAGCCTTAGTCAATTCCTGCAGTGCATTTTGTAGATGGTACATGCTGCTGTTACTGTGCGTTGGTAGTGGAGGGAGTGCTTGTTTGTGGATGTGGTGCCAATCAAGTGGACTGCTTTATCCTGCACAGTGTCAAGCTTCTTGAGTGTTGTTGGAGCTGAACTCATCTAGGTAAGTGGAGAGTATTACATCACACTCCTGATTTGTGCCTTGTAGATGGTGGACAGGCTCTGGGGAGTCAGGAAGTGGGTTACTCACCACAGGATTCCTAGCCTCTGACCTGCTCTTGTGGCAACAGTATTTATATGGATGGTCCAGTTCAGTTTCTGGTCAATGGTAATCTCCAGGATGTTGACAGTGGGGAATTTAGTGATGGTAATGCCATTGAAAGTAAAGGGGTGATGGTTAGACTCTCTCTTGTTGGAGATGGTTATTGCCTGGCACTTGTGTGGCATGAATCTTATTTCCCACTTGTCAGCCCAAGTCTGGATATTGTCAGGTCTTGCTGCATTTGGACATGGACTGCTTCAGTATCTGAGGAGTCGCGAATGGTGAACATTGTGCAACCATCAACGAATATCCCCACTTCTGACCTTATGATGGAAGGAAGGTCATTGATGAAGCAGCTAAAAATGGTTGGGCCAAGGACACTACCCTGAGGAATTCCTGCAGTGATGTCCTGGAGCTGAGATAACTGACCTCCAACAACTACAACAATCCTCCTTTACGCTTGGTACGTCTTTAACAAGTGGAGAGTCCCCCCCACCTCCCATTCCCATTGACTCCAGTTTTGCTAGGGGTCCTTCATGCCACACTCGGTGAAATGTGGCCTTGATGTCAAGAGCAGTCACTCTCACCTCACGAGTTCAGCTCTTTTGTCCATGTTTGAACCAAGGCTGTAATGAGGTCAGGAGCTGAGTGGCCCTGGCGCAACCCAAACTGGACGTCAGTGAGCAGATTATTGCTGAGCAAGTGCCATTTGCTAGCCTTGTTGGTGACCCCTTCCATTACTTTACTGATGATCAAGAGTAGACTGATGGGGCACTAATTGGCCGGGTTGGATTTGTCCTATTTTTTGTGTACAGGGCATACCTAGGCAATTTTCCACATAGCCTAGTAGACACCAGTGGTGTAGCTAGGGGTGTGGCAAGTTCTGGAGTCTTCAGTACTATTGCCAAAATATTGTCAGGGCCCATAGCCTTTGCACTATCCAATGCCTTCAGCTGTTTCTTGATATCACATGGAGTTAATTGAATTGGCTGCAGACTGATATCTATGATGCTGGGGACTTGCAGAGGAGGACAAGATGGATTATCCACTCGGCATTCTTGCTGAAGATTATAACAAGTGCTTGAGCCTTATCTTTTGCACTGATCTGCTGGGCTCCCCATCATTGAGAATGGGGATACTTGTGGAGCCTCCTCCTCCAGTGAGTTTTTTAATTGTCCACCACCATTTCACGGCTGGATGTGGCAGGACTGCAGAGCTTAGATATGATCTGTTGGTTATGGGATTGCTTAGCTCTGTCTATCACTTGCTGCTTATGCTGTCTGGTGTGCAAATAGTCCTGTGTTATAACATCACCAGTTTTTAGGCATGCCTGGTGCTGCTCCTGGCAGGCCCTCCTGCACTCTTCATTGATCTAGGATTAATCCACTGGCTTGATGGTAAAACAAAAACAGAGTTACCTGGAAAAACTCAGCAGGTCTGGCAGCATCGGCGGAGAAGAAAAGAGTTGACGTTTCGAGTCCTCACGACCCTTCGACAGAACTTGCGTTCGAGTCCAAGAAAGAGTTGAAATAAAAGCTGGTTTAAGGTGTGTGTGTGGGGGGCGGAGAGATAGAGAGACAAAGAGGTGGGGGGGGGGGGGTGTGGTTGTAGGGACAAACAAGCAGTGATAGAAGCAGATCATCAAAAGATGTCAACGACAATAGTACAATAGAACACATAGATGTTAAAATTAAAGTTGGTGATATTATCTAAATGAATGTTTTAACACCTATGTGTTCTATTGTACTATTGTCGTTGACATCTTTTGATGATCTGCTTCTATCACTGCTTGTTTGTCCCTACAACCACACCTCCCCCCCCCCCCACCTCTTTGTCTCTCTATCTCTCCGCCCCCCACACACACACCTTAAACCAGCTTATATTTCAACTCTTTCTTGGACTCGAACGCAAGTTCTGTCGAAGGGTCGTGAGGACTCGAAACGTCAACTCTTTTCTTCTCCGCCGATGCTGCCAGACCTGCTGAGTTTTTCCAGGTAATTCTGTTTTTGTTTTGGATTTCCAGCATCCGCAGTTTTTTTGTTTTTATGGCTTGATGGTAATGTTAGAGTGGGGGATATGCTGGGCCATGAGTTTACAGATTGTGGTTGAGTATAATTTTGCTGCTGCTGATGGCCCACAGCGCCTCATGGAGGCCCAGTCTTGAGTTGCGAGATCTGTTTTAAATTTATCCCATTTAGCATAGTGGTAGTGACACACAATACAATGGAGGTTTATCCTCAATGTGAAGGCGGGACTTCGTCTCCACAATGACTGTGTAATGATCACTCCTAATGATACCTGTCATGGACAGATGCATCTGTGGCAGGCAAGTTGGGTGAGGATGAGGTCAAGTATGTTTTTCCCTCTTGTTGGTTCCCTCGCTACCTACCACAGACCCAGTCTAGCAGCTATGTCCTTTAGGACTCAGCCAGCTTGATCAGTAGTGGTGCTACCGAGCCACTCTTGGTGATGGACATTGAAGTCCCCCATCCAGAGTACATTATGCACCCTTGCCATCTTCAGTGCTTCCTCAAAGTGGTGTTCAACAATGGAGGAGCACTGATTCATCAGCTGAGGGAGGGTGGTAGCTGGTAATCAGCAGGAGATTTCTTTGCCCATGTTTGACCTGATGCCATGAGATTTAATGGGTCTGAATTCAATGTTGAGGGCTTCCAGGACAACTCCCTCCCAACTGTATACCACTGTGTCGCCACCTCTGCTGAGATGGTGATGAAGGTGTCTGGGACATTATTTGTAAGGTATAATTTCATAAGGATGACAATGTCTGGGTGTCCTGGGGCTGGCATGGACAAGATGGGCCTCCTTCTATGCTGTAACTTTTCTACGGTTCTATGGTTCCATGTCAGGCTTTTTGACTAGTCTGTGAGACAGCTGTCTCAATTTTGGCACTAGACCCCAGATGTTAGTAAGGAGGACTTTGCAGGGTCGACAGGGCTGAGTTCGCCATTGTCATTTCCAGTGCCTAGGTCGATGCCGGGTGGTCCATCCGGTTTCATTCCTTTTTGTGACTTTGAAGCAGCTTGATACAACTGAATGGCTGGATAGGCCTATTCAAGGGGCATTTAAGAGTCTGGGGTCACACGTAGGCCAGACCAGGTAAAGACGGCAGATTTCCTTCCCTAACCAGATGGTTTTTACAACAATCGACAATGGTTTCATGATTTCATAATTCCAGATTTTTTATTGAATATAAACTCCACCATCTGCCGAGGCGGGATTCAAACCCAGGTTCCCACATCATTACCCTGGGTCTCTGGATAACTAGTCCAGCGACAATACCACTATGCCATCGACTCCCCAGCTACCTGGGCTTCAGTTCTGATTGCAAGAGGCAAGAGAACAGACAAAATCCTGTGCACTCACTTCCAGACCAGACAACTGTGGTGCATGTTACAATCTTCAGGGATTTGGGGATCTGAAAGCCAACATTGTTCCAGCCACCCCACTGATTAATGGGAACACATATCAACGGCACAATAATAGGATGGCAATGGTCAGCTGGAGTTGACCTGCCAGATGCGTCTGTGACTCAGAATAATGTCTGATACAAACATCAAAGCCAACCATTGGCTTTTCCCTTTAGAGCACCATGTCAGTGAACACAGAAGGAAACACCAGACTGCCCGGGAACAATTTCCAGAGATTCAGGCAGAGAAAGAGGGAAGGCACTGGTATCAAAGATATAAGGCATTATACATGTAATAAAGCCAATTAAACACCCAATTTTGCTGCCAAAAAAAAAACACTTGCTCTGATTATATGCTGGAATTACACCAAAATCAGCATGGAAATGTGAGTCAATTTTCACATATAATGGGTGTTTAATGAGAACAGAGGTTAACAGAAGCTTCTATGTAAGGATCAGACTCCGAGAAAAAGCAGCTGTGGTTGACCTAATTAGAAAGGAGCGAGATAAATCTCAGATTGTGAACAGGGTAGCAGGCTGCGAAGCTAGTTTAGAGACTGAACCAATCAAACACTTCACAGGATGCAAATGGTTCTTGTTACAAGAGGATTCTCATCAATGGAGGACAGCAGACCAGGGTTGTATAGTAAAGACATGAGTTGGATGAAACACTGGAATTCTGCCTGCGAGCCTTTTGGGATCAAAAAGAAATAAGTAGGATGTTTCCTCAGGAGAATGAATCGGTGGGGAATACCTAAGCTAGACTATACTGTAAACTGTCCCAGGAGCAGAGAGGTTAAGTGTCTAAACCTTTTTTTTCGTGTCCAGTGCTTTTAATGCTTGTTTGTCATTTCATTTCAGCACTCATGTATTGTGTTAGATGGTGCTTACTACAGAAACAATGAAATAAATGCTTAGCTTTGTTACTTTGCTCACGGAATATTAATTGAGCTATTTTTGTGAAAAATAAATCTGAATATTAGGCTGTAATTATACACCAGCTGTGCAATCAGCATGAACAAGTTTCGCTTTTCACCTGTGCTAAGAACTTATAATTATTTGTGCGATAAACTGGACGTCACCGGCTAACCTGATTCTGCAAAGCAGCAGAATTAGAATGGGTCACACATTAGAATGCGGTGTACTGTTTGTATCATAGGCCGCAAATATAGATTGGAATTTCCTGCCCACTTTGGCAACGAGGGTCATGGTGGGCAGGAGGGGGGGGGGACAATATGGCAGGAAGGCTAAAAATCAGTTTTACATCGTTGTGAAACCAGTTAGCCATCGTCCTCTCCACCCATCAATGGCGGGCCATCTTTCCCACCGTCCAATGTCAGGCATGTAATTTCAGTGCATTTGCATCGCATCATCTTGCTTGCCTACCGGAATCATCCCCCCTCCCCCCACGTCAAATTTACCTCCCAAATCGGTGTGACTTCAGAACGACGTGATTCACAAAAGTATTTAAAAGGCATGCACCTGGTGAGCTGAGCTTTGAGGGGGACTCAGGAATGAGCACACTCTAACATTGTGCAGTGCTCACGAGGGTTCCTACTAGACTTCAAGGACGAGGCGCTGCACATTCAGACGAGGGCACAGGCAAGTCGTTTTTACCTGGCTGACTGACAGTGCAGTGCCAGGGCAAGAGCTGCACTGCGGTTGGGGTGAGGGGAATCTTTGTATAAAGTGAGCATTCTTCCACAGCTGAGACAGTTCAGGCGCAGCTACGTTAACATGCTTGGAGTCGGGCTTCTAGCTTATCTGCCCAGTCAAGCAATGCAAAGGCACGAAAGTGCCACCAAATATTCCTGAACTTTGCACCCATCAGTACAGACTGCAAAGTCATGAGCATTTTTGGGAGCTGCAGAACAATTGGACAATCTCCTTGCAGAAGCTGGCCATGGAGCAGTCACTGGTGGAAGTGCTTACAGCTCCTTGCAATGTCTTCATTCAGATTTGGACCAGTCTCCCCCATGGTTCAAGCTAACAGTGCAGCCTTGCAGTGCAGGTTAGGAGAATGCCCATGCCTGAGCTGAGAGCACAGCATGCAGTGGGAGAAGCTGCCGCCAATTGGTCAGGTGGAGTGGGACGGAGATGGGTGAGGTATCAGGCAGCCATGCAGCGCAATAAATTCTGGCCATCCAAATGGTGGCCAGTACTCTCCAGGATAGGTTAAGGGGCCTTAAGACGAAACTGGAGCTGCATACGTAACCACGAGAGATCCCGATGCCAATGCTAACCCATACATCTCTCTCTTTCACCCTGCAGGGGGAGTACATCAGGAGCATGGAGCCTGGTGACCTAACTGTACGCCTCATGGCTTACAGGGAGTGGAGACAAAGGAGAAGAGAGCGAGAGAGGTTCCTGGCTGGGCAAAGGGATGAGCAGCACCCTCAAAAAGGAGCGGGTACTCCAGTGCACGCCGCTGAAGAGCCACAATGAGCCAACGCGGGTCGGTGCCTAGCTAGACCCAGGGTCTACAGATGGCACTTGCCCGTCCTGAAGATGACCGAGAACCAGTGTCACTCAAGACTGCAGATGTCTAGGAACTGCTCGGTGACATAAGCCACCTGCTGCAGGATTTGGCGCCACTGGACTTGGAGGGCATCCGCTATTAATGGCCATGCAAGTGACCATGGCACTCAATTTTTCTGCCAACGGCTGCTTTGAGGGCTCTACAGGTGACCTCTGTGGGATCTTGCAAGCCTCCACACAATTGCATTCAGGGGGTCACGGACGCCATATTAGTGAAGGCACACAACTTTGTGCATACCGACAGGGGTCAGGCAAGGCAGGAAGCAAAAGCGCTGGAATTTGAGCAAATCTCTGGCTTTTGAGAGGTGCAGGGTGCCATCAATGATAGTCATGGTGTTTAGATCTCTGTGGCCACAAGCAGTGCAGTATGTGAGCTGCAAGGGCTTCCGCTCACTGGAAGTTCAGCTGGTGCGCGACCACAGCAAATGCATCCTGCAGGTCTGCGCACAATTCCCAGGGAGTGTCCATGACTGTTACATTCTCCGTAGGTCTCTGATCCCTGACGTCTTCCAGGGTCCACAGAGGCTGCAGGGTTGGGTCCTTGGGGACAAGGGCTACCCACAGAGACTGTGGCTGGTGACGCCCATGTGACCGTCTCAGACTGCAGCAGAGGGTAATGAGGTTCAGGTGCCTGAACCGCTCTGCTGGAGCCCTGCAATTCAGTTCACAGAGGGTGTCGCACATCATCGTCACCTGCTACGCCCTTCACAACCTGGCGCTGCAATGGGGGGAGGGGGAGGAGCTGCTTGAGGAGGAGATGGAGGAGCTGCACATCTCCTCCGATGAGGAAGAAGTCAATGGGGAAGAGAGTGATGAGGTCCTCGAAGGCAAGGATGATGGTGATGAAACCATTGCACTGTCCAGACGAGGCAGGTGCCTCCTGGCAGGTCCTCATAGCCGCAAGATTCATGGAGGATGATGATGACATGCAGTAAGGCCACTCCATAGATCCTTCCATTGTATCTGGGAATGTTTGACGCCTGTCTGGTTGACGGCAGCACACATACCCTCTGTGATAAGGCTCCTGTCATGGAGACGCAGCAAATGCCCATAGTCCCTACATTCCCAGAGGATGATGCTGACATGCTGTGGGGACATTCCATAGATCCTCACATACCTTATGTGAATGCTTGACTCCTGTCTGACTGATAGCAGATCACTTGTGCTCTGTGAGCAGGGTCATATCATGGAGATACATTGGGGAAACTTTAACTTCTCCTGATCCTATGGCATCTTTCGTGAGCTGAACCCTTCAGGATCACACTGTCACCGGATGCAGATGCTTTTTTTATTATTCAATAATGGGATGTGGGCATCGCTGGCTAGGCCAGCATTTATTGCCCATTCCTAAAGATGATAAGATGGAGGGCCAGCCGCACCTCAAAGCTGCTGAGAGCATAACAAAGAAAATGACAGAACTCTGTGCCACCGGTCCAGGACATTCTCACAGCAATGATAAGCCCCATCGAGGTGCAGGCATGACTGATGTGTCCAGTGACAGTAAAGGTGTACCCTCACTGTTGTGGAGAGGTTGTACAAAGCACAGGGAAGAGACCCTGGGCTGAGACACTTGCCTTTATCCTGTGCAGGGACCAAGCTTTCACTTCAGACTAACAGGAGCGTTGCTCATCATAACAAGGAACCATAGACAAGGTGACATTGTTGGGAGTTTATTTACAATAGCCAACATTATGCACAAGTGATTAACATCCAAGCTCACACGGTGAAACTACATTTTCCTAACCTTCCTAACCCTGCTACTACATCTTGGTGCTCCCTGGACATCCACAGTGGAGGTGTAGGCAGCCTGCTGCCTGCTACCACCCTGTCGGTGGTGACTTTGACGGGTGCCCTCTAGGGGGCCAAGACTTGGTGGGCCCCGATGTGCTTTCTGGGTCCTGCTGTGTGGCACCGGCACCCTCCTTGCCTGTGGAGCTGGAGCTGGTGGAGTCACAGGAAGAGGGGACTCAGATGAGCCGGACACTCCTGGAGTCACCTTGGTGGGTGGACCCAGGATGTGCCCCTGCTGATCCTCCTCCCTGACTCCTTGAGGAGAAAGAGAAGCTGGGGTGAAATCGATCTACCCCATTCCCTTCTCACATTGACACTGTTGGGGGCCAACTATGGCGGCAGCCCATTGTGCAAGACTGATGTCTTTGTCCAAGGTCTCCATGGCGGCCACCATCCTACCAGTGTTGACCTCAGTGCATTGGCATGTTGGCTCTATCACCTCAGACTGAAGGTGGATGGACTCCTCCATTGTACCTTGCAATCTGAGGAGTTCAGTGGACATCCCTTCCTGATGTTCCCGAGCTTGCCTTTGCAGCTCCAGCAATTGTTGTATGACCAAGTCCAGAGGCTCCTCATCTGACTCAGACTCAACAGATTTCTGGACCTCAGCAGTCTTCCGAGCACTGGAAACCTGGGAAGTCCCTGCCGCCGCCTATTGTGAATCAGGCAGTACTATGTGTTCACCAGATTGTGATCCCAAGACTGTTCTAAAACTAGGTCCCACTGAGGTGTGTGTCTCTGCACCGGTGGAAGGCATGAGTGAGCACTGTGACGGGTCCTCAATTAGGTTGTCATCAGATTCTTTTTCTGAGGTGTCTTCGGGGCTTGAGCCAAGGACCAGGGCTGTGGACCCCCTTGGCTGCTTCCCAGATGTGCCTGCAAAAGCATGGAAAGATAATTAGTGCATGGCAGGGGACTATGGAACAGGGGAACTGACGCACAGCCTGATTAGCTGATGGATGTTGCACTGCTGGATCCTCACTTGGCTGAACACTGCGAACCTCACTGTCAGCACAGGAACGGTCCAAATTGCCGCCGGCCAGCTGGACAACTCTATTTTCAAAGCCTGTGAGGACCTTGATGTGAAGCATTCCTCCACCAGTCTGCGACCTCTCCCTTTTGTTGTGTGCCAGCCTGTCCTGCATGAGTACAGATGGAGAGAGTGTTAAGTAGGATGCTTGCAAGGCCAGGTGATAAGGATTCCTGGTATGTGTGGGCGGTGAGTAGCGCCATGGATAGGGTGAGGATACGATTCATAGGGCAGATGAAAGTCTGTGTGAGAGAGTGAATGGTGATGTCCTTCAGGGGAGATCTCTGTGGATGCGTGATGGGTTTTGTGAGCATGAGAGCTGAGAGTGAAAAGAAGAGTGACTTCTCTGGTGGAATGGAGGAGATCACCCATCCTCTTTTGGCACTGGGTGGCTGTCCTCTTTTGCAGAGCATTGGTGCTGATCACTGCTGCTGCCACCACCCATGTTGGATTGATGACCTTGCCTGCTGGTCTTCGCCCAGAGCAGGGATAGAGGACTTCACAGTGAGTCTCTACAGTATCCAGTAGGCACCTGAGGGAGGCGTCGCTAAATTTGGGGGCTGCATGTTTCGACCCTTTGGCAGCCATGACTTTGCAGCAGCTCCTGATGCTTTAGAGTGTGCTAGATCTGTGCAGGGGCACCCTTAAAATATGGCGCCCAGATTACTGAAAGCCTGAGGTACTGGTGGGGTGGGTGAATCAGAGGCTATTCCACCTGTGACCCAGCATGTTTCCTGGGAATGAATAATTAGTGAGGCGGGATGGGATGATACAGCATGGGAAGCTGCCATTGCAACCAGTGGGTATAAGATCCTTTTTACCGCCGGCTACCACACTTTGTGCAAATCCCATAATTTCCATCTCTCCTCATCACAAAGCTGCTCCCATAACAGTACTTCAGTCATACCTGCGTTTGCTGTTTGAACCTATGTGTCGATATCTGAGGACATAAATCTTTGATACTTTTGGCTCAGAGTTCACTTAATCTGTGCAGGGAAGAGGAATTTGGGGTGTAACCCATTTCCACCCCTCCCTGACTACATACAGAAATAGTGATGTGACAAGCAGGCAATTCTTATACTGCCACACACTTTGCCCTTTGTTGTGACATCACAGTTGGAGGCAGCATTGGCAGGATATCAAGCTCTCCATAAATTATGCAAGCTCAGTTTTGCAGTAAGTGCACCTGTATGAAGCATTCGACTTGCCATACAACGCTCTGAGCAAACTCCAAAACACGAAAGGCAAATTGCATTTGATCCAAGATAGAGCACGAGGTCCTGAGGGAACATGGATCAACCAGGGTTGTTCCATTTACTGTTGTTCCATTTTAAAAACAGAATGTCCTTCACCTCCTAAATGGAATGACGAGTTAAATCCATAGAATAAGTGCCCCAGTGGTACTATTACTGACCCGCGTCCATTTGAGGGCTCGAAATGAGGCCAGGAAAAGAGTGAATAAAGGGTCATTTTGCCACATTTTCAGTGGTAGGGTAGCACTTGTAGAATTCCTAGGCCAATGATATCTAGATATATAAAGTACAGACACAAGTATATTTACAGTGAAACCTCATCATAACAAACTAAGAAAATACAATTATTTCCATCCAATAATTCTGAGGTAAACATTATGATGATCAGCTGAATTGTTTTGATGAGATGACTCGGTTTGAATTGACATGAAGAGTTATATGTTGCTGATGAATGCGTATTAATGGATCCTTTGTAGGTCCTTAAATTGAGGACTGGATCAGTAGTAAAAATGATCATTAGAAAAAAATAGCAACAGTACAGGGAATGAGCTAAAGCATCTGCTGGAATTTCCTTACAGCCTTGAAGCCACAATCAGATAGAAACACAATGACTCCTAAACACTCTTCCTCATTGAATTGGATCCATTAGTTTGATGAAACAATTTTACTATCATCATAACCACTGGTGTAAAGTGTTACAAACATTAGCAGAATGAAAAGTTGAACTACTGTCAAACCAGAAAAACATTGAGTATAAAGTAATAGTCAAGCAAACAACAAGGAGAGGAATTTTGGAACGTGATGGGGAATGCATTCTCCCCCATGGGTCGTGTGCACAATTTTATTGTCATTTGCTGTATCTTTCTCATTCACTGCAATGGGCTGAGTGCCCCAGAGTTGATACCTTACAGCCTTTTATTGACTTCAAGGAACATCATCTCTCTTAAAATCTCTTGCTTTGTGATAGGATACAGATCTGCTGTGATCTAACTGAATGGGGGAGCATGCTCGAGAGGCTGAATGGCCTCCTCCTATTCCAATGCTGCTACACACTTCTGCTCTGTTGCCAGAGTAGTGACTTCCAGGAATAGGCATTAGTTTATATCTATAGTTCCCTCTTCAAGTGTGCTTGGTTGCTGATGCAGTGACATTGCTGGTTCAGTGCTTTCAATGGTTCCTCAGTGGATATTAATATTCCTTTAAGGAGCTTTGCTTCCTTCATATGTTTCTAGCCTCATGCAATCTTAACCACACAATCTCAAACAGCACAACTGGCTTATAATGTATTCAGTTAACTGCCAAATAAGTCTTATATATTGTTTGTCTCCCCGAAGAACTAGAAGAAAATATTATATTGTAATAGCTGTTACTGGGTACTACTGCCTCTTAGGAAGCCTGCAAATCTGCAGCACTTTTTCTAAAATAGGTCTGTAAGCATCTACACACAATACTCTTGATGATAGGAGGAAACAGATGGTTATCTTGATGGAACTTCTGTTTTCTTTCTGTTAATTATAGTCACAGAGCAAGAGACCGTTAGTCTCTCCCAAAACTTCAATAAATGTGAGGTGGTCTTGCAGCTCCACCAGTCGAGCATTACATTCACATTCTAAAGGCTTAACTTTGAATCCCATTTCAGGGCATCTTTCCAACACAACCAAGCTCTGCCAGTTGAAGGTAGAATTAGAAGCTGAAAGACTGTTATTCTATTGCACAAAGATTCATATTATTGAAGTGTAGGGTTTACACAGCCCACAACAACCCAATTCACCAGGTTTTGTTTGTCTATTCCCCTCCAAATTTACCATCATCTTGCAGTCAATTCTGGCATTAACATGGGTCCTTTGTAATAAAAGCAGCTAGAAATTTCCTTTTGACGTAGATTGTGGCAGGGCTGAGAATATTGTTAAAGGGAGATGTTAAACCACGACCCTGCCTATCCTCATGAAAGACCCCAAAGCACTATTTCAAATGTTATGTCATGTCCAGTGAAGGCATGTCCTATTCATAACTTCAAACACAGACTGTTTTCTTGTGGAAGCTACTGGAACTGTTTTTTATATGTCAAAATGGACACTTGCAAGGTGGCTGCCAAGAGTCAGGCTTATTCAACACAGGCTATCTCAAGCTTCTGGAAAGTGCTAATTGAATCACCCTGGAATGGACATGCCTAGACAGCACCACTTTGTGGAATTCACATCTGACAGTGTTTGAAGTTTATTCCAAATCAATACACCTCTAGGCTTCTTGTCTCCAAGATAAATGCTTCACAAAAGACAGCTAAACAGACTAGTTATCCACAAAGCAAGTGTGAAAGACCACAATCTATCTCCTATTGTGAAGTCTTCTTATCTTGTCCATGGACAGTCTATACATGGCCCGCCAGAACTGGACACATTTTTGCGCCTTGTTGTTGAATTCGGCAAGATCTGCAACAGTTCAGGGTTCCTCTAGTGATAGACATTGCAGGAGATGTTGCATAGTCTGTGCCTCAGTTCCACATTCCTAAGTTGTTGGGCAGGTTGTATATCCCCATTTGCTTAGTGACATCTTTGAACGACCTACACCAGTCCTAAGTTTGTTAAGGCACTTCCAGGTTGCCCAGTTGCAATTAGCTCCTGGGGGAAGGCTTTCATCCGGTAGAATTTCCGTTGCTGAGGGTTGTTCGAGACTGGCGAGCTGGTCTTTCCATAAGGCGATGCGGGCTTCAGATGCGGTTGATTGTAATGGAACAACACTGTTCATGAAGCTCTTCCTTGACTTTAGGCGGCTGGGTGTAGGTGTATGACCATGTAGAGGGTGCCTCTCATCTGATGTTTGAAGGAGTTGCTCTTTCTTGCTGGCTACCATTCTTCTTATATCAGGGGGAGCGATACCCAGGATATAAAGGTTGTTGGTGTTTGTTGGTTTTAAACAACCTAAGATAAGTCAGCAGCTTGCATTCAGAATGCCATCCATCTTCTTAGCATGAGCAGATCTTTCCTATGCAGGGCAGGCATATTCGGCAGTGGAATAGCAAAGAGCAAGTGCACTGGTTCGCAATGTTTTCGAGCTTGCTTCCCATTTTGTGTTAGTGAGCTTATTCAGGATGTTGTTTCATGCGCTCACTTTTGCCTTTACCTTTTTGATGTGGTTCTTGAAGGTGAGGCATCTGTCAAGGGTGACTCCTAAGTAGATAGGGTGCTCGCAATGTGTCAGGGTTGCTCCACACCAGGTTACTTTAAGCTGGCGTTTGGCTTCATGGTTTCTGAGGTGGAATGCACAAACTTGCGTCTTTGATGGGTTTGCGCGAAGATGGTTTTCTTCATAGTAGGATGTTAGTCCCTCCAAGGCCTCAGAAAGCGTTTTCTCCACGGTGTTAAAAATCAGTACTTTGGGCAGTGACACATAAGTCATCAGCATATATAAAACGGCCTGTGACACTGTCTATAGATTGGTCATTCGTGTAGATGTTGTACAGCAGCGGTGCAAGCACATTGTGGAGTGATGTCTTTGGACTTACAAGCCATTCTGGATAAACAATACCAGTATTGCTCTCCCTGAAGCATTGAAACCGGCTGGCTTTGATCTAAAGACCCCCAAAAAAAAACTTGTCCAGTCTGCAAAAGGCTGTGTCATCTTTGCCTTTTTAAGAACCAGGAGGCTTTAAAGTCTTTGAAAGCCTCCCAGCTGATTCCAAAATACCAAGTTCACCTGTAAAGAAATTTGACCTCCTGATACAAAAACCACAAGAGCCTAACTTTGTGACCTCCCGAATCATCATCTCCTTGAAGGAATCCCTCAACAATCCAGATATCAGGCTTCTGCTATTTGAACCCATCCAAACTACAATCTAAGGGTGGAAAAGAACTTCTTTCTCCACTAGGCCTGCAATGATTGATTTCTTATGACAAGCCAAACACATGAACTATTAACTATTCTTTTAGTTTGATTCATGTGGAGGTGCACTATCTTCTTTAATTGATGTAGCACTGATGTAGACTTGGGATGAGTGTGTAATAAATAATCTTCTTTATCTTTAAACTCACAAAAATCTGCTGCTGGTTATTTAAACTGACTATATGCTAAAGGAGGCTTAGAAACACATGGGGGAGAATTTTTTCCTCATCAGGCAAGCGCGGCGAGCGGGCCCGGGAACGGCCAATTAACGGCCAGCCAGTGTGAAACGTGCAGTGATATTCTCAGTGCTGTCGGGGTGGGGATGGGTGGACGCGAGTGCTGAAGTGTGCACAAAAGCACAACACTGATTGTGAACAGTAAGGGAGGGGAATTCGAGGTTTCAGTTTCTCTCTCCTCCCCTAACGCAACAAACAGCACGGTTGTTCTCCCCAGAGTGCAGCCAATATTTATCCCACAATCAACATGAAAAAAAATCTAGTCATCAGCTCATTGCTCTTTGTGGGGCCTTGCTATGCTCAAACTACCTATTGCATTTCCTATGTTACAAGAGTGAATACACTCCAAAAGTACTTCACTGCTTGTGAAATGTTTTGGGAAGAAGTGAAATAAATGCAAGTTCTTTTGCACTTTGTTAGTTGAGACAGCAGTGAAGAGGAATTATGAAATATTAAAGTCCTTTTTACAAAGCTGAAACTCTGAGCTTTGAGGCAGAAATACTGGCAGCTATTTAAAAAAAAAAACAAAGATCAAGTAAACAAAAATTCTTGGTTGCAAATAAACAAAATTGAATAACATTGACAACTAAGGTTTATTGGAACCACCACTGGTCATGGTCTTGCAATATATCTGTAGAGAAAGGATCTTAATTGCATTTACATTGCAGATTTACTTTTGACAGCAACATGCAAAAAGTAAATATTCTAATTGTCAGTGCCATCAGAGGAACCGAAACAGCACCCTGGCGCTACCCTGCTCTGGAGCAAAGCTGTAAAATCCATTCAACAGCTAAAAAATAACAAAGCCTCTGCAGCAGATGGAAACCCTTCCCGAAATCCTGAGACATGGTAGAGATACAATCCTGGCATGGCTGAACAGCTCCGTATCCCTCATCTGGGAAAAGTGTATGCTGGAGATCTCAGGAACATTGTGACTGTGATTGGGAGTGCAGGAGTGGGCGCGGGCAGGCGAGCCTCTGATTGGCGATCCCAATCGGGGGCTTGTCCCCATTTTGTGTGGGTGGGCCAATTAAGGCCCGCCCAGCGAGACTTCCACGAGGAAGCACTATGTACTCCCTGTGCGGGCGGGGAGGTCGTTCCCTCAGCTGAAAGTGCCCTCTTTCACACATGTGCGCATAAGAGCACACTGATCACCCTGAGGCTAAGTGTTGCCCCAGGGAGATCGGCGCCAAACTTAAAAATGATAAAGGTGCAAGAACAAAATTTCCCTGGCATGTCCCCTCATGTGACACTGTCACGAGTTGGGACATGTCCATCACTTTAAATCGTACATTTATTATATTTTTAAAAACCCTCATGAAACCTCATCCCCCCTGCGGATGAGGTTTCATGCTTTTTCTGAAGCTTGCCAGGGCTCCCAGCCTGCCCACCAACCCTAAGGTTGGACGGGCTGGTCCATTAATTATGTCAATTACTTTTTAAATGGCTTCAATATGCTGTCGAAAGGTTGGGGGGTGCACAGCTGATTCAGCTGTGCCCCCACTAACCTGAAAATTGAAATGACGTGGGGTGACATTGGGAATTCTGCCCGGCATCATCCCGCATCATTTTATGCCCCCACTCGCCGACCTAAAGTTCCTGGCCACTGTATCTCACCTCTAGCAAATTACCCACAGGTGTGTGGGGATAATGGATAAAAAGAGCTGGGGAACTGTTCAACCTACACCACCTTCAATCCAAAACCAAAACCACTCCAACCTCAGACAATGAACTTCAGGAAGCAGATGGTGCTTTTGTGCGCACCCAGAAGCATCTTATACCTTCAAATTCCTGTCACATGATTCTCGCCCCCGCTCCAGCAAACACAAACAAGGCGAGTGATTGTCATTCCACCACTGTCCCTTGTGTGTGCAAAAGCAGGGTAGTAATAAAGCAAATCAAACGGTGGCTAGCCATGACAATCACCTGTAGGTAGCACATATCAACAGGTAGACATTTGGAATCATAGAACTATACAGCACAGAAAGAGATTTGGCACATTGTCCCAGTTTTTTTTTTACTTCTTTCAAAGGATGCGAGCCTCACTCATAAGACTAGCATTTCCTGCTCATCCTAAATTGCACATGAGAAGGCTCTTGTGGGGCACCTTCTAGAATCGCTGTAGTCCTCCTGGTGTAGGTATACCCACAGTACTGTTAGGAAGGGAATTCCAGGATATTGACCCAGCAACAGTGAAGGAACAGCAATACAGTTCCAAGTCAGGATGGTGAGTGGCTTGGAGGGGAACTTGTGGCTGGTGATGTTCCCATGCATCTCCTGCCCTTGTCTTTCTAGGTTGCAGAAATCACTGGCTGTCGAAGAAGCCTTGGCAGGTCGCTGCAGTGCATTTTTTAGATGGTACACACTGCTGTCACTGTGCAGCAGCAATGGGGGGAGTGAATGTTTAAGGTTTTGGATGGGGTGCCAATCAAGCAGGCTGCTTTGTCCTAGATGGTGTTAAGCTTTGAGTGTTGCTGGAGCTGCACTCATCTAAGCATGTGGAGAGCATTCCATCACACTTCTGACTTGTGCCTTGTAGATGGCCAACAGGTTTTGTGCAGTCAGAAGGTGAATTACATGCTGCAGAATTCCCAGCCTCTGACCTGCTCTTGTAGCCACAGTATTTATATGGCTTGTCCAATTATGTTTCTGGTCAAAGGTAACCCTCAGGATGTTGATTCAACAATGGTAATGCTATTCAATGTCATGGGGAGATGGTTAGACTTTCTCATCAAGAGGGTCATTGGCTAGCATTTGTGTGGTGCAAATATCACTTACCACCTATCAACTCAAGCATGAAATTTGTCCATGCCTTGCTACATGTGAACATGATCCGTTTCAGTATCTGACAAATTGTGAATTGTATTGAACACTGCAAAATTAGTTAAAGGGATTCTCAGCTGCTACTTGAAAGCTGGATGGTGCTTTTTGGAGATTTTTTTCATGTTTTCCACTTTATCAGATCTGAAGTCTTATGTAGTTGCTGCTTCAAATCAAGTTAACCACACCACAATGTTGCTCCTTTCTAATTGTGTCACTAAAGACTCCTCTTAATTGAGATACAGCCATTATCTGTTGGTTATTGGCTGCACTGACTGATTTCCAGTCTTTGAATGGGTGAATTATCTACGGGGTGCATGTTTTGCAGTGGCAGCCCTCAACTGTATTACAATGAGGAGTGACCACTGATCGTACTCCATGACAACTCCTCTGGGCAGGCACCACATAACCACCACTAAGTGCCTTCCCATTTACTACAGGCACAAAAACATTGCACTCAATGAGCAGAATTTAATGTCCCCGCTTGGGAGATGGCTTGGGGGGTGTGGGGGGAGGAGGACTGTCGAATCAGGCAAAAGATGCTGAGTGGAGAGCCCATCACTCCCCATGTAAGTCAGAGGCAGAGACGGTTGAGGTCAGCTGGAGGCCTATTAAGGCCCTTACACGAACAATTAAAGGCCAGTCATGGGTATTTTTCTCTCGCTGTTGATATTCCGATTGCGGGCTCATGGTGGTAGGGGTGGATGGAGGAGGCACTCCTCTTCAGACACCCAGTGCCCCATGGAGGGCCCTGCTGCTGACCCTCTGCCTGACTAGCCCCACTGAGGCTGCCCATTTACCTGTGCTCCTCTTCCTGGGCCTCCTGCAGTACCAGCAGTGACCACTGTTGCCAGGACTGAACTGCTGGCTATCTAATTGACCGAAAGCTCTTGGAGACAGGATCCTCATCCAGAAGAGCCTGGGAACCCAATGGCAGGCAGAGACATGCCTGCTTGGGATTTAATTCTATAGGAGATCTCAAAAATGGTCACAGCAGATTTGTCACTGGCTCTCCAGCTGGTGGACAGGACCAATGCCATGGCCATTAAATTCAACCCAATGTTTTAATGTCCCATCCAATGAAGAGAACACAATTATTATTATTAAAATAGAAGTGCCAACTGTTAGCAAAACCACTTACACCCCTTTTACACTGGCAAAATAGTCCCAGTGGAAAAGCAGTAAGAGGCCATCTCCAAATACTGTTCTCCCCTGTTGCTATTCAAATGGAGACTGCAACGTTGTGCATACCATAATTTAAAAGTGAAGGCATCCAGTTCCTTACTTTTAAGTCTGAAGTAGAAACCTGGCAGGAATAAGGAGGTTCAGAAAATCCTGGATCACCAATGCAATTGGGTCACTCAGATTGAATCAGTTATATGTTGAAAAGATTGCTTTTACTTGGTGGAAGTACAATTCACTGTAGGGGGCAGTACATCAATGTAAAACCACTTGTACAAGCTGAGTTCTGGTGAGAGATCATGTACAGCAGACAGATAAACTGAAACAAATGCGGCTCCTTTAACAAAAATGTGGCAGGTCCTCTGACAAAATAGGCTACTAATTACTATTAGTGACTTAAGTAGCCCTATAGTTCACACATTTTCCTACTATTTTCCTACTATTTTAAAGGAAGTATAAAACTATATAAAATAAAACAGCAGAGAAATCCAATTGAGCCAAGCTAAATGTTCAACTATTCATATTAACACAGTCATTTCTAGCCTCAATATCCTGCAGGATGTTGGCTTATACAATCAACAGATTTCTTTTTTTTTGGATTTTCTAACATTTTCCACAGGTTCTTCAAATACATTAATGCTACCTTTGCCATGTGATGTTTCCACTGTCCAAGTGCAATTCAGAGAATTCCGATAAAAATCAGGAAACCCAGGAGATAGGATGGTTCCACTTGATCCATGGATGTAACCACCACACAAAGCTAAAAATAAAGAAAGTTGAGTTCACAGTATTTGATAATTACTAACCTAAAAGGTTTATAAATGCTCTGCACTGGTGACAATGTTAATTTAAAGGATACAACTTTACTGCATTTACTCAATGTGCCTCAATGTGTCAATTCAAAATTTAATCAAAACTTTGTTTATGTGCAAACTAACATTTCCTGTGAAAAAGGCATCCCCATTAAAACTTATTGTAGATTGAATTTTATTTTTTGCCATTTTGGGCATAGAGTAAATCACAGAGTAATTAAACCCAAATTATGCATTCAGCAACATACATTTTACAAAATCTTTATATTTTTGACACCACGAGCATATCAGCACCCATTCTTTTTTGCTAAATCCTTAGGTACTTTTTTTATCCTTTCAGGGGATGTGGATATTGCTGGCAAGGCCAACATTTGTTAGCTATCCTTCATTGCACTTTAACGGAGTGGCTTGCTAGGCCATTTCAGAGGGCAGTTAAGAGTCATCCGCATTAATGTGGGTCTGGAGTCACATTTAGGCCAGACCAAGTGAGGATGGCGGATTTCCTTCCCTTAATGAACCAGATGAGTTTTTACTACAATTGATGATAGTTGTTTGGTCAACATCACTAGCTTTATACTCCAGATTTATTAATTGAATTAAAATTCCAACAGCTGACATGGTGGGATTTGAAACCATGCCCCAGACCATTATAGCCTTGGCCTCAGGTTTACTAGTCCAGTGAGATTACCATTACACCATCATCTCCCTGAAAGGTGGCCTTCAAGAAGTGTTCAATTTTCTGTGGTAAAACTACTAAAAAGACTCAGCACCCTCATTGATGAGCAATTTAGGGAGAGCTAATGTATGTGAATAGAACCAAATTTCAAGATAAAAATTTTACCACAATACAAAATCAACATTAAAAAATAAATCCCTACCCACCATAGCAACTGTTTCACGAAGAGCAGAAAGGAATACGATGCACTTCCATGCCCCTGCTATTGGCAGAGCCATGAACAACTGTACAGAGCTGTGCTACAGAGCTGTGGAAAGTGTCCTCTGTCAAAGCTCATCATTTGGTAAGTTCACATTTCTGCTCCACAATACGGAGATTTGTGAACTCACACGCGACATAGTTGCACCTATGCATCTTATCACTCCGCAATATGTAGTCTTAGATCAGCAATACACAAAGAATTGTTAAAAATTACCATAATTCAAGATTCTTAACAGCCATATCACACTTATTCTCTCCTTTGCTCCCAGCCCCAAACCACTAAACTGCCACATCAAGTGGGTGGAGGGAGAGGGAGGGAGAGAACAGTCCTATATATAAGTAATTGTATCCCTGTCATCAACATCACTGCTTAGTCAGCTTTGCAGGTGATGAATTTAAGTGGAAAGGATCCTCCCTCTTCTGTTCATTTTCCTTCCCTCTTCCCTTGCACCCAGCTAAGAATGGCAATGGCAAATATGGTCTTTCATGGAAGCGCTCTCTGAGATTTTGATCACTCCAGCAACATATCTATGAAAATGCGAGATATACCTTCACAGCTGGGCAAAGCACGACTCCATTGATAATTGGGTTCACAGACAAGAGCTTCATCATCACTTAAGGTGTATCCTGGATCACAACTGAAGGTCACGGAAGATCCGATGTATAAGAGATTTCCATTGCGCTGACCATTCACAGGGATTCCAGGATCCAAGCAAGAATCAGATTGTAGTTTTACAGCTGAAAATGTAATCAATGAACCAGAATTAAAAACAGTTTACTGATAAGCCATCACTGTCTAATTAATTTGAAATTATCTGGAATGAACCAGATTGTCATTAACAGGACACAAAGCTAATTGTAAGCAAAATGCCAACATTTCTTTATGGTCTAAGTTGATGGACAACGATGCCAAAGCAAGGTCTTGCTAAATCTGAAGAATGTTATTCAGACCTATTTGCTGAAGAAAGATTCTGCTTGAAAGTAATTCAGTGCCAACAGAATATTACCAGAAATTAATGCTTTAGATTTTGTGTTTTTGAACAGGTTAATATCATCAGTTTGCAGAAAGTCTTTTGTTCTATTAACGCTTGTGATGAAAATTACAATCTTGACCCATTATGTTTGCAATAAAAATGTTTGATGTACCCAAAATGAAAATAGGCACTGTTACGGTCTTTGAAACAGATACCGTCAATCTGGCTGTTGATTTGGTTCACATAACAAGATGGCATTGAGTGTGAACACATTCAAAGAATAGGAGGCAGCACTGAAATAATCAAAATAAATGCGACATCAACATTCAACAGTGAGGGCTTTTTGTTACAGAATTTTAAACTATTCATGACTGTCTTTCAGAATTTTGTAAGATCATATTTAATTATAGAATAATATTAGGAGAGATGACATTATTGTTCTATATCAAAATGGTACTGTATCTTTGAAATGCAGTTCTGACAAAGAAAACTGATGCGTAAATCAGAGATTTCATTATACCATGATATCTGTAAAGCTGTAGGGGAATAGGCCACTAATTCACCTGTGAGTTGGAAAGAAGACAAAGAGGTTCTGCTATCCTGGAGTTTGTTCCATGAACTTGTGCATTGAAGAAGTATATAAGATATCGGTGCACCAAGGTCCTCATTATAAAAGAGGAGGAATTTCAAAAGCTGAAAACAAATCCCTTTCACACCTTCCTCCAGATAGTATCCTTTTGCCATTGCCTATTTCATCTGCTTAATTTTATTGTTTAATTAAATAGTGTTGTCCATTTTAAAACTTACAATTTTAGTATTCAAAGGTGAACAGAATGATTTGGCCAGCGGCACTATGATGTTATAAGATTACAAAATCTGGCACTGCACATCAATTTTGTTTTTGCAAGGCAGTTCACCTGACGTCAAGTATCAAGGGTGAGAGCTGCAGAGAGAACATGTCAGGTAAGTTTCTGTGTGTCTCATGGAGCTGGAAAGACTGACAGGCAATGAGCAGGGCAGCTCACTGGAATCACAGAATCATAGAATGCTTGCAGCATGGAAGGAGGCCATTCAGCCTGTTGTGTCCCTGCCAGGACTCTGCAAGAGCAACTCTGCTCGTCCCACTCCTCCAGTCCATTCGCATTACCCAACAATTCTTTTTCTTCAAGTGCTTATCCAATTCCCTTTTGAAAGCACCAATTGAATTTGCTTCCACCACACTCTCAAGCAGTGCCTTCCAGATCTAATCACTCACTGCATAAAAGAAAATTGCCTCATGTCAACCTTGTATTTTTTTTTGCCATTTATCTTAAATTGGTGTCCTCTGGTTCTCATCCCTACCAACAATGGGAAAAAATCTCCCTATCTACTCTGCTCAGATCCATCATGATTTGTAATACCTTTGTCAAATGTCCTCTCAATCTTCTTTACTCTAAAGGAGGACAACCCAGCTTCTCCAATCTATCCATTTAACATCCTGAAACATTATTGTAAATATTTTCTACAATCTCTCTAAAACATTCACATGGTAGGGAAAGGGTTAACAGGCCAGCTACAAGTTAAGGGCACATCACATCACGTCACATCAACAATTTCCAGTTCCCTGGCCCCAACCGCTTCCTTTTCACCATGGACGCCCAATCCCTCTACACCTCCATCCCCCACCAGGATGGTCTGAGGGCCCTTAGCTTCTTCCTCGAACAGATGCCCGAACGATCCCCATCCACCACTACTCTCCTCCGTCTGGCTGAACTTGTTCTCACACTGAACAATTTCTCCTTTAACTCCTCTCACTTCCTCCAAGTAAAAGGTGTGGCTATGGGTACCCGCATGGGCCCCAGCTATGCCTGTCTCTTTATGGGGTATGTGGAACATTCCTTGTTCCAGTCCTACTCCAGCCTCCTTCCACAAATCTTTCTCCGGTACATCGATGATTACTTCGGTGCTGCTTCATGCTCTCGTCGGGACTTGGAAAAATTTATTAATTTTGCTTCCAATCTCCACCCCTCCATCATTTTCACATGGTCCATCTCTGACACTTCCCTTCCCTCCTTGACCTCTCTGTCTCAATCTCTGGTGATAGACTGTCCACCAATATTCATTACAAGCCTACCGAATCCCACAGCTACCTCGACTGCAGGTCCTCACACCCCGCTTCCTATAAGGACTCCATCCCATTCTCTCAGTTCCTTCGCCTCCATTGCATCTGTTCTGATGATGCTACCTTCAAAAACAGTTCCTCTGACATGTCCTCCTTCTTCCTTAACCGAAGTTTTCCACCCACAATCGTTGACAGGGCCCTCAACCGTGTCCGGCCCATCTCCCATGCATCCGCCCTCACGCCTTCTCCTCCCTCCCAGAAACATGATAGGTTCCCCCTTGTCCTCACTTATCACCCCACCAGCCTCCGCATTCAAAGGATCATCCTCCGCCATTTCTGCCAACTCCAGCATGATGCCACCACCAAACACATCTTCCCTTCACCCTCCCTGGTGGCATTCCATAGGGATCATTCTCTCCGGGACACCCTGGTCCACTCCTCCATCACCCCCTACTCCTCAACCCCCACCTATGGCACCTCCCCATGCCCACGCAAAAGGTGCAACACCTGCCCCTTCACTTCCTCTCTCCTCACCGTCCAAGGGCCCAATCACTCCTTTCAAGTGAAGTAGCATTTCACTTGCATTTCCCTCAACTTAGTCTACTGCATTCTTTGCTCCCAATGCGGTCTCCTCTACATTGGAGAGACCAAACGTAAACTGGGTGACCGCTTTGTAGAACACCTGCGGTCAGTCCACAAGAATGACCCAAACCTCCCTGTCGCTTGCCATTTTAACACTCCGCCCTGCTCTCTTGCCCATATGTCTGTCCTTGACTTGCTGCATTGTTCCAGTGAAGCCCAACGCAAACTGGAGGAACAGCACCTCATCTTCCGACTAGGCACTTTACAGCCTTCTGGACTGAATATTGAATTCAACAACTTTAGATCTTGAACTCCCTCCTTCATCCCCACCCCCTTTCCGTATCTTCCCCCTTCATTTTGTTTTTTCCAATAATTTATATAGATTTTTCTTTTCCCACTTATTTCCATTATTTTTAAATCTTTTATGCCCTGCTAGTCTTTCCACCCCACCCCAACTATAGCTGTATCTTGAATGCCCTACCATCCATTCTTAATTAGCACATTCGTTTAGATAATATCACCACCTTCAACACCTCTGTGTTCTTCTGTTCTTTTGTCTGTGACATTTTGATTATCTGCTCCTATCACTGCTTGCTTGTCCCTACAATCACACCACCCCCCCCCCCAACTTCTCTCCCCCAACTGCAACCCCCCCCCCCCACACCTTAAATCAGCTTATATTTCAACTCTCTCCCAATATTCACTCAGTTCTGTTGAAGGGTCATGAGGACTCGAAACATCAATTCTTTTCTTCTCCGCCGATGCTGCCAGACCTGCTGAGTTTTTCCAGGTAATTCTGTTTTTGTTTTGAATTTCCAGCACCTACAGTTTTTTATTTTTATTCTTTAAGTTAAGGGCAATGTTTGTTATGTGGAAACCAATTAGGCGCGATACTTGTTAATTACATCAACACATGTTAATTGCAGTGATATACTGCTGAATTGAATAGGACAATTAACATTGAAATAGAACAGTAAATCACAGTAAACTGATAGAAGACAGATAGGTAATCACAACAAAGTCCTTAAGTGTTTAATCCAATGGAAGACAACTTGAGAATACATTAAATAACCAACTGCCACACATGCACCCAACTAACCAATCTGCATCTCGAAGGAGATTGTGCATGAGCTCTTTCAAAAGCTGCATTCTGTATATAAACCCCTGAGAAAGTCCCATTCAAGAGGGCTTTAGGAGGAGGACAGACAATACTTATTGATGGAGAGTGCCAGAAGAAAGAAGACACAACATGTTTCAATGGGAAGAGCTCCTGGTGGACCAAACAGGAAGATCTCAGCCTAAGATCATTCTTAGGTGATGAACAATGATCTCAGATTAACCACTTGAGGGGTAACTGTATGATTTGATTGAAGCTGTTTTGTTTAAAATTCTCAATAAAGGTGTTGGATTTAGTATGAGGTTGTGTCAATCATAATTTGTGGTCTCCAAAACTAAGCAAGAGGTAAAATCTCCTAGTGCCCAGAATTGGATAGAATACTACTGTTGAGGGCAAACCTGTGTTTTGCAAAGGTTCATAACTTCCTTGCTTTTGTACTCTAAGCCTCTATTCATAAAGCCTAGGATCCCATATGCCTTTGTAAATATTTTGTTAACCTTCCCTGCCACCTTCAATGATTTGTGCACATATACTCCCAGGTCTCTCTCTCTTCTTGGATCCCCTTTAGAATTGTACCATCTAATTATATCGTTTCCCCTCATTCTCCCTACCAAAATGTATCATTTCACACTTTTCTGCATTAAGTTTATTCTGCCACATGTCTGCTCATTCCACCAGCCTGTCTACGCCCTCTTGAAGTGTATTACTTTCCTCATTACAGTTCACAATACTTCCATCTTTTCAGGGCATTGGAGATGTACAATTGTGCCCTTACCAGTGTTGTCCAAATTCTCAGCTCAAATAACAAAAAGTAATTACTCATAGATATCATTATATTCAAAAATCTAAAGTCTTTTTTTGCCCAGTCAGTCTTGTAGTTAATTGTACTGTGCAAGACATATGTTTCAGAGAGGATGTATTTAATGCCTTTTGTGCTGAGTTTATTTGTATTGTACCATTGGTAACTTGGGTGTCTCGTACAACTTAAGCTTATTATCCCAATTCTCAATTAGTGCAACTTCCAATGCACAGGGTATACAATTTCTTCTGGAAACTGCCTCTGTGTGCTAAGTACAAGTTAAAAATCTTGGGAAGGCTAAACCTTAACTGTATCATAAACATGGCAAAACAGGTAACTGGATTTCATCAGTTTTTAAATTACCTAACCTGCATGCAAATGGATTTAACAAGGATTACAGCAATCAGTCCTCACAAGCAGGCAATTCTGACAGAGGAAGATCTTAACATTTTCTATGTATTCAAGAGGGAGAAACAGATATATTGTGGTGTAGTCACCGAAGGATGGCTATTCATGAAAATTAAAGTAAGTTGGCAGGGGTGTGGGAGCCAGGAGATAATATTAGGTGCAAAGAACATTGGGAGAGACAAACAGTACTAGAGTAAGAAATAGAAAGGAAACTGATAGGTTCAGTGTAAGAGGGAAAGTAATAAAGTCTAAACTGGCATTACTGTGCTTGTATTGTGAATGTGCTGAGTTTGGTAAATAATATCGGTGAAGTGCAGACACAGATAGCCACATGGAAATATGATGCTGTGGCAATAACAGAGATCTGGCTCACAGAAGGGCAGTGCTGGGTGTTAAATACTCCTGGATACAAGGTGTTCAAGAAAGATAGGAAAGCAAATAAAGGAGGGGTGCTAGCATTGATTAAGGAGAACATTGCAGTACTGGAGAGAGAGAGAGAGAGAGAGAGGGAGAGAGGATGTCCCAGAGGGTCAAGGATAGTTTCTATTTGGCTAGAGCTGAGGAACAAAAACAATGCAATTACATTGCTCAGTTAGTCTAAAGACTACCAAATAATGGGAAAGATGTAAAGGAACAAATTTACAAGGAAATTACAGAGAAGTATAAGAATGTTTTATTCATTTACAGGTTGTGGGCGATGCTGGCTAGGCCAGCATTTATTGCCCATCCCTAACTGCCCTTGAGGTGGTGGTGGTGAGCTGCCTTCTTGAACCACTGCAGCCCCTGTGGTGCAGGTGCACTGACAATGCTGTTAGGGAGGGGATTCCAGGATTTTGATCCAGCAACAGTGAAAGAATGGTGATATATTTCCAAGTCAAGATGGTGAGTGGCTTGGAGGGTAACTTCCAGGTGGTGATGTTCCCATGTATATGATGCCCTTGTCCTTCTAGATAGTAGCAGTCATGGACTTGGAAGGTGCTGCCTACGGAGCTTTGGTGAGTTTCTGCAGTGGACCTTGTAAATGGTACACACTGCTGCCACTGTTCGTCAGTGCAGGAGAGAGTGAATGTTTGTGGAAGAGGTGCCAATCAAGGGGGTTGTTTTGCCCTGGATGGTGTCAAGCTTTTTGAGCGTTGTTGGAGCTACACTTATCCAGGCAACTGGAGAGTATTTTATCACACTCCTGACTTGTGCCTTGTAGATGGTGGACTGGTTTTGGGGAATCAGGGGGTGAGATACTCAGCGCAGGTTTCCTTGCCTCTGACCTGCTCTTGTGGCTAATGTATTTATATGGCTGGTCCAGTTCAGTTTCTGGTCACTGATAACCCCCAGGATGTTGATAGAGTAGTTATAATGAGCGACTTTAATTATTCAAATATAGACTGGGATCGTGGTAGTGTAAAGGGCAGAGTGGGGCAATAGTTCCTAGAGTATGTTCAGAAGAACTTTCCACACCAGTATGTTTTCAGTCCAATGAGAAAGTAGATATTGCTGGACCTGATCCTTGGGAATGAGGTGGACCAAGTGAATCAAAAGTCAGTAGGAGAGCATTTATTGGACAGTGATCATTGTAACAGAAGGTTTAGGATGGCAATGTAAAAGAACAAGGACAGCTGCTCTTCCTGATATACATTAATGACCTAGGCCTTGCTGTACAGGGCACAATTTCAAAATTTGCAAATGAATCAAAACTTGGAAGTATTTTGAACCAAGAGGAAGATAGTGAAAAACTTCAAAAGGACATAGTCAGGTTGGAGGAAAGGGCAGCCAATGGCAGATGAAATTTATTGCAGAGAAGTATAATATGATTCATTTTGGTAGGAAGAATGCAGAGAGACAATATTAAATAAAGGTACAACCCTAAAGGGGTTGCAGGATCAGAGAGACTTGGGTGTATTTGTGCATAAACCATTGAAGTAATGATTAAATGATTAAATCATAAATCTGCTCAGGTTGAGAGTGGAGTTAATAAAGCTTATGGTATCCTGAGTTTCATCAAGAGCAGCACAGAGTACAAAAGCAAGGAGGTTATGTTAGACCTGAATAAAATCCTGGTTTGGCCTCAACTGGAGTATTGCACCTAGTCTAGGTACCATGCTTTATGAAGAATGCGAAGGCATTAAAGAGGGCGGAGAAAAGACCCATAAGAATGGTTCCAGTGATCAAGAGCTTCAGTTACATAAAGATTGGAGAAGTTGGGACTATTCTCCTTGGAGAAGAGAAGGTTGAGAACAAATTTGATAGAAGTATTTAAAATCATGATGGGTCTGGACAGGGTAGATATGGAGAAACTGTTTCCATTGGTGGATGGATTGAGAACCAGAGGGCACAGATTTAAGGTAACTGGCAAAAGAAGCAATGGCAAACTGAGGGTAAACTTTTTCACACAGTGAGTGGTTAGGATCTGGAATGCATTGCCTGAGTGTGGTGGAGGCAAAGACAATTGAGGCTTTCAAAAGGGAATTGGATCGTCACCTGCAAGGGAAACATTTCCAGGGCTATGGGAAAAAGGTAGGGGACAGCTGCAAGAGTTGAATTGTTCCTTCAGAGGGCCAACACACACATGACAGGCTGAATGGCCTCCTTCTGTCTGTGCTGTAACCAATGCATGATTTTATTCTATGTTCAAGACATAACAATGTTCCCATGGGTAAAACGCAGAGCATTGATCAATCATTGATGTTGTAGGCTGTTTGGCTGTAATCAATCCACCATCCAGGATTTGCAGCTGTGTATCGAAATTCTAAGTGACTTACTTTCAAACCGAATTTGGAATCCAACATCCGAGTGGCTTTTGTCAGTAGAGAACAGAAGGTAAAGATAGTTGCTGGTGCTGATCAGGAACTGAGGTACTTGAGTACCATGGTAGAGGCCTATCAGAGGTGAGGAATAGGATCTCCCATCTCGGACTTCCAAGGTGTCATAGTTTACCTCAGTTTTAAATCTGAAAAGAGAAATAATAGTTATTATCAGAATATAAAATACAAATTTTCAGTGATGAACGCGGTACACGCAGGGCGGAATCATTCGGTCCTTTTGGCAGTGGGCATCATGGAAGGCACGAGTGGACAATTTGGCAAGAGAGCCAAAAAGTGGATTTACACCATCGTGAAACCAGTTTGCAATCATCGGTTCCATATGCAAATGGCGGGCCGCGTTTCCCACCACCGCACATTGGGAACTTAATTTCAATACTTTAGCATCTCATTATAAGCCCTGCTCACCAAAATCATCTGGTGGATCATCTTGGCACCACGCCAACGAGTTTCACAACTGTTCATAAGCAACGAGCACCTGGCGAGCTGCATTTCGTTTGGAACTTCAAGGCTTGTCTGCCTACCTTGCTTCGGGTAGCATTCGCTCCACTCCAGAGGTCCCCAGCATCACAGATGCCAGTGTTCAGCTAATTCGATCCACTTCACATGATATCAAACAATGACTGAAGGCAATGGATACTGCCAAGGCTGTGGGGCCTGACAATATTCCAGTACTAAAGACTTGTGCTCCATAACTAGTCGCACCCCTGGCCAATTACAACACTGGCATGGTGGAAAATTTCCCAGGTGTGTCCTGTATACAAAAGGGCAAATCCAACCCAGCCAATTACCGCCCCATCAGGGTCCTCTCCATCATCAGTAAAGTAATGGAAGGGGTCATGAATAGTGCTATCAAGTGGCGTTTGCTTAGCAATAACCTGCTCATTGATGCTCAGTTTGGGTTTCCCAGCGTCACTCAGCTTTTGACCTCATTTACAGCCTTAGGTTCAAAAATGGACAAAAGAGCAGAACTCCAGAGGTGAGGTGAGAGTGACTGCCCTTGACATCAAGGCAGCATTTGACCAAGTGTGGCATCAAGGAGCCCTAGCAAAACTATAGTCAATGGGAATCAGGGGGCAAAGTCTCCACTGGTTGGAGTCATACCTAGCACAAAGGAAGATGTTTGTGGTTGTTGGAGGTCAGTTAGAACGCAACAGGTGATGTGTGCCAGGCGGACCAAATCCATGAGGGAAACTTAGTCGCGCTGTCACAATAGTTTTGCAATTTGTATTTATTTTGAAATGCGTGCAATAAATTCCTTGGTCCTAGGCCCAACCATCGTCAGTTGCTTCGTCAATGACCTTCCTTCCATCATAAGGTCAGAAGTGTGGGTGTTCACTGATGATTGCACAAAGTTGCGCCCCATTCATAACTCCATAGATACTGAAGCAGTCCACGTCCAAATGTAGTAAAACCTAGCAATATCTAGGCTTGGGCTGACAAGGGGTAAATAACATTTGCACCACACAAGTGCTGGGAAAAAACCATCTCCAATAAGAGAGAATCTAACCATCACTCCTTGACATTCAATGGCATTACCATTGCGGAATTCCCTACAATCAATATCCTGAGGGTTACCGTTGACCAGAAACTGAACTGGACTAGCCATATAAATACTGTGGCTACAAGAAAGGTCAGAGGCAAGGAATCCTGCAGCGACTAACTCACCTCCTGACTCCCCAAAGCCTGTCCACCATCTACAAGACACAAGTCAGAAGTGTGATGGAATACACTCCAGTTGCCGGGATGAATGCAGCTCCAACCACATTGAAGCAGCTTGACACCATCCAGGACAAAAGAAGCCCGCTTGATTAGCACCCCATCCACAAACATTTACTCCCCCCATCACTGATGAACAGTAGCAGCAGTGTGTACCATCTACAAGATCCACTGCAGAAACTCACCGAGGCTCCTAAGGCAGCACCTTCCAAACCCACGGCCACTACCATCTAGAAGGACAAAGGCAGCCAATACATGGGAACACCACCACCTGGAATTTACCCTCCAAGCCACTCACCATCCTGACTTGGAAATATATCGCTGTTGCTTCATTGTCACTGGGCCAAGATCCTGGAAAATCCTCCACTACAGCACTGTGGGTGTGCCTACACCATATGGATTGCAGCGGTTCAAAAAGGCTGCTCACCACCACCTCCTCAAGGGCAATTAGGATGGGCAAAAATGCTGGCATAGCCAGCGACACCCAAATCCCATAAATGAATTTTTAAAAAATCTGCGCCGGCATCACATCATTTTTAGGGGGGCTCACGTTCAATTCTCTACCTACCAGACCAGCCATAAGGCGGGGGTATATTTTCAACAGCCACAGGGCTAGGGTTTGCTTGGGGAGGGGGAGAAGTGGCCTCGGACAAGGAAAGAGGGTGCAGAGTGAGGGCTGTACTGGGGAAGGGGGTATATCCTAGGGAATGTGTAGGAGCACATGTTGATCTGTGCAAGCGGCCTCAAGATGATTAGGGCTGAGACAGCTGTTTCCAGAGGAGATGAAGCCAGATGGAGATGTGAGGGTGTATGTGAGAGAGAGTGAGCGGTGATGTCCCTTGATCTGGCAGTGAGTGAGATGCTAGTGAATGTGTGATGGGCTTGTGAGTGTGAGAGTTGACAGTAATGAGATGGTTAACTTACCCTGGTGCCACAGATGAGATCATTCATCTTTTTTCTGCACTGGATGGCCGACCTCTTGTGTGTAGCATTTTGCACTGATCACCTCTGCCACCGCCCCACAAGACGAAGAGGTGAGACTGATGGGCCTCTTGTGGCCAGAGCAGGGGTAGAGGATATTGCAGTGGGCCTCCATGGCATCCCGTGGAAGCATCACTGAACCAGGGGGCTGCACTTTTCCTGGCTTTTGGGACCATATGTCCACCGAAGTAGCCTTGGGTTGCAAGCATTGAGAAGTGTGCACACGGCTGCAGTTTAAATATGATGCCCACATGAGGAAACAGTGAGGTAACGGCAAATAGGAGGCTGCCCGCCAGCGTGGAGGCACATTTCCTTTGCCTGCATAATTAATGAGGTGGGAAGAGGACAATACGGAGGGAAACCCACCTTTGCGGCCAGTGGGTAAAATCTCTTCTTTCACGCCCAATACCGCACTTAGTGCAAATCCCGGATGATTCCACCCATAGTGTCCCACTTGTTTGTATCTTCCAATAACTACTTACATACTTTTTGAACTATGCACTATTTACACATTTTTCTACAAAGAATAAGTATGTAAAAAAAAACTATGATTTTAAGGATATTTCATGAATGTATGAAGTTATGTTTGCCCACGCCCAAACAACTACACATGGAGGGATGCACATGCACATATCATTTGATTGTGAGTTTCTACCTCTTGTTTCTTCATGCCTTTCATTAAGACCTTTAGGTTGCCTTAGGCCCTTCAAAAAACGTGATGCAATCTTTAGCCTTTCCTTGGCCGAGATTGCAGACAGACAAACCAACCTGAGGAGGTATGATCAGAAACCATATGCAAGCCAACTGCTGCTGCAATCTGAGCTCCTAACAATCCTTCACAGTTGTGCTAGTGCAAAGCACTGACATGTCCCTCAAAGCTAATTTTGTTGTTGAAACAGTACACATTATGAAGCAAAAATTCCATACTATCCAACCAGCAGCAGGTACAAATGAGCGCAGCATCATTTGCCTTGTACATACAGTGAGTTCATGGCCAAACAAATTATGGTCTTACAACTTCAATTTTACCCTTACTGAGTACACTACAACAGCAAGAAACATAAAATGTTTTACCTCATGAAATCAGTGCAAGGAGCATTATGATCAGGGATGTCTATCTTTTCACAATATTTGACATGATGAGGTGAAGCAGGCTCTCAATTGACCACAAGTTAACAGTATGTGCAACTTTTCCTGTCATCTGCTGGTGGGTAATTAACTTTCCCATGTAATGAGAATTATATGGCACTATATAACACGTACAGCATATATAATTTAATGGCACGTTTATGTGACGTTCATTATCATTTAGATGGAGTGAGATGAAGGTGTTTTTTGTTGTTTTAAATTCTAGTGAACTGTTGGTTGTAAGAGTAGAATAGGAGATGGGAAATTTGCGTAATTTATCAGATTAAAAATTGCTACTTTTAAAAGAAATATCTTCTTTCTGTTGATTTAGGAAGTATTGGGCAATAAGTTTTGTAAAATCTATATATTTTCCAATTTTGGTGGCTGATAATATGTAGCGGAGAGTTGAAGACTTGCATTTAAAATTACACACAGAACAGTAATCCAGTAAAATGTCCAGAAATGGCAGCAAATGGTAACAAAATACATTGAAAAGAGTGGGGCGTTCATGATACAGAAAGGTAGATATCTGTTGCAAGCCTGAAAAAGGAATAATAGGTTTGAGAGGCAGCAAAGATAAACAGTCAGTGAAGAAAATGGAGAGGGCACAAGGATTTCCATCAACAAAATACAGAGGAATAGAATAGAAACGTAGAAACTACAAGCAGGAGTAGTCCATTCAGCCCTTCAAGCCTGCTGTGCCATTCATTATGATCACGGCTGATCGTCAAACTCAATAGCCTGCTCCCGCTTTCTCCCCATACCCTTTGATCCTTTTCACCCCAAGAGCTTTTTCTAACTCCTTCTTGAAAACATACAATGTTTTGGTCTCAATTACTTTCTGTAGTAACGAATTCCACAGGCTCACCACTCTCTGGGTGAAGAAATTTCTCCTCATCTCAGCCTTAAATGGTCTATCCCATATCCTTAGACTGTGACCCCTGGTTCTGGACTCCCCCACCATCGGGAACATCCTTCCTGCATCGACCTGTCTCGTCCTGTTAGAATTTTATAGGTTACCATGAGATTCCCCCTCATTCTTCTGAACCCCAGTGAATATAACCCTAGTCGACTCAATCTCTCCTCATATGTTAGTCCCACCATACCAGGAATCAGTCGGGTAAACCTTCGCTGCACTCCCTCTATAACAAGTACATCCTTCCTCAGATAAGGCGACCAAAACTGCACACAATATTCCAGGTATGGTCTCACCAAGGCCCTGTACAATTGCAGCAAGACATCCCTGTTCCTATTCTCAAATCCTCTGGCTATGAAGGCCAACATACCATTTGCCTTCTTTACCGCCTACTGCACCTGCATGCTTACCTTCAGCGACTGGTGTACAAGGACACCCAGGTCTCATTGCACATTCCCCTCTCTCAATTTATAACCATTCAGATAATAATCTGCCTTCCTATTTTTACTACCAAAGTGGATAACCTCACAATTATCCACATTATACTGCATCTGCCATGCATTTGCCAACTCACTCAGCTTGTCCAAATCACACTGAAGCATTTCTGCAACCTCCTCACAGCTCACCCTCCCACCCAGATTTGTGTAATCTGCAAATTTGGAGATATTACATTTAATTCCCTCATCTAAATCATTAATATATATTGTGAATAACTGGGGTCACAGCACTGATCTCTGCGGTACCCCACTAATCACTGCCTGCCATTCGGAAAAAGACCCATTTATTCCTATTCTTTGTTTCCTGTTTGCCAACCAGTTTTCTATCCATCTCAATACACTATCTCTCAATCCCATGCGCTTTAATTTTATATGCCAATCTCTCATGTGGGACTTTGTCAAAAGCTTTCTGAATGTCCAAATAAACCACATCCACTGGCTCCCCCTTATCAATTCTATTAGTTACATCCTCTGATTGCTTCAAAATTCAAATTTTAAATACTCATATTAGGATGAGTATTCTTCTTCTCCTTCACCTTGGTACGCAAAGAAATTGGATGCAATCCATGAGGTCTCCCACATTCTTTCATCTATTCCTCCTCCATCTCTTATACATACATGTGCCTCGAAAAAAACAGTTGAATAAACTCGACCTGAACAAAGGTTTTGAAATTTGTCCTCTAGCTTTTCTTGACTTAATTTTGAGAAACAAATGAGAAAACAAAACTTTTAGAGGTTAAAAGAAAAATATTCAAGCAGTTAAACTGATGAAAAAGTACTGATGCATCTTTGGAAAATGGATATGCTACAAATCCTCAGACTACACAATCTGTATTTAGCTAGCAGAGCCACATCTCTGGGCAGGAATATAAATTCCAAGCCCAGCTATTTGGAAGAGCTTCAAATTCAAACAAATGAAATTGTTAGAAGGCACTAAATGTAATTCAGTGGACAAATGCAATCATATTATTATGAAATCTGATGTAGTTGCCATTTTTATTTTGTTTAAAACTGCAATTTTTACATCAGGTATTTCAGCTATTGAGAAAAATAATGTATTTTTATCTCAGGAAGCATTTTGAGAGATTGCAGAGAAAGGATAACACATCATTGTTGACTGACATTACATGTAATCTATGCTTAAAGTCTTGGCATTTAACATTGCAGTGCCATAATATGTAATATTTCCAGTTAAGTATAATGGGCAATTGCAGAATTCAAACATTGGAATTCCCAGGGGGAATGCTGGCAAAGTGGGCTCAGCAGAACCCCTGACCTATATAGAAATTAAATATTATAGATTTTAGGTAAATACTTGCAAGAGTGTGATTAATGTAATTTGTTGAGAACATAGTGGTGTTGAATCTGTTTGTGGAGACTAAACTAGCAGTGGAAATGTTCCGACGTCTGGAGCTAAAGCAGGTGATGGAAGTGGAACTTCAATATTGTTGGGGTCATTCCAAATAAAGGTTAGCAGCATAGGAACCAGCCAGTTAGGTCACTTGGGTGGGGGTGGGTGGTGGGGGTGAGGAACGTTCCGAATCAGGCTAGGCTGGTGCCATATTTACAAGGCAGCCAGTGGCAGTTCTAATACCAGCAGCCCTGGAGGAAACTGAGAGGGAGGTCTTGCAACTAAAGAGATCTGGAAATGGTACAAGGCAGGGCAAGGGAGATGTCCAGGTTTTCTGATGCCTCCCTGGAGGTGCTTCTCCAAGCAGCATGGGCTTGGAGGGAAGGCTTTCTCTCACCAGACTGAAGGAGGATTCTGGTTTGTCAGATGAAAAAGGCAGGGATGGAGATAGCAGAGGAGGTGAGCAGCCATGGGTTGATCCTATATGTATGGCTGCACTTGTTGAAAGAGTATCAATGGCTTGATGTGTTCTGGCAAGGTGAAGAAGAGTCATATTGGACTCCAAATGTTAACTCTGTTTCTCTCACCACAGATGTTGCCAGAGGGACTGAGTTTTTCCAGCATCTTCTGTTTTTGTTTCACCTAACTGTACTTGGGTTTTAGTGAAATGGTAAACGCATTCAAAGAAAGGGCAACAGTGCTATTGAAGGTAGAAGATTTATTTGTTTGCGAGGGTGTATAAGGAAGGCTCATGGGAAACATGTTTGTATTAATGACTTTCAAGCCTCCCTTGCAGCTATCTCATTATGCATTGCCTGCAATCCCTTGGGGTCTTCAATATAGTCAGCCAGACCCTCCAAATCTTCATCTTTAGAGGCGGCTTTGTGTTCCGCAATGTTCCCATTGTTCAAAGCTTCTCCCATTTGTAGCAGCAGGTTGTGCAGAGCACAGTACACCATCATGATACACAAGACTCATGCTGAGGCACATTGATCTATCTATCAATCAAAACATCTTCAGAAGCCTTTTGGTCCGCTTAATGGTCACTGAGGTGTCCTGTGGCAGCTGCTGCATCTCCCCTCTGTATTTGTGCTGAAGTTTCTGCACAACTGTAAGAAGCCATATCTTCAGTGGTTAGCCCTTGTTACCCAGTATCCATCCTTGGAGGTATGTGGGGGCATCTGGAACTTCCTTATTATGAAGGTGTTGTGACAAGCTCCCAGAAACCTTGCACAGATCTGAAAGATCTGGTTGCAATAGTCGCAGGCCAGTTGTACATTAAGCAAGTGGTGGTCCATTCAGCCATGATCTTATTGAATGGCGGAGCAGGCTCGAGGGTCCGAATGATCTACTTCTGCTCCTATTTTGTGTGTTCATATGTTCGTAATTTCTTGTTGATCAAGACTTCTGTCTAGTCTGTGGGAGCATTGATGGTCACATCAGTCTATGACATCATGCACCTGGGGGAATCAATGATAGGCTCAAGTCCTACAGCTCTCTCAGCCTGACTGTCCAGATTGGTGCAAAAGTGCACACACTGGCCAAACTACCTTAACGTGTCATTGGTGACCTTTGTGAGGTAGCGATGATCGACAGGCTAGCCGATCCCATAGATGTCGTCAGGGGATCCCAGAAATGACCCTGCGCCATAAAAATTCAGCAACATGGTGACCTTTGCTGCCACAAGCAATGGCTGCCCACCACTTTCCATTTGGCCCATTTCCTCCTCCATCATGGCGCACAGCTCGGTCACCACCTCCCTGGAGAGGCACAGTCTTCAGTGAAATGGCTTCTCCAATATTTTCAGGAAACCAAGCCTCTGGTGACGAACCCTCTCTAGTGGGTGGTGTTGTCTGTGCACAACAGGATAGTTTCATGCCCCTTTGGTTGGAAGGGTGTTACGTTCCAGTTATACAGGGCATTGGTGAGACCACATCTCGAATATTGTGTGCAGTTTTGCTCTCCTTATTTAAGGAAGGATGTAAATTGGAGGCAGTTTGGAGGAAACTGACTAGATTAATACCTGGAATGAATGGGTTGTCTTATGAGGAAAGGTTAGGCAGACTGGGCTTGTTTCCACTGGAGTTTAGAAGATTGAGGGGGATTTGATTGAAGTATATATGATCCTCAAGGTATTGACAAGGTGGACGTGGAAAGGATGTTTCCTCTTGTATGTGAGTCTAGAACTAGGGGGCACTGTTTTAAATTTAGGGGTTGCCCTTTTAGGACGGAGATGAGGCAACATTTTTCTCTCAGAAGATTGTGCAACTTTGGAACTCCTGCCTTAGAATGAGGTGGAGGCAGGGTCATTGAATATTTTTAAAGCAAAGGTAGATAGATTCTTGTTAGGCAAGCGAATCAAAGGTTATCAGAGGTAGATGGGAATGTGGAATGTGAAACACAAACAGATCAGCCGTGACCTTACTGAATGGTGGAGCAGGCTCGAGGGGCCGGATGGCCTACCCCTGCTCCTATTTCATATGTTTCTATGTTTGTGCCTTTCAGGGGTCCGTGCCTCCTTTCAGCCACGTGATCTTCGTGCTGCTCTGGGCACTGCAGCCTCACTCCAGTTGGCTGCAGTTCTCTCCCTCTCTGATGTCCCTCCTCACTAAGAGGTCTCAAAGCCTGAGTGAATGAGACCCATTGCAAACTGCTGCACTCAAGCCTTCCCACACCTTTTAATCTGTACACATTAGTGGCAAATCAGAGGCGACACTCAACCAGAATGACTCCAGTGTGCTCTCCAAGTTTGGCAAGTCTTCAGATAGCTACTGCCGCTGTTTACTCACTAGCCCCCTCCCTACAAAGTCTCTCACAATGGCTGCCAATAACAGACAAGACTGACCTTCCGCTGAGTTTCCTGATAACTGGTAAGGCTCTAAAACTTTGTTGTTCTTGTGCGCCCCTTGAAGAATTCTAAAAAGATGCTAAATCATTAATTGCCCGTTTAACAGGATCAATTACCCTCTCCCCGCCTTCAAGCGTGGCCTCCAGCCACCTAGCCAAACATCTCTGGGAATTTCGCCAAGCAGCGTAAACATATCAGGCTTTCCTCCAGACACCATCCACTGCCACTCTGGCGCAATTTCCATTTCCAAGCACGTTTCTACAGCATTGACAAAGTTCAGCCATTTTTGTTGCCCTAGGGAAACTTACCAGGTGAAAATTGTAATATACCCCAAAACTCATCACAACACTTCTTAAACTCAGCATCAGGAATATCGTATACTGTACACTGAATAAAAGTCAAACATGCAGTTTGAAAGACTGCTGTTAAAGTGCTCAACATTTTTGAACTAATTTATGCAGTTTTACAGGTGCAATTTCTTCAAAAGCAGTTATTTTGGAGAGTGACTGCTTTTTTCAGCAGTTTTTGAACAAAACAGTTCTTTAACCAGCAGCTGTAAAAAAAATCAAATTACTACAAAACCTTTCCTGAAGAGAAGAGGCCTTTATTTTAGATCTTTCCAGATGAGCTAGAATATCTTGTTTAATGTTGGACCCACTCAAGTATCCTTTTTGTAGTGTGTTGACACATGTTGTGCACTGTACCCCATGTAGTCTCATGCGGTAACACCTGAATTGATTTACATCCTCCCAATGCACTGCCTTCTGTCTCGCAACTCAATTTAGCTTTTCAAAGTTTCAAAAATATTCTTATAATTTTACCGCTTGATTGATCTGAAACTAACAAATTAGTAGGTAGAATATAGTACTTTCTGGGAAGAGTCTGTGAAAATTAATCTGTAACCCCATTTAACACTGCCAGAACATACGCATGAATATGATCGAGATGACAATCGCAGAATCTGAAAGATCTAATATATGACTGCAAACTCTTTGATTTGCCTTTCAGCAATCATTACTGAAGTCCAATGACAGAATAAATAGAGTCTGATTTCCCTGCAAATCCTTTATTACTAGGCTTCACATTTCACAGTGAAATCATTGCTTGCTCGAGACAGTATATTAGCTTTTTATGGACATGCTTCTGATCACTAAAGCTATGTCAATAGAAATGGCTAACAAAGTTTGCTGATAACACTTTCCAAAAAGTAATTCTCAGGATGTAGGTACAGCTGGCAAGGCTGGCATTTATTGCTCAACCCTCAGTGCCCATGTGGATCACGTTGGCTTGTCAGATTACTACTGTTAGGAATCAACCATACTTGTGTAGGACTGGAGTTGCATTTGGCCAAACTGGGTAAATAGAACAGCTTTTATCCCTAAAGGACATTTGTGAATTATTCAGGTTTTTATGACAATCTTACAGCTCCATGGTCACTTTTGCTGATATCAGCTTTTTAATTTCTGGATTTTTTAAACTGAATTCAAATTCTACAATTTGCCATTATCAGATTTGAGATCATGTTGTGTGGATTATTAGCCCAGGCCTCTGGGTTATTAGTCCAGTAGTATAATGACTACACTAACATACCCCACATTACACTGAATGCATTCAAACATGGTTACCAGCTAATAATTGGAAAATGTGCAAAAGTACCTGTCAAAGGTTATTTTGATAGGATATCCTGGTTGAGCTTCAATCACCCACACGCAGTTAAGAGAATCCTTGTAAAATCCTGGCCAGCCTGGAGATAATATCATTCCAGTTGGAGCAGTTAGATGACCTCCGCATGGTGCTGTCAGGAAACAAACACAGAGTTAAGTACAGCTTGGCATAATGCACAGAAGATGCTCAGTTCTAGATACTATTCTCATCCCCATGGCAGCTTGAATAGTAACGCAAAGTAAGTTGCATATAGAACACGGGAACAGGAGTAAGCCATTCTCTGTATTTATTCTAAGCCAATGGTTATCAGTAGCAAAGATACAGTTGGATACAAGTAATATTCCCTCTCATTTTTTTTTGGAGTGCACAGGTAATCTTTTTGGGTGCCTGCATGGCCGCGCAGCCCACAAGAAATATTGAATACAAGCTCTAAATCAACAAAGTCCAATCTGTCACTAATCCTTGACTACCTGATACTTTATTGCATAGTTTTGCATGCAGTCATCTTGAGCTATTTTATAAGGAACTGGTTTTGTGCATGTCATCTTTGTAATTGTTCTATGAATTGGAATTATTCGTTGGTAAGAATTCAATGAATACCACTTCCAGTGACTTTGAATAAGTCAAAACCATCCAAACTCAAACTTGCCAAAATGTACTCTTCACCATTCATTCATTCATGCACTCATTAAGAATGGCTACAGATCTTTAGTATGATATGAATGGGAAGACAAGGAAGCAGCAGTATTATCAAATACAGAACAAAGACCTTTTAATATCAATAGAGGGCAATTGTCATTTGTATGCTCTCGTATAAGATATACTGGCCAGGTGTTTACAAAGGGTGGTGTATAAATATAAAAGTAATGAAGCTGAACTCTCACCAGAAAGTGAACTCTCTTAGGCCATTTGGGTTTGTAGATAAATGTAAGCATTTGACTTAATTCAAATAATTTCTGGTTTGCATAAATATCCCTTTAACAAATCCATGGTTTATTCCAAATAAGTACACACATTCCCATCACCATTCTTATATACCGCCAGTTGAAAATGCCTGACATTTGCAGCTATAGCAATAACATTTAAACTAGTTGCCTAATAATGTACATTATTGCTTCATATTCATGGTCCAGTTGTGTTGGCCAATCATCTTTGTATCATAAAGCTGATTTGTTTGTCAAAGAACAAGACAGGCTATACTGTGCAACTGCTCAAACTCCAAAGGAACATTGTTAAATTCCAGATCCTCAACTAGATCATATCTAACACTGGACCACCAGTCAAATGTTGATAATCTAATAGTGGATATGCATAAATGCTACTGACACATGTAGTCCAACAGAGATTGCTGCTGGATGGCAAGTTATCAAATATTTGAGTCCTGGTAACTTAGTTGAATACATCAATGATCCTCGGCAGTTCAAGCAGATTAACACTCAGAACAGGTTTGTAGTTTTGAGGTCAGACTGGCTTCATAATAATTACTTTTATGATGCCTGAAAAACACATCCTCTCCTCCAAACTATTGGCCACTTTGGCTCTGTTTTAACTATACAGTTTTGCACAGTGATCTTGAGTTATTTTACAAGGAACTGGTTTTGTGCAAATCAACTTTGTGATTTATTCCATGAATTGCAATTAATTTCTTGGTAAGAATTCAATGGAGACCACAAAGACTTTGCTTAAACCAAAACCCTCAGTATCTCAAATTTACTTTTTAAAATGTATTTGTTCACGGGTGGGTGTCGCTGGCATGGCTGGCATTTATTGCCCATCCCTAATTACCCTTGAGGAGGTGGCAGTGAGCCACCTTCTTGAACCTCTGCAGTCCATATGTTTGTGAATGGATAAATTATCTAGCATTATTTACTACCTGCAGTGAAAATCTAAGTCGTAATTTTCTATTGTTTGACTCAAAAAGAACAGTGGGGGTGTTGCTGAGAAATGTGTGTATCTCATTTACTAATATTGTTCAGTGCATCAATTTAACTTACTAAAAAACATCCTTCCCTGTTAAGTTGCAGGAAACAAGCCATCTCAAGAATGCAAAATTTTTTTCTGCTTTCCTTTTAATTAATTCACTCATGGGGTGTCGGTTTTACTAGCAAGACAAGCATCTGTTACCTATCCCTAATTGCCCATAAGGTGGTGGTGGTCACACCCACAATGCTGTTAGGAAAGGAGTTCCAGGATTTTGACCTAGTAATGAAGAAGGGATGTCAATATATTTCCTGGATATTGTGTGACTTATAACGTGTACTAGGAGGTGGTCGTGTTTCCCACTCCTTCTGTCTTTGTTCTTCTAAGTGGCAGAGGTTTCAGGTTTGGGAGGTGCTGAAGAAGCCTTGGTGAGTTGTTGCAGTGCATCTTTTAGATGGTTCACACTACAGTCACATTGCACCAATGGCGGAGAGAGTGATTGCTTGAGGTGTGGATGGGGTGCCTTATCCTGTAATGTATTGAACTTCGTGAGTGTTATTGAAACTGCACCCATTCAGGCAGCTGGAAAGTATTCCATCATATTCATGGATTGTGCCTTGTAGATGGTGAAAGGACTGTTGATTCAAATTGTGAGTCACTTGCCACACAATATCCAGATTCTGACCTGCTCTTTTAGCCACTGTATGCACGTGGCTGATCCAGTTAATTTTCTGGTCACTGTCTCCACAATATCTCCAGGATATTGTTGATGAGGATTTGACAAGGCAATGCTGTTCCATGTCAAGGGGAAGTGGTTAATTTCTCTCCTGCTGAAGATGGTCTCTGCCTGGCGTTTGGGCAATACAAATGTTACTTGCCACTTATCGGCTCTAGCCTCGCTGCATGCAGCACAGGCTGTTTCATTATATGAGGAACTGTGATTGGGACTGAGCGCTGTCCAATCATCAGTGAACATCCCCAACTCTGACCTTATGATGGAAGGTTGGTCATGAAGAAGCAACTGACGATGGTTGGGTCCAGGGCGCTGTCTTGACGAACACATGCAGCAACGTCTTATGTATGCAGTCTCAAGATGCCTTCCTAGTCCTGATTAAATAACATTACATTTCGGCACAGTTTGGAAAATAATTCTGAGATCTCAATTTTTTTGTCAAAGCATTAGTGCCTGTGCATAGTAAATTTAAACATCATTATATCCTCCACTTCATCAAACTCTCAGTTAGCAATGCTCCATTAGCCAGCTCCTCCTGGTCCACTGACTGGTTTTTCTGTTGTAAAAATACTTCACTACAAGCAGGGTTTCACTGTGCACACTCCATTATTCCTTTCTCGTCGCAACTGTTAAAAATAATCAATGGTGCATCGCACCGAGTTTAACTGCATAGCTGAACAGGTCACTTATACAAACTAGCAGGAATTATGATAGCGTAGGTAAAAAAGTGCAAATCGTGGATGACTTTGAAGGGTCACAGGTATGACATAATTTCTTCTAACATGATGCTTTGCAAACTGCAAGGATATTTTCTGAGGAATGTATGGAGCAGTTCATTTGAACAATGGTGCTGATATTTTTTGTTTTGAGTGAGAATTAGTCAAAAAATGTTAACTCTGAATCTCCAGCATTTTTCTTGTCTCTGGTTCCAATGGGAGTTTAACTAACTGATACAAGGTTTAAATTTCACATTTTTACAGGTTACGCAGCCTTAACCATTAAAAGCGGGAATTAGGCAGAAAATTATCTGCTGGTTGGGGTCGTACCTGGCAAAAAGGAAGTTGGTTTTGATTGTTGGAGGTCAATCATCTCAGCTCCAGGACATCACTGCAGGAATTCCTCAGGATAGTGTCCTAGGACCAACTATCTTCAGCTGCTTCATCAATGCCCTTCCTTCCATCATAACGACTGAAGTGGGGATATTCACTGATGATTGCACAATGTTCAGTAACATTCGCGACTCCTCAGCTACTGAAGCAGTTCATGTCCAAATGCAGCAAGACTTGGACAATATCCAGGCTTGGGCTGACATTTGGCAAGTAACATTCGTGCCACACAAGTATCAGGCAATGACCATCTCCAACAAGAGAAAATTAAACCATCGCCCCTTGACATTCAATGACATTACATTGATGAATCCTCCACCATCAACATGCAGGGAGTTACCATTGACCTGAAACTGAACTGGGCTAGCCATATGAATATTGTGGCTACAAGAGCAGGTCAGAGGCTAGGAATCCTGTTGTGAGTAACTCACCTTCTGACTCCCCAAATCCTGTCCACCATCTACAAGGCACATGTCAGGAATGTGATAGATTACTCTCCACTTGCCTGGATGAGGGCAGCTCCAACAACAGTTAAGAAGCTTGACACCATCCAGGTCAAAGCAGCCCACTTGATTGTCATCCCTTCCACAAACATTCACTCCCTCCACCACCGATGAACAGTAGCAGCAGTGTGTACGACCTAAAAGATGCACTGCAGAAACTCACCAAGGCTCCTTAGGCAGCACCTTCCAAATCCACAACTGCTACCATCGAGAAGGACAAGGGCAGCAGACACATGGGAACACCACCACCTGGAAGTTGCCCTCCAAGCCACTCACCATCCTGACTGGGAAATATATTGCTGTTCCTTCACTGTCACTGGGTCAAGAACCTGGCACTCCCTCCCTAACAGCACTGCGGGTGTACCTACAGCAGTTCAAGAAAGTAACTCACTACCACCTTCTCAAGGGCAATTAGGAATGGACAATAAATGCTGGCCTAGCCAGTGATGCCCACATCCCATAAATGAATTTTTAAATAAGTTGTAGTGAATGTTTCTTTTGCTGAAATGAGCATTGCATGATGTCTAGGAAAGATGTTATTTGGTTGCGAACCTCATGCCTTTACGACTATCGCCAAGTCAAAATGGATCCCAAAAAATTACAAATCTCGTAAACTTGCACTGGGCCAATTTATCAACATAGCTATTAAAATGGTCACCTTCACATCTTGGCACAGCACTGTCCCAGACCACATTTCCATCTTTCAGGATACAGGAGATCGTTTCTGATCCATGTGTCTTCAGAAAGCCTTCCTCACACAGAAAAGATACAGTGCTTCCGAGCTGCAGACTTTCCCCAAAACGTCTCCCATTCACTGGTACCCCAGGGTCAGGACATTCATTGTGTCTGAATGCTGAAGGAATAAAAAGAGCGGTCAGTATTTAATATGGTATGCACACATTCTCCAGCACGAGGTTATGCTTTTGAGTTACTAAACAAATATCCAGGTCATGACTAAATGAGACTAAGAAAACATCAGCCATGACTTGAAAAGATTTTTTAAGAAAGTATGAGATTTCCTTGAAATCTTCCACAAATCATTTCCTAAATAATCCACAGTAATGGACAGATAGATAAAGACGTATATAGAAATACCCATTCAACTTATCAAACCCATCTTTTCAATGGATCTGCACAAAAATTCCATCCATAACATGTAATCTCCTGTGAAAAGAAACACAGGTATAAGTTTCAAAAAAGGAAAGCTTTATGAAAAGGAAATCTTTATAAAACTTCTTTCTCATCCCTTGGAGTAATCCCGTGTAAAATCCAATAGGTCAGCTCTGCAATATATAATATGCAACTCTGATTATCTAAATTCTAAAATGATTACCTTCAAGATCACAGGGGTATTGTGACCAAAGACTTCCAAACAGCATTAAATGACTACATTTAATATTACAGCCTTCAATCCAACTCCCAACAAAATATTCATCAGTTACTTTAAAAAACCAAACCAATATAGGTTTAAATACTTGTAATGGAAGTATATGCCACACTTGCACTGGTCTGTGGGAAAATGTATTCTTCTAGTCATTAACTTTGCTACCAATTTTGTATTTGTGCCACGTTCACAATTTATATGGCAGTTAACAATGTCCATGACTGACATTTTAAAGCATGTTGGTTATCTAAACAATGAGTGAAAATAAATTCAATTCAATGAGGATCTCCTCAAAACTGTATTTCAAGTTCCTAAAATCCTCATACTTGAACTTTTTGCTAAGTGTCAATAGTATTTTATATCACCAAATCTCACACTTCAGGGACGTATTTAACCCTATGCACCCAGCAAATATCAGACAGATTGGCAGTTAAAATCACCCAGTAGGCCAGAAAAGCTGCCCAGTTTCTGCTGTTTGCAATTTTTAGTCAGGTTTCTGGATGGACAACTGACCTGCCCATCTAAAGATGATGGGTTCCTTGTTCACACATGTAGATCAGATCCAATTAAGTTATCAGACTGCAAGTGGAACCTTACGGGCTTCAGCATGGGGGCCACTGCGGATTTATCCCTAGGCTGAAGCAGGTCTGAAGAGATTTGAGTGTGGAAGAGTAAATATTTTTTGTAGAGTAAGGAGATGTGGGAGTTCTCCTCAGGGCCCTGGAAGGAAATTTTGGCCTTTGCTGCTACTTGACACCGACTTTCCTATTTCCCTCCATTCAGACCCTTCAAGAAACCCTTTCCCACACTTACCTGCACGTTGGTGGGAAACAAAGGCCAACCAAAGCCTGCACGACCAGCAACTGGTTTCCAGTTACTTTCCACTCGGAGAGAGCTGGAAGTGGACAAGCAGCATGTGAAAAAGCCTAGGAGTTTGAATACCCGTGGTCTGATTTCTAGAGCACCGTGTGTGTTCCCAATTCACCTCACCTCTCCGTTTCCCAGAGTTAAAATAATGACCATTTTATTTGAAATGTGGACTCACCCGAAACCTGTTTAAAAGTAAAATAACCTCTTAGACTACCAGCTTTTCAAATTATGCTTTTTAAATACTTCCTGGAGTTAACACCTGTTCAGTCTTGCTCATAATCAATGGGCATCCTAAATTGGATAGCCCCTGAAAACAAGTGCAGAAAACAAGTGCTGAGATCACAATGTATGATTAACCATTGCCTGCCTGTACACTTAAATCAGTCTGCATTCAGTGTGAAGAGGAGGGGCATTATGGCTGGAGCAGATGCTCAGAGCCATGATTGAAGGGAATAAGATTTGGGAAAGTGAGGAACAGCACAAAAGTGGAGAGAGCAGGCTCCAAGGTTTTGGGGTGCTGCACCAGAGATCTTGGTGGAGGAGATAGAAAGGAGGGAATGTGTGCTGTGTCTGGTGGGGGGATGGAGACCCTTCATAAATATGTCAAAGACAATGAGAGCAGCTGGCCATGATGATCAATGCCAGGGGTCAAGCCTTGATAACGTGGAAGGAGTACTGCAAGAAATTCAATGACTGCACAGAAGTGGTCAAGGTCGGTGATTATATAGGTTAGTATGGAAGTATGAATTTGAAAAGTGCTGAGAAGCAAGGCATAATTTTTAAATAATTTAGTCAATGTAAGATTCCAACGTATGGAGGATGGTTAAAAGAAATATCAAGCTGTTACAAAAGCTTAGGTCAGGAAGTATTCCGACCTTTGGCTGATTGAAGCTTGGGCGAGCATTTCCATCTGTTGAGCTCTCTAATAAAACAACAGCAAAGATAAAGAACTATGTTATGTTAACCATGTTAGCTAAAGGGTCTCCTGCTTAATAAACAAAAAACGTCATGCATGAGGGACATGTAAGCACAATAATGGATAATAATGAAATAATGGTAAACTAGCCATGTCAATAATAAAATAATTGTAAACTAATCAGTTTGGCTAAGATGAGATTTCACCTTACTCAAGGGTAAACCTAAAACGGCACACGGCTAGACTCAAAAAGGGTATAGGAAAAAGAGTCTTGTGACCCTCAACACACAACCAAAAGAAGAGAAAGTAGACTGTGGTCAACAAGAACGAGTAACAAGAAGAAAAGAAGAGGAGACAGTGTCCAAATCAACCAGAGAGTCCGGAACTGGTGTTCATAAGAACAGATTGTGGCTACTGTCTTGCTAAGTAACATTTTGTTCTGCTACTTGTGCTTTACTGAATAAACTTACCACTGCATATGCCAAATTCCTCGTACCCAGAGTGGTCAGTGACTAGTCAGAACGAAAGGTCCAAAACATTGACTCAAACTTACAAATACATCTTCAAATGCAATATCTTACCAACTAGAACTTGGGAAAACAAAATAGGCAACAATATTGAAAGACAGTGAAATAGGACAACAATTGGAAACATTTCAAATGGTGTTCAACAGAGTGTCAGTAAAATATATTCTGCTAAATGGAAAATAAACAAACACTGAAATTCCATGGATGATTAATGATACTAGGGAAAAATTGAGGCTTAGGAATGTGGTATACATTAAGTACATAGACAGCAGAGGATAAGAGATAAGAGAGAATGTGAAAAGATTAAGAGAAAAGTTTTTTAAAAAATCAATAAAAAGGAAGGCTGTGATGAGAATAGAACCATTAGGGATAGACAGGATAATATCACAGGTAACAATAGCAAGATGGCAGAAATATTCCACAATTACTTCCCTTTGATACTTACCAGGGAGATAGAACAGGTAGACATGAAATTGAACGATGAGATGAGCAGCGAGACAAGTACATTTAAAATGCAAAAAGAGGATGTACTGAAGAAACTAATCAAACTCAAAGTGGATAAAGAGCCCTGGTCTGGAGGGTAAAAGCAAAATACTGCAGATGCTGGAAATCTGAAACAAAAACCAGAAATGCTGGAAAAACTCAACAGGTGTAACTCTGTTTTTTCTCTCCACAGATGCTGTTAGACCTGCTGAGTTTTTTCAGCATTTTCTATTTTTGTTTCTGGTCAGGAGGAATTGCCTTCGTGTACTTTAGAAGAATCTAGGGAAGAGATAGCAGAGACACTATGACTCATATTTAATAAGTCCTATGAAAATGATGTAATTCCAGAAGACAGCAGATAGCTATTGTATTTCCTATATTTAACAAGGGTGAGAGAACATAGCCAGCAAATTATAGATCAGTCAGTTTAACATTGGTGGAAGAAAAAGAATGGAATCCACACTGAAGGAGGCAGAAGTATTGTGACACAAGTGGGTAGCATCCCTGCCTCTGAGCCAGAACTTCTGGGTTTGAGTCCCAATCCAGGACTTGCATTCATGACATGGCCAAAGAGGTTGATTATCAACCACAAATCCTTCCAACCTGCCTATAGCAGACAGTATAATAACATGAGACACTCCCAGTCTCCAAGCTCAAAGCAGCATGGTACCCCACAAGCTATAGCCTCTGGCTTCAGGCCAGTGACCTATTCCAGGAAAAACAGATGTAAGCATGTGCTTTGTTGCAAGTCCTCTAAGTCCACTAAATGAGGCAATTTTTCAAAAAAATTATTTTACAGGATGTGGGTGTCGCTGGCTAGGCCAGCATTTATTGCCCATCTCTAATTTCCCTTAAGAAGTTGGTGGTGAGCTGCCTTCTTGAACTGTTGCAGTCCACATTGTGTAGGTACATCCACAGTGCTGTTAGGGAGGGGTTTCCAGGATCTTGACCCAGCAATAGTGACAGAACTGCGATACATTTCCAAGTCAGGATTGTGAGTGGCTTGAAGGGGAACTTGCAGGTGGTGGTGTTCCCATCCATCTACTGCCCTTGTCCTTCTAGATGGTAGCGCTTGTGGGTTTGCAAAGTGCTGCCTAAGGAGCCTTGGTGAGTTTCTGCAGCGCATCTTGTAGGCAGTACGCAATGCTGCCACTGTGCATCGGTGGTGGAGGGAGTGAATGTAGATGGGATGCCAATCAAACGACTGCTTTGTCCTGGATGGTGTCAAGCTTCTTGAGTGTTGTTGGAGCTGCACTCATCCAGGCAAGTGGAGAGTATTCCATCACACTCCTGACTTAGGCCTTGTAGATGAAGGACAGGCTTTGGAGAGTCAGGAGGTGAGTTACTCACTGCAGAATTCCTAGCTTCTGATACTCTGATAGAAGAACAAAAAATATCATCATGAATAGTCAGCATGGATTTCACAAAGGAAAATCTTGCTTGACCAACCTTATTGAAACTTTTGGGGACGTAACAGAGAGAGTAGGCAATGCTAATATAGTCAATGTAATTTACATGGATTTTCAAAAGACCTTCAAAGAGATGCTCCATAATAAACTACTGAATAATATCACAGGATGTGGAGCAAAGGGACAAGTAGCAGATCAGATTGCTAGCTGGCTTCAAGGCAGAAAGCAAAGGGTGGGAGTAAAGGGTAATTATTCAGGGCGACAAGAGATGGGAAGTGGTATTCCATGAGGATGAGTGCTGGGACCACTGCTGTTCACAATTTACATTAATGATTTGGATTTTGGAATCAAAAACATAATTTCTAAAATTGTAGATGTCACCAAATTGATGCGGATAGCCTATACTGGGGAGGATTGCAACAAACTATAGGACATTAATAAATTTACAGAATGGGCAAATAATTGACAAATGAAGTTCTATACAAATAAATGTGCGGTGGTATATTTTGGTAGGGAGCATAGAAATGTCACTTAATACTTAGAAGATGCAAGTCTAGTGGGGTAGAGGAACAAAGGGATCAGAGTATAAATACACCAATTACTAAGTGTTGTGCCACAAATCAGTAAGGCCATAATAAAGCAAACTAAGCACTGGGCTTTATTTTTTAAAATGGAAAAGTATAGAAGTTATGGTAAACTGTAATGAATCTTAGTTAGACAACACTTAGCATACTGTGTGCAGTTCTGGTTGGCATATTATAAAAAGGATGCAGAGAAGGTTTACAAGGATGATATCTGAAATGCATGGGTATACAAATCAGGAAAGAATTGGCTGGCTGGGTTTCTTTTCTCTTAGAGCAGGATTTTGTTGTTCGATGGACGCCCGTGATCGGCGGGTCCGGGAGTGGCTGGGGAATGGAAAATTCTGTTCCAACATTTCTAATTTTTTTTTAAAAATTAATTTTGGAAACCTCATCCCACCCTCGGATGGGGTTTCCTCAAAAAGGCAAAGGCTGCCTGGCCCGCCCGCCAACCGTAACATTGGACAGGCAATGAAAAATGTCGGTCAATTACAACATTAATGGCCTTAATAGTCTTCTTAATTGTCAGCTGGCACACTGCTTGCACACTAGAGTGGACAGAGAGAGAATCTTTCCACTTGTGGGGAGCAGCATAACTAGAGGTAATCAACATAAGGTAGTCACCAAGAAAACCAATAGGGAATTCAGAAGAAACTTCTTTACCCAAAGAATGGTGAGAAAATAGAACTCACTACGGTAGGGAGTGGTTGAAGCGGATTGCATGGATTCATTTAAGGGGAGGCTGGACAAGCAGATGAGGGGAAGGGAATAGAGGGTTACAATTATAGATTCAGATGAGGAAAAAGTGGAGGAGGCTCACATAGAACACAAATGTTCTGTTTCTGTGCTGTATATCTTCTGCAATTTTAGATAACCTTATGTAACTGAACAGCTCATCTTAAATACTGCTCAAACTTCCACATTCCCATCACTCACCTACCAACAATCCCTATTAATGAGGCCTCATGGCTAACATGCATGTGTTTCATCTCACCCTCACACACTTAGCACTGCTGCAAGCCTCACATCCACAAGTCACAGCTTGCACACATTGCCAGCTATTCAATCCTGACAGCCACATCAATCAAACAGATTGCCCAACATTCACTGGCACACTTGCCTCTCTCTTCCAGCACAAGGTCGAGAACAACTGGAGGCAGCAGGACTTCAGGTGTGCCTGCATGTGCTAAGCCCCATGGAGTAACATTACTGGCCATTATTCAAGCAGCCACTGCCAAGGTCATGGCCAGCAGCAGGACGAAAACGATCAAAATGACCTTATTCTCAAACCTAAATCCCCCTTCTCACCTCTCATTTCCCCCTCATCCCATAATTTTTCTGTTTTAAAAGCTACAATTTCACTTCAATTTTGATGGGGGTCGATGCCACATTTGGCCAAATGATGCCGTGATGTCAAGTTTATTCAGTCTCACCTCCCCTCTGAAATTCAGCTCTTTTGTCCAAGATTGGACAAATGCTGTAGTGAGGTCTGGAGCGGAATGGTCCTGGCAGAACCTAAATTAAGCAGTGGTGAGCAGGTTGTTGCTGAGTAAGTGCTGCTGATAGCACTTTTGACGGAATCTTCCACTACTTTGCTGATGATTGAGAGTAGACTGATGGGGTGGTAATTGGCTGGATTGGATTTGTCCTGTTTTCTGTAGACAGGATGTACTTGGGCACTTTTCCAAGTTGTTGGGTACAGGGACAGCTTGGCTAACGGACTGACTATTTCTGAAGCACAAGTCTTCATTACTATGCCAGGAGGTTGCTCAGGCCCATATACCTTTCTGCACTTAGCCCTTTCTTGACATCACATGGAGTGAATCAAATTGGCTGAAGACTGACATCTGTGACGTTGGGGACCTCAGGAGGAGTCCGAGGTGGATCATCCACTCAGCACTTCTGACTGAAGATGGTTGCAAATGTTTCAACCCTTGTCTTTTGCATTGATATGCTGGACTCCCCCGTCACTGAGGATGGGGATGTTTTTGAAGTGAACATTCACTTCATTTCACGATTGTTAATGCCTGCACAATTGGCAACCAGCACAATTCACCTCACAGTCTGTGCATGTGGCACAGAAACAAATTTGAAGCTCTAAGAGCACTCATAGCACCCAATAAATAAGCACAACTAGCCAATTTCTGGTCCAGGATATAATCATCTAATATTCCATAAATAAAACCCTTTTTTCCCCACAATGATCAACTGAGCACAGATTTTGTATACTGCATACTTTATCTTACATTTACCTGCTTGAAATTTCATCTGCTGTTCCTTATTTCATCCATTTAATTTGTATCATGAAATGTTTTCAATCTTCCTTACACTCATCAAGAGGCCACACAGCTTAGTTTGAACAGCAAATTATAAAATATCACTCAAATTACCCTTGATGTTAGATTTATGAGAAGTGCAAACAGAAATAGACTTGAACAGGCAGCTCCAGCACCACTTTCATCTGCAAGGCTTCTCCATTTATCATCCTAGTGCTTTCTACAGACAGCCCAGTTTCCACTTCAATTCAGCAATATGCAATCAATTCTATCATCTACATCATTAGTGAGCCTATCAGCAGCAAATGTGGGAAAGAAACAATCTGTGATTGGAGGAGTATTGAACACCAGCAGCGGAAAGTTCAGGGCCCAGGGAGCAGAGCTGCCGGGGAGCAGGTCCCAGGCATCCAGAGGAGGGCCAGAGTGGGGCTCTGGCAAGTTCAAGTGGGGCTCAGGTGGGCTAGGGCGGGGCTCAGGCATCCAGAGCAAAGCACAAGGCAGCCAAAGCAGGGCCCACTGGGGTCTAAGTGAGCGAGTGACTGAAGGCTGAGTGTGAGAAAGTGTGTGGGGGTGGTGGGGCAGAGGGAGGCGGTGAAGAGAGGGAGAGTGGGGGAGAGAGAGAGAGAGGTCGAAAGAGCGTGTGAGGGGGAGAGAGAGCATGTGAGGGGAAGAAAGAAAGCGTGTGGGGTGGGAGAGAGTGTGAGAGGGTGAGAGAGCTTGTGGCGGGGGAAGACGGAATGAGGTGGGAGAGAGGAGGGAGGGTTAAGGGGAGAGGGAGAAAGTGTGAGGGGATTTGCGTGCAGAGGCATAGTGTGTTAATAAGTTTGGCTAACTTCCATCTCATTCACCCTCACCCCCACACACCATCAAGCACTTTCACAGTGGGTGGGGATGAGAGAGTGAGCACCCTGAGACTGGTAGTGAGCCAGACACACACTCTCACCCCTTTAACACTCTAGTGGTCATCTTTATTCATTACTCTTTTTCTTTGCTCAGCAAGTTGTTTCTTTTCATACATCAGTTTTCTTTTTGAAATCCATGTTTAATGTTGTGCCAAGAATTTTCTGTCTGTCTGGTGGGCCATGGGGGAGTAGGCGTGACAGGCACGGACCTGATCACCACCTGTGATCGGGTCCGTGCCGCCATTTTACGCGGGCGGGCCAATTAAGGCCCTCCTAGCGTGATCCGCGGCTCCCGAGGACAGTGGGAGTGGACGGGCAGTGGCAGGACTGCAATGACCGCTGGGCCCAATGGTGACCACATAGCCTGTTTTAAAAAGTTGCTGCAGCCTTTCAAAGGCTGTGAATCACGGCCAGTGGAAGGGCTCCCCAGAGTGCTGCTGGTGAGTAGACCAGGCAGGAGGGTAGGGCAGGGGGGCACTGTGCCCCTCGGTTTTCCGACGATTGCCTTGCTGCCCTCCTCAAGGAGGTGGCAGCATAGTGGGAGGTCCTGGTACCCCAGGGCGGGAGGGCTCCCCACATGACCAAACGCGCCTGGGAGGAGGTGGCGGGGGTGGTGAGCTCCCGCGATGTGTGCGACGCATCTGGATCCAGTGTCACAAATGGTTCAATGACCTGTTGTGCTCAGGAAGGGTGAGTACCATGTTGGCATTGGTCACTCAACCCAACAGGTAGGCTTTCCCCTCTGGTGCTCCCCCACACCCCCCAAGTCTGAGTGTAGTGACTGCATTGAATCATTGACAGTATGTGTCTTTCGCTGGGTGGGCCGGCAGATATTGCCCATGCCGAGGCCACCCTGAGAGGGTGGTGAAGAAATGGGAAAAAAGACTAACCTCACTTGAATTTCCCTACCTCTAGTTTTAGCAAGGAATGATACTTGCTGTTCACTCAACACTCCAATTCTATAGTGAATGTTAGTCTGTCAATTCTGGCTGGCAGTTTTACCAGCAAAGTCTAATCATTCCTCTCTGCCAACTTTGTCTTGCTTCTCCTGAAGGTACTGCAGCATGTGGTACACTGAGACCCACATTACTGTTTTGGGGGCAGCCTGGAGGAGCTGCACCTAGGCGCAATGCTGGAGCTCCAGGACATGTCATAGTCAGGTTGATGACAGATAGGAGGGAGCTTCAAGGTGGCACTGGCACCGATCGATCTGCTGTCCTCTGTTCTCCACGTGTTTGTACCTCCTTGCTATGGAGGGTTGGACCATGTGATGCCTAATGAGAAGTAGGCAGCGATTGGCCAAGGAGTTAAGGGGGTGCGGGGGTTGTGGGGCAGGCCTGGCATCTTTGTGTGAGTGTTTGGCAGCAGTGGGGTGACGGGGTGCTGGAGCCCTGATATGTCCCACTCTGGTTGGGGTGGACCGTGCACGAAGAGAGTCCAGGTACAATCTACGCTAATCAATGCTTGTCTCTCCTTTTCAGGAGAAGAATGCACATAATGCAGCTGAGTGGGTGAGGACTGGTGGAGGGACAGCCCACTTGGCAATTCTCAGCCACTTCTAGCAGGAGCCCTAGATTTGAAGAGACGTCATGCGCCCAGGTCCACCGGTGTCGGTGAGGCTGGGGTGCCATGGGCAGGTATGTTCACCCAGCAGTGAGGCCAGCATTGTTCTCCCAACAACCATAGCAGTGCTGAATGTTCAGTGATTGAAGTTTGCAACATGGCTTGACCATTGCTTATGGAAGGATGAGCGCATAATGATCCGGGGGACAGGGATGCACATTGACATTGTCTCCGCGTGAACTGTCCTTGTTCTTTCTTTCAGCATCAATGGAGCAGGGCCAGGAGGAGGAGCAGCATGGCCCCCCTCTCACACCTGAGGGCTCTGAAATCATGGATTCACCAGTGGCACACCATCTCTGCCAGGCAGGCACCAGTGCAGATATTAGCACCTCAGTGGGAATTAGAACATCGGTTAGTGTCCCGGGGCACAGCAGTGAGGGCACATCACAGTCACTAGAGGAGCTGGCAGAGACAGAGAGTGCCCAGGGTGCCAGCAGCCGGAAGACTGCAGGGGACCAGGCACATGCTCAGTCGGTGCCTGATGATGTGCCTCTGGAGTTGTCCGCAACGCAGCAAACACAGGAAATGCGGCCAGGTGTGCGGGAGCATCTAGTGGAGATACATGAGGCAATGCTTGGCTTGGTGTCCATGGTGGAGGAATCTACGCCAACAATTGCCAATGCAATGAGCCTCGTGGCTGAGCACCATGCGTCCTCCATGGAGAGAATGGCAGCTTTCATGGAGACGCTCCTCCATGAGACCAACCAGGGCTTCCTGGGGCTGCGCTCGGACCTGCAAGCCTTCACATCGGCATTGACCTCAGCTGGTCAGTACCAGTGTGGGAGATGGTCTGGGCACCAAGTTTCCCAGCTCGGTGCCCATCCATCCACTGTGAGCAGGGAGGTCTGAAGCGACCTCATGTCGGCGCAGCAGCTGCCTGTCTTCTCTGCGGGCTCCTCTCAGGGCACTCCAGATGAGGGCAGTCGCTCCTCTGCTCCTCTGCCAGTGACCGTAGCATCCGGTGAGGCTGCGACGACTGGGGAGATGCCAGCTGTGGAACTAGCAGCTCCCTCCCAGGTGGGGCCAGCACAAGCTCCATGGGCTAGAAGATTACTGCCAAAGTCATTGAGGACAACAAAGCAGAGAGTCAGCAGACTGGCTCAGATGCCACTCTTAGCGAGGGGGCAGCACCAAGACGTAGCACCTGAAAACATAAGTATAAGGCACCTTAGGCACACCACGGGTTTATCACTGGTGCCTTTGTATTGGCCCGCAATGAGGTCTTTATGAGTTGGTGTAATTTTAACACCTTTGTCATTTTGTTTTCTTAAGTTCCTTTGGTTGTAATATTAAATTCAGACATGTCACCATGGCTGAGGGTGCCTCTTTTCTTCTGCAGGTGGATGGTTTCCAACAATGTTATTATGGGTGTTTTGTGGGACATTCAGCTTTATTAACAAGGCCCTTAATTAATGCTCCTAACCTGGCAGATTTTGCACTTATGTATCAAGTATGGAGCCTGCAGCACAGGCTTGTCCTGGAGGTCCATATGTGGTGTGCTAGCTGAAGGTTTGTTGGACTAAAGCCTCCCAGGTGTCCCTGCCTCCCTGGGGTATACCCGGGTCAGCGTCTACCCCCTCAGCATTTCCCTGTGCATGCTCTTCCTCGGACTCAATGCTGGACTCATTGTGTGCAGCCACAGCCACTGGGTCTACATCTTCAGCGTCCCCCCTTTCCAGCACAAGATTGTGGAGAGCACAGCATTCTACCACTAGCACCAACACACGATATTGGAGAGCACCCCCTGAGCAGTCCAGGCATTGGAAGCGCATCGGAAGAAAACCGATGACTCTCTCCACCACAGCCCTTGTGGAAGCGTGGCTCCTATTGTACCACTGTTCAGCTTCTGATCTTGGATGGCAGAGAGGCATCATGAGCCACCTTCTGAGGAGATAGCCCTTGTCACCCAGAAGCCATCCAGCCAGCTGGGCTGGAGCACTCACGAGCCCCGGCACCTGGGAGTGTCTGAGGACGTAGGCATCATGGGAGCTGCCTGGGTACCTTGCACAGACTTGTAGAATCAGCATCCTGTGATCACATACTATCTGCACGTTCATGGAGTGGAAGCCCTTCCTGTTGACGAAGGCACCAGGCTCACTTGCTGGCACCTTGACGGCCACATGTGTACAGTCTATTGCATCATGGACACGGGGGAAGCCAGCAATGGCTGCAAAGCATCTGGCTTGCTGTGTCTGGCTTGCCTGGTCCCAACGGTAATGGATGAAGGTCAATGCACACCTGAACAGAGTGTCTGTCACCTGCTTGACACAGCTGATTGGGAGACATCACAAAGATCACCCACCGAGCCCTGGAAGGAGCCAGGGGCATAGAAGTAGAGAGCAGCTGTGACCTTTGGAGCCACTGGCATGGGGTCAGTGCCCACACAATTTTCAGATATCTCAGGCCCAATCATCTGACACATATAGTTGACGTCTCCCTTGAGAGACGGAGCCTCTTTCGGCACTGCACTCAGACATATTGAGGTAGCTGCTTCACCGCCTGTATACCATGGCAGCAGGATAATGGTGTATTCTGAGGTCCCTTCCGCCTTGGGCTACCTCTTGGCCCTTCACCCCTTGTGCCTCCACCTGTCCTCCCAAAGGTGGCTCCCCTGGAGATTGAATGTGCACTCCTGGCCTCCGCCCCCTTCTAGTCCTCAATTCCTCCTCAGAGGAGGTGCCTCCAGTGGAGAGTTCAGCTCCCTGAAATATGCAGGCCCAAAAAAGATTCCTCACTGCAGAGTGCTGACCTGAAGGCTGTGAGTCCTGACCAAGCTGCTCGTACGCGTTTTGAAATATTGCAGATCACAGAGGCAAGTATCAGTAACTTTCAAGAAACAATATTTGACAGAGCACACCCTCTTATCCCACCCATGGATGAGGTTTATACAAATGTGTCCTACCTGCCTGCCCATTGCGCCCATGCGCCAACCTGAAGATTGCACAGGCACCGAAAAATCACCATCGATTGGCGCCTCAAGGGCCTTAAGTGTCATTATACGCGCGGGCGTGTGGGGCCCACACCCGCACACCTGTGGGAAAATTCTGGCCTATCTTTCCAAAATTTGCTCATCAGCCCCTTGAGTGAGAAAAATTTTGAAATGTGACCACCCCGCCCAACAAAAATGTTGGACAGGCCTGATCTACACCTTGATCTGAAGCCTCAGGAATGTTCTGAAAACTCAAATAAATTATATCCACTGGATAGTCCTTAGTAATTTAATTACCTCCTCAAAGAATTCCAGTGAATTAGGTGGACGGAGCCTATGCTTCTAAAAATCACTGTGATTACTCCTTGTAGCTTTTATGCTTTTTAGATGAAAATTGATCGTATCCCATAAAGTACTCCGGTGTTTGATTGCCTCCCAGTATTAGAATAATGGACCTCTCATTCCTTGGTTCATATCTCATTCTTTTTTTGAATAGACTTACATTAACTATCTTGTGGCATCAATCTCTGTATTTATGGAGGTTCTAAACATACTAAGCAGGGAACGATCTGTATCATTCTTTCCTAATTGATCCAGGTGTCCTTAGTAACTTCACTGTCAACTCCAGATATTACATTTTGCTGACCTTGTTTGACTGGATCTGGAATCTGTTTCCAGGGGCAGGATATATAAGATGGCAGGCGGAATGGGTAGGACCGGGTGCGGAGCCGATCGCTGCCCACGATTGGTTCTGCGCCAATTTAAGCAGGAGGGCCAATTAAGGCCTGCCCAGCGTAATATGTGACCGGTAGCGTTCAGCGGCGGAGGGAGGAGGGAGAGTCGGGGCAAGCGCCGCGCGAAAGAGAGCAGCAATCTCCCTAAGGCATGGAGCTGCCTCGGAGAGATTGAATGGATATTAAAATAATTAAATAAATGATTTTAAAATGTATTTAAACCTGTCCACTCATGTGACCGTGTGGACATGTTTTTATATTTATTAAAATATATTTATTTATTTAATGAACGCTTCAGGAAACCTCATCCCGCCCATGGATGAGGTTTCCTGAAAAACGCGAAAGCCACTTGGGCTTTTTGCCTGCCTGCCAACCTTAAGGTTGGATGGGCAGTGTTCACAAGTGCTTCAATTAATTTCTTAATGGCCTTAATAGGCTGTTTACGTTTCGGCAGGCGCGCAGCCAACTCTGGCGTGCGCCCAGCGAACAAAATATCATGATGATGCGCGGTGATGTAGGGACGAACGGCCAACGTTATTGCACATTATTTAACACATTGGCGTGTTGGGCCCGCCCCTGCACGCCGACTGAAAAATTCTGCCCCAGGTTTCATCTGTGGAGATTGATGTGAAAAATTAATTGGCTTTAACATAGCACCACTTTTCAATAGCTAGAAGTGTCTTTTGATCCTTCTTACTGCCAGCAGTCTAACTTCTAATTGTCCTTTAATCACTTTTAATGCTGCATTCTGCTGTGACCTGAGTGAAGAATCATCATGTGTGGCAGAGATAAAGCAGGCAAAGAATTGGGTAAAGGCAGAGCAAAGTGACACTGAAAAGTGCTTCGTGATAACATCCAGGGCATCAACATCCGCTGCCTGGTTTGTTGTGACAGTGTCAAATGGCTCTCAGGTTTGATTGATGAGGAGACTCGCAGGGTGTTGAAGGTTTTCCTGGAGAATGTGATCAGGGATGTAGTCACGTACACTGAATAAGCCAAGTGCAAAACAGTCATTGCCATGGATGTGGTGTATGCTCTGAAACACCAGGGCCACACTCTCTATGGATTCGGCAGCTGAACAACTCGACAAGATTCACAAGAATGATTCCGGCGATAAGGAGCTGTAGCAATGAGGGTAGATTAGAGAGGTTAGCACTGTTTCCTTGGAGAAAAGAAGGCTGAGAGGAGACTTGATGGAGGTATTCAAAATCCTGAAGAGTATGGACAAGGTAAATAGTGAGAAACTGTTCCCACTCAAGGGAGCATGAAGAACTAAAGGACACAAATTCAAAATAATTGGCAAAAGGAGTAAAAGTGATGTGAGGAAAAATCTTTTCACCCAGAGGGTGGTTGGAGTCTAGAATGGTGGCATCAGGTTCAATCATGGTATTCAAAAGGGAATCGGATTGCTACCTGAAAAGAAAGAATGTGCAAGGTTATGGGGATAAAGCAGGGGAGTGGGACTATGTAGAGTGCTCTTTCAGAGAGCGGGTGCAGACTCGATGGGCTGAATGGCCTCCATCTGCACTGTAAAGATTCTGTGATTCTGTTATGTAAGCTGAACTCAACTGAATTTGGCAGAACTCCAAGTCTCTCTACTTCTGAATTCGTTATCACTTTATAGAAAACTATTTGTCTTTAGTTTTCAGGTAAATTTAGTCATAATTAGCTGGTTGTCAACAGGAAGAGCATGTGATTTCTGCCAGTCAAGTTTTGGTTAGGAGAGGAGCAACTGTGAGGCTGGGTACATTTTCCACCACACACGCAAGTGGTTAAGGAAGGTACCTGACAAATGCATACTGTGCCATTGTGTATGGTGGGAGAGTGGGAGGGTCATTGTGTATGCAACTTTAAATATTTTCACAATGGCCAACAAACCCGGGGAACCAGAAATCCAGCATAAGTGCTAAAATTGTGCCCACCCACGGCTTCTGCTGCTGACCCTGAGAAAAGATGTCCAGGTCAGGGATAAGTGAATGGTAACTGCCTGCACTGTAACAAGGTTGATTCCTGTCACCAGATCATGGTCAACAACATCTTCCATCACTTATATGAATCCAAGGTCAAATAAATACACTATTTTTAAACAATAGATGCACAGAGAAATAAAACAATACAAATGTGTTTCCCTTCCTCAGTTAGAGACTTTTGTGGTTGTTCTTGTCCCATTTTTCTTGACAAATTTTTAAATAAAAGTTTACCATCTTAAAGTTTGTTCATCACAAAACACTATAATCAATAATTGATTATGGCATTATGACCAATAAGCTTAGAAGCAATGCATTTCCAATAAAACCAACAGGTGCCATTAGTTTTTAATCATGCTGATAATTGTTTCATCCCTTAATTCAAAATTATCTTGACTATCAAGGCTATCAAGAAAAGAAATAAATCTTACATCCTTTGATTCAGCAGACAATCAAGGGCCATTTCCTGCCCAGCCTCAATTTTTAGGTTGGCAGGAAGAGTTCCCAGGTATGGGGGAAGCCTGACAATAATTGGGTTTAGGCCTCAGGTAAGAAGGTGCCTCCATCAGAAGGCTCCTTCAAACTGCTACACCTTGCCCTTAAGGCCCAGTAACTGCTGGACCTCACTGCCCCCTACCCCGGTCTTTCCCCCAACACCCCAATTGCCCACTGTCCACATCCCCAGACCTCCTCTACCCTTCCCACCCTGAGACCCTGAGGCTTCAGCTCCAGGGACCGCATGCAGTCCCAGTCCTGTCCATTGCAGCTTCTAGTGCTGCAGGGCCTAGAGAGCTGCCGGCCGATCTGAGTGAGGGGTGAAAGTCACGCCTGCAGCCAACTAACACTCATTGGAGCATGAAATGGCTGCGAGGCCAGGAGTGTCGGTGGCTACATGTTCCCTGCCGACTTCAGATGGCAGAATGGGAAACCCTGACATCCTAAAAATCCTGCCCATGATTTCTGTTTCATAAATCCCTGCTGACCCTGCCAATCATATCATGATTCTTTTCTAAAATACCTTGTTATCATGTCTCTAATAATAGATTCTAGCACTTTCCCTACTACTGATGTCAGGCTGTTCCTTGTTTTCCCTCTCCCTCCTTTCCTGAGTGGTAGTGTTATGTTTGCCAGTTTTCAATCTGTGGAGACTGTTCCAGAACCGAGGGAATTCTGGAAGATCAACACCAATGCTTCCACTACCCCTGTTGCCACACTTAAAAAAATTCTCGGGTGTAGGCCATCAGGCTCAGGGATTGGTCAGCTTTCAGTCCAATTAATTTTGCCAATACTATTTCTTTACTGATACTAATTTCTCTAAGTTCCTCATTCTAATGAGATTCCTAGTTCCCCAATACATTTTTTTGGTGTCTTCTACGAGTAAGAAAGATATAAAGTATTTGTTGAATGCCTCTGCCATCCCCTATTCCTCATTATGATTTCTCCTGTCTTTGAAGCTCTTCCTTTTTACTTACCCATAGAAGCTTTTATGCCTCTTGCTAGTTTTCTTTTATATTTTATTTTCTTTATCAATTTTTGATCCTTTGTTGAATTCTTTTATACCTTGTATGCCTATATCCAATTACCAGGTTTAGGTTGTTCTATATATGTGTATGCTCTGATCCATTTGTTCTTTCACACTTCTAATTTAATGGAATTCAAATTGCCAAAATTGCACAAGAACATCAATATATTTGGTTAATGTTTAATTTAATTTAATTTAACGTTTAATGTTATGTTCTTACACCTCTGGGGAACTGCTAAAACCATATTCACTCAACTCCTTTCTAATTTTTCTTGTGTCACTAATTCTTTGTTTCCTTCATCATCATTTTCTTTTATTGTTATTTAAATTGTATGGTCTTTCATTATGATTCATTTGTCCCCATTATTAAGTTCTTCCTCTTGCCAACCATAATGGAGGCCTGACCCACTATGCTGATAAGAAAGCCATCTCCATTGTTATTTCAGTTGTGGAGCATTGTTCATTTCTTCTCTGAATAATTCCATTGTCATTCCACACAGACTTGTAGATTACATTCGAAAAACAAACTTAATTGATACAAAAGGTCAAGACCAACTGCAATCTTCGAGTCAAGAAGGGCCCCATGGTGGGAAGATAATTGGATGAATGTGGTGGTGGGTGGTGGGGGTGGGTGTAAGGAAGAGGAGACAGAGAAGGGGAGGACGGGGGAATGTGGAAGTAAAAGGTGAGGTATGGGTCAAAGGGGAAGGAGAGGGAAAAGTGAGAAGCAAGAGGGAGGAGAAGAGGAAGGTAGGAGGGAAAAAGGGAAAAAATGTAAAAAGGAGGGAAAGGGGACAAACAGGGGAAAGAGAACAGTGAGAGGAGAGGGAAGGACAGAGAGAGAAAGGACAAGGAAGAAAAGGAGATGGGATGAAGAACGGGAAGAGAAACACAGATGGGAAAGTAGGGGAGGAATTGGTACAGGAGTGAGAGGGGGAAATTTAGGAACCTAGCACAATAGCAAAGGAGGAGGGTAAGCATGACAGTAGGTTTGGGGGGTGGTTATGACGGCGGGGGGGGGGGGGTGCAGGGGGCAGTGTGCAGAGCATGAGAGGAGATAATTGACAAGGGTCTACACTACATTATAAAATATTTATAACACAGAGACAGGCCATTCCGCTCAACAGATCAATGCTGGCATTTATGCTGCACACGAATTTCCTCCACTCTTCTTCACCTAACTCCGTTCAGATACTCTTCCATTCCTTTCTCCCTCATGTGCATTAAAGTGATCAAAATTCTCATTTCCCATATTTCTTTCAAAATTCACACTTCTTCACTATGCAACTTAAGGATAACACAGTTCATATAATTTCTGAGATAGCATTATGGATTTCAAGAGCAAGTTTGTGAGACGTACTTCCAAAGGGGCAGAATAATATGTCACAATGCAGGAGTTCATTACATCAAAAAACCAAGTGCTGGGGTCAGAGGCCAGGGAGTGTCCATGGCAACACGAACATGATTTCTTGTTCCATTGAATGGTGGGGCTGGGAACTGGAGGCAAACAAACGGCTAATGAAGGTCTCATCATTTGCACTGAGGCCAACTTCTCATTGGATTTGAGGTTCAGGAGTGCATCTCCATGATAGCCACCAAGAGGTTATAAGAACAGATCATGGGGGTGGAAAAGACTCGAGCAGAGATTATGCCATTGAGGCATGTTTCCTTTGGAGGAAGAGGTGGCTAAGGTGGGCTGAACAGCAATGCTTTGCCCTTTGAAAGGGAAGCCAATGAGGGAATTGATTAACCACAAGTCAAGAGAGAGCGTGACTTATTTATTAGCTGAAAGAGCAGGGTGCAAGGAAGATCAATGCCAAACAGGAGATTTGGTACTTGGATCAAACAACAGGAGAGAGACATTAACCCAGAGGGAAGAATGAAAATAATTAAGGAAAGAAAATTCAAAGAGGGGAAACAAAATAAAGGTACCACATTTAATTCATACTTAAATTCAGAATAAGGGTCATCCAAAAACAAAAAAACTTTCAGTGGGAAGTGAGACACAGAACTGCAAGTTGCTTCACAGAGCTAACCAGTGGTCACAGCTTCCAAGTACATGAAAAACAGTTTGTTAGCTTTTTCAGGAGCATAGACAGTCACTTTGATAGAAAAAAATATCTTAAAAACATGATAGGACACATATAACGAGATGCAGCATATGTGTTAGCATAATTAGCATTTAAAATCCCATAGGTCCTTGAATAGAAAGTTGACAGGTTATATATTGAGTTAATGATATATGGAGCATTAATGGTCCTTGTTTTTAATGAGTATTTTGCACAGTTTGAGCATGCATTTTAGCAGAATTCTGCTCTCACTTTGAATAACCGTGGAGTAAAACTGACTGTGACTTGCCAGGAATAAAATCCTAAATAGCTCATCAGTTCTTGAGTCATAGAGGCAACTCCTTTTGCAGCAGAAAGTATTACTAGTCAATAGGGACATACCTACAAACTGTGCCATCTACTGGAGCCACATTCCTTTAATGTGTTTCATATAATTTAATATAGTGCCACTATCTCTATTTTGAGGCTGGCACTGTCCACCAAATTTCAAAACAAGTATTTTTGACAGATCCAATAAAGTACCACTTGAGAAAACTATCCTTAATATAAATTCACCATTTCCTTGTGAAGATATTTCTATGGAAAGCTCAATTAAATACTTTTGGAGGCTTTATCCAATTGCATTCACGGTCATTTCCCTTTCTATCCTCTTATTTTCCTTTCTCCCTTGATTGCAGCTCCACACCTTTTCTCAGCCACTATTAGATTTCACCACCTGTTAGTTGTTACAGTGCAACAGCATGTGATTCGCCAAATTGTGCAGAGTGATTATTTTCTTGCTTTCAGTGACTAGATGACAATGTGACCCACAGAATTCAAGTTAATTGATGTTCTACTATTGCATTATAATTGCACAAAGAGGACCAGAATAACATAGGAACAAGTTGCTTCTGAGATCCATTCTGTGGCTGTCCAAGGTCACAGGCTACATATAGCTGTAACAGCTCCAGTATGACACATTGTCAATTCAATAACATTGGGCCAAATCTTGCTGGAGCGGGATACCTCATGGTATGCATCATTGCTTAGACTTTTCTGTACCCTTCAGCTTGAATATATTTTGCATTGGAACCTCCTGGAAGTGCAAGTTGGGAATGGCTCGATGAGGGCAACAAGTGAACGATGAGACCAATCACGTACATCCTCAAGCAAGGAGATTTAAAAATTGAGAAAGAAACACAGAAAAAATGGAGAAGGAGGGCAAAGTTAAAGTCAAATCAGGTACAAAAATTCAAAATAAAGAGAGGGAATAGTGGGAAGAGTGTCCTGAAGTCAGTTCTTGTTGAAAATAACAAGTGACATCACAAGACAATGCGAGAGAGCAGCGGAGAGATCAGAAACAGCGCGAGTGCTGGGAAGCTTCAAAAAGGTGACATTAGCACAAAGGTGAGAGCTGATTGGTGAGTAGTGGGTAAGTGTTTTTCTCCAGTTTAAAATAGATTAAGCTAAAGAAAGGTAAGAGTTCTAGTTTTTATTTAAAGTACATATATAATTTATCTATTTTTACTGTATTTAACTTAAAGGGATTTTTTTTCAACTGTGGCAGGGCAGCTTAGTCCCATGTTTTATGCCACTTGCAACATGTGGGAAGTCCTAGACGCTCCTTGCGCTCTGACCGACCACGTGTGCAAGAAGTGCCACCAGCTGGAGCTACTTGAACTCCGAGTTTCGGAGCTTGAGTGGCAGCTGGAGACACTGAAGTGCATCTGCAAGGCTGAGAGTTTCGTGGATAGCATGTTTTTAGACGTGGTCGCCCCACAGTTTACAGAAGTGCAGACAGAGAGGGAATGGGTGACCATCAGTCAGAAGAAAGTTGTCAGGCTGGTAGTCAGGAAACCCCCAAGAACCGTTTTTCTGTGTTGAAAAACAGTGAGAGTGATGGTTCCTCTGGGGAGTGCAGCCACGCTCATGGCACTGTGAGCGGCTCAGCTGCACAGGGCGGGAGGAAAAAGAGGGGAAGAGCAATAGTGGTGGGAGACTCGATTGTAAGGGGAACAGGCAGACATTTCTGCAGCCATAGACGTGACTCCAGGATGGTAAATTTCTTCCCTGGTGCCAGGGTCAAGGATGTCACTGAAGGGCTGCAGGGCATTCTAAAGGGGGAGGGCAAACAGCAGAGATCATGGTACATATTGGTACCAATGACATAGGTAGAAAGAGGGGTGAGGTCCTGCAAGCAGAATTTAGGGAGCTAGGAAACAGATTAAAAAACAGGGCCTCAAAGGTAGTAATCTCTGGATCACTTCCAGAGCCACGCGCTAGTGAGTATAGAAATAGGAGATTAGTCTAGATGAATGTGTGGCTGGAGAGATGATGCAGGAGGGAGGGCTTTAGATTTCTGGGGTATTGGGATTGTTTCTGTGTGCTGTGGGACCTATACAAGGCGGATGGGTTGCACCTGAACCAGAATGGGACCAACATCCTTGTGGGGACGTTTGCTTGTGCTTTTGGGGAGGATTTAAGCTAACTTGGTAGGGGGCTGGGATCCTGAGAAAAAATTTAGGAGGGGGAGATGCACAGCCAAAATTAGAAGAGAAAGCAAGTGAGTCTGGAAGGCATAGAAATTATAGGCCAGTTAAGGCACAAGGGAGTTTGGCAAGGTTGGATGGTATTTACCTTAATGCAAGGAGTCTGACGAATAAAGCAGATGAGTTGAGGGCACAAGTTAATACATGGAAATATAGTGTCATTGCTGTCACAAAGACATGTTTGAGAGAGGGGCAGGATTGGCAGCTCATTATTCCAGGATATAAGGTCTTCAGACGAGACAGGGAAGGAAGTAAAAGAGGAGAGGATATCACTATACTGATCAAAGAATCAATTACAGCAGTAAGGAGGGATGACATCTTAGAAGACCCCTCAAATGAAGTCATCTGGGTAGAACTGAAAAACAAAAAAGGAGCAATCACATTGCTGGGAGTGCACTACAGGCCTGCTAACAGTCAAAGAAAAATAGAAGAGCAGATATGTAGGCAAATTTCAAATAAGTGTAAAAATAATAGGGTAGTAATAGTGGAGGATTTCAACTTCCCCAACATTAACTGGGTTAGTCATAGTGTGATAGGTTTAGAGGGAGTGGAATTCTTAAAATGCATCCAGGAGAGCTTTTTAAGCCAGTACGTAGAAGGTCTGACAAGAGAAGGGGCAGTCCTGGATTTAATTTTAGGGAATGAAGCCGGGCAAGTGTAGAGGTATCAGTGGGGGTGCATTGTGCAGATAGTGATCATAACTCCATTAGATTCAAGGTTGTTATGGAAAAGGACAAGGAAGGGCCAGGAATCAGAGTTCTAAATTGGGGGAAGGCCGATTTTAATAAGATCGGATATGATTTGGCCAGAGTGGACTGGGTGGAGGTACTTTTAGGTAAATCTGCATCAAGACAGTGGGACTCATTCAAGATAGAAATAGGGAGTGTACAGAGCCAACATATTCCAGTGAAGTTAATAGGTAGTACCAACACATTCAAGGAACCCTGAATGTTGAGGGATATACAGGATTGGATAAAGAGAGAAAGGGAGGCACACGGCAGATACCAAGGGCTCAAAACAGCGGAAGCCCTAGAGGAGTATAGAATTTGTAGGGAGGATCTTAAAAAGGAAATTAGGAGAGCAAAAAAGGGCATCAAAAAACATTAGCAGGTAAAATAAAGGAAAATCCAAAGTTTTTTACAAGTACATTAAGAGTAAGAAGATAACTAGGAAAAGAGTAGAGCCCATTAAGAACCACAGTGGTAATTTGTGTTTGGAGCCAGAAAACATAGGTAGGGTTCTAAATGAATACTTTAAGTTGGTGTTCATAAGGGAGAGGGATGACGTGGGTATGGAAATCAGGCAGAAGGATGGTGATATAATTAAAGAAATTAGCATAGAAATGGAAGAGGTTCTAAATGGTCTGGCAGGCTTAAAAGTAGATAAATCTCCAGGCCTGGATGAAATATATCCCAGGCTGTTGAGTGAGGCAAGGGAGGAGATAGCAGGAGTGCTGGCAATAATTTTAAATACCTCTCTGGTCACAGGAGGGCTGCCAGACGATCGGAGGACAGCCAATGTGGTACCGTTATTCAAGAAGGAGGAAGGGATAAACCAGGGAACTACAGGCCAGTCGGTCTAACCTCAGTGGTGGGGAAACTATTGGAAGCAATTCTGAGGGACAGAATTAATCTACACTTGGTGAGGCAGTGATTAATCAAGGACAGTCAGCATGGTTTTGTTAAGGGCATGTCATGTCTGACCAATTTGATTGAATTTTTCGAAGAGGTGACCAGGTGTGTAGATGAGAGCAATGCATTTGATGTAGTCTACTTGGACTTAGGTAAGGCTTTTGATAAGGTCCCACATGGGAGACTGATAATGAAGGTAAGAGCCCATGGGACCCAAGGCAATTTGGCAAATTGGATCCAGAATTGGCTGAGTGGCAGGAAGCAGAGGGTGATGGTCAAGGGGTGTTTTTGTGACTAGATGCCTGTGTCCAGTGGGGTTCCACAAGAATTGGTGTTGGGTCCCTTGCAGTTTGTGGTATATATGAACGATTTAGACTTGAATGTAGGAGGGTTGATCAGTAAGTTTGTGGATGATACGAAAATTCGTGGGATGGTAAATAGTGAGGAGGATAGCTTTAGATTACAGGAGGATATAGATGGGCTGGTCAGATGGGCTGATCAGTGGCAAATGGAATTTAATCCGGATAAGCGTGAGGTGATGCACCTGGGCAGGAGAAACAAGGCGTGGGAATACACGATGAATGGTGTGATCCTGGAAAGCACCAAAGATCAGGGGGACCTTGGTGTGCATATCCATTGGTCCCTTCAGGTAGATATGTTGAAGAAGGCATATGGGATACTTGCCTTTATTAGCCGAGGCATAGAATATAAGAGCAAGGAGGTTATGCTGGAACTGTCGCCGGTTAGGCCACAGCTTTGGCCAGTGGCTGTCCTCCGGTCCTCTGGCAGCCCTCCTGTGACCAGAGAGGTATTTAAAATTATTGCCAGCACTCCTGCTATCTCCGCCCTTGCCTCACTCAACAGCCTGAGATACATTTCATCTAGGCCTGGAGATTTATCTACTTTTATGCCTGCCAGACCATTTAGAACCTCTTCCATTTCTATGCTAATTTCTTTAATTATATCACAGTCCTTCTGCCTGATTTCCATACCCATGTCGTCCCTCTTCCTTATGAACACTGACACAAGGTATTCATTTAGAATCCCACCTACGTCTTCTGGCTCCAAACACAAATTACCACTGTGGTGCTTAATGGAATCTGCATTATAGGAAAGTTATGACTGCACTAGAGAGTGCAGCGAAGATTTGCCAGGATGTTGCCTGGGCTGGAGAATTTTAGTTATGAGGAGAGATTGGATAGACTGGGGTTATTTTCTCTGGAGCAGAGGAGATTGAGGGGAGTCATGATTGAGGTGTATAAAATTATGAGGGACATAGATAGGGTAGATAGGAAGGAACTTTTTCCCTTGGTGGAGGGATCAATAACTAGGGGGCATAGATTTAAGGTAAGGGGCAGGAGGTTTAGAGGGGATGTGAGGAAGAAATTTTTTCACCCAGAGGGTGGTGGGAATCTGGAACTCTCTGCCTGAAAGGTCGCTAGAGACAGAAACCCTCATAACATTTAAGTGGTATTTGGATGTGCACTTGCGATGCCATGACATACAAGGCTATGGGCCTAGTGCTGGAAAATGGAATTAGAATAGTTAGTTACTTGTTTGACCGGCATAGACTCAGTGGGCTGAAGGGCCTTTTTCTGTGCTGTAGACCTCTATGACTCTAAAAGAAAATTGAATTAAGAGAGAAGGAAGAGACAGTAAGGAAAAGTATGAATGAATATTGGTGAGCTTTCTACTACTTCTCTCATGACACAACCTATTTTAAGGTTGGCTTGTAGATTTATCTGGAACCAAGTGGGAGAAATTGCAAACCCCAGTGAATGATCTGAACCATCAATGTTAGAACAGACATCATGTTGAATCATTGTTGGTTGTATTTTCAAAGTTAACAAGGATGCGTTGACAATAATAGTTATACTATTGGGCAAAGCATTAAACAAGAAATAATTGGGGCCTGTAACAAATGCAAAACAATAATCATGGGGATATAAATCTTCATATGGTTTGGACAAATCAAATGGGCCAAGTCTAGAAGATGAGCTTTTGGAATGCTTTTGTGACCAGTTTCCTGAAACAATATGTTGTGGAACCAACTAGGGATAAAGCTATTTTACATCTAGTATTGTGCACTGAGGCAGGGTTAATTAGTAATATCATAATAAAAGATCCTCTGGGTAAATGTGATCATGATTCAAATGAATTACATATTAATTTTGAAAGTAGCATGCTCCAGTTCCAAATAAGGATTTTAAATTAAACAAAGCCAATTATATAGGTATAAAGGTAGAGCTGGCGGAAGTTGATTGGTAAATAGGCTAAAAGCTATAGCAGTAAAGAAACAGTGGGAAACATCTAAAGAAACAATACAAAACAATTCAGAATTCAACAAAAATACATTCCATTAAAAAAAACTCAGCAAGAAAGATCTATCTATTGCTTACTAAGAAAATTAAGAGTATTACTAGATTAAAAGAAGAGATTTATAAAGTTGTTTGGAATAATAGTAAGCCTGGGGATTGGGAGTGTTTTAAAAACCGGCAAAGGGTGACCAAAAAGTTGATAAAAAGGGGAAAATAGAATGAGTGTAAATTAACCAGAAATATGAATGCATATTTGTAAGAGCTTTTACAAGTACATAAAAAAAGGAGAGTAGTTAAAGTAAACATTGATCCATTAGAGGCAGGAACACGAGAAACTATCATGGGGATGAGGAAATGGCAGAAACAATGAGCAGATATGTTGTGTCTATCTTCACAGCACAAAACACAAGTTGGCATCAATACTTGAGTTATAGTCGATCTTATGTGGAAGTCAGCCCTGCCTTTTGGCCCAAAAATCCTTAATTTTTCACATGCCTTTTGCTAGTTTTGGGAGCAAGTTTGGTGGGAACAGTCCAATGAGCTTTTTTCCACAATGGCTCTTTTCTCATTTAAACTGTCGGAAGTAGATAGCCTGATAGATAGCAGTTCCCTGTTGAATTCAGAACCATGGCCAGCAACCACTGAGACTTGGGAGTTCCCAAGAACTGGCATGGTTTCAAAACCCCCACCCAAAAATATTACTCATGTATAAGTTGACCCCCTACATTTTACTTAAAAATTTGGTCTCAAAAACTCAACTTTTATACAAACCCCAGAATGAGAAGGTGATTAAGGGGCTAATAAGAATGGGGAACTTATCTAACATCAGGAGAGAAAAAGTATTGGAGAAACTTAAAGGGCTAAAAGCTGCAAATCTCTGGGACATAATGGGTTCTAAAAGATATAGGGCAGCACTGCTTATGATTTTCCAAATTTCCCTAGATTCTAGAACAACCCCAGCAGATTGGAAGTTAGTAAATGTAACACTGATATTCAAGAAATGAGGAAGAGAGAAAACAAGAAACTACAGATCTGTTAGCCTGACGTCAGACATCAGGAAATTTCTGGAACCTATTATTAGAGAAGTTCTAACAATGCATTTAAAAGACCAAAGTATGTTTGGACAAAATTAATGCAGTTTTATGAAAAGGTAAATCCTGTTGGATAAATTCATCGGTGTTTTTTGAGATGCATCCAGTATGGTCGATAAAGAGGAACCAATGCATCTAGTATACTTGGATTCCAAAACGTTTGATAAGGTGCCACATAAAATATTAATATGCATGATAAAAGCTCATAGAGTTGGGGGTAATGTATCAGTATGTATGGAGGATTGTAAACATCAAAATAAGGATGGAATGTATGCCTTTAAAATGGGAACAGAATTATATCTGCATGCCTCAGTCCAATTATTTCTACCCTCAAACCTGCCCTTCACCTGAATATGGAACCGCCCCCCCCTCCCTGTGTAGCATTACACAAGATCAATTAGAATCTATTTTTTATTCCTTATTAGTATCGGGGGGTTTCAGTGTGATGTATTCAGACTCTTTACTTTCATTTTAATCAGTCTGCAAATTCAAGCCATTGAAGCATTTCTCTACATTTTTTTTCTATATATTCCTGTTTATTGACAACTCTCGCAATGCCATTATGTTGTTTTGATGAAAGGTAATCAACCTAAACCACTAACTCTGTTTCTCTCTCCACAGATGAAGTCAAATCTGCCGAGTATTTAAAGCTTTTTCTGTATTTTGTGTCTATCTTGCTTGTTCCTCACTCCTCTCTCACTATTGTTTCACCTCCTCCCTGGGAATCAGAGGAATTTTGTTAAGGCTTGGTCCAGGGGCTACCAAAAGCTTGCCAGTAACTTTGTTACTTTTCACTTGTGAGCCTATAGAGCTGCCTGCTGGTAGTTTACTTAACCCTGAAAGACTCTGCAGCTGGTCCCAATCATGTGCTCACTGGATTTCCAGCAATTAGAATTGGAGTTGTACAGTTAACATTCCTTTTCCTTGCACAGAGCAGTAGTAATATCCTCACTGAGATCAGTTAACTTGATCCAAACTTCAGACTGCCTGGTCTGTTTGGCTCAGCATCACATCACATGCTACATCTACCCACTAAGTCACTGAGGAAGCTTCACTGGCATAAAGCTATCTCACTGTTTGGTTTGGTTTTGATGCTATGAGTGATTTGCCCTTTTGAAGAGGCACTCTGGATCTGCAAGATCAGCTGTCAGCACCAGCAGCAAATAAGTAAAAAAGGGCACAACACTCTGTGGCTTAATTGCAGCCCAATTAAGAAGTGCACACCACATTCTGTGACTGCAGCTTTGAGTGACTGTCATGATGAATTTTCCTCACAGCAACCATGGCAATCTGTCACAATTTCTAGCCTGACGCATAGCAATGAGGAATTGAAGAAATTACAAAGCTGTTCAACTGTGATTAACCAAGACTTTGGAAGTCCGCTACATATGGAAAATAAATAATTTTAACGTACATTCTACAATTTTTGTAGTGAAATCAAAACATAGTATTTGAAAAAGATACTTCCCTTACAGATTTGACATTGTTGCATGCTTCTCTGGGTGATGTGATCTTTTCAGGACATTTCATTCATTACCTTGTGCAAATACTATTCAGTATTTTTTTAAAGACATGAAGTTTAATTCTCATGAAATTAAAACCATTTCACAAAAAGACAAACTTGCTTTTTTCAGATATTGACAGAGGAATCCATGCCAGTTTGATATGTACATAAGGAGCACATACTGCAAACGAGTCTCCTGGCCTTGCTCTCACATATAGGCTATATCTACATTGGGCACTGCCATTGCCCAGCACACTGTTGATTACAGAACGACAAGCCTGGCTGGCTCATCGATATGGTCCATCACTAGAGGCTTGATTGTTTTCAACTTAGGTTTGATCACTTGAATTTCTGCACTCAAATTACATATTAAAAGCGCTGCATTTATATGGCACTTTTCACAACTGCCATATGAAACAAAGGGCTTTACGGCCAATGGAGTACTTCAGAAGTGCGGGCACTATTGTAGTGTAGGAAAGACTGCAGCCAGTTTGCGCACAGCAATATCCTGCAAATAGCAATGTGAAAACGACTAGATAATCTATTTTTTTATGTTGATTGAGGGATAAGTAATATCAAGGACACCAGGGGATAAAACCGATGCTCGTTTTTGAAAGTGTCCTGCGATCTTTCACATCTAGCAGAGGAGGCAGATGGGGCCTTGGTTTAATGTCTCATCCGAAAGACAGCATCTCAGACAGTGCGCTACTCCCTCACGAGAGTGTTAGCCTTGATTTTTGTGCTCTTGCTCAGGGGTGGGCTTGAACCTTAAGTCTTGTGACTGAGAGGTGAGGATGCTGCCAGCTGAACCACAGCTGACACCCAGTGAAATCAAAGTCCAAGACTGGATATTGGTGAAGCAGACAAAACAGAGACAGTTGGAGTTGGGGGTTGTTGAGAGAACTAGTGGAGAGATAGAGCTGACAGTCACCAGCATCCATGTGGAAGATGACCCCATATCTATGGATGATGTCACCGAGGGGCAGCGCATAGATGAAGAAATAGAGGAGAGCAGGGATCAGTCTTTATGGAATTTCAAAGATCCCCAAAAGGAATGGGTCTAAAGACAATCTGCTACTTAATGATTTGCTATTTAACTGCCCAGTGTGAGTCTTCCAATGTCTTCTTGTATTTTGTTGCATTGTTCCTCAGTGTTAGCTATACTCGCCAATTTGATATTGCTTATGCTTATTTTTAAGTCCAGATCATTTATGTAAATTAAGAGTAACAGCGGTTTCAGCACAAATCCTTGCAAAATGCTACCATCCCACCAAAGATGATCTTTATAAAAAAGTTTATTAGCATATTTAACACAGCGTCTCAGTGCAATAGGGATCTTGATTTCAATTTAACCGCTGCCTTGTGGGTTTCCCAGAGTTCAGGAATACCGGCAGCGAAATGGATCTGGGAATTCTCATCTCATGGAGCTTTTATAGCACTCCTTAACAACTAACCTTTGGCCTCCCTTCTGCTGATCATGACCTCTCTCTCCCCCTGCCATTGACTGTTGACCGCAACACCCAAGTCCCAATCTGCAGCTTGCTATCCTCCAGATTGCCCGTGGATTTCCCCTTTCTGGACATCGTTATGAATTTGGTGCTAAGTCCAGGGAAACTGCAGGAATGCAACCGCAATGAAGTCAGCAAGCAGAGTATGTAACCAATCACATTGAAGTATTCTCATGGATAGCAAACCAGAAAATAAAATGCACTGATTATCCATCACTTTTTAATATCACTTTACAGAAAGCAAAATAAAGATGGGAACATACACATGGGAGTTCCCACAAGCTGTCAATTTGGCCAGCTGTTAGACAAAAAGTCAAACTAAAAGATTATAACGAATCTTAAATTCAGCAGGACCTTTATGGCTTCAGTCTTGTCAGGTACTTTGGCCACTTTTGGCCTTCCCTGCCTCCTTGCCACCTCCCCATCAATATCAAGACATCAGTTGCAGCACTGGCACGTTCTGCATGCTTGCATTTTAAACTGCAGTTCATTGCATTCCTCAACAACAGAAGGGCAAAGGTATTGATTGCTTTGTTTTGATGAACGTTGTTATTCTTATATACCTGTTGTGATAGATTTCTCAAATAGATTTTCATGTAACTTGCTCAAATGTGCTGCCTGCAGGTAAGAAAAGAGATGGATCGCTCCTACTTACTCGTGAAAGTGATGTTAAATCCTCGAGCAGCTGTGGAGTGATCTGTCAGGAATTCTAAACGTGATACATGGCCACTGCTGGTCAAAGGAGAAGGGATTTTGTTTCCCGAGAAAGTTCCCAAGACAGGCGATTCAGGATTTAACCCATCCTTCACTGACACAAAGTCAAACTGTGGCTCAACATCAAAATCGTTAAAGGCCAGATGAATCCTGCTTTCTGGCTTTGCAATAATCAGCCATACACAATGCATATGGTTGCCATAATCCTCTGGGTAGTTGGGGGATAGCAGAACACCAGATGGAGTTGTAAAATTGAAGAAGCACGAGACTGAAAATAGAATAAAATATTACAGTAATTTAATACTGAACTACAAAGGGCACTTAAATGAATGCATAATGAGACTTTGGAGAATACATGCGCATTTTCATAAAACAATTGAGGATCTTAGCTGCCATTTGCTAAATAGAAAACTGCTAAGCCAAGGATTGATTGGATTAAAATTGTTATTGTCATGTACACTGAAATGTTCAGTCAGCTGAAATGAGATGGCAGCTGGCAGCCAGTGATGTTTAAACAGAAAAAACCCCTAAAAATAAATATGTCATGGCAATTTTCTACTTCATGTAAAGTAGTTACATTTCAGAGTCTGCTGTGCAGGGTAAACAGATTTAAAGTTCATCAGATCCATTACTATTCTTCACCATTTGCCAAGACCACTTAGAATCACACAAGAACTTGCCACCTCCCGGGTCATGATTGCTAACAGGCCGAATTCCAAATATTTCTTCATCCCTTTTACAGATACATCCCGCGGCTCACCTCTAACACTGCCCACATCTAAATCTTTCTCCCCTTTCCTTCCATTCTTGGAAAAAGAAACACCCCAGCCCCTACCACCACTCCCGCTCCCTCATCTGCACCCACGGAAACCCTGAACTATTTCTTTTCTGGTCATCACAAACCACCATTGTGATCAGTTAATTTGCTCAATGGCCACTTTGCCAACAACTTTCAATGTCCTCCTCCCATCTAATTCCATGTTCTTCCATTTCCCTTACTACAACAGCATCAGTTCCATAAGCCCCATTCTAGGATAGATATGACAAATACTATTGCTATGCCTCTCAGCTAACTCTTGCACAGTATTATGCACAAGCATGAAGTTAGCTGCTCCTTGTACACACCCAGCTCTAGGGCCAGGATTTTATGGCCTCACCGCAGTGTGTCTCCCCCCCACAGCGGATGCAGCGAGCCTTTTAAATCTCCATTCAGTTCAGCAGGACCATAACATCCCACCAGGCGGGAGGGGCCGTAAAATCCTGGCCTGTCTCTGCCACTGAATCTAAGGGTTGCATTATATTATCATTTTGCCTCTCTGATCTCAATTTCCAGATGACACAATACTGATCAGCATCAATAATACTGCAACCATTTTGTTGAGTCCTTGCCAAAGCTTTTCTGGCTCCAACTCCATTAGCCCTAAGGCTTCTGAAAAACAACTGAATTACACAGAGGCCCAAAACTTTTTAAAAACTGCACTGAAATGGCACAGAGGTCTTTTTAAGTACATCCCACTGAAATTATCCAGCAATTCATATCAGGCTACTTCAACAGACAGATGCAGACTGTACTAGACTCTGTGCAGGAATTGAGTGGTACATTGCAGTGGAAGTTGCCCTAATTTTCCAAATATAATATGCTCCCAAATATGAAAAGCACCTAGAATTTCATGAATGAATAGTAAAAATTGCCTTATCACCATGTACAATATGGTTCTAGACTTTTGTACTGTTAAGGTCAATGTGTCATTATTCCTGGGGACAAGACAGGCTAGTTGCAAGTGATGGTCATCATCTGTGGCAAGCTGGGAGGCCTGTTTGAGATCGTCGCACTCCCAGGGGATTCTTGCATTGCTTGCCCCTTTCATGTTTTATTATATCATGTACCAACGGGGTCCATGATTATCAAAATAGTCATTGCATAAAAGGCTTTGGATGGCATCCTACTGCATATGATGCTACAGAGCCATAGAGTCATGAGGGCACAAGAAAGGAAACCATTCAGCCCATTGTCTCCATGCTGACTCTCCATAGAGCAATCCAGTCAGTCCCATTCCACCACTCTATTTCCCCAGGCCTGCAAGTTTATTTCCCTCAAGTACCCATCCAATTTCTTTTTGAAATCATTAATCGTCTCTGTTTCCAATTCCTGGGAGACAGCAAGTTCCAGGTCATGAACATTCGCTGCATAAAAACATTCTTCCTTACATTTCCCCATGTATCCCTTGCCCCAAAACCTTAAATCTGTCTCCTCTGGTCTTTGTGCGATCAGTTATTGGGAACAGCTTTTCTTTGTCTACCCTGTCAAAATCTCTCATAATCTTGTACACCCATATCAAATCTCCCCTCAATCTCCTTTGATCCATGAAGAACAACCCCAGCTTCTCAAACCAAACCTTGTAGTTAAAATCACTCATTCCTGGAACCATACTGGTAAATCTCTACTGCACCCTCTCTAGGACCCCTATATGCTTCCTAAAGTGTGATGGACAAAACTGAACGCAATACTGAAGGGTTGTGACCTAACCAAAGTTTTATAAAGGTTCAGCATATCTTCCCTGCTTTTGTATCACTACCTCAATTGTCCTTTGGTGGACTAAAGCCTTGCAATCCCCAGATGGTTTGCCTCAGAGGAGAACTGTCTCCAAGTTGATCCTGAAACAAATGTGACAGGATGCACTGTTCAACCCTCTTGCAAGCAGCGATTTTCATTTGTAACGTCTCCCTTTCCTTGCCAGGCTTCCCATCCTCCTCCCCTTACTCGTCTCTGCCAAAGAACATAAGATTTGTCCTGAGTTCTTCTGTGAACCTAATAAACTGACCTAAACCTTGGGAAAGCTAATCAATCCAAAGAAAATCAACTAAATTCCCTGTGAGGCTCACTCACCGACTGCAATAAAACCCACTTGGATTTGTTACCATGTATAATATGCACCCTAACTTCCAGATCAATTTTTAGCATAAAAAGTGCGCATTATATTCAGAAAGTTATGGTAGCCTTTCACAAAATTTAATTGAAATTTTTTTCGGTCAGTTGCTTGTTGTCTCACTCAGCTGCCATCCTTTAACAGTACATTATAGATCCCACTCTCCCCCTCAGCAATCTAGCCAAGGTTAGCAGAAGGCAGGGCACAAATTTAAGTTGAAATTGACATCTTTAACAAACATAGACATCAATGTGGAAACGTATATATTGTATATATTATAACTACCAGAAGATAAAGACAATGATTGTTTCAGACTACTTACAGACACAGCTTGGTTTCTTGGCTGACCATTGGTTATTCTTCTGGCAAGTAATAGATTTTTGGCCAACAAGTTCAAAAGCAGGCAAGCATTCAAATCTCAAAATGTCACCATGAAGGAATCTTTTTCCCTCTCGCCTTCCATAGGCTGGCGTTCCAGGATCGCTGCAGGTTCCCTGTTCTATCTCTGAAAGTAAAACGTGAAAAATGGAGGAAATATTATTACATAGAAGAAACCATCACCAGGGTATACCTAATTTAAAACTTGCACCTTCATTGAAGTTAGGCCCAGGCTATAAAATGGAGATGCTTCAGTATCTCCCATCCTCTGCCTATAATATATCCAAAGTTGACCAGATTTCCAATCCGTAACACAAGAGCACAAGAATCATCTGTTAGGACACAGTCTCTCTCCTTCTCTCCCCTTCAAACAGAAAATCTCAATGGGCTCGAAACAGTTGGTGAGAACATCATGATGAGATTTTTAAATTTGTGACTATCCTCATTATACCAAGACATCTGGGCTTCTGAATATATTACAACTTTGTTCACAAAGAATTGGCCTGATTTCAGTTCATGGATGAAGTCAATGGCGTGCAGGATATTGTCAATTACAGCAAGGGATTTGACGTCAACTTTATGCTGAATTGCATGAAGCCATAACAGGTCTGCTCTAAACAGAGAACCGTGACATTACAGCTTGAATCTTTGCTATTCAGCAGGAATGGCTTGTATTTGAAAATGGAGAGCACAAACCTTCTCATGTATTTGAAAATACTGAGATCTACTAACATCTGGCTGTTCTTTACATGGAACAGGGCATACTTATCCTAATTGATCCCAGGATGATGGTATGAATCTAGTGAAAAACTGATTCAGGTAAACTCTCGTTATCCCATAACTAGAACTTCAATAATGTCAGACTCATTCCATTTGGAATAAACTGTGGCACTTAATAGAATCGTAGAATGTTGCAGCACAGAAACAGGCCATTTGGCTCATCAAATCTACACTGATGCTACTTTTCATGAAAGCCACCAAGTCTAATTGCCCTCTCTTGCTGGCAAGCTGTATTCTTTGATGTAACTTTTTTTTAGACATTTATCCAATTCCCCTTTATCGAATTTGTGAACCCTGCTGTCCAGTGGAAAGATTCAATCAGGAGCCATGTAATGGCTTCAATCTTTAGCTTTGTTGAGCTACGAAAAGAGGCTACAGCATCAAATCTGCTTTCATTAATTAAAAAAAAAATGCACAAAGGAAGGCGATATGGCCCGAGCTTTAAAATAATACCTTGATTCTTTATGGTGGATGTGGGGAAACCTTTGGATAGAGCTAGAAACACATAAGAAAAGTATTCCACTTGCTCCACCCCCTTTTAAACAGTATAAAATCCATCACATTTCTATTTCTCTTTCACTGTGAAGAAGAGTCATACGGGACTCGAAACAGTAACTCTGTTTCTCTTTCCACAGTTGCTGCCAAATCTGCCAAGTTTCATTTTTTGTCTTTATTTCAGATTCCCAGCATCCGCAGTATTTTGCTTTCATATAAGAAAAAGAGTTCTTGCTGAGGAAGGCACAAGCAAAATATAACTTGAGCTTGAACTTCCTGTTTAGAGGTACTGACTTCTGGGATAGCTTAGAGCAGTGAATGCTAACCTTGTAGTAGCATTAAAAGAAAATTAGATTTGAATTGATCAAGGCATAGAGAAATTTGAGGGAGGACAGAGCTTAAAATAGTTATTCAACATCCTGGAAGAGACATAGATAATTGGGCATGTTTGATGGCCTCAATGGTCTTTCTTCTTCCTACATTCTATGTGCTCTTCTGACACTGAGGCTCCAACTGTACAACAGGATGTTCCAGTAAACAGACAGAATGAAATTAACTCCATTGGATGCGCACGCAGGACCTTTCTCTAGCAGTTTAAAAAAAAGTGCAGGAGATATAGATTTCGATCAAAAACTTCGATTTCTGCACTCTGCTCTTAATCTTATTAATACTAATACTCCAAATCACAGAAAAGATAACACTCCTTCATGTTTTAACCTGACTCATAACCCCATGCCGCATCCATATATGTTACATCTTGCTCTCCACAGGATTACAGTCTTTATGGGAATCAGATCACAGTAATACCCAGCTTCCAATGGGTTCACTTTTCTCCGTTTCGCCAGGCCATAATGTTGAGTGACTGTCGAAAGGCACTTCCAAGTTTTTGAAGAATCCTGAACCATCTACCAGCAGTTAGGCCCGCTCAGGCAACTTCTCCTCCCAGTCTCGCCAGGCCAAATCTTCCAGAGCCTTTAGAGTGTCACATGGATGCATCTCTTTGACCAGAGACCACATCCTCCCTCCCACATTCTGCCTGGAAGCTCGCAGAGGCCTTGCAGCCTTCTCCTCTCCGCTGACCACATCAGCCTTTTGTCTTCTGTGAGACCTCTCTCTCTTTCTGTCCAAAACTTCTGAGACAGCTGCTCTTGTCCTTTTGTTCTAGGTGAACGTTTTGCCCTTTGCTCTTGGCAAGTCTCAACCTGGGCCCCCCTGTCCTCATGGTAACCAAGTCACACAGGCTTGTTGTAGGGCAGAAATCTTAGCAGATCACATGATCCTCTTCACAACACCATTTTATCTTGAATTAAAGAAGTAGTCTAAAACTTAATTGTCTTATAAAACCTCACATTAGTTTATGAAGCGTAAGAAATGGGAAGCTTTAGTTCTCCACAGGAGGAATATTGATCTTCAGATTGTGGGAAATTTATAAAACTCCCTTATTATTAAGTTAGTCAACCTTTTCATAACAATTGAAGAATCATTAATTGCTGGAGTGGCATTCATTTAGGTTACTACTGACATAATTTTCATGTATTTATGTTAAATAATAATGTTCTGATATTATTCAGTCTAGCCTAGTAGTCATTTATTATCTGCAGTTATAATGTCATCACAGGCATAATGGGCAAAAGGCCTCCCTTCTGTGCTTTAAGATTCTAAGTTTCACTCTAGATGCATTTGCAGAAACTGTAAATATTAATTTATGTCTTTGAGTTGTTGGCACAGCTTTCATAATCTGTTTGTTTATTCTCCGCTGAATTACTGCATTCATCAGGAGAATCGTCTGGGAGTAATTATTTTGTGGACTCAGCTCATTTTGTTCATTTCACAAATCAGTCATTGTGCTTTAAAGTTGGTGCCTTACCTGTACTAATCATCACCTTCAGCAGAATAAACCAAAGCAAACATTAAATGACTGATAAAGTGCCTCACTTTTTTAGCCTATCTCAATTAAGTTTACTGTCTCTAGCACTAGCAGAGTTGCTAAGAGAAAACACACAAATGTACAATTACACTGAAGCAATTTTATTGTTGAGAATTGATTTTGTTACGGATAGCCCAGAGATTTTATTAAAAAAATTAAATAGGAAATAATGCTGATGGATATCAGGAGTTAATGGTGTAGCTAACTGGCTACAGAGTAGGACTTGAACTTGCTACCTTCTGACATAGAGGTAAGAGTCATTACATTGGACTACAGTTGATAAACCTATCTGCATTGTTACTTGAGTTACTGTTGCTATACTAGCTGTGTCTCACAGGTACCACTTGCATTTACATAAATGGTTTCAGTGTAGTAAAATGTACCACGCTGCTTCACATGAGCATTATCAAACAAAAATTGTCACTGAGCCACATAATGAGATCTGGGTTCAGATGCCCAAATGCTTGATGAAAGAGATAGGCTTTAAGGAGTGCCTTAAAGGAGGAAAGTGAGGTATGAGACAGACAGGTTCAGGGAGGGAATTCTAGAGCACAGGATCTTGACAGCTGAAGGCATTGCTGCCAGTGATGGAGTGATTAAAATTAGGTTGGACAGGCAGCGAAAATCTTAATTTGATTGACAACTTAATGGCCTTGACAGGCCTTTTAATTGTCGGCTGGCGGGCACGCTGCCAGCTCCAGCACGTGCCTGCTGATCGAACATGTTCGGCCGACATCAACATGCATCATTTAACGCTCAAGTGGGTTGGGCGCATGCCCGTCTGCTGAGCAAAGATTTCTGCCCATGGATGAGAGTTTCAGCCAACAGATGAGCTTAAGTGGGGGCATAAAGGTAAAGCATTCCGAAAGAGTTGGAGCCTTCAACACAATCCAAGATATGGTGTTCTCTCTTTTACCTTTTCTCTTTAAAGTTTTGCCTATGGAGTTAAAAGATCTAAGGAACAGATTCTTAGCTAAATATTATAATCATAGACCCACCTCTTCAGAGTATTATAGCAATTAAATTAGAAGCAGGCACTTTCACTAGGACTAGGATCGGGTTTCACATATTTACTAATTGAACGCCCCTCTTCCCTGACCCTCTCTCACCCATCTCTGGAGGGGTGAGAGGGAAGCATTTAAAATTACCCACACAGATTCAAAGAATAGCTTCAAAATTGTATTGCTAGGTCAGAGATATAATGAATTCAGCTGTCAAGAAGAGACTGTTGAGCTGAGTTTTAATTAAGCTAACACTCATGTATATATTAGTAGTGTTAGCCATACACTTCTAGAAGTAGGCTTTTTTCCAGAAAACAGATTATTACCATAATATCTAGAGTTATAGCTATCAAATTAACTGCATGCTATTCAAAGAAATTAGCACAAGAAATTCAGAGGTGAATAGAGCAGCCTGTCTTACATCTTGTGCTGTTTGAGTCCATATTCAGGACCGACTCAGAAGATTTATCACCTTCCTTCTGCCTTCTACCTCCATCAGTGAATCAATAAATTGCTTTGTTTATGCAAATGTTTCCTATTTTGAGACATTCTTTTAATAAACCATGAGAGAAGCTACCCATCACATTCCAAGTTGGAATATCATTCATTCCAATTCTCCAAATTATTATTCTACCATGTGGCAGCATTTTATCAGGTAGACACAGTGGCCAGTCTGTCAAATTTTCCATCCCACCTGCTATGATTCCCACCACGGGTGGGTCCAGAAAATCCTGGCCAATGCAACAGCTTTCAGAAGGGGTCCACATTCCTCAGTCATTAGCATTTCTGTCGCAGTACTAGCAGGTTACAGTTTGGAGACCCAGTCCAAAACCTGTGCATGTAATGCAGGTTGACATAACAGTGTATTATTGAGGAAGTGCTGCATTGTCAGAGGCGCCATCCTTCAGGTGAAAAGTCTCAGCTGTCAGTTCTCTTGTTCCAAATGTACATTAAAGATTCAGAGCACAGAATTTCTCCTTTAATTAATGCTACAAAAAAATACAGACCAACTGATCAATTATCTCTGCTGTTTGTGATATATGCTGTGTGAAAAAATCTTTCTGAATTTTGCTAACAAATCACTGCAGTTCAAAGTCATTCAATGACTTTGAAGTCTTTTGAGATGTTGCTGGAAGCTGATAGGGCAATACAACTACAAACGTTGTTTTTCCAGAAAGTAACTTATCCTAAAGAGGTTTCTTATTCAACAGCATTTATCTAGTGCCTTTAACATAATTGAAACCTTCAATTATGTGTTATCAGACAAAACAGGATACCAAGCCAAAATGAGATTAGCAGGAGTGCCCAAATATTTGGTCAAAGAGTTGGTTTTGAAGGAGGGCCATTAAGGGACAGACAGAGGCAGAGGTGTCTAAATGGCAGGTTGCACAGCTGCGAATGGTTGTGTGTCAGGGTGGGGTGGGGTGGGGGGAGTGAGGGATGTGGTAAAGGCCAGAGTAGCAGGCAGTCCAAGGGGCAAGCATTGTAGAGCTGGAGGACATTCTGCAAATATGGAGGGGCAAAGCTATGTCGGGATTTAAACATGAGGATGAGAAGTTTAAATTTGAGGCACTGGGGGACCAAGGAGTCAATGTGATAATGGATGAATGGATCTTGGTGGTGGATATGATATGGGCAGCAGTTCTGACATAGCGGAAGTGTCACTGGATTAGTAATCCAGAGGCTCAGACTGTTGATCTGGGAATATGGGTTCAAATCCCACCATCGCAGTTGGTGGAATTTAAATTCAATGAATAAATCTAGAACTGAAAGCTGGTCTCAATAACGGTGACCATGAAACTATCATTGATTGTTGTAAAAACCCATTTGGTCCATTAATGGCTTTTAGGGAAAGAAAATCTGCCATCCTTACATGGTCTGGCCGAGATGTGACTCCAGACGCACAATGTTGTTGACTCTTAGCTGTCCTGAAATGGCCACTAGCAAGCCACCCAGTTCAAGGGCAATTAGGGATGGGCAACAAATGCTGCTCACTTCCCATGACAAGAGAAAAATATAGATATTAAGAATCCCTTTGTGCTGGTTAACATTCCCCCTTCAAGGGTCTGCAGTTTTGCATGGGTTGAAGTTTATGGAAGTTGGAGAATAGGAGGCTGATGAGAAGAGCTTTCCAATGACATGCAGCTTTCAGCTGCAGAAAAAGGCTAAAACAGGCATGGAGACAGGAGATGCTACAAAGATGGAAGTAGGCCATCTTTGTGAAGGAGAATATGGGAAGTCAAATAGGATGGTGCTTACATAGAATAAATAGCGCAGAAACAGACCATCATTTGACCTAACCAGCCGATACTGGTGTTTATTCTCCACCTGAGCCTCCTCCTACCTTTTCTCATCTAAATCTACCATCCTAACCATCTATACACTTTTCCCTGAAATGCTTGCCTAGCTTCCCCTTATTCACTTCAATCACTCCCTGTGGTCGTGCTTCTACAGTCTTCCCACTCTCTGGGTGAAGAAGTTTCTTCTGAATTCCTTGGTGACAATCTTATATTGATGGCCTTTAGCTATGCTCTTCCCCACAAGAGGAAACATTCTCTCTGTATCCACACTATCCAAACCTTTCAGAATTTTAAAGACTTCCATTCAGTCACCCCTCAGCCTTCATTTCTCAAGAGAGGAGAGACCCAGCATATCAATCCTTTCCTGATATGTTTATCCATGCTTTTGGTGACATTTCCCTCAGTCTGGATAGCCATGAAATAATGGTGGGGGAAGAAGATGGAATTGATGGTAAAGGCCAAAGGAAATAGCTTCAATCTTCCCACTGTTGGAGAATTGTGACTCATCAAAAATTGGATATCACACAGCAGTGAAGACAAGCTGTTGTGTAGAGCTAAAGCTGGGTGTCATCAATGTATGCATGGAGACTGGCCTTGTGCCTGTAGGTGATTTCACCAATCAGAAAGAGGAGGGGAGGAAGGGCAGGTTCTTAGGGAACTCTAAATAGCAGTTTCAGGGAGAGAAGCCATTGTAAGAGATGGTCTATGATCAGATAGGTAAAAGATGCTCCAAGTGAGGCACTCCCACCAAGTTGGACAACTGAGTAAAGATTGTTGGATGAGCATGGTGTGATTGACCATATCAAAGACTGCAGAGAGTTGATAAAGAACAAGGAGAGATAATATACAATGGCCACAGTTATAGAGAATGCTATTTTTAACTTTGGTATAAAATGCTGCGGCAGAGAAATACAACACAGCACTGTAAGCACCAGAGTAAACAACAATTCCATTACTGAATCTCCCTTCTTAGATTATCTGTTAATAATGAAAGCAAATGCATTAAATTGAAGTGACCTTTGTTATTAATTGCACACAAGAAAAATGATCAGTTTCTAATAGACTGATTTATTGCGTTACCTTTTTAGTTTATTAAATGTTACATATATAACACTGTTAAACATTATAACATAACCACATGGCATAAAGAGGCCAACTAGTTGTTAAAACACAAATAAAAATGTCAGCTCCCATCATGGATGAGAAAAAGTAGCAGATTTCAGCCAGATAGATTAAAAATTCTGGCATTGTACTCCCCTTAACTCAAACCTACTCTTGTATTACCACAGCCTCTTTCCATTTCACCATTTTAAGCTGCTATCTGCTGTTAAAAAATAAAGGCTTGGGGAGGATGGGTGCAATCTTGTGCCCCTGCACCGCAACTTATCTGACCCCAGTTCAATGTCATATTCAGGGATTGTTACAATAACTTGGACAGGTAACTGAACATTTGCCAGTATGAGTGGAACACTTTCTCACTGCTAGGAGTGTCATGAAGGTATAATAGTTTTCATAATATTTTTCTGGTTCATTGTAAAGCAAGTTTATGGGTCTGTGTATGGTTTAATTACATTTGGAGTCAAATATACTGCAGCCTTTGACTCATCAAAAGAAGCTAGGTGCTTGAGATGCTAACGAGTAAATATGGATGCTGGTTTAGCATGCAAGGTGTGAAGGGAATTTACACTTTTGGATAGATGAAGGAGGATTTGGATTTCAAAGGGATCTCAGTCTGTATACAAATAGCCAGACAAGCAAGCTAAGGAATATGTTTATTTTTCCCATGGATTACTGACAATATAAATAGCAGATTCAGGGAGAGAAGCCCTAAAAGCTTTTAATGTTATCAGGAAGATACAGTTTCAAAGGCTTACGAAACAATAGAATTTATACATTAAGAAAAAAGAAACATTTATAAAGGCAAATGAGGCTGTGTGTTATGGTTAAGCATTGAGAGATCTAACATAAGCGTGTGAAGTAGCCTGAACGAAGCCTCCAGCATTTGTGCATAAGCCTGCTGTCTACAGAAACTAGAGCTGTAGAAAAGTCATTTGGAATTCCACTGTCCAGGGTATTGTGTTAATTTGCTGGATCTGTTTAAAATCTAAAATCTATTTTTGGACTGTTGCCTTAAAGGACATGGACCTGGGAGTCAGGTTAGTTCCGGATTTTAGGAGTTATATAGTACTAGTATGTAGTCCTATGTATGTGCTTGAAATCTTTTCTTTCATTAATAAATATTTCAATTTATTTTTTTAAAGTCTCTAAAAGTCTTGGTGGACTTATAACTTCAGAATTCAGCGCATGCACCTCGAAATAAATACAAATTGCAAAACCATTGTGATAGCACGATCAATTTTCCTTGTGGATTTGATCCGCCTGACACACATCATCTGCTGTGCCATAACAGGAGGTATGTGGCATTAGCTTGGAGTGACACACACACAAATCTTCCCAAACCTTTCTCTGTTCTGTGCATCTTATTGACAATATAGTTAATGTCAGAAACTATATGTAAAATTTCTATGCATAAAGCTTGTGTCATAGTCTTGTGGAGCAGTGATATTGTAAAGTCTTGTGATTCATGGCATTTTGTGACCTTAACCTAAAACATTTAGCTATCAGACATGGAAAACTCACTGCCTTATCTCTTTAGATTCTGAATGGCACTTGCACTCACAATGGTTAATCACACAAAAATCATTTTTAAAAACGAACATATGAATTAGGAGCAGGAGTAGGTCACTCAGCCGCTTGCGCCTGCTCTGCCATTCAATAAGATCATGGCTTATCTAAATGTAACCTCAAACTCACATTCTTGCCTAACCCTGATAACCTTTCACCACCTTGTTAATCAAGAATCTAACCTTTCCCCCCCTTGTTAATCAAGAATCTATCTAGCTCTGCCTTAAAAATATTCAAAGGCTCTACTTCCACCGCCTTTTGAAGCAGAGAGTTCCAAAGACTCAGAAACCTCAGAGAAAAAAAATTCTCTTAATCTCTGTCTTAAATGAGTGACCCCTTCTTTTTAAACAGTGACCCCCAGCCCTAGATTCACCCACAAGAGGGAAGTAAAAATGTAACTTGATAAAAGTGGAAATATAAATTGTGGCATTTTTCTTTCAATGATTTTAATCATTTATGCTAAATTGTGATGGTTTTCTTGTCATGCATTTTGACCTCTTCATCTGCTGAGAAATGAATAGGATTTTCTATCTATGGCACTCAGTGTCTGCATCAAATCTGATTTGCACCCATGTATAATATAATCTTATTCAGCACAGAAGGAGGCCTTTTGACCCAACATTCTTGTGGCAGTGAATATGCAAAATTTTGGGGTGGAATTGACAGTGGAAAACATAGGCTGGCAAAGATAGAAGTGGAAAGTCCTGGCCTTAGTGTCTGGAGCACATGCAAACAAGCATGCGGTATACACACCCAACTGAGTGTGTATAAATGCAGAAATCAAACCATGACAGTTTTATATCAGAAAAGTAGCTCCAGTCAATGTTCCCACCCAGTCACTGAGCCCTGATTTAAAAGGAACTCTTGAAGGTTCTCTAGTCTTAAAATGGAAGCATCTACTCAATTAGGTCATTGCCATTTAACTCTGTAAACACACATTCACTTTGCTCTGCAGTTAGACCTCCTCTAACAACACTGGCTCCACTGGATTCTATTTACATTGCTTAAGATATGTGACACCAATATGGTGATAGAGATGTTACCTAGAACAATTAATTGTGTCCCAATGCGGTAAGACCTCTTTGAGAGATTTATGCAAAGCTTTTGGATATTTCAGGATAGGTATGCACCAAGCTATGCGCTGATTGGTATATTTGTTAACTCAATGTTTTGTGCTCTGTGCTAATGAAGGGATCATACAAACCCAAATCTGAACAAATAAAACATTTTTTCTGCAACTCTTAAAAAATATAGGCAAGGCATTCTCACTAATCTAGTGAAACAATGGTGTTCTATAGTGTTGCATTCAATTGTTCAATGTTTAATTGTTTGTGTCTGTTGATTTCTTTGTGCTGTGTGCTATTTAGGCAAGCCTATGTGTGTGGCCACAGAGGAAAGGAAAACTGAAAGTAAGCTGGGTGTTACAGACATTCTTAAAAGGTTTTGTAATAAAGCTTCTATTCACACATAGAGCCTGATGTGTCTCATCTCTGCATATCTTCAATGTACAAACACAAAATATAGGCCAATACAGGTGAATTTACACACCTGGGGATGGAGGACAGAGTCGGGACAATTCTCTGCTCCACAAACCTGACCAGGGAGAAAGTACCCCGGTAGATGGAATTTTTGGTCTGGGCTGTGGGGGGAGGTGAAAATGCGAGTTGTGAGAGGTTGGAAACTGCTGGGTATGGAGGCAGGATGGGTGGAAGGTCTGCCTCAGTACACCAGCACCATGTCAAAGTTTAAAAAGCAATAAAACATAAATAGCCCACCAGCCCTCACCCCTAATATCATCTCACCCTCCACATACTCTCCATGCCAACTCATGCCCCCATCCACTCCACATGGCCACTCATTCCCTCCATGCCAGCCTTTGCCTAAAAACCCATCCCTATGCCATTTTATAGCCCCATGCCAAACTCTGCACCTCACCTACCCCACCATGGTCCTTTATAGCTGATATGCCAACTTTGTGCCACCCCACACACCTTTACCCACCATCCTTCCTTCCCATGCCAACTCATCCAGTATTCACCATGAGTAAACCTCCAAATCCATGCTGAGATGAGATAAAACAAAGCTCTTAAGTGCTTATTTTAAAAAAGCTCTCATTAATAAAAACCCATTCATTACATTTAACTTCCTTTAATCCCTTACCAAAATAAGCATTGGAATTCATTGTCCACATGAAGTGTTTACAACCACTTGAAGTTGTCAATCAAACTGTGAAATGGCAGTCACTCCATTGAGATAATGAAAGGTTGTGAAATCAATCATGCAGCACTAATCCTATAATGATAGCTCTCAGGGTAATGTCAGCAAACAGAGTTCAGGAAGGACAGTTTTTTTTATACAAAACACTGCAGAGTTTTCTTTTTCAAATCTTTAAAGGGAAAGAGTTTTAAATGCCTTTACAGGTCCTTTTGACAGCCCTGTTGACAGTTCCAATGAGCTTGAGTATTTTTGCACACATTCATGTGCACTTTTTAACAATTCCAAAGGGCATCTTACATCTCCAAAAGGGCACCTGAGCTCCGCCAAAGCCACCTGACCTTGCCCAAAGGCATTTTGGGACCAAATCCAAAAGGGTACCTTACCACTCCAATGCAATATTCCACCTCTCCAAAGGACTCTGGCAGCTTTAGACTTTATCCTAACAGGTCTAAAGTGCATATGTCATATTTTGGATATCCCACCAAAAAATTCAGAACGCCCTGAGGAAATTGCACTTTAAAATGTGTAGTTGCCTCCATGTACCACGAGTGTGCATGTTAGAAACAATCCCCATTCTCCCCGTTGCCATGCTCAGGGGTGGGATTTATGGATGCAGGCCTCTGGAGCCATCTTCATCATGGTGGAGAACACTCTCTATCTTTACGAAAATTCAGGCACAGCATATCTTTCAGAGATTAATTGCAGCACTAAACATCTGCAACCACACAATTCCATTCTGTTCATGGTGAAAAACACCTTCATATCTACAGGTTCAAGGCTTTTCTCACATGAGAATGAAAATGTTAATAAATATTTGGAACTGGTATGATATGAAGTGAAAACAAGGACAAATAACAAAATAAACACTCATAATCTTTTAAGCTAAGCAGAGAAAAACTCAAGTAAAAGTCTGGGTGTAGAAAATGGCAATAGCCATTACTACTTGCAAATAAGTCTGCATCTGCAGTTATTTGTGCTGCTACCAATGCTAGGACACCTGCACACCGTATAAGTGGGCAGATAGCAAACTAAGCATTTTGAAGTAGTTCAAGAATAGGAAGCGTTGGTCTTTTCCTTTGTAGAAGGTAGCATTTACCATGTCAGCTTTCTCTGATTTTGAGGCACTGACTTTGGCTTAGAGGGAGTTCTCTCACCAATATGTTTAGCAGCTCAGACCAGCCAGAGAAGAAACAAACCAGCCGATAATATCAGTAGGCATTTTTAAAAAGCTCTAAACACAAGTACATGACACATGGGTTGTAGCGGTTCAAAAAGATGGTTCATCACCATCTTCTCAAAGGGAATAAATGCTAGTCATGCCAGTGGCACTCACATCCCATGAACACATAAATAAAAAGCAATTTTTCACTTCAGTTGTGGTACCTGCATTAAAGATTTTATTGGCATCAGTTGGATCTGGGTCTTAGCAGAAAGGATAAGGTAGGACTAAGTTCATAACGGTGTTACAAATAGGTGCTGGCTGCATGAACCCATGACTTTAGAATCCATTTGGAAAATTAAATGAGGCACAATTTCACAAAAAATTAACAACAATGAAAGAAGAATTAACAACCTTCTGTTATTTTTCTGCTGTTGTTTTAATTTTTTTTCAAAAATATCTTCTTTAGTGAAGATTAACAACATGTTTTGAGCCATACTGGTTTATCTAAGATACAGAAGTTGACAGTGTAAGGCAACTAAATTAACAGGTACAGCTGAAACTGAAGGTGCGCCAGGTTAATGGCTCCAGCCCTTGTTGTTTCAAGCCAGCTCCCTGATTCTGTCAAGCATAGTAATGGTTCAATACTAATTCCCCTTTGAAATCTTCAGCACTTATTTCCTAAATAAAGAACGCTCATGGAAAATAAAAATACAACTGAAGAAGGAGAAAACGGGGGAAAGATGTTCATGTGCAGAATTTTTTTGCTAATGATGTTCCAGAAGGAATCAAAATGAGAAACTTGATATCTGACAGCACATGCTGCCATGAGGCTCTAAGCAATGCTTATTTAAATAATTCTTCAGAATTCACCCTGGCAACAACGACTGAATCAGTCAATCCCTGTGACCTTTAATGTGTGTCACACCACACAATGAAAGACAGTTGGGAGTTATGTTGATTAGCCTCTGTATTACAATAAGTGACTAAGGCTTTACATGAGCTTGATCCTGAAGCTGATTCAGGACAATTCACATACAAGTATTTTCTTATATACTATCTAATTTGGGTCAGGATTTCTGTATGGAACCAGGACCCCAATGGCAGTACAAATTCTGGTACCTGGCTTCGTTCTGAGGGACAAGTAATCATGGGTCCCAATTTTCTCAGATGTCGACTCTAATTGGCTAGTGGATGTGGTTGGTGGATCAATTAGTGGCAATGGACAGAGGAAGGCGGCGGGAGGCTGAAAGTGCAGGCATAATTCAAAGGGCAGCCATTATTGTGGCATATGTCTTTCAACACTATGGCAGGCAGAAGTGTAAAGGAGGAGAAACAGAGGCCAAGCACTTGTGGCTGGGCTACCCCAAGTTTCAATGATGTTATCCTTGAGATAATGCAGGAGGTGCTATGAGAAAGGCAAAGGAACTGATGTTCATGGACAATGGCAGGAGAAGGCCACTGAGCCAAACAAGCAGGCCTGACTGGAAATGACAGAGCATGTGAAGGCTGCAGTGTCCTGAGGAGGGCCTGGGTGCAGTGCCATACGAGGTTCAATGATCTCCTTTGTTCTGTCAAGGTGCATGCAATATGACACCCAGACAATAGACCTCCAGGTTTGCAGCCACAGGCAGACATGCCAGCAGAGCAGCCTGGGATGCTCCTGAACATGGGAGAAATGTGTGCCCAGGGTGGTTACTGACCTGTGAGTAAGGTTCAAATTCCTAGCTCTACTGAGGCGCTGGTAACACTGGTAAATAGAGCTTATTATTTAAATGAGCTGCTGGAAATGGTGAGAGAGGCCAGTACTGTCCCATCTATCTCTCTCTCCACGTGACAGGTGAAAACAAATAATTGAAAGTGCAGTGTGACATGGTCTTGTTGGAACCTAACACGTTGGTCTGTGAATGCCTAACATTATGGTCTTGGCCCTCACTTCCCCTTCACTGTGCTTATGAACTGAATGTTTTCCATGTGCAACTAAGAGAAAAATCTACCATATGGAAGCACCAGCACCACCCAAAGCATGTTGGTGATTGCCTTATCAAGTTAATGCATTCTGATCGTGCATGATACATCTAAACATTTTGTAACTATATGACTGGTTTTCAATGGGTTAGTCATAAACATGCAAGAAAACATAAAACACATCACATATTTGAAACCAGCCCCCTTCAGGCTTTTGTTTTTCAATTAGCACAAGCTCTTTGCATTATAATTAATGAAGAAAGTGTGTTTTTGAGATGCTCAGAAACAGGGTTCCAAGCAGATTATAAAAACACCAGTTAACGTCATATTAAGCATTAGCAGAATCATAATATCACGGCACAGGAGGCTGCCACCTGACACATCATACCTATGCCAGCTCATTCTAACAGCTAGTCACTAGTTCCACTCCCCTGCCATTTCCCCATAATCTTACAATTTTTCATGTATTTATCGAATTCCCTAATGAAAGTTATGATTGGATCTGCTTCTATCACCCATTTAAGCAGTGCATTCCACATCATCATAATTCGCTACATAAAATAATTTCTCACACCACCTCCAATTCTTTAAAATCTGCCAATTATTTAAAATCTTTGCTCTCTGATCCCAGGTCAAAGGCCTGAACCCACAGTGTTTACCTTTGTGAGGCTACATTTCATAGGGACAGAACTGGAATCCTCACAATAATGTGAAAGAAAAGAACCTGAGAAAGCTACAACAGTTTTTGAAAAATGTCTACCATTTTTCCAAATTGCATTATAATGTCACAAAGAAATAATACTCGCAACATTTTCTGCAATATCAGAATGTTTTGTGAAGGAAAGATTTCTTGAGACTTGCAACCCTAATTATTTATTCATTTTTAAATCTGAATTTTGCACTCTTCCAAGCAAGGGGGTGAAAGGTTATCGGGGTAGGCAGGAATGTGGAGTTCAGATTACAGTCAGATCAACCATGATCTTATTGAATGGTGGAGTAGGCTCAAGGGGCCAAGTGGCCTACTCCTGCTCCTAATTCATATGTTTGTATGTTCAAATAATGCTGGTTCTCTAAATTTTGAACACCTGTCCACATATTACATTTTTTTTTCAACAAAATTGCCTTATTATTTCCCCGATATGATTAAGAGAAAGGCAAATGTTATTTATCTGATTGTATGTGTTAGATATTACGTTAAGTTTTAATGAGCTGCATTAAAAGTTTTCTGGCAGTAGTTGTTGTACTTCAAGCCCAGGGGAAGAAAATATGAGCAATGAGCAAACTCAATTATGTACAGCAACACAATGGGGAGAGGAGTAGGAGGACATTATTGACTGTGTACCAGTAGAACGTGGAACAGTGAATCCTATTCATGAACTCTACCCGCCAAAGGTTAGACAAGTTAAGTATGCACACCAGCTGAAATCCTACTCCCTTCTTGGCTTGCAGGTCACTGAATAATAATTAGTGCTTATCATTTGTGAAATACATTGTATTTAATGAGCATGCAAACTACAATCTCACTACCGATCTTGTGCTGTCGGAGTAGGTGGATATATACCAATCACACTCCCACTTAAGGCTTGCACTCATTTATCAGAACAAAGGTAAGGCAGATTAAACTCAGAATCTTACCACATTCAATGGAATATCATGTCCAAAAGCTAATATAGACTCCTGCCATTCTGGTGCCTTGCCTTTGTGACTTATGGTGAGATTGCTACCATGTCTAAGTTCACCCACCATGAACTGTACTTCATTTGAAGGGTATTTCAGAGGCATTTTTTTAAGCAATTTATGAATGGAACCTAGTATGTGGGTTTGCCTATTTATCTTGCTCTTTGTTCAGCCTTCCCTACTTTTTGCACCAAACACCCGAAGCAATCCCAGGTCAAATTATTATAGGTTAAAAGTAGCCTCAATCCCCTCAATGCAATTCCAACTATATACATAAACCTCAAAAAATGGGAATTTTAGTGTTGTGGTAATGTTACTGGACTAATAATCCAGTAGTCTGGATGAATGCTTCAGAAACAGGAGTTCGAATCCTGCCAAAACAGATGGGTATGTCAGCGTTTATAGACTTAATAGATCACAGCTAGGGCTGATGTTTTGTGTAAGAGGCAGGAAGGTCAAGTGTACAGACCTGTCTCCTTTAAAAAGGCCCCTGCTCACCATATTTTCATTCCAGGGAAGCTGAGATAGGATGGAGTCGGGCTGCCACCTCCGGAGGCAGGGTGGCGGTGGCAACATATGTGGGAAGATTGCAGGAGGTCGGTGAGGCTGGCAGACAAATGCCCAACTTTGCCTACTGGGACATGGCCCAGTTATAATGATTAATGCTAGGAACTCAGTCCCTCGCCTCTTACAACCCCCACTCATTCTGCATACTCTTCATGCCTCCTCATAGGTTTCATACACCCACCATGTCCCCTTCCATGCCCCCACATGCTCCCCATGACTCCTCATGTCCCTTCCATGCCCCTCATGTAGCCATTCAACTGGTATTCACTGCAAACCTCAACTGGACAGTAAGAAAAATAAAGGTCTAAGAGTCTAATAGAGCCGTGATTCAAACACATTTCATACTGAAAAAACCCATAAAAGACATTAAAATGCCCTCACATGGTCAATCTGTTATGAAAAACCTTTATTCACTACCACATCAAAGACAGATAATCTTTTAACAACCTCTTAAAACTTTCAATCAAAATGTGATGGCAGTCCCCTGCTGAGATAAGTGGTTTAACAGCTTTTGAAACTCAAACATGCATTCATAATTGGCTCACCTGTCAAAATAAACCCTGGTAAATCTAAACAATGGAGTTTACTAAAACTGAAAAAAACAGAAGCCCTTTTTTTACCTAAGCTTTCCTGTCAATCAAAGCAGTCTAACAGCAGGTGGTGTCTTTTTTTTCAAAGTAAAAGCTGTTGAAGATTTTTCTTCTCAATTTAAAATAACTCTGCATTAAAATCACTTCCGATTATTATGCTAGAGATTCCATGCAGTGTTTTCTTCAATCTTGAACGCATAAGAGTACTTTTTTCAATTGGGAAAAGTGCTCTCATGCATCTCAACACTTACGCAATGCTGATCAATGTAATTATCAACTTATCTTTGCAATGAAAAATATATATATATATAACTTTACAAGGCAGCAGCTAACTATTGAAACTGAAAAATCAAATGTTTCTTCTTTGCATTTCAAAGCCTGTCAATGAAAGAATTCCGGAAGGAGGTGACTGCTTTTCTTTGGTTTCCCCACTTCGATCTTTGATTCCCCTGTAGTTCATGGTGGCTCTGATGGGCTGTGATCCATGTCTACTTACAGAAGGGGGCCTGACTTCACTAAAATCGCAGGAGGGGGTTTTGAAGTGCCTACTTCCACGAGGAAGCCCACAAGGGTAGGAGTGCTGTGTGGGGGTGGGATACCTGTACTCTTATTCCATTCCTGGAAAGTGCAATGGGGGCAGAATCCCTGAATCAGTTCCTGCCGACCATTTTTAAAGGGCTCCCGAGTTGTACCAAATCAGCGAAAATCCAGGCCCTAGTCTCAGTAATGATGATAATGAAACTACTGGATTGCTGTTAAAATCCTATCTGATTCACTCATGCCTTTTCGGGAAGAAACTCTGTTTTTACCATGTCTGGCCCTACATCTGACTCCAGGCTCACAGTAATGTGGTTGTTTCTCAACTGCCCTCTTAAATAGCCAATCAAGCACAAAAATCCCCACTCTCAATGGATGTGGAACCCAGTACAACACTGCAAAAGACAAGGCTGAAGCTTTAGTCAGGAGTGCAGAGGGGATGATGATCCTTTGTCAATGACCTTCTCTCCAATATAAAGTCAGAAATTGGGATGTTTGCTAATGATTGCAGTGTTCAGTACCATTCACAACTCCTCAAATACTGAAGAAGTTCATGGCTGTAGAAAGTTCAGGTTTGGGCTGATAAATTGAAATTAACATTTGCACCATGTAATGATTCCTCAACAAGAGAGGATCTAACCATCTCCCCCTGGAATTGAAAGGCATTACCATTACTGAATCCCCCACCATCAACATTCTGGGGGTCACTAACAAGAAACTTAACTGGAGCAGCCATATAAATACTGTGGTTACAAGAGCAGGTCAGAAGCTGGGAATACTATCCACTTGCTTGGATGGGTGCAGCTCAAACAACCCTCAAGGAGCTCAGGGTAAACCAAGACAAAGCAGCCCACTTGATCAGCACTCCATCCACTACCTTAAATGTTCAATCCCTCCATCATTGCTGCATAGAGGCATGAGCATCCTTTGACAGCAGCTTTCAAACCAGCAACCTCCATCATCTATGAGGACAAGGATCACAGATGCATGGTAACACCACCACCTGCAAACTAACCCCCACCCCCCCCAAAAGGCACCTGCTACCTGCCTTGGAACTATACCACCATTCCTTCACTGTCACTGGGTCAAAATCCTGGAACTCCCTCCCTACATCACATGAATTGTAACAATTCAGTGACTCACCACCACCTCCTCAATGACATTTAGGCATGGGCAATAAGTGCTGGAAAGCTCACGTTCCATGAATGGATAAACAAAAAGCCTACAACAGTGGGATATTTTCATTTCTAAGCCAACACCTTTCTGTCATGAATGCAAAATTGCAAATTTGTGCTAAATTTTATCATTTGTATTCAGGTCCAGACTGGAATTATCATACCCTATAGCTATCAGGTAGGACCAAGGTACCAGAATCAAAATATGAACAAGGAATGCATTTGCTTAATTTTAATTGCCAAATTTAAGTATAGGCTCCAGCGACAGCAAGGTGCAATGGATCATTAATGGTTTAGGCAGTGCAACAATGAACACAACTCGAGCTAATTCAGCGTTAGATATCACTGAATTCCAACCTCAGCCAAATTGCTGTCTCAGGAAGGGCAGGGGAGAGGAACAAAAGAAAGAAACTAAACTAAATTGCTTCACCAATTAGAGGTGCGAGACCTCTCTATGCTCTGGTATGCGTCCTCATGGTAAACATATTCATATTTCAAGAAAGAATCCTGCATTTATATGGCATCTTGCACATCCTCAGGATTTCAGCAAAGCGCTTTGCAGCCATTAAGAATTACTTTTTAACTGCAGCCATTGTGCACAAACAGTTAAATGAGATGATTCACTAATTTCAGGTTCTTTAAATGATTTGCATTGAGAAGGGAACATTGGTCAGGACACTGAGAAATCTCCATTTTCTTCCTCAAATAGTGCGAGAGGCCTTTTATACCTTAACCACCAAAAAAACAGACTAGACCATGGTTTAAAATCTCATCCAAAGACAGCACCCCCACGACTGACCGAATCCTGGAGTGCATCAAGAACCCGTAACTTTCTGACGCTGAATGAGAGTGCCAGGAATGGAGTTATGCTGATGCTCATAAAAACCTGCAAGAAAGCATCTTGCAGAAGTATACAAGTTATTAAATGACATAAAAGAGATCAATACAGATGGAGCACCTCTTCAATTTATGTGAAAATATTATAGCAAGGAGGTATAGGTTAAAACTGTGATGTTGGGAAGAACTTCATGTGAAGGGTGGTAGACTATTGGTTGGAATGGTCTTAGATAGAGCACTGGAGCTGAAACCTTAAGACTTATTCAAGAAATCAGGCAGGGACCTAACAAATGGAAAAAAAATAGGAAGTGTAACGTTTCCACATTACAAAATTTAGTAATAAATGGAATGGCGGCCTGAATATGCAACAAACTGTCTCGATATAGAACTCACTTTGAAATGGCTGACAGCACATCTCTGCACCATCGCAATTACTTAATAACATTGACTTGATAAATACATCATTAAAGGCTGAAGTGAAATAGATTAAAACCTTGAATATGAAGTTTATAAGTTTTCTGACAGCTGCATTGTTCCTATTTTGTACTTGAACAATTCAAGGTTACAAGGTTACAAGGCTGATACAGATAATGGAGACCAATGCTCCAGAATATCACACAATCATCACCCTCTGACACTTTATCAACATAATTTGAGTGCATTTAAGATTTCCACTCCAATGCCCTGAGAGTCCATTACAATTGTCTTGGCATAACATCAAGTGATTCTCCACATTACCCTCATATACATAATTTAATATCTTGTGTACTTCTGCAAGGTCCCCTCTCAGTCTCCCCCATACAGATTTTAGGGCGGAATCTTCCCAGTTCCACAAAGGTTTCCTCACCTGAGGCAGGGTCAAAGCATCAGCAGTTACCCATCTGTTTGGAGGAATGACTCTGCGCACTGTTGCCTATTGGGTACTGTGGATTGCCAGTCATGTGAACTCTAAGTCATGTGACCTCTGATGTCATTCCATTGTGAGTAAAGGATTGAGGCAGAAGCCATTTTACTCACCACATGGAACATAGGGCAGGATCTTCCATCAGCGACATGTAAGATGACACGGGATGACGTCAGACGAAAGACCCAATGTCACCCCACGTCATTTCCACTTTCAGGTCAGCAGGGGCGCAGCCGAATCAGCTGCGTGCCCACCGGCCTGTCAACCACCTATTGAGGCCATTGAAAAACCAATTAAGATCATTAATGGAACAGCTTATCCCACCTTAAGGTTGGCGGGCAGGCCGGGAACCCTGGCAGGCTTCGTAAAAAACATGAAACCTCATCCACGGGCGGGATGAGGTTTCATGAGGGTATTTAGATTTTTATAAATCAAATAAAAGTTATGGACATGTCCCAACTCATTGGGTGTGTCACATGAGGGGACATGTCAGGGAATTTTTTTTTATCATCTGTATTACAAATTTTAATTCCGAGCCTATCTCCCTGAGGCAACACTTAGCCTCAGGGAGATCTGTGCGTTCTTTCACACACATGCGTGAAAGAGCGTGCTCCTGACTCAGGGAATCGCACCCCCACGCCCCCCCCCCCCCCCCCCCCCCCCCCCCCCCCCCACCACCCCCCGCACAGAGAGCCCACAGTGCTTCCAAATGGACATCATGCTGGGTGGGCCTTAATTAGCCTGCCCACGTAAAATGGTGGCCCGCCCGGGCCTGCTCCCGCACACTCCCCCAACAGGGGGAAAATTTTTCCCATAGTGTCAGGAGTGTGCAGCAGAAATTGAGTGGATTTTATAGCTGGGAGAGAGACAGCTATTGTAAAAAAAACAGCAGAAAGTAGTTAAAACTTCAGTCTACAACTTTGTACAGGACATTGATTGCTAGATGAGTCAGTATAGCTTTGGATATTCCAGTACCAGCTCCTATGGAGATGAGGGCAGATTTGAGAATGAATTTAAAATTCTTCCAGTCTTAATGGCAAAACTATGAAATTGGCAAAGGGTTAAACAAGAACCTGAATAAATAAGAGTTATTAGTGCTGGGGAAAGAGTGCTACAAGCTGCTTTATCACATAGACCTCACCAAGGAGCCGAAAAGCCAGTCTTGTGAAATTTTGGAGGCCTTAAGGACCACCTTTGAACTGTCTACTGATGTTATTTATGAGCACTATATGTTCAATAACAAAACTCAGGAAGAGCAGCTGAAGGATGATCTGATCAGAGATAGGATTGTCTTCAGAACAAGAGATGCTGCCATGAGAGGACATCTGCTGAGAGAAGAGAAACTTAATCTCAAGAAAGCTATTGACATGTGCAGAAGCTGTAGGGCTTAGATAGGCTTGACAAGAAAGACCTGGATTAATAACCAGGGAGCATAGATTTAAGGTGATTGGTAGAAGGATTAGAGGGGACATGAGGAAAACATTTTTCACCCAAAGGGTGAATTCACTGCCAAAATTGGTGGTTGAGGCTGAAATGCTCAACTCATTTAAAAGGTACCTGGATATGCACCTGAAGTGCTGTAACCTGCAAGGCTACTGACCAGGTGCTGGAAGGTGAGATTAAAAATGAGCAGCTAGCTTTTTTTTCTTTTTTAATGGCCAGCACAGACACGATGGGCTGAACGGCCTCTTTCTGCACCGTAACCTTTCTATAGTTCTATGGTTCGGAGGAGAGTTCCAGTTGCCCTCAAGTCCAGCCTGAAAGACAAGATAGAGCAGCTTGAAAAGGAAAGTGACAACTCCTCTAGACTTGGTTAGCAGCATTGTAGCAGTGAAGAAATCTGGAAAGCTGAGAGTGTGCATAGATCCAAAGGACCTCAATAAAGCTTTGAAGAGATCCCACTATCCCATGCCAAACCTTGAAGAAATTTAGCTGCAACTTGCCAAGGCAAAGGTTTTTATCACCCTGGATGCAAAGAATGGATACTGGCAAGTGAAAGCAGCAGCAATTTCCTGACTACATTCTGGATGCCATTTGGATGGTACAGATGGTTGCGTATGCTGTTTAGCATTTCCACTGCTCTGGAACAGTGTCAACGAAGACAGCATGTCAATGATCTCCCACAAATGGAAGGGATTGTGGATGACCTACTAGTTTATAGATGTGAAATCATGATGGAAGAAGCCATCACAGACAATGATCAGAATCCAGTCAGAATCCAGTGAGGCTCCCAGAGAGAGCTCACCAGGTGAACCCAAAGCTGAACAAGAAAGAATTGCAACCGAAGATGACTGAAGTCAAGTACACAGGTCATATGTTGACACTGAAAGGAGTTTGCCTTGATTCTGATAAGGTGAGAGCTGTAGCAGAGATGCAGCAACCAACAGATATGAAGGCAATACAACAATTTGTTGGATTTGGAACCTACCTAGCAAAGTTCTTGCTCAATTTGTCATCAGGGTCTGGATCTCTACACAAGGTCACTGCAAAAGATATTCAGTAGTATTAGGGCTCAGGCCAAGATGCAACTTTTTCAAACCACTTCCATCTGCTCTCAAAGTGCCAGCAAAGGAAATTACTTTATTTGCAGAGATATAATTTGGAAGTGAAGTACAAGCAAGGAAGCAGATGTACATTGCCAACATGCTGTCAATAGCTTCAATCTCTTTGAAGAAAGTTGATGACATTAGTACAGAGTGCAAAATCTTCCAGTTTAAATGAAAAATAATGGCACAACATGCTTTGGAAGTCATCAACCCAGCAGAGACATTGGGTGGTATTTTACCAGCCCATCGTGACAGGGGCAGGGCTGAGGCCATAAAATGCAGTGAGAAGTTCCATAGTCCATTGACTTTGGCGGGACTGGAAAATCTCCCTGGTGGGAGTGGTCATAAAATTCCACTCATTGAGCCTGACAGACAAGTGTCTTGCTCAGATTAAGCAAACTATACAATGAAATGCAACCAACCAAGTGATACAAGAAGTAGTGATGAAAGGGTGGCCTGAAACCATCAAGGACACCCATGTTGCTATAAGACAGCATTAGGCATACAGAGATGAAGTGATTGCCCAAGATAACATCTTATATAAAGCCATTTATAATAGCGTCATTATACCTAAGGAGATGCTGAAGTGCATCCATGCAAGCCATTGAGGAATTGAGTCTAGTCAGAGGAAAGCAAGAGAAGCTCTACTGGCCAAATGTGAGCAATGAGATTAAACACCACATCAGCTAATGTAGTGCTTGTAATGAACATCAAGCTAAGCAAGCTAAAGAGCCGCACATGACTCAACTGAATGAGGAACAGAATGATTACTAGTCTGACTCAACTGCTCCCCAGTAAGTGCAACAGATCAGTAGCAACACTTGTCATGGCAACAACATCCCCTGGAGAGGCAATGTCACCCCAGGAACCAGACAAACAGCCAAAAACAACCTGCATGCAAACCATTAGAAGACCTAAATGCTTTAAAGATTATGTGTGCAATGCATGTGTAGAGACAGACAGAAGTGAGATAGACTAGAATGAACAGTTTTCTATTCGCGAGTGGTGACTTTCTTTATAGACCATGTATATGGGTAACTTGCAACTACAAATGCTAGTGCATGCAATGTGGTATTTATTTTCTTTTTATGAAAAAGAAGATGTTTGGAGAAATGCCTTTGTGCATTGTATTGCTATTGTGTACTGTGGCTCGTCATAGTTGTGCAACCTCTGATGTCATTCCTTTGTGCGTAAAGGTTTCAGGCAGAAGCCATTTTACCCACCACATGGAACACTACTCAGCAGTGGTGAGTAGCTCATTAGGCCACTTTAGGGACCAATGAGGGGAAAAATGCTGCCAGTACTGGGATCTTTTCATGTCAGATCAGCCTGGCACAGAACCTAGAGGCATCTTCCTGGTGCCTCCTAATGCCACCTCTAAATCTCTCCATCCTGGAGCTGCAGAGATCAGGAGGCCACAGCTGTGACAAACAATCCTGTGGAGCCTCCCCCCACCCACCCCCTCCAAAATGATGGCCTGCGAGCTATGGCCATTCCTCATTTATAAATTTTCATAAAGCATCAGAGAGTGCCTCCCAGTGGGACTGCTGGTCATCTACAGCTTTGGGCCCTCTGATTGGACCTCCTGCTTTGGGAAAGCACCCGCTATCATTAATTAGGCAGCAAACACCTCTTAATTGACTGCCTAGCATAAGATTGTGACACCATACAATCAGCCAAAACCATTTGTCTTTGGTAATTTGAAAAATTTCCAAGGTGGTAATATTTCACCCCTAGTTTTTCATTGTTTCTTTGTAGCTCACACATTTGGCAAAGTAATCGCTGTCCTCAGCCACTGTTTCCCCTAGGTCTTGCAGACCAAAACCATAGCGAGTACTTAAGGTAAACAGGTATAGATGTAGTATAGCATCTATAGAATTAGACTCAATTGATCTAGCTGTTGTGTAAATATTCTAGTTGCTGTGTTTGCTGTTGCCCCATAGTAATTTGATCTATAAAGTAAACAAATGATGTTATAGATTGATAGATACCTTTATGAAGAACATGGCTGAAATTCAACCTGTGACATTGGTGGAAATACTAAACAGTAATCAGTTCAAAAACACAACAGATGTAAAGCTTTTCATTGTTATAGTTTTAATGTGTTTGTATTCGAAGTGTGAATGGTTTGATTTTAGTCACTTGGGTAAAATATCTTGTATATCCTGGGCAACGAGTGCAAAGCACCCTATTTATCTACTTGACAAATGTAGTCATATTATTTGCATCTGAAGAGCAAACTACACAGAAAAGTCTTTGATATGCCTGTTTATGTAGTCTGGGGCAGTACTGTAGGCTAGGAGAAAAATCCTTTTATGTTTGGCATACCATCAGTCACAATGCTCCCCTGTGTGGCATGCTGTCAGATCACTATCAGTCTTGTGTATCCTTCCCATAGTAAATTTGAGAAGAGTGAGCCCAGTGTGATTAAGGTCAACATTCCAAGTGCTAAAAGCCGATATTTTTGTCGTCTTACACAAGCATTTTATTACAAGAGTCAGCGTCCTGGATTTTGCACTTGATTCCCTGAGTGCAAAAAATTGCAGAATTTTAAGCTCAAATTGCATTCAGCATAACTCAAGTTTCAGTGAACTTCTATATTGGTTTAAAAACATCAAGCTAGAAGGAGCCCCCGCCCACAAAACTGGCCATATGCCCAGGGTGAATTAATCACCATTTGGTGTTTCTGCTAATTGTGCTCATTTGCACATTTTGTGGAGGCACCAAAAATTAAGCCATATGTTTTGGACTCAAAGACATTATTAGGCAAGATCGAACAGTTATGAATTCACTCTTTAAATAAAAAGCTAAGGAACTGACTGCTGTATCCCAATCTAATCAGACATTTGTTTCATTTTTTAAAATTTATTTTCAGTCATTTAAAATCTGATGACTCAAAGTAGTGGATTGCCACTATGATTTAAACTTTTTGTTTTGGAGATAAACCCCATTTTCAGGCACATTAATGAAACTTTACCAAAGTACCAATCGCAACTATACTAAGGGATATTTTTAAAGATATTTTTTAAAAAAAGGTAATTTATGCTGGAATCACCAATTGCACCCCAAGTGCATACTCCACCCCAGTACAATTAATGGAAAACAGGAAAACAGAAACCTCTTTTATATATTGTTGCTGCCACTCCCCAATCCCACTAATACTCAGGGCTGGATTTTCAACCGCCCATGGGTGCAAGGTCAGGTGCAGACGCGCTTTAAAAATAGCATTGCCAAATGGTGTGTCAGTCCCCCAACGCCTCTAGAACATGGTGTAATTTTAAAAGCGAGAGTTTGGGGGAGGGGGCTGTGAAGGAGGCAGCAACCTTCCTGCCTTCAATTAACTGGTCATTAAGCTCATTGATGAGCTTGTTAATGGGATGGAGTGGGACAGAATAAAATCCTTAGAAGTGAGCATGGGAAGAGCAAAGAGCCTGGGGCACATTAGTGCACATCGGTCAGGAGCACAGAGGTATATATTGTTGCTGCTGATAAAAAGTTTTTAAAAGAGGTATTCCAACGATGGCCCAAAGTTGTCATCACTTGACCAGAGTGGAGCAAGAACTTCATGATGGACCATTTGGACACTTTGATCTCCTTCGACCTCCTGTTCATTCCATGCTGCAAGGTAACAGCAAACTTGGTTATGGCTGCCATCTGTCTTTAAGATTTGCCATCTAGAGCTAGTTCCTGCCTTCAGGCAGTGCTGAATTCCACTAATGGGCATTGAACAGCCCCCCAGCCCAATTAGAGCTTTTGTATACAAAAATATCATCATGGAGTGGGGACCTGGAAATGACCCGGGTGTTGAGCTCCCAACCCCAGACTGAAAGTCCAGCCCAAGTAGTCTGAAATTAACCAAATAAAGTTATATACTATCAATTTGCAACCATCACACAATTGTTACAACCAGGTGAGAAGAAGTGAACTAGCTCCCCTCTATTCAACCTCCTCAGTTCGTCACAACAAAGGTTTATGTATCTTCTTCATGAGGGTATGCCTTTTCCAAATCAGAAAGCATTTATTTATTTCCCCTGTGAACAACAAGGAGCCAATCAAACAAGACTTTGAATTTAAGAAAGGGCAAATTTATTAACCACTTACCCCAAGAAAAGAAATAAAAACTTGATGCTAAGCATTTGTCCCTACCACAGTTAGGAGACAGAGGGTAGCCTTCGGCCTGGTTCCTCTGCTGAAGACTTTCTTGACACCACCTGTATCACTTCCAATCTCTCTCTAGTGGCTGGGCAACTTTGCCTTGAAACACTTCACCCATTGTGTATTTCTAAGAGGTCTTGGGTGAGTCTGTCTGTGCAAGCCATTGTTTTAAAATCCAATACTTCACATTTTTAATATCTCTTCCTTAGACAGTTACGAGTTTCAATGGATGTCCTGATTATAGGAAATGTCTTTCTCTTCACACTCCCCTGAGGGTGGTTTTATTTGTTTCTCACCTTCACCTGGCCTTTCATTTTTAAGCATTTTACTCTCTGTTCAAACTGCAAAGTTTCCAGTCAGTTGAAAGTTGAAAAGTAACATTTTCAAAAACAAAGGGGCTTAGCCTCACAACAAATTGTACTATATGATTTACAAAGTTTACAAACTTAATAGTACATTTTTGGAATATAAACAACCTCACTAAGCCACACCTGATTCCTTTTATATTGAAGAACAATATCCTCAGTGCCATGTTTCAAGATCAAAGAATCATCATTAAAATCGTGATTTCTCTCTTGTTGGTAGTAATTTTTAATCTGATAGCTTTGTTCATAGGATTTGAGCAATTGGCATAATTAAGGAAGACCAGCTTCCTCAATTCCACAAGGGAACAAAATCGTGTCATTAAACTGAAGTCGCTAACATGGCTAATCAGAAGCTCTTGGGATAATGCTGGCATTAAGACCTAATGGCCTGTGATACTTGAAATAGGATCATATAAGCTAAATTCATATTCACATTAATGTGATCCTACTAAAACAATTTATGTTTTTGAATCACATGCAAATAATCCTATAATGCATCATATAAAAAAACAAACTATTCATAAATATCGGTGCATCACCACACGATGCATAATGGTATGAATATTAACAGTTGCTGCTTTAAAGACAAACCAGAATCAACTGACAAAAGAAAGCTGTTTTTCATCTTTTTGCTTTTCTCCAGACAATGACTACACGAGGAATCAAATTTGTGATTAAATTTTGAACAAGAACAGGGAATGACTGAAATCCCAGATTAGTGTCTCCTATTAATCAACTCCCCATCGATGTTCTGGGTCTGAAAATCCTTTGCGTCTACTGAGCCAGACTTGGTTCAGTGGTAGCAATCTCACTTCTAATTTCAAGCATTGTTAGTTCAAGTCCCAGTCCAGAGACTTGGACACATATTCGAGGTTGACATTCCAGTGCGGAGGGAGTGCTATACTGTTGAAAGTGGTGTCTTTTTGCCTAACCACTAAGCTGAGGCTGTACCTGACACCTCAGGTGAATGTAAAGATCCCATGTCACTAACTTGAAGAAAAGGAAACAAAGTTCCCCAGGTGTCCAAAGATTATTCCTGAATTAGTTAATATTTTTATAAGTTATCTGGTCCTTATGTGGAGGTAGATGCATGTAAATTAGCTCCTGCATTTCTTTCATTACAGTAGTGACTACAGTTCAAAAAGTATTTCATTATCGTAAAGTACTTTGAAATGCCCTGAGGTCACGCAAGGGGCTTTATACATCCAAGTCTTTCATTTTTTGTTTTCTTCAGGCCCAAGAAACTAGGGGATTCAGATTAGAATGCAGCCTAAATTATATCAAAATTATTAGGAACAGCTTGATTTACATAAATATCCTGGTGGTGTCATTACACCTCAAATTTCTGCAGGAGTTCCCAGATTTCTGCCTGTGAGAGATTGTCAGAAATCCAAGAAAAATTGATCAAATGATCCTTCACGTCAATTCTCAGGGTTTCTCTCAGCTTTTTATCAGGGGGAGATTTGTAGATGAAGGAAAATAGCAGTGGATCAATTTGCCCAAAGGCCAACAGAATGAATGACAATAGCTTTGTGAAGACACTTAAATGTTTCTCTGTCTAAGGGACATGATTGAGAGGAAATCAACATGCTAAGGAGATATACCAATCCAGGAGCTTTTATTTTCCATAAGCAGTGCAGCTGAGGTCATACAGAACGGGCTGCCACAGTTTCATTCAACAACAAATATTGATACAGAGCTTTTAATTATGAAGAATATCCTAAAGATTTTACAGAACGGGAGAAAGTTCATACGTGAGTCACCTGTTCATTTGTCAGTGAAAGTCATACAGATTATTTCCACATTAAAAAGTAGTGGTAATCTGGGACTTTCTGCCCAAAAAGCTGTTGAGGCTACATAAGTTGGAAACTTCAAACTGAGTCTAGTGTTTAATTGGTGTGTGTTTTATTTGAGTCTGTTTACTATTGAGCCTGGATGTGGACTCAGAGAAAGGTAAACAAAGCTGTAGAAAGAGCAAGAAACCAGAGCTGAAGCATGGAGTAGACATGTTAAAGCACTGTGAATAAAGCCTGTAATACACTTATAATCTAGTGTCATTTTTGTATAAATCTGAGATGTAAAATATAACATTAACACTGAGAATGATAGTTTTTGGTTAAGCAAGCATATTAAGGGTTACAAATCCAAAGCAGCGAGACAGAATTAAGGTACTAATCAATAATGATCTAGTTGAATGACAGAACAGGCTCAAGGGGCTGAATGGCCTACTCTTGTGACCAAGGGCAGAATTTTACATCCCTCAGGCGGGCGCGCACCTAATCCAATTGGGCGTAAAGTAGCATGCAATGACGTCAGGTGTGCATCCCTACCTCATCGCGCACTCGTGCGATATTTTGGTCGGCGGGCATGCAGGAGAGTTGGCAGTGCACCCGCCAACATTTAAGGGGCCTATTTCAGCCTTTAAAGTATTAATTAACAGTGATTTTTCGCTGCCATCCAACATTAAGGTTGGTGGGCGGGCAAGTCGGCCAGGCGGCCTTTGCATTTTTCAGGAAACCTCATCTAAGGCAGGATGAGGTTTCTGTAATTAAGTTAAAGGAAAATGTTTGGGCAGAATTTTTATAATTCATATGTTTAGGTGAGTGAGTCCGATGTGTGGACATTTTTTTTTCTGCATACTTATTTGATGGTTTTATATTCTTCAGCGCTGTGAGGCAGCTCTCTGCTTTCAGGGAGCTTTCCCTGCGCTCTCCCCAGCGTCTGTGCTGACTTCAGCGCTTGCCTTCCCCTCCTCCTGCCCCCACCCTGGCAATGCTTAACCTATCAGCATGCGTTTCACACTGACTGGCCATTAATTGGCCAGCCAGCATGAAATCGCAGTCGGGGGTCAACCACGGGCAGCGGGCCATTTCCCAGCTGCTCCCGGGATCGCCAACCGTGCCAGCCCAACAACCTCAAAATTCAGCCCCATGTTTCTAGATTAACATTGGTTTAACAGTGCAACCAATGCTTTCATTCTTTCCTCTTAGGTTTATTCCTTCTACATTTATTTTCATTTATTCTGTTTAAACATCTTGACCACTTAATTTGCCTTTCAGTTACCTGTCCATTGCTATTATAATCATTGGTTTAGTTTGGCTTGAACTGACGGGCAGAGTTATAGAACAGACATCGGGGCAATGAATGCTCAGGTTGCAATGTGTAGCAATATCATAGATACATATCTAAAAATTGTATACAATGGCTGCAGAGCAACTCTTCCCTTATAGTTAGGGCTAAGATGGGGTGAGCTTACGATTTGTGCATGCACGTTGGTACCAAGCAAATGTCCAGCATTCAGCTCTCACTGAAACAAATGGTCCACCAACAATGAAAGGGAGCACAGAGAATGGTTGTATTGCAAAATTCAATTATTATATCTCACTGTTCCCTTTTACATGGTTTTTGCCTGATTATTGCATGCAAAATACATGTGTGTGTGTGTGTGTGTGTGTGTGTGTGTGTGTGTGTAGTCAGCTGGTGCTATTGGAAACCTCACTATCTGCAATTGTCAGCAGTGTTAATTTTTGCTTTTATAACCATAGGATGAAGTAAAATGCTTCTCATGAAGCTTAATATATCTCTGGATGTTTAAAGATCATTCTTGAGTATTCCTAAAATATAGCCAGCAGAGGTTCTCTCATCCATTTTGATCAAGGGACCGAGCCAAGCATTGCAAAGCTAATCCAACCAAAGGACATGGCCTCCCCTCACAGAGCAGGTATGTAGAACAGAGGTCAGATACAAATAGCTACCTAGCTAGCACTGACAACATAAGAACATAAGAAATAGGAGCAGGAGTAGGCTATTCATCCTCTCAAGCCTGCCCTGCCATTGAATAAGATCATGGTTGATCTGCACCAGGCCTCAACTCCTCTTTCATGCCAGCTCCTCACAGCCATCAACTCCCCGATATTCGAAAAATCTATCTACCTCCTCTTTAAATACTTGCAGTGATCTAGCCTCCACAACTAGCTGGAGTAGAGAATTCCAGAATTCACTAGCTTCTGAGAGAAGAAATTCCTTTGCATCTCAGTTTTAAATGTGTGTCCCCTTATTCTGTAACCATGCCCCCCTAGTCCGAGATTTCCCCATTAGCGGAAACATCTTCTCAACATCTACCCTGTCAAGCCCCCTCAGAATCTTGTACGTTTCAATAAAATCACCCCTCATTCTTCTAAACTCTAATGAATAAAGGCCTAACCTGTTTAGCTGTTCTTGATAAATCAACCCCTTCATCCCAGGAATCAGTCTAGAGAATCTCTTTTGAACGGCCTCCAATGCCAGTATATCCTTTCTTAAATACGGGGACTAAAACTGTACCCAGTACTCCAGATGTGGCCTCACCAAAACCCTGTACAGCTCTAACAAGACTTACTTATTTTTAAACTCCAACCCCCTAGCAATACAGGCCAACATTCCATTTGCCTTCTTAATTACTTACTGCACCTGCATGCTAACTTATTGTGTTTCATGCACAAGAACACCCAGATCCCTCTGTGTTGCACGTTTTTGGAGTCCCTCTCCATTTAAATAATAGTCTGTCTTTCGATTCTTCCTACCAAAGTGCATGGCCTCACACTTTCCTACATTAAGCTGCAGAGAAAGTCCTGTGAGCAAATAAAGCTTAATTTCCTCATCCTGGATAGAAGCCACATAAAGGGAATCTCCCTCAAAGACATCAAATTTCAAATATCCTAAAGTTAATCCTGAAAATATGACAAGATAATAAAATTAGAAATGAGAAATATAAATTCATGAAAAATAAATTTTAATCAGATATTAGAAGAAACTTTGTTATCCAAAGGGCACTTAGTGTTTGAATGAATCTGCTGGGCACGATATTAAAGATGCAAACTTTGGTGGTTGTCAAATATAATTGGATACCAGACTGGGAAGGTCAATCAATCAGAGGTTTATTTACTTAAAAATCAATTTCTGTCACGGCCAAGGGCCGAGGGTGAGTTAAGTTTTAAAATCGACCATTCAGAGTAAAGGTAAAAATATAAAAAATTATAGAAAGAAGAGAGTAAAATAACATAACAGTTAGGGTATTTGTGTTATCAGGGTTCACAGTTTTACAGTCATTAGTTTGTTCATTACACAAATGAGATAAGGCAGTGCGCTATTCTTAAAGGTTCAGGGATGGGGGAAAGGAATCTAATACAAAGGAAAAATTGCCACTGGAAATGAATTGGAATGTGGTTTTAAGTCCTCTGCCATTTCATCCCTGTTGTGATTCTCCCCCACTTTCCTGGTTAATGCAGGGTGGTTCCAGTGATGTCTATTTTTAGTATTGAGAATCTACCGCTGTGGGGGAGGGTAATACTTGTACGCATTGTCTACCTTGCTCAGCTTCCTCCTAAAACTTAGGAAATCCAACATTCCAGCAAGCCCCATTCCTTCTGTCACCTCCGAGTGACTCAGGGGAAAGCAGTGGGGGCTCAGGGGAATCACTGCAGCTGATTTCAAGGGTGGAGATTCAGCAGAAGGACCCTTGCCCCATTCCTTTACAATCTTTGCAGAAGGACCACCCTTTTGTGACTTTTTTCTGTGAGGATTAGAATGCCAGAAATGCCAGCAGCGGTAAGTCAAATTGCTTTTCTCACGGTTAACATTTTTAATTTTTTTAGTAAAGGCTGTAAAGGCAATTTACGTTCGTGAGCAAACGTACGATGCAACAATATGATTCAAGGCTGGTGGGAACATCATGTATGGAGCATGTCAGGGTTGAGTAAATTTTAGCAAGAGTAGTTGTTAACTTCATGTAATTACATAACAATCATTTTGCTGTCAGCAAATATGTCAGAGTCTCAACTTGCATCAACTACAAATAGTTTAATCAATCAGTCCCATGATGCATCATTTGGCAGGATCTGTTTACAGTCGAAGTTGGATTAATATCTGAAATTTTACTTATTCTGCTTTGAGGGACAAAGAGAAATTGTGTTTTCTTAGAAATGTTACGTCTGATCATGTACTTCCCTCAGGGGATTAAATGAAAGAAAAGCAAGAACTTGCAGTTATCGAGCATGTTTCATGTCATTCTCAAGACATCCTAAAGTGTTTTAAAACCATTTAATTATATTTAAAGTGCAGTCACTAGTGTTATCTAAGAAAATGTAGCAATTAATTTTGAGCACAGCAGGACCTACAAATAGCAAATGGTAAAAATGTCCAGTTAATCTGTTTTGGTGGTGTTATATAAGGAAGTGACATTGGCTAGGACAGTAGTAGAGCTCTTTTTCTACATCCAAAACTGTGAAGCAATCAGACTTGTGGGAGAGGATTGCATCAGGATTTAAAGTCTGTAAGTCATTAAAAAACATGATAACCTTAATTGTTCATCTGTAGCATACAAATAAAGAAGCAAATGGAAAAAAAAAGATTTTTGTTTTAAAAATCAAACTATGAGCCTTCATTTTAGCAATTTCTAGATGCTTCATTCAAAGGGCTGACATTCCACTTCAAAGCTAGACAGATGGCCACCCAATAATCATTTCTACTATTCACTGTATGTCTCAGCCGCTCTCAAGTCAAGTAGAGATGAGGGTAGATGGGCAGTGCACTAACACATTTCATATTCGAAAAGCATGTCAGTCAACACTTCAATTTTAAATCTTTCCCATCGACGTTTCACTTACTTTTCTTGAAGCTAATGTTTCTGAACGTGTGTGTAAGTTTTAAAAATTAAAACACACAGATCTACCTCAGGAGTTATATTTTAATTACATCAAACCACTTGTTCAAATGCCATTTGGTCCTGCAATGAATAATTGCAGAGTCAATAATTGAGCTCACCATCAAGTAGTCACACATCCTTCTGAATCATTTTAAACCATTTTTGGAAAACGGCTCAAACAAAGGGAAACATGTTGTCTGGTCCTGATATGCATCAAATAAAGTTGAGCCAGCTGAATAATAATTCAGCATGCCAAGACATAAATAATTAACAGGAGGCTGGAAAACTGGAGAAGAATAAATCAAATACACTACCAGTGATAGACATTTTTTTTGGCTGTTACTAGCCCCAAATTTTGCATTATGACTATACTTCAGGGCTGACAATGCCTGGGCAAAATGATGTTACTGGTTACATTATTGCACTGCAGAATATCATCGTGTGTGTGTGTGTGTGTGTGTGTGTAGACTTATTTTTTAGGGGAAACTTTTATTGTTCCCAGGACACAAAAAATTCTGTGCTCAGCACATTAAAGAAGAATATTACTCCTGGGGACTCCTTTCATAATAATGTACTTTTCAGGCTCTGCAAGTTACAGTCCACGAGTTTGACTTTGGTGGTAAGGAAGCTATTGAAAAGTATTGTATGAAATATGATATATGAACACTCTGAGAGTTTGTTGATTATTACTGAGACAGCATGATTTTTAGTAAACATAGGGCCTGCCTCACTACTTTATTATGTGAAATGTCTTGACTTCCAAAGGACATTCTATAGGACTATTACAAAAGATCACAAGGGGTGATTGGATGGTTTTTACGTGAGAAATATAGGTGCTTTAAATTACATAAATAGAAAATTATTAAAGGGACTGAAATTGACTGGGGTCTGGTCATGCAAAGGGTTCAATTGGCTTTGCATTAGGATTTTTATTAATAACATAGAGAAGGGATTAAATTAAACCATTCTTAAATTCACAAAAAGATTAAACATGTTTGTGAGGATTAGTAATTCATACCAATTAATAAATTGCAGGCTTTTATCGTGAAGAAAATTGAATACAAAAGTAGAGAAGTTATGCTTCAGTTATACAGGGCATTGGAGAGACCACATCTGGAGTGCTGTGTACAGTACAAATCTTCTTATTTAAGGATGGATGTAAATGTGTTGGAAGCAGTTCAGAGAAGGTTTACCAGACTAATACCTGAAATGGGAGGGTTGTCTTATGAGGAAAGGTTGGACAGGCTAGGCTTGTATCTGCTGGAGTTGGGAAGAGTAAGAGGTGACTTGATTGAAACATATAAGATCCTGAGGGGTCTTGACAGGGTAGATGTGAAAGGATGTTTCCTCTTGTAGGAGAATCTAAAACTAGGGATCACTGCTTAAAAATAAGGAGTCAACCATTTAAGACAGAGATGAGGAGAAGTTTTTCTCTTGGAGGGTAGTGAGTCTTTGAAACTCTCTTCCTCAAAAGGCAGTGGAAGCACTCTTTGAATATTGCTAAGGCAGAAGAGCGGAGCTGATCGCGGGTGGAGGTTGGCTTCCTGACCGCCCTGCCCGTCCCCGCCAAGCACCCCTGCCAAGGGCAAAATCCTGCCCATGGAGTTGAGGTTACACTCAGATCAGCCATGATCTTATTGAATGGTGGAGCAGGCTTGAGGGGCCAAGTGGCCTACTCCTGCTCCTAATTTGTATGTTCATATGTTCATATAATGGATCCATTTAATGTGTCATTTAATGTGGACAAGGGCAGTTTCATATTCCTATAGTAGGTGGCTATAGAGATTTTCAAAAAAGGTTGCATTGTCAGGACACTGAGTACAGAGGACCATAACTGAGCTATATCGGCTTCTAGTATCTTAGCTTTTAGAGTTTTACATCCTGCCCGCGATTGCCTGTATAGTCCTTGCGCACAAATCTTTCAGACTTTGGAGAGGTGGCAGAGAAGGTCAAGAAAGATATCGCCAAACCTTAAAGTTCTTTACACTGAGGAGGGACTTGAAAACCATAAGCTCAGGGGAGCATGATTGAAGTTTTAAAAGTGAAGGAGCAGAGGACATGGTTTGGTTGCATAGGTTGTTTCAAATGATAAGAATGAGAGATCATGCCTGTAAAATCGGTAAGCCAAAAGCATAATGATTTGAATTAGGTTTCTGTGTGACTGACAACTCCAAACGGGCATCCATAAAAATGTGCATGAGCAAAGGCAGGAACTGGCCGAAAGTATTAAGTGACTGACAGTAGAAAAGGCATTGTATCGCGATACTGGAAATTAAGACTTTTCCTAATTGTTTTAACATATAATTCTATGTTTGGGATAGGTTTGGGATCAAGTCTACATATTTCTTTCCAAAATTCTCCTGTATTCTCCAATCCATAATTTCGATTGTTACTAAATGGTCTCCACTAACCTGCTCAAGGATTCCCTACTTTCTCCTCATCGCTGGTCAAGGCCATGTTTCCAACTCAAATACCAGGGATAATTCTTCATATGCAAGTCAGTAGTCACAGTACAAAATTGCAAGGAAACAGCAAAAGAAAATTTTTGACAAAAGCGAAATGCTGCAGAAGCTGCGAACGTGAAATAGGAACAGAACATTCTAGAAATACTCAGCAGGTCAAACAGCAGCCACGGAGAGAGAAATAGAGTTAATGTTTCAGGTCAATGGTGAAAGGAACAATCTGAAACTTTATTTCAGTTTCTGGCTCCACAGATGATACCTGCTCAGTGCAGTATTTCCAGCAATTGCTATTTCATTAAACAGAAGTTTAGGTTTCATTCCCTGAAGAAACCATATACCACCTGAATTAACATATATGCTGCATCTTAATGCAAGAAAAAAAAAATCAATTTGAGTTGGGCTACAGCCTTAGAAACAAATTAATGGGCTGAACTTTGCATGGATGGGGGCTTACATCTTGGCCCTCCCTACCCTCAATCCCTCCGTCACAAAAAGTCAGTCCACAGCCGACCAATGTTAAACAAAATCGCCCTGCAGCCATAACATGCTCTAGGTGGCCTTAAGTAGATGAGAGTGGGACTTTAGCCTCTTAGTGGGTGGAAGTCCTGCCCTCGAGGGCTTCCAGACAATCTGACTGGCTGGCAGTTCCAGAAGTCCCAGCAGTGTCAGAATTCAGCAATGAATATTACTGGCACTGTGAGCAGGCCCATGGATAAAGGCAATATGGACCCCGGAGAGTGTCAAGTTGGGGTATTAGATGTGGAGAGTTCAGGTTGCCTAGGGAGGGGTGGAGGGATGGGTTTTAGTGGGTAGGCGGAAGTGACAATTGGTGGGGGAGGCGGGGGGGGGGGGGTGGTGTGGAGGGGGTGCAGGGCAACATCTTGGTGGGAGCACCCCCTGAAGAATGTATCCCCACTTTGTTTCAGCCTTTTAACCGGTCTTGTTAAAAAAAACAATCTACTCACTCCCGCCCCTAGCCAACCGTATTGTCATGTGAGCAGCGCAATTTATTTTATTCTTTCACAGGATGTGGGCATTTGTGGCTCGGCCCACATTTTTATTGTCCATCCTTATTTGCCCTTGATGAACATAACTTAAGAAATAGGAACAAGAGTAGACCATTCGGCCCGTCGAGCCTGCTCCACCATTCAATAAGATCATGGCTGATCTTCTTGTATTTCAATTTACACATTCCCATCTACCACCGATAAATAAGAACAAAAGAAATAAGGTGGTGCTGAGCTGCCTTCTTGAACCACTGAAATCCACGTGGTATGGGTACACCCAAAGTGTTGTTAGGAAGGCAGTTCCAGGATTTTGACCCAGCAATATATTTCTGAGTCAGTATGGTGTGTGGCTTGGAGGGGAACATGCAGGTGGTGGTGTTCCCATGCATCTGCTGCCATTGTTCTTCTAGGTGGTGGCCAGGTGGGAAGTGACAAAGGGGAGGACAGGGGAACTTTTCAATATTTGGGCCAAAGTTCAATTGCCCCCAATTTTTTTTTTAAATGGCGGGGTACCAATTTTGGAGCCCACCCACCTACTGTTTTATAGGGGTGGGCGGAAAGGTGGTGGGTTAGCCATCTGTCATATTTTACATTCGCTCCCCCCCACCCCCCCAAAAAACACACACAGTGGGGCGCTGAAAAATTCAGCCCAATGGTCTTCTTTTCTCAGAGGGTTAGATCAAATTTCTGGTGTGGACTATGCGATGGACAGTCTATAAATATTCCTGATGTGGTAACCAATACATATCTATGGCATTCTCTTATACACCATGTCTCATGTACAAATCATGCTATTTACAGTTTTTAATAGGTGGTGTTAATTCACTTAAGGAACATAGCCGACAGCCTTGACATGAAACTCATAACCATATAGATTTTGTGCAGTTTCTAATTTGGCAATGACATAGGTTCTTACAGAACTGTCATCTTCAACAGCTCTGATTCCATGCTCTCCTAGACCTGCCTGCATACTCCAGCTGTGGTCTGCTCCATTCCATCTCATCCACTGAAACCACTCTTCAGTGGTCCAACTTTACTCAGCTCTTGATGGTCTAGGGTCCACAGCTGCAACTCACACATCTCCTTTTGCCTGCAACCTTCCTCCTCCACACCATCTCCTCCCCAGCCCCCCAGCCCACTACCTCCACTAAATTAGAGCAATAGTGAAATAATGCTGAAAATTGAGAGAATTAGTAGACAGTCTCATCCAGCTTCAGGACCAGCAGGTTAAATGATGTGTTAAGTGCTGACACTGGCAGGATTATACACCAGTTTATTATAACAACTATTTTGTTCTTTCCATATACTCCTTTGCATGGCATCAAAATAGTGAAACATTGTTCAGTACCACATTATGAGCAGTAAAACAGAAAATACTCTGCAACTTAAATTATGATTTCCAGAACAATAATGGCTGTTTTTTGTAATGCCAGCTAATTTTGTACCTGCTGTGATAAGTGGCTTTTGTAATGTGATTTCATTAAACTCTGCAGATTTGAAAATGGAATGAGTATAAATCAGAGAGCAGAATGATATCCCGATAAGGAGTCTGTGTAAAAAGCACTTTAATTAATTATACAAAGACAATAGTTCTTTGCAGAAGTAGTATCGCAATCCGTTCATTTTCAAAAAGTCAAATATTTGTCTACCTTGAATTGATCAATTTATACTCAGCTTTTTAAGACATTTAAATCATAGAATTGAAAATAAGTCCTGTATTATGTATTCATGTGCTTAATGTATTGTCTTTTATTTTCCAATGATGTCCTCACAATAACTCTCCTTATCCTCAGTAATTTTGCAATAAGACTTGCATAAAAAGACAGAACAAGAGTCTAAGGGCTAATTTTAATTGAGGATTTCAAAGAATGTTCATATACCACTGATGCTTCATTCTTGTGGTTTAAAAAATGTTAAATCTCTCAATCAAGTTATAGCCTTATCGTTATCCCTTACACTTCCATACATTTCCTTTCTTACACCAGACAGTCTGGCCCACATTGTTAAAACTGTCTGCCATTGGCCTGAAATGCTTAACTCTGATTTTTCTCTCCATGGATGCTACATTATCTCCTGAACATTTGCGGTTTTGACTTTGGATTTCCAGCATCAGCAGTATTTTGCTTTTGCCTTGCTGTTAAAATAATGTTCTTGCAAAACTGAACACCAAAAAGACAAAAGCAATGGTAGGCAGAAAGAATACATTAGAAGAAACTAGAGCGGAGATGGAAGTGGATGGTGTCACACTGGAACAAGTAGATAAGTTTGCCTATTTAGGACAAATGATAACATAAGATGGCAGATGCAACGTCAAAATTAGAAGGATAGAGATAACCAAAATTTTGTGACAAAGGATGTGTGTTAACAAAAAAGGAAATCTACCATCCTTACCTGGTCTGGCCTACATGTAACGCCAAACCCACAGCAATGTGGTTGATTCTTAACTGTCCTCTGAAATGGCCTAGCAAGCCACTCAGTTCTATCAAACCACTAAAAAACAAAAGTCCGAAATGAATGGAACCGGAAAGACAACCAGCATTGTGCTGTGGGTGTACCGACACCACATGGACAGCAACAGTTCAAGAAGGCAGCTCATCACCATCACCTTCTCAAGGGCAACTAGGGATGGGCAATAAAAGCTGGCCCAGCCAGCGTTGCCCTCATCCCATGAATGAATTTAAAAAAGCCCATGAAAACTCCAGCTTGTAACAAGGAAAGAAACTCATAAGATGCTACATTCTAACCACTTTCCTGTATGCCTCCAAAACCTGGACAATACGTAAAGATCTGTGGAAGAAAATAAAGGCCTTTGAAATGTGGATGCTAAGACATATGCTAAAAATTCTGTATACAGACCATAAGACAAATGAAGAGGCTCTTGAAACTGAAAGAGCAAAAAGAACTCTTAAAAAGTGACACCCAGAGAAGATAATATCAGTATTTCGGCCATTGGATCACAGCTGAAAAGCAACAGAGATCTCTTCCAGATGGCAAAATGGAGGGCAGCAGAAAGAGGGGTTGACCTAGGCGTAGTTGGATGATGGACATCTTAGAGTGGTTGCAGAAGAATGACAGTGGATGTGTGACAATGGCGCAAAACAGACAAGTCTAACATACCATGACAGCAGATCTCCTGGCAGCAGTATCTGCAGCAAAACTGGAGCTCAATTTCTGGTTGTCAGGATTTAACCTTTGAATTTCTTTAATTTCTTGAAAGAGATAAATAGCCACAGGCTGAACTTCCAAGGAAATCAAACTTTTGTCACATTTTTCCCTGTCCCTCAAAGGTAGTCTGGCACCCTCAGGATACTGAAGTAATTCAGAAATCCTGCACTCTGACTTGGGAGGATGTTAACTGTATACTAATAATGTTTAATTATATAAAGTGGAGGGTATTAATTGGGTTTACATTTGAGCATATAAAAAGATACTTACTGAAACGCGGGTGTGGTTGGGTTAGGAGAAATATGCTTATAATGTTTCACTCTGTAAATAAACCTAAGACTGAGTAAACATTAGCTCCAGTATCATCCTTTACCAACTGGCTTGCTGGACTATATCAAGAGATAACACAGGTCAGAGTATTAGGGACATTTTGCTAGAACCTTATGTCCAATCTGTACTCTTTGCCAGTTGAGTTTCCCATTGAGCATGGCAACCATATAATTGCCAGTATTAATTAAAATTATTATCTAGAACACAGAGATACCAGTGGTTTAAAACAAATAAGCCAGTGGGTGACATGCAGTCTAGTCGGCAACTCATGATTGCTCAAGGTGCTGTCATCACACTGCTTACTTCAGATGTAAAACAAAAACAGAATTACCTGGAAAAACTCAGCAGGTCTGGCAGCATCGGCGGAGAAGAAAAGGGTTACTTTTCTTCTCTGCCGATGCTGCCAGACCTGCTGAGTTTTTCCAGGTAATTCTGTTTTTATTTTGGATTTCCAGCATCCGCAGTTTTTTGTTTTTATTACTTCAGATGTAGTTTGTTTTTCACAATCTATTTCTATCCTGTTCTGATAATGTTCATACCACACATATTGACATCTTGGTTTGAAAAGTAATATTCATTGCTTTTGGTTGGAATTTAAGAAATAGTATCCAAAGTTATGAGGTGTATTTGATGTGGATAATAGTTATGTTCATCAGAGTTCAGTACCACTGGGGCCTTTATTCCATTTATAAGCACTAAGTAGGCTGGGATATAAATACTAAGTAGGTTGATTCCTATTTTATATATTTAATAGAAGAAAATAACTTGTAAACTAAGGGTGGAACCGTCCCAGAATTGCATTAAGTGCGGTAGCGGGCGTGAAAAGCGATGGCTTAACCGCCGGCCACAATGACGGGTTTTCATGCCATATCATCCACTTACCACCTAATTAATTAAGCAGCCACAGGAAACACATCGCCTCACTGGTGGGCGGTCTCTGAATTGCCCACCATGCATTAACTCACCGTTACATCACTCCAGGTGCCATATCTAAACTGCAGCTGTGTACACAGTTCTCAATGCTCCAGTGAAGACACGGCCCTGAAAGCGAAGTAGAGTTCGGTGACTCGTCACTGGAATGCCTTTTGGAGGCCCACTGTGATGTCCTCCATCCCTGCTCTGGCAGGAGATCCAGCTCTGGTTTGAGAGGTGGTGGCAGTGGTGGTCAGTGCCAATGCTGCATACAAGAGGTTGGCCATCCAGTCCAGAAAAAGGATGAATGATTTCATCTGTACCATCAGGATAAGGTGGCTATCTCATCACTCTAAACTCACACACTCACAAGGCCATCACACGTTCACTGGCATCTCACTCACTGCCAGATCAAGAGACATCACCACTCACTCTCTCACACACACCCTCACATCTCCATCTGGCCTCATCTCCTCTGGAGACTCCCTCCTCAGCACTCACCATCTTGAGGCCACTTGTATAGATCAGCACATGCCCCCACACACATTCTGGGATACCCCCTTCCCCAAGCAAGCCCTAGTTCTGCAGCCATTGAAAAGCCACTCCCACCTTACAGCTGGTCTCCTAAGTAGACACCTGTCAGTGTGCCCACCGCCCCCACCAAAAGTGATGTGGTGCTGCCTGTGAAGCCTGGCACTGTTGACCATGAGTGCTGACCAAAGCAAGGTTGGGAAAGGAACTTTGAAGTCCCGGGCGAAGTACAGCTTGTGACGACGTGCCTGGATGATCCAGCATGGGGGGGATGTTTCCAGCGAGCAGAGCTGATAATAAGATGCCGAAGTATTGGTTCGCAACTTGCAGCAGTGGAAAACACGGCCCGCCATTGACTGGTGGAACAGACGATCGCAAACAGGTTTTATGACGATGTGAAACCAATTTTTGCAATCCCCGGATATTTACCACTTCTGCCCGCTACGATGCCCGGCCTATATAAGCATGTACGATTCCGCCCTAAGACTTTGACAGCTGTATTTGGTCTGTTGTGTGGATCGATGGAATTGCCCATCAATGAGATGTCTAACAGCCTCCGTTTGCTGTCTATGTACCATCCATCCCTTGTATAAAGATTAATATTTCATAAATCTCAGCTTCTTCGCAAACAAGCACAGGCAATTACATCTGCGTTCAGAATTTCTATCCAAATCTTTCCTTAACATCCAAGATGAAAATTTTCTGTGAATTTGTACTTTTTAAAAAAAACATAGGAACCATATTTTACATTAAAGGGTTCTTCACTTCTCTGAATACTTTTGCATGTATGGTTTTAAACTACGTATTAAATACAGTTGAAAGTCTGCTTTGTTGGAAATTGAATACTGTACATGCAAAATCCACTTCTGTGCAAATTGCTTTTACATGTCTGATTTCCATCCCTTTACTCACATTGGTCTCGATCTGTTTTCTTGTTATTAGACACGTAAACAAGGCAATAAGGCAATCAGTTTTTAATTTATTCTTTTCTTTTATTTGTTCATGGGATGTGGGCTTCGCTGGTCAGCATTTATTACCCATCCCAGTTGCCCTAGTTGAGGAGGCACTTAAGAGTCAACCACATTGCTGTGGGTCTGGAGTCACATGTAGGCCAGACCGGGTAAGGACAGCAGAACCAGATGGGTTTTTACAACAATTGACAATGGTTTCATGGTCATGCAGGAAGTGATTCTGATCTGGGAAACATTGAATAATGATAAAAGACAGGAGAGAGCTGGCTCCAAGGAGGCCTTAGTGGAGGAGGTGAAAAGGAAGAGCATTATTCTGTGTCCACAGTGAGGCTGAAGGCTCTCCAGTCATCAGCGAATGGCAATAGGGGTAAAGAGCTATGGACATCAATGGCAGGAATCCAGCCTCGAGGACCTGCATACAGTACCACTAGAATGTCAATAACCTCACACGTGATCAAGCTCATTGAGTGCAAATTCAAATGCCATGTCCCATCAACTGTACATTAGCACTAGGCACTGCTCAATTCACTACACTCCCATCACTTACCGACAATCTTCATGAATTGGGATCATACCTAATGTGCATTTGCTTCACCTCACCCTCGCATTCTTAGCACTGCTACAACAGGCAAGAGCTTGCCTGTTATTCAATCAAGAGAATCACATCACCCCGACATATTGCATGACATTCCCTGACACACTCCCCTCTTCTCTTGCAGGGCAAGGTGATACACAGCCAGGATCAACAGGTGTGCTTGCCTGTCCTTACCCCATTAAGAGACATTGTAGACTATTATTGGAATGACCACTGAAACCATTGATTCTCATTGTATCCTTATACCTAATCCTCCTTCCACCTTTCCCTTCATTCCACAATCTCTTCTGATTTAAAAGTTTCAGACGGTGTAAACATGCACTTGGTACTTCAACCAGGAACCCCCCTCCCACCCCACCTCATCTACCTCCTCTCAGCTATGTGCCTTTTTCCTTTTAGATATTCAAGAAATCAACCTGGCCAGGCAGTGGAGGAACACCAAGGTAAAAGTAACGATGAACACACAGCACCATCACTTGATCTCACATTTACAATCACCAGCTCAGAGTCTGACAAGGCACATCTTTTAGAGGATAGATGAGAGGCAGGATATGCACTGGTAACACACTGGGCATGAGTGCACTGAAACCGGGGCAGGGGGCAAAGATAGTGCAGGTGCCAGCTCACCGGAAGGTGAGGTCACACATGGGTTCCATTACAGAGCATTCAGGTGAGCACATCGATGGGGCAGCCGACAGAGTAATGCTGATAAGTATGTACAGGAAAATGCTTGGTGAACTGGGAAACCTGCCAGGAAGCCTGAGGTCAGTGTCAAGGAGCATGGAGGAGCTTGACATCAACTTGGCGCTGGGCTTTGCACAGAGTTTGGAGCCCAAACTTTCCAATGCAGAAGTGGTGGGCAACTCTGTTCACACATTTATGGATCCAATCATGATGCAACATCTGATGGTCGTTGTGTTAACTTTCATTGCAGCACAAGCTTCAGCCGTGGTGTGTTTGAGCACTGCAGTGGATGCTTAGACTGATGTCATGCTAGCTCCCTTCTATAATCATGGCTATGGATTACTGTCCTCAAGGGGTCTTGGTGTGCATCATCACATCATCAGCTGTCCCTCAATTCGAGGATGACGTCTACTCAGGGTTACAAGTTTCTTCCATGGGTCCTCATGTGACTAAACAGCCCAATTCTCAACCCGCAGATCTTTGGGCCCATGGGGCAGGACGTCCCATGATGTAGTGGGATCCAGGTTGCAGGGTTCAATTCCTTTTCTTCCCTTCTCTGACACCACTCTGCTCCATAACTGAGGTGTTTGGACTCAAAGCATGATGAGGCTTGATGGACAAGTTGTCGCCATTTTGAATAACTGGTAGCAAGCTCACTCCAAGTTATTAGTGTCAATTCTGTCACACTTCAAAGAGAACGTCAGAGTGTCTTTGCAGCGTTTTCTTTGTCCGCCCTGGAACACTGGCCACTTTGTTCAAAAAGTTCGCAACAGGAGAACAGGTGAGGGAAGACTGGCTGTGAAGGAGGAAGAAAGCCGGAGCAGCAAGACGGTCCCAGTCATCATGGCTCGACAAGTCACTGAAAACTGACCACCAATCCGTTAAGATCTTGACGAAAATGACTGCACCTTAAGGCCCCCACATTAAACAAAGTCATGCGCAGTCTTCTACCAGGGTTCATCTGCCAAGAGCTGTGGTGATGGAGAATTGGCGACAGGGGCAGGGCTGTGAACCTGGGAATACGTGGCCAATAATCTGCACACTGGTGACAGATGGTGTCCAACAGGTTGTCAGGATTGAAGTACCATCCCAGGTGAGTGGCAGTGACTCAGTGGAGAACAAAGCTGTTGTCCTCAAGCTCCTGATCATGCTCCTGCTCCTGAGCTGCTTGCTGGACAGTTGGTGGCAAGTGCTGTTCCCTCATGAACACAACTCGTGTTCACGAGGGGCAGTACTTGCTATCAGCTATCCAGGCCATCATGAGTACATGACTTCTTGACACATACTGTAGGCAGTGGAAGCATTGTTCCAACACATCAATTGTCTGCTCTATCATGTTTCATGTTGGCAGCATGGTTTATATTATATGTAGGTGAGTTGTGTACCAGAGTCATGAGTCACATTGTCAGTGGATAATTCTTATCACCGAGAAGCCATTTTGTGGCTCAGATTAGCTGACACAGTGGACTGCCACAGAATGAAGCCATCATGACTCTGCACTGCCCATAGTCCCACACCAGCTGGGTGTTGAATAAGTGGAAAACTTTGGGTTCCAGTATGTGGCAGAATTGATATGCAGCACCCACAAAGCAATGCACATGTTATCACTGCCAACCTGCAGTGGGAAAGCCTGCAATTCTACAAAAGTGGTGTGTTTGTCCTGCTTTCTGGTCTGACAAAATAAATTAAATATAGTTAGTTCTCTCTTAATAGAGAGCCTCAGTGACTTCCCTTACACAAGAGTGGACAACAAACTGCAAAGTGCTGTAAATATCCAGCCTGGATGAACAAATATTTATCACCATGGTAATGCAGTTCTTGTCCTACTCTGAGGTTACACTTGTGGCTGTAATAGATGGCAGGTTCCAATAAGGACATTCCTATTGAAGTGCAAAATTCTTACAGATCATTCCTTGCTGAGGTTCATGTAGGAGAATTGTTCCCTGAATGGCCTCGGTAGAAATGGGTCTTCTCCCCTCTTCCTCCATCTCCCTCTTCTAGCACTTGTCCTATTCTCTGTGGCCTCTACTCATTCTCCCAACAATGCTGTATTCAAAGTAGAATGCCAACTAACGCATCCATGTCTGGGAGCAAATGGTTTGTGCCAAAGACTTGATGTCAGCAAAATGTCCTTCAGCACATGCCACCTACTCTTTGTTAACTTTTCCAACTTGAAAGAATTAAGTGCGAAATATTTGTAGAATACTTACAAGGACCAAAAGAAATCAGCCAGTAACTAACCTGTCAGTAGTTGATAATCCCTTTAATTAGCACCAGTGGGGGTGTCCCTCTTGCTGCTCAACAGATGTTCAGCTGTGTGAGGTTAAGACAGACTGTTGGCTGGAGCAATGAGCTCCAAAACGGCATGTTGAATGCTGATTTTCATCGTGATCTACCTGCTGTTCAATCTTCGGATCAGACATTATCTGCACCAGATGGCCTCGAGCATGATGTGCTGCACATCGGATGCCATTTTGAACCACGAGTGATGCACATAGCACCAATACAATGGGCACTGCCAAGACAAATTTGGCACGCAAAGTTTGTAAATTAAATTTTTGGGATCTGCCCTTCGACCTTATGGGCTCAGGTTCTGTGCCTTGAAAGGCATAGGAAGAGAAAAGATGAAGGCTCAAGCAATGGGTTTCTTAAAGTAGATATGTTCTGTGACAGCTTGAGAATCTTCGTAAGTGTTACAAAAGCAGATTTCAAAATAAATTATCCTTTTTAAAATCTCTAATCTCCATAATGCAATATTTTATATCATAAGCACTTTGGAGGGAGAGGGAAATGGGGTTATGGCAAAAAAAACCTAAAAGAACGCACCATTCTGACTTGGAACTATATTGCTGTTATTATCAACATCCTGGGGGTCACCATTGCGCAGAAACTCAATTGGGCCAGCCATATAAATAATGTGGCTACAAGAGCAGGTCAGAGGCTGGGATTTCTGTGCTGAGTAACTCACAAGCTGACTCCCTAAAGCCTGTCCACCATCTACAAGGCACAAGTCAGAAATGTGATGGAATATTCTCCACTTGCCTGGATGAGTGCAGCTCCCACAGCACTCAAGAAGCTCAAGACTATCCACGACAAAGCATCTACCACCTTCAATATTCATTCCTCCACCGCCAACCCACAGTGGCAGCAGCGTGTGCCATCTACAAGATGCACTGCAGCAACTCACCGAGGATCCTTCAACAGCACCTTCCAAACCCATGACCTCTACCACCTAGAAGGACAAAGGCATCAGATGCATGGGAAAACCACCAACTACAAGTTGCCCTCCAAGCCACAAACATCCTGACTTGGAAATATATTGCCTTTGCTTCATCGTCGCTGGGTCAAAATCCTGGAACTCCACCCCCTACCAGCACTCTGGGTGTACCTACACTATATAGACTACAGGGGTTCAAGAAGATAGCTCACCAACATCTTCTCAAGGGCAATTAGAGAAGGGCAATAAATGCTGGCCTCACCAGCAACACTCATATCCCAAGAGTAAATAATAAAAATTACAAAAAGACAAATCACAATATTTCTCATTTGACTTCAAAAACTGCACAGGGAGAAAAATAAATCCAAATGGTTAAAATGTTTAATGATTATTGGATCTTTTTTCTGGAAAAGAGGCTTAGCAAAGAGGTTTTCTTTACTCAGTGGAGCACTAAAAATGACATCAGTAATGTGATTTGTTCATGTTACTTTGAAAACCCCATTCTCATAGAAACAATGTACAGAGAAAGGGTAGCAATAGAATAATGTAATGTGTAGTATTAATTACCACATTGGGAAAGCACAAAGCAGAGTTTTATGACATTATTTTGTTTCATTTTCTTGTTTATGGGTTTGGATAATCTCAAGGCATTCCTCTGACTACACAATAGCATCACTGGAACCAAATAACTCATCAATATCCTCCAAATCTAGTCAGAAAAGCACAAAAACAGGGTCAAGTGACCTGCTCTAATGGCAAACAGGTGCTTTATATATAACTACTTAAAAAAACTTATTTTTTTCTTTGTTGGATGCACAACATAAATCTTAAAGCTGAATTTGATTCTAAAGACAATAAATTATGCCATATTTTCAAAAGGCATTCAAAAAAAAAGATTTAAATCAGGTGGAGAACCAGAATGTTGTGCAATCCACCCAAGTCAAATATCCTTCATTGTCAGGAAACCCTATAGGAAACAGATTATCAGCAGTTGCTTCAGAGATGCACTAACAGACTTAATCAAGTCACTGTCCTAAATGAACCAAACTCTTATTTTTTGTTAGTTTTAAAAGGACTACCAATGTCTCGTTAAAATACCTGGTGACTGGTTAAAATTCACACTGTATTTGTAATCAATGTCAGACACTTATCTTGTGTTTGTGCTCACCATTTGTTAATAAAAAAATAGGTGTAAAAAAAATGGTTAGAACCAAATGCCACTTTCGGAGTTCTTGCTTTCTTACACAAGAAAGATTTGCATCTCTTAGAAACATCCCAACTGCTTCACATGCAAGCACTTATGTCTGAAGTGTAATCATTATTATACATGACAGCCATTTTACACACAGCAGGATCCCACAAATAACCATGGCCAATTAATCTATTTTTGACTCATTTGGTGAAATGAGGACATTGGCCAGTAAACTGGATAAAAGCAAAAACAAACACTCCCTCACTTTCAGCAATAGCAAGGCAACTTGCAAATGCACCTGAACAGAGACCTTAATTTAAGAAAGGTGACAGAGGGAAGCCATGGGTGGGATTTTCCGGCCCCAACACTGGCGGGCATCATCACTGCCAGGATGGGAAAATTTGGAGAGCCATTAAAAGTAATTCCATTGAATTATTAACCAATTAGTCTATGACAATATCTGTTGTCAAGAAATTGCTAGAGTTTATTAATTAAGCATAGAGTGATTGAAAATCTTGAAAATTTTCCACTGATCAGAGAGGCTCAGCATGCATTTAGAAAGGTTAGGTCATGACTGCCAAGGCTGATTGAAATTTTTGAAAAGGTGATTAAGTAATGGAGAGGATATTGTCTGTGGCTTCTATTTATCTGGACTTCCAGAAGGTATTTGATAAAGTTCTTCATTAGCAGTTGTCCAAGTAAAGTTTAAGCTGATGGAATTGAAGGCAAATTATTGATTGGAAAGGAAACTTGCTGATTGACAGGGGATAAAGAGTAGGGAGAATGGGCAGGTACTCTAATTAGGAGGACGTGACTAGTGGCCTCCAACAAGGATGGGCGCCGGGGCAGCAACTAGTACTGTATTTATTAACAACTTTTTAAATTCATTTTTGGGATGTGAGTTCCATTGGCAAGGTCAGCATTTATTGCCCATCCCTAATTGCCCTTGAGGTGGTGGTGAGCTGCCTTCTTGAACCACTGCAGTCCATGTGGCATAGGTACACCCACAGTGATATTAGGGAGCAAGTTCCAGCATTTTGATTGAATGACAGTGAGAGAATGGCTATATAGTTCCAATTCTGATGCTATGGGACTTGGAGGGAAACTTGCAGGTAATAGTATTCCCATGCATCTGCCGCCTCTGTCCTTCTAGGTGGTTGAAGTCACAAGTTTGCAAAGTGCTGTCAAAGGAGCCTTGGCGAATTGCTGCAGTGCATCTTATAGTTTGTACACACTACTGCCACTGTGCGCTAGTGGTGGAGGGGGTGCATATATAAGGTAGTGAGTGGGGAGCCGGTTAAGTGGACTGCCTTGTTCTGGATGATGTCAATCTTCTTGAGTGTTGTTGAAACTATGATCAGCCAGATAAATGGACAGCGTTCCATCACATTCCTGATTTGTGCCTTGTAGATGGTGGACAGGCTTTGGGGAGTCAGGAGATGGGGTACAGAATTCCCAGATTCTGACCTGCTCTTGTTGCCACAATATTTATATGGCTGGTCCAGTTCAGTTTCTGGTTAATGGTAATCCCCAGGGGGTTGATGGTGGGGGATTCAGCAATGATAACGCTGTTGAATGTCATGGAGAGGTGGTTAGATTCCCTCTTGTCGAGAATGGTCATTGCCTGGCAATTACCATTCATCACCCAAACCTGAGTGTTATCCAGATCTTACTGAATGTGGGCATGTACGGCTTCAGTATCTGAGGAGTTGTGAATGGTACTGAACACTGTGCAATAATCAGTGAACATCCCCAACCTGGACCTTATGATGGCATGAAGGTCATTGATGAAGATGCTGAAGATGGTTGGGTCTAGGACACCATCCTGAGGAAATCCTGTAGTGTTGTCCTGGGGTCTAGATAATTGGCTTTCAACAACAACAATCATCTTCCTTTGTGCTAGATATGACTCCAATCAGTGGAGAGTTCTCCCCCTGATTCCCATTAACTTCAATTTTGCTAGAGTTTCTCGATGCTCCGCTTGGTCAAATACTGTCTTGATGTCAAGGGCAGTCTCTCTCACTTCCCCTCTTGAATTTTGCTCTTTTGCCATGTTTGGACCAAGCTGTAACGAGGTCTGGAACCAAATGGCCCTTGTGTAACCTGTTGTCATAAGCCTTTCAGGGAAAGCAACATGCCATCACTAGAAGAGAAGTGTGTCATGTGATCCAGTTTCAATTTCACTTTGGCCTGTCAAACAACATGGCAGCAAGATTAAGTACAGACAAGACATGGTGAATAGCTTTGTTCATGCTACATGACATGAGACAACCCTCAACATTTTGGTCAAACCACAACGAAAACGTGGGGTGGAATCATCCCAAATTTGCATGAAGTGCAGTAGCGGACATGAAAAAAGGCGTTTTATTTGCCAGCTGCAATGGCGGGTTTTTGTGCCGTATGATCCACTTCCTGCCTCATTCATTATTCAGCCACTGGAAACACACTGTCTCGCTGGCAGGCGACCTCTGAATCGCCCACCATGTTGTTACCTCACTCCGGTGCTATATCTAAAATACAAGAACAGGTCAGAGGCTGGGATTTCTGTGGCAAGTAACTCACCTTCTGACTCCCCAAAGCTTGTCCACCATCGATAAGGCACAAGTCAGGAGTGTGATGGAATATTCTCCACTTGCCTGGATGAGTACAGCTTCCACAACACTTAAGAATCTTGACACCAACCAGAACAAAGTAGTCTGCTTGATTGGCAACACACCCACAAACATTCTGGCACACAGTAGCAGCAGTGTGTACCATCTACGAGATGCACAGCAGGAATTCACCAATGCTCCTTAGACAGCACCTTCCAAACCCACGACCACTACCACCTAGAAGGACAAGGGCAGCAGATACATGGGAACACCACCACCTGGAAGTTCCCCTCTAAGTTACTCACTATCCTGACTTAGAAATATATCGCCGTTCCTTCACTATCGCTGGATCAAAATCCTGGAATACCCTTTCTAACAGCATTGTGGGTGTACCTACATCACAGGGGGGGTGCAGCGGTTCAAGGCAGCAGCTCACCACCACCTTCTCAATGGATAAGCAGTAAATGCTGGCCCAGCTAGCGATGCCCACATCCTATGAATTGAATTAAAAAAAAGACCACCTGAACAGATCAATGTGCCCCTACAGACACCCTGGAGGTACACCCCTTCCCCAGTCCAGACGTTGCCCTGCAGCCTCTTCCCTTGCCTGAGCCCACTTCCCCCACCACCCACCCCCCCTTTCCCAAGCAAGCCTTAGCCCTGCAGCTGTTGGAAAGCCACCCTGCCTTACAGCTGGTCTGATAAATAGAGAGCTGCCTATGAGCCACCCTAAAAGTGAGGTGGTGCTGTCTGCAAAGACTGGCGCTGATAACTGTGAGTGCTGCCCAAAGCAAGGTAGGTAGTCAAACCACAAAGTCCCGAGCGAAGTGCAGCTTGCCAGGTGCTGGTCGCTTATGTACAGTCATGAAACATATCGGGGTGATGTGCCCGGATGATCCAGTGTGGGCGGATGATTCCGCTGAGCAGGGCTAATAATGAGATGCTGAAATATTGAAATTAGTTTCCCAACATGTGGTGGCGGGGAACACGGCACGCTGTTGACGGGTGGAGCAGACGATCACAAACTGGTTTCACAGTAGCATAAAACCGAATTTTGGCCTTCGCGCCATATCGTCTGTTCACGCCTGCCATGATGTCTGTCGCCAATAGGACTGGACGATTCTGCCTGTAGCATCAGAGAGTGTTGAAATCATAGTGTGGTGACTGCACAAAAAAGCTTGAAGGCATCAGGAGTAGAGCTGTGTGTACTGTTTTCAGTTCACAGGCCAAAGCGTAACTGAGACTGGATCACATGACACACTTCCCTTCCAATGATGGCATGCTGTTATCCCTTAAAGACACATTACAACAGAACCCAAACTGATCATTGGTGCTCAAATTATTGCTGTGTAAGTGCCAACTGATAGCACTGTCGATGACACCTTCCATCACTTGGTTGATCATTAAGAGTAGACCAACGGGGCAGTAATTGGCTACATTGAATTTGTCCTGTATTTTGTGAATAGGGTATAACTGGACAATTTTCAACATTGTCGAGTAGCTGCCAGTGTTGGAGCTGTAATGGAACAGCCTGGCTAGGTTCTTGAGTACAAGTCTTCAGTACTAATGCCAGGATATTGTCAGGTTCCATTGTCTTTCCTATAAACATTCCTTCAGCCATTTCTTGATATCTCATGGAGTTATTCGAATTGGTTAAAATGAGATAATGGCATAGAAAATGATGGTGCAGATAGAAGCATAAAATTTCAAAAGATATTGCTATATTATATGAATGGATAAAATGCTGGTAAATAGAAATTAATGAAAGTAAATCCATACATAGCCACTTTGGATAGAATTTTCAAAATGGTGGTAAAATAGAAAAAGTAGAAGTTCAAAGAGACTTGGTGGTCCAGGTGCACAGATCATTAAAATATCATGCGCAGTACAGAAAATAATTGAAAAGGCTAATGACATGCTGGCCTTTATATCTAGAGGACTAGAAGAATTCATGTTTCATCTGTACAAAGCCCTGGTCAGAACACACAAAGTCCTGTAGGCAGTTCTGGGCACCTCACCTTAAGAAAGATGTACTGGCTTTGGAGGGAGATTTACCAGAATGATACTTGGACCCAAGGGTTAAATTATGAGGAGAGATTACCCAAAATAGGGTTTATTCCCTGTGATTTAAAATGTGAAGGGGTGATTTGTTTGAAGTTTGCAAGATATTAAAGGAGCACAGAAAGAGTAGATGGAGAAAGCTATTTCCACGAGTTGGAGGATGTAGGACTGGGGGGCAGAGTCTAAAAATTGGAGCCAGATGTTTCAAGAGCAAAATTAAGAAACAGTTCCTCATGCAGACAGTGGTAGAAGTTTGGTGCTCTCTTCTGAAAATGGCAAATGATGCAAAATCAATTGTTAATTTTCAAACTGAGACTTAGATTCTTCTTAGTCAAATTTATCAAAGGATATGGGGCAAAGAGTTAGGTTGCAGATCGGCCATGATCTCATCGAAGATGAAACAGGCTCAACGAGCTAAATGGCCTACTTCTGTTCCTATGTTCCCTCAATCCTAGAAGTCAGACCTTTTGAAATGATGTATTAACCCTTGGTGCTCAGTATTTCTGAATTCCAGAGCATGTTAATGTAATCATTCTGAGTTGGGTATAACCCACAGGTGCCTCAGCTCCATTGCTTGTAATGTTGCCTGGGTCACTTACCAGTACCAAGTCTATATGCAATGCCTGTCATGCTTCCCTGATGCAGTGGGTAATGTTTGAGTCATACATTACATTTATCAACTCAGGCTCCATTGTGCCTGAGTATCATCAATTTATATTTGATTGATTGAAGACTCCATTAAAATAACCTTTGTGCTTTTATCTCTTCATGCAGAAAACTGTCACTTCTTATCGTACATTGGTGGTCTGTAGCACACCTCAAATGTTATCTTCATCCTTCTCATATTGAGAATATCCAATGTAGTTCATTATGTAACTTTCCACCTGTCACAGAATTAACATCTTTAACCTCCCCAGTATCCGTGACACATAGGGACACAACAGCTCCTATATTATCTGCTCTGCCTTATCCAAACAATCTATAGCCCTGCATGATTTATTCATCCATCAGAGTCAGTCATCTATCCAATATTCCCACTACATTGTACTGCACAATGTCACAACAGCTTATAGTTCAAATATATTCTTCCTAACTCTTGTAGCGTTCATGTATTTGCACCTTATTGTAGATTTGCTCACTGGGTATCTGTTTCCAGTGTATCTCTGAGTTACAGTGTTCCACTCTACAATAAGTCTTGTCTCAGATTCCTTTTTCTCCCCACTTCCCTGGTACAAATGATACTGGGCAGCTGTCTTTGCAAGTTCCATTACTTAGACCTTGTTAAAGAATAGCATGCAAGTCACGTGTTAGTCCTTTTTATCCTGAAAATATTCTTGCAAGTAGCATCATAATTTTCACATCAGGCAGCGGGTTGGCATGTTTACACTCTCAATTGGTGCACCCACCTACTTTCCAAACACTGGAGGTTTTCCAAAGAACATTATTTTGCAACCCCTATCTGAGTTGCAGGCATCAACAACTTGTTGTAGGCAAGTACTTGACTCCAACTCTGTTCCCCTTCATTTTTGGTGCTATTTTTGACCTACCAAGTCTCTCATAAATAAACAATGCAATTGTGGTTGAAGAGCAGCAGATGAATTAACTGAATTTCCATTCCCCAACCTCACTACTCTTTTCTTCTCTTTGCTTGGCATCTATCACTTGTCTACAAGACTGTAAAGATCCTCAAAATATATCTCTGTTGAAGCAGCCTGGTAGGAATGCATGTTGTATTTAAGGAGTTTTCCAGGGATGTTTGGAAATGTATACTAATAAAGACCCTTTTGGTAACCTCAACACCCTGTTTAGTTAATGGGTGGCAGGTGGAGGCAGCATTTTCTTTCCTTTGGTGGTCCCTTTTTCTTAATTTTTTCATTGCCGCACACAATACCTGCATATACAGCCTTGAAGCCCAGCAAACTGTTGGTCTCATCAGTCTGGAACTGTAGCCACATCTGATTGCTCACACTCACAATTAGGTCAGGAACATTCGTACCTGTCAAACTGCCAGGCAGAAAATCAGAAAAAACTGATTAGTACAATCTGACTTCATTCTAAATGTCAGAAAATTAAACCAAATTCATATAATGATGGTGTCTCAGCTGTCACAAAAAATGAAGCATAATTGAAAGGTGAAGTTGATGATGATGTGATGAATTAATTAAGCCATTATCCAGGAGTGAATAATTCAGCAACCACCTTTTGTATTCTCTCAATATTGTGCTTCCAAAGTTCTCAACTGAACACTTAGTGATAAAGATCACAGTTATTAAATAGCAGCTTTAAATTTCTGAAGAGAATTTCACAAATTTCTCTCCATTTAGACTCTGACGACATTAACTTGCCTCCCTCCCTCAGCATATTAAATAAATCACAGGGACATAAATCCCAACAAACCTGCATCATGATTGAAAAGATAAATCATCTCCTTCTTAAGCACAAAATTCACAGAAAAGTAGGGGGGTGGGCAGAAATTTTAACTCTATCTGCCTTGGAGAAATCAGGAATTAAAATGAAAATGGTCAGATTACGGTCCTTTCCTAGCCAACTGAAGTCTTAAAGTCAAGCAACTGGTGCCTGCACAGGAATCAGTTGTGAGCCTCATGCTCTTACAATAATTGTGATCCTAGTCAGTAAATCAGACCCCCAAAGCCATTCTTCCAGCCTATTGGGTTTACCACCCACCATGGACAGCCCACTCAGAAGTGGCTGTTTGAACAGAAGCAAAGGCCTGGTAAGGTAAGTTAAAAAAACAATATATTTTCGAATGGCTAGGAACAGAAGATTCTACAAATAAATATGTTTTTGAACACTGCTGCTCAGGGCTTCCCCTATGTCGTTCCATGTTTCCAAAACCTTTTCATATCCCACTCCTACCCTGAAGTGGCCCCGTATCCTGCTGGTCCAAATTAACTGAACTGCCTCTGGATTCCCATTTAGGGTAAGCAGTTCATTTAAGTAAGCCAGGCAGTTAAGACGGATCAGACCTCCTGCCCCTAGTTCCCAGCCCAGCTGATTTCTCTTTGTTCCACCAGTTGATTGCTTGGAAGTTTACATTTCCCCTATAATTGCTAAAACAATTTGTGTGGCTTTTTCTTCATTCATGCTCATGTCTACTCAGCAGATGTGAGCTCCCCACTTGGGCCAAATCAGTCTTCTCAAATTACAACAGATTTCTGCTAGGCGTGCACTGGTGCCTAAAATTACTCATATTATTTGCTTTTTGCCACATTATATGTAGTTATTCTTCATGAAATGTTTTAAAGGCCAAAGGTTTTCATGCTGCGCGCAAATTGCACTAGCTTTCAGCAGTGATTTTTTTTTGCCCAAGTTAACGCATAAACCGATATTGATAAAAGTTAAACATGCCACGAAGCAGTGCAATTGGGTTGAATTTTAGAACAGTTTTTTAAAAAAGAAATGTTAGCATTAAAAATATTCTTTGATATCTTTGAGAGTGGTATCCTGATGCGGTTTTTACTGGTACAGTGTCTCAAATCCGGCTGTCGGAAGATCACACATTTTTATTCACTGCCATACACAAATTTTAATTCTTATTAAAATGAGTACAATAACTTACTGGCTTGTTCAGCTAGGTGCTGCATTGGCACGCTGGACTTATCATCAGCCTTGCACGCTAGCTGTTTCCCAAGCTCCGAATGACCCAAACGCCCGACTCCACCCAAAACCAGCAAGATCCAAAATCCAGCATGGACCCGGTCCCAAGGTTACTGACTTTGAGACACTGTACTAATATTAATGCAGTTGGACATTGGTTTAAAAATAAGTAAATAGTGTCTAAACCAACACCTGTGAGTGTATTTAAATAACTGAAAAAAACATTAAAAAAGAAACCCTGTATTAATACTTTGCCTATTAGCCTTCTGCCTACATAAAAAAAAATTGAAGTGTCTCTTTAAAGCCCTGCAAACAAGTGCAATTCGCGGTAACTTTTCTATCTTCCAATTCTGCAACGCTGAATTGTCTGATAAGAGCTTTGAAATAATTAAATACATTTTGCGTCTGACATAATGAGTAGCAAGGACATTACTTACACATGAAGCACTGTTTTCTGTTCTCCAGGCTGTCCTCCATCTCCAACCGTTAGTGTGTCATAGCCTCTTTCCAATTCAAATGCATCAAAAGTGAGCTTTATGACCTATCAGGAGGGAAGTTAACATATTGATAAAGCTACTGACAGCAGTTGTGAAAAATAATCAGAGCAGATTCAGTCTTACTAACTGTAGGGAGCATCTAAGATGCCCTCTGCACCAGGGGAATCGTCTCAACATGATTTGATGTTTAATGCAGCATTCATCAAGATCTGAAACAAAGGGTGTTATTTAATGGAGATGACAGGGGTCTCGCCCACTGGCTGGAGAGCTGGCGAGAGCCCCCCCGTCACCTCTTTTAAGGAAGGCCTGTGTATTCGGCCTTCCTTTGGCACTTAACTTGTCAATGGTGGGCCTTCTCTGCAATCAAGGAACCCTGGAGCAGAATTGACATCCACTGCGAGCTGCTGACCAATCAGAGGTCAGCAGATCTATTGAATGGCAATGCCTCTGAGGAGGTGGTGGTTGCTACTGGCACAGCACCCACACAAAGCCTAGTATTGTCGTTGGATTCCAGGCCATGGGTGAGTGCTGGTGGGAGGAGGAGGCATCACAGGATAGGGGTTGCAAGGGACAGAGGGAGGAAAGACCAAGGCATTGAGGTTGCCCCTCAGCTGCTGCCCCTACTGCCTATCCCAATGCCAGGTTCCTCGATCAGGCATCGATGGGTCCCTGGGAGCCACAGGCAACTCCGTACATGTTTGCATGTTGCACTCCCCTCATAGTGAATTCTCCGTTAATGCTAATGGCAGCAGGATGAGGCACTTAAGTGGGCATTAAATGGGTTGGAGGCAGGAAGGCAGTGAAGGTACCCACGCCCCCACCCCCAACCTCCTGCCTGATTAAACACTATCCCACCACCAAACCCACTTCGGGGGATGGCATTCAATTTAACAAGTTGATTTCAGTATTAATTTGGACCATGTTATAGATAGTAGATAGAAGACACTTTAACTTCCCTCCACCTCGACACCCATTCCATCCAGCCCCTTTTCTTCCTCCTGTATCCTAACATATGCTTACATAGGCACATGATAGTTCCTACAATGACAGTACAATACTCAGGTTGTTAAGTTCACCTGATTCATAAGAAGGCAGTTTTCATTTACTGAGACATGAATCAATGAAACACCCATTTCCTCTCGAAATACTTGGATCAAAGTGATTTTGCGTCCTGAGCAATTTTGATGAAGAGTTGGGTTGATACTGCTCCAAATTCATTTCACTTCAGACCCTTACAGCCAAGGTAGAGAGACTGTAGTCCAATTAGGTAAGACTAGACTCAAAGGCGTTTTCCCATCCACCCAAAAAAGCACCTTTAGATAAATATTCTGGGATAGAGTTTCTGCTGCAAATTGTGCCCAAAATTGAGATGGTTTTGAGAAGGATTCTTTCATTTTCAAGTTTCTGCTTAAACTCATTTATGTTTCGCCAAACATAAAATCTGCCATGAAACAGTTCAACATTTCAGAAATGTTTAAGTTTGATGAATACAGCTGAATGTGGGGCTATCACAAAAATAAACAAACATTCTAATCAGTGTGTCTAGTGTACCACTTAAGAGTAGTCCAATTTTAGATAACTGTGAATGGCTTTAAAAAAAAGTAGACAAAACCAGATGTGAGTCACATTAGTGTTTCTTCATAATTTGAAAACAAAAATAAAAACTTTTAAGAACACCCAATCCGTGTTCTTACACCTTAAAGATTAATTCAATCTGAGGGCGCGACCTGTTTTGTGGGCAGGGCCAACTTCTACCATGATGGCTTGGATTTTGTAATCAGCCATGAAGCAAGCACAATCATCGCTGACTTCAAAGAAACTCTCACTGAGAAGTTTAGCAATCTCTCTGGCAAGAACTTGACCTCTCTCATTGTGCAGTGGATTGCAACATTCTTTAATGGTGGTGGTAGGGGGGGTGGGGGTGGTGTTGGTAGCTGCAGTGATGTCATCACGTTTTCTAAGCAGCCAATCATATTCACAAATTCTCATAGGCAGCCAACCAGGAAATTAAAAGTGCTAAAATCAGAACACTTATTGATAAATTTTACAAATAACAAAATGAAGATTGCAAGATATAGATTGGGTGAAGAGAGAAGCTGCAGTTTCATGAAAAGCTTTAAAAATACTATTCAAAGCACCTTGGTTTTGAAAAAAATCTAGTAATTAATCTTAATGGTAATATTTAACAACATTCCACAAATATAAAATTACTTTTACAAGGCCAGATCTATTGTTCTGTAATAGTTAGTTCTGAGATCATGTCAAAAACTCAACTACATCTGATAAAATAAGGTGTACATTTTTATGGGATTTCACTGGCTGCTGGCTGTTGGGGCTGTGGAGGGGTCACGTGTGGTCTGTGGCAGAGCAATGAGTGACAAGGTCACAACTTCTGAATTTCCCTATTAATCTGTGCTTGTGCTATACCCTGAAGTTGAGGCCAGTTTCAAAGAGGTAAGGATGGCAAATGCTGACAGTTTGTCATCAGAAACCCTGGCAAGACACAGGCCAATGCTTCTTTAAATTAGCGCAAAAGATTGCAGAAACTCTGAAGAAGAGTCACACAGACTCAAAACGCCAACTCTGTTTCTCTCTCCACAGATGCTGTCAGACCTGCTGAGTTTTTCCAGCATTTTCTGTTTTTGTTGAATGTAACACCATAATTTGTGCTTAAAAATGTACGATATTTGCAATGATTTAGCCAATTCCTGCCAAGCTGCACTGAAAAACACAGCACAACCTGGTGGAAGCTCCAGGCCTCTGAAAGGATCAATAAATTTGATGTTACTATATTGATTTTGAATCCATATATTGTAGCATACCACAAATATTTCACAAAGCCACTTATGGTGATATTTGTCTTACATTAAGTATTGCTAAAGAAACTGAACTCTCTACAACTTTCCCCCTGCTTATTACATAACTTTTAGCTGTCAATCTTTTGTTGGAGTAAAAAGAGAAATGCTTGTCTAATACTAGAAATCGGTATCCAAATAAACTAGAACTATACATTTCAGTAAAGTTTTGTCTAATCATTAGCAAGGTACAAGGATGCTATTTCAAGCAATAGGTATATTGCGTTCAATACCATCCCAGGTTATAAATATGAGTGAACCAAAACAGAAAATACTGGAAAAACTTAGGTCTAGCAGCATCTGTGGAGAGAAAGACACAGTTAACGTTTCGAGCCCGTTTGACTCTTCTTCAGCTCTGAAGAAAAGTCATACGGACTTGAAACGTTAACACTGTTTCTCTCTTCACAGATGCTGCTAGACCTGCTGAGTTTTTCCTGCGTTGTCTGTTTTAGTTTCAGATTTCCAGCATCTGCAGTATTTAGCTTTTATATAAACATGAGTGCGTTAACTGAACAGACACGGCAACGAAGGCCACCCCACACACATTAACTTACAGAATAATAATTCTTACTCGAGAGTTATTTTAGCATGATTCATTCATACCCATAAGTATGAAGCTTAGCTTCGGCTCCAAAGAAGGATGGTTAAATGGTAAACTAATCGAAAGATTCATAAACCAGTAGATTAAATCTTGAGTAATTTCAAATGATGAAGTGGAATACTTGCAAGGTGAAACATTTTTAATGGTCTTGGATTTTTTTTTTTAAACTGTGAATATAATGGAATGAAATACAAGTACAGTACCTCAAATCCAGTAACCTCAGGACCAAGGCTGGATTTCAGGTTGGACAGATCAGACCATGGGCAGTTCAGGTCAACTCTGGTCGGGTGGGGGGTCAAGGGTCGCTTGGAGCATGGGGTAAATCATGTGCTAAGTAGATAACTAGTCCTAAGCCACACCAATGTCAATGCAGAGCCTAACTGAATTGTCCATGTAAATTTTTTTAAAAATTTATTCCATTAAAATTGATGCATGGAACATTATAAAAGTGACCGGTTTTTGGACAACACTGGTTTTTGGACAGCTGGATTTGAGGCCTGAACTACAGTTTGTGTGATGACAGCAACCTTCATTGCACTGTAGAGTTGATCCTCTCGACCCCTATGCTTCCATAAAATGTTTATTGCCGCGGGTTCAAAAGTCACTGAAAGGGGACAGAGGCCTTGTTCACCAGTTGTTTCCCCTTTTACTTTGACCCTGAGGTTTGTGGGAGAGGGGATGCCTGTGGAGAGCTGAACTTCATCTTATATCATGTCAGGCTCATCACTGTAAATTAAGCTGGATTTTAACAGGAAATAGAGTATTTCTTGCCATAATTCCCTCCAATGTTAGGCGAGGCACCCAGTGTATTATGGCATTCTGGTCTGTCCTTTGACCCTCCCGTCAACAGAGGATAGGCGGGGGTAAGCAAGGAAAATTTAATTTGTTTAACGCCCCCACAAAGTATGTTTGTCCGAAATCAAGAAGTTTTGGCTGATCTCCCACAACAGGTGGCAGGCCTCAATCTGAGAAGCTCAATAGACAGCTGTCAGCCTCAGGGAGCTAAATTTGTGCTTCTAATTTATGCCTTTCCTGCTATTGATCAGCTAGTTAATGGAAGCACTCTTGTATTTAGATGCAGCAAGACCTGGACAATATTCAGGCTTGGGCTGATAAGTGGCAAGTAACATTCATGCCACACAAGTGCCAGGCAAGGACCATCTCCAAAAGCGATACCATCTCTGAATTCCCCAGTATTAACATCCTGGGGTTTACCATTGACCAGAAACAGAACCGGCCCAGCCATATAATTACTGTGGCTACAAGAGCAGGTCAGAGGCTGGGAATTCTGCAGTTAGTAACTCACCCTCCTGACTCCCCAAAGTCTGTACACCATCTAAAAGGCACAATTCAGGAGTGTGATGGAGTACTCTCCAATTGCATGGAGGAGTGCAGCTCCAACAACACTCACGAAGCTCTATGCTTTCAAAGACAAAGCAGCCTGCTTGATTGGCACCCCATCCACCACCTTAAATATTCACTCCATCCATCACTGACCCACAATGGCAGCAGTGTGTACCTTGTACCATTCCACTGCAACAACTCACCAAGGATCTTTCAGTAGCACCTTCCAAACCCAAACATCTTTCAGCTTGAAGGACAAGGGCAGCCAATGCATGGGAATACCATCATCTGCACATTCCCCTCAAAGCCACACAACTCCTGACTTGGAACTATATTGCCATTCCTTCCCTGTCACTGTGTCAAAGTCCTAACAACACTGTGGGTGTACGTACACCACATGGACTGCAGGGTTCAAGGAAATGGGTCACCATCAACTTCTCAGGGCAACTAGCGTTGGACAACAAATGCTGCCAGCATTGCCCCCATCCCGTGAAATAATAAGGAAAAATGTATACAATTGCACTTTTGACGATTTAATAAATGAAGGCAAAGATAAGAAAAAACAATTAAAAGCTATTAACTAAGTGGATTGTATTTTGAAAGCGCTGGCACGGAGGCATGGTGGGTTGAATGCTGTAAAATATCTATGATTGTAGGACAACAAATATTAAAATCTGCCATCTATAAGCCAGCAATACTCTCAAAGGGAAGCACTGATCCAGGGTTTTAGTCCTGCTATTGATTTCAGCAGCAAGCTCTGCTTCCTCTCATATCTTGTTCCAACGGGAGGTTCTCTTCCTCTGGCCTCTTGCCAAAATGTCAGCAGATAGCTGTTTCCCAGAATATTAATTAAAGTTACTTCACTTGCAATTCCATTTATCCCAGAATTAAGCCAGTGTCCTTTGACCACAACGCCTTCAATACAGTCAATTTAATTAGTTCATGGCTAAATTAAATCTAGTGAGATTTATTTTATTATTAAAACCTTTATTTATGTAGCATGTAATGCTGAATAACAAGTCTGCAGCTCAGCAAAGTTATGAAAAAGATAGATTTTGTATCCTAATTTAAAATAGAGTTTCTTTTTGTTTTAACATTATCATTTAGCTGAAGTCCTCTCCCTCTTACTGACCAAGCCTGAATGCACTCAGCACTCAGATTACCTCGACTAGTGGCAATTACAAAGTCATAACTTAAAGGTTAGTCAGATGTGGTTTGGTTCCAGAATTTAGGTTCCTTCAAAAAAAATCAAACATAGACTCACAGCACACGTTATCTGTATGAGAAATAACCTCAGATCTCTGACATTCAATTTGCTTAAGTATCTAAAGATGTTCCGCCTCTTAAGACTCAAGTCATCAAATACACATAACAGCAAGAAATCCAACAAAATGTCACTTAATATTTATTGGTTTTATCAGAAATTCATATGTCCACTATAAATATTAAATCAAAATTCTGTTTGCAGCAGGAAATTGCTCCAAGGAGATTTGATTTTTAGAAAAGCAATCTGTAGGACTAAGTAAATAAAGCAGGACACCACATACAGTGAATCAGGGTTGAAATATTAACTTGCAGAACATTTCAGTAAGTAACTTTCCTCCCATTCAGCCTGCAAATCCTCACTATATTGGAGGGACACTTCCTCGTTTTACAGCCAGTTGCTTTCCTTTTTTTCCCCAGTATCAAAAATGCCAGAATATCATTTCTGAATTTTCTGAATGTTTGATTCTATACATTTAAAAGGGTAAGGGACAAAGTGGATAGCTCTTCCGGTGCACAAGCATAAATGCATTGGGTCAAATGGCTCCCCATCTGTACTGTATAATCCTACATGGTCTTTACTGCCTGGATAATACTTTGGTAGGATGGATTGCTCTCCCTTTATTGAAACCATTCAGTTTACTGTTTAATTGGCTCTGTTAAGGGGATAGAATTATCACCAGATTATTTGCAATTTATGATGAAAATATACACCTAGTTTTCTATCATATTTAAATATGAAAAGCAAGACTTGGAGACAGCTAAGATGTGATGGTGAGCTTAATTGCCTTCTGGACAGTGTAAACCTGGTGCTGAGAAACCAAGTTTCCCTTTAATAGTTTCCCTGCTTCAGAGACATTCACAGTTAACTGAATAATAAAGAACAAGTGCAATGTAGTGGAATTCAAGTCACGGAAGTGGGATGAATTTCAAGGTGACAATCTGTTATTAGAAATCTTTTTCAAAGGTTCTGAAACTGACCCAGGTAAGAGATGAATGCCTAGCTAAGGTCGTGAAGTGGTGCCTTCCAGCCATTCTCAACAAGGTTAACCATGACTAAATTTAACATTTTTAAAAATGTTCTCCATCCACTTCATTGCTCACATGGGTGGTAAACAGTGACATGAACTAGATGAACAGAATGGCTATCTCTGTGTTTTAACTCCAATGTACATATGCATGATGTACAAAAATGGGAGGGTGGTATTGCTCCAGGTAAAATCTTGCTACAGAGGTACAGTTATACTGACCACAAACATTTTTGTTATTCTTCCATAGGATGTGAGTGTCAATGGCAATGCCAGCATTTATCACTCATTCCTAATTGCCCATGAGGTGGTGGTGGCGAACCACTTTCTTGAACCACTGCAGTCCATCTGTTTTGACTTTTCTATAGTGGTTTGTTACAATTGAATTATTTGCTAGCCCATTTCAGAGGATTGTTAAGAGTCAACCATATTGCTTTGTCACATGTAGTCCAGATCAGGTAAGGATGACGGATTTTCTTTCCTAAAGGACATGAAGAAACCCGATGGGTTTTTACAACAATCTATGATAGTTTCATGGTCATAATTACTGAAACTAGCTTTTAATTCCAGATCTATTAATCAAATGTATTTATTAATTGAATTTAAATTCCATCAGCTGCCATGGTAGGATTTGAACACTTGTCCCCAGGGAATTAGGCTGGACCTCTGGATTTCTGTTCAATGACATTACCTCTACCAATAAGCAACAAAGTTGCAATTTGCTGCTTTTAACAGTGAAAATCCATCCAGGAATGGCAGACATTAGAAAGCAACTGAACTCCCTAAAAAGAAATCTACAACCACAGGAGACAGGGGTTAGGACAGTTTCCAGGTCATAAACCACCACCAACCAGCTGGGCCCTCCTCCTCTGCAAGGGCAAACAATCACTTTTGGAGATTTTCAAAGGGAATACCCCTTTAACTGACCTGGAGACATGTTTACTGTCCCCTTCAGGATGGTGGACGAGCTCTTGAAGCTGGAGGGCCAATCAGAGGCCTTGCAGCTTGAAAATAAGCAGCAGCCTCAATGGAGGGTAAGTAAGAGAGAGGGTGCTTCAGGATGGTTGTGCCTTCCTTCAAACATTTTAAATCTCTAACTAAAGCAAATGGGTTTTGCAGCCAGGCCACCACTGTCCGGGGGTGGGAGTGCAGTGATGGGGGCAGGATGTCCTATACAGGGGGGCCTGTGGTTGCTCTCACACCCAATTGTGCAGGGAAGGCCTCTAGACCTGTTTGGAGCACTACCACCTTCACCCCTCTCCCAACCTCCTGACAGAGGATCATCTCCAGGCACTTAAACAGACCCCCACCACCTACAGGAATCTGGAAGCCAATTGGAATTTTTCAGTTGGCCTTCTTTAATTGTCCTCAATTAAGCTCTTAATGAGCCTGAACGTTGTCCTGCCATATGTGGGTGTGTAGATCTGCTGGTCCCCGATCACACCTCTGCAAAAATGGCCAGGAGGCAGGTTAGAGCTAGAGAATCAGCATGCCAACGGGCTGGGCTATTTTTAGTTCCTGCCCACCTCCGAACTCAGCCCTGGTAGGAGCTTAAATTCTAACCCACAGCTTCTAAATTTGTGCATGGTACCATGATGGGGGGTAAGGGGTAAAGTCAATTCTGAGGAAGACAGCAACAAATTAGAGGACAGCATTAGTAATCTTGTAGAATATAACTGGGCAATGAATTTCATCAAAGATAAGTGTAAGATATTACTTTTTGGCAAGAAGAAAACTAAGGAGGTCACATATTACTTTGAATATAAGAATTTAAGTGGAGTCGAGGAACAAAGGAATCTGGGACCACAAAACACAAATCATTAAATGTTGTCACACAACTTAATAAGACCTAACAAAAGTAAAACCAAGCAAGTGGCTATTTTTAGAGGGATAGAATTGAAAAGCAGAGAAGCTTTGCTAAACTTGTATTAAGCCTTGGTTAGACCATGCTTGGAGTATTGTGTACAGTCTGGAAGGTGCCAGTAACATGTGACCAAGTGGTACTAATTCACGAATAATCTGTTCATCAATGTTTGGTTTGGCTTCTGCAAAGGTCGCTCAGCTCCAGAGATCAGACAGTCTCAGCCCAAACATAGACAAAACAGCCGAACTCCAGAGGTGAAGTGAGTGTGACGTTCCTTGACATTGAAGCAGAATTTGATCAAGAATGGCATCCAGGAGCCTCAGCAAAATTTGAAGACATTGAGAATTAGGAGAAAAATCCAACAACATTGGGAATTAGGAGAAAAATTCTCCACTGGTTGGAGTGATGCCTAGTACAATGGAAGGTGGTTGTGGTTGCTGAGGCCAATCATCTCAGTCCCAGGACATCACTGCAAGAGTTCCTCAGGCTAACATAAAAAAACAAGCTGCTCATTTTACTGAACTACATCACATCTCAGCATTTTAAATAGGCAAGACATGAAATTTGCTTTTCCTAAAGAGGGTACAATTTAGAAATGAACAAGAATCTTGGATGACTCACTAATTATTAAATGTAAAATTTTCACAAGTGCTTTTTCCTCAGTAATTAATTTACTTTTTTTTAACAATGGCAATTACATTTTAATGTGTTAGGAGCCTGGAACTACGTTGCTTAGCAACCACCTGCAAACATTAAAATCCATTAAGCAATCATACTGTGACTCTTATCTAACCACGAGTTTCTGGATATCAGGAGCCAATAACAGAACTTAAGAAATGAAGAAGAAAAATACACTATACATTTCTTCCCACGTGTTCGGCCTCTGTCTGGGATTTTCCCCTCCCATCCGGAAGGATGGTCCATCAAATTTCCGGCCCTGCCCGCGATGATTCCTGCCACAGGTGGGACCAGAAAATCCCAGCTTCTGTGTCCACAAAATGAAAACTGCCCAGTATGGAAACAATTAATTATGATGTTTTGCTACATATAATAAACAACCTGTGTCACTGACTAACTCACACGTGCCACTTCCCATAAAAAGGCCCACAAAATAGAAAATCATTTGTTGACTGATTACTGTGACATCCCTATACACAACACACATATGGTCACAAACGTGCAATTATAATATTATAAGTTTTAAGGGCAACTGCTTTAAAGGTACATTTCTGTCTTCAGGCTGCTACATGGGGCAGAATCTTTCCTCCAGCAAGCTGGGGGTGGGGCCTGCTCGCAGACGCGAAAGTGACACGGGATGACATCGGGATGAAACCCGCCCCATTTAAATATTTAGGAAGCCGGGCGGACAGCGCGATCAGCTGTCTGCCCGCCGACCTGTCAATGGCCAATTGAGGCCATTGACAGGGTAGTTAACCCAATTAAAGACCTGCTCGTCCAGCCTTAAGGCTGGCAGGCAGGCCAGGAGCCCCACCGGACTTCTGAAAAAACATGAAACCAGTGGGGTGAGGTTTCATGTCCGTTTTAAAAAAGTTTAATAAAGTTTTATGATATTTATTAACATGTCCCATCTCATGTGACATTGTCACATGAGAGGGGGACATGTTAATAATTTTTTTATTTTTCTATTTTTAAATTTTCAAACACTGTCAGTGCTCTCACTGAGGCAGCACGTAGTCTCGGCGATGTGCGCTCTTTCGTGCGCATGTGCAAAAGAGCGCACCCTGACAGTTGGGGAATCCTCCCCCCCGCACAGGAACCGCATAGTGCTTCCCTCGGGCGGCCCACTGGGCAGGCTTTAATTGGCCCACCCACTTAAAATGGTGGCGGGGCCCGTTTCAGCAACGGCGATTGGCTGCCCGCCTGCCACTGAGCCGGTGGGGCCTGTCCGCCCATCAAGGGCAAAATTCTGCCCATGGAGTTTAAATGCCTTTTTCAAAATTTAAGTATGGACAAACAACATGATACCTTTCTGTGTTAGTTCAAACCTTATCAGACTCATATCTCTAGAGCTGGCTACAAAGAGTCATTAAAATGCAAAAGACTCTTCCAAGGAAGTCCACTGTATCCTTTCACAGAATCACACAGTGCAGAAGAGGCCCTTCGGCCCATCGAGTCTGCACCGACACGTGAGAAACACCTGATCTACCAACCTAATCACATTTACCAGCACTTGGCCCATAACCTTGAATGTTATGATGTGCCAAGTGCTAATCCAGGTACTTTCTAAAGGATGTGAGGCAACCCGCCTCCACCACCCTCCCAGGCAGCGTAATCCAGACCGTCACCACCCTCTGGGTAAAAAGGTTTTTCCTCATACCCCCTAAACCTCCTGCCCCTCACCATGAACTTGTGTCCCCTCATGACTGTTCCTTCAACTAAGGGAGCAGCTGCTCCCTATCCACCCTGTCCATGCCCCTCATAATCTTGTACACCTCGATCAGGTCACCCCTCAGTCTTCTTTGCTCCAATGAAAACAACCCAAGTCTATCCAACCACTCTTCATACTTAAATGTTTCAACCCAGGCAACATTCTGGTGAATCTCCTCTGCACCCCCTCCAGTGCAATCACATCCTTCCTTTTATGTGTGTACACAGTACTCCAGCTGTGGCTTTACCAAGGTTCTATACAACTCCAACATGACCTCCCTACTTTTGTAATCTATGCCTCGATTGATAAAGGCAAGTGTCCCAAATGCCTTTTTCACCACCACACTAACATGCCCCTCTGCATTCAGAGGTCTATGGACACACACACCAAGGTCCCTTTGTTCCTCGGAATTTCCTAGTGACATGTCATTCATTGAATACTTCCTTGTCAAATTACTCATTCCAAAGTGTATCACCTCACACTTTTCAGGGTTAAATTCCATTGGCCACTTATCTGCCCATTTGACCATCCCGTCTATATCTTCCTGTAGCCTAAGCCACAAAAGATGGGAAAACCCCTTGGCTTCTGAGAGAACAGGAGGCAGGAAGGGACTTCAAAGGACCTCAGCATAATTAACTTCTTTGCCTGGTGGAATAATGATTCATCAAACTTAATATATCAGCCATTTTGTTATTGGCTGTGATAAAGAAAGGCTACGAAAGCCATGTGGTGGGATGAAGTTTGATATTGGATTTAAAAACGTTTAATAAAGGCTTTGTGTACTTCATCAACATGTCCCATCTCGGGTGACATTTTCACATAAGGGGGACATGTTAGTGAATTTTTTATTGTTCTATTTTTAATATTTGACAGCCTTTCAGTGATCTCCCTGAGGCAGCACTTTGTCTCAGGGAGATATGCACTCTTTCGCACGCATGCGTGAAAGAGCGCACGCTCGCCGTTGGGGAATTCCTGCCTGCACAGGAAGCGCATAGCTGACTTGAAATCTTATCTTTAGGTATCTTTCTTCCTTTAACTGCATTTTAATCTTTGTATCTGTATTTTAGTTAATAACTTTATCACTTTCACTTAAGTAACTTTCAGCAGTAGTTGCGTAATAAACTAACCTTTATCTTGTTAGAGGCTAAAACTTGTCTGCTGGGTTCCTTTTACGTTGAATCATTAACAAATTAAAAGGGGGCTATAGACACACAAACCAATACTTGGCTCATGGATCACTTTATGGAAATGTCTTTTATGTGGTTGTGACAATATCCAATCTGTTTTGTTCGATGCACTGTTGTACCCATTTAAAAATCATGCCTTGTGCTACTCTTGCTATCCTATCTTGCGTTGTTTTTCTTTCTCTGTGGCCAGAATTTTATGTTGCCAGCCAACCATACCCCACACCCACCCCCAGAGGGTTCTGAGGTGGAGGGGAGCTTGAAATTGCATGGACAGGACTCTCTCTGTGATCCAGCTCGTTCCAACCTGGTCATGATTTTACGGTGTGGTGGGCAGGGCCTCAGCGGGGAAGCCCACCCTTATCCCTTTTAAGGCCCTTAAGTGCCTTTTCCCACCTGGCCTCAATTTTGAGAGTGGCAGGCGGATGACAGATCAGGGGAGCAAAACCAAAAATGAACGGAGTTCAATCTCGGGTAGGAATGTGGGAGGTGGGGAGGACCTCCATCAGAAGCTCCCTTCTGACTGGGAGCCATCCTCCCATTAAGGGCTGGTGACCTTTGGACCTCCCTCCCCCTCTGGCCTATCCCTGGGACCTTGATCACCTCCCTCATGACCCCAAAGCCTTCCCTACTCTCCGCACCCTGGAACCCCTGCCACTTACCTCTCCTCTGGTTCATGGCACATAGTTCCAGGCAGCTCCTTGCAGTGCTGTTCCTGGAGGGACTGGAGAGCTCTCCAAGGTGATGGGCAGAAGTCCCGCCTTATGCCAATCAATGATCATTATCTCTTCAATTACTGTCAGTGTGAGTGGATCATGGTGAGGGAAGTTGGCCATTGTCAACTTGGTTTACAAGCATTAAACTGCATGCTTGTGAGATTTAAAAACATATTGCACCCAGGATGGAGCAAAATTAAGACTCTTGCAATGATTAGTGTGTCTAATGGTGAGAAAACAGGTGTTTAGAGCTATGAAGAGGTGACAATATTTTGCTGAGATAGGACGATCATCTCAGTAAAATAGCATAAACAAATCTTGCCAACAAGTTGAATTACTACATCAATGGCACAACAAAAGCAACAAGCAGAGAAGCAAAATAGCATAGATGCTGGAAATCTGAAATAAAAACAGAATATGCTGGAAATATTCAGTAGGTCTGACAGCATTTGTGGAGAGAGAAATATAGTTAACATTTCAGGTAGATGAAAGGGCATTAAACTGAAATGTTGACCTGAAATGAACAAGGGCAGGGGAAAGACTTCACAGTTATACAGGTTTACTTTTAGTTTGTATTTGGGAAAGCAGGTTGGAACACGAACCTACATTTTTTCCAACATATGGCTATTCATTTGACTTCAGGAGATTAAGTAATCTGAGCGGAGATGGTGACACAGCAAACAACACAGGATCTGTTCAAAATGCTGCATTCATTGCACAAATTTCTTAAGTTTCTATGGTACGGAGGCTTTGTACCACAGCCTATTAGGCAATATTGAAGACCAATAGGCCGGGCCTGTTTTTCAACCACACTTTCAACTGTTGCTACAACTGAAGCACCATCCAAAATCTCATGTACTTGAATTTCTCCCGCCTCTCTCAGCCACCAACCATAGCTGCTCGCTGTTTGCTACCAGTATTCCAATGATTTTAGAATCTGATTGGCAACACTTACTCATGTTACCCAATTTCTACCACTTTGAATGCCAATGCTCTCCATTTCAAGTGAATGAATGGAACAGCTATCATGCCAGGTTGCTACTAAAATAGCTTCCATTCTTCAGAAGTCTAAACACTGAAGTCAGTGATTACCAGAAATAAATTGTTTTGAATCCAATTTCCAAGTTGGGATTTACATTTGTCTTATTGACCACATTCAAACTGACTTGTGGGCAAATTCATTGCAGCTGTAACAATGGTTTTGGTATGTGGATTATTGACACCTTCACAGCAACCAATAGCCAAGGTCCTCTCCAGAACTACAACAAGGGAGGGGCCTTAGAGATAAAATGTTAGCTTTCAGTTTTTATTTGGGAAAGCAGTTTGGAACATGAGTCTCAATCACAGAAGGAAAGAAAGGTCAGTGTAACATGATCCAGCAGCTAGTAATTGATATTACACTCTATTAAAATATTGGGTTCAATAAATGCTAGTCATTGTACCTTTAACTAAATTTCCGTCTACGCGTACATACACAAAAGGAGTGTGTTAAACGATAACTCTTTCAGTAAGATTTTGCATTCAATTATCAGGTCATACAAATTAATGCTGCCAGTGGAAAGGATGCTGTCAATGAAGGTTATGTGGATCTCCTAAAATTAGTCCAAACATTTCTCTGGCAAGGTCTGCATTAATTTCCATTCCATACCTCTCAGTTCTTCTGACTTTCATTTAATCTTTATCCCTAATTTTCCTTCTATATACTTGAGACTTTGAGAAACATCTAGCTGACACCTTCTAAGACGGGCAGATTTATAGAAGCAGTCTGGGTTTCTGAAATAAGAGCTATATATCTACAATTTGTAGATTATAAAACTACAGATCCTTGAGAAACCTAGTACCATCAAGGGAGTACCAACTTGATTCTTTAATTACCACACATCTGCTGTGTGGCACATATTTGTGAACAGCAACACAAAGTAAAACATAATTAAATAAAAATAAATTTATCACTACATATCCCAGCATAGTTATTTAACTACTTCAAGGTTAACAATAACCAGTTTGCCGCTGCAGTTAATGGCTTTGTTGATAAACTATGTTCCCTGTTTAAAGGGTGTACTAAAATCCTTCTGTTGCTTAACTAGAAAGCCAGGACACCACCTAATGTAGGACTATCACATACAGAGGTTCCCAGAATTGTGTTCACACTTGGCTCAGTAAGCTGAACTCATCTTGTCACAATAGAATTAGCCTCAGCTCAACTGGGGCTAATGAGAGAGAAAGGTCTGCTAGATTTTGTATGAGCATCCAGTGATTCCCACTAAGCAGTATTTTGTATGCATGGGTGTTCGCATGTGTATGGGTGCTATGTGAACACGTGGGAGCTGTGTGTACACATGCACTCTTATCACATGAAGACAGATTCAAAGTTGGTCATTAAGCCCTTGATGGTTAAAAGGTTTGGCTCACATTTGAAGACGTCTTCACTTATCATGCAAGTTTAATTTTATTTCCCAGTGCATATTACTTCATGTAAAAGCTGTTCTATGCAATTTATGCTGTGGCTGCTTCTCAGTTTTTTTTTTAAATTACCCAGAGAATCTGAGGTACTGTTCATAATAAATTGGATAATATGTTGTTTTAGAAGGACAAGTGCATTATACCCTGTAATGTACAGGATATTGTTCTTCTGAAGTACAGATGTGTATAAAGAATTAAAGCCACAGGGGGAAATCCCTTGCCCTTTCAGGTGAATTAGATGTTGACTGTTCTTAGATAAAAATCATGATAGCCAAAGGTCAGACCTTTGTATACTTAAATATATGAGAGGAATTTGCAAGTATAACACCTGAAATTTGGCACGTGTCTCAAAACTGTTCTAGTAATGGGCCTTTCACAGCATTACTCAAGGTGGGTCAGATGATATTCTGTTTTGAACTTACTACCACAAAGAGAAATTGAGGTAAATAGCATAGATGCATTTAAGGGGAAGCTAGATTTTTCAAAAATTGAGGGAGAAAGGAATAGAAAGTTATAGACTGATCGACTTAGAAGAGTGGGAGGCTTTGGCTCGTGTGGATCATAAACACCAATATGGACCGTTTGGGGTGAATGCCCAGTTTCTGTGTTGAACATCATTTGCAATTCTATGTAAAGCAGCAGTGATGCACAATGCATTATTCTGCTCTTAAATGTCATGGGCATAAAGTTTAATTGCTCGGTAAACAGAGTTTCAGGACATTTAGGCCTAAAAGCTGTCAATATTGGCTGATAATCCCCATGCAGAGCTATGCCTGGTTGAAATTTGTTTCATGTTACAGATGGAGGAGCAGGCTTATGTGGAGGAAACTTCATGGGGAACATTTCTAACTGTAAATAACAAATTTAAGGTTTGTTATTTATTTCTATTTTTAACAGAATAGTGCAATTTCAAATGTCATTTGTTTCACTATAAGTATCTAACTTTGTACTTTCAACTGAGTGCAGAAATTGAATGAGTTAATTGGTCAATTTTGTGATACTTGGTAATTAGCTCCGAATGAAAATTGAAGAATTTACTCATTTTTCTGGTGGCATCTTGTTTGTCATTGAAAACTGTTCGTTCAGATATAGTCAATACTTAGTAACCTAACAGGGAAGTATTTATATCAGCCAATCATTAAAATTTTGCCCTACGTCTGGGTAACGCTTTGAGTTGAACTCAAATCGCAGTGTGTGCTATAATTAGTCTTGAGACCCTTGAAGGTTATCAACCAGGCTTTGTGTTTGGCATTAGGCTCAAATGTCTGGCCTGACCTCTTCCTGAATGAATAGACAGCAGACATTAAGGGGTTCCAGCCCGACATTCCAGCTGCACACGTTCTTTGGGTTCAGGTCCACTGTGCAAGCTATTGTTGTTTATAATCATAGGTGGGAAGCGGTTACTTGGGAAAGACAATGGAGGGAGTGACTAGCACCTGCGGAACTGCAACCCAGCTTTGGTTCAAATCCTTCAGGAGATTAGGAAGAAGGGGAGGATGTAGCATAGGGAGAAAAATGTAAAATTGCTGATTTTTCTGAACGTTCTTCTAAAATAAAAATGAATGGTCACTAAGCCATCGATATTGCATGAGTTGATCTAAGATCCCAACCACAGATTGGGACTGACATATATCCTTTAACATGAATACAAGAAAGATTCTGCATATTGGTGAGATTACTCTTGCAAGAAACACAACAGAATGGAATTGTTGAAACCTGTTTTGAAAACTGCATGGAGTACAGTTTCAAGCAGGAAACAAGACACATGATGTTGTAGAAAAATACATTATGAATTTACAAAAAGAATGTGAATTTGGAGTTCAGGAATTATTACTCTGCCAAGAATGCAACACCTGAACAGGCTTTGTTTTTAAACAAACAAATGCATCTGTATATTTATTTTCAACTGCAGCGCAGCCCTTGAGCAATCAATTGCAATCTGTCACACAGGACTTCCATAGATAAAAAGTGGAAGACTGGCAGGATCAGGGAACAGCAGGACAGAATCTAACAGAAACGTGCCCTGATCTTTCAAACCAAAGTCTTGTCGTAGATTTGCAGCAAATCGGCAGGTAATGAGCAAGGTGAAGTTATTTGCTCTGACAATAGTTCAACCCTACGAACTCCCACATCTTGATCTCAGGGATGACTTGAGATATCTCTGAATCAGTAGATTGACACCGATCATCTGTTTGTCAATCTCCTGTCATTTTGTACTGAGGGGACTCAGTACATGGATTCTTTAACCTACAGAGTACTATGTATTAGCCAGTCCTATGCTATTTTTGATCGAAGTGCTGCTGTGATCTTGTCAGAACAACTTGATCAAACATTTTGTATTCTTAAAGTTTTGCTTTAGCAAGTATTACCAGACCAGCCTCGCCTTTAATAACCACTATGCAGTTCATTCATAACTTGATGAACCTCAGTATACTCACACATTATTCACAATGCATTTTTTTATAGACAGGTTTATGGTCCCTCTCTTTCAACTGATGTCACATCAAAACATGCTGATAAAATAAGGCTAATTATTACCCTTAATAATAAGGTATTAAAGGGAAAGTGCCAGCCAGGATTGCAAAACTGATTAGAGGACAGAAAACAGGGAATGATTAATGGGTTTTTAAACTATGGGTATAAAAGTAACGGATAAACTAAACTTACCCAAATCATCAGTAGGTTGCAGTAACAATATTATATTCCATTTTGGCAATGCTACTTGAGGAAGATATCAAGGCCATGATTAGGTGCAGAAGGGACACAATGAGGAGATATCTTTTTCTTCTATTCATCCTTGGATGAGAGTGTCACTGGCAAGGCCAACATTTATCGACCATCCCCAACTGTCCTTGAGAAGCTGGTGGTGAGCCACCTTCTTGACCCCCACAGTCCCTGTGGTGTAGATATACCCACGGTGCTGTTAGGAAGGGAGTTCCAGGATTCTGACCCAGCAACAGTGAAGGAACAGCGGATATATTTTCAAGTCAGGATGGCATGTGACTTGGAGGGGGCCTTGGAGGTGGTGGCATTCCCATGTGAATGCTGCCCTTCTCCTTCTGGATGGTATAGGTTGTGGGTTTGGAAGGTGCTTTCGAAGGATCCTTGGTGAGTTGCTGCACTGCATCTTGTAGATGGTACACATGGCTGTCACTGAGTGCCAATGATGGAGGGAATGAACTTTTAAGGTGGTGAATGGGATGCCAATCAAGTGGGCTGCTTCATTCTGGATGGTGTTGAACTGCTTGACTGTTGTTGGAGCTGGAGTGCGGGGTATTTCATGACACTCCACTTATGCCTTGTAGATGGTGGACAGGTTTTGGGGAGTCAGGAGGTGAGTTACTCACCACATAGTTCCCAGTCTCTGACCTGCTCTTCTAACCATAGTATTTTTACAGCTGGTCCAGTTAGGAATCTGGTCAATGGTAACCCCCCACCAAGATGTTAATGGTGGGGGATTCAGTGATGGTAATGCAATTGAATGTCTGGGGAGATGGTTAGATTCTCTCTTGCTGGAGTTGATCATTGCCCGACACTTGCATGGTGCTACTGTTACTTGCCATTTATCATCTTGGGCCTGACTGTTGTTCAGGTCTTGCTGCAGAGGGCACAGCCTGCTTCAGTATCTGAGGAATTACAAATATTACTGAACACTGCAATCATCAACAAACATCCCCACATCTGACTTTATGTTGGAGCGAAAGTCATTGATGAAGTAGCTCAAGATAGTTGGGCCAGGTCACTACCCTGAGGAACTTGTGCAGCGATGTCCTTGGGCTAAGATGCTTGGTCTCCAACAACCACAATCATCTTCCTTTGTGTTAGGTATGACGCCAAACAAGTGGAGCCTTTGCCCCGATTCCCATTGACTTCAATTTTCCTCAGGCTCCTAGACACCACTCGCAGTCAAATGCTGCTTTGATATCAGGGTAGTCACTCTCACCTCATCTCTGGAATTCAGCTCTTTTCTCCATGTTTGAATCAAGGCTGAATTGTCCTGAAAGGTGTCAGACTTTGGTTTTGAGGAGAGACCAGATAAATAGTCATGCTTTTCATTAGAACAAAGAAGGTTAAGAGATCTAATAGTGATTTTCAAAAATGTGAGAAGTTTTGAATTATGCAGATGTTTGTTTGGATATGGAATGCTCTGCCAGAAACAGTGTTGAAAGCAAAACTGATAATAGTTTTTAAAAGGGAAATGGATAAATATTTGAAAAATACATGTTTTGAAAAGTACATGTTATAAAAGATCTGAGGAATGACACTGAGAGACCTTTCAGAGAGCTAGCAGAGTTTTGAAGCTGCATGACCTCCTTTCTGTGCAGCAATATTCTATAATGCACACCTTTACACTGCAGCATTCAGAACACATGCTCATTCTCTGCCCGCTCCCACATGGCTTTTTAAAGTTCAGTTATGTTGAACCCTAACACCTTAACCTGGATTCATTAATTCAAGTCTAGAACTATTGAACACAGATTTAGCACTGTTGGACTAAGCCAAAACAATAATTACAATTTTGTTGGGAGTGTGATTTTAGTATATAAAGAGTGTGCGTAATTTAATACACTCCCTGAAGTGAGTTTGATGGCCGGGGGGAGGGGAGTGGGGGGGGGGGGGGGGGGGGGGGGGGGTGTGTGTGTGTGTGTGTGTGTGTGTGTGTGGATTTAATCAGGTGAAGGGGTGGCGGGTGAGGACCATGCCACTTTCTCATCTCTGCCTTGATTAAGTCTGGGACGGGAAGGCCCCCACATGGCCGCCTCACCCCGACACCAGTTGAGGCCTCATCCCGCCGCCGCTGCTGTTCTGATTGGCTGGCAGCTCTCATGGGCAGGATGTCTGACCCTACAGTCATTGATCCCAGGGAAGACCCGTTGCTGCCCAGTTAGGTGCCTGATTGGCACTTAATTCAGGGGGGCCTTCCCGAAAGAAGGCAATACAGGGCGCTCGCTGACTCTGCAGCCGAGAGGCACAACCCCCATCACCTCCATTAAATACCAGCCAGTGCTTCCATCCTGAGGAGGTACACATTATCAGATTCAGTCAATTAACTGGGAGAAACTTCAACAAACTTCTAACTCTCAAGATTAGCGGGATCCACTTCAGATTGAGGTCAGAAGTGCAAACATAGAGAATGCCGCTCACTTATGATAAAGTATAATGAACAGCAAGGTCACAAAGGAATTTCCAAATGTAGCACTCACTGTCATTCCCATAAAATCTCTTCTTATTTCACATTTTTTCTGCCTGTGGCTGGACAAATTGCTTCAAGTTAACTGCCTGCTACATGAAAACTGCTTGCAGCCTCTCTTCCACACCTACTCTGAATGTTTCCCTAGCAGTTAACTTAGGAATGTGAATTCAATAGTCGAGCACTAACCTGCAGGCCACCACTGGGTGGCACAATGCATTAGTGCTCCAATGCTTTGTGCTTTTCACACCAACTTCACTGTGGACCTTGTGCTTTACCTTCTCTTTTGCAAGTGCAAAAGGTAACAGGTCCCACAAATAGGTTCTGACAAGAACAATCAATGTTTGAGTCATGAGAATTAGGAGGTGACAGTCTCAGGTAAATCTGGATTTGGGCTCCGAATTGTCCAGATGTGATTCCTGACATTGTATTACCACATCTATAAGCGAGAAACTGGTTCAGTGTTTCAGATCTACATACAGCTGAAAGCTCCATGGCTCCACTGCTCTATCCAACAACAAGGGGTGGAATGTGCAAAAAGCAGATAATATAAATATATAAAAATGCATCCAGATTGTATAAATGGTGAGCAATCCAATATTGTCTGTTTTACACCATCATGGAAGTTGATAGCTCCTGTGAAAGGTTAGTTTGCACACTTTCCCCATATTGTCAACTTGGGTAGTACGCAAAACTGGTGTCAAACAGCCATACGGGCAGCTTAGTCATCTTGGACATATGCAGAGTGGAGGCAGCAGTCCAAAATCTTTCAGTTGCACTGAGACAGGTAGCACTTTAGTTAAGGCCACAGCAAGAAAACTGCAATCAAAACATTTCAAAATTCTTTAGTGAACTCCAGAAATCTCAACCACATCAATATGAGGAGACTTTAAGCACTTAAATTTTAGGCTTGGAAATTTGCAGGCACATTATTTGGTAAATCAAGGAAACTTGTGCGAGCTGGTTGTTTGCATTGGGTAGATGGGGATAGGATAGGGGGAGCGAGTGTTTTGGCAAATGGATTTTGGAAGTGGTGAAAAATAACCATTGATAAAATTGGTACATACCAATGTTTCAGGGTAAAACTGGCTTAAAATTAGTTGGGCATACATTTTATTGATAATAACAATGCAATGCTGCTCTTAGTTGAAATAAAATGTTCCATGGCATTAATCTGAATGCATCAAAACCTATCAGTGTACATTAAAAATAGCTTTGATGGTACTTAAGATTTATTCACCTGAGAGAGAAAGAAAGAGACAGAGTGTGTAACCTGGAATCAGTTAGGAAATGGGGTAAGTTCTCCATGGAAGACCAAGTGGTCAGACCCATGACAAGCTCAAGGGACGATCAATAGGATTCGTCATCTCAACTGTACAATGGCATTGGCCAACAGGCTTCAGTGTATTACCAGACACATTTCAAATTAATCTGCAGATAACTTGGGGTTGGTTCAAGCATAAAAAGAAATATTCATGGCGATACCTCCGAAAGACAACAGGGTGTGGGTGGGGTGGTGTAAGTGTCCACCTGGAGTGCAATCAGTAACTCGAGTGCAAGTTGTATCCATTTTGAAAAGTCTCCATCTCTCCACCCCCACGCCTTAGTTTCTGCTGAACATTATATGCATATCAATGAACAAAAAATCTGCCATGAACCAGCAAAAGTGGGTCGAATTTTAAGACATAATTTTTTTAAAATGCTTTCAAAAATACTCCTGGGTAGACTTAAGGGTAGGAGTAGCTTGGTAAAGTTTGATGAGTACAGCAATAAATAGTTTCATTTGAAAAAATAAACAATTTAAATCACAGTGTAAATCGGTCACCTCCAGGTAACCTGATTTTGTTAAATTGCTGAAAATGATTTTTTTCGAAAAAATACACAGAATTGTTTTCTAGTTATATTCATGTACAGGAGTCAGGTTCCTTATGCTTTTTAAAAAAAACTCATTCAAAACTTTCAAAATGTATCTGGTGTCCTTGTGCTCAAAAGACCCAACCTCATTTTGTAGAGTCTTCTCAAAATCCTTGAAAGAAGAATAATTAGCAGAAACACACAATGGTGTTTAATTCACTCTGGAGGAGAGGCCAGTTTTGTGGATGGGCTTTTAGGGCAAGGTGTTTAAAACTATAAGAACTCAATTTACATTGAGTGCAATATGCGTTAAAATTCTGCAATCTTTTACACTGATATTGATATCGGGTGAATGGTGCCGAAGAAAAAGTGCAATTGAGAAGGAACTCCAAGCCTGGGTCTTTTAGTTTAATTGTAGTCATTTTTTTCTGCATTTACAATGCAATATATAAATATGTAGGATATTTAAGATTTAATATCACTGAAGCATCATTATCTGCATTATTCTGAACAATCCTGATGCAATTCCACCCAACATGTAACCTTTCTAAATGAACAGTACTCTGGATGGTAATGGTATGAATGAACTGGAGTTGTAGCACGCTATAAGCTTGTTTGTATTAATTTCAATTGTCTTTTTTGTAAGATGCCGAGATATGAGAGCCAGTTTAAATTTAGCATTTCACTGCATAACTGTATGTCCTCATGCCTAATAAGCATATTTCACTACTTAGGCTTAATATTTTTCTGGAAATTTGCAACATCAATGTCTAAAAGAACTATTACTTAACCTTCCAAAAGCTTATTACACCCAAATAAAATTGTTTCATGGTAGGAAAATGCGGAATGTTTCAAAATTAGGTAAATCCATAGTATCATGAAAATAAACAAAACAATTAATGTTGAGACATAAAGGTGTAATTGCTTTTTGTGGCTTCTTCTGCCTAATGGATTAGTGCTGCTGCCTGCTAAATCTACATTGCTTATGAACCTCAACAGTATCTAATACTTCCTTGACCTAAATTCATACTTACGTTCCTGACAGGGTGCATCGAAAGGAAGATTGGGCCTCTGCTCAGGGAGGTAATGCTGTGACAGTATGATGCATTACTCAGTCTGTATTTAGAACATTTTGTTCAAATCCATCATCTGAACTTGTAGATTGAGAGGGAGATTTTGCGAAGATTGTTAGGTCAGTGATATGATTGATTTTGAGGCTCATCTCAAAAAGCAATGCAGAGACACTAAAAGAGCCTAAAAAGATATGCTGGTTTCCAAATGCATTACGATCTGCAGAACAAGCATCAAAGACCTAGAACCTATTCATTATTATTTCATTTATACAAGGGGAAGTGTTGGTTTTATAGAAGCAGGCATTTACTACTCTGGAGAGATGATGCCAATCTTCTCTCATTAGCTGATGATGTTACACTGCTTAGTACTGCTGCATTAAATAATGAATTCATTTGAAGAAAAATAAGAATTTTTCTGCTGAACTGACTTTCAATTGAAAAAGTGTTTGAGTTAGTTGATTAAGAGATGTTTCCTGTCTATTCCTGAATGTCTTATTTTCTGTTAAAAGTAGAAGAAACAATTTTAAATCCATAGAGCTCTTATGAGCAGGATTTTTAACAATGTGGCCTTGAACAGTTTGAGACTAGTTCATTTTAGAATGATGCTCGTTAAGCTCCAAAAGGTTAAATGCATAATATTAAAATTTGGGGAATGTGGATTAGAATTCAGCAAGTAATTGGATCCAGATGAAGCTGCTGGGAAAAATAGTTTCCTATAAAGCACATCAGAGCAAAACAATGGAGGTTCATTAAAAATATCCTGATAAACTGTCATACACTGTGCAAATTTAACAGAGCCTGAAGGAGCAGACAAGATAGAGGCGGTGGGTGGGGGGGGGGGGGGGGGGGGGGGGGGGGGGGGCGGCAATGTGCTTCGAGAATCGGGCACATCGACCCACATCTAATCCCGGAATTGGATAAAGCGCTCCAATTGATTGGGAGAAGGGAAAGTCCAGACACAGGAAACCGGCCCGCTGGATGTCAATTAGACTCATAAATGAGCCATTTGACAGCAATTATCCCCAGGCCCACTGGAATTTAGTGCATTTGCCTGCAGCCTTTGGGGCGAATGGCGGGTGGGGGAAGGGTGGGGGGGGGAGAGTGAGGGGTGAGGGGGTGGAGGGGTGAGGTTGGGGGGATGGAGGTGAGGATGGGGGAGTGGGGGGGAGGTTGGGGGGTTGGGGAGTGAGGCTGGGGGTGGTGGGGGGGATTGGGGTTGGGGGATGGGGTGTCGGGGTGGATGGAGGGGTGGGGGGAATGGGGGGATGGGGGGATGGGGTTGGTTGGGGGGAGGTTGGGGGGTTGTGGGGGGGCATTAGGTAAGGTTGCGGGGGGAGGTGTTGGGGGCGGTTTGAGGGGGATTGCATGAGGGGGTTTGAGCGGGGTTTGCGGGGGTGTTGCGGGGGGGGGGGGGTGGATGCATGGAGGGGGGGGTGGTTGCAGGAGGGTGGGTTGGAGGGGTTGCCAAGGGTGTGTGTGTGGGGGGGTCCCTCATTGTCAGGCCCTTAGTGCCTGATCCAGGGGATCGGCATTGGGGTGGTGGGGGGGAGCTGTTGAGAGCCATTCCCCTGTCCTTGGCACCCCCTTCAGCAACCTACTCCCAGTGACCCACATCCTGCTGCACTGCCCTGTATCCAGGGCAGGGAACCGGCAGCAATCCTCCTGGGCTGGGCCTTAATTGGAGTATTGCTGGCAACAGCCGCCACTCCCAGAGGTCCTGCCGGCAATGGAGAGTTAAGTGCCTGAGGGCAGTCAAATAGCGGCAGTGTTGTGGGGGGGTGGTGGTGGATCCCTTTGCTAACACTAAATCCTGGCCAGAATGGCTTCATTCATGTGAACTCAGCAGAGGTTAACTGCTCAGAACACAGATCTAGGTGAGTATTAGTAGGTTTAGGTAGCTGTTTGACTGGCCTATCATTTAGCATAAAAAAGCTGGGTGAGAGAGATGCTCAAGCAGTTGGCTTCCTGTCCAGGTAACCAAGGCATAAATACATAGGTCTGGAGTATAAGACAGTTCACAGTGAGTAGAAGGTCTCTGTCTCCAATTAATATCAACCAATTTCAGAAAACTACAATGGAGAAGTGTATTTTGCCTCCTAAAAGTGATAGTTTTTCATTACAAAAAGTGTTACAATGTAGATTCAAATTCTCTTTAAACATTATTATTTTTGCTCCTATATTATGTGCAAAATAAATTTGGCTGTCAGTTTATAATTGGCCTTGTTTCACTATAGTGTTTAATAACCTGCCCTCCAAAACTGAGCAGTAATGGGGAAACATGCAAAATTACAGTGATCAGTTCAGACAACAAAGGATTTTCATTGTTACAATCTCCCTCAGTTTACTCAGTGCAATAACCATTGACTCATAACACAAAAAAGGTGAACAAGAATTATTGCAGGAAGGATTAAGGTATTACAAAAGCAAACACAATTTAAATGTGGACGTGTGAAGGAAATCAGCCGAAGAAAGAAAATATCTTTCATTTCTTCAACCATACCTTAAAAGTGCTTTAATTCTTTTGGAAGTGTTAGTCACTGTTTATGATATGAGGAAATGCAGCAGCCAATTTGTGCGCACCAAAATCCTGAGGTAAATGACTAAATAATCTGTTTTAGTGGCTTTGATTCAGGGATAACTGTTGGCCAGGATACCAGGGCAACTTTTTATTTGTAAGTGTCATATCAGGTATTTTACATCCACCGCAAAGAGCAGAAAGGCCTTGCTTTAACATCTCACCTGAAAGATGACACCTCTGGTAGTGCTGTACTCCTTCAGTACTACACTAAAGTGTCAGCCTTGATTATGTATTCACATCTCTCGAGTTGGACTCTAACCTGCAACCGTTAACAGAAGTTAAACGCTACCCACTGAACTAAAATCAACTCAGCCACCGAGTTCCTTTGTCAGCTATCACATCCAGAATTCTGGGATTTGACAATTTGTAATAATTATGTGACAATATCACATGGGTGCCTGGGACCAATTAAATAATACAAACTGATCAGAAAATTGTCATGACGTGCATCCTTATGTATCTTCTGACTCCTCCTCTCTCTCTCCTCTTTTGCCTTTTGTAGTGACCTACTGGCTGAACTATACATCCAGTGTTTCTTGGATCCATGAGTCTGCCCAGGGATAAGGGAGCCAAAATTTGCAGCATAAAAGGCAGGAGCTGACATGCTGAACTAAAATAATGGTGATATGAAGGCAATTTAGGATAAAGTTTGGCATTGAACAGTGAGTGAGAGAAGGAGGGACAGACTGACAGATTTTAGCATGAATGAAAATGAAGGGATAGATTCTGTGGACTTGAATGAGGAGAAAGCTTATTTTGAGTGAGAGACTGAAATAAACTCTCCTTGTTCAGTAGAGGAAGGAAGAGAGGCCACCTTATGATGGTTGATGGGCAGAAGCAGAACAGTAAGAGAAGAAACTTGGAAAAAAAACTTGAAAAATGACCCCTTTTGAGATAGGTAAAGAGGGATGGAAAATATTCCAGAGAGGCAGGGAGAGAAAAGTAATAGCTGAACATGAACTGCCTGACAAGAACAGAACAGGAAATGCTCCAATTGCAAAGAAATAAACAAACGGATTGGCCTTGATTGTTCCTGGACTGGTTTTGATTACCTGATGAGGTTGGAGAGCAATTTTCCAGAGTATTTCTTCCCTTATTGGCCCTGGATTTTTTTTCCCACCTCTACTAAGAGATTACATGGCTGAGAGAGGAGAGGATGATCAGCCATCATGCTCTGAAACCATCATGAGCATGCAGTATGGTTAATGGACAAGTTGGTTTTCTCCTGCTCACCAATTTTCAAAGTTTGTAAAAATAAACAGTATCAGTAAAAGGAAGGGCAAATTGAATAGATCACTGGAAGTGACTGAATCAGAGGATTGTTCAAAAAAATCTCTCTGAAAAAGGAACTAACATGGCTACTCAAAGTACTTGGAAGAGAATTGCAGATAGGCTCAGTAACGCTACTGTTAAATGTTTTTGATTTGGTTTCTGGCAAATTTGAGTGAGCTCATAAGTGATGTAAATAGATTGAATCATAAAAGCATAACATATCCATGCTGGGAAAGAGAACTATTTTCCATTTCTGGCTCCTGCTATTAGCATCAAACTTTGCCAAATAAGGGACAGCATGAACAGATTCCCTTTTCACTGCCCAGACATAAATAAAATCTCAGAAGCATATCCTTGCACCACAGAATGAATCTTCTTCTGTCCCCCACAGCAGGTATCCTTGCGATTCTCTCAGCACGACTGGCAATTAAATGCCAATTAGTTCCAAGTTATGATTAGTGTTTTGCCATGGACCTGGGCAGAGTCAGTAGAATGAGACTCTCCAAGCAGAGTTTGTTGTGGACCAGTAGTTGGCATAGAATGGGGATTTTCAGCCCATCAGCCCAGTGGACATTATTGAGAATCACAGGTGACTTCTGCAGCTATAATTCACGCTGCCCAGAAAAACATATATCTAACTCCTGCACATTACAGCCTCAGATTAAGAAATTGTGTCCTCAGTTATGTATTATACTAAATTGTGAATAGTGTTGTTCCCTTCCTCCCCCTTAAACTACTATTAAGATCAAGCATATTGTTGTGGATAACTTACAAAATGGTTATGACCAGTACTCCTACAGTAGAAACACTGCATTTATTTTTCCCTACTTAGATGCACTCTTGCTTTCAGATGAACTCAGGAGAATATCATTAAAGGTCTTTGTAAACTACTTTGACTTGTCACTGACTCAATGGTGGATAAAAAAGCAACACTGTTGATACACAATAAAACATTATTTTCTATAGTTCCAAAATGCAAGGCTGACGGCTTTAATGGGACAGTGTATTACACAAACTGTCTGCAGAAAACAATCAATGCTGGGAACTTTCCTTACAAATTCCTGAGCTGCAGAAAAACAAAAAAATCAGACAGCCAGACCAGCAGCAGCAACAAGGGAGCTCTCTCTCTCTCTCTCTCTGATGCAAAGCAATAAAAACAGGTTATATTATTACAAATGAATGGCATCTAAAGGCCATCAGAGAAATAATAACAAATGTTTAAGCTTTTTTTAAAAAAAATGCTTGGAAATCATGACAGCAAAGCAGAGTATAGCAATTAGACACATTGCCCCAGTGACAGCAGAATAACCTAAAACTCAATGAATGTAGAGTATTAAAGTACCTTCCTGTGCAAATCAAGCAGCAATTACCCAACTGTAAAAATGAGTCATGACAACAGGAGTAGGTATTTGGCCCATCAAGCCAGCTGTGCTATTTTCCTTGGCACTCTATTCAATTATCCACCCTTCCTCCATAAATACCCTATTTCCAAGCATCATTTTATCTGCTTTTAAATGGCCTTTAAACAAAAAGATTTTAGATTCCATGGTGTATTTCCTCTGTTATTGGTTAATATCATCAATCTATTTGTTTCTGGAAAGAGACTACATTTCTCCAATGACATAAAGTAAATCTGACAGCATGAAAAAATTGACAGGTTAAGAATATTTGATATAAAGATATTCTAGCAATGTGTTTCAACACATTTTACCACTTTACTGATGAATGGAGTATTGATTCAACAAATTATTCTTATGGCACTAAAAAAATCATATAATATACAACAGCTACTGTTTTTTTTTATTGTTATTTCTATTCAATGGAGCGAATGAATTTTCAAGCACGCTTTTTTCTCTGCATATTACAACTGAAAATGCCTGGTTGCTACAAGTCAATAATCAAACACAATCTATTTTATGGGTATTAAAATGCTCTGCATTGTTGTCACCAGGAACTTGCAGCAAAAACAATCTTTTTGCTTGCTATCAATGTTAAAAATGGCCCACCAGTTTTCTGTTGTTTGTTTTTAGTGTCAATGATAAGTGACTGCCAAATGTTACTCTGGAGCCAACACCCAATTTCCTTGTAGCATGACAGAACAACTAAGAACAAAAAGCTGATCTTATATCTGCTATGCCACTATTTCTAAAAGTTTCAATGTTAGTGCTCTGACTACTTGACATGCTCCCACTTCTGGGGTGCAGGCTGAAATCCAGGTTCAACCAACTGGATGAAAGTTATTGGTTTCTGCACCTGACTGTTGGGAACAACCTATTCCCACAAGGGAGAGGATAGAGTGTCAATGATTATGCTGTTTTGTGATCAAGTGACGTGCCTGCTATTGTTGAGTAGCTGGAGGTATGAGGATTCAGTGGGAGGTGAGTGTGAGGCTGACATCAGTGGAATGTGTGTGAGGGTTAGGTGTAGAATCTGGATGCTAGGTGTGAATGCTGAGCACTAGGGACTCCATATGGGTGAGGGGGATGTGGTATCTTGAGTAGCTTGAGAGGTTGGAGGTGAGGTGGGTAGAAGATACCACATGATTATGCATTCATTAATCTTGACTACTCACGTAAATTATTGGGGTCCTCAGGGACAAGCTCTCGGCATTGACCTTGCTGGCCACCTGCCCCATTCTCTTCTGAGGGTGAGCTTTGAGGGCCTCCTGCCGCCCACCCCCCTCCACGCCACAAAGAAACATGGGGCCAGAATTTCAGAGGACCGCAGGATCAGGACCGATTGCAGAGGGGATTTAAAAATTACAGTCCTGGAGGTCATCTTGGGTTCTGGCCATCTCTGGGAAAGATTTGAATTTTTAAAGGGCTGGTGGGGGAATAGGGAACCCACTCGGCACCAATTAAACCACCATTAATCTCCTTAACCAGGATTCTCTCACCAAAGGAAATAGCTCTCTATGTCTGTCCCATTGAATTCTTTTATTATTTTAAACACCTCAATGGGCCCTACCTCAACCTTCTAATCTCAGGTTGATACTGGCTAAGTTTATACAAACTATTCTAATAATTTAACCCTCTAAGACCTTCTATCATGTTGATGAATCTGCATTATACACCTCAGCACACCCCCAACTTCCTCCCCAAGCCAACCTTACCAAGGCCTATTTATCTCCGTATAACTGAGGCATCAATTTGTCCTTTTGAATTCCAAATCCCTTGAGATAAAGGTTTCATTCCTTTACTTTTTGTACCTGTGTATCAGTCTTAAGCAATTTGCACTTGGACTTGGACACTCAAGTCGCTTTGCTCCTCTACAGCACCTACTCTTTCCTCATTCCTCTGATTTATCTTTCTCAGATCCAAAGTGGAGCACATCATGCTTCCCCAAATTGAATTCTACCTGTGATAGTTTTGCCCCCTCAGTTATTAGTTTGCCTATGTCCCTTTATGAATTTCAGCTTGCAACTACTTAATATGCTGTTTCTCCTAACTTGGGTATACAATGTTCAATCCCTTCACCTGTTGATGTATATGGTGAAAAGCTGACAGATTGCTTGGGAATAAGACTTTCCACAACCTGTCACTCAGAGCACATTCAATTTATCCCAGTTGTCTTTTTCATCAAGATTGCTAGTGTTATGAAGTCAAACAGCACACTATTGCAACGTTACTCGTGGATATGGTTAATGGTTGCTGTTGGAATGCAGTGGAGGGTGCTTTACTCAAAACAACCAGATGCTATACCCAATCAGCTATTAAAACTGATAATATGCAAAGTGCTTAAAGTAATTAGATACACTTTTAATCAAGAAAATTCACCAAGACATTTGAAAAAGCACTAAATGCTTGCATTTACATAGCATTTTTCACAACTACCAGATATCTCAAAGTATTTTACCATCAATGAAGTACTTTTTCTTTTGAAGCGTAGTCACTGTTGTAATGCAGGAAATGCAGCCACCAAGTTGCGCACAGCAAACTCCCGCAAATAGTAATGCGATAATGATAATCTGTTTTTGTGATGTTGATTGAGGGATAAGTATTGACTAGGGCCCCAGGGATAACTCCCCTGCTCTTCTTCAAAATACTGACATGGGATCTTTTACAAACACCTGTGGAGGCAGATGGGAGCCTCGATTTAATGTCTCATCTGAAAGTCAACACCTCTGACAATGAATACTCCCTTAGTCCTGCACTAGAGTGTCAACCTTAAATTTTGCACTCAAGCACAGGAGTGGAAATTGAACCATGCGGGAGCCTTGTGACTTGGAGGCAAGAATGGGAAAAAAAAATTTAAAACTACCTCTCTCTCCGCTCCTCCTCATAATATTCTGCTTTTGTGGAAAACCTTCACAAATACTTTGTCATTCCCTACCCCCTGCCACCCAGGCATAATTAATTTAATTGGAAATTAAAATCAGGCATCTTCTATACTGGGTATTTTATCCACAATGCTGGTCTTAACTCAGGTGGCAAGTTGAAAGTCTCCAACAGTCTAGCTTCTCCAGAGGCCAGTAGGAAATTTTCTGAGGCCTGAATCTTCTGGTTGGCATGTGGAGGCAGACCCCGCATGCCGACATGTAAAATGATGCGTGGTGACCCGAGATCACCGCACATCATTCCGACCTTCAGTTCAGCAGGCGCGCACCGGAGTCGGCGGCGCTCCCGCCAAACTGTCAAAGGTCTATTAAGGCCATTTATCAACTAATTGAGCTGATTGTCTGGGCTGCCTTAAGATTGGCAGGCAGGTGAAGAGCCCAGGCGGCCTTCACATTTCTCATGAAACCTCATCCACGGGTGGGATGAGGTTTCATGAAGGCTTTATAAATTAAATAAAATTTTTTATTGAAATACATAAACATGTCCCAGCTCATGTGATACTGTCACATAAGGGGACATGTCTGAGTCATTTTTTTTCTTTTTCACAATGCTTTATTCTTAAATGAATCTTTCTGAGGCAGCTCCATGCTTCAGGGAGATTTCTGCACTCTTTTGCGCACGTGCGTGAAAAAGCGCAGGCACCGATTCTCCCACCTCCCACCATCCGCACAGGTAGCGCTGGGTGCTTCTGAGTGTGCGTCACGTTGGGCGGGCCTTAATTGGCCTGCCCACGTAAAATGGCGGCACACAGCCGATTGTGGACGGCGATTGGCTAAGCGCCCACCCACACCCTCTCCCGCCCAGCTCACCCGATGGGGAGAAAATTTTCCCCTGAGAGTTCATTCCAATCTTCCACTGATCTTGACTGACCATTCAAGCTTTGATCTTATGGTTCATTATGAGATTCAAGCTCATAGCCATGTCAATGCTTACTAACCACTGTGAGCTATCCATTACTTCGCATGACATACTGAGCAGGAAATACAAGAGCCTCTTCAATACCTGCTAGCAAAATTAAAGGATCAGACTCCCGGGCAGAATGTTCATGTGCTTTAAAAGTAATTTAATAGATGTTTTTCTCCAAGGGCACCAGACAACTCTTCAATTGTGAAATTTTAGAAGCGACAAACTCGTCTGAGTGCAGCCAAGTGACAAACATGCAATAAGTGTGATCTTGTCTTTCTTCAGTTACCCTTAAGGTAATGTGCACCAAGGCAAGCTTGCATTACTGCTGGAGCGTGTACTAATTGCTAATAAATTTCAGTCTTCAGCCCTTACTTTCAAACAGCATAATGAGAGCCTGATTCAACAATCTTCACAGATGACAAATTATATTTTTCCTGACTTGTTTTGAAATTTTGACTTTAGTTTGTCAAAATGAATCACAATCTAATGAGGTATCAGTAAATTGAAGGCACTGATGTTAAATTATAATCTGCTTAATTATCTTCGAACAAAGATTATTTGTTTTTTTTGCAGTTCGGCATTATCCTTCATTAAGTTGTTGAGGTCCAGAGGCGAAGACCAATCAAATGCAGAACAAACGATACTAAACTACTGTTTAAAAGCAATTCTCAGAGACCAAGGTTTTTGATTTAATGTACTATGGCCAAGGATTTCTGCTTTGTGAGCACAAGTGGCAATCCAAGCCCAGGTTGTGACCAAAATTGCGCTAGATTTCCAAAATGATCTGTTTTTGCTCTAGTTTCCACTCTAACGCATTTGCTTTATCACCAAAAATTAAATCTACCATGAACCAGTCAATTGGCAAGTATTTTAGAATGTAATTTTTTTTTCTTTTTTAAAAAAAATCCCTCAATATATTTCAGTCTGGTGCAATTTTACTGATGCAGCTGAAAATAAACATTCTAATTAGTGTCTAGTCTACAACCTGTGAGTAATGAAATTTTAAATAATTGAAAAACACTTTTAAAAACATCTTTACAGAACCATTTATTAGTTTCATTTCTGTACAGTATCAGTTTCTTAGGTAAATGAAATATATCTTAAAATTTATGAGGGGCTTGGACAGGCTGGATAGGGAGCAGCTGTTGCCCTTAGTTGAAAGGTCAGTCACGAGGGGTCATAAGTTCAAGGTGAGGGGCAGGAGGTTTAGGGGGGATATGCGTGAAAACCTTTTTACCCAGAGGGTGGTGATGGTCTAGAATACGCTGCCTGGGAGGGTGGTGGAGGCGGGTTGCCTCACATCCTTTAAAAAGTACCTGGATGAGCGCTTGGCACGTCATAACATTCAAGATCATGGGCCAAGTGCTGGTAAATGGGATTAGGTAGGTGGGTCAGGTGTTTCTCACGTGTTGGTGCAGACTCGATGGTCTGAAGGGCCTCTTCTGCACTGTGTAATTCTGTGATTTAAAAGCCTTTAAGATGTGTCTATCAGTGTCCTTGAAATGAATTAAACAAGAGCCTCTAAAAATTAGCAAAAACTTGCAATAGTGATTAATTTGATCATGGACATGCCCATTTTAATATTTGGGGTTGGCTTCCAGCTTTCAGAGCCGGTAAATCCCTTCTCAAGGGCAATTAGGAATGGGCAATAAATGCTGGCCTAGTCAGTGACATTCCACATCCCATGAACAAATAAAAAAAAAACTGAAATCCTTCATACTTCTGCACTGAATTGGCCAATTTTGGGCAAACTACCATGAAGAAAAAGATGCATTATATCGAAAATTCCAGGACTGAGTATAGTTATGCTCACATCATATGCCCATGGAATTTGTTGGGAGGATGGAGGTGCACAGAAAGAGTCAACGGCTCTCCAAATTTGCCTGTCCAGCCCACAGTGATGCCCATCAATGTCGGGGCTGGAAAATCCCGGCCATTGTAACTAACACTGTACATCTGACATTTTTTGAAACATTCTATAACTGACTTCTTTTTTGAAAGGCCAGAAGTCAGTTAATTAAAGAAAAGAAGAAGACATTGAGGAAAGAGGTACCGCTCCAGCAAAAGGAAGAACCCTGGCTAGAAGTCAACTCAGGCAGTGAAAGGACCCATTGAATCCTTCAGGTCTCCAATGTATTCAACCAAGATCTTAAGGACTGCAAAGGAGTGACCAGTTTTGTTTTACCCTTCCAATAATTTAAGTGTGTGTTCTATCTCTAGACATCAACTTTACTTGTATGTTTGGGTCTATGGGCGGAATCTTCCCCTTCCAACATAAGTTCTGTGATGGGATGAGAAAGGCAGAGTGATTCCCACTGGAGAGCAGGGCAGGCTTTTACGTGCAATCCTGTGCCCCCCACTTCATTAGTTATGCATGCGTGCATTCCATATTGAATCTCATGGCAGGGTGGGCAGGAAGTCCAGAGCCCCACTGTCATGTCTGGGTGCCATATTTAAAAGGTACATGGTCAGCCCTTCATTAATGTGAAGGAGGTAAGGGTGGATAGGAGAAGGCAGCAAGCCGCAGCTCCCTGCTTCAGTGATCCCTTGGACATCTCTAGGAGGCGATACAAGAAAGGAAGGATGTCCTCTTCCTCAGAGATGGCCATAGGAGGCCATCTCAGCTGACCACTGCCGTCTGGGAGGAGGTAACCAGAATGGTCAGTACCCATGGGATGCAGAGGAGGACCGTCCTGCAGTGCAGGAAAAGGGCCAACAATTTAATCCACGTCAATCTGGTAAATGAACCTTCTACCCTCCCAACTCATCTCACCACATCTGTGTTCGTCTCATGGGACCTGGAGCTCACTGGCAAGGCCAACATTTCTAAAGTCCAACCCAAAACGTCCTTGACAAGTTGCTGGTGTCCAGCCATACTGAACCCCTGCAGTCCATGTGCTGCACTGTTAGCGAGGGAACTATAAGATTTTCACCCAGCCAGTGAAGGCAAAGCCATAAGATGTGGAGTAGAGGGCAAATTGCAGGTGCTGATGCTCCCAAGTGTCTGCTGCCCTTGTCCTTCCAGCTGGTAGAACTTGCTGGGTGGGAGGGTGCTGTTCAAGGAGCCTTGATAACTTGCTGCAGTGCATCTTGTACATGGTGCACACTACTGCCAGGGTGAACAGGTGGTGGAGGGACTGAACGCTGAGGGCACTGGATGCGGTGTCACCCAAGTGGGCTGCTTTGTCCTGGATGGCATCCAGCTTCCTCAGTGTTGTTGGGACTGCACGCATACAGACAAGCGGAGATTATTCCATCACACTCCTTGCTTGTGTCATGCACATGGGGAGGTCAGTTAACAGCCACAGAATTAGGAGCCTGCAACCTATTCCATCATAAGTGCTCACAATCCATCCATATGTCTTTATGCAGGAGGAAGTGGCCCACAAAAAGAGGGAGGAAGAGAAAATGGGAAAGAGAATGCCTGAGCTCTGGCATGTCTCATAATTTGACCAGCAGGCTTCCAAGCTGGCACAGGAGTACCGTAACCATACCTGTGCTGACAGTGAGGTGGGTGTCTCCCACGCATCTAATGAGGAAGAATGCATTATCCAGTAAAGCCTCAGAAAATCAAGGTGATTGACATTTGCCATGCTTAAGTCAGCCTAGGCACTCACTCATTCTCTCTTCTCTCCATTTTAGGTGACAGCAGGAAGTAGTTGAGGCCAGTCCTGCAACTTAAGTCAGCCCCAGCCGGCAGGAGGCCTCACAAGAGGTTGAGGATGAGTTCACACCTGTATAGTGAACACAGCATTCAGCTGCACCTTCCACCGGCACAGAGACACACACTTCGATGGCTCATATATTTATTTTAGGCTCGGGCTCACACTCTGATGGTCACCGCACAGACACATGTCCACAGCAGAGGAGGCAGTGAAAGCCAAGCTCTCTTGGAGGACTGCTGGAAGAGACCTCTGCTAAGTCTGAGTAAGGTAATGTGCCTCTGGAAGCAGCCATGGAGAGGATGCTGGAGTATTAGTGAGACACAGGGGAACATCAGGCAGAGGCCCTCAACAGAGTAGCATGCGGGGTGGAGGAGTCTCTCTGTGTGCTCTCTGGTGAAGTGGTTTTGGCATGTGAGCGCATAGAGGTTTCCATGAGGAGGGTGGCAGATGCCATGGAGCCCCTGGTCCAGCAGAACATCCAGTTTCTGCTCGAGATGCGCCCAGACTCGCAATCCATTGCTGTAGCCAAGGGTAAGCTCTCGCAGTGGCTATGTGGAAGGGGGACTTGACCAACCTCCAGGTGCCTCCTCCTCAAGGAGTAAGGGAGGGGCCCTTGGGCACCCAAAGGGAGGAGGAGTGTCAGGTGGATAGGAATCTCCAAGGGTGTCCATGCATTCCTAATCTCCTCAGCCTGTGACCTCATCAGCTCTAGTTGATCAGGCCAAGGAGAGCACACCTGCCCCTGAGCAAGAGACCAAAAGCCAGCTAGTGCCTTCCAGGCCTCAATCCTCCAGAGGACGCCTGCTGAAGTCATCACAGACAACAGGGCATGGTAGTCAGCAGGCTGCCTCCACCTCTGCTGCCAATGTCGAGGAAGCACCTAGACATAGCAGTAGAATGAGGAAAATTAGAAAGTATTGAATGAGCAGCAGTGGCACAGATGTTCAAATACTGTAAATAGTTTCTATACTCCCAAGCATATGTTATGTTGCACTGTTTGGAAGTCTCAAGGAATTATTCTTGCTGTTTGTAGTTTTAAAGGCCACGCACGCTCCATGCCTTCCAGGGATGGACCAAGGATGGATCTTGTTATAGGACTGCTGAGTTGTGCCATTAATGATAGAGTTCAGCTGAAACACTTGCAATTCTGTATCATCAACTCTTACAGGAACATCAGAAATGTCAGTCCTGGGTTGAGTATTTTCAACAGGAAACACAGACCCAGTCATGATCACTGGTGGAACCATATCGTGATGATTTGTCCCTCTCTTCCTTAAATGGTCCTCAAGTTTACGGATGATCCAGCCTTCCACCTCCATGTGGTAAGATAGAGGTCCAGTTACCAGACTTATTACACCTGGTAAACACTTTGGTCCTTGCGCGAAGTTTTTCACATATACCGGCTCTTCCATGGTAAATTTCCTCTTGTAACTATGCCTGCCTTGGCTAGTTTTCTGGCTTCCCTGACTCCGTTCCATCTTCCCCTCTAAATTCAGCATTATTAAGCTCAATCTCATCCTCAGATGGCGTTTCAACAATAACTCCTCAGGTGTGACACCTGTTATTGTGTGAGGGGTCGTCCTGTAATGAAAAATAAAGCATGCTTGCTTGGTTGCCAAGGAATCACCAGTTAGCTTTTTCATGCCTGCCTTGAACATTGAATCGCCCTTTCATCCAGTCCGTTTGAGGAAGGGTGGTATGGTGAAGTTTTCACATGAGTGATACCGTTCAGTCTGATAAACTGTTGACACTCAGCACTTTTAAATGCCTTGCCGTTATTGGAAACAAATACTTCTGGTAGTCTGTAAAAGGCAAAACTCTGACGTAGTTTCTCAATTGTAGCAGCCAACATTGGTGACTTCACCTCATATACGTCCAACCATTTTGAATGGGCATCGAAAATGAGCAGTAACTTTGTTCCCAGGTAAGGTTCAACGTAGTAAACGTGTAACCGCATTCAGGATCTACCTGGCCACTCCCATGGGTGTAACGGAGCTGTCACTGGCAACTTTTGCAATTGTTGACAATACACACAGTGCTTTACTAAACTCTCTATTTCATCATCCATCCTAGACCACTATAGATAGCTGCGTGCTACGGTCCTCATTCAGGGAATTCCTGGATGGGTACCGTGTAGTTCAATTAAACGTGGTTACCTTCCCTTTGGAGGAACTATCACTCATGTTCCCCATAATAAGATGCCAGCCTGGCTGGTTATTTCATGTCTTCTGCTGAAGTATGGCTTCATTTCGTCAGGAACGGGTTTCTGTGACCAACTACGTAGCACTTGTTCTTGCACCTAAAATAGGACTGGGTCCCGACTTGTCCAGCCTCTGATTTGGCGAGCACACACCTACGAGGAATCTAAGTCATGTGTCAGTGAAACAAGTTCCTGTGGAACTGGGACGTGCTCATCATTTTCTTGTAAAGGCAAACAGCTAAGGACATCAGCGTTTGTGAATTGATTGCCAGGTGTATGTGCTAAAGTGTATTCATATGCTGCCAGAATTAAAGCCCAATTAGTATTTCTATATCTTCTTTCTGGAAAATTGAACATTGTTGTGTCTTCTTTGCCAACTCATTCTTCAGTTTGTTCAGAGAAGTGCTGAATTCTTTCTGAGGTACAAATCTTGACTTGAGGAAATCTTGTAGTGTGTGAAGGTCTTTTGACAGGTTTTCTTTTTCCCTTTGAAGGTTGTTCACCTCGTTTTGAACTCTGTCATTAAGCAGGGTCTCTTCGAGTTCCTTCTGCTGTTCTTCCAGATTTTGGCTTAAGACAGCCTGCATTTATTCAGATTGTTGAGTCCTTATACACTCCTTTTTCAAAACAGGAATGCTTCCAGCTTTCTTTTGGAATTTCAGTGGCCAATAAAGGTTGATTTCCCTTAGGCAATTTCGCCCCTAGAAGGCTGTGTCCTCTGCCTTTCAATACTAACACTGATAGCTTTGCCAATTGGCTTCCATAATGGACAGTTACTCTGCGTATGCCTTTTACTTGAATGTCTTCACCCATATACATATTCAGCTTGGCGGCTGTATCTTCTAAACTTAATTGATGTCCACCATTACTCAAATATCTGAAGGTATGTTCTCCAATTACTGTAGTGGAAGCTCCCATGTCTACTTCCATTTTAATAAGTCTGCCATCTACTTTCACTATGACAAATATTGGTTCTATCTTATCAACTTTCAGATTAAGCAACAACTAAATGTCTGAGCCAGTCTCACAGCATCTGAGGAGAGGGATACAGTTAAAGTTTCGAGTCCAAATGACTCTTCATCAGAACTAAGGAAAAGTAGAAAAGAGGTGAAATATGAGCTGGTTTAAGACGGGGAGGGGGTGGGGGGGAAAAGGTAGAGCTTGATAGAGGGCCAGTGATAGCTGGAGATAGCCAAAAGATGTCACAGACAAAAGGACAAAGAGGTGTTGACGGTGGTGATATTAGCTAAGAAATGTGCTAATGGGGACATTAAGGGTAGAAAGCAGGACGAGCAAGGGACAGATAGTCCGAGTGGGGGTGGGGTTGGGGGCTGATCAAAATAGGCCAAAAGTTAGAGATAAAACAATGGATGGAAATACATTTAAAAATAATGGCAATAGGTGGGAAAAGAAAAATCTATATAAATTATTGGAAAAAGGGGGATCGGAAAGGGAGTAGGGATGGAGGAAAGAGTTCATGATCTAGAGTTGTTGAACTCAATATTCAGTCCGGAAGGCTGTAAAGTACCTAGTCAGAAGATGAAGTGCTGTTCCTCCAGTTTGCATTGAGCTTCACTGGAACATTGCAGTAGGCCAAGGATGGACATGTGGGCATGAGAGCAGGGTGGAGTGTTAAAATGGCAAGCGACAGGGAGATCTGGGTCATGCTTGCAGACAGAACAAAAGTGTTCCGCAAAGCGGTCATCCAGTCTGCGTTTGGTCTCTCCAATGTAGAGGAAACGGCATTGGGAGCAGTGAATGCAGTAGACTAAATTGAGGGAAGTACAAGTGAAACACTGCTTCACTTGAAAGCAATATTTGGGCCCTTGGACGGTGAGGAGGGGGGAAGTAAAGGGGTACGTGTTGCACCTTCTGCAGTTGCATGGGAAGGTGCTGTGGGAGGGGGTTAAGGTGTAGGGGGTGATGGAGGAGTGGACCAAGGTCTTCCCTCCAGTTGTGTTGACCTTCAACTCCATTCACATGAGCAGACCCTCCCCTACCTTCATATTTTGTATTTGGACATCAAGGGTGTTGCCCTGGTCTGGGGCTGGCCCTGTCCCAGGATGGTACATGTTTCATTTCAAACCGCCTCCACCATCTTTTACCCTCACCCTATCTCCGACAAACTTCCCCTATTATCATTGACCCCGCCACCTTCCCTGCCCCCAACCCTCCCCCGATGTGACTTTCAGTCTTTTTTTAATTCATTCACGGGATGTGGGCTTAGCTGGGTAGGTCAGTATTTATTGCCCATTCCTAACTGCCCTTGAGAAGGTGGTGCTGAGCTGCTTTCTTGAACCGCTGCCATCCATGTGATGTAGATGCACCCACAGTGCTGTTAGGAAAGGAGTTCCAGGATTTTGATTCAGTGACAGTGAAGGAACGGTGATATATTTCCAAGCCAGGATGATGAGTGACTTGGAGAGGAACTTTCAGGTGGTGGTGTTCCCATCTACCTGCTGCCCTTGTCCTTCTAGGCGGTAGTGGTCATGGGTTTGGAAGGTGCTGTCTAAGCAGCCTTAGCGAATTGCTGCATTGCATCTTTTAGATGGTACACACTGCTGTTAATGTGCATCGGTGGAGGGAGTGAATGTTTGTGGATGTGGTACCAATCAAGCAGACTGCTTTGTCCTGAATGGTGTCAAGCTTCTTCAGTGTTGTGGGAGCTGCATTCATCCAGGCAAGTGGGGAGTATTCCATCACTCTCCTGACTTGTGCCTTGTAGATGGTGGACAGGTTTTGGGGAGTTAGGAAGTGAGTTACTCGTCACAGGATTCCCAATCTCTGGCCTGCTCTTGTAGCCACAGTATTTATATGGGTAGACCAGTTCAGTTTCTAGTCAATGGTAACCCCCAGGATGTTGATAGTGGGGGATTCAGTGATGGTAATGCCGTTAAACGTCAAAGGGCGATGGTTAGATTCTCTCTTATTGGAGATGGTCATTGCCTGGCACTTGTGTGGCACGAATGTGAACTGCCACTTGTCAGCCCAAGACTGGATGTTCTTCAGGTCTTGCTGGGTTTAGACATGGACTGCTTCAGCAACTGAGGAGTCACGAATAGTGCTGAACATTGTGCAATCATCAACAAACATCCCACTGCTATCCTTATGATGGAAGAAAAGTCATTGATGAAGCAGCTGAGGATGGATGGGCCGAGGACACTACCCTTAGGAATTGCTGCACTGATGTCCTGGAGTTAAGATGACTAATCTCCAACAACCACAACCATCTTCCTTTGTCCTAGGTATGTCTCCAACTATTGCAGAGTTTTCCCCGATTTCCATTGACTCCAGTTTTGCTAGGGCTCCTTGATGCCATACTCGATCAAATGCTGCCTTAATATCAAGGGCGGTCACACTCACCTCACCTCAGGAGTTCAGCTCTTTTGTCCATGTTAGAACCAAGGCTGTAATGAGGTCAGGAGCCCAAACTGGGTGTCAGCGAACAGGTTATTGCTAAGCAAGTGCTGCTTAATAGCACTGTTGATGACTCTTTCCATTATATTACTGATGATTGAGAGTAGACTGATGGGGTGGTAATTGGCTGGGTTGGATTTGCCCTTCTTTTTGTGTACAAGACATACCTGGGGAATTTTCCACATTCCCGGGTAGATGCCAGTGTTTTAGCTGTTCTGGAATGACTTGGCTAGGGGTGCGACAAGTTCTGGAGCACAACTGTTCAGTACTATTGCCAGAATATGGTCAGGACCCATAGTCTTTGCAGAATCCAGTGCCTTCAGCCATTTCTTGATGTCACGTGGAGTGAATCGAATTGGCTGGAGACCGGCATCTGAGATGCTGGGGAGCTCCAGAGGAGGCCGAGATGGATCATCCACTCGGCACTTCTGGCTGAAGATTTTCGCAAATGCTTCATCCTTATCTTTTGCACTGATGTGCTGGGCTTCCCCCATCATTGAAGATGGGACTATTTGTAGAGCCTCCTCCTCCAGTGAGTTGTTTAATTGTCCGCCGCCAATCCTGACTGGATGTAGCAAGACTGCAGAGCTTAGGTCTGATCCATTGGTTGTGGGATCGCTTAGCTCTGTCTATCACTTATGCTGTTTGGCACACAAGTAGTCCTGTGTTATAGCTTCCCCAGGTTGACACCTCATTTTTCAGTATGTCTGGTGCTGCTTCTGGCATGCCCTACAGCACTCTTCATTGAACCAGAGTTGATCCCCTAGCTTGATGGTAATGGTAGAGTGGGGGATATGCCGGGCCATGAGGTTACAGACTGTGTTCAAGTACAATTCTGCTGCTGCTGATAGCCCACAGCACCTCATGGATGCTCAGCCTTGAGTTGCTCGATCTGTTCCAAATCACAGTGTTAGTGCCACACAACACGATGGGGGGTATCCTCAGTGTGAAGGTGGGACCTATTTCCACAATGACGGTGTGGTGGTCACTGCTACCGATACCGTCACGGACAGATGCATCTGTGGCAGGCAGGTTGGTGAGGATGAGGTCAAGTATGTTTTTTCTTCTTGTTGGTTCCCTCACTACCTGCCGCAGACTTAGTCTAGCAGCTATGTCCTTTAGGGCTTGGCCAGCTCGGGCAGTAGTGGTGCTCCTGAGCCACCCTTGCTGATGGACATTGAAGATCCCCCCCCCCCGCCCCCACAGAGTACATTCTGCACCCTTTCCACTCTCAGTGCTTCCTCTAAGTGGTGTTCAACATGGGGAGTACTGATTCTCAGCTGAGGGAGGGCGGTACGTGGTAATCAGCAGGAGGTTTTCTTGTGCATGTTTGACCTGATGCCATGCTAAGGACTTCCAGGGCAACTCCCTCCTGACTGTATATCACTGTGCCGCCTCCTCTACTGGGTCTGTACTGCCGGTGGGACAGGACATACCCAGGGATGGTGATGGTGGGATCTGGGACATTATCTGTAAGGTATGATGCTGTGAGGATGACTATGTCAGACTATTGCTTGACTAGTCTGTGAGACAGCTCTCCCAATTTTGGCACAAGCCCCCGATGTTAGTAAGGAGGACTTTACAGGGTCGATAGGGCTGAGTTTGCCATTGTCATTTCTGATGCCTAGGTCGATGCTGGATGGTCCATCCGGTTTCATTCCTTTTTTGTGACTTTGTTGCAGTTTGTTAAAACTGAGTCGTTTGCTGGGCCATTTCAGAGGGCATTTAAGAGTCAACCACATTGCTGTGGGTCTGGAGTCACAGGTAGGCCAGACCAGGTAAGGATGGCAGATTTCCTTCCCAAAAGGACATTAGTGAACCGGATGGTGACAATGGTTTCATTAATCTTCTAATTCCAAATTTTTATTGAATTTGAACCCGGATCCCCAGATCATTACCGTGGGTCTCTGGATTACTAGTCCAGAGGCAATACCCCTACGCCATCACCTCCCCCCTACTCTCCTACACTCTCCTTGGTAACCCTTGAGCCTCCCGCATCACCGTGTACCTTATCACTATTAAACTGCACACGCCTTCCCTCCCTGACGAGCCCACCCCAGTCAACATTCCATACCCACCTTGATCCTCCCCACCTCCGTAGTCCGTGTCACCATCTTTGTCCCCCTCCCAGATGAGAATACCGCACTACGTCCGGACCCTGACTCTTCAATCCTACTGCGTCCCACTTGCCCCTCTCAGTAACTGTCGCATCACCAACATCACCAGTTCTCCCCCCAGCATTCCAATGTCATCTGAACTGACCCCTCCCTCTGAAGCACTCTGGACCCACCTCACCTCCCTTCCTCCCACTTTTCCTTCATGCCTTACTTCCTCCATTTTCCTTTAACCCACTCCATCCAGATCCACCCCCTTGTACTCATCTGGGAATGCTCCTTCTTTTCCTCTCGAAACCCCCTTCTCATCTTTCTCTCTTCCTCCTTTGCCCCCCTTCTCCTCTGCCCCCCCCTCCCTTCTTCTCCTCTGCCCCCCTCCGCCTTCTTCTCCCCTTAACCCCCACTTCTCCTCTGGACACCCCCACACCCCCCACCCTTCATGTCTTGAACTTACCAACACCCCCTAGCTGTGTTTCTCGTGCACACATACATGTGGCCCACTGCAGTGGTGCAGCCAGCTTTGACTCCAAGGTAAAAGGCTATGAAGAAGAGTCATACGACTCAAAACATTAAATCTGTTTCTCTTCCCACAGATGCTGCCAGACCTGCTGAGTTATTCCAACATTTTCTATTTTTATTTCAGATTCCCAGCATCCATGGTATTTTGCTTTTATTGACTCCAAGGTAAGTGCTTTAAAGTTCTCTCTCACAAGGTGCACGCCACGAATGTCCAGTTGAGTTACAGAATGGAGATTTGACAGGACGCACGAATCCCATCTGTTGGTGTTTTAATGAGCGTGCATATGCTTCCACTGAGCTTCAGCAGGAGACCCAACCCACCATCAACCCATTATGAACGTCAGGCGAGGACAAACCCGACTTAGATCCATATCAGGAAGCCAATTTTTCACTCCCCGCCATATATTCTGCCTCCCCGCTCACCACAAATCTCACTGATGGCAGGAGTGGGGAAGGGGGGGAAGATTCCGGCTTGGGGAATGGGTGTTTGGTGCATTTTACATTTCAGGTTTTGTGATAAATAGAAATTTATCCATCCTTTTCATTTTAAATTTAAATTTACAAGAAAGCTTTTTTGCATTAGCACTGAAAGGGCAGGTTAAAACGCTTCTTCTCAGAAATGCAACTTGTTACAGTCAGTCAAGAAGGGGAAGAAAGGGGAAATTATCTCACACCTTTCCCCTATCCATAACAATATTCGCTTTTACACTAGATACTTATTGGGATTATCGCTACCATGATCTACAAACACAATGACATATTCTGGTTATGTTGTGTAGTGATTACTTGATCAATAGTGACAGAGGTTATGAAATCTAGTCAAACACGACAGCAGCTCAGTAATCTTAGACTTCCAAAGTTTAGCAGAATTCATAAGTGGCAACCAGAGCTTAAGAGTGTTCACTTTTACCATACTGAGATTCTCACAGTGACTCTGAATATTCACCCCTACTTTGAAAAAGTGCACCAGTGTGAGACTTTAGCATGTTTTCACTGTGTGGAGGTTGCTGGCTGGAAAATATACCCACCAAAGGATGCTGGAAAACAAGCTGTCCATCTGTGGTTACAATAATTGGGCCACAGATAGATTCAATTGTTGTGCCAAATCTGAAATGTAGGCATCTCAAAAGAAGAAACAAAATTATATTTCAATATCAGCTGCAGCATACAGCACCTGTATGTTAATCATAGTTGATATTTATAGTTGCTGCTGAGAATTTCTGGAACTAAGATGAATATTTAAGCTGTGTGATTTCTCTTAAAGGAAGAAACTAAAGGCTCTGTACAATTAATAGAAAGTATATACCATAGACTGTCTCTTTTTTAATATTTATATTTACTGGCCTTCTCTGTAAATCCCATTCTGTAAATAGTGGAGCTAAGTATTTGCTAAATATTTATAACAGGCAGAAAAAAATAGAAAACAGTAACAAAGCTATTCAAGTGATGTCAGTGACGTCTCTTAAGGAATCCTTTTGTATTACATCATTAGAATGGAAATGCCCCATTCTTTTCAAAACATAGATGGCCCAGATTTTGCAATGGTAATGATGGCAAAACTGTCAGCATTCACCATCATTCCTCCACTGAAACAAACAGCAACTTCAGGAGACCGAACATGCACAGAGCAATGTGGAAATTCAGGAGTTACTGTCAGTGTCCCCATGCTCCTCCAGAGGATTCACTGATGAAGTTCCCACAGACAGTAATCCCAAAACAATCAGTGAATTGGCAAAATCTTACACTTTAGGTAGTTTTTCTGTAATAACCCTTGAAAAAGTTACCCCTTGTTGAACGAGGTGTAACTGGGTTTTTAACATTGCACTTACTTTATAATAACTGTTAAACACCTTCACTGGATCTGAAAAGCTCATTTTATATTTATGGAATTTCACATTTCTTCATTGTAATAAAAATAACGTTTTTTAAGAATGTTTTTAAAGTTTGTTTTACTTTATTTTAGCTTCTATCTTATTCCCAAACACACAAACATTTCATTTTCTTTTCAGATAGAAAAGTAAATGAAAAGTGAAAGGATTCTGTGCTTTTAACTTTCTGGTTTGTTGTCTAAGAGAATACTTCATTGAAATTGACTCCTTACTCCGTTGCTGGACACTTGGGAATCGCCTTGACTTGGCTCAAGATTTAAACTGACATCAGGAAAGGAGAAATCCACACCACAGAGATTGCTCGATCTTTGTGGACAGCTTGCTTCAAGATCAGTAGCAAGCACCATTGCTTTGCCGCTGACCACACAGTTAATTGTCAAGCACAGCAGAGACAAAACTTATAAAATAGAAACACTTCAAAAAGATTTACTTTTGTAACACAATTACAGGATTTGATTGTATGTAATCACACTCAAGAAAAAAAAAACTTGCATTCATATTACATCTTTCATATTCTCAGGATGTTCCAAATCATTTCATGGCCAGTCTACTCATAATTATTGTTTAGGCAAATAGAGCAACCAACTTGCACACAACAAGGGTACTGAAACAGCAATGAGATAAATGAGCAATTAGTCTGTTCTGGCGGTGAAGGTTAGTACCATGGGATCTTTTATTCTGCTGTGTCAGATAAATTTTGCCTCCTAAGATGGTAACTCCAGCAATGCACCAATCCCTGAATACTGCACCAAAGTGTCAACCATCAATTACATTTCAGTTCCAGTGTGGGGCTGGAATTCACAAACTTCTAACTCAGAGGCAAGGATGCTACAGCTGAGCTAAAGTGGTTCCTTCCTCCTTTCATGTGTGCTTGTTTTAAATGTAAAGGCACTGACATTATCAAACAATTTTTAATTCATTCCTTACATTGACTTATTTTCAGCACAACTCTCTGCTCCCTATCCCTTAGCTAATTACAAATCTAAGTTACCACTGTCCCTTTAATAACACAAACTTTTATTTTTAGAATATTCTATTATGAGGTACTTTACCAACTGCTTATGAAAGTATATATGTACAACATCCAATGCACTGCCTTCATCATTCCTCTTTGTAACTTCATTAAAGGACTCAGGCCGGTGTTGTCCCACCCTGCCACAGTGAGTTCCCCCACAACGGGTGCAGCGAGCTATTCAAATGTCTGTCGACTTCAGGGGGACCAGAAGATCCTGCCAGCAGGAGGGGCCAGAACATTCTGGCCTCAGTCAAGTCAATCAGTCATGATTTGCTAGTAATAAGTCTGTGCTAGCTGTCCATTAAGAGGCCCTGCTTCTCCAAGTGAGAATTAATTTTGTGCTGACAGCAGTTTGATGTAACTTTCCCACCACTGATGTTAGACTGATTGGCCTGTAGTTACCAGGTTTATCTCTCTCCCATTTTTTAAACAGGAATGTAAACATTTGCAATCCTCCAGTCCTTTGGCACCACTTCCATATCCAAGGATGATTGAAAGGTTATGTTCAGAGCTCCCTCAGCAATCTAGCATGGATTCTATCTGGACTAGGTGATTCATTGATTTTGAGTGATGCCAGCCTATTAAGCATCTCCTTTCAATATATTTTGAGCCTATTCAACACCTCTACTCCCGCTACCCCGCACCCCCCCCCCACCTCCTCCCCCCACCCCTCTCCACTTTGACATTAAGTCAATTCTCTTCTTTGGTAAAGACTGTGACAAAGTAATCAATAATCATGCTCTCTGCCTCCACAAGATGATTTACATTTTTACCCCTAATCAGTTACACCATTTCTTTAATTATTCTTTTAATTTTTTCTGTGTTTATAGAAGATCAATGGATTCCATAGGAACATAGACAATAGGAGCAGGTGCAGGTCATCCAGCCCTTCAAGCCTAATCTGCCATTCAATATATTGCTCTGCTATTCAATATGATAATGGCTGATCCTCTATCTCAATGCCATTCTCCCGCTTTCTTCTCATACCTCTTGGTGTCTTTGGAACCTAGAAATCTATCTATTTCCTCCTTAAATAAATCCAGTGACTTGGCCTCCACAGCCTTCTGTGGTAGAGAGTTCCACAAGTTCACCACCTCCAAGTGAAGAAGTTTCTCCTCATCTCAGTCCTAAATGGCCTACCCCATATCCTGAGAGTGTGACCCCTTGTTCTAGACCCCCCAGGCAGAGGAAACATCATCCCTGCATCCAGTCTGTCCAGCCCTGTCAGAATTTTATATGTTTCAATGAGATCCCCTCTTGTTCCTCTAGACTCCAGTGAATAAAGGCCAAGTTAGTCCAATCTCTCCTCATACGACAGCCCTGCCATCCCAGGAATCAGTCTGGTGAACCTTCACTGCACCCACTCTATGGCAAGTGTCCTTTCTTAGGTAAGGAGACCAAAACTGCACACAATACTCCGGGTGTGGTCTCGTCATGGTCCTGAACAGCTGCAGTAAGACATCCTTGCTCCTGTACTCAAGTCTTTTCACAATGAAGGCCAACATACCATTTGCCTTCTTAACTGCTTGCTGCACCTGCATGTTTGCTTTCAGTGCTTGGTGTACAAGGACACCCAGGTCCCTTTGTGCATTAACATTTACGAATCTATCATTATTTAAATAATACTCTGCCATTCTGTTTTTCCTACCGAAGTGGATAACTTTGCACTTATCCACAGTACTGAATCTGCCATGTATTTGCCCACTCACACAACATGAAGCCTCTTAACCTCCTCCCCACCATGATTCATGTTGTCAGCAGACTTGAAAATATTTCATTTGGTTCCCTCATCCAAATTATTGATCTATGTTGCGAATAGTTGAGGCTCAAGCACTGATCCCTGCAGTACCCCACTTGTCACCACTTGCCATTCCGAAAGAAAACCCATTTATTCCAACTCGATGTTTCCTGTCTGCTAACCAGTTCTCAATCCATGCCAATATATTACCCCTAATCCCATCTGCTTTACTTTGTCACACTAACCTCTTAGGCGGGACTTTATCAAAGCATTCTGAAAGTCCAAATACACCACATCCATTGGTTCCCCCTTATCTATTCTGCTCATTATGTCCTCAAAAACTCAAGTGGGTGATTTCCCTTTCATAAATCCATGCTGACCTTATCTAATCCCATTGATATTTTCTGAGTGTACTGTTATCACATCCTTTATAACAGACTCTAGCATTTTCCCTACTACTGATGTTAGGCTAACCAGTCTGTAATTCCCTGTTTTCTCCCTCCCTCCTTTTTTAAATAATGGGGTTACATTTGCCACCCTCCAATCTGCCAGGACTGATTCAGAATCTACAGAATTTTAGAAGATGACAACCAACGCATCCATTACTTCTTTGGCCACCTCCTTTAGTACCCTGGATGTAGATTATCAGGCCCTGGGGATTTATTGGCTTTCAGTCCTATTAATTTCTCCAGCGCTTTTTTTAGTAAGACTAATTTCCTTCAATTCCTCCTTCTCACTAGACCCTTGATTCCCTTGCATTTCTGGGAAGTTATTTGTGTTTTCCTCCATGAAGACAAAGCTAAAGTAGTTTTTTAATAACTCTGCAATTTTCTCGTTCTCTATTATAAATTCTCCTGTTTTGGACTATAAGGGACCTACATTTTTTCTTCACTAATCTTTTTCTTTTTAGATATTTATAGAAGTTTTACAACCCACTTTTATGTTTCTTGCAAGTTTACTTCCATATTCTATTTTTCCCCTCTTAATCAATCTGTTAGTCCTCCTTTGCTGAATTCTAAGCTGCTTCCAATCCTCAGGCTTGCTACTTTTTCTAGCAACTTTATATGACTCCTCTTTGGATCTAATACTATCCTTAATTTCTTTCATTAGCCATGGGGTTGGGCCACTTTTCCTGTCGTGCTTTTGCGCCAGAAAGAAATGTATAGCGGTTGCAATGCATATGTTTGTTCTTTTCAACTAATCTTTTCTCGTACTTTCTCTTTGCTTTTTCAATTTCCCTCTTCATTCTTTGTATTCTGCCTGGTTTTCCATTGTATTCTGTATCTGGTATATATCATTAAGTTTTTCCTATTTCATTTTAACTTTGATTTCCTATGTTATCTTTAGAGCTCTAGATTTGGGTGCCCCTTTTTTCCTCCATATAGCAACTTTCTTGGTTTGTACCCAAACAATGTCTGGCTTGAAGGTCTACTATTGCTCACCTACTGTTTTCTGGCCAATCTTTTTCTTTCCACCCCACCTGTGCTAGATCCTTCTAAAATCACTAAAATTGGCTTTCTTCAAGTTGGATATTTTCACCTTTGATTTTTCTTTGTCTCTTTCCACAACTACTTTAATCCTAATTGTATTATGATCACTATTACCAGTTGTTCTTTCACTGAAACACACTCCACCTGCATCGTTTCTTTCCCCAAAGCTAGATCATTGGGCTCAAAACATATTAATTATGAAAGTTCTCCTGTACAATCTTTAGGAATTCTTTGTTCTCCTTACCCTTTACTCTGTTTTCTTTTCCCAGTTTCTATTAGGATAATTGAAGCCTTCTACTATTACTGCTCTGTTATTTTTAAATTTCTATGAAATTTGCTTAATACATAGATTTGCTCGTCTATCTCCTTCTCACTATTCACTATTGTACAGTAAACACCCAGCAATGTAACAGTACCTTTTCTTTCTATTAACTGTAAGCAATAGATTCAGTCTTTGCACTTCCCTTTATAGAACTATAATATTATAGCATTAACATTAACAGATTTGAACATTACAGCAAACTTCCTCCATTTTTTTCCTTCCCTTCTGAATACTTTATAGCCAAGAATGTTTAGTTGCCATTCGTGACCATGTTTAAGCTAGGTTCCCATTACAGCTATGTGGCAACTTGCATATGTAACCTGTCGAACTTATTATTACATGCATCCTAACAACATGCTCATCTGTTTTGCTTTTTTGTCTGTTTATGTTTTTTCCCATTTTATACTGTTTTCTGTTCACCTGCTGTTTGTCCGTCCTAGTTTCCTTTCTACTGATGTTCATCTCTCTGCCAGACTTGTTTAAACTCTCCCCCACAGAATTAGTTAACCACCCTGCAAAGATATTGGTCCAAGACCTGTTTACATGCAACCTGTCCGGTTTGTACACATTCCTCTTGCCCCTGAACTGGTCCCAATGCCTCAGGAATCTGAAGCTCTCCCTCCTGTACCACTTATCTTTTCATATACTCAGCTACAGAAAATGAGAAAAAAATGCATGACACAAGTAGGGAGCTTAGAAAGCTTTCCATTACAAAATAACATAGACAATAACTGTGAACAAAACAGAAGAAAAGCAAAATAATGTGGATGTTGGAAATCTGAAACAAGTCCTGATATCTCATGGATTCCTGATAAATTAATAAAATGTTATGGAACACAAATTATTCATGTAAAAGGAAATAATGGTGTTTCCATCATTATTAAAATGACGAAGTTGAGACATCAGAGTAAGTAACTCCAGTAAGTGACTCAACAAGGTGAATTCAAAGAGTCCCTGCCAAAATCGGTCATTGTAGGGTGTAGAAACTTTAAAATGCATAAATAACCTTGTAGTGTTGAGTAATGTGCAACTAATTACTAAATGTAGGTCAATCACATCATAGAGATTCAGTGTAAAAGCTTAGAAAGTCGGCTGTAACCATGGGAATGCAAGTTAATTACTTTTGCAAGTACCACCCCCTGATTAATGAATATTAATAACCATTTCAAGAAAAGGCCAGATGACTTTAGGGAGATGAGAGTTGAAGGTTTGTCGCTAGTGAAAAATGTTTGGTGTGTAGTGAAAAAGGAACAGTTTCCATCGTTTGATCAAAGTGACAGCAAAATAACTGCATAACAATTTTACATTGTGCTGTTTTGACTATAACACAAAGATGGCAGTTTGTTGTAAAGTTAGTGTAACAAAAGAAAAATACTTATAAATACCTCACACAGACAGTGTCTTAACATAGTTTGTATCTTTATCATTGTTGATTGTCTAAGGTTCACTTTTTTCTAGTTTAATTCAATTAACTCAGCATTGTATATAACGATAAATATGAAGAGATAATTGGGGGGATGTAATTTTTGTTTTAAAACTAAAATTAGCTTAAGATTGTAAAACAATGCTTGTTTCATTGTGCACATGAGTGTGTGCATGTGTTTGTGTGTGTGTGTTGTGGTTTGCCTGTGTGGGTGTGGGTGGGTGGGTGTGGGAGAGTGTTTACATGCAAACATAGACTGAGATCAGGATAGAATTTGTCTGGAATAGCCCATGTGCTGCTGACATGAACTGTCAATCTCCCACATAAAGAAATGGCACTCAGGTGTGAGAAGCCATTGTATAAATCACTTTCAACCTAGGAGTCAATATATTTATGGGAAGAGAAAGGGAGTGTGAAAAATGGCAGAACACAAAGGATGGGCTGAGAAATGGTACAGGATCTGGATGAAACACTGTACAATCATGATGTTTGAGACACATTTTATGTTTATAAATGAATGCATACTTTCCAAAAGCACATAACTCAGGGCAACACTTCAGTCCAGTGCTGATGGAATACTGTTCTGTCGGAGGTGCCATTGTTTGAATGCAACATTAAACTGAGGCCCCATCTGCCCTCTCAGGTGGATTGAAAAGATTCCACAGCTGAGGCATTTTCCCCCATTGTTCTGGCCAATATGTATTCTTCGAACAACATGATTAGCTGGTCATTAACACATTGCTCTTTGTGGAACAGTGCTGAATGTAATTGGATACTGCATTTCCCACATCCAACAATGACTACACTTCACAAAGTGGCTGTTAGAATATTCTGAGGTCATCAAACGTGCTGTAAAAATGCAAGTCTTACTTCTTAACAGTAATAGATTTTGGATGAAGGCACTGCGGAGACGGACATCATTTTTGTATTTCTTTATACTCCAAGAATAAAAATGGAGTGGAATCAAGAATTAACTTTGTCACTTCCCTAATATGAGCTTTTCATGATTCCCTTGACTTTTAAACTGTCAACAGGCTTTAGGAAAATGTAATTCTTTCTGACAGGAAGTAGCCTACAAGTCAGCAAGTCAGCAAGCAGGAAATGGATTCTCCAGGGAAAGGCACGTGGATGGGGCAACAGGGTGAGAAAACCTAGATTTGGGAGGTTAATGTGAAATGCAAGAGAAATTGAAGTAGCTTACCTTGTCAGGATTGGAGGCAGTAATCACCCATACACAGTGTGCATCACTATCATACTGGACTGGGAAATTAGGGGACGAAATAACACCAGTAGGACCATTCAGATGTGCACCACATACTCGAGCTGTAACAAAAGAGGTTGAAAGAGTTCAGAACAGTGGAACAATTAGTATGATAAATTATTTAATACTGTGGATGGATGTAAGTCTTGATACAATTAGAAATATCATTCAAGTCAGACATAGTCAATTTATGGTAAATTTTATCTCAATTCACTTCAGTTGAGAGACAATAAGTATACCGTACACGTGTGACTAAAGCAGGTAGCAAATCTATTTAAAAATAGATTTGATACATTTTCCAAAGCAATGGCAGTGCTGTCAACTTTAACAATAAAAGATGTTACACATCTCATTAAATATTTGCCCTCATAGCAATTACTACTCATGCTGCTTTGTTTTAAGACAAATAATCCCCAAAATCTAAACTCATTTCAAGACATTGGACAGGAGATTGTTTTCTGGTTCAGCGAGGAAATTAACACATGACAACACATGACCATTTCTTGCAAGAAAATCTGAGGGAAGGAACTGTAGTGAGACAAGCTGACTTTGGAGAGTGAACAGAGGAGGGCAATTAAACTGATATCAAGATTTAGGCTCCTGAGCTATACGCAAAAGTTAAAAAAGTTAGAATAGTTTACCCTGGAGCAGAGGCAGATTAGCAGAGACCTAAGCAGAGTTTATCAGTTCTAAGACGTACAGATAAACTAAGCCACTAAATTGTTTGACAGAACCACAAAATCTGCAAATTCAAAAGAGAGAAAATGAACAGTCTACCTTCATCTAATTCACACAGGGGTTGGGACCTGTCCAGAACAGACTGTCCCAAAGGGTTTGTGCATATCAGTTCAAGATGGAACTGGACAGTTAGTTTGCTTGGTGAAATAAGCCTATGAATCATAGAAAGAAATATAAAGGCTGGTTCTGTAAAGTTCTGCATGGAGCACATCAACAGAAATCACTGACGTGCAGCCTGTGAATTGTCACCTATTAAAACGAGTAGCCTGAAAATCACAAACTGCACGCTGACTATCACCTGCAATGCACTCCCTATGAGTACTTGTTCCGGATGTGATTGCAGATTCAGTACTTTCTCGGATTGACCAAATGGACTCCAGTGGTTTTTTTCTCCAATCTTGTGCTCCTACTATTTAATTGCAAAATAACAAAATGATATCTTCCGTGCTGAACACAAATGGATGTTACGATTGATTTCTTCCAGCCGTGCCACACAAACTATGCAGGTTTTGATGTTCATTCAAGATTCTATTCATTTTCAATGTAGTTCATCAGCTCTATAAACTGGAAGGCAGAGGCTAGAGTTCTGTCTGTAAGTACAAGTGTGGCTTTTCAACAGTAGTGCTAAAAAGGACAACGATCAAGTAGCATTTGCATTCTCCCCTCATTGACAAATGGCTTGCCCATTTTCATTTCTCCATTTCAACTTAATGTTCCTTTTAGCCTGTGAGTTCTACAACATGTAACTGCCATTTCATCCTGCCAAGAATAAGGCCATCTGTGATTATCCCTCCAGGTGCCCTACATGAGCTGAATCAGCTCCTGTGGTGTGAATAAAACCAATCTCTCATTGTCTAATCACAAGTTTCAAGTATCATTTCTAGAAAAAGGGAAAATTCAATGTGGTGAGCGTAAGAAAATTAAAATAAGGTACTATTTCTTCTCTGAACACTGCCAGTTGCTCTTGATCAAAGGAGCTTTGGAACAAGAAAATTGAACACTTGCTAATGTTGCTGGTTTCCCTTCATAAGGGACAGACAGATAACTATATGTGGTTCTGCTATAAAAATTTCAAAATATTGAATCCAAGCAAACAATGCAGTGATTGTAATATAGCATTTCTTGAAAAAGAATCAAGTATACCTGACTAGAGCGGAGCCCTATATTGCAAGAATAATATTGAGGAGGCCAATATGTAGAAAAGATGCAGCTGATTTTAACATTGATAATGCAACCACTATCAACATCATACACCAACTGCAATAATTTAAGCAAAAATTATTTGCAGGTTGAATTCAGGATGATAACTTGGCATGGAATTTGGAGAGAAATTGGAGAACAGCTCCAATTCACAGGAACCAGTTAGTTCACATCTGTTTCCATTTGATCCCCAACCCCATCCCTCCCCATCACCCTGATCAATATCACAGATTTGCTGTGAACATCCATCTCATTTTTCTTATTTTAAAGAATGGTCAAGATTGGAAGCACCTCCAGGAAAATCATCAATGCAGTTAACTAGAAGGGGAAAGAACAGTCTTGTCACACAGATCACCCAGCGGAAATGGGTTGCGATTATTTAAAATAAAACCCCCAAAAAGATTTATTTTACAGATCAGGATAAGAGAGATGTGCATATGGAATGGAGTACCTTTTCACCTCAGACATTGAGTGTCAAGCACTCCCAGGTGAGGTACATCTGGTAAGCTGAGATATTATGACTCACCCCCAACAACAGCATCTCCAGCTCCTGCATATCAAATTGAACTTTCCAGTTTTGTGCTGCAGGCTTACATCCATTGCTAGCAGCTCAACTGAGATGGTTTTACACACAAACATATGAAATAGGAGAAGTAGGCCATTCAGCCCCTCGAGCCTGCTCCTCCATTCAATAAGATCATGGCTGATCTGTTAGTGTTTCGAGTTCCACATTCCCATCTACCTTTGATTCCCTTGCCTAACGACAATCTATCTACTTCTGCCTTAAAAATATTCAATGACCCTGTTTCCACCACCTTCTGAGGCAGAAAGATCCAAAGTCACACAACACTTTGAGAGAAAAACATTCTCCTCATATCTGTCCTATAAGCACAATCCCTAATTTTAAAAGTCCTAGTTCTGGACTCACCCACAAGAGGTAACATCCTTTCCACATCCACCTCATCAAGGCCATTCAGGATCTTCAATCAAGTCACCTCTCAGTCTTCTAAACTCCAGCGGAAACAAGACCTGCCTATCCAACCTATCCTTTTATTAACCCATAAGACTTTTACTGCCAACACAGAGAGAAGTCTTACTATCTCATTATTTTGGTTCTTGCCTCAAACCAAAGACCCTGATATGTGAGGAGAATTCTGCAACCCACAAAGCAAGTGAATCTGAAGACAATGCTAAATTTGAGCTTGAATCTCCAAATCAGAAACATAATACTCCAGAGTTTATATATTGCAAACTATCCAGCAGAAAAAGGTATGTTAGAAAACAGTACGTACATCGCTTTAGATTTAGATAAATTTTATTTAGCTAAATCTAAAGCAATGTATGTACTGGATCTTCTACTTGCACTACGGACGTCTGTTATTTTAAGCTTATTGTGTTCCATTAATTAATCACCATTCCTATGTAGGAAATGAGAAGTTTCTTTATAATGATTATAATCTTTTACAGGGACATTCCATGTTGAAAACCCAGCTGTGGGATTAATTTAGCTTTATAGTTTCTCCTACATCAGTAAGACTTCTCTGAAACTCTTTGCTTTAGGGTGAAGACTCTTTCTCATTAACAGTACAAGAATCACTCCCTGTCCACATTGAGAAAAACACATTGGATGCCTGATCAAATGTGCTCATCAGGCTTTAGTATTTAGTTGAAATTCCACTAGAACAGTCTGTGATATTATTAAATCTTTTAAAAAAGTGCAAGAGACAGTGCCGTTCATTAGTTCCTGGACCTTCACATATGAATTGAGGATGACCTCTCCACATGAACCCTACAATCATTATATTTATTCCTAGGAAACAGTCTATAATGACCATGTTTGGGATAGAATTCAAATGATCTTTGAAGACTAGATATCTCTAAATTCAAGCTTATTAACATATTTCTGAGGTTCTCATTAGACATTGGAATGTCTCCAAAAATACTCTGCAAGATGAATATGCAACAAAATTTATTCTGAATGCTAACAGCTAGGGTCAAGAAGGCAAACATTTATTCATTACAGAGTCCAGTGGGTGCACAATGATAGAAGAAAATTAATTATTTGCAGATCACTTTCTAACAGTCAGCTGAAGATCAAAAGCAACGAGTGCCAGCCTCGACTTGGTGGAAGGACTCTTGTAACCAAATCAGAAGATAATGGATTCAATCTTCACTCCAGAGACTTGAGTACATAATCCGGTCTGACACTTCAATATGGCACTGTGAGAAGTTCCATCTTTCAGGTCACATGTTAAACTGAGGCCCTGTTTGCTATCTCAGGTGGGCATAGAAGATCTATTCGCACAATTTAAAGAAGAGGCTGGAAGTTTTCACAGTGTCATGGCCAACTTTTACCCCTCAACCAACATCATTTAAACAGATTATCTAGTCATTTATTCCATTGCTGTTTGTGGGGCCTTGCTTTACATAAATTCTCTACTGTATTTCCTTACATTATAAAGGTGACTACGCATCAAAAATACTTAATGAATTATGAAGCACATTGAGACATCCTGAGATCATGACAGGCACAATATAAATGTAAGTTCTATCTATTTGCAGAAGCTTGGGAGAAGTGTACCAATCAATCATCTCAGTTGACAATATGAAGAGGAAATTCAAGACAGAGGAGAGTGAACAAAATAAATATTTGCTGTAGAAATATGGCACAGATTCATCTGCCCCTGCGTATATACACATAGCCAATCATTAATTTTGCATTCTGCCCAATAACAAGGGGTGAAAACAGGTACTACTTTATCATTCTTACTTCAATATCACTTAATTCTAATTAACAGCTAATTCCCATTTTTCACTTTGATGCATAATTCAAATTATTGGATAATTCAATGCTGTCTGAAAGAAACAACATCCTATGTGTTGCTCGTAATGCAATGCCTAAACAATACTTTGTATATTTAATAATGCTTTTAGCATGTGTTACAGTTGACCTTACTACAGTATTCTGTCAGGTAAAATGAAGAATTTTTTGGGGGTTAGAAGATTGTTGCCTGGATATACAATTGTCAAAACCAATGAACTAAATTTTAAAATATAACCTTGACTGTCACAACATTTAATTACAGCTAACAAGTATCTGTTCACACAATATACTTTCTCAACTTTAAATTTTTGGCAACTTTTGAAGTACAATTGCTTCTGCAGTTATTCTATTATGGTCACCCATCTACTCAAAATGATTAATTTTTCACTCAATCCCCATTCCTTCAATCATATGTTGACATGAAGGACACATCAAGTCACAGAAATGAAGGGATAAGGAAGAATAATGGTGCTGAATGACTGTGAAGGTGAAAGCTAGTCATCTGTCGCAGCATAGTAACTGTCAGTAATTTCTCACCTCGGCAGAATGGTCTGTGATCACTCCAAGCTGCAAACAAGTCAGCCAATTTCATACAGGTGATGCTTTTGGACCCTTGCAATTCATAGCCATCATCACATGAGAACTGCACACTGGATCCCAGTCTAAAAAGAGAGAAAGAAGCTGTCAATTCTTCAGAACACGAAGTATAAAAACATTGATTATGTAATTTCACCTAATGTACCACTATGTCATCTGCTGGAAGGATTCGATCATTTATAACCTCCAACTTAAAGATAGGCTTCTTTTAACCTTTTTCTCTGATGCACATTCTCGTTAAAATGACAGATGGTAAAACTAAGGCATGAATTCTCCTCTGCACCAAGTGACAAAATTGAGACATTTCAGTCAGTTGAGGTTTGTATCATTCCCTCTACCCTGCTCCAACTGTGTACCGCAAGCCTTGTCATTATACAAAAAGCTGTGAATATTGAGTGATTTATTGCATTTTAATTGAAGTGGGACTTTTGTGTCCTTTGGTATTAGAATTGGACTGTCAAAACCCATTCACACTTGTGGAGGCCTCTCTCAGACAGCAGCCTGCCATTAGCCCGGGTTAGATAAGACTACAGATCACCAACTCGCAGCTTCAAAATCAAAGGATGAAGATCAACAATATTCAGTTTAATCCACAGAGAGCAGCTCCAGCCAGTCTCACAGACAGTAACTGGAGCATAGTACATATTTGAACTCTGACATTTTTTACAAATTAGCAACGTTTTATGAGGTTTCAACAATTAACTCATTAAGTAACTTCTAACTCATCAAAACTTTAGAAGAACCAATCCTTAAATTGTCTCTGCATAGATCTTGTGGCTGGAAGTTATACCTGCTCCTGGTGACTGGAATCCTGTTCAGCATATTCAACTGCTCCTGACCCATGGAAATGGAGCAGGATGGAGCAGAGCTAGATGGTCAGGGGTAAGTCCATCTTTCCACAAATTCTCCCTGAAAAGGAGAATCCAGCCTTCTGACTCCTTGATTTCAGGCATTTTTTTTCTAAAATTAGAAGGATACCTCGGCTTGTTTTGATGCAACTTGTCTTTGACAAAATAAAACTTTTTTTTCTTTTGCCATTTGAAACTTCAATGTACATGTGACTGGAAAATTCCTTCCATCAATTGCCAGCATCAATACTTTCCAGCTCTGACAGTGGTTCCAAACAAAAGGGTCAGTTTCTACTCAGCTGGTAGCTTCCATTCCTGGTCTGTAAATAAACAATTTGTGATTTTTTTGCAATGTGGCAGTTCTGGCAAAGCTTCAGTAAGCTGTATTCCCCCTTGCCACCCCTAATTCCAATTGGATAGGTGTTTAAATGTTTAGCACTTTGTCCAATGAGAAGGCCACTTGACAGCTGCTATAGTTACCTAAGTTCTTCTGCTCAGGCTCCTTCACAATGGTGTTCTACTTTATTGTTCACAGCCAACAAGCTACTTTTCACAAGTGGCATTTTTCAGCTTTCCAACATTGCTTAGTTGTGGGTCAGTATTTACCACAGTATTTGCAGACAGGTTCCAATAGATTCCTTATTACTTTTGCACCTTTTGTTTTGTTCAAAAGCTTTCGCTGTCAGATTCAGATCCCTGAAGTTTTACAGTGCTATCTGCCCAGTTTGTCAGTTTCTGGGAGATTGCAGTTGAAATTGCTTCTCTTAGAAAGAAGCATTTGTAGTTTAGCAAAGGCTCAGTTATCCTTTTAGCTCGCGCTGAGTTCAGTTTGGATTCAAGCAGGGATGAAAGGCCAGTATGGTAACTTACTGCACCTTTTCAATTTGGGGATCACATCCTATTATTTGCACATTAATCTCTAGATCCCTCTCCCTATGCACCTTCAGGGGGCCCACTTTAAAAACCCTTTCAATAAAAATCACTGGAATTAAGACCAGCAGGCTAATTAAGGATATGTGACAGGATTTCAACTCCATGACTTGACACAAAGATAACTATATCGACATTTGTCAAAGTTCAAAGACCCGATGCTGTTTGAAGGTGAAACACTGTGTTGGAAATCTAAAATAAAAACAGATAATGCTGGAAATGCCCAGCAGGTCAGGCAGCATCTGTGGAAAGACAGTTTATATATTTCAAGTCCATGACCTTTCATCACACTGGAAAAAGTTACAAATGTAAAGTGTTTTAAGCAAGTAGAGGCAGGCATTGCTTATAACTAAAATGCACCATTGCGCCTTCCTAAGTGAGAACCATCCATTTTAATTCCCTAAAGGACACTATTATAATTAAAAATATTACAGCTGCTGTGTTTTAGTATCCAGTCACGAAAGATAAAGCCTCATCCTAGCTTCATGACTCTCACTCAAAATCTATTTCAACGTTTTAGTTAAAACAAATGCAATTTTGTACTCCAGTTATAAATATAACACTCAATGGATAACTGCGTATATATTTCACCGTGATAAAATGGTCAGGTATCAGCCCTTACTCCATCATGGAGCAAGTTCCTGCAATCCATCATTGCTACCAAGAATACGCTATTTAGATACCTTTAAGAAAGCACACCCCTACATGGTACAAGGGTAGTCTATATCCGTCAAGGCAGTGGGGTAATTGGTGCATAACAGCTCATGGCAGAAAGTAGAATCTGACTTCATGAATGTGTAATTAATGAACAAATAGTTTTTACATTTAATATTGCTGAAACATGGGGCAGAATTTTGCCGTCGGCGAGCAGGGGGCGGGGCCCACTCGCCGACGCGTAAAATGACGTGGGATGACATCAAGGGGGTTCCCATTTAAATTTTCATGAAAGCAGGCCCGCAGCAAAATCAGCTGTGCGCTCACCGACCTGTCAATGGCCAATTGAGGCCATTGACAGGATCAAGTATACAATTAAAGGACCTGCCTGTCCAACCTTAAGGTTGGCGGACAGGCCAGGAGCCCCGGCGGCAAATAGAAAAAACATGAAACCTCATCTTGTGGCAGGATGAGGTTTTATGCAGGGTTTTAAAAAGTTTAATAAACTTATTATGTAAATTATGAACATGTCCCATCTTATGTGACATTGTCACATGATGGGGACATGTTGAGGATTTTTTTTTCTATTTTTAACATTTTTAAAAATGTCAGCGATCTCCCTGAGGCAGCATTTTGTCTCAGGGAGATGTGCGCTCTTTTGTGCACACGCGCAAAAGAGCACACTATCGCTTTTGGGGAATCCCCACCCCGCCCACTCAGGAAGTGCATGGCACTTCCCGCCGGACGTCACGCTGGGTGAGCCTTAATTGGCCCGACCACGTAAAATGGCGGCGGGGCCCGCTTCTCCGGCGGGGATCGGCTCCCCGCCTGCCGGAGATTGGGTCAGGCCCGCCTGCCCGACAGGCAGAAAATTCTGCCCATGAAACCTTCACAACTGGAACGTAGAAGCTCCTGAGGTAAAAGTGAACCTTGAACTGATGTAAAAAGAAGCAAAAATTACGCTTGCGTTTTACTTCACCTGGGTGATATTTTAAAATTCAACATTCAACATTTTAAAATCCAATTTGTTATGGTAGCTGAGTGAATGGGAAAAGAGGGAAAGGGAGAATACTGGTAAATAAGGCATGGTTGCCACCATCCACTTTTTGCACGGATATATGATTTTCTAGCCTCCTTTCATGTTTTCACACTGCGTGAGGGTCGGTGGGAGGGGGATGCGGGGGGGGTGGGGGGCAGATATGGGGTGCAGCAAACCATTACGGGCAAAGACACTTCATCTCCAAGGTACCCAAGCACTGCTGCAATAGTGGTAGCTGTGCAATCATCATACTCTGAGTCAATAACATCAGATGGCATTTTATAATATAACCATTTTCTTCCTTTATGAACTGCTTCAGGTTTTGAATAAAAAGCTCATCTCCTCCCATCACTCTCCAGGATCTCAGTCTGAACAATTGTAGTAATTATGGTTTTATTTAGTGTGTAAGCTACCTTTAAGAATAGTACTTGTTAGGAAAGATCACATGATCTATGTCAACCAATAGGGGAGTAGTGTGGGCTACCTCAGCAGACAGTATATAGAGATGGAGTTGGAGTTGAAAGCACACATGTTGCTGCTGAGTGTATTGTAAATAAACTGAATGTTTCCACTTAGAAAGTTGACTGTAGATCAACTCTATTACTAATAGTAAACAATACAGCAGTGTTCCCTTTAATTTTACATCAACTGTACTTACAAATCTTAGCCAGTGACTCTCACCTGCTCCCAGTTGCTGCCCACCCTTTCTAGGCCCATGAGAGCAAAAGAAAGCTGATAATTGTAGAGGAGGAATGAATCTATCTGCAGGTAACAACCACTGGAACTACTTATTAGTCTACACATTGCGTTGAATGGTAATCACAAAGGTATATCTTCATGGATCTCTTCAGGTCTTTGTCCTTTATGATCAGGAGTTTGTTTTTCCTATACAATTCCCTACCCTGCATAAATCAGACAGAGTAACAATGTGAACACTGTTGTTTGAACATTTTGCCATGAGGCTTTCCAGAAACCAAACATGTACTTCTGTAACTTCCCAAAAGCTGAACTGATTAGCACTTTGGTGAGACAAGGCAAGATACAAATTGTTCAGTGGCTTTATTTGATAGCCAGAATAAAATGAAAACAGCATGCAGTAAATCACCCCCAACATCCACCCTTCTTCACAAAAAATATACTAAAAATAGATCACAGTGTTGCAGTCAGCTGACTAAATAAGAGTTTCAGTCAACTGAATCACCAAATAGTTATTTTTTTAAATTCATTCACGGAATGTGGGCTTCGCTGGCTGGGCCAGCATTTATTGCCCATCCCTAGTTGCCCTTGAGAAGGTGGTGGTGAGCTGCCTTCTTGAACCACTGCAGTCCATGTGGTGTAGGTACACCCACAGTGCTGTTAGGAAGGGAGTTCCAGACCCAGCAACAGTGAAGGAATGGCGATATATTGTCAGAATGTTGAGTGACTTGGAGGGGAATTTCCAGGTGGTGGTGTTCCCATTTATCTGTTGCCCTTGTCCTTCAAAGTGATGGAGGTCATGGGTTTGGAAGGTGCTGTCTGAGGAGCCTTGGTGAATTCCTGCAGTGCATCTTGTAGATGGTACACACTGCTGCTATTGTGCGTCAGTGATGGAGGGAATGAATGTTTGTGGACGTGGTGCCAATCAAGTGGACTGCTTGTCCTGGATGGTGTCCAGCTTCTTCAGTATTGTAAGAGCTGCACTCATCCAGGCAAGTGGGGAGTATTCCATCACATTCCTGAATTATGCCTTGTAGATGGTGAATAGGCTTTGAGGAATCAGGAGGTGAGTTACTCATCGCACGATTTTTGTGAATGCTTCAGTCTTATCTTTTGCACTGCTATGCTGGGCTCCTCCATCATTGAGGATGGGATATTTGTGGAGTCTCCTCCTCCAGTGAGTCATTTAATTGTCCACCACCATTCATGACTGGATGTGATAGGACTGAAGAGCTTAGATCTGATCCGTTGGTTGTGTGAGCACTTAGCTCTGTCTATCACTTGCTGCTTATGCTGTTTGGCACACAAGTAGTCCTGTTTTATAGCTTCACCAGGTTGACACCTCATTTTTAGGTATGCCTGGTGCTGCTCCTGCACTCTTCATTGAACCAGGGTTGATCCCCTGGCTTGATGGTAATGTTAGAGTGGGAGATATGCCAGGCCATGAGGTTACAGATTGTGTTCGAGTACAATTCTGCTGCTGCTGATGGCCCACAGTGCCTCATGGATGGCCAGTCTTGAGTTGCTAGATCTGTTCAAAATCTATCCCATTTAGCATGGTGGTAGTGCCACACAATACGATGGAGGGTATCCTCAATGTGAAGGCAGGACTTTGTCTCCACAATGACTGTGCGGCGGTCACTCCTACTGATACTCTCATGGATAGATGCATAAGTGGCAGGCAGGTTGGTGAGGATGAGGTCAAATATATTTTTCCCTCTTGTTGGTTCCCTCACCACCTATCGCAGACCCAGTCTAGCAACTATGTCCTTTAGGACTCGGCCAGCTCGGTCAGTAGTGGTGCTACCGAGCCACTCTTGGTGATGGATATTGAAGTCCCCCACCCAGAGTACATTCTGCGCCCTTGCCACCCTGAGTGCTTCCTCCAAGTAATGTTCAACTTGGAGGAGCACTGATTCATCAGCTGAGGGACGGCGGTAGGTGGTAATCAGCAGGAGGTTTCCTTGCCCATGTTTGACTTGATGCCATGAGGCTTCATGGGGTATGGAATTGATGTTGAGGACTCCCAGGACAATTCCTTCCCGACTATATGACACTGTGCCACCACCTCTGCTGGGTCTGTCCTGCCGGTGGGACAGGACATATCCAGGGATGGTGATGGTGGAGTCTGGGACATTATCTGTAAGGTATGAGTCCGTGAGGATGACAATGTCAGGCTACTGCTTGACTCGTCAGTGAGACAGCTCTCCCAATTCTGGCACTAGCCCCCAGATGTTGGTAAGGAGGGCTTTGCATGGTCAACAGGGCTGCAATTGCCATTGTCATTTCTGGTGCCTCGGAAGTGTTTTTATTTGCTGGGTGGTCTGTCTGGTTTCATTCCTTTTTTGTGTCTTTGTTTGTTATAACTGGGTGGCTTGCTAGGCCATTAGAGAGGGCATTTAAGAGTCAACCACATTACTGTGGGTCTGGAGTCACATGTAGGCCAGACCAGGTAAGGACAGCAGATTTCCTTCCCTAAGGACATTAGGTAACACATATTTGTCTGCAGATTGTTTCTTGATGAGGACTTCTAGGTTAACCATTTTATTTCAACATTTTCAGAGAGATTAACTTTTTTGGAGATTATTTAAATATTACAGTCCTATCACTGACTGCTTGCCCATCCATCCGTTTTTGTTTCTGTACACCAAGGCCAAAGCATTTTAGTTGTTTGTGGATGATGGTAAACTCTATAACTCAATAATTCTTTTGCAATTTTAGATGTGCATCAGGGAAATAAAAACACTTTGTATGGAATATATAATGTTAGCAATCCTTTAATCCTTTAAAGAATATAAGGGAAAAAAAAACCCTTCTATGATTGGAGCTCTGTGCAAGTATGACAATACATGACTTAGGTCTGCCAACTGCACATTACATTGCACACCTGAGACCAGTATAACTATGACCTTAGATTGCACGTCATGAATCATAACCTGTTTCAGTCTATAGAGTAATATTGTTGGAAAAACCCTTTAATAGGAATTAAGTCTTTGCGTTCACTTGATGTCAATAGCGTTCACTTGATGGTAGCTGTAATGCCCCTTGAGTGAGATGATTACAGGTTCAAATCTCACCACAGCACTTTAGCGCATACACATATTCTAACTTACAAACAAGTGCTGAAGAAGTGCCACCTTTCAATTGAGACTTTTAATTGAGGCTCCAGCTGTCCTTTCAGGGAAATGTAAAGGATCAAACTGTACTATCTGAGGAAGTGCAAGAGAGTTTTCCCAGTGTCCTCAAACATCGACACCAAAATACTTTATTTGGTTATTTACCTCCATTCAGTTTGGGTGACCTAGCTATGTGAAAATTGCTTGCCTATATTACAACAGTGATGACGTTACAAAAGTATTTCATTGGCAGTGAAATTGCTTTGGGACCTCAATCTTCAAAAAAGATGTTATAGAAATGCAACTATTTTCTTTTGTTGTTTCCTGTCTGAAGATTTCTGAGAATGTTTGAGCAGCTCCATGTTCATGTAGTGTCTCTTCATCCACAAATCGATCCAAAGCCTTGTGAAATACAGAGGGAATCTTTATCTTTGGAGTACCTATGGCCAAACAATTCTACAGCTTGATAATTGCATAGATTATAGAACAAGAATCTAGAAACCAAATCGCTTCTGAAGCAAAGATCTTGGCCATTACCATCTTCACTTCTAATTTGAATTCTGGAGAATACAACTTTGGAAACAGCTCTCTCATCTATCAATAAAGTGTTTCTCCATAAAATCCAGGACATATACTATGCAACATGAGGAAACTTTGAAGAAAACTCTCACCATACAATGAGCAGTACAGGAGCACAGGACTGAACTTTCCTGGCCCATTAGAAGCATGCTAGGAGGTGGGAGCGCTAGTAATAAACAGGGGATAGCATCAGGAGGGAGCCACTATGGCAGGAACATTGGTGGTGAAGCTGCCTCAGGGTGGCCAATTGAACTGCTTAAGTGCACATTTAAGGGCCCCTCCCTTTCTGCCTCCACTGGAATTTTGCCTGTGTTTGGGAAGGCCCACCATTGTAAGGGGAGACCGCCAGGTAAACCCTGGTGACTTCCCAGCAGTTTCTGGGGTGGGGGCCCTCATGATTTTGCTCCATGGCTGACAGAGGGACCCACTTGTAGCAATGGTGCCTTCAACAGTGGCGCTGCTGGCGCACCATGAACCCCACCACCATCACCACTGCACACACACACCCCCACCCCCGCCCCCCAACCAATTGCCAGGAGCCTGTCTGCTGGTCGCCTAATTGGGCTGGAAGCTCTTGGGGTCAGGCCACTGTCCTTAATTGGATGGTAACAGCAATATGCTGCCCTGGAGTCAGCCTCTCATGTTTGGCCCTGGTTGCGGGATTTTCAGGCAAATGAAGAAACCTTCAGCCCATTATTGTGAAATTTGTCTAAATAATTTACTTAAACAAAACAGCAAAGCAGTGTTAAAATATGCATGTTCTGTTTGCTTCAAAGAATGCATGTTCAACTTTGTTTCTTTCATTAAAATAAGGCAAAAGAACTGACTTTAAAATTTCAAATTGAATGCATGATAGCTGCACTCAGTTGGAACAAATTCCACATCAGTCACCCCATCCATTAATATTAGGCAATATTATGGAATGTCTGGAATTCTATTTCAAAGACATTGGGGAGAATTTTCTGCATGTCGGGCAGGCCGGTCAGGAGCGGGCGCGGAGCCAATCACCGCCTGTGATCAGCTGCACACCGCCATTTTATGTGGGCGGGCCAATTAAGGCCCACCTAGCGTGACGCACGGCTGGGAGCGCTCAGCACTACCTGTGCGGGTGGGGGGGAGGAGGGAATGGGGGTCTGTGCTCTTTCGCACATGCACGCAAAAGATCACAGAAATCTTACTGAGGCATGGAGCTGCGAGGGCCGCTTGGGCTCTTCACCTGCCCGCCAACCTTAAGGTTGCTCAGGCAGCTCTGTTAATGATCTAAGTTACTTCTCTAATGGCCTTAATAGGCCTTTGACAGTTCGGCGGGCGTGCAGCTGCCTCTGGTGCTCACCCACCAAACAATGACATCGGGACACAAACCCAACATCATCTTGCGTCATTTTACGCGTCGATGTGTTTTTCTTCTAGAAAGGAATTATAAGGCTGAAAGTCAGAAATTTTCTATAAGCAACTTAGTTCTGGAATTCTAATGGCTGTTCCTATTCAGTCTTTCACCATAATTTTCCACATGAAGCTCTCCACCTGAGGCAATATGTTGTTTTATTTCAAAAGAAGAGTAATTGGGAGGTCAGAACTTGTCTTAATTTTGAAGGAACAACTTTCTTTTCTGTTGACATTGGGGCATCCTAAAGCACTGCGCAGAAACTGAATAACCATCACCTTTGCAGATAGAGGCAGTTACCAGCCTTCTTTTCAACTGATCATGTTCTGCCATTTCTGCCACCTCTAATGTGATATCACCACCAAACACATCTACAACTCCCTTTACTTTTCTAACATTCCCAAGGGATCATTCCATCCAAAAAACCCTGGTCCACCCCCAACACTCCCAAGCACAAGACATGCAACACCTGCCCTTTTAGCTCCTCTCTCCTCACCGTCCAAGGCCCCGAACACTCCTTTTCAGTTGAAACAGCGATTTACACGTACTTCTTTTAATTTAATGTACTTGTATTTGTTGCTCACAATGTGGTCTGCTCAATACTGGGGGGACCAAATGCGATTGGGTGCCCAGTTTGTGGAACACCTCTGTTCAGTACACAAGCTTGATCATGAGCTTCCAGTTACCCATCATTTTCATTCTCCATCTTGCTCCCATGCTGACATCTCTATCCTTGGCCTCCTGCAGTATTCCAATGAAGCTCATTGCAAGCTTAAAGAACAGCACCTCATCTTTTGATTATGTACTTTACAGCCTTCCAGATTCAACGTTAAGTTCGACAGTTTCAGATTATAATCTCTGCCTCCATTTTGTTTTCTTTTTCTTTATAGGCTTCAGTTTGACTCTTGTTTTTCCCTGCTTTTGCTCTTGGACAACAGCAGTTCAACATTCTGCAATTGACACCTCCTCCAGACATAGCTTTTGTTTCTCTACTTATCCCTTTACTGCTCCCTTTGGCTCTGCATAACCAATTCTTTTGTCATTTAATCTTTCCTGTCTTTCACCCTTTTGCATATGTTTACATTTGTTCTTTTTCCACTCTCCCCACTTTCACTTGCTTGAAACCTATTACATTTCTAACTTTTCCCTGTCCCAGTGAAAGGTTATGGAACTGGAACATTTAACTCCTATTTTTCTCTTTACAGATATTGCCTTGACCTGTTAAGTATTTCCAGCATTTTCAGTTTTTATTTTACTTTTCCAGTGTCCACAATATTTTGCTTTTGTATCTAATATAATTGTTTTGTATGGTACAGTATAAGCCTAATTTTTCCTTTTATCTATTATGAAATTATAAATAGATTTGATTTAATTTAGTAGAAATTTATTTCATTTTGTTAATTGTTAGATTTGTGTTACATTAAGGACAGAGAAATACTTAAATTATGCATTAAAAGGGTTGTAAGTCATCTAAAGTACCACCAAAATGCAGTCTGAATATGAAAATGGTGTACTAAGACCTGACATTGTAAAATCATTTGTATATTGTATTGGTACTATTTTCATCCCTCTCTGTTAGTCTGTTTTTCTATAAACAGAAAATCTCAAAAACCAATGGACGGATTTCAACAGCACTCTGTACATAGATTGGGCATGGCCCCAAGAAATAACTGATTAGTTTTTGGCAAAGATGTGGATATGGATGTGGATCCTGGATTTGTTTTTAAAGGATCTGTTAACATTGGGAGATACGTTGGGAGATATTAGGAAATATCGTTGGTCATTTCATTTAGAATGTTGTTGATTATTTTAGAATGTTGTGGATTGTCTCAGCTGTCAAAATGTGAACACAGTTTTCAGAGCAGGTTGTTGGATTTGGATTGGTCTGAAGCCTCCTCAGTGACATGGAGGCTCTGAATAAATATATATTTCTTTCAGCTTATAGTTGCAGAGCGTCGACCAGGCAGGAGAAAGCCGTAAGAAAGAGTTGTGTTATTGTAATAACGTTGAATGTTGAGTGTAGCAGAGGTATGCGGTCTGCTAAGTGCCCTCTTCACTTGTCATGATATGTTTTCATTCAGGATTTCTATTCTCCCTTGAAAACAGTAAATATGTCCCATTACTTCAATCACTGGCAGGTGAAACTTAAGTCTATTGGTAAAAAGGAGAGAGATGAGATTCACGGGAAAGGACTTATATCAATAAACATTACCAACTTCTACTCTAAAAATGGTATAAGGACTTGGCAAATTTCTAGCAATTGATTTGTTTTTTGTTGAACAGTTCCACAGAGTGTGTCATCTGGTCTCACTGTAGTTTTAAAAAGTCCATCTGTTAGGCTAGGGTGAGAATACATTTCTGGCAACAGAACATCTTCCAGATAAGCAATCAGTTGGAGTTTTCATAGCCTGTGTATCATGAGGCTTTGTTGGATTGGAATAAATGTTTGCTGATCCACCCCGAGCAATAAATATCCAGGTTTAGTTCCTGGTCTGTGGCAAACTAGCTAATCTCAGTTGGGGTAACAGTTGCAGCATTACAACTGGTCTCAGTGTGCCTGGGTTAGACATGGGAAAATCATGCAGGGCTCTTCCTTCCACTGTATGTGGTTGGACATTAGGTGAGGATTGGATTGGCTTCAGCTGTGAGGCATTTGCTGCCAAACAGCCTTTTGGCATTCTGGCCTGACATTAATGGAAAGGGGGTTGGGCCTGGACTAAAGCAGCACATGCAAAATCTGGAAATGCCTGGCCTTAAAAGGCCTTGCTGATCTTAATGGCAGAGTTTCATTAAAAAACAAGCTGTAGTCTCCTACCTGATAGCTACAAGTTATTAAGTTCGGGGCTACAGTGAAAGGAGAAGTGTAGCATTTCAGTGGGTCAGGGGAATGGAGGCTGAAGTCAGGGCTGCGATTGGAAGGATTGCGAAAGGCTGGATTCAGGGCTGCGATTGAGGGGGGGCACTTCAGACTGGTGGCAGGGGGTTGAGGCTGAAGTTGGGACCGCGAGTGTGTGTGGGGGGAGGTAGAGTGATTGAGGCCAGGGCCATGATTAGAGGAGGGGATTTCTGGCTGCACTTGGGAAGGGAGGGCTGTAGCCTGTTGCAAGGGAGGTGCAAGGCTTTGTTGCAAGGTCAAAGGAGCAGCCCTGTCCCTGAAGACAACCTAAAAAATAAATCCTAAACATTCATATCCTTCACCTCAGCCTCATAGGCTTAGCACAGTTGCAAACCCCACACTGACCACTCGCAGCTCGCACACGGTGGTAGCTATGCAACCAACATAACCACATCATTCAAACAAAATGGAGGACGCTCACTGACACACTTCTCTCTTTCTTGCGGGGGAAGGTAGCACATTACATTGTGCAGCAGCAAAGAATGTGAGGAGGAAAATCGTGCCACGTTTTAATCTTCATGGAGGATACAATGTTGGCCATCATGGAAAGGGTGCATCATTGAGGTCATGTTTAGTGCTAGTACTGGAGGGATTGATGATGATGAGGGTATCTACATCCCTATTCCTCCTCTCTGAATCCCATCACTCTCTTATTCCACAAGCTCTTCTGCCTCACAAAGAGCAGATGGCGCTAGCACACACACATTACTTTCTCCTCTCCCCTCACCACACTGCAGCTCTTGTCCTTTTTCTTCATTTCAGATACATGAGAACCTTTCCAGTCAGTGGAGAAAGAGGAACAAAATAAGTGAAGATAAAAGAGATACAATCATTTGACCTTCCATATGCAGCCACCAGAAAGTGACACAGCATGTATTTTAGAGATTAGGATAGAGAACGACTTGCATGTGGTGAGATATCAGGCACAAGTGTGTGGGAGGCAGCGCAGGGTGAAAAGTTAGCAAAGATGCTATGAAAAACCCTGGTTAGACCAGACCTCAAGTGCTGTAGGCAGTTCTAGGCAGCTTACCTTAGGAAGGATATATTGGTCCTGCAGAGTGCTGGATAGATTTAGCAGAATGATGCCTGGGCCCGGATTTTCATCTTTGAAGCAGGAATCATAAGTTTGGCCATTGCCCAGCACTGCAATCCCACTTCTAGCCCGCCCACCTTTTTTTCGTTGGGTGGTAGAGGGGATGGGCTGAGTTGAGACTGCCACTTCCAGAAACAGATGGACGGATGCTAAGGTTGGCAAGTTGTAAGGCCCTCCTCCATTCACTAGGACATGGTCCAGGTGGGTAGCTGAGTTAGAAGCCCTCCACAACTTCACCCCCTACCCCCCTCACCCACCATTAACCCCTCTTACCCCTCCATAACCCCCATACCCTCCTTATGCCCATGATTCCCCCATGACACTTCTATACACTCATCCCCTCAATCATACCCATACCCCTTACTTCCCAAGCCCACACAGCATCTCCAGTACCCCTTCACCCCCATGCCCACTCACGCACTGCCATACCCCCTCACCCACCTGCACCCCCCCACAATTGTGCCCACATCCCCGATGCACACTCACCCAAGTATCCAGCATAAAGAGAAATCTTGAACTCTAAAACCACATTGGGAAGTCTTTGAGATGCTCATGAAATGGTCAAAATGAACAGTCATTCAAAAACCAGCTGAAGATTTTGATATTAAATGGTCATGAAATTGAAAAAAGAAATAAATTCACAGTCCCATTGACAACTGTGTCAATAATCCCTGCTGAGCTAAATCCATTTATGGGGTTTGGAGCTCATCCAAGTATTCATAATGGAAATTTATTGCACAGATTTATCAACAAAACTTCCAGACTGATTACATTAAAACCTTTGAAGTCTTTGACAAAGCTCTACCATCTGTTCAAGCTTGGAAGCAGGGGAACAGATGTCTGAGCAACACATCAAAGAGAATGTTAAATCATGGGGGGAAACTGACAGTCAAATCTGAATATCAATACTTCTCAATGCAGAAGAGCACTTTATTCATTGGCTAATGTACTCCAATGCATTTGAAAACTTGCCCATTTTCACAATGCTGGTCAATTTAAAGGTCACTTACCTTTTCTAAACAAACCCCTTTCATCAATGACTGCATTAAATAAATATTTAACTTATCATACACCATTACACAAAGTGGTCAACACCTTTTGAATTTACCTGTCAAAAGGTTCCCAACTCCAAATTTGGCTCCCCCATGGTTCACAACTCCTCTGAGGTACCACGTTACCTCCAAAAACATGCCCAACTCCATGAAAATGGAGTCAGGCCTGTTTTGGACCCACCTCTGCAATGGAGCTGGAAAGTGTCGAGTGCAGGCTCGCTACCTGCACCGTTAAAAATGCCACAAAACTGGAATGGTAGCATCAATCCTGGAATCGGTTCCCACTTGCTATTTTTAAATCCCTTCCACCTCGTTCCAATGCAGGTGGAAGCATGAAAATTTGGCCTCTGGTCTCCAGGGGCTACATCATGAGGAGAGATTACACAAGCTAGGGTTGTATTCCCTCGAATATAGAAGATTAATGGGTGATTTGACCAAAGTTTTCACAATATTAATTAGAAACTTAGATTGGATAGAAGAAAAGCTATTTCTACTCATTGGGAAGTCTAGGACTAAAAGCATAATTTACAAATTAGAGCCAGGAGTGAAATTAGGAAATACTTCCACACACAAAGAGTGGGGTAAGTTTGGGAGTCCCACCCGCAAATGGCAATTGATGCCAGACCACTTGTTAATTTTATATCTGAAATTGATGGATCTTTGTTAAGAAAAGGTATCAAGGTATATAGAGCTGGGTCACAGTCAGCCATATTTTCACTGAATGGCTGAACAGGCTTGTGGGGCCAAATGACTTACTCTGGTTTCTATGTTCCTAAATTCACATGTGGAGCTTAGTTGGTATTTAAATACACACATGCAAAACTCTGTGTCATGTTTAAGTACACATCTGCAGAATTCTATTTGTTTGACTGCAAAACAGTGAATATGCATCACAACTCATGAGAATTGACAACCATTACTACAAACATGGTAGAAATATCAATCCAATAGATACAGTAGATTTGAATTACTAAACAATTACATTAATCCAGTAAGTGAACGTAGCGATATAGTAGTGTCATTTTATTATTGTTCAAAATCTCAACCTTAGGGTTGAATTATGGCATTCCCATGTCTTAGTCAGAAGTCCTACCTTAGCATTTGATAAACTGGACTACCCAGTAAAGCACTCAAGCGCATTTTCTAGATGTGCCTTTCTTCAGAAGAGGCTTACAGATGAGGCCCCATCTGTCGGCTCAGGTGATATAAAAGATCCCATGGCACTATTCAACGAATAGTAGAGGAGTTCTCCTGGTATCTTTAACAACATTTACCCCTTAACTAACATCAATAAAGTAGTTTGGCAAATCACTTTGCGTTTTATGGGATCTTACAGCCTGCAAAATGGCTACCATGAAAACAGTGGCTACATTTTCAAGACATTTGGAAACATTGAAAAATAGGAGCAGGAGTAGGTCATTCAGCCCTTGGAGCCTGCTCTGCCATTCAATATGATCATGGCTGATCCTCTATCTCAATGCCATACTCCCACTTTCTCCACATACCGCTTGACGCCTATCATTTGCTGTAAAGCACATTGTGATATCCTGGGGACATGAGCAACATTATATAATGAAAGAACTTCCATCATTTCTTTATATTTCATGTCTCCAATGCCTCATAAATATTAATTCTCTATTTTAGTCCAAAGCTACCATAACATCTCTGACAATCTCAGACAAGCCAGATTTTCACCTTTGAGGAAATCTCCTGCTTCCATGGAAATGACAAGATGCATGCATGGGGTGGGTGGGACTTGGGCAGAGGGAAGGGGGCACATTGTGTACAGGTTGAGGCAGGCTGGTTAGAAGACCCACTTCGGCTCTTTGAGACTTTGGCCCTATATGTCTCTTCATACTCCAATGCCACTCTTATGCCCACTCAGACACCTGTGCCACCTCCATTCTCCCATATTTCCTCATACTCTCATGCCACCCATACCACGCCATGCCCCTTGTACCCCCATGTTACCTCCATGCCTTCTAATACCCCCAGTTCACCTCCATGCTCCCTATATTCCCCATGCTACCTTTACATCAAGCCACCAAATATCCACTATGGGAATGTAGCCATTTAGAGATGAAAAGAAATTAAAATTTGAACAATCTAATAGAGTTCTCACTCATACACATATGTTACTGAAAAAAAACCTCTCATTCATGAAACACATTCAAAAATTTTAAATCCCCTCAAGTGGTCAATCTGTTGAAGAAAAAAAGCAAATGTATATGCTGTAACTACAGCAAAGACAGATAATCCTTTAATAGCCTCTTAAAACTGTCAATAAAATGTGAACTCAGCCACCCCCACCGCGTTCCACAAAGATGAACCTCAGCCAAGCATTCATAATGGTCTCAGCTGTAATAACAACCCTTGGGAAATGTCAATAATGAAGTCTATGTCAACAGTGGGAACAGATAATATTTTTTTCAAAGCTTTACCAGATGACCTGTCAATCAATGCAAGCCATCAGTAGGTGTTTGCTTTTTTTACTCTACCTGACAGCTGCAGCCTGTTTCTTTTTCATTTTTAAAGAGTTGGGATTTAAATAACTTCAGATCATCATACCAAATCAGACCTTAGCCACTCTTCACAAGCAGTTATGCCTCCTCCATAAAATTATGGTTCCCACAATGGTTAAGCCCCTTAGAACAGCAAAAATGGGTTCTAGTGAAACTCAGCACTAATATCAAATGGCCATGCTGAGTTCAGGTTTCCTGCCTGTATGATTCATGGCCCACACCCTTGGTCCTGCTGTCAAAATTGGGACCTGCTGGAAATAGTGCAGGACTTCCTCATCCAGGTCCAACCCACCATTTTCAAGTTGGCACAACTCCACAGAAGTCCAGCTCTTAAATTATCATCTTTGTATTTAAATCCCTTTGTGGCCTTCCTTTTACCTACATCTGTTAACTTCTCTAGACCTACAACTCCCTCTTTTAAGTGAAGTCTTACCTCTTCGAACTCTGGCCTCTTGCACATCTCCCTCTCACTTTGTACCACTTTTTATTACCAATTTTTTGGACTCATTTCCCAGTATCTCCTGTTTGGTTCCATGCCCATTTTTTAAAATCTAAAAATGTTGTATAAATGGAAATTATTATTGTTATTATTATATTTATGTTTTTTGATGAATATTGAATGAATTTTTAATCAGTTAGGGAATCCAGTGTCATTAACAAACTCCTGCAGGCCCAATACAGCACACTATAGATATGGAGTAAACCTTTCTCTTCTCTGTTAGAACAATGCCCTAGGACATTCAAAAAGCATCCACTTCTAAATAGCTTTAATATTTCTACTTCCCATATTAGTCACCTGTATGGCAGCTCTGAGCTTGTGAATTTAAACCCAGAAACAATTGTCATCATTATTGCCATTGGTTACTATTGCTCTAAAACAGCACACACAAATACTATATAACATGATCACGTTGAACATTTGTTTCCCAATATCAACAATAGCCATTTCTAGTGTTCACTGTTAAACAAGGTGCAACAACAGGCAGAGTTGTGCTTTGGGTCCAAGCACTTTAGAATATTATCTATGACTTTTGCAGGCAACAGGCCACCCAATCTCACAATCAGAAAATCCATGGCATAAAATGTCTGATAGAGTACAAATATATATCTCTCTTTCTCATTTTCACAATGCAATATACCATGTGGCAAAAGGATCCTCTTTAGTCAAAGGGGAATGAATATTACCTAAATCCACACGGTTAACTTTTAAGTTAATTTCCTTTAAGTAGTACTCGGCAATCTTCAATACATAGCTGTAATTTACTGAAGAATCATGAAATTTGTAGTATAAGGGTCTGGTACATAAAGGGTTAATGTGGGACTGAGTCCAGTACCTCCCACACAGTGATGCAAGAGAACACATGATCCACACCTTGGGGTCAGTGTAGTGTTGGACAGAGTCGTGTGCAGAAGCAATCAAAGAGACAGTTCCTAGCTTGGATCTTTACTGTACTTATGTGTATGGATTATAGTAGTTAATACTTACTGTTGAACCATCTAAGACTAAGAATACCTTAATTAGACCTATTGAACTACGCCCATCATCATGGTGGCAGCAAATAGAACTACTCATTATCTCGTAGATACTGCAGAGAAATTAAAAATTCTGGGAAACTGAAATAAAAGCTGAAAGAAGCATTCTGACCTGAAGAAAAGCTCAAGAATCAAAGGCACAGAAAGAAATCGCCAGAGAAAAGCTCCAAAGAAAGGCTTGGAAACTGAAAGCAGAAATTAAATTCCTCACTGCAGCAGAAAGCTCCACTGAATCCAGAGTGTGTATTGTCAGCAGACCTAGCAAGTGATGAGCTACAAATTTAAAAATTCTGGACAATAAAAGTCCTGCAAAAAAATTAAATACTGCTGTGGTCAGAAATTGCCATTTAAATTGCAGTCCAAGAAACCCAATTCCTGAGTCAGCGCCTGAACACATGGTAACCGAGTTCGCTTCGAACAAAGAAAAAGAAATGAATTAAAAATTAATCGTGACTGAGTAGATGGCTTTACAAACTCAACACAAGCCAGGATTTGATGCTTCAAGACCCAAGAACATTGTGCAAAACGGGGGAGACTCTCACCAGTTGATCCAGACAGCTGGTGTTTAAAAAAAAAATGCTGAGATCATGAACACTATTACTGCGGCAGCCCACCAAAACCAACAAGCATGCGAAAACCCTTTGGCGTACAGCAGCACCACCTTGGATTTTCGGAAATCTCTTAAAGCTGAACCTGCAATTTAAACGTTTTAACCATGGGTCCTCTCTTCCAGATCAATTTAGACTTATGCAAGCCCCAAATCAATCACAAAATTGAAGACTCAGGAGAAAGAGATTTATTAGATATATTACTGCTTCTGGTCGAGATAAAAAGATAGAAGCTAAACAAGTTAATGCACTGCTTTATTTGGTAGCCTGATAGCTGATGATATATTAGCTAGACAAGGAATCAACGAATCATCTTCAAAATTCTATGAAGTTTTAAAATCATTCAACACTTATTTTAACCTCAGAAGTAACAAAATCCTTGAAAGAGCTAAATTTAATAACCATGTCCAGCAGCCAGGAGAATCTATCGACTTCTTCATTACTGAGCTGTACAGAATGGCTGAAGACTGTGATTACGGTAACCTGAAATCTGAACTAATCAGGGATTGAATAGTTGTAGGATTGGTGAACGATGCACTCTCAGACATGCATTAAATGAAGAAAGATCTAACTCTTGAGAAAGCCATCCAGATTGTCAAGCAATCTGACATCCATTTGCAGCACAGATCCACATTTAGGGTGAAAAAGCCCTTTGCCAGCATTAAATGCAGAAGGATTAAAAATGGAAGCTGCATTAGAATTGCAGCCATTTTATAAACACCAGTGTTTTAATCCAACCTAAAGTTACAAATCCATAACAAAGGATAGGTCAGCAGGGACTTTACAGTTCAATCACAGTGTTTTTTTTTGTTTCCTGAGTCAGATACTTCGAATGGTTAGTGATGTTTCTCAACAGTTTTTCCTATCCTTTTGAGGATTTTGTCAGAATTTTCAAACAAAATCCGTAGGAAAAGAATTGTTCTAGCCCAAATATTGTTGTCAAAGTAACAGTGTGGCTAATAGTGCTCATCATTTTTGATTAAATGCCACAGCAACTTCAGGTGGAGACAGATGTGTGATTAAACATGGAAAAAGGGAAGTTGCTGTCCGAGATGTGCTGCTCTGTAGCTTCACAAAAATGGCATCTCCTATATTGCTCCTTATTTAAGTGTATTCAGTAGTGTGAGGCTTCTTGCACAGTAAAATGGTATTTTAAATTTTTTCCTATCATTTTTCTCTCTTTCAATCCAATCCTCTTTTCCTCTCTTTATTTTGCTTTCCAGACCTGATTTTACATTGAATTCACTACTCAACTTGTGCTTCCTTGTTCAGTCTTATAGCACAGTTAATTTCAGAATGATTTATTAAGAAGATGCACAATTGCTTGACCTGTTCATTCAAATCCCAGATGCCCCATCGGATGTGCTATGCTGTTTCCATTTCATACTTGCACCAACTTGCAGGACAAAATATCATTGACATTACATGGACATGGGCAAATTCTGTGGGTTGTGTTGGTTGGCCTTTTGCAACAACTTTTGGGCCAAATGATTTTTCGGTTTGTAGTTATTTCTCCCCTTATAGTTCCTCTTTGAATGTCCTATTTCTACTTTCGAAGGACAGGTCAATGTCCTGTGCCCAAGAATGCCAATAATACTCTGCCACTGGACACGGGAAAGTCTGTGCTGGAGGTGGAGGTTCACTCACGTTCTGATTTTCTCTCATAGTCTAGAAAATCACCCTTGACCAATAATGGGAAATCAATTTCCAACAATATTTGTATTAATGCTACAGTACAATTTGCATAGATTCTAAGCGATTTATACAAGAAGACTGAACATGCAATTCTTTATTAATTATTAAATTTAAATTTGAGGTATTTGGTCCTGCAAATTTTTCCTGCACTTCTCTTCCCTGAAATATCTATGAGGTTCTGGTCTGAACGCATCTTTAAAGATACAAAGAAAAGTCAGTGACTCAGACCATTAGGAGTGATATACTCTTAAGTGTTTTTCCAACACTAACATCACATATAATGCAGATTGCTGTGGAAGTAATATAAATCAGTTTTTCACAAATCAAACCAACAATATTTCACACCTTACTTCTCTGCCTGTCATTGCATTCTCTGCATCTTGAATGGAGTGAACAGGATCTGCATTAGAAAGAGTCCTAAAATAATTACTCGGATCAAATATTTCAAGTGATAAACATATGCATGCACAGAAACTGCTGACTGCAATCCAGGAGCTTCTTACCTGAAATCCAAACCTGTTCTTTTACCCCATTCAGGAACCCCTGGGTCAGGACACATATTATATCCTTGTGCCATCCCTGCTTGAGTTACTATGAAGAAAATTGATAACATTGAGTGAACATTTTACACAGATAAATTTTGTCAGTGATCAATCTTCCAATTCCTCCAAACTATGACCATTAATTTATTAATAGGAAATTACAGCATTGCTCAAAAGTCCTGTCAGTAGTAAAATATCTTTGAGCATGACCCCTCACTGGCAAATTAAATAATAATTCATTTACTGTTTAATCAATTGGCTTTTTTTTACTATTTGTTCATTCTTTCATTAGATTATTCTATTCTTATATACTGCATACATCTCTGCTATGGAGGGCATATGTGTAAATATTGAATTTATTAACCACAATTTCAATGATACGTTTGTCCTTACAACATCAGACAGTTTTTTTTTAATGCATACTCAAACTTGTTGGTCATGTTATTGATTGAAGGTAATTTAATTTTGCATGGTAGTGTATTATTCAATTATGCACAATTTTGACAGCACCATGACTCCATGTAAAGTAGATTGGCCAACAGCACAAAGGCTAAAGTACAGTACAGTTAAATATTATACACGTCCAGTAGTGCACAAACAAAAAAAAAAATCCCTAAATTTCAGCAACTGCACAGATGCCATGAAATTGTGGAAGCCAGATATGCAAAAGCGAAATACTGTGGGTGCTGGTCTGCGAAAGGCCATCTACCATAAACATGAATTCTCTTTCTCTCTCCACAGATGCTGCATGACCTACTGTGTCTTTCCAGCATTTTCTAAACTATGTATGAATTAGCTGAATGACGAATAATAAAGATATTTTTCCTGCTTTAAAGAAGACTGTAATTAAATGGAGCTAAAGGGTGAACAAAGTAAGAACTGACTTCACCAGGCAGTTTTTAGCACCACCTTAATTTACAGAACTGGTTAGTATCATGCTTATTACGTGTATGTCAACATGTGTGTATTGCACCGGATGTTTTAATCAGAATACAACTATACTATTTTTTAAAATCATATGAGTGTCTAGTAAAGTGGCTTGTAAATATACACAGTGACATTCACACAGTAATAATAGTGATGTCATGAGATGTGCATAGCCTGACAATGTTTTAACATTAACTAAAAAAAAAGACGGTTCTTCTGTGGTGTTCAAATCTTGCTGGAAGCCAACATTTTGCAGGATTGTTGTTTGGGATACTTGTTTAACTGAGTTTTCCTAACAACCTTCTTCATACAGTGAGTGATGCAGCTCTTTTGCATATACATATTCAGTTGTAAAATCCCAGCTTTAAAAAAAAATCAAGGCTATTAACAGAAAGACAAAAAGAGCAAACCTTTAAGCTATTAAAAATTAAATGAAAACCAGAGCTCTGTCCTGCAAAATGTTTGTTTCCAGTGTCAGTATATCAGTAATTACATTGTTATTGGACCTTGACAATCTTCTTGTTGACTGGCAATTACATTGTATAGCAATTCCGTTGTTAAGACAATACTTGTTAAACCAGGTGACAGGCATTGGTTCACCTATCAAAATAGTATAAATGAGTACCGTTTTAACACCCCAGGGTACAAGGGACCAGGAGAGTTTGCTGTACTGCAAAGCTGTCTTGAGAATAAACCAGCTTGAAGTAAAAGACTAACTTGGTCCCATTCATCCATAGCAAGCATTTATTGTGAGTATCATTCAGCATTCATCTTTAACAAATTTCAAACTGCAGTTTTTGGAAAATAGGCTTGGTCAGGAAATGTTTAGACAATGCTAACACAACTTTAGCACAGCATTTGCACCATTACAAACCTGAGAGGAAAGTAAAGGTCCCATTGTCTTGGCAATAAGTCAGCCAATTTTAACTGAAAAGGGAAAAGTTGGAAAATCAAACTCATAAGGGCCACCCAACCCCCCTGCCCCAGCCATCGTGAAAAATGGCAACAATCAAGTGTCATCTTATCAGTGTATAAGCATAACTGCTGCTGATGTACTTACACTGGAGCCTGACAAATCACACAAACAAGTGTTGACTTGTAGATAGATAAATTGTGAAGGGTATAAAATTAGTTTTGGCATATGTTGATTCAAAATTTTCAAATAACTCCAGCTCACACATATTAATAATTGACAAAGGGCAACTTTATCACTGAGTCATCTTGATTTGTGTGGCTTAATTTTGACATGAAATGTAATATTTGTTGGAGAATAACTTGACAAAATCTGCTAGCAAAAAAATCAGCAAAAGCTCAGCCTTGAAAAATACTTAATGTTTTCCACTCACATTTTAGCAAATGTTGGGTTTAGAATCCTAAAATTATATTGCATTTTTTGGAAATCAAGGCATGCATAAGCAGTGCAGAGGTAACCATATTTTGTTCCCTTAACAGTATTAAACTTCTGATCAACTGATGGGACCACTTGACAGGAGGGCTCCCTGAACTTCAAAAGTAATCTAGCAGCATAAAGGCACATAGCTCCAGATTTTTGCTACTGAGGCAGCTAGCTTGAATTGGGAAATTTACTGACTCTGCAAATACATTTCAGTTTAAAGGGCCAAGCTTTACTCTGGTGGAGGGTGTGGTGGGATGGAGCCGAGCCTGCTGACTCCATGAGTAAATTGTAAGTGGCCATGGTGGCAAGTTGAGTGCACCCCGTCAAGCCCCCACCCCACTCTCCATGCCCTCACCAAGGCCTCCATTCATAATGAGGCTATCTGGGAACTCTTTCAGTATAAACAGATGGCCAGACATCATAATTCTCCATCAGGCCTCATTATGAACGTTTGGCTGTGCTCCAAGGCTCCTAAATGCATTAGTTCAGCAGGGGTACTGTGTTTACTTTGCTTGATTGACATCTTTATGTTGTTATAATAAGTTATTTTTTCTTTATGTTTATGGACAAGGTTAAGATGTGTGTGAAGTGATTAAAGCTTCTGTTAGTGATATTATAATTGCCCTGTTAGATTGTATGTTTTTTCTCAATGTTTCATCACTTGCCATTGCTATTATGTGGCTCATTATTTCTGTACATAGTGCATACTAAGTGAATATACGTGGTGGGAGCATGAAGGAATGTAGGGGACATTGTAAGATCTTTTGAACTTATCTTTCAAAAGGTCCCCACCAGACTATGGTTCCTGATTCCACTGAGGGGCCATGAATCATGAATCACAGAAGCTGATCAGCTTCCATGAAAACTGAGATGCCTATGCCTACAATGGAGCTGGCCAGGTTAGGAGTGCAGGGAGCTAGCTTCCAACTTGCATTCTTATCCTGCACCCATCGAAAACAGCCAGCACCATGAACGGGGACAAGAGTCCTGGAATTGGATCCTGCCCACCATTTTTAAATGCCTCCAGAGTTGACCCGACCCCACAAAAATCCAGACCATAGACACTGAAGAACAAGAAGCCTACAACAGCTTTAACGTAGATTACAGATTCTACTGGAAACTGTCAATGTGTATAGGGAAAGGTTTATAAAAACAAACCAGCCTTGGCCTGCTTCACTGTCCTGAACGTGCAGCTCGACATACCAGAGACACCAGACAACTAAAATTAGGAGTACGAGGTGAAGAAAGATTTAAAGGGAGAGAAACCTAGAGATGTAAAGTTAGTGAAAACCTCAATGATATGAAATTAAGAGGGGAGAACTTGAGAGAAGAAAATTTAAATGAGGAAAACCCACGGATTGCAAAGGTGATATGATGGCCACAACAGTCAAGAAAATGGATGGGCCACCATTGGACCTCAAGAGCATGTCATTGGGAATGGGTGCTGGAAACCGATGCAGTCAGAGTTGTAGGAAAGAAAGATAATTGCTGACGGAAACCAAAATAAAATTAGAATAATGGCAGGATTAAGTTTGACATAAATAGCAGGAAAGCTACTCAACAGGTTACCTAAACAAACACTGCTCCTTGATACAGAAGAAAACAAGGTTTTAGCAGATGCAATGGGTGGCAGCTCTCAATGGACAATATTTCCTTCCCCAGAGTCTTTAATCCGAGGAAGGCTGAACGGTGGCCAGTTAAGTACCTGATAGGCACGTAATACCTTCCAACAGTGGCGAAGCGGGGCTGGATCTCATTGCCTGGAATAAATTCTGCCCTATAGTTGGAAAGCCAAGACTCTCTTCACAACTGCAGTTTTCCATAATTGTCATCATCTTTGACATCTTCACTATATGCTCTGAGGTTTTAATGTCTTTTCTATAGAGGGGTGCCCAAAACTAAAATATAATTGTGGCTCAAAACAATAATTTGTACAAATGTATTATGTCTGTCTTTATTCCTAAAATCCTAGATATAAAGGAGAGTATACATCAGAGGAGTTTGTGCTCCCATGGTGTGATCTTTATGTCACATCACACCTTGCAAAGTGTGCCCAGTTCTGGTCACCAAGACACAAGGAAGACATTCAGGGCCTGGATGCAGTTCAGAGAAAAGTCAAGAGGCTGACTCCCAGTGTCAAAGGTCTTGTTATAAGAAAAAAAAAATCTGCAGACACTTGGATTTTTAAGGCTTTAAAGAAAGTGACAGAGATCATCATCTTACAGAAGTATTTATACAAAATAATCAGCATAAATAGATTCAGAAAATGACTTCAAATCAAACTATGATAGTTGGACAGTGGATAGCAGATTCAAAGTAATAAAGATCAAAATTAATCAGAGCATGAAACAAGAAATTATTAGAGCTTGTAGCAAAGGCAATGTAATAATTATGGGGAGCTTTAATTTTGATATAGACTGGGACGATCAAATTAGCAAGAGTAGACTAAAATGAGTTTGTGGAATATTTTCGTGGCAGTCTCTTGGACCAATACATTTTTGGGGCCAACTAAAGATGAAGCTATCTCAGATCTTGTGTTGTGTAATGAAGCAGGGTTAATTAGTAATGTCATCATAAAAGATCCACTGGGAAACAGTGATCACAATACCATTGAATTCCAGGTTAAATTTGAAAGTGACACATTCCAATCACAAACAAGAAGCTTAAACTTAAACAAAACCAAGTACATACATATGAGGGGAGAACTGCCTAGGTTAATTGGGTAAATAGACTAAACGGTACAGTCGTAAATGAACAATGGGAAACATTTAAAGAAATAATTCAAAATGTCCAACAAAAATACATTCCATGAAAAAATACATTTAGCAAGAAAGACACAGCCATGGCTCACTCAGGAAGTTATGGATGGTATAAGATTAAAAGAAGAGACTTAAATATTTTGCAAAAAAAAACACTAACAAATCTGAGGTTTGGCAGTATTTTAGAAATCAGCAAAGAGCAACCAAAAAGTTGATTAAAAATGGAAAAAAAATAGAATGAGAGTAAACTAGCCAGTAATATAAACACAGATTATAAGATCTTTTATAAGTATATAAAAAGGAAGATAGTAGCTAAAGTTAATGTTGGTCCTTCAGAATCAGACAGGAGAAATTATCATGGGGAACTGGAAAATAGCAGAGACACTGAACAAAGAGTGTCTGTCTTCACAGTAGTAGACACAAGTTTCATTCCAGAAATAGACAGTAAACTAGAGGTGAAAAACAACTGAGGAAATTAGGGAAATTAATATCAACAGTGGAGTTGGAGGTAATATTAACATGGATAGAGAATTGGTTAATAGATAGGAAGCGGGCAGTGGGCATAAATGGGACTTTGAGTTGGCAGCTGGTGAATAGTGGAGTACCATATGGGTCAGTGCTAGGGCCTCAGCCATTTACAATCAAAATGAATGACTTAGATTAAGAGACAGAGTAATGTACCTACGTTTGCTGATGAAACAAAACCAGGTGGAAAGGTAAGCTGTGAGGAGGATATAGAGGCTGCAAAGAGATAGGCAAGTTAAGTGAGTGGGCAACAAAATAGCAGATGGATTATTATGTTGGGAAGTGTGAAGTTATTCAGTTTGGTTGAAAGAATAGAAGGGCTGAATATTTTTACAAAAGGAATAAACTCGTAAGTGTTGATTTTCAAAGAGACTTGGGTGTGCTCCGAAAAGGAACACAAAAAGTTAACATACAGATACAGTAAGCAATTAGGAAGGCAAATGGCATGTTAGCTTTTATTGCAAAGTGTTTGGAGTACAGCAATAAAAAAGTCTTGCTGGAATTATACAGGATTTAGTCTCCACATTTAAGAAAAGATATATTTGCATTGGAGGCGATACAGCTAAAGTTAAGTGGTTTGGTCCCTGGGATGAGGGGATTGTCCTATGATGAGAGGCTGAGCAAATTGGGTCTATTATCTCTGGAGTTCAGAAGAATGAGGCAATCTCCTTGAAACATACAAGATTCTGAAGGGGCTTGATAGGGTAGATACTGAGAGATTGCTTCCACTGGTCAGGGAATCTAAAATGCGGGGGCACAGTCTCTAGATAAGGGGCCGATCGTTTAGGTTTGAGAAGAGGGGAAATAACTTCACTCAAAGGGTTGTGAATCTTTGGATTTCTCTGCCCCAGAGGATTGTGGAAGCTCTATCACTGAATATGTTTAAGGATGGGACAGACAGATTTTTGGTGTCTCAGGGAATTGGGGTATATGGGGAACAGACAGGGAAGTGGAGTTGAAGTCCAAATCAGCCATGAGTGTGTTGAATGGCAGAGCAGGCTTGAAGGGCCATATGGTCTACTCCTGCATCTATTTATTGAGTTCTTGTGTTCAGCAAGTTCTTTATCCAAGTGATCAATGCATGGGATGGATTTCCTGGGAGATAGGGCTTTCACTTCCTCATGAAAATGGAAGACATGTAATCATTTAGGCAAAAAAAAATGGGTACCATGATGTGGTTGAAAGAACTTTAACATTTTTATTGGATGAGCTGGGTGATGTGGCTTTTTCATCCATATTTATCTTGAGACTTCATTATCAAGGATAGCCAATGGATTACAATAAAACTTTCGTCTGCACAGCCAGTGAATATCACATGACTCAGGAAACAGAGCCGCAAAAAGGCTTGAGAGTTGCAGTTTCTGTCCATTATTTGAAGATTCAGCAGAACTTTCTATCCATTTTGTTGTTCAACTGATCACCATGGTTATGTTCATGAATATATTTGCACATTTAGGCCATTTGTCAAATTATTGGCTGTTCCGAAGTTTAAGAGGGAGGAAGGAGGACAAATGGGATTGAGAAAATTACTTATCCATTTCTCAGTTCAATCAAACTAAATGTCAATGTTGTTAAGCCACTGCATGATGTATTCCCAATCTGGCCTGCATGGTGCAACCTTGAATTAATCAAAGGCTGTTTGTGTTTTTTTGTGCAACAATAGCTTTGTATTTTCTAGGCTCAACTCACTGGTTGGATGCAGTTTCATACTAACATGATGAGCTTCTAATCTAGGTGAACTAATCAGAGGGAAGCAGAGTGAGTGGGGACGAGTTGGCAGTGCATCATCCTGTTCATTTTTAGGATTCAAAACAATAATTCCACATAAAAGGAATGGGGAAAGTAAAAGCAAAAAATTAGAAAAACAAACTTTATTTGGGCGAAAATAATCCACAAGATTTAGATTCCTTATCAGATCAAAGTTCAAACTGGAATACAAAAAGCAGAGCAACTTACAAACTGAGGGTTTCTGATTGTCTTTGCTGGGAAGCAATTTTACTCCTCGTGACTTCAGTTCAATCAACTTTTTAACTGAAAGAAAGAACAGATGAATGAATTGTTTACAATCATATAATGTGTGCACTTCAGAACATAACTTACATTTACATGGCACCTTCAATGTAAAACAAATATACAAAGATGCTTCACAGGAGTGTTATTAAACAAAATTAGATGCTGAGCAACATAAGACAATATTAGAGTAAATGACCAAAAACTTAGTTGAAGAGGTACGTGTTACAGAGTTTCTCCAAAGCATGTCGGTGTGCAATCACTCTGACATGCCCAGACGATCCCATGGGGTGGGGAGGGGGTGGGATTCTGGCAAGCAGAGCTTACAATGAGATGCTAAAGCATTGAAATTAGATTCCTAAAGTGCAGCGGTGGGAAACATGGCTTCATCTTTCCAATATTTAATTGGGGGCAATTTCTGCTCACGCAGTACTGGATGTCAGATATGCAGTCTGATAATTTAACAACAGTGGAAGAGTCAAGGGTGGTGGTGAGGTAGAGCTGGATGTTGTCAGTATTCATGTGAAAACTAACTGTACTTTTGGATTTGGTAACACAGGGACAGCATGTAAATGAGATATAGGAGGGGGTCGAGGGCAGATCCTTGGAGGTGAGGCAACAGAGATAGAAGTGTGGGAGCAGCTTGAAGGAAGAGGGACTATAACACTTTGAATGTTAAACTAGATTGATGTTTATATCAATTCTTGAGTTTTTAAAAAAAAATTACCACTGACTCACCAAAAGCTTTTACTGAAGCTTTGCCTAGAGAAAAGTATCCCTATATAGTAACACAATGCACCATTAAGGTAAGCTGGGAATTAGGTAGCGTCATGGGTAACAAGTTGCTTCGGATTGACTGTAGTAAATACATTGGGGTCGGGGGTGGGGTGGCGGGAGAAGCAATGAAGGTTGGGAGACAAAGGGATGAAGTGGTCATTACTTTCAGCCTGCTGAGTTATTGCTATTTTTTTAGCCTGAACAAAATATACAGCCATAGCTAGGCCATCATTTCAGAAGTGCAGGTATTGGAGTACCATAGCAATAACATTTTCACTGCCTAGATTAATAGTGCAATATGTTTATATTGTTCTGAATATAGGGCAAAACTTAATTAGAAATGGATAATTTCTCTTCTATATGTTTGAGTAAAATTAATCCATTTGAATGAAACTATTTCTATCTGCTGATGCTATCTATTATTATTTATTCTGTAATCCAATACAATCTGGTAAGGGAATGCACTATCTTGTAATTATTCACATATAGGGAAGTACCAGTGGCTTTAAAAAAAAAGAGACAAAATTGCTGGAACCATTCAGTAGAATTTCTGGGTCTAAACCTACATGAGCAATTAGTCCAGAATACTTCATCAGGAGAAATCGGAAAACCACAGATGTGGGCAACTTCCCATTGAACCAGCACAGGAAAATGATAGCCACCCAGGCAGCATGCAATGTTTAGATCCTTAAATGTACCATAAGTAAACATTCATTTTGAGAACAGGTCTTTATTGAAAAACAAGCTCCTGGTCAAGCAAGTCAATGTATCTAACTTGCCTTTAAAGTTCATGACTTCTAAGCATCTTCATGTAGCAAAATAAGTTTGACACATATTTCTCACTTTATACTCTTGCCAATTCTTTTCTCTGTGAACATTTTCAAACAGAGGAACATATGGCTGTGGGTGGCTTTTTCTGGTGTGCATCACATGATACATAGTTATTCCACGCACTAAGTGGGAGGTTCTTAGGGCAGTTAGAATTAAATACAATGCGATGGGTTTCAAACTTACCCTGTCTTCATTGCTGTCAATAAATATCTCCTAATGTATAAATGCATGTGGGCCAGTGCTCCTATTACCTCCAAGCAATGCAGAGATATTGGATTACAATTGCTTCCAAACAATAGGATGATCCGGTGTCTCTTTATGAATGCTTCACCACATGCTGGGTCGACTGAGTTCCTGGGCTTTCTTTTGTGCTATTGCATCAGAAGAATTGTAATCTTCTGAGTTTCTGCTATGTCTTCACTATAGTTGCCTGATTGTGGATAATAAGCCTTAAATCAAACTGCTGAAGCATTTACAGGTTTGTCATGTGACAGTACTGAAATAGTGATTTTCTAAAGAACTCTCATTTTTCTATAATTTATATGATTAATTTTAATTTGACAAAAATTGTACAAGTTAATTTAATGCAACCTCTAATAGCTCACACATAAATCATATTGAAGGAGTAGCAAAGCTGCCCCAATCCTGAATAAGTGATGCAGATGAAATACTACTGAATAATGAACATTTTTATCATGGTCTATGTTCCAAAGCCAACATATGCACTCTGTTTTAATTAGCATACAAACAATGCAGGGGGTAGTAATTGAAGACAATTTAGGAGACTACTTTGTCAAGAATACTGCCAGTACAGTATGTCAGACTAAACAAGTACCTGGCACCTGAAGTTGTCTATATTGGAGGATAACTCACTTGTTTTATCTTAACTCCATTTTTAATCCAACATGACAAGAAAAACAACTATTGGTCCTTTTACAACAGTGACAACACTTCAAAAATTACTTAATTTCAGTCCTGGGGTTATGAAAGCTGCTGTATAAATGTAAGTCTTCCTTTTAGTGCCCTTAATGCAAGAAAAATCTCAAAGTACTTCACCAAAGTGAAAAGATGGACATAAGCAATTTTGGGAGAATATGCAAACATATGAAAAGATGGACAGGGGAACATTGGCTGAAAAAGGTCAGTGGAGGCAGTAGAATCAAAGATCTAGGTTTGAGGAGGCAGTTAAAGGAAAAGAGATAAGCAGACAAAGGGATTTAGGGAAAATGGTCCAGAGTCTAATATCAAGATGATGGGTCCATTGCCATGGTTAGAATGAAAGAAGAAGGGGTGCAAAAGAGGCTGGATTAGAAGACAGTATGGGCATATCAATGCAAGCTTGCATATTTACTGGGGAGGGCAAACAAAGCAAGGGAATAATCATTAAACAGGAAGTTATTGAGAGGGATTGAGGAAGTGAGCAACCTTGGAGTGCACGTCTACAGGTCCTTGGAGGTGGCAGGACAGGTGAACAAGGTGGTTAAGAAAGCATATGGAAAATTTTCCTTTATTGGATGAGGTATTGAATACAAAAGCAGGGATGTAATGATGGAACTGTCTAAATCACAGGTTAGGCCACAACTGGCATTTTGTGTACAGTTCTGGTCACCACATTACAGGAAAGGCTTAATTGCACTGGAGAGAGTGCAGAGGAGATTTACAAGAATGTTGCCAGGACTTGAAAACTGCAGCTATGAGGAAAAATTGGATCGGCTAGTGTTGTTTTCCTTTAAACAGTGGAGGCTAAGGGGTGACCTAATTGAGGTGTACAAAATTGAGGGGTCTAGATAGGGTAGACAGGAAAGACTTGTTTCCCCTAGATGAGGGGTCAACTACAGGTGACATAGAGTTAAGGTGATTGGTAGAAGGATTAGAGGGGATATGAGGAAAAACTCTCATCCAGAGCATGGTGGGCACCTGGAATTCACTGCCCAAGTTGGTGGTTGAGGCTGAAATGCAGAACTTATTTAAAAGGCACCTGGATCTGCATCTGAGGTGCTATAACCTCCAAGGCTACAGACCAGGTGCTGGAAGGTGGGTTTAAAATGAGCAGCTAGTTTCTTTTTCTTTTGGCTGGCATAGACATAATGGGCTGAATGGCCTCTTTCTATGCTGTCACTTTTCTATGGTTCTATGTTCAGAAAGATAGAGTTGAAGGTGGTGGTAAGATGTTGGACAGCAAGTTAATCAAGAGACCTTTAAATGGGGGAAAGGATTTTGTAATTTGGGGAAGGAAGCCAATAGAAATTAGCAAGCACAGGATGAAACCAAAGCAGACTGAGAGGCTCAAAATTAACGTAATGCAGTTTTGGATGTTGCAATTTATGAAGCATGGAGCTTGGGAGACTGGCAAGGCAAATACAGAGTAGTCAAGTTTCAAAGTGAAGGTGTGGATAAATGTCAACAGAAGTGAGGTAGGGAGTGAAAGTAGGTGATGTTGCAAATGTTGTGGTGGAAACAGTTGGTCTTGGAGATAGCTACAACGTGAGGATTGAAGCCCGCATCAGCGATAAGTGGGGCATTCAGCTTGCACACTTTCAGGTTTAGTCTGAGAAGGCAGGAATGGTGTTGGGGAAAAGATCTGAGATTTTGTTGAAGGCTGTACAAAATGGCTTCGGCATTGCTGGTGTTGATTTAAAGAAAATTGTGCTTATCTCGTACTTGATATCAACTAAGCAGTCATCGACGATTCAGACTGGTGGCAGAGACACAGATAAATGTCATCTATAAGTAAAAAGTGAGAGAGTTGTCATCATGCCTATGAATTTTGTATCCAAAAGACATCAGGTGGAGGAAAAAAAATAAACTGGTCAAGGGTGAAAGTATAGGGCTAGCCTAAGGCAGCCATGGAGAAGAAATCATTGCAAGAGATTTGCTGCTTATTTAATAAAAAACATCATCTCCTCTCATCTGATGGAAGTCAATGATTCTGTCACATAATAAAATGAAGGATGTTAGTATATATGCTGAGGTATTATCTTCTAGGTGGAAAAAATGGGAATGAAAATGTGCAGAAAGTGCACTAGAATAATGAAGATAAAAAGGGCTTTTCACTATCCAAGGCTAGTAACCATTCAGGAAGGTCCAGCTGTGTCTCTCACAGGCATCTAAATAACATGACGTTTCCTTAGTCAGCTTTGAATGAATCAATTGGAGCTTCTCATTACTTGTCATTCATAAATGCCATATCTCTGACTGTTGCAGAGGTGTATGTCTTTTTTACTGTCAGTCTTTTGCTGAGGAGAGAATGGATTTCTATAAAAACTGAACACATTTGTAGGTTTCTGACTTGCTGTTCCATTCCTTTCTTCTAGTCTGTCTTCTGACTCTCTCGTTCTTTCTCTCTCTCTCGGGAACAGATTGGCATTTTGAAGTCAACTTCAAGCATTTTCCATTCTAAATTACTGGGGCACTGATTTGTTCAGATTTCTCTAAAATAACTTTAGAGAAAGTACAGCAGTTTGATCATTTTCACTTGTGGTGATTGACAGCATGGCAATCAAAGATACAGAAACTGGAAATGGTGTCTGACTTTTCGCTGACAGCGCAAGTGGCAAGTTAGTGATGAGAACAAAACAATTTATTTGACAGAACATACATCACAGCTTTGTAATAGCATCAATGAAATAGATTGAACAATGAAGTCTCCATGAAATATGCTTCCTTAACACAGTGCTTCTGTCGATAGCAGATTACATATACTACATATTTTCACATGGTCTTTTCAAACAGTAATTTGTCTTTTGTCCTATGGATGGGGTGTACTTAGATTTCCAGAACGCATTTAACAAAGAAGTTACTACACAAAATAAGAGCTCATGATGTAGGGGTAACGTATTAGCTGACAGAAAACATAGCATAGGCATGAATGGGTCATTTTCTGGTTGGTAAGATGCAATAAATGGAGTGCCACTGGGATCAGTGCTGGGGCCTCAACTATTTACAATCCATATCAATGACTTGGATGACAGGATGAAATGTATGGTTACTAAATTTGCAGATGACAAAGATCAGTAGGGAAGTAAGTTGTGAGAAGGACATAAGGAGTCTGCAAAGGGATATAAGGTTAAGTGAATGGGCAAAAATTTGGCAGATGGTGTATAATGTGGGAAAATGTGAATTTGTCCACTTTGACAGGAAGAATAGAACAGCAGCATATTATTAAAATGGAAAAAGATTGAAGAACTCTGAGGTGGGGGGGATCTGGGTGTCCTGGTACATGAATCAAAGTTAGTATGCAGATACAGCATGTGATGAGGAAGGAAAATGGTATGTTGTTCTTTATTGCTAAGGGAATGGAATATAAAAGTAAGGATATTTTGCTACAATTGCACAGAGCATTGAGACCACATTGCGAATGCTATGTACAGTTTTGGCCTCCTCACTTAAAGGACATAATTGCATTAAAAGTAGTGCAGAGAATATTGTCTTGGCTGATTCCGGGGATTTGGAGGCTATCTTATGAGGAAATGTTGGACAAGTTAGGCCTGTATCTTTTGGAGTTTAGAAGGGAGGTGATCTTATTGAAACATTTAAGATCCTGGGGGGACTTGGCAGGGTAGATGTTGAAAGGATGTTTCCCCTTGTGGGAGACACTAGAACTAGGGGACATAGTTTCAAAGTAAAGGGTTTCTTATTTAAGTCGGAGATGACGAGTCTTTTCTCTGAGGATCATGAGTCTGTGGGACCCTCTCCCCCGAGAGCGGTGGAGGCAGAATCATTGAATATTTTTAAAGCAGAGGTAGATTCTTTACTAACAAGGAAGTCAAAGGTTACCGGGGAGAAGGCAGGAAAGTGAACACAATCAGATCAGCCATGGTGGTATCGAATGGTGGAGCAGGCTCAAGCATTCAGAGGCCTACTCCTGCTCCTAATTCTTATGTTTGAATGTGCGTATGTTTGGATGTATATTCAGTTCCTCTATTTATAAAATGATGCATATGCTTTTTTAATCAACTTGCTATTGAATGATTTGTGTATATGGATGCCAAGATCTCTCTGCCCATCAATACTTTTAAATCTTGCCTATTATAGTATACTGTGTTTCCATATTAGTCTTTCCAAAGTGCATCACTTCACACTTTTCTGCGGTGATTTGAATAAATCTGGTATAAAAGCTAATAGCAGCGATGGTAACCATGAAGCTACTGGGTAGTCATAAAAATCCATCTGTTTCACTAATGTCCTAAAGGGACATTACTGTCATTACTTGGCCTAGTCTATATGTGAGTCCAAACCCACAATCATGTAGTTTACCCTTAACTGCTCTTTGAACTAGCCTATCAAACCACTAAGATGTACTAACTGCTACAAAGCAAGAATAAAACTGAACCAACCACTCAGTATTGACTTAGGCACCAGACATGACAAAGGTAGTCAACTCTAAAGTTCTCCCCACAAATTACCATCTGGGGTCCTGTGCCAAAATTGGGAGAGCTGTCCCATAGACTAGCCAAGCAACAATCTGACAAATCGGACTCATAGAATCATACCATTAAGTCAAAATCCAAGATGTTTCATCACTATCTCTGGGTATGTCCTGTCCCACTGGCAAAATGGAACCACAAGTGGTGGCAGTGCAGTGATAGAAGGAGGAGGTGACCCTGGGAGTCCTCAACATTGGCTCCGGACTCCATGAAGTTTCATGGTATCAGGTCAGACATGGACAAGGGAACTACCTGTTCATTATCACCTCCCACCCTCCCTAAACTGATGAATCTCAGTCCTCCATGTTGAAACCCACATGGAAGAGGCACAAAGGCACAGAATATCCTCTGGGTGGGGGATTTCAAAGTCCACAACCAACAATGGTTCAAAAGCACTACTACCGACCAAGCTGACTGAGTCCTGAAGGAAACATCAGTCAGACTGGGCCTGCAGTAAGTGGTAAGAGAACCAAACTGAGGGAAACCCATTGATCTCATCCTCACTAACCTACCTGTTGCAGATTCATCTCTCCTTAACAGTGTTGGTAGCAATAGCCAGGATATGAAGTTACATCTTCACAGGGAGGACACCCTCTGTCATGTTATCTGGAACTACCACTGTGCTAAATGGATAGATTCAGAACAGATTTAGCAGCTCAAAAATGCACCCATGAGGCACTGTGGGGCATCAGTAGCAGCAAAATTTTATTCTAACCTAATTTGGATTGTGATGGTCTGATCTGGTCATACTCTACTGTTACCGTCAAGCTAGGGTACTAAACCTGGTCTAAAGAGGAGTATGGGAGCACATGCAAGGGCAGCATCAACTGTACCTAAAAATGAGGTGTCAAGCTGGTGAAGCTAAGACACAGGCCTACAGGTACGCTAAACACCAGAAGTAACTTGCGATTAGCAGAACTAACCACAACCAACAGATCAGATCAAAGCTCTGCAGTCCTGCCATGTCCAATTGTGAATGATGGTGGACAATTGAACGGTGAACTGGAGGAGGAGGTTGCAAGAAGATCCTCATCTTCACTAATGATGGAGCCCAGCACGTGAGACCAAAAAGATAAGGCTGGTGCATTGCAAGCACCGTCAGGAGAAATGCCAAGTATCTTTGACATCAAGGCAGCATTTGATGAAATATTGCATTAAGGAGCTCCAAAAAAATTGAGGTCAATGGGAATTAGGGGGAAAACCTCCATTGGCTGGAATCATATCCAGCATTAAGGAAGGTGTTATGGTTGTTGGAGGCCAATCATCTCAGCCCAGGACATTGTTGATGGAATTCCTCAGGGTAGTGTCCTAGGCTCAACTGTATTCAACTGCTTCATCAATGACCTTTCATCCATTTTAAGGGTGTTCATTGATGATTAGTGTTCAGTTCCATTCACATGAAGCAAGACATGATCAACTTTCAGGCTTGAAATGATAGGTGACTAGTAATATTCTTCCTCCACAAGTGCCAGCCAATGACCCTCTCCAACAAGAAAGTTTAACATCATCCTTTGTCATTCAACAACATTACCATTATTGAATCCATCAACAACATCCTGGGGTCACCATTGACCAGAAACATAATTCAACCAGCCACATAAACACTGATTACAAGAGCAGGGCAAACATTGGATATTTTGTGGCTAGTGACTCAACTTCTAACTGCCAAAGACTTTACACTATCTACAGGGCACAAGTCAGGAGTTTGATGGAATAGTCTCCACTTGTCTAAATGAGTGAAGCTCCTACAACACTCAAGAAAGTTGACATGAAGCATGATAAAGCAGCCCACCTGATTGGCACCCCATCCACCACCCTAAATATTCACTCCCTCCACCGGTGGCACACAGTGGCAGCAGTGTGCACTATGTTCAAGATGCACTGCAGCAACTTGCCAAGGCTCCATCGACAGCACCTTCCAAACCTGTGACCTCTACAATCTAAAAGGGCAAGGGCAGTAGATGCATGGAAACGCTATAACCTCAAAATTCCTCACCAAGTCACACACCATCTAGACTTTGAAATATATCTCCATTTCTTCATCATCATTGGATCAACACCTCGGAACTCCCTACCTATGGGAGGGCCTTCATCACACTGACTGCAGTGGGTAAAGAAGGCAGCTCAACACCATCTTCTCCAGGGCAATTTGTTCTCCTTGCTAGAGATGCCCACATCCCATGAATTAATTAAAAAAAACTAATTTGTCATTCTTCAGGTATTTTACCATCTTCCTTATGCCGTTCTGAAGCTGATAATGATCGTATCATGATCTACAACTTTGCTAAGTTTTGTACCATCTGCAAATTTCATGATGTTGTTCCCCACATCCAAGTCTAGGTTGTTTATAAAAATTAACAAGAGTAATGGATCCAAAACTTCCCCTTGTGGAACATCATTGCAAACCATCTCCCAGTCTAAAGATCTATTCACCGTGACCCTTGGCTTCCAGTCACTGAGCCAATTTTGTATGCATGCTGCTACTTTCCCCTGAAATGCATTAGCTTCCATCTTAAGCCTTCTGTGTGGTACTCTGCCAAATGCCTTCCATATAAACAGCTACTGCACCTATTTGATCAACCTTCTCTACTATTGCAAAGAAATCAACCAACTTGGTCATACACAATTTGCCTTAAACAAATCCAAGCTGGCTCACCTTGCTAAACCATGTCTTTCCAAATAAAATAAAAACAAAAAATTCTGGAAATACTTAGGTCAGACAATAGCCGGGATTTAATGGAGCCCATCAGAAAGGGCTGGTGACAGGTGGGCATGCATAATCATGGAGGAGACCACACAGACCATTTCCCTCCTTCCGGAAAGCTAACCCTCATTTAGCCAGGGACATAGGGAACCCACCTAGTGTCATTATTGAGCCACTTCAAAGCCATTATCCCTGAGCCCACCAGGAGTGAGTGATGTTTCAGGGATTCTCCTGATGTTGCGCGTTTCCTGTACCTCCTAAAGGCAGCCCAGCAAACTCTACTGGGTTTGTCAGTGGTCTCCCAGGGGAATACTTTTCAAAGGCATGTAGTGCCTGATTTAGGGACTAGGGATCAGGAAAGGATGTGCCGTTGCAAAGCACCCCCTTGCCCTGGTATCCAACCACCCCCTCACTGGTGACCCCTCTCACTGTGACCCCAAACTGCCTACACTCACCTGTCTCGAGGGGTCCAGTGATGATCCCTGGTGAAGGCTCCCAGTAGTTCTGCTTGCGTTGATTGGCCGGCAGCTCTCTGGAGTGAGATTTCCACCTTCTGGAACCTTACTTCTCTAGGAGGTCCGACACTGCCCACCTCAGTGCCTGAATGCACTTAAATAGGGTCAGATGCCCCTTGGAGAGTTGACATGGATTTACCACCAGTTCTCCTGTCAGTGGGCTGAACCCAAGTCACCTACCCGGCTATGTGGAAAATTGCCTAGGCATGTCCTCCACACAAAAAGCACAATAAATCCACCTAACCAACTACCACCCCATCAGTCTACTTTCCATCATCAGTAAAGTAATGGAAGGGGTCATCAACAGTGCTATCAAGCAGCACTTGAGGTGAGAGTGACTGCCGTTGATATCAAGGCCACACTTGACTGAGTGTGGGATCAAGGAGCCCTAGTAAAACTGGAGTCAATGGGAATCGGGGGGAAAATTCTCCACTGGTTGGAGTCATACCTAGAACAAAGGAAAATGGTTGTAGTTGTTGGAGGTCAGTCATCTCACATCCAGGTCATCACTGCAGCAATTCCTCAGGGTAGTGTCCTAGTTCCAGCCATTTTCAGCTGCTTCATCAATGATCTTCCTTCCATCATAAGGTCAGAAGTGGGGATGTTCGCTGATGATTGCACAATGTTCAGCACCATTCATGACTCCTCAGGTACTGAAGCAGTCCGTGTCCAAATTCAGCAAGACCTGGACAATATCCAGGCTTGGGGTGACAAGTGGCAAGTAACATTCGCACCACACAAGTGTCAGGCAATGACCATCTCCAACAAGAGAGAGTCCAATCACTCCCCCTTCATGTTCAATGGCACTGTCATCACTGAATCTCCCACTATCAACATCCTGGGAATTACCATTGACCAGAAACTGAACTGGACCAGCCATATAAATACTGTGGCTACAAGAGCAGGTCAGAGGCTTGGAATCATGTGACAAGTAATCCATCTGACTCCCCAAAACCTGCCACCATATACAAAGTACAACTCAGGAATGTGATGGGATACTCCCCACTTGCCTGAATGAGTGCAGCTCCCACAACTCTCAAGAAGCTTGACATTGTATAGAACAAAACAGTCCACTTGATTGACACCACATCCACAAACATTCACTCCCTCCATCACCAACACACAGTAGCCGCAGTGTGTACCACTTACAAGATGCACTGCAGGAATTCACCAAGGCTCCTCAGACAGCACCTTCCAAACCCACGACCACTACCATCTAGAAGGACAAGGGCAGCAGATAGATGGGAACACCACCACCTGGAAGTTTGCCTCCAAGTCACGCACCATCCTGACTTGGAAATATATCGCTGTTCCTTCCCTGTCGCTGGGTCAAAATCCTGGCAACGGCACCGTGGGTACGTACACCACATGGACTGCAGCGGTTCAAGAAGGCAGCTCACCACCAACTTCTCGAGGGCCTTTAGGGATGGGCAATAAATGTTGGCCCAGCCAGCTTCACCCACATACCATGAATGAATAATAAAAAAAATATTCTGCCCAACATTTCGGGTTGATCTTTCTGGTGAAGCGTAACAAACCTGAAATGGTAACTCTGTTTCTCTCGACATAAATACAGCCTAACTTACTGAGTGTTTCCAACATTTTCTGTTTTCATTTTGTATTAAGAACCCTTTCCTGGCTTTGTTTAAACAAAGCATCTGTTAACATAATCATGTCATAATTCCATGTAGCAATTTGTGCTGACAGTTCGCCAACCTTTTTTGTTACATTGACATATACACAATTTAATGCTTCTTTCATCATGTTCACATATTTTCCTCAATCTGGTGCCTGCAATTTTGCCATATTTTTAAGTTTATGTCTGTTTACACCTTTGTCTTCTGATCTCATTCCTGTTTCTTTCTTATATTTTCTGGTTCCCTCTCTCTATTGTTTCTCAGGAATCCCTACCTCCATCTCCATGAGCTTGGAACTACACTGTACTAAGCTCCCATTGCTTGCATTTGGCTTTCCAGGCAATGTTTCCTGAGCTCTGGGCACTATTCTTCATTCCTACCCTATGCTCCAACTCTGGAGGCTATAATTTTTTTATGCCAAGCAAAATCTCACCAAATAAACAAAGTCAGAAGCTTGTGCGAGGCAACTTTCTGAAATAATGCTATATTCTGTGGCATACACAAAACTTACTGAATCGCCATAACTGCGATGTATCATACAATACATGGAATAAAACACTGCATCTTCCAACTCGCATGTATATTCCTAGGACACCTGCTTTACATTCCATCAATTATTTGCATCACTTCTGGGGTGGAAGAGTCCAAGACATGTTATTTATATGTTGTGTCAGCCTCTATGGTGGCAAAGTGGACCACAGGTCATGTTTAGCTTTCTAGCACGGACTGTCTTTTTCAGGACAGCCTGAATAGTAAGTAGAATGTAGATCGTTAGAACAAACATAGTATCTTTTCTAAACTCCTGTTATGAGTTGCTCCAAAGTCAATAATCACAAAAAGGAAAAGTACCATTTGGCATAATTTAACTTGATTTCTTTAACACACCAGCAATCAACACATTGTCTTCTTGCTGGTAGCCTGTTGTTTCCTGGCCCCACATCTTTGCATTCCCCGTGGCACATCCCGGGCTCTTCCACCCCAATGGCAAAGAGAACAATCAATGGAATTTTCAAACAATCAGCCCACACTTGTATCTATGAATATACATAGTGAATGCCCTGTACCATGTCTTGTGGCGACATAATGCAATGGTTTAGTCCATGTAACGCACAATGCATCTGATTTATTGTGAATGAATCAATTGATGTCAACTGTTGAGATGTGTTCTTTTATCTTGGACCCTAAGGGCTCAATTTTCCATTCTGTAGACTAAGTCCGGTGGCTGGAGCGAAAGCCGTATTGACTTCCGCTGGATAGCAGGGTGACTGATTACGTGCAATCTTGCACTGCTCAGTTCATTAATTATACAAGCACAAGGATCACATCAAATCTTGTGGTGGGGCAGGCAGGAAGTCACCCACCCTGCCGTCATGTCCGTGTGCCATGTTCTAAAGGAACCTGGACAGCCATTCAGTCACTGTGCTAGGATCTTCGCATACAGGCAAAGAATGTCAAGTAGAAGGCAGCAACCTCCAGCCTCACGATTCAGCGATGCGTCCTTGGAGGTTCTCCTCTACGCTGTCGAGGAAAGGGGGAGGTTCTCTTTCCAAGGGATGGCAGCAGGATGCCCTCCCACCTGACCATGGCAGCCTGGGAGGAGGTTGCCAGGGTGGTCAGCGCCTATGGGGTCCAAAGAGGGACAGTTCTGCAGTGCAGGAAACTGATGAATGATCTCAGCCATTCTTCTATAGTAAGTGAACCTTCTACTCATTCCAAATTCACATCAGTACTGATTTTTTTGTTATTCAGTCATGGGACGTGGGTGTCGCTGGTTGGGCCAGCATTTTTGTTGCCCATCCCTAATTGCCTTTGAAGGTGGTGGTGAGCTGCCTTCCTGAACCACTGCAGTCTATGTGGTGTGGGGATACCCACGGTGCTGTTAGAGAGTGAGTTCCAGGATTTTGACCAGGTGACTGTGAAGGAATGACGATGTGGTTCCAAGTCAGGACGGTGCGTGGCTTGGAGGGGAACTTGCAGGTGGTGGTGTTCCCATGTGTCTGCTGCCCTTGTCCTTCTAGATGGTAGAGGTTGCAAGGTTGGAAGGTGCTTTCAAATGACCTTTGGCATTTTGTAGATGGCACAGTGTGTTGCCACTGTGCATCATGATGGAGGGAGTAGATTTGGACATTGGTGGATGGGGTGCCATTCAAACTGGCTACTTGGTCCTGGATGGTTTCAAGCTTCTTGAATGTTGTGGGAGCTGCACTCATCCAGGCAAGTGGGGAGTATTTCATCACACTCCTGACTTGTACCTTGTAGATAGGTCTAAAGCCAGTAACTCACCTATTGACTCCCCAAAGCCTGTCCACTCTGATCTCTTTCATCCAACGTGCTCACACTCAATCCATCTGTCTCCATGCAGAAGATAGCTCAGAACAGGAGGGAGAGAGAAAAGATGGGAAATGTAATGCTGGAGCTGAGAAACCTCACACAATTTGAGCAGCAGGTTGCAGAGCTAGCAGGAGTGGATGCAGGCCATGCCTGCCTCGAGGGCGAGATCGGCTTCTCCCAACAACCCAATGAGGAAGCATCCATTATACAGAGAACCTCGGAAAATGATGTGAGTGCTGTGTGTGATGTCTGAGCCAGCCTAAACAATCACTCATTCTCCCTTTTCTCCATTCCACATGCCAGCAGGAAGAGTGGGAGGACAGTGTAATCCACAGAAGAAAGCCCCAGCCCTGAAGTCTCCTCGGATGAAGAGGATTTCACACCTGTTGAACCATCACAGCATTCACCTGCACCCTCCACCAGTGCGGAGACACACATCGGTGGATCATAGTTCTAGCATAGGCTCTGGGTCACACATTGGTGGTCACTTCACTGACATGTGTCCACAGCAGGCGAAGGCAGTGACAGCCGAGATTTCTGGCGCTCCAAGGACTGCTGGAGACCAGGACCCTGCAAAATCCGAGTCAGATGATGAGCCTCTGCAATTGGTCCGAGCACACATGCTGGAGATAAAAGAGTCGCAGGGGAAGATCTAGCAGAGGTGTCAGAGGCCCTCAACAAAGTGTCACAAGAGATGGAGGAGTCCGTCCACGTGCTCTAGATGTCGTGGCTCCAGCACAAGAGTGCATCGAAGTCTCCATGGGAAGGATGGCAGCTGCCTTGTAGGCCCAGATATAGCAGTTTCTGCCAGATAGTTCTAACCATGGGTGCATTTCAGCAGTAGCTAGGTGAGAGAGGGACAGGGAACCTCAGCCTTTCTCCAGGTGTCTCTTCCTGTCAAGGAGGTGCCCTCGGGCACTTAAAGGGAGGAGCAGGACACCACAAGGCCATCCACACAGGATACTCCAAGAGTGTGATGCCACTCCCAATCACTTCTGTCTGCGACCCCATCAACTTCAGGTGGTCAGGCTGAAGAGGGCGCACCTGCCCCATAGCAAGAGACCCTTAGCAGGCTGGGACCCTCCACACCTCTGAACTCCAGAGGACATCTGCCAAAGTCCTCTGAGACAATAGGGTATAGCAGTAAGCAGACTGCCTCCATCTCTGCTGCAGAAGTCGGGGATGCACCCAGATGTACTCGTAGTGTAAGAAAAATTAAGAAATTCTGAATGCACACTGGTGGCATGGCTGTACAATCATTGCATATAGTTTTGGCACTTGTAACATATGCTCACTTGCACGGTTTGGAAATCTCCTGGATTCCGTCCTGCTGCTAGTTGCTTTAATGGTCACATGCATTCCACCCCTTCCAGGTAAAGGACCCCCTGGGGAACCAAAGATGGGTTCCTCCCCCTAATACATGCCTGTGCACAGAAACATTGCTCTTTGACAGGGGTGGTGCGAGCCATGTGTGAGAAGCCTCCCTCTCTCACTTTTCCGATTGCCTCCATTGGCCTTGAGACACTATAGTGAGACCTTTTATAGACTAACCACATGAGTCCTTGTCAGGTAGGTGCATTCCCTCAGGAGGATGGGGGTTTGCAGTTGCAAGTTGCTTCTGTTATGACACAGCTGTTTGGTAAAGTTGAGTTATTTAAAATCCCAGAGGGAAACTTTAAACAACTGTCATAACCTATATTTTCAATTCGTATGTTTGGGATGCAACTCTGAATTCAGAAATGAACTTACCAAGCCTCCAGAGGGTTTTATATCAAATTAAATGAAACATTTATTGCTTTTAAAACAAGGTATTAAACACATCTTCAAATTACTACTATCGTAACTTTTAACAAATTCACCAAATTAATCTCTACTAAGGTCACAATAACCAATAGACTTAAACGGACAACAGGCAAAGCATTTTTCAGCTTATGAATTCAAAATGATGTTCCTTTTCAATTTGGTTCCTTTTCAGACAGTTGTAGGCTTACAGGCTTAAATCTTATGCCTCTGACCTGCACACCCAAAATTCCTTTCTGTTACACCCAGCCTTCCCCTTTGAATGTAAATTTTCATTGCATCACCAGGCCCTTTGAACCCCTTTCATAATAGCAATTTTATTCGTAATATAAACATTGCTTGGTGTCTCCTAGCTAGGTGCAAGATTTCACTCCAACTCTTGAATGCTCTATTCAACAAAATGCAAATATACCCTCTATCTGTTTACATCTCAAAACTACTGTACGTCAAAGCACCCAGAATAGCTGGCTTCAATATAATTAACACACACGGACTAAACCTCTATTTAAAACAAAAATTTTGAATAACATTATATACATTAATATCTCTTCCTGATACCAGCCATTTATCAGCATGCCCCTTGTAGGCATCCAACTCCCTCTCTCTCTCTCTATCTCTTCACCCCTAACTCTGCAGCCAATGGCAAATGGCTCAGAATGAACGGCAGCTCAACACCTTGCTGGCATGGCATTGTTATGAGAACCCTCTAGCCCAGACCTGCTGCTGTGTGGGCTTCACCATAGAATAAGGATTTCAAATGACCATACCTTTCAAACACTAAGATGAAGCAAAATACTGCAGATGCTGGAAATCTGAAATAAAAACAGAAAATGCTGGCAAAACTCAGCAGGTCTGGTAGCATCTATGGAGAGTGAAACAGAGTTAACATTTTGAGTCCATATAACTTTTCTTCAGAGCTGCTCTGAAAGGTGGCACTGATAACAGGAGTGGGCAGAGTCAGAGTGGACATGGGTATAATAGCAGGCATGGGCTCCAAGGAGAAGGTAGGCATGTGGAGGTTGACCATTATAGGGTCCAGGATGATGGGGAGAGGTTCAAGGGTTACAGGTAGAGAGCAATAGTCACATTGGGTGGACTCAAAATGTTAACTTTGTTTCTCCACAGATGCTTCAGACCTGCTGAGCTCTTCCAGCATTTTATGTTTTTATACCTCCCATACAGCTTCCCCATGATTATTAAGGTGTCCCTTTTTAGTTGGCCAGTTGTCCTGACCTTGAGCTCCGCCCACCCAAGAAGACCCTCCTCCCAACTCGATGTATCACAGTTGGACATCGAGGGTATTGCCTAGCTGGTGAGCTGCCTTGCTGCAGGGATGGTGTGCGTCTCCTATCGAACCTGCTCCACCACCTTTTCCCCTCCCCCTTGTCACCTACCAACTCCACCACCCCACCCCCCTCACACCCCATCACCATTGACCCACCCAATGCGACCATTATTCTCCCCCTGTAACCTTTGAACCTCCCCCCCTCAAAGTCACCCTGGACCCTATAACAATCAAACTCCACAGGCAAAAAATTGGAGAGTTTTTCATCCCAGACAGCCAGAACTGTGTAATCATAGGTTAGTTTGCCCTTCAGCGCCCCAAATCTGCCAAAGCTACATAGGCAATATAGGTGTTAGGAATAATTCCATTGATTGCCCAGGTCATTGAGTCCACTGGTTAAAACATGCCCATTCAATTACTAAGTTTTGCTTCAGGCTAAAATAGATGTCAAAGGCTTTAATAATGGAACCCAAGTCCACAGTGGACTCCTGCATCCTTTGCCTTAAGAGAACATCACCTACTATTGGATCTACTGCATAAAGAATGGAAGTAACTTGAAGGCTCTTTTTTTGTGAAGACCTGATGCTGCTCAGTACTGGAGAAAATTGGATTTCCATAACTCCAACTGCTGGCCTCTCTGCAGGTCCTCGGAGTCAAAAAGGCAGGGCAAGGACAAGGACTGTTCACTAGGTATGGTCATCGTTACCTCTCTCCAATGTGGTGCCTCCTTTTGCCAAAATTCCTTGAAATGCTTTCAAAGGTTTCTTCACGCTGAGATTCCTTCAATAACACCAATGTGTTTTCTTTACATTGATATCGCCATGGCTGCCACCGTGTTGTGAGATGTCTTCTTCTATCTTGGACTCAAGGCATAGCATTTGGTTCATACACAGACTACAGACATACTCTGGTATCTGCTGAACACTTGTTTATTAGTACATCATCTAAACACATTGCTCCTAAGTATGATTCCAACCTCTCGAGACAGGCTAACCCAGGATTGACAGGTGTCAATGATAGATCATCATCCATTTCATACATTAGCATATCCTATCAGTTAACCCTTTATATGACAGTCGCTTTGGCTTCAAACTCAATCACTGTGCGTATGCCTGTGTGAATCATGAAACTGTGGTCAATTATTATGGAATGTCCCTTTAAGTTTATCTAAGTTTAAAAGAATAGGACACAGAGAAAAATGATCTAAATTGGTAGAAGGTAGATTGACAAAACAACACCTTTAACATAGTAAAACATCCCAAGGAGCTTAAAAACCAAATTTGACACCGAGCCACAAGATGTTCAGACAGTTGATCAAAAGTTTCATCAAAGATATACATTTTAAGGAGTGTCTTAAAGGAGGAGAGGTTTAGGAAGGGAATTCCAGAGCTTATGACTTTGACAGTTGAAGATAAGGCCACCAAGGGTGAAGCCATGAACATTGAGGATGCTCTCTGCTCAAGAGGTCAGATTTGAGAATGTTGCAAGGCCAGAGAGGTTACTGAGAAAGATTGATGAGGCTAGATGGATTGAAAATAAGGATGAGAATTTTAAAATCAAGATGTTGCTTAACTGGGAGTTGACATAGGTCAGTGAACACAGAGGTGATAGGTGAACAGGACCTGGTGTGAATTAGGACATGTGCAGCAAAGTTTTGGATGATCTCAAGTTTAAGGAGGGTAAAATGTGTGAGATGAGCCAGAGGCATGTGGTAACAATCAAGTTGAGAGGTAACAAAGGAATAAATGAGAGTTTCAGCAGCAGATGGACTGAGGCAGGGATGGAGTTGGATAAGGACTGTGTTTGTGATGGTGCAGATATGTGCTGGGAAACTCACCTTGAGGTCAAATGTGACAATGTTCCCTAGCTTGTTCCTAGGGAGAGAGATGGAGTTAGTGGAAATGGAATTTTTGGCGGAGGCTGAAGACAATGGCTTTGGTCTCCATGCCAATTAAGGGAGCACCCCTGACAAAATCCCAATGATTGTATATGTGTATGTGTGTAAAAATCAGCTGACTATAAGCATTTCATGACTGAATAACAATATTCGTAATTTAGTAATGTGAAATATATAATTTTAGCAGTTATATTTTCATGTGAATTTTGAGTTGGGCTAAACGACATTTGGCACCTTTGTTAGCAGCATGTCTTTGAGTGGGTAGGATATGTGGAATAACAAATCCTTAACCAAACTGCAGGTGCCTGATTCAAGGGGTGATGACTCATCACTGAATATTGATTGGCTGTTGACAGTTCTTTTTCAGGACATCATTGTTTCTTCAGATGTTGTGCACAACTTTTTGAGAATAGTCAATACTGTTATCTGTAAAGTCTGGTCCAGGAGTGGATCCAAATCTAATTAGGTCAAGGTCTGTTTGGTTAGACTGTCTTTGCTGTTCTTGTTCACATAATCACCAAAATGATACGGTGCAGAAGGAGGTCATTCGGCCCATCGTGTCTGCAGCTGCTCTCCGAATGAGCATTATGACTCAGTGCCATTCTCTTGCCTTTTATGAGTAACCCTGCACATTGTTCCATTTAAATAATCATCTAATGCCTTCTTGAATGCCTCAATTGAACTCGTCTCCACCACACTTCCAGGCAGTGCATTCCATACCTAAACCACTCGATGTGAGAGTTTTTTTCTCACATCGCATTTGCTTCTTTTGTAAACCACTTTAAATCTGTGCCCTCTCATTCTCTGTCCTTTTACAAGTGGGAACAGTTTCTCCCTATCTACTCTGTCCAGCCCCCTCATGATTTTGAAGGCCTCTATCAAATCTCTCCAAGGAGAATAGACCCAACTTCTCAAATCTAACTTCATAACTGAAGTTTCTCATCCCTGGAACAATTTTTGTAAAGCTTTTCTGCACTCACTCCAATGCGTTCACATTCTTCTTAAAGTATGACACCAAGAACCGTGCACAATATTCCAGCTGGAGGTGTAGCTCATTACTCTTGTACTCTATGCCCATATTAATAAAGCCTAGGATACTGCATGCATTAATAACTTCTCTCTCTCCACCTGTCCTGCCACCTTGTATTACTTATCCACATTAATACCCAGGTCCCTCTGCTCCTGCACACCCTTTGGAGTTATACTCCTTATTTTCTATTGTCGCTCTATGTTCTTCCAACCAAAATAAATCACCTCACACTTCTCAACATTGAATTTCATCTGCCAGCTATCTGCCCACTCCACCAACTTGTTGATGTCCTTTTGAAGTTCTATACTGTCCTCCTCTCACTTTACATTGCTTCCAAGTTTCATATCATCCGTTAACTTTTGAAATTGTCCCCTGCACATCAAGATCCGGATCATGAATATATATTAGCAAACGCAAGGGTCCCAATACTGAAACTCTAGGAAACTCCACTACGAACTTTCCTCCAGCCAAAAAAAATCCATTGACCTTTACCCTCTGTTTCCTATTACTCAGCCAAATTGTATCCATGTTGCTATTGTCCCTTTATTCCATAAGCTATAACTTTTCTCTCAAGTCTGTTGTGTGGCACTGTATCGAATGCCTTTTAGAAGACATGTATACCACATCAACAGCATTATCCTCATCAACCCTCTGTTACCTAAAGAGCAAGTTAGTTAAACACAATTTTCCCTTAAGAAATCCATGTTGGTTTTTCCTAATCAACTCACATTTTTCCACGTGACTTAATTCTATCCCAAATAATTGTTTCTAGAAGCTTCCTTGCCACTGAAGTTAAACTGGCTATAATTGCTGAGCTTATCCTTACAACCTTTTTTGAACAAGGGCTTAAAATGTTTGTAGTTCTCCAGTGCTCTAAATCCAGGGAAGACTGAAAGATTATGGCCAGTGCCCCTGCAATTGCCATTTTCTCTTCCTTCAATGTCCTCAGATGCATCTCATCTGGTCCCTGGTGCCTTGTCTACTGTAAGTACCAACAGTTTATTCCATACTTCCTCCTTACCAGTTTTGAACCCTTCTAGTGACAAAGTTTTCTTCTCTGTCACCATGGCCTGGGTAGCATCTGCTTCCTTGGTAAAGACAGATGCAAAGTATTTATTTAACACCTCAGCCATACCCGTTGCCTCCATGTGTAAATCCCCCTTTTGGTCCCTAACCAGCCCCACTCCTCCTTTTACCACCCTTTTACTATTTATGTGCCTATAGAAGACTTTAGGATTCCCCTTTATGTTGGCTGCTAGTCTTTTCTCAAAATCCCTCTTTACTTCTTTTATTTGCTTCTTCACCTCTTCTCTGAACCTTTTGTATTCAGCTTGGTTCTCGATTGTATTTTCTACCTGACACCTGTCATTAGCACACCCTTTCTTTATCTTGATTTCTATCTCCTTTTTTCATCCAGGGAGCTCTGGAATTGTTTGTCCTACCTTTTCCTTTTGAGGAAATATACCTTGACTGAATCTGAACCATTTCTTCTTTGAAGGTAGCCCATTGTTCCTGTCTATCTGGCCTAGCTCCGTTCTTGCCACATTGAAGTCGGCCCTTGCCCTGTTAATTATTCTTTCTCTGGATTGCCCATTGTCCTTTTTCTACTGTCATCCTGAAAATTATGATACAATGATCACTGTCACCTAAATGCTCCCCCACTCACACCTGATCTACTTGGCCCACCTCATTACTAAGAACCAGGTCCAACAGTGCATCCTTTCTTGTTGGACTGGACACATACTGCTGTAGAAAATTCTCCTGACTACACTCTAGGAACCCTTACCCCTCTCTGCCCTTTACACTACCATTATCCCAGTCTATATTTGGGTAATTAAAGTCCCCCATTATGACTACCCTCATAAGCCTGAACTTTTCCCTTGGTGGACATCCGCGATCAGCAGGCCCGGGAGAGGTTGGGAAACAGGGCCCTGACCATTATTGTCCCATGACCGTGATTTCACACTGGCTGGCCAAATAAGGCCCACCCAGCATGAAACACGCCTTCCCAATGGTCGGGAAGGGCCGGAAGGGGGTGGGGGCCTGTCGGGCACCGGTTCCAATGGCAACTCGGCGGGCAGTTTAAAATTGGCAGAGGCAGCTCCCTGAAGGCCGTCAAGAGCGAATCATATTCTGTGGTCTGGAGACTGGAGCAATTGTTTCAACAGTAGCTGGAGATGTCAGGCACGAGGTCATGTTGGATGGGCACTCGGCCCCGTGCTATTCGGATGAGTTCCTCGTGGAGGAGGTGGGTGTCAGCCGGGGCACACTCATTCCCAGGGAATGCAGGAGGAGGCTACCGCATCAGATCAAAAAAGCTTGGGAGGAGGTGGTAGCCGAGGTCAGCAGCCGCAAAGTTGTGAGGCTCACATGGGTGCAATGCCGCAAAAGGTTCAACGACCTACTGCACTCGACAAGGGTGAGTACCGTGTTGGCATGGATCAGTGTGGTGAAGTGTTAAGGGCTGGCAATCCCCCCATGGAGCTCAGGGGTGTTAGAGCCTGAATGATAACTGTCAATGACTCCAGTGCTGGCCAAGGGGGTGAGCCCTGGCCGCTTGGCCTGAAAACCTTGCAGCTTGACGACCACGACACTGATGTGCCCTGCAAGGTGCTCCTCAGGTGGGATTGGCCAGACTGCAATAGTGTTTCAGGTAGAGAGTGGACTAATCAGTGCTCCTCTGTCCTTTCAGGAGAAGAGGAGTCATAACAACACATAACAACAGGTAGGGGCCTCCTAATCTTGACCAGGTTTGAAATTGACGCTTTGGAGCTGGAGAGCCATCACCCACCTTGCTCAGCTGGCTGTGGAGAGGCAGGGGTCTCTGATGAAGGTAAGAGTGCAGTGCGCAGAGGTGAGAGTTTCAGATTGTGCAAACATTCTTGTGTAGTCTCATCATTGATGGGAGCCTCAAAACTGGAGTCTCCAGTGATCATTGAAACACAATGGCATCATGATGCAGGTCTCCATTCTCTCACCTGGGTGCCTGGCATGCACAGTGACAGAGTCATGACTTAAACTAATGACAAGTCATTGTTCCCCCTTAGATTCACCAGCACTCATATGCAGGACACCGAGGAGGCACCCTTGACACCAGAGGACCGCCGGACTTCAGATGTACCTGTGTCACATTTACTCTCTGAACCAGTCACCAGAGCAGATATCAGCACCTCAGTGGGCGTTAGATCGACAGCTAGAATGTCGGTGCACAGCAGTGAGGGCACTTCACACTCACTTGAGGTGCAGCTGGAGGCAGAGAGTGCCCAGGGCACCAGCAGGCTGAAGACTGCTGGAGACCAGGACAATGCTCAGTCGATGGCAGATGATGAGCCTGTGGAGTTGTCCATTAGGCGGCAGATGCTGGATGTCCAGCGGGATGTGCGGGTGGATCTGGCGGAGATCCATGAGGATACGCATGCCATGGTTTCTGTTTTGGAGGAGTCCATGCGGAGCATGAGCACTGCATTGACCCTCATGGCTGAGCACACTGCCTCCACCATTGAGAGAGTGGTGACTCTGATGGAGAGGCAGCTCCAGGGACAGAATCAGGAGTTCCTGGGGTTGTGCTCGTATCAGCAAGGCCTCACACAGATAATGACCTCAGGTGGTCAATGTCCGTGTGGGAGATGGATGAGGTGCCCAGTATCCCAGCTAGTTGCCCATCCATTAATGGCGAGCAGGGAGGTCCAGAGTGACCTCATGTTGGTGCATGACCTAAGGTAAATCTAAGGGGGAACAATGACATGTCATTGTTCTGCAGGCTCCTCTCAGGGCACTCTGGATGACAACAGCAGCTCCTCTGCCCCTCAACCAGTGACCATGGCATCTGACAAGGCTGCAATGACTGGGGAGATGCCAGCAGTGCACTGGCTGCTCCCTCTCAGATGGGGCCAGCACAGGCTCCAGTGGCCAGAGGACGACCACCAAGGTCATCAGGTCAACTAAACAGCAGAGTCAGCAGGCTGCCTCCAATGCCACTGCCAGTGAGGTGTGGATATAAAGACATAGTACTCATAAATGCAAGTTTATCATGAGCACATGAGGGACAGTTCATGGGTGATCTTCTGTTCTGTCATGTTTTGTTTATACATTTACTGGTGTGGGCATTAACATCAGATGTGGTAATATTCACTTGAGTGTCAAAATTATATAAATTTTGCTTTTGTCTTAATTTTGTCTTGAGCCTAAGTATGCTTCACCTTTTTTTTTAGTGCAGCGCATGCCAGTATGTAATGCTGGCACAGACACAGAATGGACTTTGGATTCAAAGGAAAGGGTCATTTCAGACATCCTGGATGGAGGCAGCAGCCCTGGCATGAGGTGGAAGGAGATCTTTGGCAGCCCAGCTGAAGGAGTGATGGATCAAGATGTCCTGGTGTCCCTGCCTCTCTGAAGGATACAGAGGTCTGCCTCCATGCCCTCAACGTTCTCCTCATCATGCTCCTCTTCTGACTCTCTACTGGATTCATCCTCTGAGGCCTGTGCAGCAGCCTCAAGATCCTCTTCCTCCAGTGGGTTCCCCCTTGCCAGTACCAGGTTGTGGAGTGTGCAGTATGCAACCACTTTCAGTGACACCTATTCTGAGGGGTAATGTAGTGCTCCCTGTGAATGGTCCAGGCATTGGAAGTACACCTTCAAAAGACCCCTGGTCTTTTCCACTACTGCCCTTGTGAAGGCATGACTCCTATTATAATGCTGCTCTGCCTCTGTTTTTGGGTGGCGGAGAGGTTTCAGAAGCCACCTCTTCAACAGATAGCCCTGGTCTCCCAGCAGCCATCCATCCAGCTGGGCTAGAGTACTGAAGAGCCCTGGCACCTGGGAATGCCTCAGGAAGTAAGCGTCATGGTAGCTGCTAGTGGACCTTGCACAGACTTGTAGAATCTGCATCTTGTGGTCACAAACTATCTGGACGTTCATTGAGTGGAATCCCTTCCTGTTGACAAAAGCACCCAACTGACCTGCTGGGGCCTTGATGGCCACATGTGTGCAGTCGATTGCACCCTGGATGCGGCGGAACCCAGCAATCACTGAAAACACCTCTGGCTCGCTCAGCCTAGTTGGCCTCGCGCTTTTTGGAAATGAATGAATGTCACTAGCTTCTGTCACCAGCTTGACGCAACTGTGGACAGCTGATTGGGAGACTCCACACAGACACCCACTGATCCCTGGAAAGAGCCAGAGGCATAGAAATTGAGGGCTGCTGTGACCTTCAGAGCCACTGACATGGGGTGTCCACCCACACAGTTGGAGCTGATCTCAGGCCCAATCATCAGACAAATAGTGGTCACAGTCTCTCTGGAGAGGCAGAGCCTCCTTTGGCATTACACCTCGGACATATTGAGGTAGCTACATCACTATCTGTAAACCCTGGCAGCAGGATAGTGGCATCTTCTGCGGCCCCTTACACCATGGACTACCTGCGGCCCTGAGCCTCTCCACCTACAGTTCACTCCCCTGGAAGCTGCACTGGGACACCTGGCCTCTTCTCTTCTGCCCCTCTCTCTTCCTCCTCAGAGGAGGTGGCTCCAGTGGCCACAATCTTCATTACCATGGTTACAGAAGGCTTTCTGATACCTGGAAGGGTCCACACAGTCAAAATTCTCCAGGGGCCTTGAAGACACCAGTGAGTCCTGAAATGAAGCTTAGAAATGCTAAGACCGAAGCTCAGAACAGAGATGAAACTGTCAAGTTCAAATAAGCAACCAGCAGCAAACTATCTCCTAAGCTCCTCACTACTCACAATGGCAGTGCTGCTGATCCTTTTTATCCCGCCCTCGAATAAGGTTTTACAAAAAGTGGGCTGCTCGCCTGCCTGTTTTGCCCGTGCGATGAGCACAAAATCACATGGGGAAAGTAAAATTGGGATCAAGTGCCTTTTTAATGGCCTTAAGTGGCTTTTTAATTGATGGCAAGCTCGGTTCCGACACCCGCAAGCGCCCGCCTACCTGAAGATTGCATGCGAGATAATGTCAGGATGTTTGCCCGACGTCATCTCGCGCGATGTCATGCCTAGTCAGGTGAGGGCCCACCTGCAAGGTGTAAAATTCTGCCCATAATGCTTGCATCTTTCTGTAATTTCCTTGCAGATTTGTTCCTCTGCATCCTTCTCACTAGTTGGCAGTCTATAGGCTACACTGAGCAATGTAATTGCACCCTTTTTGTTTCGTAGCTCTAGCCAAATTGATTCTGCTCTTGAACCCTCTGGGGCATCCTCTTTCTCCAGCACTGCAATGCTCTCCTTAACCAATACAGCCACCCCTCCTGTGAAGTACCCTGTGAAGAGCACTATATAAATGCAAGTTGTTGTTGGACCACTCATGGTTCATTTATTCTTGCTTCAAAAATAAGTTTACTTCTTTTTATCCTTTTTCATGGGATGAGGGCATCGCTGACAAGTCCAGTATTTATTGCCCATCCCTAACTACTCCTGAAGGTGGTGGTGAGCTGCTTTTTTTGAAATTCTGCAGTCCATCTGGTGTAAGTACATCCACAGTGCTGTTCAGCAGGGAGTTCCAGGATTTTAATGCAGCGACAGTGAAGGAACGGTGATATAATTCCAAGTCAGGATGGTGTCTTGGGGATAACTTGCAGGTGATGGTGTTCCTATGCATCTACTGCCCTTGCCCTTCTTGGAGGTAGAGGTCACGGGTTTGGAAGGTGCTGTTGAAGGAACCTTGCTGAGTTGCTGCAGTGTATCTTGTAAATGGTATACACTGTTGCCACTGTACATTGATGGTGGAGGGAGTAAATGTTGAAGGTGGATGGGGTGCCAAACAAGCACACTGCTTTGTCCTGAATGGTGTTGAACTTCCAGTGCACCCATCCAAGCAACCAAGTCAGGATGGTGTGTGGCTTGGAGGCAAGCTTGCCCGTGGAAGTGTTCTCCTGTGTCTGCTGCCCTGTCCTTCTAAGTGGTAGAAGTCACAGGTTTAGAAGGTGCTTTCGAAGGAGGTTTGGTGAGCTGCTCTAGTGCATCTTGTAGATGGTACACACTGCTGCCACTGTGCATCGGTGGTGGAACAAGAGAATGCTTAAGGTGGTGGATGGGTGGCAAACAAGTGGGCTCCTTTGTCCTGGATGGTGTCAATCTTCTGAAGTGTTGTTGGAACTGTTCTCATCCAGACAAGTGGAGAGTATTCCATCACAGTCCTGACTTGTACCTTTTGGATGGTGGACAGGTTTTGCAGAGTCAGGAGGTGAGTTACTCAATGAAGAATTTCCAGCCTCTGACCTGCTCTTCTAGCCACAGTATTTATATGGCTGGTTCAGTTCAGTTTCTGGTCAATACCAAATACTAGGATGTTGATAATGGGGGATTCAGTGATGTTAGTGCCATTGAATATCAAGGGGAGATCGTTAGATTCTCTCTTGTTAAAGATGGTCATTGCCTGGCACTTGTGTGGCACGGATGTTACTTACCACATATCAGCCCAAGGTTGACTGTTGTCCAGGCTTTGCTGCATTTGGACACGGAATGCTTCAGTATCTGGGGAATGTTAGTGAACATTGTGGAATTGTCATTTGATATGATGGTTTTATGGTCTCAGTATGATCTTTGCACAATTTTAAGCTGCAGAGAACAAATTTTGCAAGCCAGACCAATTCCCGTGTGTCAACAGGTTCAAGGTTTATTGTGAAGCTAACTGAAAAATTTCAACATGTGATCACATTTTGGTTCAAGGCAAGCATAGTGTGCCCTATTAAGGTTGACTTTTAGCACACTAGACATGAATAAAACATATTCACAATAGTGCCAAATGATAAGACATGGTACATGCTGCCACTTCAAACTTACTTAAGATGAGCAATGTAAAGGAAAGTCGCCAGCATATGAAGGAAGAGGGGCTGAAAACCCACTGCCTTCCCACCACTCTTGAGCCTAGAGTGAAATAGGATAACAGCTGATGGCTGCAAAATAAATCAGGATCCAAAAGAGTAAGGACCCCAGCCTCTCAAACTTTCTGGGAGGACTTTGTTTGGTGTCTACATACATTTGGTTCCCTGTGCCAGTTGATATAGCTGATATGTTACACTTATCACCATTCATGTCTCAAATTATTCATATCCTGCACCACAAAGTTCTACTTTCTGAAATAAATCTATCTCATTTGCATTTGAATGAATCAAAATGACTTGTTGCCACTCTCTCACTCAGGAATTGCTTCATAAATTGACCAGACCGTTGCAGAAACTTTTCTGCTTCTATAGTCTTCTCTTGTTATAGTTACAGCTGACAAACATAATGCACCTTAACAAAATAAAACAAATGAGTGAAGCTGTCACCAAAAAAGCGATAACTCAAATTTATGAAAACAATGTGTGCGGGACAGATCTTGAATGCTGGACTGCCATAGATTCTAGGAGTCATGATAGCTGCCTGCAAACTTGATAAAGGAAGCCCAGGTTGATGGCACATGTTAAATGAGAGGAAACATTTTCAATTCTGTAAGTCCACTGTGTGGTCAGATTGTTCCTGAGTGGCCTCTTGTATGTAGCCATAGAAAGCAACATTTTCCAAAATGCCCTGCTGCCTAACTGAGGCTGCAACATAGTGCTGATATACAGGGGCACATGCCTTAGCAGAGCCTTGGTGACTTGTAGAAGAACACCACTCCCCATCAAGCCTAATAAGTATGTGCTCTCCAAAAAAAATAGATTTTAGTTCCACTTTGAAGCTGACAAGGAAGTCTGACATGAGTATGTTAACAGTCACGACTCCACATACAAATTTCCCAATCTCCTGTCAGGTTTAGCACAAACTATAGGTAGATGCTAAGCCAAAATTGGAACAAGTCCCCTTATCTGGAATGGCTTGATGCCATAATTAGTTAATGTGAATACCCTACCTTTGAACATTTTATTTCAGCTTCAAATACCACAATACTCAGCTGCTAGGAACATATCCAAGAGGGGGACTTGCATCAAGATCCAAGCAGCTCAGAGGCATCAAACTCAATGTTAACGTATCCAGCTACTCTGGAATGACTCTTGGTGAAACTGGAGGAGCGCTATGTATAATTTGAGATATGATGGTGGTTCTCTGAGATGGAACATTAGTTATTAAACTGAAAATATATTTTATTAGACTGGTGATGTTTTGATTTTAAAAAATACACATGGTGGAAGACTTAGCATTGAAAATACTCTTTGAAGTATTTCACACTGTTATAAATTAGGTGCCAAATAAGCTTTCTCTAATATAAGGTTACTAGTAACAGCTCATTTGGAATTTCATGAATAACTTGGCAACTACACATGGATAACATACTAATTAGAAAACTAATTCATACTTGTACTCACAATTAATTTCATTGGGACTGACTGCTTTACTATTGGATATAATAATTAAATAGCTATGCAGTGAAGTGTACTATAAAATGTGTAATTTAACAAATAGACTGACAAATTAGTAAATTGACTGGTACATTAGTTAGGAATGGTTGATGCAAATGTATTTTTTTTAAATCACCACCTTATTTTTTCAAAGGGATTAGAAAAGTATTTCAATGGCTGTGAATTTTGATTGTTCTTAATATAAGAGTTCTTGTGGACCTCTTCGATACGTTATCTGTCATTTAATGTTCCAGTCAACTTGGGCTTCCTTTACCAAAAGTGACCAGAATTCAGAATAAATTGATACCAAATCAGCAATCTTAGTTTTTAAAAAATTACAATTTTTGTAGAAAACATAAAAAAGTTACACTACTTCAGTTGGCCTGCTGTCCTGACCTTGCAGTTATTGTACATTCTTTTGGATAAGTTAAGTATTTTGGCCTGCATGTGCACACAGACTTGGGAGTGTCAAAGAAAAAAATGCAAAAAAAGACCATTCTTAGCATAGAAAATGCTCATTTTAATGACACAATTCCCAACAGACATAACAGAAAACCTGGGTTTCCATTGTCATCAGTTGATTCAATAGCTAAAATGACAGCACATAAACCAAAGAATTATTAAAGACTGGGCACATAGTTATGCAGATCACATGCTTTTATGATCAATTCATACAAATATTGTATACAAGGGGTTCTGGATAGAGTTGTGGAACTCTCCTTCAACATACAATAATCATAGGCAATGTGTTGACAAGAGTCTGCAATATGACACAAAAACCAAACATAACCTCTGCAACAATTTGAAAATATGCATGTTATTAGAGCAGATCCTGTGGATGATTTCAGAACTTCTTCTTATCACAATTTTTAATGTCATTTGAAGTCCTCCTTTCAACAGCTATCCTCTTAAATCCTTCAGGTTTTCAGTATTTCACATATTTTACAGGAGGTATCAAAATATTAGTTAATGCATTTTCTTAGAAAGTATCAATCATTTTAAAATCTTTGTATCCAATTAATGTGCTTGAATATTTGTTACATAATTCATTTGTTGTACTAACATACCATAATGCATTTAACGATAAGGCAAGGACATGGACATTGATATAACCAACATGTTCAATCATAACGAGATGCTATGTAATTATAATGGTATTGGCGTGAATTAGTATTGTAATTACTACTTCATTAATGTATAATTGCACTCTTATTCATGGGTTTTCAAATCAAATGTTATCAAATTACTTCTCTAGTTTTCGATGTCGTATGCAATAAAAATGAATTGTTGTTGCATACAAATGACAACAATGAACTGAGTGCAGGTTTTGGGAGTGCAGGAGAGAAGTAAGGTTCAAATAAGGAACTAATATTCACAGCCAAGAGAATGCTGACTCCTCTGTGCCCATCATTGCTTGACACTTTTAAAATAGGGAAATATTTGCTAAAGTTAAAGTTGTTGCATTATATATTTTTTATTGGAATTAGGAGATCAAAGCATTTATAGTGATATGCCCCTGATGAGACAGTGCAGCATAAACAACAGCGGAGCAAGATAAATGCAATGAGAAGAACACTGCATATAATAACCTAACAGGGAGGCAGGACAAACAGACCCGCAGCTCAATCTGACAATTTATTAGGCACATTTTTTTTTCAACTAAACATGATACCCACGTCAGCGGGATTTCCCAAGAAGACCACTGGAGATATTCCTTTGTGAAAGGACAAGGTCAATGGCCTCAAACTCAAAGCAGCTGCTTTTTCTTAAATTTCACAATGTCCTTCAAATGACTGTGGAGATGAATTTGAACATCAAGAATATAATCTCTCCAAGGTAGCGGGAATGCTGCTAAAGCAGGACTATCAGATAGGCCAGGATGCTGTGCAGAGCTGAAACAGCTTAAAAATCTTGGATCATAACAGGTAAAAGTGGTATTGCATTTGTAGCAGGTGTTTCTTTAATTTTCAATTGAGCAATTCTATTTTTGAACTTTATAATTTTCTTGCTGAGAGTTAACTCAATAGGACAAATCTTTGCTGATTAAGAAAATTCTCCTTTCCCGTACCCTGTCATTTCTCCAAGGTTTTTTGGTGTTCTGACTTCAACTTCAGGAACCAATTCTCACACCCTGACTGAACAGCTAACTGGACCTGCCACAAAAGCCACAGCAGACTGCATGCCCCTCTCAGTCAACCTTTCAGTCAGTTAATTCTCCTGATGGAACTGCTGGCTGAGTGAAGCGGCGGTGGAATGAGAGGATTGTTAAATCAGGCAGGCACTTATTTAGCCAGTTATGATCTGTTCACTAACCCTCGAATCTCCTAGCATTTTAAGGCAACTGGGAGACTTACCCTGGGATGGGAAGAGAAATCATGGGCCCTGGTGCTTCTCCTGTTTCTGCGCCCCTTATCCCCACTGCACCACCCCCCAACCCTCACATTAACCCTCCCTCTCATATCCCAGTAGCTTCTGGTTTACAGTCTTGTAGGCTTTATATTTTTACCCTTTTGGTGCGAAGCAAGGGGTGGGTGTGGGGGAATAACTTCTTATTTGTTTGAAGTCCAGTAGAGTGGGGGAATAACTACTTATTTGTTTGAAGTCTAGTAGAGTGGGAAATATACATGATCCGCAATGGGCTGCTACAACCTTGCCTCCAGGCGTTTAGGGGGGACTTGCCAGCGTGTGGATGAATATGAGTATACAGATCCGGGTAATTTCTAAGCCTTTGTTCTTGTTCTTTAGAACATTTTCACAAAACTTTTCAGAGAAAAATTGCCCCAGAGATTAACATACAGCAAAATTCCACAGCACAAAAATCTCCAGGCCCTTTGAAATTGAACCACTTGCATAAACCATTTATTATTCGATTTTTATTCATTTATCAACAGCTGTGGATACCAAGCCTTAATGATATGCATTAATCTCATGTATCAAGCAATAAGAAGATGGCTCAATATTATTGAAAATTGCATCAAATAGCACAAATTGTGTACATTTCTGAGTCATTTTTTTGGCTTAAATCTATCTTTAAAATCACATGGTAAAGTTATGTAACAGAGACACAACAGTAATCAACTCAAACACATGATTAACGGACCAAGCATTTTCTTTTGTAGATGCCTAAAAAGACTTTGCTCTGGCATGTAGATTCCAGACTATAATTGATTAATTGATCTCATGGAAATGGAGAATTAAATATTCACTTAAAGGGAACAAAAGTAAAAAAGAATTGCAAGAATGAAATCTCCCTTATACTTATGTTTACAAATTACTTTGTAAAATTTAGTAGTTTTGAATTCTGAAAATATTCTCGATAGTGAACATCTTTGATCAGCTTAACTATTTTGATGTGTAGCATGGAAATAGATGCCTATTTACTATTATATTTTAGGTTACTGCTGAATATTTTTCCTCCCTTTGCCTCTGAAGCCAATGACTTTTAATTCTCAATTTTCCACAATTGGCCTGAGGCAACCAAATGCTAATCACTGGGGAAATCTAAGGCATGCATTCATGTTTTAAGGTGTGGCTCCATGGCTTGTGAAGGTGGTTTTTTTGGAGCATTTCAAAACTTCAGTATAGTGTTTTTTTATATTTTTTTTTTCGCTAGTGCAGACACGATGGGCTGAATGGCCTCTTTCTGTGCCATAACTTTTCTATGGTTCTATCCTTTGTGCATCCGGATTTGTGAACTATAGTCCCTTTGGAGTCGAACTGTTTCATATAGCTCGAGAAAACATTATGGGGCTTTTGTACTCTACGCATCTATTCACAAAACCCATTAAAAGTTCTGGTTTCAATATGAAACTTGGGGCTGGGATTAGATACAAACATACAAACAAAGAGCAGGAGTAAGCCATTTGGCCCTTCGAGCTTGCTCCACCATTTAATGAGATCGTGGCTGATCTGATAGTAACCTCAAATCTGCATCCCACCTACCCTCAATAAGCTATCACCCCTTTGCTGACCAAGAATCTACCCACCTCTGCCTTAAAAACATTCAAAGACTCTGCTTCCACTGCCTTTTCAGGAAGAGTTCCAAAGACTCACGACTTTTAGAGAAAACATTTTGCTTCATCTCTGTTTTAAATGGGCGAACCCTTATTTTTAAACAGTGATCCCGAGTTTTAGATTCTCCTACATCCACCCTGTCGAGACGCCTCAGGATCTTAAACATTTCAATCAAATCGCCTCTTACTCTTCTAAACTCCAGCAGATACAAGCTTAGCCTGCCCAACCTTTCCTCATAAGACAACCTGCCCCTTCCAGGTATTAGTCTGGTAAATCTTGTCTGAACTGCTTCCAACGCATTTACATCCTTCCTTAAATAGGGTGACCAATACTGTACAGTACTCCATATATGGTCTCACTAATACTCTGTATAACTGAAGCATAACCTCCCTACTTTTGTATTCAATTCCCCTTACAATAAATGATAACATTCTATTAGCTTTCGAATTACTTGCTGTACTTGCAAACTAGCCTTTTGTGAATCATGCACTAGGACACCCAGATCCATCTGCATCTTAGAGCTCTGCAATCTCTCACCATTTAGATAATATGCTTCTTTTATTCTTCCTGCCAAAATGCACAATTTTACATTTTCCCACTCCATTTTCCAGATCTTTGCTCACTCATTTAACCTATCTATATCTCCTTGTAGCCTCCTTATATCCTCTTGACAACTTACTTCCTACCTATATTTGTGTCATCAGCAAATTTGGCGACCATCCCATCCATCCCTTCATCCAAGTCATTTATATAAATTGTAAACAGTTGAGGTCCCACACTGTAGCACACCACTCATCTTGCCAACCTGAAAAAGATCCATTTATGCCTACTCTCTTCTTCCTGTTAGCCAGCCAATCTTCCATTCATGACAGTATGTTACCCCTTATACCATGAGCTTTTATTTCCTGCAACAACCTTTGATGTGGCACTTTATCATATGCCTTCTGGAAATCTAAGTAAAGTACATCCACTGGTTCCCCTTTATCCACAGCACATGTTACTTCCTCAAATAACTCCAATAAGTTGGTTAAACATGATTTCCCTTTTACAAAACCAGGTTGACTCCACATGATTACCTTGAACTTATCCAAGTGCCCTGCTATAACTTTAATAAAAACTTCAAACATTTTCTCTATGACAGATGTTATGCTAACGGACCTGTAGTTTCCTGTTTTCTGGCTCTTTTCCAAATAATAGAGTTACATTTGCTATCTTCCAATCTAATGGGAACTTTCCCGAATCTAGGGAGTTTTGGAAAATTAAAGCTAATGCATCAACTATCTCATGAGCCACTTCTATTAAGGCCCTAGGATAAAGTCCATCAGGACTCGGGCACCTGTCAGCCCGCAGCTCCAACAACTTACTCAGTATCACCCTCTGGTCATTGTAGTTTTCCTGAGTTCCTCCTTCCCTTCCGTTTCCTGATTTATAGCTGCTTCCGGGATGTCGCTTGTATCCTTTATAGCAAAGACTGATGCAAAGCACTTGTTGAGTTTACCTGCCATTTCCTTGTTTTCCATTATCAATTCTCCAGACTCATTTTCTATTGGACCATCATTCACTTTGTTAACACGTTTCTTTTTAAAATATTTATAGAAGCTAATACTATCTGTTTTTATACTTCTGGCTAGTTTTTCCTCATACTCTAATTTTTCCATCCTTATTAATCTTTTAGTCATTCTTTGTTGTTCCTTATATTCCGTCCAATCTTCTGGCCTTCCACCTATCTTTGCACAATTATTTGCTTTTTCTCTAAGATTGATACTATCTTTAACCTTTCTAGTTAACCATGGATGGTCCGTCTCTTGGACTTTTTCTTACTAGTTGGAATGTATCGATTCTGTGTACTCTGAAATATCCCCTTAAATATTTGCCACAGCATCTTTATTGACCTATCCCCTAACCTAATTTGCCAATTCATTTTAGCCAGCTCTGCTTTCATGCCCTCATAATTGCCCTTACTTAAGTTTAAAAACACCGTGTAAATTTGGGATGATTCCACCCTAAGTGTGGTAGCGGATAGGTAAAACAATATTTTATCCACCTGCCACAATGGCGGCTTTTCATGCCGTATTGTCCCAAACCCACAGCGTTAATTATCCATTCCCGGGAAACATGCCACATTCCAGCCACACGCACACCTCTCAGTGCTTTCAGCCCACGACTGCTGCAAAGAAGACATGGTCCTGAAAGGCAAAAAGACTGCAGCCCCAAGGTGCAATGACACATCCCTGAACACAGTAGAGACTCGCTGTGATGTCCTCTACCCCTGCTCTGGCTGCAGGATGGGGCAGCAGCCTCACTAATCCGGCATCGGGGCGGTAGCAGTGATGGTCGGTGCCAATGCCCTGTAAAAGAGGACAGCCACCTAGTGCCACTACAGGACGAATGGTCTCATCCATCCTGCCAGGATAAGTCATTCTTCTCATCACTCTCAACTCACACACTCACAAACCCAACACACATACAGAGGGATCCCACACATCAAGGGACAACACCACTAACTCTCACACACACTCTCACCTCTCCATCAGGCTCATACCCTCTCGTGCGCATGTCCCTATCCCATCCATGGCTCCGCTCACCACACAAACATTCCACGCAGTGCTGCTCACATTCTCTCCATTTGTTTTCATGCAGGAGAATCCTGCTCACATCAGCAGGGAGAGGTTGCGGACCAGGGGATGGAGTGGCCCACAAATCAGCCTCTCACTCACTTTGAGGAGCGCGCCATCACTCTGACTGATAAGGATACGGACCGTGCCAGCGACGGTGAGGTTGGCAGTGAACACCCTCAAAGGATCCTACACCACATCATCCCTCTCTCAATGCAAGTGTGAGTGCTCTCTCTCCTGCTTTTGACTCTGCTGCCATGCACAAATTATCCCTACTTTGGTTCACAGGGAACTCTGCCAAGCGACCGACACTCTCAGCCAGCCAGTCCCTCAGCTCCATCCAGGTCCTCACCTCCAGCCAAGTGATCACCTCCTCATTTGAAGAGCTGGAAATAAGCAGCCTGGAACACCTGTCACAATGCTCACCCACAGCTTCCATCAGCACAAAGACACACACCTTGGTGGAATCTAGATCTAGAGCAGGCTTGAGTTCGCAATCTGGTGGTCACCGCATGGGCACATGGCCACAGGAGGCAGGTTCATGCAAGCTCTCTGGTACTTGGAGGACTGCTGGGGATCAGGCATCTGTGAGGTCCGAGTCAAATGTTGAGCCTCTAGATTTGGCTTTCCAACTCATCCTGAAGGAGTGCGTCTGCCTGCTCTCTGATGAAGTGTTGCCCACTTGTGCGTGTATGGAGGTCTCCATGGGGAGGATGGCGGATGTCATGGAGACCCTGGTCCAGTAGAATGTGGAGATGTGCGCAGACGTGCAATCCATCGCGGGAGCCATGGGCTTGTCTGCCACAACTCTCATTTCTCTTTCGATTTGGACAGCATGGTCTTTTTTGTCAGCTCCCCCATCTTTTCCCCTCCCCTGTCACCCAGTTTCTTTCCCCTGTCATAGTTGATCCCCTGGCATCACCTTCCACCTCCCCTCTGTGACCAACCAGCCACAGACCCTTTCCTTCCTTCACGAAAATCCCAACACCATCCACATTGACCTCCCTGACCTCGTCCTTTCCACTCCCAGGGTCCGTGTCTACCTCAGAGTCCCACCAACCACCCTCTCTGTCCCTTCTACCACTCCTGCCGAACCCTCATCCTCAAACCCTACCACCTCACTCTGCCCTCAGTCATTCTCACCAATCGCTCATACCATGCCCACCCTCTGTTCACTCCCCAGGAGGCAGTCATGGACCCTGTCATGAAGCTATTAATGTATATATTATTGGAAAATATTTTAATTTTAAAATAGTGGATGGTCTGTGGGTGTGTCTTAATTGGATTAAAGCCAGCTAGTCTGGGTGCTTTGTGTACTAGTTTTAATATGTAAGATAGATGGAGTGCATTTGCATTTTTTGAATAAAGCATTCAAGAAGTGGGGTGAAAACTACCATCTAGCTAGCAGATACCAAGCAACATGTTTATATTACCAATAAAATTGGTATGATGAAAAGAGTTTTATTGTTAGAAAGGTTTAATTCTGAGGTTGGTGATACAATGAGAATTTACATTCAATGGGCTGTGCTAGGCATAACTTCAGCAGTGTTGTGTGTGTAGAGTTGAGGCAATGTGAGATCAAAAGCAGCTGTAAGCCTCCAACTGTCTCCACAGGAACCAAAGTGAAAAAACCTAATTTTGAATTCATAAGATGAAAATGCTTTGCCTGGTGTCTGGTTAAGTTTATGGGTTGCTGTTGCCTTAATGGAGATTAGTTTGGGAATTTGTTAAAAGTTATAATAGTAGTAATTTGTAGCCACGTGTATGTATATTTTAACCTGTGTAAATTAATAAAATGTTTAATTTAGTTTAATGTAAAACCTCAAACTAGTGGTCTGATTCCTGAATTTAGAATTGCGTCTCAAACATAACACTTAAAATTATAATTATGACAATTGTTTAAAGTTTCCCTCTGATTTTTATACAACACAGCTTTAACAAACTTTATCGGTTATAACAGACCCATCAGACTCCTGCCTTTCACACTCACCTGGACATCCCCCCGTCTGGACCCCTTCCCCCCCTACCAGAATCCTTTCCCCCCAATTAGTCCCTCTGCTTCCTGACTCCCTCAGACACCCGGCTTCTTCCACTACCTCCTCCCTTCACCCGACTCCTTCCTTCACCCTTCCTCTCCTCCCTCCTCTCTCCGCACTCCTCCATCCCCTCTCCGCACTCCTCCCTCTTTTCTCCACACTCCTCCCTCCTTTCTCCACACTCCTCACTGCACTCCTTCCCCCATAGTTCCGCCACCCCCCGAAACAGCTTCCTCTCCCAGTTGATCCTAGACCTTCCTCTCCCACCGCCTTGACAACCATGCATTTTGAGCATCAATGGTGACTTTCCAACTTTCACGAGCTGCTTTACAGCAGGGCCATGTCCAAGAGAATCCACCCCGCATGCCATGGACTTAGGTGTCAAGTATGGAGCTTACAACCCAGGCTTGTCCTGGAGGTCTATCTGCGGTGTGCTAGCTGAAGCTTCATTCGATTAAAGCCTCCCGGGTGTCCCTGCCTCCCTGCTGTATGCCCGGGTCAGCATCTACCCCCTCAGCAATTCCCTGTGCATACTCATCCTTGGACATGCTGCTGGAGTCATTGTGTGCAGCCGCAACCACTGCATTGACGTCTTCATCGTCCACTGCATCCCCCCTTTCCAGCGCAAGATTGTGGAGAGTGCAGCATGCAACCACTATCACCGAGACACGATCTGGGGGGCACTGGAGTGCGCCCCCGAGCGCTCCAGAAATCAGAAGCTCATCTTGAGAAGATTGATGGCTCTCTCCACTACAGCCTATGTGGAGGCATAGCTCCTATTGCACCGCTGCTCAGCTTCTGATCTTGGATGGCGGAGAGGCGTTATGAGCCCTCATCTGAGAGGATAGCCCTTGTCAACCACTAGCCATCCATCATGCCGGGCTGGAGCACTGAAGAGCCCCGGCACCTGGGAGTGTCTGAGTATATAGGCATCATGGGAGCTGCCTGGGTATCTTGCCCCGACTTGTAGAATCAGCATCCTGTGATCACGCACTATCTGCGTTCATGGAGTGGAAGCCCTTCCTGTTGACGAAGGCACCGGGCTCACCTGCTGGCACCTTGATGGCCACATGTGTGCAGTATATTGCATCCTGGATGTATGGGAAGCCAGCAATGGCCGCAAAGCCTCTAGCTCACTGTGTCTAGTTTGCCTGGTCCCAACGGAAGTGGATGAAGGTCAATGCCCACCTGAACAAATCGTTTGAGACCTGCTTGACACAAGTGTGGACAGCTGATTGGGAGACACCGCAAAGATCACCCACCGAGCACTAAAAGGAGCCAGAAGCATAGAAGGTGAGGGCAGCTGTGACCTTTAAAGCCACTGGCATGGGGTGTCCACCCACACAATTAGTGAAGATCTCAGGCTCAATCATCTGACAGATATAGCTGACTGTCTCCCTTGAGAGACAGAACCTCCTTCGGCACGGCACCTGTATACCCTGAAAGCAGGATAGTGGCGTCTTCTGCGGCCCTTTCTGCCTTGGTCCACCTCTTGGTCCTGCGCCCCTTGTGCTTGCACCTGTCCTCCCAAAGGTGGTTCCCCTGGAGACTGAATGTACAATCCTGGCCTACTCCCCCCTCTAGCTCTCCCTTCCTCCTCAGAGGAGGTGCCTCCAGTGGACAGTTCAGCTCCCCTTCTCAGGCCAAGGGAAGGCTTCCTGAAACCTACAGGCCCAGAAAAGATTCCTCAATGCAGCGTGTTGACCTGGATGTTGAGAGTCCAGACAAAGCAGCTGGTTTGTGTTTTAAAGTACTGCAGATCACACAGGCAAGTATCAGTAACTTTGAAAAATAAAGACATGACAATGCACACTTGCGACCCCAGTATGCCCTCTTATCCCACCCGTGGATGAGGTTAATACAAATGTGTCCTACCTGCCTGCCCATTGCACCCATGCGCCAACCCGACGATTGCATGGGCACCAAAAAATCTGCATCTATTGGTGAATTAAGGACCTTAGGCGGCCGGTTAATTAATGGTGGATGCGCATTTGACATCATCGCGTGCCCACCCAATGAAATATCACCCTGGCACACAGTGACATTGGGACACTTGCCCAACGTCACCATGCGTCATTTTACACAAGGACGCGGGGGGCCCGCCCCTGCACTCCAACAGGAAAATTCTGCCCACTGTTACATTTGTACTCTCTATCCCTTCCTGTCACAGTCTGTTTTTCATTTCCCTTAATAATATCTTGCTCTTTTTGCCTTCCACACCTTCCCAAATTTGACTCCTTGTCTCCACAACTTAATTTAAAACCGCCTCTACTTCCCTAGTCACGCAGCTCGCAAAAACATCATTCCCAACACGGTACAGCTGTAGACCGTCCCAACAGTACAGATCCCATTTGCCCCAGTATTGGTGCCAGTGCCCCACGAACCAGAACCCACTTCTCCCACGCCAGGTTTTTAGCCACGCATTCATCTCCCTAATCTGATTTGTCCTATGCCAATTTGCATGTGGCTGAGGAAATAATCCAGAAATTATGACCTCTTGAGGATCTGCTTCTTAATTTGATGTGAAGCTCCTCATGCTAACTATGCAGAGCCTCCTTCCTCATCCTGTTGAGGTTAGGTTAAGGCTAGACTTAAACAAAAACATATTGACAACATTGTTACTGTTAGGTTTAGCGTTAGGATTGAAACCACTATTACTCCCTCATGTAGACCAGTCAGAAAGCAACCTCATGAATTGTTAATTCAATTGCTTTCTGCACAATTTCGAGTTCCTCAGTGCTTCCATATCTTTACACTTCTCACACAACAAAATAAAACATCGGAGACATTAGGCTTGGGTATTTTGTCAGAAATCCAGGTGGATTCAGATATACCACCGGATACATTCAGGTATCTCCATTCCTGCAAAACTCTTCTGACAATAACATGGCACCAGGAGCCACCAGTCACTCTCTGCTTCCACCTGTTGAACCCTCTGTCTTTTTCCATTACAGTTAGGGTTTTGTTTTAGTGCTTTTCCACTGTCCTGCTCCACCTTTTACCATCAGATACATCTAATTGAAAAGGATGTTTAACCACAAAGCTGAGGAACATGTGACTCTCTGCTACAAAGTTCAGGTGGCTGAAGGGCATTCTCGAGCAGAGAATCAAAGCCCAACTGGGAAAATGGGAGCAGACGGAGAGAGGCGGAGAAAATATGAGGCTGTGATTGGAGGGGTGGAAAGTGGGAGTTGTACCTGACTCACTATCAGCTATCACGGTTTCAGCGGTCACTGGTAGAAATACCCCAATTTGCCAATAGTCAGTCCACCTATGGGAGCCAAAGATTTGTCCGTGACCCCAGCCCTGGTCTACAGCTCTAAGGGGGTTGATAATTGAAATGCTTGACTTGGAATGTGTGATAGCTGAGGAAAACAAATATCCCACTTTACTGAGGATTGCACATCTTTCTCTCTCATTTACTTCTTTATTTTAAGCTCAGCAGATAGATGCAATCAGATTGTATGTTATTTTGCATACTTTGCAAAAATTACTTCATTAAAAAAGTTTAAGCATTGCTACACTAATCTAAATATATCTCAATCAGCCTGCTTCCCTAACAGAAAGGGAGAGTGGTGCATATTCTGGGATGCAAATGTGAACATCAGGAACCCACTACTCACTTTGGGGTGCTTTATATTATAATTAAATCAGGCCGGTGAAAAACTAACCTGGAGAAAGAATTAAAATAAAATTCATATTGAAGGGATTAGTTGCAGAACTCAAAAGTAAAACCCCTCCCTACTGTTCCACTAACCATGGCCCAGGGGCCCTTTCCCTCCTGATCTCTTCTCTAAGTCCTAAAATCCTCTCTCAGTCTAGTTCCTCAATGATGTTTTCTGTGGCCCCAGGGGGAGGCTTTCAGACTTCAGAGGAGGGGACAGGAGGGGAAGAGCCCCACGTCACAGACATCAATCCTTAAAAAAAGATAGCAAAGTGTACCTTCTAAGCTAGAAACAGTGGAAGTCCAAAGAGACTTGAGATTCCAAGTGCATCAAACGTTAAAATGTCATGAACAAATACAGAAAATAATCAAAAAAGCTAATGGAAGGTTGGGCTTTATCTGGAGGACTAGAATACCAGGGGTGGAAGTTCTGCCACAGCAGATAACATCCAAAGCAAACAGGGTTCTTGGATTTCTGAGGAGGAATCTTTGGTAGAGCAACAGAAGTATCAGAGCTGACTAAATGTTTTTCATCCAATCCTGGAGTATACACATTGCATGTGGGATCCTTATAAGGCGAGAGATAGAAATAAGATTGAAGCAGTCTAAAGACATGCTGCACAATTCTGCATGAATCACTATGGGAAATGCATCAGTGTCACATCCTTGATCGCAGATTTGGAATGGGGAAAACAACAGCAAAGGAGGGAGAAAAATAGACTGACCGTGTTCTATAAAATATGGAATGAACTGGTGGGAATTGACAGAAACAAGTACCTGGCGTCCTCTGGCAATGACAAAACATGACATAGTCATCCACACAAATCACAAAGACTATTTGTTTCCAAGACAGTGTATCAACAATCTTTCTTCCCAAGGACAATCCCTCACTGGAATAAACTGGCAAATAGTTACAGTCTCATCACTTGAAATCTTCAAGGCCCATCTTTAGATTATTTCTGTTTAAAAGTTTTGATGATCAAGATGATTATCTCAGAAGGTCATGCTTGGTTTAGCTAACGCTACCCATAGAAAGGTTGGTGGAATAAGGATATTTGCTGACACAACTAACGCAGAAACAGAAGCTTAACAAAACCCTGGTCAACTCACATCTGGAGTACTGTCAGAAATTATGGGCCCACACCTGGGAAAAGATATACTGGCTTTGGAGAGAGTCCAGAATGTTACTTGGAATTCAAGGGGTAAATTATGCGGAGAGATAACACAAACTATGATAAAATATAAACAAAAAATGCTGAAAATATGCAGCAGGTCAGGCAGCATATTTAGAGAGAGAAACAGAGTTAATGGGCTGGATGTTCATTGCAGGGTCGGGAACCCAGCATCCAGATGAATTTCGGGTCCCGAACTCACTCCCGAACTGCATCATTCTTGCGATGCTATGCTCAAATGTAAATGGCCAAATTAATCAGGTGACAGGCTCAGCACCCAATGAAAGGCACCAAGTGCCTCCAGGAAGCAGGAACTGCCTGCCTGGCACCAGTGAAAAAGACAAGAGGCAGCCATATTGGGAGCTGCCACACCTTTGCCAAAGAGACCAGGCAGCTCCGTAGAGGGATGCCAGCATCCACAGCATCCAGGGGAGACATGCAGGTGAGATTACAGTGCAGCTCTGGAACCAGCAGAAAGAGAACCAGGAGAGTTCATTTATAAGTCAACGTGGAGAAATGTTATGGTTCTCCATCAAACCCGACAGCTATAACTCTTTTGAGTACAAACACGTTTCCATCTGTTTCAGATGAAGTTACATTGTTTCATAGTTTGCCATTGTGAGATTTGAACTCTTGATAATCTTTTAAAATGAAAACAATTAAACTAAATCAACAAAATTGAGATAAATCAGGCACAGCCCCTAATTCAGGTCAGCTGTAAAACCCAAGGACAAAATTTAAAGGAACCTTACAAACTTTAAATCAAAATGTGATTAAAGGGGTCAACAAAACACCCCAGTCCCCGCGGTGCCCACTGAGCACGGAAGGCCTCGGGCGTGTCAGCAGACACCGCGTGCTCCCTCTCCAGGGACATCCGGCAGTGAACGTAGCCGCGGAAGAGGGACAAACAATCGGGCGGGACTCCCCCGTCGATCGCCCGCTGCCTGGACCTGTTAATGGCCAACTTGGCCAGGCCCAAGAGCAGGTTCACGAGGAGGTCCTCCTCCTTCTCGACCCCCTTCCGCACTGGGTGCCCATAGATCAGGAGCGTGGGGCTGAAGTACAAAGAAAACATCAATAAAAGGTTTTTCAAATAACTAAAAAGGGAGTGCAGCCTACAACACCCTATGTATACATGGTCCACGGACTCCACAAGACCGCAAAAAGGGCACGTGTCCTCAGAGTCCGTGAACCTATGCATCCTCTTATTATACGGGACTGCTGCATGCAACACCCTCCAACCCAGGTCCCCGATAGAAAGGGGGAGGACACCTCCGTAGAGGGCCTCCCATTGGGGGCCTCCACCGCTGGACGGCAACAAGGCATGCCAGGGCGTGTCCGGGCGGCGGACAAGGGCGAGAAAATGGAAGGTGTGCAGCAGCAGTCCATACAAAAAGCCCCTCTTTGCCGTGCCAAAAGGCATGGAGGGCATGTCCCCGAGGCAGCTCATATTGCGGGGCACCAGCACCCGAGGGAGGGCTCGTAAGATGTAACTCTTTCGAGCTGTACAAACTCATTTCCATCTGTTTCAGATGAAGTTACATTGTTTCATAGTTTGCCATTGTGAGATTTGAACTCTTGATAGTTTTGCCATTGTGAGATTTGAACTCTTGATTATTTATAAATTCTCCCAGTGTAGCTTTTAACTCTTTTGAGTACAAACACGTTTCCATCTGTTCCTATTCAGATGAAGTTACATTGTTTCATAGTTTGCCATTGTGAGATTTGAACTCTTGATAATCTTTTAAATGAAAACCAAATCAACAAAATTGGGATAAATCAGGCACAGCCCCTAATTCAGGTCAGCTGTAAAACCAAGGACAAAAATTTAAAGGAACCTTACAAACTTTAAATCAAAATGTGAAAAAATATGGAATGCTTCACAAATTTGCGTGTCATCCTTGCGCAGGGGCCATGCTAATCTTCTCTGTATCGTTCCAATTTTAGTATATGTGCTGCCGAAGCGAGCACTGGAGCTGAGATTTTGCAGTTCTTTTTGTAACTCTTTCGAGTACAAACATGTTTCCATCTGTTCCTATTCAGATGAAGTTACATTGTTTCATAGTTTGCCATTGTGAGATTTGAACTCTTGATCTTGGGGTTACAAGCCCAGTACCATAACCACTTGGCTATTTAGGCCAAGCCCCAACAGCTATACACTAACATGCACCGGACTGTGCCGGTTTGCCAAATTGAGCTTTAAAATTCCTAGGTAAGCTAAAAGGCCCTTTAACAAACTCCTTGATGAGCTCAAGGGGCCATTAATTTGCAGCAACTATGTTTCCCACTCCCACCTGCCCTTTGAAAATACAAAACTGTCCTGAAGGCATTGAGATTCTGAGATGACCTCCGAGATCATGATTTTTTTAATTCCCACCCACACCAGGTCCCGACCTCAAAGGCCCTTTGAAAATCCAGCCCAATGTTTCAGGTAGATAATCATTCATCAGAACCATTGACCCCAATTTGTCTCCTCATAAATGCTGCTTGACCTGTTGAGTATTTCCAGCAATTTTTATTTTTATTTCAGGTTTCCAGCATCCATAGTATTTTGTTTTTACATAAACTAGGGTTGTAGTCCCTGGAATTTAGAAGATTAAGGGATGATTTGAACAAAGTTTGCAAGGTATTAAGGGAAACAAATAGGGTAGATTGGGACAAACTATGTCCACTGGTTAGGGAGTCATGGACTAGGAGGCATTGTTTAAAAATTAAAGCCAGATCTTTCAGGAGTGTAATTAGGAGATACTTAAACACACACAAAGGGCGGTAGAAACATGGAACTCTTTTCCACAAACAGCAATTGAGGCTAGAATAATTAAAACTAAGATTATTAGATTGTTGTTGACTGGGATATTAAGGACAATAGAGTAAATGTAGATATAAGGAGTTAAGTCACAGATCAGCCATTTCATTGAATGGTGAAACAGACTCGAAGAGTAAATTATCCTGTTCCTTTGTTCTTGACTGATTTTTAAGATTGTGCAGCTGATCAGAAGAAAGCACCTTCTTCTGATTTAGAATTCAGATTTAACGGCCGTATGGTTCCACAACAATTCCACAATCGATCGGGCCTCAAATGGGTGCTATAGTCTAATGACCCATAAAGTGTACAGGCATGAAGTGGACAGACAGCAGTCGTTTTGGATTTCCAGCATCCGCAGTGTTTTTGTTTTTTAGTCACATTCAATGTTGCTTTAATAATATAGCCAGCTGCAATGATGTCAAGATTAGGGGCTTATTTTGGTGAGATGGTGAAAACATGTGCTAAGTGGACACTCAAAACCTGTTTGAAAATCTGGGTTAAGCCTATAGTTTTGGGGCTGTCTTGTGATATACCTTGTTTAAATTTGCCTGGAAGCACTAAAAAAAAACTTGCAATTGAGCACTCAAGGGCTGATTAGTAGCAATTTTCTTCCAGTTGTATATATAGCTTCCTGTATAGAATAGTGTGCTGACATGCAACATAATGTTTCTGGATAGGTCAGGGACTGAGGAAGACAGAGATACAGGTTCTCAGACATAGGACTGGATGATATGGTGGAGGAGATCCAGAGGAGGAGGGATGTCCTGTTTCTGCAAGGGTTGGGGGGAAAAAGGGGAAAAGGGGGGGAAGGGGGGGGTTTGGGAAGGGGAGGGGAGGGGAGGGGAGGGGAAGGGGAAGGGGAAGGGGAAGGGGGAGGGGAGGGGAAGGGAGGGGGAGGGGAAGGGAGGGGGAGGGGGGAGGGGGAGGGGGAGGGGGGAGGGGGGAGGGGGGAGGGGGGAGGGGGGAGGGGGGAGGGGAGGGGGGTAATGGGAAGGAGGGGGAGGGAGTGGGGGAATGGGTTGCGGGTAGGAAGGTAGGGGAATGGGTGGGGAGGAAGGTAGGGGAATGGGTGGGGAGGAAGGTAGGGGAGTGGGTGGGGAGGGGAGAGGGTGGGGGGGAGGGGAGAGGGTGGGGGGGAGGGGAGAGGGTGGGGGGGAAGAGGGGGAGAGAAAGGGGAGAGAGAGGGGGAGGAGGGGGGGAAGGGGTGAAGGGGAGGGGGGGGGGGGAGGGGGGGGGGGGAGGGGGGGGGGGGGAGGGGGGGAGGGGGGGGGGGGGGAGGGGGGGGGAGAGGGGGGGGGGGGGGGGGAGAGGGGGGGGGGGAGAGAGGGGGGGGGGAGAGGTGGGGGGAAGGGGTGAAGAGGGGAGGGGGGGGAGGGGGGGAGGGGGGAGGGAGAGGGGGGAGGGAGAGGGGGGAGGGAGAGGGGGGAGGGGGGAGGGAGAGGGGGGAGGGGGAGGGGGAGGGGGAGGGGAGGGGGGAGGGGGAGGGAGAGGGAGAGGGGTAAAAGGGGAGGGAGGGGAGGTCCCGCAGTTGCTGTGGTGGTTGTCAGTTGGGTTCAGTGCAGTCCCAGCAGCTGGCGGCAGTGACAGTGGAGGGCGTGAGACTGGTGAATTTTTCTGTGCCTGGGGTATGAGCATTTTTGGTGGCCTCACAGAGGGCTGGGGGCCAGTGCTGCAGATGAGGAGGGGACGATTGGTCGGTTGGAATTGGGCTCTCAACTGTTTGATATTTTTGCATCCTTAATATAACTTTTTAAAATTAAAATGTTTGGTGTCAGTAGAACAAAGAGTAACTAAACTGAAATTTTCATGTGTTCCGTGTACTTTTTCCTACATTACAGTGGGTTTATTACAATGTCATTACAAGTCATTACAATAAGTTTTACTATTGAAAAAGTACACAGATTCCCACACCTAGGGTTTTACTACAGTATTCTAATGCAAGGTGAGGAATGCAATGTTAACCCATGTAATGCATTCTTTACCCCACTCATATTGCTCATTTCTCATAGCAATTGAAAATGCAGGCTCCAACAAATAGCTGGAGAGGAAAGTGCAAGACTACGTGGCAGGGTGAAATGAGCCTTTCCACAAACCAGGATTGCTACGTTACTCCAACATGAGCCAGTGGTTATTTTGTAAGGGTTGCAGCATCTGCTTACTTTTTGTTACTTTGAACATTGTATTCTGTCTCTTTACAAAGCTGTAATTGTGGTCCCTTTGTTATATTAGATACAGAGCATAGAAATAGGTCACTAGGCCCAACTAGCCTGTGCTGGCTTTTATACTCCATACTAATATTCACTCTAAGCTGTGTGGCTGCAAGTTCCCATGCATACTATGCACAAATTCTCCCCTCTAAGTCACTCTGGATATGCGGATGCACAAAAAAAAATTAAAGTGTCCGTGTACTTAAACAAATCAGTCAGGTACCAAAAAATTTTAGAGGGTATGGTGCTTCACACACATCTCCTCCCATACTGTTAACACTCGTCTATTTACCCCAATCAATTCCTGTGCTGACAAGTCCCACATTCAAACCACTCTCCAAGTAAAGAAATTTCCCTGTTAGATTGTGATTGTCTATTTATGGCCCTTAGCTTTGGATTCTCCCACAAGTGGAAACATCCTTTTCACCTTTACCCTGTCAAGCCCAAAGGCCTTTATTAGGTCAGTTCTAAATCTTCTATTTTCTAAAGGAAGCTTTCCCAAATTGTTTAATCTTTCTCAACAGTTGTATTTGCATAACAAAATTGGGAGAAGGTCTGTACCATCCATTTCATTGCAAAGCTCATTGAGAAAATAAAGAGTGATTATTGATAATCAATAAGAGCGCAATGAATAGCAAACCCCAAACTGGAGATAAAGGGGGAGAAATGATATAACTGATGAGGACTAGAAGAGGCACTGTGAATGAATTTCTCCCCCACTCAGTTTTACCGGTTAGCACAAAATACACCCTTTCCTGCAGTTCACATTTTTGTGCACTTCAATTTTCCTTGAAATGACTGACGTGTGCAATGCTCTTTCTCTCCAGTGCAAGAAAATAAACCTATTGGGGAGAGTCAAAACAGCAATGTAGGCTGGGCATTAGCCTTGACAATAATAGTCAATCAACTCATAATGGATTCATATGACTTTCCTCTGTCCATTACCTTAATGGAGACATTGACCCATTTCTGAAAAGACTAACACCTCTGTTAAAATGCAGCCATTTGTATTTTTTTTATATTTAAAAGATCTGTCATTCTTTCAGTCAAAATAAATGCTGAAAATTACACCCAAAACAATGTCCAATTGCTATTTTTTTTTGGCAGAGGTGCATATCCTCAGACAGACTCTGTTAGAAAATAAATCTCGTACCTTTAGAACTCACTTTCCCTTTGAATAATTTCTAAATGCACTGCTATTGCGAACTAGACTTTTGTGTGTTTAACGTTTCCTCTTGCAATAAAAGTGATGGATTGCTTGGTATGCAGCACCATGAATTATCACAGGTATATGTCCTGTTGCAGTTTCCATCCAGACATCTATGTTAAGGGCTGATTTTCTCAGCTTCTTTAACCTATTTTTTCCAGGCAAGTATTTATGAGTCACTGGGGTTGATTTTCTGTTTGGGTGCAGATGGGCTTGCAGTTTGTGAGGCTTCTGCTCTGTCCACCCACTGACATTGGCAAAAGGCATGATCAATTTTGATGTTAAGTCTCATTTATGTATGAAACGTTCACCATCTGCAAGGGCAAGAGATCCAGCTGGCTTGTCTCTATAAGGTCAGCAATTACCAAACATGAGGAAATATTGCATTTAGCTGTGGCCACAAAACCTTAGAAAGATATATTGTCCGTAAGCTCAGATTCACCAGAATGATAGCAGATCTTGAAGGGTTGAATTATGAGGACAATTTACATTAAAGTGGTTTGCATTTCGGAGGCTGGGACGTGACTACTTGAATGTTTTAAAACGATAAAGGGATTTAATGGGGTAGATATCCTGTGGTGGGAGCATCCAGAACAAAAGGGCACAATCTGAAAATAAGAGCTAAGTCAGTTAGGAGTAAAATTAGGGAGCACTTTTTCATACAAGGATAGTGAAAATCTGGAGCTCTGGTCAACAAAAGGTGGTGGATGCTGTGTCAATTTAAGTTCTCAGGATGGATATTGATACCTTTTGTTGGGTAAGATGATCAAGGGAGATGGAATAAAAGCAGATACATGGAACTGATGTCTGTACCTGCCATGATCTGACTTGCTGCAATAGACTTCAGGGCTGAATGTGCCTATTTTTCCAAGCAAAAATACAGAGATTCTCCCAAAAATTGTTTAAGAAACACAGGAATGTTGTCTGCCAAATATTCACAGCATCTTAAATTAGACTGCTAAATATCATCATAACTGGCTTTCCCCATCACCCCAATGCCTCCACACCCCCAGCCTCACATAATTTGTTTTGGAAGTTTCAGTAGCAGCACTGTTATATATGGTGACCAACGCTAATCACTTGATACAATTCGCTTTGAAATTTATTTGTTCGACTCCTGCCTGTTTCCAGTCGGATCATTGACAGCCGAAATTTAGGCCTGCTCAAAATTCACATTGAAACAGGCTTGCGAGGGAAGCTTGTACATTTTTTCACCTTGTGATTTTTGGCACGCCACTATCCCGTCCATGTCAGAAATTGGATGGTTGACGATGAAAACTAGCCCCACAGTAGCTTGCATGTCCCACAATGTATGAAATAAACATTAGATACAATCCTGTGTCAATATAAACCACTGTTACAAATCAGAAGACAGTGATCAATTGCTATTCAACTGCTAGAAGGATAAGAAAGATTTAAGGGATTGAAACTTCCTCTGGGCTCGTGAAGACCCAACCTGTGCACATTTGTGGCACACCTGGCCCATCTTCACAAGCCATTTTTGTCTTTTCACATTGGGGAAGGTTTGGCAATGCATTTTGTTTGAGCCGTACTGGAGCGCATAAGGAGCATGTTTACAGATGTGGGCCAGTTAGAAGGCCCACCTCAGGTCTCCTGCACAGTACCCGAGCTCACAACAGGGTTTAAAAGCCCCCTAAAATTCAGCCCGCACCTCCCTCACCCCCATGCCAACCCATGCCCCCTCAGATTGCCCATATCACCCTATGCCACTTCTACGCCCCGAGTATCCTGCATCACTACTCACCCTACATGTACTATGTACAGTCCTCAACTTGTATTCGATATATATGGAAAATATTTTGCATTCTTTGAGAAAAAAATAGACCTCACCATCAAGTAAAAGCCTCTATATGATTGATTCTGGGAAAGAATGCATCCTGCCATGTGAAAAATAAAACTTGTAATCCTATTCACTTGTGACAACAAACCAGAAACCAGATCAAAGGGACAATGTTATTATAACTTCTTGAAACTGTCATTCATTCTCAGATGAATGGAAACACCTACTTGTGCTGAAACTCATTCATATTTGAAACTCTGTGAAGCATTGATAATGGTCACAGCTGTCCAAATAATAGACTGCTCTCTGAAAAGGAAAGAACAGAAACTGCACCTTTCAATTCCAGAGCAGAGTGCCTCTCAATCAATGCACCCAATGTTCCGAGGAAAGGCAATCACCATCAAGTTGCCACTCGCTCCTTTTTACTAACTCAGGTCAGGAGCTGTACATTATTCAGCCAATCTTTCATCCTGGGCCTAGTGAGAAATGTGCAGCAAAGTTGTGCCATGGGGTGAAGCCATGCCCCCTTTTTTACAGCACTAGCTGCTGTAATCCAGGCACATTTAGAGGTCCCAGACACTTGAGAAGCCTGAGAGAAGGTGGGTAAGGTAAGTGGGAGAGAGTTGGCAGGGGGTCAGTGGTGGAATTGTGGGTTGGTGGGGCGGGGGGGGGGGGGGGGCGCTATTGGTTGAGTGGTCAGGGGGATTAGGAGAATGGTCAGGAGGTGGGGGCGGTCAGGAGGGCGGTTAAGGGATGGGAGTATTTGGCAGTTAAGGTGTAGTTGTGGGGTGGTTGGGGAATTGGCCTAGGAGTCGGGGGGGTCAAGAGGTGGTCAAGGGGTCAGGAGTGTAGTCTGATGTGAGGCTAGTCAGGGGGTGTAGTTGGGCAGGTGGGGAGTTGGGCTCTCAGAAGGATAGGTGGGGGGTCAGAGGGTAGTTGGTTGTTTGCTGTTAGCTGGATTACTTGGGTGGGTGATCAGACAACTGGGGGATAGTCAGAGTGTAGTTGAGGAGCTGGGAGGATAGTCAGAGGGTCGGGGGCATTGTCAGGGGAGTTGGAAGGCTAGTTGGGGGCGTGGGGGGAGTCAGGGAGTCAGGAGGGTAGTTGTGGGGCAGGGGCGTGGTCGGGCTGGTTTGGGGAATGATAGGGAGATCAGGGGCGTAGTCGAGGGGGGATGTCAGGAGAATAGTGGGGTGTGGGGGCAGGTTGTCGGGTGTTTGAGGAAGTAGTCGGTGGGTCCAGTTAGGGGTTGAGGGGAGTTAGAAGTGTTTTCAAATCTTTTAATTTTTCCTAGGTAACTATTCTGCTAAAAGAGTCGGAAACATCCAAAGTTTCCAATTTAACTCAGAGATCTGGAGGGATTCAGGTGCAGGATAATTGCCATTTGGAAACTTAAACTTCCTGGGCAATTCCCATGCAGTCCTTGCATGAGGACTTCCAGGAGCAGCCCCAGTGCATCTTCTGGTGTACCTAGGTAATACCCCACAGGGAACGATGGTTCTAGGCCATTGTAAACAATAAAGGTGGAGAGGTTTTTTTGAGTGTAGATCTTTACCGTGTCAAACTCATTTTTAAAAAAAATCAGCCACAGCCATTTATTTCACAGTAGAAAAGATGACAGCCCAGGCTGATAGGACATTCTGCAAGATTTTTCACTGTAATGCATGTGAACAAATACACAATATTGGTTAATGTAAGTGTCAACTTACTTTTAAAGGACAGGTCCTTATGATGAATAGTTGTATTATAAACACATCTAATTATGAAGCAGCACCTAATAATAACATTTAAAGGTGTAAAAACACTCCACAAGTCTGGCCAGATTTTTGTCACAATGGACAGGCTCTCCATTGCGGTGAAAATGGTGGACAAGCCCGGAAATCCTAAGTCCTGCCCCAAACATGGCACTTCCTATTTTCGCGGGGGTGGGATTGGAGTTGGCCGGGGTTTGTGCATGTATGCTTTAGGAGGCAGTTGGCCATTTAAATCATCATTTAAATTGAAGTGGGGTTTTGGTAGACCAGGGGTGTGAAACCTGATGTGTGCAGAATAGACCAGATACGAGAAGGTCTGAACTTGGTGGATTTGTTTGGATAGCCAGGGTATCCCTTTGGAGAGGTAAGGTACCCCTTTGCATATGGTCCTGGGATACCTTCAGGAGAGGTAAAGCACCCTTTTGGATGGTTAAAGGTAAACATGACTATGTGTAAAAAGTGCATAAACTCATTGGAACTGTCAAAGCTGTAAATGGATTTAACTCTACTTTAAATTAAAAATAGTCTGGAGTTAAAAAAAAGCACTTGATATTTCATACTGTCTCTTGACACCAGCCCAAGGGTTATCATTATGGGCTGTATGCTGCAATGACTGATTTTACAAACTAACGTTATCACAGAGGGGTGCCTGCTAAGTGAGCAGTTTGACTGACAGCTCCAAGTGGTTATGGAATAGAAATGTTTGCTTTCATAAGAGATCAGTTTTGAGATATTGTTTTTTTTATCAATGAGACTTTCTTTGTTTAAGATAGTGACATCGTCAATAGACATATTATTTTACCTAAGCATGGCTTGTGAGGTTTGCCCATGGTGGATACTAGGTAACTGGCATAGAGTGGGTAAGGGCAAAGGTCAGTGGGTGGGATGGGTTGGCGCTACATTGACATGGGGCTCAAAAGAGCCATGGGATATGGGGGGATCATAGGGGGTAAAAGGGGCCATAGAAGGTGGGTAGAGGGGCATGGAGTGATACAGTGTGTATGAGGGACCATAGGGGTGGGTAGAGAGAGGTATGGGTTGGCATAGGGAGTATAGGGGCCATGGGGGATGGGTAGAGGGGTATGTGTTGGCTTAAGAGGTTTGAGGGTCATGAGGTGAGCAGCATTTGTGGCATAGGTTGGCATGGATGGGACATGGGGACTGTGTTAGGGATTTGAGGGATGAGTGTTGGAGGACTGTTTTTTTGTTTTAATCAGTTTTTTAAATTGAATTCAACCATGTGCCGGAGCACAGAGGCAGGCCTTCTGCCCATGCCGCCACCACAACTGGCAGCCTCTACACTTATTCTACAACTTCTATTCCAACATGCCCCCAACCCCTTCGGAGCAAAAACCAAAATTGCAGGCCGCCATTTTTAAAGGTTAGGTTCACAGAGCCAATAATTCTCCTGTCTCCACGCACCTGACCCGGTAGCAAAAAATCTGGGTTTTAGTTTTCATTATGTTCCAGACTCCTCAGCATGCTTTCCATTTTCCTCACAGCCTCTCAAACTTCATGTGCTTTTAATGGGCTTCCAAAACCCCGCAGTACCAGATGAAAATGGTCTGTGGGAGGAAATCGATTTTTGTCCCCCATTTTTGCACACTAGGCATTCCCAACCTGCAAACAGACCAGGAGGAAAATGGCATAGGGTTTTGGAGTGTGGAGGTAAATCAAATTTCCTCCAAAAATAAATCTAACTGTGACCAGTCACGGACCAAAATCTGTCTCCACACCCAGACAAAAATTCGGCCCATGGAGTGTTAAATGTTATAATGTTCTTCTGTGTGACCACCTACATATATATTTAAAAAATAACTAGGTTATTGTAGTTATTAAATATGCTCATGGTATCCAGTGGGATGGCATCAACACTGCATCAACCTTTAATGTCATCACACTGAAAGTCCACTTGGATGCTTTAGGTCCTCTCTCATTGGATGATATATTACATAGTTTAACATAGCAAATCCACACATCTGGCTTCTTCAAAATAAGGTATCAACTCCAGGAATTGCAGGGGAGAATTTAAATGTCATAGTAACTCTGTGAATAGAACACCAATGTTCAAAAAATTGAGTCATTGTTTAGAATCTATTTAACCAGATTTTGTTCATTAAAGTAATTGTTGTTCCATGAAGTGAACTCCATGTGCTTCAATGTCAATAATTTTTTGCATGTTTTCGGAGCACAAAACCACATAAAACCATCGTGAAAATACCGTGCAGCTGGAGGAAATGGAATTTCTAAGGGAGTACAATACACAGTATGGTAATGAGGATGATTATTTTTCAGATAAAGATAAACAGACTGTCGGAGACTTTCAGCACATTTAGGAACATAAGAATGTGCAGGACTTAAAAACTACAGGATGTACCAGGCTTGTGCCAAGTTCTAAAAAAAACAATGCAGAATTCTGGCCCTAATTTTAACCCTGTGCAGTGAATGAATGGGTTTTGAGTGAGTTAATATCGGGACGTCTCCTTTGTCTTTCATACTGCTAAATGCTTATTTCACTAATACCTTGAATCAGGAAAGATAAAGAACTTAAATAAACTACCTCTACAGGGAACACCATCCCAAACTCATGTCCCTTACTAACTAGATTTAGCACCACTCCCCAGGGAGTAGAGAACATGGATTCCCTTGGGAAAATCCACTTCAAGCCCATGATACTGGGCTCCAATTACCTAAAATTCCATTTGCTGTTTTCAACTGATAGAATGTTGCCCCAATGTTAGGGAATCTAATTGAATGTCTAAGCTGGCAAAAATATGTAAATAAGAAATTCTCCAATGATAAACTGAAAGACATTTCCAAAACACATAAATACTTACTTTGTTTTCAGATACAAAAATAAATACCTTCTGTGGAAAGCCAATAAAAAAACTGAAGATTAACTTCAAATAGCCATTTATTATTTAAAACATGAATGTAGAAGGCCAGTGCTATAAAAGAACTTGGTGAATAGGAGGATTAGTTATAAGGCCCCTTGGACCTGTTTAGCTTTTTAACAATATCATTGGGATTTTCATTTATAATTCTCACTGCACCATCTTTCATTTTTGCTCAGCCTTCAGTAAAAAGAATAGCAAACGTCTTTGTTTTTTGGGTTACTCCTAATAAATGGTAAAGGAGTGGTGAATGTCAAAAGTAGGGATAAATTTTAGAGAACATGGAAATACCATTGCCAACACACTGTTAGTCTTGTATACTGTAGGCAGCCACTCCTCATTTGATGAAAGGTGCACTTCACTTTCAGGTGTTATCATGTACCAACAGGTAGCATTAAGGCAGGCTTCAGCTAGCCATTTCATGTAAAGGAGCCTGAACAAAGTTTTATGGGAGAGGAGCCACGTTAGTACAGTTAATGAAGCACTTCAATCTCGCACAGTTGTTTGTATTTATTATTGAATTATAATATTTTGTGATTAAATCTATCTTTTTTTGCTGCATGTGTTAGGTGTGGAGCAATGCTAATTTCGGACCTGTGGCGGAGGGTGACCTCTGGTTAACTGGAGATCGTAAAATTTAAGGTTCAGAATGTACCCAGCCTGGATACATCAAATTCTGCCTACAAACAGGGGTGGCACCCTGTTGGGAGATATTAATAGGTGACAGAGATCAGTTCAAGGAGCAGAATGAACAGCAACTCCTGGGGAGCAGGCGGAGAGGAAGGTTGGCTCCAAGCAGCTTAGGTGCTGTCATTAGCTGCATGCTGCTGAGCAGGCTGGAGCTCAGAGAAGCCCTGGGAGCCATTAGTAGTTCCATGTTGCTGGGAGTTGGGGCTCATGAGAAGCCCAGGAGCAGTATTTGCTTGGTGCAGCTGGGAGATCGGAACTTAGAAAAACCCAGGGGCAGTGCCAGCTCAGTGAAGCTAGCTACTGGGGCAAAGGAAAGCCCAGGAGTAGTTGCTGGTAGTAGCATGGCTGAAAAACTGGGATCATGCTTGTGTTTTAATGGACTGTGCCCTGACCATCACAAGGGAAATAGTCTCAGTAGTACATCACCTCAACTGGAAATGGAGGCCAAGAAGGCTGGACCTGGAAGCAGATATGAGAGAAGTCTGAATAGTGAGCGTTTTGGGTTAAGATTGTACCTGTGGAACTCAGGTAGAGGGGAGCTGCTGGTGGCTGGGATCTGACTAGCTCTTTGAAGGAGTGGAAATAAAATTCCTCATGAGCAGGCAGAGTTTAAAGTTTTTTTGTGATTCAGAGCAATGACTGATGTCTGGGTGGTTTGCTGAAAAATTTGTGGGATCTGTTTTGTGTCTTATTTAACGTGCAGTTATATTTACCTCATGTTAAATCTGGATGTTAGAGAACAGGATAGATAGTATTGACAGTTTGCCTTGTTAACTTGTGTATATGAAATTTCCTTCTGTTGGATTAAAACCCTTTATTCTCTTTGGGAATAAGTGGGGTTTCAAATGCTGTCTACCTTACAACAAAAGTTACTGGCCCCACACCGGATTGTAACAAAATTTGGGGTCTTGTCTGAGATTGTAACAAAATTTGGGGATCTGGTTTGGGATCTTAACAATTTAGTTAATCCTCTCAATATCACTTTCTTGCTAAGATTTGAAATGCTCAGATAAGGAACACCATTTTCAACCTGAAGAAATTCATTATTTGTTCACACTTGATTTCAGACTGTAAGTAGGCAAGAGATCTTACCTTGGTAATGAGCACTAAACCCTTTCTGCTTGTGATTACTATCAGATGTAAAGTGAAGTCGCAGCCAATTTTTACTGCTGATGACAGGAGAAGGTAGATTCATTCCAGTCAACCTGCAAGAAAAGGTCATAACATTCAATGAAGCTCAAGGGAAAATGCACATGCTTTTGCAGCTATGGGGACAGATGCATTTTGCAACCATCTGGCATTCAAAGGCTGGAAAATATTGTATTATCTTCACTTCACAAAAAGAATCTTATTACAGACTACCTCACTGAGTCAAATACAAAGTTTTTGTTCAATTAAACATTATTTTCACCATTATTAAGGATGCATCATCTAACTCATGTCTTTTCTATCTAGAATCGAATATCCGTTGCACTATGAATTTTAAAACATTTCAAAGGAATCAGAGCAATTTATTTTTTTTGCTTATCTCAAAAGGACGGTGCCTTCAGAATGGAAGAAAATCCTTAAAGAGATGTGTCTGGAGTTGGCAGCTCTAACATAAAGCACAGTTGGCAACACTGAAATGATTAATAACGTGTGAAAACCCTTTGTCTGCGCAGTCCTTCTCTAAATACAAACTTTTCCATTTTAGCTGTCCTCCCAACAATTTATTCTTTCAAAACTACTAATTTGCTATGGTTATTAATAATGGTTGCAACTGCTGGGAATGGAATAGTAGATTATGTTCACGATTTTGATCAATTCCCACAGTATGAATTATCCTTGTTACCAATAAGGACAGATTTAAGTAGGGCGAAATACATTTGCTCAGGGGAATCAGCAAGTTGTCATTAATCCTTAGAGTACACAACAGGAGGATCCCCAAGGTGATAAACACATTTTAAAAAGTGGAAAGAAAGACTTGCATTTATGTAGCACCTTTCACAAATTCAAGACATCCCAAAGTGCTTATAGACAATTAAACACTTGCATGCAATCATTGTTCTAATTTAGGGAATGCAGCAGCCAATGAAAGGATGGCCCATAAAAGTAATAAGACACTGACCAAATAATCTAAATAATCTGATTGAGGCATGTTGATTGAGAGATATACATTGCCAAGAAACTCTCCTGCTCTTCTTTGCAGTAGTGGCATGGGATCTTTTTACTTGAGAGAGCCGACATGGCTTTGCTTTAATGTTTCATCTGAAAGACAGCACCTCCAACAGTGCAGCATTCTCTCCCTTTGGCAGCAGAATATCAAGTTTGGATTTTTGTGCTCAAGTCTCTGGAGTGGGATGTGAACCCTTACCCTTCTGACTCAGAGGCAAAAGAGCTACTAACTGAACCACTGACACATTTACAATTGCCCAGCTAATCCAAAGGATGCTTATATAAAAAGTCTTTCATGTCATACATACTTGCTGCTAATGCCACACATGCATCCCATAATATTTGCCCACCACACTTTGGAGAAAACATTCCCTATAACACAACACATCCTTCAATATGCTGCAAGAAATGCCATGAGAGATTGATGAGTAATTAATAAGAATAAAATGCTTCATTCCTCATTGCCTTCACTCTAGATTACAGTTTTACCACTCATCATCTTCCGTTGATTGTTTGAGGCAAGGCATAAGACCAAGGCACTGTAATAATACAAGGCCTGGGCAAATATCTCAGATCACTGTCAATTTATCTCTGTGACCTATTTCAGACAAAAGAAATAAAGATCTCTTTCTTCTGCTGGCTGTCAGGCATCAGAAGTGGAATGACTTATGGCAGTCCCGATCACGATCCTAGGGGACTTGAACTCATAACGTTGAGCTTCCCAGCATCATCGTTGACTGACACCAATTTTTAATCTCTTTCTGACAAGCTCAGAGAATCAAAAGTGAAGAGAATGGAAAATATCCTCCATTCCATAGCTGGGAATATTTTTTTGCAAGCATGGCTTTGAGTTATACTTTGGCATGTTTGTTTCTGCTAATAGCATGGGTAGTTTTACTGCCTACAGGAGGGGGAGTAAAATTTATTTAACATGCTCAATTCTCTCATCACTTCACTGAAAACAAATGGAAAACAATAGCACCAAATAGGTTAACTAAAACATAGTCAGCTAACCCTGATAATCCCAAACTTCTCAGAAAACCAATAGAATTTCAATTTCAGTCCCACAGCTTGCAAAATTATTCAATAAGAAAATCAACAGTAAATAGCTCCTTTCAAACTTCCCCTGCCCTATGTAAAAGACAAAGGCAGATAAACCATCTTTTCCTCAGGATTCTGCTGATTCCAGATTGTAACTGACTTCTCACAGAATGTAAGAATGTCCGGGGTAATTTGCTGGGCTCTCCTCCTTGTTATAGCAAATAGAAGAGCAGGAAATAATCATGGCACAAACTGTAGAGATCCAGCCGGTTCATGTAATAGTGGAACAAATCCCCTCAGCAGTACCTACATTTTTTAAGACATTAATCATGGTCGGAATGGTCCTTCATTCATCTAAGAGGGTTGGAGAGGAATTTTCTGAATCTCCCCCCAAACCCCAAATGAGAGGTTTACACCTCTTCACGGTTTGGTGTGGGGTGAGGACTGCACATGTCAAAGTCAGATCTAAGAGAGGCTGGGTGGACCAGTTGGTCTTTTCCTGAACAACCATTGTTCATATGGTCATATAGAATCATCGAATGGTTACAGCACAGAAGCATACAGACATACAACTTGTCGTCCCTGTACTGCCTCCCTTTGAGAGCAAAACATTTAGACCCACTCCCCCACCCTTTCCCCATAGCCCTGATTTTCTTTCTCTACAGATAATTATCCAATTCTCCTTTGAAGGCCTTGATTGAATCTACGTCCACCACAGCCTCAGACAGTGTATTCCAGTTCCTAGCCATTCGCTGCATAAAAAAATAAATTCCTCACATTGCCGTTGCTTCTTTTGCCTATCACCTTAAATCAGTGATATAAGAACAAAATAGTGCAGATGATGGAGATCTGAAATGAAAGCAGAACATGCTGGAAATATTCAGCAGGTCAGACAACATCTGGGGAAACAAAAAAGAATTAACGTTTCAGGTCCTTGACCCTTCATCAGAACCATTGATCTGAAATGTTAACTCTGTTTCACTCCACAAATGCTGCCTGACTTGCTGAACATTTTCAGCATTTTCTGTTTTTACTTCACCTTACATCAGTATCCTCTGGTTCATGACCCTTCCACCAATAGGAACTGTTTCACTCTATTTACTCTGTCTAGGCTGCTCATGATTCTGACATTTCTATCATATCTCCTTTCAACCTTCTCTTCTTGAACAAGTCCTACTCCCTTCATCTTTTCCCTAAAACTTTGCATTTTTTGATTCAGATAGTGATCCAATGCCCTTTTGAAAGCCACGTTTGAATCTGCCTCCACCAGACTCTCAGGCAGTGCATTCCAGATCCTAACCCTTCGCTGTGTAAAAATGTTTTTCCACATGTCACCAATGGTTCTTTTGCGAATCACCTTAAAATAGTGTCCTCTGATTTTTGAACCTTCCACCAATGGGAACAGTTTCTCCATATCTACACTCATATCAAATCTCTCTTCCTTCTCTTCTGTAAGGAGTATAACCCCATGATTCTATAACAACTCCAGCTACTCCAAATATATCCACAAAACTGAAGTCTCTCATCCCTGGAACCATTCTCATAATTTTTTCGAAAGCCATCACATCCTTTCTAAAGTGCCATATCCAAATTTGGACACAATTCCCCATTTGAGGCCAAAGCAGTGTTTTATGAAGGTTCTTAATCACTTCCTTGCTTTTGTACGCTATGCCTCTATTTATAAAGCCCAAGATCCTATCTGTTGTTTTAGCCTTTTTCTCAACCTGCTCTGCCACCTTCAACGATTTGTGCACACACACCCCCAGGTTCTTCTGTTCCTGCTACCCTTTAAAATTGTACCCTTGATTTTATATTACCTCTCCTCACCCTTCCAAAATGCGTCATTCCAAACTCCTCTGCAACATGTTCACCCATTCCAGCAGTCTGATGATGTCCTCTTAAAGTCTCTCACTATCTGCCTCACAGCACTTTCAAATTTTCTATTTCCTGGCTAGAATTTTTCCCACACCGGGCAGGCTCGGTGGGACTGGACAGGGGCAGTCGCAGAGCCAACCGCTGCCCGCAATCAGCTCCGCGCCACCATTTTACGCAGGCGGGCCAATTAAGGCCCGCCCAGCATAAGACGCGAGCGGTAACACTTAGTGCTATTTGTGCGGTTTGGGGGGAGAGGAGGGAGAGTCAGGACCAGCGCTCTTTTGTGCATGTGCGCAAAAGAGCACTTCAATTTTCCTGAGGCACAGAGCTGCCTCAGAGAGATTGAAGCACTTTTGAAAAACATAAATAAATGTAATAAAAATTTATTGGAACATGTCCGCTCATGTGACTGTGTCACATGAGATGGGACATGTTTCTATTTTTCTGAAATACTTTTTATTTCATTCGTAAAATCTTTAGGAAACCTCATCCCGCTGGTGGATGAGGTTTCCTAAAAAACGTAAAGGCCACGTGGCCTTTTAGCCTGCCCACCAATCATAAGGTTGGATGGGCAGTGTAAACTTGAAATTAATTACCTAGTTAATTGCGTTAATAGGCTTTTAAATTATCAGCGGGTGCGCAGCCAATTCCAGCATGCGCCTACCGAATGAAACCGGGACTGCAAAATTAGGCCCCTATTCCCCTTGATTTACCTCACTCTCCAGAACCAGATCCAACAATCCCTTCTTTTATCAGCGAGTAACAGACTGATCAAGAAAACTGCCGTGAACACACTTCAGAAACTCTTCCCCTTCTCTGCCATTTACAGCTGTCCTATCCCAGACTACATCAGAATAATTTAAGTCCCCCGTTACCATTGCTTTCGGTTTTGCACCTGTCTGTAGTTTTCCTGAAAATTTGCTCCTCTATATCTTTCCCATATTCTTAACTTATTATTTAACATATTATTAACTTGGCAGTTAACTTTTCCCTAGTGCATTCTCCATGGCAACACATCTACCAAACAGAGTCCACTTGCCAACCAATCAGCAGTCTTTTCTCATGCAGTATAAACTGTTGTTACCTTTAGGATTGGTATTTTTGCGAATCTTCCTGATGAGTGCCAAGACAAAAAGCTTCGAAAGCATGCCTTTTTTCAGCAATATCCAATAGTGTAACTGTACCACTATTGTTTCTTACCTTTAACTAAATAACTTCTGCCCTTGACCCTTCCAGGAGATCCTCTCTCTCCAGTACTATAATATTCTCTTCACTCAAAACTGTCACACCTCTTCCTTTATGTGCATTCCCTAATCTCGCCTGAGCCTCTTGTACTTATGGACATCTAATGCCCAGTCCTGCCCTTTGTTGAGTGATGTCTCTGTTATTACCACACCATCATAAACCCATGTGACTATTTGTGCCTGCAGCTCATCAATATCCTGTTACCATGTTTTGTGTGTTTACATACATGCTGGGAATTCTGAGATGTGTAGCTCACCTCCTGACTCCCTAAAACCTGTCAATCACCTACAAGGCACAGGTCAGGATTGTGATGGAATACTCTCCACTTGCCTGGATGAGCGTGGCTCGAACAATACACAAGAAGCTTGACTCCATCCAGGGCAAAGCAGTTGGCTTGATTGACATGCCATCTGTTGTAACCTGCCTTTCAAGGATAGCAGCATGACATCACTAGAAGGGAAGTGTGTCACGTGATCCAGTTTTCGTTTCACTTTTGCCTTCAAATAGAGCACACACACACAGAGGTCTGCTGCTGATATCTTTAAGATTTTTACTTATGTATAAAAGTTCCCGTGTGCCTGGTCTTAACACATGAACCCACAACGTGTTTACCCAACCCGTTATGAGTGATTGGTGCCTTTATATCATTATAACAACACAACATGGTACTCAGCTATGGTCAAGCAGCCTGGCAGCAAGATTAAGTGCAATTACAACATGGTGAATAGTCTTAGATCATGCTACATGGCTGAGATTACCCTTGACATTCTGGTCAGACCACAATGCAGGAGCAGCATCGGAGATTGAAATTGCAGCATGGTGACTGCATAGAAAAGCTTGGAAGACATAGTGAAGTTGCTGGAATAAATAGCTGGTAAGCAGATGGATTCCTCATGGTGAGATTGCAGTGCATAGCCTGTCAGTGCTGTGAGAGGTACAGCGCATCAAAAGGACCAGCACCAGGTTAGCTCAGTTGGGAAAGGCAAGTGACCAGGGTGTGGAATGGATCAATAGCGTGTGAGGGAGAGTCAAACAAAATAAGTAACAAAATCATCATAAATATTGGGCCAGGGATGGTGGCGATTATTATGGGTGGAGCTTTGGAAAAGCACACAAAAGCAGCTCCAGCAACACTCATCCTAGGTACTACAGAAGATGCGATGTCAAATGGGCATTGTCAGAATGTTCACAAAATTCCCCAAATTGAATTGGGCTGCAGCTGACCTATTATCCAAATTCAAAATCCTTAAACAACTTACAGAGCTATGGTTTCTTGATTCTTGATGTGTTTGAAACAGACAAGCTAGCCATAAAAATCTGCCTAACAATTGGGAATGAAGGTCTACACAGGCTGAACCCGTCAGTATTAATAGAAAGGAATCTAAAGGATCCCCAAAAGATATGGACTACATTAGAAAACCAATTCAGTTTCAGGTTAAACTTAACTAGAGTTCATATCATTTCAACAACAGCCTACAGAATCCATAAACCAATTCATGAGCAGATGCAGGGTAAAAGGTGTGTACTGTGATTTTTCAAACGCGGAGCCAGCAGACAGAATTGAAACAAAAACAAAAAATGCTGGAAAAATTCAGCAGTCTGACAGCATCTGCGGAGAGAAAGACAGAATTAACGTTTCAAGTCCGTTTCCAGCATTCTCAGTATTTTGCCTTTAGCAGACAGAATTGTTGAATTGGTGATCAATTCCCATCTATTCCCATTGAAGCGTTCCAGAAAGATCTGCTAGACAAGCCCAAAATGTAAAACACTAAAGAGCTACTCAAGGATGGACATAAGCACAAAGCATTTCTCACAGGTCAATGAAGCTTACAGGTCCTAAGTACAACCCCAATTGTTGACGCACTCACTAGAACACCCAAACCTAGCAAGACATGTCGAAGGTGTGGACTTCTCCATGCACTAAGGAAATGCCCAGGTTTTCATCAATTCCGCAACGCATGTGGTGGAAACAGAGATTGACAACAGCAGTGCACGAGAGTAAAGGCTGATGCAGCTACAAAGAGCCATGCAATGCTCCAAATAGACCGTACACAACTGGTACCTTCAAGCAATAAGAATGACCATCCAGTATCCCTAAGGAAACATACACACCAGGTGATTGCCAAAACAGGAAATGATGATGATGTGCATGACGAGACGACGAGTGGTGAACACAGGTTTAACACCGTATATCTCGTAGAAAACAGAGACACCATCATACCATCCGAAGTATTTGCTAAGATTAAAACTGTCTATCCTAAGAAAGTTGGTGATTATTCATTATTGGCCAAGATTGACACAGGAGCATGTGCCAACATACTATCTCTGAGGATTCTAAGAGACATGTATTCACAGAGGTGGAGGGTCAGGGCAAAACCTACAACTGCACAACTTTCAGCTTACAATAGTTCACTAATTCCATGTGCAGGATCCATAGTTCCGAGTGCAAGTACAATCAATCCTCCTGAGTGTCACAGATGTTCTACATCGTGGAAACTAAAGGCCAGTGATTATAAGTATACCAGCACTCTGTGACCTTGCACTATTGACAATCCATGGAATTAATCGACCTCACACAGTAGATTAACCTTAGAATCTATTGCCTCAGTTCACGACCTAACATCGAAATATCCAGAATGTTTCTACAAAATTGGCAGTTTCAAGGGAGCTGCATCATTACACTTGCAGGAGACTGCAAGTCCATCAAATGATCCACCATGTACGCGCAGCATTCACATACAAGACAAAGTAAAGGGCAATCTAGGCAAAACAGAGAAAGACAGAGAAGAGTATAAGAGCACACAGATTGGTACAGCTCAATTACATGTGTCATAAAGAAGGATGGATCATTGAGGGTATGTCTAGACCCATGATGTCTAAATGCAGCTTTGAAATGTTGTCCTTACAAAATATCCACATGAGAAGAGTTAAATCTGAGATTTGTCATTTCAAAATTCTTCCCAAAGCTGGATGCCAAGCATGGCTACTGGTCAGTACATCTCATAGAAAAGTGCAAGTGCTTACTACATTTTATACCCCATTTGGCTGATACTATTTTCAATGACTTCCTTTCAGGCTGTTAGCCAAGATCTCTTTCAAGCTCACATGGACTGCATTACATGCACTGTGCCACGATGCACCTGTATTGCCAATAACGTTGCTGTTGTGGGCAGACCAAAGAAAGAACATGACAATAATCTGCACTTATTGATGCAAGCAGCACGTAATGAAGTATTGGTGTTCAACAGTCTGAAATGTACCATCAATGTGCAGCAGGTCAATTTCTTCAGTTTTATTTATTCCTTTGCTGGCATATGTCTTGATCCAAGTAAAATAGAGGATATTAAAGCTATGCCAACTCCTCAAGATAAGGACAATCTTCGAAGATGTCTAGATCTCTTTAATTTCATTCTCCATACATTCCCAATTTCACTCAAAATTCTTGTTGAGAAAGGATGTGTTTTTCCTGTGGCACGATGACCACAAATACCTCTTCAAAGCTCTGAAACGGTCATTATCAGGACACCAACATTGCAATTTTACAATCCAAGGGAGACAACTGCTTCAGAGATAGATTCCCCACAGAAAGGTCTGGGAGAGTGCATACTACAAAAAGGCAAACCAATTGCATTTGCTTTAAAACCTCTGTCTGTAATGTAATCCAACCACTCCAACATCAAGCGGCAAACATTAACTTTTGTGTTTGGAAACATGCGTTTTCATACCTACCTATTTGGCAAAAGGTTTGTGGTAGAGACTGACCACTGGAGATGACTTGACAAAAACCATTGACCAGTGCACCACCAAGATTGCAACATCTCTTGATAAAGATTCAAGGTTACAGCTGTTAGATTAGGTACAAGCCAGATACTTGATGATCACATTAGATACATTCAGCAGATTTCCTAACTCAGTGAAAACAGAAGATATGCCCTTGGATTTCCAAGTTGACTTCATTGCCATTGTTCTCCAAATTGATCTGGTACATTTTGCACAATGCAAATTCTAGCAGCTACAAGAAGAAGCGGTGAAAGATTCTGCATGACAGAAATGGCAGAAAACCATAACTGAAGAACGGTCTGATTCAATTCAGGATGTCCACGAACACAAGACCATTTTGGCCTTATTGGGATGAGCTAGGCCTCTCCTGGGAGTCATTTTTTAAAGACAGGCAGGTCATCATACCGGAATCTTTGTGACCTGATATTCTTCAGCAACTTTATATCACTCACACATGGGTATTCAGTGGACGAGGAGACTCACAAGAGAGACAGTCTATTGGTCGGGTATGAACAATGATATTGAAGTCATCGTCAAGAATTGTGAGGCATGTCAAGAGCATATGCCAAGTCAACACAAAAAACTACTGATTCTACATGAAGTTCCTATCCATCCTTGGTCCAAAATCGCATCCGACCTCTTTCATGTCCATGGCACTGACTTCATCGTCATTGTTGACTACTTTACCAAGTACCCCATCATTTGAGAATTTGACAATTGGACAATACATCAAACATAACTGTCACACACACTCTAAGTGCTATTTTCAATTTATTTGGTCTGCCTAGAGAGATCATTATGGATAATGGTCCACAGTTTATTGGTAAGCCATTTCAGGGTATGTGAGAGAATTGGAATATCCATCACACTATTTCTTCTCCTCATTATCCTAGACCTAATGGCCTAGCTGAATGAAAGATTCACAGGGTGAAGTCAAATGTAGACAGACCAAGCAAGATATAAACATTGCAATGTTACATTTGAGAGTGACAACTTTAAGTGCAACCATTCCATCACTTGCAGAGCTCATGTTTAGCAGACCAGTGCGTAGCAATTTGCCTACTCATACGCATTCTACTCTCTCAGAAACTAGAGAGCAGCTTTTAAAACTGCAAAGGATGATGATCAACTGCACAATAAAAAACGCAAGGAAAAAGAAGCTTGCATCTAGAATCTCACAGAAGGCACTTGACAACCAGCTGCAGTGACAGGGATTTGTTCCAAACCAAGGTCCTATGAAGTTATGCTTTAGAGATGCATAGATTCATCAGTCTTATACACTTTTGTAATGGTAACTAAACATGAACATGTGTTATAAAGAGTTATACTTCTTTGGAAGGGGGGGAAAAGTATCTTTGAAAAGGGGAATGTTGTACTATGCCTTTAAGGAATAGTAGCATGACATCACTAGAAGGCAACTGTGTCATGTGATCCAATCTTGATTTCACGTTTGCCTTTGAGTGAAGCACACACATATAGCTCTGCTGCTGTTGTCTTCAAGCTTTCCACCTATGTATGAGATTTCCCATATGCCTAATCTCGATAAAGGAATCCACATGTTTATCCAATCCTTTATAAGTGAATGGTGTCTTTATATCATTATAACAACATAACACCATCCACCAACTGAAACATTTAGTCCCACCACCACCTATGCACAGTTGCAGCACTGTTTACTTTATTCAAGATGTTCTGCAGCACTCAGCAAGGTTCGTTTGTCAGCAAGTTCAAAATCCTTGAGAAGGTGGAGATGAGCTGCCTTGTGCCAGGTAACCCACACTGCTTCTGGAAAGGGACTTCCAGGATTTTGAACCAGCAACAATGAAGGAATAGTGATATAGTTCAAAGTCAGGATGGTGTGTGACTTGGAGGGGAACTTGCAGGTGGTGGTGATCCCATGCATTTGTTGCCCTTGTCCTTCCATGTGTGGGTGTAGCTGCTCCACATGGACTGCAGTGGTTCAACAAGGCAGCTCACCACCACCTTCTCAAGGGAAATTAGGGATGGGCAATAATGCTGGCCTAGCCAGTGACACCTATATTCCATGAAAGAATAAATAAAACGTGGCCACTGATTTTGTGAAACCTGTACTACTGCAACTGGTGTGCAAAGGTATGTATAAAAGCAACAGCAGAGGATTTACAACAGACAATTTATATACCAGATATTACATTTCTTTGTTAATGTGGGATTCATGCATTTGATGCCGTAGGCTGTTGTACAGAAGCGAGTGTTGCTGCAAGTGACTGCTTCATGTATTTTGATTATCAGCTTTCATGTCACTTTCGCTCAATTAATGCCATTTAAGTTACACTGAAAAGATTTCAACTGGAGGGAAGAATATAAGTACCAATTTATTTACAACACAATGTTTTGTTTTGTTAGCAGAAGTTTGGCACAATTGGGAGTAATCTAACATCGGTGTCAGAAGATCGAGAGTCAGGTCAGAAGTTGAGCATGCAACTGCAGGTGAGTGTGTTATATTGGTTCAGACAGTCATAGAGACCCCATGACACAGTTTTCAAACAAATGGCTTTCTCCAGTCTCTTAACCAACATTTCTGCCAACATCACCAAATAAAGATCACCTGGTCATTCAACACATTGCTCTTATGTGTGGCAAAATGACAGTTGTGTTTATTTATCATTTTAGCTGCCACTCAAATGCCTCATGAAGTAACTTGCATTTAAACAGTGATTGCAGTATTGTCAGAAAGTCTTTGTACATTCTCCCAAGCCTGAATAAGATATGTAGTGCAATTTACAGCTGCTGGCAGCCAATTTCTTGCTGAAAAGCAACTTCACCAAAGTCAGAAGTTATATCCTCTGTGACTGTGACCATATGGCATTATTTCTAATTGCCTTCTTTAACCTAACTACATATTTAACTGGTCGATCACACCATAGCCTTGCTTCCATTGTCCAGTTCAGTGGAACTGCCTTCCATTGGCTGCACTCTTACCTACCCAATCATAGCCTGAACATCTCCTGCAATGGCTTTTCTACTTGCAATCCTGCTGTTAACTTCAGAGTCCCCAAGGATCTTTCTTTGGCTAATCCTCTTTCTGCTTGTTTGGATGAACTGCAATTTTCTTCAGCTAAATATTGGTAAGATTTAAGCTATCATCTTTAGCCTGTGCAATTAATGCCCACTTAAGGGCCTCATTCCGTTGCTGTGGATACTTATTCAGCAGCATCAGGTGGGGTAACTTGCCATGCAGGAAGCCTAAGAAGCAAAGCCTGAAAAGCAAACCCTGTCAGGGTTGCTTGCAGGCTTGGGAGGTTTGGTGGGGTTGTGGTGTTTGGGTGGGGGTGGGGGGTACGCTGAGAGTCATCCCCTGCCTTTGCTGCCAACCCCTCCCTTTGCTGCCAACCCCTACCCTCACCATAATCCTACCCACAATCCCCCTCCCACCATATCACCCATCCGTGACCTGGGTCCCTCATTGATTATGGTCCTCAGGTGGATACATTACCAGCAGTTATCACAGCCTCCCCAATGTCGCTGCCAAGCAATGAATCTCTGATGATCTGGCAGCTCTTGCTGGGTGATACTTCCACCTCCAACTGCTGCTCATTTAAGTGTCTGAGTGGCGCTTGATGTGGCAGGCCTTCCCTAAAAGAGATGACATGGGGCTCTCCAGATGGTGGTTGAGACTCCCATCACCTACATTAAATTCTGCCCCATGTCTAACCACCATGGGTAACTTAACTGATATCATCCACCTATCCATCTTCACCCCTAAGTCGGGCCCTCTATTGCTGAGACTTTCATCTATGCATTTTGTCACCTCCATAATTGATTGCTCCAATGCTCTCCTGACTGGCCTCCCATTTTCAAAATGGCATAAACCTAATCTCCTCCAAAAGTCTGCTACCACAACCTATCACCCCTAAACTTAGTGACCTACATTGGCTCCCTAGCCTCTCAATGTCTCATTTTAAAATTTTCATTCCTGTGTTTAAATTCATTCAAGGCCTCACCCACCTCTCATTGTAACCTCCTCTAACCCTCCAGTCCCTTGCATCTCTCTGTTTACTCTGACTCAGGCCTCTTGTGCATTCACCTCCTGCTCCTGTGCACAATGATTAATAATAATGTCGTAAACTAATGAGGTCCCACTTTGGAATTTTCTCCAGATCCATCCATTTCTGAATACTCCTTTTACATCCTGCTGAAAACTAATTTCTTTGAGTGACCCATGCTAATAGCATCTTCTTTGGTTCAGTAGCCATTTTTTTCTGATTTTGCCTCCCTGAATCACCCTCATATGTTTGTCCATAAACCCAAGTTTGTGTTGTTTACCAGCCACTTACAGTACATTGAGGTCACCGGAGGTGGGACTAGCAGTGATTCCAGTGGGTGATCTCATCCCATCACTCCTGCCTTCATTTCTGATGTCAGGCTGGAAGGTGCTCCTGCAATCATCTCCTATCCCACTGCCACAGGAAACCCCAGCGCGTCGTCCAAAGGATCAGAGACTCAGCATAACCAGATCCCACACTATTTTCTTAGCTCCTCTAATCTCCAGCCACTGTGACTCTGCCAAGAACTTTACATTATACTACCAATTATTTACATCATCACAACAGGTCATTCAAACCATCAGATCATATCAGTGTTTATGGTCCACAGGAGCTTCTTCCCATCTCTCTTCATCTAGCCCTTTATCCCTCACCTAGCTTTCTCTTAAATGCATCTATGCTACTCGCCTCAACTACTGCTTGTGGTAGCAAGTTCCACATTCTCACCATCCCCTGGGTATAAGGAAGCTTCTAATGAATTCATTTTTGGATTCATGGCATATATTCCTGTTGCCAGCAAGTGGAAAGGGGAATCTACTCTGTTAAAACCTTCCATATTCTCGAATACCGCTATCAGGTCATCACCTCAGTCTTCTCTTTTCTGCAAACAGCCATGGCCTGTTCAATCTTTCTTGATAGGTATTACCTCTTTGTTCTGGTACCTTGGTGAATCTTTAAGGATAAGTGGCCTTCTTCAAATCTTTCCATCTCAACGGGTGCACCAAGTAAAAACCAAAGCCTCATCCTTCAAATCAGAGGAACAAATTAACATGGACGATGGCAAATATCAATTTCAGGAATTACACTTTTCATTGGAGTTTATGCTTCCCTTTGTTCATCAATGCTTTTAAGCTGTATTGATTACCACATTTAACTTATTGCCAGTGTACAGTTCCACAATCACCAATTACCATGCAGGACCTCATCTAAATGGCCATTCTTTTTACTTAAACCTTGACTGTGAGCATAAGCAGGCTATTGGTTAAAATTCAGCCTGATTTAGTCACTCATTCTTCCTCAAGGAATGCCTTAGAAACATAGAAAATAGGAGCAGGAGTAGGTCTTTCGGCCCTTTAACCCTGCTCCGCTATTCAATACGATAATGGCTGATCCTCTATCTCAATGCCATACTTCCACTCTCTCCCCAAACCCCTTGATGCATTTAGAGTCTAGAAATATACTTCCTTCTTAAATATATTCAGTGATGTGGCCTCCAAAGGCTTCAGTGGTAAAGAATTCCCCAGGTTCACCACCCTCTGAGTGAAGAAGTTTCTCCTCATCTCAGTCCTAAATGGCCTACTCCATATCCTGAGTGTGAGACTCCTTTTTCTAGACATACCAACCAGAGGAAACATCACCCCTGCATCCAGCCTGTCCAGCCCTGTCAGAATTTTATATGTTTCAATGAGATCCCCTCTCATTCTTCTAAACTCCAGTGAATACAGGCCTAGTCAACCCAGTATCTCCACATATGACAATCCTACCAGCCCAGGAATCAGTCTGGTGACCCTTCACTGCACTCCCTCTATGGCAAATATATCCTTTCTTAGGTAAGGAGACCAAAACTGCACACAATACTCCAGGTGTGATCTCACTAATTACTTATTTTCAATGCTATTTTCCTTTAATTAAGCCTCTCAAAAGTCGTGTTTTTTAAAAATTCAAATATGTTTTTTAATTAGCAAATGCATCGCATCAGTTTATAATGTCTGTCACTGAACTGAATGCTGCCTGAAAAACAGGAATCAGCCAGCAGCCAAGAAGCATGATAATGAATTCAACTATACCTAGCCACACTCAAAATAGCTGTCCAGCAGGGCATCAAGAGGGCAAATCTGCTGAGATTCAGTTTGTTTATAATTACATAAATCAGTTTGTACTTTGCAGACTGTTATTATTATGGGTCTAATAATAGCAATTCTAGCGTCAATGGCAAGAAAGGACTAGAGTGCTTTGAGTCACTTGTTGAATGTCCTCCCACTCCTTTAGCTTTTACAATCTTTCATGCTAAACCCCATCAATATACAGGTAATAACAGTCAGCCTACCCAGCTATCTCTACCCACTGTGCTCTTGGCTACCATTCAGTAAAGTGCAATTGTAGACAGAAAGGAACCATCCCTCTGGATTTCCTTTCTTCCCTGTCAGGGAATGCCCAGCATTTGGTAAGTGCTTCTTTGTTTCAGTATGGTCAGGAACAGGAATTCGATATATATGTTAAATCGTGGAAAGGGACAAAAATTCTCTTCACGTCCTTGAAATACAGCCCTTTTCATGGAGTACAGAATTAGCAGGCCCAATCTCCAAAATATAAATGACTATGATAATCACCAAATATTCACCTCTGTGTATCGGGATGAGGGCTATACAACTACACAGCTACACAACTGCCAAGCAATGACCATCTCTAACAGGAGGAAATCTTACCATCTCACCATGGCATTCAGTGGTGTTACCATCGCTAAATCCCCTACTATGACCATCCTGGGGGTCGCCATTGACCAGAAACTGAATTAGACCAGCCATATAAATACTGTGGCTCCAAGAGCAGGTCAAAGGCTGGGAATTCTGCAGGGACTAACTTACTTCCTGACTCTGCAAAGCCTGTCCACCATCTACAAGGTTCAGCTCAAGGGGGTGATGGAATGCTCTCCACTTGCCTGGATGAGTCCAGCTCCAACAACACTCAATAAGCCAGGATGAAGCAGCCTACTAGATTGGCACCCCATCCACCGTCTTAATCATTCACTCCCTCCACGAGAGACACACGGTAGCAGCAGTGTGTGCCATTTACAAAACAAAAACAAAAATACCTGGAAAAACTCAGCATGTCTGACAGCATCTGCTGAGAGGAATACAGCTAACGTTTCGAGTCCGTATGACTCTTCATCAGAACTAAAGAAAAATAGAAAAGAGGTGAAATATAAGCTGGTTTAAGGGGGTGGGGGGTGGTTGATGGGACAGGTAGAGCTGGATAGATGGCCAGTGATACGTGGAGATTTGCAAGTTAGTGCAGGAACTCACCAAGGCTTCTTAGACAGCACCTTCCAAACTCGTGACCTCTACCATCTAGAAGGACAAGGGCAGCAGATGCATGGGAACATCATCACCTGCAAGTTCCCCACCAAGCCACACACCATACTGACTTGGAACTATATCGCTGTTCCTTCATTGTCGCTGGGTCAAAATCCTGGAACTTCCTTCCTAACAGCATTGTTGGTGTACCTACACCATACGGTCTGCAGCAGGTCAAGAGCACGGCACACCATCACCTTTTCAAGGCACTTAGAGATGGTAAATAGAAGAGCTGGCCTAGCTAGTGATGCCCACATCCCATGAATGAATAAATAAATAAATAATTTCTGCTGCTCTAAGTATAATTAGCAATTTCCATCATGCTATATATCTCATTAAATGCCAAGTGTACTCAGTTTCATTTTTCATCTTTGCCAGTAACAGTTATTACTTTTCTGGCTTTTTCCCCCAATCTGAAGTCTTCAGGTAACAGACAACTTTTCCAAGCCAGTAGTATTGCAAGCACAACTCCATCAACATCACCCTCAAGGCAAATGCCTTGGGCAACAGCAGCCTTCAACCACTTGGCCTCCAAACTGTGAGGAGTTATCTCCTCATCTCTCCAAGTCATATTTGCAACTCATCACCGGGACAATATGCGTAAAACTTTTGTCCGATCATTTCATTGCACCCAGAGTTAAGAGTGTCACTACAAAGTCAAAATGTTCTTTATTGATTGCTTTCTGTTGCATTATGCTAGACCCCCTTCTCATGGCTCAACCAAAATTTCCTAAAACTCATTTAGTGAGGGGACTGGTTAGCACAGGAGCTTAGAACACTTGGATCTTGGGATTGGAGCCTGCACCAAAAAGAAAGACTCCTTTCTCAGCTGGTCATATGCAAAATTACTTTGAAGATTTCCCAACTCCATCCCTTATGAGCTCAGCTTCGTAACAACTCCACTCAAAGGCCACAATTATGGCTGAAATGGGAATTTGAATATCATGTTGATGCAGTAGGTTGTATATTCAAAGGGTTAATTATTAGAGCAGTGTACAGTGAGCCTTACTCTGCATCCAACTGCTATAGACCAAGATGGATTGCTTAATGCCAAACAGGCACAGAAAACAAAGATAGGAATTACATTTTAAAACATTTTTCTTTAAAGACAAAAAACATTAATGTTGGAAGCTGTGCATTAACATTTGTGGAAACAACAGTTTCACAGCTATTAATACTTTTTTTTTTTGAATAGCACACAAGTACTTATTGGCTAAGCCATCAAATCTCAAACAAGACTAGGGAAGCCATTCCACTTCATTTATCTTTGCAAGATGCATTCAAAATGATTTGTGTCGTGAAAACATCCTTCAGATGATAAAAATGCCATTCCACTGACTGTGTATGCTTTTGTTCCAAACTCTTTTCATCTGCAAATCAGGGAAGATTCCACCTGAATGAACATTTCACACCTGAGTGACATGCTGTGATTCAAAAATACACAAAGAACAGTCACAATTCACAGGGCTGCCAGGATGAGAACAGTAACAGATCCTCAAGGAATGCTGCCCCCACATTCACTCCAGAGTAAATGATACATGGAACACATTCCTCATAAGTTGACATATTGATTAACTCCTTCAAAACCAAACTGGCTAAATATATGATTAGGCTGAGGACTGTACACAATTGAAATGATCAAATCATCCAATGTGTTATTCCTTTCCCAGTCTTGTCCACCCCTTTCCTCTATTCTTTTATTCATTTTTCACCATTTGATGAAAGGGATTAGACCATAATGGCAGTGAAACTTGGAAAATCGTGGGACACATGGGAAAGTCCAATTTCAATAGGGACAACTCATTATCATCTTCCTTCCAGGTTTTGCATCTCCAATTTGAGAGAACAGGTTTGGTGCAGGCCCAAATGACACAATTTCACTTTGATTATTCTAAAATACCTTAGTGTACACATATCAGCATAGGATTAGGATTTGGTAGAACAATGGAAGACTGGAAGATAACAGTTGGCCTCTGTTGTGTTGAAGGAAATTTTTCTATCATAATAACACTTGTCATGCTATAATTAACTATCACTGACAGTGTTTGTGAGAAACAATCTTTGAAGACCATAAGCTTCTCTTAACGAGTTGTAGAGAGTGGTTCAGAAAGGAACAATGAAGGTTATGTTTCTACCCAGGCAAAGAAAACATGGTAATAGTCTTTATTTCTCCATACATCACCTGCTTAAAGATATTTTGTGTGTCTGGATTTGGTCAAATACAGTAAACAATGGTTGCAAATTATATTCTTGCATCAGAAGCAATCATCTTATGCTATTTAGGCCAATGCAAAAATGGAGTTCTGAGGTTTTGAGAGCATTTTGAGAGGAAGAACTTCAGAGTTAGGGTGATCAAAGGCTGCACCCTACTTTGAGTCATCACTTGATGTAGTACTGGGTGCAGTGAGGACCAGGCAGGAGGTGCTGTGCTGAAGCAGTGGCAAGAAGAAACCTGCAGCTGTGACAAATAAGGCATGGTTCAAGCTGGCTGAGGTGGGCAGTAGTAGGAGAGTGCATCATATCTGAAAGCAGTTTAATGACCTAACCAGTTGAGGAAAGGTGAGCACAAAGATTCATCTACATCCTGTAGTATAACCCACCATCTATCCCTCTCTCCCCTCCGCCCATCTGTCTTGTCAAGCGTACTACCATCACATTACTCCTCACAGCCACTTAAGTTTCAGCAGCACCTAGAGTTCTGTTTCTACGCTCTCCCTCTTTCTCCATTCATCACTGATACTTACCCAATTTTTATATAATGGTAACCATCTCAGTCAGATCCTCGAATTCTCAACACACATCCTCAAATGAATGTCAGCAGTACTCATGATCCATCTGCCAGGTAGTGACCCTTGTTGAATGCACTGCATCCATTGGGAGCACACATGTATAGCTCTGACATGGTCCCCTCGAAGGGAAACCCCAACACACAAGAGAAAGAGGGGGGATGGAGGTGTTGCACCACAGATTGTGCAGCCAAGATTTGTAGATTAAGAAGCCGTGGCAATAAGCATCATATCAATATCCCTGAGCATCAGAGATGCTGAGACTCAGACTTTATTTTGCATGGCGATAGCATTAACTATCCCCAACACACATCTCACAAGTCTTGTTGACTTGATTTCAACACCGAATGAAATATGATCATCTTAATCATTCTGCATTTCAAACACCGAACATTCCCATGCCTAAATCACATCTGGGAGCACCATGTGAAGAACTGCAGCCCATGCCCTTTATGGATGATATTTCCTCAGAGGAGTTGATTCCTTCTGAGGTGCATTATCAAAAGACACATGCTTACCAGGCCTCAATGTAGATATGAGCACTTCAGTGGATCATTTTAGAGAGTTTGGTTGGATCTCACATGGTGAATCACAGTTGATCACATGCCGGGAGTGATGGTAGGGACAGATATGGAGAGTCTGCAACAGTGGAAACAGAGCTGTCCAAGCTCTGCCCAGCTGGACAGAATGGCTCCCAGAGTTCAACCTACGAACAGAACGATGATGGAGGATCAGCAGAAAATTTGTGAGGTACCGGCAGTCATGACACAATTTCATAGAGAATGGAGAAGACCAGCCCAAGAATTTGTGGATTGACGTGGCAGGTTATTTTAAAGCTGTCATCCATGGAGAGAGTGGCCTCCCTTGAGGAACTACAAATCATTCCTGATTGTGGGTGTGCAAACTATGTCTCACCCTTTGACCCTTTCCTGCCCTTCAACCAGTGCCCGACATGCTGCCTCCTGTCCAGATGGCTGAGGCTGTGCTTGTGTGGGTGCAAGTGCAGCAGTCTTTAGCGGGGTCCTCAAAGGCTCCAAGAGGTCACCAGCTGCAAGCATCTCTGAAGTCAAAGTAGGGATGCATTATGTCGGAGTGTCAGGTGGAGTAAAAGAAAAGTGTTCTAGCTCATTGAGGGTATGCACAGGAAAAATTTATGTTATTAGATTTCGAATTTGCACAAATTCCCCATTTTCACTGACTGAATCCCAGCTCGGGTTTTCAGTTGCTTGGTGATGAATGTGAAGATCTAAATGGAGTGAGACAAACTGGCGGGCGTGCAATTGGTGGGTGTTGGCTTGCATGACAGCCCTCCTTGTCATATGGTTCCCATTGTAGCACTTTTTGTATTCATTTGTGGGGTTCCTCAGGGATGTCATCAGGCAAGTTGGAGCGGGTGTTCTTTATGGTCCAGTAGCCACCCTTTTAGAGTGGCTCCAGGTAAGAACAGCGTGGGAATGCTGGATAGCCAGGGGACGAAAGCATCATGCCAGCTCCCAGTGAAGCTTTTCTGGTGGCTGCGCACCAGCTCAAAATTGATGGATTGAAATCCCTTGCAGTTGATGAATGCTCTTGATTGATCTGGGGTGCATACGCATACAGTTTTATGAGATTATTTTGAGGGATTAGGCATTGCAAGAGTTAAAAGACCCTAAGCTTTTTACTAAAACTACAGCTCTGTTAAAAATAGACTGATTTGGACTGTCTGATGACTTCTGGCAAGTGCAGTATCACAAGTGGCCTTGTTATTGCAAGACCTAACCATTATTGTTAGAAACCAGAGAAAAAGAACAGAGCGAGACTTAAAGCAGTCTACAGCTTTACCTCTTTCTTGTCTGTGAGAATGCATGAACCTTTGTTGGTTGAAATGTAACCTAATATAATACTTTTTTAAAAAAGTGTTTTTCAGCAGTAAACTTTGCTAGAATGCAGTTTAATATTAGGGTTGCTAGTCTACAAGTTAATTACTTTAGTTTTATTTCTCATCTGTTAAAATTAGAGAAAAGTGTGTTAAAATCTAAGTTTTATTTAGTTAGATCTTTTGTTATCCCCATTGTCCTCGGTTGCACCATCAACCATTAAAACAGAAAGAACAGCACAAAAAGAGCTTGTGTTGAGGTTAAAACATATATTAGGGAGGCTGCAGGGCTTGTGCCTAAGCATAGAGCTTGCTATTTCTACAATTGGAGGAATTTCTCTGCAGTTCCAGTTTTTGGGATATATCATAGAAGCTTTGGGAAATTTTCAGGGCCAGGAAGGCCATCAGACAGTTATAGACATGGATGTGAGTGGAAGATATGAGGTAAGGTTCATGCCTACTAAACAAAGGACAACAATGAGCAATACAATTCTCAACAGTGTCTTGTAAACTGCTTCTCAAATACTGTAATATACCAATTCTCATTCATTCTTAGATGAAATCCTATCTGATACCAATATGGAATCAGCTTTGAACTACTGGACAGACAGCCCAAAGGGACTTCACATTTGTGAAGTCAATAAGGCTCTAGTCCTGGGAAAGTTGTCGGGTCGAGGATCTCAGTATCCACTCATTCTGACTATTACCATCACAGGCTGTTGTAAAGGTTTATTTGCTGTCTCACTAAGAAATCTGGAGGCTCTACGTTTAAACAGAAACCATTTATTGTTAACTCATAACTATGTACGTACTGCCATGCATGGGTGCTGTCTCCATGCTGGCTCCTGTCAGACTCTACTACACAGTCTGCTCCTGTGGGCAGTACTGTTCTCCAGTCCCATATTCACCCTTGCTCTGACAAACGCCTTAATACTACAATGACATATTACAACACCCACTTTCTTTTAAAACAACTTTCCCCCCTTCCAATGAAATATAACTATTTACAATACAATTTATACTTTACTTGCAACCCCTTCTCTCGCACTCAAGTCTCTGACTTCAAATTCAGACAGTCTTGAGGCTTGACAATTCTTCCAGATCTAGGTCTGTCACATTTGGAGGACTGGTAGTCTCAGTTGCTTTAGGTTAACATTGTCGGTTTGGCATTGAAATTGAAGTGCTCTGTGGCTGTCTCCATTTGATTTGCTTTTTATCCTTTGATTCTTTTTATCGACAACACATCTGCTTTGTTCAGACACCACGGGTTTGTTCCATTCGTTCCGAAGGGGATGTTCACTCTATTCATTCCTGGAGTGGGCAATTTTCTGTTTCCATGGGGTCTGGCATGTTCTTCCTTGACATTGACGTTTCAAAAATGGAACCTTCATTGCCACTCATTGCACATTTACAGCCAAATATTTGTTTACTCTTTTATTTTCCAATCCTTTTGCAAGCTTATGGGTCTTTTAGTTTGGCCCAGCAACTACTCTGGTGAGCTCAGTTGTCTTTGTTTCAGGGAGTTACCTGTGAAATCCTAATGCACACCTAACACAGAATTGTTACAGTGTGGAAGGAGGCTATTTGACCCACTGTGCCTGAACTGGCTCTCTGAGCATTTTAACTTAGTGTCAATTTCCTGCCTTTTCTCCATAACCCTGCATATTGTTTCTATTTAAGTAATCATCCAATGCCCTCATGAATGCTTCGATCAAATCTGCCTACACTACACTTGCAGGCACTGCATTCCAAACCCTAACAACTCGCTGTGTGAAAAAAAAAAATCTCACCTTGCATTTGGTTCTTTTGCAAAACACTTTAAAGCTGTGCCCTCTGGTTCTCGATCCATTTATGAGTGGGAACAGTTTCTCCCTATCTACTTTGTCCAGAGCCCTCATAATTTTGAAAACTTTTATCCAGTTTTCTCTTAACCTTCTCCTCTCCAAGGAAAACAGTCCAAACTTCTCCAATCTTTCCTCATAACTGAAGTGTCTCATCCCGGGAACCATTCTTGTAAACCTCTTCTGCACTGTCTTAAAACGTTCAAATCCTTCCGAGAGTGTGGTGCCCAGAGCTGTATACAATACTCCAGCAGAGGTCTAATCAGTGTCTTATATAAGTTCATCAAAACCTCCCTGCTCTTGTACCCTATGACCCAATAATGAAGCCTAGAATACTGTATGCTGTAGAAACAGCTCTACTTGTCCTGCCACCTTTAATGACTTATGTACATATACACCCAGGTCTCTCTGCTCCTGCACACCTTTTTGAATAATATCCTTTATTTTTCACAGTTTCGCCATGTTCTTTGTACCAAAGTGTATCACATCACACTTCTCCGCATTGAACTTCATCTGCCACCCATCTGCCTACTCCACCAATGCGTCAATGTCCTTTTGAAGTTCTACATTGTCCTCCTCACAGTTTACAATTCTCCCAAGTTGTGTTGTCCACAAACTTTGAAATTGTCCCCTGCACACCAAGATCTGGACAAGATCTAACAACTTTACCGGGGCATTCAATGCTCTTCTGAGTCTTCCACGGTCACTGGCTGCCCATTAGATTTGGCTGATTCATTCACTAAATCATCAATCTGTTTCTTGGAATTTTCCTTTTCTACTTTTAAATTCTTGATTTGCTCTTCCATTGTGCGCATCTCATCTTTCATGTTCCTCAGATTGGATCGAAGTTCAAGAACTTCATCAGTCTTGGTTGTTAATTCCACATTCAACCAACTGTTATGATTCATCAGCAATTCCTTCTCCTGCTCCAGGCATTTTTTACAATACATAATAGAGACTTCTGATGTTTGATGTTCATCAGATTTTAATTGAAGACCTATCTTGGTTGAATTTGCTTCCACAGGTTCATCCTTTAGGCATTTCAAGTCCTTCTCAAGCGTTCAGCTTCCTGTGAATGACACTCCAGTGTTCCCATCATTTCTCATTTATCATTAGCAACCTTCTCTTTCATACGTGAAAGTTGGTTCTCTACAAATGAACTGTTTTTCCTTAGTAGACCCTAACTGTTGTGTGCTATCCGCCAAACATGCATTCTTTAATTTTACTTCTTCTAATTGTTTCTGAGACTCTTCACACTCCTTTGTGAGAACTTCCACTTTCTCTTGCAACCGTTCAACATTTTCTTGACGTTCTATGTTCTTAATTTTTATTTCAGCCATGTCATTTTTCATAAACCCTATGGGTCTCAGTAGATTTGAGGCATCTAGTGCTTTTTCTTCTAGTTTCTTAAGCTTCAGTGTTCAATTTACAGCTTGACTCTGTCTTTACTTGCTCTGTCTGCAGCAGAGCTTTGGCATTGTCCTTCATTTTGGTTTCACTGCTGGCCAGGTCGGTCTCTGGTGAAGTCTTAACTTGTTCCAGTGCTGTAATTGTGCGACTCGTGGCTTCATTATCTGCTCACTGCTTGGAAAGCCCTATGGCTTTTCCTTTCAGTGCCTTCTCTTTTTCATTAAGCTAGTTCTTCAGCCCTTTTCTTGTACCTCTTGGCTTCCTCCTGGAATATAGAACATTGCTGAGTCTTCTCTGCCAACTGGTTCTTCAGTTCATTCAGAGAGACTTTAAATTCATTTTGCTTCTCTTCATAATTTTCCAGAGGAACTAACTTTGACCTAAGGGATCCTTGTAACGTGTGAAGATCCTTCAAGAGGTTTTTGTTTATCTTTGCAAAGCTCAATTGTTTGTCTGGAGTTTTCTTGTAATTCAACAGAGTCTCCTCAAGTTCCTTTTGTTTTTCTTCCATTCTGCCATTCAAGACAGTCTTCATTTCTTCATGCTGCTTGTGGGTTATGTACATATTTTGCATTTGATCTTGAAGAACAATCAGCTGTACTTTTGTTTTCTCATTGACCTCTTGCCAACTCACTCTGAGCTTCAGTCTGTTGCTTTGTTGTCACTGATAGTTCCAAGGCAGCTTTTTTTGAAACAGTATTCAACATCTTTTTGAGCTCCTCATGTATTTCCATGGGTACATAGTGATTCTTCAAAGAGTCTTTGAGGGCCACAACTTCTTGGAGTGCATTTTCTGCCTGCTATTGAGCCTGGCTGCGCATCTGGTTGAGTTTTCCCAACTTCCACTTTGATTTGCCAAGCATGGAATTGAGGGTCATTATTTTCTCCAGGTACCTTTGTGCCATCTCTGAAATTTGTCAGTCAGATCTTGAACAGCTTGGTTCATTGAAGACTCCAGTTTATCATGTGTTTTCAAAGGTGATCTGGCCAATTTCCTTGACACTGCCTTCAATCGGATCTGGCAATGAACTTCCATTGCACTGATGTAGTCCTTCAGTCTCCACATCTGTAACAGAGCTTTTTATTAAGGCGATCTCCAGCTGCAATCTTTTAAAGCACACATATCACCAGTCAAGCTTCAGTTACTTTAGCTTTTCATGCTTTAAGATTTCAGAGTCCTTTTCCAGCTGCTTTGAGGATCTGGATTTGTCTATTAGTTGCCACCAGGTTGTAACGCTTCATCTGGTGTCTCAGTGATCTGAAGGCTTCTACATCTAAACATGAACTGGATGAGAGCAGCTTCAACAACAGTCAAGAAGCTTGACACCGTACAGGACAAAGCAGCCCACTTGAGTGGTGCCACATGCACAAACAGTCATTCGCCCCACCACTGATGCACAGTAGTAGCAGTGTGTACCATTTACAAGATGCACTGCAGGAATTCACCAAGGCTCCTTAGACAGCACCTTCCAAACCCATGACCACTACCATCTAGAAGGGCAAGGGCGGCAGATTTATGGGAACACCACCAACTGGAAGTTCCCCTCCAAGTCACTCACAGTCCTGACTTGGAAATATATCAATGTTCTTTCACTGTTGCTGGGTCAAAATCCTGGAACTCCCTCCCTAACAGCACTGTGGGTATATCTATACAACATGGTTCAAGAAGGCAGCTTACCACCACCTTCTCAAGGGCAACTAGGGTTGGGCAATAAATGCTGCCCTAGCCAGCAAAGCCCACATCCCGTAAATGAATTTTTAAAAATGAACTGTTTATGCTTAACCCATAACTATATACATATCCAAGGTACTATCATGCATAGGTGCTGTCTCCATGCTGGCTCCTTCCAAATTCTACTACTCAGTCTACTATCATGGACTCTCCACATCATATCATGGGCTGTACTGTTCTCCAATCCCACATTAATCCTTGCTCTACTGAACACCTTATTCTACAACGGCATATTACAACACAGGCAAAGTTTACATGACTTCCAACCATGGCAAGCAATTCATCCATCAACAGCCTTATGCATTTATGTACAGTGAACAATAAGTCTCTCGGTATGTCTCCAGACTATTTTTTCTTAAAACCTCTGGTTCCTTCCAGGGCGCTACCAGAGGAAGCAGTGACAAGGGCTTTAAGGAGAGAGTTTTCAGACAAGAAAAGAAGCTCTGGATTTATTTTTGCTTTCCAGGATGATCCTGGAGTAACGGGCAGTTTGGGAATTGGAGGATGAGATCTGAGAACACTTTGGTCTAGCTAGGTCAGCTGATGAACAATTAAGTCCATCGGGTATTCCCAAATCTGCATTCCTTGGACTTCAAGGAACAACAATAGGAGCCAAACCAGTGGAGATTATTAGAATGGGTGGCAAAGATGTCTTCTTGTTCAGAAGTACAAAGGTGGTGGGAGAGAATGCTTGTGTAAATTGATAACAATCTCTCTACCTACTCCCTGAAACACAGGAACCAGAGTACTTGACTTTCTCAGCCTTTCCCCATTCCGCATAACTCCAAAAGACTGGAAAAAAAACATTATGAGAAGCTTCTAATGCATTGCATATTAAAAGAAAATATTATACATTGCAAATATTACACGCTAATTATATAGTCTGGAAGATGGAACCAATGATTGGGTGCATATGAATAATGCCTGACATAATAAAAAGGAGGCAGTCAGCAGAATTTGCAATCACCAAAGCAGTTTAACACAGGAGATTTTTTATCATTTTAGAATTTTATTTCAGAAAATTTGTAAGTATTCATAGAAAAAGTCAAATGATTTAAATTGTGTTCTCTACGCAACCTCCATGCAATGTCTCACCAAATTTATCTGGCAGGTGATCAAGTCAAAGAGGCCGGTAAAGCCTTAGGTTCCATCTCTGGTTTAAGCCAAATTAGTTCATAACAGCTAGTGCAGGAACAGGAATGCTCCAATTGGCTTCAGTGGATTAGGTAGAAGAAAAGACTTATATTTATATTGTGTCTTTCACAACTCCAGAACATCCCAAAGTGCTTTACAACTAATGAAGTGTAATGACCGCTGTAGTGTAGGGAAACACACCAGCCAATTGTGTACAATTGGTCAACAGCAAAGAGATAGGTAACCAGCTAATCACGTTTTAGTAATATTGGTTGAAAACCAACTATTGGCCAGGTCAGTGGGAGAAACACCACTGCTCTTTTTCAAATATGGCATATTTTACATGCACTTGAAAGGGCAGACTCAGCTTGACATCTCATCTGAAGGACTGCTGTTTCAATAGTGCAGAGCACTAGTGTGCTCAAATGCCTGTCTGCATTATGCAATCAAGTCTCTGGAGGGGAATCTGAACTCATACTGTGCAACTCAGGAAGGAATATCTTAAAAATTGCCTTATGTATCATATTTATTTTTCTTTTTTCTTTGATGGGATGTTGGTGTCGCTGATGAGGTCAGCATTTGTTGCCCATAACTAATTTCCCTTGAGCTGATTGGCTTGCTAGGCCATTTCAGGGGGCAGTTATAAGTTAACCACATTGCTGTGGGTCTGGAGTCACATGCAGGTCAGGCCAGTAAGGATGGCAGATTTCCTTTCCCAAAGGACATTCGTGCACCAGGTGGCTTTTTATGACAATCAGTGAAAGTTGTCACGGTCACTATGAAATTATCTTTATACTCCAGATTTATTAATTGATTTTAAATTTTGCCGGCTGCTCAATGGGATTTGAACCTATGCCCCCAGAGCATTAGCCTCCCAGAGCATTAGCCTGGGTCATTACCACTATGCCACCATCTTCTGAGATATAGCGTAAGCAGTTCTTTTGTTTAAGTTACACCTTGGTTGAGAGTGTTGCGTGGTGAATAGTTAGAATGCTATATTATTTGTGTAGAGAGACATTGACTTATATCATCTATTCTCCGGATCGTCAAAGACCAGACGTACGACTCAAGATGTGAATTGGGATCTCACAGAAGTCCCACCACACTAAATCCTTGGGAATTGCCTGGGAATTTTGAACTTTCGAAGGGCAATTCCCCTGCTCCTTGGGAACCTCGCAAAAGTCTCCAAACTGTGAGTTAGAGTTGGAGACTTTGGAGAGTTTTGATTTACTACTCACCTGAACAGTTACCCTGGAAATGTTAGACAGAAAAGTCCTAGTCTAACTCCTGGGTAACTATACAACTGATCCCCCAATCACTCACACTGACCGCCACACCCAACTCCCACCTCAACCCCCTAAATAACCCCCTGACCACCCCGGACCCAACTTGACTAGCATCCAATCTGACAACCCCTCCCAACTGACATCCCCCTGAATCACCTACCCACTCACTAACCTATCCATCTATCACCCTATTACCTCGCCCACTTGCCAGCCTACCATCTCATCCACCCGCCAGCCTCCCACTTCACCCAACTGCCACCCTATCTACCTCACGCAGCTGCCACCCAACCTTCTTGCCACTGAGCCCACACAACCCACCTGCCACCTCACCCAGCTGCCACCCTACCACCGCACCCGCCTGCCGTCCATTATATATAAAATATAAATTACAATTAAACTAAAAGCTATAGCTCATTCTTAACCCTACCAACACAGATATAACTTAATTAAAACTAACTACAATTCCTAACACACCCTACCACCTCACCCACCTGCCACCCTACCCACTTACCTCACCCACCCTGCCCATTCATTCAATCATCCAACACCCTCTCACCAACATTCACACTGGACCTTTAAACATACCTTATGGCAGCTACTGCTGCAAAAAGGTATGGGGGAGCAGGGCGGGGGGGTGGGGGCGCGGGGGAGTCTTCTGTGCTGATTCCCTTCACTGCTTTCTGCAAGGATTCTTGCACTGAGGGGGTTCTTCTTTATCATTGGATGGAGGTCTGGCCTTTTTCAGCATATCCAGGTAAGTGGGTAGTTTTCTGTCTGAGCAGCATCAGAATCAGCGATTTCTATGCTGCTCAGTAGACTTGGGCTAATATTTTCTGAATCAAATTCATCTAAAGTTAAGCTTAAATTGTATTGTTGGGCAGAGTGCAGGGAATTTAAACCCTACACTTGATTATCCTATTACTGACATGACTGATGGTAGTGTAGACGGACTGCCTTCATCGAACATGCTGCCCATTACAAGCAATTTGATCTTGGGGTTAAGGTGCTGAATATCTCTCAAGCATAACCCTCGTGATCTGAACCTTTGATTAGATTGCTCTTACATAACTACAGTCACACATCAATTATCTTCAGCAGAAACTATCTGAACATCTTGATGCCATTACTGCCCTGAACTCTCCTTCAGGTCCTCACTATGTTTTTTCTGAAGATATCATGAGACATGGGTCCTAATCAACATTCTTACACATTGATTTCCTTTATAACATAGAAGGTAAAGTACCAGAATTTGCTTACGAGCACTCACATCAATTTATATTCAGGATCCCTACCATAGGACTCAACAGTTCCTAATTTAAAACATTAATTTTAAATATTGGCAGATGCCTCTTAAATTAGGGGCCTGTCACCTAAAAGAAATTAGCTGGCATCAGGTTCGCCCCACTCAGAATCCTTCAAGAGCCCTCGCGGTCACCAATGAAAGGCAAGTTCAACTGTTTTTTCTTCAAAACCCATCCTCCTCAGCTGGAGGAGGAAAAGTGGTCCTGTGGCTCCACAAGTATTGCAATCACTCCCTCCAGGTAGCCCACTCCAGTAACATTTCCTGGGACTGACCTGAGGACCATTGTTGGTGAGTCAGGAGCTGCCTGTGGAAAAGCAACCAGTGCCAGCAGCATGTGTCAAGCATACTGATCAACTTCCTACCATCCTTGGAGCTCGGGGCCTGCTCATCACACCCAAAATGTGCCCACACCAAAATCTATCTCAATGTAACTTCATTTTAGAACAAATACATTGGCCTGGATTTTCGCTCCTAAGGCGGGTGCGCAGGGTCACAAAACCTCCCAGGTTGCTGGCTCAAGAAAAAGTGCCTCAATTGGAGGGATCTTCATTCCAGGGGTTGTGGGAGGTGGGCGCATATAGGAGTCAGGCCCACTGCACCCAGACGCAAATGAGATGCAGCCACATGGGCTGGCAAGTGCCTCTGCTGCCTGGCTAAAAGGCCAACCTCGGTGCTCTGGGACTTCATCCCAGTTGTGTTGTTGAATATTAGGCCCTCTAACACTCAGCCTTAATACTCCCACCCACTCCTCACATCCCATCCATCAACCAATATCCCTCCACTCACCACCAAGGCCCCTCATACCCTCCATCCCAACCTCTGCTCATGGCATCTTTTTGTCCCTATGCCAACACAGTGTCAAATGCTGACAACACATGACCTCAGTCATCACTATGGCCCCTTTTAGCCTCTGTGTCAACTTAGTGCCAGTTCATGCCAGCCCATGATCCCCCCCCTCCATTATCCTTTGCTCTTACACGCTCCCTCCATGCCAATTCACCCAGTATACAAATATGGGCAGACCTCAGGAGTCATGCTGAGATGAAATAAATTAGTTCTAAGCATCACATACAGACATCACTATATAAAACAAAACTTTCATTGATAAACAAAAACAGAAAATGTTGGAAAAACTCAGCAGATCTAACAGCATCCGTGGAGAGAAAAATAGAGCTAATGTTTCGAGTCCGCATGACTCCTTTTCAGAGCTCTGAAGAAGTCATACGGACTGTTTTTCTCTCCACAGATGCTGTTAGACCTGCTGATCTTTTCCAGAATTTTCTATTTTTGTTTCAGATTTCCAGCATATGCAGTATTTTACTTTTATCTCTCATTGATAAAACTTCATTCAAAGCATTTAAATCCCCGATAAAACCATATACCTGTATTCAGTGATAGTGACAGGCTGTGAAAATAGTCAAGCAATGCTATAATGATGGCACTTAGAGTTATGTCAACACACATCTATTGAAACTGCAAGTACCATTTTTTTTCCAATTCATAGACACAGGCAAGCTTTTTTAAAATAACTTTTAAGAGCTGGTCATTTAAATGACTTTACAGCTTGACAGATCAACAGATTTTATTCACCTTTTATAAGTATTTATGTCTCCACTAAAAAATCGTAACTCATACATTGCGGAATTTGGCCTTTGCTCCAATAAAAATCAGGTCTGTTTGAACTCATGGTTTTCTCCACGTGTGCATCACAATCTGGCCCTGTTCCCCAACTGGCAAACATAAGATCTGTCAGAAATGGGAGCGGGATTCCAGGATCCAGTGTCCCGGTGCCATTTTGGATAAATAACCAATGAACTTCAACTGTTCAGGAGATGGTCGGGAAGATAAGGAAACAGACTTTTATATTAATGATTTTATTGACCTTTCCCTTGTGTCAGGTTAAAGTACATTAAGAGAAGCTATAGTTTAGAGTCTTTGCAGGTTGCATTCCATAATAAACAGGAGTTGCCTGGATGATTGCAGCTTTAACAACGCTCAATAAGCTTGACACTATCCAGAACAAAGCAGCCTGCTTGATTGGCACCACATCCACAAACATTTACTCCCTCTACTACCAATGCACAGTGGCAGCAGTGTGAACCATCTATAAAATGCACTGCAGGAATTCACCAAGGCTTCTTCAATAGCACCATCCAAACCTAAGGCCATTACCATCTAGAAGGACAAGGGCAGCAAACACAGTGGAACACCACCACCTGGAAGTTCCCCTCCAAGCCATTCACTATCTTGACTTGGAAATATATCACCGTTCCTTCACTGTTGCTGGGTCAAAATCCTGGAGCTCCCTCCCTAACAGCACTGTGGGTGTACCTACACTACATGGACTGCAGCGGTCCATGAACGCAGCTGACCATCACTTTCTCAAGAGCAATTAGGGATGGGCAATAAATGTTGACTTAGCCAATGATACTCATATTCCATGAATGAATAATTTTTAAAAAGCAGGTTCCAAGTGATTGGCACACATAGATACAGTTCCCCTCCAGAGTACCCTACTCAATGGCGTTCTGATAGATTGGCACTTGTGCTCCTCCGACTTTTAGTAAATATTTATGGAAATACAGGGAGAACTTTTAGGTTCAAATAACTAGTGAATTATGCCAAGGGCAAAATTTTTTGAATCTAAAACATATTTATAAATTGCTTGAATTTTATAGTTTAAATTTGTAAATCAAGCTGATGGAATTAATCCTCCACTAACTTACACATTTTCCCATTACCTCTCACTTACTAATAATAATGGCATTCCTTGCTTTTGTCACCAATGCCTAAAAAACTTCAGATCCTTTTGAGGGTTAAGCCCAATTTATTTCTACTCTACCACCAGGGATCGGACTTTTCCTTCCCCCCACTAGTGCTGATATATCAGGCATTGTATCCCTATCTGCTCATGTGACTGACAAGGATTCAGATGCACAGCCCCACTGAAATTCACACAGATATTCCACTACAATTGCATTCTGACTTATCTAAGAGGGTCTTGCACTGGCTTAATATATCAAACACTGACTGCAGCCCTCAGCCAGTCTGCACTACCACCATTTAGTGCATTATCAGTACTACGGTTTGCAGTTGGACAGATGTTACCTGCTGCATTTGACACCTGTGAATTACCTTGGGCCATTCTACTACCTAAAAGGAAGAATGCAGATACAAGTTGCTGTAGTGGTAGTATGGAGCTGTGAATATATTTCTGAAGAAGCAGTATTTCGCAATTTGCTCTGTCCTATATCACACACACGATAGCACATAGTCCAAGCCAAGAGCTTTCCCCAAGAGGGAAGACAAGCTGGTAAGGAATGGGAAAAGGAGGACTAAGAGAGGAAATTATGATGGGAAATCAACCTGGCCATTCTCACTCCTATGTGGGCAACCAATTACAGAAAAGCATTCTCACATCCTTTGAACATCGGGCTGTCCTCTGAAACACAAAATGATGTATAGAGAGATGTGAGGAATGTATAGCTAAAGATGTAAGGAAAATAAATCAATATGCAGCACACTGTGGGGAAGGAAGGAGAAAAGTGACAGTCAGTTACACTTTTTGTATTGTGTTATATTTTGCTGGATTCACCTTGATCTGTGAACACTTCAGGTATTTTCACTTTTGCCTGGAGACAAGAGAGTAATTAAAGCCCTGCTGTGATTCCAGGATGACCCAGGAACAAAATAATAAACTAATCTAATAAATATCATTGACATCTAATTATACTCTCATTTTGTTATAGCCATGACAACGTACGATATCTTAATCAAAATAAATTACTTCCAAGGCAGAGCAAGCCTAGTGCTAATTGAGCAACTAAATTATCAAGGCTTTCTCAACAGAATGTCTCATTTTTGGTCTTTGCCTCTTGTATAAATATCACATTTAAACTTTAGAGTTTAAATTGTACTGAAAATGATAGGCGTTAAATGCTTCTGTGTACTTTTAGTCCCCTTACTATGGGATGGAGGTCAGTTGGGATTTGGACTGGACAGTCTAGGGATAGACAAGACATCAAATCAAGGTGTAACCACAAACCAGGAATGCATAAACCACACCCAGCTAATTCTTGGGGCAGAATTTTATGTCCCACGGGTGAGTGCGTGCGCAACCTGATCAAGCGTAAAATCATGCAAGATGACTTGCGCAATATTTCGCTTGGCGGGCGGGTGCAAAAGTTGGAAGCGCGCCTGCTGACATTTAAGCAGGCAATGAAGCCCATTATCGGCACAACTGTCTGCGATTTTTTGTGGCCCTTCCAACCTTGATGGACGGGCGAATCAGCCAGGCGGCCTTTACATTTTTCATCAAACCTCAGCCAAGGGCAGGATGAAATTTGCCTTAGGGAATAAAATAAAAATAAAAATCTGGGGGCAGCATCCTTATGAGGTATGCTTTCAAGTGCTTGATTTTGATGCACGGACATTTTTTGCAGTTTTTTACAGTTCTATTTCATTATTTGCAGATCTGCAGCTCCCTGAGGCAGCTGTCTGCCTTCAGGGAGCTCTCTCACTCTCTCGCACCGCTCGCCTGCGCCCGCAGTGATGTCGCCACCTGCCCTCTTCCCGCTTCCACCCTGACATTGCTGAGCTTTTTCAGTGCACATTTCACGCTGGCTGGCTGTTAATTGGCCATCCAGGGTGAAATTGCAGTCGGGGGGCCGATCGTGGCCAGGGGTCCATTTCCCAGTCTCTCCCAGGCCCGCCCTCACGCGTGCCCGCCAACCGAAAAATTCAGGCCTTGGTATACTTAGCCCATGTGTAATTCCAAATGCAGCTTAGTTTAATGTTGTGGACAAATCTCAAGGATGAAAAAAGCTGGGAGTCTTAGTTTGGATGTTGGCGAGTGGGAATTTGCAAACTGTGGCAGTGTAAAGGAGCAGCAGGCTTTTTGATTTCTCCCATTTTGGGAGTTAGGAAGTTGATGTTTAAACAACACAAAACAATGTCTGCCAGAAGTGGAGTGCATCAAAGAAAAGTTTATTAATGAGGCGTTAAAGATTCTCTAGGTTCCCTGTTAGCATTAAGAGACATTGGTACATTAGAAAAAAATAGCCCCAGGGAATAGAAGGAGACTATATACCAGGAGGCAAAAAAGAAAAAGTGTTTAATGATCTTATGAAGACAGAAAAGAGAGGAGAATCTACCATCTCTATACATTAGTCTATGAAGCATGTTTGATACAAACAATTATCTCCTACAAACTGTTTGGCAGTACCCTCAAACACTGCCAGGACTGCCCACAACACAGTACAATATAGTTAGGCTTCCTGGGTTGATTTTGACTTTGTATGGACAGCAGACAGCATTCTACCCAGCTGTTGTCCTTGCTGAAGGCCAGAACCAATTTGAGGGCCAGACCACGATTCAATTTTGTCAGCAGACTGAGATGGGCAGAAATCCACTGATTCTTCCATGTAGCTGAGTCAGAGGTAAAGGTTTGGAGGGTGAAATTGTGGACAAACATGTAAGTAGGTGGCAAGACTTCAGAATCACTTAGAGAATCCTGAAGCATGAATGCTTTTCCTGACCCCACAAAGATTGGTGCAACATCATTTCTGGCTGTGTTTTCTTAAGGTGCCTACAGTTGTCTCTGTAAGGACCATTGGTTATACCACTCAGCACCTGGTATAAATATCCTGGCACGTGAAAATCGTATCATGGTCCTAAAACAATATAGGACCCCAATTAGCATATTAAAAGTTGCCTCCCATCTGAAATTGATGGACATTCCAGCAATATCTATGGTAGCTGAATGTTTCATCCAGCACCACACCCATGACAGCAGGTGCATACTAACATTTGCAAGTCATTTCTTTTCACTCCCTTGTCAGGGAACACAGCAAACTAAAAGTCAGCAGACAGCTAGAGGACAATCACTCCTAACTTCAGACCTCCAAACTGAAATAAGGAAGAAACCATGGGAATCCTTAGCAAAAAAAAACATAGAGGCTGTAAAAGATGAAGCAGTAGGAATCTTGCAGGAAGCTTACTGCAACTCTCCTTTCTCATCCTCTTATTTTTAAAATTGCTGACTTTGACAACATTTCGTTCTCTAGGCACTTGTACCACCAAGATGGGTAGGAGCTGGGAAGACTCACAAAACCAAGATCCCCTCCAAATAGCACACCATCCCAACTCAGACATATATTGCCATTTTACTATTTATGCTGGGTTAAAGTCCTAGAAGGCAGTTTGTTGCCAAACGATTATGGGTAAAACATAGGTAAGTATGTGCACGTGATGAGGCCATTTGCACACCTGAATGAAAGCATCTGTCAACATTGATGTCCCAGCACCTACTAAGATGAAAACAACTGTAAAACACTGCCAAATTGATTACTTGGCAAATTTCATGCCCAGTTAAAAATGTTTGTGGGTAATTTGAACTTCCAAAAAATGAACACATTTGTTTCAGGTGGGTGGTTAAAAAGTTAAAAATCTGAAACAGGGACTTAACCCTCCTCAAATCCGCCGATACCCAATTTTAAAGGGAGCGGGATGAGAGCGGAAAGCGGGTTGAGGGCCAGGCAGCCAATTTCCTCACAGTCCTCAGGAAACACATCAAGCAAAAGGTGAGAAAGGCTGATCCATACAATAAGTCCCTTTTTTGCAGTGGTTGTGGGATTGTGGGACAAGAGATTTAAGGTGGTTGGTAGAAGGATGAGGGCGAAACATGAGGAAAAACTTCTTCACTCAGAGGGCAATGGGTGTCTGGAATTCGTTGCCTGGTTTGGTGGTGGAGGCAGGAACCCTCAACTCATTTAAAAGGTAGCTGGATCTGCACCTGAAGTTCTATAACCTGCAAGGCTGCGGACCAGGTGCTGGAATGTGGCATTAGAATTGGCGGCTAGTTTTTTTATTTCTCGGTCGGTGCAGACACAATGGGCTGAATGTCTCTTTCTATGCCGTAACTTTTCTATGGTTCTAAGAGGGGAACAAATGTTGCCACCAGGACCAACAAGCTTACCTGTAATTGCCCCTCCACCCCAATATATGCAGACCCCCTCTAACCACCATGTTCTACCCCTTGATCACCATATGCCAGCGCCCTTCAATCAGACCAAGCTTCAATTTCAATCAATCCCCAACCCCCCACCTTGTGATCTCCCCCACCTCTGTGTTAGGCTGTCAATCACCATCTTTTTCACTTGCTGCTCTGCTGTGTTGCTTTGCTGTACGCTTTCCAGCCTAACAGACAGCCAGCCTGTTTGGCAGGAAGCTGAGCAAAAGAATTTAAAAGCTGCCCTGGAGTTTTTTATTTCCTGTCAGTAACTCCCCACCCAGCACCAAGCACACCTCTGAGATAAGATCCAGTCATTGTTTGGCAAAAAGAGCTGAATGCATTGAGGGTAATTTCAATTTTATGATAATGTAAAATGGGTGATAGTGAATCAGCTGCCCATATTTGTATATCCTGAATTTTATTTCTATTGACATTGTTTCCCATTATTGCAGAGGCAAGATCTATCCCATTGGCTTCAGTGAGGAAATATAAAGATTAACTGAATAAATCCAGACTTCAGCAAATTGTTCAAAGATTTTATTAATTTGACAGTTATTCATTTGACAGAGATAGCTATCATTACAAAATATATTAAAGGATTTGTAGTTATTATTCTCAAATATTTTAATCTTTTAGTTATTAGATTAAGTGAACTTGACTGTATTTCAGAGATATGCTAGAATGGGTTACTTTTTCTAATTTTCTTCTCTTCATAACTATGAACTTAAATCAGGGAATCCATTTTTCCCCTCCAGCTGATCCCTTCATGGAATTTGATTGTCCAGCAAACAAAAAACCCGATTGCAAAGCGTTTGTCTGTACCATCTCATGCAAAGACCAAAATTTGTTGTGAGAAGGAAGTAGAAAGGTGGTGAAGAAAGCTGGAGCAGGATTTTACACGTCGGCGAGCTGGGGCAGGGCCTGCTCACCGACGCGTAAAATGACGCGCAGTGACGTCGGTTGGGGGGGGGGGATTTCCCAACGTTACCACGCTCCATTTAAATTTTCAGGAAGGCAAGGTGCACAGCGAAACCAGCTGCAGACCCGCCGACCTGTCAATGGCCAATTGAGGCCATTGACAGAGTCAATTAAATCAATTAAGTAATTAAAGGACTTGCCCGTCCAACCTGGCGGGAAGGCCAGGAGCCCTGATTTGAACTAGAAAAAGCATGAAACTTCATCCACAGTGGGGTGAGGCTTCATGTAGGTTTTTAAAAAATTTTAATAAAGTTTTTGTGAAAATCATGGACATGTCCCAACTCATGTGACATTGAGGTGAGTAGAGAGGCACTGATTTGACATTGGGGGTTTGGCTGCCTTGCTGGTTGTGTAGAGGGGCACGAAGTTGGCATGGGGGTGGGTGGGGGCAGAGATTGGCATAGGCAGGGTAGGAAGTGTATGGGAGGTAAGGGGGGGATGTGGGCTGGAACTAAGTTTTTGTTTTATTATTTTTATTTATTTAAACACAGTGCCAGAGCACAGAGGAAGGCCTTGTGCACATCCCACCTCTGCACCCGGCAGCCTGTGCATTCATTCTGGGTCGTTCATCCTGACTCCTGTGTCAGCACGCCCCCCTCACCCTACCACCCGACCAAACATCCAACCTGTGGACAGGCACTTCTAAAGGCCAGGTTCGCGAAGCTGGAACATATCTCGATTCAGCACACGGGACCCAGGGATGAAAATCTGGGCCCCTTGGTGATGCTTTGACCACAGGGTCATTCTTCACACAAATTTAAGAGTGATATTTGGCAGACTATTCAATCATCGGAAGAATTATAGCCAAATCAATGCTATTGTTACCCAATGGGGATGCATGCACTTTCCAACACAGGTTATGAAACAGAGATCAAGAGGAGAATCCTTGGCGGATTTTCCCCCTTTCTAGCCCAGGATAATGTGCTAACTGTTAACTTGGCCAAGAATCAAACCTTGGATTTTTAAGACTCAAGTACAAACTGCCTTTACAAACCATGCCAATGAGCACAACTTGGTGTCTTTTAAAATTATATTAAAATATTTTTCTTCACTGTTAGGCATATTAGTGAAAATAGCATTTAATTTTTTAAACCCTGAACTGTAACTGTCAGCTTGCAGTGGAAAACATAGTTTGAGGCTTGAAAACAAATTATATTTCATCTTTATTAGCAAATAAGACATGCAACCTCAGTTTCCCAACAATTCTTCTCCACTTATTATGGATTTTTCTTTGGAAACAGACTTTTATTTATATAGCACATCCTGACCTCAGGACGTCTCAAAGCGATTTGCAGCCAATGCAAGTCTGTGCATTGTTGTAAAGTTGGAAACACAGCAGCAATTTGTGCATCACAAATGCAAACAAACAGCAACATGATAATGACCAGATAATGATGATAAATAATGGTCAGGAGACAAGGGATAATTCCACTATTCTTCTTTGGCATAGTACCATGGGATCTTTTATGCCACCCAAGAGGACAGGCAGGGTCACAGGGCATTACTTTATGATCCTTTGTGTGGAAGAGACCCGGGTCTCTTCACATTAAAAGACAAGAGATGCTGGAAGTGCATAGTGTTACAATCACTAAGGGGAAACTGTAAACCGAAGTAACCCCACATGAAAAAATTACCAACAGGATTTCACTTTTTGTAACTTTTACCTTAACACGAATCAGAACCAACGTAAATTAAACACAAATTAACATGCAAATTATACTTCAAACTGGAAAAAAGTAAATTTCACTTTAAATAAGCAACACAACAAAGATATGTGTTACACAACCATAAGCATTCCTCTTCAACATGTATGGCATTATGTAGCCTCATAGTTCCACTGTGTGCTGTTCTTTATTCATACAGGTTAGGAGTCCTATTCAACAACAGCTTTCACTCATGAGTTTCACAGTTACGATCATCATCGGCAATTCATACTTCAATGAATTCTCTCCATAGGGTCATGATAGTTCTGATGGTGCAGCTTTCCAGACTTACTTTTCAAGTGACCAACCAAGAACACCCCGGTTCACAGTTTGCCCATTTCTTGGAAAAACCAAGTACTTTAGTGTCTCTGATCCATTTGCACAGCATTCCAGGTTTTACACCTGTTTAGCCCACTCGTACAGTGCACACAAGAGCTCCTGTCTGTATATATGTACCGATTGCCTTTTGCCTCCAGCTCTCCTCTGTATCCGTCCAAACGTTTTTTCTTTCAACTTACTTCCTGTTTGTACCACTGCCAGGTCAAGGACCGCTAGGCCACATGGACCAACGCTTCTTATTCTTTAAGAAAATTACAATTGATCTCTTTACGACTGATGCAAACTCTTAAAAATCTTTTGCAAACATATTTCAATACAATTAGAGATTCTCTAGATATTTTAAAGAAATTATAAATTTTCCTTACTATTCTGCTTCCTGGTCAAAGTTCATCACAATAGCAGCAGCAACAGACCAGGGAGACGTCACTGAAGTGATGGAGTGTTCCTGTATATGTTAAATGCTAAGAGTGACATTGGGGTCAATTATAGTACCAGCATCATTAGCTTGACTGAGACAGCTGTCATGAAGATATTAATGTATATAATGTTATTGGAAATTATTTTTTATTGGACTTGTAATAGGGTCTGGGTCTGTGGGTCTGAGTGTGTGTGTCGTAATTGGACTAAAGCCAGCTAGCCTGGGTGCTTTGATGTATAGTAGTTTTCAGATGTTAAACAGTAAAGAGTACATTTCCATTTTGTTGAATAAACCATTCAAAGACGGGGGGTGAAATCTTGCACCTAGCTAGGAGACACCAAGCAATATGTTTACATTACTAATAAAATTGGTACTATGAAAGAGGCTTTAATGTTGGAAGAAATAGAGTTCAAAGGGCCTGGTGATACAATGAGAATTTGCAATCAAAAGGAAGGCTAGCTATATACAAAATAGTCTTGTGTGAGTCAGAGTCATGTAAAAGGTACCTAAGCAGCCTATAATCCTACAACTGTCTGCAAAGGAAATAAATTGGAAGAAACCTCATTTTAAATTTGCTAGATAAAAATGTGCATTGCCTAGTGTCTGTTTACATCTATGGGTTATTGTTACCTTGGGGAAGATTACCTGGGAGTGATTAATTTGAGGATTTGTTTAAAAGTTGTTATGGTAGTAATTTGTGGACATGTGTATGTGTGTAAATTTGTGGTTAAATTAATAAATATTTAATTATATAAATTTAATTTATATAAAAACCGCTTGAGGATTGGTGATTTTTATGCCTGAATTCAGAGATGCATCTCAAACATACCAGCTGAAAATATAAGTTATGATGGTGGTTAAAAGATTCCCCCTGGGATTTCAAATAACTCAGCCTTTACCAACTACTGTGTCATAATACAACTAATCACACCAGGTCAGAAAATTAGCTCCAAAGTTTCCGAGTTTTGTTTGTCCCAATATCACAATAGCTAATTATCTGCTGAATGAGAAGTTTCAAAATGTTTTTAATCCAAAGTGAGCAAAACTTATATGAGTGTTTTTCTTGAACCTCATCCCAATGCTGAGGTTTTGATTAATAAATAATGTGCCAGAATTCAGAGACAATTAAAGAAAACGGCTGGAAGATCCATTACACTTACAAGGCAGCACACTTCCTAAGGATTCTGCAACATTTATGACCACGTTTTGCAATCTTGAGGCATTAATTTCAAGATTTAAAAATGTGCTTGTATTAGAGAATATTTAATTATTACAAGATTGCACTTTGTCTGCAGCTTAGGACCTGAATCCCTGACAAGAGTCAGAGAAAACTGAAGAAGTAAAGGTCCTGTGCTCAATCTCCTCAGCAAAATACAAAGGAGGAGTTTGGAATGCCATTGCCGACACATCCTGCTTTCTTCCAGAAGGCTTTGATGCAAAACAAAATGGCTACTCCACTCTAAATCTGCCAACCAACCTTTGCCACATTCAACTTTCCAACTTTCTTTATATACCTTGTGGTTGTTCTTCTGAACCCCATCTTGATTTTCAGCAAATGTAGAAATGACCAAGTATCTTGCCCAAAATGTAATTAATGTTGCCTTTCTGCAATAAAGGACATGTGTTTTACTTGACTCATCCCTTTTCCTTAATAACCTATGTTTCACAGATTACTCTGCACAATGCAAGGAATCTCAAAGATCAAAGATTGGTCTGTCTAAAAAAAAATCATAGATTATTAGATGAAGCTTTTACAGAGGCATTTTAAACTCATGTTAGAACATTGTGTTGTATGTATTTTTTATTTCTGTTTTATTACAGTTAGATATATGATTTGTTAATTGGACCAGTTGAGCATCATTTCAAGCAGATATCTGCTTTCTGAAATTTTTAAAATAAAACTTGAAGTTCACTAATGAGGGCCTCAGAGATATCATTAGGTCAAACTCAAAAACATTTCAAATATGTTAACAATTTTTTTTTGTCTAAAATGTATCTCTGTAATCTTCTCCAGCCCTGCAACCCTCCGAGATATCTGCACTTCTCCAATTCAAGATTCTTCAGCATCTCAGATTTGGATCACTACACCATTGGTAGCTATGCCTTCAGTTGCCAAGGCTTTGAACTCCAGAGTTGTCTCCCTAAACCTCTTCAACCCTCTGTCACTCTTTAATCCTCTTTTAAACTTGCCTCTTTGACCAGACTTCGGTCATTGGTCCAAATATCTCGTTATGAGGCTCAGTGTCCAATTTTATTTGATAACTCTCCTGTAAAGTGCCTTGAGGTGTTTTATAGTCTTAAACATGCTAAACAAATACAAGTTATTGTTGTTGATTTTTCTAATTAGTATGAGAATTGGTTGACGGAAAATATGTCAGTGACTTGGTATTATTTATTACTTGGTAATAATTGGCTGAAATATTTGGCCAAGCAGGTTTATATCTTTGTCACACACAGCTTATTTGAAGTCAATTTAAATATCAGGATTGTTTAGATTTCCACCCTCTGCAAGTTTCTGAATCATCTTTTTTGGCTTATTTATGTTTACTTCAGCATTTACCTATCTACATTCATTATACTTCTATGTCAGCCTCTTTGAATCAAATATTGAGCAGCATAAAATGAAAAATAACTGCATGATCCAGCCATCAGCAAGCATGAACACAATGGTTAAAATGATTGAAATGTTCATATTAAAATGTACCTAATTTTAAATGTTATCAAACTGTGATTTAAAAATAATTGTAAACACTGGTAGCCCCAGTGCATACTACATTTATATTTATTAAATGGCACTATTAACTAATGGGTCTTTCGAACGGGACATTAATCCAAGATTCAGTCACCCTTCTCAGACCCCATGCCACTATTTCGAAGAAATCAGGGGAGTTTTCTTTCATGTCTTATCCAATATTTATCCCTTAACCAACACCTAGGCCTGAATCTTCTGGTTGGTGGGCGGGGGCTGGCTCTGCTCACTGATGCATAAAATGACGTGGGGTGACATCGGGTGTACATCCTGAAGTCACTGCGCGTCACTCCGAGCTTCAGTTCGGAAGGTGGGCACCTTTGTCGGCTGCGTGCCTGCCGAGCTGTCAAAGGCCTGTTAAGGCCATTTAGAAACCAATTGAAATCACTAACAGGGCTGCCCGTCCAACCTTAAAATTGACGGGCAGGCGAAGAGCCCAGGCGGCCTTCGCATTTCTCATGGAACCTCATCTACGGGGTGGGATGAAATTTCATGAAGGCTTTATAAATTAAATAAAATTTTTTATTGAAATATACAAATATGTCCCAGCTCATGTGACAGTGTCATATGAGGGGACATGTCTGAGTAATTTTAAAACTTCTCTTTTTTCCATTTTCCATAATGAAATTAATTTCCAAGGCAGCTCCGTACCTCAGGGAGATTTCTGTGCTCTTTCGCGCACATGCGTGAAAGACTGCAGGCCCCAATTCTCCCTCCACTGCTCCTGGGTGCCTTAATTGGCCCGCCCACATAAAATGGCGGTACGCAGCTGATTGTGGGAGGCAATTGGCTGTGCGCCCGTCCACACCTGTTCCTGCCCGATGGGGAGAAAATTCTCCCCCTAAAAACAAATTAACTGGTCACTATCACTAACTTAGGGGAAGAAAGCCATTGTAGTTTGTTTTATTTATTCTTGTTGCCTTGTTTTTAGATAGATTTGGTCTTCAACCATTAACTTAGCCTTCAATTTAGCTTTCTCCTTAAAAGCATCTATACTATTCCACTCAACCACTCCCTCTGGTAGTGAATTTCACATTCTAACCACTCTCTGGGTAAACAAGTTCTCCTGAATTCCTTGTTGGATTCATTAGCGATTGTCATACATTTATGGCACTTATTGGTCTCATGCTTAAGTGCAAATGTCTCCTTTACACCTACTCTATCAAACCCTTGCTTAACCTTCAAGAAGTCTATCAGGTCACTCCTCAGTTTTCTATTTTCTATATTAAAAAAAGACCCCCAGCCTGTTTTAATCTTCCCTGATACAGATAGCTACTCAGCTCTTGTATCAATGCAGTAAATAGTTTTTGTGCTAACTCTGGTGCCTCCATATCATTTTCATAAAGATAACCAGAACTGTTCACTGTACTCCAACTTTGTTCTAAGCAAGATTTGATACAAGTTTAACATAACTGTTCTGTTTTTCGTTTCTACCCCTCCAGAAATGAACCCCAGTGCTTGGTTTACTTTTCTCTTCTAGCCAAGGAATATGTAGCATCATTAATCTTCCTCCCATGTACAACTTGGCTCCTGTGATTCCTTTATTACGTTGACTAGATTTCAAAAAGTATTTTGTTGACTGCAAAGTGCTTTGAGATGTCCTGAGATTGCGAAAGGCACTATACAAATGCAAGTCCTTCTTTCTATCTACTGGCCTCTTTCTTCATAAACTGTATGCCTGGCCCATTGGGTGGAATTTTACGGCCCTGTCGCAGCAGGGACAGAGCCACAAAATGCGGCGAGTCATTCAAAAGTCCATTGACTTCAGTGGGACCAAAAAATCCCGTTGGCGGGAGGGGCTATAAAATTCTGCCCATTATCACAAACACTGTGATGACACATCTTTCTGTCACCCTAACCCCATTATGACTGATGCTGCCTCTTCATTGTAAGCATTTTAGGCTCCCATTGCTTTTTGTTCACATAAAAAGTAACTGCATCAAGTTCTCTTTTATTTAAAAATAACAACAGAAGTTGCACAAACAAATGGCAGTATGCATTGCATCTGTATTTTTCTAAAGATGCATTACTCTGTTATCTCCAGGTCTTTGTGCTTTGTGTATCTATTACAACTGGTCTGGTAAGCTACTCTTGAAGCCATTTTGAATGCTGCTTTTGGCCAGCCATATAGAAGCATGTGGCTCTGGTTTAGTGAAAATCTGATATCACCCTGTTCCTTTCTATGGGTAGTTGGGATCAGTATTCAGTAGAGTACAGGAAATCAAGCTGTTGGCACTGCTCTATATGAAGTAACAGATACCTAGGAGTTAGTGGCTTTTGGGTGGGCTGGGCCTCATCTACATGTCACCAGCCAGCTGTCTTCCTGAAAAGGACAGAAAGAGGCAGCTGGTGGCCATTTGGGAGCAGAGACCCTGACTGACACCAAAGTAATCTCTGCCAGCAAGCTGAAGTAATTTGTAGTCAAGGGGATGTGGGGAGAATCCTGGATGAGTGAAGTTGGGGAGTAGGGGGCTGCTGGTACATCTGAGACAGGGAAGGCACAACCATATATCCAGATGGGCCTCTCTTTCTCCCAATATCTGTTCAGTGAACTGAGCATTCACTTAGTTCTGGCAACTCAATAAGTTCATTTTAATGAGGTTCAACCACCATTAAAACTGATCCAACTCCTGGGGAACATTATCAGGCCAGTGGTGGGCTTTCTCACAATTTCCCAAAGTCTATCCTTCAGTATTGAACCCCTTTATTATTTTCAAGTCCTCTATCAGGTCAGCTCTCATTCTTTTTTTTTATAGAAAAGTCTATTCAGTCTTTCCTGATAGCTGTGCCATGTTTACATCAACAAAGACCTTCAGTGCCGATGATGATCATCAACATATCCCAAGACTTCACACGCAACAATGTTTACACGAGCACCAGATTCCTACAGATTTAAAGACGAATAATCTGCTATTGATTGCTAAGAAATTATATGCTCAATATCTATTTTCATTTCCTACTAATGTGTTCATGCCCATGCTGTACACCTATGCACATTCTACACATTTGGAATGAGTCCATTTCTTTAAGGGGGAAATAAAATTAGCAGGAGATTTATTTTTAAACAAGCTGAAATGGATGCCATAAGTCCTTTTTGCAGATCATCAAGCACAAGGTTACATCAAATAGAGAAATCAATTTCACATTGATTGACTATTTCTCCTCATTTGTAATCCCTGCTCTCCCTAGGTGGAGTTTCAACTTACAAAGAGCCATCACATTTACTTGATAATAAATGTATTTTAACTAAAATGTTTTTTTTAAAGAAAGGATTGAAATCTCTTTTGGGTATAATAAAATGTATAGGAATTAAAAATGATTAGTTACTTTTGTAGTCACTTATCTTCAGAACCACTGCTAAGAAATAAGATTAATCCACTGCACTGATGAAATTGTGTGAAAACATATGGGTTGAAATGATCAACTTATGCATGTTCATTGTTAAAAATGACAAAGGCCAGAATTTTCGGCTTGGCGAGAGGCATAAAATGATGTGGGGTGACATCGGGCGTGCGTCCCAACATCACCGCGCACTGTACACCCACCGAACTGTCAAAGGCCTATTAAGGCCTGTTAAAAACTAATTGAACTAATAAATTGAGCTGCCCATCCAACTTTAAGGTTATTGGGCAATCGAAGAGCCCACGGACGGAATGAGATTTCATGGGGTGTTTAAAATTGAATAAATTTTTAAAAAGAATTAATTGATGTGTACCAGCTCAAGTGACACTGTCACATGTTTAAAACTTAAACTAATCTCCTTGAGGCACAGAGGTGTCTCAGGGAGATTTCTGCTCTCTTTTGCGCACATGCGTGACAGGAGGAAAATTCTCCCCAAGGTTTCTTTATCTGGGTTTCGTCAGGTTTTAAAGCTATGCTAACTAATAAGCAAGGTGCCCTAACGATCTCTACAAGTAGTGATCTGTTATTGGTCACGTACGGCAGTAGCCTACAGAATCACGGAATTGTTACAGCAGAAGGAGGCCATTCAGCCGATCAGGTCTGCACCGAATGAGCTATTCTTTTAGTGCCATTCTCCTGCTTTCTCCTCGTAACTCCTCACAGTCTTCAGATAACAGTCTAATTCCCTTTTGAGTGCTTTGATTGACCCACCTCCATCATGCACTCTCAATCAGTGCATTCCAAAGGTTACCCACTCATTGCGTGAAGAAGTTTTTTCTCATGTCGCTTTTGCTTCTTTTGCCGATTACTTTAATTCTGTGCCCTCTTGGTCTCAATCCTTTCATGTATGGGAATAGTTTCTCCCCAACTACTCTGTCCAATACCTCATGATTTTAAAAATCTTCTTTTCTCCAAGGAAGATAGACCCAACCTCTCCAATCTATCTCCATAACTGAAGTTCCTCATTCCTGGGATTATTGTCGTGAATCTTTTCTTCACTCTCCCCATTGTCTCCACATCCTTCGTAAATTGTGGTGTCTAGAACTGGATGCAATGCTCTAGCTGAGGCCAAATTAATGTCTTATACAAGTTCAACATAATCTCCTTGCTCTTATACTCTATGGCCATATTATAAAGCCTGAGGTACTGTATGCTTCATTAACTGTGCTTGTGCACATATACATAAGATAACTATTTCAGACTTTCTCTTCTTGTTGAGAGATGAAACGGAAATGATCCATTTGGCATCTTCCCCCAATGCCATGACTCAGATCAGCAGCTTTGTACATGGTAAATCCCAGAAACAAACCTGTGTTCTACCATCTCACTCTACCTACTCCTTTTCATTTCCAATGAATAAAATTGTGTGAGAACAAATAACGTGGGACTCGTCCAGAAAAATAACCATCCAGAATGATAGTCAACCAATCATGAGCAATCAGAATCAGGTGGCACGATAACCATTAGGTGAAAGGCTAAATGGCTTTTATTTTCTGAACCTCTGAGATTGAATAAGCAATTGTTGGTGTTTGTTGTCTATGCAAGTTTAAATAATACGTAAAATATCTTTATTTTCCGGTTATTCAGTGCAGTAAACTGTGCTCAAGGGCCAAGACAACCCATAAGAAATAACATGGGAGGTCCACTAGTAGCATTATAGTTTTATTTGAGGATTTTTGCTGAGCTTCAGTTCAGCAACTGTGCTGACAATGGCTGTTAATACCAATTTTGGAAGTGACAGTGTTCCATTCCCCGATAAATGACAAAATCAATGCTTTTGGCATCACTGGGCATTTACTGGGAAATGAATTAAACCAAATAGTGTGAGATGATTGGGGTTGTGGGGTTAAGGTGGGAGGGCTCAGGGAGTTAAAATAAAGAAAGTTAAAGAAAAAGGACAAAGATACAGTGCAGGGTAGTGATACAAACAATGAGGTGACTGGAATGAACATATCATACAAACATAGTGCAGCAGCAAATAGGGTCAGAGCATGGAAAATAGTTGAAAAAATGACAGAATTAAAGACTGTTATCTGAATGCAAGCATCATTCATAGTAACATAAATTAATTGATGGCATAAATAGAAATAAAAGGGTATGATACGATAGCTATCACAGAGATGTGGGTTGCAAGTTAAGCAAGGCTGGGAAATGAATGTTCAGGGATATTTAACATTTTAAAAGGAGCAGGAAAAGAGAAAAGGAGATGGAATAGCTCTGTTAATAAAAGATGAAATCGGTACTATAGTGAGAAATGAGCTTGGCTTAGAGGATCAAGAGGCAGAATCAGTTTGGGTGTAGATGGAACTAGGAAAGGAAAAAGTCACTGTTGGGCATAGTTTATAGGCTCACAAACAGTAGATACACTGTAGGGCATCATTCAAGAAATAATGGAGACTTGTAAGATAGGTAAAACCATAATCCTGGGTGATTTTAATCTTCATACAAACTGGACAAATCAAATTGGTAAAGGTAACCATAAGGGCAAGTTCATAGCATGTATTTGGGACAGTTTCTTAGAACAATCCATTGTGGAACCAACCAGGAAACAGGCTGTTTGAAACTTGGTAATGCGCGATGGGGTAGAATTATTTAATAATCTCATTGTAAAGAATCCTCTAGGGAAGAGGGATCATAAGATAATGAATTTTACATTCAGTTTGTGGGTGAGACACTCAAAATAATGTGTTAACTATAAATAAAGGTACTTAAAAGTGTATGGAGGCAGACATGGCTAAAGTTGACTGGGAAACTATGTTAAAAGTAACATGGTAGATAAGCAGTGGCAGCTTTTTAAGGAGATATTTCATAACACTCAACAAAGATATATATATTGCATTGAAAAACAAAGACTTCATGACTCATATGAACCATCTCTGGTTAACTAAGGAAGTTAAAAATGATATCAAACTGAAAGGAAAGGCATGCAACGCTGCAAAGCTTAGTGGTAGGACAGAAGACTGGGAAAATGTTAGCAGCCAAGAAAGTGAATAAATTAGCAAGAAATATAAAAATGGGCAGTAAGACCTTCATTAGTATATAAAAAAAGAGAGTTGCTAAAGTAAACATTGGTCCCTTCGAGAATGAGATTGGGGAATTAATAATGGGAAACAAGGAAATGGTAGAGATTTTGAATAAGTATTTTATACCTGTCTTCACAGCAGAAGACACTAAAAGTTTCCTCACAAGAGTAGAAAATTAAGGGACAAAAGGGAGCGAGTAATGCAAAATTGTCACTATCACCTGAGAAAAAGTGCTAGGAAAACGAGTGAAATTAAAGGCTGACAAGGTCCCTGGGTCTGATGGCCTGCATCCTAGAGTCTCAAAAGAAGTGGCCACAGAAATATTGAATGCATTAGCTGTTATCTTCCAAAATTCCAGAGATTCTAGAAAGGTCATAGTGAATTGGAAAACCACAAATGTGATGCCCCTACTCAAGAAAGCATGAACCTATAGGCCAGTTAGCCTAACATTTGTCATTGGGAAAATGCAGGAATCCATTATTAAGGATGTTATAGCAGGGCATTTAGAAAATCATGATATAATCAAGGATAGTCAACAAGGGGTTAAGGAAGGGAAATTGTGGTTGACAAATCTATCAGCATTCTTTGAGGATGCAACAAGTAGAGTGGATAAAAGGGGAGGGGGCAGAAGATGTAGGCCTGAATCTTCTGGTCAGCGTGCGGCGGTGGTCCCCGCTCGCCGATGCGTAAAATGATGTGTGGTGATGTCGGCGTGCATCCTGACATCACCATGCATCATTCTGATCTTCAGTTCGGCGGGCATGCAGCTGACTCCAGTGCGCGCCCGCCGAACTGTCAAAGGCCTATTAAGGCCATTTAAATAGCAATTGAAATAATTAACAGGGCTGCCCGTCTAACCTTAAGGTTGGCGGGCAGGCGAAGAGCCCAGGCGGCCTTTGCATTTTTCATGGAACCTCATCTGCAGGTGTGATGAGGTTTCATGAGGGATTTATAAATGTAATAAAATTTTTTATTAAAATTCATTGACATGTCCCAGCTCATGTGACACTGTCACATGAGGGGACATGTCGAAATCATTTTTTTTTTAGTTTAAATTTTCCATAAGCAAAGTAATCTCCCTGAGGCGGCTCCATGCCTCAGGGAGATTCCTGCACTCTTTCGCGCGCATCAGCGCTTCTGGATGCACGTCATGCTGGCGGGCTTTAATTGGCCTGCCCATGTAAAATGGCGGCGCGCAGTTCTGGCCCAGCCCGCCCAACAGGGAGAAAATTCTCCCCGTAGTGTATTTGAATTTACAAAAGGTATTAAATAAGATGTCACATATTACACAAGATAAGAGCTCATGGTGATGGGGTGATATAATAGCATTAATAGATTGGCTAACAGGAAACAAAGAGTCAGGATAAAAGGGTCATTTTCAAGATGGCAAACTGCAAATACTGGAGTGCCACAGGGATCAGTACTGGAACCTCAGCTATTTAAAATCTATATTAATGGTTTAGATGAAGGAACAGTGTGTTGTAGACAAGTTTGCTGACAACACAAAGGTAGGTAAGAAGCCAGTTGTGAGGGGACACAAAGAGTCTGCAAAGGGATATAGATAGGTTAAGAAGTAGGCAAAAATTTGACTGATGGAATATAACAATGGAAAATATGAACTTATCCACTGGCGGGAAGAATAGGAAAGCAGAATATTATTTCAATGGAGAGAAACTGCAGAAACCTTTGGTACTAAGAGGGTCCTGGGTGTCTTTATATGTGAATCACAAAAGGATAGCATGCAGTTGCAGCAAATAATTAGGAAGGAAACTGGTAAGTTGGCATTTACTGCAAGGGTGATGGTGTATAAAAGTAGGGCAGTCTTATTTGAACTATACAGGACACACTGTGTACATGATATCTTTATTTAAGGAGGGATATACTTGCATTGGAGACAGATTTCAGAAAGTTCATCAGTCTAATTCCTGGGATGAAGGGGTTATCTTACGAGGAAAGGTTGAGCAGACTGGTCCTATGCTGATTGGAGCTTAGGTGAATGAGAGGTGATTTTATTCAAATATGTAAGATTCTGAGAGAGCTTGACAGTGTAGATGCTGAGAGGATGTTTCCCCTTGTGGGGGAATCTAGAACTAAGAGGTACAGTTTCAGAACAAGCAGTCCCCCATTTAAGATGGAGATGAGGAGGAATTTCTTCTCTCAGAGGACCATTAATCATTGGAAGGATTATGCGTGGCAGGCACGAAAGTGGAGTTGAGGACAAGATCAGGTCTTTCTCTGAAAAAGAATGGAGACTCAAAACTTTAACTCTCTTTCACTCTCCATAGATGCTGCCAGACCTGCTGAGCTTTTCCAGAATTTTCTGTTGTTATTTCAGATCAGCCATGATCTTATTGAATGATGGAGCAGGCTTGAGGGGCAAAATGGCCCACTCATGCTCAAATTTTGTAAGTTCTATGTTCTCCCTGTGATTAATACAAAACATCGCATGGAGGCAGTGAACCCACATTACAGACCCCAAGCATAACTGACTACACATTCAGAGATTGATTGGAATTTGCTGCCTCTATGCTCAGCAGTCCATGATTTCCCACCTATTAAAACAAATGGGCAAAAGAACCGTGGAATGGAGCGCATAGAAGTGGAAAGTCCTACTTGGAGTGAAGCAACAGGAACACTCTCTCTTAAGAAACTAGTCTAATTCTAATCAATAGCCATGAAATATCAACACAAAGGGTTAATTCAGGACTGCAGCATAGGTCAGTGACAGGTTTACAATGCTGTAGGCTCTGATTCTCCAACATCTGTTGCTGTTAAGCAAGGCTCCCAGTTAGCAGTGCAGAATTGCTGCATAATTCCTACCATGCATGACATTACACAAAGTGGAACTGGTTTTCATTCAGACATGATCTGGCAGCTTACGTGATAAGAGTCTCTCACAGCAGGACCTTCAGCAGCAGAACAACATGAAGCCTTTGAAAACTCAGGTTTATGCAGCTGTGTATTTTTAATATTGCCTCGTCCCTCTGGTGTTGATTAAAACACCAGTAATTTCAGCAGGAATAAATGGACTGAGGAGAGAGAAAGGCCAAGGAGTCAGGGAGGAATTTCATTAGCCACCTACACTTAATGTACAACTAACGCACTAGCTTTTCTGTTCTGAGACCTTAGTTTGAATCTAGACCAGAATGGCGAGTTAACCCCTGACTGTGGGTTCCTAACAGCAACAATGAGCCAGTTACATATTAATTTCACTTCAAAAGTGCATCTGTAACAACAAGAGTTGACTAAAAAGTCCCTACCAAGGTGTTACGTTTTATTAAAAAAGTAACACCTTTAATGCTGTAAAACATTCTAACATGCTGCACAGAAGCAGTAAAATTTCGACATTGAGCCACAAAGAAAACACTGCAGGTCAGGTAGATTTTAAGTACCTGGTTAAAGCAGGAGAGGGAGGTAGAGAAGCTGTAAGGTTTACAGACAGAATTCCAGTGTTTATGGCCTAGACAATGGAAAGCATGGTTGTCAATTGTAGACAGAAGGAAATCGGGATGCACAGGAGGTCAGAATTGGAAGAATGCTGAGTTCTCAAAGGTTTGTAGAGCTGGAGGACACAAGGGAGTTAAGCAGGTGCAAGGCCACGGGGGGATCCGAACACAAGGATATGAATATTAAATCAGAAGTCTTGCTGAACCAGAAACCAATCTAGGTTAGCAACCACAGGGATGATGAGAGAACAGAACTCTTTGTAAATTAGGATGCATCCAGCAGAGTTTTGGATGACCTTAAGTTACCTGCTTGGGACTTGACATTTTCAAGCCGCCTGCCTTCATGGTTTCTCATTCATTCCCATGAGGTATGGGCATCTCCTGGAAGGCCAGCATACATTGCCCATCACTAATTGCCCTTAAGAAGGCGGTACTTCTTGAACTGTTGCAGTCTGTGTCATATAGATACAGCCATACTGCTGTTCCAGGAATTTGACCCAGCCACAGTAAAGAAGCAGCAATATAGTCACAATGGAGGCAAACTTGCAGATGGTGGAGTTCCCATGTCTTGAATGGTATCGAGTCACATGTTGGAGCTGCATACATTCAGTCAACTGGAGGGTATTCCATCACACCATTAATTTATGCCTTTTTGATGGTAGAAAGGCTTTGGGGAGGAACAGGTGAGTTCCTCGCTACTGAATGCCTGGCGTAGGACCAGCTTTTGTGGCTGCAGAATTTATCTGGCTCATCCAGTTAAGTTTCTGATAATGGCAACTCTCAGGATGTTGATATTTGTGATTCAGTGACAGTAATCCCATTGAATGTCAAGGGGAAGTGGTTAGTCTCTCTTCTTGGACACAGTCATTGGCTGATAATCATGTGCCAAGAACTTTACTTGCCATTTATCAGTCTGAGCCCAAATGTACGTATGCACGGGTATCTAAGGAATTGCAAATGGAACTGAACTCTATTCAATTATCAGCAAAACATTTGCACTTCTCACCTTATGGCAGAAGGAAGGTCATTGATGAAGAAGCTGATGATGATTGGGGTGAGGGCACTATTCTGTGGAACTCCTGCAATAATGTCCTGGGGCTGAGGCAATTGGCCTCTAACAACCATAATCACGTTTTGTGCTGGGTATGACTCTAGCCTGTGGAGAGTTCCTCCCCACCCCATCCCAATTCTCATTGACTTCAACTTTCCTAGCGCTCTTTGATGCCAAATGTAGCAGATCAAATGTTACTTTGATGTAAAGGGAAGTCATTTTCACCTCTCCTCAATCTTAACTTGAAGTATTCTGCAGGCTGCTGAGTTGCCCACCTAACGCTGTGCAGGGGTCTTGTGAATTTACGTAAATAAGAGTCTTATTACACTAATAGCAGCCAATTACATTTTACTTTGAGCCTCAGTGAAAAAACTGTTGTGCCTTTCCCATTAGGTGAAAGCAGTTTGGCAGCTAATAGAAGCCATGAAATTTTACTTTGTGCGTTTGAGAGGTACAGGAATGCTCATAAAAAGTGGAGGCCTTTCCATCCTGGACCACCTACCCTGCCGCAATCCCATGATTGACTCCCAAATGCTTGACCCCTCAGCCACTTAACTGGACGCCAGCATGCGTCGATCTTAAACCAGTTGCTCGGTGCCTTCTTCCCACTTGCTCCAGACAGAAAGTGAAGTCGCAACATTTGAATAAGATCCGGCTGGCTAGATCACCAAAGAAGTTGTGCTATCGGTGCAAAATAAAGTCGTTGGAGCGATTTGCTACCTATAACTTAAAATATCCCCCAAGAAACCTCACTAAGTGAAATTACAAAGGAAGATCAAAACTGAAAATAATATTTAGCGAAATAATGATAAAAGAGGTTGAATGCTTTGAGCGCTGCAATAAGGTCTCAGGATCTGGAGATTGTATGAGGTATGAGAGCTTCACACCCAGGGCATCAACAGACTTTGGAGGGAAATAAAAGCACCCAGCCACATAAAATCACTTTTCTACTCAACCTGCATTTTACGTAAAACAAAAGGGAGAATCGGTCAGTGTGCCAGGAATGAGTTTTCAATAAATTAAACAACTAACGCCTCTAGGCCTATAATTTGTACATATGCAAAAAAAATATAAATTTTGGAAGATTTGTAAATGGAAAGCCGAAAATTATAACTATTCTGTCTGCAGAGGAAATGGCAGCCTGACGGTCAGAATGGGAAGATTTTAACAAGGGAATAAAGAGGTGGGGGGACAGGCAAGAAAGTGGAGTTAAGGCCACAATGAGATCAGCCATGATCTTATTAAATGGTGCAGCAAGCTTGATGGGCCAAATTACCCACTCCTGCTCCTAATTCTTCTGATCTTAACAAAATAGTCAAAAATACAAGCGGTGATCTGAATGACCACTCAGATTGCTGAGAACAAATGAAACCCTCTCAGCTCTACGGCAATTGTGATTGTCATAAGAGACAATTCCTGCACTCCACTGAAATGGTAATAATATATTTTGCATATTACTGTAATAATGTAAAATACCTTATATAAAATATGTTGCAGATCACTTCCTTATTGATTAGGTCAAAGATTTTCTTCTCCCACACTCCAGAGTTATTTTCGTCCCAAATTTAGTTTGATGCCAACCCTCCCCACCATCCTAGATCCCTCTTCTTCATTTGATGGTGAATCCAAAGGAGCTGATCCAATTTTGGATTCTTTATCGAGCTTTCATCTCATTGTTCACAGCATCAGTGGGTCCACCAATTAAATTCCAAGATGAGCAACTAACTTCCAAATATCAGCCATTCAGTGCAGGTATAATGCTTCAAAAATGTGCTGTGTACCTTCAAAATCAATAAAGGCTCAAGTGGCAAAAGCCGTAAAGGCACTATCAGCGCAGTATGCTGAATGGACCACTCAAATCCTGTAGGTTTTATGCTGAAAAAGATAGCCAAGCATACAATAAAATACTATAAACTTTCTGAAATGTTCCATATCAAGACTATGCGACTTGCTTTGCAAAAGTGCTGCAATACTGCCAACTCCAGAAATCCTCTCACAAAGAAAGAGTGGTGCATGTTTAAAACTACCTGTCTCACACTCTGGCATTCAAGACAAAAGAACCCAATCCAGCAGTGATTCCTTCACCCCACACATCCCTCCACACAACTCCTGCCAAAACTCTTTGAGAAAAGCGATTTGCAATTTGTTTGTGCAGAGGACATTTTACGCAAAAACCTAGTAGCCATTGATTCTTTGATTCATAAAATCTAAACAACAGTTAGCAGACAAGGATTAGCAAGTCAACTACTTTAAATGTGACATTAAACCAAATGTTCGTAAAAAGCTGGAGGCTTGCAGGTCATCTGCTTCTCTGAAATTCTCAATAATTGCTCAGGGGCATTTCCCATCCCACCTTAGATGTCAGCATATCCATCTTCTCATCCTAACTTGTACCAAACCGAGCCCGGCAGCTTCTGACACATCTCTCTCTCAGCAAACCAGCTGTAGCTGTGCCTCATTATTTTCAAACATCTGAATATTTAAACATTAACACTATGTTTTGGCTTGTGACCATCACCTGTATGATCTTCTGGCTCGACACAGTTTCACTTACTCTAGGAGTGACTAGTGATGGCCAGTATTTAGCTTTTCATAAAACTGTTTATTTACACTATTTACATCCAAGACCTCCTAGTAAGTACATTATTCTATGGACACAGAGTGTGCTCGGTCTTGCTGCCTTGGAGCCTCTTGATCATCTGACTTTGAAGTCACACTTACATCATTGTCTGAATAACATAACCATTAGCTCTTTACTTTACAAATTGCACAAAGTGCTGCTGTTCTCAAAGTACTCTTTTATTTTCCAAGAACTGTTGTTGGGGCACTGGTTTGGCGTGCCTGCATTTTGAGAGGCGTGTTTTGGAGCAGGACCTGTTTCTGTCAGGTTTTTGCCCTATATGGTGAGATCCAATCTACAATCTTCATTCACACCTCTCTGTGATCTGCCTGCTGATTCCCCACTGAGATTATTTTAATATATTCAAATAAGGGTCTTTGAAGTTATGCTCATCATAAAATGGGAATGACTTAGAATTATTTATGTGAGGAGAACTTGTTTCCAGGAACAGCTGAGACTGGCAAGCATGATATATGTCGGAGAAACTTTGAGCAGTGAATACTAGAGCTGTTTTTGCAGTGGCTTTTTTGTTGCTTTCTATCTTCACAGTCTCTGATAGACCGAGGACCTGTGACACAACAGCTCTGTTGAAATGGAGGAAGGGATTTTATGTTTCTACTGCAAAACATTTCCGCTAAAGGCTCATCATCTAAGATCCCAAATTAGTTCACCCCTTAAGCAGAGCAGTGGGGAAGGTGAGTTATACCATGTGTGTGAAGAGCGCATTGATGCCTGGTGAAGAAAAGAAGTTGAGCGGGCCTATTCTGCACAGGGTTAGCACTGAGTCAACAGGGAAAGATCTTAGCCCAGATTTTTATGTAGGCTCGGGAAATGTGACTTGTGCACTTTTGCAGCTTCCGAGCTGCACACCCGGCCCATGTCTGATTTTGCCAGGGATTTTGTTTTCTCACACAGTGTGTGGGTTTGCGGTGCAGTATGCAAGCCACGCTGGAATTTGGGTGCAGAAATGAGCTGGTTAGAAGGTCTGCCTTGGCTCTTGGACACAGCAGCCCGACACTCAACATCGTTTGAAGGCCCCATGAATATTACTCTTCAACACTAACTCACCCATGCTATCCTATGCCCCCTCCATCACCCCGATGTATCTTCCCTAGCCCCTTACCCAGTACCCACTAAGTACAGTCCTCAGGAGTTGTGCAAAAGCAATGGGGAGTATTTTAAATGTAGGAGTAAAAAAATTAAATCTGTGACAATTTTTTAAAATTCACTCACAGGATGAGGACTTCACTGGCTGCGTTAGCATTTATTGCCCACCCTTAGCTGCCCTTGAGAAGGTGGTGGTGAGCTGCCTTCTTGAACTGCTGCAGTCCAGGTAGTGTAGGTACATCCACAATTCTGTTAGGAAGGGAATTCCAGGATTTTGACCCAGTGACAATGAAGGAACGGCGATATATTTCCAAGTCAGGATGGTGAGTGACTTGGAGAGGAACTTGCAGGTGTTGGTGTTCCCATCTATCTGCTGCCCTTGTCCTTCTAGATGGTTGTGGCTCACAGTTTGGAAGGTGCTGTTGAAGGAGCCTTGGTGAATTCCTGCAATGCATCTTGTGGATGGTACACACTAATGCTATGGTGCGTCGGTGGTGGAGGGAGTACATGTTTGTGAATGTGGTGCCAATCAAGTGGACTGCTTTGTCCTGGATGATGTCAAGTTTCTTGAGTGCTGTGGATGCTGCACTCATCCAGGCAAGTGGGGAGTATTCCATCACACTCCTGACTTGCGCCTTATAGGTGATGGACAGACTTTGGGGAGTCAGGAGATGAGTTACTCATCACATGATTCCTAGCATCTGACCTGCTCTTGTGGCCAGAGTATTTAAATGGCTAGTCCAGTTCAGTTTCTGGTCAATGGTAACCCCTAGGATGTTGATACTAGGGGATTCAGTGATGGTTACGCCATTGAACATCAAGGGATGATGGCTGGATGCTCTTTTGTTGGAGATGGTCATTTCCTGGCACTTGTATGGCATGAATGTTACTTGCCAATTTTCTGCCCAAACCTGGATATTGTCCAGGTCTTGCTGGACATGGACTGCTTCAGCATCTGAGGAGTTGTGAATGGTGCAGAACATTGTGCAATCATCAGGGAACATCCCCACTTCTGACCTTATGATGGAAGGAAGGTCATTGATGAAGTAGCTGAAGATGGTTGGGCTGAGGACACTACCCTGAGAAACTCCTGCAGTGATGTCCTGGAGCTGAGATGACTGACCTCCAACAACTACAACAATCCTCCTTTGCACTAGGTATGACTACAACCAGCGGAGAGTTTTCCCCCTGATTCCCATTGACTCCAGTTTTGTAGGGTTCCTTGATGCCACACTCAGTCAAATGCTACCTTGATGTCAATGGCAGTCGCTCTCACCTCACCTTGGGAGTTCAGCTCTTTTGTCCATGTTTGAACCAAGGCTGTAATGAGGTCAGGAGCTGAGTGGCTCTGGCAGAACGCAAACTGGGCATCAGTGAGTAAGTTATTGCTAAGCAAGTGCCACTTAATAACACTGTTGATGCCCCCTTCCATTATTTTACTGATAATCAAGAGTAGACTGATGGGGTGGTAATTTCTCCGGTTGAATTTGTCCTGCTTTTTGTGTACCAAACATATGTGGGCAATTTTCCACATAGCTGGGTAGATTCCAGTGTTGTAGCTGTACTGGAACAGCTTGACTAGGGGTGTGGCAAGTTCTGGAGTGCATGCCTTCAGTACTATTGCCGGAATGTTGACAGAGCCCATAGCCTTTGCAGTATCCTGTGCCTCCAGCTATTTCTTGACATCATGTGGAGTGAATCGAATTGGCTGAAGGCCGGCATCTGTGATACTGGGGACCTCCAGAGGAGGCTGAGATGGGTCATCCACTCAGCACTTCTGGCTGAAGATTGTAGCAACTGCTTCAGCCATATCTTTTGCACTGATGTACTCGGCTCCTCCATCATTGAGGATGAGGATATTTGTGGAGCCTCCTCCAAAAGGTGAGTTGTTTAATTGTCCACCACCATTCATGACTGGATATAGCAGGACTGCCAAGCTTAGATCTGATTCATTGATTGTGGGATCACTTAGTCCTGTCTACCACAATGTCTAACACTCTCATTCAAATATCTGTCATTGATAGTGCAAAAAACTGTTATCCATTGAAAAAATATTAATCCTTTAAGTGGTCATTAAAGTTGTGTAAAGAAACAAACATGGACTCTGAAACTACATCAAAGGCAGAGGATGTTAGAACAACCTGGTAAAATTGCCAGGCATTTCCCAGAGCAGTTGTGTTAACAGGACTGAATACTTCAGTAGTTTTTGGAACTCAGATAAGCATTCAAAATGGCATAGCTATCAAAACATTGTTGCAATTGCAAGAAGCTAAAATTGAAAGAACAGATGGTGTCCTCTCCATTTTGATGCAGATTGCTGGGTCAATCAATGGAGGTGAGAAGGTGCTTAGATGTTTTTAACCTTTCAAAAGCAGGGGATTTTTTTTTCACAGTGAGAACTAACTATACATTTTGATCCCAGTACCAAGCATGACAAGGAGAGTTTACCAACACATTTTTCCACATTTGTGAATGCAGTATTGCATTTTCTCCATGGAAAAATATGTTGTAATGCATTTATACAATGATGGTCAATGTAATGGTTACTTTTACAAGACAGAGTCCTGTGTTGAACTGTTATATTAAAAACACATCCACATTACAATACAGTATTTCATAGTGACATTTGAAGGTGTCAAAACATTTTACACTTACCTTTCACAACGTGTCTGATTCCTCAGCAGGCTTCCCACAAACCCTCCAAGGAGGTGCATTTTCTAGGGCTTCCAAAACATGAACCAGTGCACAAAAAATGGCTTTCAGGAGGGCATACAATTTTCATGCTGTCCTCACAATGGGTACTCTGACCTCAGAAGAGGTGCATAAGCCCATGAAAAGGCAACATGAAAATAGTGCAGGGTCGGGAAGGCAGGGGAAAATTGTTTTTCCAGTTAAAAACAAGCTAAGCTCAGCATTGCATGACCCAATTCACATCTCCATTGGGAGACAGAGATTCAGCCCCTTGTCTCTGGGGTGCAACATTGCATAAATGACAACGGAAGGAAAGAAAGATAGAAAGGATGAAAACAAATAGATGAATACCATACAGATGTGCTAACCATTTTTAGACCAGTATCACAAAAAGGCCTTGCAGAACTATAGAGTTAGAACTCAGAACAGGCTAATATTGAAGGAAGTAATCAGTTTTTCAGTACTGAGCAGCTCTGATATTGTATTTATGGGCGGGCTACCAAGACATTACACCTTGAATATGAATCATGAAGCAATATAATTTTACAATTATATTTATGTTTCATGTATGACAATACATATTCATGATGGTACAAATTTGTTGCTATAATGCAATTTAAAAACAAAGCTAAAGCAGACAAGATTATTTCAGATGCAAGTTTTTACTCTCTACTCAATCATCTTTTGATACTTTAGTCCATGTTCCTTTAACATGATTAGAACTTAGGGAGACACTTGTCATCAGTGAAACTGCCACACTGACCAGAAATGAAGGGTTAAATAATTGCATGGTGTGGATATCAAAGTAACCAGATAAGTGATGAACAATAGTGTATTCTGTTAAAGTCAGGCCTCAGATAAAATCAGTCTATTAAAATATAAATTCATCCCTATTAGGACTATTTGTCTTTCCTGGCACCATAATTCTTCATCTAATCTCCAAGGGTAAAGTTAAAAAAAAATTGATAGTCGAGAAAAAAATTGCAAAGATGAAATGCATTTTTTCGTTGGGTGCATGGCAAGCACGTTGTTGGATCTACCAAGATTCCTTATTGCTCATCAAGGGTGAAGGTAGGTCATGAACATAGAGACAAGTGCTTTAAGCTCTAATAGAATTGAGATTTAAATAAACAGGAGAATGATTTGCAATGCTGATCCATCATTATAGACAACACATATGATTTCTTATGCCTTTGTGCTTCACAAGTGTAGCAGAATACAACTTTCAACATGAGAAGATAATTAAAGTATTGAATGTTTAAGTGAGATGCATCATTAATGGTATTAATTCTATTAGAATGCTGCTTAAGTGCTTCCACTTTCATCATCTTCAAAGGGAGACTTCTTAGAAAATGAATACTGGTTGCTTGTTCTTGTACTTATGTTTCAAGAAAGAACACAGAGTTTTTCTGTACCAAGAAACCAATAACAATGTCGCTAATGTTTCTTTTCAACATGTTAATAATGAGAACTAACTGATTTCCCAACAAGTATTCAGTTTAACCTTGTTCATAACATCAAACCATGAAACCAAATATAGCTCTCTGAAGAAAAGAACGTGTAGTAATCTGATGTATAATATATCTTTAAAACAAATGTGTAATGAAAAATCACATGATCTTGGCATCCAATAGCAGAGTAGCCTGGGCTACCTCTGTAGTCAGTAGTCTTGAGTTACAGTCTGAAGTGTAAAGACAGAGTTTTGAGTTATAAGCACACAAGTGTAGCTGCTGAGTTCCTTTTGTAAATAAACAGAATGTGTTTCTTCTAAGAATGATCTACTGATTTCTGTTTTTGGTGCCAACTTGGTCACCCCAGAACAAGCGTGCAACCCGGATCCTTAAGTCCCAACTAACCAGGGTACAGGATCCAACTGGCAATGAGAGAAAAAAGCAAGAAATAGACTTAAAAGGATGAGAACAACCAAGAAAGAGCAAAGGAAATCAAGAGAACCGAAGTCGGACCATACCTCGCACAGTAATCGTAAGTAAAGAAATGTTTCCATCCTGATCGTTGAAGCAATCCCCTTAGAGCATGCCACACTTTGGGAGAGTTGAACCTTTCGAACCAGCATTGGATAATTGGTCTCAATATGTTGAACACCTTATGTTCTTCTTTCAGGCGAACGATATTACGGGAGAGGAGAAGCAGCGCGTGACCCTCTTATCCACATGTGGGAGTAAGACATATGGACTAATTCGAAATTTGTTGGCACCCAGTGCCCCGTATTCAAAAGGTTTTGATGAATTAGTGAACCTCATAAAGGATCATTACCAGCCAAAGCCGTCAGTGACAATGCAATGATTCAAATTTAACTCCAGGAATAGAGCTGTGGGGCAGACAGTTGGTTGTTATGTGGCAAGTCTAAAACAATTAAAAGAATATTGTGAGTTTGGTACATCTATCAATGATACGCTTAGAGATTGTTTCATGTGCGGTATAAATGAAGATCCGATTCAGGAGGAATTACTGTCCGAAACAAATTTGTATTTTTAGGAGGCATTGGAAATTGCTCAGGCAATGGAAGGCGCAGTGCAGGACTCGGAAGCCATACAGGGAGTGCAAAATGGCGTCGTCTTCCACATTGGGCGGGGAGCCTATGTCAAAAAGAGGGCAAGAGTGCAAAGCTTTGAACAGAAGCGGGAAGCAGCCGCCACTAGCAAACAAATAAAGAGAGATAACTTAGCAGCAAAAAAACATGTAATAAGGGTGACAGAGGTGGAAGCAGGCAATTTTGTAATGAACCACAATTTAAAATAATCAAATGTTTTTTCTGTCATCGGAACGGACACCTCATGAGGCATTGTAAAGAAAGAATCAGGCAGACTTTCAAAAGAAAAAGTAAAAACCTAAAGATTTTTACAACGTTGAAAAGCCTGAAGAAATAAATTTGAATATTTAGTTGTTCTATAATTTAAAAGGAGGAAGAACAGAACCTATGTAACCATGAGAGTGAATGAGAGGCCTATTGCAGTGATAGGTGAGCATACTTTTAAATACCTGAATCATGGGGAAACTACACTAAATTTGGAAGAAACAGGTGACAAATTGAAAACTTATGTGGGAGAAGAAATACACAGGCATAACTGAAGTTACAGTGCACTACAGAGGTCAAACAGGGAAATTACCCTTGGATGGTTGTAGCAGGCAGAGGACCAAGCATACTAGGACAAAACTGGCCGAGGGAAATCAACCTTGATTTGTCACAGAGGCTCCAAAAAAAAATGAAAACCTGCTGAAGGCTTTCACACACTACCAGCCCCCCTCCTGTCTAAGTATGTATCTCTGGAAAAGTATGAAACAGGAAGTGTTCTGCACTTCTCTAAGTGAAATGAAGGATGAGTTGGCAGAGAAGACACAACAATGCTTATTCTTCCAGCAGGCAGTAGACCAATGCAGAAAGGGATGGAAGAGCTGAAAAATCAGCTACATGAAACCAAAGAGGCTTTGGAGGAAAAAGTCACAGAATTTTCTAAGAAGCAGGCAGATGACTAAATTCTGGAAGACACTGAGTTCACTCAAGTTGAGTTTACATCTGAGATTTGCCTGGCCAATATGGAAGCCGAAAAGAAGGCTCAGAATAAAGTCAGTGTCAGAAAGAAGAATGCCCAGCGAAAGAAGGCACAGAGGCACAAATAATACCATTGATCTTGGTATGATATGAGTATACATTTATTCATTGACCCAGAAGTCAAATTGCAAACGCCGATGCACTCAGTCATCTTCCCATGCAAGTAAACGATGAAGATGTTTCAATTGTTCAAGAATTCGTTTTATTATTGAATTTCCTAGATTCATCACTGATATGCGCTAGACAGATTAGAGATTGGACAAGTTGAGACCCATTCTTATCCGAAGTATGAGAACAAGTTCTTCATGATTGATGATTCATGATGGTCACAAATACAGGAATCTGATGCAATGAAACTGCATTTTCAGAGGCGATACAAAATAACCAGCCAGGAAGGTATCTTATTGTGGGGAGCATGAGTGATTGTTCCTCCAAAAGGACGAAAGCCATTGTTGTCTGAACTTCACAGCGTACATCCAGAAATTTCCAGAATGAAGACAATAGCACGTAGCTATCTATGGTAGCCTGGGATGGATGAAGAAATAGAGAACTTAGTGAGAAGTTGTATGTAGTGTCAGTAAGTGACAACCCCGTTGCACCCTTTGCAGTGGCCAAGAAGGCCATTACACATTGACTATGTTTGACCTTTTGTGGGAACAATGTTTCTACTTATTGTCGATGCACACGCACAATGGATGGACATATTATGAAGTGAAGTCATCCACATCTTCTGCTACAATTGACAAGTTACATCAAAGTTTCACAATCAATGGGCTACCAGAAGTGGTCGTATCGGATAATGGAATGGTATTTACGAGTGCTGAGTTTCACCGATTTATCAACCTCAATGGTATTACTCATGTAAAGCTTCACCAAACAACCCTTTTTGAAATGGACTTGCTGAGAGAATGGTTCAGACATGTAAGTCTGGTATGAAGAAATTGTCTGGAGATTCCATAGCGACTGAACCAGCATGTTTTCTTATTCATTTTAGAACCACCCCACATACAACGACAGGCGTCACACCTGTGGAATTGCTGATGAAGCGCTGTCTCCAATCCAGATTAAGCTTAATTGTGCCAAACTTGAGCTAGGAAAGTGGAAAGGAGTCAGGGAAGTCAGAAAACTGGACATGACTGTCACAGTTGTGACAGGACGTTTAATGTAGGAGAGAAGGTATTTGTGAAGAATTTTAGAGAAGGACTAACGTGGTTGTTGGTGAAATAAGCAAAATAACTGGACCTCTTTCCTACCCGTGAAAGTGGAAGATTGAATCACATAGAGACATGTGGATCATATAAGAGGAGAAACAAAATATTCAGAAATCATTCCACCAGCATTCGTGACTGAGTCAACATCTCCAGTTGAAAGAACTCAGCTGAGTACAGATGTGTTTGAAGGTTCGACTGTACCTGAAAGAGTTGAGGAAACGGATTTGCAGGTACCTACCGAAAAGCCAGATGCTCAGACGACTCCAGTGAAGGAGATTCCAGATAAAACATCGGAAGCTGTAGAGCTAAGACATTCTACATGCATAAGGAAACCCCCCGAAAGACTGATTTGTAAAATATTTATCTGTGTGAGTAATTTGACATTTTTAAAAATTGTAAAATGCATTTCTAAGTAAAGGGGGAGGGTTGTAGTAATCTGATGTGCAATATACCTTTATGATGAATGTGCAATGAAAGATCACAAGATCTTGGTATCCAGTGGCTGAGTAGCGCGGGCTAACTCTGTAGTCAGTAGTCTAAAATTATAGTCTGAAGTGTAAAGACAGAGTTTTGCGTTGTAAGCACACAAGTATAGCTGCCTAGTTCCTTTTGTAAATAAACAGAATGTGTTTCTTCTAAGAACGGTCTACTGATCTTCTCTGTCTTTGGTGCCAACTTGGTCACCCCGGATCTTTAAGTTGCAACAAACCAGGGTACAGGATCAAACAGAATGATAAATAAACCAAGGAATGGTATATAGTTTGCAGTTGAGGAAATATGATGGTAATTAATAAGAATGGAGTTCCTACCACCAGTCATTTTGGGGTCTGTCGCGAAGGAACAGCATTCACTATTTGTTAAGCATACAACTGCCCACAGGCTTTTCAAGAGCTTTTGAACAGCAACTTATTTGCTAGAGATCTATTTCAACATGGCACCTGCTACAAAGGACCTGTGGTGTGAGAGAGCAGAGCAAGGAACTGCAACCCTCTTCAACCAATCAAACTGAAGAATCCTCACTGAGACATGCGAAGTCTAAGCCAGGAAGTATAAATTGGAATATTTAATTTAAAAAAAATAAAGGAAAGGGAGATGTGTTTAAGAGGGAGAGAGATAAGAGATAGAAAGTTAAAAAAAATATATATATATTTTAAAAAAGATATCCAGCAATAATTACATTTTGAAAGAACAAGAGCCAGTTTTCAGAGTCAGGAAGACTCCATGACCTTTAAAAGTGACAGACAGGATCCAGATGCAGAAGTCCTGGCCCCATTTCTGACAGATCTGAGTTTTCCAACAGGGAAGAGGGAAGTGCATGACTCACAGATCTGGGAAACCCAAATACAGCAGGGCCATTTGAACTTAGTGCTGATCTGATTGTGGCATCAGCTCCACTTTCCTGTCTGCACCCCCAACACCCTTGACTCCCTTGTTGCTCAAAAATCTATCGAACTCAGGCTTGAATACATTCAATGACCTGTCCTCCGCTGCTCTCCAAGGAGAATTGCATAGGCTAAACAACCTCTGAGAGAAACAACTCTCAAGCCTTAAATGGGAAACCCGTAATCTTTAAACTGCGTCCCCTAGTTCTATTCTCCTCTCATTCAAGTCCCCTCAGGATCTTATATGTTTCAATAACTTTGAATATGTTTCAGTCACCTCAAATTCTTCTAAACTCCAGTGGTTATAGGCCCAACCTGCTCAAGCTTTCCTCATAAGATAACCCCTTCATCATTTCAGGAATCAGTCAAGTGAACCTTCTCTGAACTGCTGCAATCATATCCTTTCTTTAGTAAGGAGACCAAAACTGTACACAATACTCCAAATTCGGTCTAACTAAGGCCCTGTACAGCTGTAACAACACTTCCCTAACATTTATACTCGATTCCCCTTGCAATAAACGACAAAATTCCATTTGCCTTCCTAATCGCTTACTGTGCCAATATGCGAACCTTTTGTGGTTAACCTACCAGGGCACCCAGAATCCTGGATACCATAGAGTTCTGCAGTCTCTCACCATTTAAATAGTATACTGCTTTTCTATTCTTCCTGCCGAAGTGAACCAGTTCACATTTTCCCACATTATGCTCCATCGGCCAAATTTTTGCCCACTCACTTAAGCTGTCTAAATTCCTTCATAGGCTCTTGATATCCTCTTAGCTATTTACTTTCCTGCCTGTCTGTGGGCCATCAGCAAACTTAGCTATCATATACCTGGTGCCTGCACCCATATAATCGATATAGTTTGTAAATAATTAGGACACCAGCACTGATCCCTTTGGCACTCTAACAACAGCTTGCCACCTGAAAAATGACCCATTTATCCTCTATCCATGCTAATACGTCACTCCCTATACCATGAGCTCTTATTTTGTGTAGTAGCCTTTGTGAAGGGACTTGTCGAATTCCTTTCAGAAATTCAGGTGCACCACAACTTCAGATTCCACCTTGTCCACCTTAGTTGTTACTTCCTCAAGGAACTCTAATAATTTAGTTAAACATGATTTACCATTCACAAAACCATGTTGATCTGCTGGTTGTATTACGGTTTTCTAAATGCCCTGATACTACCATCTTAATAATGGATTCAAACATTTTCCTTATGAGAGAGTGGCCGATAACTTCCGAGCTCCCCAGCATCGGATTTGGGGAGGTACTCCAATGATGCACTGAGGAATCCCTCTGGAAGTTGCAAGGTAAGGGATTGCATGGCAATTGCCCAGAAGTGCACACTTCCTCTTGACAATTGCACCTGCGCTGGGAACCATCCGAAAATGCAATTTAAAATGCAAACTTCGGATTGTTCCGCCAGAATTATACCACCTCAGAAAAAGTTAGAAGAATTAAAACCTCTTCTAACTTCGGGGTAGCTATTGTAAAGACCCAGGCTGACTCCATGGGAATCCCCCCACCCCCTCCAACATTCCCCCACCCCCCCCCAGACCTCCTCCCACCTCCTCCCAACCTCTGAAACCCCCATCCCAACCTCCAACACCCCCACCCATCGAGCTCCAAGAACCCCGCAATTCCACAGCCTCCTGCACCCCCCCAGATCTCTGCACCCTGCACCCCCCACCCCGAACTCCGACCCTGACCTCAGACCCACCCCCACCCTGTACCTCGGACCTGTTCCCACACAACAGACCTCCAACCCAACCCCCCCGCAACTCATTCCCCACGGACCTCTGACCCACCCACCACACTCCCCGGGCCTCTAACCCCCCACCCCCCCACCCCATCCAGATCACCCATGGACACCTCCAACCCCCAAATCCTATCCACTTACCTTAGGCACTTATCTGCTCCCTGGTCTGTCAATTTCACTGGCCTTCTAAACTTACCTGCTTTATGGGTATGTTGGAATACAGAAGAGGTCTTCCACTTTTATAGAAAGTAATAAATTTTAAAAATCAATAATAGTCAAAAAAGGGCATCTTCAATAGTCATGAATTGACTTATTGCCGTGCAATTTCGAAGATTATAGTTCCAATGGTGTAACTGCATCAGTATAAGGAGTTGCAAAGCATTCATGTAGAACGGGCCCACAGTTTCCTGGTGACTTACATCATTGTACAGGTGCATCTTTGTTATAAGGCCCATTTTACAGCACACAAGTCCCAGGAAATTTTGGGGTAAATCACTGTTACTCTTGATACACTATACTTTTCATCCTTCCACCCTTACCTTCAACAAAACAGTGAGCAGTTATTCATATCTCAGCATCCATTGAAATCAAGTTCATTCACAAATTTCCTGTGTTAACACTACCTTTAAAGCAATGGTGCTGGTGGCCCCTTGATCTAACTGAGGTCTGATTTAGGTAAGCAAAACTGATTTTGGTCTGCCTGACTGAAAGAACCTTTTTTTAATGGTAAGAGGTAGCTATAGGAACATTGACATATTAGAGTGTACACTGCAGTACTATTCAGTCCTTGTAACACTGAGTACCTTTGTGTTTCAAAATACAAGAATTGTTCAGCCTTTTTTAGGATAAGTGTGAATCTAGTTATGAGAGAGACCAGTAACTTGCACTGATTCTTATTTCTTCAATAACCTAATTCTAGGTTAAAGGTCTGCGTGTCCTGTCAGAAGTATGTCCCATTAAATGCACATAATTGCAATTCAGAACATGTAATTCAATATCCCCTCAACCTAACTAATTGCAAGTAGCTGTAAACTTCAGACAACACTTGCACTTGTGAAGAGTTAGGAAGAAGGACTTTGACTTCCTGTGGATCCCTAAATTGATGGGACCATCTTTGGAAAAGAAAGTGATCTGTGACACATTTACTTTGTCTAAGGCACAAAAGGCCACATTCACATTCTCCTTGTTCAATTCACAAGTTCTGTTATGCTTTTTTTGGTCTAACTTAATACATTATTGAATAGATTGACTATTAAAAAAGATTTAATTCATTTCTATTAAAGTTATACATTTTCAGAATGTGTGCAACATCTTTTGCGTTTAACATTCCACACTAAATTGGTATGAGATCACGACCCCATAAAACAGTGCCTGCTTTCAAATTAAAGCATCTTAATTTAGACATGCTTTATTATGCTTAATCTCCGTAAGATTTTTGAAAATGCTATGAAATGCTTGCAATGTTTATTTATAAATGTTCTTGTGTGATAAGGAGGTTTACCTTTTATGTTTTTATTTAAATTGATTTTATTAAAATGTCCACTTAGCCTTTTCAAACAAAATTATCACACTATCTAAGGATTAGAATCAAACAACACACCACTAAATGGCACTCTCTTTTTAATTATGGGACGACTGTGCCAATTAAGTTTAATTGTGAAACATGCAAGCAAAACTTGGAAATGCATATTTTTAAAAGTTTAAGTGCATATTAAATGTATTTGTTCTTGTTGAAGAGTTCAAACAAAAATATTTCATTTTTTGGCTCTGTAGCATGATGGTTTTGTGATTGCCGAACTGTAATTTTTGAATGGAATAAATGTAAACTTTGATTTGCCAATTATACTTGAGAAGCTCATTCACCAAAATTACTGAGGCTATCCACTGCTTGTGGCATCTCTGCTATGTCACTATGCACGCTGTAGCATATTTTAATGACTTTATCAGTATATGTATGGAGTAGGTTAGCAACAGCAAGATTGGTATGTAAAAAGTAATATTTAGGATTTATGCCATCAATGGAAATTCTGGACCAATTATCTCTACGGACTCTGATTATTATTTTATTCTGCTTTTGACAGCTTTTCCACGGCATCTCTCTTCATTGCATACCACATGTTTGAAAGACCACAACATTCGTGCTAATGGATTAACAATGCTGATCCAAGTACTATGCAATTATTCAGAAATAACCTGTCGCCAGGAACTGGAGAATCTTATATCCTATCCACATTGAACATTAGTATCCTCAGTATGGATGTCATTTGCCCAAATATTGTTTTTTTTTTAAACTTTGTATTTTCGAATGATTTTTTGCTTTAGCTAATTACATTTCATGACATTAAATTGGATGGCCAAAGGTTTACCAGATTTACATGTAACCCTCTACCTGGAAGGAATTTCTGTTCATATTGAAAGACAGATAAAAGCATATGTTTCAGAGGGCAGTCCATTTACCATAAAAGAGATGGATGAAAATCAGTCACACTTGCCAGCTGTTACTGCTCACAGAAACTGATTCAAAGGCAATCAACATAAATGGTTAACTAGGCTTCCTGTCAACTCTTAGTCATTGTGTAGGCTGGGTGAAGTTGCAAGTGAGAAGAAGGAAGAGTTGCAGAGGAAGGGGAGGGAAAGAGGAGAAAATTGAAATGTAAAGAATGACAAGCGAGAAGAAAACAAGAGTAAATTTAATACATGGCTCTTGCAAATGGATTAATTGGAGACACAAGGTCATCTTATATGCTGCACAATACTTATAACTAATGCGACTTAAATGTCAAAGAAGCTTAATGTCGCTAAATGATATGGGCCTAAAAATTAGATAACGTGCTTAGCTTCAGATTTATCAGATGTATGAAAGGGGTCATATTAAAAGTCGATGCAATTAGCAAATAACTTATTATGATCTTAGTCATTTTTAAGTTTCTGTTCCAATTATTTTTAGAACAAAATTATTGCAAAACCATAAAGTGATGGAATTTTACAACTTTGATTTGAATCTCAGAAATAAAAGGCCAGGATTTTTCAGTTGGCATGTGAAGGTGGGCCCGACACGCTAGCACGTAAAAGGATGCGCGATGATGTTGGGCGTATGTCCCGACGTCATTGTGTTATCTCAAGACCTTTCGTTTGGCGAGCACGTGCCGGAATCAGCTGTGCATCTGCCAATAATTATAAGGCCTATTAAGGCCATTAAGGAGCTAATTCATTTAATTTATGCTGCCCATCCAACCTAACGGTTGGCGGGCCAGCAAAAAGGCCAAGCAACCTTTACATTTTCAGGAAACCTCACCAATGAGCAGGATGAGGTTTCCTAAAGCTTTTACAAATTGAGTAAACATTTTTTCTGAAATATAAAAATATGTCCCATCTCATGTGACACAATCACATGAGGGGACATGTTTAATTAAACTTTAATTCCATTTATTTATTTATTTCAAATGCGCTTCAATCTTTTCACGTGTATGATGGGCGAAGCCTTAACTAACCCACACACGTAAAATGACGGCACAGAGCCGATCGCAGGCGGTGGTCAGCTCCGCACTGCTCCCGCCGAGCCCACCCAACACGGAAAAAATTCCAGCCAATTATTTTTCAATATACATTTTTAAGCAGATTTTTTAAGAGACGTTTAAATGAAATTCATTATATAGGATTCTATGACTGAAATTATAACATCAGGTAAATAGATAAAGTTGATGATAGTTTATGGCATTATGTGAAGTATAAAGTCAAGGAAAATTTGGCATGGTTTAATCCTATAGGTACTAAAGATGAGAACAGAGTGTTGAAAGCAATATCTTGACCAAGTTCAAGAAATGATAACAAGAAAGAGATGGGTAGAGATGATTTATGACTGTGGTCACTTGCATATTTGGTCAGCCAAGGACGCATCTGCAGGAAGACGTGTATTATACCTACTACATCAATGTCATGAGACGATGATTATAATAATAGTCTAAACAGAAGATATTCAAAGGTGAGGTACACCTTCTGTTTCAATTAACAGGTGATTAATGCAAAAAAATGACAGTTTGTTTCTATGTAACTAGCTTTAGTTAGGATGGACAACTATTTTTCTCTCCAATTTTTCTCCCCTTCGCTTATAAAAATGATGCTTCCTTGTTAAGGTACAACTCTAATAGTGTGCATCACCCTTCTGTAACTTGTCCAAATGCTCTTTGTTCATATGTAAGCACTGAGCATCAGTAGTTTATTCAGTTGTGGAGAAGAGAGTGGCCAGATCCGTCATCATTCAGCCCTCATATCTTTCCAGCAGGATCATTGGTTCCTGGGAATGATCCTGGGAATGTGGCACAAGTATCTAACTGAGAGGCGCTGTGATGAATTGTAATCTGCTTACTCTGTCTCTTCACCCACCCCAACCCATCCCTTCCATTGACACCCCCATCACAATGCTAGATCAGTTAGAAAAACATCACAAGAATCAAACATGAATCAAATCCCCTCCTGGTCCACACTACCTCATACCCTGCTTCCTGTTATTCCATTCTCGCAAATCTCGCAGTTTCTCCGTCACCACAGCATTGCCACCTTCCACAATTGCGACATGTCTGCCTTTACTCTCATCCAAGGATTTCACCCCCCAGCCCCCACAGTGGTTGACAGGACCTTCAACCGTGTGCGACCCATTTTCTGCACTTCTGCCCTCACTCCTTCCCCTCCCTCCCAGAACCATAATAAGGTTTCCCTTTTTCCCAGTTTCCATCCTTCTAGCCTCTGTATTCAAAGGATCATCCTCCACCATTTCTTCAACCTATTGCATGATGCCACCATCAAACACATCTTCACCTTCCCTCCCCTGTCAGCATTCCAAAGGGATCATTCCTTCTGCGACACCTTGGTTTACTCGTCTATCACCCCCAACACCACATCCCCTTCCCACAGCACCTTCCCATGCAATCACAGGTGGTGTAACAGCTGCCCCTTTACCTTTTCTCTGCTCACTGTCCAAGGCTCCAAACACTCCTTCCAGGTGAAACAGCGATTTGCAACTTCTTTCAACTTAGCCTAATCCATTTGCTGCTCACAATGTGGTCTCCTCTCCTTTGCGGAACACCTCGGCTCAGTCCACAAGCATTACCTCGAACTTCGAGTCTCTTGCCATTTTAATTCACCATCTTGGTCTCGTGCTAGTATTTCTGTCTTCGACCTGGTGCAATGTTTCAGTGAATCCCAACGTAAGCTGGACAAACAGTACCTCATCTTCTAATTAGGCACTTTACAGCCTTCTGGACTCAAGATTGAGTTCAACTGCTTCGGACCATGATCTTTGTCCTCTATTTTAATTCTTTTCTCCCAGATGTCAGTTTGTACTTTTTCAAGTTTTTGCTTTCAAACAGAACTGAGCTTTATTCTGCTATTAACACCCACTCTGGACCCATGCTTTGTTTCTTTACTACTACCATTACCATTCTCTTTGCCTTTTATTCCATGTCATCTGTGATATGTAATCTTCCCCAACTTCTAACCTATCCCTGACCTTCCCTTTGGTTCCATTTGACCCCTCTCACCCTTTTCTCAACAACATAAAACCCATCACATTTCTACCTCTCTTCAGCTCTGAAGAAGTCATATCAGACTGGAAACATTAACTCTGTTTCTCTCTGCACAGATACTGCTGTGTTTTTCCAGTAATTCAAGTTTTTACATCAGATCTCCAACATCCGCAGTATTTTGTTTTTACCCTCCAGTTATAAGTGGCTCAGTTGTGCATTGAAGGAACACACATCCATCAGGGGGACCAAAGAACATTCAAGTGACCAACATAATATGCCTTCATTCTTCTAATATTACTGGTCTGCATCAGCTTTTATACTAATAGTATTATCCTTTTAATAATCCTTAGTGACAGATTTGCAGGCTTATAAATATTGAGTCATAACTTCCGATGGAATGGCAGTTGAAAGTTCTTAGCTGAAAATCCAGCTGATCCTATCTTACCCAACTTTCCGACTCAGGCTAGGCGAATTCTGGGCAGTGCCAAGTGTCGAGGGCTGTAGAGTTGGAGGTAAGTGAGCCACGCCCACTTTTTTCCAGCACTAGCTGTCATAAAGCAGGTAAGTTTAAAGGTCTTTAACATGGGAAGTGTATAAGGTAAGTGGGTAGGATTTTGGTTTTTTTTGGGGGGGGGGGTGGGGGGGAGAGGTGGTGGAGGGGCTTTGGGTCAGGCCTTGGGGAGTTGCGGGGGGGTGGGGTGGAGTTAGGTAGGTCCGGGCCTTTGCTTGCGAGGTCGGGTGGTCGGGTCAGGCTGGGTCTTGGGGGAAGACCGGGGGGGGTTTGGGGGGGGTGTGCCAATCGGGTTGGGTCAGGCTGGGCCTTGTTTGGGGGGGGAGGGTGGAGATGTTGGAGGGTCCTGTGAGGATGCAAGGAGTAGCTGGGGCTTTTGGGGAGTCCCCTGGGGGTGGGAGGAGGGGTGCAGGGAGTTCCGTGGCGGAGCTCTGTGCTCTCAGTATGTGTCTATGCACTGGTTATCTGGGATCTAGAAATGATTTTAATTCCTCTATTTTTTTCTGGGTAACCATCCGAACCATCCAAAGTTTGTGATTTAAATTGTGTATCTGGATGGTTCCCAGCACAGGGCAATTGCCCATGGGAACTTCCCAGGCAATTGCTGTGCAATCCTTACCTCAGAACTTCCAGGGCTTTCCCTAACACACCTTTAGGGTATCCCCCTAGATATGACGCCCTGGAGCTTGGAAGTTACAGCCCACTGAGGCCAATAAGATAGGTTCAATTAGAAAAAGGAAGACCAACTGAGTTGAAATCTCTTTGCACAATGAGAACAAAGCACAAGAGAGAGTAATACGCTCAGCACTCAGTTCATGAGGAATGTTTGATTGTTTCCTCCCTGAACGTATAGCCCCAATCTCCCGGTCTCCTGATAGTTGGAGACTGGAAGAACTCCCCAAGATAAGCTACGGGGCCGCTTGGATGATCCAACACAATGTCTCTTTGGGAATTGCCCGGGAAGTTTGAACTTCTGACAGGCAATTACCCTGCTCTCAGGGACCCTCCAAAAACATCTACAACTCTGAGTTAGAGTCGGAGACTTTGGACGATTCTGACTTACTTACCTGTATGAAATGTTAGAGAGAAAAATTTTAGTCTAACTTCTAGGTAACTATACAACCGACTCACCAATCACTCACAATGACAACCCCCACCCCCCCCACCCACTGACTTCTCCCCGTGACACTTCAATTACCTCACCCTGACCACCCAACTACGTCCTGACTGATCCCACCACATGACTAGCCCTGACCTCTGAGGGCCCCCATGACCTGACCTGACTAGCACCCACCGCCCTACAACCCCCTGACCAACTTTCTCCTCCCTGCACCCAGCCAATTATCTCTCCGACCACTCGACTACACCCTGACCCTCCCGACTTCACCAGCCCCTACCACATAACTACCCTGGCCTCAACAACCCCCCAACTTGACCTGACTAGCCCCACCACCTGACCATCCCTTGACCCGAAGAGCCCCCACCTCCTGACCACACCCCCCAGCCCTCTGACAACCCTTCGACCACCTAACTATCCTCCGACACTTCTAACCCCACCTGACCCACCCTCATCACGCTACCTAACTACCACCCTACCCAGCTGCCACCCTACCCATTACCCACCTACCTTATCCAGCTCACCCATCCTAACCCTTCACCCGCCCTACCACCTGCCTTCTTTCCAAAGCTTTTCAAAGAAGTTTTGGGACATTTAATCTCTTCACTTACTAGAAAATGGCAGATGGTGCCATAAAAAGGGGGCAGAACTTCTGTGTGAATTCTTTCCGCTGTTCCCTCCAAGATTTCCTGCACTGACTGAGTTCTGCAGGATCCTCCATCGGACGTTTGCCCAGAAAAATAGGGGGAAGGTAAGTGGATATTTTCTTGCCAGATCTCGGTTGCAAATAGGGGTTCCGGCTCTGATTGGACGACTTGGGCCATTTATGTGTTTCTTTAATGGACATAGTACAACATTAAATTGAAACAATAAATGTGTTGATACCAGTTTTTGTTTCTCAAATTCATCAGTCTGAGTTCAGCATTCAACAAAGTACTAACCTCAGTCGATTTGACACTTTTATTCTGCTGTTATGCAGCAAGAGGATTTTTTTAAGAAACTGAACTACCTTTTAATCCTCTAAGGCATACAATATTATCTGATGCCTGCATTCTTCAAAATGACCTTGAACCATTTTGATTCCGCACAGCAGTTTTATTAACATAGACACAACAACTTGTATTTACATATCAACTTTAACAAAGTAAAACATCCCATGGGAGCGTTACCAAATAAAATTTGCTATCACGCCACATTAAAAGGTATTATTAAAAATAACCATGTACATTTACCTCAAAAAATAAATTCAGCATTGGAATACATCTTTGCAACCATTTTATTGGATATTTGTAAAGAAATCTTGGTCTGGATCCTTTGTTATTTATTTGTCTTCTTTTTACGGATTAGAAACCAGGTTGAATTGAATCAGTAAAACGAAAATCACAAACACTGAAGGTTAATGTAAAACTGTGGACCAACATCTAATTATTAAATAAAAACAAAAAACTGCAGATACTGGAAATCCAAAACAAAAACAGAATTACCTGGAAAAACTCAGCAGGTCTGGCAGCATCGGCGGAGAAGAAAAGAGTTGACGTTTTGAGTCCTCATGACCCTTCAACAGAACTAGGTGAATCCAAGGAAGGGGTGAAATATAAGCTGGTTTTATGTGAGTGCGTGGGGGGGGGTTGGGTGGGGGGAGAGAAGTGGAGTGGGGGGGGGGTGTGGTTGTAGGGACAAGCAAGCAGTGATAGAAGCAGATCATCAAAAGATGTCACAGACAACAGAACAAAAGAACACATAGGTGTTGAAGTTGGTGATATATATCTAAACGAATGTGCTAATTAAGAATGGATGGTAGGGCACTCAAGCTATAGCTCTAGTGGGGGTGGGGGGAGCAGAAAAGATTTAAAAATATTTAAAAATAATGGAAATAGGTGGGAAAAGAAAATTCTATATAAATTATTGGAAAAAACAAAAGGAAGGGGGAAGAAACAGAAAGGGGGTGGGGATGGAGGAGGGAGTGCAGGACCTAAAGTTGTTGAATTCAATATTCAGTCCGGAAGGCTGTAAAGTGCCTAGTTGGAAGATGAGGTGTTGTTCCTCCAGTTTGCGTTGGGCTTCACTGGAATAATGCAGCAAGCCAAGGACAGATATATGGGCAAGAGAGCAGGGTGGAGTGTTAAAATGGCAAGCGACAGGGAGGTTTGGGTCATTCTTGCGGACAGACTGCAGGTGTTCTGCAAAGCGGTCGCCCAGTTTACACTTGGTCTCTCCAATGTAGAGGAGACCACATTGGGAGCAACGAATACAGTAGACTAAGTTGGGGGAAATGCATGTGAAATGCTGCTTCACTTGAAAGGACACCCTGGTCCACTCTTCCATCACCCCCTACTCCTAAACCCCCACCTATGGCACCACCCCATGCCCACGCAAAAGATGTAACACCTGCCCCTTCACTTCCTTTCTCCTCACCGTCCAAGGGCCCAAACACTCCTTTCATTGTTCCAGTGAAGCCCAACGCAAACTGGAGGAACAGCACCTCATCTTCCGACTAGGCACTTTACAGCCCTTCGGACTGAGTATTGAATTCAACAACTTTAGGTCCTGAACTCCCTCCTCCATCCCCACCCCCTTTCTGTTTCTTCCCCCTTCCTTTTGTTTTTTCCAATAAATTATATAGAATTTTCTTTTCCCACCTATTTCCATTATTTTTAAATATTTTTAAATCTTTTATGCTCCCCCCACCCCCACTAGAGCTATACCTTGAGTGCCCTACCATCCATTCTTAAATAGCACATTCATTTAGATATATATCACCAACTTCAACACCTTTGTGTTCTTTTGTTCTGTTGTTGTTGACATCTTTTGATGATCTGCTTCTATCACTGCTTGCTTGTCCCTAAAACCACACCCGCCACACCTCCAATTCTGTCCCCGCCCCCAACATCCCCCGCCCCCCCCCCCCCCCCCCCCCCCCCCCCCCGACACACACACCTTAAACCAGCTTATATTTCACCCCTTCCTTGGATTCACCTAATTCTGTTGAAAGGACATGAGGACTCGAAACGTCAACTCTTTTCTTCTCCACCGATGCTGCCAGACCTGCTGAGTTTTTCCAGGTAATTCTGTTTTTGTATCTAATTATTAAACATGCATCTTTTGGTTTCACACAAAAGGACGCTTGTATTTTTTAAAATTATTTTATAAACCCTGCATTTCACTTTTGTAAAATGTTCATGTTCACTTCTCTTGTATGATTTCCAAAGAGACTGCAGGCTCTCTCTGTCAAAATGGTGAAGTACAACATTCTCTAACTCTCTGCCACCAGGGTTGCAAAAAGTGCTTCCCAACATATATTTCTACTGCTGTGGTTTGGGTATTGTAAGCAGCTTAATGCAAGTGCTGTAATGCTTTTCATTGCTTTGTTTGATAAAAGTTTGAAATAGCAGCAAGTGAAGTTTGAAAGTTATTCTCTATTGAAATTCTGAATGGTACAATTTGGGTAATGGGTTTGGTATTTTATCATCACACAACACAGTGCTTGTGGTAAAGCATTCAAAGGCATATTGGTCTAGAGATTGTTGGCTGCCTCAAACTGGCCATATGTATAGTTCCTGTTTTAAGGTTGTTTGGCATCTCACTAAGAGGTCTGGAGGCTTGTATGGTTGAACATGAACTGTTTATTGGTAACCCATAACTATATATGTCTCCAAGGTACAGCCATGCATGGATGCTATCTCTGTACTGGCTCCTTCCAGACACTTTTACACACAATCTACTATCATGTCTCTCTACATCATACCATGGGCAATACTGTTGTCTAGTCCCACATTAACCCTTGCTCTGCCCAAACACACTTATACTACAGTTCCCTCCTGCACCAGATGGTTATGACCAAGGCACACCTGATACCTGAGCATTATAGGCCTTGTTTAAATGATACCACCAAGCCGCAGGATGCTTGCTGAGCAGTCCCAGACAAATGATTGGTGAGTTGTACTAGATGTCGAGATTATAGGGTTGGGGGCAGGGTCAGAATTTGTGGGGGTTGGGGTTTGAAGACGATGGCTGTGATCCTCCCAATGTGAACTAGAAAAATTATCGGTATCGCAACACCAGAGAGGGAAACAGAGGAAAACTTGCCTGAGTGCAAGTTATTGTTTCTCATCAAAGTCCCACATTTTAAGAGTTGAGGCTGACAATCCACCTAAAGCTTTTGATCATGAGAACAATTGGAAAATGTACCCTCGATAAATTTCAGCACATCCAAAATTTTACCACCTGTGTCCCGATTCACACAATATCTCACCAAGTGATAATTCTTGTTTCACTCATGGTGAAATAAGTGATAGATTTAAAAAAAATGAAGGAAGTGCATATCTCAAAGCAATCAGATCCACTACTGATCCCACACAACAACAGAACAGGCTTGCTCATTATTCATATATATAAAAACAAAAAACTGCGGATGCCGGAAATCCAAAACAAAAACAGAATTACCTGGAAAAACTCAGCAGGTCTGGCAGCATTGGCAGAGAAGAAAAGAGTTGATGGTTCGAGTCCTCATGACCCTTCAACAGAACTGAGTGAATATAAGGAGAGGGGTGAAATATAAGCTGGTTTAAGGTGGGGTGGGTGGTGGGGGGAGAGAAGTTGGGGGGGTGGTGGTGTGGTTGTAGGGACAAGCAAGCAGTGATATCACCACCTTCAACACTTCTTTGTTCCTTTGTCTGTGACATCTTTTGATGATCTGCTCCTATCACTGCTTGCTTGTCCCTACAACCACACCACCCCCCACCCAACTTCTCTCACCCCACCACCCACCCCACCTTAAAGCAGCTTATATTTCACCCCTCTCCTTATATTCACTCAGTTCTGTTGAAGGGTTATGAGGACTTGAAACGTCAATTCTTCTCCGCCGATGCTGCCAGACCTGCTGAGTTTTTCCAGGTAATTCTGTTTTTGTTTTGCTCATTATTCAGTCTGAGATTCACCTCAGACCCACCCATTGTAAATGTTATCTCAGCAAACAATTACAACAAAATTATATTTGAAGTAATTTGCATTTTTCAGATAATTAAAAGCAGGCCTACATTATTAGTGACTCTGATGCCTACAGTGTGTAGGAAGATGTAAATATACAAGGATAAAGATTTGTGGGGCGTGGGGGGGGGGGGGTGGTGGTGGGAGATGTAGAATAAAGGATTAACATCACATGATGCTGATGTAATAATGATGTAACATCACAATTGAGTAACAGAGAACTGGAGGGAGTACAAGTTCCAACCTCATGCAGTGGTCCCAATAGGTACATAGTAGCTGTAACTAAAGAGTAATAGTTTTAAAAAATTGCAGTCTTGAGCAGCTTACTTTGAGAGAATAGACAAGCCCCAAAGAACCCTAACTAAACTCTGAATACACGACAAAACAGTGTCAAATAAATATTGAGTGTGATGATAAGGATAAGTATCGAATGGAATATACTGTAGGCTGTATCTAAGCATAAGGAACATATATAAAGTTAGAATTAAATTCAAAGTTTGGTGGCCTTTATTTTGAAAGACACAGTTGCCATGAAAAAATAGCAAGCTTCCTTACATTTATTTCTGAAAAATGACAGAACCTCAGAGGTCACATTACTTGGCTGGGATGTCAATGTAATGAAAAATATTAGATCATTTATTTGATTTTACTAACTCATGCATCTGACCAAACCCATTTGACAAATACCTCGTCATCAGCACAGGAACTCTTTAAGTAAATGCAGCTGGGTGAAAGGCTGGAGGAACTGCCAGGGAACTGGTAAGATACGACAGTCTTCAGCTGTTTCTTTAAGGGGTTGTGTTTCAAGTTAGGGTGAATAACGAGAACAAGGCCCAAAACGATCAGGAATCATTTACCTGTTTGCATGGGTTTTGCCTAACTGGAACTTTAAATGTCTTATTTTGACCTGAGCATGCACAGCAGCATCTCCCAATAGTTAGACATTGCAAAGTTTAGAAAGCAGTGTGGGGAAAATCTCCACTCTCTAAACAATTTAAGTAGGGTCAGGTCCTAACTCTAGATTTATAGAGACAGTTTAGAATCAGTGCAAAGCTGAAATGACTGCTGCAATGATAAATTTGCATCAAAAATGCACCCTTAAAACGGTCTAGCTCACTTTCACAATATATTACCTATATTACACAGTATTTACAGCACAAAAATAGGTCATTCAACCCAACAAGTTTCTGTTCCATATGAGCTTCCTGACACCTTACTTTATCTCACCCTATCAACATATCAATGATAATGTGAGATGAAGGTATGTTTCTTACATGCATTTATTTGAGGAATGGTTTGCTACAGTTCTGACTTTGTAGATCTATTGCTGTTTCTTGTCAATGTGTTTATTAATAGCCTGCACTTCTAGGGCTTCTTAAAGTTGTTATACAATTTACATTCAATAATCATTTCTACACAGCTAACATAATTTTCTTTTTAAAAAAATTAATTGTCTGCCATTCACTGGCTGGAAAAGTGATTAAAGATTTTCATTTTAATCATTGAACCATCCTTCTCAGTAAATGATTTGGGAGAATTTTCTTGTACCTAATATTGTAGCAAATAATTGGGAATTGTGCTTCTTATTAGAGGGCCAATGACACATTTCACAGTCAACAGTTTTCAATTACAGTTTGATGAACTGAAACATAATTTAACTTGATGACAAAAAGGCATCCCTTAAAAAATTGAATTTCAGTACATCTAATGTAGAAAACAGATGAAATCAAGTACCAGGCCATTTCAGGGAATTAAAACACTGTTTTTGCATTAATGTGCATATGGAACTCAGCTTGCCATCAATGCAGTTTTGAGAGCTAGGAGTCAGATAGGGACTGGAGAACTAACAGCACTAAAAGATAAAAGCTGCAAGGAATCAGTCTAACCTCATGCTGTTTGGGCTTCACACCTGTGGCACGAGAACTCCAGTCAAAAACAAAGTCAGTTCTAGGAATTTTTTTGTACATGTTGCAACATTGCATACTGTATTCGCTCCTCATGATGCAGTTTCCTCCACAGTGGGAAGACCAAACAGAGATTTTGTGATCATTTTCCGAACACCTTATTCCGCAAATGTGACCCTGATATTATGGTCACTTGCCGCTTTAATTCTCTAGCATATACCCATTCTGGCCTCTCTATCCTTGGCTCCTTAGACTCTTCCAATAAAGCTCAAGGAACAGCAGGTGTTAATCTTTTGATTAGGCAATTTACACCCTTCTGAACTCAACACTGAGTTCAACACCTATTCCATTTGTTTAGATAGCAGACAGTGGTAATGATTCTGCTGTAATCATTTACACTTATGTACACAACTTTTAATTTTTAGCTTATCAATTACCATTCCATTTTGCCTTACATCATGATGCATTTTGCTATTTAATAACTCATGTCTTCCACCCTTTTGCAAACCTTCCCTTTTTTCAGTCCTCCCCTCCTTTTCCCTTGTCTCTGTATGAGGTTAAAAATAATTACATCTCTAACTTCTTCCAATTCTGAGGAAAGGTCAGTAATCTGAAGCACTAACTATTTCTCTATCCACCACTGCCATTTGACTCTGATGAGTGTTTCCCGCATTTCTTTCTTATTGTTTTTATTTAAGGTTCTGACAGGCAGCTACAATTAAGATGTTCTTAGCCTGCCACAATCTTCCTGGGACTTCTTTAAAAATGGGTGATTTTTCAATCTGTTCAGGGAAGCAACAGCTCATTCTGCACTTCTATAACATTAGCATTGAGCTATTGTTTAGAAACTGGAGGGCTTGGTCCATGACACTGAGCACTTGGGGTCCAATTTCCAAAGGCAGCAGTCAAGTGCATGTTCTATGACACATTATGTAGGTACCAGCCTTTGAATTTATTGTTAATCCCAATAAATTAACTCACCACATTCCAGAACTAAAATTGTTCTATTCTCTTTGGCTTGGCTGCTCAATTTACCAAGATGAGCCGGTTGTCAAAACAACAGATTAATTAAAAAATTTGTGGTGGTTCCTTCCTTTTACCGTTGTTATTGTTGTTCTGTTTTGAAAGTTTGTAAGATTAAATAAAGGGCAAGCACCCATCTTCAGGCAGGCACATATATCTCACAGACTGTTTAATATGCAAATCAGATGGAAATGATATGAATGCTGCAGAGAGCCATGTCATTGTCATCAAAATCAAGGTTACATTTTTGAACTTGCAAAGCTTAGATTTTGCACAATTAATATTCAAATAATAAATATTAGGCCCACCCCTGTCCTTGCAAGGTTTTCTGTCTATGGTCTACAGGGGCCAGAGTCACTGTTATTATAAGTGTCAAGATTTGATGAGCCCAGTCCAGTTCATTAGCATCCAAAATTGAATGGGAGCAAATTGAGAGATTGCTGGACGGGGATGGGAGTGGTGAGCAGCAGTGCAGAATTGAGGGAGTGAAGTCTGCATGGATTTTGTCAGTGACTGCTGACACACTGGATCCAAAATCCCATATCAACAGCAAGAAGTGACAGCAGCTGGCAAGTATGCATCACGGTCATTCATTTCAATGTAGATGTGATTAAAAGCCAAGCACTTTTAGCACCTAGATAAAAGTAAAATACTGTGGATGCTGGAAATCTAAGAAAAACAGAAAATGCTGGAAAATCTCAGCAGGACTAACAGCATCTTCAGAAGGGTTGTACGGACTCGAAACATTAACTCTGTTTCCCTCTCCACAGATGCTGTTAGTCCTGCTGAGTTTTTCCAGCATTTTCTGTTTTTGTTTCACTTTTAGCACCTGTTGTATAAACATGACCAATTTGGGTGTTATTCCAAGGTTGATGATCTCATCTCAGGGTGATTATACATGCAGAAATATTGAACCTCACTGCTTTATAGTCACTGGCAACTATCAGTCTACTATTCTCTGTTTACAAAACCATATGTCTTTGTGAATATCGGCCATTTTCACATGCAATTACATTTCATTGTTAAAATCTGAACATTTCTGCTCCTTGACTCTTTTGAGTCCATAGCCCTCTTTTTCTTGAAAGCTTTTCTCCTGCACTCATTATGAACTGAGATCTGATGGGCTTTTATCCCTGGAATGAACAATGAGAAGGAAATTAAATCCACAGAAAACATGAAAAAAATCCTCTGAACCCTTGGCTTTGCCCAAGTTTGATGTGTACTTCCTCTTGGCATTTGACTGGCAGTGTAAAGTAAAGCTCCCTGATACTTGGGAGAGCCAATCAATGCCTCATTAACCACATCAATACACATAGAAACAGAACAATGTCGAATTGGTTGTATCAAGTATCAAGAGACTCAAGCGCTGTCAAGATATAAACTTGATTCCACAAAATTATGAGAAACTATTTTCAAATGGGTAAATATCCCAGGAAATATTGTGGACAGGAACTGGCAGACCATGTAAGAGTAAAAAATGTCTGTTATTTGGAAACCACATTGTAAAAGCTAAGGCTCCTTTTATTTAGCTGGTGTATATGTGTTGATGAAACTGTGGATGTGTTATTTCCCAGATGATGTATTATCTCAGCAGGAACTGGGGACTTCTCTCATGTCAGAAATCTTGAACAATCTGGCTCATTAGACAATTTTTTTTACATGAAGGGCTGAAATGATGTGGACACATCCACTTGAATGAACACCATATCCATCCAGCTCTCAAGACCCTCAATAACATGGATAGTATTCAAGATGAACTGGTTTATTCACAAAGATCCCAATTCAGACCACTTTTGGATCTCATAAATAATTTCTAAATGTCTATTTCTTTAATAATATATATGAAACAATATGCCATAATAAACCCTGCTGTAATGCATCAAGTAATTTTCTATATCTCACCAATGCAGAGTAACAAAATCTCCTTTATTCATGTGGTCTCCACTCCTTGTGCTTAGAGGCTAGGATCAAAGGACAGAAGGTTCTTGTAGTAATTGGATTAGTTGTCCCTCCCTCCTGTCAATTAACCATAGGTCAACAAGATGGGAGGTGCTTCCAGTAGAGAGATTGCACCAAGCGTGTATGCATCATAATGTGTCCTCAATAAAAATTAAGTTTATCTACACTAAATCTGTTTCTCCTTCAAGTTATTGCAGTTGGTGACAAGGATAAAATCAACTTATGCTGCGCACTTTGCTCTGGTTGCTGTGAGTAACACAAAGTTGAGAACTATTTACCTATCATGCCGTTGTCCGGAAGGATTGGAGTCAGTACGTCGAAAGACTCAGTTTCTATTTCATTGTGAATGAAATTACTGGTGAAGAGAAACATTGGGCTATCCTGCTGAGCGTATGTGGAAGCAAAACATATAAACTTATCAGAAACCTGACTGCCTTGCATGAGCCCAGTATTAAGCCATACAACGCGTTAGTGAAGCTTGTGAAGTCACATTTTCAGCAAAAACCATCTGTAATTATGCAGCGCTTCAACTTCAACATTAAAGTTCGTGGTTCAGGGGAATCTGTTGCTACCTTCATGGCAAACCTGAAACAGCTGACCGAGCATTGTGTATTCGGAGATGCCTTGAATGATATACTGTGGGACAGACTTGGTGAATGGCAACGCCATACAGTGCCATTTGCTTGCTGAATCGGATATTGATTTCAATCGTGCTCTGGAACTTTCTTTCACTGTGGAGAGTGCTGCAAAAAACTCAGGATTTGCAGCACGTGAATAATGGAGCAGTGCACCATGTTAAGCAGAAGTCTGCCGCTGAGCATAACACAAAAAGTGGCACAGCAGATTTTCAGTGCAATTCCCTGTCAACTGAACAATGAGTCAGGACGTCTAATTACAATGCGTCAGCTGACAAGGTATGCATTTGCTACAGATGTGGTGGGAATCAAGGAGCAGATGAATGCAGATTTAAAGAGGCAGAGTGCAACCATTGCCACAAGAAAGGACACCTGGCTAGGCAGTGCAGAACAAAAAGAATAAACAAACAGCAAAGCAGAGAACAAATCTGACAGAGTCAACTAACACTGCAGAAGTTAATGCTGCTGATGCATACTCTCTCTATCCTGTGACTGCTGTTAAATCTGAGCCCACTGCAGTGACAGGGCAGGTGAATGGCAAGCAACTGCAAATGGAGGTGGACACCAGTGCTTTAGCTAATGTTGTTGGGTTCAAGCAGAGATTCAAGGACCTCAGTGAAGGGAGGCAGCCATTAACATTGGAGCTCACGTCCACCAAACTGAGAACTTACACTGGAGAGCCTATTCATGTCAGAGACATTGCTGCTGTTCCAGTCTGCTATGAACAGCAGACAGCCCAGCTTCCTGTGATGGTCATAGACGGGGAGGGGTCCAACCTTTTGGGTCAGATTGGCTGCAAAACATAAAACTAGGCTTCCATTTGAAGTCCGATGGAATTCCAGAGCTCTTGAAGAAATATGACACTGTTTTTCAAGATGAATTGGGAAAACTGAAGTGCATGCAAACTAAAACACACTTCGATCCCCAGGCAGCACCATATTTCTCCAAGGCCACACTAGTGCCTTATTCATGAAAAGAAAATGTAGAAGCAGAGTTGTGTAGGTTGGAAAACCTGAGAATAATTCAGCCTGCCCAGTTTTCTGATGGGCCGCACCCATAGTCCCAGTTGTCAAGCTAGACTAGACCATCTGACTATGTGGTGACTACAAGCTGACAGACAACAGAGAAGCAAAGTTAGACAAATACCCCATTTCCAAAATCAATGACTTGTATGCCAAGTTGACAGGAGGCAAGTCATATACAAAGCTAGACATGAGTCATGCTTATCAGCAGTTGGAGTTGGACAATATGTCAAGAGATTATGTGATAATTAATACTCACAAAGGCCTCTACCAGTACACTTGGTTTCCTTTTGGAGTTTCATCCACATGTGCCATTTTTCAGCGAATCACAGACAGTCTCCTACAGGGACTTCCACGTGTGGTTGTATAATTAGATGATGTCTCCATCACTGGATTGACTGAAACTTAACATTTAGACAACCTTGAGAAAGTGCTGAAAATATTTATGGAATCGTTTGAAGCAGGAAAAATGCACATTCCAGGCATCTGGGCTACCTGGGCCACAAAGTGGACACTGGGGGGTTGCATCCTGTTGAAGACAAGGTCCAAGTAATTAAATATGCACTATCACCCTGTAATGTGACAGAGCTCAAGTTATTCCTAGGGATGATAAATTATTATTACAACCATTTCTTACCTAATCTGTCCATTGTGCTTGCACACATCTGCCTGTTGCTGAGGAAGAACCACCACTGGCCCTGGGGTTCACAGCAAGAAAAAGCCTTTGCAGCAGTGAAGAAACTGCTTCATTCATCTTGCTTGGTGGCACTTTATAACCCAGCTAAAGAGCTGGTGCTGATGTGTGATGCTTCTCCCTACTGCATAGGAGCCGTATCGTCACATCAAATGGAGGAGGGGTCAGAAAGGCCCATCTACTATGTTTCAAGAACGCTCTTCCAGGTTGAAAAGGACTATTCACAGCAGGGGAAAGAAGGGTTGTTGGTTGCATTGGTGTCAAGAAATTTCACCAATACCTTCACGGACAACATTTCGCAATTGTGCCTGACCATTAGCTGCTGACAAGTTTGTTCAGCTAAAACAAAGTAATTCCACCTATAGCTTCAGCAAGAATCCAATGTTGGGCTTTGACGCTATCAGCCTATGAGTACACATTCATGTACTACCCTGGTTCACATATAGCCAATGCAGACACACTTAGTCATCTTCCATTGCCGGGCAGTCCTGCCAACACACCCGTTCCACAAGAGCTATTGCTGTTGTTAAATTTCTTGGATTCATCACCTGTATATGCGAAACAGATCAAGAATTGGACGAGCAGAGACCCTGTACTATCAAAAGTTAAAGACTTCATTTTAAAAGGCTGGCCAAGTACCCCTGTGTCTGATGACCTATGCCCCTTTTATTCCAGAAGCACAGAAGTGAGTTGCCAAGACAGAATCTTGCTGTGGCATTCCAGAGTCATGGCCCCTTCCCAGGGCAGAGAGTCACTCTTGGCAGAGCTCCACAGCGCACACCCAGACATGTCAAGGATGAAAATATTGGCATATAGTTATATCTGGTGGCCAGGAATAGATAGTGACATTGGTTAAACACTGTTCCCTTTGCCAGCAAAACCAGAAGCTACTGCTTCAGCTACTCTTTACTCTTAGGGATGGCCTGTCTGTCCTTGCATACTGACAATGTGGGACTGTTTCTGGGCATCATGTTCCTGTTACTCACTGATGCACATTCTAAGTGGCTTGATGTCTACAAGATAAAAATACCAACTTTAGCTGCAATTATTGAGAAACTGCATCACTCCTTTAGTATACATCGTTCGCCTAAGATTACTGTCTCTGACAATGGAACAGCTTACACTACCGTACAATTTCAGAGGTTCACAGACCTGAACAGCATCCGGCTGATAAAGACAGCTCCCTGGCATTCTTCATCAAGTGGCCTCGCCGAAAGAGCTGTCCAGACCTTTAAAGCCGGTATGAAGAAGTTGTCTGGAAGTACTTTGGAGTCTCGTCTTTCCAGATTCCTTCTGAGTTATCGCGCAACACCACAGACCACTACTGGCAACAAGCCGTCAGAGCTGCTGATGAAGCGCCCCTTCCTCAGGTGTTTTGATTTGGTGTTTCCAATTTGGAGGGGAGGGTGAAACAGAAACAAATCACTCAGAACCTGAACCACAAACGACTCAACAGTACTTGTACATTCAAAGTAGACAACCCTGTGTATGTGTGTAACTTTGGAAGTGGAGCATGCAGGACTCCAGGAGCCATCATTTCAGAAACTGGTTCATTGTCATTTTGAGTTCAAGTTGAGAACAAAGTAGTGCACAAACACGTGGATCACATTTGAGCAAGAGGAACATCTCAATGAATATAAGATCAACCTGTGATTGATGTTTCACTGCCAACCTCTGAAGTGTGTGGTCACCCTAGAGCTGCAATTCCTGACACATCCAACGAGCTGTTGAATACAGAACCACCCAGTTCCAGTGATGCACCTTTTTGTGCCGCTCAAGATCGTGTTGTTCCTGTTCCAGAACCTCCCCGAGTAGGCCTGCATTACTCTGACTGTTCCCGCAGAGCACCTTGGAGACTTCATTTGTAGCCATAGCCTACAGGTGATTTCCAAGGAAACTAAGGGGCAAAATAACCCCCAAGTAATCACTTGGAGTTTGGCAGTCTATGGTTCTTTGTTTACAAGGAAAATTAAAGACAAGAAACAATACAAATGTTTGTTAGTTTTCAGACATGTTGTTGTAGTAAACACACAAGGAAATTAAAGGGTGGGGGGGGGTGAAATGTAGTAATTAGTTGTCCCTCCCTCCTGTCAATCAACCGTAACTTAATGTGATAGGAGGTGCTTCCGGTAGAGAGATTGTGCCAAGCGTGTATGCATGGTAACATGTGTCCTCAATAAAAGTTAAGCTTATCTGCACTAAACCTGCTCCTCCTTTAAGTTATTGCAGTTTTAGTGTATACTTTTTTGGTCCGCAATAAAACTGTTTCATTTATTCCATTTTCCATGTGACTTAACTTGAGGATGGAAAGAGAAATATCAAGTGGCCGAGTGTTTCTGGTTAAGGTTATTTCAACAACTTCTCCTTTCCTAAGGTGATAGATTCTTGCTGATGTACAGTTCTACAGATGCTGACTGCCCTCTGGTACCTTAATGTTCAGGCTTAAGGCTATTCAAAGGCAGGGGCTTTTAGAGATGAAGAGCCGGAACTCTGGCAAAGCTTTGTCTAATGCACAGGTTTTGTGGTTAACTGTAGTAACCCTAATGCAACCCTAAATGAGATAAGTTAGCTAGGCATGGGTTTGGAATTGCATCTAGTACAATCCTGGCCTACATGGCTGAGTCACTTAGCAGATAAACTTGTGGATCATCCAACTAACATCCTCGACAAGGAACATACAATCCAGAACAAAAAGAAAAGGATACTACACAAACCATTTGGATTCCAGTGGAAAGGTTCTTTTTCTCTATTAGCAACGGATCCCAGGGTTGACATATTTAACTTTAAAGTATATATTTTAAGTGGAGAATCTTATATAGTTAAGAGATCATCTAATGATTCAAAGAACTGCAATTAAAAGTCGAGCGTTTTGTTACACAATATCAAACTTCCTTCTCATCACTGCAATTGAGAAAACATATCTGTGAGATGCTTGTAGTCCCTTTGCGCTCAAATGCAAACATATAGAGTATAATTGCTGCTGTAAATGACATTAAATACAGCAAGCACACTTACTGGAGTATGTTAGATTCCTTTTGTACGTACATAAATGTTAAAACCAAGAAAAATGCTAACACCCCATTCCTCCCCTCTATACAAGACATAATCACCACTTTACTAATGCTGGTTAGTACCATACTGTCACTATTTTAGGAGACCCACCAATGGCACATTAGCAATTCAAAATTTGGACTGAATTAAATAAAAATAAAATCTTAATTTAGTGATTTACGGATACTTAAAAGTAGAATGCATTCAATAAAATAAACTTAAACTGCAACAGTTATCTAGATTAATGGTTATAAAAACCAGTATATGCATAAACAACCAAATTACAAATCACAGAATACATATATCCTCATCAGGAAGGACAATGCTCGATGTCAGCATTCTCTAAACTAAAGCCCATATTTCAGAATTTCAAATGAGGAGCCTGTGTTTCCATAGTGATTTGCACAATCGCATGATGGAGACATTGAGCCTATATCATTTGAAGTTTTTGTGTTTCAAAATAAATATAGATTTTGATTTAAATCCCATTTTAGTATTCATTCTGAGACTTTGGGTTTTGTTAAGGCGACCCCCACTGCAAACTTGCTTCATTTCTTTGCCTTGGGGAGACAGAAATATTTATTTGACTTCAAAGAAAAGGAACAAAAATTGCTGGTGTACTCAAGCAACAAATGAACTGAGCTCGCAAGAAAGGCTTAAGCTACCATTTATAACAGAACTCAAACTGGACGCTGCCAGTCACCAGAATGTATTTATTTAAGGAAAGGTTCAAATGCTTCGGGTTCAATATACCTCCTCAGTGCAACATCAGAAATGAGATTGCAACATAAATGTTTTGATTTTCTGTGATGGGGGTGAAAACAAAGCAGTTATTCTGCTTTTGTCTCCCCAAGCTTCAAAGTGGGCCAGGCAGCCAACGCCCACACCGCAACAAATGCTGTTTTTTAATTGGTTACCAAAGAGATGGTCCTGTTGGGAGTGCTTGGCTTCTATTCCCTGTTGATGTCAGTAAATCAGGGCTACAAAGCTGTATCCTGTCATTGGTTAGTAGCTCAATTTAAAAAAAACTTACAGCATTATCAATTTCATAACAGCAGCTAACTGTGATGTGAAGAAGATCCAGCATTCATTATGTTAACTTTGTAATAAAGCCCCGGACAAAGCAAGTATCCATCATATAAGTGCAAAAAATATACACAAAAGAGACAGTTGTTTCTAAAGATTTAATAACCATAAATTATAGGATTGACATCATTGGCAAAACATTTCGTGGGGTGATGAGGTGAAATGGTTTCACTGAGTTATTGGGATCTGAAACTTTCCATTCAAAAAGGTGGTGGAAGATGATTCCATAAATAATTTTATAAGGGAGTTGAAGATGAGGAGCTTACAAGATTACAGACAAAATATGGAACGTAGGACTAAGCATGTCTGTATTTCAAAGAGCCAGCATGAGCATGGCTGGCCAAATGGCCTCCTTTTGTGCTATAAGTTTCCATAACTTTACAAGGTATTTGCTGTGGCAAAACATTTGTGTTCTTAAATCTCTTTCAAAAGTCTTTTCTCTCAAACCTTGCTCTTCATATCATTTTACATTGATGATCTTTTGTGAAAGACACTTTGCAAGTCTTTCTTTTATACAAATTTATCACTAACTTTTTGCTCTTGTACTTATAGGCCCCGAGGTATGAAACCCCTATGTGGGTAGTTTGTCAACGATGGTCAGTTTTAGTATTTGCCATTCTGAAATGAGTTGGGGAACATAGAACAAGTGCATATTGAATCCAATGACCAGACTATTGCAAGTGGCATGATGATTAATCTGCAGTCATATATCTCTGCTAATGGCAAGTTATACAGAAGTTCTAGTTTCCAAATTATGGGCTGGATTTTGTTTTGTTCCAGTCACACTTGTTTCCACCCCCCCTCCAGCGCCCCTAAGTTGGAGAGGGTCTTCCGTATTGGAGTCCCCAAGGCAATTATGTCCCTGTCAGGCATGTCTCCCAGGCAATTCAGGACCCTGGGGCAGCCTAAATCTCACCCTCAAGAGCTACTGGCCAATCAGAGGTTGGCAGCTCCCTACTACTGGCAGCATCATTGGGCAGCGTAGCTGCTGCCAGTAATTCTCTGAGGCCCAGTCCCTGGAAACAGGAACACAGGTGAGTGAGGGAGGGATGGACATGACATGGAGGAGGGCATGAGGTGGGGGCCAGCGTGATTGGGGGCAAGAGCAGGGGGGTGGTTTTCAGCAGCCCCCACTTCTAATGCCAGATTCCTCAATCAGGCACAGACTGCTGTCAATGAAGCACCCGCCGAGGCCACAGGCAAATTCAACAGGGTTTGCTGACTGGCCTTCGCGAGGAACAGGAAGGTCATAGGGGTCACATCAAATCCCTGAGCACCACTAAATTTTGGTGGGCTCATAGATGATTGGCTTTAAGTGAGTCATTAATGAGACAAATTGCTTTCCCGCCACCGGAGGGCAAGATTATCCCGCATTGGGTCCTTCCTGCCTCCAACTTAATTGGGGACAGTTTTCCCTATACCAGGGATTCAATGCGGGTACTCCGGCCCAATTTTCCTGCCCCTCTACCACCTTCAGCAGGTTCCACTGAATCCAGCCCAAAAAGTCTCAATTAAGGAAACTGCTGGTAAACCATTGAGGAAAACTGATTGAATAAAAGCCAAAGAATAAAACAAATGGAAAGCTTGATGCAAGGAGAAAGTTCTTGGCAAACTAAGTCTACATTTCTCAAACTGCTTGCTGAAAAGGAAGGCCTAATGATAAAATAAGTGTGCTGGTCATGATGAATGAGCTAAAAGTGAAGGCAGGCCAGCAGCTGCAGCCATGAAGCGTACAGCAGAGAGATCACAAATTGCCTTTCCTTCAGACACTCTTAGCTAGGATGACCAAGTTTCACGAGTTCTCAGCTGGCTGCTGTTTTAAGTTTGTTCCACAGATGCTGAGAATTGATCACAGAGGGGAGCTAACAGCAACTGTGGAAACTCCGCATGGCTGTCATTGGTTTCCATCTATGAAATTGGTGGGGGATGGAGAGGGAGGGGGTGTGGTGAGGGTGAATGAATAATATAGGCCATTTTGATAACGAGAAAGGGAAGTCAGAGTGGCAGTGATGGAATTTAATTTTTGCTAATGGATAAAGTTTACAGGAATATTCAAAAGAAAATGGGCAAAAAGTTCAAGAAATTGCTGGATGTTCTTAATCTCCTGTACAGATCATGGCTAATTTACATCTGGCCTGTTTGATTGTTGCAAATCCAGTTTCATGGTTAAATGAGGAACATACCGCAAAATGTTGATTTCTCCAGTAATCATCTCTTACAAAGTTACAGCTGTTGCTTTTCAATAGTACAATCATCAGATTTAAAAAAAAATAGATCTTTATTAACGTTGTTGATTACATTTTGTTCTGCAGAGACAGACAGTGAGCGCCTCCTTGTTTCTTTATTATAAGCAAGGATGCAGTGTGGGGAAATCAAGACCTTCGGGTAGACCTTTATGGTCAGAGTCACTCCTGCAAGACCGATGGCCAATCAATTCTTTTAACATTGACCACCGTCACTCCTTAAAAACTTGCATGGAAACCTGGTTCATCTCTGGACAATCTGGAGTTACAATGGACTCTTGGGCCAGAACCTACCAGTCAGCGTGCGGATGTGGGCCCTGCTCACTGACATGTAAAATGATGCACGGTGACGTCGGGTGTGCGTCCCGACATCACCGTGCATCATTCCGATTTTCGGAACTGTCAAAGGCCTATTAAGGCCATTTAAATATCAATTAAAATACTTAAGAGCTGCCTTCGCATTTATCATGAAACCTCATCCACAGGCAGGATGAGGTTTCACGAAGTGTTTATAAATTGAATAAAACTTTTTATTAAAGTTCATTGACATGTCCCAGCTAATGTGATACTGTCACATGAGGGGATAAGTCTTAATAATTTTTTTCTTTCTTTATTAACATTTTTGACATTCAAACTAATCTCCCTGAGGCAGATCTATGCCTCAGGGAGATTTCTGCACTCTTTCACGCGCATGCACAAAAGAGCGCAGGCCCCAACTCAGCGTACTCTCCCCTGCCGCACAGGGAGCGCTGAGCGCTTCCGGGTCCACGTCACGTTGGGCAGGCCTTAATTGGCCTGCCCAAGTAAAATGGCGGCGCGTAGCCAATCATGGGCGTTGATCAGCTACGCGCCCACCTGCTCCCACTCAGCACCCACCACCCACCCTGATGGGGAGAAAATTCTCCCCTTCATTATCCTTCCGTATACATTTAAATTTGCTCAAAATATAGTTCAGGTTATTCTTTTGAGATTACAGCTCCCACTCCTCTGTTTTTAACTAACGAGATTTAAGTGGATTCATTCAAATGGTGTTAAGACAACACACACAAAGTGCTATATAAAGACAAGCTGTTCTTGTTATTGAACTGCAACTCTGAAGGTACTGAGCATGATTTGATGAATTGAAGAACTCTACTTGTTTTTCAGCTGAAGACCCTTTATGCTATGTTCCCTTCCACAGTTAAAAACTATCATGATGATCTGACTGGTCCATAAATGATATTAATCTATAATTTCATCAGCTAATTAAACATAAATTGAACAGTTTAAAAAGTATTTTTTAAAAGCAAGAAAACACACTGACTTAGGATGGCTGCCACAAGTCACCTGATGCCTGGTATTGCAAGTTAACAAGTTTCCTGAAAGTTCCAATGTGAATTACAATTCAGATGTGCCCAGACACCTTCATGGAATTTCACACCTGCTGATGGAAGAACTACTTCAAAAGGATTTACTGGAAACTGTACTAGACCTCAGATTTGCATTTCTGTATGGCTACCTCTCAAGCAGAGCCAGAAGGTCTACTAGGACAACAGCTGCACAGAAAGCTTTTCTTCCCATCTCATCGAGATGGATAATGGGTATGCAGGAGTTAATGGCTAGGACATCACAGAATATAATTTTCTCAGCCAAAGCCGAGGTCTGTTCAGATGTTAGCTAAGAAAATACTTTCTGAAATCATTATGGGGAGAGACATCATGTAAATAAAGTAACCATTCTTTGAAATCTCTTTTAATTCAACATGCAAATTATTAGAACAGTAGTTTGGAAAATCCTGCCAGTAAGAGGTAATATTCTTCCCCTTCCCTTCTCCCTCAAGTCAAGGCCCTATCTCTATTTCAGTTTAAAATCCAGCACAGATACGGAGACGTTTTCATGAAAAGGAACACCAGATGCAAAAATCAAATTTTTGGAAAAGAAGGATTCTGTTTTAAAAAGAAATTGTCTCTGAAAATTGCAGTTTTACATGAACTTCCACCCTGAAATCTCAAGACTACTGTGGAAAAAAATCTGCCACAGCCAAGGATTCATAAGCAGTGAACTCTCTATTTTTTTTCGTTTTGCATTGAAATGAATTGCATTGAATTCATTTAAGAAAGTAACAACCTACTGTATGTCTTGCAATTCTGTACGTCTGCGTGTGCATGTGTGTGTGTGTCGGTCGGTATGTGTGTGTCAGTATGTGTATGTTCTGCGAAGGTCAGATACAGGTTTATGTTTTCAAATGCTTTTATATCTTTTTCTGGGTGGGTTTTTTTGACTCAATAAAACTAAACCCTTTTTGTTTCAAACACAAGGACTAGTTTCTTCGCTTTCAGTGCATAAATGGTTAAGCACAGATAGCGGGTAAATAATTTCATCCTTACAAATTAAAAAAAAAACCTTTTACAGTCAGACTTGAAGTGGCATGATAGGCCATTACAAAACATAGAACATTATATGGCTTTACCTACAATCTGAAATCAGTTCCACATTTTTCTAACGAAGTGTAATCCAAGTGAGGTATTAGAGTAATGGAATTTGTTTCTTGGGCACACATTGAAACAAATGTAATATCTGCATTGCAAACTGTGAAAGTCATGCCCTTGTTGCTAAATATCGTAACTGAAAAAAATATTCATTCCAACAGAAAATAGACATCCAATTTGTGATTGCAGTATTTTGAGTTAAATCTTATGCAGCTCATTTTCTCCCCAATGTTCTTACTCACTTGTCCAGAACGGCTTTATCCACTTCAGCATTGTGGGGAGTCAGAGCCTCTCCTGACAGGCAATGGGTGCTAGGTAGGGTACACCCAAAATGGGATGCCAATCCATCACAGGGCACACACATATGCAGACACACACACTAAGGGACTACTTAACTGGAGCCAATCTGCCTAATCAGCAAGCCTTTGAATAGTGGGAGGAAACCGGAGCGCCTGAGGCCAGAATTGAACCCAGGTCCCTGGAGCTGTAAGGCAGCAGCACTAAGGCATTGCCCTCCCCCAATGTTTTTGTTCCAAAAGCTGGTCAAATCAACACTAAAAAAATTGCAATATTGAGTTCTAATGTTTTCTCTTACTGCTCTGCTAAAATTTTAAACTGACACCTTTTTCTTTCTGAAAACGGTTGATTATGCCATTCTATGTGTTGTGGTTAGGAGCTAAATACAGAAAAAAAAAGCAGGTCATCAATTCTGCCAGCAGGAGTCTGTCCCAATACATGAGAATCTGTTTTAAATCATGCCTGTTTCAGGCTAATGAATACATTGCAGTCAATTTTAGATACCAGTTAAGAAGCTGGAACAGAATACAAGATAGTAACATATGGAGGAATTGAAATGACAGCAACACAGCCAGTGATGTTCCAGTGGCTTTGTGTCATCGCATCCCTAATGTATATGTTAATTCTTCAAAACACTTGTTTAGTGGGTTAATTCCTTTTCCGTATTTCAGCAAATGTTTGTTTTTATTTTGCTGACGGCAACTTTGAGGGCAGGCAAAAATGATATAACATCACATGATTTGAACTACATTCATATCAGATTTTATGCTATAGGAAAATAGCATACTTTGTCTGTACACTACTTTACAATAGACAGCTGTTTATACATATTACAAGGTGATAGTCCAAATATATATGAGCTGGAAAACAGACTTTTTAATGTCAAAAGATCTTGGAATTGTTGTCTTAATCTCATTATCTACAGCTAATTTCTCATCAAAAATTTATATTGAACAGATGGATTTAACTTGAGGATAACTTTTTTTTTCTGTTGTGGAGCTGAATCTGAATAATAACTGCAGTGGATGACCAAAGATACCTGAAGGTATGCAGTATCTTCTGACACATGCAATACTGTGGCTTTTATTTTTAACAAGTTAAAGGAAAGGATTCTAATTCATACATTGAATTGTCCTAGGGCCATGAAAGACAATGTGCTTGACAGCCAGCTAGGTACATTCAAAGCAAAGTCACGATTGTATGGAAGTAAATGAGGCAGCCAATACGGGCAGAGAAATGGTCCTACAAACAACCCTGAGATACATGACCCGAGATAATCTATTTTGAGTGACATTAGCTGAGGAGTAATTAATGATCAGGATGCAAGGGAGAACTTCACTTCTCTTCTTTGAACGGTGCTATGGGATGTTTTGCATTCAGCTGACAGCGCAGATGGGATCTCAGTTTAATGCTTCATCCAAATGAGGGCATCTCTAACAGTGCCACATTCCTTCAATACTGCTCTCAAGCATCAGCCTGGGTTATATGCTCAAATCTCTGGATTGAGGCTTGAATCCAGGATTTTCTGCTTCAGGGTTGAGAGTGGTACCATTCAGCCAAGACTGATACCTAGAAATTATGAAGAAATAAAATATTAACTGCACCCTGGAACTACAATATTACAAAAATAATTAGAATAAACCTTTCCCTGGAGCCTGCTGTGGCACACTGCACTCAGTAGTACAACCAAAGCGTAGATTAGATGAATCCTTAATAAGAAAGGCCAGTGGTCCATGAGTTTGCAATAAATGGTTTGACTTTAACACTACATTGCTTTGTGCCAAGCCATAACGCTCTGAACCATTGTTTTACTTCATAAATTTTCTCAAAATGGGATACCATGATAGAATGATACTATCAAAATTGCCAGAGAATCACACGTTTGACAAGGCATGGAGGACAATTCTAATAATAAAGTCTTAAAATGAAGAAAAGTATGTATCACAGGATAAAGACACTGTAGAGAAGCATAATAAGGAGACTGCATGTCTAAGCCAGGAGGACAGACGTGAGGAAAATATATATATAAAATTACAAATTGCATATAAGATTTTGCCTACAAACTTATTTTTGAAACTAAATATGGTTCAGTTTACATTTATTTAAATATAGTCAATGCAAGGGATCTTACTCGATATGCAGTTTGTTCTATAGCTAGCCATGTAAAAACAAAATTATGAGGAATTAGCATTTATCATTTAGGAATGTCAGATGAACATAGGTACCATGGAATATATTAGTAAAAAATGTCATACAACATATTACTCCCCGCTATTTTAACAAGCAAATGCTACAGTTGTAAAACCTGCTGCTCATATTTATTGCACACATTGTTTTGTTGTAATTCACAAAGTTAAGGATGTGACTTGACAGCTGTACAAGTGGAGGGATTTTAAAACCACTATGAAAACTTTAACTTGAGGCGTTCCTTAACTGGGAGCCAATGTAGGTCAATGAGCACCAGGGTGAACTGGACTTAGTGTGAGTAAGGACACAGGCAGTAGAGCAAGCAACCTAGAAAACTAACAACGGTTGACGAACAAAAATAATGAGCAGAATCTTCTGGTTGGCATACGGGGCTCGCCCCCACACACCGACGTGTAAAATGATGTGTGGTGACGCCGGGTGTGTGTCCCGACATCACCGTGCATCATTCCGATCTTCTGTTCGGCGGGTGTGCACTAGAGTCAGCCCGCCAAACTGTCAAAGACCTATTAAGGCCATTTATCAACTAATTGAAGTACTTGTCAGGGCTGCCCATTCAACCTTAAGGTTGGCGGGCAGGCAAAGAGCCCAGGTGGCCTTCGAATTTTTCATGGAACCTCATCCATGGGCGGGATGAAGGGTTTATAACTGTCACATGAGGGGATATGTCTGAATTTTTAAAAATTCTTTTTTTCAACTTTTCACAATCAAATTAATCTCCCTGAGGCAGCTGCATGCCCGCCTATGTAAAATGGCAGAGTGCAGCCAATCACGGGCTGTGCACCCATCCGTGCCCACTCCCACCCAGCCCACCCGACGGGGTGAAAATTCTCCCCAGTGACAAGGAGTAAATGCACTGGAAGTGCAGTGGGGCATTAATTTGTAATCTAAGCTGTGGGGCAGCAGTTCCCAAACTATGGTTTGCAGAAACAGCATCTGCACTCACAAACTCACCCTCCTCCAAGGCAGCAATGGTGAAATGAAAGGAGACTCTGATGCAGCAACCCTGAATCCACTGGATTGATGCTGCCAAATAGCAAAGGGGCGGATAGTGAACCCAAAGCGCCCTTCAACCTTGAGAAGCATTTCTAGTGCCGAGTGGGCATGGGATGACTGTGCACCAACTTGGTGCAGGAAGAGGCCAGCAAGTGTAACTTGGTCACTGACTGGGTGCGGGAAAAACCGAGAGGTCTTGCAGCTGGGCCAGGAAGGTGGGTGGCGGCTTTAAATTTTGTTGCGTTTCTGCTCCTGTCTGCCATGATGTACAGGCTGCTTAACCTGGGCTGAAGACTCCAATTTACAGGCACTGGCAGCTAATTTCCAAGTGTTAAAATAGGGTCATGTTCGAAATAGTTTGCTCTACTGGCTGGGGTTCGAGCTCTGGGTTGGGGATCAGTACTGGGAGCATTGGTGATTTGTCAGGAGCAGTGATCAGGTCCTTTATTATGTGGTCAGAAGGAGCAATCCTGTTGCCCCTGATTCCACATTCAGGTAAAATACTTAATCTGTGCTGTGATTGGCCTTCTACAGCGTTGATTTCCGAATGCAGCACACAATGCTGGTGGCTACCTCAGGTAAAACCAGTCTTGGAGTGAGGATCTCAAGCAGGTGTTCAGCCCCTTATTTGTATACGTATCTGCTTTTGGCCTGTTTGCTTGTTCTCAGCCAATATGGTGTGTGATGGACCTCCCATTAGATACGTGTGCACATTTCCTGCCTACAATACTGGGGCCTTAGTAATCCATGTTGCACCCAAAGATTGCACACATGTTAAAAAGGGAAAGTTGTGTCAATTAGCTCATCCACTGAGCAAGGACATGAAGCAGGATTGTCTAGTCGACAGTGAAGAAGTCAAGGCAAATCAAAATGGGCACCACCAAAGGCATGAACATTATTATTCCTTATCCAGCTGATTTACGTTTGAATATACATTTGAATAATTGAAACTAATCTCTGCCCCTATCTTTCGCTGTGAATGCTCATTGAGAGATTGTGGCTGAATTTGTGTCTTAATTCTAGCCCTCCAGTCAATGATCCAGTGCTTCAGCTGTCCTGATGGATTAGGATGCATTAGATGTGTTCACCCTGCAGAAGCTCCAAACTTAATCAGTGCATTTCCTAAAAATCCCTGGAACTGCCAAATATGAAGTCATCCAAAATTACAATACCTCCGTCCTTCAAAAGGATACAATCACATTTAAGTACTTGGATTAAATGAAATGTATGTTTTTTGCGGATTTATTTTACTTTTCCTAATACACTGTTGGATCCCCAAGAGCACAGCCATTATGACGACATATCACCAGTGCCAATTAATTATTTGTGCCCCACAGCATCTGTGAATTGTCCTCAAGTTGAGATTGTTGAACAGCTGAGTGATGTTGGCATTTTTCAAGGTTGAAGGAACAATTGGAATTCATGGTCCAAGTGAAACTGTTTGCTCTGTGAGTGAGCATTGCGCGATTTATAAACTTTAACGTAATTCCTTGTTCAATTCTGAGATTCAGACTGATTGGTTACAAAAATTACCACTAATGGCTAAAAAATAACACTGATATTTGCCTTTGGATTTCATCAGTTTAACAAGCCCTGCACTCTACAATTAAAGCCTGTTGCCAAATAAACCACCAGCAACTAAGTTCAATTGGATTACTCTGCAAGGTCACTCTAATATCCTTCCAGTAAATTGAAATCCTCAGTAGATCCATAAAAAGGAACTATAAAAAGATTCAACTAATCGGCAGTATATCAGCACAGAGAAATTGTCTTTCAGTCTCCTGTGATTCCAATATAATTTTTTTCCTTTTAATTCAGATTTTCAAGAACATGAGCAAACATCCTTTATGGTATTGTCACTGAAGTGACAAGTTCTAATACAATCCTACAAATCTGTGGTTATGGGGCATGTCTTCTTTAATACTTATAGTCATGCAAATTTCTCATTTAGAAATGGTCACATGCTCATATCAACGGACAGTAGCTAAAAAGACCACAGGTCCAAAACAATGTTAATGAAGGGGATTGGCAACATTTTTCCAAACAAATTGTCCAGCTATTTCTTCACCACTGCAAAAAAAACAACGTAACTTCCCCAGGCCTGCAACAATCTCAAATTATGAATCATTCACTGATCTGGCAAAAGAGAGACAATTCAATAGTATGGTTACATGTCAATGCATTATACTCTTGGGATCTGACAACATTTTGTGGAAAAAAACATATACAAGTTAGAAATTAGAAAGTTGAGCAGATGGTGCAAATTTTATTTTACACATAGAGAGCAACACAGCAGGGTGAACTTTGAAGCAATCGCTAAAATGTGTTCATCAGAAAGCTAAGACAAGACATTTGGCAAGACCTTTCAAAAAAAACGTAAGTTTATTGGACCTAGTCACTTGTTGCTGTTATTACTTTAAAAACACATAGCTGATTATCTTGCACTTAGCACATCATAAATTATAGGTACCTGTAGCAGAAAAACTCAAAGGACAAACTGTGCATATTGCCTTAAAAAACCATAATGATGTGTTGAAATATGGATTAGCACAAATCCCAATGAAACCAACATGAAAGACTTAAAGGCTGCAATTTCAAACAAACTCTGAACTCACTCCTCAAAGTTAATTTCAGCATCTTTTTTTCTTGTGATACGATTGAGATTCAGGTGGTAACAGTGGTGTAATGGCAATGTCACTCAGCTAATAATCCTGAGGCCCAGGCTAAAGTGTTGGGGGCACAGGTTTAAATCCCACCACGGCAGCTGGTGGAATTTAAATTTGCTAATTAAAATCTAGAATTGAGAGCTAGTTGCAGTAATGGTGAAACTATAATTGATTGTCATTAAAAACCCATCTGGTTCACTGCAGGGAATGAAATCTGCAATCCTTACCTGGTCAGGCCTACATGTGACTCCAAATTCACAGTAATGTGGTTGACTCTTAAGTGGCTGAGCAATTATGGATGGGCAACAAATGTCGGCCTCGTCAGTGACACCCACATCCCATGACAGAATGAATAAAAAAACCTGAATGTAAGCAGATAAGATACATACAATATGAACCATTCCCTGTAAAATTGTGACTCTTTGATATTCCACAAACTGCTTCTTTCCAGTTGCCTGCACATCTATTATGTGGCCTGTGGTTTGGGATCCTCATCATGCCCAGAATTAGAAATGAGCCGACAGCCATGAGTACTTCACATAAAGAGATCCATCATGGGTATTGCCATTTTACCCTTCCCCAATGAAACTATAATACCTGGAATACATGCTAAAACCCTGTCATATGACAACTGGTAGCACAAAAAGATCTTTTAACTCTGTGAGAGAGTACTGCTCCTACTGAGATGTGTGAGCTCATGCAACACTGATCATTTTCTCCACATTGCTTTGGAACCCCAATAGTCAGTATGAGCCAGAATAACCACTGTCACATGGCATTTAGACAAATGTAAATTTTAAAAAGCATGGTTTGTGGGAAAAGAAAAAATTTCAGGACTTTTTTTATAACATTTAAAGAATTAAATAAATATTCTTATCTAAATGTATCATTTGAGATTGTTTACCCCCAACCCACCCCACTACAATAAAGACACTAATCTTTACTCGAGCACCAGGAGGCAATATTGATAGGAACACAGGAACATAGGAGCATTCGGCACTTTGAGCCTGCTCCATCATTCGATTAGATCATGGCTGATCTGGTCTCAACACTACCTTCCTGTCTGCCACCCATAACTCTTGGCTCCATTGTCCATAAAAATCTAACTCACTCAGCCTTGAATAATTCAATGACCCAACTTCCACTACTTTCTGGGGAAGATAATTCTACAGATCAACAGCCCTCTGAAAGGGACAAAAAAAAAATCTCCTTATCTCCATCTTAAAAGGGAGACCTCTTATCCTTAAACTGTGTTCCCTAGTTCTAGTCTCCCCCATAAGAGGAAACATCCTCCCATTATGCACCATATCAAGTCCACTCAGAACCTTATATGTTTCAATAAGATCACCTTTCATTCTTCCAAACCCCAGGGGGTAAAGGCCCAATGTGTTCAACCTTTCTTCATAAAATAAGCCCTTCATCCCCAGAATGGGTCAGGTGAACTTTCTCTGAGCTGCTTGTAATGCAATTATGTCCTATTTTTCAAATAAGGAGACCAAAACTGTACATAGTATTCCAGAAGTGATCTCACCAAGGCCCTATACAGCTGCAGTAGAAATTCCATACTTTTCTATTCCATTACTCTTGCAATAAACATCAATATTCCATTTGCCTCCTGATCACTTGCTGTAGCTGCATTCTAACTTTTTGTGATTCAGGTACCAGGACACCCAGATCCCTCCATTTCACAGAGTCCTGTAATCTCTTACCATTTAAATAATATACTGTCTTTCTGTTCATCCTTCCAAAGTGCTGAGGGATGCACTAAAGCTTGGGGCAGCGGCGTCAAAGGTACACGAGGGAAACTTCAGCCCTTGTACACCCAGGGGCTGGAAACTGTGAAAAACCCCTTGGGCTGAATGTTCAACATCTAATAAGTAGAATAAATATTAACTGCAATTGTAAATGTAGTGAGTAACATACAGTATTGGAAGAAACTGATTTGGTCTGGGCCTAATGTAATATCAACTTTGAACAGTCATGTACTCATAAATTTTAGGGATAATGTATATTTTTGAAAAAAAATTCATCCATTCCAATCGCTTGCCTCCCCTTGACTCCTTTCTGCTCATGCCCCTCCCACTTATTCCCTCTGCTCTTCTCAATTGTTCACCTATGATTTCTATCATTCCCCTGTCAGGACATGAGCCCCTGGGGAGGCAACCGACCCACCTTCATCACTGTGGAACTAGCAAATGGCTTCTGGATGCTAAAATGGTGTCTGCAGTCTTGCAATATACTGTGATGGATAGAAATCAGTGGGAAAGGAATTTCCACTCAGATGTTTCTTATGGCCTGTTCCAATATGCCAATGTAAAGAATTATCGGTATGTTTGCATTCTACCTCTGTGGGCTCCTGATCATGTATTCAGGAGTTCACATCACAAGACTGAGACAAGGGAGCTAAGACGTTTATCTTTCTTGGCCATCAACTTCACTACCTTTGCAAAAGCATGCTATTTGGGTTTGTGGACTCCCCTGATGGCATGAATGTAATGGAAGGGAAGAGGATAAGAACTACAGGAATGAAGTAATGTCTCACTATCAGAACTGTACCACTCCACAAAATGTGGTTCTGCCACTCTAGTGTTTTGCCATAATAACAAGCTGTTGCCGCTACCATCTGTTTGTATTCATTAGCTGTTAGCCTGTTGAATAAACCATGACACTAGACTGGTTCAATGAAAACATACTTGTGATCGGTTCAATTTCAATCAGCAACATTCATTTGACTTACTCAGCAAAGACTTAGTTCCTTCTGAAGACAACTGCAGTTGTCTCCAATTAAACTGTAATGAATACTGCTTTACAAGTAAAACCAACCAGCATACAGCACGTACTTCGTCAGTGCAATTGCTGTGGATGTGAGAAGTAATGACTTTTACCCTTGATGTGCTAATAGCAAATTACCCAGGACTTTACTTCGATTATTACTTCAAAACAAAATAAATAAGAAAGATTGATCTTCTTCCTCAAGGCCCCATTTTAACATCTCCCAGCAAAATGTATCAGATACAATTTGTCTCACTGTTGCAGTTGCACACCTATATCAGTGCAAGCAAAATGTCAGCTAATGGAAACCACAGTGGTAAATTGTCCCTACACATTGCACATTGTTTAATAATAAGCTGCCCCATTCTCAGTAAAGCTCACTGAGTTGGTGACCAGCTCATTTCCACCAGAACTACTCATCACTGCACTACTGGCACATGTTGAAGAACAGCTTTGTTTAAGGTTCTCCCCCAACACTGGCTTTGCTGTGCCCCCAGTGACTCCGGTGCAATATGCAGTTCCACGAAACAGAAGACCTGGTGCATAGACTCAGCCCTCCGAACCTCAGGCATCATTGCTTCCTTCCACTTGGTTTGGAACACAACTATTCCGATTGTCTAAGTGAGTTCTCAGCTCATTTCATCTTCATTGTTTTTTTTGGAATTTCACAATCTGAGGTCGTAGTCTTTGCAACTGCTTTCTTTTCAACTTCCTCTCTCAGTAAATCCTATTTGATATCATCGCAGTGATTCAAAAAGCCAGCAAGTGGCTCACTCAGTTCTGACAGCAAAGTTTCCCTTGAGAACTCCAATCATTCTAAAATTGTGTTTCAAAAGATTTCCAGTACTGCTGCTCAGCAAAAGCACATCTTGGAATGATGCGTTATTAATTAATTTACTATCAACTTAGTGCACAACGCATTAAAGACTGTGGAAAAACAAGATATAGAAACAGAGTTGATGTTCTGTTTGGTCACATTACTATTTCTGCATCAATATTGTGCATGGAAATAATATTTTAAAACATTTGCATCAACTTAATATGGCTCCCACACGTTTCTCCAATTCTAATTTATAAAATCAGTGAAAGAAAGAGAATGAAGGAGAGGTAGATATAACTAGATTATGAAAATAAGGTGCAATTATCAGCTTTTGCATTCTTGGTTAGCGAATAAATAAAAAAATATTGTATCCATACCCTAGAATGCTATCATTGATCTTTGTCAGATAATGTACAGATATTGGGTGAGGACAGGATTGAGGTTGGCTAGCATTCCTCCTATTCTCAAACAGCCGATTAGCAATCATGTCTTGACTCACATATGAAGACTGGGTACCTGGCCCAGCTATAGGCAGGGACTTGGAACTCAAAGCCTCATAACAGCACCTACAGGAAGGGATGGGAAAAATTGGAGGGAAGAGATAACTTTAAAAATAAATATGGAGGAAATAATTGCATATTTTTTCTATATAAGATGTCTTAGATTCTGAAATATTGAAAAATGAAAAAAATCTCCCAAATTCTTTAACATATTGGGGAGAAAAGCACACACAACTGCAGCATTCACTCTCATGAAGTAAAAGATAGTGGACCCTTCTTTACCCTTTTTTTCTGCTTCTTCCTGTTGCTAGCTCTGTTGCTAGGCAAGATTATATTGAAATAGAATTGACCGTGCAGCAAGATGTCATGAGCAAGGAGATGAAACAGCTATTTTACAAGCAATTTACAAAAAGGTGCCTAATAGTGCTCTTGTCTCTCAACCCAAGGTCACAACTTTGAATTTCAAGATTTCACTTTCCTCAACTAAAGACTTTTATAAGTTATTAAATTAGGCAGTGAACACAGTACTTCACGGAAGTGAGATGCTCCATTGTTGAAGGCAAGGACGATAGTGAATAGGGAGCTCAGGAGTGATTGTTACTTGAACTCACCTGGTTGGATTTAATCATGGTTCTTGGCAGAGAACACCAGAGCAAGGGTGAGGTGTTCAATATATTGTGGGCTATGATGGGTATGATGTGATTCAGTTTCAGTTGTTGACTTTTGGTGAATGGTGATGTTCACAACAGTGCAGAATTCTACTAGCCCAGGGCATCTCTTGTTCTTGAGGGGGTTGGGGGCAGGGGTGTGGTGCAGGTGTGGGTGTGGGTGTGAGGGTGTGGTGGGGGCAGGCAGGTGGTGACATACAGTCACAGGAAGTCAACAGAGAGAATACTAACTTGTAGAAAAAATAGATTTGAGTTTTTGTTAAAGTAAAATTACTTGCAGAAATGATTGTTCTTTCTCTATACACCATCTTTCTCAAATTTCAGAGAAAAGAATGGTCAGTGAAGTAAATAACTGAAATGAATGGTGAAGAAACAAACAAGGAAGAATGCAGGGTGCTATTTGTCGTTACACTTTTAATCTTGTGTGCAGGAAACACGTGACAAGTTCAGAGATTCAATTTCCCTCCGCTACCTGTTTGCTGACTTGCCTGAGGATACGACAAATTAATTTTTTAGTTCAGTGAATTCTTAAAATTGCTTAATGGAAATAATTTATCAGTTTCCCTACTCTCAGCTTAATGTACAGCAGAGAAAATAAGATTTTCTTTTACAAAGTAAAACCATTTAGGTTTGTAGCAATTGTGATCCTTAAAAAAAGATAATGAAATATGCTTTTTATTGGCTGATTCCAATGCTATTTGCGTTCCCAATCTAGCACTGCATTTAATTTACAGCAAGAACTCATTTGAAAATTCAAATGAAGGCATTGTCCAATTGGCAGATGAAATCTTGCCAACTTTCAATCTTAATAGCACTTGATGTGAAGACTGAACTATTCTAGTGACAAAGAAAAAACTGGCAATGTGGGAATCATAACTGAATGCTCTTTGCCTTACAATAGCCGCTGGTGTGTTTTTGTTGGATACTCAAACCCATTTATGCACAATCCAGTTCTTTTTCTCTCTCTCTCTCACACACACAGATTTAGTGGTCACAGTGAAGAATGCTACAAGTGATATTACAAATATATCAGAAAAAAGAGGGAAATGCACATGATGTACATTACATCACATAGCATCAAAAGACAACCTGTTAAAGATTAATAAACAGAGTACTGGAGGAAAATAAAACTTTTAACAATCCTCCCCAGCAAGCACTTTCTTCCACATCCATTTAATTTCTGTGAAAATGTTCTGGAAAGTGAATGATACACAAGTCTCCAGAATATTTATCATTTCCACATTTGTACTACTGAATTCTGGCCTACTGCTTCTGCTTGCTATATTCATCCCCCATCTAAGGTCACAATACCAGCCACAATACATGGTGGGATTCTACAAAGCCTGAAAGATGAATGAGCCAGTATTTTCCGCTATTCTATAGTTTGTGCAGGCATGATTCAGCCTTAATTCATAGCATTATAGATTCTTGGTAGCACAGAACTGGAGTATTACTGAAAAAAGAAACATGCTGTTACGATGTGGCAGGTGATAAGTGCCAGTTGGACCAAATCCATAAAGGAAACTTGGCCATACAATCACAACAGGTTTGCAATTTGTGTTTATTATGAGAAGATTTGTGCACTGAATCCAGAAATATTGAGTCCACTAAGACCTTTAGTGATTTGAAAAATTAAAACATTTATTAACAAAAGAAATGACTTCAAACATAGACATGAGATTACAGTTACTTTATATTATAACAAATCCCAAAATGCTGAATTAACCTGACTCCCAACTACATACCTGTCAGGAAGATATAATAATTATTGGAATTTATTGTAAAATAGTGGGAGGTTGGGTGGGGGGGTGGTGTGTGGGTGTGTGTGTGTGTCTGTCTGTCTTACTTGGATTAAGGGCAGCTGGTCTGAATGCTTTGATGTAAACATGATACACATGGGGTAACTTTAGAATGTAAGGTGTAAAAGTACATTTGCATTTTTAAATAAACCAGGCTAGAAATTGTTTTAAAGGAGGGGTGAAATGTGTCACCTATCCAGGTGAAGTTTAGAAAGAGTGTGTTTGTTTTTCCAAAGTAAAATGTAGTGCTATGAGAGATTTTTATTATCAGAAAGATAAAGTCCAAAGACATAGTGAAACAATGGGAATTTGCATTCAAAGGGGAAAATATGTATAAAGGAGCAAAGGCTGTGTATAACGGTAGTCATTGTTAATATCTACTAACTGTGAAAGGCTTTCAGCATCTATGCCTCAAGCTACTGTTTTCAAAGAACTGAAGTTAAGAAAACTCACTTTGAATTCAGCTGGTTCAGGGTATTGTGTGTCACCTTGCATGGGGCTTTTAAAATATACGTTTCTTACTATTGCCTTAACAAAAGTGTAATTGGGAGTCAGATTAAGTAGGATTTAGGAGTTATCAAAGTAGTAATCTGTACTATATGTATGTGTTTAAAATCATTTATTTTATTAATAAATGTTTAATCTAGTTTTGTAAAAACATATAAAACTTGGTGGTCTTATTACTACTGAATTCAAGGCACACCTCTCAAAATTTACATAAATTGCAAAACAAGTTGTGGCGTTGTTTTAAGTTTCCCTTTGGGATTTGAACAGCTCAGAAATTACCGTTGGCTGTGCCATAACATAGTTGGGGCTCTTTGCAGGATATATTTGAGATTCCTTGATTGGGCTGAAGTTGGTAAATCTTAACAGTATGAGTACAAGAAGTATTTCAATTCAGGAATTGGTGTGAGATTTTTTTGAAGTGGTGAGACTTCAGTTGCTCAGGCTTGTCTGGGAGTTGAAGTTATAACTTTAGTTACGTTTTGTAAACCAGCCAAAGTTAAATTAATGGAACTAGCGAATAAATTACAGTTGGGATTACCTGCAGGCACAAAGAAAGCAGATATAATTGAAGGTATAGCACAGCTATTAAAATTGGAAGTGATACCTGACACTAGTGAGTCACAGCTGGAGGTAGTGAGAGTTCAGTTAGAAATGAAAAAGCTTGAACTTGAACAAGCAAAGGAACTGAAAAAACTTGAGTTGGAAGCAGTAGAAAAGGAAACTGCATAAAAATAAAAAATAAAGGGCACTTCAAAGGGAGCAAGCAGAAAGGCAGGAAAAAAGAAATGGAGCTAAACTGGAATTCCAGGCAAGAGAGAAGGATAAAGAAAGAGAGACAAGGGAAGGAGAGAAGGAAAGAGAAAGAGCATACCAGTTTAAAAAGCTGGAAGTTAAAAAAAAAGAGACCTCAGAATCTGAGGAAAGTTCTGATATGGGGAAAAAAATCTTTAACCTAAAACCTAGTAGGGAGATGTTTCAATTTGTACAAGCTCTTCCAAAGTTCCAAATGTGGAAGCATTCTTTATTTCATTTGAGAGGATAGCTAAACAAATGAAATGGCCACAAGAAAACTGGACATTATTGTTACATCCATGTTGTTGGGTACAGCACATGAGGTTTACACTTCACTGTCAGAAGAAACGTCAGTGAACTATTGTGTGTTAAAAAAAGGCTGTATTGAGTGCATATGAGTTGGTTCCTGAGGCATACAGGCAGAAATTTAGGAATCTGAGAAAACACCTTTGGCAAACTTAAATTGAGTTTGAGAGGGTAAAAAAAAGTAATTTTGACTGGTGGATACAGGCGTTAAAGATAGAGAAGACATATGCAGTTCTTAGAGAGGTCATTCTTTTGGAAGAATTTAATGATGCAATTCCTTTGGTAGTGAGAACTCAGGAGGAATAGAGGGGTCAAGCAGTAAGTCAAGCAGCAGAGATAGCTGATGATTATGAGTTAGTTCATAGAGCTAAACCTTTTTTCTCACCACCCTTTTAAATCTGAAAAGGATAGAAAGTAGGAAGGTAAATAGTCAGGATAGAGAAGGAATAGGTGGAAATTCACTGGAAGCTTTTTCTCAGAATAAAGAGGAAAGTGCTGAGGGTAGAAGTGACATTCGAAAATTGAGGTGTTTTCATTGTAAGAAAGTTGGACTTATGAAATCTCTGTGCTGGAAATTACAGCAAAACTCTGTTTGGATTGTAGGGGTGCAGAAAAGTACTGGAAGTAAAAGTGCTGTGGGTTCTGAGGTTCAGGCACAGGAAAAAACAATGGTTTGTGTACAGCTAAACAGGGAGAATCAGTGATCGGTAAAAAAGTGGGAATGTGTCAAAATTTACTTGACACAATTTGGAGGAGCAGGTTGCAGTAATGTTTAGTGATTGTGTGTGTGAAGGAAAAGGATTTCCACGTGTACAGGCTGGAGTAAGTAAATATGCTAACATTTTAAGGGACACAGGGGATAGTCAATACTTAATGTTGTGGGATAGTGACTTTTGTTGTACAGAGGGACTATTGCAGGAACCGGTGATAATAAGTGGGGTTCATGGAGATGCTAAAGCTATTCCATTGTGGAAGGTAAATTTAAAGAGTAAGTGGAAAACAGGTGAGGTGATTGTTGGAGTAGTGAAAAACTGGGGTTCAATTGACATTGGGTAATGATATAGCTGGATCACAGATGAGGGTGATGCCTATGGTAGTTGAGCAGCCTGTAGAAGGGTTTTCAACAGAAGTGTTGCAGAGAGAGCATCCTGGATTGTTTCCAGATTGTGTGATAACCAGATCACGGGCTCATAGGTTGAAACATGAAGAACAGGAAGTTTAAAGGCAGGGAGGTGGTGTGGAAAACCAATTAGCTGACACTGTGTTTGATAGGGTTGTTCAGGAAAAAAAAAAACTAGAGGGCAATTCAACAAAAGTGTTTAACTTACGAAGATTAGTGGAGTTACAGGAAAAGGATTCACAAATACATTTATGTCAGACAGCTTACTCAGAAACAGAGGCGATGTGTATTCCAGAATGTTATTACCTTAAGGATAATATTTAAATCAGAAAATGGAGGCCTTATCATGCTTCAGAGAATGAAAGCTAGAGGGAGATGCATTAGGTTGTGACACCTTTTGGATATAGAAATGAGATTCTGAGGATAGCTCATGAAATTCCAATGGGGGGACATTTAGGAATTAGAAAGACACAGGTGAAGATACAAAACATTTTTCTTGGCCTGGATTGCATAGGGATGTAGTCAGATTCTATAGAACAAGTCACACATGTCAGGTGATAGGGAAGCCACAAGCAGTGATCAAACCGGCACCTTAAATTCAAATTCCAACATTTGAAAAGCCTACCAATAGAGTCATGATTGATGGTGTAGGACCCCTCCCTAAGATGAAAAGTGGAAATCAGTACTTACTGACAATAATGGATATGTCTACCAGGTTTCCTGGAGCAATATCTTTGAGAAATATTACACCAAAGAGAATTGTGGAAAATTTAACTAAATTTTTTACAAGATATAGTTGACCTAAAAAAATATCATCAGATCAGCGTTCAACTTTCACATCGCAGCTGTTTAAGGAAGTGATGAACAGTTTAGGAATAAAACAGTTGAAGTCAACAGCTTATCATTCTGAGTTACAAGGGGCTTTAGGAAGATGGCACCAAACCCAAAAAACACTGATGAATGTGTAAAGTCAGATTTATCCACAGGATTGGGATAGAAAACAACAAGAATGGAATTCTCCTATTAGGGACAGTCCTAATGAATCGACTGGTTTCAGTCCTTTTGAGCTAGTTTATGGTCATGAGGTAAGAGGACCACTGAATTTAATTCATGAGAAATTGGTGGGTCAAAATCCAGAAACTACTCTCCTGGATTATGTATCAAACTTCAGAGAGAGATTGGACAGAGCATGTGAGTTGGATAGGGAACGTTTAAAGATTTCACAGCAAGTGATGAAAATGAAAGCTGACAGGAAAGCGACAGCTCATAGTTTTGTTGCTGGAGAGAAAGTATTAGTTTTGTTACCAGTACTGGTTGACTCATTAAAGGTAAGGATTGAAAAGAAACAGAGTGAAGTAAATTATTTAATAAATATTCCAGATAGAAGAAAGAAGCAGAGGGTGTGTCATGTAAATATTCTTAAAAACTACTTTGACAAGGAAGAGGACCAAAAGGAGGTGTTAGTGGTGGTAGATAATAAGAAAGAAGTAGAAATGCAGGATTCTGAAATTGATTTTCCTCTAATCAAATTGGATAATGAGGGGTACTTGAAAATATAAATGTTATCTTGAGTTACCTTCCAGACAACTGTCAAAGTGATTTAGAAAAGCTATTGCGGTCACACAAAGATATTTGTGGAAATAAGTTGAGAAGGACAAATTTAGCTATACATGTTGTGTCTGTAGAAGTTTCATCTTTACAAAGGCAACATCCTTATAGATTAAATCCGGCAAAGTTATAAGTAGAGAAAGAAATTGAATTCATGCTTCAAATTGGGTCTAGTTGCAGTAACTGGAGTTTGCCCATTGTGCTGGTACTGAAACCAAATGGAACATAAATACCTTTTGTGGACAATCAAAAGGTGAATTTGGTGATAAAAGTGGATTCATATCCTATCCCATGGTTGGAAGATTGTATTGAGAAAATGGAACAATCAAAATTTATCACAAAGATCAGCTTGCTGAAAGGATATTGGTAAATACCATTATTGGAGAGAGCAAAGGAGATATTGACTTTTGTGATGCCAGATGGACTATATCGGTTTTAAGTCATGCCATTTGGTATGAAAATTGCACCTGCAACATTTCAAAAACTGGCAAAAAGTAATTGCATATCTGAGCAATTGTGCTGTTTATATTGACGACTTGATAGTTTTCAGCCAAACATGGGGGGAGCATTTACAACATCTAGAAGAATTATTTACTCAATTACAAGAAGCTAATTTGCTGATGAACTTGGCCAGAAGTGAATTTGCAAGTTACATATCTAGGCCATACCATTGGACATGGTATGGTGGATCCAAGAGATGTGCAAGTCAAGGCTATCGTGGATTTTCCTGTGCCTAAAATAAAACAAGAGGTTTTGAGGTTTCTGGGTATGAGTGGGTTTTATTGGAAATTTATACCAACTTTTAGCAGTACTTGTGCTCCACTGACTGAACTAGTAAAAAAGGAACAAGATGTTTCAATGGACACAGGAGTGTCAGAAGGCATTTGACAATTGGAAAACTGTATTAAATACGCCACCAGTTTTGGCAGTACCCAATTATGCCAAGCAATTTAAGTTTGCCGTTGACGCAAGTGATATAGGCATTGGTGCCGTACTATTGCAAGAAGATGACACTGGAGTTGAAAAAACCGACAGGGTATTTTTTACGGAAGTTGAATGTACAACAGCGAAAATATTCAATGATCGAAAAGGAGACTTTGGGTTTTGTGTTAGCATTGCAACATTTTGAGATCTATGTTGCAAACAATTAATCAGAACCAATTTTTTTTATACAGACCACAATCCTTTAAAGTTTCTGGACAAATTTTGAGGCAGAAGTGCAAGGCTACACACATGGAGTTTATTACTGCAGCCATTTAATCCACAGATTATAGATGTAGCACGATGAAAAAATCTGATTGCAGATGCATTATCAAGACCAGAATATTGCTGTCGGCGTGCGGGGGTGGGCCCAACACGCCGACGCGCAAAATTGACATCGTCACACATCATTTAGATATTTCATTCGGTGGGTTTGCGCCAGAGGCGGCTGCGTGCCCAGTGAACTGTCAAAGGCCTATTAAGGCCATTAAAACAATAATTAAAGTAGTTATACGGCCCGTCCAAGCTTGAGGTTGGCGGGCAGATGAAGAGCCCAAGCAGCCATCGCGTTTTTCAGGAAACTTCATCCACGGGCGGGGTGAGGTTTCCTGAAGGTTTTATAAAATCATTAATTAATTTTTGCACAATTCAGAAACATGTCCCAGCTCACATGAGGGGACATGTCTGAATAATTTTTAGCTTTATTATTTAGAAACTTTTATTGTATACTTAAACTCCCTGAGGCAGCTCCGTGCTTCAGGGAGATTTTTGGGCTTTTTCGTGTGCATGCATGAAAGAACACAGGCTCCAATTCTCCCTCCTCCCTCCACCTGCACAAGTAGCATTCATCACTACTGGCCTTGCGTCATGCTGGGCCGGCTTTATTTGGCCTTCCCATATAAAATGGTGGGGTGCAGCCAATTGCAGGCAGTGATTGGCTCTACGCCAGCCCCCACTTGCTCCCACCCAGCCTGTTCGACATAGGTAAGTTTCTGGCCCAAGAGTTTGAAGCGTAAAGGGAAAATTGTTATGTTAATGAATGCATCTGGTAATGTAATAGTGTAAGTATATAGATAAGTATAGGAGGTCGTATAAGATGAATTAATAAAAATGAAACTGTCTTTATAAATTATGACAGTTCATTTTTTAATAAGGAGGGAGATGTCAGGAAGATATAATAAATCTCAATGTTATTGGAATTAATTGTAAAATAGTGGTATCTGTGTGTGTGTGAGAGAGAGTGTGTGTGTGTATGAGAGACTTAATTGGATTAAAGGCAGCTTGGTCTGAAGGCTTTGATGTAAACCTGGTAAACATGGAGGATGTTTAGAATGCAGGGTGTAAAAGAACATTTGCATTTTTAAATAAACAAGATGAAACTGTTTTCAAAGTGGGGTGAAATGTGTCACCTCGCCAAGTGAAGTTTAGAAACTGTGTGCTTATTTTTTTCTCAACGATTACTGGTAAAACTTAGTGCTATGAGAATTTATCAGAAACATAAAGTCCAAAAACGTAGTGTAACAATGGGAATTTGCATTCAAAGGAGAAAATATGGACAAAGGAGCAAAGGCTGTGTGTAAGGGTAGGCATTTTTAAGATCTAACAAGTGTGAAAAGCCTTCAGCATCTATGCCTCAAGCTGTTGTTTTCAAAGAACTGAAGTTAAGAAAACTTACTTTGAATTCAACTGGTTCAGGATATTGTGGGTCTGTTAAAATCTGTGTGTCTTACTGTTGCCTTAACAAAACTCTAACTGGGAGTCAGCTTAAATAGGGGATTTAGAAGTCATCATAGTAGTAATTGTAGTAATTTGTAATCCACGTATGTGTTTAAAATCATTTAATAAATGTTTAATCTAGTTTTGTAAAAACCTATAAAGCTTGGTGGTCTTATTACTACTGAATTCAAGGCACGCATCTTGAAATTTATACAAATTGCAAAACAAGTTGTGGCAGTTGCTCCAAGTTTCCCTTTGGGATTTGAACAACTCAGCATTTACCATTGGCTATGCCATAACCAAATCCCCTGTAAGGCAACAGTCCAAAACAGATTTTAAATTTAAATAGGCAATCCAGCAAGGTTACCACATGCACCCACTCAACAATAGATTTCCAAAGGCTTTTAACACAACTTTAGTTGCTGGACACAGCAGACTTCTGCACTAATGGCTAGAGGCTCTTCTCCAAGGCTGCTTTACATGGTGTACCTTTCAAGGTGTTACAAGGCCACACCCCACATAACCTTCCATCCTCCTTTATATATGTTTCTCTCTCTCTAATGTGTAAAATCCCATCATTCTATATGTCTTCAAAAATTTACTTTAACCATAATATAAAAATCTTTCATGTTGTCAATGTGGCCTCTTTTTTTGGGGAAAAATAAACATAACAACCTTGCCCTATTTATCTTGTTAGTTGTAAACATCCCAACATCTCTTTGAAAATCAAACAACCCTTTCACTTAACTAAAAATGCAAATTTCATTCACATCTTATCTGTGGAAACCTCATCCTCACCTGTCCATCTCCATTTCAAAATCTGCTTTACACCTAAGTCTTTTTATAATATCAACCTTGCAGTCTAAGTGACTCTAATACAACTAAATCAGTCACACAGACAACCATCCACACTCACATACATAAGCCTGCAATATTGTGAAAAATATTATAGTGTTATGACAATGCTGTCAAAGCTTTTGGCTTTGCACTCATCAGGAAAGATTCGCAAGAATACCAAATTTCAAAGGGAGCAACAATTTATATTGCATGAGAAAGTGGACTCTGGTTGAGATGCTGCCATGGGGAATGCACCAGGTAACAGTTATTCCCCCAAGTTTTGCTTTAAGTTCAAAATGCCAAGACACGTTGATTGAGCAAGGCATTGCCATAGGGATTACAAACCAGGGAACAGTTGTCCCCCACGCTTTTGTTTAAATGAAAAAGCCACAATGCCTGGGCATGTTCCTTCTGCATGCAGAGGACAAGGCCCTGCATATGAAAAAAAGCTAGCTTCTAGCAAGTGCAAGTGAGCCACATTATGAGCTTGATTGATTATCTTAAATTGGTTGTTAGTCTAATTCTTGTCACACATAAGATTGTTCAGCAAGTGCTGTCTGATCGTGGAATTGCTTATAAAGTTGAACACTATGTTCTGAGTTTTTCACGTGTGGGCTGGGTGAGTATGGTCAGTACTCTGCCTGTTGCAAACAGTCAAAGGGATGTGCTGTTTGATACAATCCACCACTCATTGTGATGTACAGCCTACATGCCTGACATCATACTGGCAATGAAATGCATGTACCACATCACTCATTTCGATGGTAGGCAGGACATCTTTTTTGATTTGATGGCAGCATTCTGTTAGTGGAGAATACCACTTGTGTTGCTATTGCATAGTAGCAGTGTGAAATGGCTAGCTTCACTTGTTGCTCTAATTTTTGGGACACCTTACCATTCCAGGGAAATTTGAGGTAGGGTAAGTACTTTTCAGGACTGAAAGTGGCAGCGTTATGCAAATTCATGAGCTTTCGTGCTACACACCGAGAAATGATCCAATCATGGTAATCATTATCTCACAGGACAGCTTTGGCGCGCCCTGTTTCAGCATCAAGCTTGCATGGTGAGCAAGTGGCTTGGGCATCATTACGAGGTTGCTGATATGGCCAATCTTATACTGCTTGAAGCTGTAGGAATCCCAACACAGATATTGACCAGGGAAGATAGGCTTGCCGTAGACAGTAGTAGTGAACCCAGTGGCAGATTCCTCAACTAGCACACAGAAGAAAGGGAGCTCATTAGACTGCTCCCTTTCAAAAGTGAATTTGAGCACAGGTTGGAGCCAATCAAGGTATGTAAGGAAATCTTTACACGCAGCTGCAGATTCGAATATAGCAAACATATTTTCAATGTTGGAAACATGAAAAGGGTAGGACGTTTGGAGTTATTTCATCAAAAACGTGTTTCTCATGGAAACTGATTAAATTGTTAGCAAGACCTGGGTCTAGAGGGGATCCCACGGCAACACCATCTATTTGGGCACACATGGTGTCATTGAAGCTAAACTCAACTGCATAAGTTGCTAAGTTCATAAGTTAAATGAATACAGAATCAAACAATGGCAGCATTTCTGCATTGCCATAATATTGTGACATGGCACAAATGTCCATGGCTTCCTTGAGTAGCACATTAGTGAATAGGCTTGCAAGGTTGAACAAGCGCATGGACATTGCATTGTAATCAATACGCTGGTGAGGCTGGCGGGAAAAACTAGCTGAACAATGGGCTACCTTCAAAGAAGAAATGGTCTGGGCACAGTCAAGGTATATTCTCTCAAAAGGGAAAGGTAGGGCAAACAACTCCAGAGCTCCCTGAATGAAAAAGGAGATCGAAAGTAAGATCAGAAGAAAAAAAAACGTGCTTATGACTGGTGTCAGGTAGAAAATACAATTGAGAACCAAGCAGGATACAGAATGTTCAGGGGAGAGATGAAAAAGCAAATAAGAGAAGCAAAGAGGGATTATGAGCCAACATAAAGTGGTATCCCAAAGTCTTCTATTGGCACACAGATTGTAACAGGGTGATAAAAGGAGGAGTGGGGCCGATTAGGGACCTAAAAGGGGATTTACACATGGAGGCAGCTGGCATGGCTGAATACTTTGCATCTGTCTTTACCAAAGAAGCATATGCTACTGAGGCCTTAGTGACAGAGCAGGAGGCACTGCTACTAGAATGGTTCAAAATTGATAAGGACGAAATGTTGGATAAACTGTTTGTACTTAAAGCTGACAAGGCACCGGGACTGGATGAGATGCATCCAAGGATTTTGAAGGAAATAAGAGTGGAAATTGTGGAGGCACTGGCCATGATCTTTCAGTCTACCCAAGACTTGGGAGCTGCCAGAGGGCTGGAGAATTGCAAATATTACACCCTTGTTCAAAAAAGGTTGTAAGGATAAGCCCAGCAATTACAGGCCAATCAGTTTAACTTCAGTGGTGGGGACGTTTCTAGAAACAATTATTCAGGATAGAATTAGTAGTCACATGGAAGAACGTGGGTTGATTAGGAAGAGCCAATATGGATTTCTAAAAGGGAAATCATGTTTAACTAACTTGTTGGAGTTTTTTGAAGAGGTAACAGAAAGGGCTGAGGAGGTTAATGTTGTTGATGTGATGTACGTGGACTTTTAAAAGGCATTCGATACAGGGCCACACAACAGACTTGTGAGAAAATTTATAGCTCATGGAATAAAAGGGACAGTAGCGAGGTGGATACAAAATTGGGTGAGTAATAGAAAACAGAAGGTGATAGTCAATGGATACTTTTTAGGCTGGAAGAAGGTTTGTAGTGGAGTTCCCCAGGGGTCGGTATTGGGACCCTTGCTTTTACATATTAATAATCTGTATCTTGGTATGTGGGGGACAATCTCAAAGTTTGCAGATGATACAAAACTTGGAAGCATTGTAAACTGTGAGGAGGATAGCATAGAACTTCAAAAGAACACAGACAAGTTGGTGGAGTGAACAGATGGGTGGCAGATGCAGTTCAATGCAGAGAAGTGTGCGTTGATGCATTTTGGTAGGAAGATCATGGAGAGACAACATAAAAAAAGGGGTACAATTCTTAAGGGGGTGCAAGAGCCGAGGGACCAGGGTATATATGCGCATAGATCATTGAAGTTGGCAGGACAGTTGGAGCAGTTAACAAAGCATTCAATATCCTGGGCTTTATTAATAGGGGCATAGAATACAAAAGCAAGGAGGTTATGCTGAGTTTATGTAAGACATTAGTTAGAGCTTAGCTGGAGTATTGTGTACAGTTCTGGGCACCACACTGTAGGAAGGATGTGAACACATTGGAGAGAGTGCAGAAGAGGTTTACAAGAATGGTTCCAGAAATGAGAAACTTCTGTTATGAAGATAGGTTGGAGAATTTGAGACTGTTCTCCTTGGAGATGAGAAGGCTAAGCGGAGATGGAGATGTTCAAAATCATGAGTGGGCTGGTTAGAGTGGACAGGGATAAACTGTTCCTGCTCGTAAAAGGATTGAGAACAAGAGAGCTCTGATTTAATGTGATTTGCAAAATAAGCAAATGTGGTGTGAGAAAAAACTCTTTCACACAGCAAGTGGTTGAAGTCTGGAGTGCACTGCCTGGAAGTATGGTGGCAGCAGGTTCAAATGAGGCATTAAAGAGGTCATTAGATGATTATTTGAACAGAACCAATGTGCAAGGATACAGGGAAAAGGCAGAAGAATGGCACTTAGTCATAATGCTCATTCAGAGACTCTGTGCAGGCACGATGGGCCAAATGGCTTCCTTCTGCACCGTAACAATTGTGATTCTGTGAAGGAATCCTTCACCATGTATTTGAAAAACTCACTCAGAACTCATCATAGCAACTCATTCAACCATTTGGCCAATTCATGGCCAGTCACAGGTAATGTAGGGCGTAAAAGGACATCACTCTTGGTGTCTTGTGCAGGCCATACATTCATGAACACAGTGAACCATGAGGATGAATCCAGTCATATACAACACCAGGCAGCTCATTACTCTTACACAAGTCTAACAAACACTTTTGTGATTTGCTTTCACAAAGGATGTGCAGTCATACTTTGCAGCAGGTTCAATGGGTATGAATTTAGGCCCGTCATTAAGAATAGAATGCATTTTGTTAATCTGGTCATGCTTATTGAGGAAGACTATTCCAGTCCCTTTGTCACACTTGTAGCTCTGTATGTCTGGGTTGACCTTTAAGCCTTATAATGCCACCAGACATTCACACTGCATGTGGAAATCAGACAAGTCATTGTGTATCCTGCAATTTTTTTTCAATACTTCATGGGACGTGGGCTTCACTGGCTAGGCCAACATTTATTGCCCATCCCTAATTGTCCTTTAGAAGATGGTGGTGAGCTGCCTTCTTGAATGGCTGCAGTCCATTTGGTGTAGGTACACCCACAGTGCTATTAGGGAGGGAGTTCCAGGATTTTGACCCAGCGACAGTGAAGGAACAGTGATATATTTCCAAGTCAGGATGGTGAGTGACTTAGAGGGAAGCTTCCAGGTGGTGGTGTTCCTATGTGCCTGCTGCCCTTATCCTTCTAGATATAGCAGTCGGAGGTTTGTCTAAGGAGCCTTAGTGAGTTTCTGAAGTGCATCTTGTAGATGGTACACATTGCTGCTACTGTGCATTGGTGGTGGAATGAATGTTTGTGAATGGGGTGCCAATTAAGAAGGCAGCTTTGTCTTGAATGGTGTCAAGCTTCTCGAGTGTTGTTGGAGCTGCACTCATCCAGGCAAGTGAAGAGTATTTCATTACACTTCTGACTTGGGCCTTGTAAATGATGGACAGGCTTTGGGGAGACAGATGAATTACTCGCCACAGGATTCCTATCCCCCTGACCTGCTCTTGTAGCCACAGTATTTATATTATTTACATGGCTAGCCCAGTTCAGTTTCCAGTCAATGGTAACCCCCCCAGAATAGTGATAGCGGGGGATTCAGCAAAGGTAGTGCTATTGAATGACAAGGGGCAATGGCGAGATTCTCTCTTGTTGAAGATGGTCATTGCCCGGGACTTGTGTGGCATGAATGTTACTTGCCACTTGTCAGCCGAAGCCTGGATGTTCTCCAGGTCTTGCTGCATTTGGACATGGACTGCTTCAGCATTTGAGGAGTCACAAATGATGCTGAACATTGTTCACTGATGATTGCACATCCCCACTTCTGACCTTAGGATGGAAGGAGGGTCATTGATGAAGCAGCTGAAGATATTTGGGCCTAGGACACCAGCCTGAGGAATTGCTGCAATGATGTCCTGGAGCTGAGATGACTGACCTCCAACAACCACAAACATCTTCTTTTGTGCTAGATATGACTCCAACGCATGGAGAGTTTTCCCCCTGATTCCCAATGACTCCAGTTTTGCCAGGGCTCCTTGATGCCACACTCGGTCAAATGCTGCCTTGATGTCAAGGGCAGTCATTCTCATCTCGCCAGATCAGCTAGGTGCAGTTTCAATGATCCATCATCTTCATTGGATGCTGCTTTGTGGTGTGATAGCTGGGAATAGAGCAGTTCAAATTCAACAAATACTTCTTCCCATTTTATGTGGGATGATGGAACACCAAAATTGCTTTTGGAGAGTACATGGTGTGACAAATTTATTACATGTTTAGCTGCATCATTAATAGTGCTGTCAAAACGCTTCTGCATAAGTAGGTTTACAGTGCGGGCATGTTTCAATAGGGCATTTTTTTTATGGTGCGGTCATCTATTGAGGCAATATAGCAGCACAAACAGATCAAATCAAAAAAAGTTAGTTGCATACCTCAGACCCAGCACAGTGTAGGGCAGGGCATAGATTAATAACCTTACTACCACGAACAAACTGTTCAAACTCATCTTGCATAAACACTTGTTCAACTGTGGGACTTTGTCTCGCTTTAGTATGACCAATACACTTGAAAATGGACACTGGCACAACCTCGGGTTCGCACACTCTCAAGGGAAGTCTTATAGATGGCTTACCTGTCCTTAAATTACCTGTTAGTTCAACTTTGTTGGTCGATATCCTGAATTTGGTCTTTGTTATACCTCTGTCTCAGGTATACAAATAGTCACTTGGTAGCACAGAACTTCACCATTGCTTAAAAAAAGAGAAATGCTGCCGAAGATTTTTGTCTTGGACTCATCAGGACGGAATCACAAGAATACAACATTTCAAAAGGAACATTTCAAATGTTGCTGATTTGAGCAACAAGTGAAGCTAGCCCTTTCATGCTGCTACCATATAGTAGCAGCACAACACTCAAGAAGCTTGACACCATCCAGGACAAAGCAGCCTGCATGATTGGCGTCACATCCACAAACATTCACTTAGTCTACCACCGATGCACTGTAGCAGCAGTGTGTATCATCTACAAGACACACTGCAGGAATTCACAAAGGCTCCTTTGACAGCATCTTCCAAACCCACGACCACTACCATCTAGAAGAACAAGGGCAACAGATAGATGGGAACACCAGCACCTGCAAGATCCCCTCCAAGTCACTCATCATCCTGACTTGGAAATATATTGCCATCCCTTCACTGTTGCTGGGTCAAAATTATAGAACTCCATTCCTAACAGCACTGTTGGTGTACCTACACCGCATGGACAGCAGCAGTTCAGGAAGGCAGCTCACCACCACCTTCTCAAGGGCAATTAGGGATGGGCAATAGAGCCCATGAACAAATTAAAAAAAACACAAGTGGTATTCCCCACTAACAGAATGCTGCTATTCAGTCAAAAAGACATTCTGCCTACCACATCATGTCCAACTTCAGACGTGATTCTGTGAACAGTATTTAGTGAACAATCCGAGTGTGGTAAGAATTACAATAATAACCAATTTTAGACTGTTAGTCAGGTTCGCAATGTGGCTCACTTAGGCTTGCTCAAAGCTACCTATATCCATATGTAGGGCCCTGTCATCTGCAAGCAGAAAGAAACATGTCCAGGCATTACACTTCTTTCAATTAAACACAAGCATGTGGGACAACTGTCCCCTGGTGCACTTCTCATGGCAATGCCTTGACCAGAGTTGACTTGTCTTTTTTGAATTCAAACAGAATCTTGGGTGATAATGATTCCCTGGTGTATTCTCCGTGGCAACGTTTTGACCAGAGCCTGCTTACCAACCAATCAGCATGCAATATAAATTGTTGTTCACTTTGAGATTTGGTATTCTTGCATCTGTCCTGATGAGTGCAACATCAAAAGCTTCGACAGCACACCTTTTTTCCAGCAATATGGATAGTATTATCAGAATCAGAGGGAACACCAAATTTCCTTTAAATTGACTTACATGAGCAATGAACTAGGGTCTTTTCAAATCAAACCCTGACAAACCTAGATTGCTAATCCTAAGCATTACTGTACAGCAAGTAAGCATTGCAATCAAAGCCTTTATCTATTTCTCATTATTGTACATTGAGCTGAAAGATGACAAAGGGCAAAATAAGTAGTTCATGCCAGATTTAGTGTCAGAAGAAACAATGGAGTTCTATGCTCCAAAGATAATCTAATTCAGTCCTAATTTCAAGGGAATAGGCCTGCAACCTTATATTTTATTCATATACGGGACAACAAAGGGCAATAGGATCTCTGTGAATTTTCTATGACTCTGTAATTTTTCTGTATTTACTTTTAATCACAATGTTGAGTGAATATAAACTAAATGACATATTATTAATATAGTAAAATTGGATATATATTTGAAAAGCAAAAATTGCAGGGCTATGGAGAAAGAGCAGGGGCATGGGACTAATTGGATAGCTCTTTTGAAGATCCGTCCCAGGCACAATGGGTCAAAAGTCCTCCTTCTACACTGCAAGATTCTATGATTGGTTCTAAAAATCAACAAGAAACACAGCAGTCTTATTTTGTGGGATAGAAACCCGATCAGAGCTCCGAGCCCAGCTGCCCTCTTTTGTCAGTATATCACTGTGTCCACTACTGTCCCAAGTATCAAATTCAGAGCATTACGCTAAGTTGATTTTTGGTGCACTGTGTCGAAATAGTAAAGAGGGAAAAAACCGAAAGGAGTCTTATACCATCAGTGAAGGCTACACAACTCTGCACTATCAGACAGTGACACCTGTCTCCAGTGAAAAGACACTGGGGGTGAATTTGGTCTATGTTAGCTGTTCAAGTCAAGCTTGCAGTGAATGGGCAGCCAACTGTTCATGGCACCAATTTTTACTTTCCATTGACTTGGAAAATATTGGCAATATTTCAAACTAAAGTAAAATTAGCTGCTGGACGAGAACACCACCGCTTGAAAGTGCCCCTCCAAGTCACTCACCATCCTGACTTGGAAATATATCAGCTGTTCCTTCACTGTGGCTGAGCAAAAGCCTGGACCTCCCTCCCTAACAGCACTGTGGGTGTACCTACACTATGTGGACTGCAGCGGTTCAAGAAGGCAGCTCACCACCACCTTCTCAAGGGCAATTAGGGATGGGCAATAAATGCTGGTCTGGCCAGCAACGCCCACATCCCATAAATGGATAAAAAAAAAGAAAATGAGTTTGAACTATCGATCTGTGAACTTCAGTAGAAAGAGATTTGGGTGCAGTAAAATAATTGGCTGCTAGTTCACTACAAACCCAGTTTATGCTGCTGGGATAAGTTCCACCCTCTTAATCCTCATGATAAAGAAAATAAAAGGTTGCTTCACTTTCAGTTAATTTCAAAATCAAGTGGAAATAACATCAACTTTACAATTTTTCTCACAGGCTTGAATTAATTTCATCATCAGTGAAACAATCGCCATGGAAAGATAGAGCTATTTATCATACCCATAACAAAACAAAGCCACCAATCATTGCAATATTTATTACCAATATAGAATGACATGTCATGAGAACAAAAATGGATGAATACCAACAGGTGTCATAATGTTCATCTCATTTATTCTTCCCCCTTCTGTTCCAAAAATAACTTGCACACAAATAAGAAAAATTAACTTGATATATAACTCTGTGAGAGCGCTTGTGTATGTATATTAACCCATCTGCTTTCCTTTCCCACCACTTATGTACACTTAACAATAATGAATGGCCCCTTGTAAAACATTCATGGCCTGGACCAACATATTTGCTTCTACTATTATAAGAGTAATATGCAACATTTTGATAGATTTTTTTTAATATTGAGTTTCTTATACATAATACATTTTGCTGAATGTAGACAGCAAAATATTAACATGAATTTGTTTTATCTAATCCATAGGATGGCATTAACAGAATCCATTTATGTAAAGCTGAATACTGAAATGCAATTCAATTTCTCAAATGGAATGGAACAATACTCAGTTCAGATTAAAATCGTGGTTCAGAGATATCTAAGCTCCTAATAGTTTACAAGTGAAATACTCTGAAAATTGTCAAATGCTTTAAACTACCATCAGTTCCAGAGTTCTGCTCTTCTGAATCATAATTTGGACCTTAGTTTAACTTCAATTCCAGCTGACAAAAGACATTTGAAAAATACGAGAGCCTGGACACACCCAAAGAGCAGGGTGCAACGGAGTTGTGGCGGGGGTTGGGGGGGGGGGGGGCGGTTGTTGGGGAGGGGTTTAGGAAAGGGGGAAAGGATATGGGGGCCTTTCTCTACACCAGAATGAAGATGCATGTGAAAATCTCACTGACAATTTACAGTCACTAGTCTAAAATGAGGTTTGTCATTCTTCTCTGAATCTACACCATTGCACAGTCAGTTTGAACATACAGACACAAAATGACTAGTACTGTTTTCAGTGTGTTTCCAGTACCAAACTCCATAGCTTCATATTTCGCTACATGAAAATCCATCTGCCATTCCTTGTGCTATCCCTCTAATTGGATTATATCTCTGACAGCTTTCAATCTTCCTCGAGTGACCACAGTTTGATTTCATCAGCAAAATCATTTTGTTGCAATTACCCATTTCTGTTCTGTTTAACAAAATTGGAAATGGAAAAGTAGTTGGAGCTTACTAAATCATCTTTATGTTAAGTAAACTAAAATCTTAGGTTTGAATTGCAGTTTGTATTTTTGTTTTCTACATGTATTAGCTCAATCTGAAGTCAGAGCTGATTATGTGAAGCAGGCAGTTGAATTTTTTGAAGAAGTTTCTTCTCACAGTTTCTTCATATTGTAATCATTTCTCTCGGTCCTTGTTTGGGTGAGGCAGTAAAATATCTCCTCTTCATTCTACAGAGGTCGCTTCTGATTTTAGACACAACATATCTTCTTTCAATCTTCTCTTCTATGAAGACATATTTTTCCTAATTCATCAGTTTCATGTCCAATATAACTGCCTATGTCTTAATATCCACTATGAAAAGCAGAGCAAACTACCATTGCAGTTTGATTTACTTTGAATAATTCTTTACAAAATAAATGAATCATTGTGGCTGACTGGAACTACCCAACCCAGGTGGGATTACCCATGTAAATTAAGTAAAAATCTGACACTTTCCTTATCACATCCTCCAACTGTCTCTTGAATCAATCTAGGATTTTTTTTTTGCTTTCATGACTGTCAAGATGATAGCTGGTTGTGTGTGTGGACTTGAATATTATGTACTGTATAGAATTCAAATAAGATACTGTAAGGTACACACTCTACTACATATGGGGTCACCTGACCTGGGGGGTTTAAGGTCAGATAGCACATGTTAGGGAGTTAACCAGCATGGCAGATTAACAATAATAAAAATAAAAACAAAAAAAACTGCGGATGCTGGAAATCCAAAACAAAATCAGAATTACCTGGAAAAACTCAGCAGGTCTGGCAGCATCGGCGGTGAAGAAAAGAGTTGACGTTTCGAGTCCTCATGACCCTTCGACAGAACTGTTTTTCTTGCAGTTAAATCTGTGACTTTGAGTGCTGTCCTTTCAGCCTGCAGTGTGATATTGGCGACAAGGGTAAATACTGAAGTATTTAGGATTGTGTCATGGCATTGCTGGACCTGATATGTCTGCAGTCTGGGGAAATGAGCTGTTTGATCTGACGGGTGATGCCAGGGTGAAATGGAAGGCATGGCTGGAGTGGCAGAGCAAATACTGCTTTCCATATTGTGGAACAGGCACTAGTCAAAAATGTTCATTGAAAACTTAGTCCAATTAAACTTACTCTGTATTTGAATTAAATGGAAGTCTGTTAATTGAAAAGAAGTCCCCTACCATACACGTGCTTTGATATGATTAACTCAAACTTGCAAAGTGTTAAAAAGTCACTATCAAATTTATTGTGCCTTTTTAATAGCTGCATATTAAAACACATGCAACAGTTGAAGAAGGGTGGTATTTTCTTAAAGACTTAAAATAATGTTGTTTTACATGATTTTAATCTAAAGCCAGTCTCCACTTATTTTTGGTTAAGGGCAAGACACAACCTTCTTGAGAGCTGCTGGTTGTCACCAGGGTTTTGATAAGGGGCAATGTTGGGTGTCACCCATTGCTGCACATAGCCACCCAGCATTACATGCAAGCTCCCTCCAAAGTAAAGAGACATTTTAATTATGTAGCTTTTTTTTCCCAAATACTCCCAGTCACTGATGCACATCAATAATTAATGAGAGCAACCAAGTTGTGTGGTGTTGTAAGCCAATGTATTATTTACCGTTTAATGCACAATCACTTTTTAACCATGGAACTGTTTATTTATTTCTTTTATATTAATGTTTTGTAGACCAGCTGTGGCACCCCCGTGTGCTGAATTTGTCAGGTGGTGGAATACGGAACATCGAGATGAAAGGTGAACTGAAGACTGAAGATATCTAAAAAAAACTATGTAGTATGGGCATAGAGAAGGGCATAATGTTGATTTAGCCAATACAGAGCCTTGCCAGCTGAGCAAGTTCTGCAAAATGAATTAAACTGCAGAAGTGCTTGCATCAAGAAAAAAGATTGGCCAGTAACAGGGCCAGAAAATCCCGGCCACAGTCTTTGTCTCATTAAAGCCAATAAATATCCCTCCTTCTCTCAGCTTTGGAGATTGATAACAGTGTTAGATAACACTGTGGAGTCAAGCTAGCTTTGTTACTTCAAGCATGGCCTTGGGATTCCTGTGACGGGCCCAGCCAGGAGGCAATTGTGAACCCATTGGCGTGTATTGGGAAGGACAGTGAGGCAATTACAAACCAATTGAATGGGTTAAAAATAGGTTTTACCTTATATGGTACAAGGCCAGAGCCACAAATAGTATAAAGATAGAGCACACAAGGACATTGTTGCCGCAGTGGCTCCCAGAAGTCACGCATGGAAGGCACGTTGGTGGACTGACCACTGAGCCGGACTCCGGCTCACAGGGAAACAAAGCAACCGGGGGCATTATCATGAGCATATACTGTTGTTTAGGGGTTTAATAAGGGTGTACCACAATTAGTGGAACAAAATTAAGTTATTGTTTGACATTGATACCCAGCATAAAGGCCTGAACCTTTTGGCTAGGTAGAGAGTTTTACACTTTTAACCACTTACAGCTCATCACCAATGAAAATCCACTTGCCCATCTAACGATGAAAATGATGGGGATTGGCAATCATACATAAGCAACTAGTACAAAGCTCTGCTGAACAAAGGGGAATTTCTAAAGACACACCCAAATATGGCAGCCTGCTGTACCACCATTAACATTTTAAAGATTGGGAAGTAACTTATCAGGTGTTTGTGAGCAGTTCTGGATCCATGTTCAGAATGAAATATACTGAGATTGTCCAAATGTGTTTCACATAATACACCGAAAACTACTGGAGAAAAAAGCTTTTCAGTCCATACGCCCGAGTTGCATTCAAACAAATGTCAAACAGGAAGTGAAAGGACATTGTCCGCACAGATCATCACCCTGTCACTGTGTCATGCATCATACAAGAAAGGGAAACAAGATATAACTTGAAACTATCTCCTTCTTATTATTTTTCCTGGAATCAAACGTTTATAACCGATTGTTAGGCAGTCTCTGAAAGTGTGGCTTTGGCTTAAGCAGTAAATTTCAGCTCAGTTAATGAGTATAAAAGTGGAATCACAATTCTATCAGGGAGTTCTGGGACAATGCCAGTTCCTTGAACAGTTTGCTCTGAAGTGTCAGCTCATGCAGAGTGGAAGATCCCTCCTGCGGCTACACAGTCAACACAGGTCTTTGTTTACTTTATTAGTAACTCTGTAAAAGAAACTGTGATCTGCAATATGATTATGTCAGCACATCAACAAGTTGCCTGGTGGGTTTCTGAAGTACAATAAAAAAAGCAACCAAGCCATTTCACCAGGATAACAATGTATCTTTAAATGACTTCTCCGAATGCCACAGAGCTAGTTCATTATAGTCGAAGGGCTGCATGTAACAAGAACTAAAATGTTAAATGAATTAAATTTGTGGTAATGTGCATAGTCTGATAGCAGATTAGTGAAGTCTTTTGGATAAAGTCACTTATTAAAAATGACTAGTACTGTGTCGGTTTAACTCTACTGAACTATGCAATTAACATTGTATATGAAATTGATTACACTAATCAAAGAGGCTCCTTTTGATTGCTGCAGTGCCATTGCATTGTGGCCCTTGCCAAATGGCATTATCAATGAAATGACACTGGCTATATGAATTAGTGTTTCACCAACTTGTTTCCAATCATCTACAAAAACGCAATATCAAGACATAAATAAACTGAAATGCACCCCTTGTAATGAGTGTTGTAACAAAGATGAAATATAACTCATTCTCCGCTCCCTTCTCCCAAGAAAATGCACAACAGTCCTTTGTAAAAACAATGAGTCTTTAAGGGGCAGCTAATATGCAGGAGGCAGCAGCATAATGGTAATGTAACTGGACTAGCAATCCATACATCCAGGCTAATGCTCGGGGCATTATGGGTTGAATTTAAATTCAATTAATAAATTAGGAATTGAAAGCTAGTGTCAGATATAGTGACCATTAAACCATTCTCAATTGTTAGTTCACATCTGGTTCACTAATGTCCTTTAGGGAAGGAAATCTACCATCCTCACCTGGTCTAGCCTACATGTGACTTGCGACCCACAAACCTGTGGTTGACTCTTAATCGCCTAGCAAGACACACAGTTGTATCAAACTGCTACAAAGCCTAAGAAAAGGAATGAAATTGGATGGACCACCCAGCATTGACCGAGGCACCTGTCATCCTTGCAATGTCCTCCTTACTAACATTGGCACATTGTGCCAAATTTTGGAGAGCTGTCCCACAGGCTAGTCAAGCAACAGCCTGACAAAGTCATACAGACAATATCGCAGGCACCACCATCATCATCCCTGGGTTTGGCCTGTCCCACTGAGAGGTCAAACATGGGCAAGGAAACCTCCTGCTGGTTACCACCTACCACACACGCACCCCTCCTCCATCCCATCCCACACTTGGCTGATGAATCAGTACTCCTCCATGTTGAAAACCACTTGGAGGAAGCACTGAGGGTGACAAGGGTATAGAATATACTCTGGGTTGGGGCCTTCAGTTCCATCACCAAGTAGCTCAGTAGCACCACTGCTGAATGAGTTGGCTGAACCCTAAAGGACATAGCTGCAAGACTGGGTCTGCAGCAGTGATGGTGAGGGAGCCAACAAGAGGGAAAAGGCTACTTGACCTCACCCTCATCAATCTACCTGTTGCAGATGCAACTGTCATGACAGTATTGGTAGGAGTGACCACTGCACAGTCCTTGAGGGGATGAAGTCTCACCTTCACAATGAAGGTACCCTCCATTGTGTTGTGTGCCACTACCACTGTGCTAAATGGCATAGATTTCAAATAGACCTAGCAACTTAAAACAGTGCATCTATGAGGTGCTGTGGGCCATCAGCAGTAGCAGAGTTGTACACAACCACAACCTGTAATCTCAAGGCCCAGCATGTCCCCCACTCTATCATTACCACCAAGCCAGGGGATCAACCCTGGTTCAATGAAGAGTGCAGGAGGGCATGCCAGGAGCAGCACCAAGCATACTTAAAAATGAAGTGTCAACCTGGTGAAACTATAACATGGGACTACTTGCATGCTAAACAGCAGCAATTGAGAGACAGAGCTAAGCGATCCCACAACCTATGGATCAGATCTGAGCTCTGCAGTCCTGCCACATCCAGCCATGTATGGTGGTGGGCAAATAGACAACACTTTGGTGGAGGAGGCGCCAAAAATATCCCCAGCCTCAAATTGGGGAGTCCAGCTTATCAGTGTGAAAGAGAAGGCTGAAGCATTTGCAACAATCTTCAGCCAGAAGTGCCAAATGGATAATCCACCTCGGCCTCCTCCAGAGGTCCCCAGCATCAGAGATGCCAGTCTTCAGCCAATTAGATTCCTCCATGTGATATCAAGAAACAGCTGATGGCACTGGATACTGCAAAGGCATTGATCCTGACAATGTTCCAGCAATAGTACTGAAGACTTGTGCTCTAAAACTAGCCGCGCCACGAGCCAACACTGCAATTTTCCACATTGTTGAGTAGATGCCAAAGGTATGTACTGCAAGCAAAAAAGCAGGAAAGATCCAACCCGGCCAATTACCACCCCATCAGTCCACTCTTGATCAGCGGCAAAGTGATGGAAGGGGTTGTCAACAGTGCCATCAAGTGGCACTTAGTCAGAAATAACCTGCTCACTGGTGATCAGTTTGGGTTCCACCAGGGCCACTCAGCTGCTGACCTGATTACAGCCTTGGTCAAAAAAAGAAAAAGAGTTGAACTCCAGAGGTGAGGTGAGAGTGACAGCCCTTGACACCAAGACAGCATTTGACTAAGTATGGCATGAAAGAACCCGAGCAAAACTGGAATCTATGGGAATCAGTGGGAAAGCTCTCCACTGCTTGGAATCACGCTTAACATAGTGAAAGATGGTTGTGATTATTGGAGGCCAATCATCTCAGGCCCAGGACATCACTGCAGGAGTTCCTCAGGGTAGTGACCTAGGCTCAACCATTTTCAGTTGCTTCATCAATGACCTTCCCTCCATCATAAGGTCAGAACTGGGGATGTTCGCTGACGACTGCACAATATTCAGCACCATTCACAACTCTTCAAATACTGAAGCAGTCCATGTCCAAATGCAGCAAACCTGGACAATATCCAGGCTTGGGCTGACAAGTGGCAAGTAATATTCATGCCACACAATTCCCAGGCTATGACCATCTCAAACAAGAGAGAATCCAACTATCTCGCCTTGATATTCAATGGCTTTACCATCGCTGAATCCCCCACTAACAACATCTAGGGGGTTACCATTGACCAGAAACTGAACTGCATGAGCCATATAAATATTGTGGCTACAAGAGTAGGTTACAGGCTGGGAATTCTGCAGACAGTAACTCACCTCTTGGCTCGCCAAAGCCTGTCTACTGTCTACAAGACCCAAGTCAGAATTGTGATGGAATACTCTCCACTTGCCTGGCTGAGTGCAGCTCCAACAATACTCAAGAAGCTCAACAACACCCAGGACAAAGCTGCCTGCTTGATTGGCACCCCACTCACCATCTTCAAGATTTACTCCCGCTACCACCGATGTACAGCGGCAGCAGTATGTACAATCTGCAAGATGCACTGCAGACACTCACCAAAGTTCTTTTGATGCACCTTCCAAACCCACGACCTCTACTATCAAGAAGGACAAGGGCAGCTGATACACGGGTACACCATGACCTGCAAGTTCCCCTCCAAGTCACACACCATCCTGACTTGGAAATAAATCGCCATCCCTTCACTGTCACTGGGTCAAAATCCTGAAACTCCCTCCCTAAATGCACTGTGGGTGTACCTACACCACGTGGACTGCCATGGTTCAAGAAGGCAGCTCACCACCACCTTCTCAAGGGCAATTAGGGATAGACAAAAAAGTGCTGGCCTATCCAGCAACACTCACATCCCATGAAAGAATTAAAAAAGCTGTGATTGTCATGAGCTCTTGTGCAAACAGATGGTTATTTCTTATCATCACTTCCTGCTTTTATCATCTATTTCAAAGGCAGATCTTTTCTGTTACTGCATTTCTATTGCAAGGAGGCACTTTTCAGTACCTTGACCAATTGCCCATTCTCCCTGTGAGTCTGAACATTAATTGGCAGTGGGCCATTTGACTACTCTCAGTACGTTTTAGTTTAGTTTGGCCATTTTTAGGAAGTTTTCACATTTTATTCACTAAGGTAGGCTAACAAGGTCAAGAACACCATTTTGTACTGACATTGGGCCAAAGAAGCCATTTTGTAATCTGCATAATTATACAGCCTACAGAACCTAATCAAGAATTATTGTATAATTAGTAACTGGCCAGAACCAGATAAGTAGTGAACCTCAACTATTATCACCAGTTAAATAGTTATTAAGGCTAGGTAATATTCTAACGTTTGAAGTTGAAAAGCAATAACTTGCTGCAAGCCAATATTTCTAAATTACTGCTATAAGCTTTGTCTGTGAGAAAGGGAGCAATCAGATACCACAAAGCTTGAGTCTCCATTTGCCCTTGGCTGTCTGGAACAGCTGCAGTATAATGAATGGGGACTTGTACAAATTCCGATAAGGGAAACAAAATGAACAGTCTCATTGCTCTGGTTCTTGGGACAATGGATGTGCGCAAATAAAATTAATCCAGTGACAACAATTCTCCAAGTTACAACACACTTGATTCGAAATGCGGTAATGCTGAATCACGGGTTAACAATGGAGGTTTCAAGAATCATCTTGGCTACCTGGTAACAAGAGAGACAGAGATTGGTCGTAAGAGGTAAGTGCTCTCTGGAGCACGATTTTAGGAAAATTGCTGTCGGTGAGGGAACCTGAGGTCGATTTACACTTCTGCCTGGACTAATCACCCAATTGAAGCTGTAAGAGTCTGTTGTGTATTTTATACGTATACCCTTTTCCTTTTTTTTAAAAAAAATTGATATTATTTGCTATTCAAGAGTCCTGTCTTGCCTTATTGTTGAACTTGCCTGAACTAACAATCAGAAGCTGTGCACAACTAAATTAATCTGAATTTACATTAAAGTTGAAAATAAATTTTAAAAAGAAAACTTACACCACGCACAACCTCAAAGCCCAGCCAGATACTATCTTCACTCAGTATCCATACATGTGCACTTTTCAAGAGGCGGAGAAATAAAGTGCCTTGCTGAACTTTCCTTTCCCTTCCCCAGAGTACTGGCATATTCCTCTCTCCATTTTCATTTAAGTTAGTTCAATATTGTTTTTATCATCGTTGTAAACATTATTCGGACTCTTGCTTGGGGAAGACAATATATATCAGATTCAGAATCCACAGGGGGGATTGAGTTCATAGGAGGCTCAGAGAGTTTAGAACTTATAGCCTAACTAAAAAAAAATTGAGAAAAGTTCTTCAAATTAACAGGAACCCTAGTAAACGGATTAAAATTTGGGTTAACAAATAAGTTCTCTCTTATACAGTCTACCACAATAACTAAACAGCAAAGAAAAATGAATAAAGACCTATTATTTACACATGAATGTCACCCCAACCTCAAATATCAAAAAGTAAAACAAAACGGTTAGATCAATTTTAAATTCACTCTTACACTGCAGGATTAATGGTTGCTATATGGAAACACTGGGAACAAACCATGTTATTTGGAATTGTATCTTTTAATTTATTGAGGGGAGAGGAAAATCTGATTCCAAGCAGCAAAAATGATCAAGAAATAATTATCTTGTGTTGGCACTGAAACGTGAGGGGCCTTTCAGGGTATAAAGTGAAAAACTCAAGTCTGTCTTTATGCCTTCTTTGCCTCAATTACTGAAACACAGCAAAAATATTGGTTTTGTTTCAAACAAAAAAGCTTTTCTTTTGCAAGTTGAACACTCATCAACATTGTTTAATAGCACTTTTTCTGGCTGAAGTATCACAAATTAAGGATAAATTTTAATCACTCCTTCCATAATGAAAGTTGCTAAAGCCTGTATTGTGATTGATTTGTGACTTTATCAAAGGCGACAGAGGCCATTATTATTGGTGCATTAAAACTGGCATTTTGTCAAACTTTCTCTTTCACAATGTTCCCATTTCCCTTGGAGGATGCGACAGGAAATTGCTACTTTGTGATACCCCATCTAGCCAAAAGGCCTAATTAACGTGTAGACACATTTTCGATGCCTCTAACAGTGATGACGAAGGATGTATGAGCATCAGTGGGACAACAGCCTCATTAGAAAAAAGCTTTAGGATGTAGCCTTTATTTGGAGTTAGCTCTCATTTACAAATCTAATAAATTAAGTCAGCCAAATATCAGTGTTGTTGATCTGAATAACAAATTTGTGTTTCCAATTGTGTTCCTGCAATGTAGCTTGAAGCATTTGCAATATTCTGCAATGCAGTTCTGTGTCTTTGTAAGGTGATCAAGGTGTATCTCAATAAAAATACACCTTAATTCATTGTGCTCTCCCTCCCTCCTGAATTCACTGTCTTCTTATCCTTCCTTAATCCCAACCCACATGTAGACTCCCTAACTCATATCCATAGCCACCCCCTTGACCTTGCCATCTCACAAGGTTCATATCAATCACAGATAAGGCCACTGTCGATCACTTCCTATTAGTTATTTCCACCAACATCTCCCTTCCCACTCCAACCTTACTTCTGTGTCTGCCCTTGGAGAAAGTTCTCCCCAAATTCACTTCTGACTGCACTTTCAAAATCTTAATTGCCTCCCCTTTAGCCCTCTTTTTACCACAACTGATCTGCTATCATCAATCTATTCAACCAAACACTTTTATTCAATGTTCTGGTCCCCATTCATACCATTAGTTTCTCTCACAATGACTGTTTCCCTTTCAGGGTCCTCATCTCCACTCCCATAAATTCAAGGCACAAAGGCATGAACAGATGTGGCAGAAACTGGTTTAGCCATTCACTGCCAGGTCTCCTTAGCCCGCATAAAAATAGACATCATAAAGCCCTAGCTGCTCTCATCTGCCAAATCCACTGATTATTCCAGGATCACCCTGGAAAGCAAGAATAACTTATGGCTTCCTTTTCTCAACTGCAAACCATTTTCTTAAACTAATCTCCTCTATTTTCTCCACCCTCAAGTGTGAGGAGCTCAGAGCTTCTTTGTCACTAATACTAAGGCCATTTACTCAGCTAACTCTGCCACTTCCCTTTCTTTCTCTAGAACAGCAGGATAAACTTCCTCTGATGTTTTCACCTATTCTAGCCCTTACCTCAGGTTGTTATGTAGTTCTTCCTTTATGTCCTTGAAGTTCATCTTGTTCATGGGGACCCATATTCTGCTCTCTCACGCCTTTTGCCAAGAAACCACTGATGATTCAACTTTGCCTCTTGGTCTCCATTGTTAATGTTTTTTTCTTAGATACTGTTCTCCTTTCCTTCAAATCTACTGTAATCTACCTTCTGCTCAAAAAGTCACCCTTTACCTCTTCATCCTTGCAAACTATTTCCTCATCTCCCAGCTCCTTTTCCTTTCCTCCATACTTGCTGGAATAAAAGCAGTTCTCATCAACATCACAAATGATATCCTATAATACTGTGACAAAAGGTAAATTCTCTCTCCTTGGCATTCTCGACCTGCTGACAGCCTTTGGCATGGTTAACACCATCCCTGTACAACACCTTTCCGTTGTCATCCAGCAGGGTGGAACTGCTTTGGTTCCATTCTTATCTATCTAATTGTACTTAGAATCACCTGCAATGACTTCTCTTCACTCCTGCACTGTTACCTCCAGTGACCCCCAAGGATCTACCCTTGGCTTCCTCTTATTTCTCATCTACAAGCTGCTCCTCAGCAACATCATCTGCAAACACAGCATCTGTTTCCCACAAGTATGCTGATACCACCCAGCTCTAACTCGCCAGCACCTCTCGACATCTCCGCTGTCTCTAAATTGTCAGACTGCTTGTCTGACACCCAGTACTAAATGAGCCAAAATTCTTTCCAACTGAGCATTGTCTTCAGCTCCTGCTGAAAACTCCATTCCCGAGCCACCAAAACTCCATCCCTTTCTCTGGCAATTGTCTGACACTGAACTGAACGGCTCACAACCTTGGTATCACATTAGACACCCCACCCCCCACTGAGATGAACTTTCAACTACATATCCTCGCCACCACTATGGTTGCCTATTTCTACTTCTGTAACACCCACTCCTGCCTCAGCTCATCAGCTGCTGAAACCTTCATCCATGGCTCTGAGTATTAAGCATTCCTGCCCCGCCTCCCACATTCTGCTTTCTGTAAATTGAGGTCATCCAAAGATCTGCTGCCCATATCTTAATTTGCAAGAAATCCCATGAATAGCATGCCATTAAACACTTACTTAAGAGTCCGTTCAGCAACATGGAACTTTTCCGAGGCATTTTACAGTGAGATTCATAGCATAAAAGGAAAGCTCTTATCAGTTCAGAGTTTCCTAATTTATTGCTGTTTGAGGGTGACTTCAACAATGCACCTTATGGGGAAGGAATTAATGGCAACTTTTGGATTTCCAAGTTTAACTGATTCCATGGGTGGAATTTTATGGCCCTGTCGTTGCAGCGGGATGGAAAAAGCGGCAAGCAGTTCAAAAGTCCATAGACTTCGGCAGGACTAGAAAATCCTGCCAGTGGGAGCGGCTATAAAATTCCACCCCACAGTTGCTGTAAGCTTGAAAGCAGCAATGGCAGGAAACACTGATTGTTTCACTGTCATTACTACTGAAATTTCAGGCCACTAATTCCTTTTTTAATCATAATTATCATTCTATTTGTGAACTTTAAAAAATAAATACCGACACAAATGCTATATATTTCAAAATTAACACACTGGTTTTCCATTCCTTTCTTTTGCTCTGTGCGTATTTGTATGTACAGATAATTAATAGTGCATTATGATGCCTGGATTGCAGTGGTGACACATAGCTAGTAAGATGGACCTGAGTCTAATGAGTCATGTCCCTTAAAGGCCACTACCCCTCAAGTGCTCCCTCTAGGAAGTGATCTCAATTGGCAAACACAGCTGAGCACTTCTGCTAGGAAACCGCACGATAATTCAATGGTCAAGTGTAACTGTTTGTAAATTTCTGCCTCCAAGTTACACAAATGGTCTGACACTACTTTTCTTTAAAAAGATCATTTTACATCTGTAATAAAGTATGAGACCCAAAAGATCTCTATGTATGCTGTAGCAAATGACTCATGCTATTATTTACTGAGAGTTATAAGTTATAATGTGTGATGGGGGGTTAGAGAGAAATGATTTGGGAGCAGTAAATATCTCTCATGAAAACATTTGGAAAAAATGTTCGATGAGAGCTGTTGAGAAACATGAGCAAACACACATGCAAGCATAAAAGCAAAATACTGCGGATGCTGAAAACCTGAAACAAAAATAGCTGGAAAATCTCAGCAGTTAAGACAGTGTCTGCGGTGAGGAACACTGTTAACATTTCGAATCCGTAAGACTCTTCATCAGAACATGATGGGCAGAAAAGGTGGTGTATTAAGCCTGTCACATACATTCTTGTTTTCATTCACAGGATCTGGGCATCACTGGCAAAGTCAGCAATTGTTGTCCAAACGGAGTTGTCCCGAAAAGGTAGCGGTGGGCCATCTCTATTTTTTGATACAATTGAATGGCTTGCTAGACTACTTCAGAAGATAGCTAAGAGTCCAGTCATGTTTGTATGTGACTGGAATCACAAATCAGCCACACTGGGTAAGGACAAGTTTCCTTCCCTGAAGGACTTCAGTGAAATAGTGTTACTTTATGAAATCCAGAAGCTTTACCCTCATTTTTCTGCCACCAGCAACTTTTCTTTAGGCTATGGTGTGATTGGAAAGCACATCCTTTGAATTATTAATCCAAACCAGTAATATAATCATTTAACTGCAGTACCCTAATAGTATAATGGCAAAACATTCTTCCATGTAATCTTCTTGGAGAAGCAAACAAAACAAAGCAAAAACCCTTGACCAATTTTTCAAAAAGAATCAGAAGAAAGTCTTCTACAACCCCTGAAGGTGATCAAAACAAGTTCCAGGAGACCATCATAACCATAAAGCACATCACACAAGAGCTCACCTACCTTTTGTATCAACTACCCTCTTTAGTTCAGATTCCTTCCTGATATACACAGGCTTGACATTAGCCTTACCTATGCACAGAACATATTTATCAACATTAAATGTTAGATTCCATACACCAATCCATTCCCCTCATCTCATCTAGATCCAATCCTAGTTATCTTTCTTAACACACTCACAAATATTTGCACTACCCACAAACTTAGAGATAGTTTCCTCTAATGCCTTCTTCCAGATTGTTAATCTAGTTACTGAACAGCAATGGTCCTATCACTGAGCCCAGCTGGAGTCCATTAGTAAATTGGTCTTCACATAGGATCACTATATTAACAACCTACAGTCTATGGGATACAACACATTTCCTGCCTAACCCAAGGTCTATCTGTTAATGAATCATAGGGTACTCGATTGCATGGTCCATTGTGAAGACATGACTTTCTTTTCCAGAAGATTCTAGGAGTCTCTAATGATCCTTTTCTGCAGATGGCCATAGAGCTAATGATTCCTCCTAGCAATCTGCCTTAAAATGAAGACAAAATAATAGGCTTATAAGTTCCTGGTATTAACTTGCTGCTGTTCTTTTGAATAATGGCACAAGAGGCCCTGGAGAGATGTTAAATAGATAAGCAAGGGGTTCACTGAGCACAAGGTGATTTGTTTCAAGACCCCAACAGGATTCATTTTGACATTAATAATTTAAGAGATAATTGCATATTGCACTAATGATACACATGAATAGGCTACTGGAGTGAAGACTGATGTAAAGTAGTCATTTGAAACCTCTACAATATCCTAACAGTTCACTTGAATCTGTTCTGCTAAGTACTTCAACAGTCCCACACAAGCTTTGATAGTCCTGATTCCTTACATGGTTTAAAAAATAATTTTGCCATTGCTGTTGCAGTTATCCACAACCTTCTTCTTCAATTACCTTTTGGCTCCACCGATAACAGCATTGGTGAATTTCAGCTAGACCCAATACCTATTGTTCTCCTGAGAGATATTTTTAATCTCCGGTGTTTTTGCTAAAGTCTGACTTGTCATTATTGTGACCAATTTAACTACATTTTATTTATTTCATCATCTGTTTGACCATTTTGTCTCTCGGGACATAAATAGCTTTAAGAACTATTCAGTTTCTCTATTGATTATATCCCCAACTTGTAGTTTCAATCAACCCAACTGAAGTCCTCTGCCATCTTAGCAAATTTTGGCCTCCTGAAATCTGGAACTAGCTTGCATTCATGGCAACTTTGGTGCATCTGATCATGCTGAATTTAGTTAACACTGTGGTCCTGAGGAGCAGTTTAAAGCCTCAAATGTTGACTGACTCCTGTCTTTCCAATACCTGACCTGCTTACGATTTCCAGATTTCTTCTGTCTTTATTTACATTATTACCTTAATTAGATGCAAACGTTAGAATCTTTTCCTTTATTAACTCACCCTTACTTGGAATCCTTTCACTGATGGTGGGTAGGCCTATTCAAGCAATGTTATCTAGTGTATTAGCCACTTGTTAGCCATGTCCACTTCGAAATCCAGTTTGCAATTTTGATTCATGCATAAAATTTAAGTAACAGCACCGTTCACTGGACTTGTGATCTCAATTCTCATTTATACAATGTTGGCATGCATACTTCAGCCTTTGTTCTGTATTGGTTGTTAAAATGGTTTTTAAAAAACAGAAATACAGAAGAAGAGTTTTCTTTGTTAGTTTGTTGTGTGTGTTTGATTTCCTGGATGTCGTAATTCACATCCCAGGATCCGTTGGGGCCATCACACAGCCAGTTACCTCACTTCCTCTTCTCTGTACAGTAACACTTGAAAGGACCACTTGATCAGGCAGTGGGATACACTAGTAGCACCAAGGGAAAGAATAAATAGGCCTCAGTGCACTATAAACCTAAGAATGTGGATGAGGGTGCAAGAGGTATGGAGTTAATCAATGACAAATACTGGAATGTGCCTAACTCTGCAATAATCATGGGTGAAGGAAAGCCAGGTATTCAGCATAAGGTATGTCCTAGATGCCAGAGAATATTTGAAGAAATAAGTCTCTGAACGTTTAAATACTTGTTTGCAACCTAGTCTTATGATTTCAGGTTCTTGCTTTCACTGTAGACTTTCTTTATTTTATTCATTTGCGAGCTTCGATGGCTGGGCCAGCATTTATTGCCCATCCCAAGTTGCCCTTGAGAAGGTGGTGGTGAGCTGCCTTCTTGAACCGCTACAGTCCATATGGCATAGGTACACCCACAGTGCAGTTAGGTAGGAAGTTCCAGGATTTTGACCCAGTAACAGTGAAGAAATGGTGATACATTTCCAAGTCAGGATGGTGAGTGACTTGGAGGGGAACTTGCAGATGGTGGTGTTCCCATGTGTCTGCTGCCATTGTCTTTGTCTGATGGTAGTGGTTGTGGATTTGGAAGGTACTGTCAAAGGAGCCTTGGTGAATTCCTGCTGTGCACATTGTAGATGGTACACACTGTTACTGAGCATCAGTGGTGGAGGGAGTGAATGTTTGTGGATGTGGTGTCAATCATGCGGGCTGCTTTGTCCTGGATGGTGTCAAGCTTCTAGGTTGTTGTGGTATCTGCACTCATCCATGCAAGTGGGGAGTATTCCATCACATTCCTGACTTGCACCTTGTAGATGGTGGACAGGCTTTGGGGAGTCAGGAAGAGTGTTACTTGTCACACTATTCTTAGCCGCTGATCTGCTCTTGTAGCCACAGTGTTTATATGGCTAGTCCAGTTCAATTTCTGGTCAATGGTAACCCCCAAGATGTTGATAGTGGGGGATTCAGTGATGGTTATATCCAAGCCTGGATATTGTTCAGGTCTTGCCGCATTTGGACATGGACTGGTTCAGTATCTGAGGAGTCACAAATGATGTTGAACATTGTGCAATTATGAGTGAACATTCCCACTTCTGACCTAATGATGGAAGGAAAGTCGGCTGAAGATGGCTGGGCCTAGGACACTACCCTGAGGAACTCCTGCAATGATGCCCTGGAGCTGAGGTGACTGACCTAAAACAACCATGAACACTTTCCTTTGTGCTAGGTAAGACTCCAACCAGTGGAGAGTTTTCCCCGATTCCCATTGACTCCAGTTTTGCTAGGGCTCCTTAATGACACACTCGGTCAAAGTGGCCTTGATGTCAAGGGCAGTCGCTCTCACCTCACCTCAAGAGTTCAGCTCTTTAGTCCATGTTTGAATCAAGGCTGTAGTGAGGTCAGGAGCTGAGTTGCCTTGGCGGAACCCAAATTGGGCATCAGTGAGCAGGTTATTGCTAAGCAAGTGCCGCTTGATAGCACTGTTGATGGCCCCTTCCATTACTTTACTGATGATCGTGAGTAGACTGATGGGGCAGTAATTGGCTGGGTTGGATTTGTCCTGCTTTTTGTGTACAGGAGAACCTAGACAATTTTCCACATAGCCAGGTAGATGCCAGCGTTGTAGCTGTACTGGAACAGTTTGGCTAGGGGAGCGGCAAGTTCCAGAGCACAAGTCTTCAGCACTATCGTCAGAATATTGTCAGGGCCTATAACCTTTGCAGCATCCAGTGCTTTCGGCCGTTTCTTGACATCAAGTGGAGTGAATCAAATTGGCTGAAGACTGGCATCTGTGATGTTGGGGACCTCTGGAGAAGGCAGAGATGGATCATCCACTTGGCACTTCTGGCTGAAGATTGTTGTGAATGCTTCGGCCTTATCTTTTGCACTGCTGTGCTGGCTCCTCCCTCATTGAGGATGGGGATATTTGTGGACCCTCCTCTTCCAGTGAGTTGTTTAATTGTCCACCAGCATTCACGACTGGATGTGGCAGGACTGCAGAGCTTAGATCTGATCTGTTGGTTGTGGAATTGTTTACCTCTGTCTATCACTTGCTGCTTATGCAGCTTTGCACACAAGTAGCCCTGTGTTAGAGCTTCACCAGGTTGACACCTTATTTTTAGGTATGCCTGCTTCTGCTCCTGGCATGCCATCTTGCACTCTTCGTTGATCCAGGGTTGATCCCCGGGCTTGATGGTAATGGTAGAGTGGGGGATATGCTGGGCCATGAGGTTACAGATTGTGTTTGAGTACAATTCTGCTGCTGCTGATGGCCCAAAGTGCCTCATGGATGCCCAGTCAAGTTGCTAGATCTGTTCGAAATCTATCCCATTTAGCACGGTGGTAATGCCACACAACACAAAGGAGGGTATCCTCAATGTGAAGGCAGGACTTCGACTCCACAATGACTGTGCGGTGGTCACTCATTCCGATACTGTCATGGGCAGATGCATCTGCGGCAGGCAGGTTGGAGGATGAGGTCAAGTATGCTTTTCCCTCTTGTTGGTTCCCTCACCAGCTGCCACAGACTCAGTCTAGCAGCTCTGTCATTTAGGACTCAGCCAGCTCAGCCAGTAGGGGTGTTACCGAGCCACTCTTGGTGATGGACATTGAAGCCCCCACCCAGAGTACATTCTGCATCCTTGCCACCCTTGGTGCTTCCTCCAAGTGGTGTTCAACATGAAGGAGCACTGATTCATCAGCTGTGGGAGGATGGTAGGTGGTAATCAGCAGGAGGTTTCCTTGCCCATGTTTGACCTGATGCCATGAGGCTTCATGGGATCCATTCGATGTTGAGGACTTCCAGGCAACTCCGTCCCGACTGTATACCACTGTGTTGCCACTTCTGCTGGCTCTGACCTGGCAGTGGGGCAGGACCTGCCCATAGGATGGTGATGGTGATGTCTGGGACATTGTAAGATATGATTCCGTGAGGATGACTGTTGCTTGACAAGTCTATGAGACAACTCTCCTAATTTTGCACTGACCCCCATATGTTAGTAAGAAGGACTTTCAGGGTTGACAGGGCTGAGATTGCCCTGTCGTCATTTCCGGTGCCTAGGCGATGCCAGAAGGTCTGTCCAGTTTCATTCTATTTTTGTGACTTTGTAGCGGTTTGATGAAATTTAGTTGCTTGCTGGGCTATTTTTGGGGGCATTTAAGAGTCAACCACATTGCTGTGGGTCTGGAGTCTCATATAGGCCAGACCAGGTAAGGACGACAGATTTCCTTCCCGAAAGAACATTAGTAAACCAGATGGGCTTTTACAACAATCGACAATTTCAAAGCCATAATTTGACTCATATTCCAGGCTTTTATTGAATTCAAATTCCACCATCTGCCAAACCCAGGTTCCCAGAGCATTACACTGGGTCTCTGGGTTACCAGTCCAGCGACAATACCACTTCACCATCGCTTCTCCTTTCTGCTCTTAGATAAAGCAAGAAAAAAAAAATCAAAACTCAATTCCAATTTTAGTCTGCTGCCTTTAAATCACTGATAAATTCAAAAACAGTTGAAGTCTATACCTGGAATATGCACAGATTGAACAGGAGATTGAGGCTGGTGGTCGTTGCTGTTTAAGTTGAGTATAAAAAGCACATCAAGAAAGTAACAACAGAAATTGGGAGGCCATGCTAAGCAACTGATAGACTCACTTTACAATACAAAGGAAGAGTGCAACTTTGGGTTTGCCAGGCATTGAGCTGATCTAAACCACCTGGGTTTGGCACCAAGTACAGACAGAACATATTTTCCAGTGGGAAGGTGAACACAAGTCACAATGTGCTGCTCTGACAATCTTCTGAACACCTATTTTTACAGCAATATCAAAAGAAACCCACATCCTTGACCAAAATAATGGTGTATTACGCCGTATGGTGTATTAACTAATGGTGGCAGCACGGGTTGGGGGGAGAATTGTATGAAAAAAATGCATGCTCAGAATCATCACATAGCAAGAATTCTCGTCATTTTGGCTCAATTGGCAGTCGACTTATTTTTAATCAAAAGATTGTGAGTTCAAGCCTATACTCTAGAGATGTGAACTTATAATATGGACTGATGTTTCAGTGTGGTACTGAGTCAATGCTGCATTGCCAAAGGTGCCTTCTTTCAAATAAATATAAAAGAACCCATTGCACTATTTGAAAAAGAGCAGGGGAACTATTAATCTAACCATTGTTCTTCCCACATCCAATACCATTGAGAAAGCTGATTAATTTGTTGGATGTGCTGCATGAAAAATGGCTGCTGTTGCATTTGACTACAAATGATTTATTGTCCATAAAGAACTTTGTGACATTTTGAGGCACTATGTAAATGCAAACATTTTTTTCTTTTCATCGGACCAACCTTTTATTTATTTCCAATAAGTGGGAACATCTGACTTTAATCTTCATCTATTGTTATAGAGAAGAGAAATAAGGACTTTTAATTTGCCACAAGTTCATGGAGGTAAAAGTTAATATGTTGGGAAAACATGGATGAAAATAAAAAGTAAAGTGTTAATTGTACAAAGTGACAGAGCTTGCTTTTACTTGACTGAAATTACATTCTATGCTCCAGAGAAGCAGTGATTGAAACCAGTCCTATCCCATGGCATTATCAAGCAATATTCCAATTCTTGATTTGTTATCCCATTCCTAGCTATGACAGGATTTTTTATTTTCTAACATATGGCTATATTTTCCATCTTTTTTTATTTTACCTTGTGGAATGTGTTCTGTAGGTGTGTCAGCTGTGGCTCCATTGTTAGCACCCGAATCACAAGGTTCTGCGTTCCAGTTCCAGTCCCACTCCAGGACCTGAGCACAAAAAAATCAAGGCTGACACTCCAGTGCATTACCCAGACAGTGCTGTATTGTCATAGGTGTTTCCTTTCAGGATAAACTGAGGCTCTATTTGCCTTTTTGTATGGATGTAAAAGACTTCATGGCACTATTTTGAAGAACAAAAAGGAAGTTACCCCTCATTTCCTGGCCAAAACATCACCAAAACAGATTATTACCACGGGCAGGATTTTCTGGCTGGCAGGAGGGGCAGAGCAGCAGTGGATGCGGGCCTAATCACCACTCCCGATCGGGTCCGCGCCACCATTTTACGCGGACGGGCCAATTAAGGCCCACCCAGCGTGAATCGTGGCTCCCGAGAACAGCAATGGCTGGCAGGTCCAATGGCGACCACGTGGCCTGTTTTAAAAAGCTGCTGCAGCCTTTCAAAGGCTGCAAATCATGGCCAGTGGAAGGGCTCCCCGTAGCGCTGCTGGTGAGCAGGCCAGGCAGGAGGGTAGGGCAGGGGGCATTGTGCCCCTCGGTTTTTGGATAATTGCCTTGCTGCCCTCCTAGAGGAGGTGGCAGCACGGAAAGAGGTCCTTGTACCCCGGGATGGGAGGCGGAGGCACCCGCACATGACCAAACGTGCCTGGGAGAAGGTGGCGGAGGTGATGAGCTCCCACGACGTGGTGCTCTGCACCTGGATCTGTTGAGCTCAGGAAGGGTGAGTACCATGATAGCATTGGTCACTTACCCCAGCAGATAGGCTTTCCCACCAGCTTCCCCCCCACCCCCCACCCCCCCACAAAGTCTGAGTGTAGTGACTGCATTGAATCATTGATGGCATATGTCCTTCGCTGAGTGGGCCAGCAGGTATTGCCCATGCCGAGGTCAGCTTGACAGGTGGTGAAGAGATGGGTTCTACCCCCGCAGCATGTCGTACACTGAGACCCACATTGCTGTTTTGGGGGCAGCCTGGAGGAGCTGCACCTACATGCAGTGCTGGAACTCCAGGATATGTCAAAGTCAGGGTGAAGGCAGCTGGGAGGGAGCTTCAAGGTGGCATTGGGACCGATCGATCTGCTGTCCTCTGCGCTCCACGTGCTTGTGCCGCTTTCTATGGAAGGTTAGACCGCGTGGTACCTAATGTGATGTAGGCATTATTTGGCCAAAGGGGTGGGGGTGGGGACAGGCCTTGCATCTTTGTGTGAATGTTCAGCAGCAGCGGGGTGAGGAGGCACTGGAGCCCTGCAATGTCCCACTCTGGCTGGGGTGGGCTGTCCGCAAAGAGAGTCCAGGTACAATTAGTACAAATCAATGCTCTGCTCTCATTTTCAGGAGAAGAATACACATAATGCAGCCAAGCGGGTGAGGACTGGCGGAGGGCTGGCACAGTTGGCGATTCTCAGCCGCTTCGAGCAGGAGGCCCGAGATTTGGAGAGGCGCCATGTGCCCAGGTCCACCAGTGTCGGTGAGGCTGGGGTGCCACAGGCAGATATGTTTGCCCAGCAATGCGGTCACGATTGTTCTTCCAACAGCCATAGCAGTGCTGAATGTTCAGTGATTGAAGTTTGCAACATGGCTTGACCATTATTTTGGAAGGATGGGCGCATAATGATCCGAGGGACAGGGATGCACATTGACATTGTCTCCACATTAACTGATCCAATGTCCTTATTCTTCCTTTCGGCATCAGCGGAGCAGGGCTGGTAGGAGGAGCAGCAGAGGCCCCTTCTCAACCTGAGGGCCCTGAGGTCTCACCAGCATCACACCATCTCTGCCAGGCAGGCACCAGTGCAAATACTGGCACCTCGGTGCAAATTAGAACATCGGCTAGTGTCCCAGGTCACAGCAGTTAGGGCACTTCACAGTCGCTGGAGGAGCTGGCAGAGACAGAGAGTGCCCATGGCACCAGCTGTCAGAGGACTGCAGGGGACCAGCACTACTCAGTCGGTGCCTGATGATGTGCCTTTGGAGTTGTCCGCGATGCAGCAAGTGCAGGAAATGCGGCTGGGTGTGTGGGAGCACCTTTTGGAAGTACATGAGGCCAAGCTTGGCTTGGTGTCCATGGTCGAGGAGTCTATGTGGACTATCGCCGAAGCAATGAGGCTCATGGTTGAGCGCCATGCATCCTTCATGGAGAGAGTGGCAACTCTCATGGAGAGGCTCCTCCAGGAGGATGCGACGACTAGGGAGATGCCAGCTGTGAAACTGGCAGCTCCCACCCAGGCGGGGCCAGCACAGGCTCCACGGACCAGAGGACAGCTGCCCAGGTCATCAAGGCCAACAGGACAGCAGAGTCAGCAGGCTGTCTCAGATGCCACTCCCGGCAAGGGGGCAGCACCAAAACGTAGCATCCGAAAATGTAAACATAAAGCACCTTAGGCACACCACGGGTTTATCACTGGTGCTTCTGTGTTGGCCTGCAATGAGGTCTGAATGATTTGGTGTGATTTTTAACATCTTTGCCATTTTGTTTCATTAAGTTTTTTTGGTTGGAATATTAAATTCAGACATGTCACCATGGCTGAGGGTGCCTCTTAACATTTTCCGAAACCATCCACCTGCAGAAGTAATGAGTGTGGGACATTCAGGTTTATTAACAAGGACCTTAGTTAATGTTCCTAATCAGGCATATTTTGCACTTGGGTATCGAGTATGGAGCCTACAGCCCAGGCTTGTCCTGGAGGTCCATATGTGGTGTGCTAGCTGAAGGATTGTTGGATTAAAACCTCCCGGGTGTCCCTGCCTCCCTGGTGTATGCCCGGGTCAGCATCTACCCCCTCAGTATTTCCCTGTGCATGCTCATCCTCGGACTCACTGCTGGACTCGTTGTGTGCAGCCGCAGCCACTCTTCATCATCCACAGCATCCCCTCTTTCCAGCGCAAGATTGTGGAGTGCGCAGCATGCAACCACTATCACCAACACACGATCTGGGGGATACTGGAGTGCGCCCTCTGAGCAGTCCAGCGCATCTTGAGAAGACCAATGACTCTCTTGACCACAGCCCTTATGGAGGCATGGCTGCTATTGTATCGCTGCTCAGCTTCTAATCTTGGATGGCGGAGAGGCATCATGAGCCACCTTCTGAGGGGATAGTCCTTGTCACCCAGCAGTCATCCAGTCGGGCTGGAGCACTGAAGAGCCCCGGTACCTGGGAGTGTCTGAGGCGTGGTGGGAGCTGCCTGGGTACCTTGCACAGACTTGTAAAATCTGCATCCTGTGATCACACACTATCTGCACGTTCATGGAGTGGAAGCCCTTTCTGTGATGAAGGCACCAGGCTCACCTGCTGGCGCCTTGATGGCCACATGTGTGCAGTCTATTGCACACTGGACAAGGGGGAATCCAGCAATGGCTGCAAAGCCTCTGGCTCATTGTGTCTGACTTGCCTGGTCCCAAAGGTAGTGGATGAAGGTCATTGCATGCCTGGACAAAGCGTCTGTAACCTGCTTGACACAACTATGGACAGCTGATTGGGAGACACTGCAAAGATCACTCACCGACCCCCGGAAGGAGCAAGAGGCAAAGAAGTTGATGAAAGCTGTGACCTTTAGTGCCACTGCCATGGGGTGTCCACCCACACAGTACGCAGAGATCTCAGGCCCAATCATCTGACAGATATAGTTGACTGTCTCCCTTGAGAGTTGGAGCCTCCTTCAGCACTGCACCTCAGACATATTGAGGTAGCTGCTTCGCTGCCTGTATAGCAGCAGCAGACTAGTGGCATCTTATGTGGCCCCTTCCGCCTTGGACAATCTCTTGGCCCTGCACCCCTTGTGCCAGCGCCTGTCCTCCCAAAGGTGGCTCCCCTGGAGGTTGAATGTGCAGTCCTGGCCTTCTCCCTCTTCCAGCCCTCCCTTCCTCCTCAGAGGAGGTGCCTCCAGTGTAGAGTTCAGCTCTCATTCCGAGTCTAAGGGAAGGCTTCCTGAAACCTGCAGGCCCAAAAAAGATTCCTCACTGCAGAGTGCTGACCTGAAGGTTGAGTCCAGACCAAGCAGCTGGTGTGCGTTTTGAAGTGTTGCAGATGACACAGGCAAGTTTCAGTAACTTTGAGAAATCAATATTCGACAGAGCACACTCACAACCCCACTGTGCCCTTTTATTCCCCCCGTGGATGAGGTTTATACAAATATGTCCCACCCGCCTGCCTGTTGCACCCTTGTGCCGAACCGAAGATCACATGGGTGCCGCCGAAAAATCGCTGTCGATTGGCGCCTCAAGGGCCTTAAGTGGCCCGTTAATTAAAGGCAGGCACACATCAGAGATCAGCGCACGCACGTCCAACAAAATATTGCAATGGCGCACGGTGATGTCAGGATGCTCGCCCGATGTCACCGTGCGTCATTTTACACACAGGCGTGCGGGGCCCACATTTCTGCTTGTGTGAGTTAGCTGTGCATAAATTGGCTGCTGCATTTTCTACATTACAACATACTTCAAAGTACTTCATTGGCTCTGAAGTGATTTGACACATTCAGTGTTCATGAAAAACACTATATAGATGCGAGTCTTTCTTTCTTAGATTTAGAAGGAGTGTCAGAAAGAAAAAAAATGTTGAGAATTGAGTTGCGTCTTCAATTGTCACTTTTAATTTGTTGGTGATTTAGTTAACCCACATCAACATATTTTATAAATAGTACACAGGAGTAGGAGAAAGAGGGAGAGAAATTCTAATGAAAACAATAGCACAGGTTCAATAATTCAGTAAAGAAATTGCAAATATTTCTACGATTTTGATTGGTTTTTCAGTCAGAAAGCCGGAATTGGTCAGTTATTTTTCTCTTTTCCTGTGTTGGATTAGTTTTGTGTTGGCAACATGGAAAATCTAGGAAATTCATGGAGGCAACCATTGCAACCATGGTTTGTGGTTTGGTTGCCACTTTAAATACTATTTTGATCTCCCTTTGGGTAACTTGTGCACTGTTGTCGATTGGGAAGGTTTCCCACTACTTACGAGCGACTTAAGTCTTGTTTCTTCAAAAATTAATTTATTTACAACATTGTACATTCTAATCTTCTAAGTAAGTACAGCTGTCATACAGACTATTTCATCTTCTCTCTGCAGTCTTTTGCACATGACTGCTGATGTCACTGTTACATCATGGTACACATAGCTATTTCATTACCATAATGATTAAACCATTATTCTATAATCTTTTACTGCTATCCAAGAAAAAAATGTTTTTCAATGGTTTTTTATCTAGGGAAACAGAATAGGCAAGCACCATTTTGTTCCAGTAACATTGCAGGTATGCTGCTTTCCAGTATGATGTTTAAGGTTGTGTATTCATCAGTAAATAAAAAGGTTTGTCAAACATTTTATTTCCTATTTCCTGTTTTCCGTTTAGCATATTTCATATATCCGAATTTCTATTTTTATATATAACGAAGCCTAATTAACTTGAGCTTTCCCTTCATTTGCCTGTTGTGGTTGTTGCTCCACAACGAAGCCGATAACTCCATCTGTGCTTTTGCTCTTTATTCAACTTCCTTTCCCCTCCCCCTTTCCTTCCCCCTCCCTTCTATTCTCATGCTTCCTTCCACTTCTCCTCTCTCAAGTACTCAGCTTTCCGAAATCCCTACCCAACCCTTCAGTATTCCTTGACCTTCCTGCTTTCTTACCTGTCATCCCAGGCTTGACTCTCTCTTAGACAAACCTACAGCTTCCCTCTGTGGTTGTTTTCACTTTAAAATCTACCTATTTGACCAAGCTTTTAGTCATCTGACCTAATATCTCCTTATATAGCTCAGTGCCATGTTTTGTTTTCTGGTGCTCCTGGGAAGCACCTTGGTGTTATATATTTTAAAACTCAGATCTATGCAGATATGACACTAATTTCTACATGTGTAACAGGTTTTATCCACGGTATTTTAAAATGTCTACTCAATGCTTCAGCTCTAGCTTCCAGTTCTTGCTGCAGCATTGGAAACTTTTCTCTGAGTCCACACCCAGGTTTAACTAATCAAGCACAGCACGCATCAATTATAAACTGATTCACATAATCAAATGCAGAACAACTGAACCATTGAACACTACACTTGGCATGTTTTATTACGTTAAAAGGTGCTTTATAATTCTAACTTGTTTTTGTTGTTGTTGTAAAGCCGCTATTCCCTCTGCACTGATTGGTTTCCTTTGGAAACAAGATCCACCATTCCTTCCTTTCCTTTTTTCCTGTGTCTGTCTTTTGGCAGAATTAGAAGATTTTCATCTCCAGTTACCTGACAATTGCTCTATTTATATAGCAGTGCTAGTTAACAGCAAAAGGTGAATAAAACCTCAAAACATAAAAACTATAACATTTAAAAAAAGACAATTGTTTCAATGATAATTAATTGCCCATTAATCAACAGTAAACCTGACTTCGATTGGAGATCAGACAGGGTTTTGCAATCGGTCACAACTTAGCTCTATAACCTCTGAGATTCTGGTTTGACTGCAGCCCCTACTAATTGGATAAAAATGTTTTCTCTCTACCAGGGTCTTTTGTGATACTCTTGTTTGTTTAGTCTGAAATTCTTTTCAAGAAGGCTTGAGCCCAGAGCAGAAAAGTGCCCATTAATTGGTGTTAAACTGGCAGCATTTCTTCCAGAGGCCACAAAGGCGACGAGTTTCTCAAACTGAAATGCCACTGTGATGTGCTTGATAATGCTCTTCTGAAAGTGGGTTGAGGTTAAGGTTGAGATTGGGCTAAAGGTCAGAATCAAGTAGAAGGAGCTGTACTTGACATACAATTTATGATTGGGGAGTGTTTGGGAACTACACGGAAACTAAGGAATAAAGTTTTACATAAAATATGAAACAGAAAATCAACAAACACAATAAATGCTGACACAACATGGGAAAACAGCCATATTGATACCCAAATTGAAAAGAGTAGAAAGATTTAGGTTTGGATCAAGAATAGTGTTTCAAGCTGATCATGACACATGATCTGAAGAATGGATTGGCCCAGAAAAATGACATAAACTATCCCTGCTTCTAAGATGGTCTAAAGCAAGATGCAAAATAATGTGCAAGTTATTATGAGCGAAGTGGGATGGTGACAACAATACAACCTTGTTTCAGTGTATTCAGTGTTAAAAAACTGCTATATACAGGGGCTTTAGTTACTTGATTTGATAACTTAATATCTGACTTATAATGATGAAGTGAAAGCAGATATTGATGAAAAGAAGGACAGTTGGAACTTTTTTCTCATAGACTTTGGTGATACAGAGGAAGTGGATCAGAAAGCGAAAGCCACCCATGAGCACTTGCATCAAGATGTTGCTCCATGTTCCTTAATCTCATGCCCCAATTTCACCACTTTGCTTTCACACTTGTCTATGCATGAGCTCAGGTACTTTCATGTGGGGAATCTGTGTTATTGAGGTTGTAGCAATGGATGAATAACAGAACACAAAATTGTTGGGGGACTGAGAGGTGGGTGTAAATTTATCACCTTCCAGCCACCCATGGTTTTGAAATCATGGAACTTAGAATTCATGAGTTTTCACCTGAAAATGTTGTTTTGAGGAACATAAAACCTATGTAGATGTTTTATGGTCAGGCTCTGATGCATGGCAAGTGACAGATGTAACTCAAGAACTTACTGCCATCATGTGCAGTAACATCAAGAATATCCTCTCTTATTTCCAGGTATTAATGGAACATGTGGAAGCCAGTGAGAATATTAGTGCAGTTTCTTATTTATTGAAAGCAATTTAGCTTGACTTTAATCTCTTGGTGGGTTGATGAGGTTATGGTAGATATGACTCAATGTGGCATAAGGTGTTGGAAAGTCTTATGGGTCTTTCAGTGCAACAGACATTTATTTTATGAGCCTCTCACAGTGAGTTGGGGATGCATGCATTCCTGGTCCAATACAGTGTAATGGAAGTTGTACATTGCTGCTATGTTATGAGGGATTCACAATGTGTGTTCCTTGCTTAGTGGTTCTTTCTACTACAGTAGAGAGTTGGTTACTTATGTCCGAGATTTTGTCCTCAGTGGTAAATGAATGATGCTTGCCCTTCATTATGCCGTCTGCTGTTTACTGAGATTCTGCAGACTTTTGGATACAGATTTGCTGCCATCGGCAACTTCTCCAGGTGATATCAGATATGTGTGAACAGGGCAAGTAATCACGAGGCTCTTCACTAATTAGATTGAAGAATCCTCACTGAGACAGAGTCTAAGTCAGCAATTATAAATTGGGTTTACATCATGTACAGTAAGCGAAATAAAGGTTGGGAATGAATGATAGGTTGAGAGAGAGAGAAATATATAAAAGAGGTAGACAGAAAAAGCAAAAAAGGAAGTTATTTTCTTTTAAGTCTCCAACACTAATTACATTCTGAAGGAATGAGACTCTGCATTTGTAAAATTAAATTTTCACAACCAGAGAGGTTGTTTTACCATAGTTATGACTGATCCCATATTAAAAGTTCACTTATACCTGGATGCATCAGGCTAACTTTTTCTACCATGTTTGATGGGTGACTATTGGGTAAACAACTTCATGCCCTTGCATGGATTTCAATGCTAAGTTCATCAGTGAGATTCTGTCCTAGCTGAGCATGCGGGGACCAGGGTAACTCTGTCAACAAGTTCAAGATCTCCTCATGATACTGCACACATGCAGAAATTGTTGTCTGATTTACTTCATAATAATGGTGAAGGACATTAGCTTCACCATTATTCTCAATTCAAATTCCAGGCCAAAGTGTTTTGAGCTTTTCAGCTAGCTCAATAAAAGTGCTATTTGTCAGAAACTGCCTTTACCTTTCCTGTTGAATTTCTCACACTCAACATTTGAAACTTGACTTTATGAATTTGAACGTCTAAGTTTGCCTCCATTCAAAATCAATTTCTTTGAAATTACTTGAAGTCCAGCAAGCAGGTACAATGTTGCTGTAGGGATTTTTGCAATAAAATGAAATACACAGCAACAACCTTCTTTTATTTAGATCTGTCAATGCAGTGAAACAAAGCAAAGAGCTTCACAGGAGCATAGCCCAGTAAAAATTGACACTGAGCTAAAGAGATATTGGAACAGGTGACCAAAAGCTTGGTCAGAGAGATAGGTTTTATGAAGTGTCTTAAAAGAGGAGAGAGAGGCATAGAAGGAACTTGAGATTGAACAAATACATGGTCACCAATAATGGGGCAAAGTGGGGAATGCATATGAAGCCAGAGTTGGAAGACTGCAGGGTTCTTGGAGGGTTATAGGGCTGAAGGCAGTCACAGAGATATGGAGGAGTGAGGCCTGGAGAGATCTGAACACAAGAATTTTAAAATCAAGGTCTTACTGGACTGGGAGCCAAGGAAGATCAGTGAGCACAGGGGTGAGTGATGAATGGGAATTGGTACAAGTTACGATACAGAATTTTGGATGATCTGTAGTTTATGGAAGGTAGAAGATAGTGGTTGACCAGGAGAGCATTAGAATAGTCAGGTCTGGAGGTACCAAAAGCGGGAATGAGAGTTTTTGCAGCAAATGACCTGAGGCATGGGCAAAGAAGGTAGTACAGGAGTGGAAGTAGATGGTCTCTGTGATGGGGAGCATGTGGGGTCAGAAGCACAGCTCAGGGTCAAATAGGATGCCAAGGTTGCAGACAGTCTGTTACAGTCTGAGATAGTGAACAACAACAAGGATGGAAACAATTGCTGGGGAATGGTGTTTGTGGTGAGGATGGAAGATGATGGCTTCAGTTTTTTCAGTCTCTAATTGGAAGGAGATTTTGTCTCATCCAGAACTGGATACCGTACAGGGAATCTTTTTTTAAACATTCATTTATGGGATGTGGGCTTCAGATGCTGGTCAGCATTTATTTCCCATCCCTAATTGCCCTTGAGAAGGTGGTGGTGAGCTGCTTTCTTGAACCGCTGCAGTCCATGTGGTGTAGGTACACCCACAGTGCTCTTAGGGAGGATGTTCCAGATTTTGATCCAGTGATAGTGAAGGAACAGCAATATACTTCCAAGTCAGGATGCTGTGTGTCTTAGAGGGGAATTTCCAGGCGGTGCTGTTCCTATGTGTCTGTTGCCCTTGTGCTGCTAAATGGGTAGCGGTCATGGGTTTGGAAGATGCTGTCTAAGGGGCCTTGGTGAGTTCCCGCAGTGCATCATTTAGATGGTACACACTGCTGCAACTGTGCATTGGTGGTGGAGGAAGTGAATTTTGTGGATGGAGTGCCAATGAAGCTGGCTGCTCTGGCTTGGATGGTGTAAAGTTCTCGAGTGTTGTTGGATCTGCATCATCCAGACAAATGGAGAGTATTCACTCACACTCCTGACTTGAGCCTTGTCGATGCTAGACAGTTTTTGGGGAGTCAGGAGGTGAGGTGCTTGCTGCAGAATTCCTAGCTTCTGACCTGCTCCTGTAGCCACAGTATTTATATGGCTAGTCCACTTCAGTTTCTGGTCAATGGTAACCCCTAGGATGTTGATAGTGGGGGATTCAATGCCATTGAATGTCAAAGGGTGATGGTTAGATTCTCTATTGTCGGAGATGGTCATTAACTGGTACTTGTGTGGTGTTCATGTTACTTGCCACTTGTCAGTCCAAGCCTGGATATTGCCCAGGTCTTTCTGAATCTGGACAAGGACTGCTTCAGTGCCTGAGGGGTTGCAAATGGTGAACATTGTGCAAACAACAGTGAACATCCCCACTTCTGAACTTATGGTGGAAGGAAGGTCATTGATGAAGCAGCTGAAGATGTTTGGGCCTAGGACACTACCCTGAGGAATTCCTACAGTAATGACGAGGAATTGAGGTGGCTGACCTCCAAAAACCACAACCATCTTCTTTTGTGCTAGGTATGATCCCATCCAGCAGAGAGTTTCCCCCCTGATTCCCTTTGACTCCAGTTTTGCTAGGGCTCCTTGATGTCACACTCAGTCAAATGCAGCCTTGATGTCAAGGGCAGTCACTCTCATCTCACCTCTAGAGTTCAGCTCATTCGTCCATGTTTGAAACAACGCTGTAATGAGGTCAGGAGTTGAGTGATCCTGGCAGAACCCAAACTGAGCGCTCAGTGAGCAGGTTATTGCTAAGCAAGTGATAACATCTTCCATCACTCTACTGATGATTGAGAGTAGACTAATGGGGCGGTAATTGGCTGGGTTGGATTTGTCCTGCATTTTGCATACAGGACATACCTGGGCAAGTTTCCACATTGCCGGATAGATGCCAGTGTTGTTGCGGTACAGAAAGAGGTTGGCTAGGGGTGTGGCAAGTTCTGGAGCACAAATCTTCAGTACTATTGCTGGAATATTGTTAGGGCCCATAGCTTTTGCCATATCCAGTGCCTTCAGCTGTTTCTTGATATCACATGGCGAATTGAAGACTGGTATCTCTGATGCTGGGGACCTTTGGAGGAGGCCGAGATGGAGCATCCACTTGGCACTTCTGGCTAAATATGGTTGCAAATGTTTCAGCCTTATCTTTTGCATTGACGTTATGGGCTCTCCCATCATTGAGGCTGGCGATATTTGGGGAGCCTCCACCTCCAGTTGTTTAATTGTCCACCACCATTTAATCTGACAACACAGAGGCAGTGAAGCAGTCCAGAGTCTCTTTTTTCAGTAATGCTCAAGTTCTGTACAACCAAGTGACTCTTTAAGACTCTCCTTAGAGCTCTTTGCCCAAGCTTTTGGTCATCTGGCCGAGTATCTCTTTATGCGTCTGGGTATCACACTTTGTTTTATAATTTTCCTGTGAAGCTCATTGGGATGACTTATGATGTTAATAGAAGTTGTGGTTGTTTCTGACTGTTACCCTGATCTCCTGTGAAGTCGAGCTGAGAGTTGTCAGCATACCTGTGGAACCTGACATCATGGGCTAGATTTTCACCTCCTGCACCAGCCTGGACTTTAGTTGGGAATGGGCAAAGTGAGTTCCATAAAGACAGAATTTCAAACTTATCCCTCCATTCCTGACCCATCTCATCTTCTAATCCAGCAGTGTATTGGACTGCAACCTTGCATGCAAGTCCTATGATGTCATGGTCGCCATTATAAAGGCCTAGGAGAAATCTGAATTTCATCCCCCTCATTATTTTCTTTGCGAGGGAGCGATTTGGAAGCCTGGTAAATCAGCTTGTAAACATTGAAGGAAACCTGCTGAAGAGCTCAAACTTTTGACAGGTAAGTTTAAAAGGTCTTGTCAATGCCCACTCATATGCCCATCTGACAACTGTATCAACAAAAATAATTTGAACAGATGGTCAGACATCTGTTTTTTTTTTCATATTTCCTCATTATGAACATTTGGCTGAGCTCTAAAAATGGCTCCTTGACTCAGTTTAGAAGGGGTCTTGTTTATATATCATGAAGGAGTGTACTAGCCCTGTTTGAGGAACAGCTTTGCAATGTTGTAATAAGTTATTATTTTTTGGTGTGCTTTTTCAACATCTGTTGGTATTTGGATAAAGTTTGGCGGAAGAAGAGGATTAAAGCTTTTGTCGTTAATATTATGAATGGCTGTCATTGATTGGCACTTTTATGAGGTTGTTAGATGACAATTATTTTCAAAAGAGATTTTCAAAGCCTCTTTTCTTATTGTTTCAGTTTTTGGAGCATGTCAAAAACTTGCCAGACTTGCCAATGGCTGACTGGTTCTGGATATAGTGGATCATGGAAGAGTCTGTATGGAGGATATGAGGAGCCATGGAGGGACATGGGGATGTGAATGGAATGGAGGAGGCTTGAGGTATATGAGCGGATATAGAAGAGGCATGGAGGAATAGAGGGGGCATGGAGAATGAGGGAGCATGGTGGCAGGGGGATGGTGTGTCATTAGTAGGATCCAAGCTAATTGGTGAAGCTGAAAATATGACACAGAGCATCTCTTTATAGAGTTTATTGACTTGTTCAGTCTCACAGCTCTCCTCCTACTCAACCCGGTATCCCAGCTAAACCCTATTTATGATAATTAAGATAACCAAAGATAATTAATACCCAGCACTCATTTCTCTTAAGCTTAACAATACGATGAACAAATTTTAACAATGTAATTAACAAGGCATTAATATCGGTGAGGGGTGATGGCTCGGGAGCCTAACAAAAATGGAGAGGATTGTGCCAATATCCCAGAGAACCGAGATGGGCCACCTTCTCACCCACCTGGTTCGGTCGCTGTCCAGGTCTGCCCCAGGGAGATGGCAGACCCAAACCTTGTCTGCCTTCTTCTCACAGAGAAAAGGTACTGTGGGAATGGCAGTAGGTGACAGGCTCAGAATCTCGAAGACAGGAAATGCGGACTTGCATTTCCCAAAGCAGAAGGGAAGATCCAGCCCCATTTCTTCAAATAATGCTGCCAAAGGGCAGTTTGTAGATGAGAAATGAGAGGTGACCAACGATAGATTCTTGAAGGACTCCAAAGTCAAGGGAACAGGAGTGAGATAAGAAATACATTATCTGGCTATGAGTATAAACGCCTGAAAACTGAAACTTAGAGATAATACCAGTTTAAAGTGTAGCATGTTACAGCCGTACTGCAGGTTGTATTATCTGTTCACATGAGGATGATTCACTTGAAGCCTCGCGTATAATTTTTGGTGACAGGAGCATCTTGGATTCTGTCAGCATAACTACCACAATTTAAATACTTGGTGCCTTTGATGGGAAGGCTAATTTACTCCAGTGGACTTTTTGATTTATTTAAAACATTCATGATGGCAAAGGTCCTGAAGTTCTTGCTTAATTACATTTTTGTACACTAAACTTCATACAACTGTGGACATACATTTGTGGGGGGAGGGGTGGAAGTCACAGGTTTGTTTGAGTTGTGACAAAGTCAAAAGAACATATTGTCTGAGCAAATGTAATTGGTTACAGTGCAAGCTAGAATGATTATAACTGTACATACTCCTGACAAATGGCAAACTGCTTTCCATATGATATTCCGATGCTGGTTTTGACCTCTTTGATTTTTTTACATGATAAAATAGAACAAAATTATTTTTTTCAAAGCTTTTATTATTTACTGAGTTCACTGCTGGGATAGATCATGACTTATTTTCTTTTTTCGTACATCAGTGTACCATGTCTGCATACCCAAATCTTGGGGATGATACATTAGGTTGGACATTGATTAAAATTGCTCAGTTACAGCAGATTAATGTCATTTTTCTTTAAAGTCATATTTCATTTATTGTGTGGATCCTTGACTTTGCTGAGACTTAGAGACAGGATTTTGTGGTTGATCTGCTTTAGCATTCCAAAATAAAGGAAGTCAACAGACCAGCATGAACTAAGAATGACAATTAGCTTCCTGTACTTTGCAGGGGTTGGTATGCCTTCTGGTAAGGGCAACAAAGCAATACAATGTACTGCTGATCACAAGCTACAATAAAACATACACTTTGCGTGAAAATGTGTAGTGGAAAAGGTCCAAGTTCTCCTGTTAGCTTATCACTATTAACTTAACCAAGTAAAATATACAACTTCTAAGTTGCTACTTTTTCACTTGTTGTTAGTATATGTTGTCATCGATGGATGACAAAAAATCTATCTGTCTTTTTATTGCGCTGCCATTTCAGGGCCAGACTTTGGTACTGTTGTCCTATATTTTTTTTTAGGTACTCAGTTCTCCATTAAGCATTCCAATCAGTTCCTACTTTTCCTCTCAGTTGTCTAGATTCCACCAATCTAATTACAGCAATATGAGTTTCAAAGCCAGCTCTAATCAACCGTAAAGTGACATTTTTCAAGAACTTCTCATTATTTTGCACTTATTTCTAGTGATGGAAGGGGTCATCAAAAGTGCTACCAAGTGGCACTTATTCAGCAATAACCTGCTCACTGATGCTCAGTTTGGGTTCTGCCAGGGTCACTCAGCTCCTAACCTCATTACAGCCTTTGTCCACACATAGACAAAAGAGCTGTACTCAAGAGGGGAGGTGAGAGTGACTGCTCTTAACATCAAGGCAACATTTGACAGAGTGTGGCATCAAGGAGCCCCATCAAAACTGGAGTCAATTGGAATCAGGGGGTAAACCTCTCCACTGGTTGAAGTCATACCTAGCACAAAGGAAGATGGTTGTGGTTATTGGAGGTCAATCATCTCAGTCCCAGGACACTGCTGCAGGAGTTCCTCAGGATAGTGTTCTTGGCCCAACCATCTTCAGCTGATTCATCAATGGTCTTCTTTAAATCATAAGATCGGAAGTGGGAATGTTCACGGATAATTGCACAATGGTCAGCTCCATTGGTGACTCCTCAGATACTGTAGCAGTCCGCGTCCATATGCAGCAAGACCTGGACAACCATTCAGGCTTGGGCTGATAAGTGGCAAATAACATTCGCGCCACACAAGTGGCAGGCAATGACCATCTCCAACAAGAGAGAACTTAAAGATCACCCTTTGACATTCAACAGCATTACCATTGCTGAATCCCCCACTATCCACATCTTGGGGGTTACTACTAACCGGTAATTGAATTGGACCAGCCATATAAATACTGCAGCTAAAACAGCCGGTCAGAGGTTGGGAATCCTGCAGAGATTAACTTACCTCCTGATTCCTCAAAGCTTGTCCATCCACAAGGCACAAGTCAGGAGTATGATGTAATACTTGCCACTTGCCTGGATGAGCGCAGCTCCAACAACACTCAAGAAATTCAACACCATCCAGGACAAAGCAGCCCGTTTGATTGGCGCCCCATCCACCACTTTCAACATCCACTCCCTTTACCAGTGACACACAGTAGCAGCAGTGTGTACCATCTACAAGATGCACTGCAGGAATTCACCCAAGGCTCCTTCGATAGCACCTCACAAACCCACAAACTCTATCCCCTAGACAGACAAGGGCAGCAGATGCATGGGAACATCACCAGCCACACGTTCCACTCTAAGATACACACAATCGTGATTTGAAACTATATTCCTTCACTGTCAAAATTCTGGAACCAACTTCCTAACAGCACTGTGGGTGTACCTACACCACCAAGACTGTAGCGGTTCAAGAAGTGGCTTACCACCACCTTCTCAAGGACAATCAGGGATGGGCACAAAGTGCTGGCCTAGCCAGCAATGCCCACGTCCTATCAAAAAGAATTTCTAAAAATAACAAGTTTAGATATCATTTTTCAACAGCTAATTACTCTCATAATGTAATGTACAGAACCATCTAAACCAGGCTTGTCCAACCAGTGGCCCATGGGCCGGACTGTGGCCCCCGGAGCAACTGTTCAAAGTGCCGGCAAGAGAAGTTGAAGACTCTGCAAGGGGTTGTTTGTCCAATTATAGGCTGTTCCTCTCCCACATTTGCTGCTGATAGGCTCACCAGTGATTGGAGGGGCAGTGAACACCTGCAGCGCTGAGTGTGCTGGGGAAAAAATAGGTTTTCAGCAGGTGGTGGGTGTTGTGGGAGCATGGGAGGGTGAGAGAGAGAGCCTGCCAGGGTCAGGGGGAAAGGTGAGACTGCCGGGATCACGGGGGAAGGCAAAAGCCTGCTGGGATCACAATTCTGCCAGGGCCATGGGTGGGTGAGGGGAGGTGAGGGGAGTGAGACTGCCAGGGCCTGGGGGTGAGACACTGCAGAACCCAGGTCAAGGGGTGAGGGAAAAGGCTGACTGGTGAGAGTGAGAGAGACAGCAAGTGTAAGAGAGAGAGTGAATGAGAGAGAGAGAGTGAGAGTAAGTAAATGTGTGTGTCAGTATGTGTGAGAGAGAGAAAGATGGAGAGAGAGTGATAGAGAGAGAAGGGGAGAGAGTGTGAGTGAAAGACTGAGGGTGTGAGTGTGAGAGAGAAAGAGAGAGAGTGAGTGAGTGACTGAGTGAGAGTGTGTGTGTGTGTGTATGTGTCCGGCTTACTCCCAGTCTCAGCATTCTCATCCCCACATACCATCAAATACTCATACACACTCTCAAGCAATGAATGAGCGTGAGTGAGTGAGCACCGAGGCTGGTAGTGAACTGGACACACACACTCTGACCCTCTCACATTCCAACAGTCATCTTTATTAATTATTCTTTTTATCATATTATCCATTTATCCCTTTGACACTACTTTATTTTTGCTCAGCAAGTTGGTTCTTTTCTTCTTATTCAATTTAAAAAAAAAAATCATGTATCTTTGCTATATTTTCTCATCAGCCTTTGAGTGAGAAAAAATGGAAATATGGTCCCCCCGTGCACAAATGTTGAACAAACCTGACATAAACCCTCCCAACTCTTATCTTTCTACTTTGATTTGCACACTATCTATTCCTTTATAATGATCAGATTCCCTAGCTTTTATGTACAGCTGGGTAACTTTAGAAATCAATCATAGTAAAACCTCTTTATTATAAACTTAAAGGCTAAGGAATGGCAATTTATATTATCTTTATTGCCATGTTATTTTAGATTGAATAGTCCTCTCCTTTGTTGATGCAGTTTTATGTTCATCTAAGGAATGTTCTTATTGAAAAGAACATTCAATGCTCTTGTTGAAAAATTGAATATTTGTTTTGTTCAGGCATTCTGAGATCAGTTGAGCAGAGAAAGCTGCATGGTAAAAGTTCCCTATGCTCTCCTCAGCAATACGTCTAGCAAAGCATTTTTACTGTGGCAATCTGATATTTTCATTTCCCTTGCACACTATCAATTATGTCTAGACCGCTTCATTACACATAGCACCCTTAAAGTAAGCCTTTACTCCCATCAATCTGTATCGAATTCGGGTTCAGGCCCCAGAGGTGAAATGAGTTTGTGCTCAAAGAACCAACTAAGATGTCAGCCTTGGTTCAGTGGTAGCACCATCACCTCTCAGTCAGCAGATAACGGGTTCAAGTTGCACTCCAGAGACTTGAGCTCATAATTTAGGTTTGATACTCCAGTGCAATACTGAGGAAGTGCTGCATTGTCTTTTAGATGAAACATTAAACTAAGGCCATCAGCCCTCTCAGATGGATGGAAATGATGCCGTGAAGAGCAGTAGGGGAGTTTTCCCTGTGTCCTGGGCAATCCTTCAACCAATATCACTAAAACAGATTATCTGGTCATCATCACATTGCTGTTTGTGCAATTTTGCAGTGTGCAAATTGATGTTGCCTACATTAAAACAATGGCTGCACTTCAGAAATAATTAGTTGATTGCAAACAATATTGGAACAATCTGAGGTCATGAAAGGCGCAGTATAAATGAAAGTGTTTTTTCCTTCACTTTTGTAATGGGTTTGATTTCATAACAATTCAGGTGACTATGGTTTCCCTTAAGAGCTTTGTTGCATCGTTATATATTTGTAAATGTTCTCTGGTGCGTACTGTCAATTAGAGCAGAAATCAAGTCAGAGTGTTAGATGTTTATTGAAAAATAACTTATCACCACTAGTATCTTTCACAGTAAGCTGAATGCTTCTCATTTTAAATAAGGATAGAAGTATTAACAATATGTTGTCCTGTGTCTGTGGGAAGCTACTTCAGTTGTCCCTTTAAAGCCACAATATTTTTTTGGTACAAATAGACACATCGTGAGCTGCATTGGAAGCTCCCATCCCTTGAGCAGCAACATGCTATCATGAGAGACAAAACTTACTTCAAATCCACTTCATTTTAAATGTTATAACCCCTTGAAGAAACATTTCTGAAGCAGGCGTTCTCTGGATTTGACAGACCAAAAAGCTTCTTGCATGATTTGGAGATTTTCCTCCACAGCATCACTAGCTCTCAAACCAATGTGGATATGTCAAGTCAATGCAAGTGTAATGTCATGCATGTTTATTCACTGTTTAGCTAGATGTTGATGATTTGTTTTAAATTAAGAAATGGACACAATATGTAAGAATAAAAAATACAATGAAGCTAATTCAGTGACTTGAAAATGGTTCAATTATACCTTGATCTACTTTCATAGCATCAGTTACTCAGCATTTCAGATGTTTTTTGTGCATCTTGAATCACCATCTTTCAGCCAGAACATCAATTCCTCACAGATTAAGTTTTGTACAGGTCGGAATTGCTGTGTCTCACTGACTGACTATTGTCCCTCATTATGACCATGAAGGGATGTACGTGCGATGGGCTTTGGAGTGAAAGACCAAATGAGAATGACACTGGAAAAGAAAAAAGAGAGAGAGCAAATACAGTGGCACTTCAAGGGAGGCAGAGAGCATGTGGACACAATGGGGCTCAGGGAGAAAAGCACCTGGAAATAATTGAAAGGTAACAGCACAGGTTAGACAAATGTTTTGTGATTAAACAATCTTTAATAAGAGATTGACTACCACAAAGGAGAGCTTATGGAAGGAACAGGAATAGGCCATTCAGCTGCTCAATCCTACTTTATTCTTCAGTGAGATCAACAGTGATCTGATGCCAACTCCACCTTGCTTTCATTATACTCTTGAAAAGGAAAAATCCATTGCTCTCAGATATAAAATGATTTATTAAGCATCTACTGCATGTTGTGGGAGATGTTTCTACACTTCTGGATTTTATTTTAAGGCTATGTCCCCTTGCCTTAGAGTTCCCCGCCAGCAGAAAAAGCTTTTCTCCATCAATTCCTTTCAAAATACATGCATGGGTATAACCAAGTGAAGAAATGATGGCAAATAACCTCTACTGATAAATCTCAAAAACAAATCATTATTCTATTGTATTTTGCCTTTTTTTTTTAAACCTGACTTGGTTTTGATGTCTACCAATGGAGGTATTTACATCATGGTAGGAAATATAGTCATGAACAATCTACACTGCACCACCATTCACAACTAATGTGAATTATGTAATTATATCCCACTTGCTGTCATGTAGCCTTAGATACAGTTCGATGTAGAGTACTTCTAGCTCTACTAGCGAATATATTAATTTTGAAAGTTAGTAAAAATGGTTAGAGATTATAAATAATTTCCATCATCAAAGCAATTACTTTTCTTTATCTTGCTGCAGCACAATGGTAATGGATCTACCCACTGCTTAACATAATAAGAGTGACAAATCTGGCACTGTTTTCAATAAAGTCACTATGTGGGAGCTCAACAGTTCTGAACTCTCATCTTTCTTTATTCTTTCATGGAATGTGGGCATCACTGGCAAAGCCAACATGTGGTGTCCATCCCTAATTGCCCTTGAACCAAGTGGCTTGCTAGGCCATTTAAGAGGGCAGTTCAGAGTCAACCACATTGCTGTGAATCTGGAGTCACATGCATGTCAGACTGTGTAAGGATGGCAGATTTCCTTCCTTAAAGGGCATTACTGAACCAGATGGACTTTGACAATAATGGATGGTAGTTTCATGGTCACCATGACGAGGACTAGCTGTCAATTCCAGATTTTATTATTTGAATTCAAATTCCACCAGATATCATGGTGGGATTTGAACCCATGTCCCCAGGACATTAGCCTGGGCCTCTTGATTACTAGTCCAATAACATTAGCATCATACCACTGTCTCCTCTTTTCTTCCATGGTAGTGACTTACTTCATGGATTTCAAATATTTTTGAAGAATTCTTACACTATTCACAATTCTAACACTGCATCATAATTTAAAGCTTGAACATCAGGTGGCTTGGCACCAAACAGGATTAAAGAGCTGAAGCAGACCATTGAGCTGAGAAGGGGATAACACACAGTAAAAAGTAATACTGACAGAAGGTAGAGAGGAACAACAGAACCTTCAGAAAGATGGAGGTGAGAAGCAGATCAGCTGGATCAAATGAAGCACAAGGAATGCAGCAAGGAATGAGACAGGATCAGAAGCACACCAAACAACAGTTGGGGTAGATTTGGTAAGATCAAAGCAAGACAGCAATAATAATACTCATCAGTAATAATGGAATTTCAATCAATCACAAGTAATGCACTAAATTCTGTTTATTCTGTAGCAGTGTGAAACAAATGGTGAAATTTAGCTTACGTTCTTTGTAAATTCAATTGCCTATAGGAAGATGGCTCTTTTTTATTCATTTATGGGATTATATGTTTCAGAGCTGTTTGGATTGACCATCAGTCTTGGAAATATTGAAGTTCTATACTAGCCCTTGCCAAATTCCAGCATTGTTCAACCAGACATCCCCATTGATGATACAAAGCTGAAGAATGTTGACAGCTTCAAATACCTTGGAAACATTATCTCCAACGGCGATTCAGTTGGCAATGAGGTAGCAGTTAAGATTAGCAAGGTGAATCTGACTCTCGGAAGGCTTCACACTACAGTAGTAAACCACCACAGTATTAGACTCTCCATGAAGATCAAGATGCACAACACTCTTGTCATTACTTCCCTCTATGGCTGAGAGTCCTGGACTTTATACCACAAATACATAAGGCAGTTGGAACAATTTCACATGCGTACTCTTCACTCCATTCTTGGTATCCGCTGGCAAAATCGGATCTCAAATCTCGAAATCTTAGATTCTGAGTCCAGACAACAGTATTGAGGTAATGCTTCTAAGAGCCCAACTACACTGGGTAGGGCATGTAATTATAATGGAGGACCATTACGTCCCAAGACAGCTGCTGTATGGAGCGCTCGTGCCTGGCAAAAGAAACCAAAGTCAGCTGCGCAAGTGCTACATAGATATGCTTAAGGGAAATCTGAAGTGATGCGGCATCAATGAGCTGGAAGAATCAGTGCAAGAAGGAACTCGCTGGAGAGCCCTGATCCACAGAGCTTCTGTCATTTTTGGAAAATATCAACGCAATGTTTTATTCCTGCCCATGAAGAGCATCAGAGAGCAGCATCTGTCCACGTCACATCATACGAGTTCAAATGCTCCAACTGTTTCTGACTCTGCACGTCCAGACCGGAACTACGTAACCATCTCTGTTTATTGTGAATGACTCTGCGCATCTATCGTCTTCTTCAAACTCGAGGGACAACAATGAGGGCATCACTGGCAAAGCCAGCATTTATTGCTTGTTCCTATTTGTTCTTGAGAAGATGGTTGCTTTCTTGAACTGTTGCAGCTGTTGCAGTCCATGTGGTGTTGGTTTGAGCAGCTGCAGTCCATGTGATGTAGGTATGTAGATGGTGCTGTGAGTGAATAAGTTCCAGGATTTAAACTCAGCAATAGTGAAAAACTGGCAATATAGTTCCATCTGGATGGTGTGCGGCTTGGATGGGAACTTGCAGGTCCCATGCGCCTGCAGCCTTTCTTTCAGGTGGAAGGTTCTGCTGAAGGATGCTTGGCAAGGTGCTGCAGGACCATTTGTGGAGGGTACATACTGCTGCCAATGTGGGACATTGGTGTTGGGAGTGAATGTTTAAGCTAGTGGTTGTGGTGCAAGCATGCGAGCTGCTTTGTCCTGAATAGAGTCAAGCTTTTTGAGTTATGTTGGAGCTGTTCTTATCTAGGCAAGTGGGAAGTATTCTATCACTTTCCTAACCTGTGCCTTGTAGATGGTGGGCAGACATTAGGAGGTCAAGAGGAGAGTTACATGCCAAGGAATTCTCAGCCACTGGCCTGACCTTGTAGCTGCAGTATTTATGTTCCTGGTGAATGGTTACCCACTACCACCCCCCCCCACCACACCCCCCCACCCATCCTGCCAGGATGATGGAATTTAGTGATGGTAATTCCATTGAATGTCATGAGGAGATGGTTAGATTTTCTCTTGTTTAGATAGTCATGCCCAACAATTGTGTGGCACGAATGTTATTTGGCACCATCAGCTCAAGTCTGAATATTTCCGAGCTGATACCATTTCATGTAAAGATGACTTTTGCACAAGCTTGGCTCCAGTGACACAAAGATCACTTCAGCAATGCATAGCGATGATACAATGCTCACATTACTTGACTGAAAGGAGGATTTCTTCACAATATGTTTGAGCTCTCACCACAAATTTAACCACATGTGGCAGCTCCTTCTTTTTCCATTTATACAACACACGGTGGAGGAGGAGGAGGGAATATTCTTCTCTGGTGTGCAGTAAACATTCTGGCAGTGATACTTCAGTGCACTGGGGATGAATGTTAATCAGAATTTAAATGTTGGTCATTGTAATGCATCACTAAATGGAGTGCTGTTTTTGTGCTCTGATTCAGACAATTGCTTTTAGTGCCAGTTTAGCAGAAGCTCATAAAATTGTGTCCCTTGTGTTGTCTGAAAATGTTTGTGTGCACGTGGTGAACATCTGCACCTACTGGAGTAGAAATCTCTGTTGTTCTGAAATATGAAGGTAGCAATTTCTGTTGCTGATATTTTGCAAACTCTTAGGGGGTGAAATTGGTTGAGCCCAGCAATGCAGGATGTGGTCATAGTGAATTGGCAACCAATTTTTCATTGTTCCAGTTTTTATTTTCCATTGACTAGGAAAATATTGCCAGGATTTTTAATTTAAAGCCAAATAAAAGTGACTGTGCAACTATGAAATGAGTCTTCATTCTGCAAAGTTCAGTTTGATCATGTGTGGTGAAAAATTGGCTGCCAATTTGCCATAAACCCATTTTGTTTTGCTGGTTTAACCAATTTCACTCCCTTAATGAACTCATATCCAATTCCTCTCTCTACTTTAAGAGCTGTTAACCTGTTAATTTTAATACTGCTGAAACAACTAACAAAGCAATTTTGTATGAACATGTTCATCTTTCATATGATAGTATCATGCAGAGTCATTTCTAGTCCATAGTTGGCTATTACTAATCATCTAACAATAGTGCTCTTCAATGCCTTTTTTCTCAGGAAGAGAATGTGGAAGAGCTATCTGTCATTCTTCCCCAAGATCACTGTTGTGCTAATGCAACTTTAACATTAATCACTCTCTTTAACCTAATAATTCACTTATACCATGCGATACACCATTTCTAACACTTATCACCAGCTATCTTCTTGTACATAACCGAAAACAAAAATAACTTGTGCAGTTTTATGTACCATACAAAATAACTCACAGTTATTGATAAATTACAAGTGTGTGTAAGCTCAACTCTTGACGCATGCAATAATATCTATGTATAAATTAACACCAGTACAACTTAGGATCACATTCTAATCCATAATTCATCTTCACCCATTCCTATTCTATAACTAGCAAATTTCACATGATGTCTACTAATTTCTGCCTCGTAAGTTGCATTTTGATAGGTTATGCAGTGGAAAAAGTTATTTTAAATTAACGCTTGAAAACTGGCATCTGTTCAGGCGTTAATTAGTTTGTGAATTAAGTAGATAGTTGACAGTTTGCGTCATAATTACATATTTCAAATTACTTGCTTTTGCATTGATTGTCAAATTATAAGTTCCTTTAGCAATCAAATCTTTCAGACATTTAATCAATATAATGCAGCATCTGCACAAATATTTTTCACACTTAATACAACTGCGCAATATTACGATTATTAAAGCAGTGGACTAGGATTTGTTTATTGATGTAAACATAATTCAGAAATTGATTTTAATTTCTGAGATGTAATTGCTTAATGGCAAATTAATTATTCCTTTGATGGCTTTTGCAATATGTTGTAGGAAGTATACAGGTTATCGAATTTTTGAGCAAGACATTAGTTTATATCAATCTACCCTTCACCACCCTTCTACCCTCTGCTCCAGCCAAAATTAGTTTTTTTTTTTCATTCATTCATGGGATGTGGGCTTCGCTGGCTGGGCCAGCATTTATTGCCCATCCCTAGCTGCCCTTGAGAAGGTGGTGGTGAGCTACCTTCTTGAAGCGCTGCAGTCCATGTGGTGTAGGTACACCTACAGTGCTGTTAGGGAGGGAATTCTAGGATTTTGACCCAGCGACAGTGAAGGAACGGCGATATATTTCCAAGTCAGGATGGTGACTGACTTGGAGGGGAACTTCCAGGTGGTGGTGTTCCCATCTATCTGCTGCCCTTGTCCTTCTAGATGGTAGTGGCTCAGGGTTTGGAAGGTGCTGTTGCAGGAGCCTCAGTGAATTCCTGCAATGCATCTTGTGAATGGTACACACTAATGCTATGGTGCGTCGGTGGTGGAGGGAGTAAATATTTGTGGATATGGTGCCAATCAAGTGGACTGCTTTGTCCTGGATGATGTCAAGCTTCTTGAGTGTTGTGGGAACTACACTCATCCAGGCAAGTGGGGAGTACTCCATCACACTCCTGACTTGTGCCTTGTAGATGGTGGACTGGCTTTGGGAAGTCAAGAGGTGAGTTACATGTCGCATGATTCTGAGCCTCTGGCCTGCTATTGTAGCCAAAGTATTTATATGGCTAGTCCAGTTCCATTTCTGGTCAATGGTAACCCCCAGGATGTTGATAGTGGGGGATTCAGTGATGGTAATGCCATTGAACATCAAGATGGATTCTCTCTTGTTGGAGATGGTCATTGCCTGACACAACTGAGGTGCGAATGTTACCTGCCACTTGTACGCCCAAGTCTGGATATTGTCCAGGTCTTGCTGCATTTGGACATGGACTGCTTCAGTATCTGAAGAGTCAAAAGTGGTGCTGAACATTGTGCTATCATCAGCGAATATACCCACTTCTGACCTTATGATGCAAGGAAGGTCATTTATGAAACAACTGAAGATGGTTGGGCTGAGGACACCACCATTAAGAACTCCTACAGTGATGTGCTGGAGCTGAGGTGACTGACCTTCAACAACCACAACCAGCTTCTTTGTGTTAGATATGACTCCGACCAATGGAGAATTTTCCCCCTGATTTCCACTGACACCAGTTTTGCTAGGGGTCCTTGATGCTACACGCAGTCAAATGCTGCCTTGATGTCAAGGGCAGTCACTCTCATCTCACCTCCGGAGTTCAGCTCTTTAGTCCATGTTTGAACCAAGGCTGTAATGATGTCAGGATCTGAGTGGCCCTGGCAGAACCCAAAGTGGGCATCAGTGAGCAGATTATTGCTAAGCAAGTGCCGCTTGATAGCACTGTTGATGACCTCTTCCATTAATTTACTGATGATCGAGAGTAGACTAATGGAGTGGTAATTGACCGAGTTGGAGTTGTCCTGCTTTTTGTGTACAGGATATACCCTGGCAATTTTCCATGTATCCAGATAGATGCCAGTGTTGTAGCTGAATTGGATCAACTTGGCAAGTTCTGAAGCACATCTTCAGTTATATTGCCGGAACATTGTCAGGACCCATAGCCTTTGCAGTATCCAGTGCCTTCAGCTTTTTCTTCACATCACATGAAGTGAATCAAATTGGCTGGAGACTGGCATATGTGATGCTGGGGACCTCTGGAGGAAGCAGAGATGGATCATCCACTTAGTGGCCGAAGATTGTGTCAAATGCTTCAGCCTTATCTTTTGCACTGATGTGCTGGGCTCCTCCAACATTGAGGACGAGGATATTTGTGGAGCCTCCTCCTCCAGTGAGTTGTTTAATTGTCCACCACCATTCACAACTGGATGTGGCAGGGCTGCAGAACTTAGATCTGATCTGTTGGTTGTTGGGTCGCTTAGCATTGTCTATCAATTCTGCCTGTGCTGTTTGGCACTCACCAGGTTGACACCTCATTTTTAGGCATTCCCGGTGCTGCTCGTGGCATGCCCTCCTGCACGCTTCACTGAACCAGGATTAATCCCCTGGCTTGATGGTAATGGTAGAGTGGGGGACATGCCAGGCCATGAAGCTACAGATTGTGTTCAAGTATAATTCTGCTGAAGGCCCACAGCTCCTCATGGATGCCCATTCTTGAGTTGCTAGATCTGTTCGAAATCTTTCCCATTTAGCACGGTGGTAGTGCCACACAACACGATGGAGGGTATCGTCAATGTGAAGGCAGGTCTTCGACTCCACAATGACTGTGCGGTGGTCACTCCTACCGATACTGTTATGGACAGATGCATCTGCGGCAGGCAGGTTGGAGGATGAGGTCAAGTATACTTTTCCCTCTTGTTGGTTCCCTCACCACCTGCCACAGACTCAGTCTAGCACGTCATTTAGGACTCAGCCAGCTCAGCCAGTAGCGATGCTACCGAGTCACTCTTGGTGATGGACATTGAAGTCCCCTATACAGCGTGCATTCTGCACCCTTGCCACTCTCAGTGCTTCCTCCAAGTGGTGTTCAACATGGAGGAGCACTGATTCATCAGCTGAGGAAGGGTGGTAGGTGGTAATCAGCAGGAGGTTTCCTTGCCCATGCTTGACATGATGCCATGAGACTTCATGGGGTCTGGAGTCAATCTTGAGGACTCCCAAAGCAACCCCCTCCTGACTATATACCAGTGTGCCACCACCTCTGCTGGGTCTGTCCTGCCGGTGGGACAGACATACCCAAGGATGTTGACGGTGGTGTCCGGAACATTATCTGTAAAGTATGATTCCATGAGGATGACTACTTCAGGCTGTTGCTTGACAAGTCTATGAGACATCTCTCCAAATTTTGGCATTAGCCCCCGTATTTTTGTAAGGAGGACTTTGCAGGGTCAACAGGGCTGAGACGGCAGTTGTCGTTTCTGGTGCCTACATTGATGCCGGGTCATCCATGGCCGGTTGGACACTACCACTACGCCTCACCAGCAGTTTATGCAAGCTTTCTTTTTCATTGGCAAGTCACATGTCTTTCCCCAACCCATTCAGTAGGAGATTTAGACATTTCTAAATAGGATATTTCAAACTGTTGGAAGGTGTAACATTTGTTTTAGTAAGGGGACCACTTGTGGTATCATCTCGTTTCCACTACCTCTTCCCCTCTCTCGAAATGTTGATGTTTGGTACTTAAATTGGGACATTCACCTGTATTTGGAGTGGAAATAATTTGTAGGATCTCTTTCTAACATTTGTTTTTGTTTCTTTCTTTCAAAGTCTCCCTTTATCTAGTTCAGATTTTCAACTTGGTGCCTTGGCCTAAAAGTAGCATTGCGTATCAGCCGCCTATGATGAAACCATTTGTATTCAACTTGCATTCATTCATGTCAATGCCATTTTCACCACTGGCACCTATTAGAAAACTACTCACTGCCTCCCTAAGTCCATTTTTTTTTGTCCCTTGACTGGTATAATTTTGTGAGCTTTCATGGTTACCCTACTGTATGGGCCTAACATACACTGGATCTGCACCTACTGTAATTTCAATGGCACAAGGCAAAAATAGGCCCGAACTAGGATGGATGAATAGCCGCTATTTCTTCTCCTTGATATTGAAGAGATAAGTACAAGCTGAAGCTATAAGCAGCAGGTCACATTGTGATTGCTGCCAAAAACCAACATAGGTTGCAGTGAAAATCTACTGGGACCTTTAACAAATGGGGTGTCCAAACTACATTATTTAGAGTGCCACTTGACTAAAAGTCCCAGTGGACATGCATTGCAGCAATCTTGGGAATGCAGTGGTACTGGTGGCAGCTATAGTGTGAGCTGCTGCTTAACGCTTCATTTTTGCAGTTTTCATTGTAGTTTTACAGAGCAGGTATGGTGGCAATTCCTCACAGCTCAGACTTCTGCATTAATGTAGGCCTCTGTTTTTGTCTTAATTCTTTCTCAATTATATCCAATATCAAGATTTCACTGCAATGTTTTTCAGGAACCTGGATGGATTTTTCCTTATGTGGTTGTAGTTTGATCAGACTAGCGTAACTCTGACTTACATTATTTTTTTTTTTCTTTTGCAGCACCCAACCTCAAGCTTCACCATGGAACTCATTGCATTGTTTGAAGTTATTGCTTTTCTTCAGTGATATTTTATCATGTCTTCTTTAATTCTTCTATCTCTGTCTTCCATGCAAATACACACACACACACACACACACACACACACACACACACACACACACACACACACACACACACACACACACAAAATGTAATGCCTTGAATTCAGTCTACTTTAGTCATTTGGTAGCACAGAACTTGAGTATTGCTGAAAAATACATTTTGTTGAAGCTTTTTGTCTTGCACTCATCAGGACAATCACAGGAATACCAATGTCAGGGGAAGCATCAACTTTATATTGCATCTGAAGAGAGTGCTGATTGGTTGGTAAATGGACTCTGATTGGCAGAGGCATTGCCATGGAGAATGCACCAGTTAATGGTGACTGGCAGTTAACTATTAAGCATTGTTTGAAATTTAAACAGGCAGCTTGCTGCTGTCAAGCCAAAAAGACATTCTGCCTGTCACACAAATGAGTAATGCGGTACATAAATTTCAGTGCCAGTGCGATGTGAGGTATGTAGGCCGTACATCCAAAGGCTGGCAGATCATATCAAACAACATGTCCCTTCCGCTGTTTGCAATGGGCAAGGAACAGACTGTATCCAACCAGCCTCTGCTTGCAAAACTCAAAACACAATGTCCAACACTAGACATGATGCCGCGATTGGACAACATTTGCTACATAATCCTGCTAAAAATTACACTGACAACCAATTTAAGATTGTCAGTTGGGCTTGCAGTGTGGCACATTTGCGTGTACCAGCAGCTACATGTATTAATACACAGAGCCCTGTTCTTTGCAGAGAGAAAGAACATGTACACATATTGCACCTGTTTCAACTGAACAAAATAAGTGACATTTCATTATTTAGCAACTTGCTCTTACAGTGTGGAATGTGAATTCTCATTGTGCAGCATTCTGCTAACTTCCATTGTTATATTTAACTTGCAAGTATGATATTTCGCTTTTAAACCAAATCCAACTGTAATTGTGGTGATGGCAAATTCAACAACCATTGTTTATCTAGGTTCTTAAGACTATCCTTACATTTGGTAAAGGAGATTAGAAGAGGTCAAGATGGAAATTTTTTACAAAAAGATTTAGGGCTGGATTGTAGCTACCGAAGTGATAGCTCAAGTTGGGAAATTTCCCGACTTGCAGACCCACCTCAGTTTAAAGGACCCCATTGCTCCCAATTTTAGCTCCAAGAAGGCGGGTGCAGGATTTGCAGTGTCCGCTGACCCCAGAAGCAGATCGTAGGCGGCCATGGGCCAGGCGGGTACTGAGGTAGGAGTTTGGAGGCCTGTTTGGATCTCTGGCAGCTTCGTCCGAGTTGTATCAGAAGCTATTAGACCTTCAAACCAACACCATCATACCCCTCATGCCCCCTCCATGACAACTTATACTCTCCATCCACCCCCTTTGACCCATCATACTCCTATGCACCTCCATGCCAGCTCATACCCTCACCATCCCCAAGGCTGCTTATAGCCCATGTCCTCTCATGATCCATGCCACCTCTATATCAGCTCATGCCCACATGCCACCTCCATAGCCACTCACACAGTATCCACAATGGGCAGACCTCAGGAGCCATGCAGAGATGAAAAACAACTTCACTTCCAAAAATTCTAATAGGGCTCTCACTCATACATATTTTTAATACTAGGAAAAAGCTTTCATTCAAAGATTTTAAATTCCCTCGTGTTCAATCAGTTATGAAAAACAAAATAACTTTGATTCAGTAACCACATCAAATACAGCTAATCTTTTATTGCTTCTTTAAACTGTCAATCAAATGTGAACTCAGCACCTGTCTCCACTGAGATAATTGCTTTTTCAGATTTTGTAACTCAGTCAAGCATTCATAATGACCTCAAGCATTCATAATGACCTCAACTGCAATAATGGCCCTTGGGAAATACAGCTCAATGAACTCTACTGAAACTGCGAGAATTGGTGGTAATTCTTTTTAACTACTTCAGATGGCCTGTCAATTAAAGCAGTACAACAGAGTTTTTTTTTAAAACTCCAACTAACAGCTCCAGCCTGTTTTTATTCATATTTTTTAAAGCCTGGGGATATTTATATACTCAAATGATGACATTTAAACAGACTTTACCTACCCTACAAAAGCATTTACATCTGCTCCATAAATTTATGACTCCCACATTGCAGGTTAAGGTTCTATTGGAACATGGAAAATCGGGTCTGTTTGAACTCAACACTAACTTCAAATGGCCCTGCAGAGTTCATGTATCCCACCTGTACAATTCACGTTCCACTCCTTCCTTCCATTGGCAAAAATGGGATCAGACAGAAATTTATGCATCTGGATCCTGCTCACCATTGTTAAAAGCCTCCAGAGTCGGCCCATGAAAACCAGGCCCTTCATTCTAAATTATTAATCAAGATAAATAAAACATTTTGATTTCAATATTTGATATGCCAACAGCAACTAATCCATGGGAGTACTTCAAATGTCATATCAGTAGAACATAGTTATCAAGAAATGGCCGAAGGCACTGGATACTGCAAATGCTATGGGCCCTGACTACATTCTGGCAATAGTACTGAAGGCTTGTGCTCCACAACTTGCCACACCCCTAACCAAGCTGTTCCAATACAGATTTAACACTAGCATCTACACGACAATGTGGAAAATTGCCCAGGTATAAAAAGCTGAACAAATCCAAGCCAGCCAATTACACCCCATCAGTCTACTCTCAATCATCAGTAGAGTGATGGAGGAGGGTCATCAATAATGCTATCAAGTGGCACTTGCTTAAAAATAGCCTGCTCACTGACACTCAGTTTGGTTCCACCATGGTCGCTCAGCTCCTGACCTCATTAAAGCCTTGGTTCAAACATGGACAAAAGATCTGAACTGCAGAGGTGAGGTCAGAGTGACTGCCCTTGACATCAAAGAGCATTTGACCAAGTGTGCCATCAAGCAGCCCTAGCAAAATGGAGTCAAGGGAATCGGAGGAAAACTCTCCACTGGTTAGAGTCATATCTAGCACAAAGGAAGATGGCAGTGATTGTTGGAGGTCAATCATCTCAGTTCCAGGAAAACACTGCAGGAGTTCTTCAGGGTAGTTTCCTAACCCAACCATCTTGAGCTGCTTCATCAATGACCTTCCTTCCATCATCATGTCAGAAATGCGGATGTTCACTGATGATTGCACGATGTTCAGCACCATTTGCAATTCCTCAGTTACTGATGCAGTCCACGTCCAAATGCAGCAAGGCCTGGACAATATCTGGGTTTTGGCTGACAAGTGGCAAGTAACATTCACGCCACACAAGTGTCAGGCAATGACCATCTCCAACAAAAGAGAATGTAACCCTCACCCCTTGATATTCACTGGCATTACCATTGCTGAATCCCCAGCTATCAATACCCTGGGGGTTACCATTGACCAGAAGCTGAACTGGACTGGCTATATAAATACTGTGGCTATAATAACAGGTCAGAGGCTAGGAATCCTGCGGTGAATAACTCACCTCCTGACTCCCCAAAGCCTCTCCACCATCTACAAGGCAGAAGTCAGGAGTGTGATGGAATACTCTCCTCTTGCCTGGAGAAGCTTGACACCATCTAGGACATAGCAGCCCACCTCATTGGCCCACCCTATCCACAAACTTTCATTCTCTCCAACACCAATGCACAGCAACAGCAGTGTGTACCATCTACAAAATGAACTGCAGGAATTCACCATGCCTCCTTAGGTAGCACCTTCCAAACCCACAACCACTAACATCTAGTAAAAGGACAAGGGCAGCAGATACATGGGAACATCAGCACCTGCAAGTTCTCTCCAAGCTGCTCACCATCCTGACTTGAAACATATTGCCGTTCCTTCACTGTTGCTGGGTCAAAATCCTGGAACATCCTCCCCAACAGGGCTGTGGTTGTACCTACACCACATGGACTGCAGCAATTCAAAAAAGGCAGCTCGCCACCACCTTCTCAAGGGCAATTAGGAATGGGCAATAAATGCTGGCCCAGCCAGCGACACTCACATCCCACAAATGAATACAAAATAAAGGCTGGATAATAAAGAGAATACCTAATAAATTCACACAGCAACAGAGAAAATCTACACTGTCAATTGAAGAATGTAGTTAGGGATAGCACCTGTGACAGCAATTAGTGAATAAAGAAAGAGATGTACAGGTATTTTATACATATGTAGTTCAATCACATTATGATGACCTATTCTTTTGTACTTGCTTGACTTACTTTTGTAGAAAATCTGGTTGCATCTGCAGCTAATCCAATTTTAGTAAAACTCACAATAATGCTACTTAAATTGCTGTATTGCTGCTAATGTAATTGTGTCTGGAATGCAATGTATCAAATTTTTTCAAAGATTGGAAACCTATTATGGAACAGGATTACTCAATGCAAATGTTTTGTGGAAAATAAAATCTTTGTTTCCGAAGATTTTCTTTATTCGTTTCGTCAGTGAAAATATCCCAGGAAATTATCAATTATTTTCTAATTTATTTTTTGTGCTACACTACTTTTCTCATTTGTTTTATTTTTATAATATGCAAATGTCATTGTTGGTATGTTGGAAATAAAGTTTTTTTTCTCATTCTCATTAACATTTATCTTTTAAAAGGATTTGTCAAATATATATTCATGACACAGGGCGGAATCGTCCCAGATTTTACTTTTCTCATTTGTTTTATTTTTATAATATGCAAATGTGGTTGTTGGTATGTTGGAAATAAAGTTTTTTTTTCTCATTCTCATTGCCATTTATCTTTTAAAAGGATTTGTCAAATATATATTCATGACACAGGGCGGAATCGTCCCATATTTGCAAAAGTGCGTTAACGGGCGAGAAAAAGGGCATTTTACCCGCCAGCGGCAAGTATGGGTTTTTGTACTGTATCGTCCTATTCCTGGCGCATTAACATTAACAATGAATTCCCGGGAAATGCACCGGATCACTGGTGGGGCAGCCTGGGATTCTCCCACCCCGCAGTCACCTCAGGCCTTCAGTAACCTGTGATTCATTTTTAAAGGGTGGCCCTGCACAGAGTTAGCACTCTCTAAGGGATCTGAAGCTGCTGAAAAATCACGGCTGCCAAAGGGAGGAAACTCGCTGCCCCCAAATTTAGTGCCGCCTCCCTCAGGCACCTACTGGGTGCACTGAGGGACTGGTGTGAAGTCATCTACCCTCGCTCAGGGTGAAGACCAGCAAGCAGGGTCACCAATCTAGCATGGGAGGCAGTGGCAGCTACGGTCAGTGCCATTGCCTTACAAAAGAGGACAGCCATCAAGTGCCGAAAGTGGATGAATGCTTTCCCCTGTTCCACCAGGGTAAGTCACTCTTCTCATCATTCCAAACTCAAACTCACAAACTCATCATACATCCACAGGGATCTCACTCACTGCCAGTTCAAGGGACATCACCATTTACTCTCTCATACACATCTTCATCTGCCCTGCGGATCATGTCCTCATCCCATCCATGGCACCACTCAACATCCACACATGCCAGGCATCCTTCTTATATGGCCAGGCAGGAGTCCTCCTTATACTCTTGTCATCTGAATTCATGCAGGACAGTCTGGCACACAACAAGAGGGAGAGGTCGCAGAGTGATGGAGGAATGATTGACATCAAGGTCCACACAAACTTTGAAAAAGGAGTCGTCCAGCTAGCCGGCAACAAACTGGACCATTCCTGTGCTGATGGTGAGGTCAGCACTGCTCAACCAATTGTGGATCCAGCCGTGCAACATCCATCAGACAACCATGCTCTGAGTAAGTTCCCCTGTTCCGCAGTCCCCTGCCATACACTAATTAACTCTCCTTGCTTTTGCAGGCACATCTGGGAAGCAGCCAAAGAGGTCCACGACCCAGGTCCTTAACTCAAGCTCCGAAGACACGTCAGAAGAAGAATCTGATGGCACCCTAATTGAAGGTTATCACAGCGCTCACCCACATCCTCCACCAGACCATAGACACACATCCCTGTGGGACCCAGTTCTAGAGTAGCCTTGGGGCCACAATCTGGTGAGCATATCACACTGTCTGATCTACAGCAGGCAGCGGCAGGGACTTCCCAGGTTTCCGGCCTTGGAGGACTGCTGGAGGCGAGAAATCTGCTGAGTCCTAGTCAAATGAGGAGCCTCTGGACTTGATCATACCTCAGTTGCTGAAGCTGCAAAGGCAAGTTCGGGAACATCAGGAATGGATGTCCGCTGCACTCTTCAGATTGCAAGGCGCGATGGAGGAGTCCGTCTGCCTCTAGTCAGAGGCAATAGTGTAGACATGCCAATGCACTGAGGTCAACACTGGATGACGGCGGCCACCATGGAGACCGTGGTCCAGAACATTGGTCCTGTACTGCTGCGCAGGCTGAATTCCATTGCTGACACCATAGTTGGTCTCCAATAGCGTCAACACGGAAGGCCCCCAACACATGTGGGGCAGCTCAATCTCACTCCAGCTTCCCCTTCTTCTCATGCAGTCAGCCAAGGGCCCTCAGGCACCCGTATGGAGGAGCCATCCACTCAGGTGACTCCAGAAGGGTCTGGCCCATCCGAATCCCTGCTTTCTGTGACTCCCACAGCTCCAGCTTCAGCAGGACCTCGAAAGCTGGCTGGGGCCCTCCAGGACTCAAACCTCCAGAAGACACGTGTCAGAGTCATCACAGACAGGGCGCAGCAGTCACCAAGCTACCTCCACCTCCGCTATGGATGTTGGGGGAGCAACAATACGTAGCAGCAGGGTTAGGAAGGTTAAGATGATGTAACTCTTTTGGAATATTGCACAGCCTCAGCAGGGGTGTTAATCACTTGTACTTAATGTTCACTATTGTAAATAAGCTCTTAATAATGTCCCTTTGCTACGATGAGCAGTGTTTGTGTCACACAGATGTGAAACCTTGGTTCCTGCAGAAGATAAAGGCAAATGTCTCAATCCAGGACCTCTTCCCTGTGCTTTGTTCAGCCTTCAGACTAAAGTGATGGTCTGGCTTTACACTCACTGGACACATTAGTGATGCCTGCACCTTGATGGTGCTTGTCATTGCTGCCTGAATGTTGTGGGCAGGCATCACAGAGTTCCATCATTCTCTCTGTGTTCTCTCAGCATCTTTGAGGTGGGGCTGGCCCTCCCATCTCTTCAGCATCTGTGACTGGTGATGCTGTGCTCCTAAAGGGTACAGAGGCTGAAGGCTGACAAAGGATCAGATGCATTTAAAATTTCATGGCTGCACCTCCATTACATGACCCTGATCACTGAGTGTAATTGAACTGCCCTCAGCCAGACAGGAGTCAGACATTCACACAGGCAATGTGAGGATCTATTTAGTGTCCTCACTGCATGTCGTCATCCTCCGCCTGAAATCTCATGACCATTAGTGCCTCCGCTGCATCTCCTGAGGGTATGTGCACTGCCAACAGCTACACAGGAGTCAAAAGTTCACAGATGCAAGGTGAGGATGTCAGGAATGTGCTCACTGCATCTTGTCATCATCCTCCACAATCCTTGTGGCTATGAGGGCCTCCTGAGCTCGCCTGCCCAGTGCGATGGTCTCATGGCCGGCATCCTCACCTTCAAGGACCTCATCATCGTCATCCCCTTTGGCGTCCTCCTCATTGGATGATATGTGCATCTCCTCTCTCTCCTTCTCAGCCTGGTCCTCTCCTCTCTCGCCACCCCGCACCCCCCCCAACCCCCACCATTGCAGGCAGCAAACTATGATGATGCACAATACACTCTGGGGACTGTATTGCCGTCTCCACTGGACCTCATGAGGCACCGGAACCTCATTTTCAAAATGCCTAGCATTTGATCCACTAAATTCTGGGTCGCAGCCTGAGCCTTGTTGTACCGTCGCTCAGCTGCAGTCTGAGGTAATGGCATGGACATCATCAGCCACATCCTCTGTGAGTAACCCTTGTCCCTGAGAAGCCAAGCCTGCAGCCTCTCTGCACCCTGGAAGATGTCAGGGATCTGAGACCTGCTAAGGATGTAGGAGTCATGGAGACTCCCTGGGCATCGTGTGCAGACTTGTAGAATGTGTTTGTGGTAGTTGCACACCAACTGAACATTCAGCGACTGGAAGCCCTTGTGGTTGACTTTGTTGACTGCTAGTTGCCATGGAGAGCTAAGCGCCACATGAGTGTAGTCGATTGCACCCTGCACCTGTGGAAAACCAGAGATCTGCACAAATCCCAGCGCTCTTGCTTCCTGGCTTTCTTGATCCCAGGCAAAATGCACAAGGTTCTGCGCCTTTGTGAAGATGATGTGACCTCCTGGATACACTTGTGCATAGAGGCTTGTGAGATCCCTCACAGGTCACCTAAGGAGTCCTGGAAGGAGTCACTGGGGTAAAAATACAGCACCACTGTCCCTTTCAAAGGCCATTGGCAGTGTATGCCCCCCATGTATCTTTGGTGCCAAATCCAGCACCAGGTGGCATATATAACTGACAAGTTCCCTAGACATCCGCAGTCTTCAGCAACACTGGTTTTCAGACATCTGCAGGAATGACAGGTGCCATCTATAGACCTTGGATCTAGCAAGGTGCCGACAAGTGATGATTCGTTGTGGATCTTCAGCTGCAGTCCCTGCTGCCCCGATGTCTTGAGGGAGGTGCTCCTCCCTTTGCTGAGCCAGGCACCTCTGCCACTCTCTTCTTCTTCTCTGGTCTCTGTAAGCCATGAGGCACACCACTAAATCACCAGGCTCCATGATCCTGATGAATCAGGAACTCTGAAGAAGAGTCATATGGACATGAAACATTAACTCTGTTTCTCTCTCCACTGATGCTGCCAGACCTGATGAGTTTTACCATCATTTTCCGCTTTTATTTCAGGTTTCCAGCATCTACAGTTTTTTGCTTTTATTCATGATCCTGATGGTCTCCTCCTGCATGATCAAGGTGAGAGACGCATGGATTAGCTTATATGTCCTAAGAACCTCTCCTGGTTAAGTTATAATGTCCCTTCATGCATGCAGGACAGTGCTGGCCACCACTTGTGTGGCCAGTGTGTAGTGCGCTCATTGGCTTTCCGAAGCCCCACCCACCTCCGCCCCACTCCACTTGACCAATTGGCAGCAGCTTCGGCCATTGGACTGCATGCTGTGTTCTCAGCTCAGGCGCAGGCAATCTCCTAACCTGCACTGCAAGGCTGCACTGTTAGCTTGGGAGATACTGGTCCAAACCTTAATAAAGACATTGTGAGGGGCTATGAGCGCCTCCACCAGTGACTATGTCACAGCCACCATTCACAAGGGGATTGTACAACTTGCCCAGTCAGTCAATTTTTCTGCTGCCCCCTAAAACATACATTCATTTGCAGTCTGTGCTCAAGGGGTGAAAAGTTCTGGAACATTTGGTGCCACTTTCATGCCTTTGCAGTACTTCAGTAGGCACAAAAGCTTCAATGGCCCGACTCCAAGTATATCAACGGAGCTGCTTCTGAATGGTCTCAGCTGTGAAAGAATCCTCATTTTTGACAAGTTTTCCCAAGTGCATGGCCACATCCCTCACCCCCTGCTTCCCCCCCACAGCACACGCTTGAGTATTTCCTTTGGTCTACGTTGTCTTGCCTCCCACTGCCATCCCCTGGCCCAACCTGCATCGGCGCCCTTGCCCCGGCACCGCACTGAAAGCCAGCCAGGAAAAAGCAACTTGCCTGTGCACCCCCTTACCCTCACTGAATGCGTGGTGCCTCTTCCTTGATGCCCTATGGACAATGCTCACGAGCGCTGCGCAAGGTTGCGTGCACTCACCTCCAAGTTCCCCTCGAAGTTCAGGTCACCAGGTACACGTCGCTATGTACAGTCATGAAACATGTTTGCTTGCAATCATGCCAATGTGCCCGAATGATCCAGCGTGGGTGGATGATTCCAGCGAGCAGGACTTATAATTAGGTGCAAATACATTAAAACAACGTTCCCTATGTGTGGCAGAGGGAAATGCAGCCTGAAAGTGATGGGTGGACTGGACAATTGCAAATTGGTTTCACAATGGTAGAACACCAATTTTTGGCTTTCTACCATAATCTCCTCCCCAGCCTGCCATGGCACCAATGGGGCCAGGAAATTCCAGCCACAGTGTACCTTCGAAATATGGGAGGAGGGAAAAAGTGTTTTCTTAGAGTTTGCAAACTATTGTCATGTTGCATCCCACATACAGGTGCTCTGCTAATTTGCTAACTCTGGAAAGAGCTTCAACTTTTCAACTTGCATCAATAATCCTTTAAATTTGCCTATGAACTCGATCATGTGTGTAACCTGATTTAAATAGAAACCTTTTTTCTAGAGACTTGGCTGGATTTTTCCAGAGGTCTCGCCACCTGGACATGACACTGTGCAGGTGGGCATTAGGACCCTGGCCGTCATTTTACTGGCAATGACCAATTAAAATGCCACTGCCAGAGTGGTTGTCCAGTTAAGGGAGGCAACCTGCCTCCAAACTTGGCCACCTTGGCAGTTCTACCGATAGATGTGACCACTGCAGGAAGAAGAAGAAGAAGGTGCCTCCGTGCTGAGATGTCCTCAAAGACCAAGAAACTTTTTAAAAAAAATACCACAAGCATAAACAATTGGGACTTGCAGCCGCCCCTAATGGCATTGCCATAGCCATGGAGGCAGACTTTGTTGCTAGGGTCCCCATCCGTGAGCCATGTTTCGACCATAAAGTAAGGCCCTCCGCATCTGGGAACACACTGGGAGGCCAGCAGGGCTTAGCTGGTGGTTTCCCCACATGGCAGTGGCCTTTACCGGTGCTGGTAAAGTGCCAGCGGTGATGGGAATGGTCCTTAATTCAACAATTTATTAGTTTAAGTGGCTTTGTGACTCCAGTCGGTGAGCTGCCACAGCGCTGAGTTTGCCGCATCTGAGAATATCCTGTGGTAGCGGGAAATCGCCGGCTCCCTTCCAACACTTTCCACTGCCATTTTGCAAAGCCTCCCACCTCCCAACCCATTTCCAGAGGGCTGGTAAAATCCAATTAATTGTTTCTCACTTTGATTTCTGTCATTCTCAAGGAAGACATTCATTATGGTAAACGATTGTTATGCAGGATAGGGACCAATGCACTGATCTGGTAATTAGTTTGCCAAAGTTAATGCATTTATGGGCCAACAAAGTTGTGGAAAAGCTAGAATAATTTGCAACCAAATTGTTTTTCAGTTTGTTTTCAATAAGTTATTAAGACGTTTTTGGAAACTACAAAGTATTAGGTCTATTTGAAGTTGAAGTGAAGATGAATTATGTTAATCTTGAGATGATGGGTTTAAAATGCGTGATTTAAGTGGTTGTCATGTTTGGATCAATCAAAGATAGCCAACATTTTGTAATGCAAAGTAGTGCAAATATAAGAGAAACCCTCAAATAACATACCAAATCTAAGTTAGTGTTCAGTTAATGTGCAGAGATTCCACTATCTATACATAAATGTAAGATTAAATTGAAAATGAGGAGCAGATCAAGGTCACCGGAAAAATAGCAACTCATAATTATAATTTCTACATAACATTATTTCAATATAATTTGCTTATCACTAACCCTACAGGTTAAATTTAAAACATAGATGAGTGTGGTAAAATTGATTATTTATGTAAAATTATTTCCCTCACTGTGCATCAAATTTCTCCTGGCACTTTGTCATTTTAATGAATGTTTAATCTTCTGATTCTTTCTGTAGTAATAGACAGGACCATTTTATAGATGTTAAAAGAGATGTTTCTCTCTGATTCACCAAGGGGCTCCTGATCTGTTTATCATTATATTAACAATCATTGACCTTCAGAATTGAACTTATACATGCCTCTAGGAGCACAGACAGTGGTACGACAAAAATCAGCACACACACAGTCTAGAAACTGCTTTATCAAGATACTGACTGACTGTACAGGTATGCAAGATTTTTGTTTTAGCTCATCTAAATAATAAGTCAAGCCAATTTTGCGAGGTGGGGGGGGAAGAGCAGCCTGGGTGATTTTTTTTCTCTCATGCAGAAATAATAGCATTTGTACAACCGAATACAGGCTGTATACAGATGCGCTGAGATTTCTTTCACTTACAATCATAAGAACCGAGATGCAAAGGCAAAAGCCACTTGGTGTTGTTCAATGTAAAATGTTATTGGGTCACATTGTTGATAGCATGTCCTGAATTGGATCTGTTAGCGGTTAAAACAAGTAAATAATGCAATACTGCCTTATTTAAATACATTTGCATTGATAGTAACTTTTCTTCTGCTTCTCACTTTTCTTTGCAACCAATATTCTATTTCCACAGCAGCTGGGCCTACTTTGAGAGACGTTTGTGCCAACATCCATCAGTCTGAAGGTTTGCGGTCCATAGGATCATTTAAGTCGGGTTTTGCTACTTCAACTACATTAACATTCAAACCAAACAACAAAAAACTAAAAGAGCCGAGTAAGAAACCCACGTTATAGTGTATATTCCTTGAAGTCCCTTGATTGCTGTCCCACTCTCCTACACTGTTGAGCTTTCAGCTTGCTCATTTGATAGATCTCTTGCCTCTGATTTGGAAGGCTGTGGGTCAAAGCCCAACAGCAAGAATTGAGCATATAATTTAGGCTGACATTCCAATGGGAGAGCACTATATTGTCAAAAGTGTTCTTCTTGAGTTGAGATCATAAATCAAGACCTTATTTTCCTGTTTGGTGGCTCAACTGAATGATAATCATCCCTTGGTACTTTTCAAATATCATGGGATTTTCTTGGTGCCCAGGCCAATATTCATTCACCCCTCAACCAATACCATGAAAACGAGGTTATTTGGTAACTTGTTCCTTTCTTAAGTGGCATCTTGTGCTTGTAGGAATCATTGCTGTCAAAGTAATTCACGATAAATTAAATATTTTGCAACGTTTCCAATAAATGTAATAAGGTGGAATAAAACACATGGCTTTCTCCTTCATATACATAAACATGTGTAAATAATCAGAGATATATAGCAAATGGTTAACTCATAACTTTCTTCTGAAAACGTCAAGCAAATCATTCACTAATATCAAGTCACAATGAAAAAGTCTAATAAGAATAAAACGGATGAACCACTTGACATTGACCTAGGCATAACAGAGGCACACCCAGGCCAGTCAAACCTACAAAGTCTGCACTGACAACTGAAGCTTTTGCCAAAATTGAGAGTGCTGTCTCCCAACTTAGTAAAGAGCAGCCTGACATAGTCATATGAACAGAATTAAACCTTTCAGCCAAAGTTACAGAATCCTCCATGGTCATCACTGAATATGGACCTACCAGATTTGGCAGAACATCAGTATACGGTTGGGGAGGAGTGGCCCTAGGTGCCTCAAAATAGATTCTGAATCCCATGGAGTCTCATAGCACATAAGGAGGGAAGCTCACTGCTGATTACCACCTACAGCCCTACCTCAACTTTTCTTTGTTGAATACCATTTGCAAGGAGTACTTAGTAGCAGGGGAACACAAAATATTCCAGGTGGGGATCTTCAATGGCCATTACCAGGGCTGGCCTGGTAACACAACTGCTGACCAAGCTGGCAAAGTCCTGAAGTGGGTATCTGCCAGTTTGGGCCTGCAGCAGGTGGCGTGAGAACCAATGCAAAGAAAAAAACCTTCTCCTTGCCAATCTACCTGTCACAGATGGACCTGTCCATTACAGTATCGACAGCACTAAATATACCAAACAGGTCTTATGAAGTTCTGCTTTCACACGGAAGACACACTCCACCATGTTGTGTGACACGACCGCTGTGCTAAATGGGATAGCTTAAGAATAGACCTCGCCGTTCAAATTAGAAATCCATGAGGTAGCATTGTTAAAACTGTGTTGCACTTCTTCCAAGATACATGTATTTTCTAAGATGCTGTGTCAAGAACTGTACATGGTACTCCATCTGTGGTCCAGCCATGATTTTGTACAGCTACAGCAACACTTCTTCATTTTTACATATTAGCCTATTTGTGATGACCTTTGACTCAGAAGCAGGGCAGTAAGGAAAATTTGTAATTTCTTTAACATGTCTGTGGAATCTGTAATTGTTTTTAAGAATGCATGTAAAAGGCTTTTAAGAGTTTAAATCAATGGTAGAGAGATAAATTGTGCTTTCCTTGGATAATAAGAAATACCATATGACCTGGCAAACTTGCCCTGGAAGCACTACCAACAGAAAGGAAGCTAAGGTATGGATGCTGTGTGGCCAGACACAAAGGAGCGCTCCAGGCACAAAGGAGAGCTAGTAGCAGATAAGCTGGAGGTTGAAGGCCCAAGTGCAGACACAAAGAGAAAACAGACAGATACAGAAAAAGGGACACACCAAATTCTTTTGAGGAAATGAAGCAAATCACTCTTGGGAAGAAGTCAGTTTTTTTCTGTCTAACAGAAAAGGAGACAATGTGCGAGCTGGTTAAAAAAAACCTCTAAAATCCAAAAAGCTGTGTGGATAGCTTGGAGACACGAAAGAGTTGGATGTTTTCCCAGAAGTGGCCAAAATGTGTGACTGGTTAGTCAGTTGAATAGAAATTCTATCATCAGGGCTGACTTGACCTGGGGGAGAAAGGAGTGTGCCTAAATGGATGAGACTCAAGAATTAATAATGGGAAACAAGGAAATGGCACAAAATTTTAACATTATTTTATATCCTTCACAGTAGAAGACACAAAAAGCATTCCAATAATAGTAGAAAAATAAGAGGCCAAAGGAAGAGAGGAACTTGAAATCACAATCACTAGAGAAAAAGTACTAGCAGAAAAATTATCCCCCGGTTTGCTGGGGGGAGTTGGGGGGGTGGGAATTGTAGGAGCAGGCGTGTCTCCGATCGGTGCCCCCAGTTGGGGGTGCGCTGCCATTTCACATGGGCCGGCTAATTAAGGCCCATCCAGCGTGATGTCCACCAGGAAGCGCTATGCACCCCCTGTGCAGGCGGTGGGGGATTCCCTCAGCTGACAATGTGCACGAAAGAGCACACTGATCTCCCTGAGGCTAAGTGCTGCCTCAGAGAGATGAGCTCCAAATTTTAAAATGTTAAGCAAATGATAGCAAGATTTCCCTGACATGTCCCCTCATGTAACACTGTCACATGAGTTGGGACATGCCCATCACTTTTACTGAAACCTTCATTAAATATTTTAAAATCCTCATGAAACTCATCCCACCCGTGGATAAGGTTTCATGCTTTTTCTTAAGCCCACTAGGGCTCCCAGCCCGCCCGCTAACCCTAAGGTTGGACGGGCAGGTCCATTAACGATGATAATTACTTTTTAAATGGCCTCAATAGACCATTGACAGGTCAGTCGGCGGGCGCGTAGCTGATTTGGCTACACCCCAGTCACCTGAAAATGGAAATGGTGCAGGGTGACGTCGGGAGTTCCGCCCGATGTCATCTCGCGTTATTTTACGCGTCGGCAAGTGGGCCCCACCCCTGCTCACCGACTGGAAGATCCTCCCCTAGGACAACAACAGGACTAAAGGCTGACGAGTCCCCTGGACCTGATGACCTGCATCTTTGTGTCTGAAAAGGCCAATACAGAGAAATAGTGGATGTATTGGTTGTAATCTGCCAAAACTCTCGAGATTCTGGAAAGATACCACCGGATCGGAAAACCACAAATGGAACAACACTATTCAGGAAGAGAAGAAGACAGAAAGCAGGAAATTATAAGTCAGTTAGTCTAACATCTTTCTCTGGAAAAATGCTAGAATCCATTATTAAGGAGGTAGAGGAGGAGATTTAGGAAATCATTATACAATCAGGCTAAATTAGCATGGCTTTATGAAAGAGGAATCATCATGTGCAGAATTTAGCCTTTGTCGGGCAGGCTTGGCGGAGATGGGCAGAGGCGGTCAGGAAGCCAACCACCACCTGCGATCAAGGCTGGAAGGCAATTTCACACTGTCGGGCCAATTAAGGCCCGCCAAGCCTGAAACAAGAGCGGCAGTGCTCAGTGCTACCTGTGTGGGTGGGGGGAAGGACAGCGAGCGGGGCGAGCATGACCTTTGTGCATGCATGCAAGTGCAGGTTGAGACTCTCCCTGAGGCACAGAGCTGCCTCAGGGAGATGAAGATTTTTCAAAAAAAGGTTAAAAAAATGTTATAAAACATGTCCCCTCATGTGCCTTTTAATTATCAGCAGGTGTGCTGATGTCAGGATGGTCACCCAACGTAAACACGCATCAATTTATGCTCGAGCAGGTGGGGCACACACCAGCCTGCCGAGGTAAAAATTTTGCCCCATGTTTAACAAATTTATTAGGGCTTTTTGAGGGTGCAAGAAGCAGGCAGAATAAAGGGAACCAGTCGATACAAAATGCATTTGGAAAGGTGCCACATAAAACATTCCTGCACAAGATAAGAGCTCAAGGTGCTAAGGCTGACATATTCACATGGATAGAGGATTGGCTAACTAACAGCAAACAGAGCTGGGATAAATGAGTCATTTTCAGGTTGACAAATTGTCACGAGTGGAGTGCTGCAGGGGTCTGTGTTGGGGGTCTCAACTATTTAAGATCTATATTAATGACTTATATTAAGGAACCAAACTGTATTGTAGCTATATTTGCTGATGATACAAAGATAGGTAGGAAAGCAAGTTGTAAGGAGGATACAAAGATTTGGCAAAAAAATGTAAGTAGTTTCAGTGATTCTGCAAACATTTGGCAGGTGGAGTATAATGTGAAAAAATGGGAGAGTATGCACTTTGGCTGGAAGAATAGAAAAGCAAAGCATAATTTAAACGGAGAGAGACTGTAGAATATTGCAGTGGAGAGGGTTCTGGGTATCTTTGTACATGCATAACAAAAGGTTAGCATGTGGGTGGAGCAAATAAAACAAACCTAGAACAACGTAGGCCTAAAAAAGATCATCTGGTCACACTTCAAAAATGTGGTGGATTAAGAACATTAAAAAAAAATAGGAGCAGGAGAAGACTATATAGCCTGTTCAGCCTGCTCTGCCATTCAATATGATCATGGCTGATATTAGGCTTCAACTCCAATTTCTTGCCCACTGCCATATTCCCGGATTTTGCGTGTCGTAAACTATGTCATATTCAGAACTCCAAACATGGACTGTGCTCATATAGAAGCTTCTAGAGCTCCTTTTACTTAAGAATGGAAACAACTTCCTTCTTTACTGGGCTTGCAAGGATACATAAGTTGTTAACTATTCTCTTGGTTTATACATGTAGAAGTGCAAGAACTTCTTTAATTGTATATTTCTTGAGTTTGTGGCATGTAACTGACGTAGCATAGGTCTTTCAGAGTGCATGTGTGAATAAATAGTCCTCTTTGTTTAAACCCACGAAAGTCTGCTGCTGGTATTTTAAATCAGCCACACATTAACAGGTGTTTATAAACACACACATCTACCTTTTCAAAAATAAACCACGCTGATTATGGACAGAGGGGAAAGGAATTGGGGGTTTCAGTTTACCTCTCCTCCCCTGTCCATATTAGAATCTTGCTACAACAGTATAGGACATTGGTAAAACTACACCTGGAATACTGTGTACAGTTTTAGTTTCCTTACTTAAGGAAGGGTATACTTGCATTGGAAGCAGATCAGAGAAGGTCCACTAGCCTGATTCCTGGGATGAAATGGTTGTCCTGTGTGGAAAGGTTGAGCAGGTTGGGCCAATACTCATTGGGGTTTAGAAAGATGAGAGGTGATCTTATTCAAACATAAGCTTCTGAGGGGGTGTCAAGGGTAGATGCCGAGAAGATGTTTTCTCTATGGGGGAGGTCTGGAGCTAGGGGGCATAGTTTAAAAATATGGGGGCTCCCATTTAAAATGAGGAGGAGGAATTTCTTCTCTCAGAGGGTCGTTAGTCTTTGCTATTCTCTTCTGCAGAGAACAGTGGAAGCTGGGTCACTGAATATACTCAAGGCTGAGTTAGACAGGTTTTTGTTTGACATGGGTGTCAAGGGTTATGGGGGTAGGCAGGAAAGTAGAGTCAAGGCCATAATCAGATCAGCCAGAATCTTATTGAATGGTGGAGCATGCTCGATGGGCTGGAGGGCCTACTCCTGCTCCCATTTCTTATGATCGTATGATCTTGCTGACTATAATTGCATCCATGAAACTCAAAATTGAAAGCTGTTGTCACATATGACTCTTGATATACACTGCATGATGAAAGAACAGTATATTGTTGAACCATGTAGCTACACAGTGCCGCATTTATGCAGAGTGATGCAATTGCTTGTGGTTGTGGAATACTTAGCTTTGTTGTATCAACTATTTCAAGTGAAATTTCCCTTTTTATTTTAGGTATCATTTGCCTGTTAATTCATTTGTAATATGCGTTGGCTATATTTGTGTTAAAGTAAAAGCTACAAAAAGTGGAATGTTGGTGGTAATTTCTTCATTTGGGGGTCATTCAGTAAACCTGGTTATTTTGATTATGGTTTCCCCAAGAGGATTGTAAAACGTTTGTTGTAAAGGCTAACATGTTCAGTAAAGGCCTTGTTTTTTTTCTATCTAACCCTCGCATTAGAGTGTTCATTAGCAGCAGAATTGTATCCATCCCAATCTGTAACCTCATAGATTGGCATATCCCTCACTCTACCAATGCTATCAAGCTAGGGAATCAATCCTGGTTCAGTAAGGAGCAACAGCAAGTGTGCTTAAAATGAGGTGCAAACCTGATGAAGTTGCAACATAGGATTACAAGCATACTGAACAGAGAAGCAGCAAGCTCTAGATGGGCAAAGTGATCCCATAATCATTGGCTCAGATCAAAGCTCTGCAGCCTTGCCACATCCAGTCATCAGTTGCAGTGGTCTATTAAAAGCTAATGGGAGGAGGTGGCTTTGTGAACATCCCTAGTGATGGCAGAGGCCAGCACATGGTTGCAAAACACATGGTTGAAGCAATTGAAGCTGAAGACTTTAGAATTAGCCATGCCTTTGGTCAAGATGTTACCTTCCAGGTGAACACTGGAATCTACCTGACAAAGCAGAAACCTGTCTAGTTACATCCTGTTCACAAAAAGCAGGACAAATTAAAACCAGTCTCTCCACGCACATCAATCTACTCTCAATCATCAGCAAAGTGATGGAAGGTGGCACTAACAATACTATTAAATACCTGTTACTCACCAATAACATACTCAACAGTGCTCAGTTTGAATTTCACCAGGACCTCGCAGCTCCAAAACACATTACAGCCTTGATTCTACCTAACAAGGACAAAAGAGACAAGAGAGGCCATTCTCGGCATCAAGGCAGCTTTTGACTGAGTGTGGCATCAAGGAGTTTTAGCAAAATCTCAGTGGGAATCGAAGCAAAGTTCTCCATGGGATGGGATTCATACCTAGCACAAAGGAAAGGGTTGTGATTGTTGGAAGCCAATCATTTCAGCCCAGGGCATCGCTGCAGGAATTCCTCAGGACAGTGACCTAGGCCTAGCCTCATTCAGCTGCATCATTAATGACCTTCCTTCCATCATAAGATCAGGAGTGAGGATGTTTGCTGATGATTGAACATCACTCAGTTCTATCCATAATTCCTTAACTGTGCCCGCATGGAGCAAGAACTGGACAACATTCTGTCTTTAGCTAATAAGCGGCAAGTAACATTTGCATCCCCCGAGTGCCAGGCAATGAGCATCTCCAATGAGAGAGTCTAACAACCTCTCCTTAGCATTCAGTGGCATTTCCACTGCCCACCATCAACATCCCGGTGGATCACCATTGACCAAGAACATGTCACGGGAGGAGGCATGAAAGGGGTATGATAAACAATAACTGAAAGGAAAGGAGCAAATAATTTAAGGATCAGCTCATTAAAATGGTATACATTGATATGTATTTCTCAAGATACTTTCCTGACTAATTTATTTTGAAGAAATAGCTAAAACATTTAAACTTATGGCATTATTGGACATCTACTTTGCAGCTTACTGTTTTCTTTGACTGTTCATCGTTACTGATGATTCACATCTGCTCCTCCACTGTTGCAATTCTTCGAGTGTGAGTATAGTCCAATTTGAACAAGACCTATTCAATTGCAGTCGAAGCCTCGTAGGTCATCATTCATGGATTGTGCCCTCCTGCAATGCCACTCTTCTATGGAAATTTGAAGATGTGGTGCTTAAAATTTCCCTGTTCCAGTGTGAAGACTTTAGCGCCAAGTGCTTCGGTCATGTGTAGACTGTTCCCAGTTGTTGATGGCAGTCTGGCATGAATCTTTATACCTTAGTTTTGGCTGCCCAACAGGTCTAGAAATACCATCAAGTTCTCCGTACAGTACATCTTTTGGTAGGAAACCATCATCCATTCTAATGATGTGGCCTAACCATGTAGCTTGAGCATTGTCATAATACATTCTGCATTGAGGTGAATGGATCTCAAGGATCTTTCTCAAACAATGCATGTTGCTCACTCGCCTGCTTCTATGTTCCTATGAGATTCCTAGATTCCAAGGGTTGCTGGGTGAGGGAAGGGGTATTGGCAGCAAAGGCAGAGAGTGGCTCTCAGTGAACTCCCCATTCCCTATGCCAACTCCCTCAATCAGACCACCCCAGGAGCCCACAAACAAACATGCCAGGATTTGCTTGTCATGCTCCCCGCAAGGCAAACTCCACATTCGCTGCTGGTTTAATAGTGGTGGTGGGCAATTAATGCCCACTTAAGTGCCTCAATTGGCAACAGGGGGAGGTTAGGTGTGGTGAGGAAGGATATCAACTGAACTTCCCACCACAGACTTAATCGGGTGGAGGTGGGAAGGTAGTGGGGTGTTCCCTGCCATCCTCCTGCCTGACTGAATGACCCCCACCACCAAATTTGCCATGCGGGAGGGCATGAGATTCTGCCCAGAATGTTCTGAAAGCAAAGAAGATGGCCAAAGACGCCTTTGAAGTCAAAATTACCAAGTAAACCGGAAAGCTGGAAGAGATTGAACGTCTTAATTAATCTATTCCTTTCAGAGGCAGTGATGATAAAAGTTATATAAAAGCATGAAAAAATGTGCAGTCAATGTTTCGCTGATCAATATTTGTCACAAGGTTTGTTGACGATCTCAGGACACAAGTTCTGGAATTTTCAAGTGCAAGATCAAAAATTAAACTTGTGAACTTATTTCCATGACTTGTTAGCACATCTTTGTCAGTAAATAGCCATTAAACTGTCCTTTGTGATTGCATTGTCTCTATCGGTGAACTGGTTGTTAAGCAAAATCAATGGATTAGGGATCAGTCAGGAGTTGCCTTGGGAACAGCATCATTTGGCAACATCACGGTGTCTTTAAAAGTGGAGCTACATTTGCAGGATTAGCAAAGTACAGAGTTTCATTTCAAAAGTGTCCTTTTTAATTGAACAAATGTATTCTGAGAGCTTTCACCCAATGGGAGCTCAAGAGATATCATGTTACTCTCTGTCTCAAACAATTAGCTTCTTCAAAATTCAGCAACCATGCATCATTTTACACAATTGAGTTTTGTCAGTCATTTCTAAATGTAACCTGACTGGCCACTGAGAAGAGGAAAAAAAGGAGAATTTGTTTCGCCTTCATTTCCCATATGATAAAACAAAACATGTTTTTGATCAATGGTAATGAGTTCAACTTTGAATATTTTTGTTTTAAACTGTGCATGTTGTTGGTTTTCTTGGCAATATGAAGGAGCTGATTTAACATACATTGAATTCAAAGATTTACTTTATAGATGATGATATTATCTACTGATATTCCTTCAGTTGTCAGGCTTATTATCTCCTCTAAGTTCTCCAATTCTGTAGTTAGAATATACCTTTCAAATTCATTTTGTGTTTAAATTTAAAAAAACTCTTAAAGAGAGATTTAAAAAAATGTAGAAGTTTAATGCCAATTTTTTGAACTGATTTTTAAAATTGATGCTGCTGTAGGATTTATTCTACTGCTACCCTCCACCTCCATCTCCCCCCTCCCATTTCTTCATCTCCTGATGGTAGTGATTCCTATTGAGATGTGGCACCGAAAGCCCTACGATACTTCACTCACTTCATCAGCGTTTGTATGAAAAGCTAATGTTAAAGTGGGCTATGCTGATGGAGAAGCAGTGGCAGGGATGGGAAAGAAAGCTGAACCATCTTTCACAGCACAAAGGTTTCACAGGAAAACAGGATAAGGTGTGAACTAAGATTGATTTTTTAACCTCTATTAGTGGTGGTGGTTAGTTCACTCAACAAAGGCTTGTCTTTACTCCTGCCTTAGCCTGTCTGTGCTGAAACCCTCCTCCAAGCCGTTGTCACTTCCAGACCACTCCAACGCTCTCCTGACTGTCTTTCTATTTTCTCCTTTCAATGAACTTCAGCTTATCTAAATCTTTCTTTCCCTTGACCTAACCTATACCATCATTTACTCCCTTAACACTCCAACCTTTGCTGATTTACAATAGCTTCCAACAATGCCTTCAAGTTAAAATTCTAACCTTTTGTACTTAAATCCATCTATAACCTTTCCCTTTCCTATCCCAGTAACCGTCACCAAACTCTGCAATGTCCGCCCCACCCCCATGCATTCTCTGCACCTCCAACAACAGCTGACTGCGTATGCCCCAATCCCTTTGCACGTCACTGGTTGCCAACTTCACTAAATTCAGCCGCGTGTCCACTTCATTTACAACTTTCCTTAAAATCCACCTCTTTGACCAAGCTTTTGTTCATTCATCCCAATTTCCCTTTCTTTGGATCAGTGTTCATTTTTGTTTGAACATGCCCAGTGATGTTCTGGGTTTTCCTAAGTTAAAGGATCTATGGTTGTTTTTGGAACCTGATCTGGTCAGTGTGGGCTGAATTTCTAGACGCTGCTGCGGGCAGGAATGGGTGGACATGGAATTTTATGGTGCCAACTAGCATGCAAGTTCCCCGGCTCCATCCACTCCCGAGGCCATTTCCCCTAGGCAGGTCGCCAATTCCTTGTTAATAGCCACTTAAGGCCAACTTTGAAGGCTGACCAGGATTTTCCAGTCGCCTCCTGACCTCCCCACCAAAATGGTGGCCTGGCTATTTGATGAGACTTTTTTAAAATTTCATATCCTGGTGACCTGCTGTTTCTGAGCTCTCCAGCTTTGAGAGACGGCCCTTTATCCTTAATTGGACAGCAAGCCTCCCCTCTGGCCACAAATTGGCCAAAATCACGGAAAATCACTGAATGACTCTTTCTCACGCAGTGTGGGCTGCTAACCCCCATTTGAGTCTAATGACTTGCCTGCATGGAAAATGTTGTCCTCTGTCTTAGGACCACCTCATAGTTCAAGCATCCATTGTGGGATGATAGATTTATACCTTTTAAAAGATGACTTGGTGCTAAATTTCCTTCATTACAAGAAGCCCTTGCTTAAAACTGTGTCAACAGGAATTCTCCAGTGGTAAAACTCTAGAACAGTACACTATGCCCATTACTTTGCCACAAAATTACATCAGTGTATTCAAAAAAAAAAATGCACAGTATCTTTCACTCCCATTTGTACTTTAAGAGCAGCAGTTTCTTTTGTTTTTACTGTCCTACACTAACGATACATTGAGTAATGCCAGTAATTCCTCACTTAATGTCCTAATTGCACTTTTAAAAGTCCAGCATTAAGTGAAACAATGTGAAGCAAATCATATTTTCCCATAAGAATTATTGTATAAACTGGAATTACGTTCCCCAGCAATTCTCTCCTCATGATGCCCAGAAAGTCTCTCCCAAGTCTCTGTTACCTGGATGTGGAAACAGTGAGTGGGGCAGTGTGCAGGGTGTGAGCAGGGCAGGAATGAGGCAGCGAGCAGGGCATTGAGCTGGTCAGTGAGCGAAATGGTGATGTGGTCACCGAGGGGGTCAGGATCGCCATCTTAGCAAACATCATCACTTTAAAAAGATACATTCACCTATAGGGATGAATGTTTGACTCCGCGAACAGGTGCGGGGCCCACTCGCAGAGGCGTAAAATGATGCGGGGTGACATCGGGCGTGTGTCCCAACGTCACCGCACATCATTTAGATTTTCAGTGTGGCGAGCACGTAGCCCACTCAGCTGCGCACCCACCAAACTGTCAAAGGCCATTAATGAACTAATTAAGCCTACTGAGAAAGTTGCCCGTCCAACCTTAAGGTTGTCGGGCAGGCAAACAGCCCAGGCGGCCTTCACATTTTTCATGGAACCTCATTTACAGGCGGGATGAGGTTTCATGAAGGGTTTATAAATTGAATACATTTTTTCATTAACATTCATTGGCATATCCCAGCTCATGTGACACTGTCACATGAGGGGTTATGTCGTAAACATTTTTTCTTTTCTTTCTTAAAATTTTTGGAGCTTAACCTAATCTCCCTGATGCTGCTCTGTGCCTCGGGGGGATTTCTGCACTCTTTCGTGCGAGGGAAGTCCCCATCCCCCGCCCGCACAGGGAGCGCTCAGCGCTTCCGGGCTCGCGTCACGCTGGGTGGGCCTTAATTGACCCGCCCATGTAAAATGGCGACGGAGTGCTGATCAGGTCCACGCCTGCCCGTGCCCAGCTCCATGCACAGCATCCCCCCAACGGGGGCAAATTTCTACCCATAGTATTGGTAGTGTTATAGAAAAAAACTTTGAATCGATCAACATTAAGCAAGGTAATACTGTATACTTTAGCACAGGTCATTATTCAGTACTGACTAAAGATTCAGGCCCATATTTTAATTTTAGTATTCAGCTTAATGTTAAAATGGATGACTGTAAGTGGAACCTACTCAAGAGAAGGCAGTAACAAGCATTTTTTTTTCCACTTATAGTGTTGTTCTGAGTCTCATTCCCATGTTAAGCATGTTAACAAAACTGAGCTACAAGAAAGTGCTTCTTAAAAGTTTGTAATAATTATGGCTTGATTTAATATGTAATGTACCTTTAAAAATAATATTTGTGCGGGAAGATCACATGATCTGTAGTAACCAATAGGAGATTAGTGCAGGCCACCTCAGCAGTCAGTGTACAAATGAAGTTGGAGTTGAAAGAAGACTTGATGTTGCTGCTGAGTATATTGTAAATAATCTTAATGTTGCCACCCAAGAAGTGTCTGCAGATCAACTCTATCATTAATAATACAACTCGGTCACCCTACAACTAGGTTCTAAGCTTTTTAAGCACAAATCAAGCAAGGTTTGAAGAACTGTACGTAAAGTAAAAGCTAAAATAGAATCCTGAACTCAGATTTGATCCAAGTTAGTTGTGCCGATTTCTAACCTACACCATAGCAGAGGTGAATAATACAGCAAAGTTTTGTATTCCCAGGGCACAGCAGCCACAGCTATTTTAGTTATCTCATCATGAAACAGGAGCTGAAGAGGAGGTGGCCTGAGAGTTCCAAAGACATGGGAAGTTTGGCATTTATAGAACAATCCACACCAGGCAGGTGATTTACTAAAATAGACCACAGCTACATATAAGCACAGAAAATTTATAGCACAGAAGGAGACTATTAGGCACATCATGTCTTTGCCGGCTAACAATGAGCCATCCAGCCTAATCCTGCTTCCCAGATCTTGGGCTGTACCCTTGTAGATTGCAGCACTTCAAGTGTAGATTGAAGTATCCTTTAAGCGTGGTGAGAGTTTCTGCCTATACCAGATCCTGACCATTGTGACTCACTTGGTAGAACTCTTGTCTCTCAGTCAGGAGGTTCTGGGTTCAAGTCCCATTCCAGGACTTAAACCAAAATCAAGGTCAGGGCTCTAAAGCAGTACTGAGGAAGTGCTGCAGCGTCAGAGGTGCCATCTTTTGGATAAGACTTTAAACCAAAGTCCATCTTCTCTCTCAGATTGGTGTGAAAAATCCAATGGCACTATTTTGAAGAAGAGTAGGGGAGTTATCCTTGAGGTCCTGATCGATATTTATCCTACAACCAACATTACAAAAACAAATTACCTGATCATTATCACACTGCTGTTTGTGGGAGCTTACTGTGCAAGTCCTTTTTTTCCCAAAATCTATTAAAGTTGTATTTCACCCTTCACTTGAAAATGAGAGAAATCGGCTTTACTTGGATGCAATCATATGTTGATGGTAAAAGAACATGGGCCTTTCAATAAGTATGTCGGCATGTAGCACTGAATGAAATGGTTTGGCCATTCAACCTAGTAACATTGGCTGCCATTGTCAAAATACATCAAAAGCAACCTGTCAAACACAGTAGCACAGAATAACAGGTATGACTTAATATTAAATAACACTACCACATAAATACCAATATAATGAATGAGTAGAATTGGATAGGATCAAAAATCTCATCTGAGAGTCATCACGATAAATGCTGGAACATTGGTCTAGCATTTATGATGTCAGCCACAAAGTTGCAATAATTTTTGTAATTTTTCCAATCTGCTCTACTATTTCAGTATTTCATTCGAGCTTTGAAAAATATCCAAATATGGCAGAGATCCACTGGCAGAATTAAATCTGATGAAGCCTACTGAACTATCTTTGGTCATGCAGTGTTGATTAGCAATAACAGGGAGTCAATTGTACTGCTCCGCTCAATTAGCCACATCTTCTGAATTTTTAATTCACCTCTCTTATCAGATGAGAAGGACACACTGATTGCCTCCTGTGTGCCTGGGAACCTTTCTGCACAATATAATTCACCGGTGTTTTAACCAGGCTCCCAGGTATTAGTTAGCATCAATTGCAAAGACTAATTACACGAGGAGATGGAAATCAGAGATCACGCTGAAAATTCCACTCTATCCAAAAAATTAAAAAGATGAATGGTGCATTAGAAATTTTCTTTAGCTTTAATCTCGCTGCATACCTTCAGCTGTCACTGTTTACAGTGAGAAATTGTCAACGTTGATATTTCTGGAGTATACATTTCCTTTCCCTGTTTACATGTAGAAAAGCATAGGTTGAAATTTCTTGGCACCTACTTTGAAATGGAAGGGATTGCTCAAGGGGAACGCCAGAAGAGTCTAGAGTCAGCATCAGTATGCCAGGCTGATCAGTCAGCAAATCATGCAGTTCTTCCCATCACAACATATCAAAGTTATGATGATGCTTGCAAAAGGAAATCAATAAATACATCAACACTGAATATACCAATGCTAGAGGGAGGACACAGGTGGAGTCTCTATAACTGGACTGGTAGTAATAAGGCCTAGCACAAGAAAGATTAATCAGATTTATTCCTTTCATGGCCATGATAAATGTTTACAGACATTTGAAAAAAAATAAATGAGACTCAATAAATATGGTATTTAGAGGTGGATCCAGGGTTTAAATAAAATACATAGCCAGAATAATTGTACTGGAAGGATCCGCATCTCCAGTTGTACTTCAACCTTGGCATTGGAGCAACACTGGCAAGGCCAGTATTTATTGCTCATACCTAGTTGCCCTGAAGGCATGAAACATCAACCATTTAGAATGACAGTGGAGTTACGAAGTGGCAGTTGCTTTCTCTGAAGGATATTAGTCAGTCAATTGCATTTTTGAAACAATCAGCTTTTATGGTCAGTTTCAATTTTGTGGTCATGGTCAATTTCACAACTTCTTACAGTGGCAGCTGAACTCAGAACTCAGGATGCTTGTTCAATATTTTAACGACTTGGGAGCCTCATCTTCAAAAGGACATAAATAAACTGTTGGGAGTGGATCCAAGGAAGATAAACACGGATAATTTTGGGACCGAAGCTTTTAATTTATGAGGAAAAAATTCTAGACCTGAGGTTGATTCATTTGAAAGAAAGAAGTGGATCATTTTTGTTTTTAAACCAACAAATATCACTCCCAACCTAAAATTCCACCAAGTAATGACTTAAGTTCCACTAATACTCAGTATTCAATACAACTTAAGAGAATAATATCCACTGGCTGTGCATCTGCAGGTACTTTGTAACCTGCCAAGTGCCATCATTGAAATTAGCAAAACAAAATATTTATATTGAAATATACATACTGTTAGAATGCATCGGCAAGATACATTCTGCTGAACAACATATGCGATTTAGATCATTGAAAATAGACTGACCTACTAACTCAAGAGCATCAACCCTGAATGAATTATAGATAGCATCCTGGGTGGGCTATAATTCATAGCCTGGAAACTTTTTTAGTATATTACATTATTAACAAAGTTAAAATGGTAATTTGAAAGAAGATTTGAAGTGACTGATGGATTGGTGTTTAGTTGCACTTGCTTTTGCCTGTTCTCCATTATTAAATCGTTTCCAAGAAACAGAAAATGCAATGTACTCAAAAATGACATCACGGTATATGTTTGTATAATTCGATTCAAAAATAAAGTAGGAAATCAGACAAGGCAAAGTGATTTGTATTTATTTAAATGACTGAACAATTATCTATTACTGGTTATATTGATTTGTTCAAGTTCCACTGGGGAAGCTTGAACATAAAAATCTAGTGCTGAGGAAGTGCTGTACCATCAGATCCACTGTCTTTTGAATAAGGAGTTAAACCCAAGCCCCATCTGCACTTTCAGGTAGATCCCCTGGCACTATTTCAGCAAAGAGAGCAAGAGTGTTATCCCCGGTGTCCTGCTCAATATTTATCCCTCAATCAACATCACTAAAACAGATTTTCTGGTTGTTATCACAGTGATGTTTGGAGGAGCTTGCTGTGTGCAGATTGACTGCTACATTTCCTATAGTACAACTGTGAATGCATTTCAAAAAGTCCTTCATTGGCTGTAAGATGCTTTGGGATGACCTAAGATTGTGTGAAAGGTGCTACATTAATGAAGTTTTTAAAATATATATTAAATTAGCAATGTTAAAATAGGCACTATGAAAACAAATGTGGAAATGAGCTCAATTAGTTTGTTCAGTGGGGAGCTGATACATACTGGTTTATAGGAAACTAAAAATAAAGACTTGGACTTATAAGGTGCCTTTCACAACCTTAAGATGTCCTCGCCAGCCAATAAAGTACTTTTGAAGTGGAGTAACTATGGAACGTATTTGCAGAATTCAGACAACAAAAAAAGTTTTCCAAGGGCATTGAAACATTTGTGAGAAGTGTGTCTTTCCCACTATTATCTTTTTTCAAATAAATTAGTTAACTTTTTAAATTCTCTTCATAACAAATAAATGTAGCACAGCAAAGAAGCTGTGCTGTCTGTCCGGAGCTAAATAAAAATGCGGCAAACGGAAAGAGAGATTATTTTCATTTTTTTTTAAGTTGACAATATCTCTCATGTGTTCTATGTGTAGTTGTTATTTCAGTCAGTCTTTTTAAATCCCAGTTACAGGGGAGTTTTGGGGCGATGTAAGATGAGAGTTCTTTGAGAGTGGGTCTACTTAACATGACTGTCCATCTTATCAGATTGTTATTAGTCTCCACTGAGCTTTTCAACTGGGATATTGTGCTCCATTAACAAGCACTCTGGCCCTTTGGCAATCTACCATTCTTTGGTTCATCAAACGAAGACAGAACTGGGGCATGGCTCTTGTGCTGGGCAAGCATGCATTCATGGCGATAAATGCTGGCCTTGCCAGTGCCACCCACATCCCATGAAAGAATATTTTTAAAAGTGGATACAAGTTTCAGAGCAAAAACACTTTTCTTGAAAATGAAGAGAACTTTGATACTTAGCAATGTGACATTGTTCACCTGCACCTGGCTAAAAGCTTTGCTGCTTTGTTGACGAACAGCAAGAACCATTTTATTTTTTGTCGGGTTCAATGGTTCAAGCAATCCTTTTTGCTGTTTACCTCATTTGAATGTATTTCCATTCCTGATGTTGGCTAACATATACTTACAAGTAACCTGGTCCCTCTGCCCTTTGTGCAGTACATTTTCCTTTACTTTTTCATATGGATGCACTGAGTGCAATGAAAATGGATTTTGTAGTGTCTTCTGCTGAACCAGCATCTTTGCTCCTGTCAGTTATACTGCTCAATGTGGTGCACAGATATACCACGACTGTGAAATATCTTCCATGCGAGCTTTCATTCATTTTTTGTGTGTTTTTCTTTCATTCTTGAAATAGAGATTGGCAAATCAACATAATTGATTCTCCTGCTTAAATTCCCCCACCCTCACCATGGTCTTGTCCTTTTCCAATTCTAATCATTTGTGGCCCAACAACCCCTTCCCTCAACATACTATTCCTTTGATTCTATCCTCCTGTACAACTGCCAACCTGCCCCCATTCTATCACTCCCATAACTCATGGTGGCCATGAGCTGGATTTTATACTGGGGTCTGTGGTCCTGCTCACATGTGTAAAATATAGGGCAAGGCTTTCCTCGCAGCTATTTTACGACCAACTGGCCATTAATAAGCTTGAGGCGGTGCTTCTGCCCTTCAGCCACAGCAAGTCCCGCCTAAAAGTTGCTGGCCAAACAGAGGCTGGCAGCGCCACCGGGACCAGTGGCCATTGCTGGTACTGCAGTGAGGCCTGCAGGATAGTGTGCTGTGCTGGAGCCAAGACTGGAGTTATGTCTGGGTCCTCACTGGGGTCAAGTTGCAGTAGGGGACGGGGGTGCAGGGAAGACCTTGGAGCTGCCTTCTATTGGGCCAAGGGGCAGTGAAATCTGCCTGGCTGGATGCTTGTCATGAAGAGTTTCCCCTGATTCCTGCTGACTCTGCTTTTTCTAGAGCTCGTTCATGCCACACTCGGTCAAATGCTGCCTTGATGTCAAGGGCAGTCACTTTCACCTCATGCTTTGAGTTCAGCTCATTCATCCATGTTTGAACTAAGGCTGTAATGAGGTCAGAATCTGAGTCGCCCTGGCAGAACCCAGGCCACTTAAGGGCCTCAATTGGCCCACAGGTGGGTGTGGCAGGGGGCAGGGAAATAGGTAGTGGGAAGTGCAACACATGGCATTTGTGCACCTCTCTCCTGAACCACACCCACTCCCACCCCCACCAGCCAATCCCTCGCCAGGAGCTGTGCAATCCAGCCCCATTTCTTCAACCAGTTGTGTTCCATGTTGTAGAATTACCTCCCGAAACTGTTTTAACATCTTCACCTCCTTCTCCTCCTTTATGATCCTCCTTAATACATTGAGTAAGTTATATTTTGTCACCACTCCTTTGGCTGTGTCCCTTTGACCTTGAGATTCAGGCATGCACTTTGGAATTTTTTTTGTTGTAGAGTATGGATGGTTATTGGAAATCACTTTTGTAGGAGCCTTGACAATGATTCAAAGGTTTTCCTTTGCCTAAAAATTTTAAGTTACTTGATGGTCTTGAATTCAGCAATTTAAATGCAACAAGCTTTTTGATGCCTGACAAAAATTTGAATTGATATGTAATGAAGAAACTTTGAATTAAATCATCCCCAGTTTGAAAGGGAACTACTATCTCACCCACTTTTAACCTGTACTTTATTCATGGTGATGTTTTCGGTAAAGAAAATGACCGGATGGAATTCTATTTATGCAAATTTGAAGTTTCGGTAATTTGGTGATATATTGACAGGAATTAAACAAACAACAGTAAGTTAATAAATTCCTGATCTTGATTCCCACGGCTGTATTCCTGTTTAGTCTTGAACTGACCCACTCAGCAGATCCATCTTATAATCACTTGACATCTCCAAGCAACATTTGCAATTAATTATAGAATCTCTTGTTTGGAACTCATGGTAATATGATGAATACTTCATCTCTCCACAATTAATGTGACTATAAAAAATACAGAACTACTTTAAAAGTCATGGGTCAGATCACCAGTACTTTGTAAACTGAAGGTATTATAAACCAGGTGTGGGGAACCGATGATAAAGGCAAAATACTGCGGATGCTGGAGATCGGAAACAAAAACAAAAAATGCTGCAAAATCTCAGCAGGTCTGATAGCATCTGTGCAGAGAAAGACCGAGTTAACATTTTGAGTCCATATGACTCTTCTTCAGAGCTAAGAGAAGTAAAAATGTGGTGAAATTTATACTGTTTCAGAGGGATGAAGCAGGTGAAGCTGGATAGAAGGCCAGTGATAGGTGGAGACAAAGGAGATATTGCCAAAGGTGTCATAAATAAAGGGTGTTGATGGTGGTGGTACTGGCTAAAGTAGGTGCTAATGGTGACATTAAGGATAGAAAGCAGAATGTGATAATAGCCGGACAGGGTTAAACACTGTGGAAAGAACAACATGAGCAAGTGACATGTGGCTCTAGTGGGGGTGGGGTGGGGGGAGACGAGGGGAAGGTGGCTTGAAAAAAGATTGAATTTTGAAAATTTCGAATTCTGATTGAACTTGAAAACAAGTAAGCAACTGAAAAGATCGATTTTTCAATATTCATTATTATTTTTTCCACTTAGTTTTATTATTTTTAAAATTTATTTTCATTTTTATTCATGTTTTATCCCCACCTTTTAGCCTTTTTTCAATCTTTTTTGGGGCAATTAAAAGGCCTATTAAGGCCATTAAAAAGTTAATTAAAAGAAATTTTTCGCTCAGGCGAAAAGGCCAAGTGGCCTTTGCAGATTCTTGGAAACCTCATCCACAGGCGGGATGAGGTTTCCAGGAGCAAATAAAAATAAAATAAAGCCTTTAATTTTTCATTAATAACATATCACTGCTCATGTGGCAGAGTCACATGAGGGGACGCGTTTCATTACATTTAAATTTTTTTTCATATCTCTTCATCTCCCTGAGGCAGCTTTGAGATTATGAAGTGCACACTCGTGCACATTGTGCAAAGGTTGCACTCACCCCGCTCGCCCTCCTCATCCCACCACCCACACAGGCAGTGCTGAGCGCAGCCGCTTGCGTTTCAAGCTGGTAAGGCCCCCCAGCGTGAAATTGCCTTCCGGCCCCGATTGCGGGCGGCGGTTGGCTTCCCAAACACCCCCACGCGACATGGGTGAAATTCTGCCCACTGTTTCGCTTAGCCTCTGTTGGCCAGGTGTAAAACCGTACCATCCCTTTGAGATTAACGACTCTGGTTTATCTAAAAACACAAATGTTCTTCACACCTCACAATCTAAAACTTCAGCTATGTTTACGTATTTAGCACGTCAAACCTAGCTTCCCTTCTGATACATCGAAGCACCCAGACAGCTGTCTGTAATTCAGTTAAAACCCACACACATACTTACACACAGAGAAACTAATTCAAATTCCACTAATTACTTACCTTTACAATAAATTACAATAATATTAAGAAAATTATTATATTTTCATGACAGCAGTGATAGTCTGCAAAGTCTGAGAAACATAGCACTGTTGCGTGCCAAGGACCACAAAATGCTATGCATGCATTTTCCACTCAATAGTTTGCAAATACTGGTTAGATTTTAGTTTTAGGAAAGAGAAACTAGCATGAAATCCTGAAAGTGATGACACAACTTATCAAAATATGTTCTTTTCTTAGAATGCTAATCTAACTCCTTAACTATATGATTACTTTTATGTTGGTCATTATCCAAAGCTGTCTTTCAAGGCAGTAAAACCACCACTATACATATAGAGCTCTGCTACCCACAAAATACAAGAAAAAATATACTTTGTAACTTACTGGAGTTTGTATTTTAAGTCCGTTATGCATTAATGTATTTTTCAAAGAGGTTCAACACAACTACATTGCAAAACAAACTAATAATTTGGATATTTAAGGGGATGCCTCAAAACAGATATACATTCGACCTCTACCTCAAGGCATGATCCTCTGAATCTCAGCTCATTGGTTAGTTGTTGCAGGAATAGCACTCTCGGGCATGTAGTTCAGCAAGATAGGTATGACTAATCACAGGGCCAACCCATTTATCAGGGGTTAATGAACTTGCATAAATTTGGTGGCTTCACTGTGAGGACCCGCTGAGAAGCAACAGCATTTATATTTTGTAGTGTTTCTGTATTCATCAGTATCATAAACATGATTGGGTTATTGTATGGTAAAGAGATTCAAGGATTGCCAGCAGCCAACCAGCTAAATAAGTAGATGCTTTGACTTATCGGCTGTGCCAAGTTGTTTGATTGAAGTAGTGCAATTGGCTACAGCCTCTTTGGGCTGTACAGAAAACAAAACAATTGCTTCCCTTCATGGTTCATAGTGGTCTTTGCTCTACGAGTGATTGAACAGCCCATGCATGCCCAGGATGGAGATTCTCAGATGAATGTCAGCCAATCTGGCGAATAACCACTTGTATGCAAGTTTACAATTTTCAATTTCTTGGGTCAAAAATGTGCTGAGGTAAGGTTAGGTTCCTGCTACAAAAACATCTGCAGAAGTCACTGTGATCATCTCCAAAGTGGATGGGCAGTTGATTCAATTATAAATAAAGCAATTTCAGCAGGTTGTGTTCATCACTTTTTTAATATGGATCATAAAATAGATTAACATAAAAATAACCCATGGGGTCAAAAAGGCAATGTGTGAAGACATCTAATCTATTCATGGCACCGTGTTTCATTTTTTGTACTAATTAAAATGTTTTGGATGGTTTCCAATTCCTTTATGTTAAGCTTCTTTCTTTCTATGTTACCATCTGTTGATCCATTTTCCTGTGTTTACATTTCTGAGCTCTTTTTGCCTCACTCCCTAACGGTGTCATTTGTGACATTTTGCAAGAAAGAAAATGCCCTTGAGCTATCAGAAAGGTTAAGCAGTTTGTCCTTCTTCTTTTGTTCCACTAACTGAAATTTCTTACAACACTTGGTGCTGTTCATACTGTGAAAGGAAACTCCAAAAGACAAAAAGATAATTAGGTACACAGCTGGCGGCATAACACAATGGTGAGGTGTCCAACTGAGTGATGGAAAAACTACATTTACATAAACAAAACAAATAATCATGGTGTGGATCTTTAAACTCAAAGCTATGGTGCATATTGGTGAAAGGTCCGAATGCCTTATATCATTTCATGCAATGTTTACAGGTTGCTTCACCTAAAAAGCAGTGGCATCTGGGAAGAAAAGTCATAAGTAGGAATTAAGCCCCATTTCACTTGGTCAAAGGATCTTTTCACAGTGAAAGAGTGAAGGTGTGTAAATCTGCAGAATGATTACTTGCAAGGTGTGCCAGCCATCCTTTTGCATACATGCAGCATTGTCAGGACTGAGCCCAAAGACCGTCCTGTTGTCCCTTTGTGAGCCGCCATGCACAACTCATTTGCAGCTACTCATGTGATTAACTGTTGTCGCAACAATGTGGCTTGTAAGTGGTATTAATCTGTAATTTCATCAGCTGATCAAACATATATCGAACAGTTTAAAAAGGAGCTTTAAAAGCAAAGACACTGACTTAAGACAGCTGTCACAAGTCACCTGATGTCTGGTATTAGCAGTTTTCTGGAAGGTTCCAAGGTGGATACAATTAAGACATGCCCAGATATCCTGAGAATTTCACACCTGCTCATGTCAAGAACTACTTCAAAAAGGATTTACTGAAAACCGTACTGGACCTCTCATTTTCATTTCCATAAGGCCACCTCTCGAGCGGAGACAGAAAGTCTACTGGGATGATAATTACTTGGAAAGATGTTTTTCCTATCTCATCAAGATGGATAGTGAAACATTCAGAAACTAATGGCTAGGACATTATAGGCTTGGGATAATAGCCACAGTCGATTCAGACATCAGCTAAGCTAATACCTTCCAAAATCATTATGGGGAGAGAAGTCATGTGACCAGAGTAACCATTTTTGAATTCTCTTTTAAGGTAGCACACAAGCTGCTTTATGTAGTCTAGGAAAAAAACTGACAAAGGGGAAGGAATGCTTCCCCCTCCCCTTCTCTCTCAAGTTCAAGGCCCTATCTCTATACAGTTAAAATCCAGCAGAGAGCTAGAGAATTTCTTGAAAGGAATCTCAGGTGCAAAATATCAACTTCTGGAAAAGATGGATTATGTTTTACAACGAAATTGTCTCTAGCAATTGCAGTTGTACATAGGTTTCAACTCCTGGAATTTCAAGATCACCATGGAGGAAAAATCTGCTGCAGCCACAAATACCAGCGAAGGACTCATAAACAGTGAACGCTATTTTTTTGGTATCTTTTACCATTGAATTTTAATTTGGCGAAGAAGGCAACTACTTATTGTATCACTTGGAATTGTGTCTTTGTGTGTGTTGTGAAGGTTGTGTGTTGATTTACCTTTTAAAATACTTTTTATATCTTTACCTGGGTGGGTTTTTTGAATCAATATATGTTAACCCCTTTTGTTTTAAAGCCTGCCAGGCTAGTTTGTTTGCAATTAGCACACAAATGGTTAAGCACAGACACTTAGGAAATTTTTTCGTCCTTGCTAAATTCCCAAAAAACCCTGTATTGGTCAGACCTGGGGTGGTAGCATAGGGGAGTAATTTTTTTTACTTGTTCCTCACATGGCTGTAAAAGTAACGGTACCTACAGCCTGCATCAACATTACGTCGCACCTGTTTTTTTTGCCTGGAGAAAGCCTGGTGGGGTAGAGGGGGAAGGGAGGAAGATTGATGAGAGTACATATAAACAAAGTGGTTCAATTTTATAAAGGGTGCAGGAACAAGGAATGGACGTGAGTAAGTCACTGAAGTTGGCAGGGCAAGTAGGAGGATATTGTTGAAGAGGTATAGGAGATCCTTGGATTTATAAACAGAGACATAGGGCAGAATTTTGCCCTTGGTGGGCAGACAATGGCCAATTAAGGCCCACCCAGCAGCCTGCCCAACAGGAAGTGCTATGCGTTCCTGTGCAAGGGGGGTGGGGGTGGTGGGGGGTGGAGGGATTTCCCATCTGTCAAAGTGTGCTCTTTCGTGGTGTCCCACAAGGTGGGACATGTTAATAAGAAATACATTAACCTTATGACACTTTCTAAAAACGGACATAAAACCTCATCCCGCCAGTGGATGAAGTTTTATGTATTATCAGAAGCCCGCTGGGGCTCCTGGCCTGCCCGCCAGCCTTAAGGTTGGACGGGCAGGTCTTTAACAATCTTAATTAGTCTGTCAAAGGCCTTAATTGGCCATTGACAGGTCGGCAGGTGGACCGCTGATTTCACAGGCTGCTGGGCAGGCCTTAATTGGCCCACCCACTCAAAATGGCAGTAGGCCCCTTTTCGGTGGTGGAGGTCGGCTGTCCACCCACCACCGAGCCGTGGGGTAGTCGGGGGGGTGGGCGAGGGGTGTCAGGGGGAGTCGGGGTGGGTCAGTACTATAGTTACCCAGAAGCTAGAAGTGCTTTTAATTCTTCTAACTTTTTCTGGGTAACTATTGCTGTATGACAGTAGGAACCATCCAAAGTTTATGAAGTATATCATATTATGGATGGTTCCCAGTGCAGCGCAATTGTCCAAAGTAAGTTTGAACTTTCCGGGCAAATGCCTTGCAGCCCTTATCTGGGAGCTGCGGGGGGGGGGGGGGGGGGGGTGGCGGGAGGCTTCCCAAGTATATCTTTGGGGTACCTCCCCAAATACACTGCCCCAGAGCTCAGACGTTACGGGCCAATGACCAGATAATCTGTTTCAGTGGTGTTAGTTGAAGAAAAAAGTATTGGTCAGGACACTGCGAAGAGCTTCCCTGTTCCTCTTTGAAATAATGCTTCCGGATCTTTTACGTCCACCTGAGAGAGCAGAAAGGGCCTTGGTTTAATGTCTCATCAGAAAGATGGTACTTCTGACCATGCAGCACCCCTTCATTGGAGTATCAACCTAGATTATGTGATTAAGTCTCTGGAGTGGGACTTGAACCCACACACTTTCAGAGACAGGAGTGCAACCACAGAAGTATGACTGGAATTAAGACATGAAGTTACTTTTCAAATTCTGGGTCTTTGCTTTTAAAAACAATAAGGCAGTGGCTGGAACAGTAATAAAAATGGATCCAGTTCAGATCCAATGAATTTCACCTCTGCTGTGCCAGGAAAATTGAGCAGAGTGAGCAGTTTGAACAACTTGATTTGTGATCCCTTTCAGATCGACCCAAGTATCTTTACTGTTAATTATTACTTAAATCACAGCCACATAAGAAAAGCCGTTGTATGTATTAATAGCCTACTCATAAAAAGTATGACAGGATGATGTGCTGTCTTACTGCAGAGGCACAGATAATTCTTACAATGGAATGTTGTTTGAGTGTCAGCTGCACAATAAAGTTTGTTCAATAGTTTATTTTAAACTCACCATTTTATTTCATTTACAGTGTACAGATGCAGGACAAATTATTCCAATATGTAATGTTTGGGTTGTTTATAGACAATTCAATATTGTAAATAATTGTCACCAGACTTTGTTCAATGGATAATTCCTGTCACTAATTTCTCATAATTTAATTTACAGGTTAACAATAAATTTCAGAGGAAATGGATTCCCATTCACAAGTCACATCCATTAAGCTTGTTTGATAGTTAACAACCATTTGTCACTAATTCATCTTCTACCATCGTAATGCCTGCTTCTGCTGGCATGCTAATGACCCTTTCATAATCTCAGGGCCACATTCATCAGGAATCACTCTGTAATATGCTGAGACTGCTAATACTGTAGAATTTGCACTTACAATGCATTGGATATCTGTAATACCATCAACTGTAGACATCCAGATGTGTATATCAACTATACTGTCAGAGGTACCATTTACATGCACAGTTACTTCAAAGTTACAAATTAAAAACTTTTATTTCTGGTTTCAAGCTTTGATCAAGAAAGTTCTCCTTTATGTGGGTCAAAGATTCCATTTTAATGCTTAGTTCACCTACAATTAGATGGTAGTCTGTTTGCGAGTTGGCTTTCCACTCCTCTAATGGCAGTAGCTTTGCCAAATATACACTGTGATACTGTAGCCAAAGTTGAGGCTCTGCAGGAATGGAAAGCAGGCACAACATCCATGGAGGAACAAAAATGTAGGCAGAGACCTTTCTCATGATTAAATGTAAGAGAGGTTTCTGTGTGTAAAGGGGCTCAGTGTCCACGGGAAAAATGTTCATCCATGTTAGGTTTAAAGGATAGATTTTATCTAATTTTGAGGACCAGGAAGTACTGAGAGATCTGATTAACATTCTTTATTTATCAAATCATTGATATGATTTGCATGTGCCATGCCTGTGAGACTGACATTGAAAATAATATACTTATTGGCTGATTGGTCATCGTAATCATGTGGTCTCACTTGCTTATACAAGCCTAAGGGAGACTAGCTAGCAGCTTAAAGGGTTCCATTGAGTAACATCTTTTAGAGGATTAATTGCATCAGCCTAGCATGATGCTATTATGCCAATGCACCCTACCTACATCTAGTTAATACATAGGAACAATAATCTCCTCTGTCACCACACCAAATAACGTTCTTACATTTGCCTTAAATGCTGCTGTGCAATACCATCAACCTTTTGTTCATTTTTCTCTCCACTGAGAAACTGCAAATATCGGTCATGGCCTTCACTGCCTTATCTCCTGTCGGTACATCTCACAACTAATTCTATTCAGCCATCTCAGTCTTTGTATTCCCATCCTGTCTACTGACTAGCTGGCCTTAGGCCCAACACATTTCTCATCTCTTCCTATGAAGCATTTGTGAGTAATATCTGTAGTAACACCTGGCCCTGACCTCATCCAGTGTGCGACCTTCTACAGCTAACGCAGAATTAGTTTAAAAAAGCTTTGCAGCAGAAAATGCTTATTAGCACTTGCCCACCTGGTTCTTAGGGGCCATATTTTCAGTTTATTTTCAGACATGTTAAAAATCTGAACAGAAAGAATGTTGCATCATTTTATCCTCAGAGCAGGTCCTCTTGCCCTTTCTTACTCCAAGTTTAATATAAAGGTTTGGGAAGGTTCTTACAATGACTCGGCAAGTTAAACCTCTGACTATCTGAACTTTTCAAATACAAAGTTCACAGAGTCAATACCCAAATCTATTCGAGTTAGTTTAGCCAGGGTGACAACATGGGTATACTACAATTAACCTCAGTATGCCTGGATGAGGGAGGTGAAAGTGTCAATGCAGCAGGCTCTTCCCCCTCTGGATCTGCATGTTTAAATGAAAAATCAGTCTCTGCTCTGAATCCCTCCAGGATCTAATAAACAACTTGTGGTTTGCCTACGTAACAACAGTGGCTACAGTTGAAAAATAAATTATTTGCTGTTAATAGTTGTGAAATAGGGGGCAAATTCTAGGTCTATAAGCAATGTTCATGGAACTAAGTACCCACAGCAGACCAACAACAACTAGTATCTGTATTGCATCTTTAACATAATAAAACATGCAAAGGTGCTTCCTAGAGGCAATTTAAAACAAAATATGACACAGCCAGCTAAGGAGGTGTTGGGCTAAATTTTATAGGACATTGTGATCCCTGGCCACAGCTCAAGCGTCAGGGATGTGGGGTAGCCTGTCTGCATTCCCAATACCTGCCCTACAGTAATTTAATGCTGGGAGCAGTGTTAATTGCTTTAAGGAGAGACTTCTGTGACTTTCTTGTTAGGAAGCCTTGCTTGGAGAGCTACTTGCCAATTGGATGGCTGACAGCTCTGTAGACCCAGCAATGCCACCAGGACCGGTGACCACTGCTGGGGCTAGAGGCTGTCCACAATGTGGAGCAGCCCAGATAAGTCCAGGGCAAGGGGGTCTTGGTGAGGCGGGTGGGAGACTGGGTTCAAGGGGCCAGGAGTAAGTTTAAAAGGCAGGGGATGACCTTGAGGAGGAATGCTGCTGATCGGCCCAGGGAGCCCCCAAAGCAGATCTCTCCTCCCTGCCTCCACACCACTTTGCCCAACACCAGCCAGTGTAGCTGAAGCTGCCAGGCTTGGCATGGGCCTCCCCCTACTGCAGGTAAAATAGTCTCAAAGGCAGGCCCAACTCCTCTCTACAATGTCAGACAGGTGTGTAGGCAGCATGAAAGCAACCTCCAGGGTTTTCCTTGTCCCCTCACCTTTAAACCCGCTGGTTGCAGAGCATAGAATCCAGCCCATTAGATCAGATGACCAAAAGCCTGGTCATGGAGGTAGGTTTTAAGGATTGTTTTAAAGGAGGTAAGCGCGGAAGAGGTGGAAAAGTTTAGGGAGGGAATTCTAGAGCTAGTCTTTTAGCAGCTGAAGGCACACCCACAATGCAACAATTAAAATCAGGGGTGCTCAAGAGGCCAGAATGAGGGAAGTGCAGATATCTTGGAGGGCTGCTGGGCTGGAGGGGATTACAGAGATAGGGAGAGGAAAGACCATGCAGGAATTTGAAAACATTAGTGAGCATTTTAAACTCAAGGCAAACCGGGACTTGGTGTCAGTTAGCATATGGTCAGCAGAGCTTTGGGTAACTGCAAGTTTAAGGAGGATAGTTTAAGGAGGTTGGCCAAGAGTGCATCACATCTGAACATCATAAAGGCATGGATGAGGATTCCAGCAGCAGGAGAGCGGAGGCAGGACCAGAGATCGGAGATGTTGCAGAGCTGGAAATAGGCAGTCTTAGTGATGACATGGATTTGTGGTTGAAAGCTCACTTTGAGATCAAATATGACACCAAGGTTGCAAACAGCCTGGTTCAGCCTCAGACACTGCCAGAAAGAGGGATAGAACCAGTGGTGAGGGAGCAGAGTTTGTAAGCAGAACTGAAGAGAGTGGCTTCACCCTCCTCAATATTTAATTGGTGGAAATTTCTGCTCATCCAGTAGCAGGGGTCAGATAAGCAGTTTGACAATTAAGAGGCGGTGGGGAGGTGGGGAAGTTGATTGCAAGGGCTAAGCTATGTGTCACCAGTACATATGTGGAAACTGACATTGAGTTTTGGATGATGTTACTGAGGGGTGGCATATCAATTAGAAATAGGATGTGTTTGCCAAGACTGAAATTATCTGCCCTAAAAAAGTTGCTAAGTGCTGGTTATTGGCCAAGACTGATATTTGGGCAACACCAACATAATATCCCTGCAAATTCTAAAAGACATGTATCCACGGATGTGGAAGGCCATGGCGAAACCTACTACTGCACAACTTTTAGCGTACAATGGTTCATTTATTCCATGTGCAGGATCCATAGTCCTGGAGTGCAAGTACAGTCAATCCTTCTGGGTGTCACAGATATTGTACATTGAGAAGACTAGTGGCCCAGCAATTGTCGGTCTACCAGCGTGCCGTGAACTCACTCTAGGAACAATTCATGGAGTCAGTCAGACATCACAAAGTAGATCAACGCCAGAAATTATTCCTATCACCTCAGTTCATGACCTAACATCAAGATAGCCTGATTTCTTTGACAAAATTGGCAGTTTCAAAGTAGCTGCAGCATTACACTTGGAGGAGATTGCAAGACTGTCAATTTTGTACATTGTGCACAATGCAAATGCCAGCAGCCATAAGAAGAAATGGCAAATATTCCACACTACAGAAACTATGGAAAACCATCACTGAAGGAAGGTCTGATTCAATTCAGCATATGCACGATCACATGAAACCATTTTGGCCTTATCGGGATGAGCTAGGCATTTCTCAGGGCGTTATGTTTTAAAGGCAGGCAAGTCATCATACTGGAATCTTTGTGACCTGATATTCTTCAGCAACTTCATCATCATGAGCTTAGATTGGATGAAAAGACTTGCAAGAGAGACAATCCGTTGTCTTGGTATGAACAGTTCCTACCCATCCTTGGTCTAAAGTTGCATTCAAACTCTTTCATGTCCATGGCACCAACTTCATCATCATTGTCAACTATTTTACCAAGCATCCCATTATTTGACAATTGTAAAATATGTCAAGCACAACTGTCATGCACAGTCTAGGTGCTATTTTCAGTTTATCTGGTACACCTATAGGGGTCATTATGGATAATGGTCAGCAATTTATTGGTAAGCCATTTCAAGATATGTGACAGAAGTGGAATATCCATCACACTACTCCTACTCCTCATTACCCTAGATCTAACGGCCTAGCTGAAAGAATGACTTGCACGGTGAAATCCCTAATTCTCAAATTAGACCAAACAAGATCTACACATAGCAATGTTAAATCTGTGAGTGACACCTTTAAATACAACTACTCCATCACTGACAGAGCTCATGTTCAGCAGACCATTGTGTACCGATTTACTTATTCTTACCCATTCCATTCTTTCAGAAAGAGAGTAACTTTTAAAACTACAAGAGATGACGACCAAACTGCATGATGAAAATACGGGTACAGAATTGCCAAGTTTATAGCTGGGACAAGTTCGCATCCAGGATTCCACAAAAGGCAAATAGAAACCAACTGAGATGACAAGGCTTTGTTCGGAACTAAGGTCCTATGAAGTCATTACACACAAAAGCGCAACAGTGAGATATAACCAAAGACACATCAGATCCATTCCAGCTCCTCAGCCACCATGCAGTCCTATTGCATCTAGGACAAGATCCCAAATGCAAACAGGAACATCATTTAACAATGACAATCCCACAGATCACTGTGAGCAATTAAAGACACCTGCAGACAAGGTTACCATTACAAGATCTGGGCGTACCAGCAGATTACTTATACGCTTTAAAGACTCATAGGTTCACCAGTCCCATACACCTATGTAATGGTAACTAAACAATGACATATACTACAAACAGTTATACTTCTTTGGAAATGGGGGAAAGAGTCTTTAAAAAGAAAGCGAGAAGCTGTAATATAACTTTAAGGGGTAGCAGTATGTTATCACTAGAGGCAAGTGTTTATATGTCCAAGTTTCAGTTTCACTTTGGCCTGTGAGCAGAAAATGGCACACACAGCTCTGTTGTTAATGTCTTCAAGCTTCCTACTTTTGTATAGCTGTTCTTATGTGCCTAGTTTAAATAAATGAACCCACAATGTATTTACACAATTTCTTTTGAGTCATTGGTGCCTTTATATCATTATACGACAGAGGAGGCCAAGCAATGATCTTTGGGGATACCTGATGTAACTGTGTGGGAATGGAAAGAAAAACCATTAAAGGCAATTCTCTAGATACAATTAAAATCACAGAATTATTACAGTGCAGAAGGAGGCCATTTGGCCCATCATGTCTGCACCAGCTCTCCAAACGAGCATTATGATTTAGTGCCATTTTCTTGCCTTTTCCCTGTACACTTGCACATTGTTTCTATTTAAATAATCATCTAATAGCCCCTTGAATGCCTCGACTGAACCTACCTTCACCACATATCCAGGTAGTTGCATTCCAAACTTGAACTGCTGCTGAGTGAGAGTTTTTTCTCACTTGACATTTGCTTCTTTTGCAAATGACTTTAAAACTGTGCCCTCTCATTCTCGATCCTTTTACGAATGGGAAGTTTCTCCCTATCTATTCTACCCAGCCCCATCATGATTTTGAACACCTCTTTCAAATCTCCTCTTAGCCTTCTCCTCTCCAAGGAGAACAGTCCCAACCTCTACAATCTATTTTCATAACTGAAGTTTCTCATCCGTGGAACCATTCTTGTAAAACTCTTCTCCATTCTCTGCAATGCGTTCACTACTCCATCTGAGGTCTAACTAGTGTCTTATATAAGCTCAGCATAACCTCTTGTGCTCTATGCCCCTATTAATAAAGACCAGGATACTGAATGCTTTATTAACTGCTGTCTCCACTTGTCCCGCCACTTTCAATGATTTATGCACATATACATCCAGGTGCCTCTGCTCCTGCACCACCTTAAGAATTGTACTCCTTATTTTATATTGTCTCTCCATGTTCTTCCTGCCAAAATGCATCATCTCATACATCATCTGCCACCTATCTGTCCACTCCACCAAACTGTCTATGCCCTTTTGAAGTTCTACACTGTCTACTCACAGTGTACAATAGCCTGAATCTTCTGGTCAGTGTGTGGGGGTGGGCCCTGCTCGCCGACACATAAAATGACGCGCATGCGCCCCAACGTCACCGCACGTCATTCAGATCTTCAGTTCAGCGGGTGCACACTGGAGTTAGAGTCACCATCTTTCCTGCCATGCATTCATCTGCCTTATCCTCCTATTTCTGTACTGCTTAAGCCCAAAAGGGAAACTTGAAGCAACTGCCACAACTGTTTTGCAATTTGTATATATTTTGAGATTCCTGCTTTGAATTCAATAGTAATAAAACCACCGAGTCTTACAGGTTTCTTACAAAATTAAATCAAACTTGTATCAATAGGAAAAAAAATGATTTGAATCACATACATAGGTTTACAAATTAGGACTATGAGAACTCCTAGCTCCCCTAGTTAAGCAGCCTCCCAGTTACACCTCCATTAAGGCAACAGTAAGATACATAGATTTTAAAAGACCCAGACAAAGAAACATGATACCCTGAACAGTCGAATTCAAAGTGCGTTTTTTTTAGCTTCTGTTCCTTGTAGACAGCAGCTTGAGGCTTAGATGCTGTAGGCTTTTCACACATGTGTTAGATCTTAAAATGCCTTCTGTCCTACACACAACCGCATCTCCTTTATACAGATTTCCCCTTTGAATACAAATTCAATGCATTCGCTACATCTTTGGACTTTACCTCTGTAATAATAAAAATCTCCCAAAGCACCAATTTTGCCAGTAATCTTTGGGAAAAATAAACACACTGTTTCTTAACTTTCCAGGCTAAGTGACAAATTTCACCCTACTTTTGAATTCAAGCTAGTCTGGTTTATTTAAAAATACAAATTTTCCCTTTATACCTCACATTCTAAAACTTCCCCCATGTTTACCTATTTAACATTTCGAACCTAGCTTATCTTCTGATACATCAAAGCCTCCAGGCCAACTGCCTTGAATTCAATTAAGTCCTCCCCCCACACGCACAGACTCATAGACACAGACACCACTATTACTCTACAATAAATTCCAACAACATTATGAAAATTATTATATCTTCCTGACACTGCATTCCTCTGAGGGGCCAACACCCTCATAAGTATCCAAAACGGAAAACTGATTAGTGAGCGGGACCCCAAGGGACTCTTGCAATACCTGCCTGGTTCTCTTGGACTGTCTGGTGTTCACCCATTCCCTTTCTGTCTGCATGCTCCTAGCCTGTGGTGTGATCACCTCCTTGAATGGGATATCCACGTAGCTCTCATTCTTGCAGGTGCGCCACAGTGACTCTAGCTGCCACTTGAGCTCTGAAACCCAGAGCTCAAGTTTCTGCATCCAGCAGCGCTTCCTGCACATGTAGTCGTCTAGGACACTAGCAGCGCCCACAACTTGCCACATATTACAGGACATGTATTCCACACCACTGAGCTGCCCTGCCATGTCTTAACTTTAGTTTCCTTATGTTAACTTTAATTTACTTTAGCTTTCTTATATTACTTTATTTTACTGGCCCTGACTTAAATTTTCTCCTCTATTCCCCGTGTTTCTAACTAAAACTCAGTAGCTACTTCTTTTAAAATAATACTTTTTTCTAATTTACAGCTATTTAAAACACTCCCTTACAGCAGTTTCTTACCAACCAATGAATTTAGGATTTTCCTGTGATGTCACTCTGCTTTTTTTCTCCAAACCCAGCATTCTAGAGCTGAAGCTGAAGCAGCTGTCTCGTGTGCACCATCCAGCTGGGTTCGCTTGCTGCCCCTCTCCCTGGTAAACGTAGACCCTGAGCCCCACACTCTCTTTACATCCTCACTGCTTCCTGTGCATTCTCCAACCAGGTTCGCTCTCTGCCTCTCTCCTGGGTAAATGTAGGCCCCGAGCCTCACCCACTCTCTATATCCTCGCTGTCTCCTGTGCCTTCTCCAACCAGGTTTGCTCTCTGCTTCTCTCCCGGGTAAATGTAGGTGCCGAGCCCCGCTATCTCTTTACATCGTCGCTGTCTCCTGTGCCTTCTCCAACCAGATTCGCTCTCTGCCTTTCTCCCAGCTAAATGTAGGTGCCGAGCCCCGCTCTCTCTTTACATCCTCGCTATCTCCTGTGCATTCTCCAACCAGATTCACTCTCTGAGAATAGAACCAGGTGAGTACAGTTCCACCTAGCTGGGTGACACTGGAGAGGTGTTTGAGGAGGATGTTGTGATCAGCTCTGTTGAAGGCTACAAACAGGACAAGAAGGATTTGGAGGGAAAGTTTTCCACTACCACAGTCATAGAGGATATCATTTGTGCTTTTGATAAAAAATTTCGGTATTGTGGCAAGGGAGGAAACCTGATTGGAGGGATTCAAATCTGGAGTTCCAGGAAAGATTGCCATGAATTTTGGAACTAACAGCATGTTCAAGGACTTTGGAGATGGGGAAGTAGTTTGCAAGGATGGAAGGGGCAAGTGTTTTTTTTTGAGGAGAGGGGTGATGATGGCAAATTTGAAGGGGAGAGGTATAGAACCTGAGCAGAGAGGACCATTAGTATTGTCACCTAGTGTGGGGGCCAGAAAGTCAAGTTGGCCGGTCAGTAGTTTAGTGGCAGATGGTTGAGGAAGAGTATAATACATTAATAGAACAATAGCTGACATTTTTTAAGTTTGTCCAACTTTTTTTGATAGATTTTTTTTCTTCTATGATTCAAAACAGATTTTTCACTATGAAGGCCAGAAAATGCTTTGTTCTGAAGGTTGTTCTCCAGGTTAATCTGACTGTGTCTTATGAAGGAATTCATTGAGTATGTAAGGCCTGAATGAGATGCTTCAGTGTTTCTCTGATGTTGGCTTTGATAATTCAATGCCCTCGGGCCTTCTGACAAAGATAAATGCTATAGCCTCTGGCCACTTTAGAAGTTCACATGCTCAACCATTTAGTTCCACATCATTGTGATGAGCCAAAACTCCATGAGGTCCATGTATATTGCATTACTTTAACTAAATGACTGTTAAGGAAATGCTGGTCACAATTGAGAAAACCTAGTTGCAATTTGTTACTGACAACTTGAAAAACAGTTTGATCATTTAAGTATTATACTAACATTGAGTAATGTATTGTCCTGCAGTTTTGTCTTTTGCTCCCACTCAATGTTACTTACAATACATTCAAATTAGTGGTTCAGCTTAAATTCAATGTTCTTTCACCAAGGTGTTTTCTGCTGATCTAAGGTCCAGGAGGATTAGGATTGTTTAGAAAGTAGTTTGAATTTTAAGACTGGCACTTTTTCAGAAGACTTCAGGAGAAAAACATAAGAGAAAAAATATTATTTTAGAACACTGAATTGTTGAATTCCCATTGAATTTAAGCTTGCAGAAAATTGTGACTAAAGTTGGAACAAAAGTGTAACCACATTCTCAAAATCCTACAAGTGGGAAATTATCTATTTAGAGAATTTCAGGGAACCCCACCACCAGGGCCATATTTAGAGAGTAGAAGTGTCTCAGGATCTCTTATAAAATTCAAATAGTTGCAGAAAAGAGGGGACAACCTACTTCCAGCCGTCAATCAATATTGCTGTGAACTCTTCATTGGAAAGTGTATGACAATGGCTCAGGGATAACTTTTCCTTGATATTTTTTCCTCCCCATTGCACTCCTTTAGAAGGGTCTGTCTTCCACTGTATTAAGGCTGAAACTACCATCACAGCTCTCTGTACATTCAATACATATTCTGCAATTCTACATCTTTACTAATGCTGTAAAACATCTACAAAAACGTAGGACTAAAACTAACTTAATTTATGACTTTCTGCCTATAATTGTTCATTTCTTTGGCACATTTTTGTTTAATTACTTAACACTAATAAAATAATTAGGAAATCTAGCTGGATAAACTTATCAAGCAGGTGCAATTCAATTAACATAACAGCGATGTTGCCGATAATGTGGGCTGCTTTGCGATTGCCCAATTATTGTACTGGTTATTTTCAATCTCTCAAATTGCCAGCTTCTGTAGCTCTTGCAAAAGAATTTCCCAGGATGATAGCATCACAGTAAACAGAGATGTAAATATCCAAGCATACAGTGATCAAAAAGGGTTGGGAAAAATTCATTCTGGCAGCATTTCCATCTTTTCAAGATCTGGTGAGATTGTCTCAACAGCAAAAATGTTCAATTTTGACAAATGCCATTTTAATTTGGGGAAGCAATTTTTTTTGTTCCTTGTTAAAAGCCAGTATTTTAAAAGGAATTGGCTGCAGGAGTAAAATGCAAAATTAGATTGCATGGAGACGTGTTTTAGAAATTTGTCTTGACTCAACCAACAAAAAAGGCATCATCTCATTATAACATCACCTGGAGATGATACACAAAGCACTTTGCAACCATATAAATTCTTGAATGATAAATGTACTCAATCATCAAGCCAGACTGCATCTCAATTCATCAACCTATTTGTTAATAATTAAATGAAGAATTATTCCTTTGAACTTTGATGCAACTCAATGGGCGAGCTGACCATAAGAGAAATAAAGCAACCAATCAACTGGTTTGGAAGTATGTTGGTCTTGCTATAGCCATGGTTGTCTGCAGGAACTCATTGCTGTGGGGGCATATGATACCGTGATGTTAGTGCTTCCTCTTGTAAGACCCTTTACCTGGTCCAAAGCTCTTGCCTCTACTCTGGGTATCAATGGCATACAACAACTTGGATTTTGTTCCACTAACTGTGGTACACCTTTATAAAACAACACAGCAATTGCACATACTCACTATAATACCAGTTGCTTAGTTTTCCTGTGAGCTGGAGTCCACCTCGGTGGTCAATCGCCAACAAGATTTCCTTGCATAATTTTAGAGTGACTGGTCAGGTCGCTCTAAAGACTGCAACACTGATGTTCCTGTGAACTCTATCTTTACATCTTCCAGCTATGATGCTATGCCATATAAGGTGAAGCCTGCTTTTTACCCATTTAATTGGTTTTCAATTACATCACTGTACTTCTCTTTGCCTTCTCTAGGTGCCTCCTGTTTAGGTCCCCTTTGAAGGTCACACGCAAGGTACCACAGTCAGCTTGACTCCACTTTGCCATCTCTAACACTGTTATCGGTCTCCAAAGCTGGGAGGAGGCGGCACATTTACTGCAGTAACTCTGGGTATAGCCTCTCCTGCTGTATATCAGGCGCTACGCGATGTTATGGGAGGCTCCAATCAATTAACCCTAAGTACAGGCAATCTGTGGGGTGGGGCTTCCTGCCGAGAGTCCTGATGGAGCATGTAGCACCTGAAGAGTTCTCTGTAATAAAGGTTATCTGTTCCTTGTTGAAACCTGTCCAATCTGTCAAGTCATTACATTTACTATCCCTTAAAGAAGGACAGAATGTTTCTCTTCCCTGTTACAGCACTCCTACAATTTAATTCATTTTTCAGAAGCTGCTAATTCTAGCAAGATTTTGTCTTGACTAAATTAACTATCCTGCTTTGTGTCTTCAAAACACAGTACAGTCCTTTAAATATCTGTGGTCTGGGTTTGACTTTCACCTCGACGTTCCATCTTACCACCCCATGAGACAGACTCCATTTATTTATAAAAAGAGAAATAAAGTAATAGTTACATAGTTAAAAAGTGATATTGCATTTAAAAAAGTAAATAATACGTTGGCTTACACTCTGGTGAATTTTATTTCCAAAGGGCTGGTAACGTGAATTGATAATCCCTCATATAATACAATGGCTAATACACTAAAGCGTTAGAATATGAGTGCATGCAAGAGAAAACATCTGGCTCTCCTACTGCCATCTGTTTTTCTATAGAGCTGCAGAAGTTACTTTTTCTTCCCGCTATAATAAAGCAGAAAATGCTAGAAACACTCAACACATCAGGTAGCATCTGTGGAGAGAGAAACAGAGTAAACATTTCATATCAATGATCCTTCACCCAGTTCTGAAGATCACCAACCTGAAACAGTAACTTTGTTTTCCTGGCAGCTGGCAGCCTCCCCACATAGTGGCCGCCTCCATGCAGCTGGTGGCCTCTGCACATGGCAGCATTTGCTCTGCCATGGTGAAATACCAGAGGCCTGGAACCTTGCACTTAATTGAACTAGTAATTATTTAGATTAGATGTGCACCTACGTTCAGCAGGCAGCCGAGCCACTGCCGTTTCCACTGCTCAGGTGGACGTCCCACTGTGGCACCCCAGCATTTTAACGACCCCATTTGCCTACTAGTTGTCCATCTGGGGACTCATAAAATTCAGCTTGATGAATGTGTTTCCCTTCACTCCCTCATTAATTCTAGAATTTGTACTTCTGCAACCTTTTAACTGCCAATTCCACATTTGTCATTTGTTTTTGAACTTTTAAAACAAATTTATCTTCTCATTTGTGTTAATAGTGAGTCGAAACTGTATCTAATGCTCCAAAGATATTCTTAGCAGTGCTTTAGAGCAACAATGTCACCTTGAATCACACTGATAGACTGAAAGAACCTACTTGTCTTGGCATCTGCTGTCTTACAATATGGTCACCTTCAATATTCGGTCTTCTCAGAGATCCAAATCCTTCTCCCAGTGCACCTCAGTTAACCAAATGTGTGTTTGACACCCCACTGATCTTTTGATGTGTATTTAAACAAGAGAAATGTTGGTTGGTTTTATGTGTTGGTGATGCAATGTAAACGGTGTAGTTTTAAATTAAGTGAATCTGGCAGTGAAATATTCTAAATACTGTAGCTATAATGCTAAGAATATGTATATTTACCAATCCTACAGTAAGCAGATTGTACTTGCAGGCAAATTACAGAATTAAAAAAGGAACTCAACATAAGAAAAGAAAGAATAGTTGCAGAATATTTGAAATTTCAAGACATTTTTGTTCTCATAATTAATGCTCAATACTTTAAGAATTCATGTGCATGGCGTGAAATTCTTCAACAAAGAAAATTGAGCTGATGTATGTCAAAATCAACTTGCTTCAAAACTCATTTGGTGTTCAGCAGCCACTAATTTTGGAGTTTGGGGCTGCGGCACTTTTTGGGAAGGTTCTAACATATTGTCAGGATATGAAGTTGCCAAATTCAGACAGGACATGGAAGAAAATCATTTAATTAGAAAGCTTCACTGACAATGTCATTTTTAACACGTAGCACTGCAGTAGTAGTAGTAGTATGCTTTCATTCCTATTTTCTAGCCTCTCCCTTTACAATCCCATAAGGTACTGAACTTGGATGATCACAACCTATGTTTTTCTCTTTTTTAAGCAGTAGAGCTGAACCCAGAATCTTTCATCACCACTTTTTTACCTTGCAATATTTTGTTCCAAATGAAAAGCTTGCACAATTACCTACAGCTACATGGAGTGGAGGGCGTATCTCCAAGGTACTAAGATAAGAAAGACTAATGCATCAAAGTCTGAGTCAAGACTATTTAAGGGCATTTCAGTTCAATTCATGTCTCTGCTGTAAAGTGACAACAACGTTGATGGCTTTTACTAAATCAGACATGTGCCTATTAGATGTTACCGATTCAAAGACTATAAATAAACAGTTGGTGCATTCTAAACTCAACCTGCATTGCAATTTGTAGTTTTAGTTTTGGGTGCGAGAAAGGAATCAATAAATAAGAGAAATGAAGAGGAGAGGATTAGCTTTAGAAGAAGGTTAGAGAGATTATTCTCCTTCCTTTGTGAGCACAGTTTCCCAGACTCATGTAGTTCTCTGTCTGTCTTTGTCATTGGTTCCCTTGAGAAGTACTCAATTATTATCTATATTGAAAGGCTTCTACTCCTATTTGTAACTGAGTATATTGGGAAGTCAGTGCTGTCCAACTCAATGCTTTTTTCCTGACAAGCCAGACAACTATTCAATGACATGTAGCATCCTTTTTGTAGCATAACTGTGTTTTGTTCTTTAAAGATATTAAGTATTTTCTTTCTGTTCCTTCTGATTTCCCTGCTTGCAGGCCCCCTTCTCCAATTGTTGTGCAGCAGTATATATTTTTAAAAGGTGTGAAACTTGTAAGTGTTGATGTTCAAAGAGACTTGGGTGTGCTTGTACAAGGAATGCAAAAAGCTTACATGCAGGCAGAGCAAGCAATTAGGAAGGCAAATGGCATGTTGGCCTTTATTGCACGGGGACTGAAGTACAAGAATTAAGAAGTCTTGCTGCAATTGGGCAGGGTTTTGTTGAGACAACATCTGGAATACTGTGTACAGTTTTGGTCTCCTTATTTAAGAAAGGGTTTACTTGCATTGGAGGTGATGCAGCAAAGGTTCACAAGATTGGTCCCTGGGATGAGGGAGTTGTCCTATGATGAGAGGCGTAGTAAATCGGGCTTATATTTGCTGGCATTTAGAAGAATGAGAGGCGATCCCATTGAAACCTACAAAATTCTGAAGGGGTTTGATAGGGTAGAAGCTGAGAGATTGTTTCTGCTGGTCAGGGAATCTAAAACACATGGGCAGAGTCTCAGGATAAGGGACCAGTCATTTATGACTGAGGTGAGGAGAAATTATTGCATTCAAAGGGTTGTGAATCCTTGGAATTCTCTACCCCAGAGGGTTGTAGATGTTTCATCGTTAAATACATTTAAGGCTAGGACAGACATATTTTTGGTCTCTTGGATATGGGGAGCGGGTGGGAAAGTGAAGTTGAATCCAAGATCAGCCATGATCGAATTGAATAGTGGAGTAGGCTCAATGGACCGTATGGTCTACTCCTGCTTCTGTTTCTTATGTTTTTGCTGACCAGCCAAAGTTGAATGACTTTCAATTTCTTAGCCTCTGTCAGAGTAGCTCTACTTGCTGAAAGATTGTTATACCTCAAAGTAATGAAACTGTGTAGATCAAACATAATGGAAGTCTTCAGTTCCAAAAAAAATCTTCTCCTATCTTAATGAAAATCAACCAATAAGTACAAAAACATCCAGTTCACAGATTGGCACCACATCTACAAAACATTTACTCCCTCCACCACTGATGCACAGTAGCAGCAGTGTGTACTATCTACAAGATGCACTGCAGGAATCCACCAAAGCTCCTTAAGACAGTACCTTCCAAACCCATAACCACTATTATCTAGAAGGACAAGAGCAGCAGATAGATGGGAACACCACCACGGAAGTTCCCTTCCAAGTCACTCTCCATCCTGTCTTGGAAATATATCGCCATTCCTTCACAGTCGCTGGGTTAAAATCCTGGATTTCCCTTGTTAACAGAACTGTAGGTGTACCTGAACCACATGGACTGCAGTGGTTCAAGAAGGCAGCTCACCATCGCCTTCTCAAGGGAAACTAGGGATGGGCAATAAATGCTGGCCCAACCAGCAAAGCCCACATGCCATGAATGAATTAAAAAAAATGAGCAAAGCCCCACATTTTGGATTGCAGCAAGCCAAACTTTTTCATGATGATCTGTCTCTTGTATGACCCATGTTACAACGCCCACATGAGAGAAATAGTTAGGGGTTTACATAATGGATCTTTTGATGAATAATAGTTATATGCACCAAAGTATATGAGAGTGGCAATTCACAGTATTGCCGAGCAATTTGGAAAGCGCTTAATTATGCTCCATAGCTGCTTAGCATTGGGCTCTTAGGTGAATTGCTTTGCTTCTTTTCCAGTTCTAGCCGGTGTATTACCTGAGTAGAGAGGCAAATAATCCATTTATTTTTGCTGCAGAGAAAGGGTCAGTGTGCTCCATAGCTGGGCTTAATAAATATATATATATATATATATATATACTGAGCAAGCAGTCAACTGCTGCAGAAGAGAAGGGGGAAATCAGTGTTAGGAAAAAATTCAATTTTTGTAAGGGTTTCAGCAATTATCCTGCCACAAAGTGCCAAGGAAACATCCCACAAAACAACATGTTTTTCCTGACTCCGAGTCTTTGCACAATGTTCTAAGTAAAATATTGGCACATTTCAGAATGTTCAAATATAGTTTCATGCTTGTTAAAAGCATGACTGGCATTTATTTCTATACTAATCAGTTTTTCTTTTAAGATAAAACATTGAGTTAACACGTTTATTTGAGGCACTGATCAGAATTTATAACTGAATCAATTCAGGACAAATTTTGCTGTTTTGGTTTTGTTTCAGAGAAGGTTCTGGATTGAAAAACTAACACAAAATGAAGCAAAATAGTAATACTTCTAGTGGACCATAAACATAAGTTGTTGTTCTCTTATCTCCCCTCTTGCCTTCTCCAAGCTCATTACATAGGTTACATAGGATTAAATAAGATTCGCAGAATAGAAACATGCCATTTGGCCTAACCAGTCCGTGCCAATGTTTTTGCTACACTCGAGCTTCCTCCCAACTTCTCCCATCTAAATCTGCTATCGTAACCACCTCTTCCCTTCTCCCTCAAATGTTCATCTAGCCTACCCTTCAATCTATCTATACTATTTGCTTCAACCATCCATCTGGTAGTGAGCTCCATCCATGCTTACCACTCTTTTGATAAAGAGGTTTTTTCTGAATTCCCTATTAGATTTCTTAGTGACTATGTAATATCAATGTCCTCTAGCCTGTAGTATAAAGGGTTAATAGCTATTATGCTAATAGCTAGAATACATCAATAACAATGTCAGATGATGTCAGATTACATGTAAGGTGGTAAAGAAGGCAAATGGTATATTGGCCTTCATAGTGAGAGGATTCGAGTACAGGAACAGGGATGTCTTGCTGCAATTATACATGGCCTTGGTGAGACCACACTTGGAATATTGTGTGCAGTTTTGGTCTCCTTATCTGAGGAAGGATGTTCTTGCTATAGAGGGAGTGCAGCGAAGGTGTACTAGACTGATTCCTGGGATGGCGGAACTGACAAATGAGGAGAGATTGAATCGGTTAGGATTATATTCGCTGGAGTTCAAAAGAATAGGGGGGATCAAATGGAAACCCATAAAATTCTAACAGGACTAGACAGGGTAGATGCAGGAAGGATGTTCCTGACAGTGGGGGAGTCTAGAATCAGGGGTCACAATCTGAGGATATGGGGTGGACCATTTAGGGCTGAGATGAGAAGAAATTTCTTCACCCAGAGAGTGGTGAGCTCGTGGAATTTGCTACCACAGAAAGTAGTTGAGGCCAAAACATTGCATGTTTTCAAGAAGGAGTTAGATATGCGAAAGGGATCAAAGGGTATGGGGAGAAAGCGGGAGCAGGCTATTGAGTTGAATGATCAGCCATAATCATAATGAATGGTGGAGCAGGCTCGAAGGGCCAAATGGCCTACTCCTGCTCCTATTTTCTATGTTTTTATGAAACCTGATGGAAGAAGGTTCTAACCAAATTCTGCTAAAGTCCACCTCTATAAATAGTCAATAAATGTTCATTAGTTTGCAACAGCATGGTTTTCAGCTCTCTTCTATTGAAGGCACCCAGAGTCTGGTTATGATAATAATAAATTTCCCACAAGAGAAAGCACTCTCTCTTCTTGTCCATGAGATTCACCTTCTGCTCTCTTGACCCTATTGTCCCTAAATTGCTGACCATCCAACTTCCCCTCCTGGTGTCCATGTTCACCTGATATTGTTCTGGCCCTTTCTCTTCTGCTGTTGTCCCTTTCTCCTTTAAATCTGTTGTCGTCATTCCCCTCCCCCCCAAAAAAGAAACAATCTTTGGCCCCAATGCACTGACAAACCAGCCCTCCATCTCCAACCATCTTCTGCAAAGCTCAAGACCATGTTGTCACCTCCCAAATCTCTGCTCATCTTTCTCAGAACTTATATTTAAATCCCTGCAATCAGGATTTGCCACCATACCAAAGCAGCTCTTGTCAAAGTTATGATAACATCCTATGTGACAGTGACAAAGGCAAACTATTCCTCCTCATCCTTCTTGGTTTGTCTGCAGCCTTTGAAATTGTTGACCATACCATCCACTTCCAACACCTCTCAAATATCATCCAGTTCGATGGGACTGTTCTCATTGTATTCCATTCTTATCTATCTAATCATAGTCAAAATATCATTTACAATGGCTTCTCTTTCCTCTTGTTACCTCTGGTTTCCCCAAAAATCTATCCTTGGCCCTCTCCTATTTCTCCGCTATATGCTGCTCCTCAGTGACATCAACTAAAAGCATGTTAGTTTTCACATGAACATTGTCAACACCCAGATCCACCTTACCACCACATCTCCTGACTCCTCCACTGTTGCTAAATAATCGGACTTCTGAAGCCATTGTTTTTGATCACTACTTCAAACAACATTCTCTAGCTATTGGCTCTATCCCTCCGTCTGGCAAGAATCTGAAATCAAGCCAGCCTGTTTGCAATCTTTCTGTGGTATCTGACCAAGATGAACTTCTGACCACATATCTGCACCATTGCTAAGACTGCAACATCACCTGACTTTGCCAGTCTCAACTCATTGGATGCTGAAACCCTCATGCATGCCTTTGTTACCTATAGGCTTGGCTATTCCAATGCACTCTTGTCCGGTCTTCCACATTCAACCCTCTGTAAACTCGAGGTCACCCAAAACTCTATCACTGTTGTTAGGAAGAAGAGACAGTTTAAGTAAGTTATATTGGTACTTTTAGGTGTTAGAAATGAGTTTTAGCTTTAAAGTTTAAGTTTGATTTGTAATTTCTGTATCTGTGTGTTAAGAAAGGTCAAATTGAGTTTTAGTTTCACTTTAAAAAGGTGCCTGCATTTCTAATGAGGTTTTTTTACCACTGTTGCAGCTAGATTAACCAAACAAGAGTAGAATAATTGGGCTGTTGCCTAGCAACAGGTGCCCAGAGAGGCAGGTCCCTCCCATAGACACACACAGAAAGAACTAAAGAAACATTAATTTTAAGTTCAGTTTGAAGCCAAAACCCCAGAGAGATTGGACACTGGGAGAGGGAGTTGCAAATTTCCCAAAAGAACCAAAAGGTCTCAAGGCCAAAGGAGTGAAACGAAACAGGGGAAACTCCCAAGCAAACCTTCTAGCCAAAGGAAGGACAGGAACCTGGAAAAAGGTCCCATGAATGAAGTTAGAGTTAGGGGCAGAGAGAATGGCCCTAGGTTTCAGATTTAAAGAGACAAAAGCTGCAGAAAGCAGATTGAAAGCAAGAACAGCTTGCAAGAGGCAAGAAGGTCCAAAGAGACAACTGAAGGTCTGTAACTCTGCTGTGGGCATGTAAAACAATGGTACTGTTAATGGCTGAGTTGGTGAGAGAGAATGCATGGAAGGCAGCCTGAATGCGTGTGGTGGCCCAAGGAAGAGGAATATCAGAAGGAAAGTTCTAAACCCTGGAGGTGAACCCTTGCAGAAGGCATCTGAGAGAAAGCATCGGTTTGGAAGAAGATTCTAAGGTGTGTTCTTGGAGAGTGGAGATTGGAAACCCTCATGTGAAAGACTGAGTTCAGTTAGACTGGTTGGCTCATGGTGTGACAAGCATCTGGGGGAACTTGAGGAGAGATCCAAAGCATCCAGTTAAGGTGGCAACTGTCACTTGGTTTTCAGAGTGTAGTGTGTCTGGCCACAGGGTACCTATTGTTACATGGACTGTGGACAATAAAGCATAAGACAGCTTTTGTACCTTGTGTTATCCTTGCAAATTTGTATATATCTGTAAATATATAGTTGTGGGTGAAGGGATACTGTAACATAGTTAATCTTTTCTTGTTTAATAAAGGTTTTATTCTTTTTTCAAAAGTTCATCAGCTGACTTCTGAGACTCTATTCAGTGTCTACTCTCCATGTATCGAAACAAACAAATAAAAGTTATTACTTTAATAGTGATTTAATAATCAAGCTGTGTTCCACCCTGGGGTCAGGACTGTCCAGGGGAAATCTCAGCTGGGATCGTAACACTATTGCTTTAACTCACACGGAGTCCCATTCACCTATCACCCTTATACTCACTGACTTAAACTGGCTTCTAGTCGAGCAATGTCTTTCTCATCTCTCCATTGCCTTGCTCTTTTCCCTATCTCTAATCTCTTCCAACCCCCCAAAACTTCCATATGTTATAAATTATTGTTGTTGTTAGCTATGAGAACTGTTAGAAACATATATCTCAAAACTGAACTTCTATTTTACAAAATGGAAGCACATGGCATGATCTGGACCTTTGGATGTTAACCTGGGATTTTTTTTAAAAGATCAGAAGTTCACCTTGGAATTGTCAACAAGCAGGCCTCTTCCAAGAAATCACCCAACCTTCATGGTGCTTGAAGAACTGGTTGTTTGTTTAAACTGTTTTCATTTTAATTGATGGAGAAAAAAACTGAAGGGAGGTTGATAACTTGCTGGGAGTCACATGGGAGAGAGGGATAAAACTTAAGTGGTGAACCTACTCGTTTTGAACTCAGTTTTGTTGGAGAACATGTTGAGAAAGGAAGGCTCCCTCCCTCTACCTTGCCTGAAATTGTGTGTAGCCAGAGAACCCTCATCTAAGTGTAACCAATCTGCATTTGGACCTGCAAAGCTGAGAGTTGATGAGAATTTCCAGGCATCCACCAGGACCAATGGCCCGTCTGCACATGAGCGAACTCCAGGTCGACAGTGCCGAGACCCTGTGGACTTTATCCTTTATTTTATAACGCTCATTGTTCAAAGTCCATCTCTGCAAAGAGACCTTATCTGTTTGTCCTTTGTTTGTCTATGTCCGTGTCTGTGTGTTGTGTGCTGGGGGGATTATTTAGGAAGTGATGGATAGCCAAACTTCCCGATTACAAATGTGTGTTAACCAGTACCTGCAACTTGTTAAAAAAATTTTTGTAAAAGTAAATTAATCATTGAGTTTTTGAAAGAAGCCTGGTCAGAATCTTGTTTCTTTGGTTTACGAGAAATATACACAATTGGCCATTTTGGTGGGAATATTAAACATTTAAATTATTTTTTAATTGAGAATGTACTGCCTGGAAGTGTGGTGGAGGCAGATTTGATTGAGGCATTCAAGAGGGCATTGGATGATTATCTAAATAGAAGTAATGTGCAGGGTTATGGTGAAAAGGCAGGAGATTGGCACTAAGTTAAAATGCTCAGAGAGCTGGTGCAAGCACAATGGGCTGAATGGTCTCCTTCTGCACCGTAACAATTCTGTGATTAACGGTACGGCCTGTGGAGTAGTTGGGCTTGATGATTCGTGCACTGCACTCCTCCCATCCCAGTCATAACAGAACCATAGTCTGTCACAAGGCTATGCCCCTTTATTTTTGAAAATATGATTTTTCAACTTTCAACTGACTGGAAACTTTGCAATTTCCAATAAGACAGAACAAAACACAAACATGCAAAGCCACATTCCAAGGTGAAGGTGAAAAATAAACAAATCATCCTCAGGGGAGTGTGAAGAAAGAGACATTTCCTATGATTCAGAGACCCATTGAAATGCATCATTGTCTAAGGGAAAGCATTAAAATGCAATATTATTGAAACAATGGCTGTCACAGACAGGCCCACTCAAAACCCCTCAGAAGTATGCAACTAGTGAAGTATTTCTGGGTAAGGTTGCCAGCCACAGCAGAGGGATTGTAAGAAAGCCTTCAGCAAAGTAAACAAGCTGCTCTCTCTCTCCCTCTCTCTCTTTTGGAACAAGTGTATTACCCATTTTGGAAAACAGCTGTATTAGAAATCCACCAGCGAACTGAGATAATTGCAAGATCTTCTACATCTGACCGCATCCACAAAACCAACTAATCCAGATCGGCCACGACATTCAAAAATCTAGGCCTCAAGGATTATCAAAGCCATATATTCTTTAATTTTTTAAAAATTGGACCCTAATTTCCCTTATTTCTGATACCTGTCTGTGCACGATATCACATTTTTGTTATTTTTCTTTCAGGTTTAGTGGTTAATTAATTTGGTCTCTCTTTCTGACTCAAGAAAACCTTGTCTGATTGGCTCCTTACTTCTCACAGCTTAAATAGTTAAATACATTTGGATTTGAAAAAGGCATATCCTCATGAAAAAAAAAACTCATACCTTTGTTGTGACCAACTGAGAAGGTTGAATAGAGGGGAGCCAGTTCATCCCTTCAAAGCTGGCCAGAACAAGTCATAAATCTATAGATAAAGAACTCCCTACAAATAAAATTTTAAAACAATAGGACAACAAATGAAAATCAACAGGGAGGATGTTCCTTGATTGACAGAAGATGTAGACTGAATTTTGCACCTATAGTTTAAGAGTCAGATTTCCTTTCTGCCAGAAAGTCTGCCATGTCGGTACATTTGTAGCAAATCACTCACCTAAACCATGAACTAATTGAGCCATTCAGTAGCTCCTCACTCCTCCCTTGGAAAAAGGGGGAATAGTCACATTTAATTTTATTTCTTTATCTGCTTATATCATCAATAAATCGTATCATGTTGCTCGTTGGATACAGATGTCAGTCCTGAACTTGCCAAGTTTCACTTTATTTGAGAAGAAATTGTTTGAGAAGAAGTTGTTCAAATCAGCCTTCTGCCACTTAGGTTTATGTTTCCTGATACTGCCAATTGTGCCTTCTCTCCTCCTGAAGAAGTTGACTTCTTGCAAAAGTGTTATTCTGAGGGTGCCAGACACTTACAGTATCTCATCAAGTTTCTATTATTCATGACTGAACCTTGACAGTGAGTGCTGGAAGGCTTTTATGATCACATCGGTATTTCACCATAAGCCCCAAACAATTTTCTCCAAGTATCAGTTTTTTCACAGCAGAGAGTTGGTCTTTTAACTTTCAACAATATCACTGTGAAGACAGTCTGTGAATCTGAACTCATTTTGCTAACAAAGACCATGCATGGTGTAAAGTGATTACTGTTAGCTGTGTGTGTCTGGAAGCACACAGTTCTTCTACTATAACAACATAGTGGATGGTGAAAGGGAAAAAAAACTCATGGAGCTGGAGGTGATCAACAATTTGAACCAACTGAAAATTTATATTGATCCATGGCGAATGTACACAATGTATGAAGTAGTGGTGGTTTGAGTCACCTCTTTTTCCATTCTAATGAATCTAAAATCAGGACAATAGTTAACTTGAGTCCTACTGAAGTTGAAGGATGGAGAAAGAGTTCTCTATGATTTGTGCTCTCACTGCTGTTGTTGGGTCATTGCACATGGAGCTGAGCCTTTGTCTATTAAATTTTCATTCAGGCATCACCTGAAAGGATCAATGTTTTCTTGTATGTAAGAGGAATTTTTAACCATTAATAAATCATTGTTTTCTGTTTCTACAGGTGTTAGAGAAAGTTAAAGGGAGAGTAAATAGAGGGTTTCTGAGGGTAAGCTTTCCACTGGAAGAAACGTCAGAAACTATAGGGACACAGATTAAGAGAGGTGACAAAGGAATCAAAGGGAAGGTGAGATTTTTTAAAATTCTGCATTAAGTTGTAATGATCTGGAATGTAAAGCTTGAAAGGACGATGAAAGCAGATTCAATAATAGTAACTTACGCCTGACTGAACATCATTAGCTTTGGCTCGATATTAATTATTGCCTGATTATGCTTGTGATGCCTCTTGGGGTATTTTCATACATTAAAGATGCTAGATAAATGCAAGTTGTTGTTAAGTGTTCTTTCTATTTCTGTTAATAGGATGATAATTGTTGATGGTTGGAAATTTAATTAAACACAAGAACACACGGCCTGATGTGCCTGTTCCATCATTCAATACGATTATGGCTGGTCTTGGGCTTCAACTCCATTTTCCATGCCTCCACTCCCCATATCCCTTGATTCCCTGAGACCTCAAAAATCTGTCTATCCCAGTCTTAAATGTATTCAATGATGGAGCATCCATAACCCTCTGGGGTAGAGAATTCCAATGATTCACAACGCCTAAGTGTGAAGTAATGTGTCCTCATCTGAATTTTTTTAAAAAGCAGAATTTATGAACTACTATTCATTTAATCCAGACAGAAAATTGCTTTATTTCCTGTGTTTTTTGAGCTGCAGTGGGTGAAATGATTTATATTTGAATTTGACTGACATGATATTTTGAATCAATTAAAACTACAGAGCTTAAAGAAAGGCACACAAGTAAACTGTTACTGTTTCAAACTTCAAATCACGTCTGAAAGCTCCAGTAGCCATTTTGTAGGGTAGCGAGTTAACTTCAGAAGCATGCATGATGCTGATGTAAATAATGATGTCAGGTTGCATGACTGAGAATTAGGGAGATCTTGAAGGAGGAGAAACTCCAACCTTTTGCAGAGGTCCAAATACTTGCTGTAAATAAAGAGTAATGGTTTTGAGAAATGACAGACTCGAGCAGCGTACTTTGCGAGATAAGACAATCCCCAAAACAGCCATCAAGACCCCAAACAATCAACAAAACAATCTCCTCTACAGTTAAGCTAAAATTTGGGTTTTGGAGGCTGTCTCATGCCTCTTGGTTTCAATGCTGTCAATGGTCACATCATAGACCTGTCCCCTGAGTTACACTGTTTAGCATATTCAAAATCAATTTGTGTTGAAACACAAAATGGTAGTAAAGCTGAAGTGTTAAGTCTTGACCTTGCAGCTAATATAAAAAGACAAGGAGGCACGCGAATAAACTGATCAGACATTACAGTGAATATTCAGTGAAAGATCCCGTAAAAACAGTGTGATTTGTCTTTCAGTATCTGAGAGCAAGGACATATGTGTGGGGTCAGGAACATGTTATTGTTTAAATGCGTTATTGTTTATTCCCATGACATGAATAAAATAAGTCAAAGATCATTCTGTGCAAATTAGCAAATCTCACTGAAGATGAAAAGAAATGCTAATTTAATTACAATGACAATATTCAGATGTCACTGGCATCAATAATGTAAAGTACTTGGATTGTACCATGACTTGCAAATTTTTTATGCAATCACCCACAGGTCAGTTTTCTAATATTACTTCTGGTTGGAAACTGTTCATCATTAAGCACCAGTACTAGTACCAAATAAACTCATGATCACACCAATAAAGAACTGTTCAGGATTTATAAAATATGTCAATTTAAAGCTGTAGTTCAGGGGAATTAATGATCTCGGACTAGCATCGGCCAGCTGAGACACTTATCAGACAGGAGTTATACTGCAGACAGAATCAGACTGACTGACACCAAAGTTTTACGATGCAGGAGCCCTGCATGTGCATTGTGCTAAACCAGTTGTTTTTCTTTTCTTTAGGATGCAACATATAAGCTGAAAATATCCCAACATTCCATACAAAGTTTTTCAAGTGCCCAGGAATCCATTGGACCACATAGATACTTGAAATGTGGCTTCAGAAGAGCTATTGTGCAGGTTATACAAACATGGAAGGCAACCTTTTGAAGGGGAGGGGATGCAGTTTGGGGGTGCAGAAAGTATTCAATATCATTTAGCTTGAGTGTCAGATTAGAAAAAGACACTTCAGTTCTTCTGCCATTTTCACAGCCACAACATTGCTGCAAACTGCCAGTATAAGCACTTTAAATACCAGTCACAACATATTGGCCCTGTTTGTGCTGCCAGGTTTATGCAAGAATGCATCAAGCATTGCCTCATTTGCAGAATGAACCTGACAGCATGAATAATCCCTCCTGATTCCCCACAGACTGATTGGACAGCTGTCAAAATGTTGGCTATTAGATGTAGATTTTGTACATGGGTGAGATGATATCAGCATAATGTAAACAGATGCCTGGTCTTAGATTGAGGGGGAGCTCCTGTTCTGCTTTATGACATGGGTCTGGTGAAGCATAACAACAATAACATGAATGCTCTTCGTGTACACAAAGATTTCAGGATGCTTTGCAGATGGACAAAGGTAACAAGTAGTAAGAGCACATTGAGGGCCAGGAGTCTGAAGTGGGGATGGGGCTGTGAAAGGACTGCAAGGAGATGATGTATTGTATTGCTGAAAAAAGATAGATATCTAAGCTTTTTGTCTTGCACTCATCAGGACACTCACAGGAATACCATTATAAAAGGGAAAGAACAATTTGTACTGTATGTGAAGAGAGTGCTGATTGGTTGGTGTGGTATTGCCATGGAGAATGCACCACTGATGGTGACTGACAGTTAACTGCTGAGCATTGTTTGAAATTTAAAACAGGCAGCTTGACCCTGATTGGTCAAGGCATTGCCCTGAGGAATGATTCAGCAAATGGCTGTCACTTACTTTGTTCAGTTGAAACAGGCACAATGGATGTACACGTTACACCTTGACCAATTAGGGTCAAGCTGCCTGGTTTAAATTTCAAACGATGCTTGTTGGTCACCATCAGTGGTCCATTCTCCATGACAGCTCCACTTTCCAACCAACCAGCGCTCCGTTTGCCTACAGTATAAATTGTTCTTTTCCATTTATATTGGTATTCTCGTGAGCATCCTGATGAGTGCAAAATGAAAAGCTGAGACATGTATCTTTTTCGAGCAATATTCAAGTTCTGTACTACCAAACGACTACAGGTACTGTATTAAAGGTGGCAAGGCAGAAATTTTGGGGCCAGTGATGCTGATTGAAATAGAACTTGGTGGAGAGGAGGGACGTGATGTGAGAAGTCAGGAAATTTGAAAAGCAGTTACTGTGTTTGCCTATGTCTTACCGGAGGTGCTCGGTGAGGCCATTGGGAGATTTGATGATGGGGACAAGATTAAACATCACAATCAAAATTACACCATGTCATTTGTGATTTTACCAGCCCAGTGTTAGTGTACAAAAGAGAATTTTGTGCAAACCAAAGGTCATTTTTGTGCAGTAAATTGCCTGAACTCGGAACCTCACAGTTTGACCGGAGGCCTGGACCATGTAGGCCTATCTGAAGATGCAATCTCCACATCCAAATTCAAGAGGTTCTATAAAACACCAATGTTGTCCGACTGCTCTTACCCTAAACAGACAGAACCCTGTTCCAATATATATACATGCAATATAATCTCATAAAAAATATATTTTTTAAGTTTTTAGGTCAAAAACAATGCAGCCAGTTACATTTATCAAAGAATCTGACATGAATATGAAATGGAAAACTTGCATCTATATTTTATGGGAATGAGAGAACTGTAGCTCTGTGACTTAAATACAAATCCCTCTCTGGGAAATCACTCTTTGATTATTGTTGCTTTAACATTCTGCCAATTAACTGAACTCAGCAAAACTTCTGTTTGAGCAGAACCAAGCATGAGACAGGTGCAAGGCTACAGGAAGAGGCACTCTGACATGAGTCATGAAGGTAGGATTAAAAAAAAAAGTCATCCTGTAATTTCTTGCAGTGAAATTATTTAGCACAACAAACTGTGAAGAGGAGTCATATGGATTTGAAACGTTAACTCTGTTTCTCCATCTTCCCGCAGCCTTGCACCTGTCTCATGCTTGGTTCTGCTCAAACAGAAGTTTGTTTCTCTCTCCACAGATGCTGTCGAGAACTGCTGATTTTTGTCTAGCATTTTCTATTTTTATTTTATTTACTTTTTTTACTATTGGACAATTTGGTTGTAGAGTCCGAGTACATTTGGATAAAGTCCTCCTGCTTCAGGTACCATGTCCTGTTATGATACTTGGCCAGACCTCCAAGTTGTTGGTAGGGTCCAAATAGGGACTAATAACATTTTGTTTAAAGTAGACAAAGTTTGAAATTCAGGATACAAGATTCAAGTGAATTCAGCCACAAGATTCCATGAGTTTTGGACACAAAAATATAAACTTTGCTATACAAGATTCAGAAAGATAAACCAATTTACAATGTCTATCTTATACTCTAACATTCAAGATGAGTATGAGGTACGTGTGAATTAACAGGCAAACTGTGGTTTGACACACCACACTACACAATTAATGGCAGATACAACCAAGATAGATTCCATGGATTTCTCAACAACCTACCCAGATGTCTGTAACACTGTGTCAAACAATCTCACTGAAACTTCATCTTTCTCATGAGGGTTTCCAATCTTCACCTTTGAAGATCTCACCTTGGAATTCTCTCCAAAGATTGCTTCAATGAAGCCGGACGGCTTCAACGATGGACCACATTGCAGGGTTTCCATCTTGCCTTCTGAAATTCTATTCTCCTGCATTCCTGAGTACATTCATACACCAATTCACAAGCACAATTTCAGCTCTTTGGCTATGCCAAGCAGAACATATACTGCTCCAGCCTTTGCTCCAATACCCAGCAACAAGGAGTCATCAACCTTTGGTACCTTCTTAGATCATCAGGGTTTCTCCTGAACGCACTTCAATCACCAGACTTTGACAGCAACAACAATGACCCACTTCCAGGGTTTCAATCTCATCTTACGAGATTCCATTCCCCTGAATTCCCAAGTACACATCCAAGCACCAAAATACAGGCACAACTTCAGATCTTTGGCCACGCCAAGCAAAATGATGCTACTGCTCCAAAGGGGTACCTTTGCCCCAGCAGCCTGCTTCACTTAAAGTCTCTTCCATGCAGCCCTTTCTCGAACTTGGAGCCTGTTTCACTGCACCTCTCTTTTAACTGAACTTAACTGGGACCTGTTTCTGCCACCTGTCTTTGCCCCTTACCTGGGACTCATCTTCGTGGGACCTCTCCCAGTCCCCACTCCATTGTCCCTTACCTGGGTCACTTCTTGGGACCTCTCCCTGTCCCTCCTTCCTTATCCAGAGCCTATCCCTGTGCCCTCTCCCTTCTCCCTTATCTGGGACCTCTCCCTCTCCCTTGTCCCTGATCTGGGACCTCTCCCTGTCCCTTCTCCTTGTCCCTTAACTGGAACCTCTCTATGTCCCTTCTACATTGTCTCTTATCTGGGACCTCTCCCTGTCCCTTCTCCGGGTCCCTTTTATGGGACCTCTCCATGCCCCTCTCCTTGTCCCCTGGCTGCGACCCTTGCTGACGTTGGCGCCTGACCTGGGCTTTCACACCGTCTTCTTCTGCACATGCGCGCTGGGCTGGTCCTTGGCCCAAACAACATAAACAATTTAGAACTGTGCATGTGCAGCCCGCTCCTGGCCTGTGCATGGGTAGGAAGTCCAAAGACTGTTGGAACTTGGAGTTCCTGACCTCTGTTCCCAATGAGCAGGTAAGTTTGGACTTCCTAACAGTCCTAAGAGGGTATCGGTAACGGTGGACTTCCATTAGATTGGTCCCAACATGTGTATCTCTGTGGGAATTGCGGTACTTACTTGAATAGTTACTCAGGAAATGTTAGACAGATTAAAACTTAGTGTAACTCCAGAACTGACCCCCCCCAAATCACATACTGACCACTCGGTTAACCCCCGAACCCCAACTAACTCCCCGAACCCCCTTGACATCTAAACAATTCCGGATGATCACCACCACCTATCCCTACCTCCGATATTTATAAATGATACATGTGGCCAGGCTAGTTCAGAACTGACAGTGGAAGGAATCCTTTGGCCCCATTGTCGCCGCTGGCCTGATGTACGAGAACTTATTAGTAATATTGGAGGCCTTAGGGTGGCAGAGGCATCTGAATAACCCCCAGTGCATGATCAACCACGCCCTTTTGCAAGTCCTAGGTCCAGCTGGCCTGGCTGATAGTACCTGGAAGGGTCCCGTGTTCAGCATTACAAGTGATAGCCAACAGTGGATCCGAAGGATTCTATGGCGGTGAAGGAGAAGGAGCTACAAACTGACTGGTGCCAAGTGGAGGATCCTCTGGGAAGAGGGTTTGTGTTTCTTTCAAATACATGTGAGAAAGGCTAAGGGAAATCACCTCCTGCTTCCCTTTTTGCCTAGTTAAATATGCTCAGTTCAAACAATTCTTTTCAAGATAACAGTATGAATGAGGTTGGCACCACATGTGTCAACACCTCGCTCAGTACAGACATCCACGAACTGCAGATGTACCTAGACCATCTTCAACCATAACTCCAATAATGAGGCTATACACTTGCTATGATCAGAAAGTTTGGAAGACGATGGTCACTCACAATACTTGGCACGGCACTTAGATGGCAATGGTGATTAGAGGTCTCCCATAATAGATATCCCTTCACTAATATTAGCAGTACATTGTTCAAGCACTTCCTACCAATTTTTGGGTGATACTGAAATCTTAAACGCAGAAATCACTGAGGAGTTACTCCTACCAATAACTAGCAACAGCAGAGCAGCTTAATAACCGGAGGTGGGACAGACAGACAGACACAATTGAAAGGGGCCGGAGGAAGGGGTCCCCAAATGACGGGAAATAAAAAACAATAATGAAAACAAGGCAAAGAAGAAAGAAAGAAAAATGCTGCAGATCCTGGAACTCTGAAATCAAGCCAGAAAATTCTAGAAATAATCAGGTCAAGTCAGCAAGGCAGGTAGGGTTAACATTCCAAGTTGATGGCCTATTTTGAGACAAAATTGCTAAATGTATTTCCAGTAAAGTTCTAACACTGATCAACAATCTCATTAACTTGGTCAAAATACAAACATTATGAATCAATAGAAACTCATTAGATTTATGGACCATATCCATTCGTGACAATGGCATCATTTTATCAACAAAACATTTTTTTCAATTTAAAACAAAAATTATGCTATACTCTAGTTTATTATGTTTTGAATCACTCAAAATGATAATCATTTGAAAAAAATCTAATTCTTGTCTGCAGAATATGATCACAAATCAGTTTTGAAATAAGATGGTAGTGAATTACCTTCTTGAAGTGCTGCATCCATGTATTGAAAGCACTTCCATTGCCCTGTTAGGTAGGGACTTCCAATATTTGGACTCAGCAACGATAAAGCAACTACAATGGTTCCAAGAAAGAATAGTATTTGACTTGCAGGGGAACTTGCTGTGATGGATCCCATGCATCTTATGCCCTGTCCGGTTAGGTAGTAGAGATTGTGGGTTTGATGTGAAAGGATCTTTAGCAAATTTCTGCAGTGCATCTTGTAGATGGTACACATTTCAGACAGGGTGTGCCAGTGGTGGAGGGAACAAATGGATGCGGTGTCAATCAAGTGACCTGATTTGGCCTGGATGGGGTTGAGCTTCATGAGTGTTGTTGGAGCTCAATTATTCCAGACAAGTGTAAAGTATTCCTTCGTACTCTTGACTTGTGCATTCTGGGTGGTGGAGAGGCTTTGAGGAGTCAGGAGATGAGACACTCAATCGAGAAAGCCTCTGACACATTCATGTAGCCACAGTACATACGTGTTCCAGTTAAGTTTCTGGTCAGTGCTGACCCCCATCTCACAACATGCTGATGGTTCATTACCGACAGTATTGCTATTAAATATAAAGGGAAGGTAGTTAGACTCTCTCTTGTTGGAGTGGGTCCTGGCACTTGGCACCAATGTTACGTGCCACTTACCAGCCCAAGCCTGAATGTCATTCAGATCTTTCTGCACGCAGGCACAGACTGCTTCATTAACTAAGGAGTGGCAGATGGAATTGAATACCGTGAAATTATCAGTGATCATCGCCTTTATGATGGAGGAAAGATCATCGATGAAATTAAAGATGGTCGAGGCTAGGTCTGCCCTGAGGAACTCCTGCAGCAATGTCCTGTGGTCTGCAAAAAAACATCTTTCTTTGTGCTAAGTATGACTCCAAGCATGCGGACAGTTTCTTCCTCATTCCCTTTGACTTCAATTTTCCTTGATGCCACAGGAGGTCAAAAGCTGCCTTGATGTTAAGGACAGTCAGTCTCACCACACCGCTGGAAATTAGCTCCTTTGTTCATGTTTGAGCTAAGACTGCAACGAAGTTTGGAGCTGAGTGGTCCTGGAGGAACCCAAACTGAGCATTGATGGGCAGGCCAATGCTACGTAAGTGCTACTTGATAGCACCGTTGACAACAACTTGCTTCACCGTGTTGATAGTCGACTGTGGGCTGATTGGGTGTAATTGGCTGAAGTGGGTCTGTCCTGCTTTTAATGGACAGGACATACCTGGGAAATTTTCCACAATGTCAGGTAAATGCCAGTGTTATAGTGTACGAGAACAGTTTGGCCAGAGGAGTGTCTAGTTCTAGAACACAAATCTTCAGTGGGCTACTGTCAGGTCTCATAGCCTTTGCTTTGTACAATGTGTTTAGCTTGTTCCTGATATTATGTGGAGTGAATGAAATAGGCTGAAAACTGGCTTCTGTGTTGCTAGGGACCTGAGGTGGAAGCCGAGATGGATCATCCACTTGGCACTTCTGGCTGAAGTGGTTTGCCAACACTACAGCCTTCTTTCTCTTTTGTACTCACCTGCTGCAACACTATTCATGATTGTGTGTGGTAAGACTACAGAGCTTTGATCTGATTTGTTTTGGATCACTTAGCTCTGTCTGTAGTTGCTGCTTCCACTATTTACTATGTGCATCATTCTGTGTTGTAGCTTCACCCGATTGGCGCCTCATTTTCAGATGTGCCTAATGCTGTTCCTGGCAAGCTCTTCTATGCTCTTCACTGTACCAGAGTTGGTTCCCTGGCTTGATGGTAATGGTAATGTGAAGATTAAGAGTTACAGATTATGATGGAATCCATTTCTGCCACAAATTCTAAATGAAAGAGAGCCTTTAAATTTGCTAACATATTGTAAACCACTGATCTTGTTCTAAGACCAGGGCAAGTAGCAGAAGAAACTAGTTTATATCCCCTTTTGAATTTAACTTGTATTCTAAATGTTGCCTTTTGACCTCAATTAATTCCCATGTTCAGGGCACTATCAAAACAGCATTCTAACTCAATTGTAGTCACTTACGGAGAATGCAAAAGGATTGGTCTATTGATCATACTGACGAGCGCCACACCATTATCCACAACCAAGCTATGCATCCATTGATAATGGCTGGTTACAGCCTTTTAAATTAACATCAACTTCATTGCAGAGCAGAGAGAGAGGCACAGACAGAGAGCAAAAGAGTCAAAAACAGAGAGAAACGGGGATTCATGGTGAAAGAGTGAACAAAAGAGTTAATAAGGAAAAAAATACATTGGCATACAATAATAGGCTAATTTAAGTGTGAATGCTCTGAAGGTTTATGTACAATTGCTTCAGGTTTGTTAGGTTCAGGGAACATCCTGAATCAATTAAGACACAAATTAAATCTTACAGTGATAGAAATTGGAAATGGTGCACCTGTTTTATGGGTATAAACAAACACAGTGGGATTCAATTTTGGGCTCCAATGTCCCGCACCATGCAAGGGAACCTGAAAAACATCTTCGTTTGGGCCACTTTTCAGTCTTCAAAGCGGCTGCATAAAACAAGCATCATCCAACTTACATAAGCTACTGTGGATTTATTGTCTGTTTTAGGATCCCTTTACAAATTGGGCTGCCCTGAGCGGGATCTGTTCCATTTAGGGGTTTTTTGTCTGATGTGGAGGAGGCAGTGGCTGCTGGTCAAACGGTACACAATTAATTTTTTTAAAGTGCACAGCCAGGAGGAGCAGAAACACTCCTGCCAATGAAGCCAATGGCTCTGAAGAAGTCATACAGATTCAGAATATTAACTTTCTTTGTCTCTCTACAAATGCTGTCAGACCTGCTGAGTTTTTCCAGCATTTTCCTTTTTTATTTGATTGGTCCCCTCCTTTGTCCTCTTCCCCCACCCCAATAGATACAGATAAGTATTCATATATAAAGATTGAAATAGCTTCCAACAAATTATTGCATTTTTAAAAAGTCATTCTTTGGTAGAAAACTAAGCTACTGGCTTAAATAAAAATAAAGAAAAAAAAGACATAGCACTAGGAAAGGTAAGATAAAGGCACCATGAGCACAAGAGGGACCGTTCACGGGTGATTTCCTGCTCATTTATGTTTGGTTTATATGTCTGCTGGTGTGACCATCAACACCAGGAATGGTAATGTAATTATGCATTCAATGTGCCAACAACATTAAATTTGCTTTGGTTCTAATGGCCTGAATATGCTTCACCTTTTTTCTTTCTGGTGCAGGGTACGCCAGTATGCTGGATGTGAGTGGCTGGATACTTTATTGCACACGCATTGAGTGGACTTTAGGTACAAATGAAAGGGTCATTTCAGACATCTGGGATGGAGGAAGCAGCCCTGGCATGAGCTGAAAGCATATCTCTGGCAGCCTAGCTGAAGGAGCATTGGATCAAGGTGTCCTTGGTGTCCCTGCTTCCATGGAGATTACCAAGGTCTGCCTCCATACCCTCAGCGTTTTCCTCACTGTGCTCCTCTTCTGACACACTGTGGATTCATCATCTGTGGTCTGTGCATCTACGGCAAGATCCTATTACTCCAATGGGTCCCCCTTTGCTAGTGCCAGATTGTGGATAGTGCAGCATGTAACTATTATCAGTGACATCCGCTCTGGAGGGTATTGTAGTGCATCCACTGAATGGTCCAGGCATCAGAAGCGCACCTTAAGAAGACCTGTGGTCCTCTCTACCACCGCCCTTGTGAAGGCATGACTCACATTGTAACACTGTTCTGCCACTGTTCTTAGATGGCAGAGAGGCATCATGAGCCACCTTTTCAATGGGTAGCCCTTGTCACCCAGCAGCCATCCATCCAGTCAGGCTGGAGCACTGAAGAGCCTCGGCACCTGGAAGTGTCTCCAGATGTAAGCGTCATGGGAGCTGTTGGGATATCTCGCACAAACTTGCAGAATATGCATCTTGTGGTCACACACTTTCTGCATGATCATAGAGCGGAAGCCCTTCCTGTTGGCAAAGACACCCGGCTGACCCACTGGTGCCTTGATGGCCACATGTATGCAGTCAATTGCACCCTGGACGTGGGGGAACTCATCCGTACGGTAAGAAATAAAAGTCAGAACTCGCCTGAACAGAGCTTCTGTCACCAGCTAAATGCAAATGTGGATAGCTGATTGGGAGACTCCACACAGATCCCCCATTGACCTCTGGAAAGACCGAAAGGCATAGAGATTGAGGGTCGCTGTGACCTTCAAAGTCAGTAGCATGGGGTGTCCACCCACACAGTTGAAGCTGATCTCAGGCCCAATCATGTGAAAAATGGAGGTCACAGTCTCCCTTGAGAGGTGGAGCCTCCTTCAGTATCGCACCTCAGACATATTGAGGCAGCTGCATCACCGTCTGTAAACCCTGGCAGTAGGATAGTGGCGTCTTCTGCGGCCCCTTCCATCTTGGACTTCCTGCTGGCCCTGCACCTCTTGTGTCTGCGCCTCTACTCCCACAGATCCCTCCCCTGGAAGCTGCATTGGGACACCTGGCCTTCTTCTCCCTTCTGCCCCTCTCTTCCTCCTCAGAGGAGATGCCTCCAGCGGAGAGCACAATCCCCATTACCAGGGTTGCAGAAGGCTGTCTGATACCCTGAAGGGTCCACATGGGTTGAATCCTCCAGTGGCCTTGGAGACACCAATAAGTCCTGAAATGAAGCCTGGAAATGCTAATAATGAAGCCCCGAACGGAGATGAAGCTGCCAAGTACCAATATGCAACCCGTAGCAAACTAATCTCCGAAGAACCTCACTCTTCACACTGGCAATGCTGCTGACCTTTTTTATCCTGCCCTTGGATGAGGTTTAGCAAATTGTTGGTTGCCCGCCTGCCTGTTGTGCCCACGCGACGAAGGTGAAATCACATGGGCAACATAACATTCAGCTTAATTGCCTTTTTAGTGGCCTCATAATTGGTGGCGGGTGCAGCTCCATCTCCCGCGTGTGCTCATCGACTGAAATATCACGCAAGTACCACATGATGTTGGGATGCTTGCCCAATGTCATCACATGCTATTTTACGCTCGAAAAATTCTTCCCTGGTTGTGGAACTTGGTTCATGGACAGAATGTATACATACTCTGGTATCTGCTTAATACTTGTTTAATAGAACTACATCTAAACAGAGAAGGCATGTTGGTCCTAGACATGATTCCAACCTCCCACAAGAGAGAGAGTCTAACATATGACTGACTGATGTCAGTAGTACATTATCATATACATCATACCTTAACATAGCCCAACCATTTTCAGCTGCTTCATCAATGACCTTTCTTGCATTATAAGGTCAGAAGAGGGATGTTTGCTGAAGATAGTGCAATGTTCAGCACCACTCATGACTCCTCGGATAGTGAAGCAATCCATGTCCATATGCAGTAAGACTTGGGCAATATCCAGGCTTGGGCTGACAAGTGGCAAGTAACATTCACACCACACAAGTGCCAGGCAATGACCATCTTCAACAAGAGAGAATCTAACCATCGTCCCTTGATGTTCAGTCGTATTACCATCACTGAATCCCCCACTATCAAAATCCTGGGGGGTTACCATTGACCAGAAACTGAACTGAACAAGAGCAGGCCAGAGACTAGGAATCCTGTGACGAGTAACTCACTTCCTGACTCCCCAAAACCTGTCCACCATCTATAAGGCACAAGTCAGGAGTGTGATGCAATACTCGCCACTTGCCTGGATGAGTGCAGCTCCCACAACACTCAAGAAGCTTGGCAACATCCAAGACAAAGCAGCCCACTTGATTAGTACCACATCCACAAACATTCACTCCCTCCACCACCGACGCACAGTGGCAGCAGTGTGTACCATCTACAAGATGCACTGCAGGAACTCACCAAGGCTCCTTAGAAAGCACCTTCCAAACCCTCAGTGGCTTCTATCTAGGGCAAGTGCAGTAGACAGATGGGAACACCACCATCTGGAAGTTCCCCTCCAAGTCACTCACCATCTTGAGTTGGAAATATATCGCCATTCCTTCACTGTCGCTGGGTCAATATCCTGGAACTCCCTTCCTAACAGCACTGTGGTTGTACCCACACTACATGGTCTGCAGCAATTCAGGAAGGCAGCTCACCACCACCTTCTTAAGGGCACTAGGGATGGGCAATAAATGCTGGCCTGGCCAGCGAAGCCCACATCCCAGGAATTCATTTTTAAAAATCTGTTAACCCCTCATACTACAACAGCTGCAATGGGTTGGTCACGTATCAAGAGTAAAGCAGCAAGAATACATTTCTTGACCTTGCACACAAGAGATACATGTAACAAGAAACCGGGGAACACCTATGAAGTTATGGATAGACTGGGTAAAGAGCGATTTGTCACAGAAAGGTATGCAGATGATTGAAGTGGCCAGGCTATTTCAAAGCCAACAGCAGTGGTTTAATTCAGCCCCATCCTTGCTGCTGAGTTGACAGATGGGTATTTAATAATAGTATTCATGTTTTTATGAAACTGCTTTCTTATTAGTTTCCCAGTGGCCTTCCTTCGCTGGTTGTGAGCATGTTATAACAGATTTACTAATTTTACTGAAGTTCAGAACTGACAGGCATGAACGGCATTACTGTGTGACCTCACAATCATTAAGCAGGGGCTCTGCTTCAAAGAATCAAACATTCACCTCCTTTAATTTTGCTATATAGAATCATGGAATGGCTAGGAGGCCATTCGGCCCATCTTGTCTGTGTTGGACCTTTGAAAGTGCCCTACCCCTGCCTTTTCCCTGTAGCCCTGCATTTTTTTCCTTTTCAGATAATGATCCAATTCCCTTAATTACATTAATGAGGTTTGAAACATCTGGAAATGATCTCTTGAGTAGAACATACTTTAACATTGAATGGACTTTGGGGCAGAAGGAGAGTAGGAGATGATTAAAGCAAGTGGGAGGTGCTGCTGGTGACAGAAGTGAAAGGGTAGGTGATGCTGGCCGAAGTGAAGGAATGTTATAAAGCAGAAAGCAAGAGAGGGAATAGAATATAGCATGGATTCTGATACAAACGAGTAAGTAACAGATGGTGATATAAAGAGCAAGAGATTGTGATGATGATGGGTGGAAGAGATTGGGACGTACCGGTGACAAGCAAATGGAATGAGAGCTAGTGGCAAATACTTAAGCGAACAGCAATAGAGGGAGACATGTTGTTCAAACACTTCAATCATTATAATTTGAGTGTCTTTTTCACACTTTATGGTCGGAAAACTCAAGAGGGCACTCTCTACACCTCCCACTTCGACAAAGAAGCAACAAATCAAAATGCCCTAAGTCTGGGAAGTATATATTTTTCTGGGGAGACCCAAAAAGAGAAAGTAAAATACCTGAATAAATAATAGGAAAGTATGATTCTGGAAAGTAATGCAGAATTAATCAGCAAATTACCTATATTTTATTGATTACACACTCTGGATTTGGGAATATTCTGATGAAAAATGCAATTATTTCTGATGACACAGTACCCCCTTTTTTGAAATGAGCTCTCTCTTGGCCTCTCTGCATTATGTTTCATCTCTGCCAAAAAAGTAAATGGCATTACCAGGCTCTATGATAAAGACATAATTAAACTCAGCAAAATGATGTGCAGCAGAGAGGAATGCTGTGGCTCTCCCTTGGTATATTTTTTTCCCCTATTCCTAATCCCTAATCCTAGATCACCTGTCAGAAAACACTTGGGGCAGAAATTAATGCCCCACAGAAATGGGCTGAGATGGGGGGCGGGCAGGTATGGGGTGGATACCCATCTCCTTCCTGTCTTTCCCCCAATTAAGTCCAGAGAGCGAAGGGCTGAGGATGGCCTTCTTGCCCAGAGTCTATTTGAGGACTTTATGCATATTCAACCAGTGGCGGGTGGGGACCATGCCATGTGGGCAACCCGCCAGGTGACAGGTATTCCAACAGCCTGGTGTGAGGCTAACTCCTTCTCGGGTACCCTGAGACCAACGGAAGTACCCGCCAATGGAAATGGGGATAGCCTCAGGAAGCCTCCCCCTGCTGTTGATAATGACCACCCCTCCCCCAGGCCTCCTTGACTGGCCTCAGCAATCCTACCCCACTCACTTTAGTCTGGAGGCCACAGTGACAATCCTTTGAGTCTATTCCACTGCAGTACCAGTAGTAGCCAACACTCTCAGTGGTGCTCTGATTGGTTGACAGCTCTGAGGCAGGCTATCCACTTCGCACTACAGGGTCTGGTGGGAAATTGCTCCCCAGTAGAACTGGGTAACCCGAAGGCAGCCAGCGGGCTGCTGAAATGGTGGTGGCGGGATTCCCACCAGCTCTTCAGCCAGTGGGTAGGTCCACTGCCACAGCTATTAAATTTTGCCCTCAGTCTCTGTTCTCCAAAATGAAGATCAAGACCTCAGTTGGTAGAAGCTTTCCAAACCTGCACTAATGATGTTATTCCGCAGCAATCTCCAACCTCAATAAGATTTTACAAGTAGTTACTGCATGCCCCTAGTTCTAAAGATGAAGTTTAATTGTACTTTTGAAATCTGATCCTTGTACCTTTTAATTCATGCTCAAACATAGATACATGAGAATGGTGCTCTAATTAGAGAGTGGGTACAATTAGCCGTTATGTGTTATCCTCAGTCATGTTGAAAATGATGACTTGACACAAGGAAACCTCTTTACAGCACAGAGATGACATCCCATTATGTTACCAGACATTTGAGAACAGAAGTACAGCAATCAGCATGACCCAACAAGAAGGGGGCAGATTGCAATACAACTGTAAGTTGGTTATTAGCATAATTCACAAGGAATTTGGACACTAGTTGAGTATTTAACAAGTAACACTGCTGAATTTATCAATAATCTATAATAACACTGCACCTAATGTGATTCTTTGTTCAGATTTTATTAATCATCCAAATTGAACCAAGTTCAGACAGATGCGGAGCACCCTCTGTGTCGCACTTCCAGAAGTACTTTCTCTGTTGATGTAAATTAAGCGCCAATTACAGTCTAATTGTGTAAATCAGAGATTGTTAAATTTTAATGAACACATAGCTATTAAGCTTAAAAAAAAGTTGTAATTTGAATGAAACTTGCACTGAGATGAGAAGTTCTATACCTCCAAAATGACAAATGCTTGCACCATTGTCCATTAGTTTTTAATTCAACAGCCTGAATGAAACAAACATATTTTATACAAAAATAATACTTGGCTTTGAAAATCTGCTGCTTATCTCCAAGGGAAAGAAAACAGGAGAGTGTTGGCTACTACTGGTACTGCAGTGGGATAGACTCAAAGGATTGTCAGGAGATTAACCACATTTAGTGAACACAGCAAGAACCATCAAATAATTGGGAAAATAAATAATTTACCCAAGAGAGCTGTGGATGCTCAGGAATTGAGTATATTTAAGGTCAGAAGGTATGGGGATTAGACAAGAAAGGGAAATTGAGGTTGTAGATCAGCCACAATCTTATTGAATGGCAGAGCAGGCTTGAGGGGCAGCATGGTCTACTCCTGCTGCTATTTCTTATGTTCAAGGTTGCATCAGAATTTTCTGTTGATGCATTGATGTTGGAATTCTGCACGACGGGAGTAGATGGGAAGTGTTTTGGATCTTTTCAATTCTGAACAGAATAATGACAATGAATGGAAAGTATTCTATTTTTTTTGGTTTCAAAAAGGTGGAAAAGGGGGCAGAATTTTCTGCCTGTCAGGAGCGGGCGTGGGGCCGATCGCCACCCGTGATAGGCTGCATGCGCCATTCTACCTGTTTGGATGGGGGGGGTTGGGGGGGGAGCATTGGTGGGGGAATCGGGGCCTGCACTCTTTTGCGCAAGCCTTAGGGTGATTAAGTTCATGTTGAAAGTTTGAACTAAAAAATAAAATGATTCAGACATGTCCCCTCATGTGGCCATGTCATATGAGCTGGGACATGTTTATGAAATGTGAATAAATTATTTGTAGATTTTATTAAACCTTCAGGAAACCTGATCCCACCGGTGGATGAAGTTTCCTGAAAAACGCAAAGGCCGGTTGGGCTCTTAGCCTGCCCGCCAACCATAAGATTGGATGGGCAGCATTGATGATTAGTTTAATTGGCTTTTTAATGGCCTTAAAAGGCCTTTGACAGGCCTCTGGCGCGTGCTCACCGAATGAAAGATCTGAATGACGTGCGGTGACGTCGGGACGCACGCCCGATATCACCGGGCATCACGTTACACGTTGGCATGTGGGGCCCACCCCCGCATACTGACGTGAAAAGTCTCCCCATGAAGTGTTTTGGTCCATTGGAAATCAAGGCTTAGTTCAGAATTATTCTTGGATCAGTTACCATTTTATCTGAGTACTGAATGTAGCAGTTGGATACAATTCAATCTGCTTTGTGGACTTTGTATATAAAGATAGTTTGGAAGCATCTTTTATTTTTCAATGTACAAAATTATAAGCACACTTAGAAAGCCAGTTCAGTTGTGAATCCCATAACAGCTATACAGCATGTTTTAAAATATGATTCAGTGGGTGACAGAGAAAAGGAGAGACAGACAGACTTGGGCCTGAAGTTTGGGCAAACGGGGAGGCTCTCGTTCTGCATGAAAATGCTAACAGAAGTCCTGCCCATGGACCCAGCCTCCACCATTTTCGTGGGGTGGGGAGGGGTTGGGGGAGAGGGGGTGAAATCGGTGTATGAAAGGGGCTGTGTTTAAATTGTACATCTGTGGATCACGGAGGCAGCTGCCCTTACAAATCAGCAGCTCCCTCCACTCGTAAGTGATTTTGACGAGGTAAGTATCTGAAACCCAGTGTGCAGATTAGACCTGGTAGGTGTAGGTCTGCACCTTGTGGATTGGCGTGGGAAATGTGTGGCACTGAGGGGTGAGGGCTGGAAAGCTGTTTTCTTTCCTTTTAATCATGTTTTTAATAACTTCAACAGAGTTCCAGAGCACATAGGCAGGCCTTCTGCCCAGCTTCTCTCCACACCCAGGGGCCTCTACACTTGTTCCAGGGCCAGTAGGCCTGGCTTTTAACCGCCCCCCCCCCCTTCTTTTGTCCAGGTTGGATTGGCGGAGCCAGAAATGTCCCGCCTCTGAGCTCCTGAATCGGGAGTGAAATTCCAGGCCTTGCAATTATATGGCACCTTTCATGACCATGAGATGTCCCAAAGCATATTACGATCAATCAAGTAATCACTGTTGTAATGTAGGAAACATGCAAACAACTTGAATTCAGCAAGTTGTCATAAACAGCAATGTGATAATGACCAGATGATTTGATTTTATGATATTGATTCAGTAATAAATATCTGTGAGGAAAATGTCCCCTCTCCTTTTTCCAGGCAGTGTCATGGGATCTGGTGTCCACCTGAGAGGCAGACAGGGCCTCAGTTTATCATCTGATGTGAAAGACGGCACCTCTGACAGTGCAGCGCTGCCTCAGTACTGCACTGGCGTGTCATCCTAGATTTTTGTGCTCAAGTCCTGGTGTGGGACTTGAAGCTACAAACTTCTGATTCGGAGGCGTGGGTGCTACCAACTGAAACATGGCTGACACCAGTGGTAGCAATAAAGAAACTCTTGATGAAAAGGCTATAACATGAATGCTGTATTTTTCATGAATCTCTGGGCATCCAGTGTTTTAAACTAAAATCTAGGTATAACCAGTTGAGATATCAAAAACAGTAAAATAGTCACATCAAAAATCACGTATATGAAGTTGCATCTGACTGAACATCAGCTAATTGCAAGAAAGCAATATTGTTTTGATATGAGGCAAGTCTGGCTTGGCCCATTGATGGACAAAAAAATATAACTCCTGACTTCTGTCCCTGTATCAGATTTGAGTTTGGCTAAGGAAACTTGTTGTATAAAGGTTTGGTGTATATAGGGTTAATGTGGGACTGAGTATACCACCCACACAGTGATGTAAAAAGCAGAACCTCCAAGGAAATAATCTTGGGATTATTACCTGAGCCACAGGCAAACTGGCAAAGGATAAATAAAGTCAAGGAGTTAAATGCATAGCTCAAAGGTTGGTGTGGGAAGAATGGGTTTCAGTTCAGTTCATGGCACCAGTAATGGGGTAGAAGGGAGCTATTCCAATGGGGTGGGCTTCACTTGAAACATACTGGGACCAGTGTCCTGCTGAATTGAAAAACTAGGGATGTAAAGAGGGCTTTATTTAGGGGAGCTATTTAGGTAATGATACCCAGAGTGTGACAGGAAGGGACAGAGTGTAAAAACAAAAAAAAACAGCAGCAAATAGGGTCAAAGGGGAATAATGGTAAAAAAGGCAAAGTTATAATGGCTCTTTACTTAAATGCACATAGTGTTTGGAACAAAATAAGTGAATTAAGGGCACAAATAGAGGTTAATGGGTATGAGTTTATAGCCATTACGGACACATGGTTACAAGAAGATAAAAGCTGGGAGCTAAATGTTCAGTTGTTTGTGACTTTTCAAAAGGACAGACAGGAAGGAAAGGGTGATGAGGTAGCTTTGTTAGTATGAGATTGAATAAGTACAATAGCAAGAAATGATCATGGATCAGAAAATGTAGAATCCATATGGGTGGAGGTAAGAAATAACAATGGGAAGGAGACACTGGTTGCAGTAGTCTATAGGCTCCCTAACAGTAGCCAAACTGTAGGACAGAATAAATCAGCAGATAATAAGGGCATGTAAAAAAGGCTGTACATTAATCATGGATGACTTTAATCTTCACGTAGATTGGGAAAATCAAATTGTCAGAGGTAGCCATGAGCAAGAATTCATAGAATGTATTCAGGACAGTTTCCTAGAACAATATGTTGAGGATCCAACCAAGGATCAGGCTATTTTGGATCTGGTAATGTGTAATAAGGCAGGTTTAATAAATTATCTCAGAGTAAAAGATCCCCTAGGAAACAGTGAGCATAACTTGGTAGAAGTTAGCATTTAGTTTGAGAGTGTGAAACTTGGGTAGGAAACAACTGTGCTAAACTTAACTAAGGGTAATTAAAAAGGAACAAGGGCAGAATTGGCTGGAGTGGACAGAAAAGACGTTTGAAGCATGGCAGACATTTAAGAAAACAGTTTGTGACTCACAATAAAGATATATCCCAGTGAGGCAGAAGGATTCAAGGAAGGGGATGAATCAACCATGGTTAACCAAGGAAGTTAAATATAGCATCAAATTTAAAGAAAAAACATACAATGTGGCAAAGATTAGTGGTAAGTTTTAAAAACCAACAAAAAATGAGCAAAAAATAATAGAGGGAGGGAGAAAATAAACTTTGAGGGTAAACTAGCAAGTAATATAAAAATGGACAGTAAGAACTTCTTTAAATATATAAAAAGGAAGAGAAACCAAAGTGAACATAGGCCCCTTAGAGAATGAGGCTAGAGAAATAATAATGGGGAACCAGGAAATGGCAGAGGAGTTGAATAAACACTTTGTATCAGTCTTCAAGATAGATGACACTAATAGCATTCCAAAAATACTAAATAATCAAGGGGCAAAAGGGGGAGAGGAAATAAATACAATAACCATCACTACAGAAAAGGTACCAGGGAAACTAATGGGGCTAAATCCAATAAGTCCCCTGAACCTGGGTTGTATCATAGGATATTAAAGGAAGTAGCTACAGAGATAGTGTATGCACTGGCTGTAATCTTCCAAGAATCCTTAGATTCTGGAAAAATCCCAGATGATTAGAAGTCTGCCAATGTAACACGCTTATTCAAAAAGGGAGGCAAAAAAACAGGTTTCTATAGGTCAGTTAGCTTAACGTCCGCTATTGGGAAAACGCTAGAGTCTATTATAAAGGATGTAATAGCAGAGCATTTAGAAATGCATGATATAATCAAGCAGAGTCAGCATGGCTTCATGAAGAGGAAATTATGCCTCATCAATTTACTTGAATTATTTGAGGAGGTAACAAGCAGGATAGATAAAAGGGAACCAGTAGATGTAATATATTTGGATTTCCAAAAGTCATTCAATAAGGTACTGCACAAAAGGCTACTTAATAAGATAAGAGTGCATGATGTTGGGGGTAGTTTGTTAGCCAATCCTCTATCCAGGCTAATTAATAGAAGACAGAGCTGGGAGAAGGGGGGCATTTTCAGGATGGCAATCTGTAACTAGTGAGTGCCACAGGTATCAGTGCTGGGGCCACAATTATTTACAATATATATTAATGACTTGGATAAGGGTAGTGACTGTACTATCACCAAATTTGCAGATGACACAAAAATAGGTGGGAAAGCAAGTGGCGAGGGTGACACAGAGTCTACAAAGGGATATAGAGAGGTTAGGTGAGTGGGCAAAAACTTGGCAAATGGAATATAATGTAGGAAAATATGAGGTTATGCACTTTGACAGGAAGAATAAAGGAGCTGAATATTATTTAAATGGAGAAAGACTATAGAAAGCTGCAGCACAGACAGATTTGGAGGTCCTCATGTATGAATCAAAAAAAGCTGACATACAAGTTCAGCAGGTAATAGGGAGGGCAAATAGAATGCTGGTCTTTATTTAAAAGGGAATGGAATATACAAATAGGGAAGTCTTGCCAAAACTATACAAGGCGCTAGTTAGACCACACCTAGAATACTATGAATAGTTTTGACCCCCTTATCTAAGTAAAGATATATTGGCATTGGAGGCAGTCCAGAGAAGGCTCACTAGGTTGATCCCAGGTATGGAGAGATTTTCTTATGAGGAGAGGTTGAGTAGGTTGGGCCTGTACTCATTAAGAAGAATCAGAGCTGAGCTTATTGAAACATATGAGATTATTAGGGGGCTTGACAATATGTGATGCTGAGAGGTTGTTTCCCATTGTGGGAGAGTCTAGGACCAGAGGGCATAATCTTAGAGTAAGGGGGTGCCCATTTAAGACAGAGATGAGGAGAAATTTCTTCTCTCAGAGGATAGTGAATCTGTGGAATTCTTTACTGCAGAGGGCTGTAGGAGCTGGGTCATTGAGTATATTCAAGGCTGAGATAGACAGATTTTTAATCAGTAAGGGAATCAAGGGTTATGGGGGAAAGGCAGGAAAGTGGAATTGAGGATTGTCAGATCAGCCATGATCTCATTGAATGACAGAGCAGACTCGATGGGCCGAATGTCCAACTTCTGCTCCTACATCTTATGGTCTTATTGTAAGAAGGCACATGCCCCAGACATAGGGTTGGTGTGGCATCAGCCAGACACATGTTAAGACCTAGCCATGGAGATCGCTCCATACTTGCCCCCTTTACTGTGTTTTTGCATATAATTGCAAGTAGTTGTTATTAAACTGAAGACCAGAAAGACTTCTTTAACAGACACACTCTGCAACCAACACCGTCACAAAAAAGCACGTTATTTGCTGGGGTATTGAGGGCTGTGGAATCCAAAAGGTTGAATAGGTACAATGATCCCAAGACTTAAAGCAACTGGAAGCAAGTAAAAACAAGACAGTAAGGGTATACATTCTGGGAACTTTATGTAAGCAGATTTTCATGTAAAGTCATAACTTCTTCAGATATGCCTTATCAAATAAATCTCAATTAATTTTATTTCATTTCATTTGCATACTCGGCAACCTTTCTCATGACTAAAACATTTATGCCCGCACTGTCTTTTCAAATCAGCTTATTATTCTCAGCAGCTGCACAGTCTGCTAAAAGCAGGCTGAAATTTAATTTAAATGCCATTATCGTGTCATCGCAATATCCCATCTTCAATTCGTCAGGCCCAAAAAAACAATTTTATTGGCTCAAGGAATCTCTATCAATCTGTAAACCAAAAGGCCAATTAAACCTTTATTCCCATCTGCTTGAAATTTCTTTAATAGTTTTGTGCTTTCTTCTGGAGATTCCATTTACATCGCCAAATCTGAAGTGATTACATTCATTTCAGTTCAAGATTGCCTGGATGAATGTGATCTTTCAGGGTTCAGATGGTGACTGCACACGTTCAGCACACTCCATCAGGAAATGATGTGACATGCGGCTGACCTATTTTGGGGATTACACATTTTTTTGCGAATGATATGCCAATTATATATATGCCAACTTATTTTCTAATTATATCCCAATTTTGGCACATTACCATGAATTTTACTTAAGCGTCTTATCAATGTAAACAATTCCACATTGCATATATCCAATTCCCTGAACTCCATCACCTGTGGATCTCACTTATGAAACTCATGAAGAAAAAGTGTTAATGTTAAATTGGAATATAAGACTTGAGCATGGATATGAAATAAAAAGCATTCTATGCTTGACTTCATAATTGCATGCATAATTTTTGAGTCTTATTAGCTCTTCTGGCCAATACACAATTTGATTTCTATAACTTGCATGTTAGGTCATCTGAAACAGTAATAATTATTATCACAAAATTAGCTTCTTCTGCAGCTTGCTGGAGGGCCCATTGGAAAAGATGTTCATCTTTATCATCTGGGTGGTCATATCTGGAGGGATACATCACTCCCCTTCATACAACCCAATTCATTTTCATTCCATTCTTGTCAGGCAATGAAGATAAAAAACGCAATCCCATTGGATCATGACCAAGATGGGATTGAGATGACAGGTGGGAAGATGTGGCCCAGATGTTACTAAGTTTGTTGCAACAGCATGGTTCAATTCAAGAATGTGGGCTTATAATATGTTGGATATATTGTATCATCACATGAATCTCAGTAATGCTATTATTGAAATTACTAAAAATTGAGATTTTTATAAGCCATAACAATTTGTATAATTTTGAATGTGGTATTACTTTTTTCCCCCCTAATTACTAGTAGTCTCTTCACTGAGTGAGTGAGGCAGAAGAAAACCTTACAATGAGATCCAACATGGTTAACATCAAAAGTCTGGGGAAAAATTTTCTCCCCGTCGGTGGGGGGGGGGCGGGGGGCAGGGAGGGTTGAGCGGGAGCGGGTGCGGGCAGGCGCACAGCCAATTGCTGCCCATGATCGGCTGTGCGTTGCCATTTTGCGTGGGCGGGCCAATTAAGGCCCACTCAGCGTGACATGCACCTGGAAGCTCTGAGCGCTCCCTGTGCGGGCGGCGGAGTAGGCCAAGTCGGGGTCTGCGCTTTTTCACACATGCGTGCGATAGAGCGCAGAAATCTCCCTGAGGCAACAGCTGCCTTGGGGGATTAGTGTGATTTTTAAAAATTTTAATGAAGGCAAAAAAAATTTAAGACATGTCCCCTCATGCGACAGTGTCACATGAGCTGGACATGTCAAGGAATTTTATGAAAAATTTTATTAAACTTTAAAAGCCTTCATGAAACCTTATCCTGCCCATGGCTGAGGTTTCATGATAAATGCGAAGGCCACCTGGGCTCTTTGCCTGCCCGCCAACCTTAAGGTTGGATGGGTAGCTCAGTTAAGTACTTTAATTGATATTTAAATGGCCTTAATAGGCCTTTGACAGTTCGGCAGGCGCGCAGCCGACTCCAGTGCATGTCCGCTGAACTGAATATCTGAATGACGCGTGGTGATGTCGGGACACATGCCTGATGTTACCGTGCGTTATTTTACATGTCAGTGAGTGCCCCAGATTTCTGGCATTTATGGCAATTTAAATAACCTAATCAAAGGGACAAACATTTCACACACCTTTTTTAATTAATTCATGCGATGTGAGCATCGCTGGCTAGGCCAGCATTTATTGCCTATCCCTAATTGCCCTTGTTCAGGGGGTACTTTAAGAGCCAACCTTATTGCTGTGGGTCTGGAGTCACATGTAGGCCAGGCCAGTTAAGAGCAGCAGATTTCTTTCCCTAAAGGACATCAGTGAACCAGATGGGTTTTTGTTTACAACAATCGGCAATGGTTTCATGGTCATCATTATACTTTTAATCCCAGGTTTTTTTACTGAATTCAAATTTCACCATCTGCCGTGACAGGATTCGAATCTAGGTCCCCAGAGCATTACTCTTGGTCTCCGAATTATTAGCCCAGCGACAATACCACTATGCCATCTTCTCCTGCATAGTTAACTTGTTTCAGGGTACAAGTTTCATTGATTGCAGTGCAGGCAGAATTTTACAGCTCCTCCCACCAGCAAGATTTTCTGGTCCCGCAGAAAGGACTTATGAACAGCTTGCTGCACTTTCCAGCTCCACCCCAACCGCAATAGGGCTGTAAAATTCTGCCCTACATTTCAATGAGTTATACTTCCCTGCAAACCGCTAAAGAAGATAATATGGAACTCATTAAACATCCTATCATCGATGAAACAAACAGCTAAAATGAAGATGTTAAATTACTTCAATAACAGCACACTGTATGTTACACTGTCTGCATAATTTTGACCAGTTAATCATTTTTGATACCAGCGAAAATAAGATATTCTTTCAACAGTGACTCGAATTCAAAGGTCTTTGCCGCTGTAGGTGCTGGTCTGTCATCTTACGATGGGCATATTATTGATTTCAAGGGATTACTTATTTGACCTCATATTTTCAATTAAGCTACCACAGGCCCAAAGATTACAGGATCCCACCCTTTAATTCACCAGGGGCAACATTTTCCCTCGGCGAGCGGGGAGGCAGGGCCCACTCACCGACGCATAAAATGACCCACAGCGACGTCGGGCGGGCGCCCCGACGTCATGGCGCATCATTTAGATTTTCAGTTCAGCGGGCACACATCCACGGGCGGGATGAAGTTTCATGAGGGATTTTAAACGTGTATAAAAGTTTTAAATAAAAGTAATTGTCACGTGAGGGGACATGTCAGGGATTTCTTTTCTCCCTTTAATAAAGTTTTCAAACTTGAGCCGAGCTCCCTGAGGCAGCACTTTGCTTAGTGGAAATCCCCCCCCACCGGCTGCATGGGGAGCGCAGAGCACTTCCGGGCGGATGTCATGCTGGACGGGCCTTAATTGACCCACCCATGTGAAATGGCAGCCGATCAGAAAACCGCTCGCCCACGCCCGCACACACACAACCCCCCTGATGGGGGTGGGGGGGTGGGAATGCTGCCCCAGATGTGATGCAATACTGCTTTTGGATAAGATTTAAAATGCGTGCTTGCAAACAAGGAAAGCAGTGTACAAAAACCTTTAGTCATAAAATCAGTTAACCACTTCTTGCTGAGTTATAAAGCATGCAGGCCACAGTGGGACATCTGGGACAAGCAAAACAGGATAATACTTTTAATTCTTTTGCCAATCGGCCAGTCACCAGGATCACTTTTCACACATCAGCCCAACTTGCATTCATTTCTGATCGCGTCTTGTTGTTAGGGTATCCAATATGCAAAAAATGATATCATTCCAAGTGGATTATAAGTCACTGTATGAATTAATAGCTGTTGTTTCCTTAAGTTTTGGTGAATTCATTGCGTGAGCAGCTGAATCTTGCAGATCAGGGAGGTCTTCAGTCTTTCCTCAGTTGACTGGTCTTAAACAGAGCAGAGCAGGGACACTAGAACTGAAATCAGGGCCCCTGGTGAGCGAGGAGAATGATGAAAAAAAATAGCTAAACAACAACTCCAGCTGGAAACATGGGAGGAAATCAGGTGAAAAGAGAATCAGCCATTAATATCCCCTGCTACAATGAATTGGCTGGCAATATTACCTCAAGACATTCATTAATATTGACCATTTGGGCAAAATGTTAGAGGGCAGCACCTGCAGAACTGTACCCTAGGAGGAAGTCAATGTGTTCTGTGCAGGAGTAGATGGGAAAAACAAAAGAAAGTTGGATGATTTTTATGCCTTGAGTCTATGAGTTCACTAGTTGAGTAAACTAGAATTGCATGCCTTCATATATACTTGTTAGTTGATGTTCGCTACCAATACAGAGAGAGACTGACATAGGAACAAATTGTGATTGCTTATTGCAACAGAAGCAGAGCACTCAATTCTTGCGTGCTCCCACAACCACTTCCAGCTCTAGACTTACAGCTAACCAGTAGCCCGCGCTGTGACTGGTCAGTACTGTCACATAGTTTTCTTAAAGGTACATGGTACTCTACTTTACCACATTCTGTTGTAGGCCAACACGTAAATGTAGAAAAAGGAAAGGGAAGAACATTGGTCAGGAGCAGGCCCGCGCATAACATCCAAATGCTCAAAAAGAAGTGAGGTCATTACTCTAACACTCAATTAACGACGTCTAAACCCTAAGAAAAATAAATAGCTCACTGCATGGAACTGACAAGATGTAGAAGCAGCAGGTAGACCGAGCAGTAAACCTAATAAATATACTGAGCAAATAATGAGTGAAAACATACTTCTTTATTCTGACACATGCATTTGAATTCAATCCAAGCTGAAATAATTCTCCATGGTTACTACAGTAGTGATTTAAACTCTTCTCAACTTGCAAGAATAGGGCAGGTGGGAGGAGGGGGTGCAGAGCAGTTAAATTAAGGCCAGTCATGTAACTGCACCCCCTAAACAATCCTGTTGCTTTACCGTTATCTCCAAATCTTAACCAGTTCCTTTGAGAAGGTGGGCAGAACACCTGCAGGGAGGAAGCGGTGTCTAAGCGCCTTTGTCATGCAACATGTCATCATTCTTGAATTGGCCTAGTAGCAACATTTCTACCCAATTCCTGTAGAGGGCATCAGCTATCATAGCCTTACATGACTGATCCTCTCTTCTCTTAATTTTAATTTCCTCACTCATTTCCAGCCGGGGTTGTCGATGAGCATTTTTTTTGTCTTCTCTCCTCCCTCACATGGGGCCCTTGGAAATGACAATTTATTCGCAAAGGTCTATTTGGAGAGAAATAGCCTGAATTTGATTTTGAAGTTTACACGGAGATCAGAGCCATCAATGGCGTGGGAAAGTGGAGTGCTAAGCACCTTTAAGAGAATGTAGTTAAGTGACCATGTGAGCTGGTGGTGACTGAAGAAGCACACATGGCGTTAGTACTCTGTTCTTAGTTCCAATAAACCACTGGTGTTTGTTCAGTTTATTGGCCTCTCTGCCTATAGTGTGTCAAGCGCTAGCTAACCTGTTGATGTCAAGGGCGCAGCAAACGTGCGCCGGACAAAATGAACCTGATAACTAAAAACATAAAAAAATGGGATTGCCTAAGGTGAACATGTAATGCCTTTCAGCCTCATTTCTAGCAGAGAGCCTGGGGATAGGCTTCTTGATAGAAGTTTTGGCTGCCTTTCTGGATCAAGTATTCTGGCTGGAGTTGTTATCAAGTGCATGGGGTGGGGGCTGAGGGTGTGGGGTGGGTTGCTGGTGTGCTTTGGGCAGAAAGATCACCTGATTTATCAGCTATTCGGGCGTCCCGACATCACCGCACATCATTTAGATTTTCAGTTCGGCGGTCGAACTGCCAAAGGCCTATTAAGACCTGTTGAAAACTAATTGCAATAATTGAATGAGCTGCCCGTCCAGCCTTAAGATTGTTGGGCAGGCAAACAGCCCAGGCAGCCTTCACATTTTTCATGGAACCTCATCCATGGGCGGAATGAGGTTTCATGAAGTGTTTAAAAATTCAATAAATCGTTTTTTAAAAATTCATTGACATGTCCCAGCTCATGTGACACTGTCACATGAGGGGACATGTTTTAAAAGTTTTTAATTTCTTGATTTGAATGTTTAAAACTTAAACAAATCACCCAGAGCCACTTCTGTGCCTTAGGGAGATTTCTGCGCTCTTTTGCGCCGACTCATGGAATCCCCCCTCGCCTGCACAGGGATGCTCAGCGCTTCCGAGCGAGTGTCATGCTGCGTGGGCCTTAATTGGCCCGCCCACGTAAAATGGTGGCGCAGCCCTGATCGGGTTCGCTCCCGCCCCTGCATAATCCACCCGATGGGGGGAAATTTCTGCCCTATGATTTAATCCCTTCTGCCTGTTCCAATATTCAATGAGATGATGGCTGACCTATGACTTAACTCCAACTTGCCCCATACCCCTTATTACCCTTTTCCTAAATTCCTCAACCAGTAGTTTCTCTCTACTAGCCTATCAATTCCACTTAATACCTTGAAAACTGATCAAAAATCCCCCTAAACTTCTGAATTCCAGTGATACAGTCCTAGATTGTAACTTCTCTTTGTAATTTAACTCTTGGAGCCCAAGTATCATGCTGGTGGATCCATGCCATCATATCCTTCCTAAGTTGTAATGCAGAACTACTCACAATATCCCAGGTGTAGTCTAACTAAGGCTTTGAAGAGCTAGAACATGACTTCTAACCTCTTGTACCCTAGTCCTCCAGACATAAAGGCCAATGTTTCATTATCCATCTGTCTTTTTGATCATTTTCTGCACCTGTCTATGATATTTTAATAATCAATGTACATGGATCCCTGAGCATCTTTGAAACTTTATTACCTCTGGTGTTTCATCATTTAGAATGTAAATGGTGAAGAGACAGAGGAAACAGGACAGTGGATTAGATTCAGACATTTGCCAATCTGAAAAATAAACAGAATTTCATATGATTAAATAATTTGTAATTTATGCAGCTCGTATGAATTCTAAATATTTGTTAAATGTGAGCATCTTTAAAAAAGTAATTTTAATTTTGGTCCATTGAGGTAGCACAAAACTGACAATAATTCAGCCCATCATAAGTCAGGCTTACAGGCTAGCAGAGGTTGAAATGTCTCACTGAGGCTGCTGGCATGGTCCTCTGGAACTTCTGCATCAATGATCTGAATTCTCAGAACTTTAACTGCAAATAATTTCCAAAATAACTTTGAACATAGCTGCAACCACTCAAAACTTCACCATGTACAAAAGAATGTTCTGCCTTGCCGGCAGGGAGGATCAAAGTGAAAGAAACACACACACTGTAGAAGGAATCTGCATTACTGGAAGAGGCCCAGAACCCAAGCTGTGGAAGTGAATTATAATACTCTCAGCAAAGACAACTCATCAAAGGAAAATTATGACCTCCCCAGTCAAATGACATTCTGTGGTATATCATTATATCACACTCAGCTTAAAAGCAAAAATGCATTCTATGTTTAAATTAAATCAAAGTCCCATCAGTGCTGAAGCTGACAGCTTGGCACTCCTGTGCCACATTAATCATACCATTGATCAGGAGTCTTTATTAATACCATATATCCAGCAAAAAAGATATTGGTGAAGCTACATGAAATGCTCATATCTCTCTTTGGTAAATGAAATGTTTATTATTGTCCAAATACATGTGCGTAAGTCCTGCAGTTCTGAAATATTACAAAAAATGTGTTCTGCATGAAATTCACATTCTATCTTGCTTTTGTTTTGTATCATTACATATGCACTGATTTCTGGGGTGCAGCAGAGACATAGGGAAGGATTTTTCCCTTTGGGGGGGCTCAGCAGAGGCTGTTGGGAAGCTGACCACCACCTGCAATTGGGGCTGGACCACGATTTTACACTGGTGGGCCAATTAAGGCCTGCCCAGCGTGAAATGCATGCTTCAGCACTCAGCACTGTGGCAGGGGGAGAGGAGGGCGAGTGTGAACTTTGCATATGCATGCGGGTGCGCGCTGCAAAAGCTCCCTGTGGCACAGAGCTGTCACACGAGCAGGGACATGCTATAAATGAAATGTTAAAATTTTAATTTTATTTTTATTTACTGATGGAAGCCTCATCCTGCCCGTGCATGAGGTTTCCTAAAAATGCAAAGACCACTTGCCCTTTTCGCCTGGCCACCAACTGTAAAGTTGGACAGGCAGGAGACAAATTTCTTTCAATTATGACTTTAATGGCCTTAGTGGGCCTCTCAATTGTCGGTGCGCTCCGGCGCGTGCTCTCCGGCCAAAATATTACGCGAGCGAGCGAGTCGGGACGCTCATGCATCATTTTATGCTCGGTCGGGTCCAGCACGTGCCCAGCCGACGAGCTAAAAATTCTGGCCATAGTCGCTATGTCTCTCACACTGTTCAAAGGAAGCAACAAAGCCAGCTGAAAGTTATACCTAAGCACATTGCACAGTAAACTTCAGGTTAATTTTTAATTTGTTGAACATGTTAAAGCCAAGTTTCTATTTTACTTCATGTAGTCAATACAACATCCCAATTTACCCAATCCATTTAGATCCTTTTGTCCCATCATAAGCAGCAAATTCTGAATTAAAGAAAGCCTCAGACTCATGCCATATCAGACAATTTCCAGTCTATCTTGTTTATACTTTTTCTTTTGTTCAAAATCATGCCAGCTTATAACCATAGAATCTTTCAATTCAAAATTTCAGAAAGAGGCATTGTTTTGTTTCTATGTCTGAATTTTGTGCTAATTAAGGTGAGAACAGTTAGAGAATTAAACATTTAATTGACAAGAGCAAAATACCGTGGGTGCTGGAAATCTGACATAAAAAAATAGAAAATGCTGGAAATACTCAGTAGGTCGGGCAACATCCATGGAGAGAGAGTTAATGTTTCAGATTTGTGACCTTCAGACATTGTTTTTTCCTAGCAATTGCAGCTAATATAATCAAACACTCACTTACCAAATAGGATCACAAGACAATTATGGATTCAGAAAGACAGTGGGCCTATCCAGAAGTGTCTAGTCAGTTCTGAGTTCACCTTCATTACTCTATTTAGGAGCTCATTCTGTGTGTTGCTTACTATTTGTGTGAAGTACATGATAGTGATTCTAAATTTGCTTTCAACTCATTTGAATCAATGGGTTCATTCATGCCTCTAGACTCGACGACTCCATCGCACTTCTGGCTGGTATCCCACATTCTATCCTTCGTAAACTTGAGGCCATCCAAAGCTCTGCAGCCTGTGCTAATTTGAAGCAAGTCCCATTCCCTTACTACCTGTGCTCGCTGACCTACATCGGCTCCTGGTCAAGCAATACTTCACAATTGTGTCACAGCCAGCCAATTAACTGCCAGGAGGTGGAGCAGCTGTCTGCTCAGGTGGTGAGGGTGCCTGAAGTGTTAATTAAAGGGCTGCCAGCACTTGGTTAATTGGAATCAGCCACACAAGCAACACAGAGGGAGAGCTGAGGAACAATGCATTCTTTGGAATAGCTAAAGGATGATTCAGGGAGGCCCCATGGTTTACTGATGCCTCCCTGCAGGTTTTCTTCCAGGCTGCTCAGGCAAGATTGGAGGTCCTCTTCCCCCCAGGATGTGAGGAGGAGACTTTCGTGGCTGAGCGAGCAAGCCTGGACAGAGATCGCACAGGAGGTCAGCGGCTCAATAAGGCAGCTCACCACCACTTACTCAAGGGCAATTAGGGATGGGCAATAAACGCTGGCCTATCCAACAAAGTCCACACCTCGTGAAACAATAAATTTTTTAAAAGCTGTGGGATTGTCCCTCGAACCTGTCTTCAGTGCCTTCAGAGGGTTACTGACCTCATGGGCAGAATTTTCAGTCTGGCAGGTGGGCGCAATCAGTGGGCCCAGGATAGGCCGGGAAACAGGCCGCCGCCCATGGCCCAAGAACGTAATTTCACACTGGCGGGTCAATTAAGGCCCGCCCAGTGTGATATGCTGCTCCCCACTGATTGGGAAGGGCCAGGCAGGGGTCAATGGCAACCCGGCAGCCGGTCTCAAAACAGCCCAGGCAGCCCCTTGAAGGCTGCCACGGAGGAACGTATCTTCTACATCTTCAACATTAAAGTTATGGAGCTGAGTGTGAAAGGAGATGCAAGTTGGGAGGGCAGGTCGGGTGGGCACTTGGCCCCCAACACCACCCCCCCCGCACTTTTCAGATGAGTGCCTGACAGTACTCCTGGAGAAGGTGGCTGCCGGGTGGGACACACACCCTTGTCCCCAGAGGTGGGAAGAGGCAGCCACCGCACCTCACAAAGAGTGCATGGGAGGAGGTTGCTGCACAGGTCAGCAGCCACGATATGATGCACATGGGCGTAGTGCCGGAAGAGTGTCAATGACCTGCTGTGCTCAGGAAGGGTGAGTACTGTGCTCACATGGGTCAGTGTGGGCGGCCATCCCACCTCCGTGAGCCTCAGGAGTGCTAGAGTCCGAGGGCCAACTGCCAATGACACCGGAGCTGGCCAAGGTGGTGAGTCCTGGCTGCTTCGACTGAGTGCCTTGTGGCTCGAGGTCTGCGACTCAGATGTGCCCAGTGAGGTGTTCCTCAGCTGGGGTTGGCCAAGCTGCAATGGTGCTGCAGGTGGAGAGTGGACTAATCAATGCCTCTCTGTCCTTTCCGGAGTAGACAAGCCATAACAAATCAGAGAGGTTATGGACAGGTGGAGGCCTGCCCAACCTGCTGCAGCTCACCAGCTTCAAGCAGGACCTCCTAGTGGTAAAGAGCCAGCACTCTCCACATGCAACTGGTGTGGAGTAGCAGGGGTTCCAGATGAAGGTAAGAGTGTAGTGCACAGAGATGAGCATTTCGGATTGTGCAGCCATTCTAGTGTAGTCTCTTTATTGATGTGAGACATGAACCTGGAGTTCCCAATGATCATTGAAAGATGACAGCACAGTGACGCAGATCTCCATTCTCTCACTAGGGTGCCTGACATGCACAGTGGCAGTGTGATGACTTTAACTAATGACATCCCCTTGTTCTCCCTTAGATTCGCCTGCAGGCAGTCGCTCGCTGGACCCCGAAGGCCCACCCCGATGCCAAAAGACCGCCAGGCTTCATTTGCATTTGTGCCACACCCGCTCTCTGAGCCAGGCACCTGCGCAGGTAGCAGCGCCTTGGTGGGCATTAGTTTGGTGGCCAGAATGCCGGTGCACATTGGTGAGGACACTTCACACTCGCTTGAGGTGCAGGTGGAAGCAGATTGCACCCAGGGCGCCAGCAGTCGGAGGACTGCTGGGCACCAGGATAATGCTGAGCTGAAAGCAGATGATGAGCTTCTGGACTCGTCCATTAAGCGGCAGATGCTGGATGTCCAGCAGGATGTGCAGGAGGAGCTGGCAGAGATTCATGAGGATCTGTGCGCCATGGTCTCCATTATGGAGGAGTCCTTGCAGAGCACAAGCACTGTGTTGACCCTCATAGCCAATCGCACGGCCTCCTCCATTGAGAGAGTGGTGAGTCTCATGGAAAGGCAGCTCCAGGAACAGAAGCAGGGGTTCCTGGGGCTGCGATCGGACCTGCAATCCCTCACACAGGCAATGACCTCATGTGGTCAGTGCCAGTGTGCGAGATGGATTGGGCACCCAGTATCCTAGCTCAGTGCCCATCCATCAATGGTGAGCTGGGAGGTCCAGAGTGACCTCACGTGATGCAACAGCTGCTTGTCATCTCTGCAAGCTCTCCTTAGGGCACTCTGGATGACAGCAGTAGCTCCTCCACCCCTCCGCCAGTGACCATGGCATCCAATGAAGCTGCAATGACAAGGGAGATGCCAGTCATAGCACTGGCCACTCCCTCCCAGGCGGGGCGAGCACAGGCTCCACTGGCCAGAGGATGACCGCTAAGGTCATTAGGCCAACAAGACAGCAGAGTCAGCAGGCTGTCTCTAATGCTGGTGCCAGCGAAGGGTGAGCACCAAGACAGAGCACTCGGAAACATAAGTTAAAGGCACCATAAGAGGGACAGTCCATGGGTGATTTTCTGTTCATTTATGTTTGGTTTATATGTCTGCTGGTGTGGACATCAACAAAAGTAATAGTAATGTCATTATGAATTCAATTTGACAATAACATTAAATTTGCTTTGGTTCTGAAGGCCTGAGTATACTTCACCTTTTGTCTTACTGGTGCAGGATACGCCAGTGTGTAATATTGGACGTGAGTGGCTCAAAGCTTTACTGCACAAGCGCTGAGTGGACTTTGGGTGCAAATGAAAGGGTCATTTCAGACATCCGGGATGGAGGCAGCAGCCCTGGAATGAGGTGGAACCAGGTCTTTGGCAGCCTAGCTGAAGGAACATTGGATCAAGGCACCTCTGGTGTCCCTGCCTCTCTGGAGGTTACTGAGGTCTGCCTCCACGCCCTTAGCACTCTCCTCACCATGCTCCTCTTCTGAATCATCATCTGTGCCCTGTACAGGTGCATCAAGATCCTCTTCCTCCAGTGGGTCCCCCCCCTTACCAGTGCTAGATTGTGGAGAACACAGCATGCAACTATTATCAGTGACACCCACTCTGGGGGGGGTATCGTACTGCACCCCCTGAACTGTCCAGGCATCGGAACTGCATCTTGAGAAGACTATGGTCCTCTCTACCACCGCCCTTGTGGAGGCATGACTCCTATTGTAATGCTGCTCCACCTCTGTTCTTGGGTGGCGGAGAGGCATCATAAGCCACCTTTTCAACAGAAATCCCTTGTCACCAGCAACCATCCATCCAGTCGTACTGGAGATCTGAAGAGCTCGGCAGCTGGTAATGCGTTATGGGAGCTGCCTGGGTACCTTGCACAGACTTGCAGAATCTGCGTCCTGTGATTACATACTATCTGCACGTTCATGGAGCGGAATCCCTTCCTGTAGAAGGCGGCACTCGGCTGACCTGCTGGCACCTGGATGGTCACATGTGTGCAGTCGATGGCACCCTTGACATGTTGGAATCCTGCAAACTCTGTAACACCTCTGGCTTGCTCAGCCTGGCTGGCCTTGTCCGTACCGTGAAGAGTAAAGGTCATTGCCCGCCTGAACAGAGCTTCTGTCACCAGCTTGATGCAACTGTGGACAGCTGATTGGGAGACTCCACACAGATCCCCCACTGACACCCGGAAAGAGCCGGAGGCACAGAGGTTGAGGGTCACTGTGACCTTCAAAGCCAGTGGCATGCGGTATCCACCCACACAGTCGGAGCTGATCTCAGGCCCAATCATCCTACAAATGGAGAGCACGGTCTCCCTTGAGTGGCGGAGCCTCCTTCAGCACTGCACTCAGACGTATATTGAGGTAGCTGCATTGCCACATGTAAACTCTGGCAGCAGGATAGTGGCATCTTCTAAGGCCTCTTCCACCTCGGACAGCCTGCTGACCCTGTTCCCCTTGTGCCTACCCCTCTCCCCTCACAGGTTGCTCCCCTGGAAGCTGCATTGGGACATCGGGCCTCTTTTCCCTTCCGCCCCTCTCTTCCTCCTCAGAGGAGGTGCCACCAGCAGAGACTACAATCCCCATTACCAGGGTTACGGAAAGCTGATTAACACCTGGAAGGGTCCATATGGCCTGAATCCTCCGGTGGCCTTGGCAACACCAATAAGCCCTGAAATGAAGCCTGGAAATGCTAACAACAGGGATGAAGCTGCCAAGTCGCAGTAAGCAACTCACAGCAAACTATCTCCAAAATTCCTCATTACTCACGCTGGCAATGCTGCTGACCCTTTTTATCCCATCCATGGATGAGGTTTAGGAAATTGTCAGCTGCCCACCTGTCCATTTTGCCTGTGGGACAATCACGAAATCGCATAGGCAATTAAAAATTGAGCTTAATTGCCTTTTTAGTGGCCTTGATTGTAATTGATGGTGGGCCGACTCTGACTCCCATATGCGCCAGCTGACCGAGATATCACGCGAGTGCGCAATGACATGGGACACTCACTCAACATCAACGTGTGCTATTTTAGGTTTGAGCAAGTTGGGCATGCGCCCGCCCAGCAAAAAATTCTGCCCCTTGAGATCTGCCAAGGTGAGTGTATCAAACATTGCTCAGTCTACAGCTTTAGAGGTGACCAGACTTGAATGTTTGATTGGTAGAAAGGGCATGTCCACCAGTCACTGGCCAGAGCCAGGCAGGTACACTGTCTGTCAGAGGCATGTCAGCCTTACTTTGAAAGGCCCCGGTCCGTCGGCGTTGACTCCTGCACCGCATCTACCGAGTGGCCGCAAGCATAAGGCTCTACCAAAGCACCATCATGGCAATAATGATTGCCACCGGCATAGATGCTGTACTTGTCTTTGATAAGTGGTTAACAATGGACATTCTTGTGTTTTCAGGAGAAGACAGTACATAACACGAAGGAAAGGACTAAGATGGGCAGCTGCGTCACTTTCCTAGCGATACTGATGCTGATTGGGGAAGGGGCTCTTGAGTTGGCCAGCATGTGCGTCAGTCCTTAGCTGATGGTAAGTTTGGAGTGGAGACCCGAGAGAGTGGCTTAATGAAGGGGCACAAGAGAGCCTCTAGTGAGCACAAGGCATAGTGCTTATATGTCTACCACTGGTCAGAAGGAGCTCCACACTAGGCGGTGCAGTGATGGAAATGATGGAATACATATTACCGTCAAATCACTCTCCTCTCTCATAAAGGTTAAAGACAAGAGCAGCCATCTGTTGTTTTCGTTGGTTGTCCCTTGATTCAAGGTTGACATCTACTCAAGTTTGCGAGTTTTTGTCTTGGGTCTTCACGTGGCAGAACAGGCCAATTCTTGCCCACAGATCTTTGGCACATGGACAGGACTTCCCATGAGGTAGTGGGATCTGAGTGCTGGATTTGCTTCCTTTTCTTTCCTTCTCTGCCGCCACTCTGACTCATTATTATATTGTTTGGACTCAAAGCATGATACAGCTTGATGGACAAGTTGTTGCCATTTCGAATGATTGGTAGCAAGCTCCTCCCATTCATTAATGGCAATGCTGCTGTGCTTCAAGGAGAGCTTCAGAGCGCCTTTGTAGTATATTCTTTGTCCACCTCTGGAACGCTGACCATTTGAGAGTTGAGAAAACAGGGCCTGGTAGAGGAAATGCCTTTCAGCCATCCAGAAAGTGTCCAGTACATTATAGTTGATTTTGCCAAGGGTTCTGCCTGAATGCTTGTTGAGAGACAGCTGTCAGCTTCAGAGGACAGCCATCCACTTCTAAGGAGAAAGAGAGAACCTCAGAGGGTGCATCATGACATTATTCCCCCACACCATCCACCAGTGCACTCTCACATTGGTAGGTACTCGTGCACACAAAGATTCAAGGTCACAAGCTGGTGAATACAGCATAGACCTGAGAAGCTGACGAAGGCTATGACAGCCGGGGCCAGTAACTCTGACTTGGAGGACTGTAGGAGAGCCAGTGTGTTGCTGAGCTTTAGGCTGATGACAAAAACTCTGGAGTCAGCCACATGGTGATGGGTGATTCCTTCACATGCTCATCATGTAAGGACACAAAAATACAAGAAATAAGAGCAAGAGTAGACCATATGGCCCATTGAGGCTGCTCTGCCATTCAATACGATCGTGGCTGATCTTGGGCTCAAACTCCATTTTCCCGCACACTCTCCATATCCCTTAATTCCCAGAGAGACCAAAACCTGTCTATCCCAGCCTTAAATATATTCAACAATGAAGCATCCACAACCCTCTCAGGTAGAGAATTCCAAAGATTTGCAAACCTTTGAGTGACGTATTTTCACCTCAGCTCAGTCCTAAATGATTGGCCCCATATCCTGAGACTGAGTGCCCCCAAATTTAGATTCCTTGACCAGTGAAAACAATGGGCGGGATTTTCCAGCCCGCCACAAAATTCCTGCCCAAAGTCAATGGATTTTTGGCTGTCACTCTGGATTTTCTATCCTGCTCGTAGTGATTCCTGCCGTGGGTGGGACCACAAAATCCTGGCCAATCTCTCAGCTTCTACCCTATCAGCCCCTTCAGAATTCCATAGGTTTCAATGAGATTCTCTCTCATTCTTTTAAATTCCAGAGGATATTTGTTGGATTTTAGTCTCTTAAGTTTCTTGAATACTTTTTCTCCGCTAATATTAATTTCCTTAATTTCCTCACACTTTTTAGCTCCATGGTTACTGTCTATTTCTGGTATGAACCTTGTATCAATTACTGTGAAGGCAGACAAAATATTTATTCAATACCTCTGCCACTTCCTCTTCCCCCATGTCTGTCTCTGCTTCTGAAAGACCAACATTTACTTTAGCTACTCTCTTCCTTTTCATATGCTTATAAGAACTCATACAACCTGTTTTTATACTTCTGGCTAGTTACATTCTATTTTTTTCCTTTTTATCAACTTTTTGGTGGTTCTCTGCTGGTTTCTAAAACACTCCAATCCACAGACTTGTTACTGTTTTGGCAACATTGTAAACCTCTTCTTTTAATCTAGTACTATCCTTAATTTCCTGAGTGAGCCACGGATGGGTCTTTCTTGCTGAGTTTTTGTTTTTCAATGGAATGTATTTTTGTTGAACGTTTTGAATTGTTTCTTTTAATGTTTCCTACTTTTCATTTACCTCCATAACTTTTAGTCTATTTACTCAACTAACCTCACCCACTTCTCCCCTCATAGCTATGTAATTGGCTTTGTTTAAGCTTAAGATTCTGTTGTGATTGCAGTATGTCACTTTCAAACTTTACATGGAATTCAATGCTACTATAATCACTATTTCCCAGTGGATCTTTTCATTAGCACATTCCTAATTAACCCTGCTTCATTACACAATACTAGATAGCTTTATCCCTAGTCAGTTCCACAATGTATTGCTCTAAGAAACTGTCACAAAAACATTGTACAAACTCATCTTATAGATAGGCCACTCTTGCCAATAACCCTCCTCCTAATTGCCACTTCCCCTGATCACTCAGTCCCACCCTCCCTGCCAAGCCACACTACCATTCACAATGGCTGCCATCTGGAGCCAGCATTGACCTCCTTCAATGTACTGCATTCTCATACATGTCGAGGTTTGGAAGCTCCTTGTGACTATTGGAAAATGAACAAACCTTGGTAAAATAGTAGTTGCCCGTTTCACAGGCTTAATTACCTTCCTGCTGTATTTCAGCACAAGATCCTCCCATCAGCCTGGCCAAACTTCATAATATCTGGTTGCGATGGAAAGACCTCGGGTTTCCCTCTCAACACCTTCTGTCGGATTATTACGAAACCTCCCTTCACCCAGCCCACCACCAGTGGGAGGGTAAAATCTAGCCCTATATCTCCTTGCTTGCCTCTCATAATTTGATCCTTGCAAACGTCACTTTAAAAAAAAAATATTTTTCCTCTCAATCATAACATGAAGAGATGCTCGAAATTGCAAGGGCAAAATGAACCCTAAAAAGTGACATCCAGAAAAGAAAATGTCAGTATTTCAGCCATTTGATTATCGTTGAAAAGCTACAGAGATTTCTTCTGGAGGGCAAAGTGGAGGGCAGCAGAAAGAGGGGTTGCCCTAGGTGTACTTGGACGGCACAAAGCGGTTGCAGACAAGCTACAGTGGGTGTTTTCCCTTGTAGGAGAGTCAAGAACCAGAGGGCATAATCTCAGAGTATGGATCACCCATTTAAGACAGAGGTGAGGAGGAATTTGTTGTCTCAGAGGGTAGTGAATCTGTGGAATTCTTTATCACAGAGGACTGTAGAGGCTGGGTCATTAAGTACATTCAAGGCTGAGATAGACAGATTTTTAATCAATAAGGGAATCAAGGGCTATGGGGAAAAGGCAGGAAAGTGGAGTTGAGGATTATCAGATCAACACAATCTCATTGAATGGCAGAGCAGATGCGATGGGCTACTTCTGCTCCTACGTCTTATGGTCTTATGTGTGAGGATGCGCAAGACAGATGAGCCTGACATACCATGCCAGCAGAACTCCTGGTAGGAGCAGTAGGATAGAAGATGATTATTTGTTTCTGAAAAGACTATGGCATGGGGCAATTTGGGGGACACACTGCTAATTAAATGATCTCTATCTGTAGGCGTTGCAATTATGCTGTAGGATTATAACGTAGCAACACTTCACACATTCATGAGAAACTCCTTGATTTACTATTTTAGCAGGGTTGTCAAATTATTGGTTTTAAATGGATTAATGTCTCTGCTAAAAGAGCTGACAAAGGAATTTCAAACAAAGATGCTACAAATCTGCACACTACTACCATTCCATGGCATAACTTCAAAGCCTTAGTGTTGCTTACTCGTTGAAAATGACAGTTTTCAGATTAGAAAAGAAGTGAGGATGCTCATTATCTGGCACTTCAAAATATATCAGATTCTGGCAAGCTATGAAACAAATATATTGATGTTTCAATCTGCTTAGTGGGCTGGAGAACTGGCTATTGTTTAGTATGATTATCAGTTCTGATACAGCAGAGAACCTGTATATTGCAAGACAATGGCCCTGGTCACTTATACTGTTGTCATTTTCTCTTCCCTATTATACATTAAGCCAGAGTGTTCAGAATCAAGGAGATGAATGTATAATATGTACAACTGGAAGAGAACTACCACTTCCATGACAGTACAAACTCATTTCCGTGAAAGATTCATTAAATCTGTGTGCAACTAACCATGGTAAAAGGAATCAAATGCACTTAATGGCCTTGCAATTTTTTAAAAAAAGTGATGCTATACAATCCTGCTGATTTTGTTAATGTAGGTCTCATCTCTTCTGAAGGGAAAGAGGAACAATCCAATTTATAGTTTAATTGCTACCTTGCTAAAGGCGAATTATAATTTGAAAGACAGGTTACTATCAACACTGAATGAATTCATCCAAGTAGTAAAAAGGTTCCTAGCAAGTCTCGAGAGAGAGAATATAAAGGATCCACAAACTATACATAAATAGTCTAAGGGATTCACCACGTGCAATGGGGCTTTTTGGAAAAAGGCTTTTTAATATAAAATTAGGCATCTAAAAGAACAGCACAATCTCATGCATCAGTAGGCAAGACTCCATCCATTCACACTTTCAATATAATACAATTCCAAAGGCATTTTTTGCTCAAGTAAATCTCATATCTGAGAGAATAAGCTTTTTCCAATCTCCTCCTCTCAGTATTGTTAATTGTATTGGATACTTTAAAGGTTGAAGATTATACAACCACTGCAAAAAAGCTTGGGGTCAAGAAGTGAGGCATACATTATTAAATATATACTCCCATTCTTATTCCTGCTCCCTCCAATTACTACAGAAGATAAGCACCTTCCAGTGAACAGAACATTTCTTCAGTGCTAATTTCCCACTAGATACCTGAGGGAAGACATCACATAAATTAAACTGTCTACTAGCACCACTATGTCAGCAGATGCATTGGAGGCAGGGCAGGACTTTTTTTATGTTCATTCACAGGATGTGGGAGTCGCTGGCAAGGCCAGTGTTTCCTATCCCAAATTGCCCTTGACTGAGTGATTTGCAGAGGGCAGTTCAGAGTCAACCACATTGCTGTGGATCTGGACTCACATACAGTTTGGGACTGTATTTTCTTTTCTAAATTACATTAGTGAATCAGATAGGCTTTTATGACAAATTTGCTGTTACATGGTCAGCACTCACTAAATTCTATTTTACAGCAAACAAAGCCTATTGATTTTGTATACTGAGTCTGTTTAACCAGCACACTGCAGCAGTCTACAAAATCTATGCGAAAAAAGTTTCTATGACCTACAACAAAAAGAACTCATGACTGAAACTGCACCAGTGTCTCCTGACAAAAACAATGTGATTTGTCCAGCAAAATGCAGCAAGCGGAGATAGTTATCTACAAATTATGTAGGTAAAATCAATCCCAGTCACTTACAGCAATGATTGATAGGGGATACTCATTCAGTTCCATTTCAGTTGAGATTGGTGGTGTCACTATATGCAATCTATCCAATCCTATATCCAATCACAAAAGCACTGAGGAGATTGTCAGGATAATTTCAGTCATCACAACATTATTTGAGTCAGAAGTATAGTGGGTCTACATCTGATAGAGTGAATTAGACCCCGCCACACAATGCCTTCAACATACTCTTACCTATAGCCCAGCTGACTAAGCTACACTGAAGGACAAATATATGTTTCTTGTATTGCAATGAAATATCATGTGACGCAGATGCTTTTAGTGTGATGAAGTGAATTGAAGGTGAGAGTTTGTGACATTCAGAGAGCAATGTTTGTATTTCTGCTAATAAAGTGAGCTGGATTTTCAATCCGGAGTCAGGAAATTGACACCTGGATCACTTCTGGGCCCTGACCCCATGCTGCACCTGCATCACTAATGCAACACTATTTTAATATGCAAAGTCTCTCATTGAGTCAGAGGTGAGCTCTGGGCCCAATTAGTGGCATTGGGTACTGTCTGCAGGCAGGTACTGGCGCTGGAGTGAAAGGCTCAAGGCTGATGACATCCATAACTCAGCTTGCCATTGCCTTGCAGTATACAGCAGGCAGGAAAGCAGAAAGCCAGCAGCTCAACTGTGTACACGTTTGGCCAATCAACCAATCACAAGGACCCTGTGTGTTCAAGCAATGGTAACTTTGCACCATCGCTTGAACACCTCCGTTTGAATAACTCTTTTCTCCCCTCAAACTTTAATTCAGCAGCAACACCTAAATGCACTTCCAACAGTGCTCCTGAAAGAAATGCATTAACGTGCCCCAGACCACTTGTTCTACCTATTTGAAAATGGAAGTCGCATTGTCCCAGAAGACCATAGGCTGCTCCCTCATTATAGAGAGATGACTGGTGGTGAGTTTAACCCGAGGGCCATCAAACCTCAGTTGAATAGTGAGGTTGAGCTATTAACCACATGGTAAATCTCCTTATGGCCCTCTACAGCTAATTATTATGCTCTTCAACAAACTTAACAAGTAATTGGAGACAAGCAGGTTGGCAGCTCTCCTCAACCTGCCCTCGCCTTGAAAATCGAAGTGCATTTTGGAGGCATCAGAAAACTGATGTCATAAAGGAGCACTATTTTTTAAGCATGCCCACAGCTGACCTCGGCCCCACAGGTGACCAATAAACTAGCCCAGTGAGAGGATAAATTCCTGAACATTCAGGGCAGAGTTTCCACTCAAGTCAGAAATGGAGAGTAAAGCAAATAAAAACAAACTATTAACATCAAAATACAGAATCCTATTCTCAACTGACAGGCAAGAAGAAACAGCATAAAGCTTCCCAAGAGAAATAGCTGTAAAATTGTCATCAGCTTCCTTAAAATTTCAGTTATGCATAAATCATGGATCTTAGTCAAATTTATCAAGAATACTTAATAAGAGAAAAGTCCTTGCAAAGGGGCTCACCTAGAGTAAGTATTGATTAAATTAATTTGAAACTTTACTTTCACGACCCAACTTTTTGGGTTTCTCTCGATTATAAAAATATGCCATCTCGTATTTGCCTTGCAGTTTCTTTAATGGTTCCTTCATGGCTAGAGGTATAAAATATCATGTTCTGAACAAATATACACATTATAATTGCTTTCAAAATTTTTCCTGAGGTGACTGAATGCAGAAACTTTGCAACATAAAGCAGACTGACCTATATGTTTCTTTGGTGAATGTTATATTGAGGACCAAGAAATGCAAAGCTAGAAAAAATGATTTAACTAATTTTGTATCTTTGCTCATGTATAAAATAACTTTTGCACCAATATATAAATTTGCTAAGCAGTTTTGTCAAGGTCAGAAGCTCATCATTTACATGTTTTGGATAATGAACTTCTCTGAATGCACATAGCATTCAAAAACAAAACAGGTGAATTCAGAGCACAAATAGAAATGAATAAATATGCTCTGATAGCCATTACAGAGATATGGCTACTGGATGACATGGATTGGGATCTGGATATGGAAGGGTACATGACAGTTGGGAAGGAACGGAAGCTCGGAAAAGGTGGAGGGGTGACTCTGTTAATTAATTATGGTATTAGCACAATAGAAAGGGATGACCTAAATTCAGGGAACCAGGATGTAGAAGTGGTTTGGGTAGAGATGAGAAGTGATAAAGGCAAGAATTCACTTGTGGAAGTGGTATTCCTAAGAATACCCACATGGCAGGTCGGAGTATAAAGAAAGAAATAATGAGAGGTTGTCAGAAAGGTACGGCAATAAACATAGGGAATTTTAATCTATATACAGACTGGAAAAGTCAAATGAACAAAGGTAGCCTGATGAGGAGTTTATAGAACGTTTGTTTTCGGGATAGTTTTTTAGAACCGCACATTCTGGAGCCAACCAGAGAGCAGGCAATACCAGACCTGATATTGTGCAGTGCAATAGGATCAATTAAAGACCTCATAGTGAAGGCACTCCTAGGTAACTGCAATCATAATATGACTGAATTTTACATTCAGTTTGAGGGAGAAGAGTGGTTTCAAGACTAATATATTAAGGTTAAATATGGGCAATTATGAGGGCGTGAAAGCAGAGCTAGCTAAAGTGAACTGGCGAATTAGTTTAAGGGATAGGTCAATAGAGATGCTGTGGCAGACATTTAAAGGAATATTTCAGAATACACAGAATAGATACATTCCAATGAGAAAGAACAATTCCAAGGGGAGGATCCACCATGTGTGGTTAACTCAAAAAATTAAAGACGGTTTCAAACTTAAAGAAAAGGCATATAATTGTGCAAGGATGGTTGGCAGGACGGAAGATTGGATAGAATATTTAAAAAAACAGAACAGAGAATGACTAAAAAATTAATAAGGAGGGAAAATTTAGAGTATGAGAGAAAGCTAGCAAGAAATATAAAAACAGATAGTAAGTGTTTATATAGGTACTTAAAAAAGTTAACAAAGTGAGCATTGGTCCTTTGAAAGTGAGTCTGGGGAATTATTAATGGAAAATAAGGAGATGAATTGAACAGGTATTTGCAGGTATTGTTGAAGAGTCATACAGACTCGAAACATTAACTGTGTTCCTCTCCGCAGATTCTGTAAGACCTGCTGAGTTTTTCCAGGTATTTTTATTTTTATTTAGGTATTTTGCATTGGTCTTCACAATAGAGGATACAAGTAACATCCCAGAAATAGCTGTAAAACAGGAAATGGAAGGGATTGAGGAACTCAAGAAAAGTAGTTGCCAGGGAAGTGGTAATGAGCAACTTGTCGGAGCTGCAGGCTGACAAGTCCCCTGGTCCTAATGGACTTCATCTTAGGGTCTTAAAAGAAGTGGCTAGTGACTTGGTTGATGTGTTGACTTTAATTTTCCAAAATTCCCTTGATTCGGATAAGGTTCCACTTGATTGGAAAATAGCAAATGTAACTCCTTTATTCAAGAAGGGAGACAGACAGAAAGCAGGAAACTACATGCCAGTTATCTTTGCATCTATCACAGGGAAAATGTTTGAAGCTGTTATTAATGGCATTAAAGCAGGGCACTTAAATAAATTCAAGGTAATCAGGCAGCATCATGGTTTTGTGAGATGGAATTTGTGTTTAACCAATTTATTGGAGTTCTTTGAAGAAGTAACATGTGCTGTGGATAAAGGGGAACCGATGGATGTATTATACTTAGATTTCCAGAAGGCATTTGATAAGGTGCCATATCAAAGGTTATTGTGGAAAATAAAAGCTCATGGTGTAAGGGGTAATATATTGGCATGGATAAAAGATTGGCTAGCTAATAGGAAGCAGAGAGTTGGTCTAAATGGGTAATTTTCTGGTTGGCAAGATGTAACAGGGGTCATTGCCAGGGCTTCAATTTTTTACAATTTATACCAATGACTTGAATAAAGGGACTAAACGTCTGGTTGCTAAATTTGCTGATGACACAAAGCTAGGTAGGAAAGTATGTTGTGCAGAGGACATAAGGAGGCCACAGAGAGACATAGTTAGATTAAGTGCATGCGCAAAGACCTGAAAAATGGAGTGTAATATGGGAAAATGTGAAATTGTCCATTTTGTCAGGAAGAATAAAAAGGAAGCACATTATCTAAATGGAGAGATTGCAGAACTCCAAGATGCAGAGGGATCTGGATGTCCTAACGCATGATCGCAAAAGGTTAGTATACAGGTACAGCAAGGAATTAGGCAAGCTAATAGAATGTTATTGTTTATCGTGAGAGGAATTTAATACAAAAGTAGAGAAATTATGCTTCAGCTATGGAGGACATTGGTGAGACTGCATCTGGAGTCTTGAGTACATTATTGGTCTCCCTATTTAAGGAAGGGTGCAAATGCATTGGAAGCAGTACGGAGGAGGTGTACTAGACTAATACTTGGAATGGGAGGGTTGTCTTATGAGGAAACATTAGACAGGCAAGGCTTGGATCTGCTGGAGTTTAGAAGAGGAAGAGGCAACCTAGTTGAAACATATAAGATCCTGAAGGATCTTGTCAGGGTTTCCTTTTGTGGGAGAATTTAGTACTCATGGTCACTGTTTAAAAATAAGGGGGCGCTTATGAGATGAGGAGAATTTTTTTCTCTCAGAGGGTTGAGAGTCATTGGAACTCTATTCCTCAAAAGGCGGTGGAAGGAGAGTCTTTGAATATTTTTAAGGCAGAGCTAGATAGATTCTTGTTAAGCAAGGGGGTGGAAGATTATCGGGGGCAGGAGGAATGTGGAGTTGGGGTCACAATCAGATCAGCCATGATCTTATAGAATGGCAGAGCAGGCTTGAAGGGTGAAGTGGCCTCCTCCTGCACCTAATTTGTATGTTGTATTGACATAGAATCTTAAACATATTGTCAACCTTGATGCTTCAAATAAGGCTTCATTGGCATCCAGTCGTCATTTTCTCTCACTGGATGGAAAGGAAGAGGCATGCTCACCAAACAGGTTCTGTTAAGTCTTGTGACTGACCAGTCCCATGATCAATTCTGTTGAGAAACACGGAGCAAAATCCTATCAACCCCAAGGAGACGTTTCTGGAGGTAGGTGGGTGGGGAGACAGGGAGGGCAGTTTGTAAAATGGAATAGAGGTGTATTGACTGTGCTCCCTGATGGGTTTCCACCTTCTAGAGATTCTCCCAGATGCGGGCTAACTGCGACAACAGCTACTCTTCTGGCTGCAGTGGCTAGCCAATGATGGTATTCAAAAGGGCAATTAAAGAATCTTAGAATCTTGCTCAAGATGGGCCAGCAACGATTGGTCCTTTTGCTGCATCAGCATTTTGTTGAATGAGCAGTTTTGCTGTCAATTATGAAACAATTCTGGGAGTTGTAGGCTTACATGTATGTTATGAATTAAAGTTTTCTCCTTATTTAAAGCATCTTCGGCCTACAGCATTGGCACTGGGGAACTGCAGATCTCTCCTGGAAAATTCCTTCAGGCCGTTCTATCAGGAACGAGCCACAACACTAGAGATGTCCTCTTGGCAGGGGGTTAGGGGGGTCATCAGAGACTGCAGTCTATACTGCTATCAAAGAGCTGCAAGACTGAAATGGGCACATTTGCAGCAAAAAGCACTCTTGTTCAGGTTTTCCCTTTCCACACTAACAGCCCGGATAGTTCGGGGCCTTCGGCAGTGCACAGCTCTGCAACAAGCTGCTGGACAGCCAATCCTGAAGGCCCTCCAATTGGGCCTTGTGTCCTTGTGCCACCCATTGTCCTTAATTGGACAGTGAAAACAGAGGCAGCCTATTAATTGTCCATCTCCCATATGATCGCACCACAGGGCCACCAAGATGAGCAGAATTGGGACCCGTGAACGGTCCCATCACCTGAAAATATTTGAGGTGGTGGAGATTCCACCCACTATTTCAGTGGTGAAGTGGTCAACTTATAACATAGACTCTTTAGTAAGATGGTGCAAACAGCATCAATGCATTCAAATTTAAATTAGGTATATTTCTTTCAGAAAGTAACAGTTTGGAATACCGTATATATCAAATTTGAGCTATGACGTGATAAGTCTGGTAGGCTTAGCATATTAAACATCTAAATAAAGTATGATTCTGCCTACTGAGTTGATGTTTGCACTAAGTAACAAGATCTGTGATAAATTGAGCATGCCTCGCAGGAAAAAAGCCGACTTCAAACTCATAGTTCCCAAAGCTCTCCAATATCTCTTGTCATATCGGAGTCTATTGTAGGCTAATTACTGAAGATAATTGCAATTAGTCAACAAATCCATTACCATTGCCTCCTACCCATCCTCACATGTTGCAAACCAGAGGGATTTTTGTCTTTTTCATCTAGTGATTCCTATATTTTAATGGACACCCCAAAATTCAAGCCCTTGATGCACAGAGCAACACATGCCTGCAAGTGAATGAAAAAAGTGTTTCAACCAATTGGATTCTACTGTCTAGATAAGTTTAATTATTTCTTGTGAATTTTACATATTTTAATGTCTATGCCTTTCAAAAAACCTCAGTTTTTAGAAAAAAATCATAGCACATTTATATCATGTTGCATTTGCTGAATACAAAAAGCTTTTTAAGATATTAATCTCTACGGTTTTTGAAGAAATTCACCTCAAAGTTCATGATTTACCTTGATGTTACATTTCAAATAAAATTCACATTTCACATAAAATTCACATTTCACTGCTCAAAGAGATGGTTTTCTTGGTTGCTTCATCGACAAGACAGCTCCCAACAATGCTTGGTGCTTCTGCTGAATGATCATTTTGTTGAATGAGCAGTCTTGCTGTCAATTACGAAACAATTCTGGGAGTTGTTGGCCTTGGTGCATGCTATGAATTAAAGTTTGTCTCCTTGTTGAGGTAATCAGCTGCCTACAGCGTTGGCATTGGGAAGCCCCAGACCTTGAGCAGAAAATTCTAAGTTATATTTCAAACGTATTACCAAGTTTAAATTATTTAGTTGAAAATCTATTGCATTAAGTAGAAGAAATTTAATATTAATTGTTTGTTGAAGAGAAAAGCATCAGTTTAGAATCAGGCCTAACCTTGTTTTCAAAGGATTCAGTGAAATGGAAAACAACCAGTGCAAAGGCCAATAAACAAAATTCAAACACAAGATAGAAACTTCAGAACAGATTATCAGCTTCGTCAGAGCTACTAATGTGTCGTTTTTAACAGTAAGTAAATCTGATGTAATTGCTTTTCAAGTGGTCAGTCTGTCTTGTCTCTGAATCATCCTTGCATATCAGAGAAGGAAAGAAAAGAAAGAAGGAAAGAAGGAACAGAGAGAAAAATGAAAAGAAAGAATTACAGTTGCATAACACCTTTCACACTTTCAGGATATAGTAAAGCGCTCTACAGGCAATGAAGTACTTTTGTACTTTAGGAATCACAGCCGCCAATTTGTGCGTAGCAAGGTCCCGCAAACAAAATGTGACAACGATTTGGATAAAATTTTAGACTCTGGTTAAAGGCAAGATTGCCCAAGATACTGAGGATAACTGCCCTGCTTTTTTTTCAAAATGCGTTCACAATTGGGGCCTCGGTTTAGCACCTCATCTGAAATATGACATCTCTGACAGTGTAGCATTCCCTCAGTACCGCATTGGCATGTCATAGCTTAGATTTTGTACTCAAGCCCCTGGAGTGGGAATTGAGCCCATAACGTTTGGACTCAAAAGCAGGATTGCGAGCACTGAGCCATGGCATTAACCAGTGAACGCAGACAGTGGTAGAATAGAAAACTGCTCACATGAAACAATGATTCTCTTATCATCACTTTCAAAAAAATGTAGCCATTAATCATGAAACTCTTTCCATTTTAACATCCTATTTTTTTTTTTACATAAGAGGTTGTGAATAGAATTAATTTGTGGATCAGTTGGTTGAGTTGGCACTTTGACTTAAATTCCCTCGTGACCCCAACATTTAATTTGGGCACAGCTACTTGCAGACAATCATTGCATCATTTCACATGGTTCTTTGCTCGGAGAAAGAACAACAGTTTTTAATTTTTGCGTTCCCTGACCAAGGGAGCATATGGTTGACTTATCCCTAAACTTCTGTAATTGCTGCACAGCAAACAGCTATTGTTTTGCTTGTTAATAATTTCCTTGACTAACCACTAACTTGCAAATGACGTATCTAGTTGCTGCTGTCATCATGGAATCCTGGCTTCAAGTAGCCTTGTGGGAGCAGCCTTCAGTTCCGCCAATGCATGAAATACATCCTGAAGCCTCAGTGCATTAATGGAATGAAAGATTAGCTCTGACTTAGGTTTAGAACAAGAAAATATATATTTTTAAATCTGTATGTATTAGAATATCTGAATGCAGTGCAAAATCACAGTACATCTAATACTACACATTTGGACTATCTGTGGTACTGAACCAGGTTTAGAACATTTTCTTCACTGCTGGGTCATTGTAACTAAAACCAGCTGCCTTGGAAAAAGGTAGAGGGCAATTCTCAAGATTGAATCATTACATTTAGAGGACAGGCAAGGAAAGCTATTATCTTCTCTTGAAAAAACATTGAACAAAAGATGAAAAAAATTATGTTTTAACAATAAAAGGAGAAGAGTAAATACAGCAGACGTGAGTAGTCCAGCTGCACAGCAACTTATCTTATTCCTTCCAAACTTATAAATTTTTAACTATTTGACATGAAATTCACAAAGCTACAATGGCAGCTCATCTACAGTTGAGAGAGAAAAAAAGATCAAAAATGGAGGTGACAAGTAACTATAACATGCAACATAAAATGCCAAATCATTCATGGCAATTAAATTCAGAGGACATAGCTCCTCCCTACTGCTCAACTGGCAAATAAAAGCTGCAATCCCTGCCATACAGATCAAAATTACTCAGGTTACATTTCTGGCCCTTGAGTTAGGTGATCCTAGCCAGCATTGCTGTAAATATGCCACTATTAGCACAAATGTCTCTGGGTTGCAGTGGGAAATCAGGCATGATTTCCAGTTCTGTCCATGTTCCAATGCCTCTTGTTGGAAACTTCACAGGTGTGAACATTGCATGAAGACCCAATGGAGCACAGTGTTGATGATGCTCATAATTAGCTACCTGGCTCTGTTATTCTCGGCTTGGATAAGATACCAGATAACAATCAGCAATCAAGAAACTGTAGCATTGGAAAATAAAGGTCAAAAATTAAACTAACATTGATGTTAAGCTTTCTCTGTCTTTCCAAAAGGATCAATACTTCACTACTCAATCAGAAATGGAAAATTAACTTTTCCTCACACCTCCAAGCTAAAGCCAGGGAGATGTGTGCTACTCTGAAAAAAAGCCGAAAAATTAGGACTCTCTACAAATGTCAATATAAAGGCCCAGAGGCCTGTGTAGTATCTTGAAATGTCACAACATCTATGTTTTGAGAGTGGTGAGAGTTCCAACAATTAAGTACCTCTCAAACAACCAATACTATGGCATTATTATACCAGGTTTTACTATGTTGCATAATCTTTCTTACTTTTCCTTACTTTGACTCCAGGAATAAGGAGTTATGATTACCAGAAGCATGACAAGCAAGGGTACAACATAAAAATGCAACTCAAGCTAGAATTGTATTCTCATGTGAGAACTGCAATGATAAATATCAGTTGAATATGGGATAGCAATTTAAGGACTTTACAGAATACTTTCTCCACTGTTAAAAAATTTTCCCTAGGTTCTATCATCACTTAGAATTCTTGCATTCAAAAATTCAAATACAATAAAGTGAAGCTGGAGAATGGAATAGTTGTCCACTTTTGGCAAACTTATCAGAAAAGCACCTTTGGATTAAGAATACCACGTGTTTGAGGCAAGCAAATCTCCCTCTGCTCTACTAAACAATCTTTCAGCCCAGTAACTCGAACTTCTCAAAGGCATTTCTCACAAAAATGTGTCATTTCCCACCACTTCATCTCATTTGCCACACTAGATATCTGTCGTTCTCTCTGATGCTACCAGTTTATTATCAATAAGAATTATAAGCAGTTTTGAGCTGTGGTCTGAAGCTCACTCATAAGCTGAAACAAGAGAGTCCAAATTCACAATACGTAGACCTTTATGCTTGTAGAGAGATGGTTCCTCCAGTCTATGAGTTCAACTGTTTTCAAACCCTTGTCCCAGAGGTTAAAAAATGTTCCAATTCAGTGCACCAACAAGGCAGAGATGACCAACTGCTGGGTCACAGGTATCAGACTTTCTGGGTTTGCTCACAGAAACCCAGCACAAATTTGCTCAGAGATTTCAGTGTTCTTAGTGCCTACCACAATCAATTTTGAGAACTCTCAGCCCCCGATAGAGTTGACTTCATTTGCAAATGAGTTTGCTTTTTAACTTTAGAGTTACATTTATTATGTTTCTCACAGCTTTAATACACTTAACATTGACAACTTGCAGCTTAAATATTGGGGTAGATTTTGCAGGAGTACGGGTTACCTGATTCCCCCCCTCCACCTGGACCTAGAGGTCGATCGGCACCTCGCCAATATGAAATCTGGCAGCCTGTAGGGATAATGCACTGAGGGCTGGGGTGGGGGTGGGGTGTGGGGGGCGCGGGGTGGGGGGTTTAATTAGTGCAGACGAGGACTGCCATCCCTCAGGGGCAGGAAGGCCTGCCCTATGGAGCAGCTGGCCAATCAGACTGGCTGGCAGCTCTGTGGTCTCATCAGTGCATGAAGACAACAGTGTCTTTAGCTGAGATTACAAGCAGGCCCCACAAAGAAGCAAAGGTTATTTTTCCTTGCTCATGGGATGTGGGCATTGCTGGCTAGGACAGCAGTTATTTCCCATCCCCAATTGCCCTTGAGAAGGTGGTGGTGAGCTCCCTTCTTGAACCACTGCAGTCCATTTAGTGTAGGTACACACCCACAGTGCCGTTAGGGAAGGGAGTTCCAGAATTTTGACCCAGCGACAGTGAAGGAATGGCAATATATTTCCAAGTCAGAATGGTGAGTGGCTTGGAGGGGAACTTCCAAATGGTGGTGTTCCCATGTGTCTACTGCACTTATCCTTCTAGATGGTAGCAGTTGTGGGTTTGGAAGCTGCTGTCTAAGAAGCCTTGGTGAGTTCCTGCAGTGCATCTTGTAGATTATGCACACTGCTGCCACTGCAGGTCATTGGTGGAGGAAGTGAATGTTTGAGGATGTGGTGCCAATTAAGCAGACTGCTTTGTCCTGGATGGTGTCAAGCTTCTTGAGTGTTGTTGGAGCTGTACTCATCCAGGCAAATGAAGAGTATTCCATCACACTCCTGACTTGTGCCTTGTAGATTGTGGACAGGCTTTGGGGAGTCAGGAAATGAGTTACTTGCTGCAGGATCCTAGACTCTAACCTGCTATAGTAGCCACAGTATTAAATGGCTAGTCCAGTTCAGTTTTTGGTCAATGGTAACCCCAGGATGTTGATGATAGCGTGGGATTCAGCAATAGCTTGTCCAATGCCATTGCTTATCAAAGGGTGATGGGCTATATTCTCTCTTGTTGAAGATGGCCATGGTCTGGCACTTGTCTAGCACAAATATTACTTGCCACTTGTCCGCCCAAGTCTGGATATTGTCCAGGTCTTGCTGCATTTGAACATGGACTGCTTCAGTATCTGAGGAGTCATGAATGGTGCTGAACATTGTGCAATCATCAGTGACCATCCCCACTTCTGACCTTATGATGGAAGGAAGATCATTGATGAAGCAGCTGAAGATGGTTGGGCCTAGGACACTACCTTCAGGAACTCCTGCAGTGATGTCCTGGAATGGAGATGATTGACGTCCAACAACCTCAACAATCTTCCTTTGTGCTAGGTAAGACTCCAGCCAGTGGAGTTTTCCTTCTGATTCCCATTGACTCCAGTTTTGTTAGGGCTCCCTAATGCTACACTCAGTCAAATGCTGCCTTGATGTCATGGGGAATGACTCTCACCCCATCTCAGGAGTTCAGCTCTTTTGTCCATGTTTAAACCAAGGCTGTAATGAGGTCAGGAGCTGAGTGACCCTGCTGGAACACAAACTGAGCATCAGTGAGTAGCTTATTGCTAATCAAGTGCCACTTGGCAGCACTATTGGTGATCCCTTCATTACTTTACTCATGATCGAAAACTGATGGGGCAGTAATTGGCCAGTTGGATTTGTTCTGCTTTTTATGTACAGGGCATACCTGGGCAATTTTCCACATTGTGGGTAGACTTCAGGTAAGTCTAGGGATTTTGGGCAGGCATGGCTGGGAGACCCCAGCAAGGGGTGGCATGGGGGATAAGGGGTTGGGTTAGAGAGGCTGGGGTTGGGGGAAGGGACAAAGGAGAGTTACCATGTACTGGGTGGGGGTGAGGGGGTGCCTCAAGTGGACACTGAGGATCCCTCACCTAAGGAGGTATCTCCCCCCGCTCCCAACACTACTTCCTGCCCGACAGCAGCCTGTGCTGTCAAAGCTGTCAGGATGCCCGCCTTGCTTCCAGCTTCCCCCCACCCTCCCACACCGCAGACCTAAAAATAGCAGCAGAGGCAGAATGAGGCCTTAAGTGGCAGTTAATTGTCCACTTAAGTGCCTCAATAGGCCTAAGGGCAAGCAGGCTAACTGATGCATTACCTGTCCCTTTAAATATGGGGTACAGGTCAGTAGGGGGGGGGAAGTTGGGCGGCAGTGTTGAGTAGGAAGCCTGCAGGCTGACCACCGCCCCCCCCCACCTTCAAATATGCCAACAGGGGGCTGCAAAATTCACCCCATTGTGTTCAAGTAATCTTCAAAGTTTAAACATCATTTCTTTTTCTCTCTCATTGTAAAAATAAAAGTTTCATAATTATGTGATCAAACTTAAAAACGTGATCAAATTTTGCAAAAGGATGCACTGCAAAGCCAAAAAGATTTTTCAAAACAAAAGTAACCGCTAAATGTTACGGCCACTTTTTCACAGATAAATAAAAACCACTAGACTGTGCAGGGAAACAACATTTTCAAGGAAATTGTCATTAAAGAAGGTCAAACACAACAGACTGCCATACTTCGAAGCTATGTTACAGCATTATGAATGCTAGAACATCAATGATTTGGATGAGGGAACCAAATGTAATATTTCCAAGTTTGTTGACAACACAAAACTAGATGAAATGTGAGTGGTGAGGAGGATGTTAAGAGGCTTCAAGGCGATTTAGACAAGTTGAGTGAGTGGGCAAATGCGTGGCAGATATAGAATAACGTGGATAAGTATGAAGTTTCCACTTTGGTAGGAAAAACAGAATGGCAGAGTGTGATAGATTGGGAAATGTTGATGTACAAATGGACCTGGGTGTCCTTGTACACCAATCACTGAAAGCAAGCAGGCAGGTGCAGCAAGCAGTTAAGAAGGCAAATGGTATGTTAGCCTTCATTGAGAGAAGACTTGTGTACAGGAGCAAGGATGTCTTACTGCAGCTATAAAGGGCCTTGGTGAGACCACACCTGGAGTATTGTGCACAGTTTTGGTCTCCTTACCTAAGAAGGGATATACTTGCCATAGAGGGAGTGCAGCGATGGTTCACAGACTGATTCCTGGGATGGCAGAGTTGTCGTAGGGGGAGAGATTGGGCCGACCAGGCCTGTATTCACTGGAGTTTAGAAGAATGAGAGGGGATCTCATTGAAACGTATAAAATTTTGACAGGGCTGGACAGACTGGATGCAGGGATGATATTTCCTCTGTCTGAGGGTGCGGTCTGGAACAAGGGATTACAAGCTCGGGGTAAAGGGTAGGCTATTTAGAACAGAGATGAGGAGAAATTTCTTCACTCAGAGGGTGGTGAACCTGTGGAATTCTCAACCACAGAAGGCTGTGGAGGACAAGTCACTGAATATATTTAAGAAGGAAATAGATTTTTAGACTCTAAAGCTATCAAGGGGTATAGGGAGATAGCGGGGGTATGGCATTGAGATAGAGGATCACCCACGATCATATTGAATGGCAGAGCAGGCTCAAAGGGCTAAATGACCTACTCCTGCTTCTATTTTCTGTGTTAATTTGGGTGTCAAACCTTAGTATGGTTTCCATAGTCGAATAAGATTGGAGCACATTTGAGGATAACCATTATGAACAGCTCTGAGAAGAAGTGACTGATAATGAACAAATATGAATGAAGAAGCTCTGAAAGTTAATTACAAATAAGAGATAAGATGTTTTGAGAGTTGTGAGAAACAGCATAGGATGAGATAAGGAAAATATAACATAAAAGTTTGGTTGGCCAAAAATAGAAGGCAAGCTTTAGAAGCTCATGGAGGATGAGCTCATGGGTGGTATTTTTCACCTAAGAACAGGGGAGTTAGTTAGTTTTCTTTCCATTATCAAAATCACTAAGGGTGAACCCTTACAAATGTGATCCAGAGTTACCATGAAGCCAGTTAGAATGGTGTTGTATGGTGGGCTTTAACTTTATGGTTTAAACAAAAAACACAACATACCATGGGACATTGCAGTCTAAGGTGGATTTTGGTAGGACAATAAGGCCCCTGTTAATGGAACATCCATGCTCACCTTGGAATGAAAGGTATAAAGACTGCTGTAAAGAATGATTTGGCACTGCAGTCAGACAGACGTGCCTTTGGCCAGTTGTCTTGCCAGGAGGATCTACAACAACCAGGACTGACCATCCATTGATAGATGTGTTTATGATTATCTCTTGTAACATTATTGGTGTACTTCTTGCATTGTGGTGATTTTATAACTAATTTTAGATTATGTGATAGAGGCGATTTTAAATCTGTTTTGTCAGTGGCAATATGGATACAAAGTTGGCTGAGTGACAGGAAGCAGAGGGTAGTGGTGAATGGTTGTTCTTCAGACTGGAGGAAACTATATTACATCCCATGGGAGTTGATATTAGGACCACTGCTTTTCTTTATCTATATCAATGACCTAGACATGGGTGTGCTGGGCACAATTTAAAAATTTACAGATGACAAACTTGGAAATATTGTGAAATGTGAGGAGGATTGCGATGGATTTCAAGAGGATGTAGACAGATGGAATGAATGGACAAGGAGCCGGATGAAATTTAATGCAGTGAAGCGTGAAGTGACACATTTTAGTACGAAGAATGAGGAGAGCACTATAAAATACAATTCGAAAGGGGAAGCAGAGGGACCTGGAAATATATGTGCACAAATTGTTGCAGGTGGCAAGCCAGGTTGAGAAACTTGCTCGTAAGGCATACGGGATCCTGGGCTTGATAAATTGAGACTTTTTTTTCACAAAAGCAAGCAAATTATAGCGAACCTTTGTAAAACACTGGTTCAGACTCAACTGGACTGTTGCACCTACTTCTGGGCACCACGTCTTTGGAAGGACATGAAGCCATTGAAGAGAGTGCAGGAAATATATATGAGAATAGTTCTGGGCAGGAGGGACTTCAGTTATGAGGATAGGTTGGAGAAACTGGGGTTATTCTCCTTAGAGACGAGAAAGCTGAGAGGAGATTTGAATGAGGCGTTCAAAATCATGAGCGGCCTGAGAAAGCATATAGTGAGAAATTGTTCCCATTAGCAGAAGAGTCAAGAACTAGAGGGCACTGATTTAAATTGATTGGAAAAAGAGCCAGAGGCAACTTGAGGAAAAACGTTTTTTAACCCTCCAAGTGTTAGGATCTGAAATACATCACCTGACAGTGTAGCGTAGGCAGATTCAATCATGTCTTTCAAAATGGAATTGGATAATACTGAAAAGAAAAGATTGGCAGGGCCATGGGGAAAAGGCAGGGGACTGGAACTAGCTGACTTGCTCCCGCAGAGTATCAGCATGGACACGATGGCTGAATGGCTGCCTGCGGTGCTGTAATTATTCTATGATTCTAAAATCTTTATGATTGAACTTGTGCAATTTCTCATATTTCTCACGTAAAAAGAATCACAAACTTGTAGACTCCAGATGCGAGGCCACATACCATGCCCAGTCTCCATACAGGTAAATAGAGTTGTGAGGTTAAAACTTGGTTGGAGAAATGGAAGGAGGATTTTAAAAGTGTTATGTGCCTCTTTTCAGGTAACAAAACACCAAACACTATCCATCAATGCATTGTGTGGCTTGTGTGCAAGCAGCTTGCTTAATGCAAAACTGTACAGCTGTTATCCTGACAAAAGCCAAAAAGGAGCTAATGTAACATAAGTGTATTGCTCTAAAAATACAGAAAAAAGACTTCATAATGGATATTAAATACAAGGCTTTTCATAATGGAAAGCCAAAGATGACAAGACCTGCAGCACTATGTATACTTCATTCATAATGAAACATCCTGTGAATAAACTGCTGCGCTGTGTGATTAGTGTAGTCAATCACTACTTGGGCATTTGTCCAGAGGGAATAAAGCCTGATCAAGAAGGCTGAAGAACACTAAACGTGACTAATTATGAGTCAGTATATCACCGCAAAGGATGAGGTTTGGAATGGGAAAGTGCCAAAAGTGAATTGACAGCTAACATAACAACCAGACTTTCATTTGAATGCTTCACCAATCATTCTGTCCCTTCAGTCTCAATAAGTCAAAAATAGTGGACAATGACAAAGTCAAGGGCTTTTGGCATTGGAATGTATCCGTTGTTCCTAACTTTATGAGTGATTTGGCCTGTAACGTGGAAATTGTGGTTCATGATGGGATGGAAGAGATGCAAAGTGAAAGACAGGCATATTTATAGAGCGAGGGAAGGCAAGTTAAAATTTTCTGGCAACTCACTCACTTGCATGGTATCTAGCACTAGGACCAAAGGCAGCACTGATTGAACCTGAAGAAAGTATTACTTGCTCCTCTCTTGGTTGGGTAATAAGGCATCATCAGGTTTTTTAGCAAGGGAGGTGGGGTGGGGGGAGTAATGTGGATACAATGAACAAATGAAACTAATGAAAGGAAGAAACATGTAATTTACATTCCAAAGTGTTAAACAAATCCACACCATTTTGTTTGTTTACACATATGTCATTATTTTATATATTTCTTTTTTAGCTGTCAATCCTTCAAAACAATAAGTCTTATTTGTTATCCTTAATATATGAAAAAAACTACTTGTACATGAAGCTGAATTGACACTCACCGTTCTGTGTTGCAAAAATATCAGTGGAAAAGCAATTCTATTGTTCAATGGAATTTTTTAATTCCAATTGAGACATCAACAATGTGATGGTTCTTGATGACAAATGTCCTTTATATAACATCAAGTCTTCAGCACAGAAACAGGCCAGTCAGTCCAATTCATCTATGCTGGCATTTATGCTCCATGAGTCTTCTCCCTATTTTCATCTAACTCCTATCAACATATCCTCATATTCCTTTTTTCCTCAGGAGTTTACCTAGCTTTCTGTTAAATGCATCTTTCCTATTTTTTTCAACTTCACCTTGGAGTAGTAGGTTCCACATTCATATCACTTTTTGGATAAAATTTCACCTGAATTCCTTAGTGGATTTGAGAGTCTCCATCTTATCTTCATGATCTCTGCTTTTGGACTTGTTTTAAGGGGAAATGTTGTCATTATGTCTTCCCTATTGAACCATTTACCTTAGGACTGAAAGCAGATCACTCCTCAGCCTCTCTTTTCTAGAGAAAAGAGCCCCAAGCCTGTTCAATCTTTCCTGGTAGGATTATTTCCAGCCTCTTTAGTCTTTCCTGTTAAGCATATCCTCTCAGTTCTGATATCAATCTTGTAAATCATTTTTGCAACTTCTCCAATGTGTCGATTTTTTTTTATATAATAAAGAGACCAGGATTGTGCATGGTACACCAACTGTGGTCCAACCAAGGTTTGATATAAGCTTACCATGATCTGTCTGCTTTTCAATTCTATCCCTCTAGGAATGGACCTCAGTGCTTGGTTTTTTTTTAATGGCCTTACTAACCTACTAGAACATTACTGTGTACATGCTGTAATACTGCACTCAAGCCCAATCAAAGAAATAGCTGACAAGTCAACAGACACTGGAAATGAAACATCCAAAGCCATTTTCTATCTATATCCATTAGTTTCAGCCTATATTTAAACTTCTTAGCTTTAGATCATTAAGTGAACATTTTTCTCCTCCCACCCCCTTGCAAATTACATATATTTATATCATATTTTCCAATAGAACTTTGATTAGAGTTCAAATGCTACAGAACAGTATGGGGACTAACCAATAGTTGCCTGATTCCATAAAGCCCACTTCACTAAAGTACACTATAGTATCCAGTTCGCAGCCTTTCTTCCATCTGAAGAGTTGGACAGCCTTGGTTGGTCAGCAACCTGGTATTAAGTAACAGCTCTCAAAGAGGTCAAGGAACATACTGTCAGGGTTTTATTATATTCAGCCTGTTAAAATTCAAAATTCTATTTTGATAGAAGCTTTGTGATGGCCAGCCTCTCAGAGTCACTAATTTTAACCAAAGCAGCCCTCCAAGGGCTAGTAAAACTGACAGATTCATTCTCACCCCACATACCCAATTACTGCCAACAAAATCACAAAGCAATGACAATTACAGAGAGGTCCAAGGCACAGAAAGCTGCACTTTCCTGGCTGAACAAGAATTTTTGAAAGTGCAGGTTACAAAAGAGGAAAATAGGAGCAGAGGACATGTGTGTAGTGAACAATTTGTCACATTTTTGCAGCAGAAACAACTGAATCTTGAAACCAAGTTGCTTAGGTACTTCTGCTACTTACGTTGGATCAGATCACTTAACATAGCAGTGGACAGAATTATTCTGTAGAAAGGACTTCAGCTTGGATGCAGGTAAATTGAATATTTCTGCTGAGTTAGAGTTTGCTCCTTATTATCTATTCATATGTATAATGTAATTTGGTTGTAACAGGAATTCCATAAGTGACAGGAGTTTTTATTGTTCCCTTAAGTAATGTTCCTGGCTGGAATTGAAATGTAATATTCTTTATTACAGTTAACCCTCAATCAATCCTTATCTGCATTCTCTGATCATATTACAATTTACATTTAGAATGAATGGGCATTGGCTCACTGAAGGTTGTATTGTATAAAGGGACATTTATAACAAATGTGGGTCAAACCATTAAAAAGGTATTTATTTAGCATTTTTCACCATCTCAGGGTGTTTCGAAGTGTTTTACAGTCTAAAGTACTTTTGTTGCGTAGTAAACGCGACCCTTTAGTTTTTTTTGTGGATATCAAATAAGTCAGACAAAAAACAAGGAGTAAAAAGGTTTTCCAGAGAGACTGACTTAGAAATAGCTCAGGAAAGTCTTATTCCACTTGTACTTTATTTTTCAAATTAATTAGTTGTAGAGATGACACATTGTTCATTTAAACTCTTTATGGTTAGAACGAAGGAATCATGGCAGTCAATTTGCTCACAGAGGGGTCCTACAAGCAGCAATGCTATTGTGACCATATAATATTTTGAGTAATTTTGATTGAGTGCTAAATATTGGCAGGACACTGGGAAGAATTCCCATGCTCTACTTCTGGAAAAATCAGACTGACATTAGTAGCTTGGATGAGGAATTCATAGAATGCTTTCAAGATAGTTTCTTAGAGCAGCATGTTCTTGAACCAACCAGAGAACAGGTTATATTAGGCTTGCTATTGTGTAATGTGACAGGATTAATTTATGGTCTTAGAATGAAGGCACCCCTAGCTAGCAGCGACCACAATATGATTGAATTTTACATCTAGTTTGAAAGGAAGGAAGGAGCGTGGGTCTAAGACTAGTAATTTAGACTTAAATAAGGGCAACCATGTGGGAATGAAAGCTGAGCTAGCTGAGTGAACTGGGATACTAGGCTAGAGGATAGGTCAATAGAGAAGCAGTGTAGGGGGTAATGAATTAACATGCAAAGAAGATTGGCTGGCTGGCAGAAAACAAGAGTATGCTAAAAGGGTCTTTTTCTGATTGGCAGGATCTGAAGGGTGGAGACCCACAGGGGTCTCTGCTGGAAGTCAACTTTTTACAATTTATATTAATGGCTTAGATGAGGGGAGTGAAGACATAGTAGCTAAATTTACAGATGACACAAAGGTAGGTAGGAAAGTATGTTGTGCAGAGAACATAAAGAGGTGCAGACAGACATAGATAGGTTGAGTGAGTGGGCAAAAATATGGCAGATGGAGTATGATTCAGGAAAATGTGAAGTTGTTCACTTTGGCAGGACGAATAAAAAAGCAGAGTATTACTTAAGCGGAGAACGGCAGCAGAATTCCGAGCTGCAGAGGGATCTAGGTGTTCCAGTGCATTGGTGTCAAAAAGTTAGGACGCAGGTACAACAAGTAATTAAAAAGGCTAATGGAAAGCTGTCCTTTATTACAAGAGGAATTGAACATAAAAGTAAGGATGTTATGCTTCAGTGGTACAGGACATTGGTGAGACCACTTCTCGAATAGTGTGCGCAGTTTTGGTCTCTTTATTTAAGGAAGGATGTAAATGCACTGGAAGCAGTTCTGAGGAGGTAGATAGATTCCTGTTAGGCAAGGAGATCAAAGATTATCGGGGGTAGATGGGAATGTGGAATTCAAAACACAAACAGGTCAGCCATGATCTTAATGAATGGCGGAGCAGGCTCGAGGGGCCAAATGGCCTATTTGTGCTACTATTTCATATATTCATATGATGCATTGTGTTGCTTACTCAGATCAAAACTGGGGCACACAATAATAAACCAAGTGAATCTCTAACCAAATCCAATTTTAGGAATTACTGCTTCAGATTTGGTTACCATATTCTGAAAAAAGGCTGCCAATCAGTTTCCAGTTCTCTGGTACAGAGTGCACATTTCTGTTTGCCACCACCCTGCTTCTCCTCCAATGAAATATTGACTTGCGCAACAAAAATAAAATATGATCCCTGATTCAGGGGTGAGTGCTGAAGGGTCCAATATGGAGTGCTGTGCATGCATGCTCACTCCAAATAGTTTGCCACACGCCAAATAGTTATGTCATTCTATAGTTGAACAGGGCATCCACCTGAAATAGGCATTAGGCTGATTGACCATGCAAGTCTGAAATCCAATTCCTAGTTCAGGCCTTTGCTGTAGTATTGAACTGTGACTGATCAGCCGTGCATGTTGGCATCCATTCTTTAAGGGTAACAGCAGCCAAAACAATGATTTTTAAAGCATGTTTTGTCTAGGTGCTTTGCGGCTGCTGCTGGACTCTGCCTGAAAGTCAGGCACAAATCAATTTCTAGCAGTTTCATGGAGTTGACACAAAGGCAAAGGACAGGTGATAGATGACCTGATCTAACTGGCCTTTTCTTCTTGCTTCTTTACATTACAATTATACACCTGAGAGGACAAATGTTGATGCTGGCAGATTCTTTTGCCATTGCCTGTGATCTTGCCAAAGTTCATTTCTCTAATCAAGGGAATCTGGGGATCCCTGCATGAAGATTAACCTTTAGAGCTATCTGTCCATGTCATTCACAAAGGGACGGAAGCTATTGTATGTAATTTGTAGCTATTTGTGGATTAGTCTTTAACTTAGACCCACTACATTGCATAGTGATATTACAAATGTCACAAGGAAGGATAAAACGTAAGAAGTGGTACCCTCAAACATCATTCTTATTTTCAAAAAGGTCACTGAGGAATAATCTCAAGTGGAAAATAATCGCCAGCAGCAAGAGAATACAATAAGTAACAAAACTGCTATCATACAAATCATTTCTTGCTCTGTCAAGTAATTCAATAATCTGATCAGAAAATGAAATGAAACTCTCTAAATCATGGGACTGTCATTGCTAGGAGACAATTGTGGTCCAAGTGAGGGAATTAAACTCTGCTGAAATTGAACAGAGCCTACTCTGTTTCCAAGAAGAGATAACTAATATTTACAAAATACCTTTCACAACCTTGGGCCATCCCAAAGCACTTCACAGGCAACAAAATAACTTTGAAATGGAGTCACTGTTGTGAAATAGGTAAACGTCACACTTGCACACTGCAAGATCCCATAAACAGCAATGAGATAAGAGACAAAGGTCAAATATTGGCCAAGACACTAGGAGAATTCCCCTGCTCTTCTACAAATAGTAACATGGGATCTTCCTGACATGGCCTCAATTTAGCATCTTAGCTGAAACACTGAGGAATTTTTTTCTGGAAGAATTCCTGGATTCCTTCGTGAGTTTCAGAAGTCAATTAGTTACTGTTACAAGAGTGCAGATGAGAAATAACTTGAAGAGTGAACACAAATGAGCTGCTAATCACAGCATGTTATTTAGGTGTTTGCTCCATGCCAATTCGAAGTTAGTAATTACAATCAATGCAGTATTGAGATGAACGTGATGCATTCATAACTTTGGTTGGGTAGTTAGGAACTATGAACACAACTCAGCTAGATTCATAACAAAAACAAAAATGCCTGGAAAAACTCAGCAGGTCTGGCAGCAAATGTTGAAGAGTCATACGGACTCAAAACATTAACTGTGTTCCTCTCTGCAGATGCTGCCAGACCTGCTGAGTTTTTCCAGGTATTTTTGTTTTTGTTTTGGAGTTCCAGCATCCGCAGCTTTTTGCTTTTATCTCAGCTATATTCATGTTGAATGCAAGGGAAACATCACAAATTGTCTTCTGTAGATAATCTAGGCTAACACAAAGTGCAGTACCGAGGGAAAGATTCTTTGTAAAAGGTTCAGTCCCTCAGGTAACATATGAAACCAAGCCATCTGCCTGTTCATATAGGTGTAAGAAACCTCCCAAAGCATTACCAGACAAGGAGCAGAGATCTGGTGCCCTAGGCAACATTCTACTCCGAACCAACAACACTGCTGTCTGTCAGCCCTTTCTGTGTGCAAATTGGCTGCTATGTATCTACAAAAGGAACTGTAATTACCTTCAAAATCTAACTAATTTGATTGGAATCTGACATATTACGGGATCCATGGCTATCTTCTTTACACAAAGGATTTAGGATTTAGAAAATTATTAAGTTTTTACAGCCAAGTATGTGCATATAAGTTTTAGGAAAAATGGCACTTTGATGGTTAATGTGCTAATGTACCAAATTGGGGCAATATTGGTTGTGAAATATAGCATTTGTGTATATGATTACATGATTAGATTGTTCATATTTGTTGTACACATTTGGTATAATATTTATTTTATATTGTATAAATACTGAAGTATAAACACTGGCATAGACCAGTTGGTCTGAGTGAATTTACACTACACAGACAGACCCAATGGAATTCTGTGCATGAAAACACCAGTTCCTGCCCCACAACTGCTGGTTGTTCTCAGCTCTCTTCATAAGGCTGCCACAGCTTGCCATATGCATCAGCCTTGCTCAATTTTATGCCTGCCAGAATCGTTGCTAGGTCTGTTTCTCCCTTCAAGCCTTTAAGATTCTGACCCCATTATTCTGAGTGGTTCCAGACTCTCCAAGCTGCTTGATCCCATCCATGCCTACCCAAGTGCTGCCAGCCCATTAACACTTTGAGTAATGCCAGGTCTCTATCCCCAACTTTGCAAACGATAGCCCCTTCCAGAGGGCTTTTGGGCAAGTATCTCCTCCCCCAAGTGTTTTAGGCTACAAACTGCCTCTTCCATTCTCAACCCCTGACCTCAGCCAATACCACATACCCCTATCCCCAGTATCACCTTTACTCTGCCATGTGGAATTTCAGACTAAAATCTTGCTTGCTCCATGTTCAGACCCAATTCCAATTTCGCCCTGACCTTTATTACAACTTCTCCCACAGATTCTGTCCACACTTGGGGCTGAATATTTTCTTTGAGGGTGTGAAACAGATGTTGGGACACGCCCCAGGGAAACAGTCACTGATGTTGTATTTTCATGGAAACAGGTTTCATGTACAATTAAGGATGCCGGATGGGTTCTCAAAACTGAAGGGCCAGTAAGAGACCTTTAAGCTTGAGAACAGCAGCAGGCTGCAGTAAAGGATAAGTAACTGAGAGGCCGCTGCAAAATAGAGGTATATCTCACCAATCTTTTATAACCTTTCGATAAAAAGTAGAAAAAGCAGCTAGGCCATTACAATTGGGGTAGACTCTCTCTACAAGGTAGCCATTGGCTGCACCACCACCCAGGAAAGCAGGGAGGATCTTTAGGCCTGTCTGGAGCACTGGCCCCGCAACCTGTCACTGGGTATGTGCATCAGGAAACTGGAGGGTGACTGTAAAATTCCAGTTGACCCCCTTCACCCATGGTTAACAAGGTAATTGGCTACCCACCTTGTGAGTTCCCAGCTCAGTCAAAATGGCTGGCACATTGCCAGCACATTGGCAGGCACCATTATTTTTGAACCCTGTTTGCTTTCGTTCCAGACCTCAGAATGGCTCAATATTACTAACCCTGATCTCAGTTCTGACTGTGCAAATTGGCTGCTGCCTTGTTACATATCTCTGTCTTTAACAAAGGCAAGACAAATTGATGTGGTACAGCAGTAAAGTGAGACAAATTACAGCAAACAGACATTAGGAGGCAGAGACACAGAGCAACAGAATGACAGAGTCAGACAGGTAGGGAGACAGGGAGACAGGCAATCATAGAAAGAGATAGCCACACAGAGACAAGGGGCACTAGGGTGGCGTGCAAGTCTTCTAATGCCTCCTGTGATGCGCCAGAATTTTTAAAGGGTTGGGGGGGGTGAAGCCGAGAAACTGCATACCTCCAATTATCTTGTCATTAAGCTCATTAACACACTGTAGAGGGACAAAATCAAATTTTCAAAGTTGACAATTGGAAACGTGAATGGTCTGGAACACATTAGTGCACAGCTGTCAGGAGTACAGCAGGGACGCCATCATTGATTGTGGTTGCTAATAAAAAATCTTGTATAAAAAATGGCAGCCAAACTGAGGCACTCTTACAATGACAGAAAGTTGCCCAAGTTTGAGGAGAAGAGCTTGAGTGCTTGAGGAGTGAGCATTTGGCCTATGGGGCTGCACATCCACTGCTCTCCTGCCTGCCAAATTCATCCAGGCAATGGCAAGCTCAGTAATGGTTGCCGTTTGCCTTTTAAAGTTGCCCTACAGAACTAATTTCTGCCTCCTCCACATGCCCGCTGTCCCTATTTGGGCACCAAATTCACCTCTGGGCCAATTAGGAACTTTCCTTTTAAAAATCACATCATGTCACTGACACGATGTTGGGTCAGGACCTGAAAATGATCTGGTCATCAGGTTCCCAACTCCAGATTGCAAATCCAGCTCAGGAGGGGTGGAGAGAGAGATAGAGAGATGGGGAGATGGAGAGATAGAGAGAGATAGAGAGAGAGAGAAGGAGAGAGAGCGAGAGCACGACAGAGACAGAGGTCTGAATTTTCCAGCCCCACCATGGCAGGGCTGGCATGCCATTGAAATCTCCATTCACATTGGCGGGATTGGAAGATCCTGCTGGTGTGAGGGACTGGAAAATCCCAACCAAAGAGAGACAGGACAGACAAACAGAATGAGAGAGAAAGACAGTGACGCAGGGCTGGATTTTCACATCCAAGGCAGGTAACATGAGTTGCAAAAGTTCCCGGCTTGGCAGACCTGCCTCAGTTTAAAGAGTCATATTAGACCAAATATTTGCTCCTGGGAGGCTGGACAGGAGAAAGCTGAGCCCACTGATCCCAGAGGCAGAGTGGTCATGGGCAGGCAATTGCTGAGATGAGCTGGCTAGAAGGCACACCTAGGTTCTCAAGGAATCTGTCCTAGTTGTTTTAGACAATGTTAATCCTCTAGCCCCCACACACACACACCCTCTCACACACCCCCACCCATCCTTATGGCCCATCATACCCCCCATGCCTCCTCTAAGCTAAACCCTTACCCCCACCTACTATGCTCATACCTCACATGGCCCGTCATACATTCATGCCACTTCCACAGCCACTCACTATGGGCAGACCTCATGAGCCATGTAGAATTGAAAAAATAAACTATAATAATTCAATATAGCTCCCACTCATACACACTTAAGAGTGAAAAAAACTCCCATTCATGAAACCCATCCAAAACTTTTAAATTTAAAGTGGCTAATCTGTTACAAAAACAAACTTCTATTCAGACTCCATACAGACAACTAATTATTTAATAGGCCCTTTAAACTGTTAATCAAACTATGAGCTCAGAACCCTCTGCTGAGATTATTGTAGATTTTGAAATTCAGCCAAACATTCATGACAATGATAGCCTTGGGAAAACGTCAACAAAGACCTCTACTGAAACTGCATGACCAGATGACAATGTTTTTTTTTGAACCTACACTAGATAGCCTGTCAATTAGTCCAGCAAATTTGTTTTAAAACTCTTACTAACAGCTTAAGCTTTTTTTTATGGTTAAAGAATAGAGGATTTAAAACACTTCAGACCATGACACTTAAACAGACCTTATTCACCCTTCAACAGTATTTATGTCTGCTCCATAAATTCATGGTCCTACATTGTGGGCTAAGGCCCTTTCAACAATAAAAATGAAATCTGTTTTTTGAACTCAGCATTCGGTTCAAATGGTTCTGCTGAGTCCATATTTCTCTCATGTGTTCATCACGCCCCTTCCCCTCCACTGCTGGCAAAAAATGGATCTGTTGGAATGGGGGCATGAGATGTCCACATTTGGGTCTGCCAGCATTTTTAAAGGTGTGGGAGTCAGGAAGCCTCTTCAAAAATCTAGCCCAGAGATTGAGCCACAGAGAGAGAGGGAAAGAGAGATATGCAAAGAAAAGGGCACAAAGGGGGAGAAAGAGACACAGATAGACATAGAAACAGAGAAAGTCAGAGAGATAGACATAGAGAGAGATAGAGAGAGCAAGAGATAAAGACAAACACAGAGAGAGAGGTAAATTGAGACACAAAGAAAGACTCAGAGGGAGAGCGACAGGGAGAGTGAGAAAGACAGGAAGAGAGGCAGAGACAGAGAGGAAAGGACAGACCAACTATTAGATAGTTAGAGGGAGAGAGATATCAGTGTTGGATGGCTCCTTAGTCTCCTCCATTCCTTCCATGACAACATGCACTGTATTGTACAGTTTGACAGCATCATTTCTGACAGTTTCAGAGTGAAGAATGGAGTGAAATAGCCCCCCTGTTTGACATGTTCTTCTCCATATTCCTAACCTTTGCCTTCTTTGCAGATATAGGAGTTTATCTGCATAGTAGTGATGGTCAGCTCTACAATCTGTCTGGACTCAAAGTGAAGACAAAAATACAGCGCTTCTTGAGGAGGCCCTTACACTGATGACGTCTTGCTACTCGCTCGCACAGAAACTTAGCTACAAAGACTCATGGCTCGTCTCTCCCATGCCTGTAACTTATTCTCCCTGAGTATAAGCATCAAGAAAACTGTGGACATGGGACATGGTGTCACATTTCTGCCACTGATCATGCTAAGTAATGTCCTGCTGGAAGCGGTTAGCAAGTTCTGCGACTTTGGATCCAAAATGACAGACGATCTGTCTCATGATGCAGAACTTGATTTGGCATAAGGAAAGAACTACTGCCTCTGGCCAACTCATGAAATGTGCATGGAATAACATCAAGCTGACCCTTAGGACCAAGATGGGGATGTATGAGGCTGCCTTCTCTCAGCACCTTGCTGCTGCTTAGCTGTGAAAATTGGACAGCTAGCAGCTATCAAAAGGGAAAACTCATCAACTTTCATCTTTGCGATTTGTGGTGCATTCTGGGCATATCATGGAAGGACAAAATCCCAAATACAGCAATCCCCTCAATGGCAAATCTGCCCTAATAGCTCCTCTTCTGGCTTTTTTTTTGTTAGGTTACACCCCTGACCTTGGAATGTTTTACTACATTAAAGATGCTATATAAATGAAAGTTGCTATTGTCTCCAGATTCAGAAAACTTCCCAAAAAATGTTAATATAAAAAAGAAGATAGGCTTGTGGTCTTGTAGAACACATCCCACAATGTCCCATTATTCATCTGAAAGTTGACAGGATGGAGGGAGGCAGAGGATCTAACTCTTGGGCTGGACACATGAATCCTTCACGCAGAAAACGAGAAAATCAATTGTGATGTTAGCGTGGACTTGCATTAAAAAGTTGCATTAATGTAAAACGAAAACAAATCAGCAAAGCTATCGCTAACAGGGGTTTATTAAATTGCCGATTGACATTTTCATCCGGTGCCTAACTGCTGATTCTTAAAACAAAAAAAAAATCAAACAGCAAGTCCATTTCATGAACAGAATGAGATTACAATAAACAAGAGCTCAGGCATGTGACATCTTTATGAGTCTCAACTAAAATTGGAAGGCTCATCAGCAGCTGTCCAATGGGTCAGCAGTAAAAATGTCAATGCCAAAATCAACTGACACGCTGGTACATGATTACAACTACAGCTGTCCGTTTAATTTTGACATGAAGTAATGCTGCATTCAGACCCAATTAAGTTTAAGCAAAATTGAATTCCCTTCCACCATCCCTTCTATGAAGTGACATAAATCACAAGACTCAATGAACATCTCGGTTGTCAAGTTCAAACTCCTGTTTTAAACACTCTCCCAAGTCGTGCATAAATCTGGTTCTCTGCATTTTGCCTATACCCATTTGAATTTGCTTTTTATCATTGTAGAAAACATAAATGCTTGAAATTTAGAGAAAATTTATGCCAAGGAAGATTAATATGTGCTCCTGGTTGGACATCCTGCTTCCCATTTAGCATATGGATGTCCCAAACCACATGGATGCCTGTGCAACAAATACAAAATACTGTGGATGTTGGCAATCTGAAATACAAACAGAAGTGCTGGAAATGTTCAGCAGATCTTGCAGCATCTTTGGAGAGAGAAACAGAGTTAATGGCCCAGATTTTCACCAAGGCAGCTCTTTAAAAATGGTAGGAGCCAATTATGGTATCCCTGCCTGCAATCTCCTCTCTGGCAATTTTTTACAGCACAGGATAAAAGTGTTGGTGGCCAGCCCGCAAGCAGCAGTCCCACCCTTGCTGGCCCCATTGTGGGGGTGGGCAGTTTAAAAACAGCACCCCTCATTCCCCAGCAATTTTAGTGGAGTCAGATCCCTTCACTCCTTCACTAAGTAGACATAGTTCACAGCCTTTCAGAGAAGGTGTGAACCATGAGGGAACTCCAGTCCCAAGCGGGAATCAAAAAAAAAGAGCCATCAGCTCTTGGAATTCTTTCATTGACAGACTTTAAAATACAAAAAGAAACTCATGTTTTTTTCAGTTTCAGTCATTAGATATTGTATTGTAAGGTAGATGTGTTTATATTTTAGTGATTGGGATCTCTATCGTGATAATCTGAAGTGACTTAAATGCCCAGAGTCCTTGTAAAATGAAAAAGAAAACTTCAGCAACTAAGGGAAAAGGAAAAACAGCTCCAGCTGTTCTTGGACTGCTTTGATTTACAGATCATCTGATATAGTTGGCCATTTCAATAGGCTGCATTATGTGTGAGCAGGAATGGTTTGTTATTACAGCTGTGGCCATTATGAACACTTGGCCGAGTTTCAAAATATCCAGAAACATTTAGCAGTGGGCTGTATAGATTTTTTGATTGACAGTTCTAAGAGGTTATTAAAGGGTTAGAAATCTTTGAGGTGGTTAGTGAACTAGCTTTTTTTTTGCTTTTAGAACAGATTGACCACTTGGGAGTATTTCATGTTCATTGTTATAAGTTTATTTGTCTTTAATGTCCATTTCAAAGACATCCTGAGGTCTTCCCATAGTGGATACAGGGTGAGTGGCAATAAAGAATGCTTTGGGAGCATGGAGGGAATGGGGGATAAGAGGGGGCATGGGGAGCATGAGAATTTGAGGGGGCATGGGGGGAATGGGAATATGAGGGGGCATAGAGTAAGAGGGGGCATAACAGACATGGAAGGGTATGGAGGAGACATGTGAGTTATGAGGGGCATGGGCATGAAGGGACATGGGGCTATTAAGGACATGCAGGTAAGGGGACATGGGGTTGTGGGGGGCATGGAGGTGCTTGGGGTATAGGGGTGCATGGGGGATATGAAGGGGCAGAGAGGGGACATGGAGTATGAGGGGACAAGGAGGAGATATGAGGGGGCTTACAGGGCAAAGGGGTGGTTGGGATTGAAGCGGGGGGGGGGGGGGGTTGAAAGCCTGAAAGCCTGATGTTCATCATTACAACTGGGCCAATGTAGAAGTAAATGGAGATGGGCATTGTAACCTGCCCACCTGGCCATCTTGCCACTCAGCTACTACACTCCACCTGCTTCCGGAGATGGTGGGCCCAACTCCATTTTGCCCCTGCCTCCCTGGAATGAAAGTATAGCAGGTGGGGGCCCTTTTAAAACAGATGGGTTGGCTGGATCAGTTTCCTGGCTTGACCTTCCCACCTCCTTGAGGAAAATCCAGCCTACTGCTTCAGGTCCATGATCTTTCATCAGAACTGGGAAAAGTAAGAGAAGTGAAAGGCTATACACAAGTGGCATGGTGAGAGGGTGGAAGGGTGGGAGAAAAAAAGACAAGGGAAATACAGGAGAGATTGAAAGACACGAGGCTTGATGGTGCAATGAGAGTGGTAATGGAACAAGTAAAGAAAAAAAAATGTTCCTAATGGAGGTGTGAATGGCAGAATTGTTCAAAAGCTAAAAAGAGAGAAAGAGACAAAAACTAAAACCAGCAAAGCCAAAGGAAACAAAATAGGGGCAGAGGTGACAATTTGAAATTGTTAAATTTGATGTTGAGTCTGGAAGGGTATGAAAAATGAGGTGTTGTTCCTCAGGCTTTAGTTGAGCTCCAGTGGAACGCTGCAGGAGGAGAGATCAGAGTGGGAGCAAGGTGCATGAGTGTAACCTCGACACTCAACAGAACTGGAACAATATATGAAGAAATTATGTAAATTCTTAACCAACAGTGATTCAGCCATACAGGAATAAATGCCTGAAAGATGGACAAAGAGCCTCCTCCCTTAAAAAAAAAGTTGTCAAATAACATAAGAGAGAGATAGAAAGAGGGAATAAATATAGAAACAAACTCTACTCAAGCTTATAAATAAATCAGCACGAAGGTTCATTAGCTTATTAACTCATCTGCTATGAGAGTTATTTGTAATTGAGAGTTTTGTATTACAAGTGAAACTCTTTCAATGATTCTAATATTACTGCAAATGACAACCCATGCTCTTTTCAAACATAATGACATTTTCTTTAAAGATATTGTAGTAATTATAATTTGATAAACCTAGGACTGTAGCTTTAAGAATAATCCTGTGTTGTAAGGTCACATGATCTGTGTAAACCAATGAGTTAGCAGCACAGGGAACCTCAAAGGGAGAGTTCTTCTTTAGTTATAGAGTTTGAAGCACAGGTGTAGTTGCTGCTGCTGTCTTGTAAATAAAGTTAAATATGTCCATCAAGAAAAGTTGTCTGGAAGATCAACTCTATCACAAACTGGCAACAAGGATAAATCAGATTCGGTGCTTTACCTCACCCAGCGATTGTGAGTATTGAAGTTTGTTAAAAATAGATGAAGATATACTCATCCGAGCCACAGGCAATTGGTCCAAATATATAGAACATCTTGTGTTCTTCCTTCAAGCAAACAAAATCACAGGAGTGAAGAGAGGAGAGTGATACTCCTGAGTATTTGTAGAAGCAAGACCTACAGTTTAATCCAAGGCTTGATGGCCCCCAGTGCCCCAGATTCGAAGACTTTCAGTGAATTAATAGACTTTGTCAAGGGTCATTTTCAACCCAAGCCCTCAGTCACAATGCAGAGGCTCAGGTTCAATTCATGGAATAGAGCCCTGGGGGAGAAATTTGCTACGAGACGAAATTAAACCAACTAACAGAGTATTGTGACTTTGGTGAAACCCTGAATGACATGCTCAGAGATCATTTAGACTGTGGTGTGCAGGAAGACATTATTTAGCAAAGATTGCTGGCTGAAGTGAATCTTGATTTTAAGAAAGCGTTAGAAATAGCGCTAGCAATGGAAAGCGCTGTAAGGGATTCACAGGCAATTCAAGGGACGCACAATGGTGCCGTTCTCCTAGTCGGGCAGGAACAGTCAGCTGAAAGTGGCAAGAAAAGCCGGGACTCCACCGCAAATCGGGAAATAGCCCCCGCTAACCGAAAAATGAGGGGAAACAGCTTAGCAACTAAATCGAAAAATAACTTTCATCCACATGTAAATAATCAGTCTTCTTCTAGCAATTGGCAATTTTAAAAATATTGAATGTTATTTTTGTCACAGAAATGGACACATAATGAGACAGTGCAAAGCGAGATTTAAACAGGCCTCCAAACAACAAAGTCCAATGAAGTTTATAGTGTAGAAAAGCCAGAAACAACCAATTCTGACATTTATTCATTATTCAACATGAAAGTTGGGAAGACAGAGCTAGTATTTGTTACTATGCAAATGAGTGGTAAACAATTAAAAATGGAAGGAGAACACGCTTTCAGATATTTAAATAAAGGTGATCAGCAATTAAATTTGGAATAAACATCTGCCAATTTGAAAATGTACACAGGCAAAGAAATCCAAGTAAAAGGTATCATCAGAGCAACTGTTCATTAGAGACACAGCTACCAGTGATGGTGTTAGAAGGTAGAGGACCAAGCCTAGGTCGAAATTGGTTGAGGGAAATTATTCTTGATTGGCCAGTGAGATTTTAAAAGGAAGATGGAAGAATTCCTGGGTTGAAAAAGGAACAAGGCAAGATACTTCAGGAAGAACCTGGAGAGTCCAAGGGCCACAACAGAATGAAAAAGGAGTGTGTGACCATTCAGCAGCCTGTAGAAATGAATACTGTTTTAAACAATGACATGGAAGAACTGCAGAAGAAATCCAAGGAGACTCTGCTGAGTGACAGAGTTCAAGATGAAGCAAGCAAACTTCACAAAGAAAAGGAAAACCTATTGAAAGACCTTCACAAACTACAAGGATTCCTCCAATCAAACTTTGTACCTCTAAAACATTATGAAAAGAAACAAGTAGAATTTAACAACTCTCCGAACAAACTGAACATCCAGTTTGTAAAGAAGACGCAGCAATGTTCAAGTTTCCAGGAGGAAGCCAACAGGTATAAGAAGGAGACAGAAGAGCTGAAGAATCAGCTAAATGGAACTAAAGAGGCTTTGAAAGCAAAAGTCGAGGAACTTTCCAAGATGCAAGTACATAATGAAGTCATGGGCAGATCAACTACTGAAATAAGAGAAGTTGAGATTGCATCTGAGGGAAGTCTGGCTGACAGTGAAATCAAAAAGAAGGATGAGACTAAATTATGTGGTAAAAAGAAGACGACACATAGAAAGAGGATGCAGAATTACTGATGAGGTCTCGTCTTCATACAAGACCAATACTTCCCAATTTGGAGGGGAAGGTGGAGAAAAATCAAGGGAACCAAAAAGCGACTCATGATTTGCACAGTCGTAAGTGACAATTTATGTTGGAGAAGCAGTTTTTGTAAGCAATTTCGGTGGAGGACCGAAGTGGTTACCTGGTAAAGTAAGCTCTGTGACTGGACCATTGTTGTACCATGTGGAATTGGAGGGCTGGGTCACCCGTAAACATGTGGATCATTTAAGAAAAAGAGGGATATCCCAACAAAATGATGTTCTACCCGTAACCATTACTGAACCAGTGGTTCCAGTTGAAGTTGCTCAACCAAGTACAGACATGCCACAGAATATGTTTCCTGCAAAATAATCTGACTCATGGAGCTATGACATTGCACATGGATCAGGAAACCACCTGAAAGACTGAACCTGTAATTTCATGACTTGTGTAAACATTGTAATTTCATAAGACAAATGTCCTTGTAAATACAAAATGTACAGAAAAGTTAAAGGGGGAAGAATGTAGTCATTATAGTTTTGATAAATGTAGTTCTGTAGCTTTAAGAATAATGCTGTGTTGTAAGACCGCACGATCGGTCCAATGAATTAGCAGAGCAAGGATCCTCTTGGGGAGAGTTCTTATTTAGTTATAGAGTTTGATGTACACAAGTCGTTGCTGCTGCTGTCTTGTAAATAAAGTTGAATGTGTCCACCAAGAAAAGTTGTACGGAAGGTCAACTCTATAACAGATATGTTGAGCCAATACATGTGAATGCTCATTGACAAGCCTGGATGGGGCTTTGTATACAAGCTGTACAACATAGCTTTGCAGTCTCTTATTGCTTCACAACAAGTAAATGTGATATGCACACAAGGAGAATCTTACAATAATGGGTGAAACACCAAGTGTCATTGAGGTACAAGGCTGGCAATCCCTACATTACTTAATTGTAGAGAACATCAAAAGGTACAGAAGTTCAGATTACATGTTTTACCGTGTGGTTATGCCAATTTTATTGAGCATGTTAACTTTCTGACCACTTGGCGCAAAGGCCGGGATTTTCCGGCCCCGTCGCGGGCAGGCAGCACCCCAGCCAGAAATCCACTGATTTGCGGCAGGATCGGAAGATCCTGGTGGTTGGCAGGTGGAGAAAATCCTGCCCGAAGATTCACCACAAAGGAAATGTCTCATAAAAATGGCGTTGGTACAGTCAGTCTACTCATTTTTAATCGAGAAGTAGAAACTAATGTGGCACAATGATGCAATCTGGAAATTAGGCAGGAAATGCTTGATGAGCAGATGCCTTTTGTAATCATGATTTTTCTGAAAGGCTTCCACCAACTCCAAAGTGTAGTTGGCCAGCATTTTACGCCCAACATTCCCCAGATCCCATGTTGATTCCCAACTGTCTCAGAACGAGAGACATTGAGCATAAAGACAAGGCAGGCTGACGCCTGTCCAATTTTGCAGATCTGCCAGTGTTAGAATACAGAGTAGCAATTTGACTACTTATTTGCTCTCAGTAGCAAGAAGGGCACACAGCAGAAGAAAATCTAAGGGAAAGATGGAGGGGGAAAAAAAACATTAAAAGAAGTCTCAAATCTATAATCATAGCTGACCCTAAACCAAAGGACATTTGTTGGGGGGCAGATGATGGATTATGATTGAGCACAATGTGTAATTGGAGAAAGGAAAATCAACCAGAACTTCCAACTCTAATCATTACATGACAACCCCTGCACTAAAGTAAGCATTGGGCAAGAATGGGCTTAGGGTGAGTTGCTCTTTGACTATCGCAATCAAGGTTCAGATATGATTGAAGACCATTTGGATCAATTTGAGGAACCTCTCCAGTGAGGGGTCAACCGATTCAGAAGTAGAATTAGGAGAGGGGGAAAAAGTTAAGAGGGGAAAAAATGGTTAAGAAAATTCCAAGAGAAATGAAGAGTGAAGTGCTGCTGTTAACAAAAATATTAAATATTATCTGATCTTTAAAAACAATTCTTATAAAGCGAAATTACCTTAGATGTTTTTTGGTTCAAGGATAGCAAATTGTGTCCCAAATATGATCAGGCCAAACAACTTCTGACCAAACATGTTAAAATTTTATGGAACAAGCCATTCTCATTTATTGTAAAATCTAATTGTTTAAGTTGAACTGTACAAAATCTAGGATAAAAGCAAAATACTGCGGATGCTGAAAATCTAGAACAAAAACAAAAATACCTGGAAAAACTCAGCAGGTCTGACAGCATCTGTGGAGAGGGATACAGTTGATGTTTTGAGTCCGTATAACCCTTCATCAGAACTAAAAAATAGAGAAATGAGATTAAATATAAGCTGGTAGAGGGGGGTGGGAGGGACAGGTAGAGCTCGATAGGGGGCCAGTGATAGGTGGAGGCCAAAAGACTGCCAAAGATGTCATAGACAAAAGGACAAAGGGGCATTGATGGTGGTGATATTAACTAAAGGATGTGCAAATGGGGACATTAAGGGTAACAAGCAGGACAAGCTAGTGGCAGATGGCCCCAGTGGGGGGTGGGTTGGGGGGAGGGGATCAAAATGGGCTAAAAGGTGGAGATGAAACAATAGTTCGAAATAAATTTAAAAATAGGTTGGCAAAGAAAAATATATTTGTAAAAAAAATTATAAATTATTGGAAAAAGGGGGATCAGAAAGGGGGTCCTACAAATATATTTTTCTTTTCCCACTTATTTTTAAATTTATTTTGATCTATTGTTTCATCTCTACCTTTTAGCCCATTTTGATCCCTTCCCCCCACACCAACCCCACTAGAGCCGTCTGCCACTAGCTTGTCCTGCTTGTTACCCTTAATGTCCCCATTAGCACATCCTTCAGATGATATCACCACTGTCAACACCTCTTTGTCCTTTTGCCTATGTCATCTTTGGCAGTCTCTTCTTGGCCTCCACCTATCATTGGCCCCCTATCAAGCTCTACCTGTCCCTCCCAGCCCCTTCTACCAGCTTATATTTAATCTCATTTCTATATTTTTTAGTTCTGATGAAGGGTCATAAGGACTCAAAATGTCAACTGTATCCCTCTCCACAGATGCTGTCAGACCTGCTGTGTTTTTCCAGGTAGTTTTGTTTTTGTACAAAATCTAGTCTTGTTTACAACCTAATTTGATTCTCTTAGGGGCTGCATTTTCTGTTCCCATTGGCAACGGGTGCCATAACGGGCGGGCAGGGGACAATATGACTAGAAAGCCAAAAATCAATTTTACGCCATCATGAAACCAGTTTGCGATCATCTGCTCCACCCATCAATGAAGGGCCGCATTTCCCGCTGCCGCACGTTGGGAAACTAATTTCAATACTTTAGCATCTCACTTTAAGCCCTGCTCACCGGAATCAATCCCCACACTGGATCATCTCTGCATGTCGGCGTGTTTCATAACTGGACATAATCGACGATGCACTTTGCTCGGGACTGTGAGGTTTGTTTACCCATATTGCTTTGAGCAGTTCTCTCAGTCATCAGCGCCAGGCTTTGTAGGCAGCACCACATCACTTTTAGGGGGGGCTCATGGGCAGGTCTCTAACTACCAGACCAGCCTTAAGGTGGGGATGGCTTTTCAACTGCGGCAGAGGTAGGGCTTGCTTGGGGAAGGAGGGGGGGAAGTGGCCTCAGGCGAGGGAAGAGGCTGCATGGCGAGAGCTGTACTGGGCAAGGGGAGAATCCCAAGGTGTGAGATGGGGCATATGTTGATTTGTGCAAGTGGCCTCAAGATAGTGAGGGCTGAGGAAGCAGTCTCCATTGGAGATGAGGCCAGATGGAGATGTGAGGATGTGTGCGAGAGAGAGTGGGTGGTGATGTCCCTTGAGTTGGTAGTGAGTGAGATGCCAGTGAATGTGTGATGGCCCTTGTGAGTATGAGAGTTTGGAGTGATGAGAGCGTTGCCTCATCCCAGTGCCACGGATGAAATCACCCATCCTTTTTCTGCATTGGATCGCCAACATCTGCTGTGCAGCACTGGCACTAACCACCACTGCCAACATTTCCCAAGCCGGAGTGGTGAAATTGCTGGACCTCCTGCACCCAGAGCTGCAGTGGAGGACATCACAGTGGGCCTCCAAAAGGCATTCCATGATGGGTCACTGAACTCTTCTTAGCTTTCAGGACCATGTCTTCACTGGAGCAGTCCCAAGCTGCAAGCGCTGAAAACTGTGTGCACAGCTACAGTTTAGGTATGGCACCCGGGGTGAAGAAATGGTGAGATAACAGCATGGAGGGAGATTCAGAGGCCACCCACCAGCGAGGCAGCATGTTTCCTGTGGCTGCATAATTAATGAGGCAGGAAGGGGACGATACGGCATGAAAATCTGCCATTGTGGCAGGCAGGTAAAACATCTTTTTTCATGCCAGCTACCACAATTAGTGCAAGTCTGGGACAATTCCACCTCTGAGTATATCCATTGATGCTAAAATCTGAGTCTGTTTCCACAGCAAAATCAGCACAAAATATAAAGACTAACTTTAAAGAGGAATAAAATAAACCACAACAGCAGATTTAATCTTGAATTGGTAATAGTAGGTAATTAACCTCACTTGCTAAGTCCATTGCAGATCATGAAATCCTCACTGTTTGCCAACGTAGAAGATGAAATAAAATCACAAAATCCAAAAGATCCTGGATCCTTCATGATAGACAAATGAACATGTGTGTTTTTGAAATATGCTTTGAGAACAATCAAAATATAATTTTGAAATTGGAAAGACCACCAATTTAGAAATGTACCACAGTTGGAGATTTAGCAAAGGTAACACATCTAAAGTTAAGAAATCACAACATCACACAAATCAAGTGCTTTTGAGCACTAGAGTTTACTTGAGTCAATCATGTGAATTCAAGGCACTCATAGAAACATATTTTCATCCATATAGGTGAAAAATACATCTTCACCTTGATATATGTGATACAGTGTAGACTGCAAAACTCAAGACATTAAACTAGTTTGCTGCTACAGTACAAGTTACCTAAGGTCAAACTGGAGAACAATTAGCAAGGGACTTTGGTTTTATTTTCTATGTTCAAGTGTGCCACAGTTTAGAACGAATACATTGCACAATGGACCATGCATCTTATCCCCAACTCAGAATAATTCCGCTTCGGCCGCACAATGCATGGAATATAAATACAAGGCACCTTCATTTCAAATGTCTTTGAAACCTTGTTCACATTCGGCAAAATCACATTTTTAAAAAACTTACTGCACAACCTGCAAAGTTAGCATTCAGTTTCTGGAACTAGTTGACACTGCCGACCATTAAGTGTGGAAGAAGCAAATTATGACTCGTGACATGTTTGAGAATCAGAGCTGGGACTTATTTATTGATGAGGGGCAGTGGTGTCAACAGGCCTGGAACAGATCAGAAACTCAGGAGCCATTGTTTCAACAACAGAAATATCTGACTGTTACAACCTTTGAAAAGCCTCCCAGTCAGTGAAAATCTCACTAGGGTGCCCCAAGTAACTCAAATGGTCTATTAGGTGTAAATGAAAAACTATGATAAAAAACACAAACAGCAAGAAACCTATCAATATATTTGTATCATCATTGATAAGATGCTCTGTTACTGACACCAATGCATTTCAAAATGGTACCTGCATTACTAAATAAAGCTACTCATATATCCAGACTTTTGCATGAATGAAATACTCCATTCATCTGATGGTTTGATGCAAAAAATAGTCTTCAAAATACCCATTAGCTTTTCACTAATGAAAACTGTCATTACAGCAACTTGTGAGGGTTGAGTTCAATAATAACATATAATAATATTAAATCCTACTTAACGCCAAATGAACACCAGAAATAGCAAATAGCTGCAGCAACAATCAACATTGCAGTCCATATAAAAATCAGTAAATTAATAAAACACATCACATATAGAACGCTATTCTGAAGAGATATGACATTGCTGACCCATTAAATGAGAAACATTAAGACAGACCTGTGTCAGACCTTTACTAAAGGGACAAGGCTTTTCTGGTGCACTAAGGAGGCATGGTGCACTGAAGCATAAACTGTGGCAAGTGGCTTATTCCGTTATCATTTTTCAGTCTTTAAAACAGTAAGTTGGTCACTTACATGTTAAAGCCATTGTAGTCTCAATTCATAATTCTGAGCAGCAACCAGAAGATTCAAACTCCAGGTACTCCTTATTCCAATATTCAGCTCAAGTAAACAGAAAATTCTCTCAATTTGCTGTACAGTCTTAAGGTAATTGATTATAATGGATATGAACAAATAAAAACACTTGAAAATAAAAAAGAGTAAAATTATATTACAAATATTAGCTATCATATAATTCATACATGGCATTCCTTCACCCATCAAGATGCTTCCAATGGTCAGCTAAGTATTTCGACCTTAATCTCAAAAAACAAATATACAAATAAATATAAAAGCAATTACAATTATCAGTGAAAGCTCATTTTAAGCAGCACAAATTACACTACATATTTACCATTCCTTGTCTATACATCCTTTGCTGAGTATGAAGGGTAGATCTAGAGGAACCAAAACATTTCACTAACACAAACACAGCTTGATCTATGTATTAATTAGTCTTACAAAATGTAAAGCATGACATTTCTCAAGGAGCTTGCTCTTTACAGATGATCCTTTATGGCTAGGTTATCGATGTACACTGTCAATGTGAAAGGCCCAGAATTGTTCTGTGCTTTTAGTACTCATGTGGTTCCATTTCCAAGCCTTAAACAGCCAACATACTTCCGTTTATAACGCGTAAGTGGAATCTTCCTATTGAGTACCTCCACAATTCCATCCTGAATCAGTTCATACACTGTCCTTTGATTCTAAATTTTGGAAAGAGAGAAAACAATGGTGTACAATTCACTACCCAGGACTAAATGTTAATCTGCAAATTAATACACCAGAAAGTTACAAATTGAAGCAATTTTAAGCTATCAGTTCATCATTTAAATAGCTAAAAAGGAGGAGCTGCAGGTAACATAACCCCCTCCACCTTCTGACTACACTGGCCTTAACCTGACAGCAGGAGCCATTCACAAATTACAGGGTGGACATATTGAGTAGGTTCCCCTGTGAGCTTCTTTATCCTCAGTCACCATTAATCTCACACCATGTGATTTCCCCTACACTTAACAAGCTAAGAAGTCATAAAAATTCACAGCATCCAGTTTATAACAGCAAATTGCACCTGTTATTTGATCACCAAATATGGGTCACAGGTTAGGTGTAATTGGTTTGCATGGTACAAAATCACATATCCATTCTAAAAACACAAAAACTGCATTACATTTTAATGATATTATGTTCTTTTGTCAAGCAGCTTGGTGATTTTCAGGCAATGGCAATTCAATTAACAAAGGAAAATCACTGGATTTACTTACTCTCGGATGTGCAACTGCCTGACGTCAGACTCACTTGCAGGTGAAACTTGTATTTGCTGAGATCCCCTCTCCTATGGTCATCATTACTATTGGTGCTTTGAAGGTTCTCAACAGCAATGCCAGTGTTTTGCTGCACATTAGCATTGGATGGAAGACCTTTTATTCTTACCTTTTTGCAATTTCTTTCTGGGATATGGAACAGCATTGACAGGGAAGGTGATGATGCAAAGAAAGAAGATCCAAGTTAACTAGTAACAAATGATCAGGCACTTTTTCCAACATGTCCAGGAAAATACTGACAAAACAATACACCTCAGTACTTAGTGAACCTCGACAAACAACACTGTGCAAAAATATACCTGTCCTCTGAGATATTAGTGGTAGCACCCTCGTTAAGTCAGAGGTTAAGGGCTCAAGTCCTATTCCAGAGGCTTGGGTGCAAAATCAAGGCAGGCCCTCCAGTGTAATACTGAAGGAATGCTGAATTGTTAGAGATCACACCTCTCAGAGAAGATCTATCCTCTCAGGGCAACATAAAAAACTTTAATGGCACTATTAAACAAACAGCTGGGGATTTCTCCCTGGTGTCTTGGTCAATATTTATCCCTTAACTAACACTAAAAAAACCAGATGATCCATTTATTAGTTCATGGGTGTTTGTCCAACATTTTCACGTGGAAAGGTGTCACATGTTTCCAACATTACGACAGAGACGACAGTAAGATAGTACTTCATTGGCTGTAAATCACGTTCCTGAGGTTATGAAGGATCCTATATACATCTAAGTTTTTTATTGAATTAAAAAGCATGGCATCATTGTGTCTCTGGTGCTCTATAACGTTCTTGCTCGCTGCTAAGGATTGATTTCCAACAATTATGTAATTTACCAATCCCCTCTTTCATCAGGAACTCAGTGCGATGGAAACCTTTTCATCACAAAAGTTAATGTACAAATCCACTTGATAAAGCTTCAATCATACAATACATATAAAAAACTGTTATAATTGTAATCAAAGTTTCTTTTGGACTGTTGAATAAATCTTCAACAGAACGATTCATCATACTCCATATTCATTGGTATTTCTATTCCTTTGATCAATCAGCTTCAATATTTTATAATAGTTGTTTGCTCCCTGTTCTCAAAATCAGAATCAATGAACATGGTTGGGAGGCAGTAATATGAACCTTTTCTTAATTCAGTGGAAATAGAGCAGTTTAATGATCACAAGTATGGAAACTTTGATGATCACTGGCCAGGTAAGTGGATCCAGAAATACAATAGCTTGCCTGGAAGGGCAGTCAGGTGTGGAAAAAGGAACATAATGATGAAGATGACTGCAGGGAGTTTTCGAGCTGCCTTATGATGCTGAGTTATAAAAAAGGCAGAAACATGAAAGTCCAAATATCTGAGTGAAATATGAGGTTGGAAAGTAAGAATGGCCAGTAGATTTATTTCCTGCAAAATGTTAGGAGTTAGGATTGTGCATTCAAATACACTGAACATTTATGTAACAATATTGAGGCTTAGAGCTGGATTTTCACAGAGTGGGGAGGACTCTCCAAACCTTTAAAATGGTGGGCAGGATCTGGATGTGGAAGTCACACATTCATTTCCGACAGACACAATTTTTACCGGTGGGGAAAGGTGGGTGGTGAATCACAAAGGCAGAAACTCAAGAGGACCATTTGTGCTGAGTTCAAACACACAAGGATCTTTTATTTCTCATTCATGGGATGTGGGTGCGGCTAGCTAGACCAGCATTTATTGTTCAGAGAGCAGTTAAGAGTCAACCACATTGCAGTGGGTCACATGTAGGCCAGGCCAGGTAAGGACAGTAGATTTCCTCCCCTTTCCTCCCCTAAAGGATATTAGTGACCAGATGGGTTTTTACAACAATCAACATGGTCATCATGAGACTTTTAATTCCAGATTTTTATTGAATTCAAATTTCACCAACTGCCATGGTGGGATTTGAACCTGGGTCCCCACAGCATTACCCTGGGGACCAGTCCAGTGACAATACCACTATGCCACCACCTCCTGGGAGTCATAAATTGATGAAACAGCCGTAAGCTCTTTTGAAGTGTGCATAAGGTCTGTATTATTGTCATGGACTGAAGTCTTTAAATGCCCCACTCTTTAAATTAAAAAAAAACAGGCTGCAGCTGTCAGTGAGAGTTAAAAAACAACCCTCTGCTGGACTGCTTTGATTGACAGGCATAGGTTAAAAAAAAGTAGGATCTAATTCTGCAGTTTCAATAGAATTCTTTGTTGACGTTTCCCTAAGATCCATTGTGTCATTATGAATTTTTGTCTAATTTTCAAAAGCTACAATTATCTTAGCAGGGGTTTCTGAGTTCATAGCTATAAGTTATTTTGCCTTTATAACAGATTGGGCCATAACATATGAGCTCCAGGATGTTGTATTGGGAAGGGTGCCCCAGTGATGCACTAGAGAGCCCCCCCCTTGCCTGTTGTCCCCGAAGGTTCATTGATAAGGTTTGCATGGCCATTGCCTGGAAATGCAAACTTCCTCTGGGCAATTGCCCTGCACTGAGAACCATCAGAAAATGTGATTTAAATTACAAACTTTGGATGGTTCCGACTGGGATACATCAATAGCTACCCAGGGAAAATTAGAAGAATTAAAACCATTTCTACCTTCTGGGTACCTATTGCACATACCCACACCAGCTCCCCCATAGAACTCCCCTCATACCCCTGAGCCCTCAGAGGACTCCCCTTACCCCGTGACTACTCACCACCCCCCCACCACCCCCAAAGTGGGACTTCTCCGAACCCCCGACTCTCCACAAGTTACCCCCCTGCACCCCAACTACCCCCACCATGAAATTCCCCCCACCCCTCAGGGATTACACCCCCTGACAGGAACTCCCTAACCCACAGGATTCTCCCCACCTCCATGAGGCCTCATCCCCGAACCCCGTCAGGTCCAACTTTCACCCAGCCCAACCCAACCACAACCCTCATCCCCACCGCCCCCCCCCCACCAAGGCCTGACCTGACCACCCCCCCCAACCCTCCCCCGGCCCGAGCCAACCTGACTGATTGCCCCCGACCCCCGAGGCCTGGCTCGACACCTCCCCAAATCACACTCCTCAATTACCCCCAGCACCAAACCCTATCCACTTACCATTGACACTTACTTTCTTCCTGGCCAGTCAAGGACCTTTAAACTTTGTTGGACATTTAACTTACCTGACATATAGCAGCTAGTGCCGTAAAAAGGGGGTGTGGCATCCTTGTATCTGACAAAGCTGTCCTCGACGTTAAGCCCCGGGACCCGCTGCACTGGCTGGATCTTGCCCTGCCTGAGTCGGAAAGCTGGGCAAGACAAGATTGAAGAAAATTTTGGCTAAGAAAGTAGGAGTGGAGTGGCAATCTGACACTGATTGGCACCCCAAGAAAGTTCAGTTCCATTAACTGCTTGAGGAGATTTCAATTTTTGAATGGATTTTATGAAGAGCAGTTTTTGACTCTGAAGTGTGTGGGAGTGAGAGCCATATTACACGGTTAGAAGTATACTTCTTTCAATCTCCACCTGGCCCCTGAGGTCTTCCTATGATGAATACTGGGTGTTTGGCTCGGGAGGTTGCATGGAAGGTATGAGAGGCAATTGGTGTGGACAGCGGGTGTGAGCAATTTCTAATGCAACTGGGACAAAGTCCCAGAAAAGCAAGATGGGCCTTCTAACCAAGCCATCTTGTCATTAACCTGCACCCTGTGCTTCTGGGGTCGGCCAGCTCAGCTCTATTCCACACCCACCTCCCAGTACTTTTTAACTGAGATGGCTCTGGCAAGTCAGGAAATTTCCTGACTCAGCTACCTACCTGGGTAGCTAAATTCCAGCAACAACACGAATGGACTAAAACTTTGTTTCGGTTGATTGTGGGGAGGGTTATCTCAGTCCAATTTCTCCACGAAGGCTGGGCTTTTAGGTTTACCAATTTTTACAAAAATAAGTTATGGATCTGCAACAAACTAGATGAAACAGCACCACTGGCTCAGAAGACACATGTTTAGTGTCCTTGAATAATCAACATATCCAAGCAACCTGAAAAAATACATATTGTATTCCATTCAGAGTGAAAAGCCAAATGAATGCAGTGAGTTTAGAGAAGACCACCTCTGTTCTCTTGTTGTAGAGGTACACTTTTATATGTATCTTGTATTTGAAATAGTGCTTTATTTTGAAATGGTGCCATTGGTAAACTCCTGTTCGGCTGACCTCTATTTGTAATTTTGAGTCTCAATGATTTATGATGTATTCAGAAATAGTTAACCGCCAGTCTCATCAGTTCACATGGCCCCACCGTACAGAGCTAAAACAGAGGGCAGGATTCTGCAGACATCAGGCGGGCGTGGCAGACGGGCCCGGGAGCGGCTGCGAAACAGTCCATAGTCGGGCCCCGACCACGATTTCACACTGGCTGGCCAATTAATGGCCAGCCAGTATGAAATGCATGCTGAGGAGCTCAGCGCTGCCAGGGTGGGGGCGGGAGGAGGGTGAGCCCACACAGAAGTCTGTGCATGTGCGGGGTAGTGTGCACTGAAAACTCCCTGGGAGCACAGAGCTGCCTCAGGGAGCAGAAGAAATGTGGACACAAGAATAAACATTTTAAAAATGAGAGAAACATGCCCCGACATGTGACTCAGTCACATGAAGACAGACGTGTTTAAAATGATGTTTAAAAATTTTTATTTTATGTTTAATTACTTCTGGAAACCTCATCCTGCCCGTGGATGAGGTTTCATAAAAAATCCAAGGGCCGCCTGGCTGATTTGCCTGCCCATCAACTGAACGGTTGGACGGGCGGCGAAAAATACAAATTAATTACCTGCTTAAGGGCCTTAATAGACTTCTTAATTGTCGGTGGGCGTGCTGCCGACTCTCGCATATGCCCGCTGATCAGAAGGTCGCGCAAATGTATGATGACTTCAGGACACTCGCCGACATCATCACGTGTGATTTTACGCTCGATCGGGTCGGGCTCATGCCCGCCCGTTGGACATAAAATCCTGCCCAGCATAATTGAGCCATGTCCTGAAGGATAAACAGTGGAACCTCATCAAAATAGTAAGGGCAATAATAATGCTGGAGATAAATCTTACCTGTTTTAATGTTTTATGATGACCATTATACAGCAGCAATTATGGTAAAAGCTGTACACAATTAAACTAGTTAAGTAAAGTAGCATGTTCATTGTCATTTCAAATATTTCACATAAAATTTACTGTATACAAACAAATCATTTATCCCAATTAGTCCAACGGACATTTATCCTCCACACAAGCCTCCTTCCACCCTACTTCATATCATTATATCGGGTTACCTTTTCATTTCTTGTTCCTCATATACTTATCTAGCTTCCTGTTAAAGGCATCTATGCTGTTAGCCTCAGCTACTCCCTGCTGTAGCAAGTTTCGAACCACCCTCTGTGTAAAGAAATTTCTCCTAAATTCCCTATTAGGTTCATTAGTGACTATTCTGTACTCTCAATTCCTTGCTTAGGTGGTTGCTGCAAGTGGGACAGTCACATAACATGGCACCCTCTATAGGGCATGTGGGCCTGTGTGTACAGATCAAACAATTTTCTTTCCCCTTAACTGGTCAGATTGGAGAATTTTTAACTGACAGCATTGTGTCTGAACCTAGAATGTAAATCGGACTAACGAATTCCTAGTCAAATCAGGTACAGTAAAGAAAGCAAGATCAAAAGAGAGGCAAATAATAAACAGATTGAGAACAGGAGAAAAAAAAGTGACATGGAAATAATCAACAATATAATTTGTTTTAAGCATCTCCAACAACAATTAAAATCTGAAGGAATGAAACTCCACACAAAAAAAGGAACTCACTGGTCCAGAGTTTGCAGTTGTTATAATGACAACAAAGTCAGTGTTTACAGTTTTTACTATGTAAGATTGGTTGCAAATTTTGGTGCCTGCACACATACAGTTAAATGGGGAAATCAGGTATTTGCTGTCAGTGATACCCTGCTCCTCCACAGGATGGGCTGCTGTCTTTACTGATAGAATTGTTTAGAAATCACTAATGTGTTATGAAATTTAAGGCCAGGGTTTTCAACCTTAGGTCAGGATTTTCAATTCTGGGATGGGGATGCGGCTGCCAGTTCATCTCGTCTCAACCCCGCATGGCATAATCCAGACACAATCACGGGGATTTTTAAAGGGCCCGGCCAATTAATGGCAGGGATCAGGCTTGCCATTCAATCAGGGATGGCGACGAGCTCATGAGACTGGAGGGCTATAATGGGAGGTTCTCCAGCACTGACACTCAGGCCATCCCACCACTGACATGAAAGCTGTAGATTTCTCATGGAGACAGATAGAGGGTGCCTCAACGTGGAGGTTCCCTCTGAAGAAGTGGTTCGAGATTTTTTTTATTACTTAACGCAGTCACAGCTGCCTGGCCAGGCAGCTGTGAGAGGGACAACCCCTCCATGGGACAGCCAAGCAGCTGCAGCTGTGGTCCAGAAGCAGTTATGGGTCAGGGGAGGGGTTCCTAACATGATCCATTGTCCCGCTCCCACCATTCCCTCACCTCAGTTCCCACCCTGAAACCACATTGGCCTGGGCATAATACTGCTTATAATTAACGTTCTTTGCCCTGAATTGGTTGCCCACCAGGAGACAGTGGGCAGATGATCCAACCCCAAGATATCTAACTGAAAATGGCACAAGTTCGGAAGGTGACGGGGAACTGGCATGGAGGCCAGTGGTGCAGAATTGTGCGACTGGCTTTCTCCAATCTCAGCCCTGATACATTTGAAAATTTGGCCCCGAATATTTACACACTATTTTTGATGTAATGACCAATGATAAAAGTAAGCCTTGTTCACCAGGAGTAGCTGAGTTTTAATAATGCACAAATTCATTATTACTGCTAAACATTTTATAAATGTGGAGGTACATTCCCACAGAAGAAATTCAAAAATTTTGGATTTTTAATGAAATCAGGTTTCTGTTTTGCTCTTATATTTACATTTCACTCTCAACTCCATATATAGGTCCCAATCTTTTCTTCATGAGAAATGAGATTTATGATGAAAATGAGATTTATATTCCCTGCATTTTACTTCCTGCTTTGATGTATGAGAATCCTATAATCTGACTGGCTCATCACGATGCCTACTAGTTGCCCTGATGCAGGGTGCCGCAGAGCCCAATAGAAACCACCAAATTCAAATTGATGCTGGAAAAAGAGGAAGTCCAGAGACCACCAACTATTCATGGTAGTTTTTTTAGGTCAGCTGTGTGTGCTGTTCCTTTGCTGCTCACTGCAAAATTACATGCCGGACCAATCAATTCAGATTCAGAATACTGGTTAACTTTATTTACGTTATCATATTTCTTGTATTACAAATATACTTCTAATTGATAAAGGTACTTGCTGAAACTTTGGACATAAAGGGGCAGATTTTACACATTGTATGCAATCAGCAGGATGGATGCAAGTAGCACCCAATTTCAACATGGCCTGAATATTTCGGATGGTGGGGTTTCCCTTCCCGTCATCTGCCTGCCCCGCAGCTATTTCACGCTTGAGTGAGCGTCAATTAGCTGCAGGCGGGACTGCCGCCCTTCACTGGGGAGGAAGGCCCACCTTTAGGGAGCTGCTAGCCAATCTGATTTGCCGGCAGCTCTCCAAATCCCTGCAGCGACAGGAGCTGGAGTGGACAGAAGATGAAGTGCTTCAACATGCCGAAGCCTCAGTCCCGGGACCAGATGGCAAGGTCAGTTTTGGCAGTCTCGGTGGGAAGGACAGGGGAGGCCTGGAAAGGTGATGGGGGGGCGAGGGGAACCAATAATTGGCCACTTAAGAGCCTCAACTGGGGTAAGGGCTGCGAGGTCACGGTGTAAAATTGCTGTGAGATCAGGGTGGGCGGGAACCCAGAGGGAATCCCATTCCTTCAATTACACACTGCCCCGCTATCCTAAAAGCCTCTGGTGGGGGAGCACATAACACAGGACTATGTTGAAATTGTTGTTTCTAAACTTCTGCTCAAATGGATTTCTATGTTGCCAAAAGCCTAATTCTGCCATGAACCAGTGAAAAAAAAATCTGCTTTAAAAATATTTAGTGAACTATTCAAAAGTGCTAACTAGGTATAAGTTGATGAATGCAGCTGAAACTAGCTTTATTACAAAAACAATATTCTTTTAATCACAGTGTTAATCCACCACGCATCTGAGTAATCCGATTTCAAATTACTGAAATTCCCTTTAGCAAATATATATTCAACTATTTTCTAGTTATATTGGGGTATATTAATCAGTTTCTTTGTAAATCAAAGCAAATCACATTTAGAAGCCTTTAAAAGGCAGTGATTAGACTAACATACTTGCATCCAAAAGAACCAGTTTAATTTTTGGAGCCGTCTCCAAGGTCTGCAAATAAGTGCAATTAGCAGAAACTCCCAGTGGTGATTAATTCATCCTGAGGGTGTGGCATGCTTCTAGCGCAATTTTTCCATGCCTATTGCATCATTTACTATCAAACCACTTATCCTAATTTGACATTCTCAGGCTTTTGTTCATTTCATCCTGCAAATAGTTTTCTCATCTCAATAGACTTTTCTCATTCCTGTCCCCCAATGGAATAGCCATAGCCTACCTCAATTAATGTTTCAGCAAAGTGTTTAACGTGCAAAAGATTGCAGACAACTCAAGCTGCGCTGAATGTAAATTGCACTTAAGATTTTGCAATCTTTTTTTGTGCAGCTTATACAGATTCTGGCCACAGTCCACTGAAAATCTCACGCAATTGAGTGTAAATTTCAGACATATTTAAGTAAATGTGGAAACATTTCCAGATGATTAAAATCCAATTTTAAATTTTGGTCAATTTAACTATAGTCAGAAAGGAAACTCAAGTACCAAATTAAACTGAAACTGCAATTAATTCTGCTTTCTTCCAATTTTTAATTTGAGAATAACAAATTCCTTTCTTGTGGTCTTGCAAAGCACACATCATTCTCCGAACAATGAGAGCAGGCGAACAAGTCACTATGATAAATCTGCCAATGTCTTTCTAATATTAAAAGCTACTGGAAAGTACAATAGGTCACTCTCCCTGTGGCTCAGCCCAGAAAATATGAGTTGATCTTGACCCAGCATCTCACCTGGTAGCATAACTTGGGAAGCATGGACTGCTATGGATTTTTGTTTAAAAAGGAGAAAAATGAGGAAGCACACGCTGCAAGAAGGTTCCACAAGCATGGCCCAGGCCTTCCTGTCACTTGCCATTCCAACACACCATCCTGCACTCATACTCACATGGCCTGCTGCAATGTTCCAGTGAAGCCCAATGCAAATTGGAGGAACAGCACCTCATCTTCCGATGAGGCACTTTATAGCCTTCCGGACTTAACATTGAGTTCAACAACTTTGACCATGAACTAGCATCTCCATCTTCACCCCTTTTTTATCCCTTTTTCAAAATTCATTTTTTTATCTAATTATTTTCACTTTTATTTTTGTTAATTTATTCTTTGTTCTTTCCCCTGTTTTATCCCCCCTTTTTATCCTATTTCCGATCCTTCTATCCCACCACTGCCCTCTCCCTCCACACCATCCCCACAAGGGCCATCTGCTACTTGCGCATGTTGTTCTTTTCAGAGTGCTTACCCCTGTTTTGCTATTATCACATTCTGCTTTCTTACCTTTATGCTACAATCAGCACCTTTTTCACCCTTACTACTACCATTAATATTCCCTTTGTCCTTTTGTTCATGACACCATTGCCACCTATCACTGGCCTTCTATCCAGCTTCACCTACTCCACCCACCTGAAACAGTATAAATTTCATCACATTTCTACTTCTCTGTAGCTCTAAAGAAGGGTCATACGGACTTGAAACGTCAACTCCGTTTTTCTCTGCACAAATGCTGTCAGAACTGCTGAGTTTTTCCAGCATTTTCTGTTTTTCTTTCAAATTTCCAGCACCCGCAATATTTTGCTTTTATCTGCAAGAAAGTTCCCTATCTGCTGCATCATTTACTATCAAACTCCTCCTCCTTCAGGTACTATGCCCTAAGAGGGCATTGGCAACCATGGACTTACATTGGATTAGTCCATGATTATGCTCAGCAAAGTACTGCAGTGGTTTGCCATTGCCTTTTTCAATATGGCTGACCAGGAAGCTCTCCCGCTTGTACCATCTGCTGTCAGGCATTTTGGAAGCATTTACAATGATAATCAACCTGTTTGGCCATGATATGAGTGGCCTTCAGGTCCTGAAGTGGGATTTGAACCTGGAGCTTCTGGCCCAGAGTCAGGGGCACTGCCCACTGTGCTACAAGACCTCTGCCAGGACTTACAGGTGAATTTAATACAGAATTCTCAGTCACTACACATAAGCCACTCCTCCCTTGTCAAACTATTTACCCTAATTTGATATTCACAGCTTTCTGCTGATTTCACCCTGAAAATATTTTACTCGTCTCTTTAGAGTTTTCCCACTCTTTTAGCCCAATGGAATTACCTCACCCTACTTCAATAAATTTCCAGCACAGTGTTTAATGCCGATCTTGTATTGACACTGTTTCCATTATAACTACTTCTGTTATACGTTACCTTGGCAGAAACCATGCGTCTAATCCCATGTGTCAATGTACATTATGCTCTGTGCAATCCAAGAACAAAGTTCACAACTTCCTTTAGAACTAAACGCTCTCAAGAGGCATAAAATAAATAACAGAGCAGCTTTGAAGATCATTGCTGCAGGGACATCTCAGCATATTAAACAGTTATGACTGGCAGCCACTCAAGGCATTGGCAGTCTTCAGTTAAGAAAATCCATTTCATGATTCACAATGCAACTAAAAGCAGTGAAAGTTGCTCCAAAATAGCTACTAATTGCCTTAAAAACAAAATTGGAAACCAAGGTGACGTATTAAACCCTTGGTCCAGGACACCACAGAGATTAAATACTGGATAAAAAGGTGCTGAGATAAATCATGATGCTTTTGGGAATTTAGAAGGCTGAACAGTATGGCATGAAGGGAAAACTGTTGTCGAGGGTCCCACAGTTGTAAACTCAAAATGATGCACTACAGTAGGTAATTGTGCATGGATTTCAATTGCAAAAGCAATGGGAAAGGATAGGTGAAAGGAAAGTATGCAGGAGATAGAGAAGACCATTTAAACAAGCATGGTACGAGGTACAAATAAGGATCGATGAAACATTGTAATGAAGGGAGAGGAATCTCCTATAAGATGACAAGTATTCTCTAGCTTGTCTATTTGTGCAAGAGCGGTCTTGCAATAATGCCAGATTTTTTTTATTTGTCATGGGATTAGGCATCTCTGATAAGGCCAGAATTTGTTGCTGATCCCTTATTGCCCTTGAGAGCAGTTAAGAATCAACCACATTGCTGTGGGTCTGGAGTCACATGTAGGCCAGACTAGGTAAGGACAACAGGTTCCCCCCCATCCCAGAAAGGGCATTAGTGAATCAGATGGGTTTTTCTTATGACAATCAATGATAGCTGTCATGCTCACCATCACTGGCATTAGTCTTCTATCCAAGATTTTTAAAAAATGAATGTAAATCCCACCAGCTGCTGTCCACACAGAATTAGCCTGGATCTCTGGATTGCTCATCCAGTAACATTACCACTGTGCCACTGCCTCCCCCAAATATTGGAGTTTGACTTAAAACTTGAACAGGCTTAGTTTTTCACAGAACTGATTTCTTAAGGGGAAAGCAAATGTTTAATTTAACTGGATTATTTTTCTGAAAGCAAAGTTAGCAAAAAAGAGAAAAAAACCCAAAAACCTGCAGATGCTGTAAATCCAACAAATAAACAGAAAATGCGGCAGACACTCAGCAGGTCAAGGAGCACCTCTCAAGAAAACACAAGGCAATCGATGCTTCTCAGCACTGGAAAGTGTCAAAGATGCAAAGCATTTCAGAAGGAAGAGAAAAAGGAAAAGGGGGAAAGAAAACACCCACACACACAGATAAATACATCAAATGACCTGTAAAGTACTCAGGTGGGTGTTGCAAAATAGTTAAAAGGCAGCTATGATACATATACGAAACAAAATAAAGAATGTTTAGCGAAATTGAATAAATCAAAAATGTAAACAAAGCACTGAGAACGTAAAAAGATAAAGTGAGATACATGAGCATAAATGGAAGTATGAAAAACTGGCAAAATAGAGCAGCCTTCTGACTGAAATTCAGAATTAGGTGGACAACCATAAGCAGAAGAGCTCATTGGCACAGTGTTCTGAAGTGGGGGAATAGGGTCTCCATCACTGAAACCAACCTGCTCACCTCTCCGACTTCTTTAACTGCTCAGAGATTCATCTCACACCGCCAGCACCCACTGCCAGACAGAAAATTTCAATGGAGATGTTCAAGTCAAGTTGTGGAAGAAGGAGGGAGTGAGACCAAAGAATGTCATTCAAGAAAGAGCTAATGGTAGAGTCGGTAAAGCTGAGGGGTCACAGCTGTTCTACTCAAGACATTTAGAAATAGTCAGTGCAATTTTCAGAATTAGTCCAAACCAGGCAAGTAATAAGCAATATCACCATTCAGGTCGAGCCTCATCTGCACTGGGTTGGGGTGATGCTAAGTCCTCAATGAGCATTGACTGGCTGCTTGCTCTAACAGCTCTATACCAGAGCCAGGCCAGCAGAAAATTGTAAAGGGATGAAGGAATTCCTGCAGAAGGGCTCACTGTGTCCTACAAAAATATGCAAAAGCACATCAGTGACCATGTTGTGAACCTTTAGCACAGCCTCCAACGGTCCTTTAAGGATCGTTCAATACCTAGTATCAGTGAGAGGAATATGCCCGCTGATATGAAAAGTTGCAAATAGGGTCCTACAATCAACGTGGTATGTAAATTTGCACGTGCAAATAAGCTTTTGCCTTTTTTAGGTTGGAGTGCTGGCTAGCTATTTGCTGCCTCATTCGAAAATGGCATCAGGTGGATCTCAGGCACACAAGAGGCAGGCATGCACTTTTATTTTCAATTTTCAGCTGTCAGCCGCCCCACTTTCAAGGCGGGAAACCGCCAGAACCCCCGAGGAATTTTAGGGTCAACATTCCTGCAGCTGGGAGTTGAAGGGGGATGTGTGGAAGAAAAAGGTAAATGGGAAGGTCTAGCTGTGGTGGAAGGAAGCTTAAATGCTTCAGAATTCCCTTTGTTTTCAAAGCTGAAAGGTTCAGGCTCAGTTGCAGTCTGTTTCCGCAAGCAACCTTCCCCTCCCTCATCTTGCTCTCACTCCTTATCTAACTAGGTTTCAATCCCCTTATGGCCCTTTACAAAATACCAGCCGAAGCTTCAAAGCTTTGCTGTACAGCTTAGCTGATGCTTTGAAGTTTTTTTTCAAAAATCGGCTCTGGGGTATTATATAATAGAAATAAATACATCTTACATTAATAGCAGAAACTGCGGGAAACACAGAGCCTTTTGTTTTTCTGGTTGGTAACTGACCTGCTCACATTTCAATTGTGACACTTCATCAGTAATAGTCACTTCTGACGAAGGATTACACCCAGAGCAATAATCTCTTTCAGGTGCCAATTAGCCTATGTACTTCCAGTGAAAACAAGATGAGAGGGGAACATATGAACAGGTGGAAGTCATTTCAGCCCCAAATCTATTCCACTGTTCAATTAATCATCCTTAGTTCAGTGGTAGCAGATTTGGGCATTACTTTAACCAAATCATCCATATGCAAAACCCATGAGATCAGGTGGAATGCCAATTTTACACTCTGCCCAATGTACTCTCAACTGCCTTCAGCGTAGATAAAAATTGGGCAGGAAGTAAAACCAGCATTGCATTCAATCCCATCAGTCTCCCGACATACTTGTTAGGTTGAAATTATATCCCTCGCCTTGGAGTCAGGTGGTCGTGCCTTCAAGTTCCACTCTCAAGACTTGTCCACAAGATCCAGGCTGACACCCCTAGTGCTAAGGGGGTACTGCATTGTTGGAGGTGCCATCTTTCAGGTGGCACATGGAGTGCAATCTTCTGTTCTGGAGGCCAAGTCCAGTGCCAGGAGGATAAGTCAGAGGGACTTCTGCTGGGCAGCGGGGCAGCTGAAAATGCGGGATCTTGTGCTGTTCAATTCATTGATTGTGCATCCGCAAGGACCATGTCAGATCTCGTGGCAGGGGATGCAGGAAGTGGCCTGCCCCCACCCCACACCCCCCCCCCATTACCTCACAGGCCCCAATCCGGAGGCATAGTTAAACGGCATCCGGACAGCCATTCACTCTCATGCTCTTCTCCTTGCCTACCCCCGCCACCCCCAGCCTTGCCTCGGTCTCAGCCCTCCCCTGTTCCCAGCCTTTGCGCAGCCTGTGCTACAGGCACCTGCTATCTCTCAGTGGAAGGAAGACAAAAGCAGTGTCTACTCACCTCAAAGTCTAGGAAGAAATCTACCTCAACAGGTGCATGCCACTTATGTACAATCGTGAAACTGAACATTCTAAATTCCTGCTGGCGGGGTGCTTACTTTGGAGGAGAAATGCGCTTCTTGATATAGGTCCGTGGGACACTCAATCTGCCCTTAAGCAGCCATGAAAGTTAGCAGAAAAAGATTCCAAACTAATTTCCCGCCATCAGGAAACTGATTTTTAGCCTCCTGCTAAATCTTGTTCCCCAGCCCGCCATGAAGATCCCCATTGAATCGAAGCCCCGTCTGCTCTATCAAGTGGACGTAAAAGATCCCACGACACTATTCAAAGAAGAGTATGAGGCTTTTCTCAGTGTCCTGGTTAATATTTATCTCTCAACAAACATCGTTAAAAGCATCTCATGTTGGCTGTAGGACATTGCAGTTATCAAATTGGCTGCAGCTTGTCTGGCATTAGAACAATGATTCCGAGGGTACTTAATTGAATACAAGGTGGGGCACCCTGAGCTCAAGCTCGTTGCTTCTTTAATTTCTCTTTTGATTTCAGGCATCTAGCATTTCCATTTTTCTTGTTAGGTGGATGAGGTCATATATTGTCAAGAAACTCTATTTTAGGTGAGCCTTTCATGCACTGAGATAAACAATTTGAATATGTTTAGATTATAAACTGGACAAGTTGAATCCAATAGTTTCTGTGGTAATGCTTCAGTGAATGAAAATATTAAGATGCCAAAATAAAACTGCATGTTGAAAAGAATTGAAAAGGAAATAATATTTATGTGTTTCCATTATTTCAAAGGAAAGATCAAAAACACTGCTCATGTACAGGTGAACTCCCCTTTTTGGGCTTCCTACAGTACTAATTCCTTCCCCAAGCTTTTGGCAGTGCCACTGTTAAGATAATCATTGCAGGGTGTTCAAGCACAGAATATACAACTGACTCTCCTTCTGAGATCGAGAATTAACTGTGTTTGAGCAATTACAACATCACCCCTTGTTCCATTGTTTTGTTCATATGTGAAACCTCACTGAACTGCACCACCTTGCCTAATCTCATGTGCTGTCATTTAACAAATTACTTTTGAATGCTTATCCAGGCATGAACAGTTTGTATCCAAATGTTTTCAACAGAGTAACCAGGTTAAAAAAAGTTGCCATTGATAATCTATTGTTATCATTCATTTAAAATTGATTATTCCTTTGAAATTAATGAGAGCCCAAGGCAGCCAAAATGCAATTTAATGCCTTTGGCAATGTAGTGTTTGAATGACAATTTCTCAACAGGAACCAACAGAAATCTCAGGCTACTGTTCAGTGAAGCCCACAGAAAAAAAATGAAACAAAATACTTGTTTAAACAGAAAAATCATAATCAATATCCTTTCAGCCTCTATTGACCAGAAACATAATTGGACCAGGCAGAGAAATAGTCTGGCTACAAGAGCACGGCAGAGGCTGGGAATTCCTGCAGTAATGACTCTCCACCTGACTTCCCAAAGCCTGTCCACCACCTACAGTACAACGCACGTGTTGTGCGCTGGCATTGTTGAGGCCTTCCATGCTCAGTGGGCACCACGGGGACTGGGTTGTTTTATTGATCCCTTTAATCACACTTTGGTTTAATATTTGTAAGTTTTCTTTAGATTTTGTCTTTTGTTTTTGCAGTTTCCCTTTAAGGGGCTGCCTTTTAAATTGTCCCTTGGTTTGTTAATTTAGTTTATTTGTTTTGACTTGAAAGAGTTATAGCACAAGTCAGGAGTGTGATGGAATACACTCCACTTACCTGGATGAGTGCAGATCCAACAACATTCAGGAAGCTCAACAGCATCAAAGACAAAACAGCCTGCTCGATTGGCACCCCATCCACTACCTTAAATTCACTCACTCACTGCTGGCACACTGTTGCTGCCATGCATGCCATCTACAAAATGCACTCCAAAATTCACTAAGGCTTCTTTGACAGCAGCTTCCAAACCCACAATCTCAATCATTTAGAAGAACAAGGCCAGCAGACACACCACCATCTCTAAGTCCCATTTTGAATCACAATCCATCCCAACTTGGAACTATATTGCCATTCCTTCATCATTACTGGGTCAAAATCCTGGAGCTCTCTATTTTACAGCAACGTGGGTATACCAGCCACACAACAGTTCAAGGCAGCAGCTCACACCACCTTCTCAAGGACAAACAAATTGAATAATAAATGCTATTATTAGTAGTAATGCTCACATCCCAATAATGAATAAAAAAATCTTACTGTGTTTTGTTTAATTTTGGTTTCCAGGCCAATAATGCAATATGATATTGCATTGGATGCCCTCATATTGTTACAACTATTGTGACAAAGGCATTTAAGCCAGCTACTGATTCATCATAATTAAAAAAAAAAGTTATTCAGATCAAATCACACATTTGGTACAAGATAAGTGATTATTTTCTCCAGGTTACTTTTAATCCACTTTGATGTGTCAGCCATCTCGACTGACAGGATGTTAATTAACGTGTATTCATTTTCTACTCAAATATATGGTATATAATTGTGAACTGTTTAGCAGTGCAAAATAGAAAGTAATCCAAACATTACAATCAGGGGAAAGGAATGCACCCATTTGACATTTTGCATGTGCCAAGTGGTAATTATATTTCATCAACAACTGCAGATGTGCTAATGTACACAGATTACAAAGGCATTTGTAAGATGTGGGAGCCAGCATATTTACTGGAGTAAATATCCTTACAAAAAATTAAAATTACTTATCTCAATCATCAAGTAAAATAAACAGTAGCTTAGTGGTGAAGCACTCGAGATGCAACATCCATTCTGCCTGTGACCAGCACTGAAGAGACCAGCAGGGAACAAAATGTTCCCACTTTCATCTGCCAGCACTTCATTCTTATTAATACTGGTAATGTCCAAGGTAAATAATGATTCTTACGGTATCCTCCACCATCTGAGTGTCCTGTACGTGAACAGGAACAGGGAGATGGCAACCACCCAGCAACACCAGAGGCAGGGAATTAAGAATTTTTTTTTTTAGAAAATCAAAATTATTTTAAAAAGGTTAAAAGAAAGTTCATAGGAGATTTGATAGAATTGTACTCAATCATGAATTGTTCTGATAGACTTAATAAACAGAAGTTGTTTTCACTAGCAGAAGGATGGGTAATCAAAGGGCACAAAATTAAGGTCTCTTTATGGGGTATGTGGAACATTCCTTGTTGCAGTCCTACTCCGGCCCCCTTCCACAACTCTTTCTCCGGTACATCGATGATTACTTCGGTGCCGCTTCATGCTCTCGTTGGGACTTGGAAAAATTTATTAATTTTGCTTCCAATCTCCACCCCTCCATCATTTTCACGTGGTCCATCTCTGACACTTCCCTTCCCTTCCTTGACCTCTCTGTCTCAATCTCTGGTGATAGACTGTCCACCAATATCCATTACAAACCCACCGACTCCCACAGCTACCTCGACTACAGCTCCTCACGCCCAGATTCCTGTAAGGACTCCATCCCATTCTCTCAGTTCCTTCACCTCCGTCGCATCTGTTCCGATGATGCTACATTCAAAAACAGTTCCTCTGACATGTCCTCCTTCTTCCTTAACCGAGGTTTTCCATCCACGGTCGTTGACAGGGCCCTCAACCGTGTCCGGCCCATCTCCCTCGCATCCGCCCTCACGCCTTCTCCTCCCTCCCAGAAACATGATAGGGTCCCCCTTGTCTTCACTTATCACCCCACCAGCCTCCGCATTCAAAGGATCATCCTCCGCCATTTCCGCCAACTCCAGCATGATGCCACCACCAAACACATCTTCCCTTCATCCCCCTTATCGGCATTCCGTAGGGATCGCTCCCTCCGGAACACCCTGGTCCACTCCTCCATCACCCCCTACTCCTCAACCCCCTCCTATGGCACCACCCCATGCCCACGCAAAAGATGCAACACCTGCCCCTTCACTTCCTCTCTCCTCACCGTCCAAGGACCCAAACACTCCTTTCAAGTGAAGCAGCATTTCACTTGCATTTCCCCCAACTTAGTCTACTGTATTCGTTGCTCCCAATGTGGTCTCCTCTACATTGGAGAGACCAAACGTAAACTGGGCGACTGCTTTGCAGAACACCTGCGGTCTGTCCGCAAGAATGACCCAAACCTCCCTGTCGCTTGCCATTTTAACACTCCACCCTGCTCTCTTGCCCACATGTCTGTCCTTGGCTTGCTGCATTGCTCCAGTGAAGCCCAACGCAAACTGGAGGAACAACACCTCATCTTCCGACTAGGGACTTTACAGTCTTCCGGACTGAATATTGAATTCAACAACTTTAGGTCGTGAGCTCCCTCCCCCATCCCCACCCCCCTTCTGTTTCCCCCTTCCTTTCTTTTTACAATAAATTATAAAGATTTTCCTTTTCCCACCTATTTCCATTATAAAAAAAAAACCCACTAGAGCTATACCTTGAGTGCCCTACCATCCATTCTTAATTAGCACATTCGTTTAGATAATATCACCAACTTTAACTTTAACACCTATGTGTTCTATTGTACTACAGTCGTTGACATCTTTTGATGATCTGCTTCTATCACTGCTTGTTTGTCCCTACAACCACACCACCCCCCCTCCACCTCTCTCTCTCTCTCTATCTCTCCACCCCCCACACACACACCTTAAACCAGCTTATATTTCAACTCTTTCTTGGACTCGAACTCAAGTTCTGTCGAAGGGTCATGAGGACTCGAAACGTCAACTCTTTTCTTCTCCGCCTATGCTGCCAGACCTGCTGAGTTTTTCCAGGTAATTCTGTTTTTGTTTTGGATTTCCAGCATCCGCAGTTTTTTTTGTTTTTAACAAAATTAAGGTGTTTGGCAAAATATCAGAGGCAACATAAGAAAACTTTTTTTCCCAGCACAGCGAGTTGTTTGGATCAGGTATTCACTGCCTGAAATGGTGGTAGAAGCAGCCTCAGTTATAACATGCAAAAAGGAATTAGAGAAATACTTGAAGAAAAAATAAGGAGCTATGAGGAAAGGACGGTGGTGTGAGACCAATTAGATAGCTCTTTCAAAAGAGCCGACACAGGCACAATGGGTCAAATGGCCTCCTTCTGTGCTGTATCATTCCAAATCTGGGTTCTTGACAAATATATGATACACTAGCAGGAGCCTGCTGTCTATCTGATACTTATAGAGACATACATTCTGTCCTGAGTATACAAATAGGCTAAGATTTTGTCAGGCTGATGGGGATCTCACCTACTGATGGGAGAACCAGCATGGAACCCCTGTCAGTTGGAAGAGGCCACATGGAATCAAGTGTCCTTCAGGCACTTAATTAGCCACCATCAGGGCCTTCCCCGCACTTGAAGCCCTTAGCAGCGCAAGTCCTGCCCACTCAGCCTGGCCAGCAGCTCATCACTGCCCTCTAGAGCCAACAAGAGTAGTGGCTGTTGGTATTATTGCACCCATTCTAGTGCCAGGATCACGGAGGTGATCACAGGTGAGTGGGTGAAGGCAGGATGAGGTGGGGCGGGGAATACAGGAGATGAAGGGAGAAGGGAGGTCAGAGGCCGGACAGGGTGGCATGTCTTTCAGCGACCGCCTCTTCATTAATGAGGGACTCCATCAGGAGGCTTCTGGTAAACCTAGCAGGGTTTGCTGGGCAGCCTTCCAAAGACCCATTTGGCCACCATTCAATCCCTGAGCCACCACTAAATTGCAGTGGGCTCAGGGATAAAGGGTGTCAATTGGCTCATTAATTAGCCTAATTAACATCCCACTGGCAGCAACCGAGAATCCCACACCAGCCCCTTCTGCCCTCTGAGTTAATTGGGGGAGGTTTCCCATGCCGGGAGACTAATATGGGGCCTCTCCCATGATTGAGTGGACCCAGACGCCACATTTCCAACTGTGATGGTCTGCATTAAACCCAGTCCATACATTCTCAGCCTACATGTGGGAAAAAATTATTACATTTCAATAAATCAAGAACACAATTAGGGACTTCATTGCAAAGCTGTGACACAAAGCAGTGGAAACATCTATAAATGGAGGTAAATGCTTGTACTTTCACATGAGAGCTCAAAAGTTGTATTTCAGGGCATCACATGAGGGAATCACACATCTGCAGAGCAAGAAATAGGGATTGGTTGTTTTGTTTCATTTTAGCTAATCAGGTACTTGATTGGCAAAATATGGACTTTGATTCACCTGCTAATTAACAAAGCAGAACAAATAAGGGGAAGATTTATTTTCATCATTCAAAGACTACAACTAGGGGAAGCCTTTTAACATTTTGTATGTAACACATAAATTGGTAATATATCCCAATGCTTTCCACAGAATAATCAGATTGCAAAGTAGCAAGTATTGCAAAACGGGCCAAATTGCTCCAATAATCTGGGCGAACTTATTTTAAAGTCAAAAATCACTCAATGAGTGGTTAATTAATGAAATAGTGTGTCACCATGACAGGCACAGTGCACTCTGCTCCTTTCATAAACAGAGATCAAAGTTTGTCCAAAGGTTCAGGTGTACACTGACCATGTGTGCTGCAGACATGTGTCCAGCAGTCATTCACAGAGGAGTAACATAAAAAATAGCACAAAATCACTAAATTTACTTCAAAAAATGGTTAATCCATGTTGAAAATGCCTACAAGAAGTTTTCTCTCAAATAAATTGCTCAAAGAACTTTGGTAGGTTGGTTAAACATCTACAATCTGCAGACCAATGTTGGCAATTTCATCAGGTATTCTCCTGATTGGTGGCCATGAATTTAGTGTAAAGAATGGTGTGACGACAAAAAGGGCAGTAGATTCTTTGCATAATTCTGAGCATTTTTAGCTTCATATTTGAAAAAGCCTGCAGAAAAGACTTGGTATTTTTAAGAAGATGCCATATAGTCCGTCAAACCTGCTCCGCCATTTAATAAGATCATGGCGGATCCTTGATCTCAATTTCACTTTCCTGCCCGATCCCATATCCCTCTATTTCCCACAAGTCCAAGAATCTCTCTCTCAATCTTTGCCATATTATTTAAATGAACATTTCCAGCCCTCTGGGGAAGAGAAATCCAAAGTCTCACAACAATCTGAATGAAGAAATTCCTCCTCATCCTAGCCTTAAATCATCAACCCTTTATCTGGAGACTATACCCCCAAGCTCCAATCACTCCAGTCTGGGGAACAATCTCTCAGCATTCACCCTGACAAGTCCCCTTCAGAATTTTAGATGTTCAAATAAGATCACCTCTCATTCTTCTAAACTCTAAAGGGTATAGGTCCAATTTACTCAATCTCTCATCATTGGACTCCCCTCTCATCCCAGAAATCAATCTAATGAACTTTTGCTACATCAACTCTAAGTCAAATTTATCCTTCCTTAGGTAAGTAGACCAAAACTGCGCACAGCACTCCAAGCATCCTCATCAAGGCTCACAAATAACAACCTGCCCCATAGTCTGCAGTTACAGAGGTACATTGAAAGTGGATATCTTACAAAAGTTCAGAACTGAAATATGTGAGGATTATGAACACAAAGCATTCTGATTTGTAGGAGAGCCATAATTGGACTTAAGTTTGTCAACCTTCAGCTTGAGTGTAGTGAACGTACCCAGGCATATGGTGAAGGGAATCAAGGAAGAGGTATGGGAACATGGAGGCAGCAGGTGTTAACTGAGAGGTATATCCAATGAAATGCATGTGCTACCTAGGCACAATGGTAGAGAAGAGTTTGAGAGTACTATCTGACTAACTAGGAAGCTGTGACCAAGTCAAGCACCTGGTTTACAAAGGCCTGAAAGATTTTTGCCTATTTATTTGTTTCCACAAAGTGAAGAAGGCATGGAGACAAACATTGTTAAGAGAAAAGAAGCATGAAATGAATAAAAAAGCAAGTTGCAGCTTTTATTATCAGATATGTTAAGTATGGAAAATCTTCAGGCATCAGTGCAAATGATTAGTACTGTAGGTTTAATAGCGCATATGATATAGTTTTCTTTGCTCAGAACTGATTTGGGGTAGATTTGTTATCCCTAACTTCGGTGGTATTAGGTGAAAGGCAATGGCGTCGTGATATTGTCGCTGGACTAGTAATCCAGAGACCCAGGGTAATGCCCTGGGAACCTAGGTTCAAATCCCGCCAAGAGATGAATTCAATAAAAATCTGGAATTAAAAGTCTAATGATGACCATCTGGTTCACTAATGACCACCTGGATCACTAATGTCTTTTAGGGAAGGAAATCTGTTGTCTACATGTGACTCCAGACCCCCTAGGAAGCCACTCAGTTGTAACAAAAAAGGAATGAAACCTGACAGACCACTAGGCATCGACTTAGACAGCAAAAACGACAGCCACAATTGCAGCTCTGTCCTCCTTACTAACATCTGGGGGCAAGTGCCAAAACTGGGAGACCTGTCTCACAGACTAGTCAAGCAACAGCCTGACAGAGTCATCCTCAGACTCCACCATAACCATCCCTGGGTTTGTCCTGTCCCACCAGCAGGACAGGCCCAGCAGAGGTGGCAACACAGTGGTATACAGAGGAGTTACCCTGGGAATGTTCAAACATGACTCCAGCCCCCATGAATTCTCATGGCATCGGGTCAAACATGGGGAAGGAAAAATCCTGCTGACTACCACGTACTGCCCTCCCTCAGCTGATGAATCAGTGCTCCTCCATGTTGAACATTACTTGAAGGAAGCACCGAAGATGCAGAACGTACTCTGGGTGGGGGATTTCAATGTTCATCATCACTACTGATTGAGCTGGCTGAGTCCTAAATGACATAACTGCTAGGCTGGGTCTGCGGCAGGTGGTGAGGGAACCAACAAGAGCGAGAAATATACTTGACCTCATCCTTACCAGCCTGCCTGCTGCAGATGCATCCGTCCATGACAGTATTGGTAGGAGTGACAACCGCACAGTCATTGTGGAGACAAAGTCCTGCCTTCACTTGAGGATACCCTCCATAGTGTTGTGTGGCACTACCACCAAACTAAATGGGATAGATTTCGAACAGATCTAGCAACTCATGACTGGGCATCCATGAGGCGCTGTGGGCTATCAGCAGCAACAGATTTGTATCCAGACACAATCTGTATCCTCATGGCCTGGCATATCCCCCACTGTCCCATTACCATCAAGCCAGGGAATCAACCCTAGTTCAATGAAGGGTGCAGGAGGGCATGCCAGAAGCAACATCAGGCATACCTAAAAATGAGGTGTCAACCTGGTGAGGCTATAACACAGGACTACTTGCATGCCAAAGAGCATAAGCAGCAAGTGATAGACAGAGCCAAGTGATCCCACAACCAACGGATCTGATCCAAGCTCTTCAGTCCTGCCTCATCCAGTGCTGAATGGTAGTGAACAATTAAACAACTCACTGGAGGAGGTGGCTCCACAAATATCCCCATCCTCAATGACGGAGGAGCCAGCACAGCATGGCAAAAGATAAGGCCGAAGCATTCACAACAATCTTCAGCCAGAAGTACCGAGTGAATGATCCATCTCGGCCTCCTCCGGAGATCCCCAGTATCACAGATGCCAGTCTTCAGCCAATTTGATTCACTTCACTGTGATATCAAGAAACAGCTGAAGGCACTGGAGACTGCAAAGGCTATGGGCCCTGACAATATTCCGGCAATAGTGCTGAAGACTTGTGCTCCAGAACTTGCACGCCCTTAGCCAAGCTGTTCCAGTACAGTTACAACACTGACATCTATCTGGCTATGTGCAAAATTGCCCAGATATGTCCTGTACGCAAAAAACAGGATAAATCCAACCCGGCCAATTACCGCCCCATCATCTACTCTCCATCATCAGTAAAGTAATGGAAGGGATCATCAACAATGCTATCAAGTGGCACTTGCTTAGCAATAGCCCGCTCACTGATGCTCAGTTTGGGTTCCACCAGGTCCGCTCAACTCCTGACATCATTACAGCCTTGGTTCAAATATGGACAAAAGAGCTGAACTCCTGAGGTAAGGTGAGAGTGACTGGCCTTGACATTAAGGCAGCATTTGTCTGAGTGCGGCATCAAGGAATCCTAGCAAAACTGGAGTCAATGGGAATTAGGAGGGAAACTCTCCACTGTTTGGAGTCATACCTAGAACAAACGAAGATGGTTGAGTTTGTTGGAGGTCAGTCATCTCAGCTCCAGGATATCACTGCAGGAGTACCTCAGGGTATTGTCCTCGGCTCAACCATCTTCAGCTGCTTCATCAATGACCTTCCTTCCATTATAAGGTGAGAAGTGGGGATGTTCGGCGATGAGTGCACAATGCTCAGCACCATTCGCGACTCTGAATACTGAAGCAGTCCATGTCCAAATGTAGCAAGACTTGGACAATATCCAGGCTTGGGCTGACAAGTGGCAAGTAACATTCACACCACACAAATGTCAGGCAATGACCGTTTCCATCAAGAGCAAATCCAACCATCGCCCCTTGATGTTCAACGGCATTACCATCACTGAAGCCCACATTACAACATCCTGGGGGTTACCATTGACCAGAAACTGAACTGGACTAGCCGTATAAATACTGTGGCTACAAGAGCAAATCAGAAGCCAGGAATCGTGCAACGATTCCGCCTCCTGACTTTCCAAAGCCCATCCACCATCTACAAGGCACAAGTCAGGAGTGTAATGGAATACTCCCCACTTACCTGGATGAGTGCAGTTCCCACAACACTTAAGAACCTTGACAACATCCAGGGCAATGCAGCCCACTTGATTGGCATCACATTCACAAACATTCACTCCTTCCACTACCGACGCACACTAACAGCAGTGTATACCATCTACAAGATATACTGCAGGATTTCACAAAGGCTCCTTCTACAGCTTCCAAGCCCATGACCACTGCCATCTAGAAGGACAAGGGCAGCAGATAGATGGTAACACCACTACCTGGAAGTTCCCTTCCAAGCTATTCACCATCCTGACTTGGAAATATATCATCGTTCCTTCACTGTCAATGGGTCAAAATCATAGAATTCCCTTCCTAACAGCACTGTGGGTGTGCCTACACCACATGGACTGCAGCAGTTCAAGAAAGCAGCTCACTACCACCTTCTCAAGGGCAATTTGAGGTGGGCAATAAATGCTGGCCCAGCCAGCAAAGGCCACATCCTGTGAATAAAAAATATATTGATGATACCTTTCCAACTAGGACCTAGGGAAAAATAAATCGAATATTTTAAACCAATATTCCAAGCTGAGCTGATTGCTTTACAGATGATTAAGAACCTTCAGAAGATGCTCAGGAAGAATGGTAAAGGAATCATAGTTCTGCAAAAATACTGTAAGCTTTGGATGTATGATTCTGTTTTAATCAGAACTAACCAGGCTTATAAATTCCAATTTATTTATTTATTAATAAGTAGTTAGAAGATTATCTTCACATGTTCATTCGCTGGAAAGTTTTATTGCACAAGTCAAGCAATCATTTGGAAGTTAGTTCAATCTCTTTTGCATTTTGGAGGCCATTGTCTGTCTCTGGTTCTGAACATTTATTTATTGCCTCCCCTTGCCTTCCTACCAAAATGTATCGCCACACTTCTCTGCATTAAATTTCAACTGCCATGTACCCACCCATTCTACCAGTCACTTTCTCCTCTTGAAGTTTATCACTATCCTCCTCACAGTTCATAATACTTTGAAGTTTTGCGCCATCAGCAATTTTGAAATTGTGCTCTGTGTACCCAAGTCTAAGTCATTAATATATCAAGAAAAGTAGTGGTCCTGGTACCAACTCCAAGGGAATCCTTCCAGTCTAAAAAAACAACCATTCACCACTACTCTTAGTCTCCTGTCACTCAGCTAACCTCATATCCTGCAAACATCATTTTTATTCCATGGGCAAGCCTATTATGGCAGTTTATCAAGCACCTTTTGGAAATACCTATAGACCATAGCCTCATTAAAGCTGGTTGTCATTTTATCAAAAAAAAACTCAAATCAAATTGGTTAAGCATGATTTGCCTTTAACAAATCCACACTGGCTTTCCTTAGACTTGACCAAGAGACTTTTTGTCCCAGATTACTGCTTCTCAAAGCTTTCTCACCAGTGAGGTTAAACTGCCCAAACCTGTAGTTGTTGGGTTTATCCTTACACCCTTTTTTGAACAAGGATGTAGTATTTGTGATTCTCCACTTCTCTGGCAGCACTGCTGTATCTAAGGAAGATTGGAAAATTGTGGCCAGTATGTCTGCAAGTAACCTTATTTCCATAACATCCTCAGGTACATCCTATCTGGTCCTGGTGACATACCAACTTTAAGTACTGCCAAACTTCTAATACCCATAATAAACATGTGATCTAAACAAAATAATAATAAATGACCTAGGTCAGTTTTTAATCAGGTGAAAAATGGTACAGGCACAGTGAGGTCCCAAATTTGGCACAAACAACAGAGCCTTAATATTGCAAAGTCTGTCACATCAAGCAGCCTGCAATGCTTACTTGTATGATGCAAAGACAAATGTTAGATTTGCATGGGGCAACACATTCACCACGTGTCCTATGGAAAGGAGGGATCAAATGGATAGGATGCATAGCTTTCATCGAGTGACTGACTGGCAAGTACAGAACTTATTGACATCACCAATGTTGTTATTGGGTGTCTTAACATTCATCCTATGGTCCACTTGAACATAAATGCTTGCATTCTATTATTGTTCAATACCACAGATATGTGATTATGTATGACAATGACAATTATCAAAATCAACCACAACCTGCTTTAGCAGAAAATGAAGAAATACTGAATGGATAGCTCTTTGGAGACCCAGGCTATCCTTTGAATCCATGACGACTGATTTAACTAAGAAAGCAAGGGAGAACCTAGGGGTTGGTGTCCTAAAAACAGATTGCTGCTCCTGAGATGCCAACTTAATATTTCAGAAAAAATAATGTTAAGCAAATCATTAATAAGGTTTGTGATAAGTTGTGAGAACAGTTATCTTTGACTCCCTCAGGGTAAGAAAAAAAAAAGTTTGGAGTATGCCATGAGAGACTTAGCTGACTTAGTGACTCAGTCAGGAAAGTTCTTTGGAAGAGCTGCTGCAACAAGACCACCAACTCTTCAACATCAAAATTAGCTGTATTGCTCAAATCTAACCACTGTGAATAATTAGACATTTATTTTGTTATTGACATAACTTGCCCTTTATTGGTGATGTGCCCTAAATGGATTTTGCATTTGAAAAGACTTGTCCAACAGACCAAGCTCTCCGAGCAAAGTTTTTCATATACAAGCTCCTTATTCAATTTAGGATGCAGGAATCCTGTCACAAAATTTGGCTTCCTCCCTCCTTCAAGCTGCTAGCACCAGTGTTCCAGGGCCATGGGTCACCTTGAGCTGCCTTTTAGTATTATGACAAGAATATTATCAGCTTCAACAAATTTGGAATATTCATTCACCTAATGAAATCGCCACAACTTCAGTTTGATTCTTGAATAAATATGGATTAATGGATTTTCTATTTACAGTTATTTACAGGTTGCAAGAAATGGGCATTTCAAAACAAAATTCTAATTGTTAATGAAACAATGACATGTAACCTGGCTCATCTCATAATATCTTGTACTTTGCTAGTGAATTAAAAGTTATGGATGATAAAATTGATGTTATAAAATTTATGTAACTAGCTCCAAGTATATCCTTGCACTTCACACAATTACAAAATATAAGACATTTCACTGAATACATTCAGCCACCAAAGCAAAAACTCATTTAGACAGTTAATGGAGTATGATTTCTAGATTCTGAAACAGTCCATGCACTGCCCATTTGTTACTTTATATATATTTTTGTAGCTGAAATCAGGCAACAGCTGAATGAAACCACAGTAATTGCAAAAATGGTTGTGGATTTTCTACAGGTTACAGGACAAGATACACAAACTCAAGATCACATTGCAGGGAATGGTTGAAGTGAAGAAAATAGATGCATTTTAAGGCATTTTTAAGACTAGATAGACATACAAGAGAGAAGGGAATAGAAAGCTATGTTGATAGAGTTAGGGAAGGAAAGACAGAAGGAGGCTTGAGTAGGGCACAAACTTCAGTATAGGCTAGTTGGGTCGAATGGACTGTTTTTCTGTTACATGTCCATTTAACGCAATCATCTGTAATAAACAGTTAAAATAATCAAATTTTTGAATAACAGAACTGTGGGCTATTGTGTTAATCTGTATGGTAGAAGTTGCAATTTCACTTACCGACTAAATTCAGTAACAAAGGCAGAGGAAAAGAATCATAGATTACAGGGGTTAATTTATATGAACTTGATGGAATTTCTTCAATACAAAATTTATAGTTGAAGGCAATAGCTTGTATCCTGTGCATTAAATATGACTGCATTTTAGAAATTCACTAAAATTTTCATTTCCCTTTGACACCAATGTCATTATCACAAAACCCATAAAATATTACAGCGCAAGAGTATAAAAGAGTAAATACTCTCATGCTTTTGTCATCTGAAAAATGGAATTAATCACATCAATGTAGATTGATTAGACTACTCATGACAGCATAATATAAAATATAGTCGAGTGTTTAAGGGCATGAAATCTATCAGCTGGGTCAGAAGAATTTTCACTGTAATTAACATTGAGAGAGATTGTTATCCACCACCAGCTCTTTATAAATTAGTCACAATTATATACAGGCATATGTCACTTGGGAATAGCAACTTTGTCACAGCCATCAGATATTCAAAGTGACAAAGCTGTCACAGCCTACTAACTCTTAGCAGTCAGTTTTAATTCTTGGCTGGTTTTGGATGGACAGGTTGTCCGTGAAATGCGCTTGCTGCAGAAGATCTCAGGCCTGGATATTGTACTTTTAAATCAAATGGATGGATTTCCCCATTTGATTGATAGCTTAAACCCTTCTTAACGCTAGTGAAGCCCCCAGAGGCATGTGTAAAGTGGCAATGCACCTTTTAAAGGAAGGTTGCATTCTGTTCTGCCTGATACTGTTGAGCAGGAAAGTGGGAGGAATGAGTTCCAGGCAAATTCCCTGATTCCCAGGAGCTTCCCTGCAGGTGCTGTTGGAAGAGCAAAGAGCGAGGATGGAAGTCCTATGCCCCATAAGTGGAAGAGGACACCAGCTTGCAAACATGAAATGCGCCAAACATGGAGAAGGATGGCAAAGGTTGCAAGCTGCAGGTATGCATTCCTCATGGTCTGGATCCAATACAGGCAATGATATTATGGCCTCAGAAAACAAGGGTGAGCAATGATCTTCATTATTCCACCTCCTTCATAGAGAAAGTTCTTTCATGCAAGATTAAAGGAGTGATAATGGGGGTAACAAGGGATGTTCATGCAGAGGTGCTTGATGTAACTTTTTAGTGGCAGGCATGGCTGTCACCAAAACCAGTTAGCTGACATTTGGCACTGCTTTATACTGCTCATTAATCTTCAGGCTCTTCCTCCTCTTCAACAATTCTTCTTTGTCAGAAAATACCTTAACTGTTGTTCTGCTCCATTCAACTGTAATCCACCATGCATTGTCAGATTGTGCAAAACGTAGCACACTATGATGATGTGAAATATTTTTGAGCCATATTGTAGATTTATGGAATCCTTTATAACCTAGTTGCCCTCCTCTGATGTTGTTGGATGGATGGAAAATTGTGCATGTTTGTGAAGTGCCAGGGTGGGTGTGGCAGAAATAGTGATGATGGAGGATTCATATGTCACAGAAAGAAGGCAATGTGGCAGTTACCACTGAATATGGTAGAGGCTTGCATGATCCTTCTGCAGTGTACATATGACAGTTCTATGTTGATGGAGTAAATGCTTTTCCTCATCACAAAACTTCCTGGATTATCCTTTGGTGCCCCAATTGCTACGTGACTGAAGTCTATTATGCCCTGGACATGGAGAAGCAGGACACTTACATTTCCAGAACTCCTTCCTCTGGCTGTTGATGTCTATGCGAAAGGTAAAATTCTGGTTGGGCTCTCTAATTGAGGGCATTGGTAATTTACTTGATGTTCAGTGCAGGGTAGAAGGTGCAGTTAGCCCAACCTGTTGCGTTCGAACAAGCCTGGCTGCTCCTTGCCCTGGTTGTTAAGGCTGATGCTCTCCATCCTTCGCCTGTTCCTCCATTTGAGAGAAAGAGGCAAGAAAAGACACCCTTGACAAGGGATAATAGCTTATTGGCACTTTAAGGGCAAAAAATAAAAAAAAAAAGCATTCTCCAAACTCAGTATTCATAGATCATTGAATCTTTCCCATTTTCATTATGATTAGAATTTTTCTCGATTGTGTGCATTAAAATAAGTTTCACAAAGAAAATAAATAATTCCATTGCATGTCCTTAATACAAATGAATAGTTATATCAGTGTCTTTATAATTACAATTACCAGTCTTCAAAAGGCAAAAGAAAGCAGCCAAGAAACTCAACACATATGCCTGGATGGTCACTCCCAAGTCTGATAGCAAGAGTCTAGAAATCTCCCAACTCACCATGCACATCTCAAGAGAGAGTGTCCCAAATGACAGGATCTTCATTCTGGGTTGTGAGACATGGGGGAGGTGGTGGCTGGGCAGGTGTGGGTTGGACTCGGGCCCACCTCCACTGGACGCAGATTGGAGGTGGCCACAAGGGCTGCCAAGTGCCGCAGCAGGCTGTTTAAAAGATCCACCTTGGTTCTCTGGGACTTTGGCCTGGTTGCTTTCTTATGTTTTAGGCCCTCTAGCCCCATCCCCTCACCCTCCACCTATTCCCCATCCATGGCAACTCAAACAAACCCATGTCCCCCACCCACACTGAATGGTCCCTTATATCCCCATGCTAACTTAGTACTAGCTCATACCAACCCATGAATCCTCACCCTCCATGCCAACTTACCCAGGATCCACCATGGACAGACTTTGGGGACTATGCTGAGTTGAAATAAAATGAAGTTCTAAATATCTACTACAGCCTTATATATATATGTATATAAACACTAATTTTCCAGAAAAACCATTCAATATATTTAAATCCCCCTGAGTACTTAATCCCTTATCAAAACAAACTATTGTATTTATAGCCTAACATTAAAGACAGCCAAACTTTTAATAACCTTTTTGCTCTGTCAATCACACTGTTAATTTACAACCCCTTACTATGAGAACGATAGGTTGTGGATAGCAATCAAGCATTAACAATGTTATAATGATAACATTTGGACCAGGAATTTTCAGTTAGTGTGCGGGGGCGGGCCCAACATGCCAGCATGTAAAATGATGAGTAATGACATCAGGTGTGCGTCCTGATGTCATCGCGCTGTCTCGCGATGTTTCATTTGGCAGGCACACACCAGAGTCAGCTGCGTGCCCACCGATATTTAAAAGGTCTATTCAGACCATTAACCAAGTAATTAAGTTCAACTTTACGCTGCCTTGGATGCCTTACAGTTGGCAGGCAGATGAGAAAGCCAAGCAGCCTTTACATTTTGTAGGAAACCTCATCCAGGAGCGGGATGAGGTTTCCTAAAGCTTTTACAACTTAAATAAAAGGCTTCTATGAAAAATAAAAACAGGTCCCATCTCGTGTGACACAGTCACATGAGGGCACATGTTCCATTTAATTTTTATTCCATTTATTTATTTTTTTTAACAATTGTTTCAATCTCCCAGAGACTGAAACGCTCTTTCTCGTGCATGCATGGAAGAGCACTGGCCCTGACTCTCCCTCCTCCCCCCGCCTGTACAGGTAGCGCTGAGCGTTATCGCTCGCATATTATGTTGGGTGCGCCTTAATTGGCCTGCCTGCGTAACATGGTGGTGTGGAACCAATCACGGGAGCCAATCACCGTCACCCGCTCCTGCCGAGCCTCCCTGACGCGGGAAAAATTCTACCCTTGGGGTTACATCAACAAGGTTATTGAAGGTACTGGGACAGATTTTTTTTTCCAACTCTCACATACACAGACAGGCAATTTTTTCATTGCTTAAAAGCATGGCCATTTAAATAACTTGACGCTTCTATATACCTTGTCTGCCCTTTAAGAGCAGTTGTGACTACTCTAAATGTTCACAACATCCACACTGCAGCTAAGACCCTTGCTGCAGTGAAAATGGAATCCTTTTGAACTCAGCACTGAGTTCAAAAGGCCCTGCTGGGTTCAGGTTTCCCACAGGGAGTCATATTCCGCCCCATTCCCTTCCCTGGCGAAAATGATTTCTGCCAGATATGGGTGCAGGATTTCTGGATCCGGTGTCCGTCAGCGCCATCTCCTCAACTCTGTGAGAACATAAGCCATAGTGCCAGAACCCAGCAAGGGTTATCTGACCACAGGCCACCAAAAAACATGCAGATTAGAACAGGGTTTGTTTATGACAACCTCCGCCTCATGCTTGTGAATACACAAAAAAATGAAATTATAAGTGAAAGGTTAATTATTATGCAACTGTATTTTACAACAAAATTCACAGTTGAATGATTACTTGAATAATGTATTAAATTATTGTTAGTAACACATTCAAAGCTTTGGACGATATCAAAAGTGACTGAACTTTGTGGTTTACACAGTCATCCAATCTAAAGTGATACAGCCTCATCCAGATAAAGCTTCAAAAAAATTTCTCATCCTAATTTTGTTAACTGTCTTAAAGCCTGCCAGTTGGGGTTGCTGTCATCCAATTTTATGTTTTCTCTTGTGACCAGTAGCTCTTGTTTTAACTTTTGCTGAGCTTTGTAGCTCCACAGTGGAACAAGATGGTACAGTGGGCCAGAACTTCGAGGAGTGGCAGTCACAGTCAGATTGCCGCTCTGCTTCTTTTTACTCACCTTAGTCAGGAGCTGCACATTTCCTGCCCAACCTTTCAGCTCAGGCCTGCTAAGAAACGTGCAGCATACTGTCTGGGATTCTTCTGTGCAGGGCAGCAGCATCGGGGGAAGGAAAGGCATGCCTCTTTTTTTTAACGCACTGAAGCCTGTAAGTTTAAAAGGTCCCAGCCACTTTGAAAAGCCAGGGAGAATGTAAGTGTATAAGGTTAAGTGGGTCAGGGCTCAGGGTGGGGGTTGGGGAGGGGTTTGCAGGGAAGGAGGGGTAGAATGGGTTGGGCAGGTAGGTTGAGTCGGAGGTGGGGTGGTGGGGTGGAAGGGGAAGAGTGGGCTGGAGGTTCAGGTGGCCAGTCAGGGGGCGGGGGTTGTCAGAAGGTTGGGAGGGTGGTTAAGGGTGTTGGGAGGGTAGATGTGGGCGGGGGATAGTCAGAGGGTGGGAATCACCCAAAGTCTCCAATTTAAATTCAGGTATCGGACGGTTCCCAGTGCAGGATAATTGCCCATCGGACGTTTAAACTTCCTGGGTAATTTGCATGAAGTCCTTGCACGGTGATATCCAGTGGGCCCTCAGTGCATCTTCTGGGGTGCATCCCAAGTATGACCCCCCCACCGCCACCCCCCACTACCCCAGAGATTGGAAGTTTTGGGCCACAGTGTTCTTTTTATACATAATCCAGATTATAATGGAATTAGGGAACAGAAAGAGGAAAGATTTATGAAAAAAAATTACATACCCTATTCAAAACTCTTGCAGATATATCACTAGTTACTTTATGGTAATATATTGAAATGCTTAAACCAGTTATATTTATTTTTTGCTCATTTAAGCATGGATGCTCTAGTCGAAAGCTATGGAGAGAGATAGCATTTTGTTTTACTAAAGCGCAACAGAAGACTGGATTGTCATCATGCAATGTCTTTGTAATAAAGCTTTGCACACCTTAATTCCAAGCGTTTGGTCTAACAGCAAGAGCAGGGCTGTTGAGAGCTCTTATAAATATGTTTTTAAGTTCAAGTTGCTTGTATTGTCGTATTAGCCTGATTTGCTGCAATGTAGGTCTACCCTCGTTTTATGAACAAATTTTCTTATTTGAGCCTACTGAACTTTTAATCTGTGTTTAATAGCTCAATTTATCTGAATTACCAAAGGCAAAAGACTTGCATTTATGTAATACTTAATCATGCCTGTCAGAAACATCTCAAATACTTCAAGTTGAATTAATTTGTAATAATTTATTTAGACAGAATTTCAATGCATGAGGAATGCTACTTCAATTCCAATATTCAATTTTCTAAAATTAGGATATTTGTTAGCACCCAATTTTATTCACTGTGTCGATCGAAAAGCAAATGAGGGTACCATTTTCAGATCGCAAGGGATTAGGTCCACTTATAGAATCTGTTTCTTGACCATTAAATGATAAAGCTGTGCACACAAGACTCAAAACTGTAACCTACTCATATTTGCTTCTATTTCCTGCAGCCCTGATAGTATACTGTGCTATAGGCCTTGGGCCTTGCCTTGGATTTCACAATACAAACAAATAAAAAGTGCACAGTGAGAAAATGCACTAAATCCTCTCTATCTACCATCAATACAAAGTTAGCTTGTAATAGCGTTTAATCCCAACTGACCTACTAATCACAGATTTTAGAGAACACTAATTTCCATTCCTAACTTGCCTTGAACACTAAAAGTTCCAGATTGTTCAATATTTTCACAACTTTCAATCCTGCTTCTCAACAGATGTTGATCCTGATCCTTTATGAAGGCTCCAAATGACTTCCTCTTTGAGTCACATATCAATAATATTAGAGAGTTTTTTTCTCACCTGTAACCCTGCTCAAGATTTGTGAATTTTATATTGTTCATTCCAGCACAATGTTGGCAAATGTCCTAGTTGTGCTTATTCCATTCTCAGTTATTCCATTAGCCTTAAGATTCCTTACTAGTCTCACAATGACCTTTATCAAACAGCTATTGAAAATCCACCTGAATAATGTTTATTGGATTAACTTCATGCACTAGCTTATCCACCCTTCTAAGAATTCCAGTAGGTGTGTAAGGCATGACCCTACAGTCCTGAAACTACTCCTCTCTCTGTGAATCATGCGCTAATTAAATGTTCATTCGTAAAATTCTGCAGAATATTCTGAAGCACTTTCCCCCTCTGACATTAGGTTAACTGGTCTGTAATTGAACACAACATTCACATTTGCCATCCTTCAGTCTATAAATTAAATAAAAGTTACTGGAACTGAAAAGCTAAATAGGCAATATTGCAAAATGCAGCTCTGAAGAAGGGTCATACAACTCAAAACGTTAACTCTGTTTCTCTCTCCACAGATGCCGTCAGGCCAGCTGAGTTTTTCCAGCATTTTCTGTTTTTATTGCAAAATGCACTATTGACCCCACCACCACCCTTTCCTCACCAGACAAAAGCCGTTTTGGAGAAGGGACGGGGGAAGGGGTGTCGGTAAATGGTTATATGGACTAACTTGGAGTTATACAGCTGCTACATCATATATTTGGCATTTTAACGTCAACACTGCTTTCACAATTATTCATTAAATCATTCAGAAGTCTAATACTTATTTTCTTTGGTGAATTTAATGGGTACAAGCCTGACAAGGAAAGGAAAGGAAACTGCATATGCGAAAGGACCTGTTTTGTTTTCTGACTGGTAAAATGAAACCTGTGGGAGTTGTAGGTTTTTAGCCTCATTTTAAGACCTTGAACTTTTATCAGTCTCTACAAGCTGGAAAGCTATTTTATGGGTGAAAATGTCTATCACTTGAAATGCTAATTGCCCTAAAGTGTCTCACTCTTCAATAAAAGTGACTGGAATATATTTGGAAGAAAAACATCAAAAGTTGTTACGAAAATTTTGAAGAACCAAGACTGAAAGAAGAAGGTATTAAGAGGGCATCAAGAAACAATCACGAACACAACCTGGAGGGAAGACAGTGAGCGAGGGGGAAGAGAACAGAGATTGTGACAGAAGTGAAGGATAAATACAGAGATGATGTCCTAATGCAGAAACATACATGTAGAGAGGGGGAGTGAGATCGTCTAAGGTAGGAGTTGAAAAGGAAAAAAATGAATTTCTGGTCAGAAATCAAAGAACAGAAACCATCAATGGCAACATAATTTAACAAATGACTGGCACCTAAAGAATATTCTTTGATTTAATCACTGACTAATTACCACAGTTCAACATTAGAATCACAGAACCATAGAAGAGTTACTGCACAGAAGGAGGCCATTCAGCCCATCGTGTCTGTGCCAGTCAAAAAAGAAAAAATATAAAACATTGTACTGACGTTTTAAAATGCTCCAAAACAATTTTATCATAAGCCATGGAGCCATACCTTGAGACATGAATGCATGCCTTAGACTTCCCCTGTGATGAACATTTGATTGCTCCTTAAGCCAGTGGTAATTTTCCACAATTGGCCCAAGGCAAAGGGAGGAAAAATATTCAAAAGTAACCTAATATATCACGTTAAATAGGCATCTATTTCGATACCACATATCAAAATACTTCAGCTCACCAAAGATGTTTACTATCAAGACTATTTTCAGAATTCAAAACTACTAAATTTCACAAAGTAAATTGTAAACATAAGTATAAAGGAGATTTCATTCTTGCATTTCTTTCTTCAGTTTTGTTCCCTTTAAGTGAATATTTAATTATCCAGGGTTATTTCCATGAGATCAATTAATCAATCATAGTTTGGAATCAACATGTCAGAGCAAAGTTCTTTTAGACATCTACAAAAGATAGAAAATGATTGGTCCGTTAATCATGTGTTTGAGTTGAATACTGTTGTGTCTCTGTTACATAACTTCAACATGTGATTTTAAAGATAGGTTTAAGACAAAACATGATTCAGCAATGTACATAATTTGTGCCATTTGCTGCAATTTTCAATAACATTGAGACATATTCTTATTGCTTAATACATGAGATCATTTCATATCATTAAAGCTTGGTATTGTTCACAGCTCTTGATAATTGTATAAAATCGAATAATAAATGGTTTAGGCAAGTAGCTCAATTTCAAAGGACCTGGAGATTTTTACGATGTGGAATTTTGCTGCAAGATAACTTTTTGGGATTTTTTTGACTGCAAAATTTTGTGAAAACTTTCTGAGGAACAGGAACCAAGGCTTAGAAATTACCAGGATCTGAATACTCTCATTGATCCACACACTAGGAAATCCTCCCTAAAAGCCTGCAGCATGGTTGTACCATCAGCAGCCCATTGGGGATCATGTATATTCCCCCACCTTGCTGGACTTCAGGTAAGTAATTATTCCCCCACACCCACCCCTTGCTTCGCAACATGATTAGAAGATTACAAAATAAAGCCTACAAGATTGCAACACAAAAGCAACTGCGATAAAACAAACAATATTTTATTGTGCAGTTTAAGAACCAAAAAAAAATGACAGAAAGACCCAGGACACCTGACTCAGAATTTGGTCCAATCTGAGTTCTTGATGACCAGTTTACAGTCGTGTTTACATTTGCTAATCCAATTCACAGTAGAACTTCAAATCATATGATCCTGAGAGGGCTTGACAGGGTAGATGTGGAAAGGATGTTTCCTCTTGTGGGAAGAATCCAGAGCTGTTTAAAAATAAGGAATTGCCCATTTAAGACAGACGTGAGGGGAACCTTTTTCTCCCAGAGGGTCGTGAGTCTTTGGAACTCTTTCCCTCAAAAGGCAGTGGAAGCAGAGACTTTGAATATTTTTAAGGCAGCGGTAGCTAGATTCTTGATAAGCAAGGGGTGAAAGGTTATAGGGGGTAGGTGGGAATATGGAATTGAGGTTAAAATCAGATCAGCCATGATTTTATTAAATGGCAAAGCAGGCTTAAAGGGCTGAGTGACCTACTCCTGCTCCTAATTCGTATGTTCGTATATCTCATCATTTAGTTTGCTGCCATGCAACATTTTTATATGGAAACTTAGGAGTCATCACAGTCATATCAATCCTCTCACATCAGTAAATAATTATTTCTGCTACCTCCCAGTAACAGGGACAAAGTCTTTCATTTGCTTAAATATATCTTTGCTCTGAGGCAGATTGTTTCAAATCTTGTTTAAAATATTTACACATTTGCAATTTTTTCCAGTTCACTGATCAGTTCTTAGCTCCTACTGACCAATGCTACACTTCCACAGCATTAGAGTAATTAGTAACAGTGCACTCAATACTATATGAAAGTTGCAACATTTTGGATTTTTTCAATTCATGATAACCGTAAAAAAATACTTAACAAAAGCAGTCTTCCAATCATTGATGACCTCAAATGTCTCTCTTAACTTGCAGCCTATACACTACCATTAGCTGAAGTACAAAAGCCAGCCCAAAAGTTGGTGACCTGTTGAACCTTTTTTGTATCTTGCATCATTTAAACTTTCTGAATACTGTACTGAAGGCATTTTAAAAACAAACTGAAGTGGATTATAATTGTAGCCCCTTTTTCTGACTATTCCGGTCAGACAGATTTCTCGGATGGTCACTCTCACTTAAGGTTGAGAAAGAAAGACCTCACAGACATTTAAATGGATCTGAAAAACTGATCTAACTCTTCCTGAAGGAAAGGAACCAGCAGAGAATATCACCATCCTACTAATAGCCTTTTTAAGCAAGTTTTAGCCAGATTATAAAAAACTAGACATTCTAAGTGTCTAGGCATCTCTCCTCAATAATATACCTCTCCACTGAAGAATGCACAGAGATGGGTTCTCAAGTTTGGATAGAGAAGACTATATGAGACAATATATTTTCCAAACTATATAAAGGTTTATGAAAGAACGGAACGTGCAATTCACATTTGATGGTAAATCAATCGCAACATTGATAGTTCTATGAAAAAAAGTGTAATTTTGTTTCTATTAGAGAATCCAGGTTTTAAATAATGTTACAGAGAGATATTTAAGATATACATCAATACTTAAAGTAGTATTTACCTTAAATTCCCAAGTAGAAAGCTACAATATTTAGGAGGATACCTCTATCCCAATTAAGGGGAGGACTATTGCTGCTACACTAGCCATACCTTTACTTTGAGAGACACTGGAGTGAATCCAATGAATCTAAAAATCCTACTGTGTGGTTCCAATATTTATACCATAAAAGAGCTGACCCAGAAGGAAGCACGTTGACCACACATGCTGGATAACATCCTTTGTTTTAGCCAACATCCTTCATTTGAAGTAACATGCTTCAAGCAAACAGAATACTGAGGAGTACAGGTGGTGGTCACTTCCTTGCTGTGCTCCATTTCCAGGATTCAGTTGACAAGGGATATCCTTAAGGTTATCTATTGTTAGATTGTGGTATGGTACAATTTATCAATGCCTTGCTGAGGTGATGCAGATGCCAGTTCCTGTTTTTCCAGGAACTTCTTTGTGTTAGAGGATATACCTATGCCATAAAATGTTGGTGCTTTTGAGCACACAATTATATCCAAGCATGTTTATAAGCTTCTGAACCTTTGTCCAAAGATGTACTCTGCTTTTAATTTCTAATCCCTACTTCATAGGAAAATCATTCTTGTAAATCTTATAACTCCATATGTATAGCTGGATTCCTTCACAAGACTTACCTTGAATTAAACAAAACTACGTTATTTCTGAAATATTAGAAATTGATCTATCAAAAATATACAATTAATATTGCACTAAAATATATATTTTTTAAAAAAAACTTAGCCATGGAGTTTCTCCTGTTCATTTCCAATTGGATACAGAAGGAAAATTGGACCAAACCTAACAGGATGAAAAGATCAAACAGATAGACAACTTTTGTTATCAAGGAAGTATGCTAACATTGGACAGAAAGTGCTGCCAAAAAACAAGATGAACAATTAGAATGGCCAAAGGTGCATTTCAAAAAAATGAAAAAGATTATGATGAACTCTAATTTAGGCATGAAAACAAAGCTGTAAATCCTGGAATCTACATCTCACCAATTTTGACTTATGGTAGCAAGTGTTGGACAATCAGTGAAGGGATGCAGAGAAGAATTGAGGCTGCAGAGTTGTGGTTTTTGAGGTGAAAATGAAGATATCTTAGACAAGACAACTATCAGTGAAGGGGTGCTACTAAAGTCTAAGACTAAAAGAACTCTGCTGACCAAGATCGGGAAGAGGCAGTAGTAATTTCTTGGGCACATACTAAGGAATCATGAACTAGAAAATCTGATGCTGATGGGAAAGATCAATGGTAAAAGAGATCAAGGTGGACAAAGAATGATTTTTCGAAAGAGCCTCGTCAACTGGATGAATGTAGATGATCCATACCTCTAGAGCAAGATTAACATGGAGGTCTATGGTTGTTAACACCCTCATAGGGCTTGGTAGTTGAAGAGAGAGAGAGAGAGAGAACGAGAGCGAGAGAAGAAATAATGGACTATTTTCCTATATGCTCATCCCAATGAGACTTGCTCATGATTAATGTGCAGGTCCTTAGCAACACAGATGGTTTCCCACTATGTTACACAGCTTTCTGCATGACAGGAGAACAGCTGGACTCCGGCTGCTGCCCCAAATCATGGAAAACACTGTTATCCAAAAATTATGGTTATTTGTTTGTCTAATAGGGTTTTGTATAATAGGGAGAATATAGCAGTAAGCATGGAAGTCAGGGCAGTGTCAGTTTGCCCAGATTCATATGAAGAACGATTACTTGGGTCATGTACCAAAGGGTAACAAGTCACTCATGGAATGATGCTGGTCATGTCAATGAGTTCTGAGATTTGGAAAAAAATCTCTTGTAGAATATTTTAATTGGATAACTCTTTCAGATATCTAAGAGAGAAAGGTGGGGACAAAATGTCAATTAAAACCCTATTAGTTAATATAATGTCAAAGGAGTTGCAATAGTTTTGAAACATCTTGGCAGAGAACAGCAGTGACAACATCAATTCCAGCTTAGATTCAGTAGCAGACCACACAAATGTTAACTCCATTGAAATGTTCTAATAGATGCTTATATTCCCTGGTGATAAGAAGCTAAACTGTATAAAATTTCTAACTGCTTCTAAAAGTGAGTTGCTACTAAATTGCAAAATCCATTCACTTTCTTCAAACCATGGTCAAATCTAGAACAGTATGATAAGACTAGATGTCCAACCTGATAGCTAGAACAATCCTGTAACTGAGAATGTGGGTGCCTCCACCCAATTTTTCATGGATGTAGTTCTGCAGCAAAGGGCTTTGCACAATTTGGCAATCTGACTTGGTGGAGGTATGTGAGTGTTTAATAGTTAAAGTGAAACATTTAATACTGAAACAGAAGAGGGATTCTGAATTGGGAATTAAGGCATCTAGTTGCAACTTAGTGGAGGAAGTTTAATTCTGCAACTAATTAGTCTAACTGCATTGTATCTTGGGCAGGGGTGAAATTTGTCATGGTGATGGGGATCTGCACACCACCTGATAATTCCCTTTCAGTGACTTTAATCATGCAATTGGCTGCTTTGTGTAACCATGCAATGTACATTTCACCCCCACTGTTACAAAGTCCAGTACTGATATTCATTATTCAATGTGTAATTCACCAAAAAGAGTTTCTGTACTGTATGTACATACAGAGGGCCCACCTTCCTCAGGAAACTTTTTTTCTCCCATTTCTGTCAAAAATGACAATGGCATATACTTTTTCAAAATCCAACCAGGCATCATTTATGCTGTATTGTACGTTGATTAAAAAAAAGAGCTGTTTTCTGTCACTTAACAGGTTGTCACAAACACAAGTGGATCTTCTAAAGAGTCTAATATAAATCTCAAAAGAAACAAAATGTGCTGGAAGCATTCTAGACATGAGAAGTTACAGAAATGGTAATGGATAAAATAGTGAGGCTAAAGATAAAAAAAATCTCCATGAGCTGATTGTTTCCACCTCAGTGTATTAAAAGAACGAGGTGAGGAAATTGTTGATGTGCAAGTCAGGATCTTTCAAAACGCACTTGGTGCAGAAGCTGTCCTTTTAGGTTGGAAAATTGACAATACCACTCCATTGTTTAAAAATGGTGCAAAAGTAAATTTGGAAATAATGGCCAGAATTTTTCCTGTGTCGGGCAAGCTCGGCAAGGGCAGTCGGGAACCCGACTGCTTCCCGCGATCGGGTGCGTACCGCCATTTTACACAGGCAGGCCAATTAGGGCCCACCCAGCGTAATGCACGTCTCCAGGATCAGCGGGAAGGGGCAGATGAGACTCAATTGCGACCTGGCAGCCTATTCAAAAATGGCGCTGGCAGCCGTGCGAAGGCTGCCATTGAATTTGCAGAGCTGTATGGATGCAGAACGTCGTTGGAGAACAGGGCAGGTGAGAGGTCAAGTCGGCGGGGCATCAGCCCCGAGGTTTTCAGATGACTGCTTCGCTGCCCTCCTGAGGGAGATGGCAGCACGCCGGGATATCCTTGTCCCAAGGGACGGGAGGAAGAGCCCCCCCCAACCTTACCAAAAATGCCTGGGAGGAGTGTGAGTGGCAAATGTCCATGAGGCAGCATCTGGTCAAGGAGTAAGCCCTGGCTCCTTGGAATGAATGTTTTGAAGCTCCAGGGTCACGAATTGGTTGAGCCCTGCAAGGTTTTCCTCAGGTGGGGTTGACCAGGCTGCAATGGCAATGCAGGTACAGGGTGGACTAATCAATGCTCCTCTGTCCTTTCAGGGGAAGATATCCCATAATAGTGCAGAGAGGCTGCGGACTAGCGGGGGACCGCCCCAGCTACTAATCTTGACCTGATACAAGCAGGAGGCCCTGGAGCTGGAGAGGCGCCATGCATCTAGGTCAACTGGCCGTGGTGAGGTTGGGGCGCCACAGGGAGGTAACAGTGCAGTGTACTGAGGCCAGAATGCCTATCATGGCAACCATTCCACTGTTGTCTGTATATTTATTTGAGCCTCCAACATGGAATCCCCATTGATAATGGAGAGACGAGGGTACCCTGATCCAAGTGCCAGGCATACACAGTAACAGTGTAACTACTTCAACTAATCACATGTCCTTGTTCTTCCTTTCAGGCTCACCAGAAAACCCTCGGGGCCAGGAGCCTGAAAGACCGCCGCTCACCCGAGGACACGGGGGATCTAAACGTCACACCCTCCCAAACAGGCAGGCACCAGCGCAGATTGTTGGCTAGTATCTCGGAGCACAGCGTTGAGGCCACTTCATATTCACTTGAGATGCAGGTGGAGGCAGAGAGCGCCAGGGTGCTGGCTTTTAGAGGACTGGCAGGGACCAGGAACTTGCTCGGTCGGTGGCTGATGATGGGCCTCAAGTCGTCCATTAGGCAGCAGATATTGGAAGTCCAGCAGGGTGTGCGGGAATATCTGGCAGAGATAACTGAGGGAATGTGTGCCTTGGTGTCCATGATGGAGGCGTCCATGTGGAGCCTGAGTAATACAATGACCCTCATCGCTGAGAAAACTGCCCCCTCCATGGAGAGAGTGGCGACTCTCATGGAGAGGATCCTCCAAGAGCTGAATCAGGGATTCCTGGGGATGTGCTCAGACCTGCAAGCCCTCACACTGGCAATGACTTCAGGTGGTCACTGTCAGTGTGGGAAATGGATTGGGCATTTAGTATCCCAGCTAGGTGCCCATCCATCAATGGTGAGCGGGAGATCCAAAGCGATCTGACGTTGGCGCACGCACTGCCTGTCATCTCTGTGGGCTCCTCTCAGGGCGCTCCGGATGGCGGTAGCAGCTCCTCCAGTCCTCTGCCCCTCAGCAACCGTGGCATTCGATTAGGCTGTGACAACCGGGGTGATGCCAGCCGTGCCACTGGCCACTCCCTCCCAGGCACGGCCAGCACAGGCTCCACGAACCAGAGGACGCCCGTCAGGGTCATCAAGGCCAACAGGATAGCAGAGTAAACAGGCTCTCCAATGCCGATGCCAGCAATGGGGGAATACCAAGACGTAGCACCCACAAATGCAAACAAAAATCACCTTAGGCACAACACGGGCTTATCACAGGTGTTCTTTTCTGTCCCACTTTTAAGTTCTTATTAAGTTGGTGTGATGTTGAACACCTTTATACTTAATTTGAAATGTATGTCAGGCTCCACACTAGAAAAAGTGTTTGTTTTCAACAGTTCTGCAGGTGAAGGGTAACCTTTGATGTTATGAGTGACTTGTTTGTCACTGAGCTTTATTGAAGTACCACATAATGCATGTTGTTCACCAAGCAAATGTTCCTGTCAGGTATCGAGTATGGGGCCTGCAGCCCTGGCATGTCGTAGTGGTTCATCTTTGGTAGGCTAGCTGAAGGGGCATTGGATCAAAGCCTCCCGGGGTGTCTCTGCCTCACTGGAGGTTGCTCAGGTCAGCGTCTATCCCTTCAGCGTTCTCACCCTCAGACCCACTACTGGACTGATTGTCTGCAGTCAGAGCATCTGCATTGACATCTTCTTCCTCCACCTCATCCCTCTTCCTAGTGCCAGATTGTGGAGAGTACAGCACGCAACCACTATCACTGACACACGATCGGGGGGGGGGGGGGGGGGGGGGGGGGGGGGGGGGGGCGTGGTGGTGGTGGTGGTGGTGGTGGTGTTACAGTGCGCCCCTGAACGCAGACATCAGAAGCACATCTTAAGAAGACTGATGGTTCTCTCCATCACAGCCCTTGTGGAGGCATAGCTCCTATTGTACCTCTGCTCAGCCTCTGTTCTTCGATGGCAGAGAGGCGTCATGAGCCACCTTTTGAGGGGACAGCCCTTGTCACCCAGCAGCCATCCATCCAGCCGGGCTGGAGCACTGAAGAGCCTCGGCACCTTGGAGTGTCTCAGGATGTAAGTGTCTTGGTAGCTGCCTGGGTACCCTGCACAGACTTGCAGAATCTGCATCCTTTGGTCACACACTATCTGCACGTTCATGGACTGAAAGCCCTTCCTGTTGACGAAGGCACCGGGCTCACCTGCTGGCACCTTGATGGCCACATGTGTACAGTCTATTGCACCCTGGACGCAGGGGAACCCAACAATCGCGGCAAAGCCTCTGGCTCATTGTGTCTGACTGGCCTCGTCCGTGCGGTAGTGAATGAAAGTCAATGCAGACCTGAACAGAGCGTCTGTCACCAGATTGACACAACCGTGGACAGCTGATTGGGAGACTCTGCAAAGTTCACCCACCAACCCCTGGAAAGAGCCAGAGGCATAGAAATTGAAGGCCACTGTGACCTTCAGCGCCACTGGCATGGGGTGTCCACCCACACAGTTGGAGCTGATCTCAGGGCCAATCATCTGACAGCTGGAGGTTTCTGTTACCCTTGAGAGACGGAGCCTCCTTAGGCATTGCACCTCAGGCATACTGAGGTAGCTGCATCGCTGCTTGTAAACCCTGGTACAGGATAGTGGTGCCTTCTGCGGCCCCTTCCACCTTGCACTTCCTGTTGGCCATGCACCCCATGCCTATGCCTGTCTTCCCACAGGAACACCTGGCCTCCTTCCCCTTCTGGCCCTCTCTTCCTCCTCAGAGGAGGTGCCTCCAGCAGAGACCACAATCCCCAATCCCAGGGTGAGGGAAGGCTGTCTGATACCTGGAAGGACCTAAGTGTTATGACTCCTCTGGAGTCCTGAACTGAAACGTGTTATTTTTGTCAAAGCAGCTCTGAAGGAAAATGAAGTTGTCCTGTTCACACAGACAAATGGCAGTATGTAATAATCTGAAGTACTAACGACTTGCATTCACGAGCCCACTCACCCCTTTTATCCCGCCCGCGGCTGAGGTTTTTGAAAACGTGGCCTACCCACCTGCCTGTTGCAGCCATTGAACACCCTGAGAATCGCACAGGCTGCATAAAATCGAGTTCAGTTGCTGCCTCAAGGACCTTAGCTGGCTCGTTAATTAATGGAGGGCGCGCATCCATCCCCGTCACACCCACTGTACGAAATAAAGCAATGGTGTGCGGCGATGTCAGGACACATGCCCACCGTCATTGCAAATCATGTTACACCGGCTGTAAGATCCTGGCCAACAGATATATTAGCCTATTCAGGACGTTACTGGAATCCACTACAGATTAACTGAACACTTGAATAAATGGGAGTTGATCAGAGAAAGCCAGCATGGTAAGTCATGTCCAACAAACTTAATTGAATTTTTTAAAGATGTAACTAACTTGAAAGATAAGTGAGTGTTTACAGATGCTATAATCAGAGGTATAATGGAAGGCATAAAGTTATAATGGAAAGCGCTCAATATGGTTCTACGTAAGGACTGCTAACAATAATAAGAATGCACAACATTTGGAGACAACTTATTGACATGGGCAAGAAATTGGTTAGGAGATGGAGAGTACGTATAATGCTTATTTATTTAAATTAGCAGGATGTGACTTGCACTAGGGCCTCAGCATTCATGACATTAATAAACAACTTTAATGAAGGAACGGAGATAGTTATGTCTAATAAAAGCAAGATGAACAAAATGTTGGAAAACTAAACAGATCTGGCATCATCTTTGGAGAGAGAGAGTTAACATTTCAAGTCCAATATGATTCTTCTTTGGAACTCAAATACCTATGTCCAAATTTGAAGACAACACAAACACAATGGAACAGAAACTTTCAAAGGAGATTTGATAACTGATTCATTGAGTGGGGAAAAACTGTTGCAGAAGAATTTCAATGTGGGCACAGGGAAGGTGCTTTGGAGATGGAAGAATAGATTAAGAGTATTTTCTCAATGGTGAGACACTAAAATCTTTGAAGAAGCAGAGAGGTTTAAGGATCTAAGTACAGAAATCACTAAAAGCTAGTCAACAAGTACAAAAAATAATTAAAAGGGTGAATGGAATGTTAGATTTTTTTCAAGCGGGCTGACATACAAAAGGAAATCATGCTCTTTGGAGTACAGCATGCAGTTCTAGATACTGCATCTCAGGCAAGATGTACAAGTCTTGGACGGATGCAGTACAGGTTCGCCAGATTGATACCAGGGCTAAAAAGGCTACGTCGTGAGACTAGGCTCGTATTTCTTTGAGAACAGCAGGTTAAGGGGTGACCTTTAAGATGACTGAAAGATTTGATAGAGCAAATATAGAGCTATTGCTTCCCATGGAGAAGTCCAGAACAAGGACACACAGACTTAAAATGAGAACTAAGCCATTCAAGGGTGATGTCAGGAAATATTTCTCCAAAATGCTCTCCTCCAAAAACTGTTTACGCTGTATCAACTGAAAATTTCAAAGCTGAAATTTATAGACTTTAGTGAGGTACAGGTTTATGGGATACAGAACCAAGGGCAGTAGATGTAGTTAATCTACTGAGCATCTATGATCTAGTTGAATTCTATAAGGGGTTAAATGGCCTATCCTGGTTCCTGTGCACTTCAGAGCCAAGATGGGAAATCACCACAAGTATATAATTCCACATATCACAGCAAGAACAGTATAATTGCAGCCTGCCACATCACATGCTTAAAAAGTATAACAAACAGCTGACTGGGAAGTAGGCCCGTCCACAAAAGTGGAGAACTCATTTTGCTAAGGTCGATGTGAAGTACAGTTGGAAGTATAACTAAGAGCTGCCAGCTGTATATTAATCTCTATTTGTGTGAGGCCAGCAGCTCCAGTAAGAACATGGGATCAGGAGTAAGTATTTAATCCTTTGAGCCAGTTCCACAATTCAGTACGATCATGGTTGGTCTGTGACCGAACTCCATGTACCTGCCATCGCCGAACAAAAATCTATGAATTTCAGATTTAAAATTAACAGTTTATCTTGCAAACACTGCTATTTGCAGAAGAAAGTTCCAAACTTTGACCATTATTCATGTATAGAAGTGCTTCCTAAGTTCGCTCCTGAAAACTCAGGCTCTAATATTTAGACTATGTCCCTCAGTCTCTTGATCGCAGACTCCCCAATGAACCGAAATAGTTTCTCACAACCTGCGCTATCTACCCATCTCTTCTCCCTCATGCTTTTTGACTGTTTTCTGTACAAGATCAGAAACACAACTTACTGATTATTCATATCTTTGCAAATATACTTGGCTCTCAAGTTCCACATCAAGAGGCTCGCTGCAGCTGTTTGGCATAGAAAATTAAAAGTTCATATTAGAGTGAATTTTATGGCTCCCCTACAGTGCATTTGAAGGCGTGGGGTAAGCACATAAAACAAAGGGGGTGGCCAGCCCGCTGCCCTCCAGCTGCCTGCACCCCTTATTATGGTGGGTGAGTAAGGCATCAGGCAGCCAACCTGCTCATAGGCCTAGTGAACAATTAACTGCTATTTAATTGTCTCATTCTGCTTCCGCCGCATTTTTTTCAGCCTGTGGAGGAAGAGGGAAGGAAGGCATGAAGCCCAGCAGCTTTGATAGCATGGGCTGCTGTCATGGTACCTCCTTTTGGAAGGCCCTGTGTCCATCAGACAAGTCACCCCTCTGAGGTGGTAACACCCCTTTTTCCCTCTGCAGATCTTTCTAACTCTCTCACCCCTCCACCTCACCTTTGCTGGGGTCTCCCAACCATGCCCTCCCAAAATCCCTGGACTTATCTGAAGTTTGGGAGACATCGACACTTTTTCGTGAGGACTGGCTGTAATCCCACCAGTGGCCATTATTGTCTTCTTGCACTGCTCGGACTACTTGGACTACAGAGCTGCCGGCCAATCAGGTCAACTGGCAGCTCTCTAGTTCTGGATTTCCTGTCCCTGAGGGGCAGAAGTCCCACTTAGCACTAATTATGGCTGCTCCCAGTATTATCGCTTGGGGGGGGGGCGTTGCTGGGGGTTGGAGGGCTGGTGGCTGGTGCTGGTAGCTGACTTTGTGCCAGTCACATGCCAACCTACTTTTAAGTCAGTTTGGGAAGCTGGGTAACCCATTCCCTGCCTCTGCCCCCTCCCCTCACCTCGTCCACTATAAAATCCACTCCACTGAGCCTGGAGTGAAGTATTCACTATCAAGAAAAAAAAGGTGAAAAGCATTTTCTCTACATTCCTTGATGAACTATCCTATATTGATTCAAATTGTCCAATGTGTCAAAGATCTCAGGCAAGAACTGAAATCTAGTGATCCACCTGAAATGTTAATTTAGTTTCTCTCTCCACAGATGCTGCCTGACCTGCTGAGTATTTCCAGCAGTTTCTGTTTTTATTTCTAACATTTAATCATTAGTTATAGAATATGCACATCAATTTATGATTCAAACCCTTTATAGTGCTTCCTTAAGAATGATACTGTTACAGATAGGCCAGAACTGAACTCCTTTATTTTCTCATCAGCAGTCTGTAAGCAGAGGTGTTTTAATTTTTGAAATAGGCTGTGGCATGTTTCCTTAAACCCTCTGTTCGTGAGGTCAATTTTTGAAGTGACTTACAGCAAATTCTCTTTTGGGTTAAGTCAGAAGTATAATTTATTCATATATTCAAACCCGGGCAGATGTCGCAACTTCATACACACACACACACACACACACACACAATAAGAAGATAGGAAAGAGCAGCTTTTGAAACTATGAATAACTTAAAAGAAAAAGCACCACGTGTATGGATATCAGTTCATGTGGTTGCCAGAGTCTAGTAAGTCAGAATCCAGTGAGGGTTCCTTCATGGAGCAGCTACAGTTTCGGCAGGTTTGCAGAACTCCTTTAAAGTTGTTGGTGATGCAGAGAAATACCTTTGGGAGACAGAGACTTGGGGCCGGATTTTCTGCACCCGCCCGCCATCGCGATCTTCCGGTTCTGCCCCAAGTCAATGGGCTTCTGGCTGGGGCACTGCCTCGCCTGTGGCGGGTCCTGTCCGCAGCAGAGCTGGAAAATCCAGGCCTTGGTATGCTCGGCAGGCAATGACAGAAATCTTCAGAGAAACAGCCTTCAAGAAGGCTTAAACTTGATGTAGGCTGTTGGCCAGCCTGGAGTCCTGCTTTGATGTTTGCAGGCTGCAGTTTAAACAGCAGACTGAGTTGCTTGTCTAGAAATGTAATATTAAAACTTTCCAAATAACAGAAGCTGAAGTCATGTGATGTTGCTTATTAATGAGTCAGTTATAGGCTGACAAGCAGTTTCTATGACTATGGCCAAAATCCATTGTTCACTTTAGGAAATAGATGGTGGTTTTTTAGCGCCTCTGCAGGTATAATAAGTTTTGTTGGCACTCCCTTTGTTATAGGACCAGGCTGGGGGGACAGATCATCTGCTGGTCCCTGGTTTTGTTGATTGCAATATGTCCTCACAATGAGAGGTGTGAAATTCCATAAGGATGAGGGCTGAGCTTTTGTCCTATAATTGCTGTTGAAAATTTCCAGAAACATTAGTCAACTTGTGAATCATGTGACCTGTAGAAAGGTAAGGTTTGATTTAAACAGTTTATGGCCTATTCCTGCTCCTAATTCATATGTTTGCATGTTCATATGATCTCTTACATGTGTTAGGGATATGACAATGCCATAACTTCAAATTTATAGTTATGTATTGTCATAAAATGAAATAAGCTGCAATAATATCTAATGCATTTTTGAGAGATTTACTTTAAATAACATATGCAATATAACAATCAATATTTGCAAATTTTACTCCAATTGAAAAGGTGCAATATTGTTTCAGTACAGGAAGATAACTACAAATGCATTACATTTTCTGAAAATGACTAGGTAAGTCTTTATGACTGCCATTATGTTTCAGCTAAATCAGAATAGCAGCCGACACACTTCACTGCAACAGAATGGTACTATTTGATGATTTTTTGGAGGAAAATTGACAGAAAAGGGAAAACACTTTTAGACTGCATGGATCCACAAACATGATTCAGCCATGTTAATGTCAGCTTTCATCTTTAATCAATCTAGCCATTTTTTTCAGCATTAAGGCATTAGAAGGTATCCTGGCAAATAAGTAATCTGTTATAAATAATGTTGGCATCTACTTGTAGGTTGTGCCAAACCTACTGCAATATTATACAATGGCATGTCTTGAACACCTTTTCAGGTCAATGGCAAACTCAGATGTCTTGCCTTTGGTTGTTGTCAGATATTAGTTGTACTCCCTGCTTTTCATTACAACATTCAGATCACACACTTCCTCTGCTTCCTGTATTTTTAACCTTTGAAGCACGGCAGCTACCAAGCATCATTTATCAAGTCACTCCAGAGCAATTGGTTTTGGCAGACATTATCCAACCACAGAGCTACACGTGCTGCAGGGTTAGTGTGTTTGCTCTCTAGCTCATGTCAAAAATACAATGCTGGAGCCTTTCTATGTCACCAAAGGTCTTGAGCATGAAAACACTTCCTGTCCACAGGACTTGTCTCACGCTTTTTAAGTCAACGTGTGCAATGTAACCAACAGTCTACCAAAAAACAAAATTCTAAATATATGTAAAATTATTCGCCAAAATGTAGCTGCAGATCTATTGCCATCAGCTAACACTAGGTTATGAATTTTTGTTTAATTTTAAATAGTTATGTACATTTTGCACACACAAGTGTTTTTTTTTTCTCCCTGCCCCCATATTTTAGGCTTCCTCCAACTTTCAACATTGGCTCCCCTGCCTAAGGCCTATCATTCATGGCTTAGGCTAGTTTCCTGAACCTGCCTACCATCTGCTGAATTCTGGTTTCCTCATTCCACCACTTATCTGGCTTCAGAATTCTCCTTATTTCCACAGCTGACCTTCTTGGGGAGAGAATTGTAGAAAACAGGTGCTAAGTAGGGACATTGGAACTTGCAATGAAAATATAAGAATAAGGGCAGAAAGTGTAACTCCAAAATAGGGTCTGATTTATATCATACACAAGTTCAGCCATTCCCTTCACTCTCATTCCTGGTGTTCTGAAGGCTACTGTTGGTCTCGACTCCCCTCGTGATCTTGCACAAGTGATCTTATGTGCAAACTTCCTGTCAGTATTTGGTTGTCTATAATTATTCGTATGTAATTACACTCACTGCATCCCGCTCTAGCCCCTCTCTCCACCAGTGGAAACAATATAGCACCACCAATGGCAAGTTGACAAAGGCAGGTTTCACTACAAACTTAGATGTAGGGAATTTATAATGGAAATATAGAAATCAGGGCAGAATGTCTGTGTTGGACTTTTTTTTATTCATCCTCAGGATGTGAGCTTTGCTGGTTGGGCCGGCATTTATTGCCCATCCCTAAATGCCCTTCAGAGGGTGGTGGTGAGCTGCCTTCTTGAACCGTTGCAGTCCAAGTGGTGTAGGTACACCCACAGTGCTGTTAGGAAGAGAGTTCCAAGATTTTGACTTAGCAACAGTAAAGGAATAACGATACATTTCCGAGTCAGGATGGTGAGTGACTTGGAGGGGAACTTCCAAGTGGTGGTGTTCCCATCTATCTGCTGCCCTTGTACTTCTAGATGGTCATGGTCATGGGTTTGGAAGGTGCTGTCTAAGGAGCCTTGGTGAATTCCTGCAGTGCACCTTGTGGCTGGTACATACTGCTGCTATTGTGTGCTGGTGGTGGAGGGAGTGAATGTTTGTGGATGTGGTGTCAATCAAGCGGGCTGCTGTGTCAAGCTTCTTGAGTGTTGTGGGAGCTGCACTCATCCAAGCAAATGGGGAGTATTCCATCGCACTCCTGACTTGTGGTCTTGCAAGTGGTGGACAGGCTTATGAAAGTCAAGAAGTGAGTTTCAAAGGGGTATGGTATCCCTATGGAGAGGGTCCAGGACACTTTTGGGAGACATAAGGGAAGGTGAGTCATCCCTTTGGGATTACTAAAAGTGAACATGATTATGCGCTTCTTTACAGACAAAATCAATGGACTGTCAAGCTGTCAAACAGCTGTCCAGCTGTAAAGGAACTGTCAAAGAGCTACCCAGCTGTCAAGCCTGTCAAATCTATCCAGGAGGTGTCAAAGTTGTCAGGGAGCTGTCCAAGGATACGAGGTGAGTTGGCATGGAAGGGGCAAGGGCAAAGTGTGGTGTGTGGAAGGCATGGGTTAGCATGAGTTGGCATTAAGTTGGCAAAAGAGGCATGGGGGCATGCGATGGGTAGGGAGCCACTAAGTTGGCATAGGGGGTATGTGGTGATGGGGTAGGTAGATAGGCATGGGTTGGCATAGATGGTGTATGGGGAGGCGGTGAGGGATGATGGCTGGGATTTTTTTGCTTCATTTTTTATTTATTTAAACACAGTAGTGGAACATAGAGGTAAGGCTTGCGCATAGCCTGCCTCTGCAGCCAGCAGCCTGCACATTCATTCAGAGGTCAGCTGGCCAAATCCTGTTTCAGCCCAACCCCAACCCCAATCAAAAATTCTGACCTGAAGGCAGGCATTTCTAATGGTCGGGTTCACTGAGCTGAGAAACCGAGTCGGCCAACCTGTCCCAGGATCGAAAATCTGGGCCACATTCAATGAGAGAGCATCTACAGGTCTCTGTGGCGGAGAATGCAAAAGATTCACAGTCCTTTGCGCGAAGATATTTTTCATTTCAGTCCTAAACGACCAACACAATTGTGGCTCCTAGATCTAGACTCAACACCAGGGAAAACTTCCTTCCAGCATCTACATGGTCAAGCCCCTTAAGATTTTCATGGTCTGAAATTTTCCCGTTTCAGGCAGGCTGGGCGGCAGCGGGTGGGGGCAGTCACGAAGCTGACTACTGCCTGCAATCGGCTGCACTCTGCCATTTTACGTGGGCAGGCCGATTAAGGCCCACCCAGCATAATGCACGAATGGTAGCACTGAGCGCTACCTGTGTAGGCTGGGGAAGTGTGGGGGGTGGGGGAGGGAGGGTTGGGTCCAGCTGGAATAAAAATTTCATGAAACATATCCCCTCATGTGACTGTGTCATACAAGATGGGACATGTTTTTATTTCTCAAATTTTTTTTAAATTTAATTCCTAAAAGCTTTAGGAAACCTCATCCCCCTCGTGGATGAGGTTTCCTAAAAAACGTAAAGGCTGCATCGCCTTTCCGCCTGCCCGCCAACCATAAGGTTGGATGTGCAGCGTAAGCTTGACATTAATTACTTAGTTAGTGGCCTTAATAGACCTATCAATTATCGGTGGGCGAGCAGCCAACTCCGGCGCATGCCCACCAAATGAAACAGCGCAAGATGACATCAGGATTCATGCCTGACCACCACCCACCCCAGCCCACCACGCCCCCCACCCCCCACCCCCAGCCAGACACCGACTGTAAAATCCTGGCCCAAATGTTTCAATTGAAATATCTCATATTTTTCTAAATTCTCAGGAATATAGCTTCCCCCAAAGGGCAATCCTCTCATACCAGGAATCAAAATCATGAACATTTGTTGCACTCCATCTATATACAGAGACTAAACCTGCACACAGTGCTCCAGCTGTGTTAAGCTTTGCATGTGGGGGAAGCAGTTGAGGATAACAATTTGTGATCACGGGTCCTGATTAGGCTGCACTGTTATTCACTGAGCCAGTTCTCAGGATTTCTTAAAAATTCTAATGAACTTTTAATTCCAATAGTCTGCCCTAACTTTATAAGAAAGTTGGTGAGAGATCTAACATTTTACCCATTATGAATCAGAGATTTTTTTGCATTTGTCCAGTTTATACCACAACCTGAGTGGTCAGCAAATCTGGTTATTTGTTTTAACTTGCTGAATCCCTGGTCTTTCTGTGATATATTTCCTCTGCCTGAAGGAGTGTAACACAAGACTATGACAAAAGAACAGCAATATAAAAATTAGGGTTTCACAGGTATTAACTGACTGGAGTCCACAAACTTTGCTATGGATTTCCAAAAACAATCCACTCACAGAAGCTACAGTCAGGCAATTGGAAAAGTCAGCACTGCGAAAGAGCTAGTAGCTCAAACAGTCCATAAAAGCTAGACTCAAGGAAGTGTCTCAGATTAAATGGTCATTTCGACAGAGGCATTGATCAGGATTTTGCAAAGAGCAATCCTAAAATATTGGATTTTTTTTTAAAGAAAGCTTTGAGGAATGAAAGATTAGTTTGGAACCAGAATAATGGTTGGCAAATCTACGATAGAAAACTTCAAAGTATTCATTGGATCAAATTAATCAAAAACAGATTTACGGGCAAGAGAGGTCAATAAGAAAGACAGGCTTTCATTTATATATATTTGCCTTTCTTGACCTCTAGATGTCCCAAAGTGCTTCAGAACCAAGGAAACTGCTGCAATATGGAAAACCCAGCAGCCAAAGGGGCTCACAGCCAAGTCTCACAAACAACAATGCAATAATGACCAGATTACTCCCTTGTTCTTCTCTGAACAAGTGCTGCGGAATCTTTTACTTCCATTTGAAAGAGCTTCACGTCTCAACCAAATAAACATGTAAAGACAAGAACTAACAATAAACTGAAAGCCTTCAAAAGATGCAAAATAGTTGCAGATTTCAATAAGCTAAGACCACTAACAAAACAGGCGGAAGCAAATACAGGAATTAAAAAGAACCACGCAATTTAAATTTGTTGAGAACACTGCAGAAGAATATGAGTTTTTTTCCCAAATACATACTGAGTAAATAGAGACTAAAAACAGTATTGCTCCACTTAAAAGTGATAGCATGATAGGAACCTGTGAAGTTACTCAATAATTACCTTAAATCTATCTCACAATAGGAAGAGGAAAGTTACCAAAATCCTGATACCAGATGCCCATGGCTGGGCAACATGCAAATAGCAGAACACAAAGGTTATGAAAGATGAAGTGCTGTTAAAATAGCCAAATGTCCTTATCCAAACAGTCCTTACCCATGAATCATAAAGACAAACAGGAGTGTAATTAGTGAAACTCTGACTGACTGAGTTCAAGAGGGAACCCTGAGGATTAGAGAATGTCCTATAAATTGCAGGGCATAAACTATCTGTTCCATTTAAAAGCGTTAAAAATGATCTTGTAAAATCAAGCCTAGGTTATACACAATCACAAATAATTCAGGAAAGAGCTCATGCTTAACTGATTTGGTAGAATGTTTGAAAAATATTACCTAATATGGTTGACAAATAAAAAAAGTTGATTTTATGTGCCTGGAACGTTGGAAAGCTTCTGTGAAAGTTGCACATCGGCGATTTATGTTAAGCAAAGAAGTCACTGGATAGAAATTTATCTTACAAACCTATAACAGGGGGAAGCTGTAGAACCACTACAAGTGTGATATTACAGGAGTCAGCCTGGGAAAGCCCACTACTGTCAATATATATTAATAAACTTAGAGAAGGACATAGTTAACAATAGCAGCAGAGGCTGGAAAAAATATTTTTAAAAATATTTTTTGTGAGGCATTAAAGAACAATGTCATAAGTTTTAAAGGGTTTAAGCATTTTTGAGTAGGGAGGTCAGGCAACAATTTATTTATCCAAACAACAGAGTGGAGCATTTGGCTCCCTAGAAAGGTAAGTGAAGAAGATGGTACAATGGATTCAAGTAGCATCTGAGGGAAAAATGATTACGGAAAATGGATGATAGTGGTAGGTGGTAATGATCTACCATAGAACCATGGAAAAGTTACAGCACAGAAGGAGGCTGGCCCATCTTGTCCATGCCAGCCCAATGACACCCAGGTGCCCTTTCTAATCCCACCTTCCTGCACCCAGCCCATAGCCCTGCAGTTTACAGCACTTTAGGTGCTGATCCAGGTACTTTTAAAAATAGTTTAAAATTTCTGCCTCTACCACCAACTTGGCAGCAAATTCCAGACCAATAAGAATACTTGTTTGGGCCCAAAAGCCTTTTTCAGACCTGTAGGTTATGAAATCAGCTTGCTTTTGGCCAATAAAAAGGACACAATGATGAAGTATTGCTGCGTATTCTGGTAATTGCCCCATGTTCCACAATTCTATTTTATCTCAGCATTATTTGAGTGAGTTTTCTTTTCACAATTTATGCAACTTCCTTTGTAGATCACCTGCCAGACATTTTTTGATCAGTTCAGGCTTTTAAATTTGCAGGTACTCCTAACAAACAATGCACAAGCTACACACACCAGTCAATAGTGCACTTGTGTGAATCATCCAAGAATATATACAGCTTTGTGAAATGTCCCACAGGCCACTGCAGATAGACCAACAGCTGCAGGATCTCAAACCAACATAACATTATAACCTATGAATTTTATTCTGATCAGATAATAGTTTCAGGTCTCAAGAGTGTAAGAGTATAAGAACTATAATGTTCCTGAGAATATTTGCTAACTTAAATTCATATTTAACCTTCCATTCCAACATTAATCAGATTAATTGCTTCAGATCAGGATCTACTTCATTAGATTTGTTCTACTTCAAGCTTGCTTGAGGCATATCCTTCAGTCAGCACTCTTAACTTAAGTCTAATAAACCACTTGGGTTAAAATCCACAGCATTTAAAAAAAAATCAAAATCATGTTTCCTTACAATTGGGGGACAAGTTTCTCTAATTATTGTGTACAGCAAAACCAAAATGTGTTATGAATTTTCAGCATTTTTACATTAAGAACAACTGCCAAATTAAATTAAAATTGCATAGAAAAACATGTTCTGATAAATTAATACATCAAAACATGCAAAACATTGTAACGCTGGTGCAAATATTTTAAAACTACTTGGCCCTCCTCATGGAATTTTCCACCTAACAAATTTAATGATAGGCCTACGCTCCCCTTAAAAGTCAGTGAGGAACAGGATGGTTCTGAATGTCAGAATTGCAAGGCTTACACAAACTGCAAGAGTTAGGCATTCTGAGGAGGCACTGATGTTGATAAACATAATACACACATTTGTAATTGCTTCACCACTTTTTTTAAACTGACAAGTGCCAGGATGAAAAGCAGGACAGACAACTTACAATCTTGCAGATACTGAGCAGTTTAGTGTCATCATTAGGGTTGTATCTTGTCCACATCCATTTCCATCTTGGTGGCATTTTTCTCCCTACTGACACTTAAACTCTACTGTTTCTACCATTGAGTGACAATATCAATTTGAAAACTAATGCGTATTTAAATATTATTACTGTCCCCTCCAGGATATTGAGAACAGAGCAGACTGAGAACATATCACATACAAACTCATCTATTGCACAGTTCAGTGGTTACCAGGGAAGCCAGTGATGAACTACAAATCTATATTAGACTAAGAGAACTGAGGGTGTGTGTTTCTGAAGTCACTTGAAATTCATGAAGCCAATTTATAATTTCTCTTCCAAAACCCAATCTCTCTTCTTGGGGTTAAATCATTTGGAATTCTATTGATGTTATTGTGATATTCCACAGGTGTAATGGTGTCATCAAATGCGGAGCTCATTTTTAAAATATATTTGTTCATGGGATCTAGGTGTCACTGGCTTGTTCAGCATTAATGCTCATCCCTACTTGCCCTTGAGAAGACGGTGGTGAGTTGCTTTCTTGTACTGCTACAATCCATGTGTTGTAGGAACACCCACAGTGCAATTAAGAAGACAGTTCCAGAATTTTGACCCAGCGACAGTAAAGGAAGAGCGATATAGTTCCAAGTCAGGATAATGTGTGACTTAGAGGGGAACTTGCAGATGGTGATGTTCCCATGCATCTGCTGCCCTTGTTCTTATTGGTGATAGAGGTCACGGGTTTGGAAGGTGCTGCCAAAAGAGCCCTGGTGAGTTGATGCAGTGCATCCTGTAGATGGTACACACTGCTGCCATGCGCGTCAGTGGTGGAGGGAGTGAATGTTTATTGTGGTGGATGGGGTGCCAATCAAGCATGCTGCTTTTTACTGGATAGCATGAGCTTCTTGCATGTTTGAGCTGCTCTCATCCAGGCAAGTGGACAGTATTCCATCACACTCCGGACTTGTGCCTTGTGGGTGGTGGACAGGTTTGGGGGAGTCAGGAGGCAAGTTACTCTCCACAGAATTCCCAGCATCTGACCTGCTCTTGTAGCCACAGTACTCATATGGCTGGTTCAGTTCAGTTTCTGGTTAATGGTAACCCTCAGGATGTTGATAGAGGGGTATTCAGTGATGGTAATGCCATTGACTATCAAGGGGACATGGTTAGATTCCCTCTTGTCAGAGATGGTCAATTTGTAAATTATGTAACAAAGTAATGATATTTTCATATATTAACTTACAGAGAAACATTCAATTGTTAGTTATTTTTCACAAATTTCTAATCTTAATAGTCCTCTGGTAACGTTTCAGGCTAACTCTCACCCATTGTGCACTGTAAGATTGTTAAGGGTATAATAAAAGGTAACCCAGAGTATTACTTTAAATTAAACTGGGAGTAGAATAGAGGAACAGATTCAAACTAGAGAATGAGACTTTTAGGACAGATGTTAGCAGATTCTTCTTCACATAAAATGACAAACAGGTGGAAAAAAATTTCCAGACAGTCGAGGAGGCAAATATCTTGGAACGGTTTAAGAAATAATTGGAGACTATGAGACATGAGGATTTCAAGATGGGCTGAATTGCCTTTCCCATTCATAATTATCTTGTGATCATCTGTCCTCAGAGTTTAAAAGCTGTAATCTAGGAAATTAAAAGGGTGAAAATCCAGTGATCTACCCAATTTGATAAATTAATTATAATTGCAGCTAACAAGAATTCTCATAAAAAAGCACTTGTTCAAAACTTGAAAACACAACTGACTGAGGAGCTGCTAGATACAAATCCTACTCAAAAGAACCATCACACAGAAAATCATGAAAGTAAAATTTGAATTAGAACATGGCCAAACCAATATCTTCTTGATTTGCACAATTTTATGATCTCAGTAGAGACCAGTAATTGTTCTTTTTTAAAAAAAGAAACCAGAAATCCAGGTTATCTACTAAAATAATGAAGCTACAGGATTCCACGGTTTCAAATAGAATATTTTTTTAATGTATAAGAGTCAAACAAAGCAAACACTAAATACTATTTTAGATAACTTCCTCTACACTAACATCCAGAATCAACATAAGTCAATTAACAGGCAAATTGCAGTTAAATATAAATTAAATGCCAGATACAGCTAAGGCAGGTCTTACCAATTGGCTCGACAGTTCACAAAGCATATAGATCATCAAACTCTGTCATAAAGTGCTTCAAGGTCTGCCTTCCCCATGAAGCATTTCAGCTCCTCTCATTCTCGGAGCTGGCCTGATCCCCAGCCAACAGAAGCACAACCAACAGAGTGCCATGGATATGGTCTTCATCAAAAATGGCACATGTCTGCAGTACCTCTTTAACTCAGTCTGGATGGCTGTGATCTCCCACTATTAGCTTCAAGTAGCAGAAACAGTTGCAGAAACTTGTTCTCAGTTTCTAGATCCAACCTCTGTTTTCTTCAGCTTGCCTATGCTGCACCACTGGAGTCATCAGCTACAACTTCTGAACTTAGATGGCTCTGCTTCCCTTTATATAGCCTCAGCCAATTTCAGACTGTCCAGAAGCTTTGGTTTCAGTTTTTGTTTCCTTTGAAATGGGAACGACCAGTTTCAATTTTCAGTTAGGGTCTGCCTCAAAAAAATGCAAGTTTTGAAAGCTCAGATTCCATCATTACAAGAGGCAACTCATCTCTTGCTGTTGTTCATTCAGACAGGCAGTTGCTGTGGTAAGAAAATATCAGAAGAAACAAGCTGGTTCTCAAAGACAATTATAAAATACAAATGAAGTGAAACTAAAATCGGGACAAGGGGTGGGGGTGAGGGGTGGTGCAAAAGGGGAACCAATCTCATCCCACCCATGGAGAAATGTAATGAGGCACCCTCTTCATCATATACAGTAAGAGGGAGAATTAGAAAGAAGCAAGTAATCACAATCTGGTTTCCACTCTTGATTGGTAGCCAATAATTCTTAATGAATTATTCTTTGGAATTTCAAGATCAGGGGTTGGTTCCGATAAATTCCATGGGGGGAAAGTTGAGGCTTATATGTGAAAAACGGCTGCCAAAACATATTACTTGAGGGCACCTGTGCTGCTGTGCATGATGCCCCAGGCAGGTTTGTAGCCTTCATGATAACTAGAGTAAAAGAAGTAAGCCAAATACGCTAATCTGCCTTGAGCCAATTATACTTTCAATTTCTCTACGCCTTCTCAGCACCCAATTCAAATTAAAGATTTTTTTTAATGGTCTACTTTACGCCCTTTGCAAAAATAATGATCTGTTTAAATTGATACTATTGCGAGTACATTGTTAATTTGTACAAGAGGTATAGCTTTGGTGTGATGCTTTCGAAAAGCTCACAGAGAACGCTGCCCCACACGGCTACCCCTCCTGACCACCTGACTAGCCCCCCCCCACCCACAAATGCCCCGACAACCTATCCATCCCAACGATGACCCACCTGACTACCATCCCAATCATCTGACTGCACCCTGACCTGACTGCCCACTTCCCCCCCACCTATACACTTGCCCCGCCACCCCCCAATCTCGCATCCACTCTTGCACCATTCAGACCGGACATTTAAATTGACCAAACAGCAGCTAGTGCTGTAAAAAAGGGGGTTTGTTCTATCTTCCCCAATTCTACTACAGTCTAAGGGGGTTCTACAAGAGACGTTGCGCTGTGCATTTTTAGGACAGCCAGGCTCGAAAGACTCTGGTAGAAACAGGGAACACACTGCCGGCTCGGGTACATTTCCAGACACGGTGGCAGTCTGATGATGATTGCTGCTCCTGAAGCGATCCAGACTCATTATGTCACATGAACCAACAAAGGTCATATACGGAACTGCACCTTCTTACTACACAATCCTTTCTTCCCTACACCTCCGCCCCCTAAGAGAGAAAATATTTATTCCTTTTCGTGCTCTTTGGAGCAAGAAAAGGCCATTCAACCTTTTAAATCTGTTTCTTCTATAGACCAAGTACAATCTTCCGTGATGTGCTCCTCTAAACCCTGCATTTAAAGTACTGTACACCAACTGCCATCATCTACACCTCATGGTCGTAGCACTTTTGCCTCAAAGTCAGAAGCCTGTGGGTTGAAGTTCAGCTCCAAAGATTTGAGCACAAAAAATCTAGGCTGACATTCCAGTGCTGCATTGAGGGAAGGTTGAATTGCCAGCGGTGCTGGTTTTTTGATGAGATGTCGAATGGAGACCCTATCTACCCCGTGAGGTGGGTGTAGAAGATTCTAGGGCACTATTTCAAAGAAGATCAGGCAAGTTCACCCCAGTGCTCTGGTCAATATTTATCACTCAACAATATTGAAAAATAATGGGTGATCTGGCCATTATAACTTTGTTGTTTTGGGGAACCTTGCTGTATACAAATCAGCTGCCATGTTTCCCTACACTGCAGCAGTGACTAAGCTTCAAAAACAGTTTGTAGTCATTAGCTGTCGTGTTTTGGGGTGTCCTGAGGTTATGAAAGGTGTTGTACGAATACAAGTCCTTTCCTTTTCCTTTATTTAAAAAGCACCCAATATCAGAATCAGTGTCCTGCCATCCACTCTTAATTAGCACATTCGTTTAGATAATATCACCACCTTCAACATCTCTTGTTCTTCTGTCTGTGACATCTTTTGATTATCTGCTCCTATCAGTGCTTGCTTGTCCCTACAACCACACCCCCCCCCAACTTCTCTCCCCCCACCTCTCCCCAACCCACCACCTTAAACCAGCTTATATTTCACCCTTTTCCTAATATTCACTCAGTTCTGTTGGAGGGTCATGAAGACTCAAAACATCAACTTTTTTCTTCTCTGCCGATGCTGCCAGACCTGCTGAGTTTTTTCCAGGTAATTCTGTTTTTATATCAGAGTAATTCTTGACTGTTCCCACAATTGTCATGTAAGCAGCTTTAATCCAATTTTTTTTTTTAGAGTAAATGTACTAGCATTATTTGTAGGAGCTGCACCATATTGGGCCTATTGGGAAGTGAACCAATGCCTAGAAGTCTGGTTTATCAAAACAGTCCAATGTTAGAAAAAACACAGCTTAATTAACCTCAATATGAAAACAGTCTGTACACAGAGTAGTTACTAGTTTTGTAGTCAGATGAAAAAAATATTTGCCGAGGTGGTTTCTGGCATCTGGGGATATATTTTAAAATACAAATTGTTATCAGTTGTAGAAGCAACCAATTTTACAGTTGTATTTCCAAACTCTCCAAGCTGCTCCACACTGTGCCACTTCAATAACAAGTAATTTCCAATGTCTCTCAGCTATAAATGCACCATCTGACTTCTGGGGTTTTAGTGGCTGTATTTCAAAAAAATAAGATTTTAGCCATTTGAAACTCATTAAGTATGTCTATGAAATGTTGGCAAAAACAATAAACTTCACACTTGTTTATAAATCCAGGTACAAAAATAAAAAAACTAGCAATATCCAGATGTTGCTTCAAGTGTCTTAATGTACTAATGTACTGTCGAATTAACAAATTACCACCCCACCTGTCTACTCTCCATCATCAGTAAAGTAATGGAAGGGGTCATCAACAGTGCTATCAAGAGGCACTTGCTTAGCAATCACCTGTTCACTGACACTCAGCTCGAGTTCCGCCAGGCCCACTCAGCTTCTGGCCTCATTACAGACTTGGTTCCAACATGGACAAAAGAGCTAAACTCCAGAGATGAGGTGAGAGTCACTGCCCTTGACATCAAGGCAGCACTTGACCAAGTGTGGCATCAAGGAGCCCTAGCAAAACTGTTTTCAATGGGAATCAGGAGAAAAGCTCTCCATTGGTTGGAGTTATACTGAGCACAAAGTAAGATGGTTGTGGTTGTTGGAGGTCAATCTTTTCAGCTCCAGGACACCAGTGCAGGATTTCATCAGGGTAGTGTCCTAGGCCCAACCATCTTCAGCTGCTTCATCAAGGACCTTCCTTCCACCATAAGGTCAGAAGTGGGGATGTTTGCTGATGATTGCACAATGTTCAGCACCATTCACGACTCCTCAGATAAAAAAGCAGTACATGTCCAAATGCAGCAAGACCTGGACAATATCCAGGCTTGGGCTGAAAAGTGGCAAGTAACATTCACGCCACAGGTATCAGGCAATGACCACCTCCAACAATAAAGAATCTAACCTTCCCCCCTTGACATTTAATGGCATTATCATCATCAAATCCTCCACTATCAACATCCTGGGGGTTATCATTGACCAGTGTACCATCCACAAGGTGCACTGTAGGAATTCACCAAGGCACCTTCAACAGCTCCTTCCAAATTCTTGACCATTACCATCTAGAAAGACAAGGGCAGCAGATAGATGCGAATACCACCAACTGGAAGCTTCCCTCCAAGTCACTCACCATCCTGAATTGGAAATATATCGCTGTTCCTGTCGCTGGGTCAAAATCCTAGAACTCCCTTTCTAACAGCACTGTGGGTGTGCCTACATCACATAAACAACAGCAGTTCAAGAAGGCAGCTCACCACCACTTGCTCAAGGGCAATTAAATGCTGTCCCTGCCAGCGAAGCCCACATCTCATGAATGAATTTAAAAAAAAAAAGAAACTTGAGAGCAGGGCTAGCCATATAAATACCGTGTCTACAAGAGCAGTTTAGAGGCTAGGAATCATGCGGCGAGTAACTCACCTCCTGACTCCCCAAAGCCTGACAACATCGACAAGCCACAAGTCAAGAATGCGTTGCAAACTCTCCGCTTGCCTGGATGAGCGCCGCTCCAACAACACTAAGAAGCTTGACACCATCCAGGACAAAGCAGCCCATTTGATTGTTCATGGAAGTGTTGACAGTCAGCCGCCCACCACCAATGAACAGTGGCAGCAGTGTGTACCATCTCCAAGGTGCACTGCAGAAACTCACCAAGGCTCCTCCAACAAACCCACAACCGCTACCATATAGAAGGACAAGAGCAGCAGATAGATGGGAGCACCACCACCTGGAAGTTTCTCTTCAAGCCACTCACTATCCTGACTTGGAAACATATTGCTGTTCCTTCACCATCACTGGGTCAAAACCCTGGAACTCCCTCCCTAACACCACCTGGTCTGCAGTGGTTCAAGAAGGCACCTTCTCAAAGGGCAGTTAGGAATGGGCAATAAATGCTGGCCTAGCCAGTGATGCCCAGATCCTGTAAATTAATAAAAAAAGATTTGTTTCTCTTAAAATATCCTACATATTATATCTCAATCTTTTTTCACAACTCTACTCTTATATACCCAAGATGTAGGCCTCGATTCTCCTGGAGATAATTAGCTTTGCCCGTGTATCCAAACATTTTGAAGCAAGGTATACAAATGTCAAGTTATTGATTGGGATGAACTTTAAACCTAGTTGAATCCAGTTAAGTTCCTTCGGATATGACCTTCCTCCTGGAATGGTGTGTGCACCAGTCATACCATCGGCAGGGTATCCAGGGAAGCCAATAGCACAGATCACTGAGGAATAATGAGGGTTGGGGAATTTGCAGAGGAGATAATGTGCCCTTTCATCCTGGAGGACATCACTACTTTGTAATTCTGTCTTCCCAATTCCAAATAGTCAAAGAGTCAATACAACAATAACTTACATTTATAGAGCTTCTTTAACACATCAAAGCATCCCAAGATACTTAACAGGAGCAAGACGAATAAAGACACTTTTGAGACTGAGCCACAGGAGGAGATATCAGGATCAATGATCAAAGTCTTGGGAGGAGTTAAGGAGTATCTTAAAGGAGGAGAGGAAGAGCCATTTTTTGAGAGTCTGATCTTTCTTCCTCAAGCCATGGGCCAGAATTTTCATCCTTGAGGAGGGGAGTGGGAGTTGGGAAAATTCCCGGCTCAGTACACCCGAGGTGGGGGAAAGTGCCCGCAAAGTCAGGATCTTCATTACTGGGGATGGGTGCGGGCTGGAGTCGGGCCAGCTGACCTTGGAAAGAGGTTGGAGGCAGCACAGGGGTTGCCAGGTGCTAAGACGGGGTGTTTAAAAGGTCTGTCTTGGTGCTGTGGAACATCGTACCAGTTAATATAAAAACACAACAGCCCTCCAGCGATTACCCCTCACACCCCCATGCCACCTGATGCCCACCACCCACCTCCATTGGCTCCTCATGCCCTGATGCCAAGCTATACCTTCCACCCACCCTCTATGGCCCCTCAAACCCCCAATATAAAGCTTGGCCCTTCCACCTATCCCCTGTGGCCCATCATGTCCACTATACCAAATTATGGCACTTCAATGCACAGTGCACTGTATAAAACCAATTAACTCTATAATGTCAGTGGGATGTGTTTAAAAATAGCTTTAAAAAAAGTAATTCAATCATAACTTCCTGCTATGTTTTAAAAAAAGTCATTCCACCAGAAGGCAAAAAAAATGTCAATCATCCAAACCCTTGAAAGTATCAATAACAAAAACTGCAAGCCCTTGAAACCACTTTACCTGGTGTAAATAAACATTGTCAAATTGACCACAGAGATCAGAGAGCCGGAACTGTTTTCTCTGGGGCTCAGCTGTTTCAACAAGAGTAATGGTTGTCTGGGCTGTCGTCCAAGCCATGTACGCTTGTAATGCTCTTGTTGAAACAGCTGAGCCTCAGAGAAAACATTGCTTGATTGACAGTCCTGTTCCCTGATCTCTGCAGTCAATTTCATAGGGTGTAATATTCCCAGATTTGCACTAAGTGTGGTAGCAGGCAGGTAAAACAATGATTTACCTGCTGGCTACAATAGGGGCTTTCAGCTGCATCATCCAAATTCGCCGCATTAATCATGCGTTTCCGGGAAAGACACTGTTTCTGTGGCAGGCAGGCTCACACTCACCTGCCACACCCTCATCTCGCCGCTTCATCACACCAGGCATCATATTTAAAGTGCAGCTTCGCGCATACCTCTGAGTGCTTCCAGCCCACACCATTCACTCTCACACACACCTTCATTGTCCTCATGGGACCACTCACCACCCACACATGCCAGGCATGCTTATTATCTGGCCTGGCAGGCATCCTGCTTACACTCTCTCCATCTCTATTAATGCAGGACAAGCTGGCACACAAGAGGGAGAGGTCGCTTACCGGTGGAGGAAAGCCTGAAATCAAGGTCCTCATGGACTTTCAAAACAAGCCATCCAGCTGGCCAGTGAGCATCTGGATCACTCTTGTGCTAACAGTGAAGTTGGCAGCGCTCTACCAAGTGAGGATCCAGCAGTGCAACATCTATCGGACAACCTTGCTGTGAATGATGTGTCCTGTTTCACAGGCCACAGCCATGCACTAATTATCTCTCTTTGCTTTCACAGGCATATCTGCCAAACAGCCAACATAGTCCATGACCCAGGGCCTCTAATCAAGCCCTGAAAAAACCTCTGGAGAGGATCTGGAGACACCTTCCTTTAAGTTCCATCACAGCGTTCACCCACACCTGCATAGAGACGCACGCCTCGATGGGACCTAGCTTTAGAGTAGCCTCGAGGTCACAATCTGGTGAGCACACCACACTTTCTGATCCACGGCAAGGACTTCCCAGGTGCCCGGCACTCGAAGGGCTGCTGGAGGCCAGAAATTGCTGAGTCTGAGTCAGATGATGAGCCTCTGGACTCAGTCATGTCACAGTTGTTGGAGCTGCAAAAGCAAGCTCAGGAATATCAGGAAGGGATGTCCGCTGCACTCTTCAGATTGCAAGGCACGATGGAGAAGTCTGTCCACCTTCAGGATGAGGTGATAGCGCCAGCATGCCAATGCACTGAGGTCAATACTGGTAGGATGGCGGCCATCATGCAGACTTTGGTCCAGGACATCATTCCTGTACTTCTGTGCGGGCTGAGCTCCATCGCTGATGCCATAGTTGGCCTCCAACAGTGTGTATGCGAGAGGGGTACAGGGCTGCTCGATTGCACTACACCTACCCCTTTCAAGGAGTCAGCCACAGGCCCTTGGTCACCTATAGGGAGGAGGATCAGCAGGTGAACACCCTGGGGCCATCCAATCAAGTGACTCCGGGAGTGTCCAGCCCATCCGAATCCCCTCTTCCTGTGACTCCAGCAGCTCCAACTCTATAGTTCGAAGAGGGTGCCACTGCCACACAGCAGGACCCCGAATGCAGGCCGAGGCCCCAGAACTTTTAGCCCTCCAGAGGACGCCCGTCAAGGTCATCACAGACAGGGCATCGTAGTCAGCAGGCTGCCTCCACCTCCGCTGTGAACGTCTAGGGAACACCAACATGCAGCGGCAGGATTAGGAAGGTTAAAAAGATGCAGTTGCACAGCCTGGGCATGGATGTTAATCACTTGCACATAATGTTCACTATTGTGAATAAACTCCCAAGAATGCCTCCCTGCCAATGGCTCCTTGTTCTGATGAGCAGTGTTTGTGTCACTCAGATGCAAAACCTTTCTGCACAAGATAAAGGCAGGTGTCTCAGTCCAGGGCCTCTTCCCTGTGCTTTGTGCAGCCTTCAGGCCAAAGTGATGGTCCTGCCTCACACTCCCTGGACACATTACTTGATGGTGCTTGTCATTGCTGCCAGAGTGTTGTGGGCAGGCGTCACAGAGTTCTGTCACTCTCTCTGTGTGCTCTCAGCACCTTTAAGGCGGGGCTGGCCCCCATCTCTTCAGCATCTGTGATCAGTGATGCTGTGCTCCTGGAGGGCTCAGGTGCTGAAGGCGGAAAAAGGATCAGAGGCTTTTAAAGTTTTATGGCTGCATCTCCATGATATCACCCTGATCACAAAGCGCAAGCAAGCTGCCCTCAGCTAGACAGGAGTCAGACATTCTCAGAGGCTATGCAAAGATCTATGGAGTGTCCTCACTGCATATCGCCATCATCCTCCTGCAATCAAATGACTATTAGGACCTCCAGTGCATCTGCATGACGGAAACATTATCACACAGGGAATGTGTGCTGCCATAAGCCAAACTGGAGTCAAACATTCACAGATGCAATCTTATGGCATCTCCTCACTGCATGCCGTCATCATCCTCCATAAATCTAGCAGATATGAAGGCTCCACAGCACACCTGCCTCGTCTGGCCAGCGCAAGGGCCTCATCGCCACCTTCGAAGACCTCCTCAGCCTCATCACTGTCAACGTCCTCCTCATTGGAGGAGACCTTCTGCTCCTCCATCTCCTCCTCATTCAGCTCCTCTCCCTGTTGCAGTGCCAAGTTGTAAAGGGTGCAACAGGTGACACTCTCTTTGGACCATACTGCAGGGCTCCACCAGACCGGTCCAGGCACCGGAACCTTATTTTCAACATCCCGATGGTTTGCTCCAAGTTGCAAGTTGCAGCATGAGCCTCATTATAGTGTCGCTCTGCTGCAGTCTGAGGCTGCCGCACGGGTGTCATCTGCCAAGCCCCTTGTCCCCAAGGAGCCAACCCAGGAAGCTCCTGGAAGGCTCAGGTGCTGAAGGTGGACAAAGGATCAGAGGCTTTTAAAGTTTCATGGCTGCATTCTGTGGACCCTGGAAGAAGTCTGGGATCTGTGACCAACTGAGAATGTAGGAGTCATGGACACTCCCTGGAAACCATGTGCAGACCTGCAGGATGCATTTGTGGTGGTCGCACACCAGCTGCACATTAAACGAATGGAATCCCTTGCAGTTGACAAAGTTGGCCGCTCTTTGCGGCGGAGATCTGACCGCCACATAAGTGGAGTCAATGGCGCCCTGCACCTGTGGGAATCCTAAGATCTGGGTAAATCCAATTGCTCTCGGATCCTGGCTCTCCTGGTTGGGGGCAAAATGCACAAAGCTGTGTACCCTCGCAAAGATGGCATCCATGACCGCATGGACGCATTTCTAGGTGGAGACTTGTGATACCCTACTGACGTCACATGTGGAGCCCCAAAAGGAGTCACTAGCATAGAAATTGAGTGCTGCTATTACTTTCACAGTCACTGGCAGTGGATGTCCTCCATATCCCGGTTGCACCAAATCCTGCAGTAGCTGGAAGATGTAACCAACCAGTCTACTAGACATGCGCAGTCTTCAGCGACACTGGTTGCAGGTCATCTGCAGGAATGAAAAGCGGTGTCTAAAGACCCTGGGTCTTGCTAGGCATTGACCAGTGACTGTTTGTCGTGGCTGTTCTGTGGCATATGTGGGAGCCCCAGCTACCCCTTCTTCCAAAGGGTGCTGCTCCCCACCCTGTGCAGCCAGGCACCTCAGTCATTCTCTTCTCTGTCATCTTTGCTCTCTGTATGACATGAGGTGTTCAGCTAATCCACCAGAGTCCATAATCCTGATATACTCCTTCCGCAAGATGAGGGAGAGAGACGGGCATGTGGGTTAGCATGGGTGTACTAAGAACCTGTCTTGTTTAAGTCTGAAGCCCTTTAACATATCCAGGAGAGTGCTGGCCACCACTTGGATGGCCAGAGTTAAATGCACTGCATGGCTGCCCGAAACCCCATCTTCCTCCACCAATTGGCAGCAGCTTTGCCCATTGGACTGCATGCTGTGCGTTCAGTTCAGGCACTCTCCTAACCCGCGCTGCAAGGCTGCACTGTTAGCTTGAACCATGGGGGAGACTGGTCCAAACCAGAATTATGACTTTGCAAGTGGCTGTGTGCGCCTCCACCTGCTCCATGGCCAGGTTTAGCAAGGAGTTTGTACAATGTGCCCAGTTGTCCAACTGTTCTGCAGTCCACTATAATGCTCATTAGTTTGCAGTCTGTGCTCGAGGGGTGAAAAGCTCTAGAACACCTGGCGGCACTTTCACGCCTCTGCGCTGCTTAAGTGGGCTGAAAAGCAAGAGGCCCGACACCAATCATATCAATGTGACTGCACCTAAACTATTTCAGCTGCAGAAGAATGGTCACTTTATATAAGGTTCCCCTACAGCATGGCCGTTTCCCTTGTCCACCACTACTACCCCACCTCCCCCTGCCTCCTATGTGCTTGTGCGCCACCTTCAACCGCAGGGTAGCCTTTACCACCCCACCCCCCCCCAACAACAAAGTCGCCTGAAACGCAGGGTAGCCTTTGCACATATACTCCCAACACACCTCAACCTTGAAGTCTAGCAGGCGTCCCTCGCGAGTTCTCTACAATGTTACTGTGCACTCACCTCCAAGCTCCCCTCAAAGTGCAGCCTGCCAAGTGCATGCCTCTTATATGTTGTTGTAAAACACGTGAGCCATGGTGGGAACTATCCAGCACTGAGGGTGGGGGGATAGTGTGGGGAATGAGACCGGCAGGCTAGCCTTATAATGAAATGGTGATGAATTACAATGAGGTTCCCAATGTCCATCGGCGGGAAACATGGCCAACCATCGACGGGCTGAGAGGATGATCGCAAGCAGGTTTCACGATGACGAGAAACCGATTTTTGGCCTTCTTGCCATACTGCCCACCCATGCCACCAATCATGCTTCACACGAGAGGGCATGGACGATTCCACCCATAATGTTTGTTGACACAATTAAAAGTTAAGTAGTTTCAAGGGCTTGCAGTTTTTGTTATTATACTTTAAATGTTCAGGGTGATTGACATTCTCGAGAAATAACTTTTCGCAACATAATAGAAAGTTATGAATGAATTACTTTCTTAAAGCTTTTTTTGTTACACATCCTACTGTCATTTTAGGTTTCACTGACCACTACACACTGTATAGCATCACTGCACATGGGGGTGTCATAGGGTGGTGGCTGGAAGAGCAGAGCTTTGCATTGGTGGTATGAGGGGCCAGAGTGGGGTGGGTGGAAGGGCAGAGCTTGGCATCGAGGCCTGAAGAGTCATGGGGTTGGGTGGGGAGAATACCTTGACATGGGGGTGACATCAGGGCCATCTTTTGCACTTATCTCTTAAAGGGGCTCCTCATGCAAACAAGCTTCACAACTCCTCTGAGTGGCCGTGAACCATGACTCCTTTAAAAACCTTGCCCAACTCCATGAAAATTGTGGAGAAGTAAGAGATGCCCATCTCCACAATGCAGCCGGCCAGATCAAGAGTGCCAGATGCAAGCTATTGACAGGAACCAGCCCATACCCTTTAAAGGCATTCCTGAAAATCAGACAGCCCAGGAATCGGTTGGAAATCCCAGAATCAGGACCTGTGAGCAATTTTTAATGGGGTCCCGAGTCTTTCCGAGTAGGTGAAAATCCAAACCACAATTGCTGCATTTTCTATTCAGTCTTTATTGTAATGTCTGTTTAACATCCCCCAGGGTTAGACATAATTAATGAAGAATAAGGGAATTTTCAAAATAAGTTTACAATCAATTTCCATGCGTTGTAGATGAACATATCAGAATTCAATAATCATCACAAAATATAAATCATTGCAATTTATAACGAATCTGAGATTAGAGCTTCTAGATCTTTCAAGATGTTTTGATTATTTAAAAACTGATCGCATAACATGACTCACTTTCGAGCAGGGTCTTGTCTTGATTTTGTAAGAGCGTCAAAGTGCTATGTGTCGCCCATGCATAAAAATGTTGAGCGAATGATTAATAGCAATGTCATCAAACTTAGCAGGATTACTTATGGGTGACTATAGGAGAATCTTCCAATTAATCAAGGATGATAAAGGGTACCAATAAGTGGAAAAACAAGACAGGCTGGGGCCCTTTGCTCTATTGGGGAGAAGCCTGAGAAGTGATCTGATAGAGGTCTTTAAAATTATGAAGGATTCAATAGGGTAGATGTGGAGATGTTTCCACTTCTGGGGGAATCCAAAAGTCCTGATCATAACAGAAAGACAGTCACTAATAAATGCAATTAAAATTCAGGAGAAGCTTCTTTACCTAGAGAGCGGCGCAAATGTGCAACGCATTATCACAAGGAGTGGTTGAGTCGATTAGAATAGCAGAGATGCATTTAAGGATGTAAATGGGAGAGAGAAAAGAATAGAAGGATATGTTCATAAGGCGAGATGAAGGAAGGAGGGAGATGTCTCATGTGGAGGATAAACACCAGATTCTGTGCTGTAAATTCTATGTAATTCTATACTGTCCTTGTATTGCTATCTAACATCTTGTCACCATCTGTGATTTTCTTTACTTCACTGGCTGAGTCCTTCAAGTGAAAGAAATCCATTATCTTGCTATCAGATCAGTTTAGCCGTACGTACCAAACATAAGCAGAGTTAAAATGAGATAGTTTATTGCATTATAAGAACCTTGCTGTGTAATCACTTTGCACAGCTGCACATCACAGAACCACTACACGAGTTGCACACAAAATGCCACACAGCTCTAATTTTTGTGCCAACACCTATTGGACAAAGTCACTGCAGAAGTAATTAGCCGGTCTCAATTTGAAAAAAAAAAACACTTAATAACTCATCAGTATAGTGTAGGGAATTTTCTGACAATATGTAAGCTTTTGGAGGTCAAATACTGCTTTCATCTACAGCAAACAAAAGTTGTGTGCAAGCTTTTATGAAAATTGCCTGTCGCAATTAGCTAATATGTTGGTATAATATGGAGCATTATGATCCAGCTTTCCATGTATTCATTGCTAATGTGAGCTAGGATATATTTGAAGATAAGCATTTTCCTCACAATAAACTAAGAGAAGAAAAATGAAAACAGAGGGAAGATTAGCCCTAGGTTGCTCACATTCATCCTCTAGCAGGATTCAAAGTAATGCTTACAAGTGCTGGAGAACACAATCTACCTCTGGTTTGGAGCAGGGAATAAAAAATACAAGCAGATTTTTGTCTTTACCACCAGGGCAGTTAGCTGACAAAGCAGATCTTTTCAGCTTATTTCGAACCCACCTCAATTTTCATTCCATTTCCCTTTTTATTGGGAACCCCTTGGCTAAGCCAACTGAAATTTTCAAGACAGAGCTCAATCAATAGATTTTTGTTAGGTAATGATATCAAGTGAATTGGAGCAAAAGTGGCATTGAAGTACAGATCAGGTATGATCTAATGGTATGGTGGAACAGGTTTGAAGGATTGAATGGCCTGCTCCTGTTCCTATTGAGAGGGTACAAACATAATTAAAAACTGAACTGATTGGGTTCATTTCTCAAAAAAAAGAAAAGACTGAGAAGTGATCTGATGGAGATCTTTAAAATTATATTGGGGTTTAATACAGTAGACAATGAGGAAACGCTTCCACTTTAGGGGGAATTCAAAACCAGGGGCTATCAAATTAAGATAATCATTAACAACTTCAATACATCCCTCAGTGATTGCAACCTCCACCTCAACTTATCATTCTCAGCTCATCTCATGCTGAAACAAATATGCCTCTGCTATCTCTAGATTTACCTATTCCAATGCTCTCCCAACTGGCTTTTCATCTCCCATTTTGCATAAACCTATGCGCTTTCAAAACTCTGCTGCCCATATTCTAAAGTGCACCCAAGACTTGCTCGCCCACCACCCCTGCACTCGCTGAATGGCACTAACTCCTGACCTTGCAATGTCTCAATGTTAAATTTCCATTGCATATTTTCAAATTCCTCCATGGCCTTTCACCCCCTTACCTTTGTAAACTTCTGTAAACCTGCAGCCCTCTAAGATCTCAGTACTCCTCCAATTCTGGCCCATCTTTAATTTTAATTGCTTGACCATTGGGAGGCATAACTTCAGCTGCTTAGCTCCTAAGCTTGAAATGTTCTCCTTAATCCTCTGCCTTATCTTTCTCCCCTCCTTTAAGATGCTTCTTACAATCTATGTCTTGGTCTATTATCTATATCTTGGTCATTATTTCCTTATGTTTGTCAGTATTATTTATTTTTTTGATATTGCTCCTGTGAAGCACCTTGGGACATTTTGCTTCCTTAAAGACAGCGTATAAATGAATGTTGGAGTATTGTTATTGTGCACATTTATTGAGACCAGCTTTTTCATTCCCGGTTTTAAATAAAAACTGAAATGAACTTTTCCGTGGGTTTTGATTCATGGTTATATACTTGTGGTTATATCCAACAGCAAAGTACAATTGAATCAATATGTCTCATCAGTGTATTATTATCTCAAATAGTCTAACTAATTTTGGTTACAATACTATCCAAGGGTAATGAAGCAGTTACAAATGAAAAGAGAGCAAATTGACTTTAGATCACTAGGCCATATTAGTGTTATTTTGAAAAACACAGAAGAGGGGTTGGTCCGGAATATGTTCACAAGCAATCAACTAGTTGCTAATTAGAGGAATTCCAAACAGTGGGAGATTTAGGTTTAGTTCTTGGAAAAGTAGATGGAACAATATATACAGGTTTATGGAAATATGCTTCACATACATGGTAAAATCTCATTCTCACCAAAATGATAATTTTGATACAATGCAGAATTAATTCATGATAAGGTATTATTTTCTTTACTCATTCAAGGGATGTGGTCTTCACTGGCCAGGCCAGCACTTATGGCCCATTTTTAGTTGCCCTTGAAAAGGTGGTGACGAGCTGCCTTCTTGAGCTGCTGCAGTACCTGTGAAGTACGTACATCCACAGTACTATTAGGGAGGGAGTTCCAGGATTTTGATCCAGCGACAGTGAAGGAACAGCGATTTATTTCCAAGTCAGGATGGTGAGTGGCTTTGAGCGGAACTTCCAGGCGATTGTGTTCCTATCTATCTGCTGCCCTTGTCATTCTAGATGGTAGTGGTCGTGGGTTTGTACGATGCTGAAAAGGTTTGGTGAGTTCCTGCAGTGCATCTTGTAGATGGTACACACTACTGCTACTGTGTGTCGGTGGTGGAGGGAGTGAATGTTTGTGCATGGGGTGTCAATCGAGCGGGCTGTTTTGTCGTGGGCTGTGTCAAGCTTCTTGAATGTTGTTGGAGCTGCACTCATCTGGGCGAGTGGAAAGTATTCCATCACACTCCTGAGTTATGCCTTGTAGATTGTGGACAGACTTTGGGGTGTCAGGAGATGAGTTACTCACCTCAGGATGCCTCGTCTCTGACCTGCTCTTGTAGCCACAGTAGTTATATGACTAGTCCAGTTCAGTTTCTTGTCAATGGTCACCCCCCAGAATGTTAATAGTGGGAGATTCAGCGATGGTAATGCCATTGAACATCAAGGGATGATGGTTAGATTCTCTCTTATTGAAGACAGTCATTGCCTGGCACTTGTGTGTCGCAAATGCTACTCACCACTTGTCAGCCCAAGCTGGAAGTTGTCCAGGTCTTGCTGCATTAATATTAAGAAGAAATGGCTTTGTAATGCAATGGAAGTTTGGATTTTTAATGGGGTGAGTTTCTTCAAGGAGGTGACTCCTATAGCTCTTTTCACTGTCTTGCCTTCCATATTGTGGTAGATTTCTGCTAGTGTTCGCACTATTTGGAATACAAGTATCCAATGAAGAAATCTATTCAGCAAACATTGTGTCACAACCACAATGGCAAAAACCGGATTACAAACATTCTATCATGGCATATCATGACCCCAGATCAGTTGAATGCACTACTTTAATCTTGCATAGTGCACAAATCCTTGAAACTGCTACAAAAAAGTGAAAGCAGCATAAACTGTCTTTCCGAATCACACAAAGCACTTACAAACTGCATGAATATGACAAATACTACAGAGCAATGAGTAGTCAGAAGATCACAAAATTCATCAAGTTTTTGCCACCAAAAGCATAACAATCTTCTTTCAAATGCCTATCTCGTGAAGCCGAGTGCTCTGTACCTCATAGGTACATAGATGTTTACAGCACAGAATGAGACCGTTCGGCCCATTGTGTCCATGCCAGTCGACAAAGATCTGACTACACTAATCCCATTTTCCAGCGTTTGGCCCTTAGCCCTGGAGGCTATGGCAATGCAAGTGAATACCTAAATACTCCTTAAATATTCCGAGAGTTTCTGACTCAACCACCCTTCCAGGCAGTGAGTTCTAGACTCCCACCATCCTCTGGGTGAAAAAAAAATTCTCCTCAACTCCTGTCTTAGTCTCTTATCTTAAATCTATGCCCCCTGATTATTGACCCTACTACTAATGGAAAAAATGCCTTCCTATGACCCTCATAACCTTATTCACCCTTTTCAATCTTCACTGCTCCAAAGAAAACAACCCCAGCCTATCCAATCTTTCCTCATAGCTCAGACTCTTCAGCCCAGGCAGCATCCTGGTAAACCTCCTCTGCACCCTCTCCGGTACAATCACATCCTTCCTATAATGTGGGGACTAGAATTGCACACAATAATCCAGTTTTGGCCTAACCAACGTTTTGTACAGTTCCAGCATAACCTTCCTGCTCTTGTATTATATGCTTCAACTAATAAAGGCAAGTATCCCATAATCCTTCTTAACCTCCTTATCTACCTGCCCTGCTACCTTCAGGGATCTGTAGATATGCACATCGAGGTCCCTCTGATCTTCAATACTTTCCAGGGTCCTACCATTCATAGTGTAATCCCTTGCCTTGTTAGCCCTCCCCAAGTGCATTACCTCACACTTTTCCAGGTTAAATTCCATTTGCCACTGACCAGTCCATTGACATCCTCCTGCAGTTTACAGTTATCCTCCTCACTGTTTACCACCCTACCAATTTTTGTGTCGTCTGCGAACTTCTTGATCATACCCCCTACATTTAAGTCTAAATCATTTATGTACATCACAACAGCATGGGCCCCCTCACTGAGCCCTGCAAAACCTCACTGGAAACAGACTTCCTGTCACAGTAACATCCCTCTACCAGCATCCTCTGCTTCCTTCCTCTCAGCTAATTTTGGATCCAATGTGCCACTTTGCCTTGGATCCCATGGGCTCTTTCTTACTTGACCAGTCTGCCATGAGGGACCTTATCAAAAGCTTTGCTAAAGTTCGTGTAGGCCACATCAAATACATTAGCCTCATCAACACTCCTGGTTACCTCCCCAAAAAATTTGATCAAATTTGTCAAACACAGCGTTCTCTTAACAAATCCATGCTGACTATCCCTGATTAATCCGTATCTCTCCAAGTGCAGATATATTCTGTCCCTCAGAATTCTTTCTTGTAACTTCCCCACCACTGAGGTTAGACTGACTGGCCTGTAATTTCCTGTACTATCCCTTCCTCACTTTTTTAATAATGGGACAACGTTAGCAGTCCTCAAGTCCTCTGGCACCTCACCTGTAGCCTGAGAGGATTGGAAAATTACTGTCAGGGCCCCTGATATCTCTTCCTTTGCCTCCCTTAACAGCCTGGGATACATCTCATCCAGGCCTGCAGATTTATCCACTCTTAAGGCCGCTAAACCCATTAGTACCTCCTCTCTCTCTATGTTAATTTCCTCTAATATTTCACAGTCCTCTACCCTGACATCTATACCTGTGTCGTCTTTTTCCATTGTGTAGACTGACACAAAGTATTCACTGATGACTGTACCCGTGTCTTCTGTGTCCACACACAGATTACCTCTATGGTCCCTAATTTGCCCCACTCTTTCCCTGGTTATTCTCTTGTTCTTTATATATTTAAAAAACCCCTCTGAATTTTGCCTTATTTAACGACCAATGCTTTCTCATGCACTCTCTTAGCTTCCCTCATTTCCTTTTTAAGATCCCCCCTGCACTTTTTATACTCCTCTAGGGACTCTGCCATATTGAGCCCTTGGCATCTGACATAAGCTTCTCTTTTTTTCTTAATCATAACTTTTATGTCCCTTGACATCTAGGGTTCTCTGGACCTGGTCTCCCCGCGCCCCCCCCCGGCTTTGTCTTTACAGGAATATATTTGCCATGTACCTTTAAGAGAATGTAGTTAACTGTATCGACCAATTGCTATACAGCAGGAGTTACTTGGGTAACTATAAGTCTAGAGCTGGAGGTGCATGAAGAAGGACACGTTGTGTTAATGTCCTGTTCTTAGTTCCAATAAACTACCAGTGTTTGTTCAGTTAATAAGTCTCTATGCCTATATTGTTTCAAACACTAACTAACGTGTGAATATCAAGAGTGCAGCTCACATTTGCTGAACAAAGTGAACCAGATAACCTAAAACATTAAAGTTTGCAACTATCATTTGAAATGAACTTCATTCAATACATAGTATTTTTCATTTTAAGCCATTTTTTCTCAAAGTTACTAATTCAGAAATACAACTAGCTGCTGCTTTATTAAAACAGTTAATAGATACCAAATGTTAACCTCTGGATCTGTTCTTCTCCCCTCTTCTCTATTCTCTTGATATATCCTTGCTTGTCCTTATCACTTCAATAAAAGCAGCTTCTCCAAAGAAACTGTGCCAGTTCTAATGAAATATTACACTCAAAACATGAACATTTTCTAGCCAGGAGCTGCTCACCTAGCTATAGATTTCTAAGATTTACCACTTTAATGTAAAACTATTTCTGCTGCAGGTTGTTTCCAAAGCACAAGACTATTTACAAGTATAAAACTTCCTCTCATCTAAAGTCTGAAAAAAACATGTTAATCATAATATAAATAGAAACAAGGTAGGTGGAGGAAAATACTAAGAAACATAACTAACACCACAAGAATCTGAGACTGAGAAGATTGGATGCCACAGTCACTGTGGGTAATTGGTCAGGATAGCACTAAAGGTTGGTGTCATTTTAACAGTCCAAAAGTATGACAAGCTGAGATTAAAGCATTTCTGAAGAATCGTCAAATGTAACAAGTAATTATTCTAGTGATGCCATTGTGGCTCTCCTGACCTAGCTTCATTTGAAAGAGCAGCCTCCATGAATACCACATTTGTCAAAGCGAGTTCATTTCATCAGTTGCTGCAAATGTCAATGGGGGTGACGGACACCTCTTAGGTGGCCTTGGTTTTCTGACATCCCTGTGGTGGCTCCTGCTTCTCCGAACATTTCAGCTGTCCTTTAGGGAAGGAAATCTGCCACACTTACCTGGTCTGGCCTACATGTGACACCAGGCCCACAGCAATGTGGTTAACATTTAACTGCCCTCTCAAATGGCCTAACAAACAATTCTGTTTCAAGGGCAGTTATGGATGGGTAACAAACGTTGGCCTTGCCAACAATGCCAACATCCCATGAAAGGATAAATTATTAAAAAAGCTGGTGGTGCAGGAAGAAACAGTAAAACTTGGAAGTGTAGGGTACCAGTAAAACTTGTACAAACTGGTCATGTATGCCCTTAAAATGGAACTCCAGTATTATTGGTGCCAATCATTTTTACTGGGATTTGAAAAATTTGGACTGATTTTTCCTTCTGGTGTTGGGGGGAGGGGGCGGATATGTTTGTGCGCGTGGAGGTGGTGTGTTCGGGGGTGGGGTGGGAAGTATTGTGTTCCCTTTGCCAAACTAATTAACAGGTGCTAGGTTCAAAATTAATACTCAAGGCTTATTGGAACAAAGGCTCATGAAACCAAAATGCCAGTAGGCAAACACACATACACAAAGAGAAAAGTGAATCAGTAATTATACAGAATGTGCACAGATTCAGCCATTATGCCCAATTGGTTTGTCCCAGAGCTCCTGCTCTCCTGCTCCACATGAGCCTCCTCCCAACTGACTTCATCTATCCCTATAACATTCAGGCCTGTCGAAACCACCTCCCAACTGAAGATCTGGCCCGAGCAACCCTCGGGTTGCCTGGATGCCTACTGTATCTGAGCGGCAAATTGGAACAGGGGTCTTCTGGGTTGCTTTTTAAATAGGCAGATGAAGGTTCCATTTATTTTGAGTGTGAGCTTCTACCACCCAGCAGGCCTGACTGGAAAAATATTAGGCTAAGGATACCAAGACGTCTGACACAAATGCCACCCACGATCTTTCACATCCCGATGCATCCTGTCAAAATCTGTTTTGGAATGCAAATGGGGTGTAACGGATACCAAATGTAGCCCCATTATATGTTGCAAAAATAAGCATAGTGTAAATTAAATTGAATCCAATCAATGGAACTTTGCACTTGTGCATCAATCATTAGTTAAGTGTATGTGAGACATATCCAATTCTCAATAAACCAAAATACTATCTTCTATAATCAATTTGATACTGAAAAGTCATAAATGGTTAGCAATGCGTTTTTCTCCTCCTTTGGTCTTTTGCCAAAGAATTGATTGTATCTGTAAAGGAAATAAAACAAGCACTAAATGTTGCAGCCTTTGGTGAGGATATGATGAGGAGCCCAAACCCCTTTCAGAGTATTTTTGCCTTTGCTGATGATACAAACCTTACATCTATTGTGTCTTTATTTCAAGTCACATTTTACTCAAGAGGACACATCAAACTGTGATTCTGTGATTTAGGTATATGGATGAATTATGTAAAGCAGAATTTGTCCTTTAGCACTAAATCATGGAGGTAGAAAGTAATGTTAAACATGAAGGGTTGATGGCACATAGCGGTCAAACACTTGGGTTGCACAGGTTTTAATTTCAGATTCAATCTGAATTTATCTGCAAGATTAATTCTTAGCTGCACTGCTCAGGAACAAATTTGATTTACAGCAGACAGGCAGGCCTGGCTGAGCATCCTTCAAGTCTTTGTTTGAAAATGTAGGTAACACTGCAATGGGTGCATAAGGCAGGATATTAAAAAAAAAGTGTGATAGAAGGTGGGCGGCATTCCCAGCAGTTTCCTTGAGACTCTTGACTTTCCTCTTAAATCCAATTTACAAAGTTTCCATCAACATCTAATTATCCTTTATTGTACTGTTTATAATGATCAGCACTCTCGAGCATGCTGACTTGATAGCTGTTGACCTATTGATTTTTTTTCCTTAGTTTGCTTTTTACCTTCTCAATTCTCCGCATTTTCACACTCTAAATCAATCTATGTCCTTGCCATCATTTGCTGCTTCTCTCCTGGCTGCACTGTCCCCTACCTGCTATTTGTTTTCAGCCTTGTTTGTGTCTTTCTGGTTGTTTTATCCTTGTCTGCTGTCCTCTCCGTCTTTGTTTCTCTGTATTCAAGTCTGATGTTTTTGCTTTCTCCAACAAAGCTTCTCTAATCAGAACAGCAAACAACACATGTGAAATGATGCTTCAGCATTATACAGGGAATCTTTTGGGTTAAACCAATCAAACCAAATCAACAAAGTTAAGGACAAATCAAGCACAGCCCCTAATTCAGGTCAGCTGTAAAACTAAAGACAAAGCATTATACAGGGTTCCAATGAACTGAACCACCAACGTAATTAGACATGAGGCATCCAATTAAAAGTCATCATTAAACAGTGAAAAAAGTCAGGATATAGTTGCAATTACAGAGTTAAATGCAAATGGATAGCAAAAAATAACTAAAGCAAGGAAACAATTGACTGTGGCATAAAAACCCTAGTCGTACTAAAGATGTAATTTATCACAATTGTACCTCTCATGAGCAATGTTCCTTCTAAGCTGCATGGCTGCGCACAAGTCAGTCCCATTAAGTTACTGAATGCATGTGGCCTAGCTAATATTTTCTTAAAGGGGTTGTGCACTTAAACAACAATACACTCCAAATAAAATGAGAGATGCACCGGTTTACATTCCATACATTCCATGTGGCTCTGGCATGTCAAGGGTCAAGATTCATTTGCTCTGCTCCCATATAACCTATGACAAAAACAAGTGCAATGCAGAGGAAAAATAGATGCTAATCCCTTTCTCCCATTCTGCTCTAGAGTAGTACTGCCCCCGAACTTTGTGGCTCTTCCGGTATCAAAACTCAGCTGTGGCTGAAGCATTGTCATTTTCAAACAAGTTAATGTCAGAGACTTTGGTACTCTGATATCCTTGTATGGTGCTGAGTGCCATTCAGAGACAAACTGCAGTCAAAAACTCAAATCAAATATTAAAACTAATATATTAAAATATTAAAATCTATCTCTGATTCCCACACAGTCATTCTTAATAGTCCCACTTATTTTTCCTGTTCCTCCATCAACTACTTGGTTCAATGGTGTCTTTGCTACATACATGACAGATTGTAAAAAGGCTCAAAGTTTGCTGTCTCAGCAATAATGAGGGCCAACAGGACTGTTTCATTCCCACCAGCGCAGTACACTGTCAATATGTTCCACAAACATTGCTCCTGGCCATTGCCAGCGGGAGGGAGATTGGGCATCTTAGTACAAAGGGTGAAACCAAAGTGTGAAAGACTCTTGCTACCTCACTCCAAGCATCATATTTCAGTACCAACAGGAAATACTTCATACCTCTCAATACAAAATGGCATCTTTGTTAATAAACCACTTGTTATTTCTGTGCAACTTGAAAATATCTGTAAATGTTCACATTTTACTTTTAATACAATCAAAATTATGGGGGAGATTTTTACTGTCTGTCGCAGATGGAACCAGTCGGTCAGAAAATCATGAGGAACCTGCAATTCGTCATTCTCCCTTACACCATAGAATTTTAGTAATTGTGCTAGTGACATCACTGACCGATTACCCACCAAAACGAGAGAACTGGGCCTCCAATCAGGGAGAGAGACAGTCATGAAGGTTGTAGCAGCGGTTAAGTCCACACCAGGGGCCTGGGAGGAGGGGTCAGTTGATCAGATGGGCTGCTGATCTCAGGATGGGGGAGAGGGGTGAAAACTGAAGGCCTTGGGATGGCAGGGGGAATAATCGGAGGCCTCACAGGCAGGGGCAGATCAAAATTTGGACAACTAGGCAAAAAGGGGGAAATCAGAAGTTTTGTGATGGGGAGGATCAGGGTCCTGGTGATGGCCTCATGGTTTGATTGGAGGGAAGGTCGTTAGTGGAATGAGGACGAGGGCAATCACAGAGGGTCATCAGGGGCTGTGTGTGAAGGTATTTACCTCCAAAATCTATCAAATGTTTGCCTTGGTGAAGCTGCCACCTATCCCAAAGCTCAGGGAATTGGCTGACGGCAGGTGATGTCGAAAATCTCAGTGACGGTGAGAATCATACAGTATTCAAAGTTGCAATGTTCTTGGAGTGGGTTAGTCATCCACCCACCTCCCGGCTTCATTTAAAACTGGAACTGAGTGAGTTGAGGGGGTGCCAGAATCAGGAAACTAATTCCTCAGACTTAACCCCCCCACCACCCCCGCCCCCACCAACACAAACCTGCCTGTTTTTAGACTGAAATTCACCCCTATGTGTCAACATTGTAAACATCAGTGATTCCAGGGCAGTACTGTGGAGATTGCAGTAACACATCCGAAAATTTTTTCCACAAACTATCTTGCAGCTGCACTTAAAGCACATTGGCAAAGATACTCTGATGTTTACAGTAGCTTGACAGCACTTCCTCCCATACCGCTTTCACTTATTGGCATATAGAGAAATTAAAGCACTTGAAAAATATGTCATAATCTGGGAAAAAACTGCTTGAGAAATGAAAAGTCTTTGATATTCTTATCCCATTCTCCTGATCTCTCGAAATCATTTGTTCTTATGCGACATTCCATAACATTGCTTTTAATATGCGTTTATCGTCAGCTGAGAATTCCGCTTCATAGTGGTTGACAGGATTCCTTGAATATCATATTTCCCACTTTTCTGCTCTTACCCCTCCCTCCATCCCAGGGCCACAATAGCTTCCCCTTTGGCCTACTTTTGCACTCCATCTGCCTCCATGTTCAACAGATCATCCTTTTTCCTTTTGGCCATTTTCAGCATGATGCTACCACGAAAGACATCTTCCACTCCCATTCATCATTCTGAAAGGCCTGCTCGCTCTTTGATACCCATGTCCAATCTTCATTCCCTCCATTACCTCATACCTTTCACTTAGTGGCACTAATTATTACAAAATGAAATGTTTAGAAGTGGACTCAGGATATTTGTGACTTAAAAAAAACTCCCAAACTTTACTCTTACACCTACTGACCTATTTAGTCAGTTATGATTTCCACAATTTCAGCCTGCACATGTCCTTTCTGCATTTCCTTACATGTGCTTTCCTTTCTACTGCGTCAGTATGTGAGAAGTGGGGGCTTCAATGTACGTGCAACTTGATAGTGTTAGAGACTCAATTTCTAAAGACCAGACAGTGTAAAAATTCTCAACAATCACAAAGCTAATGCTCCTTCACCAATAACACCAAGGTCAGTGTTAAATGGTGCACACAGGATGCATTCTACAACCAGCACTTGCTTTTAAAACAAGCTAAAAACTGAATTACTGAAAGTCAGCAATATTCTGCACCTGCTCGCCAATAAAGAATGTGGAACGGGCAACATCAAAGACATTTCATTTCTTAAGCAATTTTTTCCAGATTGTGACATATTTTTCAAGTACTTTATTTTCTCTGTATGGCCATAAGTGAAAGTGAAAGAAATTTGGCCCACAAATTCAAAACTGCATGCTTGTTGGTGCCTACTCATATCCAGAGAAGGGATGCATTCGGTCTTAAAATCTTCAGGTTTAAAATCAATGCATTCTATTAATGGGACTATCAAGACACTGTGCTTTTGCATTCACTATCCCATATCCTCAGAGGTGATTAGTTCCTCTTCAAAGCATATGGAAAGATGTTATAAATTGGAGAGGATGTTGGAAGGTAGAAGATAAAACTCTGAGGATAATTCAGATGCCCCTGCCTGGAGAAAGTATGGGATGTGTGCTGAGAGTTGAACACAGCATCCACATTTTACTTGCAATACTTCAGAATTTAAGTCAAGATATACCTATAATAGATGACATTTGGACACAAACTGCACAGACTATTTTATCAATTGTCTGTTTATCAAAATTATTCAATGCTTCATGTGCTTCATGGAACTTCAGTTCATCCAAAAAAACATGTCTTGAAAATATTCCCAACATCACTGCCAGAGGAAAAAAAATAATCAGCTCCAAATATGAAGAGTTGCAGCATCCCACAGAATAGTTAGCTAACCTTACCAAAACAGCAGACTTGAGTAAAGAATGATGGTATCTCAGGTTAAAATGTCAGACGATTTGCAAACCTCAATGTTATTCTGCATCCATGCTTTTGCAAAATGGTTAAAAAGAGGCTTTTGGAAAGCAAAGACAAAAACAGGCTAATGTAACTTGTCAGAACCGGTTTAGGAAGATAATTAATGAAGAATTTGAAATCAATTTTGCAGCTGCTAAGTTGCAATGAAAGGCAAATATTTTCCTTCTGGCCAGAGCAGGAAAGAACAGGTGAATAAAAAAGGAAGATTTTTTATGTACCACCACAGCAGAGATTAAAAAGCACAGATAAGTTTTCTGTCCAGCAACATAAGTTTAACTTTTGCAGATATATTGCTGCGAATCAAGCAGGGGAGACAATAGCTTGGAAGCACACAGGGCACAAAGAGAAATTTCACTCAGCATATATGGCAGCAGAGAGAAGTTCTACAGTCAGCTAGCTGGGCTTAACAAAGGGGTAGTATGTTACAGACAGAAGGGGGATTAATTTAAACAGCCCTGATTTCTCCTCTCACTACCCATCCATAAACAGAAAGGTGTTTTTGATTTCTGATTTCCCCCTAGATAAGTAACTCTTTCGAGTACAAACACGTTTCCATCTGTTCCTATTCAGATGAAGTTACATTGTTTCATAGTTTGCTATTGTGAGATTTGAACTCTTGATCTTGGGGTTACAAACCCAGTACCATAACCACTTGGCTATTTAGGCCAAGCCCCCCCTAGATAAGTAGTTGCATAGTTTCCCCAACCCTTCAATTTGGAGTGATCCAATTCTGTGGCCTGAAACATAGCTGTGTCAGGCAAGCAGGCGGGAGCAGGCTCAGCGTTATCTGTGCGGGTGAGGGAAGGAGGGAGAGTCAGGGTCTGTATTCCTTCACGCATGCACGCAAAAGAGCACAAAAATCGCCCTGAGGCACAGAGCTGCTTCAGGGAGATTAAGTTGGTAATGGAAATCTTCAATAAAGGATCTGAAAAATTATTTAAACATGTCCTCTCATCTGGCAGGGTCACATGAGCTGTGTTGTGTGTGTACATTTAGCAAAATTTATTTAAACATTTTATTAAAGCTTCAGGAAACCTCATCCCGCCCCTGGATGAGGCTTCCCAAAAAATGCGAAAGCCCCGGCTTGGGCTCTTCGCCTGCCCACGAGTCTTAAGATTGGGCAGGTAGCGTTGGTAACAACTTTAATTGTTTTTTAATGGCCTTAACAGGCCGTTGACAGATTGGCGGGTGTGCAGCTGCCTCCAGCGCACGCCTGCCGAACGAAAGATCTAAATGACGCGCGGTGACATTAGGACGCACGCCCAACGTCATCGCACATCATTTTGCACATTGGCGTGTCGGGACCACCCCCATATGCCAGCGACAGTATTTAGACCTGTATTCCTAACCCCACAACAAACTTAAGATCAGGAAAAAGAAGAGGTTGGTTTATTTTACAGACACACACAAAACACAGGAAATGGGTTTTGCAATGTCCACCCCTTTTTACACTCATACAATAAAAGAGGGACAAGGGAAAGAAAGGGGTACAGGGCAAGACCATGATAAAAATTAAATTTATGGTTTCATGTGAGTCCAGAGTCCAGAAGTCCAGAATCAAACGTCCAATGGGATGTTCCTTCAGAGGTTAGCAGGCTAAAACTGTTGACGGGTGATCAGTCTTTCCAAAAGTGAGAACTTGCACAATGGGAGAAGGGATTCCAATGTTCCAGTAGTACACAGTGTGGATGAGGGCCAGGCAATTTACCTGGACAGAGCTCTGTTACCTGTTAGGTGGTAAAATGGCAGACTGCCTGAATTCAGTTCCACATGGCAATATTACAGGTTCCAGCAGTTTGGGGGAGTATGTGACATACCTCCCACTACTTTTCCTGGGTGTTGGATAAAGTATGTATTTTCCTAGGTCTGGAACCTTTAAGGGTTTGATAGAGTAGTCAGGGTCCCTTTTGTCCTTGCAGACAAACTGTCTCCCTTGGACAGAGCTCTGCTTTAGAAATGTAAAGGGTGTTGGTGCATTTCTTTAGAATTTGATTGACGGCCGTCACACAGGGCAGTTACGTGTTTTTAAAGATAACGAGGTCCCTGCTGGTTTCTGAAGGTTAGAAATTCCTCTGGTATAAGTCATGGTTAGTCAGGCATGTCAGGGTAAAGTCCATATCCATTAAACAATATATATATAAAGTAGCTAGGTTAACATAGATATATGTTTTCCTCCCTGTCTTCTGGATGGAAGTGCATGATGAAGTGCAGCTCATTACAGGAGTTGCTGCTGAGGTGTCCCATTTGATTCATACAGAACTCTTGGAACTGTTACCCATACAGAATGCACTTCTGGTGATAGTGAAGATCAAACTACCAAGTTCACCCATCTTCTAAAGATCCCCTCCTCAACAAATCAATCAAACAGTATGACTTCTTTAATGTACAGGATTCACCACTTCTTGCACACAGTGTTGTTGAGATGCTATGTGCTAAAAACTTAACAGCAATAGAGAATGAAATAGTGGCCTGACCCATGGAACTTTGTTCTTCCAGCACATGATCTCTCCCATTACTGCACATAAAATGCAATTTTAAAAGAAAAAAACTGTATTAGCATTTCTGAGCATCATGCTTGCCACATTCTCACTAATGTCTGGAGGATGCTTGAGTGGAGCGCAACCATTAGCATGAACTGTTTGTACTAAATGGCCTATTTCGGTGCTGTAAATGCTATGTAACCCTATAAAAATTTACAAGGACTACTTTACTTGACCACTGCCTTTATACTGAAACGAATGACCAAGACTGGTAGATGCAGTATTGGTTTCAGCCAAATGGTACTGCATTTATGATTGCTTGGTTCTGACTTGAGCTCTCCCACACACGAGAGCTCTTGGCACACAATCTCTTCTCATGACTGATAAAATCCTTCATATTTTGAAAGCATCCACAATTTCACGTTGCTTAAAAATTAACTTTGGATGAGTTAAACCTGCATTGGAGCTGTAGTCCATGGAGTATCATGATTCTTCAAACAGCGAGCATCGCTGCACTCCCTTTGAGGTCATGATGAGATTTGAATCTAGGGAGTTGTCTTTTCCCATGACAGATATCCTTGTTCTACTCCATTAATTAGCTCACCACCACTTGTAAAGCATCTCTTCAAATTGGCTTTCAATCTATTGATGTGGAACACAAGACTGTTCCCACATTTGGTTTAATAAACTTTGACATTAGCACAGGTTTAAGTGGTTCATTAGCTGTATGAGAAATATTAAAGGATCATTATGATAGCTGTATTGTGATTGACTAATCCCTTTCGATTGTCATTAACAAAGCTGCATTCTCTAAAAGTGCCAGCCATTTCATTGACAGTTTACCAATTTGGAAAAAATGCTTTCTGCCCTATTTCTCATACAAATCAACACACATGCTGGGTTCTTTCTGAAGAGCTTTAAGTTAATAGATAAGGTGTACAGCAAATGGACAATTAACTACAAATCCATGTTAGCCAAAAGTGAAAGCAGTTTGAAAATTAAAGAGTGATTTAAGGAAGTGCAAAAAATGCATAAATCCCAACAATCATTCGCAATACCTCGAACATCCTCCTGATGTTTCGTTACAAAGTTATTGAATAAGGTAAAAAAGAGTCACTTGTAAAATAGAAGAGTTTCCCAACCATTTCATGAAACTGCAATTCTAAACCCTGTGTAATTGCACACCCTGGGCCAAAGACACTAGCTCAGGTTTATTCATTCTGAAAAGATTCCACAGCACTTCATTACGTCGTAAATCTCTGAACAACTTTAGCTTCCATTGCTCACAATGTCACTGCTCTGCATGTCTCCTTTTTGAGGGGAAGAAGGTCAGAGTAGTGAGTAGGATTTGGAAAGGATTTAAAGTCTGCCAATTGATTTTTGTACATATAGCCATTATATCAAATGAGCACAAAAGAAAACACAAAACTTAAAATAGAACTGATAGTCTCTAGCACATAACCGCTGCAGTATTCTTACTGAATATGAATGACTGTCACAAGCACAATTGAACATCTTTTCCTTCTGGATAAGGCCAAAATCAAACGACCGCTGGTCAATATCGTTGGATTCAGAATTGAATTGGGTGATAATGGCAGATCATCGGAAGTAATTGTCAACCATCCCAACCTGGTTGGCGACCTTGTGGATTGCCTGCCCTTGGCAAGATTCCACTTTCTTTTTTTATCTCTATTGTCACTTCTCTGGTTCCTTTATCTGCAGTGCTCTTTGAAAAAAGACTTGACTAATTCTGGGCACTACACTTTAGCAAGAATGTAAAGGCTTTAGAAAAGATACTGAAAATCTTTTGAGAGTGGTTTCAGGGATGAGGGACTTCAGTTAGTTGAATAGATTGGAGAAGATGAGCTAGTTCTCCTTCAAGGAAAGGTTGAGAGGAGATTTGATAAAGGCGTTTAAAATCATGAGGGCTCCAGGCAGAGTAGAGAGAGAGGGCAGAATCTTCTGTTCCGGAATCTAAGTTTAGTGGTGGGCGCAGAAGTGGGAGTGATTCTTTCTGGGGGAGAGAGGGGAGGGAGCCATACATGATCATGTGCTGATCAGCTCATTACCTATGCATCTGTGTGGAGCACAGAGAATCCTGTGGCGGGGACAGGCAGGAAGTTGCCATCCCCAACGTTCCCTTATGATGTCGAAGGGCCGGGCACCATATTTAAATGGCATGCAGACAGCCATTCACTCACTTCAGCCAGGAACTTCAGTCTGGTTGTCCTTAATGTCCCAGAGAATAAAACCACATGTGGCCCCACAGTTCAGCAAAACCTCCCTGGAGACTCTCCTCCAGGCTGTCCAGAAAATACGGGAGATGCTGTTTCCCAGGATTGCCAGCCGGAGGCCCTCCAGTCTGACAACACAGGCCTGGATGGAGGTCACAGAAGAGATTAACGCCCATGGGGGCCAGCACGGAAATGCCCAGCAATGTCGAAAGAGGATGAATGATCTGCTGCCCTTTGCCAGGATAAGTGCACCATCTACTCTCAATACAAACTGACACTCATAAAGGCATTAGGTGATCTAAGTGTGTGAGTGCACTGGGATGTCACGCAGGAGTTTAGGTTGCAGCAGTGAATCTGCACTGAATGTGCACCAACAACTTTATGCCCTCAATCTTCTACTAGTTGCAGGATATCCTGCTTCTTAATCGCTTACTGGGGCTTATTGCATGTTCCTGAACTGCTCATGCAACCATTGGGATGATAATCAATCTTTCTGTCTTTCTGCAGGACAAGAACACCCACAATAAGCTGGAGTGGTCCCATACTGGAGGCGGAGTTCTGCACATTTGAGTTCTCACCCCTTTCGAGGAGCAGCCCGCCGAGATGGGCAGGGATGAGTAGGACTGTGCTTATGTTGAGAGCGAGATAGGGCTGTGCCAGGAAGCCAATGAGGATACCGCCAGTCTGCAGCTGCCAGCTGTGCCCACAGAGTAATTAAGGAGCCTGCTTAGTCAATCAGTAAATATCTCGTTTCTCTATTCTAGGTACCAGCAAGAAAAAGGGGGCCAACAAGGAAGACTAACCACTGCTCCCAGTCTAATTTCACCTTCGAGGAGGATGCCCGATCACGGCATTCACCTGCACCTTCCACCAGCACAGATACAGTCACCTCAGTGGATCCACGTTCTAGGCTAGGCTCTCGGTCATAATCTGGTGAGCACATCACTGAAATGGGTCCATAGCTGGTGGGCGAAGTGATAGCTGAGTTGCCTGACACCCGGAGAACTGCTGGAGGCCAGGACTCTGCTCAGCCCCACGTAGACAATGAGCTTCTGGACCCAGCCCTAAGAGACATGTTGGAGATGCAGAAGTAAGCAGGGCAACACCAGACAGAATTGCCAGAGGCCATGCACAGACTGGACCGATGGTTGGAGGAGTCCATGTCCTGTCTGATGTCGTGGCTCTGGCATGTGAGCATTTCACTGCCTCCATGGAAAGGGTGGTGGCCGCCTTTAAGAGCCAGGTCTATAGAGGGACTATTGCCTTGGCAGCATAGAAAGAGTAACCAAATGAGTCTTTGTCAGCCTTAGCCATACCCTGGAGGATGGAAGATTGATGTCAGAAATTTGTTAATGACCATCAGACATGTCCCTTGGAGGCATCCACCTCTCTCCCTCCCTTCATCCCTGTCTCTGACAGCACCAGATAGCAAGTCACGCAGAATGAACGGCAGCTCCACACCTTGCTGGGATCGCGATGTTATGTGACCCATGAGTCAGGAACAAACCTGCTGCCATGTGGCAGAAAAACACAGCTGAGTGTGGTTGTCATCCAGTTGTCTCATGATTATTAAAGGTGTCTCTTCAGCTGGCCAATTGTGCTCACCTTGAACTTCGCCACCTGAAAAGTCTCTCCGCCCACATGGAGGTTTCTCAGTTTTACATTGACTGCGTTGCAGTGTTGAGAATCGACAAATGGTTCATGTTACTTTTGAGACTCGCTCCACAAACTTAAACCCTTCCCCACTACCCACCAACTTCCCCCTCTCACCCTTGACCCGCCCAACATAACCAACTCCTCTTCCCTCTGTCACCCTGCTACATAACCTGTTACCTTCATACCTATTACCATCCACCTCCACATGCTTCCCCTCCCCTCTGAGCCATTACTATCCACATGCTCACCCTGACCCCTCCCGTTATCCCGTTTTGTGCACTTCCATGACAGCACGCCCATGAACCTACCTGACTATCACCTGACCTGGACCTGCCATCCTACAGCATCCTCCTCCTCCCTCTCACTACCCAGTATCCTCAGTTCAACCCCCATTGACAGCACACACCCCACCCTCAAACAGTGTCTCTTTCCTACAATCGCAACATGGTAACCCCCTCCTCCACCCAGCCACAAGACCCCCAGACTGAACAAGAAAGGCCGCTTTCTCCTCTCACGTCGCTCCATCTTCCCTGCCCCAGACAGTATCTTCCTTCCCAAGCAGCCTCCCACCTTTGCCTGCCTGTCATATCCAGCCTCCGTTCTACCCTTTCACCGACCTTCTTCCTCCCTTCACCCGCCTTCCACGTCCAGCCTTCACTCCACCCTACATACCTTCCTCCCTTTGCCTGTCTCCCAGGGCCAGTCTCACTCCACCCTTCTACCTTACATCTCCCACTTCATTCGATTCTCAGGTCCAGCCTCCCCTCCAGCTTACACTGCCACCCCTGCACCCCTCCTACCCACCCTTCACCCGTCTCCCATGTCCAGCCTTCGTGCCACTTGCCCTTCAGACACCAATGAGTCAAGATGTGAGCGGTCCCCAAGAAAGCCAAAGCAGTATCCACTGACCTCGAAGTTGTGGAAGAAGTGAAGTTCACCAGGTGCACACGACTTATACGTATTTGTAAAAATGAATGTTCTAATTCCTTGTTGGAGGGGGAACTTCATTCCAGTGAGGCGGCTGTGTAATGAGCATGCATGACATGTTAATGCATGCAAAAGGCCTTCCCAACATTATTAGTCGGGAAGGTTGACCCACCTTTAAAGTCCCGTGAACAGAATTGCTCAAGTTCATCCCGTCGGGAAAGTCATTCTTGGTCTCCCGCTAAATTAAGTTCCGCTGCCCGCCAAGCTTCCCGCTGCAGATGAGACTGGAAGATTCCGCCAAGAGAAATTGTTCCCATTGGTAGAAGCATCAAGAACCAGGGTAGAAATTTAAGCTGATTGGCAAAAGAGCCAAAGGTTACACGAGGAAATCGTTCTTCATTTGCGAGGGCTTAGGATGTGGAATGCAATGCCTGAAAGGGTGGTGGAGGCAGATTTAATTGTGGATTTCAAAAGGGGATTGAATAAGCATCCAAAAAGGGGAAAAAATGCAGGGTTTTGGGGAAGAGGAACTGGTTAAATTTTCATTGCAGCAGAGTACCAGCAGAGCCTCAACAGTTCGAATGGTCCCCTTGTGTACAATAAACATTCTGTGCTTATAACTATATACTTGTTACATCTGAATGATGAGCAGTGCTTATTGTCCTTGAATATTCCTTGTCACAAAACTGGTCATCGATTCAATCCTGATTATCATAGGCTTTTGTGTGCTCAATTTTTCACCATGTAGTCTCATCTTGACACCCTGTGTGATCACCTATTGTATACATAGTTTCAACATCACTATTGATTTGAGATGTTATAGCTTTGTAAGGCCAAAGCTCTGGCTAACTGACAAGTAAATGCTTGCATGCCCTGTCTATGCTGCATGTGTTGTGAGTGGCTGGGCAAGTGAATCTTCTATCTTGACAGAACACAAAGCACAAAAGCAGCAAAGAGTAAACATCAGATAAACATGTAAGGATTATTCTATCATTCAAGTATAAAGGTGAGTTCTATAAAAAGAGCCGAGTTTAGATATGGTGCATAAGCAGGAACCTATTAGCATGAATAAGGCATGCTACAGAATTATTAAAGAAGGAAAGCGGCATTTTAGGTTGATACGAGTATAAAACCCATACTCAATGTTAATTTGTTTAGATAGGCCCCAGTTTGTTTACTATATCTCTGAGCATACAAGACGCCAGGGAATTTATTTAAAAATAGATTATTTATAAGTGTTGTTTGTTTGACTTGGAAAATGCCTATTTTCTATGAGTCTGGTGTTTTTTTTTTAAGTGTGGTCAATTAAATAAAACATTTCAGTGGATTAACTACACAATTAAAATAATCTGCTCCCTGAAATTCACCAAGTCTTGTGCTACAGAACCATACTCTTCAGAAATGCTATGTTGAGCTCACCCCAGAGGTTTTATACATTAAAACTGCAATATTCATTTAGAAAAGAATGTGGCAAATCAACGCAATGTCCTTTCAATATCTTCTACAGAAATAATGAAGCATTCCCTCAGTGGTTTGTTGAGCATAAGAATGTCATAGGAGCAGAAGGACAGTATAACTGCAGTCCATTAATTGGTGCTTAAATGCAGCACTTAGAAATTCTAACTACTCAACTACTACATAATTTCAACTGATTTAATAAACCTCTTGCAAAACAAGTTGCCTCATACACATCTTGACTGACTGTGGAAAAAAAATAACTAGTCAAATTATATCATCCATAGTAGGCGGACATATTCTGAACAGTGTCACAACTGTATGAGGCAGTCTTCTAAATGAAAGGACATTATGGTAATTCGCTTCTCTTGGCCAGGTTTCTGCTTAATAATCTGTTCCATTCCACACAGGTTATGCAAGTGATGCTTTTATATAATTACTAGGCTGTGACAAACTCCACTTTGAGAATCTTTCTTCCCTTCAACTTCAAAGCTGTTTTTCATTACATTATTTAAGATGCAAACTGTTCCAGAGGTGTTTATATAAATGTCTGTTCCGTTGGACTACTGCGTGCAGTTTGGAATGAAAAGGCTGAAAACTGGGGCTCTTTTCTTGAGTAAAGAGTAAAAGCTGAGGAATGAATTAATAGAGTCCTTTAAAATTATGGATGGGTTTGATAGGGTACATGGAGAGCGGGGCAGGATTTTGCGTCCTGTGGGTGGGCATGCGCCTGATCCGATCGGGTGGAAAATCAGGTAGACGTCATCACGCGCTCTCGTGGTCTTTCGCGGCAGTGGGCATGTGTGAGAGCCGGCAGTGCACCTGCCGACAAATAAGAGGCCTATTAAAAGCCTTTAAGCAAGTAATTCATTTGTGTTTTTCACTGCGCGTTCAACCATTCGGTTGGTGGGTGGGCAAATAGGCCAGGTGGCTTTTGCATTTTTTACAAAACCCCATCCACAGGTGGGATGAGGCTGCCAACGGCAAATTTAAAAAAACAGAAAAAAAAATTTCAACTTCATTTTAAACAAGTCCCTCTTCACGTGGCTGAGTCACATGTGGGAACATGTTTATATAATTTCTAAAATCTTTATTTTCCTTTGTACAATTCTTCAACTCCCTGCGGCAGCTCTGTGCCCTCGGGGAGCTTTCAGCACTTACTCCCCAGCGCATGGGCAGACTTCCACGCTTGCCCTCCTACTGCTCCCGCTCCTACAGCACTGAGCGTTTCAGCTTGCCTTTGACACTGGCTGGCCGTTAAATGGCCAGCCAGCTTGAATTCATGGTCGACGGCCGTGGGTCTTATCCTGGCTGCTCCCAGGCTGACCCACCACGAACGCCTGATGAATGGAAAATCCTTCCCCAAATGTTTGCACTTGTGGTGGGGACCAAAACGAGGTACCACAAACATAAGATAGAGGTGGTTAAACCCATTAGGGAATTCAGGGGGAATTTCTTTAGCCAAAGCAAATAGCTGAGATGTATTTGAGAGGATCATGAGGGAGTCACATTCAAACTCTGTAGCGCACTCTCTGGTCAGGTCAGAGCTTGGAGGCTATGCCAAGTTCTGCTCAGCAACACATTTGGGTCTTGGAAAGAAAAAAAAAAATGTTTTTCTAATAGTACTGTGAAGCAAGCATGTGTGCGAGAGTGTGAGAGTATTTATGTGTGTTTGTGAGTGTGTGAAATTTAATTAAATTGAAGAAGGTTTAAATCGTCAAAAGGTTAGGTGCAAAAGCAGGCATAATGAAGTGGAAATGGACAAGCTTAGATGGGATACAAGTAAATACAACATGAATAGGAATTTGCATTAGGAGATAAATGAGGAGTTGAATTTTTAACTGTTGAATTTCAAAGACAGAAAAAAATAACTTTTACAATTGACAAAGATCATAAATGAATAAAGCAAAGTTATTAAGTTTACATTCCCTGAAAGTAGTGGCCATAAAGGCAACATGAAAGATTTTTATATTCTGGGAAAGGTAGCTTCCAAAGAAAGTTAAGAACAATGGGTTTAAAGATGAAAGAGGAAAAAATACATAAGAAAGGATTGAAAGCTGCATGGTGTGTGGCCATGTGAGTTCTTGAAGAGTGGACTGTACGAAGAGAGACCTGAGAAGGAAGCAGCTTCTAGCCACCCTAGAAAAGTGTCTGGTTGTTCCAAAAAGCAAGGTTTTGTTACAAGCCTTGGATTTCCATTGTCAAGTGAGAGGGAAATAAAAGCCCTGTGATATACTTCCCCTCTATCAACAGTGGGTGCCTTACAGTAATATTACTAGGTGTTTTATAGATTAAGAATCTATAGGGATTGTTGCCTGGGAAAGGGTGTTTATTTGCGAGTTTAGCTAAGTAGAAATCTTTTAGGAAATGTTGTATAATGGAATTTAACTATGTAGCTATAATTGTGTGTGTTTAAGTTTTCTTTTCTTGTGTTAATAAAGTTTGAAATTAATATTTAAAATCTCCAAACATGGCAGTGGAACATTTACTTCTGACTTCAGTCCATATACCTTCTTGTAATAAAAATACAAATTGCAAATCGTTGTGATAGCTTGACCAAATTTCCCTTTGGGATGTGGTCAGCCCGGCAATTACCACCTGCCATATCATAACAGTCTCAATTCTGATACACGTCAACTCAGGTTAAAAAAGAAAGGCCCAATACAGGATACATGTAAAAAAAAATCCACACTAGAATTTCACCTGGTGTTCTGTGGCAAGAAATGTTGAATCAGCAGTAAATGTTGTAACAGTTATTTGCCTAGTTTCCCCAAGACTTTTGTTGCTCTTTCAGTGAAGTTATATTGCAAGAACAAGAGGATTTCTTCCCCCACCCCCACCCTCAAGCTTTAGTCATTTAGACTACAGTGTTTAATGCAACAAACAACTTTGCTTTTACACTGCATTTACATTGTAGACACCTCACCTGTGATTTGATATACCCCATTCCCCCTTAAGGTGACTGATTACTTACACCTGTTGTAATTTTCTGATTATCTTCTGATGTGTAATGCATCATACCTCATCAGATCCACATGTCAAAGCAAATTCAAACTTCTTGAAGATAAAAGGTAATTTGCTAGAATACTCCTATTTGATAAAAAAAAGAATAGATGGATCAAAAAATGCAACTAAATTAATTTTGACGAATCAAAACTAATCAGCAATTTTTGAAAAGTTGTGGATTAAAAGATGCTAGACCTATAACTAAAAAGTGAATGTTCTTGAAAAGACATTTGGATCCTGCTGTGCATATTACAGTGTGATAAAAATATGATCGCTAAAGAGAAAGAACATCTCTTAAATCCCACTTCCTGTATTAGAATTTTGAAAAAATAGTCTCAAAGAAACATACAAAATTGGAGCAGGAGTAGGTCATTCAGCCCTTCGAGCCTGCTCCACCATTCAACATGATTATGGCTGATCCTCTATCCCAACACCATACTCTTGTATTCTCCCATCCCCCTTGAATCCTTTAGAGTCTAGAAATTTATTTCCTTTTTAAGTATATTGAGTGACTTGGCTTCCACAGCCTTCTGTGGTACAGAATTTCACAGGTTCACCGCCCTCTGAGTGAAGAAGCTTTTCCTCACCTGTTATGATGTGGCAGATGATGTGTGCCAGGTGGATCAAATACATGAGGGGAACTTGATTGCATTACCACAATGGTTTTGCAATTTGCATTTACTTTAAGATGCGCGCAATGATTTCAGAAGTAATAAGTCCTCCAAGACTGCAGAGATTTTAGAAAAAACAAAATTAAAATATTTATTAACAAGAGGTTTCAAGCATACACATAGAATTGCAAATTACTATTATAATAGCTCCTAAAATCCTTAATTAACCTGACTCCCAGTTATACCCCCTTGAAGGGTACAATCCAAAAATAAACATTTTAGATTTTAAACAGATCCAGCAATTTAACACAATACCCTGGACAGTGGAATTCAAACTGGCTTGCTCCAGCTTCAGTTTCTATAGACAGCAGGTTTATGCACAAATGCTAGAGGCTTCATGAAGGATATTTCGCACATTCCTGTAGATCTTACAATACCTCCCCCGACACATTGCCTAATTTTCCTTTATATATGTTTCTCCCTTTCTTAATATGTAAATTCTATTGTTTCATGAGTCTTCAAAACTGTACCTCCCTCATAACAAAAGCATTCATGTTGTCACTATATACTGCCAGTAACTCTTGAGAAAAATAAACACGTTCCTTAGCTTGCTTGTCTGGCTCTCTGTAAACAGACTGAGATCCAATTGGAAACAAAATCTGCTTTCCTCTATCTAAAAATACAAATTCCCTTCACACCTTACATGCTGATACCCCAATCATGTTTACTCATTAGCATATTAAAGACACTTCTACACCTACTTCTCGTGATGCTTGGCCTAAATAGCCAAGTGGTTATGCTACTGGGTTTGTAACCCCAAGATCAAGAGTTCAAATCCCACAATAGCAAACTGTGAAACAATGTAACTTCACCTGAAACAGATGGAAACAGGTTTGTACTCAAAAGAGTTACACAACTATCAAGGGGAGTTATTGTGGGAGGAGCTGGAGTGCCATGTAACACTAATTTACGGGTGCTGGTGCCCCGCAATATGAGCCGCCTCGGGGACATGCCCTCTGTGCCTTTTGGCACGGCAAAGAGGGGCTTTTTGTATGGACTGCTGCTGCACACCTTCCATTTTCTCGCCCTTGTCCGTCGACCGGACACGCCCTGGCGTGCCTTGTTGCCGTCCGGCGGCGGAGGCCCTCGATGGGAGGCCCTCTACGGAGGTGTCCTCCCCCTTTCTATCGGGGACCTGGGTTGGAGGGTGTTGCATGCAGCAGTCCCTTATAATAAGAGGATGCATAGGTTCACGGACTCTCAGGACACATGCCCTTTTTGCGGTCTTGTGGAGTCCGTGGACCATGTATACATAGGGTGTTGTAGGCTGCACTCCCTTTTTAGTTATTTGAAAAACTTTTTATTGATGTTTTGTTTGCACTTCAGCCCCACGCTCCTGATCTATGGGCACCCGGTGCGGAAGGGGGTCGGGAAGGAGGAGGACCTCCTCGTGAACCTGCTCCTGGGCCTGGCCAAGTTGGCCATTAACAGGTCCAGGCAGCGGGCGATCGACGGGGGAGTCCCGCCCGATTGTTTGTCCCTCTTCCGCGGCTACGTTCGCTGCCGGATGTCCCTGGAGAAGGAGCACGCGGTGTCTGCTGGCACTCTCGAGGCCTTCCGTGCTCGGTGGGCACCGCGGGGACTGGGGTGTTTTGTTGACCCCTTTAATCACATTTTGATTTAAAGTTTGTAAGTTTCCTTTAAACTTTGTCCTTGGTTTTACAGCTGACCTGAATTAGGGGCTGTGCCTGATTTATCCCAATTTTGTTGATTTGGTTTTCATTTAAAAGATTATCAAGAGTTCAAATCAAGAGTTCAAATCTCACAAGGGCAAAACTATGAAACAATGTAACTTCACCTGAAACAGATGGAAACGGGTTTGTACTTGAAAGAGTTACTTCTCTTGATAACTTCAACTTGCAGTCTGTTTGGCTACAAAATATAATTAAATCTCACACACAGACAGAAAAATACAGCCCCGCATAAACTTACTTTACAATAAACCATAAAAGAAATTGCAAAAAATATTATACCTTCATGACACCTTCCCTCCTTATTAAAAATTGAACCATCATAATTTAAAAGAGGCTTCAATTTCTTATACCGTCATACACTATCTCCTATAATATCTATATACTTAGACTATTACATTACCAGATGCATGCATTAACATAACAATATATACATAAATCCTTGGTATCAACAGAAGTAATTTCAGTCCAGTGTCTTTAAATGTCCAATTTCCCTTTGAGCTTTTAACTCTCGACAATGAATCTGCAATTAGATTTTCTCGTCCAGCCACATGTATAATTTGTAGACAAAATGGTTACAGTAATAAATCCCATCTGAACAGCCTTGCACTTCTGCCTCAAAATCTGTTCAGAAATTTTCAAGGATTGTGGTCTGTATAAACAATTGCTTCTGATGAATTATTTGCAACATAAACCTCAAAATTCTGCAACGCTAACACCAGACCCAGAGGCTCCTTTTCGATTGCTGAATATTTTCTCTCTTGTACATTCAACTTTTGTGAAAAATACCCTATTGGTTTCTCAATTCCAGTTTTGTCTTCTTGCATCAGTGCAGCCCCAGTGCCAATATAACTTGCATCAATGGCCAACTCAAATTGGTTGGCATGATTGGGTACTGCCAAAACTGCTATCGTGGTCAATACAGTTTTTAAACTGCCAAATGTCATCTGACACTCCTGTGTCCATTGAAACCTCTTGTTCTTTTTTAAAAGCAACCACAATGGTAAAATTTGGTACAAATTTCCAGTAAAACCCACTATGCCCAGAAATCTCAAGACTTCTCATTTTGTGGTAAGCATGGGTAAATCCACAATAGCTTTCACTTTAACATTTCTCGGACCCACCTTACCATGTCCATTGGTATGGCCTAGGTATGTAACTTGTGCTTTTGCAGATTAACTTTCAGCCATGTTCATTAGCAAATTAGTTTCTTGTAGATGATTAAATAATTCTTCCAGATGTTGTAAATGCTCCTTCAACGTTGGACTGAAAACTGTCAAGTTATCAATATAAACAGCGCAATTACTTTGTTTGTCAGTCTTTGAAATATTGCAGGTACATTTTTCATATCAAACGACATGACTTTAAACTGATATAGTCCATTTGGCATCACAAAAACCAATATCTCATTTGCTCTCTCCGATAATGGTACTTGCCAACATCCTCTCAGCAAGTCAAACTTTGTGATAAACTTTGATGTCCCACTTTCTCATTAACACATTACCCTTAAGGTAATAACATTCTGGAATGCATTCTGCCTCTGTTTCTGAGTAGGCTGTCTGAACTAACAGCTTTATGCATGGATTCTTTTTCCGTAACTCTCCCAACTGCCTTAAGCTGTACATCTCAGCTGCATTATCTTCCATTCTTTCTTCCTGAATAATCTTAGCAAAAACATTGTCAGCTAATTGAACCTCAACCTGTCTTTTAACTCCCTCTTCATCCTGTTTCAACCTGTGAGCTTGTGCTCTTGTTTCCACACAATCTAGAAAAAATCCAAGATGTTCTTTCTGCAACACTTCTGCTGAAAACACTTCTACAGGCTGCACAACTACAACAGGCATCACTCACATCTGTGATCCAGCTATATCATTACCTACAATAAACTGAACCCATGCAATGGACAATTTTCCCACTGCTCTAACCATCATCCTGTTTTCCACTTACTCTTTAAATTTACCTTCCACAATGGAATAGGTTTAGTATTTCCATGAACCCCACTTATTATCACCTGTTCTGGCAATACTCCTGAACAACAAATGTCACTATCCCACAACATTAAGGATTGACTAGCCCCCGTGTCTCAAATTTTTAACATCTTCACCTGTTCTACCCTGCATACATGGAAAGACTTCTCCTTCATATACAAAATCTTTAAATGTTTCTACAACCTGCTCTTCTGAACTCCCTTGGGTAAATTGTGAACATATTCCCACTTCTTTAACTGTCACTGATTCTCCCTGTTTTATCTGCACACAAACCACTGGCTTTTCCTGTACCTGAACCTCAGAACCCACAGTACTTTCACTCCCAGGGGTTTCTTGCATCCCAATAATTCCAACAGATTTTCCATACAATTTTCAAAACATTGACTTTGTGTGCCCCGCGTTATTACAATAAAAACACCTCAATTTTCAAGTGACACTTCTACCCTCAGCAACTTCCTTTTTAGTCTGAAAAAAACTCCCTGGGAATTTCCACCTACTCCTTCTCTTCCCTGACTGCCCACCTTCCTTTCACCTTCCTACTTTCTATTCTTCTCTGATTTAAAAGGGTGATGAAAGAAAGATTTAGATCTATGAACAAACTCATAATCATCAGCTATCTGTGCTGCTTGTCTTACCATTTTAACCCTCTGTTCCTCCACATGAATTCTCACTATTGAAAGAATTGAACCTTTAAATTATTCTAAAAGAATTACTTCTGTAAGAGCTGCATATGTTTTCGCTACCTTTAATGCCCATACCCACCAGTCAAAATTACTTTGTTTTACTCTTTCAAACTCAAATAAGTTTGCCCAGGCTGTTTCCTTATATTCCTAAATTTCTGCCTGTATTTCTCAGAAACCAACTCATACGTACTCAAAATAGCCATTTTTACCACATTATAATCCACCATCATTTCTTCTGACACCGAAGCATAAATCTCATGAGCTCTACCCACCTACCTAGGCTGTAAAAGTAATGTCCAGTTTTCTTACGCCATTTCATCTGTTTAGCTATCTTCTCAAGTGAATTAAAGAATGCCTCCACATCTCTTTCTTCAAACCTCGGAAGAGTTTGCACAAATTTAAATATCTCCCCACTGGGTTTTAGGTTGAAGGTTTTATCATCATCAGAATCTTCTTCGGCACCTGAGGTCTCTTTTTTAAACTGCAGCTTTTTAAGTTGGTACTCTCTGTTTCTTTCCTTCACCCTCTCCTCCATTGCTAACTTTTCCCCATGGAGATCAAGTTTTCACATTTCCATTTCTCTTTGAAATATTCTTTTTTTCCCTTTCTTTTTCTGCTGCCTCTAGTCCAAGTTTTCTTTAAATTTCCATTGCTTGTTCAAATTCAAGCTTCTTCATTTGTAACTGAAGTCTCACTACCTCCAGCTGTGACTCACTAGTGTCAGGCATCATTTCCAAAATCAAATGCTGTGCAATTATTTCAACTATGTCTGCTTTCATTGTCAATACAGGTAAGCTTAAATGCAACTTACCCGCCAACTCTGTTAACTTACCCTTAGATACTTTTTGTAACCCAGTTAGTTATATCTTCTACTTTCAAAAAATGTTTTAGCCATGGATACAGCCATGTTTGCAGTCCCATCACTTTAAAAATCTCTCACACCAACTCCTGAATTCACAGTCCTTCTCATCCTCGTAACCTTAAGATTCACCAACTCCAAATCGATCAAAGTTCAAATATCCCGCAGAGCCCCAATTTGATATGAACTGGCAGATGATGTGTGCCAGGCATGTCAAATCCATGAGGGAAACTTGATCACGCCATCCTAATGGTTTTGCAATTTGTATTTACTTCGAGAAGCATGCACTGAATTCAGAAGTAATAAGTCCACCAAGACTTCAGAGATTTTAGAAAAAAATATATTATTAACAAAATAGAAGATTTCAAGCACATGTATAAAACTACAAGTTACTTCTGGAATAACTCCTAAAATCCTTAATTAATCTGACTCCCAATTACCCCCCTTTAAGGCTATGGTCCAATTTTTTTTCTGATTTTAAACAGATCCAGCAAATTAACACAATACCCTGGATAGTGGAATTCAAAGTGGCTTTCTCCAGCTTCAGTTTCTGTAAACAGCAGGTTTATGCACAAAAGCTGGAGGCTTCATGAAGGCTATTTCACACACTCCTGTTAGGTCTTACAATACCTCCTCCACCACCCCCCCTACCCCCCACCCCCCTCACCCCCCCCCCCCACCCCCCCCCCCCCCCCCCCCCCACCCCCCCCCCCCCCCCCCCCCCACCCCACCCCCCCACCCCCCCCCCCCTTCACCAATGACACATAGCCTCATTCTCCTTTATAAATGTATCTCCCTTTCTTAACATGTAAATTCTATTGGTTCAAAGCCTTTGAAACTGTATCTCCCTCATAACATAAAAAACTTTCACATTGTCACTATGTGCTACCAGTACCCCTTCAGAAAAATAAACATATTCCTTAGCTTGCTTATCTGGCTATTTGTTAATAGACTGAGAAATCTTTGAAAACTAAATCGCCCTTAATTTTCTGAAAATGCAAGTTCCATTCACACCTTACATGCTAAAAGCCCAACCATGTTTGCTCATTAGCATACTAAAAACAATTCTACACCTTACTTCTTTTGATAACTTGAACTTGCAGTCTGCTTGGCGACGAAATGTAATTAAATTACACACACAGACAAAAAACACAACCCCCATAAACCTACTTTACAATAAACCAGAAAAAAATTACAAAAATTATTATACCTTCATGACATCATCTCAGTCCTAAATGGCCTACCCTTTATCCTAAGATTGTGACCCCTTGTTCTAAACCACAACACGCCCCCCACACCACCACCCCCCCCACCGACCCCCCAGCCAGAGAAAACATCATCCTGCATTCAGTCTGTCCAGCCCTGTCAAAATTCTGTACAGTTGAGGTCCCCTCTCATTCTTCCAAACTCCTGTGAATACAGGCCTAGTTGACGAATATCTCCTCATACAACAATCTTGTCATCCTAGGAATCAGCCGATTGAACTTTTGCTGCATTCCCTCTATGACAAGTATATCCTATCTTAGGTAAGGGGCCAAAGCAGTAAACAATATTCCAGGTGTAACCTCGCCAAGGCCTTATATAGCTGTAGTAAGACCTCCTTGCTCCTGTACACAAATCCTCTTGCAATGAAGGCCAACCTGCCATTTCCCTTCCTAACTGCTTGCTGCACAATTTATCTCCTTTACCTCATCCTGTGCCATTTCATGAAGAGACTGAAAAAGGAAGACTTTCAGGTCTTTGGTACTGTTAATTTTCTGGCTCCTGCTACCCTACCATAAAATTTTGACAACATTTACATTCAACAGCATGCAACAGATGATCATTTGCACTCATTTGTGATCACCTCCACTCAAAAGGCATCATTTAGCCATCATTTGACACCCCAAGTAATCAAACACCAATCAACTGACATCATTAGCCATCAATTGATATCAAAATAAATCACACAGAGTTCAAATGAGATCCTTTGCAATTATTTAGCATCATTTCATTGCCATCAGAGCACTCAGAAGCGTTCAACTGACATCAAAAGTGATCACAGAACTTTTCCTCATGATCGAGCTCCAAGTTTTAGCAACAATAACAACATTTGACTAAGTTTCAAGCATCGATTGACATCAACATATTATGCATAGATTCTTCTAAGTTCCAGCTAATGCAATATGTTATGCAATGTGTAGGTTGCATTCATCCAGAGCCCATTGAGGTACACCGCAACTTCTGGATTTTTGGCGCAAGTGAGAAAGTCAGAAGTTGCAGTACCATTGTGGCCCTCAATGGCAGCGAACATCTCAGCATTCACTACAAGTGACTCTGGGGGTTGGACTCCGCTGCCGGAGAGGAAAATCTGGGCCATTGACAAAGTTATCAGGCTGGATTTTCATCCTCAAGGCAGGTAGCAGGAGTTGGGAAAATTCCCGCACGGCCTGCATGTCTTGGGAGGAAGTGCCAGGAAGATGGGATTTTCATTCCGAGGGGTGAGGGCGTGAGGTGCTGTGTGTGTGGCTAGCTGCCCAGGCAAAACAGTTAGGAGGCAGGCACATGGGCTGCGGGTATGGAGGTGAGCTGTATAAAAGGCCCACCTCGGTGCTCGTTATAATAAAAACAGCCCTCACCCCCACATGCCCCTAGCCCCATTTATGCCATTTCATGCCGCCAACCCATCCGCTATGGCCCTTCATGCCCCACCATTTCAGGCCATACCCGTTCTCCACCCCCACCCCCCCCCCTCCCCCCCGCAAGGCCCGTCATTCCCCCAATCCTAGTTTTGGCACTACAATGCCCATTCACCCATTATACACTGTACTGAATCAATGACCCGATAGTAATAATAGGATGTGTAAACAAAAAACAGAAATTACAAGCAATTGAAGTATACTTGAAATACTTGAAGTATTTTGGTATTGTAAATTATTTCTGGGCTCTCAGCTAAGAATACATAATGAGGCTTGGCTGGGAATCCAGAAATCCACTAGCCTGTTGAAACCTCTGTGCCTTAGGAAAAACACGGCTTGGTTGACAGCTCTTGCTCTCTGATTTCCTGTTGTCAATTGCACAACGTTTATTTACACAAGATAAAGAGGTTACAAGTGCTTAAAGTTTCTGCTATTGATAACATAAAGGGTCTGGACAATTGGCACTTTTTTTAGCCTGCAGTAAAAAGGAGAATATTTTTTAAGAAAGTGGGAAGTTACCAATGAATGGCTATTTTTTAAAGTTTTATTTTTTTACACATACTATTGTCACTACGGGGTTCATTAGTTCTATAAAATGTATAGTGAACGGGCATGGAAGTGCCATATCCTAGCACGGTGAGGCATGAGGGGCTTGGTGGGACTGGTGGGGTGGCATACATTGGCATGGGGATTGTTTGGGAAGCATACCTTGGCATGAGGGCCCATGCGGCCTGGTTGGGGGGCATCCCTTGGCAGGGTGAACATGGGGATGACTTTTTGAACTTTACTTTCAGACTGTGGCTCTTGAGGTGCCATGAGCAATGACTCTTTGAAAAACTTACCTGACTCCATGAAAATTGTGGACATGCCTACCCCTGCAATGGAGCCAGCCAGGTCAGGAATTTTAGGATGCAGGATTATGACCTGAATCAGCCCAGATCTTCAAAGAGGCCCTGCCAAAAATCAGAAACTCCAGGAATGAGGTCAAGAATCTTGGAATTGGGTCCCAGCTGCCATTTTTAAAGGTCTGTGGCATCTCCCTGATTTTGCGAAAATCCACCCATAGTCACAAGAAAGGATCTTCTACATCCAGATTTGGACACATGGTCAATCAATAGGACTGTTTTAACAGTGGCAAAGTGAAGATTGCGTTAATGTTTACACTTCTAGATCCTGCCATAGGATAGAATGGCTATGGCCCAGTATACTATCCACCACAGGGTCAGGGAACCTGAAATTGTTTAATTTTGTGACACATCAGCCTCCTTGTCCAATTCACCAAGGATGGTTAGAACAGCAATCTGAGAGAGTGGAAAGTAATTCAACTTCCTCAGAGCATTGGCACAATAAACATCAAAAATGTAACCATTTTGGTCCCCAGAGCATTTCTTTACTATCAAACCTCAATAGAAGGGACTTATACCATATGACCACATCTCAGAAAGATGCACATGGATGCAAGCATTCCTAGCAATGCTTAAAACAAAGCTATCTGCCTTTAACTTGCTTTGTGATTGGGAGATGCAGGGGCCACACTCTCGTAGTTCATGTGCATCCTGCAGAGCGTCCTCCTGCATTGGGCTATCTTCACGGCGCTGCCTTCCCTGTGTGAATCATTGCCACTGGACAGGGCCGAAAGCAAGACTGAGGGAAAGGTGGGGAGGAGGGGCCAAGGCAGAGGGAGAGCATGAGATTGAAGCATGGGGGAGAGTGTGGGACTGCGGCCTAGAGGAGAGAGGCCATAGCCCGGGGAAAAATATGGGACCACAACCTGGGGGAGAGGGTGCAGCTGAGGCCATGAGCGAGGCCAGAATATGTGTGTTTCAGGGCCTGGTGTATGAGTGGAGCCAGTGGATGGGGAGGCAGAAAGGGTGGAGCTCTCCCACACCCAGGTAAGGTGGTGGAATCTGGGTAGGGAGGAGGATGAAGGAGGAGGAGGGAGGGATGAGTAAGTGAGTGGGGCTGAGTGGGGAGAGAGGCCATGAGTGATCGAATGGAGACGGGAGGGAGGGCATATGTGAGTGGAGGGGTGGGGAGGCTAATGATCGCTTTTGATGCCCAATGATCACTTTTGATGCCAATTGTGATTCCAAGATTCTCTTTTTGATGTCAGATGATGAAAAATGCAAGTAATTCAATGGAATTTTTGAGTTGCTAACAATGCATTAAATTTTTCTAGGTGAGTCACGATCCCAACGTCGGCCTCAATTCCTGACAGAGGTTGGGGCAAGACATCAGATGCAATCTTCCCAAAGGAGGACAATTAAGATGATGCCCCTGGGAACCCAGTTCAATTCAGGACAGTGGCCAGTTTCCAGTGTTGGAAGGTCCATTCAGCATGGCGATGGGTAGGGCCACTGCCCTCCTTCACAGTGTGGGTGCTGCTGAGGGGCCAGCAGCATGAGCAGCAGCAACTACACCATAGAGATGCCTTCAGAAGGAGGAGAGAAGCTGCCATTGCAGCAGGCACAGCATTATCAGAGACACCATGAAGTGTTTTTAATGATATGCCTTCTGCTGGGGGTGACCTGAGCATTGTAATTTACTACTGGCAGATTAATAAAAGGTATCCAAAGTTGTGTATCTTGGACCTCCTGCTCTGCTGCATTCACGGGCTCCTGCCACACCGAGAGGGCTTATGTGCCATTAGTAAAATTTCAATCCATTGCTAGAGTAGGGATTGATCATCATATTAAGTAGCCTAATTGGCTTTCTGCCACTGCTGAATGGATAGCTGTCGCCATTGGGAGCCTTCCTATAGGAAAAGCACAGAGAGGCAGAAACATGTTGTGGAGCCAGCCCAACATGATTACAAAATTTCCACTCCATCCCCTCCAAAGCCACCTCCACGAGGTTGGGAGAATTCCACCCAATATTTTTAGTGGCTAGCAGTTGAGTTCCGCCAGATATCCATCACTTGTTGCTTCACTGCTTTCCTGTCGCCTGCATAATTCAGCCCTGTATTCCCAACGTCAGGCTTCTGACACACCACCTCCCATGCAATTCTACAGCAACCCCACTGCCAGTTCTGGCTCCAGTGGACTGCATTAAATCCTGCCCTATATGTGACATGGATGGAGTCAACCAGAGGAAGATGTCAATATGACAGGGGAAAAGAAAACTAAAATTATACTAAAAGATAAACTACTACTTACTACCTGCGGATGATATTAACTATGTTGAAGAAAACATACCAATTATGAAGTCCGTCTTTTCTTTTCCACAGCCGACTGAATACTTTAAAGCCTGACATGCGGTTATATGCTGCAGTAGTTTATGATTAGTGATGCATTATCTGCATATCAACTATTAATGGTTGCAATAAAGCTTCCATCTGGTGTCTTCCCTGAACCTGTAATGGCTGTTCTAATGAAACAAAATTTGCCAAGCCCTGAGCATAAAACATTGACAGATATTGCATATGATCAAGAGAATTATTGCAATAATAAATAAAAACATAATCAAAAAGGTTGAAACTCACTTCAAAAAATCAAAATACAATATAAAACACAAATACATTTAATATTGTACAGAAAGGCAGCAATCTATGGGAAATTAATTAATGAGTTGGCCAATATTATTAAAAATCATAAACAAGACTATGTAATATGGAAGTAAAAGAATAAACACAGACTATTAACTGCTAGTGTGCAGTCTGGGGTCAGGAGTGCAGATTCTGCCGTTTGCCTTGGTGCTTATACTTCAATGCTCACCCCCCTTAGTAACAAAAAATGTAGTAAAACAATACATCACTGGCGTAATATAGAAATACTACACACTTTACTAATACTGAAAGATACAGTACTCACAGATGTAATGGTCACAATGTTGCTTAGCTACCATAGTGCTTAGATTTCCTGTGCTGCATTTATAACAAAATATATACATTTTTAATTCATTAGATATGGGTGTCGCTGGCTAGGCCAGCATTTATTACCCATCCCCAACTGTCCTCGTTCAGAGAGCATTTAAGAGTCAAGCTCATTGCTGTGGATCTGGAGTCAAACATAGGCTAGACCAGGTAAGGACGGCAGAATTCCTTTCCTAAAGGGCATTAGTGAACAGATGGGTATTTACAACAATCAGCAGTGGTTTCGTGGTCATCATTCGACTTTTAATTCAAGATTTTTTTAATTATTGAATTCAAATTCCAATCTGCCATGACAGGATTCGAACCCGGAGACTCTGGATACTGCTACCCTATTGCCTCCCCTGCACAATTTATAGAAACTAAAGTATTCATTTTATATTTCTATTCCATGACAGTTTTTCAGAATTAGGTTAATTGATAACTTTTTTTTTGCTGCTGTGAATCTGTTTAGTAGCCACCCTCCATGTTTCTAAACAAAACATTAAAGTTAGGAATATCAAGCCGCATTCCACCCAGAGATCTGACTTGTCCAGTCATAACATCAACTGGGACCAGGACACAACAAATGAGGTGGCAAAGACAGTAAGAACTGGTTACTGCAGCTGAAGACAACATGTCAATGAGCAGTTTGAAACATGCCTTTTACAAATGATTCTATTGTCTGTTTAAATGAATGGAACAATGCAATGGTGGAGGTTATGTTGCCAAAGTCAAAGAATCTGAGAAATTTAAAGCATACAAGAAACGGAGGTCTCGTATGCAGGATAGATGAAACAGGGATACTTACAGAAACCAGAACATAGCAAGTGTGACAAGAAACTTGGGGGCAAACAGTAAGATAGAAAGACTGGCAGACAAACAGGAAGACTGAGCTCAGTGATTAGTCCAATTACCTCTTGGTGAGTGAGCACAGACTCTTGATCAGGCCCAATCCCATGGGTGAGTGCATGCTCACTGCTGATGGAGAATCCAGGGTCAGGTGGCTCTTTTCTAGTGATGGAGGGGGGAACTGTGATAATACAGAGCACATCCACATTCTAAAGCAACATATCTGTCAGATCTACCCAAAGTCCCAACTCCCTACCAACATCCAACAGGTGAGAGAGATTCTGATTTAAGAGGGAGGCTAGATAATTGCATGAGAGAGAAATGAAACAGAAAAAAATGTTTAAAAGGTGTGATGAAGTAAGGTGGGAGAAAGCTCATGTGGAGCATAATCCCTGACAGATCTGGTGGGTGAAGTGGTCTGTTTCAGTGTTCGAAGTAATACTTAAGTTTGATGAGAGAGATGCCCAAACAGTGTGAACTTAGAGGGGTGGGGGGGGGGGGGGGCTATACTGGGAGGAAATGTGGGTCACAAGAGAAATGTTGGAGATCCCCTTGCAGTTATAATCTGAACAAAAATATTGACTACTCTGTCAACAGCCCAAAATAACAATTATTCCTTCTTTGACTCTAGTTGTCAAGGGTAAACCAACATTATTGACTTCCTGATACATGGCCAGATATGTTCAATACAGCATTATTCCTTAGCACATGTGACTAAGATTTGATGTATTTATACCGCAAGCTCTCTATTCATAGGATTCCAAGCTTGCTTCAGTTCCACCTCCTGTGCCTCAAATGCAGAGGACATAGGATTCGGTATGTAAACTCAGCAATAGCAAACTTGAGATCACAATACAGCAAAGTCCTGCCATTTGTGGAGGTTACATACCTGTGAAACCTCGTAAACAGTGAAATCATGAATGACGAACATACTTTATAACGGGAGTCAGTTAGAAAGCCAGCCATCTTAAAATTTTACATGTGTAAAGGATCAAAGGCAATAAAAAACTATGTTTTTAATAAATTTAAAGATATATTCACTGGAGAAATTGTTCAATAAAACAAGAAAAATGTAAAATTTGTCACACTTACAGTACTTGAGAGTGGAGGTGGACTGTGATTAAGAATTTAGTCGCAGCAACAAGGAACACCCACATGCAGACAACAGCAGCTTGCACTTTCTACTGCATAAATATGTCATGGACACCTTCCTTTTTTAAAAAAAACTTTACTTAGGCAGTTATTCTTTTTTTTAGCATTTTCTAAAGATGGGTTCCATTTTTAAAATTTTTAAAAACCGTGGATAAGTGAACATTTGGGTCTGCAATGGGTGAACTGGTGTACAAAGGCTTTTCCGCGGATAAGCAAATTCTCAAAAAAGGAAGTTGTGAATGGCGGGGCTTTACTGTACCCTGAAACTGAATCCAGAGATCCAAAGTCAAGGGTTGAGAGTGAAGGATTAGGCTACATCGGCTTCACATCAAATCCTTCATCAGAATCTAAAGCAATTCTGCCAAAGTGCTAACCTTCAGATGCTAACTGAACTGGAATGTATATGCAGCATTTTCTGTTTTATTTAGGTTCTGAGGCACTTCTTTTTTCATTCGTTCATGGGATGTGCATGCCACTCGAAAAGACACCTTTTGTTGCCCTTAAGAAAGCTTTCATGAGCTGCCTTCTTGGACCACTGCAGATCATCTGTTGTCGGTACTCCCACAGTGCTGTTAGGGAGGGAGTTCCAGGTTTTAGACCCAGAAACAGTGAAGGAACAGTGATATAGCTCCAAGTAAGGATGGCTTGTGATTTGGAGGAGAATCTGCAGGTCATGGTGCTCCCTTTCAGGTGATAGAGTTCACAGGTTTGGAAGCTGTTGCTAAAAGAGGCTTGATGAATTGCTGCAGTGCTCTGCTGCCACTGTGCGCCAATGGTGGAGGGAGTGAATGTTTATAGAGGTGCACAGCATTCCCTGCTCCCTCACATTTCCTTCTAAAGGTTTTTTTTTAAAAATTCATGTCCGGTGGATAAAGTGTAAATGGTTTTGTGATTCAGCAAGAACAGAAGCACTAGATACATGAATTCCAACATTAAACTGTCAGTACAGAAGGAAGTGCTTCTCAACTTGATCTGCAAGAACAAAATTAATCAACATGACTCAGTCAGATAAGACAGTCTAACTTCCCGCAAAGCATCTTTACTTTGCAACCCCCTTGAAAGGGTCTTTTTGCTCAATATTTAACTCTCAGAAGCTAATTTACATAATTGATCATGAAAGTAGAAAAAACTGTTTCTGTTGAAAAATAAATAACTCAAGGTAGTATTCCACCCATCCCTTCAACTGTTTATTGTGGTTGGTGATGACCTTCCCTGCCTTTGTTTTCAATTGAACAGTTTTTTTTTCGCTGATGGACCTGTTGCCTTTTTGATACATGCCCTGAGTGTTCCCTGTGTCAAAGGGCATCTGGATTTTCTGGCAAAGCTGTAATCTGGCAACGGCCTAGCAGTCTACCGAACTTTACTTTGATCAACTCACAGTGCTTCCAGAGTCTTCTTGCTCATATCGCTCTTGAAAGCGGAGCTTTTGACTTCAATGACACATTCCATCACAGTAATGGAAGGCCCTCCACTATTCAGGGCTGCTGATGTGGAGGCTAGCAATATGAAGATGCAGACAGTGAAGGAGTAGGGCAGAGGATGGCCAGCGGCTGCAACTGTGGCCCGGCAGCTATTCTTGGTTTGGAAGGAGGGGAGGGGATTCCCTCGCTTGATTAATCATTCCCTGTCCCTTTCTGCCCTGAGCCCCTGGTCCAGGCCAACATGGATTGTCCTTGTTGCTAACTGGAAATCCCAGTTGGCGCAGGAACATGAATAAATATAATTAGTCTGAATTGGCTACTCACTGCTTGCAGGCAGGCAGTCCATCTGGCCCCAAACTAGCATATTTCAAAATGGCTTATGGTCTGGATTGTAATGGGGAACTGGAATGTAGGTCAATGGCATCAAATTATGCATCCGCCTGCCTCTGAGCTAGACCCCGACCTTTTTAAAAATCTAGCCTTTAAAGTCCTTATTTAGTCCAGGTTCAGCAAGATATCTGCAAGTCGTCAGAATATCAGAGCTCTAGAGAATGAATGAGAGCCATTGGGAATTCATAGCCTGTGCTCCAAAAAGGGGAGTGGCATCTGCAGTCAGGCAAGATTGGTCTATCTAAGCAACCACAAACCATACCAGTACACTATGCAAATACTTCAGATAAAAACAAGAAAAGGACTTCACATCTTGCCCTGGAATTACAGAAAATGTTACCATTTTACCTTTTAATGCTATGTCAAGAAGCAAAGAGATGCTGAGGTTCATGCCCTTGCAATGTAGATGCAATATGGAGGCAACAAATCAGTAATCCTGCCATCAATACCAGTACATCATGGCAGCAATCCATCAATCAGATTCATGCACTATGTATAATGCAGACAAGTAAAATTCTTCACATTGTACAGCCATTTGCAATATGATCAGAGTCAAAGTTTTGGGAGATCCCAACAACAGCCAGCTGAAAAAATTTTAGTGATGCTGTTATGAAAATCTAGCTCATAATTCATGTGTTTTAGCATTGTTACGACATTGCTGATGATATGTGCCAGGCAGACCAAATCCACAAGGGAAACTTGGCCAGGCTATCACAATGGTTTTGCAATTTGTATTTAGTATGAGAAGGTTTATGCAGTGGATTCAAAAGAAGTGAGTCCACAAACACCTTTAGAGATTTTAAAATTAAATTAAAAGTTTTATTAACAAAGGAAAAAAAAATACACAAAATTACAGTTATCTAGTCTTAACAGTTTCCAAAACTCTTAATTAAACAGAATCTCAACTACACAGACCATTTAAGGCAACATTACAAAATAGATTTAAATTTATAAAATCGATCCAGCAAGGCTACCATACACATCCACCTGATATTGGAATTCCAAAGGCTTTTAACACAACTTCAGTTACTGGACACAACAGGCTTCTGCAAAAGTGGCTAAAGGCTGTTTCCCCATGTCTGCTTCACATAGTGCATCTTTTAGCTCTTACAGGGCCACACCTCCTATATAGCCTTCCATCCTTCTTTATAAAGACTTCTTCCTCCTTAATCTGTAAATTCCATTGTTCTACACGTCTTTGGAAATCTACTTCCGCCATAATATAAGAATTTTGCATGTTGTCAATATGGCCTCTTTCCTTTTGGGAAAAATAAACCTAATATCCTTCTTATCTTGTTAGTTGTAAATATCCTCCCATCCCTTTGAAAATCAAACACCTTTCCATTCACCTTAAAATGCAAATTTCCTTCACACCCTACATGCTACCCTCATCCATGTTTACTTGTTAGCATTTCAAATGCCTTTTTACACCTAACTTCTTTTGATAATTTCAACTTTGCAGTTTATCTGACTCTAATTCTATTAAATCAGTCACACAGACAGAACCATCCATATTCACACCCATAAGCCTACAATAACATTATGAAAAATATTATAAATTTTAGTTTTAGGAAAATAACTTTTAGGTTTGAGGTTAAAGCATTAAATCTAAGTTACATGGAAACTTCTGACTGAGAAACTGATAAGCAACATTGAAGTATATGTAATTCATATCGACCTGGGGTAATTATGGTTCAAAGTATTTGTTTAATGCCTAGCTTATAGTGAAGAAGAAGCCTATCATGGTCCTCACAGAGCCTTGTGGCAGAAAGCAGTCAGCAGAGTTAGCTTAGAAGCTGTGCAAAGGTACTTGGATATCTGCCAGCAACCTGAACAAGGAAGTGAGGCATCCATAGTCACGAGGTATTAAATCAAAGTTAGAGAGTTGCTTAACCAAAAAGCTAATGGAAGCACCCCCATAAAATCTTAGCTTGGAGAAGAGCTGGAAAATTAAAGTGAATTCCAGAGGGCTGTAGCATACCTTCTGGGTTGGTCCCTGCCGAAGTGTATGAACTTTCAAGATTCTTGTGATGTCAAAGGGCATTTCTTTGAGAAGTAAAAGTGGAATGGAGTTCATAGCATAAGTAATTATAAACTATAGTGTTGTTAATAGTGCTTGTTTTGTTTAATTATGACATACAATAAAGCATGTGGCATAATTCCATCAGTTAATTATAGGGTATTCAAATTTTTCTTTCAACATTAATAGTCCCTAACAGAATTGTAACAAAGTATAGTGAAACTAGCCTGAAGTGCCTAGGAAGAGGCAAAGTGACTTTAGTTAACCCAACCAGCAAGAAATACCACACAGGATTTATTAGCAAACAAAATAACCTGCATTTATCTAGCAGGCCATATCCTCAGGACCTCCCAAAGTACTTCACTTGTTTTTCAAGTACAGTCACTGTTGTCAGGCAGCCTCGTAGACAGCAACAGCCTAACTTTGCTTGGGAAAGAAACCAGTGAAACAAACAGAGTTATTTAGGCTCCAGTACTGAAATAGAAAACTTATATCCTGCAGCAAGAGGCAACTCAGCAATGGGTAGCTAGGTATCTGAGAATAGACTGGCAAGAGGGAAACATAAAAATATAGAAATCTTCTGGTGAAACTGGAAATCCTGCTGTGATGAGAAGTCAACACAAGTACATTGAAAGGACTACTAAGCATGCCAATCTGGCATGACAAATATCAAAATTGGAGTTCACCATTCAGCCCAGAAAGGAGCTGCAAGAAGCCTTTCTGCAAAATTTTAGAAAGGCAACATATTGTGCCACACAAGAGATTAGTTCCATGGGGGAAAAAAGCATGGAATAGAAGGCAAGCTGCAGGGGTAGATGAAAAAAAAACTGGCTTATATAAATAAAGTACAAAGTATATTTGTATTTATATAGCAAATATAATACAGTAAAACCTCTCAAGAGCATTAACAAAATTTGACGCTAATTAAGACAGATGATCAAAAGCGTCGTCAAAAGAGAAAAGTTTTAAGAAGTGCCTTAAAAGGTAATGAGGTGGAGAGGCCTAGGGAGGGAATTCCATAGCTTAGGGCCTAGGCAGCTGAATGCATGGTTGCCAATGGTGGAGTGATAAAAATTGAAGATGTACAACAGACCAGAATTGGAGGGGTACAAAATCTTGGAGGATTGGAGGTTGTAGAGATGCGGGAGTGGGGACAAGATCAGAAAGGGATTTGAAAATAAGGATGAGAACTTAAAAATCAAATCGTTGTTGGATTGTGGGCCAATGTATTCATTAATGATTGAAGGCAGGGACAAATGTGTCTGATTTTGCAGGTGACACAAAATTTGGGGATATACAAGAGCAGAGCAATTAAAAATGGATATGGACTGGTTGTGAGGGTGGAAGGATGAGTGGCAAGTAGCATTCAATGCATACATGCAAACATTAAATAATTCTAATCAACAGAATACTACACAGGCAAGGATTTGGTGGAAGCCTCATGGAGGCCAATAATATAGGGTGCTACTGGGTCTTGAATGTGTAGCCAGAGGAATGAAGGATAATTGCCAGAAGTTGATGACAAGCCTGCTGCAAAAGCCTTCCGATATACAATTCTGATCATTGTATGACCTCACGGAATTTAAGTACTTCATGCAGAGGGTGGTGAATATGTGGCACAACCTATTGAAGGAGATAATAAAGACAGAATGTATGGTGGACTGAAAGGAGAACTGATACGTAGTTGGGAAAATGGGCAAGTTAGCATCCTTCCTGATCCTGTGCTTTATGTTCCTACAGATTCATAGGCAAATTTATGCTAAGGAATGGGTTGATGCTTCTCAGCCTAAAAGCTAGAATAAAATATTTTAAAACACAGAAATATGCAGAAGTAATTTACATAAATTTAAACTTAAAGGTGAGAGAGAATTATAGGCAGATTATAGAGGAATGACCCTGCATTTTTCTATAGACAATTCAAAGTTCAGGTGATTATTTTTTAAGAACATAAGAAGTAGGCTATTTGACCCTTCAAGTCTGCTCCACTATTAAATAATATAGCTGATCTACTTCAGCTACATCTTCCCACACGTTCTCCTTACCCCTTAATTCCCTTACTATCCAAAGATCTGTTGATCGCCGAATTGAATATATTCAACAACTGAGCATCCACAGCCCTCTGCAGTAGAGCAAACCAAACTTCACAACCCTTTGAGTGAAGAAGTTTGTCCTTATTTGAGTCCTAACTGACCAACAGCTTATTCTGAGATTGTGACCCAGTGTTATAGATTCTCAAGTCAGGGGAAACACTCTACCATCTATCCTATCAAGTTATTTAAGAACGTTGTGTGTGTCAATGACATCACCTCTCAATCTGCTAAATTTTAGGGAATACAGGCCTAGTCTTCTATTCTCTTCTCATAGGACAATGCCCTCATCCCAGGAATAAGTCCAGTGAACCTTTATTGCAGTCTTTCGAAAGCAAGCATTCCTTCCTTTAAAAGGAGACCAAAACTGCACACAGTACTCCAGGTGTGGTCTTACCAAGGCCCTATATAATTGGATTTCTTTACTCTTATACTCCAGTCCCTTTGTATTTAAGGGTCAAGCCATCAATTGCTTTCTTAATTGCTTGTTGTATCTGCATATTAACTTGCTGTGATTTGTGTAAAAAGATATCTAGGCCCCTCTGTATACTATCATGTCCCTGTCTCTCACCATTTAAAAAATAAATTCTGCTTTTCTGTTTTTCCTATAAAACTGGATAACTTCACATTATATTCCATCATCTACATTCTTGCCCAATCAATTAACCTGTCAAAAGGAGTGGGGAACTGTAAATGCCACCCAATATTCTAAAGAGGAGCTGAAGACAAATCTGTAGAAACGATTGGTCGGTTCACATGTCACCATAGTAAGGTATGTTCTCATTCAGTATGTTATGGACTGCAATTGAAGAATGGAGGTCATAAAAATGTTGTCAGCATGGATTTACAACCAATAGGTAATGCCTATAAATCTAGAGGAATTCTTTAAGAAAATACTAAATTGGTGCACAGTGGCTATCTGATCAATACCATATAACATTTCAGAGGATTGTGAGGCTCTTGAAGGTTATGATTTATGTAATTAATAGAAAATGACCTTACTGTATTAAAACTGGTCTGTATTCGAAAAATAGGGCAGATGATGACACTGAATGGGGTTTATAGTATATTACAAATTTAGTGGATGCTAAAACAGATAGTTTTGGCTGTGGTAGCACAGCCAAAAGCCTCAAACAAATGGACCAAGCTCTTAGGAAACAATGGCAGGTGGATTTTAATGTGAATAAACCTAATGTGTACTAGATGCAAGAACATGAAACATGTTCAGAATGTGGAGGTACTTGTTAGCAAAGTGCAATGTGGAGCTACTTTCATTAAGTTGACCAAATATGAGCAAGTGTCTCAAGACAATTTGACTAAAAATTGAAGCAAGTAATTCAAATTTTGCATAGATAATTTTTAAGATTGTCACAGCAACCTGAACAAAAATGAAATGGCTGAGCAATGGAGGCAAAGTCGATGAAACTCCAAACCAAGTACAGGGAATTTCTAATCTGGAGAAATGGGTGGAGAATCTGAAAAAATATCAACATGAAGATCCAATAACCAAAGAGAGAGAAAAATGCAAAGATTTGCAGGAGTGTGGAAGAATAAAATACATCTACAGGATAACTAAGGTTAAAAACATAGTGGAATACTACAGCACGGTTCCCTTTCTTTGTTTTAGCAGGCAAACCTGCACTGTCAGCTATTGTGCAGGACGGGAAAAAAGGGAAACAAGCTTTTGAGAATCCTTGAGACATGGCTAGGATGTCTGACCCCAGCACAAAAGATAAGGTCTAGTATGGTTATCTGTTTTCTGTCTCACTTCTTATCACCAGATGGACTCCTCTAAGTTCTGTATAGTTATAAACTAGGATAGAGCGATTGCATGCATGCCAAAGATAACGATTCTCAATGTTATTAATTACTGAAGGTCAAGCAGTTTTATCACTTTCGTGACCTTTGCTATGTACACTTTTACTATAACTATGTGTGTACTCTGATGCTTCCTCAGAGTGTCAACTAGCTCCGTTGTATGCTGCTGGGCTCTCGTGATATCACGATTCAATAAAGGCTTCCGAGGCAAACCTCCTGGGTCTGAGTGTTCATTCCATTTTCCGCGACAAATTGGCGACGAAGATGAGATCCGACCAAAGTCCAGTAGCCTCTTAAGTTGGAGAGGTGATTGAAATCGTGGGCCGTCGGATCTCTAATAAAAGAGCCCTCGCGGAGAAAGGGAGGAATAACTCTCCTAAGTTAGGGAGAATACGAGCTGCATCCTAGCTGAGAGGGGCATTGCAGTGAATTAGCGTCCCAGCTGAAAAGGGGACTGTGAGTAAAAGGGTAGCTACCGACCAAAGAGACTTAAGAGACCCAAAGAATTGGAGGACTTGTTAAGGAACTCTTAAACACCGGTGAGTGCATAGGTAGGGAAAAGGTGCAACGCTAATTGTGTTTCCTTTCTAAATATAATGGGAAGTCGTAGCAGCAGAGAGGCATCTGATGGCTCCCCAGTTCCACGGGGTTCCAAAAACACACCAAAGCCAGAGCCCAAATCAGGAACTTTGAAGATGGGCAAGAAAACGGAAAAACACATGAAAATGGTAACCAGGGTTGCCAGCCGACATTGTTGTAAAAGAGACGCGTGATGACAGGTATTAGGTGCCTTTAGGCAGTGACTTATATGGCTGGACGCAAGGGGAATGGCCGTATGGTGGCAGTTTTAAAATAACCCTCATCCAGGCCTGGTGGGATGTAGTGGCTAATGGGGCCGGAGATCCTACTTGGGATTTTGATGATATGTTGGGTTGTTTTGAAAAATGGATGGGGGTGGCCAAGTGACATCAATCCCCCAAACAAAAGAATAAACTGGAGGGTTTGGCTCCTGTAATGAAAACCCCTCTGTCCCTCTGCCTTATCCCATTAACCCCGGTCTACTGGGGCCTCATTCCAAGTTCCCTAGACTCATGTCGCCTGCTTCTGGCAGCCCTTGACGGCCTCCCCTCCCTGATACCCTGACAGATGAACTAATAGAGATGGTAGCGCTTGGAGACAGTCTAATAGAGTGGTGAGACCGGGTGCGGGAGCTGGAGCAGAGGCGGAAGTGGGTCCGGGACCATCAAATCCCGTCCCGACTGACGGATAGCGCGATCACCCTTTCTGATCGAGGGAGTCGGAATCTGATAGTGGAAGTAAGGAAGCGACGCGGCAAAGTGGAGCCACCACGCAAAGTCGCTCTAAAAAGGTAGCAGCTGACTCCACCTCTCATGCACTTCAGGCCCCTGAAATAATGATTGGAGAAACGGCCATACTTGAACTATGGACCCCAGCTGAGGCTCACGCCATGGTAGCCGAGGTGTCCAACCCCATTAAGCGTCCCGCAGCCTTCCTCAATTGATTGGAGCAAATGTGTGCAATTTATTGACCCCTTCTGGGCGACTTGCAACCTTGTTAAAATTTGTTTATGGTAGCTCCTGGGCCACACTGAAGGATACCATTCAGGTGCCAATTGGGGACAATGGGGATTGGTGAAAAGGTGATGAACAAGTGGAAACAGGCAATGAAAGTTTAGGACATTGGTTACAAGGAAGAGACCAGATTGCCATTATGGGGGCAGCACAGAGACATGGGGACCTGGGGGAAGTAACTCGGTGTTTGCAGAGGAAAGATGAGGGCGCCACTGATTTTATCGCCAGATTTCGTAATATTTGGGAAGAGTATGCAGGTGTTCCCTTGGAGGGCAACGGGCCCTTGGCCATTCAGACGTTGATGAACTGTATACTGCCCCAACAAGCCCAGGCTTTCAAGATGCGAAATCTAAATTGGCAAACTATGCGCTGGTCCGAAATTACCACTACTTTGGTCAATATTGTCCGAGGGGGACTGTTTGTCAGCCCCTGGAAGGGCCCCAAACAGCAAAAGACACAATTCAATCGTCAAGAACAGGGCAGACGTATGGGGCAGGCTAAGGGTCTGAGACGGGACAAAGCTCAAGACATCTGCCGTAACTGCGGGAAGAAAGGGCACTGGGCAAGGGAATGCCGATCTACTCCCCCCAAGGAGCCTGCTTTGTCACATGGGCAGCAGATAGCCGCGGTTCCCTCTTTTACTTATAATAACCCTTTTCAGCAGGACTAGCGGGGCCCAGGGGAGGTTATGGTACAGGGAGCGGTTATATCACTTTCCCAAGACTCTGAAGCACAACCTATGGTAACCCTTAGAACAGGAGATACTCATTTGCGAGCCTTGGTGGATACTGGCACTACCCTGTCCTCTGTATTCCCCTCGCTGGGATTACCTCTTAGTCAGAACAGGGTAGTAACTGTGGGAGTGGCTGGTGTTCCTCTATCCGAGCCTCTATCGAAGAGAGTTGCTCTGTCGTTGAAGGACAACCATATAGAGGAAACACTGATAGTATCAGCAACCACTCCCTTACCTCTGCTAGGACGCCAGACCCTGCGCAAATTAGGAGCCACTATCTACTGTACTCCTCAGGGCATGTATATGGAGGTAACCTCGCCCCAGACCTGTCAGTTAGCGTCCCTACTCCTTAACCCGAAGCTAAGCCCGACCGACCTTATACTGCTGGCAACTTGAGGGTAAGCCTTATGCGGCAAAGATGAGCCGCTTGTGGCGGGAAATCGATAAGCTGCCATTTTTGACTCCTGTTCGGACCCTGAAGAGCCTGTTACATGTGTTACAGAATCACTCTCGCTTACAATGTACTGCGTTGTTTACAATTAAAGATGACCTTGAGTATCGCCAAAGTACTCTTGAAGGGCAATTGACCTCAGTCTGCCTCGACCTCTACCTTTATTTCGGGGAAGCGGGCCTAGGTGTCCCGGTGCACTTGACCACGGAGCAGCGGCCCCTGTTCCATATGGACCTTGACTCTGAGCCCCACTTAACCCTTGCGGTTCAGCCTCCTTCTTGGCAAAGCACATAGGTCCCATGATTAAGCGGTTACAGTCGGCCCCTACCTCTGAATGCATTGGATCTTTTGAGTGGTTTGGACCTGCTGAGGGTAGAATATACCTCCCTGGTATTTCCTGTCAATTAATCGACCCTCGTGCTGAATTTCAGCGGCAGCAGCCCCCTGGGCAGCCCAGCCTTGTTGGCCCTCCAGCACTGGACATAATCAATAGCAATTTGTGGGCCCTGCACAAGACTCACATAGGCCGAGTGCTTACCGTCCCAGACCACTGTGTCATACTACGAAAGGATGTTGTGCTGCCCTGCGTTCGACAGTACCGACTGACCCCTGAAGCCGAGGCGGACATCGCATCAGTCACAGACTCCCTGCTCCAACAAGGGGTTCTCAAGACTACGGTCAGCCCCTGTAACACACCAATACTGCCTATACCCAAAGTCAGATGGCCAAACGAATGGCGTTTCGTGCAGGACTTGCGAGCTGTAAATAACATCGTGATTCCCGTTGCTCCAGTGGTGCCCGATGTAAATGTGATCCTTTCCTCTATCCCGTCTGACACTGTGGTCTACACTGTAGTTGACTTGTGTTCTGCATTCTTTTCTATCCCTCTCCATCCAGATAGCCAGTATTTGTTTGCTTTTACGTATAAAAGGTGACAGTATACCTGGACACGGCTTCCCCAATAATATACAGAGACCCCTGCTATGTATGCAGCCGCTGTGAAATATGATTTGGACGAATGCTGTCTGAATGGAAACTCTACATTAATACAGTATGTTGATGACCTTTTAGTGGCCTCACCTACCCTGGTGCACTGTGTAGAGGACTCAGTGACTTTGCTCCAATTCTTAGCTGCAAGAGGCCATAGGGTATCGAGATCTAAACTACAGTTCTGCCAGTCGCAAGTCCAGTACCTGGGATTCACCTTGAAGGCCGGAACTCGGCAAATAGGACAGGTCCTATCAGGATCGAGTAGAGGCTATCCTACGAATACCCCCTCCTAAGACAAAGAAGGAGGTCCTTTCTTTTCTAGGCATGGTTGGCTATTGTCGACAGTGAATTCCCGATTACCGCCTACATGATGCTGTCCTCCGTGCAGCTACGATGAAGGAAGAGCCTGCGGTTGTCCAATGGACCTCAAAACAGGAGGCAGCGTTTAAAGCTCTTAAATCAGCTGTAACCACGGCCCCGGCTCTGGGGTTACCCAACTATGAGCGTCCCTTTCAGCTACACATTTGCTAAAAGAAATGATTTGCCACCGGACTACTTACTCAAGATCATAATGGAGGTAGGCAACCGACCGTTTATTATTCTACGGCTCTTCCCGCTGTGGTGATGGGGATACCTGCTTGTCTCCGTGCTGTTGCCGTTGCAGCTACAATGGTTGAAAAATCATTGCCGTTAGTCCTCGATTATCCTTGTGAGGTATGAGTGCCCCATGCCGTCATGCTGCTACTAAATTCTGCTGCTACCCAACATTTTACTGCCTCACGACGCACGGGATACGAAGTAATTTTGCTATCACACCCCAATTACACTTACCGCCGATCGCCTGCGATTAATCCTGCCACCTTTGTGCCGGAGCCCTCAACTGATGCGGATCATGACTACATCACAATGGTCGAACAAACCACTTCCCCCAGGGTGGATCTGCGGACGGACCCCCTGCTCGATCCGGATGTTATCTTTTTCACCGACGGCTCTTCTCATCAACCAAGAGACTATTTACTCCTCGCCGGTTATGCCATCGTGGACCCGCACCGCATCGTGGAAGCCTACGCACTACCTCCTGGCACTTCGGCACAGGCAGCGGAACTTTTTGCCCTAACCAGAGCTTGTATCCTGGCTAAAGATCAAGCGGCCAATATTTACACCGATTCCCGATACGATCCATGATTTTGGTCAAATATGGAAAAATTGGAGTTTCATTACGTCAGCAGGCCAGTCTACTAAACATTCCCAACTTGTGCTGAACCTCCTAGAAGCAATTCAATTGCCTAAACGTTTGGCGGTCATCAAATGCGAATCACATACTAAACTGACTGATGATGTCTCTATAGGGAATGCCCGCACTGACCAGGCAGCTAAAGTAGCAGCAGCTGCCACCTCTTTTATAAGCACTCCGTGTTCCAAATCGCCCTCCCCTGCCTGCTCTAGAGTCTGTCGAACTACAGAAAGCTCAACAAAACTGTACTATGCAGGAAAAACGGTCAAGGGAAAAGGCACAATGCTATTATAAAGACGGGTTTTGGTTTCATTCGGATGGCCGACTGGTATGTCCCCAAAGTCTGTTTTTGCCTCTGTGCCGCCTAGTGCATGCACAGGCACACATAGGCAAAGGAGGGATGCAACATGCGATTAACCAACAATGGTTTGCACCGGCATAACCCCAACCATACAAAAAATCACTCACTCTTGTTCAATTTGCCAGCAGAATAACAAAGGGCCAGCAGCCAAGTATGATCACCTCCCGATGCCCAAGATACCCCTCAAAAATTTACAAATTGAGTTTGTACATATGACCCCGGCCTCGGGATATAAGTATATGTCAGTAATAGTAAACATGTTCACCTGATGGGTAGAAGCTTATCCCACACAAAAAGATGATGCTCGAACAGTAGTGAAAATATTTTGGAAAGAAATAATACCTAGATACGGAATACCTATGGGAATAAATAGAGACCAAGGAACTCACTTTACCGGAAAGATAGTAAAAGACTTAGTACAGGTTATGGGGTTTCAGTGGAAATTGCATATTCCCTACCAGCGACAGTCCTCAGGGATGGTAGAAAGGGTAAATGGGGAATTAAAAAACACCCTATCTAAAGTATGTCAGGATAATAACCTCTCATGGCCAGAAGCACTCCCAGCAGTACTTTATGCTATGCGAAATAGAAAAAATAGAGCCACTGGAATAACATCCCATAACGCTCTTATGGGACATCCCATGACTACCGGAGCCCAATCTCCTGTACGTGCAGAGAAATTAGCCTTAATTTGGAATGATGAACAGTCCCTGGCTTACGCCCAGGCAATTTGTAAAACAGCATCTGAACTACATGAGAGGGTCAGGCAGGCTCAGGCAACCGTGGGAGATACACCTATACACACCTTTCAGCCGGGTGATCAAGTGTATGTAAAAAATTTAAACAAAGACTCTCTTTCTCCTAGGTGGAAAGGACCCCACCTTGTGCTATTAACAACTCGGACCGCCTTGAAGGTTAAAGGGAAGGAAGACTGGGTCCATGCCACTCGCTGTCCGGCAATAATATAGCAGCCGTTATCATGGGAACTAATTTGCATTATGTATTGGATACTGCCTCTAGCTATATTCCATGAAGTATACCCAAGGGACCCTCACCCAAACACCTTTTTGTCTCTATGCCGCACCTACGCTAGACAGGTAAGACAGGGTGCCTGTTGAATATGCGCCCAGATTCCCCAACGTGGGGGTGAGACATGTCAATGGCGCGCTGTCCCTCTAAATGACACTGAGTACGCTGACATTCGAAATTTTAGTACTGTGACACAGCTTCTCCAAAAGCAACTCCGTGAATTAGGAACGAGTGATAGCAAAACACGTAGCAAGAAACCCCAAGACCCAGACCCTGGACCGGACAATCTGTTTAGAGGTTGGTTCCGTCACTCTCCACCTACCAATGGGTGGAACTATACAGAACATGGGATTAGAATCAGGCCCCTGCAAAAGCCGGTAAACGCCACCTGTTGGTGTTCCAACCTTACACTCGGCATTTATGGTTTGGGATGAAGCTCCTGTCATATTATGATATCATACCCTTTTGAGTTGTCAGTTCGAAAAGATGATAAGGGTGGTCAGACACCCTCTGGTAGTCATAGTACTGAACATCCACCAAACCTCCTCAATGGTAAATACTGGGTTTGTGGAGATAAAGCTTACCCCTGGTTGCCTGGGATGCCTCAGCAGGATTCCCAAAGGAGACCGAAAAAGAATGGAACCACTCCCACCTGGAGTGGCTGTTGCTACCTGGCATACTTGAATCTCTATCTTCGCTATATAGGTAAATCAGATATTCATCCACATCGGCATCTACATCGCCGTGGCATCTTGGAACCTGAACGATTCTGGATGATTGCTTTGCCCCCTTATGGCACTGCCCGTAATTCCCGTGAAATTATTAACCTGGTGGCCGCATTAGAAAAATTCGCTAATTCAACGGCTGATGTTCTGGTTGAGACACAGAAGCAGATTTCAGCTAGTACCACTGAAATGATAGCTCTACGCCTAACCACATTGCAAAACAGGATGGCCCTTGACTTCCTCCTAGCTGATAAAGGCGGCACTTCTGCTATGATAGGTTCAGAGTGCTGCACTTACGTAACCAATGTCTCTGAAAATATTACTGACCTCGGACAACATGTTATGGATAAAGTGCAAGAAATAAAAAAGGTTGGGGAAAGTTTGAGTAATTTTTATAACAGGATTCCTGGTGGGCTACAGTAATGGGGTGGTTCCCAGGTTGGGGAAGTTGGCTGCTGTATGTTTTAATTGGGTTGGTCGTAATAGGTGTTATAGGGTGTTGTGCATGTGCTATTTTGAGGATTTGCTGTGTCAAATGTATTAATGGAGCCATGAATGGAGTCACCACTGGATTAGGAGGAACTCCAATTGTTCCTCAATTGATGCGCACTGGTCCCAGTGAGTCCCACTGGTGGGGAGAAAAGGTTTACCCCACCAGAGATCAGCCTTTTTCTTATGGTTATGAACCCCCATATGATAATGAAGATACTATTCCTTATTGGTGTTAATCAGGAAGGAAGATTAACAAGGAGGGATTGTGGAAGAATAAAATATATCTACAGGATAACTAAGGGTTAAGTGGTTAAAACCATAGTGGAATACTACAGCACGGTTCCCTTTGTTTTAGCAGGCAAACCTGCACTGTCAGCTATTATGCAGGAAGGGAAAAAAGGAGTATCTTAAACAAGCTTTTGAGAATCCTTGAGACAAGACTAGGATGTCTGACCCCAGCACAAAAGATAGGGTCTAGCATGGTTATCTGTTTTCTGTCTCGCTTCTTACTTCCAGGTGGACTCCTCTAAGTTCTGTGTAGTTATAAACTAGGATAGAGTGATTGCATGCATGCCAAAGATAATGATTCTCAATGTTATTAATTACTGCAGAGTGTCACCTAGCTCCATTGTATGCAGCTGGGCTCTCCGTGATATCACGATTCAATAAAGGCTTCCGAGACAAACCTCCTGGGTCTAAGTGTTCACTCTGTTTTCCGCGACAAGGAGGGAAAACAAAACCTTGTATCAATGGCATAGAAGTAATAGTACTTTTTGTACTTCCCAGTGACTCACAACTGAACTTTTCAAAAGATCTTTTCAGTTTCAGATCACACAAAAAAATTCACACAAGAAACTGTATCCCACATATTTCTTGCATGTGGATCAACACTTGCAGGAGAACAAAAGAGAGAATGGACATTTTATCAGCTTTAACAAGTATTGGAGGTTATAGAGTGGTTTGGGGAGGGGGGTCGCGGGAGGAGGGAAGAAACAAAAACTGAATAACAGAGCCTGAAAGCCATGCTTAGAAATCCCAATTAAAAGGGATGCTTAAGCAAGTTAAGTGGCTCCAAATTCAGGGAATGGTTTCAACCTTTAATAAGGCTCAAAATGATTTTCAGTATGGAAATATGGGAACAGGAGAAGGCCATTCAACCTCTCAAGCCTGTTCTGCCATTCAGTTAGACCACAGCTGATCCAAATCTCAATTCTTTCTACTTGCCTTGCTTCTGCAACTCTCAATAGCCTTACTTAACAAAAATCTATCAATCTCAGTTCAGAGCTCCAGTTTCTTTTTTCTTCCTACGCTCTGTCATGACCAAGAATAGGATTGTACAAGTGAAGTGAAAGGAAGTCCAATGTGGATAGACAAAATAATTCTGCAGGCAAGTGATAGTGGAATACAGCATCTGACCCTGCTCAAGAGATTGCCAAATAGTATTGCATGAGGCGACTCTCAGCATAGCTGCCCCGATTGGCAGTTTAGGACAACCTCCTTGGAGAACGTAATGCACAATTCATGGCAACAGATTGTAACCAAACTCAACAACATGAAAGGTAACAAACGGACTTGGGAACTAAGAAAAAACCGACCATTAGCATTAAGTATCTTGTAAACAGCACATTAGGCTTGCCATATGGTGCTGCCCATCAATGCAACAGATTTGCTCTCACCCATGCTAAATCCTCATATAACTACATTCCATCACAAACCCATTCATATCATAGCAGGGCATACTTTTAAATGTGATGTACAATTGAAAATGTTGCTACATCTCCCAAGGTCATAACACCTCATGATCTTATCTAGCAACCAAGTTACATGAGGCTCAGTCACTTTAAAATAGGTTAGAATGCGGTTCATGTATATGTCCATCATTGGACATGTATTCCTTCAACTTCCAACATATCAAGATGGCTTTTATGATATTACAATGGAATGGCATGTTGAAGGCAAAATCCCAACCCAAAGTAAGACCCTGGTCAAGACTAGGTGTCGATGCCAAATCTCCCATATGACTAAACAGACCATGTAGGGTCTAAGGTAACAGAAAATCTGTTCTACTAACTTGAAGCAGAGGCAGCAGTCCATCTAATCATTCCTCTGTGACCGCTAAGGTGGAAAAGGATTCCAATAGAATTGTCTACCCAAATACTGTCCCTGCAAAATATCACACTCAAACTTATTTGAATGGTGAAAAGTGGGGAAAAGAGAGAGAAGTTGAAAATTGAAGGAAAATGTAAAGAATAAAAAATATTCATTAAATCAAGGCAGGCAAACACACAGTTTTGAGAAGATGAGAATTACTTTTCTTGGCTGTTCATAGCAATGATGTCCTGTCTGCAGGTATAATGCAGAACAAGGAAACGCTAGCTGCCTTCAATTAATGATTCTAGGATAAAACGTGCATCTATCAGCTTTTTAATCTTCAAAGGCAGTGAATGAATGAACGTCCTTTTTGCTGCTATTATTATAAACAGTCCTCCACATCATCGGAATGTCCCAACATGCTTTTAATTCTATTTTTGTTAATTAAAGTGTCATTATTCAATGTGCACATAGGATGATCCCACTGCCCATCAAACCCTTCCCCCACAAAAAAATCAAAACAGTTAAATGAGTTAAATTAGTGGAGGAAATAGAAATATGAGTCAGGGCTCCAGGAGAACTCCCTCCTCTTTCTCAAAGAATGCAATAGGACCTGTTGCAACCCCCTGAACAGATAAACAGGCTAATAAGCACTTAATTTAAATTAGACAGGTAAAGCCTCCAACAATGCAGTACTCCTGAGCATTGCATGGAAATGAGGGTCAGGAATATGTACTAAAGTCTGGAGCGAGGCAGGACTCTACTTCCTTCTGACTCAGAAGGAAATGTGCAGCAATTAAGTCACAATAAAGCTGAAATTTCCTCTGCAATTCTGGTGTAAAATTAAGGAACATTCAGGCAGTGAAGCTGGCCACTGCTTTCTCTATGGCTTTCCTAATGATTGCAACCTCAAAGAGGCTGTCGTAATATTATCCATGCCAGACGTATTTGCACACGGATTTCCTCTGCTGGCACCATGTGTTCTTCAAACTGATTCAAGAAATATGTGATGCTACTGTACTGGTGCACTGTGCCTTAAGACACATGCTATTATCAAGAAAAGACGTTTAAATTTCTGTTCTATGGTATGTTTTATTCTGTTTCCAAGTTTTCTTGCAGGACACTGTTAATTGTTCAAGAATGAAAAAGCAGAAAAATGAAAAAGAAGTAAAAGGAAACTTGCATTTGCAGCAACTTTCATGACCTAAGGACGTCTCAAAGCACCTTTTTTGAAGTGTAGTCATTTATTTATGTGGATGCAAGGATGAAAGCAGAAATTTTAAATTGGAGATGAAGAACTATATCAATAGCCTTAGGAAATTAGTGATGGATGGAAGAAAGAAAGGAAGGATGGAAATTTGCTTTTAAATAGCGTCTTTCATGATCTCGAGATGTCTCAAAGCTCCTGACACCCAGTTAAGAATAAGAAATAGAAGCAGGGATTGGCTATATGACCCCTCAAACCTGCTCTGCCATTCAATAAGATCATGGCTGGTCTTCTACCCTAACTCCATTTGCCCAATTATCCTCCTATCTATTCTTCAATTCCCTTTACTGTACAATAAGTTATCAAGCTTAGCCTTGAATTAGCTCAATGACTGAGCATCCAAAATCTTCAGGGTAGAAAATTCCAAAGATGGGCAATCTTCTGATTGAATCAATTCTCCCCGTCTCAGTCCTAAATGAGCAACCCCTTATTCAGAGACTGTGACCCTAGTTATAGAGTCCCCAGCCCGATAAAAGCAGCTTCTCAGCATCTACCTTGTCAAGCCCTCCAAAAATTTTAAATGCTTCAATGGGCAAAACTCTTATTCTTGTAAACTTCAGAGAACCTGTTCATCCTCCCCTCATAGCACAACCTTCACATAAAAGAATTAATCTAGCGAACCTTCACTGCACCCCTCTAGGCAAGTATATCCTTCCTTAGGTAAGGAAACAAACTATACATGGTACTGCAGGTATGGTCTCACCAAAGCTGTGTATAACCACAGTAAGGCTTCCATTATTCCCATATTCCAAACCCCTTATTATAAATGTTAAGATATTATTTTGCTTTCCTAATTGCTTGGTGTAACTGAAATTAACTTTCCACAAATTATGTATACAGATACCCAAATTCCTTTGGATACTAGCATGTCCCAGTTTCTTACCGTTAAAAAAATTTTTATTGCTTCCTACCAATTGACATTCTACTCCACCTGACTTAAATACTTCAAATGTAACCACTGTTGTAACATACATGGAAATCTGGCAGCCTATTTGCACACAGCAAAGTCCCCCAATCAGCAAGGAGTTTAATGACCAAATAAACTCTCTGTTATTGAAGTGATGTTAGTTAAGAGAAAAACATTAGCCAGGACAATGGGTCTTTTTCAAAGAATACCTTACAATCTTCTGCATCCACTTGAAAGAGCAGACAAGGCTCAATTTTATGTCTCAGATGAAAGACAGCACCTTGGACATTGTAGCACTTTTTCAGAAACCCACTGAGGTGTCAACCTAGATTATGTGCTTTACAATCAATTTGAACCTACAACCTTCTGACTCAGGGGCGAGAGTCTTATCGTTGAGTCAAAGCTCTGCAGAAGCTGATAACTTATGGGTCACTGCCACACTTTACCTCAAACGACATTTCTTACCAGTGTTTTATGACTATTACTAACATGGTAAAGTTTACTCACATTTAAGTACTCAAGCTTGGCAGTGCACTGGTGTTGCAAGGTACTGTGCCACAGAATAATACGATTGCAAATGTAATTTCCCACTTTGCTGCTTCCTGATCCAAACCATGCTAACAAAGGGATGATGAAGTGACTGTGTGGAACATTTCAATAAAGTAACCCAGTGGGTGCAAAGAAAAGCCACAAGGCTCACCACTTCAGGCTGGGCTTGCATGCCTCAAAGAAACCATTTGGAGCATCATTGATCAAGGTTTCAAAGGAAATCTCCGGATTGCTCTCTCAGCTCGTTATAATGCATGGCTTGGGATATCACAGAAAATTTGAAAGGATGGAAGCAAACATTCAAAAAGTGAAGAAAAAAACAAATGCCAGTAATTTCCTCAGCGCTGATGCACTATTGTAACTTTGTTGGAGGTATGGCAGAATTACTTGTATAACTGGGGTTCATCTCTGCATTTCCGGAAACGTCCTGTCCACAAAGAGTAGGATACCTCCAATCTGGCCAATTCCTACTCCATCAGTATACTCTTAATCATCACCAAAATGATGGAAGGTGTTGTCGACAGTGCTATCAAGCAACATTTATTCAGCAACAACCTGTTCACTGATGTTCAGTTTGGGATCCCCCAGGGCCACTCAACTCTTGATCTTATTACAGCTCTGGTCTAAACATTGGATAAAAGCTGAATTCCAGAGGTGAGGTGAGAGTGACTGCCCTTGACACCAAGGCAGCAATTGACTGTGTGTGGCATTCAGAAACCCTAACAAAACTGAAGTCAGTGGGAATTGGAGAGAAACTCTCCATTGGCTGGAGTCATGCCTAGCACAAAGGAAGACAGCTGTGGTTGTTGCTGGTCAATCAAGTCAGCCCCAGGGCATCACTGCAGGGGTTCCTGAGTGTAGTATCCTGAAGGTAGTATCCTAGGCTCAACCATCTTCAGCTGCTTCATTAATTACCTTCCCTCCAGCATAAGGTCAGGAATGGGGGCATTTGCTGATGACCTCAGTGTTCAGTATCATTCACAATTCCTCAGGTACAAAGTAATCCTTGTCTGCACACAGCAAGATATGGACAACTTTCAAGTTTATGTTGATTAGTGACAAGTAACATTGATACCACACCAGTGTCAGGCAATGATCATGTCCATCAAGATACAATTTAACTGTCTCCCCTTGATCATAATTGCTGAAATTCCTGGTATCAACATCCTTGCGTTTACCATTAACCAGAAGATTAAGTGAACCAGCCACATAAACACTGTGGCTACAAGAACAGGTCAGAGACTAGGATTCCATGGCGAGTAACTCATCATTTAACTCTCCAAATCCTGCCCAACATCTAAGAGCCATAAGTCAGGAGTGTAATAGAATACTTGCCTGTATGAGTGCAGCTCCAACAACACACAAGAAGTTCAACACCATCCAGGTCAAAGCAGCCTGCTTGTTTAGAACCCAAACCACAACCTTTTTGCAGCAGTGTATATCATGCACAAGATGTCCACTGCAACAAATCACCGTGCCTCCCTCTATAGCAACTTCCAAACCTCCACCACCTAGAAGAACAAGAGCAGCAGATGCATAGCAGCATGATAACCTGCAATTTTCCCTCCAAGTCGCACGGCATCCTGACTTAAAACTATATCAGTATTTCTTCACTGTTGCTGGATCAAAATCCTAGAAGTCCCTACCTAAAACACTGTGGGGGCACCAATGCTACAGCAATTCAAGAAGGAGGCTCATCACTATTCTCTCAAGGGCAATTAGGGATTAAGACAATAAATGCTGACCTTACAGTGACACTCACTTCCCACGAACAAATGATGATAGGATTTTATTGCATCCCTAGGACATGCTAATACTTTGTGTAATGGGAGGAGCATTTCTGAAGTACACTCACTATTACATATGCTTCACAGTCCCACAAACAAGAAATGCATGAATGACCTGGTAATTTTTGATAGTGTTGGCTGAGGGAGAAATGATGTGTTTATATTTTAACCTGTCTAATTAATAAAATGTTTCATTTAGTTTAATGTAAAACCTCGAGAACTAGTGGCCTGATTCCTGAGTTTAGAGTTGCATCTCAAACATAACACTTAAAATTATGATTTTGACAATTGTTTAAAGTTTCCCTCTGGGATTTTTAAATAACTCCGCTTTACCAACTGCATCGGTCATAACAGATAAGATCCGCCAGTCTTTGGGACGTACGGCTTACATACCTAGCATCACACTGGCACTGAAATTCACCTACCACATTACTCATTTGTGTGATAGGCAGAACGCCTTTTTGGCTTGATGCAGCATCCTGTTAGTGGCAAATACCATTTGTGTTGCTACTGTATAGTAGCAGTGTGAAATAGCTAGCTTTATCTCCCGCTCAAATTTTGGAAATATCTTGCCCATCCAGGGTGAGGAGGGCAAGGTATCTCAAAAATTTGAGCAACAGGTGAAGCTAGCTCTTTCATGCTGTTACTATGCAGTAGCAACATGAGTGGTATTTACCACTAATAGGATGCTGCCATCAAGCCAAAAAGATGTTCTGCCTATCATGCAAATGACTAATGTGGTGTGAGAATTTCAATACCAGTGTGATGCTAGGTATGTAGGACGTATGTCCCAAAGACTGGTGGACCTTATCAAACAGCATGTCCCAGCCGCTGTTCGCAATGGGCAGGGTACAGGCCGTACCCAACCAGCCCGTGCTTGCAAATCTCAAAACACAGTGTCCAACATTATATGTGATTCCGTGATTGGACAACATTTGCTAAATAATCCTCAGTGTGCTAAGAATTACACTGAAACTAGTTGAATATCGTCAGTTGAACTCGTAATGTACTGCATTTGAGTGTACTGGAAGCTACATATATTTTTACACAGGACCCTGTTCTTTGCAGCCAGAAAGAATATGTACATACACTGTGCTTGTTTCAGCTAAACAAAATAAGTGACTGCCATTTGCTGACTCATTCCTCAGGGCAATGCCTTGATCAATCTGGGTCAGCTACCTGGTTTAAATTTCAAACAATGCTTGGCAGTTAACTGTCAGTCACCATCAGTCGTGCCTTCTCCATGGTAATACCAATTGCCAACCAATCAGCACTTACTTCACATACAGTATAAATTGTTGTTATCCGGCTCATTTTGGCATTCTTGCGAGTGTCCTGATGAATGCAAGATGAAAAGCTTGGATATGTCTCTTTTTTCAGCAATACTCAAGTTCTGTACTACCAAACAACAATTTAGAAATAAATAAGTATGATCTGATAGCCATTATAGAGGTATGGCTGCAGGATGACATTGATTGAAACCTGAATGTTGAAGGGTACATGACATTTAGAAAGGACAGGAAGCTCGGCAAAGGTGATGGTATTAACACAATAGTGAGGGATGACCCAAGTTCAGGAAACCAGGATGTAGGGACTGTTTGGGGAGAGATGGGAAATGATCAAGGCAAGAAGTCAGTTGGGGGAGTGGTGTACAGGCCTCCTAACAGTAACCAGATGGTAGGTCGGAACATAAAGTTAGAAATAACGGGAGCTTGTCAGAAAGGTACGGCGATAATTATGGGGGATTTTAATCCACATAGAGATTGGATAAATCAGATGGGAAAAAGTAGCCACGACGAAGAGTTCACGGAGTGGTTTTGGGATAGTTTCTTCGAACAGCACATTCTAGAGTCAACCAGAGAAGAGGCTATACCAGAACTGATATTGTGCAATGAGACAAGATTAATGATCTCACAGTGAAGGTGCCCTTAGGTAGCAGTGATCATAATATGATTGAATTTTACATTCAGTTTGAGGGAGAGGAGAGTAGGTTCAAGGCAAGTATTTTAAACATTATTAAAGGTAATTATGAGGGCATGAAAGCAGAACTAGCTAAAGTGAACTGGTAAATGAGGTTAAAGGATAGGTCAATAGGGATGCAGGGGCAGACATTTAAAAGGACATTTCAGAATACTCAAAGTAGATACATTCCAATAAGAAAGAAAATATTCAAGGGGCAGATCCAGCATCCGTGGTTAACTAAAAAAGTTAAAGATAGCATCAAACTTAAAAAAAAACATATCATTGAACAAGGATGGATGGTAGGTCAGAAGACTAGACAAAATATAAAGAACAGCAAAGAAAGGCTAAAAGATTAATATGGAGGGAAAAATTAGAGTACAACAGAAAGCCAGCTAGAAATATAAAAACAGGTGGTAAGGGTTTCTTTGGATATTTAAATTTTTAAAAAGTTAACAAAGTGAGCATATGGAATTAATAATGCAAATAATGAATTGAACAGGTATTTTGCATAGTTCTTCACTATATAGCATACAAGTAACATCCCAGAAATAGCTGTAAATCTGGAAGTGGAAGGGAGGGAGGAATTCAGGAAAATTACAATCACCAGGGAAGTGGTACTTAACAAATTGTTGGAGCTGCGCACTGACAAATCCTCAGGTCTTGGCAGACTTCATTCTAGGGTCATAAAAGAAGTGGCTCGTGAAATAGTTAATGCATTGATTTAATTTTCCAAAATTCCCTAGATTTGGGGAAGGTTCCATTAGATTGGGAAATAGCAAATTTAACTCCTTTATTCAAAAAGGGATGGCGACAGAAAGCAGGAAACTATTGGCCAGTTAGCTTAATATCTGTCGTAGGGAAAATGTTAGAAGCTATTATTAAAAATATTTTGGATGGGCACTTAGAAAAATTCAAGGCAATCAGGCAGAGTGAACTTGGTTTTGTGAAATGGAAATCATGCTTCACCAATTTATTGGAGTCCTTTGAAGGAATCACATGTACTGTTGATAATAGGGAACTGGTGGACGTTCTGTACTTAGATTTCTAGAAGGCGTGTGATAAGGTGCCACATAAAAGGTTACTGTAGAAAATAAAGCTCATGGTGTAGGGGTTAACCATATTGGCATGGATAGAAGATTGGCTAGCTTGAGAATAGACATAAATGGGTCTTTTTCTGGTTGACAGTATGTAACGAGTGATTTGCCACAGGGATCAGTGCTGGGACTTCAGTTTTTTTACAATTTATATAAATGATTTGGATGAAGGACCCAAGGTATGGTTGCTAAGTTTGCTGATGACATAAAGATAGATAAGTAAGTTGTGAAGAGGACTTAAGGAGGCCACAAAGGGATATAGATAGGTTAAGTGAGTGGACAAAGATCTGGAAAATGGAGCATAATGTGAGAAAATGTGAAATTGACCATTTTGGCAGGATGAATCAAATAGAAGCATTTTATCTAAATGATGAGAGACTGCAGAGCTCTGAGATTCAAAAGGACATGGGTATCTTAGTGCATGAATCACAAAAGACTAGCATACAGATACAGCAAGTAATTAGGAAAGCTAATAGGACGCTATTGTTTATTGTGAGGGGAATTGAATATAAAAGTAGGTTGGTTATACTTAAGTTGTACACTGGCGAGACCACATCTGGAGTGCTGTTTACAATATTGGTCTCCTTATTTAAGGAAGGATGTAAATGCATTAGAAGCAGTTCAGAGAAGGTTTACCAGACTAATACCAGGAATAGGCGGGTTGTCTTAAAAGGCTGGACTGGTTAGGCTTGTAACCACTGGAGTTTAGAAGAGTAAGAGGCAATTTGTTTGAAACCTTAAAGACCCTGAGGGGTCTTGACAGGGTGGATATGGAGAGGATGTTTCCTCTTGTGGGAGAATCTAGAACTAGGGGTCACTATTTAAAAATAAACAATTGCCCATTTAAGTCAGAGATTAGGAGATTTTTTTTCTCTCAGAGGTTAGTGAGTGTTTGCAACTCCCTTCCTCAAAAGGCGGGGGTGGGGAAGAGTCTTTGAATATTTATAAGACAGAGGTAGATAGATTCTTGATAAACAACGGGTGGTGAAAGGTTATCGGGGCAGGCAGGAGGTTACAATTAGGTCAGCCATGATTTTATTGAATGGCGGAGCAGGCTCGAGGGTCCAAGTAGCCCACTCCTGCTCCTAATTCATATGTTCACATTACTGCACTGAAGTGTCACCCTACTTTAATGTATTTACATCTATAGTGGGGTGTGAGCCATGATCCTCAAACTCAGAATTTAGAGTGTTACCAACTGAGATAAATTGGGCTTAATTATGCCCCCTCTGACATAGGATCCTATGTTTTGGTGGGCAGAGCAACTATCTCAAAAACCCCCCAGCCCCACTGATTTTCAAGGACATGTGTGCACACTGACATTGAGTAAAAAATGGATATCTACCAGAATAATCTTTTTCCAAAATACATCTCCTTTCAGAGCATCCAGTTTCATGTTCTAATGTTTGAATGCTTCTGTCTCGATTAACCATATTCTGAATGTTTATCACTCTTCATAGATTTAAACTGCATGTATTAATATTAGGAAGGATTATTGGCTGCTATCATTAACAGGACAACAGTGGTATCACTGACCATATTGGCGTATGAAACATGTACAAAAGTCATTAACTATATATAGTGCAGCTAATGCTAAAATACATCAAAAATTTGATTACCACTGAGACATAACCATATTTATTGCAACTGCTAATAATCCCTAATTGAAATCGAGCTGCTTCTTTATACAGTCCTCTAATTCTATTCAGCTATTGCAAAGTAGATTCCGTGTTTGCCACCCAAGATAAATAAAGTGTGGCTTATTGCCAGGTGAGGCTGGATAATTTGGTCACTGATGAAGTGAGTCATTGAAGTGCTAACAACCAACCCAGCTAACAGTGAAGCAGAGGCTATCCAGCTTTACCAACCCTTTGCCAACTTAATTCCACAGCTACTGCTGTACTGCCATTATGTGCCCAAACCTCTTGCAGCTCAACTTCCAAACATGTGACCTCCACCATCTAGAAGGATAAGGGGAGCAGTTGCATGGGAACAGTACCACCTTTATGTTCCCCTCCAAGCCACACCCATCCTGGCTTGAAAATATACCGCAGTTCCTTCACTGTTGCTGGGTCAAAATCTTGGAACTCCCTTCCTAAAAGCACTGTAGGTGTACCTACACCACTTGGACTGCAGCTGTTCAAGAAGGCAGCTCACCACCACCTTCTCAAGCACAACTGGAAAGGCAACTGGAACTGAAATGATTGACATCCAACAACCACAACCATTTCCTTTGTGCTAAGTATGACCAACCAGCGGAGAAATTTCCCCCTGATTCCCACTGACCAGCTTTGCTTGGGCTTCTTGGTGGCACTTTTAGTCAAGGGCAGTCATTCTCACTTCACCCATTCAGGCTGCCATCCAAAGCTGATCGAGAGAAATAAGTTGGGTGGATGGTCCCTGAACTTTAGAACGATGTAAAGGGACAAAAGAGACACATTTTACAAAGCCAACCAGTTTGGCAAAGGTTCGGAGGAGACAACCTTGGCCTAGGGTTTAAATTAAGATACAGTTGGTCAGCTTTAATCACAAAAGCTGAGCAGAAAGAGGAAAAGGAAATTGAGAATTCTGCTGGCAACACAATTTCTTTTGTGCTGTAAAATACTTATTTTCAAAAAAAAAAATCTGGAATTATCACACTGCTCAGTCATGCCTACTATGCAGCTTCTTGATTTTACATTATATCAATTCATCAGAAAATATATCAGAAATGCACATGAAAGCTTGGAAGTAAGTGCGAAGAACATATTATCAGATTAGGAGAGGATGCCATTGTTACAACACCGCATTATGTTACTATCTAATTAGATTTGGGCAATTGCTAGCAAATTCTTAAATATAAGAGACATAGGATTACTTCCATAAGTAGGCCCCAACAGAATATCAAACTCAGCCCTAAGTTAGCAATACCAATATGGGATTGGGAGCTATGCTTTCTTATCACATAAGTTTGAATGTAGCCCAGACTGATGGGTAGGATGGGTGAGGATGGTGTCTCCTGGCTTTAAGAGTCCTGCATGAAATGAGCTTAGTGTCATCCTTGCCCAGGTCTAAATTGGTCTGCTTGGCACAGCATTGCTCGTAAGCTAGCAACAAATTGGAAAGTTTGCTCATTTGCTTCAAAGGTGGCTGGTAGAGGAAAGAGAAATATCGCACTGAGGCATAAAAGGATTCTCTCCAGATGAGGACATTTTTTTTGGGTTAGAACTGAAGCGGCTTTACTCAGCAATTAGGCCCAGCATGTGTGATTGCTGCCACGGGTGCACCAGTGGAAGGTCTTTAATTCCCTACCACTAACATCCCTTACTGACACAAAAATACTGAATAGCTTGAATTCTATAAATGCTGGAACTTATTAAAAGATGCATTTTGCCTTCTTTTCCCTCTGCAATTGCAGCTGTGCTCTTTGCTTTTGTTTGTGTAAAATACAAACTGGGCATTGTGCATTATACATTCTTTTTAAAACGCTGAACGCTGCAATCCAAATGATGAGATATTTGTGCAAAGAATTCATTTCAAAAGTGTTGACATCTGTATGTGTTCATTTAACAAGAATAATTATTTTACTATCAACTTGGAGGAAATATTGATTCACTATGCATTCACTTCAGTCACGTTGACTCTGCCAAAACACAAAGGATTAAGTAGAATGTACCTGAGGTTCAGTCTTGTTATGACAATGACAATTCTGTCTAGATTTGCCAACAATCTCATTGAAAGTCAGTTAGTAAAGTCATGAGAGCAAGAATCTGTCATTTCTCATCAGGAGCCAAACAGCTGAATATGTTTTTTTTTAAAGTCAATCATTATTTCAAAGTTTGTATCAACCTGCAGTAGCTGAGATTTTTGCCCAGTGAGGGTGGGGGGTTGGGATGTGAAGGTGGTGGTTGCTGAGATTAAATGTGACTTTTTCAGTTTAAATAAATTGCCTGAAGGGAAAGGATTCAACAATTCCACTGCTTCATTGAGACATGCTTTAATAGATTTGGCACTGTTTTCTAACACAGCTTTTAAATGACATGACATGGATATCCTATGCACATGATTTACAGTAGCTCTTGGATTTTCAATCAAGGATGTGAGATGATTAATGCAAGTATCATGGTTAGTTCATGATGATTTTAGAATTCAACAATTGTTTTTAACCACAGCTTCCCAGAATCACCACCAAACAATAAAGGTGCAGAACTGCTAAACGGTTATTAAATCAGGTAAGTATATATTTTTAAAAGTTAATATCCTACAAATGATTACGTAGAATGATGTCACAGTTCTCATGAGATATAGTATTGCATTTCAGGCTCAGCATTTGAATCTACACTGATCAATTAAGTGGAGCTCTCTTAATTGCATTGCATATAATGCAATTTTTAGAGGGATGAGAATGGGTAGCTTTATAGCAAACTTCTGTTATTTTGCATATTCAGCTCCTACATGTGTCAGCAAACAGTAATCCTGGAAACATGGGTGAAGGAAATAAAACCAAATAACAAACAGACAATAACAAGCTTTTGGGGAAAATATGGCAGGCTCAAAAATTGGGTGCATAGAGTGTACTGACTGTGATAAAAGAGTTCCTCAAGGCATTTCTGAATAAAAAGATGGCAATTTATTCATCGATGGAGGTATCATCTAATGGATAACAATATATCTCTAACGTTTTGTTTGTCCTATAAAGATAAAATCAAACATCTTTTGCATGCTTAGCAAGGCCTGTCATTACAATACTTCCATAATGAAGACAATTGAAGTGTTATTGAACAATGTTATTATGGTGTCCAGCAGCAGGTCTTTGTATAAAACAGAAGCAAGGCCATTTTTCTTCCTGCAGCCAAGTGCAGTCTTTCAAAGTATGAAACTTGAGTAAACTGCCAGTCCTTAGAAGCTAGGAGAAAAGGGAGAATAGAGAGAAGGACAAAGAATACAAGGGGAGAGCAGGGATTGTGAAAGAGGAAAACTGATTATTGAACAAAGACAACTGTGCCCCGTAGCTGTTTCTTCACCACTATGATCCCTTTTCAGCAGCTCCAGGAGGCAGCTAAGCACTACTCAATATTAAGCTGAAGTATGAACAAAGAGGTGAATTTGTGGATAAGGATTTAAATGCCTGCTATACATCCACATCAGCACCTAGCTGAATAAAATTATACTGCTGCATGTTATGACACAAGTACTATAAAAGTACATTCTTGATTAATGATTTTGGCAATAGGAGTCAATAAAATGTCTGTATTGCTCCTGTTCTTTCTTCGGCATCATTCATACCCCAATCTAACCAAGCCAAAGCCCCTTAAGCTATTCTCCCTAGGGGATCACAACTAAACCTTCCCTCGTCTTTCAGTAGTAATAGTTGAAAGTCATATATGGGGTGAAGAGCCCCTTTGATAAATTAAGGGCTAGGAATGTACATCCAACTTATATTTCACTTTCTAATAAAAATAAAGACAACTACAAAATGCATTAGAAGTTTAAAATAATCGCCATTTGTATCTTTGCAGTCTACATGTCAACAGGAGCTGAGCCACAATGTATGTAACAAGCCTCAAACCTGAACGTTTGCTGATCGAATCTCAGGCCTCAGTTGGGGTACAATACTGTAAGCAGTATTACAACATCCTAGCCCTGAAGAAGTCATATTGGACTTGAAATGCTAACTCTGTTTCTCTCTCCACAGATGCTACCAGACCTGCTGAGTTTTCCTAGCATTTTCTGCTTTTGTTACAGTAGTCTGGTGTTGATTTCTGTTTAATACATTTCAAATTGGGGATGAATAAAATTTAACAAGGTACATTCATAAATGCACTTGATGGGCAGGATTTTCCCCTCGTCGGGGCCAAAGTTGAAGGGCAGGTGCACTTCTAATCGGCACCCCCATCTAGGGGCATGGCACCATTTTACGTGAGCAGACCAATTAAGGCCTGCCCAGCGTGACATCCACATGGAAGTGCTATGCGCTCCTTGTGCAGGGGGGCGGGTGGGGAGATCCCAAAATCAAGAGTGCACTCTTTTGCACATGCGCACAAAGGAGCGCATTCATCTCCCTGAGGCTAAGTGCTGCCTCAGGGAGATCAGCTCTAAATGTAAAAAAGCTAAAAATAAAATTTCCCTAACATGTCCCCTCATGTGACACTGTCACATGAGTTGGGACATGTCCATAATTTTTAATGTCCATAAACGTTATTAAAATTTTTAAAAACCTACATGAAACTTCATCTCACCCGTAGATGAGGTTTCATGCTTTTTCTAATTCCCGCCAGGGCTCCTGGCCTGCCCGCAACCTTCCTGAAAATTTAAATGGGGCGGGGTGACGTCGGTGAGCGGGCCCCGCCCCCACTCGCCGACGGGAAAATCCTGCCCGATAATACTCAGGCACCACAATCTGATTAAATGCCAAGATAAATGTCACTCTGTAAAATTTACATGATTGAAATCACCATATTAAACCAGGTGCCAACATCAGGTACAAAAAATCTTCAGCCATTCCTCATCAATCATGGAGGTGAGCCATTTTGATCTTTGGGATAAATTTCCCTTTTTGAACTCCTGACGAAGTTAAAATAGAGCATGACATAATGGAGGATATTTGCAAGGCAAATCTCTCTACACCTAGGGGAAATGTCAGAAAATGGTTAATACTGTAGCAAAGAAAGAGGCAATCAAAAAAAATTACTATATATTACCAAATCCTTTTTGGATTCCATCTTTTTTTCCATCTTGTTGCACTAATTAGCAAACACACCCCATCCCAGTCAGTAAAATTCCCTCCAGCCCCAGAGGGCTACCCATTTATAAATTCTTAGCATTTTCTGACACAGATGCAAACAGATAACACTCACGTTTTTTTTTCTCATTTTCTAAGCTTAGTTTAAACCCCTCAATGATACTATGACATTATAATATCTGTGAGATGTTTAATATTCTTAGATAAACCATCTGAACCTCTCAAGTAGGTGACTGTCTACAATGTTACAGAGGTATTCTTTTCCTTGCATAATAAGTTGTAAGTCTTGGGTTTTGGATTCATGAACCTTCTTATGTCTTTTAACCAAAACACACAAGCAAAATTAGGGAGATGACTAAACATGAGATAGTTTATCATACCGACTACAATACTTACAAAACAAATAAATGTTTAACATTCTCAGTTTTGAAATGAATTTCAGTTACATCACCTGGACTGCAGTGTTTGATACTAAAAGATGATACAATATGACCCTTCCAAAGGCAACTATGGATGTGCTCTCAACGCTAACCTTGCCAGCAACACTCATATTTTAAGAATGAATTTTAAGAAAATATATAATGTACCTCTTATTTTGTTTGATGAGTTCATTCCTCTATAGTTAGAGATGGTGATTAATGATTTATACAGCAGTCATCATCACATTGATCCTATAACCTTTAAAAATCCCATCTAAGCTGAATAAGCTTGAACATGCCAAACTAGCGAACATTGAATTAGGTGAAAAAAGTCTCCTTACCAAGACCCAATTATAAAGCACCTGACAATATTACAATTTGTCTCAATTCTTCAAAAAAAAAATCCCCCACATTTTTCTTTCAGGCAAAAATTCCTTTTCACACAGCTGCTGTGAGCATCAGGGATAAGCAACACATGGATACTGCGTGCTCCATCACTAACACAGCTTTCCCTGTTCTTCAATGCCAGGTGCAGCAGGCAAGCTATACAGTGCTGCTGCAATACAACTTTAATTGCACAATGCAGTGTAAAGATAGTGTCTCCAATAAGGTAGAATTCAAACCAACCACCAGAAAAAGGCTTTGTGCAACATCACCACTAAGGAATGCTTATAAATGAACAATCTAGAGCTCTTTATAATTCACAGACATGACTCAAATTTATACAAACATGTCCATCTTAAATTAATGCCAATATATTTGTGACATCCACTGCCACACATAGTTATGAGTAAAATTAAATGCTTTAACTTACAACAGTATTGTTGGCAAGTTAAAAATATAACTTGAGTCTTATTTACTTAACATGCAAAAAATGAGGTCCATATGAAAAATATGCTTTAAATTTGGAAAATTTCAGCAAACTGAAAATCTTCAACACAAGAGGGTGCCACCAACTGCATTACGGAAAGCCAGGAAAGAAACTTGCAATGCTCACAGCAGCAAACCAAATAGCTAATCCTGGTTTGATCATGCTAAAAAACATCTTGCACTAAACATCCTTTTGTTGAACTCAGTGTTTAAATGCAAACCCTCAAATACCTGGATATGTGGTTACAACAATGATTGATTTTGGATTTCAATCATATTGTCAACTCTGCAGGAGACAGTCATCGATTCTGAGAGACTGACATGGCTGACAAATATGACCTAAGACTGTTGTCTGCTTGTAATCTAATGATTTTACTTCAAAAATTCTATCTGGAATAAATCCATTTCCTCTTCTCAAAACTATAATGCTCTCCATTTTTAGAAATGCCAGACTGCTCTGCACAGTGCTACGCTTCAGAAGATTATAATTACATTTAATTCTCATGCAAATACAAAAGATAATAAAAAAAGCAAAAAACTAAAAATAAAAACATTTGCTGATTTGCACTGGATATACTCTATAAGCTACATCAATTCAACATTGAATCCAAATCGTCAATGCCATTAACCCTTTCTTTCTGCAGAATTACCTTTTTTTGTAGTGCGAGTGCTCTTGCTAAAAATGCACTCTGAGTACCTTTTGTGTTAAAATTGCAACGTGAACGTAGTTTTCAACACTCCTTGTGGCCAGGAGGAGCAGGACTGCATGCAATTCCGCTCAAGGAAATCTTCAGTTTCCCAACTCAATCACAGCCTCTCTCCTCCACGGCTGCCAATCACTGATCTCACCACAGCCTCGATGTCCTCTTTTCCCGACTTCACCTACCTGACCGTGATGTCCTCTCTTTTCTTCCCCCATTGCTGAATGTCAGGAGCCATTCCCAAGGGTCCCCTGCTACAGCCTCCTGCCACCAGTTTTCCTTCCCAGTTGCTGGCCAGGTTGTCCATCTGAACACTTGCCGGACAGCAAACGGATCCATAAAATAACAATGAAGCCCTGCCGTTAAGTTTGGAGGATCACCATATCCTTGTTGGATTCTTTTCCCACACCCTCCCATAAATATTGGGACCATAACATAAAATATACACCTAAAGTGGCATGATGTGTGACCAGGGCTATTTTAAGAGATATTTGGGAATGGAAGGGGGCCTTGGCTAGGCAGGTAATTCCTTCAGAAAAAAAGGAAAAGACTTGCATTTATGTCACTTTGCATGACCACTGGATGTCTCAAAGCACTTTACAGTCAATTAAGTACTTTTGAAATGCAGTCATTGTTGGAATTCAGGAAGTTCGGCACACAACAAAATTTTGCACACAGCAAAATCTCACAAACAGCAATGTAACAATGACCAAATAATCTGTTTTTGTGATGTTAATTGAGAAATCAATATTGGCCAGAAACCAGAAAAAACTAAATTACCATGTTCTAATCTAACTAATAATCCAAAGTAACTTTGCACAAAAAGCAATGAATTATGCAGAAATTTTAATTTCTTCAATTTCAGACATAAATTATGCTGTCTACAAGAGGATAACCTTTTTCTGTGGCAAAGAATAACCCTCCTTTGGCCATTTTGTTGTTTGTTTACAACAGCCATCATATACACAAATGCATGACTTCTGAAGATCCCACTGTCAACTCCTATTGTGCTTCAGGCTCCCATTCTCTTCTTCATGGACATGGGATAATTGAAATTTCAAAAAAATAACCACTATTGAAACCAAGCATCGCCTGGAAAACATGAATCAATGAATCACCCAGAAACCCAAATCATTGACAAGCATTGTTAACTGTTTACAACTCTTGGAGGCATAGTTTGATCTACCAATCAAATGATGAAGAGTAATAGAAATGTAGAGCCAAAATAATGAAATTGTTGTGGAAAGACTCAAGTCTAAGTGCATTCAAAGAACTAAGTTTAGTAATTGCTAGCAAGAAGAATCCAATGGTTAAACTCATGTGCCTGATGCAGATCATCGGCTTTCTATGCTGGACTTCATGGTACTACATTATAAGTTCTTCGCTGTTAACTGCACTGAGCTTATTTTTATTGAATAATTGTCACTGTATTCAGAGAATCTATGCCTCAACTACCTTCATGTTTTCTCCTATAGAATTGTATTATGTCTCTATCCTGTAATAATGAATAAAATGTTCAAAATTATGTTGGTTTTGATCAAGTAATTTTAGTTTCCACTACTCAGTGTGCTACTAACCAAAAGACAAAAATTTAAGTTTCATCACCTAAAGATTAAAGGGAGATGTTTTGTTTTTTATGAGGAGAGTTACTAGAACATGCAAGGGCCTACTGAAAACAATAGCAGTAGAATCAATAATAGATTTGAAACACAGAGATAAATATTTGAACAGTAAAAATTTTAAGAGATATTTGGACATGGTAGGGGACCGTGACTAAGAAGGTAATTCCTTCAGAAAAAAGGAAAAGACTTGCATTTATGTTCCTTTTCATGACCACTGGATGTCTCAAAGCACTTTACAGTCAATTAAGTACTTTTGAAATGCAGTCACTGTTGCAATTCAGGAAGTTCGGCAGCCAATTTTACACACAGCAAAATCTCACAAACAGCAATGTGATAATGACCAAATAATCTGTTTTTGTGTTGTTAATTGAGAAATCAATATTGGCCAGGAAACCAGGAAAAACTACCTTGCTCTAATTCAAAATAGTACATCCACCAGAGCAGGAAGATTTGGCCTTGGTTTTTACCATCTGAAATATAGCATGTCCAACAGTTGTTATGATCCCAAGTCAGATGGACAAGTCAGATCCCAGAGTGAAACCTGGCTTGATAGATCCTAACTGTTTTTTTTAGAAACTGTGGAGGAAAGATACTGAACAAATTCACAGGAGTCTGAAGAACCCAAAGAACAACATATTTATTAAAACACGAAAAATGAACTGTATTACATTAGACAAAAAAGTTGGAAAGATCTCAGCACAAACACAAGATGATAAAATTTCCCAATATTCCTTTACCCAGCCATATCTTTACAGACACATAAACCAGTGAAGAGTTACCATTAGCTTTACACAAAGGCTCCTTGCTTTGGGTTGGCAAATGTGGAAACAATTTTCTTCTGGTGAATTCTTGAACATTCACTCGATGCTTCTCACCCAACTCATATCTCTCCCTGAGACACCCAAAAATAATCGCACTTCCAGCTCATTGTTTCAGTAGCAACACCACTAAGCAGATCATGTTACTAAATCCTATAATTGACTATTCATTTAACTATTGTTTCACTAGCCTTGTACTTTTCTCTTCTCATAGAGCTGAAAAATCTGTCTTCACTCTCTGACACACACTGAACTCTTCACTGTATTTCTGTGTCTCTTTGTCACTTGACCACTGTTGCTAGGCAACAGCCCACTTTTTTTTTACTTTTTTTTCCAAAATCACTAAACTTCTAACCTCTTTTTAACCCATCTCTTTAACTTCAGAGGTGTAAAACCTCATTAAAAATGTACATATATACATAAACAAACCCAAAAGATTAACCTTTCAGTCACAGGTCCACCCAGCGTTCTAGGCACCAAGACTTATACCAAAAACCTAAATGAAACTGGTACCACTCTACCCTCCTGAACACAAGAAAACATAAATATGAAAATGCAACTTAAAAATTTTATGCTGTTCATCACACAGTGCAGCACACTTTCAGTATTCCAATGGAGTGTCAGCCTTAATTTTTGTGCTCAAGTCCTGGTGGGGATCAACAGAAGCACAATGGATGGAAGTCACTTCTTTCTTTGCGTTAAAATTCTATGGTTGGGATTTTCCAGCCCCGTTATGGGTGAGACCCGCTGTGGGCAAGGCGGTGCCCCAGCCAGAAGTCCATTGACTTGTGGCAGAATTGGTAGATCCCGACAGTGGGTGGGTGCAGAAAATCTTGCCCAAGATACTATAATGACTCATCTTACCATCTGACCTGCATAAGTGAAATATTGAAAGAATTTCTAACTGTAGTTACTGATGGCTAGCGTTGAGAATGAGAAGCACATCAAAAAGTTAGGTTGACAAAAACACAAGGGAGTTCTGGCAAAAGTTGTTCTGATAGTCTCACTGTCCTTTTAGATAGAATTATATCTACTGTCCTTAAGTATTTTAGGTCAAGGGTGTATTAGAGGCAGCTGGGCAGAATTAAGGAGTTAAATAAGAAACAAAATGATTTGCTTCACAGAAATATAGTACAGGCAATATACAGTGAATATATTATCCTGGGCATGGTACATAGTTCTGATTACTTGCAAATTGTCTCTGAATTTAGTGTAGGTCTCTGCATTTATATATACAACATAACCTACATCAAAATATGTTTGCTATATTGTACAACATCCAGTGCTGTTTACATTCTCAACTACTGGTTAACCCACATCTAAATAGGCTAATATGGGATAAATTATTATCCATAATAGCTATCAAAGAATGATAAAAAAAACAAGACCCCAACCATCAGTCAGTAGCTTCCAGGATGATGAATCTAATGATACTATGCAAAGACTTTGTTGACTTACCAGGGAAATCTACACTGTGGCCTGGATTTTCATCCTTGAGGTGGGTAGGGGGAATCGGGAAAATTCCTGGCTCAGCTTGCTGGCCTCAGGACTAAGTGCCCACCAAGATGGGATCATCATTGCCGGGAGCCAGGTATGAGCTGGAGTCAGGCCGGCTGACCCGGGAGGAAGTGGGAAGGCAGTCACAGGGGCTGCTGGGTGCACAGGTGGGATGTTTAAAAGGCCAGCCTCAGTGCCGTGGGACTTTCCCCCGTGAAAAAAACTAAGGCCTTCTAGCCCTCACCCTTTACACCCCTTCACCTGCCAAACACTCCCCATGCCCCATCCATGCCAACTCATTCCCCACACCCACCCCCCATGTCCCCTCATGCACCTAAGCCAGGCTCTTCCCTTCCATCCATACCCCTCATACCCCCTATGCCAAGCTCTACCATTCCAATCGCCCCTACAGGGCCCTCATGTCCCTTATGCCAGGTTCTGCCCTTCCACCCACCCGCTATGTTCCCTCAAGGATCCTGAACAATTGATACTTTTGTGAGCTTGTCCAGATTTTAAGCACAGGAAAAATTTATCAATGGATTACATTGTTTCAAAGCTTTTTTTTTTACACATTCCACTTTACACTGTGGTATTCATTGGTTCTGGAAAATGTGCAGTGGGTCAACAGGCTTGGAAGTGCCAGAGCTTGGTACAGGGGTCATGAAAGGACATAGCATGTGGGTGGAAGGGCAGAGCTTGGCATGGGGATATAAGGGGTAGGTGGGGCAATGTAACTTGGCATAAGGGGCATGAGGGGACATAGTGGGTGGGTGGGTGCTTAACTGGCATGGGGGAGGTGGATGTAATATGGTGTAGGGTGCATGAGGGCAATACTTTGATCTTACCTTTTAAAAGGACACCTCATGAACACTAGGGTTCATGACCTCTCTAAAGGGCCATGTGTCATGACTCTTTAAGACTCTGGCCCAACTCCATCAACACTGGGACGAAGTGGGAGATGCCTATCTCCACAATGGAGCTGGCCAGGTTGGGAGTGCCAGATGTGGGCTTTTGACAGGAAGCAGCCTGCACCCTTTAAAGGCACTCGCAAAAATCACACAGCCTGAGAATGGAGTCAGGAATCCTGAAATTAGGGCCTGTCTGCCATTTCTAGAGGGCTCCTGAATCAACCCAACTCAAAGAAAACTTTGTTTATCATGAAAGCAATTATTTATTAGTTCAGTAGGTACTTGAGCACAAAATCAAGGCTGACCTCAGTACCAAAGGGGGAGTGCATGATGGAGGCACCATCTTTGGAAAGAGACAAGAAACTGAGTCCCAGTTTGCCCTTTCAGGTGGATGTAAAAAATCCTATAGCACTGTTCGAGAAAAAACAAGTGAGTTCTCCGTGGTGCCCTAGTCAATACTGATCCTTCAACCAACATCACGAAGAAAGGATTATTGGGTCTACACCATATTGTTCTTTGTGGGGCTGCTTGTACGCAAATTGGCTACCATATTTCCGATGCCATACTGACTGATTTCAAAAGTGCACCCTGGACTTGTGAAAGGCACTATATAACCCAAGTCTTTCATCATTTTATATGTAGCACCTTCTTCTGAAGTCACTGTGTAATTTCATGAATAATTTGGAGTGGACAAAAACCTCAACTTTCCCTAAACAGACATTCTTATTGCTTAGACTTCACAAGTTCTACAATTTCTTCTTCAGTTATTATTTAAAGAAAATACTTTTATTCATGATAATGTCTTGTAGCATATTTTCAGACTTCCTGAAAAAAGAAATGATGCTGAAAGCTTGGGAATTTTCTTTCTGTACCTTTCTTCAAAATCTATGCCACTGAGACACAAAGGCTGGAAGACAGAATCAGGGCAGACAAAATAATGTCATTACCTAGATTTTTCTTAGGAAGCTGACAGAAAAATATTCTGATCTTGAAGGTGCATGTAAGACTGGTCAGTTCTTTACAATATTTGAATTAGATTTTCATTCTGAGTCCTCTGTTCATAAGATTGATACAAAGAAGACTTCTGAAATTATTCATTCAGAATGCATACATTCATACTGTGTAGAATTTTCAACAGTGGTGAATGAGAAATCAAAAGTTAAGAAAGAAACCCTCAAAGAGAGCAAGAAAATAGTGTATTGGAGTCAAGAGGAATCAACCTGTATTAACGCTGATTCCTGCTAGTAAAGCAAAAGGTATGTACTTCGGTATCTGTTTGCACTACAAGATCTGAAAAATGAATTCTCAGCAAAATTTGCTTCTCTCTTCCTCCATTCTACCATAACAATATTTTGGCCAGTTATTTGGATCTCTATAAAAAATTGAGAGAAATTAAAGAGTTACGCTACATATCAATGATGCCACATATCAAGACTGCGTTTACTGCATAATATGATTGTCGTAGAGTTTTCCCTGGAAGAAACACACCCTTTAATTGTTCAAATCTTCCTGCAATAAGTCAGGTTTCCCAATGGCAGAATAAAAAATGCTACTGAGTCATACATATCGAAATGTGGGACCCGTTCTGTATTAAATTAGCTTATTTGCCCTGAAGCAATGTCCCAGGCAGCACAAGTGCCACTACACTAGGAAATAAAACATACTAACCTGGGTCATTCTTCGGATTGTGATCCAGTCACCCCAGTGAAATACAGATAGTGTCAGGTCAGTTCTTGACTTGGTCATCATATCCCACCGCTACATACAAATATTCTTACTATCTGTCTTAGCTCGTGTGAAGAACAGCTATTTAAACAAGATATTGGAGCGTTGCTACCATCTTCGAACCTGTACATCTGTTTGAGTTGGCATCTTTCAGGAAGTAGAAAATTGTTGAATCATTATAAAAATCATGTATTTGCCCCAGAGAACATTTGCTATTTAACAGTCTTCAGTCTAGCATTTCCCTCAGGTTCGTGCTAACATGAAAATGCTAAGCTTTGTTACAGATACAACCGCATAGTTCTCATAAAATCATCAGTAATAGGTGATTTCCTTACTTGTGGATCAGTGGCCTCAAATTCTGACTATCAATCAACACTGCAGCTCTCAGCACTTAACACGCTCACAAAAGTAAGCTTATGCACACAAGTAGAATGAGGTAACATTACTAGGTCCAAATTTCTCTGGTCTTTTCTCAAACCTCAGTCTAATTAACCTCAGATATCTTGCTCTTCTTCAATCTGCCCAAAAAGCACTTGAATCTTGTATTTCAGTGACTAAGCCTGGAGACATTACTCAAGGTGAAAATATTATGCAGTTTGACCATGACTTTGTCTATACAGAACTTGACAGTCTTGATTACTTTGCCAGGATATTCCGTGTTTGCTGGCGTCCAGCACATTTGGTAGCTCGAGTGGACAATATGGCATGATCGGTTTCATGACGTGAAACCAGTTTGCAATCGTCCACTCAGTCCATTGATGGTGGGCTGTGTTTCCTGACATTGAACGTTAGGAGCCTCATTGTAATACATCTGCCTATCATTTTTAGGCCAGCCCACTGGAATCATTCCCATGTCTCCATCCCGCTGGATCGTTACGGGAAAACATACCGACGTGTTTCACACCAGTACATAAGCAACATGCACCTGGCAGGCTGCATTTTGCCTGGGACTTCGAGGTTTCTTTGCTACTTTGCTTCGGTCATCACTCAGTATCATCAGCACCAGGCTTCGCAGGCAGCACCACATCACTTTTAAGGGAGCTCACGGGCTGGTCTCTACTGCCAGATCAACCATATGTGGGTGAATTTTCAATGGCTGCAGGCCTGGGCTTGCTTGTCGAAAGGGGAGAAGTGGCCTCAGGCAAGGGAAGAGGCTGCAGGGCTGTACTGGGGAAGGGGGGTAACCCAGGTTGTGTGTGGGGGCACAAGTTGATCTGTGCAAGCGGCCTCAAAATGGTGAGGGCTGAGGAGGCAGTCTCCAGAGGAGATGAGCCAGATGGGCATGTGACAGCATGTGTGTGACAATGGGTGGTGATGTCCCTTGAGCTGGCAATGAGTGAGATGCCAGTGAATGTGTGATGGGCTTGAGTGTACGAGTTTAGAGTGATGAGATGGGTGCCATACCCTGGCAGCATGAATAAGATCATTCATCCGTGATCTGCAGTGGATGGCCAACCTCTTCTGTGCAACATTGGCACTGATCACCACTCTGCCATCACCTACCAAGCCTCAGCAAGCCTTCATGGCTCCCAAACAGCATTCCAGTGACACAGCACTAAACCTGCGGGCTGCAGTCTATTTTCTTTCGTGGACATCTTCCCTGCTTGGTCCTGGGCTGGAAGCACTGAGATGAGTGTGAGCGGCTGGACTTTAAATATGGTGCCCCGGCATGATTAGATGGCGAGGTGATGGTGAATGAGAGCCCAGCCACCATTGAAATGATGTGTTTCTCGGGAATGCAGAAGTAATGCGGTGGGTTTGGGATGATACAGCGTGAAAACCCACCATTGCAGTCGATGGGTAAATTGTTGTTTTACCCACCTGTTACCGCACTTAGTGCAAATCTGGAACAATTCCACCTATTGTTCTGTTTGTTTTGTTAACTTTTGCTTATGAGTTGAACATCGAGATTACTAAGATTCATAGATCCTTAACAACTTCACATTTGGCTTAACATTTTCAGTGTTTCAGATCAGCATGGTGTTTGACCCAATTAACATGTGAATCTGACAGTTCAGAATACAAAATGAGGAGTAAAAGTAACAGTTGCCAATAAGAATCACCACACATTTTCATATAAAGTCTAAATTCCCTAGCCAGCAACTCCATGCCCCTCTCTGATAACAGTCTGAGATCAAGCCAATCTGTTCACATCCTTGGTTTCACATTTAATCCTGAGATGAGCTTCCGACCTCATTCTCGCGCTAACTCCAAGGCAGCTTATTACTACTTCCGCAATTATTGCCCAACTTCCTCTGTCTCAGTTCATCAGCTACTTGAACCCTATTCATGCCTACCTATTCCAATGCACCCCTGGCTGATCTCACACATTCTATCATCTGTAACCTCTAGGTCATCAAAAGCTCTGCTGCCTCTGTCAAACAAGTCCCGCTCCCATCATCCCTGTGCTTGCTGGTCAAACAACATGTGGATTTTAACATTTTCAGCCTTGTTTTCAAATCCATCCACGATCTTGCCCCTCCCTAACTCTGTAATCTCCTCTGGCCCGAAAACCTTTGGAGATCTGTGTACTCATCTAATGTTGGCCTCTTGAGAGCTCCCAATTTTCAATGCTCCACCATTGGTGGCCGTGCCTTCAGCTGCCAAAGTCACAAGCTCTGAAATACCTTCCATACACCTCTTTGTCTCTCCACCTCATTTTACTCCTTTAAGATGCTCCTTAAAAATTACTGCTCTGACCAAAATTTTGGTCAGCTAACCTAAAATCTCTTTACATGACTTGGTGTCATTCATTGGCTGAGATTTTCCGGTCCAGGCACGGCGGGTCCTGTCACGGTGGATGCGGCAGGCCATTCAAACTTCCATTCACTTTAGTGGGACTAGAAGACCCTGCTGGCAGGAAAGGCCGTAAAATCCTGCCCTTTGGTTTATAATGTTCCTGAGAAATGCCTTGGGAAGTTTCATGACACTAGAAGTGCTATATTTAATCAAAGTTATGAGAACAAATGATGCTGGAAAAACTCAGCAGGCCTGACAGCGTCTGTGGAGAGAGAGCGACAGAGATAAAGTTTCGACTCCGCATGACTCTTCTTCAAATCTGTTTCAGATTTCCAGCATCCGCAGTATTTTGCTTTTATTTTAATATAAGTTGTTGTTTTGGGGGTCAGTTCAATCATTGTCTAGCCTGGATTAAGTTGGCGAATTAGAACAAATGGTAATTTTAGCCAGTTAACTTGTATTTTGCTTCCTAGCATTTTGTACAAACGATTTGGTGAACCTGTGCAAATAATGACTAGAGTGAAAAGTTCCCTTGGACCCTGGAGAACAGAAAACCGAAACCCAATAAGTTCAATCAGGCACAAATAAAATTGGTTAATTTATATTTTAGCTAAATTCCCTATTTGGCTCAATACACACTAATATTTGGCAAGGTAATTTTACCCTCAGTTTAGAGGAAAAGTGCTACTGTAAATTCAGTGATAACTATGAAGGTTAGTCCACCTGTTCACAGATCATTTTGATTACCACATAAATTGTGTATCTGATCTGGAACCGAATGGATGACAGGATTACACTTGGATGATGGCCTATCATCATCAGTCACTTTGTTGTTAGAGGCAGTATAGTTGGTTAAATTAAAAAAGGACTATTTTTTCAAGACAGGCAGTATTGCTGAATGAAAAAAAAGTTATGCAACTGGCCAATCTTCCAGGGATTTTTTGCCGATAAGTGCTCTGCAACTGCAGCTACTACATAAAGAACAAAATTTATCTGAAAAAGTTGACAATGATCTAAAGAGAAACATGGCATATTTGATAACTGTTAGTTTCAAAGCAAAATGTGTGACTTTTAACGTACAGCCCCTTTATGTGTCCCACATCGGCAGTTTCAAATTCAGATTTTTTCTTGAAATACAGAGGTTTTAAGAGCATTTGTAAGATAAAACTTAACTATTTCATTGGACATTTTGCAGCAACACAGGTTACAGGGCATTCCCTCATCTAACAGTTATATATAATTTAGTAGGATTTGTTCATGAAAACAATATTTTCCTTTAATCTGCTCTAACAATATACCTCCATCTGAGTTTACAAGCATCAGTGTAGTACAGTCATTCCCTAAACCAGCTCTCTTTACTGCTGAAATTATTTTACTTTTGGGTCCTTAAATCTTACTTATGCTATGTGTATCTGCCATTGTTTGGGTCTAGCATTTGTAGTCCTTCATGCTAGTTTCTTTCCTTTCCTTATTAGTTGCACCATTCTGGTAGAAAACAATGAAAGGAAGTACAAGATCCAGGGAATGCAACTACTTTTGAATCATAGCAACCAATGACAAGTCTCCTTTATTCCTCATGCTGATCATCAATACAATCCAGTCATCTAAAGGACAAGGACACTGATAACACAAATGCCACCGATAAAGCAAAAGTGGGTTAAATGTGTACTTGGATCTCACAAGGTGACACAACCATAAAAGTAAGAAAAGGAACTACAAGCCAGGAAATACTTGGTATGAGACAAGACTTAGATAGTTTAATTCAGTGCAAGAGAGATGTGCATCACTTTGAACATATAAAGGTGAAGAGACCAGAACAAGGTCAGATGATTTGCTACTCAGTTCCTGTGTTTAGTCGGCGTTATCCAAGTGGAGTTCAGGAAGGACTTGGTTTGGTTCTAACACCAAAGCTTAAGATAAGAGACCTTGATTTAACTCAGGTCAGGTTACATTATTTTGTTTAATTGATCTAAACCAGAAACAGTTAGGTGCCAAGAGAGATAGGTGGATAATAAGGTTCAAGAAAAGCCAAGTTAACATGAATAGGAAGCATTTGTTCAAGCTCTTAACGTAAGTAGTATAAATTGATGTAAATAGGAGGATAATGATGGAGTAAGAAACATCATTTTGAAATGCTGGAATATTTGACAATAGGATCACAGTTTGACGCTTATTTGTGATTTGATACAATGGAAACTTTGATCAGCACCAACAGGACAAAATATATAATCATCACAGTTTTGTTTGGAAACTGTTATTTTTTCCCACTAGCTGAAATTATAATGCTTTATCTCTTCCATTTCTTTTCACAGTAGTGTTACCAAACAGTTTTTGTGGAGAAAATCATTTCTGTCAGCAACTATAGTAACTGCAGTGTGCTTAACTGATTTGTTAAAATACACTGAAAGAAAAGATAGAGATGAAAAACATGAAATCAATATCAGGCAACAGAGAAATACTAAAGTTTTTATCATGTTGATTATTTTAATGATTTTTTTTGGAAAAGTATACTTTATTCATAAAATATCTGGAAGAACATGCCAAACCATTTCAAAATCACCATCACAAAAGTACAATCAGATTCAACTTTTACACATGTATTACAAGGTGCATCAATGCAATCAATGAATATTAAAATCATTTCAATATAGTCAATGCAGACAGTTTGTCCCTACAACCACACCAACCCCCTCCACTTCTCTCTCTCCCCCCACCAAACTGACACACACACACACACACACACACACACACACACACACACACACACACACACACACACACACACACACACACACACACACACACACACACACACACACACACATTAAACCAGCTTATATTTCACCCCTTTCTTGGACTCACTCAAGTTCTGTCGAAGGGTCATGAGGACTCGAAACATCAACTGTTTTCTTCTCTGCCGATGCTGCCAGACGTGCTGAGTTTTTCCAGGTAATTCTGTTTTTGTTTTGGAATTCCAGCATCCGTAGTTTTTTTGTTTTAATCAGACAATGGTATTGGAGTTATCAACAAACATCATGTTGCACTCTGAGGTACTTCAATACAATTATAATACAATTAGTATTCAAAGCATACATTCCTTTTGAGCTGTACAGCCCGAGGGGGCTCTCAACAGTTCCCAGCCCCTTAGTGCACTGTGGCAGAAAGGTCGTAGACAGCGACCTTTCCCTATTGCGCCTTTGAGGCGGCTGCCCCGAGCTTTAGTGTGTCCCTCAGCACATAGTCCTTGATGTTGGAATGTGCCAGTCTGCAACACTCGGTCGGGGACAACTCTTTGCGCTGGAAGACCAACAAGTTTCAGGCAGACCAAAGAGCGTCTTTCACCGAGTTGATGACCCTCCAGCTGCAGTTGATGTTTGTCTCAGTGTGTGTCCCTGGGAACAGCTTGTAGAGCACAGAACTGCTCGGGATGAACCTTGACAGAAACCACTGCATCTCTCTCCAGACCTTCTTTGCAAAGGCACTCCACAAGGAGGTGAATAACGGTCTCGTCCCCACCACAGCCACCTCGAGGGCAAAGTGCAGAGGGTGTGAGACCCCTGGCATGTTGGAATGATCTGACAGGGAGGGCCTTTCTCACCACTAGCCAAGCTACGTCTTGGTGCTTGTTGGAAAGTTATGACGATGAGGCATTCTGCCAAATGACTTTGACAGTCTGCTCGGGGAACCAGCCGACAGGATCCACCCTCTCCTTTTCCTGCAGGGCCTCTAAGATGTTATGTGCCAACCACTGCCTGATGGACTTGTGGTCAAAGGTGTTTCTCTGCATAAATTTTTCCACCAGGGACAGGTGGTACGGCACGGTCCAACTACTTGGAGCGTTCCACAGCAGTGTGGCCAGACCCATCCTTCACAATACTCGGGACAGGTAGAACTGCAGCACATAGTGACACTTGGTGTTTGCGTACAGAGGGTCTACGCTCGGCTTGAAGCAGCCACACACAAAGGTGGTCATCAGTATGAGGGCGATGTTGGGCATGTTTCTTCCCCCCTTATCTAGAGGCTTGTACATCGCGTCCTGTGGACACGATCCATTTTCAACCTCTAGATAAAGCGGAAGATGGCTCGGCTGATTGCCATCGCGCAGGAGTGTGGAATGGGCCAGACCTGCGCCACATACAGCAACAGCGAGAGTGCCTCACACCTGATGACCAGCTTCTTACCCACAATGGAGAGGGAACGTTGCTCCCACATGCCCAGTTTTCTTTTCACCATAGACACTCACTCCTTCCAGTTTCTAACACATACCCCGGTCCCTCCGAACCATATCCCGAGCACCTTCAGGCCGTCAGCCCTGACGGTGAAGGGGACAAAGGATCGGTGCCCAGTTCCCAAAGAACATGGCCTTGCTCTTCCCACGATTTACCTTGGCTCCCAAGGCCAGTTCGAACTGGTCGCAGATGTGGATCAGTCTGCGCTCCAACAGCGAATCCAAGCAGAAGACAGCGACATCATTCATGTACAGGGAGACTTTGACCTGAGCACCTCCATTGCCTGGGATTGTCACTCCTCTTATGCCCAGATCCTTCCTGATGGACTCAGAAAAGGGTTCTATGCAACACACAAAAAGGACAGGGGAGAGAGGGCAGCCCTTCCTGACTCCAGATTTAATAGGAAAGCTATCTGATTCCCACCCATTGATTGAGACTGCGCTACTGTTGATGATGTAAAGCAGTTGGATCCAATTGCGAATTCCCTTCCCAAACCTCATACTGGAGAGCACATCCACCTTGTAGCTGTACAATATTCTGTCAAAGGCCTTCTCCTGATCCAGGCTGATGAGGCAGGTGTCCACACCCCTGTCCTGCACATAGGCAATCGTGAGACTGTCAGAGATCTTCCTGCTCGGCACAGTGCATGTCTGGTCAGGATGGATCGCCAATTCCAGAGCGGACTTGATCCGATTGGCGATGACCTTGGACAGAATCTTATAGCCCACATTCAACAGTGAAATGGGTCGCCAATTTCTAATTTCCTCCCTTTCCCCCTTGTGCTTGTAGATGAGGGTGATGATGCCTTTCCTCATGGATTCTGACATGCTGCCAACCAGGAACATATTCTCGTACACTTCTAGCAGGTCTGGGCCTATCCAGTCCCATAGAGCTGAATACAACTCCACCAGCAAGCTTTCGCTTCCAGGAGTTTTACTCTTCTCGAAGGACTCAAGTCAGTTCATCAGGAGTTAGCGGTTTGTCCAAGCTCTCCTCTGTACTGTCGTCTAAGACCTCCGTGATAGAGGACAGGAAGGACTGGGAGGCCGTGCCGTCTGTGGGCTTGAATGATCTCTAATTATATTGCTCATGTAAATGTGAGTATGTGCTGTTTAAAGAGAAAGTAGTATTGTACCCTGCCTTTGCAATTCAATGCACATTTTTGCTGCTTGATTAGTCTCTTTGAGGCCACAATGTATAGCTAATGTGCCTTGCTGTTCAAATCGAGTCCAAACACACTTAGTAAATCTTCAGATCCGAGAGTTAAAAATGCCTTTCACCAGTTTTAGTTTGGACAAAATTTGCATACCTGGCATTATGACAGCTGCAATCATTTGGCTAACTGAAACACTATTGACAGATTCTGGGACAATGTGTACATGCTCAAATTGCAAGAGAACCTTCAGCTAACTCTCATCCCTTTTTGGTCAAGGCCTAAGTTTCATTAAAAGAGACTTTCAAGATATTAAACAACAGAAGAAACAATCAATACATTTAATCAAACTAATGGGAAATAAGTGTATTTGAATGCCTTATTTTACGTGTTAGAAATTTTAGAAGGGAAATAAGAGAATTATATTAATGGTTCATGAGGAAGCAATGATGAGCAGGCTAACATATGGCCTGGATTTTCACAGAGACGGAATGACTATGAAGCCACTTAAGAATGGCGAGTGTGACCTGATACTGGGATTCTCACCCACATTCCTCACACCCTTAATTTCGCTGGCGCGGGATAAAGTTCGGTTAGCAAGCCCACACTCTGCACTCCCAACCTGGCTAGCTTCATTGCAGGGTAGGCATCTCCTAGCCCCCTGCAATTTTCATGGAGTTGGCCCAACTTCTCCATAACTCATGGTTCATGACCCCACAAAGGAGTCTTGAACCATAGTCTGGATTTGGGCACCTTTTGAAAGGTAAGTTCAACGGATCTTATCATGCCCCCTATGCTGCTCCCATGCCCCTCTCTTCCAACTCAATGCTAACTCATGCTCCCAGCCACTCCCCATGACTCTTTAACTATCCATGTCAACTCAATGCCAATTCATGCCCCCGTGTGGCCTCTCACCAGCATGCTAACTCTTGCCCCCACCACCCCCCTGGCCACCATACTGCCCAAGCCAGCTCCTTTCCCTTTCATACCTATTCACTACGTACATAGCCAATGAGCCATATAATAACAAAGGCAAGTGTGGAACTGTTGAGAGAAAAATGAAAACACACATTCAGAAATATTCTTTGAAAAAAACTATTACAACGCTATAAAACTTTCAGTTAGACAAACTATTGAAGTATCAATAACAGAGGCTTCAAACACTTTACATCTCGTAATCTTATCCAATTAAACATGGAGACATTGGCGAGAGATCACAGAACGAACATATTAAAACCACTTAAAGTTGTCGATCGAGCAAAGTCAACAATTCACTTCAGTTGTCAAAACAGAAGCCACTGCTCAGCAAATGCTTTCATTGGTCTGGGCTCACAGGCAAGCAATGTTATCAGACTTCTAAAATGTAAACCAGTGATAAGCAAAGAGAGTGTTACTTATAAGAGTTTGTAAGCCACTCAAGACAAAGAAAATTTACAGGGACCATTGCTCATCATCACATTCTCAACAGCAACAAGAGATGGGGCAATAACTGCTGGCCCACATCCCAGGAATGACCAAACAAAAACAATTTCATAACAGTATTACATGATAACTATTTCTAAACAGATCATTAGGAATAGATTGTGCTGGTATAACAAGGGACGGGTCTTAAATGTTTTTTTTATCTGAGGGTGGTGTCACCAGTAATGAATTTATTTCAATCTTAATTCATGGGCTTTATAATTGAAAATATAGAATGCTCAAGCAATGTTATGCTAAAAGTCACATTTATAGAATGTCATGGGTGGCTCTATAAATCATCTTTAGACCTCAGGTAGACTACGGTGTCAAATTCTTGGCATTGCATTTTAAGAAGGATGTCAAGGTAGGCAAGAGATTTAGGCCTAGATTTTTGTCATGATGGAGAGCCTCTCCACAGTGAAATTTCCAAGTCCTGACACCTAACCTGACCTTTCCTACCTTCGCGTGGGCAGGAGTGGAGTCGGGCTGGGGTTTGTGCTTGCTGATTCATGGAGGGAGCTGGCCATTGAAATCACCAGATGCCTCCAATGAAATGGGATTTTGGTAGGCCAGGAGCGAAAGCATAATGTGCATTCACAAGCCAGATAAGAGGTATGAACTTGGTGGATTTGTTTGGATAGCCAGGGCCCTTTGGATTGGGATTGGGATGTTCTCTGGGATTGTTAGAATTGAATATGATTATGCACTTTTTAGGCACAAAATCGTTTTAACTTTTCAGCTATCAAAGCTCTCACGCAAGTGTCAAAGCTGTCAAGGAAGTGTCCAAGGATACTAAGTGAGTTGGCATGGAGGCGTTAAGGGCAAAGCATAATGAGCGGAGGCATGGGTTGGCATGATTTGGCACAGAGTTGGCATAGGGGGTATGAGGGGCCATGGGAGTGGATGGGTGTGGGGCATGGGGAGTGTGTGAGGGGTGTCAGCTGGAAGGCTGATTTTTATTTTATTATTATTTTTGATTTATTTAAACAGATCTGGAGTACAGGGGCAGGCCTTCCGCCCAATCCGCCTGGGCACATGGCAGCCACCACACCCACCCCGACTAAAAATCCAACCTGCGGGCGGACATTTTAAAAGGTCGGATTCGCCGAGCTGGGGAAACTCCCAGCTGTGCACCTGACTCAGGGACAATAATCAGGGCCTTACGAGGATTTCACCATAGGAAGGGATTTCACTTGCATGGAGAGACTGGAGAAGCTAGGACTGTTTTGCTTAGAGGAAAGAAAGTCAAGGGAAGAAAGTTAAGGGAAGATTTAATGGTTGTATTCAAAATTATTAAGGCATTTGATAGAGTAGCTAGGGAGAAACTATTCCCTCTGGCAGGAGCCAGAAGAAATAGATTTAAGATAATCAGCAAAACAACCAAGGTTTCTTTGAAAACACAGTGAGCTATGATGATCTGTAATGCACAACTTGAAAGGGTGGTGAAAGCACATTGAAGAGCACTTTTTAAACGCAAACTGGATATATATTTGAAAAGGAAAAAAATGCAGTGCTATGGGGAAAAGAGTATTTTCAAAAAGCCTGGGCAGTCACAATGGGATGAATGGTCTCTATATGTGCCATGAGATTCTTCGACGAGAATTTTTTGCCACTCCAGGGAGCACGCTGGATGGGATGACAGGTGCTGTGTCCATTGCCTACATACCTCCGTTGGTATTTTACCAGTAGCAGGGTAGATGCCTTGGGCCAACTGAAGCCTTAAGTTTCCAATTAATGGCCTCTTAAGGGGCCTCTTCCTACCATTGCCAGTATTTTCACTGGCGGCCTACCTGTGGGCTCGGGGTTGAGTTGAGGCATTTGGGCACCTCATTCTTCATAGAGACCCCCCACACCAAGCAGCAAGGACTACTTCCACTTCATCAACCCCCTTCCCAGTCTCTCCCAACTCCACCCCACCCCATTTACTTTCATTCTGGGCCTCCTCAGCACTGCCAAGAGCAGTGGCTTGCTGCAATCCCAGTAGAGGTGGTGCTGTAGCATGCTGTGTTGAAGAGCTGCTGAAGACTTTGGCAACTCAGGGACATCCAGCCTCAAAGGGGCGGAAGTCATAGCTTCATGCAACTAATTGGCTGAGCCATGTAAAATTCAGTTACGGTTTCCAGACCCGGTTGAGGTGGACTCGCCCCCTTTCCAGTACTTGCTGGGGCCACTGCCTCCAGGTTAAATCCTGGCCTATGATTCTATGGGCCTGAATTTTCAGCTCGGCAGGCAGGCGTGATTGGCGGGCCTGGGATTGGCTGGGAAACGGACCACTGACCGCGACCGTCCCCTGATCACGATTTCACGCTGGCTTGCCAATTAATGTCTGAAAAGCTCAGCGCTGCTGGGGCGGGGGTGGGAAGAGGGCAGGTGATGACATCAACGCAGGCGCAGGTGAGCACTGAAAGAAAGCTCCCTGATGGCAGAGAGCTGCCTCAGGGAGCGGCAGGCCCGAAAACCATGAAATAAGGTTTGGAAAATCAGATTGAAAAATGTCCATGCATCACAATCAGGCACCTGAACATATAGCTGATAAAAATGCTGTCCACAGATTTTTATTTTTATTTTATTTAATAATGGAAACCTCATCCTGCTCTTGGATGAGGTTTGATAAATATTGTAAAGGCCGCCTGGCCGATTCGCCTGTCTGTCAACCGTAAGGTTGGACGGGCTACGAAAAGCAACAGACAAATGTGTTAATGAGTTTAATCGGCCTCTCCGTTGTTAGTGTGCACGGTTTGAACTTTTGCATGCACCCGCCAAGCAAAATATCGCACGAGCGCAGGATCACGTCGGGACGCTCACCCGACATCTTGCACGATTTCACACCTGGGCGTGAGCCTACCTGATCAACATAAAATGCAGCCCCTGAAGTTAATGCTAGCTAAACATAAAGGCTGAATGCATTATTCTTTCCACACACTTGTTCTAATTACTTATTTCCATCAATTGAAATAGTTGAAGCTCACTGTCCTTCACATCATTTTGTCAGTAAACATAATTGCTACAGCACTAGATCATTGAACACCGTACATTTGTATAACAATGTTGATAGAAGCGTCATAATGTTACAACGTGTTTGTGTTTGGGGTACTGTTTGCTTTTTCAAACCATGATTGTCAAGGTTAGCAATCATAATGAAAAAAGTAGTGGCAACAGTTGAACTGTTGTTAATTGGTTTGTAACAAGCCATTAACTGATAGATGAGCAAGATAGCAATTCTGGTCAATAATTCTCTTAACCTTCAAACATTTTCAATAATAATCATTGTAATGGTTAACTACTTTAATCCAGAACTGATCTACAGCAATCCTACAGAATCACAAGCAGCATACACAACCTTAATTGAATGATAATCTTAAAGTAACACCTATGTAAAGTTATCAGCTGTTTTCAAGTACCTGCTCCCAAGCTGCAATAATGCATCAGTATTAGCTCACAGAATGAATTTAGGATGTTGTAGAAATTTTGGAATAACATTATAAATTGGGGGTTAAAAAATAAAATACTATTTGGATATAGTTTGGGTAGCATCAGTGAAAAATTTCTTCAAGTTGTCACTATGATGAAATATCTATCACATAACAAGAAGCAACAGTAAGTTTGTGGAATCTATGTTCAGAATCTTAATAGAGGATGGCATTACCAAGCAAGTTCATGATTGGCGAAAATGGACATAGATCTTGTCTCCTAAGCTTACACACCTGCTGTTGATGTACCTCAAGATGCATCGTGGAAAACTAGTAGTTTTTAAACTGTAAAACCCTATACCTCATTTAGCAGACTTCACCATACCAGCCAGCCTTAACTCCTCTCTCATCACACCGGAGATTTTAAAAACTGTGGAATGTTAGAACACAGTATGCATAAGGTATTTGGAAGCCATCTACCAATTTTGGCAAAATAAATATGTTATGTTATTCATAAATTAGCATAAAAATCAGCTTGAATGGCCTTGCACACATGGATGAGCTCTAAGACCATTTATTTAAAACTAACTAAAAGGGTATACTGCTGGGTATAGCAATGTACATGTGAAACAACCCAATATCAAAAGGCCAAAAAACAAACAGAATACAAGCTTTGCAAACAAAAAATAAATGTTAAAGCAACATTTGCCAATGAATGACTACTTAGTATTCTATCTGCTGTAAACTATGACTACATAGCTCATTGTTTTAATTGTGTGGAACTAAGAAGGCATTTTGTTCTTAAATCAAACAAACAATTTGAAGTGTAGAAGGTTGCCCTAATATCGATCAATTTCCTTCAAGTGGTTCAGCTTCACTGAAAAACTTAAGACATTCACAATAATTGAAAAGCAGCATGGCTCTGAACATTGATAGCAATCTTTGATAATATGTGCATTCACAGCTGTAGCCATGGCCATGAAATTCAACAGGATGTTATTCCTATTAAAAACAAGAAAGGTAAGCATAGTGCAAGCCCTTCAAAAACCTTATGAGCAATCACCTAAACTGAATTTCTGAACTAAAAAAATACTCAGGTGTTACAAACTATTAACGGTCACTTCACATTACAGTTATTTATTTAGGTTTATTAAAGATTGCATATCCAATACTTACATTACAACCTTTTTGGCTAAACCTTTTGACATGATTGTCTGTCCTCTTAAGGCTCTTGAGGAAATTAGAACCTGTTGGAGTTGAACCAAACAATTCGCTAAGAGTATTTTCTGAACAATCTAAACCCTGACGAAATATTGTGATCCAGATGGAAAACAAATATTTAAGGACAATTATAGGGCTGCCAGTTAATTGAGGGGTTGAGATGACGTCAAGTTGCAAAAATGCTTTATAACCAATTATTCTAATCTCTGAAGCAAAGTGCTCTTTATAATAACTCAGTTGTCTTTTCTTTTCAAAATATAATAGCTTAATATTTTATGGGTAGCTTTATTCAGGTTTTGAACTTAAATTTCATATCAGGCAACTGACAATATAAATGTTCACTCCATGGGCAGAATTTTACGAATTGGTGAGTGGGGGTGGGACCCGCTTGCTGACATGTAAAATGACGCGCAGTGATGTCAAGGGGAACTCCCGATATCACTGTGCCCCATTTAAGTTTTCAGGAAGACAGGAGCGCAGCAAAATCAGCTGCGAGCCCGCAGACCTGCCAATGGCCAATTAAGGCCATTGACAGGGTCAATTAAGTAATTAAAAGACCTGCCATCCAAACTTAAGGTTGGCTGGCAGGCCAGGAGCCCGGTGGGAACTAGAAAAAACATGAAACCTCATCCACAGGTGGGATGAGGTTTCATGTAGGCTTTAAAAAATTTAAATAAAGGTTTTGTGAAAATTATGGACGTGTTCTAACTCATGTGACATTGTTACATGAGGGGACATGTAAGGGAAAATTTATTTTTCTATTTTTGTCTTTTTCACATTGAGAGCTGATCTCCCTGAAGTTACACTTAGCCTCAGGGAGATGAGTGCGCTCTTTTGTGTGCGTGCGCATGCGCGAAAGAGCACACTCTCGATTGTGGTATTCCCCCCACCGCCCGCACAGGGACCCTCCCCCTGACGGGAGGGAAATTCAGCCCCATATCTTTGAAGTATGGTTGCATTTGAATGGGAGGTTCGTGAAGCCAACATGCCTGCTCCTCCGGGCCCGATAGTGGAAAGAAACATAGGGCAGAATTTTCCATATGTCGGGCAGGCAGGCCTGACCCAATCACGGGTCAGCGATCGGGGCCACACCGTCATTTTACATGGGCGGGCCAATTAAGGCCTGCCCAGCGTGACATTTGCTGGGAAGCGCTAAGCACTCCCTTGGCGGGCTGGGGGGGGGGGGTGGGAATTCCGTAAAATTGAAAGTGCACTCTTTTGCGCATGCACATGAAAGAGAGCACTCATCTCCCTGAGGCTAAGTGCAGCCTCAGGGAGATCGCCTTGACTTTTAAAAATATTAATAGAGAAAAGAAAAATCCCTTACATGTCTCCTCATGTGAGAATGTCACATGAGTTGGGACCTGTTCATAATTTACATAACTTTATTACAATTTTTAAAACCCTACATGTACCTCATCCCGTCGCAGAATGAGGTTTCATGTTTTCTCTATTTGCTGCCGGGGCTTCTGGCCTGGCCTGTCCTTAAGGTTGGATGGGCAGGTCCTTTAATTGCTTAATTGATCCTGTCAATTGCCTCAAGTGGCCATTGTTAGGTAGGCGATCCCGCAGCTGATTTTGCTGCGCCCACACCTTCCTGAAAATTTAATTGGGATGGGGTGATGTCGGGTGTTCCGCCTTGCATCATCCCGCATCATTTTGTGCGTCGGCAAGCGCCCCCACCACCCTACCCCACTTGCCGACTGCAAAATTCTGCCCATAATTTTCTTTCTTGATCTCTTCTGGATGGATACTCTTCTGTCTCAGGTTGGCCTGGTGAGAATGCCATGGCAGTTTCCCGCTCATACTGAAGTTAAAATGAGGAGGATCCCACTGGATATGGGTAGCTGTCCTTGCTGCTTGCTCAGGAAAGCCAGTTCAAATCACAGAGGATGAGATCCTATCAGTTCCAGGGCAAGGAATTAACTCAGGCATTTCAAATACCCATCTGCTGCTTTCCAACAGGTGGATAGGACTAGTGTTTTCCAAATCCCTAATCCAGAACAAGTTCCCTGAAATATACAGATACTGTGCAATAGATGCTCAGGACAGAGGAACATAACATTGTTCTGGAAGGCTAATGTAAATTCAGAGATTCTTAAACAGAAAGTTTTTACCATTGGCTGTGTCATAACAATCAAAACTCACTTTCAGTCACACCTCTTTCCTCAGCAACTGTCTCTGGCTCTGACTTATTCCATTTATATTCCAACAGAAATCCCGTCCTTCATGATTTGTATCAACCCACAATTACAGATATCTCCCGATATTCAGCATTCCTCAAAATACTACCGTCACTGCATCCTGAGATTCACACTCAGTGCCATGCACCACAACATGCACATTCTTGATCTCTCTCTGCAGCAGCACTGACTCTATCTCAAAGCTGTCCTGTTTCACAGTTCCATTTCATCCTTTATCTCATCTGACGTTTTAACAAAAATAACTTGTTTCCCATCTTTTAGGTGTCAATTGCAAATTGTCAATAGCTTTTGTATACCAATACCTTTCCAAATGCTTCTTCCCCTTCATTTAGAACTTGCTCTCGTCCCTTCTTTCAATCTCATCTCTTGCCGTATTTTTCCTATCACCTCAGATCTTCCCCTCTCTGGTGCTGAACATTCAGTCCTCACCAAAGGCCTCATCCACAACCCTTTACACCCCCATCTCAATGAACCTTCAGCTGATGATAATCAAGGTCCACTTAATTTTTGTGTCTAACTTAAAAATATTAGTTTCTAATATTATAGTGTATAACATATGCACCAATATTTTTGCATCTCCATGAATTAAGTGTACACTGGTGTGATTTTATTTATTTATTGAATGTAATTATGCCATTATTTCAATTATACATGAATGACTGACATCTTAATTTCTTAGTTAATAAATGTCTAATTCAAACATAGTTGCTGTGGCAGGAAGCAGAAGGTGATGGCTGAGGGCTGATTTTGAGACTGGATGCCTGTGTCCAGTGGGGTTCCACAGGGATCAGTGTTGGATCCCTTGCTGTTTGTGGTATATATAAATGATTTAGACTTGAATGGAGGAGAGTTGATCAATAAGTTCATGGATGACACGAAAATTGGCAGCGTGGTAAATAGTGAGGAGGATAGCCTTAGATTACAGGAGGATATAGACAGGCTAGTTAGATTGGCTGCTCAGTGGCAAATGGAATTTAATCTGGATAAGTGTGAGGTGATGCACTTGGGCAGGACAAACAAGGCACAGGAATACACGATGAATGGTAGGATCCTGGGACGTACCAAGGATCAGAGGGGACCTTGGTGTGCATGTCCTCTAGCCCCTTAAGATAGCGGGACAGGTAGATAAGGTGGTTAAAAAGGCATATGGGATACTTGCCTTTATTAACCAAGGCATAGAATATAAGAGCAGGGAGGTTATGCTGGAACTGTATAAAATGCTGGTTAGGCCACAGCTAGAGTATTGCTCACAGTTCTGAAATCTGCATTATAGGAAGGATGTGATTGCACTAGAGAGAGTGCAGAGAAGATTTACCAGGATATTGCCTGGGCTGGAGAGTTTTAGTTATGAGGAGAGATTGGATAGACTGGGGTTATTTGCCCTGGAGCAGAGGAGATTGAGGGGGGGCATGATTGAGGTGCATAACATTATGAGGGACATAGATAGGGTAAACAGGAAGGAAATTTTCCCCTTGGTGGAGGGATCAATAACCAGGGGGCATAGATTTAAGATAAAGGGCAGGAGGTTTAAAGGGGGTGTGAGGAAGAATTTTTTCACCCAGAGGGCAGTGGGAATCTGGAACTCAGTACTGAAAGGGTGGTAGAGGCAGAAACCCTCATAACATTGAAGAAGTATTTGGATGTGCACTTGCAATGCCATGGCATACAAGGCTATGGGCCTAGTGCTGGAAAATGGAATTAGAATAGTTAGAAACTTGTTTGGCAGGCGCAGACTAGATGGGTCAAAGGGCCTTTTTCTGTGCTGTAGACCTCGATGACTCTATACACATTGCTGTGGTAAACCATGGCAACACAGAAAGCCAACCTAGCAGATATACATTTCACATTTGTCTATTTGCTCTTCTATGCGGTATAACACTTACGTCTTCATGCATACTTTATCTATCCCATTGATAAATAGCACATTTTATAGACCATAAGCACAAATTATGATCTAGATTGTGCAGCCATCATAAAAAAAACACAATAAACAATTAAATTATAAACTATAGATCTCTATATAGTGTTTAGATCCTTACCTTGAATTATGACCTTGATTACTAATTTAATTTTGTTGTATCCAGCAGTGATAATCAGGCATCCATTGTGATAGAGCACCAATAACATTACAATTTTTCATTACCAACTTGTACTTCCTTCACTGTACAGTCCTTTAACAGTATCAGTTAAATTTCACAAATTGAAACAGGGACAAAAACATGGCATATAGCAAACAGGCCAGAACAAAGAAGACAACAGGTAAGTTGTCAGCATGTACATGAGCAGAATTGAAGTTTTAAAGGGTGATTGACCAAGAGTGACCACACACCTAACTCCTCTGCATTCATGGAGAAGCAAAAATATTGATGCATATGTTATACGCTATATTATTAAGTGGATGAATATTTCTAAGTTAGACTGGCTGGCTTTCATCCAGTTAAAACACATACACACAAACACATACACACACATAGACAGACAATGCACAGGACCAAATCAAGAGCAAATCACAAAATGGATTGTTAAATAAAAACTAAATATGCATTTTGGATCACTGTCAATAATTTACTTGAATGTGAATCACGCACGGAGATAAAAGTTGACATCCTTTCATTCGGAGTCAGAGAGTGCACTCATAATTCTGCAATGTTGATACAATTTTAACACAAGCTCCATTACTGCTTCCATCTCTTTCCTTCCCTGCAGCCAAAAAAACAAGGCCACTAGTGTTAATTTCTTCCGATATTAACATACCCCTTGTCTCCATTCCCATTCATATCCAGAAAGGCCCATCCACTTTTGAGCCTATAATCAGCCATAGGGGCAGGAAATTGGAGCACAGATGCAAGGGATTCAGGAATCACATACATCAGTTGCCAGAAGGTAATCAACTATCTGGCATCAGAGGGTCATTAGCCTGTGGAATTATCTTCCCCAGAAAGCAATGAAGGCTGGGTCGTTGAATGCTGAGTTAGATATATTTTTCGATAGACACAGGAGTGAAGGGTTCTGAGGCAGCTGACAGTAAGTGGAGTTGAGACCACAGTCAGATCAGCCATTATTTTACCGAATGGTGGAGCAGGCTCAAAGGGCTGAATGGTCTATTCCTGCTCCTAAGTCCTACACTCCTATGTTCATATGACATTGTGCAAAAAAAAATGAAAGGAATCTTGCCTGGTCTTCAAACTGCTGAGATATCTGTCAACAAGTGCTCTTCATATTGCAATGTATTACTGAGCATGACTATACTATTACTACAAGCAATCAGCCCTCCACCAACACGAGGTTCTTCCACTTTCATGTGATGGACCTGCACCCACTGCACATGCAATGCAGTCTTGGCTCCACCACCCAAGGGAAAGTTGAAAGTCTTGGGGCAATCTAAAAGGCATCAAGACTCAGGAAAATGATTCTTGCCTTTCCATCGTGGCCATAGAAATAGCAGTTCCTTGAATGGCAACGTTCAGGAAATTCAATAAAATATTCAGAAAATTAAGAGTAATTTTGTGTACATTAGCCCTGATTTTGCAGTGGTAATGACAGTGAAACGGTCTGTGTTTGCCATCGTTACTCCACTGAAACTGACAGTAACTTCTGGAATCCAGCCACCCAGAGATTATCCAGAAATCCAGAGGTTGCTGTTAGTGACTCATGCTTCTCCAGAGAGTGCACTGTCGAGAACACTCCCCTGATTGCAATTAGTGGGAAATCTTAGAAGTTGATGAGAACTTGCTCTTTTATACTATTTGTCTTGCTGTAAGAAGTATTGACAAGGTTCAGCCTTCTTGAATGACATGTAACTGGGCTCTTAATAGCGCATTAACTTCATAATTATGTCTAATATCCATCACTGGTCCTGAGATAATTTACACTTGTAGAATGTAAAATTTATCCTTAATCATAAAAAATACCCACATTTTAATGCTTTTCACAAGTTTGCTGGTCTTTATTTCAGTTTCTAGCTTACTACTGTCATAACTAGTTATTTTTCTATCAAAAAAATTTAAAAAATAAAAGCAAAGGATATTAAGTGCTTCTAACTTCCTGGTTTACTGTTTGTGAACACTTCAATATGATTGGCTGCTTACCTGCTTGCTGACATCACTACTGCTGCACAAGATAGTCCCCTTGTGTCAGTTTTAATGTGCCACCGAGAGAGGGCAAATCACACCATGGAGATTGAGAGGTCTTTGTGGGCAGCAGTGAGTTCCACTGCTTCACTCCTGATTGGGTCATTATCACACAAGTAAAACAGTCTTGCATGTACATACTTACAGCTCAATTTTTAGGCATCATACTTGTTTGCTCTGTGCAACATTACCTGTATTCTACTCTCTCTGTCACTGAAGCACCAAACTAATTTTCTTCAAATAGTCTAGGTATATAAAGGAAAGAAAACAGATCACAACTTTTAGCCTTTATAGAGCTTTCCCCAAAATACTTAATAGTGTTCCTACACAGAATCTTATTTCTGACAAAAATCCAGCTAACAACTCTTCTCGTTGTCAATTATTTTGATGTTTGTATTTGCATCAATACTTCTTTGCCTCTGCCATATAACAATTAACTCAATTATATTTTTCCCCAAATATTACCTCAATACAACAACATCCTGCAAGGCATAATGGCCTGGGTTTTGTGTTGCAATGACTGCAGAAATATCAGCATTCTGTTGTTAACCTGTGAAACTGACAAGAACTTCTGACATTTGTACATATGCAGTTCAATGCAGAAATCCTAAAGCTGCTATCAATGGCTCCCTCTTCCTCCACAGGTTGTGCTGCTCAAGGCCCCATAGACAACAAACCTTACAAATCACTGAACTTATGAGAATTCACCCTTTTACACTGTAATAATGCTGTTAATTATTTCTTGTTCATGAGATGTGACTTGGTTTTTGATGACATAGTAAATTATACTAAACAACCTCTCTGGTTCTGAAAAGCTAATTTTATATTTGGGCAATGTTATTTTTCTCCATTCTGATAAAAAATGCTTTCTTAATATATAATTTTGAAGTTTATGGTATTCTAAATATGTGCATGTCTAAATATTTATCCCACTTTTTGTAAAACTTGGAAGAATGGAAGGATAATCAGTGCATTTTACTGTCTGGTTTGCTGTCTGTGAGAATTCTTAAATGCAGGCTGCTTACCCTGCTGCTGCTGAATGTCTGGAGATCCCTTGGCTTAGTACCACATTCAAATTAAACAACAGTAGTGAAATCAATGCCACAGAGATCTCTAGATCCTTGTGGGCAGCTTTCTTTGAGGTTTGCAGCAAACAACGTCATTTTGCTGCTGACTGTGAAATCATGCCATTCTGAATAAAAACTGTGAAACTACGCCAGATTTTTTTTTCCCTACAAGAAAACATTTCGTATTAATATATTGTACTACTCGCTTCATTGTATATGGCCTTGTGACTGAAATCATGCACTCTGGTGATACAGTGATATATTTAAAAACTTTTTACATGAACAGCTTTTGATTTGTTGAGGAGCTTTATCTATGTATGGTATTTGTTCGAACACCAGCGAAAGACTAATGTTTTCTAATTCATTCTCTGTTTCCATTTGCCAAACTGGAAGCCACAGCTTTTGGGAATTGCATCTGCAACGATTTGTCCTTGAGCTCATGATACACACATTGTTTCTGTGGAGCTGTATTCTAGTTAGGTTGTCAAAAACATTCCACAACTCTTGTACAAGAGCTTCATCTCCATATGGATATTTCAAACTGGTAAATGTCCCTTCATGTCATGGTATCCCTTCATGTAAATGTCATTCATCTGCACTGCTACAAAATTCATGTAATTAATAATATGTTCACCTTTCAGGCAATAAGGCAACAGATGGATGCACAAGTACAAATAAATAAGCCAATAAGATATAGTACTAATGAGAGCTGTGTCAATGACCATCTGTTTATATGGAGGAAGCAACCTTCAGAGGCCAGTCCCTTTAAAACAAGTTGGTCACATTACACATAATAACTTGTGCACGTACTGGCTCCAGACTAATTAAAGGGCCACAATCCATCATCTTAACAACTGTTTCATATAATGTAGATATATTTTTCCATCGGTCTTTATGCTGTTCATTAAAAATGTTGGAAGCAAGGCTACTGTGCAGATGAACAAACCCTCAGCAATGAACAGCAGTCTGTGATGATTGCGCTGAAGAACATAATCACAGATTTCAGGGAAAATTACAAGAATACAAACTGTACCTTACGAGGAATTATTACTGAGGGAAACAAGGGAGATTGGGGAAGGAGTACTTCAGAAGACATAACCATCATGAAAGGCAATTATCACCCAGAAAGATAAAACTTTTCAGTGATAACAAAATCACATTCAATTTTCCAAGTATCCTTCTCACATACGATCAATGCACAATAGACAGCCCATGTCAGCACCAGTAACTTTATAAACAGTAAATTCATATACTTGCCATATTGATGAATCTTCTGTCCCGCTGACCTCCAAGAAGTCATAACCATCTTCCAACTGAAAATCTGTGAAGACCAGTGCAATGGTATCACCAGGTTCAGCCAGAATAGTCCAAGTGCAGTCCGCATTATTATCATAAACTGACGGAAAGCTGGGGCTCGAGATAACTCCACTTTGTCCACGCAAGGTTCCTCCGCAGCCATCGTCCGCTGCAAAAAACAAAACATTTTAAAAAAGAACTGGAAAGGGAGCATGTAACGGAATGAAAAATCTTTGCCTTGAAAATATGAGTAATTTTTGACCAGCTTTCTCTGGTTTTTAGTATTTTGAAATTACAGTTTTCAGCACAAAGGTTATCAAAGGCTGAAGGTACTGGATAGTGCAAAGGGTATGGGGCCTGAAAATATTCTGGCAATAATACCGAAGACTTGTACTCCAGAACTTGCTGCGCCCCTAGCCAAACTGTTCCAGCTACAACACTGACATCTACCCAGCGATGTGGAAAATTGCCCAGGTATGTCCTGTGCACAAAAAGCAGGGCAAATTCCACCTGACCAATTACCACCCCATCAGCCTACTCTCCATCATCAGTAAAGTAATGGAAGGAGCCATCAACAGTGCTATCAAATGGCACTCGTTTAGCAATAACCTGCTCATTGACACCCAGTTTGGGTTCCGCCAGGGCCACTCAGTTCCTGACCTCATTACAGCTTTGATTCAAACATGGGCAAAGGAGCTGAACCCCCGAGATGAAGTGAGAGTGACTGGCCTTGACGTCAAGGCAGCATTTGACCAAGTGTGGCATCAAGGAGCTCTAGCAAAACTGCAGTCAATGGGAATCGGGGGAAAATTTTGCATTGGTTGGAATCATACCTAGCACAAAGAAAGATGGTTGTGGTTGTTGAAGGTCAGTCACCTCAGCTCCAGGACATCACTGCAGGAGTTCCTCAGGGTTGTATATCCTCAGCCCAACCATCTTCAGCTGCTTCATCATTGACCTTCCTTCCATCATAAGATCAAAAGTAGGGATGTTCGCTGATGATTGCACAATGTTCAGCACCATTTGCGACTCCTCAGATACTGAAGCAGTCCGTGTCCAAATGCAGTAAGACCTGGACAATATCCAGGCTTGGGCTGACAAGTGGCAAGTAACATTCGCACCACAAAAGTGTCAGGCAATAACCATCTCCAACAAGAGAGTATCTAACCGTTGCCCCTTGACGTTCACTGGCATAACTATCACTGAATACCCCACAATTAACAGCTTGGGGGTTACCATTGACCAGAAACTGAACTGGACTAGCCATATAAATACTGTGGCTACAATAGCAGGTCAAAGATGAGGAATCCTGCAACAAGTAACTCACCTCCTGACTCCCCAAAGCCTGTCCACCATCCACAAGTCACAAATCAGGAGCGTAATGGAATAATCCCCACTTGCCTGGATGAGTACAGCTCCCAAAACACTCCAGATGCTTGATACCATACAGGACAAAGCAGCCTGCTTGATTGGCACTGCATCCACAAACATTCACTCTCTCCACCACTGATGCACAGTAGCAGCAGTGTGCATCATCTACAAGATGTACTGCAGGAATTCACCAAGGCTCCTTAGACTGCACCTTCCAAACCGACAACCAGTACCTTCTAGAATGACAGGGGCAGCAGATAGATGGGAACACCACCACCTGGAGGTTCCCCTCCAAGTCACTAACCACCCTGACTTGGAAATATATCATCATTCCTTTACTGTCACTGGGTCAAAATCCTGGAATTCCTTTCCTAGCAGCAGTGTGGGTGTACCTACAACACATGGACTACAGGGGTTTGGGAAGGTAGCTCACCACTACCTTCTCAGGGGCAACTAGGGATGGGCAATAAATGCTGGCCCAGCCAGCGAAGCCCAGATCCCGTGAATGAATTTAAAAAAACAATTTATTTTAAAGAAATGAACAGACTATAACTCAGAAACAATTAATCAGTCATAGTTTAATCAATTCTGTCAATCCAAAGTATAAAGTAACTGGTGGGACAGATTATAACATGCCCCGAATGAAACCAAACCATTTTCTTATCATTGTAAACCTTTGTTGATTTATGTTTATTCCACCAAATCAAAATAATACTCTTGGTGATACTTGAACTGAAACTATCTCATTGATAAGTAGTTTAGTAACTAGCAGATCAATAGATTAGACTGTTGAATTATCACTCAAAACCACAGGTTAACAGCTAAAATATGCAAATGACAACTGATGATATACCAGCATGATTACTTGGATTACACTGTCCAGAGGCTTACTCTGCAGCTCATGTTCATTTATGTGGGTTTGCATCTTATTAACATTGAAAATAGCATGTTGTAACATGAAAGATGCTTGGGAATAAAAATATTCTATTCAATTAATTCTGTCCGCAAGCTGTATTTTGAAAGGTCAGGAAAGCTTTTGTGACAAATAACCATGGAACAAGAAATGGGGAATGGCCACTCATCTTTATATGAAAAATGTATAATATCTATTATTAATATATGTAAAATATATACATACAATTAAGGAGCACTTTCAATTTGGTTTCTGTTTCCCACCTGCATTCCAACCTTTGTCTTTGTACAGGAGTTTCTCATATAAATCAGTCAGAAAAAGTATTTTTTCTACATGCCTTTGTGCTGCCAGGTTACTGGTCCAATATCCAGTGTGGTTGAGCTACAACTTTCTTCAGCTAAACACTGGTAAAACCAAAGCCTTGCCTTTGTCCCCTACCACAAAGAACCTCCTGAGGCACCAATTCCCTTTTTGGCCACTGTCTTAGGCTGAGCTAGACTGGTTGCAATCTTGCAATTCTATTTTAGAAAAGAGTTGAGCTTTCAATTCCATCTCTTCCCTATCACAAATACTTTCCGCCAAGGGTCAGAATGGCTTCGCTGAATGGACCCCAAAATTCTTAGCGATGACCAATGAAAAGAGAAGCTGTAATAACACAACGCTGTAAAACCACACACATTTCCCACATGACTCATCTGTCCCTGCTTACACATCTGTAACATTGGCCTGAATTTTAGCAATGTTGGAGACCCTCTCAGTAGTTGTGAAACTGGTTCCAGAGGACAAAATCTGGAAGTTCCACCCCCAACCACAGCCCCCGCCATTTTCGCAGGGGCCTAATGAGGGAGCGGGTTCCAAATTGCACATCTGTGGCTCATGGAGGCAGCTTTCCATGTAAAACAGCAGCTGCCTCCAGTCATGTCTGATTTTCCTTATCTGGAAGTGGGGACACACGATGTGTACAGGTTATAGTTGGCAGGACCAGGTCCAAACTTTGTGGAGATGCTTGGATAGATAGGGTATCCCTATGTAGAGGGAGGGTGCCCTCTTGGATAAGGTCCTAGGACACCTTTGGAGATTGGGTGCCCTTTGGGATTGTTAAAGGTAAACATGAGTATGTGTAAAAGGTGTATAAACTCATTGGAGCAGTCAGGGCATTTATAACACCCACCCTTCAAGTATTTGAAAAAAAAATATCTGCAGTGTTTAAAAAAAAATCGGTGCTTGCTATTTCACTTTGTTGACATGAGCATGAGGGCTCTCACTGCTGGATTAGTGACTGCTTTCACAACCTTCCATTATCACAGTGGGGTGCCTCTCACTTCACAGTTTGATTGACAGTTCCAAGTGCTTATAAATTCTCTGAAGTGGGATTATGAATACAAATACTCATTTTTATAAGGAATCAAGCATTTGAATGAAGTATTTGTTTTTTATAAGGGGTTACCATAGTTGAAGGAATGTTATTGTAGTGAATGGGCTTTTAACAATGTGAGATTTTAAAATATTTATATAGTGAATTCTGCAATTGATACTTAGAACTTGATTTTATTTAAGCTCAGCATGGGTCCTGAGGTCTGTGTATGGTGGATACTGGTTGAGTTGGCATTGAGGGTGTAAGGGCAAAGCATGGTGGATGGGGGGAATGAGTTGGCACTAAGTTGGCATTGGAGGTATAAAGGGCCATCGGGGTGGGGAGGGGGCATAGGGTGGCATACAGGGTGATGAGGGGCCCTGGGGATGTGGGGCATGAGGTGGAAGGGAGGGTATGAGGGGCCATGGGGTGGGTAGGGGAATGGGTTGGATGATTTGGTATGGATGGGGCATGGGGAGTGCATTGGTGGGTGAGAGGGTGTGAGGGGTGAGGGCAGGAGGGGTATTTTATGTTTCATTCTTTTTTGAAATCTTCGACAAAGTGCTGGTGCGCCGAGGCAGGCTTCTTCCCAGTCCGTCTCCACACCCGGTGGCCTCTGCATTGTTTCCAGGTTGCCCACATGACTCCCAGAGAACCCCCGCACCTCCCCCCACCACACCCCCAGAATAAAAATCCAACCTTCCAGGGCAGTTTCTCCCGGACTAAGTTTGTGGAGCTGGGAATTGCCTCGTCTCTGTGCTCTCAACCGGGGAGCCAAAATTCAGGCCTGAGTCTTTAAAAACATATTTGGGTTTTTACATCTACAGAAATATAATTAATTCAAAGTTAAACTTATGAATTTTTACAAACCTGTGTTGATTTATACCATCATGATTTTTTTTGTGACATAGCAGCAAATTGTAAATCTTCTTGCAGTTAGATTTTCTTTTTCCTGATTTACTCTTTCTCTCTCATGCAGTGTATCATTTTTCAGATATTGGCAGCTGTATAACACATTGCCTAAGTGGCCTATCTCCACATACGCGCTTGGATAGTCAGTGTCAGAAGGTTTTAAATCACGGGGAAAATCACAGCTGAATCTGACCCAGCTTCCCTTAAAGGCCATAAAAACACATTCAACAGCAAAGCTTACAGAAATCAGCTGCAGGATCACTCTTCCACTCTTTTCCACTCCCTCACCTAGAAACACTAAGGCTGATTTAATACCCGAAATTAACGTCAAGTTCAGGTCTCCAAACCACAGGGCAAAGATGGAATTGAGACTTTCTGACCAGTACAGTATGTCTCAGTACAACAGCGACATGTGTATTTATCCATTGAGTTATAATACACCACCCTTTTTCTTCACTCCACACAGACCACTAACATAGACTAATGCGTGAGCAGCCTTCTTCTGTCCTGCAGTTTCTATGATCATTGTATTAAAAACTTTTTGTTCTGCTTCATTAAAATATTGATAGCTTGATTAAAATATTGACAATCTCTCCTTCCTTCAAAGATGAAAAGTGTCAATCATTGATTTGAGTCTCATCTTTCAATATGTTGGGATCAAGACAAGAATCATTTTTCAGGAGGTTGTAAATCGAACTCCAGGCTTACGATTGTGTAGCACTCATTCACATGGAGCTTTGTCATAGGCTAATTGTAAATGCAGCTTCTAGTCTCAGCACCACAACTAAATAATTCTCTCTGGCTCACTCATTGACCTCAACTGGCCTTCAAATACACAATTATCAGTTGTACCGAGAAAATTAGATAATTAATTTATAATTGGAAAGGGAAGTTAAGAAAGATGTTCTACAGGCTGAAGTGGGTGACAAGACAGTAAATCCAAACAGCTTGAGGGGAAAGAAATTAAGGGAAAACAAAGTTATAATTATATTGTAACAATATCTTGACTGAGACACATTATTCTTTATTTTCCCTAAAGCATTCCTTAAAAATCCCAAAACCTGAAAATATAAAGAAAAAGTCAGTGGCCCTTTCACATGAGTTACTTTGGGATGTTATTGTTAGAAAGGAAGTGACAAGAATTCATTTGGGTCATTTTAGTTCAATAGGCTATGTGGGAAACTGTAGATGGTAGAGCAGTTTTGCACCATAACCAAATTTACTTTGCAATTAACTTCAATAAATAGTAAAATTGGGGAGGGTGTAAAATCACCATTGCATCTGACCCACTCAGTTTCCTCATGGCCAGCTTGGGTTAAAATTTCCCACCACTGATCCAGGTTTCTAGCTTTCTAGCTGGTCCTGGTTTGCGGGTCCACGGAGTGGAGGGGGAACCGTAAAATTCCCCGATAGGCCTCTCACCACAATGTTGCCTGATCCAAGCTTTCCATAATTTTACAGGGTGGAGCTGGGGGTGGGGATGGGCAAGGCCCCATTTGAGACCCTTAATTGGCCAATTACTAGCCAGTTAAAGGCTGCTTCCCACCTGACCTCAGTTTTGAGGCTGGTGAGAGGAGCTGAGAGGCTGGGGATGGGGGGAGTGTGGCGGTTAAGGGATGAAGTGTGGCACTTCATGCTGCCTCAGGCGTAAAGGGATCACCCTCTTTCCACATCAGGCACCACCGCCACCTCCTCGCCCCACCAATGTCTCCACTCCATGGGTGCTACCTCCCCCTGGCCTCTTATCAAAGCCCCCTTCACTCCCAGCCTCAGCCTTTCTCTCTACTGTGTGACCTTCCGCAACACTTACCTGGTTCTGGACCCTGGATCTTAGGATCTGGGGACTGCTTGTGATTCCAGTCCTGGTCACTGCTGCCACTCAAGCTGCTGGGACTACAGAGTTGTCAACCAATCAGATCAGCTGGCTGCTCTGTGATGCGGGTCTTTCGACTATATGAAGGGCCTGAAATCCTGCCTCCAGCAAATTAACGCTCCTCGGAGCTGTAAATGGTTGTAGGACACATCCCCATGTTAGAATCTAATAGGTTTTGTTTAACAAATGTTAAATACCCAGTACTTGTAGGTAATAAGGTGAAATGTTGCGGGGTGTTATATGTAAGGAAGAGTCAACCAGCACTGGCTGTCTGTTGTATTAAAGGGGAAAAGTGAGCTCTGTAGTTGGCAATAAACATTCTCTACCTAAGCATTCTAGTCTCTTGTATCCTTCACATCCAGGCTTGGGAGTTAGCCAACATTGGTAGCAGAGGGCAGTTACCTGAAAGTGAAGATTGGAGACTGAGATTTACTTCCAGACAGAAGGTTGCACTTACAGTTGATTTTTTTTGAGAGAAAACTGTAATTAGAGACTCTGAAGAAAGATGACTGAAGCCAAGGGCAGAATTTTGCCCTTGGCGTGTGGGCTCGGTGGGGCGGTTGAGAAGGCAACCGCTGCCCGCAATCAGCACTGCACCGCGATTTCACACTGGATAGGATCTTCTGATTTGGAAGGTGGTCAGGGACAGGAAGGTGTGACTGCAGCTGGGGCAGGTAAGGGGACCGAGAGGGCAGGAGTGCAGGAGTGTCAGGCTCTGCAATTGTACAACAGGTTTGAGGTTCTTTCAGCTTGTTTGGATAAGAGTAGGGACTGGAGGGTGGACGAGCTGACTGACTGTGGCACTGTGGTACAGGAAGCCATTTAAGTTGGGGGGGGAGCACAAAGAAATATAGTGGTAGTAGGGGACAGTATAGTGAGGGGGATTGATACTGTTCTCTGTAGCAAGGAGCATGAGTCTAGACGGCTATGTTGCCTGCCTGGTGCCAGGATTCAGGACATTTGCTCAGGGCTGAAGAGGAATTTGCAATAGGAGGGGGAGGACCCAGTGGTCGTGGTGCATGTAGGTACCAACAACATAGGTAGGATAAGGAAGGAGGCTCTACATAGTCATTATGGGGAGCTAGGCACAAATTAAGAAGCAGAACCTCAAAATAATTTCTGGATGATTACCTGAGCCACGTGCAAATTGGCATAGGACAAATAAAATTAGAGAAATGAATGCGCGGCTCAAAGGCTGGTATGGGAGAGGTGGGTTCCAGTTCGTGGGGCATTGGAACCAATATTGGCCAAAGTGGGATCTGTACCATTGACCATTGGGACGGTCTACACCTGAACCATGCAGGGTCAAGTGTTCTTGCAAATTACACAATTAGGGAAGTAGAGAGGGTTTTTAACTGAATAGTGGAGGCAAGAGATCAAATTTGGGAAGATGTGGTAAACCAAAGAATAGAAAGAAGGCATGAGAGAAGGTTTTCATATGGGAAATGATAAACAGACTGTGGCAGGAAGGGGCAGAGAATACAACTCTAAGAGTAAATCAGATAAGGCTAGACACTACAAAAATAATAAAAGGACAAAACTAAAGGCTCTATTTCTAAATGCACATAGCATTTGAAACAAAACAGATGAGCTGATAGTGCAAATATAGATAAATAAGCACGATCTGATAGCTATTACAGAGACATGGCTACAGGATGACATAGGTTGGGACCTGAATATTGAAGGGTGCATGACATTTAGGAAGGACAGAAAGCTAGAAAAAGGTGGAGGGGTGGCTCTGGTTAATCAATAATGGTATTAGCAAATTAGTCCAGGATGTTGAAGTGGTTTGGGTTGCGATGAAAAATGATAAAGGCAAGAAGTCATTTTTAAGAGTGGTGTACCCAACTGTAAATGCATGGTAGGACACAGTATAAAAGATGAGATAATGGGAGCTTGTCAGAAAGGTACAGCAATAACCATGGGGGATTTTAATCTACATATAGACTGGAAAAATCAGATGGGCAAAGGAAGCATAGTTGAAGAGTTCATAGAATGTTTTCAGGGTGGTTTCTCAAAACAGCACATCATGGAGCCAATTAGAGAGCATACTGTACTAGACGTGGTATTGAGCAACTAGATAGGATTAATCTATAACCTTATAATGAAGGTACCCCTAGGTAGCAGTGATCATATGATTGATTTTACATTAATTTTGAGGGAGAAACAAGTGCATCCCAGACTAATATTTTAAACTTAAATAAGGGCAATTATGAGGGCATGAAAGTGGAGCTACCTAAAGTGAACTGGAAAATGAGGTTAAGGGATATGTCAATCGGGCTTCAGTGGCAGACATTTAATGGGATATTTCAGAATACACAGAATAGTTACATTCCAAAGAGAAATAAAAATTCCAAGTGGATGGCCCACCATCCTGGTTAACTAAAAAAAAAGTTAAAGACAGTATCAACCTTGAAGAAAAAGCATATAATTAGGCAAAGATGGATGGCAGGTCAGAAGATTGGACAGAATATAAAGAACAGCAAAGAATGACAAAAAGATTAATAAGGAGGGGAAATTAAAGCATGCGAGGAAGCTAGCTAGTAATATAAAGGTGGATAATAAGAGTTTCTATAGATATTTAAATAAGAAAAGAATTAACAAAATGAGGTTGGTCCTATAGAAAGTGCATCTGGGGAATTGATAATGGAAAGTAGGGAGATGGCGGATGAATTAAACAGGTATTTTGCATTGGTCTTCACTATAGAGGACATCAGTAGCATCCCAGAAATAGCTGTAAATCAGGAAATGGAAGGGAGGGAAGAATGTGGGAAGATTACGCTCACCAGGGAAGTGGTATTGAGAAAGTTGTTGGGGCTGTGGGCTGACAAATCCCCAGGTCCAGATGGACTTCACCCTAAGGCCTTGAAAGAAATGGCTAGTGAAATAGTTGATGCATTTGTTTTAATTTTCCAAAGTTCCCTGGATTCGGGGGAAGCTTCCATTAGATGAGAAAATAGCAAATGTAACTCCTTTATTCAAAAAGAGATGGAGACAGAAATCAGGAAACTACAAGCCAGGTAGCTTAACATCTATCATAGGGAAAATGCTAGAAGCAATTATTAAAGATGTTATAAGGACACTTAGAAAAATGCAAGGCAATCAGGCAGAGTCAACATGGTTTTGTGAAAGGGAAATCATGTTTAACCAGTTTATTGGAGTTTTTTGAAGGAGTCACATGTGCTGTGGATAAAGAGGAACCGATGGATGTACTGCACTTAGATTTCCAGAAGGCATTTTCTAAAGTGCCACATCAAGAGTTAATGTGGAAAATAAAAGCTCATGGTATTGGGGGTCACACATTGGCATGGATAGAAATTTGGCTTGTGAACAGGAAGCAGAGAGCTGGCATAAATGGGTATTTTTCTGGTTGGCAGGATGTGACAAGTGGTCTGCCAAAGGGATCAGTGCTGGGACCTCAACTTCTTACAATTTATATAAATGAGTTGGATGAAGACACCGAAGGAATGGTTGCTAAATTTGCTGAAGACACAAAGATAGATAGGTAGGAAAGCAAATTGTGAAGAGGGCATAAGAAGACTACAAAGGGACAAAGATAGTGGGCAAGTGAGTGGGCAAAGATCCGGCAAATGGACTACAATGTGGGCAAGTTGTCCATTTTGGCAGGAAGAATAAAAAAGCTCATTATCTCAATGATGAAAAATTGCAGAATTCAGAGATTCAGAGGGATCTGGGTGCCCTAGTGCACAAATCGCAAAAGGTTAGTGTGCAGGTAATTAAGAAAGCTAATAGAATGTTATCACATATTGTGAGGGAAATTGATTACAAAAGTAGGGAGGTTATGCTTCAGTTGAGCAGGGCACTGGTGAGACTACATCTGGAGTATTATGTAAAGCACTGGTCTCCTTATTTAAGGAAAGATGTAAATACATGATAAGCAGCTCAGAGAAGGTTTATTGGACGAATACCAGGAATGGGCAGGTTGTCTTATGAGGAAATGTTGGACAGGTCTGGCTTGGATCCACTGGAGTTTAGGAGAGGTGACTTGATTGAAACCTTTAAGATCCTGAGGGGTCTTGACAGGGTGGATGTGGAGAGGGTGTTTCCTCTTCTGGGAGAATCTAGAACTAGGGATCACAGTTTAAAAATAAGAGGTCACTCATTTAAAACAGAGATGAGGAGACTGGTTTTCTCTCAGAACAGTCTTTGGAACTCTCTTCCTCAAAAATTGGTGGAAGCAGAGTCTTTGAATATTTTAAAAGCAGAAGTAGATAGGTTCTTGATTAACAAGGGAGTGAAAGGTTATCAGTGGTAGGCAGGAATGTGAGGTTGAGATTACAATCAGATCAGCCATGATCTTATTGAATGGCTGAGCAGACTTGAGGGGCCGAGCGGCCTACTCCTGCTCCTAATTTATATGTTCTCATGTATGTACAAACAATGGGTATGAGGATAGAGACCCTTTTGGGAGTTATACCAGATGGTGGAAATTGGGCAATAAAGGAAGGAAGATGAACCCCTAAAATAACCAAGGGGTGGTCAACAAGTGTTTCAGATGTGGATCTAAGTACCATTATGTGTGAATTGCCCGGGAATGAAAGACAGAGCTTTTGGGATGACACGTAACATTGAAGGTACTGAAGACAAGGAGGACAATGCTGACCAAATAGATGGAATCATATTAGTTACAAAAAGTTTTAGATAATGAGTATCCTAGTTGCATATTCATTCAGTTGCTCAGTGTTACATAGTGGGTGTACATCCATGGTATGTGGAGTAGACTGGCTAAACTCTTACATAGATTCTTTAAGTAAGGAAGACCGGAGTAAAGCCAAAGAATATGACAGTTCTACTTGTTATAGATTTGAGGGTGGTAACACGTCAAAATCACTAAAAAAAAAAGATTCTGTGTAAAACAGCGGGGTTAAATCACTTTTCCAGCATTGAGGTTGTATTGAGTGAAACACCTTTATTGTTTGGTAAGCGTTCAATAAAAAAGGCATAAATGAAGTTAGACATGGAGCATGATAAAGCCATTGTCTTTGGAAAATCTGTGGATTTGCAATTCACACAGTCGGGACATTATTCTATTTGTTTAAGATCCATCAACTCTACACAGAATGTTAAAGAGGTATTAATGGCAGCTAGGGATTGGGATTATACATTATTACAAAATTACATCGACAATTTGTGCATCCCTCTAGCCATGGGTTGAAGGTTCTATTAAAGGATGTGGTGGTGCTGGATGAGGAATCCTCTAGACTTGTTTCAGATATTAGTGAAAAATGTGATATTTGTAAAAGGTACAGGAGATCGCCATCACGACCAGTAGTAAGTCTTCTGCTGGTGAGAGACTTTAATGAAACCATAGCCATGGACCTCAAAATATAGGATAACGAAGGAAATATTTTTCATCTCCATTTTGTAGATGGAGCGACTAGATTTAGTTTGTCAATGGTAATTTTTAGCAAAGACAAAAAAAGGGATTATTGATAAAATAATGGAAAGATGGACAGCTAAATTCTTAATGGAAAATGGAGGAGAATTTGCCGATGAGGAATTTAGGAATTTCGCATGTGCGAAAATTTGATTAATGTAGCAATGCATACAGCAGCAGAAAGCTCATTTAGTAATGGCTTATGCGAGAGAGATCACCTTGTGATTGACAAATGCTCTGAAAAATTCTGGCAGACCAGCCAAATTGAAAATTGTCAACTGCTTTTGTGTGGGCAGTGCATGCAAACAACACGCTTCAGATGGTTGGAGGCTACAGCCCTTATCAATTAGTTTATAGCAGGAATCCAAAGATCCCTTCAATAATGTGGGACCATCCCCTGGTTTTGGAAGAGACTGCCATCAATTCCGTTTTTGCAGAACATTTGATTGTTATGCATGCAGGGAGGAAAGCATTTATTAAGGTGTAAGCTTCAGAAAAAATCAGGAGAGAGAAATGCATATTCAGCTTGGGGATATGGATTATTATAAAAGAGAAGGGCAGAAAGAATAGAGAAGCCCAGGAAAATTTGTAGGCACTGAAGGCAAAATAATAATCTTGCAACATAGTTACCAAACTGTTCGAGTACATTCCATGTGACTTACTGGCACTGATTACACATTGACTGAACCTGAACAAATGATGGAAACTGAAGATGCACCAGGCACCTCGCACACAAATAGACCAGAGCAGTAATAGCAACAGACTGTGGTGGGTAACATGCCAACTGAGAGTAGACCAACTGATAGTGAAGATCAGGATAGGGCAATTCGTCACAAAGGTCAACTGCCAAAAGTTTGAACTAGGGTGGCATAAATTTCAGAAGGAGCTAGTGAGCCACCATAGTATGAAGGGCAGGAGAAGCCACAGGGAAATACAAAAAACTAGCTCAATGTACACGACAAGAGGCAGAATATCAGATCTATGGATTAGCAAAAGGAAGTGAAAATGTGGAAGGCCAGGAAATGTAGCATATGTTCAGCATAATGGTATTAACAGCCCAGTGAAAAGACCAAGAGCTTGTAAAAGGAAGTCTAGTCGTAGGTCAAGCAATTACAGTCCAGAAAGGTACAAGAGATTTAATAGGGGACTTACTTCAACTAGAGCAAGGACCACAGAACAAGTGAGGAGTGACACAAGAAGTAGGGGCTCCCACAATAGAGAAGGTCTAGTGGCTGCTAACAAGTTAGATGGTACATTAGTAAAGGAAGCAAAACAAAAAGAACTTGACAATCGGAGAGAGTTTGGCATTTACACAGAAGTGCCAAAGGACAACCAGCTTTGTCCATAGATGGATATGTACAGAGAAAGTACTTCCTGATGGAACAAATAAAGCTAAGGTTAGACTGGTGGCTCAGGGATTCGAAGAACAACTGGGCAACCAGGAGGTTAGAGCAAATTCCCCGACAGCAGGAAAAATAAGTTTGAGGATTTTCTAGCACTTCTAGCGACACACTCTTGGGTATGTAAATCCATTGATGTCAAAGCAGCATTTTTACAAAGGGAATAATTTCAAAAAGAAGTCTTCTTAAAGCCACCAAAAGAAGCTGGAAACATAGAGGGGAAATTATTGAGGTTGAATCAGTGTGTTAACAGGATAAATGATGCATCCAGTGTTTGATATTTTTCAGTTCAGTGTTAAAAGTTGGTTGTGTTCAGCTAAAAGTAGATCCGGCAATGCTTTATGCATATTATGAAGGAAAACTAGTGGGCATTGTCTTATTGCATGTAGATGATTTCCTGTGTGGGGGAATCTGCCACATTTCAAAAATTTGTAACAGATAAAATTATGACGGAATTCAAAATTGGAAGTTGGGCGTCTGGAGCTTTTAAGTACACCGGGTTGGATAGTAGGCAGACTAAGTTGGGAATAAACTTGACTCAATAGTCTTACCCAAGGAATGTTAATAGGATCCCAATAAATTGGGCTAGGTCCTCACAAAAGGAAGACACCATAACGATGGAAGAAGCAGGTCACTTAAGAAGCTTAATTGGGCAATTAAACTGGTTATGCACGCAAACTATACCAGATGTGTGCTATGCTGTATTAGAGTTGAGCACCATGCTGAAGTATGCTACTGTTGGGGAAGTGCTAAAAACAAATAAAACCATTGAAGAAATTAAGTTCAGAAGAATGTACAATCAGATTTCCAGACTTAGGTGACCCGGAAGGAATAAAATTAGTTATTTTTATTGACGCCCCACATGCTACCTTCCCGATGGTTATTCAAGTACAGCAGGATTTATGATATTTTTGGCGGAAGGAAACAATACATGTTGCACATTAGCGTGGGAATCAAAGTACTTAAAAGCACCATAGCTGCAGAGACACTTGTGCTGGTACAGACAAGGATAAGGCTATAAATTTATCAAGTATTTTAAAGGAACTCTGAGATAAGGGGCAACCAGCGAAAAACATTCCCATAGAATGCTACATAGATAATCGGTCACTCTGGGACAATGTCCATTCAACAAAGTATGTCACAAAACATTGATTGAGGATTGATCTCACGAGTGTAAGAGAGATGTTGGGAAGAAATTTCCAAAATTAAATGGGTTGACACAAGTCACCAGTTATCTGGTTGGTTCACAAAACGAATTGCTTGTCCAAATAAATTGTTGAATATCCTCGAAGAAGAACGCCTTGTACTATAATGGATTATGACAACATGGAGGTTTTCATATTAGAACCTTATTAATTTGGCGGGGGGCTCTTTTTTAAGAAAAAGGGGGATTTGGATAATGTCAAAACGTATTTTCATCTGTATCAATTTTTTTTAGGCATATCAATTTAATGTAAACAAAAAGGGGAACCTGTTAGTATTGAACAGGTTCTGTTTAATGGAAGTTAAATACCCAGTACTCAAAAGTAATAAGGTGAACTGGTGCTAGGTGTTGATTTATTAATTATGCTCAATTTTATATGAGGCAGAGTCAGCCAGCTCTGGCTGTCTGGTGTGTTAGAGGGGAGGAGTCTGCTATATAGTGGGCAACAAATATTCTCTAGCTAAGCATCCTAGTCTCTTGAATCCTTCACATCCAGGCTTGGGAGTTAGCCAACACCCCACTGACTCTTTGGGTGGTGAGGCAGGAAACCTGGCCATCCAAAAAGTTCCTGCCCCATTTAGGGGGCACCTCATTGCCACTGAGTAATAGACAAAGATCAGAAATGGAGAACATGGTAAAGCTAAATAATTGCATTTTTAAGGAGAAAGTCAGTGTCTTCATTCTGTATCAAGCTTCTCCAAATTTTATCAGAAAGATCAATGTTTTTCACTTTTAGGTAGTTAGCCTCAATTCTTTTTTCATTTATTCTTTCATGGAATGTGGGTGACGCTGGGAAGGCCAGCATTTGTTCCCCATGCTTAATTGCTCTTGAATTGAGAGGCTTGCTGGGTCATTTCAGAGGGCAACCTCAACCTACGGGTCTGGAGTTACATGTGGTCCAGGCCAAGTGGGGATGGCAGATTTCCTTCCCCTAAAGGGCATTAGTAAACCAGATGGGTGCTTACAACAATCAATGATAGTTTCGTGGTCACCATTACTGACACTAGATTTTATATTCTAGAATTATTAATTGAGTTCAAATTCTACCAGCTCACATAGTGGGGTTTAAAGCCATGCCCCCAGAGGACTAGCCTCTGGATTATTAATCCATTGACATTACCAGTGCACCACTGTCTTCCCCTAATTAATCCTCTGATATTTAGAAGAAAAATTTAGAACCTATCAATATCAATCATATTGGTCAGTCTGGGAATTAAATGCAATTAGGAAAATCAAACTGATTAGATGGGAGTATTTAAGAACATCAGGGCCGGATTGTTCAGAAGGTGGGGTTGGCAGCTGTTGAAATCATTCAGAACATAGGTTATATTTACTCGCAGTGTAGTGGGGAAGTTGTGCTGGGCCCCGGCTTCCGACTTTAGCATGGGGCTGGATGCTGGGCTCTGCCTTCTGCAGGCAATGTCCATGGCTACTGGGAGTTTGTGTTGACTAGGTTCCCGCCAGCAGGCTGCATTGGTTTGGGAGAGTGTCGGGCAGAGGAATTGGTCAGCCCCTGTGGGCTCCATTGGGCTTTGGGGCAAGAAGCAGTATCCGCAGCAAGCTGGGGGGGGGCACACAAAGTCAGCAGGCCAGGGTTGCCAACCCTCCAGGGCTGGCCTGACATCTCCAGGCATTGAAGATCAATCTCCAGAACACTGCCTCGTGCAATGCTGGAGAAAAATCATCGAGACATTAACAAAGATTATTTTAGTCATTGTTTTGAACATTTCTCTTTAGCAGACATAAAAATATTGAAAATAGAGGGTAAAAAAGGCTGTTTGCCTGACAGTCAAGCATCATCCTATTGGGTAATGAGTATTTTTTCTTTCCAATTGGCATTGGCAGGCAGTGCGTCACAAGGATCTGTTGGCCAACTATTGGCTGGAGCTTGGGGGAAATCATGTAATGAAACCTCCAGGAATACATTTAATCACAGCTGACAATCCTCTAGGAGCCCTGAGTGTGGGCTGAAGGAGGGGGCAGAGCCAGAAGTAATGAAGAGAGAGCATCAGCAGGTAGAAGAAGCAAGAACACTTGAATGGTGACCTACAATATGGTAGGAGTAAGAGCCATGAATCGAGCAGCCTGAAGCCTTCATGGGTGCCTGAGGAACCAGCAAGGGGAAACTGGAGCAGTCATACAGCTGATCAAGACTAAGGCAGATCCCGTCTGGACAGCCAGATCCACCCGAATCTGAGAAATCCCAAGATGAGGAATATACCCTTCGTGGTCTGGATGGCAAGGTAACCTAGTTCACGTGGTTTTGAGAAATTAGCATAGCAATGCCCTGACTGTAGCTTCTGCAGGACAAAAGAATTCCTTCTCTTGCTGTTCGACAACCAACTCTGCTTCCCAGCTGATTTGAGACCCTGAGTTGTGGTCTCAGCTGTTTTCTGATGTTTCTGGAGCGCTAGGCCATGGTCATCCATTGTAGATAATTTGTTTTGAATGGAGCTTTTTCATGAATGTACGTACAAGTTTGATCCAGAGGAATAAAGGATCATTGCTTTGGAACTTTGATGCATTCCATATACTTAAATTATGCTTTACAGTTTATGGGTTTCCAATCTCTACTGCTTTTTGAGGATTAAAAACAAAGTTTTGCAAGATATATCAAAACGGTTCTGTAACCCTAAGGAAATGACTTGAACCCTAGTCAGTTTTCTCGTGAATGTAGATTACATGACCATTAGAGATAATTATAAATATGAGTTACAAAAGATTTCAGTTCGCACATGAATGCAAAGATTCCCAGTCAACAGGACTGGACATGTTAATGTTGGATGGAAGTCCCTGAAACTATTTACATTTCCATATTTTCATTTTTCAGTTGAAAAGCATCGTTACACTAGACTTCAAAGTGTCAGAAAATGCACCCAATCAAAAATACAAAAAATAAACATGTTCTGGTAGACTATATATGTATACATCCTCACAACTTGTCAGAAAATAAATCTCAAGTTTTCACTCCTGTCATGCCTCTTCAATAATTTCCAAATTAAATGCATTTGCAGCAGTGGTTAATGTGCTTTAAGTTTTCCCTATGAAATAAGCAGTGGATTTAAGGGTATACCTGCAGCTTAAAATATAATAATTCATATATCTTGCTGCAGTTTCAGCCTAACTCCTTGATATTAAAGGTTTATTAGGCTTAATTCAGAGTAATTTGTAAGCTGTGGATCAACTTTAGCTTGTTTTTCACTTTTGTTCAATCAGCATCTCTGGCGAGGACAGGGGACATAGCATGGGATGTAGGATGCAATAGGATGAAAAATAATGGAATGGCAAAATAAACCAGGGGAAAAAAAAGAATCTTATCTCAGAAAATAATGTAAGTTGAGAATCATGTATTGATTTTTTGGTGGATCTGTTTCAGAAAGTAAAGCAAATTGCTCAGGCCTGTCATAAGATGACACAATGAAATTACAGAAAGGTGCAGCTACCTCCCAGTCTGTTTTGAAATTACTTACTCAACCTGATTTTCTGATTAAAATCAATAAACACTGAAGCAGTTCAGTCGATCCATATTTTGCTGTATGGATTTGCCACAATGATTTGCAAGGTTAGCATCTAAATGGACTGATGGAGCCTCACATGAAGTCAATCCACCCAGATACATTCTTTCAAATTGGCATCTGTTCCAATAAATCTGATCAAAATAGGTTCACTTATTACAATTTATATTAACTGCTAGCAATTCTGAAACATGCAGAAAAGATTGCATAGTCCTGGATAAATACTTTGTGGAGGAGAACATTAATACGTTCTAGACTAATGTGACTTCATTAGTTAGAGAGGCTGATAAAAGTCTTTGTAATGTCATCTATCCCCATTTGTCACAGCTTAGAGCAGATTTATCTATTTCTCTCACTGATTCAATGATGTTGATGCACTAGAACCCACGACAGAGTCGTTGGACAGGTTGCATGTCTTCCTTGGCAGTAGGGTATTTGGAACAAACCTCCTGGCCCACGTCAGCTGAATTCTCAGCAGGATCATTTTAAGCAGGTCAATATGTGCTCAGACTCAGGGGAACCCCGCCAGGGTGGAGTGTGGTGTAATTGGAGAGAGTGTTTCTCTCCCAGCAGTGCAGTAGAGTGAGTATGCATCCGAGAAACTGGCAGTTAGAGAACAGACTGGTTCAGTCTGGTTCACTGGTGGGGCATGTCTAAGTGAAGGGTTGTTCATCTCAAGTTTTTGGTTTCTAGGATTGACAGTTTGAATAGTACAAGTAAAACCTCTGTCTTAATTTTATCCAAATGCACATCTCCACCTGAAACAACAAAAAAAACCAGAAAAATAACCTGCATTATCCAGCGGGTGTGAAACAATGGCTTGCTTGTTTCTGGTAAAAGAAACCCTATAAATTACACAAACAGCCCACAAGAACAGATAGAAGCAATGCGATATGGCTCGGAATTAAATTCATTCAGCATGAAAATCACTTTGCATCAGAGCATTTTAAAGTCAAAGTCTGCAATTTTTCATCGCTTCACTGCATCAACAACATTAAAAACCTTACTGCTGTAATGATATTTACACCAACCTGTTTCTGCAACTAGCTCCATACTTTTCCACAGCTTTCAGAAATATTCATTCAAATTCAATAATCCTAAAAAAAAATTATCTTTCCTGCCCCATTCTCTGTTTCCAGGCACCATTTACCATTGTATGGGGAAGAGCCTATTCTTTGGTCATCATGTACAAGACAGTACATAATAATTGCCTGGCAGATGGGAGAACCACAACTTTTTTTGTGACAATTTATCTCCCTTCACTCAGATGGTTGAGGTCAAAAACTCAAAAAAACCTTTACGTTCAAGCAGACTTATTGCCAATCTATGGTTCCTCTTGTTCGCAAACACTCAATATTTGTATATCAAGTTTCAGGGCCAAAATGTGAGCAGTATTTTAGATCAAGAGCATTCATGTGTTCCTAAATAGTAAGAAACATATGAATTAGGAGCTGGAGTAGGCCACTCGGTCTCTCATGCTTGCTCCATCATTCGTTAAGATCATGGCTGATCTGATTACAACCTTAACTCCACATTCCTGCCTAACCCCGAAAACCTTTCATCCCCTTGCTTATCAAGAATTTATCTACATCTGCTTAAAAATATTCAAAGACTCTGCTTCCGCCGCCTTTCGACAAAGGGAGTTCCAAAGACTCATTACCCTCAGAGAAAAAAAATTCTCCTCATCTCTGTCTTAAATGAATGATCCCTTATTTTCAAACAGTGACCCCTCATTCTAAATTCTCCCACAACAGGAAACGCCAACTCCACATCCACCCTGTCAAGACCCCTCAGGATCTTCAAGGTTTCAATCAAGTTGCCCCTTACTCTTCTAAACTCCAGTGGATACAAGCCTAACCTGTCCAACCTTTCCTCATAAGACAACACACCCATTCCTGGTATTTGTCTAGTAAACCTTATGTGAACTGTACTTAATGCACTTACATCCTTCCTTAAATAAGGAGACTAATATTGTATACAGTACTCCAGTTGTGGTCTCACCAGTGTGCTGTACAACTGAAGCATAAACTCCCTACTTTTGTATTCAATTCCCCTTGCAAGAAACAATAACATTCTGTTAGTTTTCCTAATCACTTGCTGTACCTGCTAGTATGCTTTTTGTGATTCATACATTAGGATACCCAGAACTCGCTGAATCTCAGAGCTCTGCAATCTCTCACCATTTAAGTAATATGCTTCTTTTTCTGTTCTATTGTTATTGTATCTAACGCATTTAATTGTCAGAGCATTAGTTTCTCAGTATGTTGTCTCAGCTTTTACATCATTTGTTACCAAAATTTTGCATATAAATACAAATCAATATAAATTAAGCAGGTGAAAAAAAAGGAAACGTTAACTATTTGGGTTAGGACCACCATTCCTCATTTGTACAGCTTTCCCTCCATATGTCCTCCAGAGGACATTTTGGTTTCTTTCTGAAACTCACTACTTTAGGGCTGTATGTGTGGATGGATATGATGAGATTACGCTGACTGTGAAGAATTCCTTACATGCCTCTATAAAATAAGGCTCTTTGTCAGTTTAAATAAGATACCCACAGCATCCATTTAATATTTGCATCTTTAAAGATGGCTGACCAAGGTTTTAAAATCTGCACGTAAAAACAATAAAATTTAACCCTTGATCTTATATCTCAGTAACTTAGAGCAGGATTTTCAGGCTCTGCTGCGGAATGGGACAAACGTGGACTAGGCCTGAAAATGTCAGCACGGCCATTATTTCCCAACGTCATTCCCAACGTTGGCCATTTTAGAGGAGACAAGTTCAGGGTCAGCATGTAGCAATTAAGCTTGTTAAGAGGCTTATTAACTCTATTAAAGGAATCTGACTGGAATGTTCTCCATGGAGAACAGTTTCGGTGTCTGGGGGAGTGCACCTGGCAGCAATCCGGGAGTGGGACCAATGATCCAGGCACACCTCGAGGCCCCAATTGCCTAGCTGGGTTTGAGATCAGCCACATGCCAGGCTTCAAAGCAACACCCCTCCACCCCAACCAGTTCCCCAGCACCCCTACCCAGAGGTAAGAAGACACCTCCATCTTGAAGCACCCTCTCTATTACGTACCATCCAGCCCGCTGCTCCTCTCAAGCTGGAAGGCTTCTGATTGGTCCTCCAGCTTCAAGGGTCCACCCGCTGCCCTTAATCGGACAGGGAACCTGTCTTTGTGCCAAATAAGGGGGGAATCTGCATGAAAATCCCAAACAGTGAGTGTGCTCTCCCAAGAGGGTGAGACTGCATGGGACCCAGAAACAGTGTTCTTCCCCCTGGAGGGTAAACCAGCCTTTGATGCCTGTCAGGCACTGGGCTATGGTTAAATCCTATTAGAAGGTAGAAGGAAACAAATATTTGCTGCAGTTTTCTGGTAACAATTCTCTCTTAAATAACGAGAGTGATACTTTCCAAAATGTCCACAATCGTCAAAATCTATATAAGGTGTAGAATATATTTCAGCAGCACAATCAGCAAAAGCTGTTAGTCGATGAGCCACAAGCAAGGAAAGCACAAGAAAATGCCATTTACTTATCAATCCCGCTTCTTCCACACTCTATGTAGAATTTTCTCAATCATGGAGACTACAGATTGTTCTATCTCCTGAGGGAGCATTCTGTTGACAATCAAAGACAGACACTCTGCTATATTTTAACAATCTGGATCCTGATTTTCTCTCCAGTGCAGTATTACTTTCTTCAATTAAGAACAATTTAACTCCTGGAGTCTCTCTCCTTCATATACAATTCCAACTCTGAGAAATATCAATTTTGCCCTTCTCAAAACACAGGTACCTACATGCATTTGAAGTCATTTCTAAAATTCCACTCAATAATTTGTGGCCTGACCAGTGATCTACAGAAGGTTTGAATAGCTGCCTTCAATTTTGTGTCAGATGCCTTCATAATGGATTTAGCTACATTGGAACCTTTTCACATTGATCACCGTTGTAGTGGCCAGTTGCTTCAAACAATGACCATATTCAATTAACTTAGTTGATGCCAGTTTGATGTTGACTGGGAAGTACCAGCAAAGAAGGATATCAAAGTCTTTCTTCTCTTATCTTTGCTCAAGAACCCACAACAGCGAGTAGGCCAGCAGACTACCTGGCATATGGCCCTGCATCTGGCAAAGGTCCACAGGTCTAATATATGTAAGATCGCTGTACAGGGTTTTTTCCTGACAATTTGCAGCTTTATTTCAAATCCGGGTGGTCTTGGAATACTAGCACACATTGCCCAGTAGCTCATTAGGCTCCTTTGGTGACTGTCAGGTATGGTGTGCTCAGTAATATTTTAATTTCCCTTGGCTATAACATCTTGATTTATTGTTAATTACTTTCTATTTCTTTTAAAGCTAATGTCAGTTTGCTTGGGACAAAATCCTCCCTGAATTCTTAGCAGTTATTTGCCATTGCACAACCCACCATCTGTGTGTAAAACAGGACCATGAAAATATGCTGCTGCTTCCTACTTCAATTTGCATTACGTTTATGAATCTACATTAAAATTCATCTGTCATTTTCCTGCTTGTTTAATTGGCCAGATTTTTATTTATCCTGTTTAGCATCTATAAAAGTTTCCTCTGATCATTTATCTAAATATTATAAATACATGTTATAAATCTGCAAGAACTAACCACTGGGCCAACCAAAATCTTTGCAAGGATTTTTGTAAAATATCTTGTAGTAGACATCGTCCACAAGATTTCTTAATAAAGGTATTTTGTTACTTAAGGGCACAATCTTCAAAAAAATACTTGGTTCTGTACTTCTCCAAAAATTGTGACCTGAAGTTCCATCCCCCCTCCCTAATGCAACAGCTGACCATTGTAAACTCTGTATTAGTTTCCCACTCACTGTCTTGCTGGAAGGTTATTGATAATTGACATCAGGTATTCTAATTTATCCAAAATTATCTAATATTGGCCCCAATATTAGTCTGAAGTCAGCTTCACAGTGGGAAGGTGGAATTGGAAGTTAACTGAGTGAGTTGAAATCTGTGATCTCAATGCAATTATGCCACTTAATTTTCGTGCCCGGGTTTTGCGTCTTACAGCTGTGCATTAATGGTGGACAAAGAGCAGTGCAACATCCAGATTCAATAACACAATGCTGAAATATACAGATGGGTGCTGTCAGGATCAAGAGGGACATACTTTTCTCCAGTATGAAGAGGGAGAAACTGCAACCAGAAGGCATGGGTGGAAATAGTTGAGAGGGGGAACAACACGAATGTTGTGTCCAGGTCATGGATGTATACTAAGAAGTGACTCAATCACATAATCAGATTAGGAAAAGGGAGTACATTTGCTGATTCATCTACATCCTTGCTTTCAGTCCACCCCAATGCAAGATAGAGAAAGAAGAAGCTCACAGACAGCTAATGACAGAATTACAAATATCTTTGACACCCATGTGCTGACTTTATTTAATCAATGATAAACTATGAGAAGACTAAGCATGCTGATTGTCAAGATTGTGACTTGAAACTGTTCGGGGCGCAATCTTCTCCAAGCCCTGCTCAGCTATAGACACAGCTACAGAACCTCTGGGGTTATTGTGGAGAAGGGGAACATTAGAGGTGCATCAGCTACTTAGCCAGCTACTGAGGAATGTGCTGTGCACATTGTGGAGAGGATGGAGGAGTCCAATACTAATACTAGTTAATTGGTGGTGCAGGGAATTATAGGACTGCCTGTAATGGAGGGATTGGCAGCTTCATAGAATTTCAAACAAGGACCTCAAATAACACCATGTAGACCACAGTCATGCAGACTTTGGATGCCAACTTGTGTGTCACCTTAAAATGACTTTCTCAGTGGTTTGCAGTGTATCACTGAGATAACCTGTAGCAGTGTGGCAGGAGGGATATGGCAATGATCCAGGAGAAGAATGTTGCTAAAAGGGAATATGCGGCAGTGGAAACTCCATTTAAAGCACTTGCACTTGTGCCAAGTCTGCTCCTGCACAAATGCAGGTGGGGTAGTTTCCTGCACAGCACTTAGAGTTTCTATAATCTAAAGGATCTCGGCCAAAAGTATCTCAGCAGTCCAGGCAGAAATCAGAGCAGCCTGCCTCCTTCCTCAAGCCAGACAGGATGCACCAGGTAGAAGTGTAAGGAAGCATAAGTTCAAGAAATCATACTCGCCAAGTGTATGCACACAGGTGTTTGACAAAATGTTAAGTTTCCTTTTCTTAATAATGCCACATTGAGGGGGAGAAATTTGTTTGCAGAATGAATCTCCTAGCAGCACTATGTAGATGAAGTTGATTCGCCGGGGTCACGTGGCACACTGGTCACTATTTGCATGGTGCTCTTCAGTGATATCAAAGGACAAAGCTGCATGAGCCACACAGTTAGTTGCCAGGGGTACTGTCTGCTCCAGTGAATCAACCCAAGTTAGTGCAGCACTGCTATAATGGATGCTAGGCGATCAAATTTCTCCCCCAAGATGTATAGATTAACACCACTTCCACATCCTGTCTACTATTACATCCCCAAGAGTCAACTTGCTCTTTCACTTGTTTCATGATGAATATGATTACATGACAGGGCCCAAAGGGCAGATGTGCAATGGTGCTTGAATGACTGTTTCCAAGGGTGGGGTGTGGGTTGGGTTTTGGTGGTAGAGTAGGAGTGGATCACAAGATTTCATCTCTTAGGCTTTACAGTAGGTAAAACCTTGTGATATTAAGGTATCTCCAGCATTTTGGGCAGTGATACAAGTAGCTTTTCCAGTGATGGGTGCCCCATCTTTAGCCTCCTCATCTACATTCTCCTCATTTGAAAATGAGAAATGAAACCTCTTCTACCTGATGTTCTCTCTTTTTAAAAATAATTTATGGGATGGGAGCATCACTGGCGAGGACAGCACTTGTTGCCCATTACAACATTGCCACAGTGCTGTTAGGGAGAATGTTCTATGTTTCTGACTCAATGACAGTAAAGATGCAGCAATGTTGTTCCAAGCCAGGATGGTGCATGGCTCGATGGAGGGCTTTGCAGGTGGTGGTGTTCCCATGCATCTGCTGCTTTGTCCTTCTCAGTGGTAGAAGTCATAAGTTTGAAAGGTGCTGTCAAAGGAGGCTTGGCGAGCATCTTGTACATGGTACACAATGCTGCCAATGTGCCAACGGTAGAGAATGTTTAAGGTGGTGGATGGAGTGCTTATCAAGCAGGCTGGTTTGTCCTTATTATGTTGAACTTCTTGTGTACATTGAGATGCATTCTTCCAGGCAAGTGGAGGGCATTCAATCACACTCCTGGCTGGTGCCTTGTAGATGGTGGACAGTCTTGGGAGTCAGGAGGTGAGTTACTCGCTGCAGAACTCTTATCCTCTGGCCTGTTTTATAGCCACCATATTTATATGGCTGGTCTAGTTAAGATTCTGGATTCTGGTCAAGGGTAACCCAAGGATTTTGGATGTGGGGGATTCAGTGATGATACTACATTTGAATGTAAAGAGATAGTTAGATTCTCTCTTGTTGGAGATGGTAATTGCCTGGCACATTTGTGGTATAAATATTACTTGCCACTAAGTCCAAGCCTGAATATTGTCCATTCACAGACAAGGATGGTTTCAGTATCTGAAGCTTGCATATGGTACTGAACATTGTGCAATCATTAATGAACATGCCCACTTCAAACCATGTGATGGAGGGAAGATCATTGATGAAGTAGCTGAAATTGTTGGGCGTAGGGTGGAACTCTGAGGAACTCCTGCAGCAATGTCCTGGGATGAGATGATCGATTTCCAACAATCACAACCATCTTCCTTTGCGCTCGACATGACTCCAACCAGTTGTTATGATCCCATCTGAGGTTACCCCTGGAGAAGCCTGATCCTAGAGTGGAACCTAGCTTGTTTGTTTAGATATGTGGAGAGAAGCTACTGAACAAGAAAAGCTGAACTACATTACAATACTCCTTCACCCACAACTGTACTTTTACAGATGTATACAGATTTGTAAGGATAACACAAGTTACAAAAGCTATCGTATACTTTACTGTCCACAGAAAGTAAACAGTCCATGTAAACCTATGGCACCCTGTGGTCAGACACACCACACTCTGAGACCAAGTGACAGATGCCAACGACCTCTCCTCAACTTCCCCCAGACACTGTCACATCGTGAGCCAACCAGTCTCACTAAGTTCCTTCCTTCACATGAGGATTTCCAATCTTCACTCTCCAAGACCTCGCCTTGGAATCTTATCCCAAACCGACCCTTTCTGTCAGACGCCTTCGCAAGGGTTAACCTCCAGGGTTTCAAACTCTCCTTCAGATGTTCCTCTTCCCTGGGTCGCCCCCATGCATTCAAGCTGCCTTACATGCTCTCTGTCTCTCACTGACTCAGCATTAACAGTGCACCACTGCTTCACATACGTTCAGCTGTCTTTTTGGACCTTCTTGCCTCTTGCAAGCTGTTCTCACTTTGAATCTGCTTTCTTCAGCATTTGTCTCTTGAAATCTGAAGCTTGGAGCCTTTCTCTCTGCCCCTCACTCTTATCTTCACTTAACAGGACCTTTTCCTAGGTTCTTGTCCTTTCATTGACTAGAAGGTCTTCTTTGGACTTTCTCTTCTTCCACTCTCATGGATCTTTGGAGTTTTTCTTAACTTGGGACTTGCTATCTGTCCCCTTTTAGACTGCTTCTGCTTCAGAGCTGCCTTCAACCCAACTGAACACAAACAGCTTCCAAAGCAAACTTCTGCTTCTCTTCTTGTGTGCGTGTCTCTCTGTGGGAGGGACCTGCCTCTCTGGGCCCCTGTTGCTAGGCAACAGTCCAATTCTTCTACCGTTGTATGTTTACTTTCTCTTTAGGGGTCGTAAAACTCCTCATTAGAAATGCAAGCACCTTTCTAAAGTGAAACTGAAACTCCATTTCATCTTTCTTAACACACAGATACAGAAATACAAATCAAATTTAAACTTCAAAGCCAAAACTCTTTCCCCACACCCACAAAGACAAACATAACTTACTTAGACTATCTTTATTTCCAAACATCAGTGGAGAGTTTTCCCCCTGATTCCCACTGGCTTCAATTTTGCTATGGCTCCTTGATCACACACTTGGTCAAATGTTGTGTTGTTGTCAAGGGCAATCACTCTCACCTTACCTCTTGAATTCATTCTTTTGTTCCTATTTGGACCAAGGCTGTAATGTGGTCTTCAGCTGAGTGACCCTGGTGGAACCCAAACTGAGCTACAGTGACCATGTTATTGCCGAGTGAATACCGCTTGATCACGCTGTTGATGGCACCTTAATCATTTTGCTGATACTTGAGAGTAGACTGATGGGGTGATAATTGGCCAGTTTGGGTTTGTCCTGATTTATGTACAGGACATAGCTGGGCAAAACATTGACAGGTGGATGCCAGTGTCGTAGCTATACCAGGGCTGCTGGGCTCGGGAGTATTCCTTCTCTCCCATGAACTACTCATTAAGTCTGCTTCCTGAAATGAATATATCTTCAATGTTGAATGGCTGCAGTTTCAGCTCCCTAGTATCTGGCACAGGCCAACATAAACAGCTTCTTGCAGTTGCTTTAAAGCTGTGCACGGTTGTGTATCTGCCAGTTTGCTGTGCATCTTTTGATGTCTAATTTATCTCAGCACAATGCAGAGATGACACTAGTTTCAAATCTACAAGAGGCTTACTTACAATACTTTAAAACATCTCAGAACTTAGAGCATTTGTACATACATGCATGGTCACAGCTCAGAACCAGATCATTGCTGGAACATTATGTGGTGTCAGTACTTATCTCTGCAGCTCCACACACAGGCTTAAGCAATCAAGTAGAGTTACTTGAATAACATAATCAAATGCAGATCAATCAAACGATTGAATGGGACATACACTGATAGACAAATACACCTTGTGGTTTATAAAAATTCATAGTTGCTGTGGTGGTGTTCGATTTCCATGTGTGTCAATCATCTTCATGGAGAAAATTTATATAATTTTCTGGCAAACAATCCACCACTGACCTATCTTATGTATATTTTCTGCAGCCGACTGGAAGGTTCTGAATATATCTCTGCTGGCACTCTGAAAGTGCCTGGCTGCTAAAATAATGCAAGCAGTGGTCACCTTCACAGCCATTGGTATTGCATGGCCACCAAACTGAAGATCTTCTTCTAGGAACTTGCAAATGTCTGCCCACTGAAGCACTATTCTTGCAAGAGATCAAGAAAGTACTGTCTCCGGCTGTAAATCCTGTGATATGAGTACTGCCTCCAACCAGGGGGAGGTGTTCGCATAGTGGTAATGTCACTGAACTATTAATCTAGAGACCCAAGCTAATGCTCTGGAGACACAGGTTCAAATCCCGCTTTGGCAGCTGGTGCAATTCAAATTCAGTTAATAAAGCTGGAATTAAAAATCTAGTCTCGGTAATAATGACTTTGAAACAATTGTCATAAAAACCGATCTGGTGCACTAATGCCCTTTAGAGAAGAAAATCTCCCATCCTTACCTGCTCTGGCACTATATGTGATTTCAGACCCAGTAATGTGGTTGACTCAATAACCTCTGAAATGGCCTAGCAAGCTACTCAGTTGTATCAAATCGGCTCCAAACATCTACATAAAGGAATGAAACGGACGGTTCACCCAGCATTGATCTAGGCACCGGAAACAACAATGGTAAACCCAGTCCTGTCAACCCTGCAAAGTCCTCCTTACTAATATTTGGGGGCCTATGCCAAAGTTGGGTAAGCTGCCCGATAGACTAGTCAAGCCATAATCATACCTCACAGACGCCACCACCACCAGCCATCCACCACTGGAGTTGTCCCATACAGTTGGGACAGAGTTGCCTGAGGAAGCTTCACAAATATCCCCATCCTTAATGATGGGGGAGCCCAGCACATCAGTGCAAAGGACAAGGCTAAAGCATTTGCAACAATCTTCAGCCAGAAATGCCAACTGGATGGATGATCCATCTCAGCCTCTGAGGTCCCCAACAAATGCCACTCTTCAGCCAATTTGATTCACTCCCATGTGATATCAGGAAATAGCTGAAAACACTGGATACTGCAAAGCTATGGGCCCTGACAACATTCTAGCAATAGTACTAAAGACTTGTACTCCAAAACTAGTTGCGCCCTTAGCCAAGCTGTCCAAGTACAGCTTCAACACTGGGATGTACCCAGCAATGTGGAAAATTGCCCAGGTGTGTCCTGTCCACATAAAGCAGGACCAATCCAACCTTTCCAATTCCTGCTCCATCAGACTACTTTTGATCATCAGTGATGTGATGGGAGGGGTTGTCGACAATGATATCAAGTGGTACTTACTCAGTAATAACCTGCTTACTGAAATTCAGGTTGGGTTCCACCAAGGTCACTCAGCTCCTGACCTCAGACAGACTTAGTCCAAACATGGACAAAAGAGCTGAACTCAAGAAGTGAGTGACTGCCCTTGACATCAAGTGATATGGAATAGTGCAGGAAAATGGCGTTGAAGTAGAAGATCAAGCATGATCTCATTGGATGGTGGACCAAGATCAAAGGGCTGAATGGCCTACTCCTGCTCCTATTTCTTATATTATGGCCTTAACCCTAAGACAGCATTAGACCAAATGTGGCATCAAGGAGCCCTGGAAAAACTGAAGTCAATGGGAATCAGGAAAAAACTTTCCATTGGTTGGAATCACAGCTAGCACAAAGGTGGATGTGGTTGTTGGAGGTCAATCATCTCAGTCCAGGACATCACCACAGTTGTCCCTTAAGGTAGTGTCCTAGGCCCAATCATGTTCAGCTATTTCATCAATGACCGTCCCTCCATCATAACGTCAGAAGTGGCTATGTTCGCTGGCGATTGCACAACGTTCAGCACCATTCGCGACTCCTCAGATACTGAAGCAGTCCATGTTCAAATGCAGCAAGACCTGGACAACATTCAGGCTTGGGCTGACAAGTGACAAGTAACATTCACATCACACAAGTGCCAGGCAATGACCATCTCCAACAAGAGAGAATCCAACAATCTCCCCATGACATTTAATGCCATTACCATCACTGAATCCCTATCAACATCCTGGGCTTACCACTGACCAGAAACTGAACTCGACCAGCCATATAAACACTGCAGTTACAACAGCAGGTCAGAAGCTGAGAATCCTGTGGCGAGCAACTCACCTCCTGACTCCCAAAGCCTGTCCACCATCTACTCAGCAGTATGATGGAATATTCTCCACTTGCCTGGATGAGTGCAACAACACACAAGAGATGTGACACCATCCAGACAAAGCAGCCCGCTTGATTGACATCTCATCCATCACCTTCAACATCCACTCCCTCCACCACTGACTCACAGTGGCAACAATGTGTACCATCTAAAAGATACAATACAGCAACTCAGAAAAGCTCCTTCAACTGCCCCTTCCAAACTTGTGATCTCTACCACCCGAAGGATAAGGGCAGCAGATGAATGGGACGCCACCACCTGCAAGTTCCCCTCCAAGACACACAACATCTTGACCTGGAAATACATCAGCCGTTCCTTCACTGCTGCTGGGTCATATTCCTGGAACACCCTCCCTAACAGCACTGTGGGTGCACCAACACCAAATGGACTACAGCGATTCAAGATGGCAACTCACCACCACCTGCTCGACGGCAATGAGGAATGGGCAATGAATGCTGTTCTCGCCAGCAACATTCACAGGAAGAATCTGAAAAAACTATGTCCCTCTGGTGTGCACTCTCTATCCAAGCACTGACCTCACCAACGCTAACTAATGGCAGACTATTTTTTGTCCTGCTACTGGAAAATCTGGCCCAGTGTTACAAATTTCAAGTCTGTACTACCTATTCTTTAAAGCTTAGTGTCATCAGCTCATAACAGACAGAGTGTCTGCTTACAGGAGCGTACATTTACTAATCAATATTGAATCATACCAGGTGTGCCATCTGTATTTCTTCCATCTTTTGGAAGGAGGCCTTTTAATTTCCCATTAAGATGAAGCCAGTTGCAATCCAACAATATGGCTTGCTTTTCATGACACACTTGACTGAATGTAGTTTTTTTTTGTGGCAGTCACCATCGGATTGTCACTCCACTTTTATTTACTTACCTTGCACCAGGGTTCTGCATTTCTCACCAGACACCCGGACTGGGCCTCCTCGGAAGTGCAAAGTGTACCTGTCCTGTACCATGTAGCCAAGCCACACATGCTTTTTTACTGCACTAGCTGCCGTGGGCCATTAAGTAGAGTTTAAAGATCCCAAAGCCACTTTCAGAAGCAATGGCGGGAAGGTAAGTGTGTAAGATAAGTGGATGAGGGGATAATGTAGCAGATGGATGGGAGAAGGGATAGGGTGGCAGGTGAATGGTGAGCGGGCAGGGTGGCAGGTGGTTGGGTGGGTGGCAGCCAGGTGTGGGAGTAGGGAGCAGGTGGATGAGGGGGTAGGATGGGTGAGCGGTAGGGTAGCAATGGGGTGGGTGAGAGGTAGGGTAGCAGGTGGGTGAGTGAAGGTGTAGGGTGGTAGTTAAGTGGGCAAGGTGGTAGAATGATAGTCAGGGCTTTTGTCAGGGCGCAGGGTAGTCAGGGGGGATGTGGGTAGATGTGGGATCCGGGGTAGTCAGGTGAGTAGTCGGGGTTAGTTGGGGAGGGGTAGTCGGGTGGTCGGGGGGTAGTCAGGTGGTCTGGGGTCAATAGTTGTCAGAAGTGGGGGGGGAGGGGTTGTCAAGTCCAGGGCATTGTTGGTGGGTCAGGAGGTCCAGTGGGGAGTCAGGGAGTGGTAGTCAGGTCAGGGAGGGTGGTCGGAGGGTCCAGTGGGGATTCCAGGGGGTCAGTAATAAGCTACTCAGGAATTAGAACTGATTTTATTCCTTCTAGCTTTTCCTGGGTAACTATCCTGGTAAGTGAATCGGAACCATCTGAAGTCTCTGACTTTAGCTCAGAGTTTTGGAGGGTTCCAGACGCAGGGGAATTGCCCATGAGAAGTTCAAATTTCCCAGGAAATTCCTGCATCGTCAGTGGATGAGGACTTCAGAGGGGTCCCCCAGTGCATCCTCTGGGGTATGACCATCCAGAGCTCGGAGGTTCTGGACTATATTTTTTTTTAAAACTACAAGTTCACTCCATTTCTTGATAGTCATTACAGCAAAATTAGATCAAAGTAATCCTTGGTCAATCTTCACTTGTAGGTTATTATTCACTGGCCTGACAAATATCAATCTTAGAAATAAATCTCACTGTCTTGGACTTCAACACATTCAAAGAGGCAGCCAAAAACTTGGCTTTCGACTGTTCCCTAGCTTTCTGTGAGACTGGAATGCAGCCATCTTGTACAGAGTATGAGATATGTAGAGGACCCAGCAACTCAATGTTTTGGTAAGTTAAACGCTTTAAAAAGAATTGAATGAAATTCTGGTTGGTAATGGCACTTGTAATTGGTCATGTAGAGAGTGAGACTGGGGAGTTAATAGTAAATAATAAGGAAATGGCAGAAGAAATGAACAAATATTTTGCTTCTGTGTTCACTATAGAGGATACATAAAACATTCCAGTAATAGCTGCAAATCAGGGGGTGAACAGGAGAAAGGAACTTGGTGAAATTGAAATCACGAGGGAAATGATACTGAGCAAATCAGTGGAGCTGCAGGCTGGCAAGTCTTCGGGTCCTGATGAACTATACCCTAGGGTCTTAAAAGAGGTGGCTAATGAGGTAGTCAATGCACTGGTGTTAATTTTCCAAAATTCGCTAGATTCTGGAAAGGTTCCATCAGATTGGAAAGTAGCAAATATACCCCTCTATTCAGGAAGAGAGGGAGGCAGAAAACAGAAAACTATAGATCAGTTAGCTTGACGTCTGTCGTGGGGAAGTTATTAGAATCGATCATTAAGGAGGTTATAGCTGGGCACTTAGAGCTCAAGGCAGTTGGGAAGAGTCACCATGGTTTTGTGAAAGGAAAATCATGTTTAACCAATTTATTGGAGTATTTTGAAGAAGCAAGATGAACAGTGGACAAAGGGGAGCCTATAGACGTATTGTACTTGGATTTCCAGAAGGCATCTGATAAGGTGCCACATCAAAGATTATTATGGAAAATAAAAGCATGGTGTAGTGGGTAACACATTAGCATGGACAGAAGATTGGCTGGCTGGCAGAAAGCAGAGAGTATGCATAAATAGGTCTTTTTCTGATTGGCAGGATGTGAAGAGTGGCTCCCCACAGGGGTCTGTACTGGGGCCTTAACTTTTTACAATTTACATCAATGACCTAGCTAAGGGGAGTGAAGACATGGTAGCTAAATTTGCAGTTGACACAAAGATAGGTAGGAAAGTATGTTGTGCAGAGGACATGATGAGGTTGCAGATAGATATAAATAGGTTGAGTGAGTGGGAAGAGATGTGGCAAATGGAGTTTAATATGAAGTTGTTAATTTTCGCAGGAAGAACAAAAAAACAGAGTATTACTTAAATAGAGAACGGCTGCATAATTCTGAGATGCAGAAGGATCTAGGTGTCCTAGTACATGAGTCACAAAATGTTAGTATGAAGGTACAGCAAGTAATTAAGGCAGCTAATGGAATGATATCCTTTATTATAAGAGGGATTGAATATAAAAAGCAAGGATGTTATGCTTCAGTTATACAGGGCATTGGTGAGACCGTACCTCAAATACTGTGTGCAGTTTTGGTCTCCCTATTTAAGAAAGGATGTAAATGAATTGGAGGCAGTTCAAAGGAGGTTTACAAAATTGATCCCTGGAATGAGCGGCTTGTCTTATGAGGAAAAATTGGACAGATGGGCTTGTTTCCATTGGAGTTTAGAAAAGGGAGGGGTGATTTGATTGAAGTATACAAGCTCCTGAATGGCCTTGACAAGGTGGACGTCGAAAAGAGGTTTCCTCTTGTGGGTGAGTCCAGATCTAGGGGGCACTGTTTTAAAATTAGGGGTCGCCCTCTTAGGACAGAGATGAGGATCATTTTTTTTCTCTCAGAGGGTTGTGCAACTTTGGAATTCTCTGCCTCAGAAGGTGATGGAGGCAGGGTCATTAAATATTTTTAAGGCCGAGGTAGATAGATTCTTGTTAGGCAAGGGAGTCAAAGTTATCAAGGTTAGATGGAAACGTGGAAATCGAAACACAAGAAGATCAGCCATGATCTTATTGAATGGTGGGGCAGGCTTGAGGGGCCAAATGGTCTACTCCTGTTCCTATTTCTTATGTTCTAAGTTGTACGGTTATGTTTAGATCAAGTATACCACAGGATATGATAACACCTGTCTTGATACAACCAAGGAAAGATCATTGGTCGAATACAATTGGTCAGGTTACGATAATGCAGGTTGTAATGTTGAAATATTGTCTTGAATCCAAGATCAAAGAGCACACTAGCTCTAGCTCCACGCTTCCTACATAAATACTCCGAGAAGGTATAGTTTTCAAACTTCACCCACACTCCAAGTTCAACAAGTTCCTGTCCCACCCTCGTATTCATAAATCAAAGAAGAAATACTGTTCGATTAACCTTCAACACATTGCATGATCAAGATGTACAGAACCATGTATCTGCAAATATCATGTGATTTAAGACAGCATGGTGCATGAGAACATACCTGAATTCAAATAAAATTGTTATATCATCTTAAAAGATTTATGATTTTTGACTTCTCTGAGGATAGAATCCATGATAATATTAATCTGTACATGGTAAATGGGAGGGATGGATCCAATATGTTGAACAGCCTGTTCTTATTTTGTTAAATTACTTTTTGTCACAAGAGTTTGCATTAAGTTTGAAATTAACTCACCCAGTTCATAAAAGTGAAACAGTAAAGAGCAAGAGCTAATACATTTCAGTTTTAAATTCTCATGTCAAAATGTATTGCTTTCACTCAGCCCAGTGGATGACACCAGATTTGACTCATGTCTTCAATACTGGATTGCATATTATCTATTACAGTTTTCTTCTCATTAGTCACTTTATTTACAATATTTCACTTGAAGATTTACATGTTATATTTTACAAATTGCCAAGAAATTGTTATTAACAATGTTTTAGTGATGGAATAAATAAACAGGACAATGCAGGAAATTAAATGAAATTTACAAGTTTAAATTTCTAATCTTGTTCATTTTTGTTTTTTCCCCATAAATCTTTGCCATTCTATTTCTATACTAAACTTGCAAGTATTCTCACACATTCTCACACATGCGCCGCTATTGGATTTTGCAGGGCTCAACGCTTCACCTTCCCTTGTAGCCTTGCATTTCCCTCAGTTGATTACATATGTTGAGAAGTTTAACCAAGTTTCACAACTACAGGTTCTCCCAAAGCAATGGGGTCACAGCAACTGTGCATACAGAACTGCTTTGATTCTAAAGGGGGAAGAATGAGAAGGTGTGATTGGCTTCTGATACCATCATGTTGGTGCCCCAATTTGGTTGACAAAGCTTAAGACAAAATAAGCTTACGCTGCAGATTGCTACACTGTGGCCTTAGTGGCACGTTGTGTGCAATTAGTGTGGTTCCAGAAAATAAACCAGTTCAAAAATTCTCAAAAGTACTTTTTCCAACACTCACGGTCCATTGAAATGCTGCTTTCATGCGAGTTCAAATGACAGTAACAAATACAAAAGAGATGGGTTGCTCTAATAAATGTCGCCATGGTATGCATTCATACCACTGGTGATGTCTACAAAGAGTGTACTTTGAGAACTAAGTCAAAGATTTAAGCACATCCCAATTCATCAGTTGAGGATACCATTCAGTTTCATCTTACCTCTGCAAAAGGGAACTGGAAAATCCCACGAGGCACTGTTCTCTGAGCTGGCAAGACAAGTCAGCACTGCATGTCCTTCAAGGAAGTGGCCGGCATTACAGCTAAATCGGATTTTGTCCCCTATGTTGAAAGTGGATCCCTGCTGCAGTCCATTCTGTAATTTGCCAGGATTTCCACAAGTATGACTTGGTAATACTGAAAGAGATAAAAAAACAATATATATCTTTGTGTGTGTCATGAAGCTATTAATGTATATAATATTACTGGAAAATATTTTTCTTTTAAAATAGAGGTTTAGTCCATGGGTGCATCTTAATTAGATTAAAGTTAGCTAGTCTGGGTACTTTGATGTGTACTAGTTTCGAGATGTAAGAGAGATAGAGTGTACTTGCATGTTTTTAATACAGCATTCAAGAAGTGGGGTAAAATCTGGCACCTAGCTAGCAGAGACCAATCAATATTACTAATAAAATTGGTACCATGAAAGGGGTTTTATTGTTAGAAGAGGTGGAGTTCAAAGAGGCTGGTGATACAATGAGAATTTACATTCAATGAGATGTGGTAGGTATAACTTCATTAGTTTTGTGTGCGCAGAGCAGAGACAATGTAAAATCAAAGCAGCTGTAAGCCTCCAACTGTCTCCACAGGAACCAAAGTGAAAAGAACCTCATTTTGAATTTGTAAGGTGAAAATGCTTTGCCTTGTGTCTGGCTAAGCCTATGGGTTACTGTTGCCTTAATGGAGATTAGTTTAGGAATTTGTTAAAAAGTTATAATAGCGGTAATATGTAGCCATGTATATGTGTTTAATGTGTTGTAACTTAATAAAATGTTTCATTTAGTTTAATATAAAAACCTCTCGAGAACTGATGGCCTGATTCCTGAATTTAGAGTTGCATCTCAAACATGCCACTTAAAATATTGGGAATGACAGTTGTTCAAATTTTCCCTCTGGGATTTTTAAATAATTCAGCTTTACCAAACTGCTGGGTCATAACAATATGACTAAATTAGTTTATCGTTCTCAATCATGACTACTCGTTTTCCAATTCATAGAGCCAGGTTTTGTTGAAACTCATGACATTTCGTGACTACACTATGAGAATGAGCACTGCTGTACATTGTAAAATCATGTTTTAAGATATTGTACATTAATGGAACACATACATTTCATCAAGGCTCCCAAACGTCAGTTGATTTGCATAACACTAATGAAAACATTGCAAACTTCATTATTATAAATCTGAAACTATATCCACACAATAATTCAAAATGCTCCCTCTCATTAAGTATATTTTCTGTATTGATTTCAAAAAAATACATAGCATTCAGGGCCTCGAGTTTCCACTAGTTTCTGCTGGTTTTTATTCAGTGGAATTCGCCTGAAATCAGCTAAATTAGTGCAAATGATTGGGGAATTTTAAGTGTACATTCACAACTGAAGTTTCAGTGATTTTTTTGCACTAGTTTAAAAATAATTGTGCTGGAAGCTGGTTTCCATCTGACCCTTCCAGAAAAGCAGACACACTTTGAGACTGTACCAATCACCGAGTTTCCACTAATTGTGCCCTCATATCTTTACATGCCTTCAAGGGGGCTCTTAAAAACTTTGGGGTTTTTTTTTAAAAGGTAAAATGGTACTAATAGACAGTTTAAAAGCTTTTGATGTGTTTAAAATCTACTAACAAACTAACTATTGAATGCCAATATACCTGGCAAATTGTATAGTTTTTAAAGAAATATTATTTAAAATTAAATAAAAAACAGAAACTGGGGGGAACTGGAAATTCACAAAGAGGAGTCATATTTGACGTGAAACGTTAATTCTGTATCTCTTTTTCCATCACTTTGTTTTTATTTCAGATTTCCAGCATCTGCAGTATTTTGCTTTTATTTCAGTTATTTGAGTTATTCACAGGTAGCATGTTATAGTACAGAAAGCCATGAGGTAGAGAATAGAATTGGAGCCAATCTTTACACGCTTTTATAAGTATTTAGTTCGTTATTTACGAGATACGGACTACACAAACACACCTCTTAACCTGACAGCCTGAGTTTCAATAGGTTCCTACTGATGAGAACACAAGTGAATTTCCAATTAATGCCCATCATTTGCACGTAATTAAATACAATGTATAATTAACAGATTTCTTTCTCTCTCTTTAAATTAAAAATAAACTTTATATGTACAATCAAAATTTCAAAGCAAATTAAATCAAAGACCTCCATGTTCTGCACAAGGCATAACAATGCTCACCCCTCCTCTAGGATCCCTAACAGTTTATTTGCTCCCGCATTTCTTCGGCAGATGATGACTGGCATCCACCCATTTAATTTTATAAATTTTCTTTCTTTCCTGTATTTGTTTCAAGCTAGCAAGGTCAATATGTAACCTTTTCTCACTCACCCTTTTCATAGAATGTAAATGATCCCACAAGGAATGATTATCTGCATAACATTCAATGGGTGTACAATGCCTGCTGCCTCCACAAGAGCAAGTATTTTAGCAGATAAAGTACTCTTAAAGCTCTTTTAATTCCTTAGCTTTCCAAGCTATCGGACAATATTTTCCATTTTCACCAACTAGAAATATCATGAAGCCAGTTGCACTAAAATACCCATCACAAAGTTTGGCATGTAAAACTTCACTAAAGATGACTAGCATCATGTTTTTTGTGTCACCTAAAGATGTAACTTACTTAATGTTTCATTTTCCCTTAAGGCATAGTCTAGGCTATTACATTGTAGTAGTTAACTCCAATCTAGAATCTGATTTAGTCTAAGCGTGCAACGAGTTCAAATGACCAACAAATCTTTCTGATTGCTCTGTCTCTTTTTTTAGATATAATATTGTATTTCTGTGTTGACATAGTATGGTTAACTGGGGTGAAATTAACATTCCATTTTGCTGATTTAACATTATTTCAAAACTATTTTGCTTAATATCTAAACCAATATACTTAAAAGTTCCAAAAACCCGACTCCCAATTTTAAATTCTACTCAAATCTTAATACACTTCTCAAATTTCACATCACCACTGTGTAAGAAATCATCATCATGCATCATGAAGATGCCTGAAAGTTTTCCTTTATGGTACCAGTAAAACATTGACTGATCTGCTTTTAATTGGACACAACACAATTTCAGTGAAACAGATCTCATGGAAAAATACCACACTCTGAAAGCATCATTCAGGTCAAGACATAGTTGTTTGGTTTCCATAGTATTTCTTCTGCATCTCCTGCCTCTTTGGACAGTTTCAGAAACACTTACCCCTGAAGAGCATCAGAACAAAAGAACAACAAAGAACAAAGAACAAAGAACAAAGTACAGCACAGGAACAGGCCCTTCAGCCCTCCAAGCCTGCGCCGATCATATTGCCTGTCATACTAAAACATTTTGCACTTCCGGGGTCCATATCCCTCTATTCCCATCCTATTCATGTATTTGTCAAGCTGCCTCTTAAACATCACAATCGAACCTGCTTCCACTGGCAGCGAATTCCAGACACTCACTACCCTCTGCGTAAAAAATTTGCCCCACACATCTCCTCTATAGTTTTCTCCTCTCACCTTAAATCTATGTCCCCTAGTAATTGACTCTTCCACCCTGGGAAAAAGCTTCTGACTACCTACTCTGTCCATGTCACTCATAATTTTGTAAACTTCTATCAAGTCGCCCCTCAACCTCCATCACTCTAGTGAGAACAATCTGAGTTTCTCCAACCTCTTCTCATAGCTAATAACCCCCAGACCAGGCAGCATCCTGGTAAACCTCCTCTGCACCCTCTCCAACGCCTCCATATCTTCTGGTAATGTAGTGACCAGAATTGCATGCAATATTCCAATTGTGGCCCAACCAAGGTTCTATACAGCTGCAGCATGATTTCCCAGCTTTTATACTCAATACCCCTGCCAATGAAGGCAAGCGTGCCATTTGCCTTCCTGACTAACTTATCCACCTGCGTTGCCACTTTCAGTGACCTGTGGACCTGTACACCCAGATCCCTCTGCCCATCAATGCACTTAAGGGTTCTGCCATTTACTGCATAATTCCTGCCTGTATTAGACCTTCCAAAATGCATTACCTCGCATTTGTCCGGATTAAATTCCATCTGCTATTTCTCCGCCTAAGTCTCCAAGCGATCTATATCCCGTTGTATCTTTTGATAATCCTCTTCACTATCTGCAACTCCTCCAACCTTAGTGTCATCTGCAAACTTACTAATTAGCCCAGTTACATTTTCCTCCAAATCATTTATGTATACTACAAACGGCAAAGGTCCCAGCACTGATCCCTGTGGAACTCCACTGGTCATAGCTCTCCATTCAGAGAAGCACCCTTCCACTGTTACCCTCTGACTTCTATGACCAAGCCAATTCTGTACCTATCTTGCCAGCTCACCTCTGATCCCGTGCAACTTTACCTTCTGTACCAGTTTGCCATGAGGGACCTTGTCAAAGGCCTTACTGAAATCCATGTATATAACATCCACTGCCCTTCCATCGTCGATCATCTTTGTTACTTCCTCGAAAAACTTGACCAAGTTAGTGAGACATGACCTCCCCTTCACAAAACCATGCTGCCTCTCATTAATACGCCCATTTGCTTCCAAATGGTAGTAAATCCTGTCATGAAGAATCTTCTCCAATAATTTCCCTTCAACTGACATAAGGCTCACCAGCCTGGAATTTCCTCGATTATCCCAGCTACCCTTCTTAAACAATGGAACAACATTGGCTATTCTCCAGTCCTCTGACCTCACCCGTAGCCAGTACAAAGATTTCTGTTAAGGCCCCAGCAATCTCCTCCCTTGCCTCCCTCAGTACTCTGGGGTAGATCCCATCTGGCCCTGGGGACTTATCCACCTTAATATTCCTCCTTTTTGATCTCAACATGATCCAGGCTATCTACACACTCTTCCCTAGACAAATCGACCGCTAAGTCCTTCTCTTTGGTGAACACTGATGAGAAGTATTCATTTAGTATCTCTCCCATTTCTTCTGGCTCCACACACAGATTCCCACCTCTATCCCAGAGTGGGCCTACCCTTTCCCTGGCTACCCTCTTGCTTTTTACATACGTATAAAGGCCTTGGGATTTTCCTTAATCCTGGTTGCCAGTGACTTTTTATGACCCCTTTTAGCCCTCCTGGCTCCTTACTTAAGTTTCTTCCTACTTTCTTTATATTATTCACGGGCTTCATCGGTTCCCAGCCTTCTAGCGCTTACGAATGCTTCCCTTTTATTTTTGACTAATCTCACAATATCCTTCATTATCCAAAGTTCCTGAAACTTGCCATGCTTATCTTTCATCCTAGTAGGAACATGCCGGTCCTGAATTCTTATCAACTGACGTATGAAAGCCCCCGACATGTCAGTTGTTGATTTGCCTTCAAACATCCGCCTCCAATCTAGATTCCTCAGTTCCTGCCTAATATTGTTATAATTAGCCTTCCCCCAATTAAGCACCTTAACCCGAAGACTCCTGTTATCATTATCCACCAGTACCTTGAAACTTACTGAATTATGGTCGCTTTTCCCGAAATAAGACCATAAGACCATAAGACATAGGAGCAGAAATTAGGCCATTCGGCCGATCGAGTCTGCTCTGCCATTCAATCATGGCTGATAAGGTTCTCAACCCCATTCTCCCACCTTTCCCCGTAACCTTTGATCCCCTTACCAATCAAGAACCTATCTATCTCGGTCTTAAATACACTCAATGACCTGGCCTCCACAGCCTTCTGTGGCAATGAATTCCATAGATTCACCACTCTCTGGCTAAAGAGGTTTCTCCTCACCTCTGCTCTAAAAGGTCTTCCCTTTACTCTGAGGCTGTGCCCTCGGGTCCTAGTCTCTTCTACTAATGGAAACATTTTCCCCACGTCCACTCTATCCAGGCCTTTCAGTATTTTGTAAGTTTCAATCAGATCCCCCCCTCATCCTTCTAAACTCTATCGAGTATAGACCAAGAGTCCTCAAACATTCCTCATATGTTAAGCCTTTCATTCCTGGGATCATTCTTGTGAACCTCCTCTGGACCCTCTCCAGGGCCAGAACATCCTTCCTGAGATACGGGGCCCAAAATTGCTCACAATATTCTAAATGTGGTCTGACCAGAGCCTTATAAAGCCGAAGCAGCATATCCCTGTTTTTATATTCTAGTCCTCTCGAAATAAATGCCAACATTGCATTTGCCTTCCTAACTACCGACTCAACCTGCAAGTTAACCTTAAGAGAACCCTGGACTAGGACTCCCAAGTCCCTTTGCACTCCAGATTTCTGAATTCTCTCCCCATTTAGAAAATAGACTATGCCTCTATTCTTCCTACCAAAGTGCATGACCTCACACTTCCCCACATTGTATTCCATCTGCCACTTCTTTGCCCATTCTCCTAACCTATCCAAATCCTTTTGCAGCCTCCCTGCCTCCTCAATACTACCTGTCCCTCTATCTTTGTATCATCTGCAAACTTAGCCAGGATGCCCTCAGTTCCTTTATCTAGATCATTAATGTATAAATTGAAAAGTTGTGGTCCCAACACTGACCCCTGCGGAACTCCATTAGTCACCGGCCGCCATCCGGAGAAGGACCCCCTTATCCCCACTCTCTGCCTCCTGCCAGACAGCCAATCTTCTATCCATGCTAATACCTTGCCTCTAACACCATGGGCTCTTATCTTACTGAGCAGCCTCCTGTGCGGCACCTTATCAAAGGCCTTCTAGAAGTCCAAGTAGATAACATCCAATGGCTCTCCTTTGTCTAACCTACTCGTTACTTCCTCAAAGAAATCTAACAGATTTGTCAGGCATGACCTCTCCTTGATGAAACCATGCTTACTTTGCCCGATTTTACCATGCACTTCCAAATATTCTGAAATCTCATCCTTAATAATGGACTCTAAAATCTTACCAATGACCGAGGTCAGGCTAATTGGCTTGTAATTTCCGTCTTTTGCCTCACTCCATTCTTAAATGGGGGGGTTACATTAGCGATTTTCCAGTTCTCTAGGACCCTCCCTGACTCCAGTGATTCCTGGAATATCACCACTAACGCCTCCACTATCTCTTCAGCTATCTCCTTCAGAAGTCTGGGGTATAATCCAGCTGATCCAGGTGATTTATCCACCTTCAGAACTTTCAGTTTTCCTAGCACCTTCTCCTGGTAATGGCCACCATACTCACCTCTGCCCCCTGACTCTCTTGAACGTTGGGGATGTCACTTGTGTCTTCCACTATGAAGACTGATGCAAAGTACCTATTCAGTTCTTCCGCCATTTCTTTGTTCCCCACTACTACTTCTCCAGCGTCATTTTCCAGTGGCCCAATGTCCATTTTTGCCTCTCCCTTACCCTTTATATATCTAAAAAAAACTCTTGCAATCTTCTTTTATATTACTGGCTAGTTTACCCTCATATTTAATCTTTTCCCTCCTTACTTCTTTTTTAGTTGTCCTCTGTTGGTCTTTTTAGGCTTCCAAATCTCCTGGTTTCCCACTGCTCTTCGCCGCATTGTATGCTTTCTCTTTAGCTTTTATGCTATCCCTGACTTCCCTTGTCAGCCATGGTTACCTCGTCCTCCCTTTAGTATGCTCCTTCTTCCTAGGGATGAATTTTTGCTGTGTCTTCCAAATTACTCCCAGAAACTCCTGCCATTGCTGTTCCACTGTCTTTCCTGCTAGGCTCATTCCCAGTCAATTCTGACCAGCTCCTCCCTCATGCTTCTGTAGTTGCCTTTATTCAACTGTAATACCGTTACATCTGATTCCAGCTTTTTCCTCTCAATTTGCATGGTAAATTCTATCATATTATGGTCACTTCCTCCTAAGGGTTCCTTCACCTTAAGCTCCCTTATCAAATCTGCCTCATTACACATCACTAAATCTAGAATTGCCTGTTCCCTAGTCGGCTCCACCACAAGCTTCTCCAAAAGCCATCTTGTAGACATTCCACAAATTCCTTTTCTTGGGATCCACTGCCAACCTGATTTTCCCAGTCTACCAGCATATTGAAATCCCCATGATCACTGTAACCTTGCCTTTCTTACACACCTTTACTATCTCCTGGCATACCCTGTGCCCCACATCCTGACTACTGTTTGGATGCCTGTACATAACTCCCATTATGTTTTTTTTTATTTTTGCAGTTCCTCAACTCTACCCACACAGATTCTACATCATCTGACCCTACATCATTTCTTGCTATCGATTTAATTTCATTTCTTACTAACAAAGCAACCCCACCCCATCTGCCAACCTGCCTATCGTTTCAATAGGATCTATATCCTTGGATATTTAGCTCCTGGTCCTGATCCCCTTGCAGTCATGTCCCCGTAATGCCACCACATCATACCTGCCAATTTCAATCTGCGCCACAAGCTCGTTTACCTTATTTCGTATACTGCGTGCATTCAGATACAACACCTTCTGTCCTATATTTCCCGTCCCCTTTCTCATTGTCGTCCCTTTATCTGATGTGCTTGAAGTTAGATTCCTAGCCCTTTCCAAACACTCTGTCCTATTTTGTGTTCTGGAGACTTTAATAGCCTCTCCTGGGCTCTCTTTTCAGTTTTTTCATAATTTTCCATGAAGTTGAATCCACCCCCCCCTACACACTAACCTGCTGCTTTGTTTCCCATTATTCATATTTCTTGGAGTTTTACCCTTCCCTATCCCCTCCACTTTCTAGTTTAAAGTCCCGTTGACCATCCTATTTACCCTTTTTGCTAGAACATTGGTCCCAGGTTGGTTCAGGTGGAGACTGTCCTAACAGTACAGATCCCTCCTGTTCCAATACTGATGCCAGTGCCCCATGAAATGGAAACCCTCTTTCCCACACCACTCCTTTAGCCACATATTTACTTCCCTTATTCTCACGTCCCTATGCCAATTTGCGCATGGCTCGGGTAGTAATCCAGAGATTATAACCCGTGAGGACCTGTTCTTTAATTTAGTTCCTAGTTCCTGATAATCCCCAAACAGGTCCTCTTTCCTAGTCTTACCTATGTTATTTGTCCCAACGTGGACCACAACAACGGGATCCTCCCCCTCCCTCTCCAATATCCTTTCAAGCCGGTCAGAGATGTCCCTCACCCTGGCACCGGGCAGGCAACATACCATGCAGGAAATGCTCCCCTACCGAAACTTCGACCACCTGGCCAGGTTCATTCCCTCACACCAAGTCCAGTGTTGCCCCTTCCCTAGTTGGACTATCTACATATTGTCTCAGGAAGCCCTCCTGGATGCACCTTACAAATTCTGCACTATCCAGACCCCTAGCACTAAGTGATTCCCAGTGAATATAGGGAAAATTAAAATCACCCACCACAACAACCCTATTGCTTTTACATCTTTCCAAAATCTGTCTACATAACTGTTCCTCAATCTCCCGCCGGCAATTGGGAGGCCTATAGTAAACCCCCAACATTGTGACTGCACCCTTCCTATTTCGGACCTCTACCCATATTGTCTCGCTGCATGAGCCCACCGAGGTGTCTTCCTGTCGTACAGCTGTGATATTCTCCTTAACCAGCAATGCAACTCCCCCACCTCTTCTACATCCCTCTCTATCCTGCCTGAAACATCTAAATCCTGGAACGTTTATCTGCCAATCCTGTCCATCCTTCAACCAAGTCTCTGAAATAGCAATAGCATCATAGTCCCAAGTACTAATCCAAGCTCTAAGCTCATCTCCCTTGCCTGTTATACTTCTCGCATTGAAACAAATGCATTTCAGAGCTCCAGTCCCACTATGTTCAGTAATTTCTCCCTGCCTACCCTTCCTCTTAGTTCTACTGGCCATATTCACTGGTTCCCAATCATTTATTTCACCTGCTGACCTATTGCTCTGGTTCCCACACACCCCCCGACCCCCCCAATACTAGTTTAAACCCTCCCAAGTGACACTAGCAAACCTCGCAGCCAGGATATTGGTGCCCCTCCAGTTTAGATGCAACCTGTCCTTCTCGTACAGGTCCCACCTGCCCCGGAAGAGATCCCACTGATCCAGATATCGGAAACCCTCCCTCCTACACCATCTGTTCAGCCACGTATTCAGCTGCACTATCGTCCTATTTCTAGCCTCACTGGCACTTGGCACAGGGAGTAATCCTGAGATTACAACCCTAAAGGTCCTGTTTTTTAATTTTCTGCCTAACTCCCTGAACTCCCGCTGCAGGACCTCGTCACTCTTCCTGCCTATGTCGTTAGTACCAATGTGTACCACAACCTCTGGCTGTTCTGCCTCCCCCTTCAGAATGTCCCATACCCAATCAGAGACATCCTGGACCCTGGCACCAGGGAGGCAACATACCATCCTGGTGTCTCTTTCATGACCACAGAAGCGCCTATCAGAGCCCCTGACTATAGAGTCCCCTATGAAAATTGCTCTTCTGTGCTTTGACCCCCCTGCTGAACAACAGAGACAGCCATGGTGCCACTGCTCTGGCTACTGCTGTTGTTTTCCCTGATAGGCCAGCCCGTGTCTCTGCCGCTCTCCTCGCGCTCTTTTATCCTGTGTCTCTGCTCTCTTGGTGCTCTTTTATCCCGTGTCTCCGCTGTCCTCAAGCTTTTTTATCCTTTCACTCCCATTAATACGTGCAAATTGGAATACTCTCCACTTGCCTGAATTAGTATAGCTCCAACAACACTCAAGAAGCTCAAAACCATCCAGGACAAAGCAACCGTTGATTGGCACCTCATCCACAAACATTCGCTCCCTCCACCACCAACTCTTTGTGGTACCAACAGTGTGTACTATCTACAAGATGCACTGCTGGAACTCACCAACCTTCTTTAGGCAGCTCCTTCCAAACCCACGATCACTACCATCTAGAAGGACAAGGGCAACAAACACATGGGAACACCACCACCTGGAAGTTCCTCTCCAAGTCACTCACCATCCTGAGTTGGAATTGTATCTCCATTCCTCACTGTCACTGGGTCAAAATCCTGAAAGTCCCTTCTGAACAGCACTGTGGGTGTACCTACACCACATGCACTGTAGCGGTTCAAGGTGGCAGCTCACCACCACCTTCTCAACGGCATTCGGGGATGGGCAATAAACGCTGGCCTAGTCAACGATGCCCACATCCTATGAACAAATAAAAAAAAGCTACACTTCCATTAATGATTGGCCAAAAGATTACTTCTTCAGCTGTAGGGAAATCAACTCTAACATTTGTACCACCGGTTGCTCTTCAAAACCCCTAGCACCTAGCCTCACTTTAGCCTTATAAGTCCCATTTGCAAGGGTCACATACAGTACAAATCCATCTATGTGACAAGGCTGGTAAACCTTAACTGGTATATCAGAATAAGCTCCAAACTCTCTCCAATTGTCAAACTCTCTCTGTTCTGCCTCTTTTATAGCTTATCCTCAAATTTCTTGGAAACTGCCAAAACTTCACCACATGAGAACTTCTGTTTATATTTCTGCTCCAAGACTGTTCTGTAGCCTTTATTCCATTGTCTAATTTATTCAAGGATGGCCTCAACTTCCACATTTTTGTCTGCTGGGACGACTATCATGAGATTTCCCTCTTGCGCTAATTGGAGGCTGCATCTCCGGCATATGATCATTTCCTGATGCAAAATTCACTTCTGGGCTCACAGTCAGTACTTGCACTGTCCTTTTTTACCCTCCACTCTTTCACTCTGTTCTGCTAGTACATAGACCAAACTTCCTGGCAATCATCCTGAACAAACAATCAATATTTAAAGCTTGCCAATAATTTTCCCTGCATACCCCACAACTGTTGGCATCCCTCCATTCATTAGAGTGCTCTGGAATACATGTCACCTGAGTACCCACTCTAGGCATCATCCTGGGGTGTGATAGCTCTGTCACCTGTCTCACAATCACTCGTATTACCAATATTCAGCTCCTGATCTACCACACTCTGTTCCTCAGGACATTCATCAGAAAACACATGAGCATTCGAGGTACAAGGTGCCTGATTTACTTCGATCAGTAGGTCAGAGTCTGAAATTTTGTAATTAATTCTGACTAATTATGAGGAATGAACCTCAGCAATTCAATTGCCATGTTTATTAGGTACTGTCTTACCATCATGACCTATTATTGGGGCCTTTCCAATCCCTATGACTGTCTGTTTTATAACATAACAAATCTTCTGAATTGAATCCAATATCTCCTCTGGTCTTATGCAATGCCTCAGTGCTCTCTGATTTTTCACCAAGACCTCAGCCTCAATGAAAATCTGTTGCCTTGCATGTAAAGAAGTCAAATATGCAGATAGAATTGAACTAACTGCAGTGTCCTCTTGTGTAGAAAGACTATTGCACAGAACCAAAAGGTAATTTTGGATTTTGCCCATTGACCAAAATATAGGGACTATACTTTCTAACCATCTGGAATGAATCCTTTACATGAACTGCCCATGCCAGGGAAGTTGTCAACTTTCATCTAGTTGATCAGTTAAAATTTTATGCAGCATTTCATTGATCACGGCATGATTTCTTTCTCAAAGACGAGTACTGCACAGTTAAGGGAGACCAAGGCTAACACATTCATCACAGGACTCAAGCTCCTCGTGACCAGAAGAATTTGTTCAGTTTCATCATTATCTTTATCCTGTTCCTCAGAATTTTCTTTGTCATTTTGAGGACCCTGTTTCTTTGCTTTGTGGAGTTCATCACATAATGATACTTTGAATCACACCTGCAGCACCTTTTAACTATATCATTTGCTCCATAAAGGCTGAAAGACATGACTGTTTCCCCAAAAATTTCTTTTTAAGGCACCAGACATCTGATCTTATTCAAAAGGTTCTCCTCCTCCAAAAAACATCAGTGAGAACTAGTTGTCTGTCCATGGAAGGCACCTTAACATAATTCCCAAATTTAAATGCTTGTTTCTATCCATGGATCTCCGAATTGAATTTCGTCGAACTTCTATACAATCTGCTGAAGTCTATGGTGTAATTTTCCATGGTATGACCATCTGTTTTCTGAAATCTATCAAATTCTGACCATACGTCATAGACATTTAATAATTCGTCATTCTTGTAGATTTCATCCAGGAACTCTAATTAAAGATTGAAATTTTCATCACTGTCCACTTGGACATCCATTGCACAAAATATGTTATTTCTGTGACAATGCCAAGGCCATACCTTGTTTTCTCTTTGGTAGGGATGTAACTCTACCAAACCCTACAGATTATCACTGTTGAGGTAATCCACTTCATTGTTCCACTTGTCATGTGGTTCAGGCTCCAAGAACATTGGAGGGTAAATCATACCCAGCCATTTCACACGTCCTTTCTGCCACTTTCCATATGGTGACTACGATTTAAGTTTTCTGGGGGGTTTTTTTCTTATTTTCATATCTTAGCTTTTAATCAACTACCCTCTGCTACCATGTTATCTTCCAGAAAGCCAGGTGGTGAAGGATAGAACTGGACCCAATCTTAACACATTTTTATTAGCAGTCATTTACAGAGTTATACATTTCAAGCATGCATCTCCTAATCCAACAACCAGAGCTTCAGTATGTCAATTTTTATAGGTGCACAGTGAATCCTCTTGAATAAAATACAATCAATGTACAATTAGCATGTTAAACTAGATGCTATGATTAAAAATGGTCACATTTTGTGATAAACCCATTTGTATTAAGCAAAGTGCATCAAGTTATCACAAGTAGATTTTTTTCAAGTAAATAACCTTTGAAATAAATTACATCCTAAAACACTCCCCATTGTACTTGTTCATAGCAGGTCTGATATTCAGTGATATACAAATGAGCTTGAGTGGAAATTCAGGGAAAAAAAAACTTCTCTAAACTAGTGCAAATTTGGGTGCAGCATGTATCTAGATCACCAGTTGTGCCCAAAGCAGAAACTCTGACCCTTTGTTTTTGAATGTCATGTTAACTGTTGTCTTGGATGCAAGTCACAAAATGTCTTAAATGCTGGATATTGGCTAGAATGTTGGCGGCTTATTAAATACACAAATTCATGTTATTAACCATAAAGTGAAACCTAATCCTTGTGTACCCAAAGTGAGTATTTTCACACACAATGTGAATTGAAGCAATTCCACCACAAACAATGCAAAAGCCAGAACTACAGCTCTCATTTAGATCCCAGAATTGTACTTAATAGAATCAAGAGCTTCAGGCAAAATTATCCACATGCATGATAAACACTAGATAGTTACTGATCTGCAATAAGCAAGGTTTGAGGCATATCTTACTTTCTACATGTTCATATTAATGTAAAAATGAATTACCTTGTGATGATGTTTATTAGTTTTACAGCAGCACAAGTTTCAAAATAGCAGCCAAAGTCAATGGCAGATGATTTTCCAAATGTTTAATGCATATTTCTGTTCTTTGAATAATGTGGAGTAACTTTACATGCTGATTATAAATTTGAAGTTTTAGCAGGGTAGGTGCAAAGCAACAAAGCACCAGCAACAAAGGGTCAGAGTTTCTGCTTTGGGCACAACTGGTGATCTAGATACATGCTGCACCCAAATTTGCACTAGTTTAGAGAAGTTTTTTTTTCCCTGAATTATCCATGGGATTTATATTATCTGCAGACCCAGACATAGCAGACTTCTATTCTCCCCATATACAACTCACTTTGTGAATTGTGGGGCAATGGTATTTCATATTAATCATGTTCCTTATTCAATAAAGATCCATTATATGCATTGTACAAGAGGTTTTAACAAAACATTGCAAAGCCTTGCGATCAAGACTTTAGGATACACAGGATATTAGTAGATTATCGAGTGGAATATGAATTTACTACAAGCCCTACGCCTACTTCTAAATTTTATAAAGTGCCAGAAATATTTATGGTTGTTAATAGCAACTTTCAAGGCAATTACCTTTGGCTTAATGTTAGTTTATTTCATGTTATTATTACCATCACTTAGTCCTATAGAGTTCAAATTTTCCAACATCAAACCCCATTTATTCACCCAGGGGCAAGGGAGTGGTTAATGTAATTGATCATACTACGCTTTGAATTTCCTCTTTCAATGTGGCGCCACAGAAGAATCTTATCACTTTAGCACCTCAGTTTAGTAGACCAAATGACAACATTACTTTTGTGAAGATCAGCTGCAAAATATACCAGAAGACAGCTTTTAAACCCAACACTTTAAAGAAACCCATGAGACAATTCTGAAATTGGTTAGCATCTAATATGAAATCTAAGTTGGATCACAGAGAATAAAAATCCATGATCATGATTGCTGTTATTAAAAGAGGAAAGTATGTCTGAAGGAAGCCATTTCTGTTGAAGTTTTTCCCCTTACCTGTCCTTCAAAAAAGATAATTCATCTGCTTAAAAAATATTATTTTTAAACCTCATGATAACTGCCTATTTACTCACCTTACTTCTCAGGTTATGAGGCAGGCAATTTGATTTCTTGAAAAAAGGTTCTGATACTTCATCTCAGCCTGAAGTCTTAAAGCTCTCCTATTTTCAGGTCTGATGTTGCCAAACTTTGACAAATGCCCCAGTGGTTCAGTAACCCAATTTGAGTTGTGCCATGATCTGACAGGTGTGGATTAGTTTGAGGGCAAATTTCAGAATTCATGTTACTGGACAAACTTCGTGGGGCCTAGTTATTGAGTGAACTCGTACTTTCACAGAAGAAGCCCAAAGCTTGCAATAATTGCAAACAATAGAAATCACCCAAATTTCCCCCAAAGCATTTAACAACACTCCTCCTGAAGATCAGAGGAGAGAAGTTAAGATTAAGTAGGAAAATCCATACAAAAAATGACACTATTTTTTGTTACTATTAGGTAACATTTTCTACATGGTTTCAGAAGCCACAATGACATATGAAATGTTCATATGAAATTTAAGCAAAATGAAAAAGGACCTTCCAAACAAATTATTTTGACAAGTATATTTCCATTATTTTGGTAAGAAGAGAAAAAGGGAACTCAAATTCATACCGCACATTTCACAACTTCAGCAAGTCACAAAGCACTTTAAAACGAGTTAAGAGCTTTTTGAAATGTAGACACTGCCATAATATAGGAAACCCAGCAGCCGATTTGCAGAAAGCAAATTCCACAATAACAATGACCAGACCATTAGTTTTTAGTGACATTATTCCAGTATTATTGAACATCTAATGATGGATCAGATGTATTAATCAAGTTTAATTTGGGTAAATGAAGATACTGAAAAAGGAGGTTTTATCTTAGCTTTTCAGGAGATTTTTTAAGAAAATGGAACATTGAGTTGTGTCAATGTACAGTTCAGAGAAAAGTTTAACAGTGACATTTTAAATAAATTGAATGAAAAGTACGATAAAACTGTCAGCTTTAAGTCAAAAGAATATTGCCAATGGACCAGAAAAGAAAACAATTACAGCAAATTTGCTGAAGGTTTAGCCCAGAGGTTGGAACCAGTGCATTGAAGAGAAATGGTTTCAATATATCTGTTAACCTACAACATGATGAAAGAGTTGTATTTTTTTTCTATTAACTTCATCCAATATAAAAGGGATATGTCCTGGGTCCATGACCAGGCTGTACTGCTTGTGTGCAGTGAATGTGAGAAGATCAGATGCGGCAGAACCATTTCTTGTAAAGGATCCCAGCCAATTCTTCTACATCAATTCACATGGAGCGAAAATATTAGTCGAGTTCTAAACGGTTAACTGCTGCAACAAGGGACAAGGACCCATGAACTTCTCTCCCAAAGGGTATATTGCTACCTACTTGACATTATAAACAGAAAAGCATGAATTTTATTAAGCATATTCCGTAGGACTTAAAACTGATAAACTGTTATGTTAAACTCAGCAAGGATTGTGACATTAATTTTCTTTTTCTTTGCAATGTGAAATGGTATTCAATGTCACACATGACTATCATAATTCCAAACCACATTTTGTCCGTGATGGTGATCCTATTATCCTTGACAACTCCAAGGTAGTATAGTACAAACAACTGATGTATGATAAACTATAACATTGTTCAATCCTCTATTTTTGAAGAGAATTAAGTCAAACAATCCTGTTAACTGAGTTGTTTATACAAGAATCTTGGACATAGACCTAAGCCTAACTCTATTTTTCCTAAAATGCTCAATGTAAATATATATAACTTCTAATAAATTTAAATTGTTGAGAACAAGTGTGCAATAGGAGACAATATTATTCTTTGTATTCTCCATTCCACTCCCACTCTGATCTTTCTCTCCCCATCCGAAGCTCAACAAAAGTTCGAGGAACAGCACTTCATCTTTTCATTTTGGAATTTTACAGCCTCCAAGCAGAAATACTGAGTTCAACAACTTTGGATCGTAGCCACCACTCCCAATTTTTCAGATCGGAGGTGCTAGTATAATGGTTGCGTTATTACCATCTATACCCCATCTCAATCAATCTTGTGTTTCTTTAATATTCTCTGCCATCACCTTTTTTGCCTTGCATCATCATCACCCCTTTAGTCATTGAATCACTCCGGTCCTCCAGCCTATCACAGCCCTTCCCCGTTGTTCTTTCCCTCCCCCCACCATCTCACCTTCTTCCAGAATCTATATAAGTGTTATGACGTGGTAGATGATGTGTGCCAGGTGGATCAAGTCCATAAGGGAAACTTGATCATGCTATCATAACGGTTTTGCAATTTGTATTTGTTTTCAGGTGCATGCACTGAATTCAGAAGTAATAAGTCCACCAAGGCTTGAGATTTTTTAAATATTAAATTAAAATATTTAACAAAAGAGAATATTTCAAGCACATACATAGAACTACAAATTACTTTATAATAACTCCTGGAATCCCTAATTAACCTGACTCCCAGTTACAAACCCTTTAAGGCAACAGTTCAAAAGTAGTTTTTTAGATTTTAAACAGATCCAGCAAATTAACACAATACCCTGGACAGTGGAATTCCAAATGACTTTTCTCCAGCTCCTGTAGATGACAAGCTTATGCGCAAGTGCTGGAGGCTTCATTAAGGCTACTTCACACACTTCTGTTAGGTCTCACAATGCCTTCTCCTGACACACAGCCTCATTCTGCTTTATAAACGTTTCTCTCTTCTTAATATGTAAATTCTATTGTTTCATAAGTCTTTGGAACCGTATCTCCCTCATAACATAAAAATGTTCATGTTGTCATTATATATTGTCCTTGGGAAAAATAAACACATTCCTCAATTTTGTTTGTCTGGCTATTTGTAAACAGACTGAGATCTCTTTGAAATCCTAATCTCCTTTCATCTAACTAAAATGCAAATTCCCTTCACACTTTATGTGCTAAGCCAGCATCTGTGTTTATTCATTACCATGTCAAGTACCTACCTTCTTTTGATGAGTCAAAGCATGCAGTCTACTTACCTCCAAATGTAATTAAATTACACGCACACAAACAGGCCCAACTACTTACCCCCATAAACCTACTTTGCAAAAATCAACCAGAAAAATATTATGAAAATTATTATACTTTCATGACAACAAGCTTAGAAACTTTTCAGGGGAGAAATTTGTGTAGCACTGCTTTGCAAAATTAGGTCAGTTCCCTGGGGGCGGGCAGCACTGTGGGCCCATGCAACACCTATTGATATTATGGAAGAATTTTGCGCAGGTTGTGCAGGTCGCAGCCCATGGCACCTATGCCCCTTCGTCTGCATTAAGCCAACATGAACTAATTTCTCTTCATTGGTATCTAAAGTTTTAAAGTTAAGACGAAAGATCATTAACGTGAAATGTTCTCTCTCTGCATGGATACTGCCTCCCCTGCTGTGTTTTCCAGCATTTTCTGTTTTTAGTTCAAATTCCCAGCATCTTGACTGTGTTTGTTCTTTGTATTGATGGCACCGAGATAGTTACTTTATGCTTTAGTCTAAATGTCCTAATTAGAGCTATAACAACAGTAATTTGTAAGTCTACTTGTGCAAAATGTTTAATTCTTGTTATGCATAAAATCTTCTGATAACCAAAATGATCAGTCATTAGACTTTTTGGCTTCTGACAGCAGCTGTTGGGATGTTCGAGAAGAGCTCATTACTTCTAGATGTGTTTGTACAAAATTGAGAGACAAAACATCAACATCAAAAACATTGAAATAATTAATTTTGTAATTTTGTCAACTCGATGCAAACTAATGAATAAAATAACAGAGGTTGTGGAAATAAGGCCTGTGTAGGAATCACCTAATTCTGAAACACTATTGCTCCACAATCAACAGGACATGAGTTTCCTTATGGCTTCTCCCACAGGGACACCATTTAGAGGCATAAAAATGATGCCATCAGCTGAAAGAAATTCCAAAGAAATTCCTGGCATAAAATGGTCATTCTGTGAACCATTTAATTTTAAAGAAGTTACTTTCTGCCTTAATTTAATTCAGAATAAGGAAGTTATTTGGATTGATTTGACATTTAAAATTTATCCTTAGAACCACAATTTATCTAAAGACTCATTTCCTCATTTCTGGATTATCACAATGCCACCGTGCTCTCGGACATTATCAACCTTTCAACTTCTGCCTGACCACACTTGTACAAAACTTGGTTACCCCCTGTTTTAAATGCCAGTAGGGGTGATCCATGTCCAGGCTTTATTTACAGTGGGTGGCAGCTGGTTGCACCAGCCCACAACTGTCCCCCACAGCCAGCATCTTGCTATCAATTTACTGCATACAACAGGTTGTGCTGTGATTTACTTCGAATTAGCAAAATGATGAAAGTGGTCTTTCACAGTGGCACACACTCTGCAATAACGTGCTCACCGAGGCTTAGTTTGGGTTCTGCCAGGGCTACTCAGCTCCTGGCTGCACTGCAGACTTCTTCCAAATAGGGACAAAAGAGCTGAACTCCAGAGGTTAAGTGAGAGTGACTGCATTGACATCAAGGCAACATTTAACCAAGTGTGGCATCAAGGAGCCCTAGCAAAACCTGAGTCAATGGGAATCAGGAGGATACCTCTCCACTGGTCAGAGTTATACCTAGCACAAAGAAAGATGGTTGTGGTTGTTGGAGGTCAATCATCTTAGTCCCAGGACACCACTACAGACCCAACCATAGACACCTGCTTCATGAATGACCTTTCCTCCATCATAAAGTCAGAAGTAGGAATGCTTGTTGTGCAATGTTCAGCACCATTTGAGACTCCTCAGATATGAAGTAGTCTTTGTCCATATGCAGCAAGACCTGGACAATATAAGGCTTGTGCTGAGAAGTGGCAAGTACCATTCGTACCACACCAAGGTCTCTCCAACAAGAAGGAATCCAACCATCTCCACTTGACATTCAGTGGCATTACCATTGCTGAATCCCCCTCTATCAATATCCTTGGGGTTACCAGAAATGGACGTTGACCAGCTATATAAATACTCTGGCTACAAGAGCATGTCAGAGATTGGGAATTCAGTGGAGAATAACTCACCTCCTGACTCTTCAAAGCCTGTTAACCATCTGCAAGACACAAGTCAGAAGTGTGATGGAATACCCTGCACATGCCTGGATGAGTGCAGCTCCAACAACACTGAACCAGCTTCACACCATCCAGGACAAAGCAGCCCATTTCCTTGGCACTCCAACCACTATCTTAAACATTCACACCCTCCACCACCAACACACAATGACAGCAGTGTGTACCATCTACAAGGTGCACTGCATTAACTCACCAAGACTCCTTTGACAGCACCTTCCAAATCTATGACCTCTACCAACTAGAAGGACAAAGGCAGCTGACACATGGGAATGCCACCATCTGCAAGTTCTCCTTCAAGACACACGCCATCCTGACTTGGAACTATATCGCTGTTCCCTCACTGTCACTGGGTCTGAAACTCATTTCCTAACTCATTGCCCATCTACACCACGTGGAATGCAGCAGTTCAAGGCTAACCACCACATTCTCAAGGGGAATTAGGGATGGGCAATAAATGCTGGCCTAGCCAGTGACGTCCACATCATGTGAATAAATAAAAGAAAAGATTGAACCCTACCCCTCACACCCAAATTCCTATCCAGAGTCACTCCAAATTGCAGGTAGAACAACACATTGTTTAGATTGGAAGGATACATGATTAACAGTCCTCATCCCTGTGACCTTGATCAGCAAGGAGGACTAGTGGGACCTCCAATTCCCCCCACCCCCATATCTAGCAACTCTGCGACTTTTGCCTACCGGATATTCCCTACTGGAAAATCATCAACACACAGACGGCAGAGATTTAAGAGGTTGACGTAAAACTGCCTTTTCAGGCCAGGTAAGGATGGGCCATAAATAGGGCCTTGCTAGCATTGCCCAAATTCTTAGGACAACTTTAAAGATTGGCTCTGAAACCTCTGAGAAGGCATTTCACCTGGGAGACCGAGGGAGAAATCAGGAGAATCACCTCTGGACAACTTAAGTTATCTCATCACAGCTAAGTTTAGAACCATAGCATTTATTAAATTCAGTTAGTAATAAACAAGAAAAAATATTATTGAACTTCAAAACATGTGGTTCATATTCAGGAAGCATATTAATATACAGCATGCAATTGAGAATCATACAGAAATTTGCAGGTCAGAGGAAACAGTCAGAGAACTTCCTGCATTGAACTAAAGGTACAAAATAGCACCAACATGAGGAACATTGATGGAGACCTGGGAGTAGGATATCAGCAATCCTCTGGTTGTGCAGTATGGGGAGTTACAAAAGAGAATTGTGTTGAAAAATATAGCTCCGACCCAACACCTAACTGTCAGTGGTTGGTGTTGTAGCATATTGGTTCTTAAGCTGCGGTCCTAAAACCAATGGTGGGAGTGGGGGTGGGGGTGGGTGGGGTGGGGGGTGGGGGGGCGGAAGGGGTCCAAAGAGGCCTTCTAGGGGATCCGTGAAATAATGGGAAATTTAAGATGTGAGCCAAGGTGTTGCAGCAGAGTGTGGCCGCCACATGTGCATGCAGAGAGGACTGGCTGTCTTACTCTGCAGTGAATAGAGACACCAAACTCCCTGCTGTCTGCAAGCAAATAGTTGTTTTCTTATATGGCAATATTAAACACTCTTTACATGCAGTACCTCAATATTATAAGTATTATATATTATAATGTAAATGAGGGGGGAACTTCTGATTATTAATCCATTTGAAAAAGGGATCCCTCAAACCAAAATAAATGTTCATCCCATTCCTAGCACAGCACACTTGTTCCACACTTGTTTGCTGTCCCGTGCAATAGTACAAATCTGGGTCATGGTCACTATTCCTTTTATGGTCAACTTAAAATAAACCTTCATTCATACAGTAGCAGTCGGGGAAAGTACCTTTCCTTACTCACAGTTCGAGGAGAAAAAAGGAAAACTAGAGAGAGAATTATCCTGAGCTATTCTTTTAGCTAGCTGCAGTTAAGTCCTCATTTAAAGTTGCAGTGCTGAAAGTCATTTCGCTTTAAAGTCATTTATTCTTTAGGGTGTTTTTTTCCAATTTACATCTCCATTTTCAATTTTACGTCAGCTGTATTCTGGCCCTGCCCCTCACAAGCTGAACTCGGGCCAGCCACCACCATGTTCCAAAGCTAGAGCCGCCACCACAGTTACCAAAGGCCCAGGTTGTGGGTAGAGACCGAGACCTGAAATCTAGGAGCAGGAGCCTCCATTGACAGCACCTTCCAAACCCATGACAACTCCCATCTAGAAGGACAAGGGCAGCAGACACATGGGAAAACCGCCACCTGCAAGTTCTCCTCTAAACCACTCATCATCCTGACTTGGAAATATATTGCCGTTCCCTTACTGTTATGGGTTCAAAATTCTGGAGCTCCCTCCCTAACAGGGCTGTTGATGTACCTACAACACATGGAATGCAGCAGTTCTATAAGAAAGCTCATCACTACCTTCTCAAGGGCAATTAGGAATGGGCAATAAATGCTGGCCTAGAGTGATAACCACATCCAATGAATGAAAAAAAGGAGCATATGGCAGAGACAGGAAGCCGATCAGGCGAGGAAGTACGAGTAACCTGGTGCGGGGTTAAGGGAGTGAGGTCTCCCGCCCTTTGTGCAGCCCCCCGGCTCTTTCCGTGCCCCCCCGCCAACCACCTGCAAGGAAAGGGGCTCAGCCCCTGCAAACTGTCAGGAAGGGTCAAGGCTCTCAAGAGACAGAAACAAAGTGGGAAAGGAGAGACGGAGAGAGACAGATAGACAGACAGATAGACAGACAGACAGACAGAGTGGGAAAGGAAAGCAAAAAGCTGATCTGAGCTTCAGGAGTGCTGTGGACAAAACACAAAAGCTGTGCTACCCAGAGCTTGCTTGGGTGATTTATTTTTATCTAATCTGAATTTATATGGTAGATCTATTATATTCAGGTGACTTATTTTATTTTGTAAGTTATTCCACCTAGGAGCGCAGAGTGCTGCACATATCCGATACAGTATTTCAACTGGTATGTTGGTTTTTCCGCGCAACAAATGTTCCTTCTGACATATGTCCAGCTTTAACAGCGATTCTTATCAGAAGCCATGGTTCACTCAAAGTTGTGGTTTTCAGGAATGCAACCCCAACTTTAAGTGAGGACTTACTGTATTAAGCAGTACTGACTAACGTTTGGGAGCAGCTTCTGTTTTGTCATCGCATGCTGGTAAAAGGGAAGAAATAAAAACAATTTTAAAAGTAGATTCTTTCGGCCGATAAGTCCATTCCACTCAGGAAAAGTAAAATTTCAGCCAAAATTTTGTTTTCTTTCAGATTTTAACTATTAAATTTTGTTACATATGCTTTGCATTAAAAGTATTCTGTGTAAAAGCCTATATTATGCATTATTATAGTGTCTGGCATTTCAGAACTTTCACACAATCTCTTGGTGACCTTACTTTCAAATAAAATGTAACAAGCTATTGCCTCTGCTGAGAGTAATGCAGACACCCAGCAACCTGTTGAGTTGCCACCTATCTCAAGGCCAATATCTACCTACCATCAATCTATCAGTGCTCACAAAGTGTAAAATTCAATTATCAACTCCCTGCAATGATAATGCATAACCCAACTTTTACTTAATCTGTTGTGACATCCCAACCATTTTGGTGCATCAATTGAGTGGTTCACAGGCAAAAAAAAACTCCAAAAGTGACAGATGTGACAATATAGTGTAGAGTCAATCAATTTATATACCAGATAAACCATAACACAAACAGCTTTATGTATAGGAGGACATATTAGCTAATTAGCTCACTGTCTATATGCGGTCAGGACCCAGACACACAAATTTTAAACAAAAGATTAGACATTATTAAAATGTGACAGCAGCACTGAAGTAAGAAATTAGAACTGTCAAAGACTGTACTGCGTTGATCTGTGTTTCCTGTAATCTGGTTTGTTAGTTGCCTTGAACAGGAGCTCATTATATGAAACCTGAAGGGACAATATTGGCTATGGTAATATATGGACCTACACAAGCAGTGTACACAAAATAATGTCATAGAAATAATATTTAATACAAAAACAACATTTAACCAGCCAAAATAATGTTGAGAAGAGGAGTGGTAAAGAGGAGAGAAGATTAAATGATACATTGGATTATGTACTGGAGTTTTTATCTCTGAGTCTTGAGTTTCTGTCACCACTCTGGGTGGCAGGAACCTTTTCTCTGTCTGCTGACTGTTAGGATCTCACACAAAGCTGGCATGGTTAATCTCAATTGAATTCTTAGTACAAAGCTGCAAACTGCACTCTCATTCAGGGTGACTGGTGTAAGGAAATAAAGAAATATCAGCTGGTGCAATAGGAAATGCACTTCTGACGCGAGGCACATCTTTTGGAGTAGAATTAAGGTAGTCTTGAAAATGAGTTTCAGCACTGCTGTACATAATCAACATGTGCATTATGTCAACACTTGAAGTCTAAATTGGATCATGTTCCAATTTCTAGCACTAACATTCCTCACTTTGATCAGCGTTGAACTCACATGGATCCTAAACGAATCCAAAGAAAATACATACAGACTGTCGTGAACATTTTTTTGTTTCAGCAGCAAACAAGAGGCCTTTGAATTTATCTTTGTTCCAGGAATAAAGTTTGCCTGCAACACCATTCCTTTAATTGGGCTGTTCTATGCAAGCACCTTTACTAAGTGGACATAGAAAATAAAAAAACTGTCATAGAAACCTATATAGGTAACATCATATGACTAGACAATCCAAGACATAGGCATTGTCCTCTCTTCTTTGCTGAATATCTAATGTGGTCTGCCTGCAGAGAGGAAAAGGCCAACCTCTGACTGGTCATAAATGGGACAACACTGGAATAGGGCTGAGGATCTGTACTAAGCCTCTGCTGATAATTCTGCCAGTTAACTAAAGGGGATTTTTACAACAACTTGGCTGCTTGGCCTGATTGGAAGAGAAAACAGGTGCTTAAAAGATACTAAAGGTGGGCCTGTTGCTTGATCATATCTCTCCAACTGTCCATGGAGCCAAATAAGGTCATGACCAGTGTATTCCTATTGTCACTTGATTAGATAAAGTTTGGAAATCCTTCTCCTAGCCAGAATCCTGCATTCTACCAAGTGATTACATCCAATCATTTGCTTCCAACCAGATGAGTGTCCGGACAGTGTGCTAATGGGATAGAGAATATGTTTTATATATATTCTCTGAAGTTATTGGCTTTGGTGGGTTTTTGCAGACAAATAGGCTCAAACTCAATGGTGTTGGAATGGGGAAGATACAGTGATACAAATTGTGCTACCACTTTTGGCTTTGAGCTCAAGTCACTGGAATTTGGCTTTAGTGTCTCCTTTAAAAAAAAATCAATTAGAGCCTTCCAGATGGTAGTTTCAAAAATCATTTTTGAAACAAAGCAGGTTTTTATGATGCCTCTGTTTCACAGGGAATCTCCAATTCCCATTTTAATCATTAGAATTGCTCAGCAGGAACAGGGAAGAGAGGGGCAGGTGGGATAGTCTGCGAATCACCTTAAATAAACTGCAACCCAGCAATCACTCCGTTCCGCCTATATTCAGCAGAAGCAATGCACAGCTTCACACCAGTACATCTAATCCAATTAAAACACCTGAACTCTATAACGTTTATCCTAATTTTGTTGCTACAAAAATCACCACAATTTCTGCACCTAGTTTATTTATTATAGTCATGTCCATCATTCTGCTCGAAGTTGGGAATTGGTACAACTGAGCAACCACAGCCATCTTTACCCTTTCTCTTGCCACTATTTTCAACTATGGTAGCTTCATGGTCATATCAACAGATAGCTTATCAGGCTACAATTTCCATCGGTCTGAATTGAGCATAGACAATACCACAGGGTTTGCTCTCCAGCGGTATCTCGACAGAAAAGATGAGGTATAAAATAACTTTACTATTTCAACAAATGCCTGGCCATTACTTTAGAGCCATTGATGTCACAGAATTCTAATGATAAATGTTTTTCGTGATTCGCTTAATGGTTATTACTCTTCATTGTGGCATGACAGAATATACTTCAGAAGAATCATCCAAATTAGTCTTGGAGAAAAGCCCAAGCATATGTCTAAGTTTTGTTCTGTTGTAAATCACAGCTTTACCAATTAAACATGAAAGTGACAAAAATATTCTAGAGATAGACAGATAAAGTATGAAGTAACAATTTGGAGGAACCTTTTTGTTTGATTATCAATCTGGCTTGCTTTACCCAGAGCTGAAAGCATACAGGAAGTACTTACTGTAGATTAGTTCCCCTGTGATTGGAACTTCAGTAAATTAAGCACGCCACCTGAGCCAGGCATGATGTATGATGACTATCTTCACAAGGAACTATGACAAAATCAAAGTGAATTACAGTTGCTATACAAGTGGTGAGGTATATTGCATTTTATGGCTGTTCAGGATGTATTTAGTTTCTGTCAGATATCACAGATTTTTATGAAAAAGAAATGATTTAAAAATCAAGTGTTTTTGTAACTCGGTATTTGAGAAAACAGTTGAAGCTTAGTCACGTCACGCTAACTGAAACGAAATTTTTGATTGCACTGGCATTTCTGCATGTAAATGACATCAAACATCTCCACACTACAGGCAGCATTATACAATCCATCAAGGAATATTTCAAACTACTTTTTCAAAAGATTCTCTCTCCATACGAAGATATTAAAGGCTATAAACTACCTTGACAATATAGGTAAGCATATACTTAATATATTCATATGGTTTCATTGTATCCACTATTAACTCAATTATTTTTAAATGTGCCAGACAGGAGAATGTATTCATTGTTTATGTGCTAAAATCATGAACAGAGTTAATAAGTTTAGACTGTGATCTATCATGAAAATGTGCAAGAACTCCACATTCCCATGAAAACCAACATCATGTCATCTCTGAAATAAAAATAAACTGAATTTAGTCAGCCATATAATGTCACTTCTTATTCATCTACATTCTCCATACACTGAAAAATAGGTTGTACTTTTTATTCCTTGGCAATCATATGATTGACTTGAAGACTGCCGTGTCATAGATGAGCTTTTAATACTTTCACGCCCATGATCTCTAAAGAAAGGCAACTAACAGATCTGATGGTTGGTTTATTTTACCTCTAATCCAGTTTCATGTCCTTATATTAGCCAAGTTATCCAGAAAAGCTTTATCCGCCTGGCTCCAAATAACTATCCATTTCTCCCTCACAAGCAACTTCCTCGATGAATTACTATGATTCTTCATTCAGAAAAGGGTGAAAATATTCAAAGAATATTAAGGTAAGCAGCACAAATTCCAGCTCTACAGGGTACTTACTTAACTCAGGTAGTTTGGTGAGTGTTGGAATTTTAAGGATTGATCTCTTTCTAAAATCTAGTCAAGCGTTGCATTTATCATTTAACTTAGCTTGTAGGTTCTTTCAATCTTCTTCAGTGGTGAACAAGCCGATTACAAGAGGCAGCTGCAATTTAGTTAATTAGATGATTAATTAGAAGTGGTTCCCTCATAGGTAGGGCCTGACGCAGATCTTTGGAATTTTGGCTAATATAAATACAAAAGGTTTTGCTTAAGCACAAAGCAAGTGGCACAAAGTTCAGCTTAATGGAGTACTGCTAGATAGAGCAGTTGCTTAACTCAGGGAATTTGGTAAGTGAGGGAAGAGGTGCTGTTCTGGTATTTTGAAGAATAAGAAGTGGTCCAAGAGAGGGAGTGAGAGCTGAAGTCCAGAGGCATAAATTAGGTGAGCAGTTACTGAGTGATTAGCAAGTTTTAAGGTTTGATTTCTTACCAAAATAAGGCAACAGTTTGAACCTGGTCCAGCCAAGTCTAAGTGCTGTATTAAATGTATAGCTTAATGAGTTAAACTACTTGATAAAACTACAATTAAATGTTGAATGAAGACCATAAAGAAATAAGGTTAATCTAAGATATGGCAGAGCAGTATTTGTGTCTGGAATGCATAGTGTGTGGGTTTGTGGAGACTGTCCTAAATAAACATGCCTCATGAAATGTTTCTGGCACAGAGTCATTGGGCTGGAGTGAGATTTGGAGAGGCTCTGACAAATAGGGAAAGGGAGGAATTTCTGGACAGTTTTATCTAGAAAACAGTCACACCTCAGAGGAAAACAGGTTCAGGAAATGGAAGGGTATGACTGATAATGAGCCAGGTAGTGGGGATGTGGGGAGGTTGAAAAAGAGATCCCACAAACATTGGTTTTGTCCAACAAGTATGATGTACTTGTTGCGTGAGGAAAAGGAGAAAGACTGCAAGGAGATCAATGCAGAAAAAGACACAGTAAATCAGAAGACTGTCCAGGGTGCAGAACAGCTGAATAGAAGTGGGGTAATAATTGGGGTAGGGGCAACATAAGACCATAAGATGTAGGAGCAGAAGTAGTCCATTTGGACCATTGAGTCTGCTCTACAATTCAATGAGATTGTGGCTGATCTGATAATCCTGTCTTTTCCCCATAACCCTTGAATTCCTTACTGATTAAAAATTTGTCTCTCAGCCTTGAATATACTTAACGATCTAGCCTCTACAGCCCTCTGTGGAAAAGAATTCCACAGATTCACTACCCTTTGAGAGAAGAAATTTCTCCTCATCTGTCTTAAATGGGTGACCCCTTACTGAGATTATGCCCCTGGTCTTAGTTTCACCCACAAGGGGAAAAAACCCCTCAGCATCTACCCTGTCAAGCCCCCTAAAGATCTTCTGTTTCAATAAGCTTGCCTCTCATTCTTCTATACCCCAATGAGGACAGGCCCAACCTACTCAATCTCTCCTCATAAGAAAATCCCTCCATACCCAGGATCAACCTAGTGAACCTTCTCTGGACTGCCTCCAATGCCAGTATATCTTTCCTTAGATAAGGAGACCAAAACTGTTCATAGTATTCCAGGTGTGATCTAACTAGTGCCTTGTATAGTTTTAGCAAGATTTCCCTATTTTTATACTCCATTCCCTTTTAAATAAAGGTCAACATTCTATTTGCCTTCTCCACTACCTGCTGAACTTGTATTCTAGCTTTTTTTGCTTCATGCACAAGGACCCCCAAATCCCTTTGTGCTGCAGCTTTCTGCAGTCTTTTTCCATTTAAATAATATTCAGCTCCTTAATTCTTCCTGCCAAAGTGCATAACCTTGCATTTTCCCACATTATATTCCAACAGTCACATTTTTGCCCACTCACTTAACCTGTCCATATTCCTTTGTGTCATCCTCACCACTTGCCTTCCCACCTATTTTTGTGTCATCTGCAAACTTGGTGATAGTACATTCACATCCCTCATCCAAGTCATTAATATATATTGCAAATAATTGTGGCCCCAGCACTGATCCCTGTGGCACTTCACTAGTTACAAGTTGCCATCCTGAAAATGCCCCATGTATCCCAACTCTCTGCCTTCTATTAGTTAGCCAGTCCTCTATCTATGCTAATATACTATTCTTAACACCATGGGCTCTTATTTTATAAAGTAGCCTTATGCGTGGTACCTTATCGAATGCCTTTCGGAAATCCAAATATATTACATCTACTGGTTTCCCTCTATCTATGCTGCTTGTTGCCACCTCAAAGAATTCTAATAAATTTGTCAGGCATATTTTCCCCTTTATGAAGCCATGCTGACTCTGCTTGATTATATTATGCATTTCTAAATGTTCTGCTGTTACATCCTTTATAGTAGACTCTTAACATTTTCCCAATGGCAGGTGTTAAACTAACTAACCTGTTTTATTTTTTGGTCTCTCTTTTTGAATAAGGGTGTTATGTTGGCAGTTTTCCAATCCTCTGAATCTAAGGATTCTTGGAAGATTACCACCAGCACATCCATTATCTCTGCAGCTATTTCTTTTAATATCTTAGGATGCAACCCATCTGATCCAGATGACTTATCAGCCTTTAGCCCCATTAGTTTCACTGGTGCTTTTCCCTATTGTGGTATTTACAATTCCACAATGGAACTAATGACATAGGTAGGAACAGTAAGAAGGTTCTACTGAAAAAGGATCAGTAACTAGGTTTTAAATTTAAAAAGCAAGACCTTAAAGATAATAATCAACGGAATAGTGCCTGAGCCACGTACAAATTGACATCGGAGAAAAAGATGGAGGTGATGGGGTGGGGGAGAATTTTACGGCTGTCCGCTGACAAATTTGCAGGCAATGGTGCACATAAAATTAAACAGGTAGCTAGCCCACCACCGAGCTGTGCCCATATTACGGTGAGCAGGTAAGGTGTCAGCCAGCCCCCCCACCCTTATGCCTATTGAGGCCTTTAGCTGGCCAATCAATGGCATAATTAAGGGCCTCATTCCATCTCTGCTACAATACATGCAGCTGGGAAGGCAGAATGAAGAAGGGCAGCCTGCTACTTTTGTAACTCAGACTAAAAGCTGGGAAGGTAGTTTGGGTCTCTTCTTTGAGGTTCCCTGTGCCCAACGGGCAACCACCACTCACCCTCACCTCCCCCTCCCCCACCACTCCCCCAGCCAAAGATCATTCCTCCTATCTTCCTTCCTTTCCCTCTCCATAAGGTCCTAGATCCATCCCTGACCAAGTTCCTTGTACTTACCTGAATGTCAAGTGCCCATGGACCTCCTTCTGGGACTTCCCTTGTAGTCCCAGAAGTGACCATTACTGTGTTCTGGTGCTGCTGGGACTACTCAGCTGCTGGCCAATTCTGTTTTATATTCATTCAAGGCGATGTGGGCTTCCTTGGCTATGCCAACATTTATTGCCCATCCCTAATTGCCCTCGAAGGTGGTGGTGAGCTGCCTACTTGAATCGCTGCAATCCATGTGGTATAGGTACACACTCAGTTCTGTTAGAAAGGGAATGTCCATAATAAAACAAGGGAGCTGGATGTAAAGCTTATAAGAAACCAGACATTGTAGGGGTTATGAAGGCTTGGCTACAGAAAATCAGGACTGGGAATCGAACATTGCAGGGCACAACATGTAAATGATGAGAAGCTGTACTTATTCGACGTAACAATGTCAGTAGAGAAAAGGATGCAACCATCATCAAGATGAAAAAAAAATAGAAGCCATATGGATAGAGATAAAACATAATAAGGAATCCATCACATTAATAGAGGTAGTCCATGGGCCAACTAATAGTGGAAGGGAGATGGAGGAAGAAATATGCAGATAAATTAGGAAATTGGGTAAAAAATACATAATTATGGGGGATATCAATGACCTTGATGTTAATTGGGCAGAAAATGGGATTCCTAGGATGTGTACAGAACTCCTTTCTCATCATATATAAAAAGCTGAACAAGGGAAGATTCACTACTGGTTCCAGTAATGAATGGTTTCTTTTATCCTGGAAAAAAAGGCTGAAGCGTGAACTAATAGAAGTTTTTAAAATTTATGAATAGTTTTGATAGAGTGGGCAAGAATATAACTCAAGGCCATCAACAGCAGGCAGTTACTAAGAAATCCAATGGGAATTCACAATAAACTTCTTCACCCAAAGAATGGTAAGAATATGGAAATTGCTATCACAGAGAATGGTTGAAGTGAATAGTATAGATGCATTTTAGTCAAGTATGTGAGGGAGAAGAGAATAGATGGTGGATTTTTTCTTTTTATATTCATTCACAGGGTGTGGGCTTCATTGGCTGGGCCAGCATTTATTGCCCATCCAATGACAAGGCGGTGGTGAGCAAAAGATAGGAGGAGGCCTGAGTGGAGCATTAGCACCACCATGGACTGGTTGGGCTGAATGGCCTGTTCTTTGCGGTAACTCCCATGCAATTCTATGAATGTAATTATGGTACTTTGGAGGTTACAGAAAATCTAATAATTGTTGTTTTAGTAGCTTTTGTAACAGGCTTTAGGGATTTGAAAGCCAATTTCTGTCTCTTATGGGCATAATTTAATAGATCACAATATAAAATGATTGGCTTGTTTGCCTTTGCAATGCACACCTGAAAAGTCAGACCTGTCTCTACACCTATCAGATATTCAAAGGAGCAATGCAAGTTGAAAAATAAAAATGCTATGTTAATTTAAAACTTTGAGAACAAGCAACATATACTTTGGCTTAGGATAAGTCCTCTGGGATTGTTACCATTATCTTTATTGGTTAAAAAAAATACCTGATGAGACACTCCAACAGTTGCTGGCAACGAGCTATAAGCAATTCTTTAGAAACCTGTGTCTTTCATAGAGACACAGGCTACTCCTGAGGCTACACTATTAAATTAAGTTGTTACTAAAGTGTAATTTCCCCCTCAAAAGTCACTCAACCTCATAATCAGTATCAACTGGCTCTGCTAAAAGAATTGGTGCAAATGCTAAAGCATCACTCAGCAAGCACTGTGATGGAGTGCAGGCAACAACTGCAGTGTTAAAACCTCTGGAATTTTTAAGACAAATATCAGGTCAATTTTTAAAATGATCAATGCACATAAACCAGAATTCAAAAGTGAACCAATTTGTTTGTACATTATATTGCACATTTAAAGTGGTTTGGTGGTACGGAATTTGAGTATTGCTGGAAAAAGGGACATGTCGAAGCTTTTTGTCTTGTACTCATCAGGACACTTCACAAAAATACCATTATAAGGGGAAAACAACAATTTATAGACTCTGGGTGAAAAAAGTTTTCCTCACATCACACTGCCAAAATGGATCACCTCACACTTCTCTGCATTGAACTTCATCTGCCACTTGTCTGCCCAATCAACCAACAGGTCTATGTCTTTTTGAAGTTCAAGGCTATCCCCATCATAGTTGGCAACATTTCCAATCTTGGTATTATCTCCAAATTTTGAAATCATGCCTTGCATAGCACATTTTGGTCATTAATATATATCAGGAACAACAAGGGTCCCAACACTGACACCCTGAGGAACTCCACTACAAACCTTCCTCCAATCTCAAAAACAACCATTTATCACTACTCTGTTTCCTGTCACACAGCCAACTTCTTATCCAAGTGCCGATTTTCCCCTTTATTCCATGACCCAGAATTTTTTCTCAAGTCTGTTGTGTGGCACTGTATCAAATGCCTTTTGAAAATCAATATACACATCAAGAGCATTTCCCTTATCAAACTTCTCTATTACCTCCTCAAATAACTTAATTAGTTATTAGTTAGCAAGTTCGTTAAACATGATTTTCCCTTAATTAATCCATGCTGGCTTTCTTAATTATCCTGCTCTTATCTAACTAACCATTGATTTGATCTCAAACTATAGTTTCCAGAAGATTTCCTGCCACTGAAGTCAAACTGACTGGTCTGTAGTTGCCAGCTTTATCCATGCACCCCTTTTTGAGCAATGGTGTAGCATTCTCAATTCTCCAGTCCACTGGCACCTCCCTCGTGTCTAAGGAAGACTGGAAGATTATCTATGCCTCTGCAATTTCCACTCTCACTTCCTTCAGTACTCTTGGATACATCTCATCCAGTCCTGGTACCTTGTCAATTTTAAGTAAAGATAGCATTTCTAACACCTGCTCCTTCTAAATTGTAAATTCTTCTAGTATACCAGTTACCTCCTCTCTCACCTTGACCTGGGTAGCACCTTCTTCCTATGTAAAGACAGATACAAAATACTCCTTCAATAGCTCTGCAATTTCTTCAGCCTCCACATGCAAGTCCCTTTTTTGTCCCTTATCAGCCCTAATCTATCCTTTGCCACCATTTTATTATTTGCATGCTTATAGAAGACCTTGGGATTCCCTTTTATGTTAACTGCTAGCCTCTCTTCATGCTCTCTCCTTGCTTTTCTTATTAGTTTCTTCACTTCCCCTCTGGTCCTTTAATATTCAGCCTGATTCACCATTGTATTTTCGACCTGATATCATCCATGCACTTCTTCCTTGTCATCTTCACCTCTATCTCTCTCAGCATCCAGAGTGCTCTGGATTTATTTGTCCTACCTTTCCCTTCAAGGGAATATACATTGACATTGCCTGCAGTACCTTTTCTTTGAAGGTGGCCTTTAGCTACTGTCTCTTCTGCCAACATTTGATTTCAACTCACTGGATTCAGATACATTCTCATTCCATTGAAGTTGGCTTTCCCCCAGTTATTTATACCTGCTCTTGATTTTGCCCCGTCCTTTTCCATGACCAACTTAAACTTTATGATAGAATGATCACTGTCTCCTAAAGGCTCTCCCACTGATATTTGATCCATTTGGGCCAACTCCTTCCCTAGAACCAGGTCCAAAAGCGCATGTCCTCTCATTGGACCAGAAACACACTGCTGCAGAAAATTATCTTGAACATATTCCAAGAACTCTCGCCTCTCTTGTCCCTTTGTGCTATTCATTTCCCAGTCTATATTTGGATAATTGAAGTCCCCCATTATGTTTATTCTATAATTCTTACACCTCTCTGTAATTTCTTTGCAAATGTGTTTCTCCACACCCCTTCCACTAGTTAGTGGTCTATATACTACACCAATCAAAGTTATTGTATTTTTTTCATTCCTTGCCTCTAGCCAGAGATATTCCACCCTTGACCCCCTCTGGAACATCCTCTCTTTCCTGTACTGTAATACCATCTTTAATCAATAATCCTGTCTCCCCTAAACCTCTCGTACCTAGGAATATTTAATGCCCAGACCTGCTCTTCTTTGAACCAGGTCTCTATTATAGCAATAACATCATAATTCCATTTGTCAACCTATGCCTGCAGTTCACCAATCTTATTAACCACTCTCTGTACATTCTCATACATCTGCATTAGCCCTGATTTAGGCTTTTTTACTTTCCCCCTTAATCTGACCCCATTTAATGACTTACTATTGCCTAATTCTATCAAATTCTCCAAGTATTCTATCTACCTTGATACTACTCTCTACGTCTACATTATCAGTTGATACTTCACTACTTCTAACTGCTAGTTTTTCTCTTCTGCACTCTGAATTTCCCCCTCAGATTCCAATCCCTCTGCCAATCTAATTTATGCCCTCCCCAAAGGAACTAGCAAGCCTTCCCGCGAAGACATTAGTCCCAGTCCTGTTAAGGTGTAACCCGTCCTTCTCGTACAGATCCTACCATCCCCAGAACTGGTCCCAATGCCTCAGAAATCGAAAGCCTTATTTCATTTCTCCAGCCACGTGTTGAACTGTTCAATCTTCCTATTCTTATGCTCACTAGTATATGGCACTGAGGGGGAGTTATCTTGTGATGATTGCTCGAGGTCCTGTTTTTTTTAATTCCCTTCCATATTATGAAAAATGCTCCATTAGTAGAAATAGGGAAACACCTCAACTTGGGAGGAATCAAAAATATTTCTATGGGAGATCACAAAGGATTTTATTCCTAATATTTTGTACTAAAGAAAGAGTCTGAGGATCAAAACAAATATTGGAACGTAAAAACCCTAAAACAATTCATGAAGAAGCAAAGGTTCAAAATGGTCACAGTCTTTGAACTGGAAAGATACATTCCACATGCATATTCTTGTCATGGGAAATTACTTTGTTTCAACTTCAGAAGAAAACTTAGAAGTATGAAATGCTAACTTTCAACTTGAAGGCAGCACCAAGGGCTTCTACTCTGTATATCAAGCGTTATAGCCTTATGTGCACTCATATCTCCCTGACTATTTCCTCCTTGTTACATAGCCACCAACAGAAACATGGATTTCCTATATTAGCAAAGACCATGGAAAGCACAACAGTTCGGGAAGAAGCCTGTTTTGTGCACTAATATGAAATATCACAAACTATTGCTAAACTAGGATATTAGATCACTATATACAGATACTAAAATGAGGTATACACATTTTGTGGATACCTTAGTCTGTCCAGGTGTGAAAGTATGAATGTATCATTTAATGATTTTGAATCAAAACTTTAAAAAGTAATAACAGCTTGTGATATACAACCAATATTATTTTTGGGGAGAATATATGAAAAATACATGACACTTCCTACAGCTCCCGAGAATTATTTGGCTTGACGTGACCTGATGGTGTTTGAAACATACATAATTCACTGTTCTTCTGCCCCATTTTGATTTAATATGGTGCAGTATCATGTGATTTTACAAACCCGTCTGTTCGCTATATATTTCCTGTCCGTCAGTTGCTTTGATATTTAGCAAAGGTAATGTACAACATTTCATATCAAAAGAGCAAATTAGTGAATAGCGTTTAACAAAGTGAGTTGCTTGACTATTATTTAACTGACATTATTAAGGTTGCCCACAGGAGGGTGCAGGTTGAAAATCTAGGGATTTAGTACAAAAAAAAATACACTTTTAAAGTTGAGTAGTAATCATTACATTGATTTGATTTAAGTGGTAGTAAGAGATATGTAATCACTTGAAAATTCACTTCTACATTAGGCTTTGTGACAAGTTCATATATAAATGATACCAATTAAAACTCTTATCTCCCAAAGGAAAATCAAAACTTAAATAGGCATTTCTGACCTCAGTAACATGGCTAATGTCATTAATGCAAAAATGGATATTTATAGTATAGTAAAGAAGGAAAAAAAGTGGCCTTTCAAAATTCTCTTTAAACATAATGGATTTGACTGCAGAAAATGTAATTAGATTTCTTTTCTTCTACACAGCTAAGACAGATATAACATTGAACTGAAAGATTTCATAACGTCTTTGAATATTCAATCAATTTGCTAGTGTAAGGGCCTGAATTTTTATGATGGCAGAGCCTCAACTCCCACCATCTGAAGTGTTGGCGGAGAACACATCCCCGCTGACTCCAATAGCCCTGCTGCCGTTTTACCCTCTAATGAGTGTTGATTGGCTTTAGGCAGGACCTGCACCCCTCACTTGGGAGGAAGTCCCACCTTACAGCTGCCAGGCAATCTGCTTTCATAAAAACAAAGGAGTAGGCCATTCGGCCCCTCAAGCCTGCTTTGCCATTCAATTAGATCATGGCTGATCTTCTACCTCAATGCCATTTTCCCATACTATCCCCATATCCCTGGCTGTCTTTACTATCTAGAAATATATCAGTCTCTGTCTTGAATATGCTCAATAAATGAACCTCCACTGTCCTCTGGGATAGATAATTCCAAAGATTTACCACTCTGAGTGGAAAAAAAATCCTCCTCATCTCAGACCTAAATGGCCTACCCCTTATTCTGAAACTGCGTCATTTGGTTCTAGACTCCCCAGCTAGGGAAAACATCACCCCTTGTCAAGCCCTATAAGAATTTTTTAAAAATGTTTTTACAAAAAGCCTATTAGGAACTCATAAAACAGTCAATAAAAATGCTTACAGCCCATTGACAGCTGTGTCAACAATCCTTGCTAAGCTGAATCCATTGATGGGCTTATAACTCAGTCAAGCATTCATAATTAAATTTCATTGAACAACTGTGTCAACAAAATTAAAACATTAAAGCCTTTGAAGTCATTCAAAGAGCTCATATACCCGCCCAAGCTTTGAAGCAATGAAACCGGTTCCTAAGCTGAAATTGAAAGGTGACAATTGATGTAGTCAAATCTGAATTTCCATATTGTTAAATGCAGAAGAGCACTGCATCCAGTGGATAATGTACTTTAATGCATTTGGAGACTTTCCACTTTCACAATGCTGTTCAACTTAATGGTCACTTATCTTTTCAGACCAAAATTCTATCAATTACTGTATTTTAAATATACATAACTTATCATACCACATTACATTAGGATGTGCGAGGCTGGCAACATCTTTTGAACTTGCCTGTCAAATAGTTCCTGGTTCTAACCAGGATTCCTCTGTGGTCCATGATGCCTCTGAGCTGATGTGAACCACATCACCTTCACAAGCCCTTCTGACTCCATGAAAAATACGGGGGGCCTGAAATGCCCACCTCCACAATTGAACCGGCAATGTTGGGGCAGCTACATGTGGGCATGTGTGTCAATCCCTTACATCCCGTGTCACTGACAATTGCTGGCAGTGGGAATGGGGGGCAGGATCCCACAATCTGGCTCCATCCTGCCTCATTTTGAAAGCCCGCACGACACAGCTCAGCCCACGTTCGAAATGTAAAACCCAGCCCATAGTCTATGGCCCATTAAAGCTATGCAGATTAGAGAATGGATCTATAACTTATTTGAAAGTATACAAAAATAATTCATTGGGGGCCATCTGAACATAGCAGGATTAATACAGTCTTTCCATACATTTCCATTGGTATATTCATCCAAATCCTCTTAAATCAATGTACAAAACATGTCTATGTTTAACATAAGTACAGCCAATACAAAAATTTAGCTTTAGGTATTTATAATTGCTGGTATTATTTAACTAGTATTATTAGTTATCATAAACCAAAGATTAATCTACATCACAAACACTATTCATCATATCAAAATTGATTTATAGCAGCTAAGCTGAATCATCTATTGTGTTATTGACTGCGACTTTCCACTACTTCTATGAAAAATACTACCTAGTGAAGTTGTGTATGCTTTTATCAGTAATTGGATTTTATTAAATTGCTCAACAGAGAATTACTTTCTGAATGAAATACTTTCCTGAATTCAAAAAGACCTACCTTATGACATAATATTATTTTGTGGTAACGTTTTATTTCGATAAACCCTTAAACTTTAACTTGGAAGCCACATCAATCCAAATAATAAATATAAATGGTGAATTTTCTATCATATGTATTTGTGGAAAGATTACAAAACATTTGCAGGGTAAAATATAACATTTTTTCCTGAAGGTCTTGAATTTTTATACATAATATCACAGGACATTCCAGCAGGGTAAAGCAACTCACGTTAGAAAATGGCCTGTAACTGTAAAGGAGCAGATAATTCGTCCCTGCATGAGCAATGTTTTTCTAAACTCATCATTTAGATATGTAATCTATATATGATACATTTTGTAGTTGTATTAAATGTCATATTTTAATAGAAGACTTTGAATCATGCAGCAGAGAAAGAGGCCTTTCAGCCTATCTGGCCCATGCCAACACTTTGATAGAGTTATCCAATTAGTCACATTCTACAGCTCTTTCCCCATAGCCCTCGTTTTTTCTTTCTCCAAGTATTCCTTTTTGAAAGTTGCTAACAAATCTGTTTCCACCATCCTTTTAGACGCTGCATTCTAGATCACAATAACTTGCTAAACAAATGTTGGCTCATGTAGCCTCTGCTTCTGTTACCAATCACTTAAATCTGTGCTATCTGGTTAACAACCCTTGTGACACTGTGTATAGTGTTTCTCTATTTACTCCATCAAAACTCTCCGGGGGAGGCAATGGCATAGTACTTTTGTCACAGGACTATTAATCCAGAGACCCAGGGTAATGCTCTGGGGACCCAGGTTCGAATCCCACTACAGCAGATGGTGAAATCTGAAGCTAGAATTAAAAGATGACCATGAAAGTATTGTTGATTGTTCTAAAGACCCATCTGAGTTATTAATGTTCTTTAGGGAAGGAAATCTGCTGTCCTCACCTTGTCTGGCCTACATGTGACTCCAGACCCACAGCAATGTGGTTGACTCTTAAATGCCCCTGAACAAGATCAAGGGCAATTAGGGATGGGCAATAAATGCTGGCCTAGCCAGCGACACCTACATCCCATGAATGAATAAAATAAAACAAAACAACTCTATCAAATCTGCCGTAAACTTTCTCTGCTCTAAAGAAAACAGCTTCAACTTTGGATTTTTTGTGGCAAATTCAAGTGAGCTCACAAGTTATATAAACTAATGCACTGCAAAGTGAAAGATCAAATACTAATCTTAGAATCACAGAATGGTTAAAGCACAGAAGGAGGCTATTTGCCTTGTCAAGTCTGTGCCAGCTCTCTACAAAACCAATTTAGCTAGTCCCACTTGCCCCACAGCCCTGCAAATGTGTTCTTTTCAGGTGCTTATCCAATTCCCTTTTGAACACCATGATGAATCTGCCTCTGACATTCTCTCAGGCAGTACATTTCAGATCAAACTACTCACCACATAAAAAAGATTTCCCTCATGTCATCCTTGATTCTTTTGCCAATCACGTTGTATTTGTATCCTCTGGTTGTTGACCCTTCAGCCAATAGAAACTATTTCTCTCTATCGACTCTATCTAGACCCGTCATGATTTTGAACACCTCTATCAAACCTCCTCTTCTCCAAGGAGAACAACCTCAGCTTCCACAATCGAAATTCTTTCATCCCTGGAACCATTATATGAATTTCCTGTTGAGTAATCCAATTTTTCAGCACTTCCATCAAACTGGAGATTCAAGCTACAAAGCATAAGCTAGTGCAATAAACTGAACTCATAACCATACTGCAGACAAGTTAGCATTTCTTTCAGCAAATATTATCTTAGTGATACTTAATACTCAGTGATTTCATTTTCCTATTTTGCATATTTGTTAAGTTAAATTCCTTCTGCTAAATGATTTTGCATATCGCTTCAGCTACAGTTGCTGTCAGGAATAGAAAGCATATTCCACATCCTGATAAAGGGAAAAATGTGCTTATTCTGCATCTTCCCTGCCATACACAAGGGAAAAATATAATTCACTATCTACCAAAACAGATATGCTATATATTGTGGAAAAAGTAAAAGCATCAGAGTGATAAATTCATGAATAAAAGCATCACCAACAAGATGGCAAACTTTCCTTTCCATTGTCTCTGCTTTTGACCTTTACAATTTCTCAACCTGGACACAACCAAAAAACTAAAGGACAGAATACTCACAAGCCAACCTATAATTAGATTAACTGGAATAAGTGTGCATGTTTTTATAACTCTAATTTCCAACTGAAACTAAACATGGCACATTGCTATTCTGTTACTTTGTAAATACAACTATCAGAAGTATACATTTAAAAAGGCATGGTTATTATATAATCAGCAATACAAAACCATCGTCATTCAGGAAGAAAAATTGTGGTAACTGATCATGGAGGTTTTAATTTGTTGAGCTAGGCATTAATGGGGCTGCATCAAAAATAGGGTTTTAATAGCCTTACCACTTTGTTAGCCAGACCAATTTGATAGACACCATTTTAAAAAGCGTACACTAAAGGATGCCCAAAATGTACTTACACTCAAGACTTTTATAGTGCAAATTGACTTCTTAGATTGTAATTTTTAGTTGAACTAGTTTGGTTATGCACTGTGCATGCTTTGACCAGCTCCATGGGCAATAGGGCTGCAGAGGTCAGCAAAGATAAGTTTGAAATTATTTTGGGGCTCCCAATCTGCGATTGCAAATTTCTCCACCCTGCACTATTTACACCTTGCTTACAACCAAAGTGGCCTGATATTGGTCAGTATTAATCCACTGGGCTGCAGCATGATGCCAGTTTAGCATCCCACAGCTTTACTGCTCAATAAACTGAGGCCAGGGGCTAAAAATCATGTCAGCCTTTTTCCTGTAGCATACTCTGATAGTTAGGTGCCTAAAAGCCAAACTTCACCTCAACAATAAGAACACGAGCTAAACACAGAAGGAAGGGGATCATTTGGCCCGTCCTTCACCTACTAGAAAATAAATCAATCCATCGTAGCATCTAGCTCTAAGGCGTTGTGCTCCACAACCTCAGCAGCCCGTTCTAAATGTTGATTATTCTTTATCTGCTGAATACCCTCATGACACCTTCAAGTAGGCTAATCTCTCATAACTTGAAAGGCTGGCCAGTCTTTGTAAACATTTAAATGAGAATTTATATCGAGTGAGAGGTAAGGTATGAACATTGAGATTTTAAGATTAAAATTAAGATTCTTGAGCTGTTCCTTCCATGAGATTGTCATCATTGCATCAGCTGGTGTAATACTAAGCCATAGAGAACAAAAAGTTCAATGTTTATGCACAGTTGGCTAGTGCATCCAGGAGCAGTAAGGTGGATATTGCCAGCTTTGGGACAGTTTTTAAAAAAAAAGGGGGGAATATCCAGTGCTGATTGTGTTTCAATATGGGCCCAATGCTGCCCTTACAACTAACTAACTGACTAGATAGACTCAAATACAAAGGATGGGCATTTAGAAACATAGGGCTGGATTTTACACTCCCCTGCCAATGGGTTTGAAGCGCGGTGCTCGATAAATCACGGTGGCCTACCTGCTGCCTCCACTCCAACCCCGACCCCATCGCAATTATACCAGCCATTGTGTCAACCTATTGTGTCCATGTTGGTAGTAGAAGTGCTGTCCAGCTTAATCCCTTAATCCCTTTCCAGCTCTTGGTCCACAACTCTGCAGGTTACAACACCTCAAGAGAATATTCAAGTGTTTTTTTCTTAAAATGCAATGAGTGTTTCAGCCACGACTACCCTTTCTGGCAGTGAGCTCCAGTCCCCCAGTAACTTCTAGGTTAAACAATTACTCCTCAATTCCCCTCTAATCCTTATATGAATTACTTTAAATCTATTCCCTGTTATTGATTTCTTTGCTAAGGGAAATTGGGTGGATAGGAAGGACCTATCTAGGGTCTCAATTTTATATATCTCAATTAAATCTTCCCTCAACCTCCACTGCTTCAAAGAAAACAAACCAGCCTATTTGATGTTTCCTCATAGCTTAAATTACATACTAACATATGAATTAGGAGTAGGCCATTCAGCCCCTCGAGCCTGCTCCACCATTCATTAAGATCTTGGCTGATCTAATTGTGGCCTCAACTCCATATTTTGCCTATCCTTGATAACCTTTGACTCTCTTGTTAGTTAAGAATCTATCTACCTCTGCCCTGAAATTTTTCAATGAACCTGCCAAAGATTCATGACCCTCAGAGAAAATTCTCCTTATCTGCCTTAATTGGGTGACCCCTTACTTTTCAACTGTGATCCCTAGTTCTAGTCTCCCCAACAAGGGGAAAATTCTCTCAGCATCCACCTTATCTGGTCTCCTCAGGATCTTATGTTTCAATAAGATCACCTCTCAATCTTCTAAACTCCAATGGATACAGGCCCAGCCTGGTCAAACCTTTCCTCGTAAGATAATGCATCCAACCACCCATCCCCGTCACCCCCCTGCCCCCCAATCTGAGGTATTAGACAGATGAACCGTCTCTGAGCTCCTAATGCATTTATATCCTTTCTTAAACTAGGAAGCCAAAACTCTACACAGTACTCCAGATGTGGTCTCATCAACGCCCTGTACAACTGTAGTAAATCATCCTTACTTTTATATTTCATTCCCCTTTCAATAAGCAACAACATTCCATTTGTCTTCCTAATCCCTTGCTGTACCTGCATACTCACGTTTTGTGATTCATGTACCAGGACACTCAGATCCCTTTATACCTCAGAGTTCTGCAATCTCTCACTATTTATATAATATGCTGCTTTTCTATTCTTCCTGAAGTGGACAAGTTAACATTTTTCCACATTATACTCCAACTGCCAATTTTTGCCCAGTTACTTAACCTATCTCCCTTTGCAGACTCCTTAAGTCCACTTCACAACTTACTTTCCTACCTGTCTTTGCTGTCTGTGTGTCATCAGCAAATGTAGCAACCATACATTTGGTCCCTTCAACCAAGTCATTGATATAGACTGTAAATAGTTGAGGCCCTAACACTGATCCCTGTGGCACTCCACTCGTCACATCTTCCCAACCTGAAAATGACCCATTTATGCCTACTCTCTATTTATTGTCAGCTAACCAATCCTCTATTCATGTTAATGTGTTACTCCCTACACCATGAGTTCTTATTTTGTGTAGTAATCTTTGATGTGGCCCTCTGTCAAATGCCTTCTGGAAATCAAACTACAGCACAACCACAGAACCCCCTATCCATGATGTTTGTTACTTCCTTAAAGAAGTCCAATAAATTAGTTAAACATAATTTACCTTTAACGAAACCATATTGACTCTGCCTGATTGCATTGAGATTTGCTTAGTGCCCTGCTATGACCTCCTTCATAATAGATTCCAGCAACTTGTTAAGCTAACTGGTGTGTAGTTTCCTGCTTTCTGGCTCGCCTGTTTCTTAAATAGATAAGTAACATTCACTACTTTCCAATCTGATGGGAACTTTCCAGAATCTAAGAAATTTTGTAAAATTAAAACCAATGCAGCCACTATCTCACCAATCACTTCTTATCAGACTCTAAGGTGAAGTCCATCAGGACCTAAGGACTTGTCAGTTTTTAGTTCTAATAATTTTCTTAGTAACCTTTTACTGGTGATTGTAATTGTTTTGAGTTCCTCCCTCCCTTTCATCTCCTAATTCACAATTATTGTTTTCCTCTACAATGAAAACAGATCAATGATAACTGTTCAATTCGTCTGCCGTTTCCTTGTTTTCCATTATTAATTCCCTATTCTCACTCTCAAGAGGACGAATGCTCATTTTACTGCCTCTTTGCCTTTTTAAATACTTGTAGAAACACTTACTATGTTTTCATATTTCTAGCTAGCTTTTTCATGTACTTACATTTCTCCCTCCTTATTAATCTTTTAGTCATTGGGCAGAATATAAAGGACAGCAAACAATCTTCTGACCTGCCACTCATCTTTGCGGAATTTTTGTTCTTTCAATTTGATACCCCCTTTACCTTTCTTAGTTAGCCATGGTTGGTGCGTCATTCCCTCAGGTTGTCTCTCTCTCGGGAATGTATCAGCTCAGAATACTCAGAAACATCTCCTTAAATGTCTGTCACTGCATCTCTACTAACCTATTCTTTAACCTAATTTCCCAGTTTAATTTAGTCATCTCTGTATTCATGCCTTCATAATTGCCCTTAAGTTTAAAACATTAGTCTTAGATCCACTCTTCTCTCCCTCAAACTGAATGTGAAATTGAATCATATGATCACTGCTACCTAGGGGTGCCTTCACTGAGGTTATTAATTAATTCTCTCTCATTGAACATTACCAGATCTAATATTGCCTGCAGTCTGTTGGTTTTAAAGTTTGCTGCTGTAAGAAATGGTCCCTAAATCATTGAACTCATCATCCAGGCTAACTTTGCCAAACTGATTTGTCCTATCCATATGTAGATTAAAATCACTCGATTATTGCCATATCTTTCTCACAACACCCCATTATTTATTCCTGTATACCCCATCCTACAGTGTGGTTACTCATACAGGGCCTATGAACCACTTCCACAAGTGACTTCTTACTTTTTTACAATTTCTCATCTCTATCCAAACTAATTCTGCATCTTGATCTTCAAAAGATCATTTCCCTAGATTGTATCAATGTCATCCATAATTAAAAGCTACCCTTCCGCCTTTTCCTAGCTTCCTATCCTTCCTAAATGTCATGTACACTTGAATATTCAGGTCCCTGTCTTTGTTATCATGCAGCCATGACTATCAGATCATAGATATTTATAAATTGACAACACAAATAGAAATGTATTTTGATACAAATGCCATATGCATTCAGATATAGAGCCTTTAGTTCAGCCTTTTACTATTTTTGTAACCTCTAGCCTTACCTGCTGATGCATTCATACATTTGTACACTCTGTCCTCCAAGCATGCTCTGGTCATCATTTCCCTTATTCCTAACTTGCTCTCTTGCCTTCTCTATTTAATTTATCAGATCTTCTCAAACTTGATCCCTTGTCCCCACTACTTAATTTAAAGCCCACTCTACCACTCTAGTTAAATGACTTAGCAGAACACTCGTCTGAACACGGTTCAGGTGAAGGCTGTCCCAATAGTACAGTTCCCACTTTCCCTAGCTCCCAATTCTCTATTCCAGGCAACATCCTTGTAAATCTCCTCTGTACCCTCTCTTGACTGAGCATCTGTGTAATTGTACCCAGCATAAGTATGGTTTTCCAAGTAAGCAAAGTTAAATGGGGAAAATTAGGAGAGGGAATTACCTTTGAAATAAAAATGTTACTCATTTTCCAAAAACTTTATTGTAATCAACAACTCCTATGACAGCTAAAGATAATTGATAGGAGAGGAGGTTAAGCTGAATTAAATTAAAATAGATTAGAAAGTGTTACTAAGGAATGTCAGATGTGACAATAGGCTATAGAATGAACTGGCATATTCACAGAGAAAAAATTCCTAATATCAGCCAGTGCCTCTAAGGGAGTATTACCCAAAGCTAAGGGATTTCCAGCCCAGGGAAAAGGGGTCAACTCCATAGGTGAATGAACCTGTGCAGTTCAAATGGTTACCAAGCAAGAATTGCCAGCAGGCTGAAAGCAGATTACTTGCCTGACCTCTCTGCTGGTGAATATATGACCCATGAGAATGAACCAATAAAAGGTTTTTTAAATTATGAAGAGGTTTGAAAGGGTAGATGTAGAGAAGATATTTTCACTTGTGGAATCATCGAAAACTAGAAGTAATCTAAAACTAGAAGTCATAGGTATAAAGGGCTGGATTTTGCTTTGGTAATGATGGGGGAACTGTCAGTTCTAACTGTCATTATTCCTTTCAAACTGATAGCAACTTCTGGATATGCACAGTTAAGCATGGAAGTCCAGGAGTTGCTGTCAGTGTTTCTATGTTTCCCCAAAAGGATGCCTGTTGAAGTCCCCTTGAATTACAATCAAGTAGAAATTACAGAACATGCCCTTTTAGGCTGAGTCTCACAATAAAAACCCTTGAATAAGTTGCAACTGGTTGAATGAGATGTGACTAGGGAATTAGTAGCGTACTAAGTTAAGAATTACTGTTTCGCCTCAATGGCTCTGAAAATTAACTTTACATTGGTAGTTGTTCAATTTCTCCATTGTATTAAATGTCACTTTAAGTTTTTGATATTTGAGTTGCTAGCTTAATCCCACGTATATGTCCAAAATCATTTATTTTGCTCTGTAAAATTTTCATTAAAAGTGAAAAGTTCAGTGTGTTTTACTTCCCGATTTACTGTCTGTGAGAATACATCAATGTGATTGGTTGCTTACACTGCTTGAAGACTGCATTGTTGCAAAAGTGTAAAAGAGTGCTCCAGGTTCTGATCCATTCCAGGATTTTAATCATTAATCTAGGTTGATATTCCTGAACAATACTGGCAGAGCCCTGTCAGATGAAATGTTAAACTAAAGCCCTGTCTGTTCTGCATGTCAAAACTATATTGGGAAGTGAAGCTGACATAGTTGATTCTTTCTAGGAAAGAGAAACCAAAAGACCCATAAATTTGATAAGTGTAAAATTAACTTGACAATTAACAACATTTACAATTCAATGGAATATATTTTATGAAAAGGAGGATAAAAATTTAGATTAACTTTTAATAATAATTACTTCTGCTTCCATTAAATTTTAATGAGTAGAGTCCACTTGGGATTAAATCAATGGTCCCCGAACAAACATATCTGACATCATCTGGTTTAACTGAGGGAGTGGTACCACCCTAGGAACGAATGTTCTAATTACTATTAAATCTATAATAAGGGATTGAAGTGATGCAGGTGTAGGAGTACGCTTTGGGGATATTTTTCAATCCAGCCTAGAATGAAAATATGGAAGACATCTCTCAAATGAAAAAAGATCCCATATGAATGAAACAAGCCAGTTTTTTTTTAATTAGGACAGAACTTTTAGCTTTCCACAAGCAATACTGGAGTGGCCACCTTGAACAAGTTGGCTACCTCACAAAGCGTAGAAGAATTAGAAATGCAAAACTGCTACTTGTATGCAGTAGGAAGTTCTCTGGGTGAAATAAAGGGCCATTGTTGAGGCAAGACAGGGATGTGATAGCCTTCCTGATATTATGTCCAATCTGAAAATATTTTATAATGGAGTGAAAAAAAATTGAAGTGTTCCTTTCCTCAGCATTTATTTTTCAGCTTGTTGAGGTTTGGAGCTTCCAACAACCCTTCACAGATCAACTGTTGGGTTATAATTTTAGCCAAAAGTTAGTTAAGCCCAAGCTTTCTCTCCTGTTTTCATATGTCGGATTAACTTATGATTAATGTTTGTCTAACTGCAAAGTGCATCAAATTCAACTTGACTCTGAAAGCTGTTGTAGTATCCTCCAGTTACCACAAGATGCCTTTAGCCCATTGAAAAATCTACCAAGAGCTGAATCCAATTTACTGCTTGAAACACAACTTTCATAAAACATAACTGAGGTGTACCTAATTTGCAAATCCTTGTACGACTGCAGCCTGCTTAGTCCATTAAACACAATCTAAACAAAGAATAACATAACTGAATAAAAACATGCAGTATGCACAAAAGTGATTCAACTTTCAAAAAGCGCTTGCTGCCTCTGGGTGAAATTTGCAATGTGCTAGTTATATTTAGTGTCCTGTGAAATCGGATCATTTGCAGTGCTTTTGACGCATGGCCCGGAATTCAGCAGAACAGGTATAATGAAATTTTAAAATTGGCTCTGCATGCATGTTGAATCAGGTAATGATTTACCTAGAACCCACTGTGCATTGTTTGTACTGTGAATCAGTAACATCTCACAAGACTTGAGATTGAGGAATTTAAATTTGTAACCTTACTAATTATTTATAAGATTAGACCCAAGCAGGGAAATTGCAATGCAATGACATATACGTAATGCTAGAATACTGGAAGAGAAGTTGAACATCCCAGCATTTATTAGTTTTTGTATTAAGTCAATGTTGGGCAAGGGAAATGAATTTTGCTTCACCATCTCATAAGCTGGATCTCTACCACAAGAGTTCTGGCTGCCAACTGGAAGCCTGGGGAAAAAAATAAATAAAATGCTGGAAGTACTCAGGTCAGACAATATCTGTGGAGAGAAACCGAGTTAACATCGCAGGTTAATAATGACCCTTCATGTTAGTTCTGCCTGATTTATGAATGTGGGATGTCACAGGGCAGTTATGTTTTAAATTGTCTCCTGTTAATTTAAGGTAAAACAGAATGCTCTGAATGGGGGAATGGTGTGGTTATACTAATCCTGCCCCGAGACAGGTCCATGTGATTTGTAACCTCAACCTATAGGAAATCAAGTCACAAGTGTCCACACCTTGGAACAAGAGGGGCAGCTGGTTTTTCAGGACAAAGAGAAACAGACTGAGACAGACCCAGAGAGAGAGAGAACGACAGATAGAAAAAGCTGCTGTGAAAGGCAGAGGGAAAGACTGTTTTTGGTGTCAACCACCAAGAGGATGCTGGTGAGAGGGAACTGGTCCTGTATTCAAAGAGGTGGAACTTATGAAGGTTTAAGGAACAAGGTGTGCCCAGTGTGGGTTTTGTTGCTGATAGTCAGTTCGGGGATACTTAGAAGACATAGTGGAACAATGTGCAGAGGGTACTGGAAGACATGCTTTGGTGTGACAGGGACAAGGGAGCCTGCTGAAAAGCTGAGAGGAATTTGAGATTTAATCTTCAAGGCTACATGTTTGCTGGGAGGGTGGATTAAAGTATTTTAGTTGTGTTATTTAGTTAATGGGGAAGTACCTTTTCTGTAGTTTGCCTTTCAAGTATTGTTTTGTCATTGCTGATTTTAGTTTGTTGCAGTAAAAGTCTAAAACATGAAATTTTGTTGTGCAATCCTGTTGGTCACTGAGAAATACATTTTTTAAAGTTATTTGTCTCTATGAGAATCATAATAGTATGTCCAGCATTTTCTGTTTTTATTTCAGATTTCCAGCATCTGCAATGTTTTGCTTTTGAATTAGAAGCCTGAAAGAGGCTTCTTACACCAGAAACATTAGGAAGCATCCTATACGTGCAAATCAGAGTCCTAGTGCTTGCTGTAGAAGCCATATTTGACATTAGTCAGCAAATAATGTTGGAAATGCCAGAACATTAGTAATGACACTGGAATAATGCTTCAGAAATATGTGTTCAAATCCCACCACAGCAGCTGGGGGAATTTAAATTCAACTAATAAACCTGGAATTAAAAAGCAAGCATCAGAAACTACAAGGTCGTTGTAAAAACCCTAAGATGAAAGCAAAATATTGCGGATGCTGGAAATCTGAAATTAAAACCGAAAAAAAGGTATAAAAACTCAGCGGATCTGGCAACATCTGTGGTGAGAGAAACAGAATTAACATTTCAAGTCCATATGACTCTTCTCCAGAGCTCTGAAATGCTGCCAGACCTGTTGAATTTTTACACCTTTTGTAAAAACACACCCGGTTTATTCATGTCCTTCAGGGAAGAAAACTGCTCTCCTTACTCACTCTGCCCTACTTGTGACTTCAGATGCACAGCAATGTGCTTTACTCTTAATTACCCTATGAAATGCCTTAGCACGCCACCCAGTTATATCAAACAATGACAGGTAAATTGAATAGGAATAAAACTGGACAGACTACCTGGCATCAACCTAGGTCCCAGAAACAACAAAGGAACACCTTACCCTGTCTTCCTAAGTAACATCCAGGCACTATTCGCCAAAATGCGAAGAGCTATTCAAGTCGTCAAGTAACATCTTGACATAGTCATACTCACCAAACCATACCTTACCCAGACTCCTCCATCACAATCCCTGCAAATATCTTGTCCCACTGGCATAACAAACCTACCAGATTTGGCAACACAGTTTGTACAGCCAGAAGGGAGTAGCTCTTAAAGTCCTCAACATTGACTCTGGACTCCATTAACTGTCATGACATCAGGTTAAACATGGACAAGGAAACCTCATGCTGATTACCACCTATGCCCTTCCACAACTGATGAATCAGTACACCTCAAGGGTGCAGAATATACCATGGGTGCGGGACATTAAAGTCCACCACCTACGGTAGTATGTTAGCACCACTACTGACAGAGATGACTAAATTGTTATGGATATAGCTGCCATACTGGACTGTGGCACATGGTGAAAGAACCAACAAGAGGAAAAAATGACCTTATCTTCATCAATCTCTATTGCAGATGCTTCTTCTGTCCATTATAGTATTAGTAGGAGTGACTACCACTCAGTTCTTGTGGACACAAAATTGTGTCTTCACTTTGAGGACACCTTACATCATGTTGTGTGCCACTACCACTCTGCTAAATGGGTTGGATTCAGAATAAGCAGCTCAAAATTGGACACCTATGAGGTGCTGTGGGTCATCGGCAGCAGCAAAGTTTTATTCAACCACAATTTGTAAAGTCAAGACTTGGAATATCCTATCATTACCATCAAGCCAGAGGACCAACACTGGTTCAATGAGGAGTGCAGGAGGACATAAAAGCAAAATATTGCGGATGCTGGAAATCTGAAATAAAAACAGAAAATGCCCAAAAAACTCAGCAGGTCTGGCAGCATCTGCGGAGCGAGAAAGAGATCATGTTTTGAGTACATATGACTCTTCAGAGCTATAAAGTAGAAGAAATATTATGGATTTTATATTGTTTAAGAGGGGGTGGAGCAGGTGGAACAAGATAGAAGTTCAGGTGTAGGTGGCAGCTAAGGAGAGATTGACAAAAATGCCACAGACACATGCAGGGGGGCATGTTAGGAGCAGCACCAGGCATACCTAAAAAATGAAGTGCCAACCAGGTGAGCCAAAAAAAAATAACATAACCACATGCATGATCTTCAGCAGAAACAGCACATGATAGACAGAGCTAAGTGATCCCACAACCAATGGATCAAGTCAAAGCTCGGCAGTGCTGTCACATCCAGTCATGGATGGTGGTGGACAATTAAACAATTAACCAGAAGAGGCAGAGGCTTCACACATCGTCCCATCCTCAGTGGTGGCAAACCCACCGCGTCCGTGCAAAAGACATTTCTAAAGCAGTTGTAACTATCTTGAGCAAGAAATGCTAAGTGGATAATCCATCTCAACCTCCTCCCAAAGTCCCTAGCATCACAGTTGCCTGTCTTCAGCCAATTTGATGCTTGGCTGAAGGCACTGGATAAAGCAAAAGCTATGGCCCCTGACAGCATCTTGGCAGCAGTACTGAAGATTTATGCTCCAGGACTTGCTGCACTCCCAGCCAAGCTGCTTCAGTAAAACAACAATACCGGCATCCACCCTACAATGTAGAAAAATGCCTGGTTATGTCCTGTCTCCAAAAATCCCCAAAATCCAGCCAATTACTGTTCCATCAGTGTACTCTCAATCATCAAAGTCATGGAAGTTATCATTGACAGTGCTATTAAGCAGCACTTAGCAATAACCTGTTCATCGATGCTTAGTTTGGATTCTGCCAGGCCCACTCAGCTTCAAGCCTCATTATAGCCTTGGCCCACACATGGACAAAAGAGCTGAACCACTGAGGTAAGGTGCAAATGACTGCTCTTGACAATAAGGCAGCATTTGAGAGAGTCAGATGTAAAGGAGCCCTAGAAAAACTGAAGTAATTGGATCTAGGGAATATCTCTCTACTAGTTGGAGTTATATCTAGCACAAAAAGATGTTGTGATTGTTGGAAATGGATCATTTCAGTCCCAGGACGTCACTGCAGGAGCTGCTCAGGATAGTGTCCTAGGCCCAACCATCTTCAGCTGTTTCTTCAATAACTTCCCCTTCATCATAAGGTCAGAAATGGGGATGTTTACTGATGATTGCACAATGTTCAGTGTCATTTGCAACTCCTCAGATACTGAAGCAGTTCCAGTCTGCATGCACCAAGAGCTAGATAACATTCAGGTTAGGTTGATAAGTGCCACATTTGCACCACACGAGTACCAGACAATAATCATTTCCCATTGACATTACCATAGCTAAATCCCCTACCATCAACATCCGGGGGTTACCATTGACCAGAAACTTAGCGAGGGCAATTGAGGGTGGGCAATAAATGCTAGTTGAGCTAGCGATGGCCACATCCCATGAATGAATATATATATATATTTTTTTTTTTTTAAAAACTAGACCAACCTTATCACGTGGCTACAAGTGGGGAACTCTGAGGCAAGTACCTCACCTCCTCACTCCCCAAAGCATGTCCAACATTAACAAGTTACAAGTCTGAGAGTATTCCATCATACTCCTATTTACCTGAATGAGTGCAGCTCTATCAGCACCCAGGGCAAGCAGCCTACATGATAAGCACCCCATCCACCACCTTAAAACATTGATTCCCTCCACCGCCAACACACAATGACAGCAGTGTGCACCATCTACAAGATGCATTGGAGCAGCTCACCAAGGCTCCTTCAACAGTCTTTTTCAAACCAATGACCTCTGCCACTGAGAAGAACAGGGACAGCAGACATATGGAACCATCTACCATCTAGAATCACAAGGCAGCAGATGCATGAGAACACCACCGCCTGGGGGTTCCCCTCCAAGCCACACATCATCCTGACTTAGCACTATATCACCATTCATTCACAGTAGATGGATCAAAATACTAAAACTCCCTTCCTAACAGCACAGTGGGGTGTATTTTACACCACAGGAACTGCAGAGGTTTAAGTAGGTGGCCACCATTTCAAGGGCAATGAGCTGGTCTTGCCAACAACACTAAAATTCCATGAACAAATTGATTTTAAAAATTGAGGGCACTTATAGGAGACTTTCCCCAACCAGTTGTTTTAGGTCTTAAAGAACCTAATCTGCTGACCTGAAAGGCCACTCTGAAAAGGAAAGAAAATGCTTCTGTAGTTTTAAGAGTACTCTTCCTGTTTCCACAAAAAACAATGCATGCTGCTACAAACCTGAGCCTGGCCCCCACAGTTTTACCGCCCCTCCCCAGGAATGGCCTACCTGTAGGGACGGGTGCTTACAGCCAGAGACAATTAACTGGCCCAATGCATTGGGGTATTCAATTGGGGTCTGTAGCTAACCAATTTAATGCAAGTGAAACCCTAGACCCAATTTTAATTGGATCTCAGTGTTAGTTCCAATAAGTGCTTATTGTGGAAGGAGTCCAAAGCTAGTCTTTCACCTCAAAAGGGCATTTTCTTAAGACAATTCTGCAGAGCAACAGACTCTCCCAATGCCTTCCACACCAGAGTGTTACAGCTGTACCCATTTATACTCTTCAGTATATCAAAATAACAAATGAGGACCACAGATTAACGAACGATTAAATGAGCGCATTAAAGGAGCAACCCCTTAAAGGGAAACTGCAACAAAAGACAAAACTACAAAGGAAACTTATAAAGGTTAAACCAAAATGTGATGTTGGGGGTCAGCAATGCGCCCCAGTCCCTATGGTGCCCACCAACCACAGAAGGCCTCTAAAGTGCTGGCGGACACCGCATGCTCCCTCTCCATAGACACCTGGCTGTGAATGTAGCCGCGGAAGAGGGGCAATGGGTTGGGCCTAAAGACCACCTTGATCACCCGTGGCCTGAACCTGCTGATGGATAACTTGGCCAGGCTCAGGAGCAGGTTCACAAGGAGGTTCTCCTCCGTCCCAGTCCCCCTCCACAACAGGTGCCCAAAGATCAGGAGCATGGGATTGAATTGCAAATAAAGCTCAAGTAAAAGGTTTTTTAAGAAACTCAAAAGGGAGTGCAGCCTACAACACCTTACACGTGCATGGTCCACGAACTCCACAAGGCCGAAAAACACTCAGGCATCTTGGGAGTCTATGAACTGACTCATCCCACAGTTGTATATGACTGCTGTGAGCAGCACCCTTCACCCCAGGTCCCCGATGGTAAGATGGAGGACTCCCATGTAGACAGCCTTCGACTGGGGACGTCTGCTGCTGGATGGCAAGAGGGCACGTCAACGCGTGTCTGGACAGCAGGCTAAGTTATGGAGGTGAAAGGTGTGCAGCAATAGCCCATACAGGAAACCCCTCTGCGCTGAGCTAAAAGGCACAGAGGGCATTTCTGTGAGGTGGCTCTGATTGTGGTACTCCAGCTCCTGAGGAAGGGTTTGAGGGCCAATGTGAAATTCTGTCCAAGCAGGGGTATACTTCACCACACATGTGCAACTTCTTGAGACCTTGTATGACTATACCCATTTATAGTTGAGCCAATGCCTATCACCTGTTTTAACAATGCAATTGTCTTAACAATGTGATTGCCAGTCAACAAGAAGGTTGTTCTTGGACTTTGATAACGTAGTTACTGATACATTGACACTCAGACTGACTTCTTTGGGTGCATGCTCGGGTCAGATTCTCCATTTCATACCTGGTTCCAGTACCAGTTAACTTTTTTCCTCCTCCACTGACTCAGAATTTAGGAAGGTGGAAGTTAGGTTCACTTTTTTTAAAACAACTTTCTGAAATTAGGAATTCCCCAATTAAGATTGATGTCAGACATTTGAGAATGTAAAATGGAATACTACTCTTACTTGTATTCCAAGGTATTATACAAACTTGCTTCACATTTAATTATTGTCAGTTAATCCTTTAACACTGACATCCCTATGGTGTTGGTAACACCACCCTGGCTGTGTATCAGGTACAGGCTCTGCCAATGGGGAAAGCGGTCATCTTTGTGGAACAACGCAAGGACAGTTGAATGCATATGCTCCTAAAAGACTGCTGGAAAAAAATGTTATAGGGATTTGGTCGTCTAATGGTAAATTAGCTGTGCTGGGGAAAAACATTCTTTCACTTCCCCCCTTCTTACTAACTTATTTAGACATGTGGAGGAAGACAGACAAAAAATATCGCATTGAGCAAAACCGTGATAGACCAAAGGCAACCAATCCTGGGAGCAAGTATAGCAACTTAAATATCCACCTATTTTTTAATGGTTGGCACAGTTGACATGGTGCTACAAAAGCCTTACATGCCATGATCTACAGTAGCTAAAAGCACAATTATTTTTCTGTATATTTCATTATTACATCAAAATTCTGGATCAAGCACAAACTTACAGTTTAAGGTTAACTGTTCTTTGATATAGAATTGATTTTGGGAGAAATGTGATCAAATTAATTTACCATCAAGACCAACAATTTAGGAATTCAAAAAGTAGCCAAAGGCTTTCTAGTCGGTTCCACTTGATTTGAGTTCAGTGGTTTTCATTTAAAGTACAAGGAGCTAGTTTACACATTGTTCTTATTTTAATTTAATTTAGCACAGATTAATGCTAGTAATAAATAAATTAAAAAGTAGTTTGACCTTCAATTTGTGCTTCATGTTGTCACATTGTTGTTTGTGGGACCTTGCAGTGCACAAATTGGCTTCCACTCTTCCTGTACTACTGCAATTTCACTTTAAAAGTACTTCATTGGCTGTAAAGCTCTTTATGATGTCAAGAACTGATGGAAGCTGCTGTATAAATTCAAACCTATGTTTCTTCTTTTTCTTTTTGCAATGTGTTATTTGCTGAGGAGCTGCATTAATGAATTTTCACATTTGGAACCACAGTTGATTCACTAATTCACAGTGTAAGAATGACAAAGGTAAGGTTGGATGATGTGATAACAAAAAATCACTTTAAGTTCAAACATATATTATCTTATTCCATACAATGTGACATTTAATTGGACAGACATTGAGCCCTTATTCTAATAAAGGAGCGATCACTGGTACAATGCTCCATTCCATTTCCTTTCTGAAAGTTGGATAGAATTTTGTCCCCAGTCTTGTCAAAACAGTTGGAACCATTAAATGCATAAAAGATTATGAAATCAGAAATTTCAAAAAATAATGAAATATTTCTGGTATGAAAAGAAGGAATACTTCAGAATTATGGACAGCTGGCAGTAATGATTCACACAATGAATCAAAAGGCTCTGATGTAGTCGCTCAAGTTAATTCCCTCGCAATATTGAAATGCTGGACAGCTACTGGGAATATAAAATATGAATTGTCAAGCAGTTTTATTATTATGAATGACAGCAAGACTAGCTCTTCAGAGTACATTTCAGGATTGCTATTTTTAAGCCCTGCTGGATCCTATGAATTTCGTGTTAATGCACAGGAATATGAGGATCAAAACTCATGGCTTTCAAATTTGGCACTGTTTTATGTTTGTGTTATATAGTATATATTCAAAATGATTACACCAAGTACATTAATTTTATTCAAATTCATCTCAGAACATGTACATAAAAAAAAATCAATATAAATAGCATTTATTGTTCAAGTGTGGGAAGAGGTTGAAAAAACACCTTAAATGTTTAATTTGAAAGTAAATACTAAATACTGTTGCACATCAAGAGGAAGAGATGTGAATGAGTACATTCTTCCTTTAAGCTTTACATTTTTTTGTCCTTGCCATGTAAAAAAAATACATCTTATACCATGGAGGGGGTCTTAGGATCAAATATTGCTAGAGCAGAGCAAGGTCCTGGATGCTGTGCTCGATCAGCTCGAATTTTCAGCAAGTTACAGCACAGGGAAAATTGGCCTAATGACACGTGCCACAAAGTATCCTGCTCCAACAAAATTTGAGCCAATATTTCACTTCATGTGGAGATTAAAACAGCAGGACCTGTTGCATTAGTTGGAACTGGAACTGAGGACTCTGTAATTATAGTTTAATTTTAAATTTTCATTTTATTTACATGGCTTCTAACAAAATATTCAGAAATAAACAATCTTATTCAAAGTTTAAAGTGGTAAAAAGATATTAGTATTAATATTCACAGTAAAAGAATTTTAACTTTGCTAATTCTACTTAAATTAATACCTCTCTTTCACTTAATGGCTAAATTGACATGAATAAGTCCTTTTACTAAATTATCCAATCTTAATGTCAGGTTTCAAGACAGATCAACATACTGTAATTATTTCACTGCTGACAGGAGGTAGCTTTTAGCTCTTAGAATATAAACGGTTGATGGCAACATGCTGAGGCAGGCACCAACTAATTGTTTCATTTTCATTAGCATATTTCTATTCATACAGCCACATTTGGCAGCTAAGGTCTGTATTTCACTGAATAATCAAAGCTGCAGTATGAACACTTTGCTTGGTGATTAAAAAAAGATACAAAAATAGAGCAAATGGGGAAAAAAAAATATCATTTTTCCAACAAGCAGTGAGTGTAGATATATATATATATGTATATATAAATATGTATACATATATAGCATTCATTAATACATACACATATACAGCCTTCAGCATGAAAAAAAAATCCAAGGTATTTTCACAGTTGTATCGTTAAACAAAAAAGTAAGATATCAGGAGAAGTGACCAAAAGTTTAGTCAAGGAGGTGAGTTTTGAGTAACTTCCTAAAGGAAGTTATGCCCTGTGACCCCTCCCCCCAAGAATTTATCCTTAACCTCCTATTTCTCATCTACACGCTGCCCCTTGGTGACATCATCCAAAAACACAGGGTTTTTTTGCATGTACGCTGATGACTCCCAGCTCTACTTCACCACCACCCTGCTCGACTCCTCTACTGTTGTTAAATTATCAGACCGCTTATCCAACATCCAGGAATGGATGAGCAGAAATTTTCTCCAATTAAATATTGGGAAGACTGAAGCCATTGTTTTTGATCCTCACTCAAAACTCCATTCTCTGGCTGCCAACTCCTTTCCTCTCCATAGCATAGCCTGAGATTAAGCCAGTCTTAGGCAACCTTGGCATCACGTTTGACCCAGAATAAGCTTCCGACCTCATATTCATGCCATCACCTAAGACCACCTATTTCCACCTCTGTAACATTGCCTAATTTCCTTATCTGCTGCTGAAAGTCTGATTCATGCCTTCATTATCTCAAGACTTGGCAATTCTAGCACTTTCCTGACTGATCTCCCACATTCCACCTTATGTAAACTTGAGGCCATCCAAATCTCTGCTGCCCATATCTTAACTCTCAGCAAATCCTGCTCCCCAATCACCCATGTGCTTGTCAACTTACATTGGTTCCCAGTCAAGCAACATCTAGGTCTTAAGACTCTCACCCTTGTTTTCAAATCCCTCCATGGTTTCACCCCACCCTATCTCTGTAATCTTCTCCAGTCCCACAACCCTTGGAGATATCTGTGCTCCTCTAATTCTGGCCTTCTGTGCATCCCAATTTTAATTGTTTCACCATTGGCAACTGTGCCTTCAGTTGCCTTGACCCCCAAGCTCTGGAATTCCCTCCCTACATCTCTCTGCCTCTTCACCTCACATTCCTCTTTTAAGACACTCCTTAAAACCTACATAGTTGCCCTTTAGCCATCTGACCTCTTATCTCCTAATGTGATTTGGTGTCATACTTCGCTTTAGAATGTTCCTGTGAAGAGCATTGGGACATTACATTATGTTAAGACTCCATAAACATAAATAGTTGTCATTTAGGTGGAGAATGTTGTAATATGCCTTTATGGGATAGCAGCATGCCATCACTTGAAGGGAAGTGTCATGTGATCCAGTCTCAGTTTCACTTTGGCCTATGAGCAAAACACAGCACACACAGCTCTGCTGCTGATGTCTTCAAGCTTTCTATCCATGTATATATGTTCTCAGGTGCCTAGTTTAAATAAATGAACCCACAACATGTTTACATCATCCTTTGAGTGTTTGGTGCCTTTATATCATTATAAAAACATGACAGAGCAGTTCAGGGAGGAAATTCCATAGCATATGACATAAACGGCTAAAGGCTAAAGTCTAAAGAAGTTGTAGTGCTAAAGGAAATTACACAGGTAGGACAGCATAAAACCACGTACAGACTTGAACACAATTATAACAATTTTAAACTGGAGGCCTTCTGTAAGTACCAAGGCAAAGTACAAGTTAAATATCTCTGTCACTTCTGGAAATAGTCATATTGTTCTAGCATCACAAAATGCCATGGGGTCCATCAATTTTAATCCCCCACTGGAGCAATTTCACATAATCTCATTGCTTTTCTCTTTCCCCAGACTCCATAAAATCACTAATGTTTGAGTGCGGGAGACCAATAAGTCAATCACCGATTGAAAAGGATAATCATTTTAAGCTCCTACAAATTAAATTTTAATAAACCTCCAATTTGAAGGTGAGAATGTTTTAAAAATCACAATCTTCATCATCAAAGAACATAAAAACGATCCATCAGAACTCTGAGTTCAATCAGAGTTAGAAAAGGTTGTTGAAATATCAATGACCTGAAATGTTGACACAGTTTCTCTCTTCACAGATGCTGCCTGACATGCACAGTACTTCCGTCATTTCTTTAAATTCAGGGTTGGGTCAATTTTATATACTGAAGATCTTCAGTGGATTTCAGGCCCTAGTTTAATGGAAACAACTTGGTCATTGTTCCTAAACCCTGATTCTTTCATCTGCATGTATTTTTACCACTTCAAGTATATCCAGCACACATGTAAAATTTTAGTAAAACCCTTAAAGTGTTTATTAATCAGTGTATTTTATTTTGTAATGGGACTTGCATGCAATGAAGAATGTGTTTAAATCGCCCAGACTCATTTCACTTAAGACTTTAACAGCTGAGAGAGAGAGGAGAGGTATCAGGACTGAAGCATATTCTTTATTTCAGAACATCTTGCCACAAGGCAATGAGAAAGTGATTTATTTTCCAGGACAAATCTATCAAGCTGGGAATTGCATCTGATCAAGCAAACAATGGACAGTGAAGCCATCATGGACCACTAAGCAATGCATTTACTGATCAAAATACATGCATTTATTGAACAAAAAGGGGTAAAAGTTATTACCTTAGCTGTATGTCTTGAAGCATGTGCATCAGCAAGCAAATTTGTTTTACAAATATAAATATTGTGAGGCAGGCAGAAATATCAATATTTTTCATTTGCATTACTGACGCACATTCTCCCATGAATCAACATTTCATTAAAACTGCTGGAAAAGGTCATTCACATATTTTTCTTAGAATTTATTTCTATCTCATCTGCTGTACTAAGTATGATAAGCAAAAGCTTAACAATACTTGCCAGAGAAGCATAGATAATCACTACTCCAATTTACTGAATGATGCACATCCAAATAAAACTGACAATGTGCCCCATAAAGAGCCCCACTATATAATGAGGTTTTAGAAAAGGGTAGATTGGTAAGGGTTTCATACCATCCACATTTCAGGTTCTCAATGGAATGATTGACTAGTCATAACTGACTTCTATGCACACTATAGTAGGAAATACAGGATAAGGCGATTGATTGAGAGAATGGAGGCACCTATTCCGTGTTCCTTAGCATAGATAAAGGGGGGAGTTTTAACCAAAAAGGATGAGATTGGTGAAGGTTTTAATAATAAGATTTCCAACTCAAACGCACACTTGTGGGAAGGTTGAGTGACGACCCTGATCCAAGATGACGATCTGGTACATTAAATATGATAGTGAGGCTGCATGTCTCAATTTTATTCCGCTTTCCAACTTTACGGAATGCCTAGTTTTCCGAGGCTCAGGAAAACAGACAGCTGTATCCAGCTGAGGACTTGGTGGATCCAGGCAGTGAGTTTAACACCTACCAGCTGAGCGCCTGAGTAAACCCTGTGATCGTGCACCCCCACCCCCACAACCTGACCTCCCACACAAAGCCTCTGATCCCTCCATATAATTATTGAGGGGGGTGGTGGGTGGTTGTGTGGTTGTGAAATCAAGGTTCCCTGTGGCTTTCTGATGCACCCTGCACCTGCCTCTGGCAACTCAGCAAAACAATAATGCAGGCCAAATTGTGGAAATCATCTTGATATGGTCAGCATTCAGAAGAAGCGAATGCTGTCTTTTAATACAAATGTGTAAAATCGTATTCAATTTCCTATTATCGTCATATCAAGTGCTAAATTAAGATAGGAAGCAAATGGAAGCAATGCAGTGCACACAGGTGTATAGTGGCTGGGACAGGAGGAGATAGGAGACATTTGAGGGCTCGACTTTCCCTCCAGGAGTGAGAAGCAAAAGTTGGAATTATTCCTGGTTCCTGAATCTGCCCTGGGGGGATGGGGTCCAATAATCACTCATTGGGATTTTTTTATGGGGGTGCCCCTTTAATTGGCATGGAAACAGGTTCTCTATCCAAATGAGGATGGCAGGTGGACCCTCAAAGCTGGAGGGCCAATCAGAGGTGTCCTAGCTTGAGAGGAGCAGCAGACTGTGATGGGAGACAAGTGATCGGGAAGAGGGCAGTTCAACACGGAGGTCCCCTCATTCCAACTTTCTTTCAGTCATAAATTGAAAAATGCATTCAGCAGCCAGGCCACCACTGTGGGGGCTTGTGGAGGGTTGGTCTGTGGCTGCTCCAGTGCTCAGGCAAGCATGGAGGGCCGCTAGGCCTGCCTGGAGTGCTGGCCCCTCAGCCTGCTCCTGGACTCGGCCTCCAAGCAGTTAGTATCCCTCACTGATGCAGGAAAATGGAAGCTGACTTGGAATTTCCAGTCAGCCTCCTTCAATTGGCCTCAATTAAGCCCTTAATGAGGCTGATTGGCTACTGCCATGGGCGGGTCGGTTGCCCTGCCAGACTTGATCGTACCACCACAAAAGCTGGTCCAGAGACAGAATGAAGCTGGAGAACCAGCACGCCAGCTTGTGCAGCTAACTTTCTCTCCTGAACAACTCCAATCCAAGCCTTAAGGCTTAGCATTTGGCTGTGGTCAAAGAGGGAATGATGGAATGTGCATAACCCCCAGAAAGGTCTAATCAGACAATTAACCTTTTCTTTCTGGTTTCAACTGCCTGGCATTGATGACTGGGAGCAAGATTTAAAATGGGGTTTAGAAGATTCTTGCCTTTTACTGATTTGAGCTGTTATACTTTCCACAAATATGTGAATCAAAATTTTATTTTAAAACACTAACGTTGAAGTAGATAGAGTTAACAAAGCAATTCATGATTATTAACACATTTTGATATCCAGAGCAGATATGATGGGCTGAATGGCCTCTTTATGCGCAGTAACTTTTTTATGGTTTCATGGTTCTATCTTGCTTTTAAAGTAATTTGGGCCAGGATTTTCTGTGCCCGCCGGTGTCGGGCATGTTCAGTGGTGTGAGAGGACAATATGGCAAGAAGGCCAAAAATCAGCTTCACGACGTTGTGAAATAGGTTTGCGATCATCTGCTCCACCTGCCAATGGCGGGGCACCTTCCCCGCCTTTAGATGTCGGGATCCTTCTGGTGATACACCAGAATAAATTCATCCCCCCAGCCCCGCCCCGCCGCAGGATCATCCACCCACGTTAGCAGGAAAACATGCTGACGTGTTTCACAACAGCACATGTAAGACCCACTTGGTGGGTTGCACTTTGCTCAGGACTTCAAAGTTTGTTTGCCTACCTTGCTTTGGTCAGCACTCAGTCATCATGGCCAGGCTTCACAGACAGCATCACACCACTTTTAGGAGGGCTCACGGTAGAGCTCCACCTACCAGATCAGCCATATGTGGGTGGATTTTCAATAGCTGCAGGGCAAGATCTTGCTTGGGAAGGGGGAGAAGTTGCCTCAGGCAAGGGAAAAAGCTGCAGGACGAGAGCTGTATTGGGGAAGGAGGGTATCTCAGGGTGTGTTTGGGGGCACATGTTGATCCGTGCAAGTGGCCTCAAAATGGTGAGGGCTGAGAAGGCAGTCTTCAGAGGAGATGAGGCCAGATGGACTTGTAAAGATGTGTGTGAGAATTGGTGCCAATGTCCCTTGAGCTGGCAGTGAGTGAGATGCCTGTTAATGTGTGATGGGCTTGAATGTGTGTGTTTAGAGTGACGAGATGGTTGCCATACCCTGGCTGCATGGATGAGATCATTCATCCTCTATCTGCAATGGATGGCCAACCTCTTATGTGCAACATTGGCACTGATCACCACTCTGCCATCACCTACCAAGCCAAAGTGGCAATGCAGGTGCCCCTCCTGCAGGCAGAGCAGGGGTAGAGGACATCACAGAGGGCCTCCATGGTGTCCAAAAGGCACTCAAGGGCTGCTGGCTTCTTGTCTTTTGGGGCTATGGCTTCTTTGCTGCAGTCCTGGGCTGGAAGCATTGAGCATGGCTGTACTTTAAATGTGGTGCCTGACGTGGAGAAGCAGTGAGGTGATGGCATGGCAGGTGATTTGGAGCCCACCCGTCATCGAAATGGTGTGTATCCCAGGAATGCATAACTAATACGGTGGGTTTGGGACGATATGGCGTGAAAAGCCGCCATTGCAGTTGGCGGGTAAAACAATGTTTTATCCGCCCACTTCTACACTTGATGCAAATCTGGGATGATTCCACCCTTGACATCTGCAGTAAAAAAAAAATCAACGATAAGTAAACTATCAGTAAGAGATTCAGAGTATGGCTGTCCAATCCGCTGGTAATACAAATGACTTCCTGATGAAGTAAAGTCAAGGTCAGCAATAATATCTGTCGTTCCAGCAAGCACTGACAATGCCAGATAAATTGCAGTTTTTAAATTACATGCTGAGGGTAAACAACAGCAATGTAAATACAACCTGGTCTTTTTAGCCATGGTAAATCCCACACATACAAACCACCATTGTTTGATGAAACCATGTTTTATGCGACATTTGCTTGAGTTGAATAAATATTAAAATAATTTTGATTAAAATAAACTGGCTCTTTCTTTGAGCTGCAGAACACTCCAGTTAATTAGCAAGCCTGAATTTTGAGAGGCAAAGACAAGCAATTAAAGATTCACTAGAGGACTTTCCAAATGTGAATCTAACAGCATAACTCAAACAAAGGCTTGCTTAGCATAACTCATGATGCACATCGCCAGGTACAAAAATGGTTCCACGTAGACTAGTAAAAGGTCTAAAGCACATGGAGAATTCAGGAGAACATTAGCTCTCCCTTGATCAGTCCTATCACCTGTAAAGCACAGTTATAGATTCTTTTAAGCCAGGCAATGTAGACCAAATTTTTTTCTTCTCAGGTGTGCTAAATAAGACGCACTGTATAATTCCCTATCATACAGGTGTATTGTACCTATAGACAGATGAAGGCATTATAAGGTACAATGTACTGTCTATGTCTCCTTCAGCAAGGTATGCTAATAATACACATAGCCTCTGTATAAAACTGCAAATCATTACAACTACCTTTTAGTATGGTTCCCAAACAGGAAAATGTAGAGAGCATCTACCACAGATAATAGCTGTACCAAGTGAACTAGGGTGTTTCTGCTTGACAATTCATTTAATACAGCTTCTTCGAACAACTGTAAAAGAGCTAAGTTCTTAGAATAATGTCGCATTGTAAACCTGATCATCGAGTTCTGGCTTCTCTTTCCAAAGAGTCAATAGTGCAAATCCCAATCCAGAAAATGGTACTTGGATTTTCAGGCTCCCCTTAGATAAACATTTGCTACAAATGGAGCAAAGTGAGCATTCTATAGATAAGAAGTTATTGTGTTAAAAATAAACTGTCCCATCTCTAGCCAGAAGCATTGCTCTTCCTGCCTGTTGGTCATGGTGCACCATTGATTGCAGCTTTGCAAAAGTTCATCAGACTAACTCTCCTGACTGAAGAAGCTAATATAGTTCTAAGTCAATACAGTTATGGAAAGCACATACATATCAACCTATTAAACACAGAAAAGCTGACAATCATCAATAACTAGTCACAAACAAATAGTTACAAACAAAGCTAAACAACTAAAAAAAAAACAACATCCAACTAAGAAAAACAGCCCTGAATAAAGACCTATTAACAGAAACACAGTAACTTTATATGTTTTTATTTCAGGATTTCATGGTCTGAATTTCGTATTAATGACAGTGAGGCTAACAACATATTTGACTTTAAAATAATCTGTATTGGTTTCATATACATTTTGAATATTAAAATAAAAATAGCTGCAAGTCACAACTAACTCTTTTGGGCTCATTTTCAACTAAATCACCAGGCAGGAAATGGTTGGGGTTTTTATACTTGGCCCAATGTTACTCCCCATTAACTTCAATGGAGAGGTCAGGTGGCATGTGAAATTTTGCACTTAATCCTGTCTGTTGAGTTTGTTTTAAAATTGCCTTCTTTATTTTTGCAGCATCAGAAAAGAATACTCTGCATATTGCACAGAGGATGTACCTGTATGAGTATGCCATAGCTGAATGGGATACTGCAAACAGAACAGATCAAAAGGCTTACCTAGAGCATCAGAAAATTATCAAAATAGACATTAATAACAATGGAGCATTTTTAATGCAAACAGCATTGATGGAAAGAACATTTCTTGTATTCCTGGAATACTCCTCAAATGCCATCACATTTCTCATTACCTTTGAGATTAAGGGGGAGAGAAACATTGGGTGGAATTTTACTGCCCTCCCCACCAGTGGGGTTTTCTGGTCCCACCAGTGGGGTTTTCTGGTCCCACCAAAATCAATGGACTTCTGAATGGCTTGCCACATTGTACAGCCCCACAGCCGCCGTGACAAGGCTGCAAAATTCCACCCATGATTATTAAATAAATTCCATCGCTGGAACACCAAGTAAATTTTTAAATGTTTTCAGTCAATCTCCAACATCAAGCATTCATTCCCCTGTAGGCAACAGCACTCATCCCTCTCCAGGCCCAATTCAGAGAAATTGCAACCCATCCACTTTCCCCTATATCATGACCATTGACTCTTCTCCTGTCCCTCACTTATCTGGACACAGGAGTAATGGAAGAGAGCTAACAGCAGAAGCCTTCACCAATTCTGGTGTGTTAAAATATAAATCCTGACCTCTTGTAGACATGCTTTCTCACTCCAACATATGTGGTGGAACATTGCACTCATGAAGGTGGTAGCCAAAACTTGTTTTCTACAATTTCCCATCCAAAAGATGATACTGGTTTATTCTAGAAGTGTCAGTAGGCAGCACGGTTCAGTTAGTAGCACTATCACACCCAATCACAAAACTGGTGCAAAATTCAATTACAGACTGTAACCATGATCTAGGTCGCCACTTCAATGTTGCACACTGGGCAGATTCTTCGCCTCTTGCTGGTAACAAGCTTGGAGGCTGGAATAGAATTTAATTATTCTGGATGTTGGCATATTGGAACCCTTCCACCTTCCTGCCTCTGCCCGAATTATGTTCTGGGTGGGAATCCCCATGGCTGACCTTCCCGCCCCACTGCGCGCTTATGGAGGCACTGAAATGAGCAATTAATGATCATTTTAGGGCCTCATCCCCACATTGCTGTTATTAACCCAGTGGTAGGCAAGCTGGCCTATCAATGTGCATGGCAGCTAAAACCATGCGGCTAACTTGTCACCTCTGTGGGGGTGGGGGTAGGAGTGGAGGGCAGGAGGGGTTGCTCAATCAAAGACACCAAGTGCCTGATCGAGGGACTGGACATCAGGAAAGCGGGGTCTGCTGAGGGCCACCCTACTTCTGCCCTTGCTGCCAGCCCCCCTGCACCACTCTCCCCACGATGCCCGCTTCATGGAACTCCCTGCCCCCACATTACTTAACTGTGGCCTGGGTCGCTCCGCAATCACAGGCCTCTGGTGTCTGTTTCTCCTGCAGCACTAACGGCCTCACCGGTGGTGCTGCTGAGTGCAAGAACTGCTGGCCTCTGATTGGCCCCTGGGTTTTGATTCCAGGGGAAAGCCCGCCACTTGCCTTGCAACTGCCCGATTGGCTTCTGGTTTGTTGGGCCTTCCCAAAAAGAGGCAGCATGGGTCTTTTGCTGGCTCTCCAGCCAGCCGACAAGATCCCTGAACAAGATTCCGCCCACTATTTTCCAGATGAGCCTTGGAATCAAGGTTCTATCAGCCTGTTCATGCTTTGCCAATGTGTCCCGGACAACATTCCCCTCTGAGAATATCACAAAATAAATCTTCTGTCACTCATTCATTTGCTGTTCGTGTGAGAATGGATGTTATTTTTTAATATTTTGGGGAATATCGTGTTATTCTGTAAAGAAGGCTGGGTGTCTGTGAATGTGTGTGTGATTTATTTAAGCTGGGTAAGAGATTGCTAGGACTCAGGTTGCCTCGGGGCTTTTAAAAACATGAAAAGGATAGAGCTGTTAGGTTGAGGTACAAGTAAATAGGTTAGATATAACATTTGCATTTTTAGATAAGTTGAGAGTTTGTTTGAATATCGAAGGGAAGTCAGAGCTCAGTTGGTAGCACCCTCACTTTTGACTAATAAGGTGTAGGTTCAAGTCTGACCACAGAACATGAATTCGAAAATTTAGGCTGATGCTCTAGTGCATTACTGAGGGAGTGTGGCACTGTCAGGGGTGCTATCTTTTGGATAAGGCATTAAACCAAAGGCCTGCATGCTTAGATGGGGGTCAAAGATACCTGTAGAATTACTGTGAAGAAGAGCAGGCAAGTTATCCCCAGTGCCCTGGCCTATATTTATCTCCCAATCAACATCACAAAAATAGATTATCTGGCCATTCATTGGAGCTTGCTGTATGCAATTTGGCCACTGTGTTTCCTACATTCCAACATCAACTAACTACATTTCAAAAGTACTCCAATTGCTATAAAGCACTTTACATCCTGAGGACAAGGCAAGTCTTTTTTTTCTTTATAACATGCTGCATAGATACATTGTTTTCTTTCTTTGAGGATATTTCATACAGTATGTCTGTGTATATTTGTGTCTCTCTTCCTTCTCTTCAGTTGCCTTTTACTACCTCAAGTGTAAAATCAGTATGCATAGTTTAAACATGCAATAACATTTCCAAGGCTCGCAGATTTGGTTGTTATATTCAACCATTTTGACAGTAATATCCAGTCAAAACCCAGGTGTTTGAGACGCGAGTCATAAAATTGTAACAGTTTTTAGGCAAATACTGTGCAAGGCCATGGTATAATGGTCATGGAATAATGGTATTTTTTTTCAGTTTGATTGAGAAGCTATGTTAAGGATTAGTTAGAATATTGTCAGTTACTGTGCTGCAAATACACAGTTGTGTTTGCAGCCAACTATTGGACTTCGGGTGACCTTTATCCTTTAGCATGTGATTTGCAATTCTTGATATAATACAAAAGGGAAGATCACTGCTATTTATAGCAAATTGCAATTGTGTTCTTCATTTGCCTTCATGATTCTATTTTGCTGGGCTGCAGGAAAAAGGCAGGGACATGGGATTAGCTGAGTTGCTCTCACAGAGAGACGGAACAGCCATAATGAGCGAAATGGCCTCCTCAGCCATAACCATGCATTCTATGATTATCTGATCCAATTCACAAATTTCCGTTACACATTACAGGTGGGAGAAATCTTCCTCAAATATTTTCATGTGATAACATCTGATCAAAAGAATACTATAATTTGTTCCAATTATAATTTCATCTTCTTGAGACAATGAGCAAAGTTACTGCATCAAAGCAGTTAATTCTAAGTACCAAAATGCTAAAATAATTCCTTACAAGTACCAAATACTCTAGTGATTTTCAAATCACTCGTGATTTTACTAGACTGCATTCCTCAAGTCTAAAATCACACATTTGTCCCGATTTCTTTTTTGCAGGATACACTGCTGAAGTCAAGAAGTATAGGAATGAAGCTGAGATAAACCAACCAGGCAGATGTAGTAGCACAACATGATTCTCTACATAAAATACAGTACATTGCTAAATAAAACATGAGTTCTACATTATAAAGTTAAAATATGGCCCAGGGATTTTCTGTCAGTTATTTGTTCTTGGGATGCGAGTGTCACTGGCAAGGCCAGCATTTACTGATAATCCCTAACTCCCCTTGAGAAGATGGTAGTAAACCACCTTCTTGAACTTTTGCAGTCCATCTGATGCAGGTACACACTGACATTACTGTTAGAAAGGGGATTCCAGGATTTTGACCCAATGACAGTAAAGCAACAATGAGCTAATTCAGGATGGCGTGTGGTTTGGAGTGGAATTTGCAGGCGGTGCAGTTCCCATGCATCTGTTACCCTTGTCCTTTTTTAGATGGTAGAAGTTGTGGGTTTGGAAGGTGCTGTTGAAGGACCTTAGCGAGTTGCTGCAGTGCACCTTGTAGATGGCACACACTGTAACTACTCCTGTGCCAGTGGTGGAGGCAGTGAATGTTTAAGGTGCTGGATGGGATGATTAAGCAGGCTGCTTCATCTTGAACGGTGTTGAGCTTTTGGAATGTTTTTGGAACTGCACTCATCCAGGCAAGTGGGGAGTATTCCAATATACTCCTGACTTATGCCTTGTGTCATGAACACTTTAACCACAGAAAATAGTTCATCATCATAGGGTCTCAATAGGACATTCTGGAAGAATGGGTTTTAAAAGACTCTGTCTCTTAAAGGGTTAATGCTGGACTCTGATTGCTATTTCTGGAAAAAGCATCCCTTTACAAGAAAGGGTAATTAAGTAGTAAACAAAAAACATCAACCTCTTGACCTGGGTGAACTGTGTACAAAGGTGGGGATCACATGGATTTAATGGCTCTGAAAAAAATGCCTGGAAGGCTGTGCTTTAAAAGTGGGTTTTGGTTTTGTTTTAACAGAAGGGTCAACTGCTTGAGAAGGAAGACAGCAGCTTTTTGCAGTCCTGAGCCAGTCCACAGCTGGAAGTGAACATAAGCTGCTCCTGAGATGCTCTACATGCTAGAATAGAGTACCCTCAAGTATTCCACAAGTCTGCCTGAAAAGCAGTGCAAGAGTCATTGACAGTTTCGCGGATCAGTGCTGAGAGACCAGCCATATGACCCAGACACCATTTCAAGAACTGCACCATCTATCCTTTGCCTTTGGACCATCAACTTTTAATCTTTGGCCGAAATCCTCCATTTCTATTATCATTTCATTTTTTTCGTGTGTGTGCAAATGTGAAAGATTTAGGGTATCTTAAAAGAGTAATTAGTATAAGTTTATATTCCACACAGTATATTAATAAGCTTTGCCTTTCTATTTGACAAGACTTATTTTATAATAAACTAATAAGTTTGTTGTTTATTGAAACAAGCCTGGTTAAAGTCTCTTTTATTCATGGTACCAGTAGTGAAGGAAAATGATTGGCCACATTGGTGAGTAAATTAAACTTTTAAACTAATGGTACAACCTGTGGAGGAGTGGGGCTAGATCAACTGCGCACTCCTCCCATCCCAGTCATAACACTTGTAAATGGTAGACAGGCTTTTGAGAATCAGGAGGCGAGGTACTTGTTGCAGAATTCCCAGCCTCAGGCCAGCTCTTGTAGCCACAATATTCAAACGGCTGTCCAATTAAATTTCTGGTCAATGATAAACCCCCCCCAGGATGTTGATGATAGAAGGTTCAGTGATGGTAATGCCATTGAATATCAAGGAAAGATAGTTAGATTCTCTCTTGTTGGAGATGATTATTGCCTCGCACTTGTGGTATGAATGTTACATGCCACTTATCAAGTCTGAATGTTACCCAGGCCTTCCTGCAAGTGGGCACGGACTGCCTGTGTATCTGAGGAGTTGTGAATGGTACTGAACACAGTTCAATCGTGAGCAAGCATCTCCACCTCTGGCCTTATGTTGGAGGGAAGGAATTACAACACAGAAATTTCATCAGAGGGCTTACATGAACTAATCAAACTTCAAACTCCCACTTTAGACAAGTGTCTGAACCTTTTGGCAATCACTAACTGAATAAGGCTGAATTCAGTTTGCTACAGGATTGGGGAATAGGTCCATGTTGAAAATGGTTGAGGAATTTTGGGGCTGAAAAGATTAAAATAAATATATTTCAATTGTCTTCCCTGTGACTTGATTTAAATCAAAAGCATTTATATTTATCTATTAGATTCCCTAAAGGCACAAAAAGTTTAATTTTACAAAACTGTCTGAGATAATGTACAAAGGAGTGCTGTAACTATTTGAAATGACAAAAGCTCCAAAGCATTACAGATGTTAATATTATATTGAGGCTGCACTTGATTTCCTATTTTTTCTTTCATCCACTCTCTAGAATTAATGGCTAGAATTTTGTTACAAATGAAGATTCATACTTTGGAAAATCATTCCAAGAATTGTAGACTGTCTGCTATTCTCAGTCTAATGAGCTGATGAAAACAGTGTATTATATTTAAAGAACATTTTTGAAAAAATAGTTATCATTTCACAATTATAATTTATATGAGCAAATCAAAACTGGCAAAAATGTTCACAAGGCACATAAATATTATTTCATTTGTTAAAACACATATGCTATGCTGCTTTAACAACCTGTTTGCACTTTTAATTACAGGATTTAATTGATTTCCCCCCACCCCAGCAGGTCCAGCTGTTGTTTAATCAAGTCAAATTCACCGTTGAGGTTTTTGCTGTATAACTGCAACTGTGCTTTTTTTACATGTAAACTGCATGTGTTACGACTACAGACTTTTTATGCAATTAAAAAAGGTTACTGAATAAAGCAATTTTCATAGGAATGAGGAGGGGGAGAGTGTATTTGCAGTCTCACATCGTAGTCTCTCATGAACAACATTTGTATTTCTCCATTTGACACCCTAGCTCTAAAGAAACATGGAGGAGTGCAACAATGGCATGTTGTACTAAATTGACTACAAATCCAATTGTGGGCTGATAGTGGTGTTTGTGATTTTCTGCAGTACTTGTAAAGGAAGGTGCTGAGGGAAGGCCAGGAACTGGCCAACAAAATTCAAAGGACCAACTGGGCACATCCCAAATTACTGTTACTCAACCCTTTACCATTACATTCATACATAGGCTTGGATTTTCCCAGGCTCAGACTGATTATGGAGCCTTTCTAAAATGGCGGATGGGACCCAAATCCAGGACTCGTGCCTCCATTCCTGGCATGAGATAAGAACACGGATAGCAAACCACCTGGACTGTTCCATTGCGAGGCTAAGCAAATCACATTCCCCCGCCTCCATTTTTGGGAAGTGAGGTCCACTTGTGGATGACTCACATGCTTCAAGGCCCCTCAGAGGAGTCACGAACCATAATCTCGTATTCGAGAAATTTTTGAAAGGGAAGTTTAAAATATGCCATCACCATGCCCCCCATGCCACCTCCATACCTAAGTGGAGACCCAGATGTCTGGCCATCTGTTGTTGGTGATACATTTCCCAGAGGAGTTTGTAATGAATGTTTGGCTGAGCATCAAGACTAACAAATACAGGGGTCAGTTTGGACAAAGTAGAGTGGAATATTTACTTTACTCGATTGACATATTTATGATGTTATAATATGTTATTCTTTTTGTGATCTTCTTTGTCAATATCAAAACATTTACTTTACAAGATTAAGAAGTTATTGTTGCTGATACTAAAATGACCCTTTAGTATGGTTGTAGGTACAGCAGTTTTTTTTCAAACAGATTTCTGAATGGATTTTTTTCTGCCTCAGCATTTCAACACTTGCCAATGTTACGGTATGGTTCGCTTGTTGTGTACATAGTGCATACTTGGTGCATGAGCATGGTGGCATGGAGGGGGCATGAAAGTCTTAGAGGAGGCATTGAGGGGGCTGGAAGGCCATGGAGGTGATGTGGGGGGCAGAGAGGCATGGAAGGGGCATGGATGGGGTATGGAAAGTGGGTGGGAGGCTGAGAATATGTGAGGGCTGAGGGATAGAGGACTAATCACTTTTAACACAACTGGAACAAAGTTCCAGTGAAATGAGGCAGGTCTTCTAACCAGTCCATCTCAGCACTTGCCTTCCACCATGGCCACCTGCGTTGTGCTTCCAGGGTCAGCAGGTCCAGCTCTCTCCCGCCCCCTTGTGTGAAAATTGGTTCTAACTGGGCCTTTTAAACTGAGGTGGATCTGAACAGTCAGGAAATTTCACCAACTTGAGCTGTCTGTTTCCATATTAAAAATCCAGCCATAGACTTAAGCATTGCAGTGGGTTTCTGCCAGATTGGGAATAATGATCGGATTTTTCTCATCTGGTGATAAGAGCAGAAAATTGGATATGAGTGATTTTTTTTTAGAAAGTGGGAGCAATTAAAGAATATCACAACTGGGGGACTAAAGTTCAAGTCTTTCAGCACAAAGGCCAATGCTCGTCAAGCTGAAAGGGAGTGGATTAACAAGTAACAGATCCAAACAATGGCGAGAAGCCCTATGTGCAGGCCTCAGGCTAGAGCTGACTGGCATGGTTACTTGCTGTCCCATTATTATGCTGCACAAAGAGTAATAGTTGACACAGTTCTATATCAGGTTCTGTTGACCCAGCCTCTGTAAAGTCATTTCCCAAACACTCTCACCTCATGTGTACAAACAAAACTGCTTGCAAAATTGCTGTAATTGGGGTGTTTACATAAATTGCTCATCATCACAATTAGCCAGCACTTTACATACATCTGTGCCATCATTCCTGTTGGCATAATTCTCTTCAAATATGAGAGCCTCCACTTGAATGAACTGCCTGCTGAGTCATCTCTATCTGTCCAGTCATCTCTATCTGCAGATGCATGTGTACCAATGCTCGTGTGTCAGCACAAAAGCATCTCTCATGCATCACAAACAAAACTTTCCATCCCTTGAAGAGATCTCCTACTTTTCCAAACACCTTATAGCATCATAGAATCCTACAGCACAGAAGGAGGCCATTTGCTCCATCATATCTATGTAGGCTGTTTGAAAGAACTTCCCTGCTCTTTCATACAGCCCTGCAATTTTCTCCCTTTTCATTGGTTATCTAATTCCCTTTTAAAGTTACGATTGAACCTAATTTCACTACCATTCAGGCAGTACATTGCAGGTCATAATGACTCGCTGAATAAAACAAATTTTCCTCATCTCACCTCTGATTCTTTTGCCAGTTACCTTAAATCTTCATCATCTGGTTACTAACCCTTCTACCAGTGTAGACAGTTTATTCTTTCTTAATCTATGCTTCATGATTTTTAATGCCTCTGTTAAATGTCCCCATAACCTTCTCCACACAAAAGACAGCAATACCAGCTTTAGTATCTCCATTGAATTGAGGTCCCTCATCCCTGGTTCCATTTTAATAAATGTGTCCTGCACCTTCTTGAAGGCCATGAATCCTTCCAAAAGTGTGGTGCCCAGAATTGGACACAACACTCAACTGAAGCCTAACCAATAACTTATAAAAGTTTGTAATGGAGGATTTGAAACAATGATATGGGGAAATGATTAAACAACTGTCACAAAGGCTTAAGGCAACATGTATGCCATGAGAAAAGAAAACAAAAATATGGTAGTTAATCTGTTCTGATGTCAGGCAAGACACTGAAAAAGTCTAGCTAACCCCGTCATGTGCCCAACCTTGCCTGGTTTGTCAAGTGCTACTGTACTCCCTCACACTTTCCTGCCCCAACTCACCTACCCCACCCCCGGCCCATTCTGTAAAATCAAATTTCTGGGTGTTCTTAAGTCAGTGTAGTAGGTGTACACCACAAAATAGTCACCAGGACCGGGGATATTTGTCAATAGCATTGGAATGCATTCAGTGGGATGAGGAAAAAAATAAGGGATAATGTTTAATTCAATTTTTACAAAATGCTTGGAAACTGTTCAATGTAAATGTCTCAGGAATGTCTGCAATGACTGAAAACACTGGAGGTTTGGGAAGTTGGATGACAAAAAGTCAGCAAAACCTGCAGATTTTCCTTCCCCAATGTAGGTGCACTTGTTAAACATGAAGGCATTGGAAAGTAAACATTTGACTAAAAATTATAAACGCAACAAAAATGTAAACAGTTAAATGCTTTCATTGACTAATCAATCCATGTCTTGTTGAAGCTCAGCCATAAAAACACCAACATGGTGCTGGACTGGCACAGACTGTTATGATGTAGCAAATGATGTGTGCCAGATGGACCAAATCAACAAGAGAAGCTTGGACATGCTATCACAATGGTTTTGCAACTTGGATTTATTACGAGAATTCAGAAGTAATGAGTCCACCAAGACATGTAGAGATTTTTTAAAAATAAATTAAAATATTTATTAACAAAATAAAAGGATTCAAGCACATACATAAGACTACAATTACTTACAGCTATAACAAATCCTAAAATCCCTAACTGACCTGACTCCCAGTTACACACCGCCTTTAAGGCAACAGTCAAACATAGATTTTACATTTAAAACAAACCCAGCAAGTTAATACAGTACCCACTTGACAGTGGAATTCCAAATATTTTTTTCCAACTACAGTTATTTTACATAGCAGATTTATGCACAAATGGTTGGAGACTTCTTGAAGGCTGTTTCACACACTCCTGTTAAATCTTAAATGGCCTTCCTTACATAGCCTTTCATTTTCCTTTATATACATTTCTCTCTCTTTAATATGTAAATTCTACTGTTCCACTTGTCTTTGAAATTGTATCTTCCTCATAATATAAAAACTTTCATGTTGCCAATATTGTCAGTAACTTTTCGGAAAAATAAACACACTCCTTAATTTTGCTTACCTGGCTAGATGTAAACAGATTATCATCCCTTTGAAATCCAACAATCTCTTCATTTATCTAAAAATGCAAGTTCTCTTCACACTTTACATGCTAAGCCAGTTTACTCATTAGCACGTCAAGCACATTTTTACACCTAGCTTCTTTTGATGATTTCAAGCTTGCAGTCTACTTGACTCCAAATGTAATTAAATCACACAGACAGACCCAACTATAATTGCATCCATAAACCTACTTTACAATAAACCAAGAAAATATTATGAAAATACTTGTCACAGGTTAGCTAAAAAAAAGCTGTTGCACAGTCAGTTAGGATTGTGCAATCCATGTGACGAATTTATATGGGTGAGACACAACTCATGGTAAATGTGGATTTAGGAACTTAATGCGAAAACGTTGGCACAAATAAGTAACAAAAATGTGACAAAGGGAATCAAATGGCTTAGACTTGAAGTGATACACACCAGTTTTTATGATTATAGATAGCTGCTCCATAATAAATAATTAAGCAAACTATGTTTTCACTGAAAATGGTGATCAAGAGAAAGCTATCACAGGAATAGTATTTTAACTTCGTGAATTATTAACTACATTTTATGATAATATCTGCAATTCTATGTGACATACTTGGAACATTATATGTGATTTAAATTCCTCCTGGTCAGGTACCCTGATTACAATTGCATAATTCCAAACATTTTTATTTTCATAGAGTAAGACTGAATATACATATTTTTTCAATTTAACAACCTCTCAGTGCCACTCTCTACCTCCAGTGTTCAGATGATATTTTAGATCTGTAGGTAGAGAAAATAGCTGAAAATGGTAATGTTTGGGGTACTGGAGTGTCATTTGAATTTCTTTTCAAACCCTGGATTAATTGGAATTGCTCTAATCTGTACACCATTATTCAAAGTGGTCCACTTGAATCAGTGTTACTTGCAATCTTGCAGGTAATCTTGCAATGTTACATAGTGTCTGAAGCTGCTTTACAACGGATAGCTTTTAATAAAGAACCAGGTCTTGGTCTGTTTCCTTTGCCCCTCACAGTAACGGAATAGTGACCCAAGATTTATTCTGCTGACCAATTCTGTATAATAAAATCCTACAGCCCTCTCCCATTTCTGTTTCCCACTCACAAACTCTATTTCCAAAAAGAACTGAATTCAGCAAGGGGCTAAAAATGCAGTCCACTCACAGTTTGCCTGTGTTCCACCGAGCTAATCTGGTGCCATAATGCAAGGTCAGCTCATTTAAATAAATTTTCAGCAGTCCCCTCACATAGCATAGGACATTCTGCAAGTCAAAGGGGTCAGGTGATCGTTTATCCATCATCAGCCACTCAAGAGGATTAGCTCCTAATGCAAAATCTGCAGCAACAAAACACTGTTTCAGAAAATCACCATCACAAGGTACTGCATTGGCAGTGCTACAGAGAAGAGTGGATCTCTTTTGGAGCATAGTGCAGCCTCTAGTTGGGTGTAAAGTCAGTGTGGCTTGAATGAAAGTGGTTGAGAAAGTGAAAAGCATCTCATCTATCACTTAAACTTGAGGAAATTGGCTGAATTATGCACGATTACCAAAATGTGTGCACTCACATTTTGGATAACTTAATTATTATCTTCATAGCATGTCAGTTTGCATGTGGTACAGCATCTAAAGATAATTTACAGTGGTCTAACAACAGCTCATGTACATTTGAATGAATAGACATTCACAGTGAATGCATTGCTGACCTCACGTTGCGGTTGCCCTGCAGTTTATAAAATGTGTCACTGGATAAACAGCAGGACACAAACTGCTGATCCAAGCTTGTGTTACGCACATCGTATATATTCTTTATCCCAGCACACCCTTGTGTTGTATCTGCTGCAGAAAGTGGCCACATATAAACTTTGCCAGCAAATGCAGGCATTAAGATTAATTTGAGACCTCTAACTCTCTATATGGAGAGGTCCCTAGAGGTCTGAAAGGGCTCAGTATTATCATCTCTTCACTCTTCATTCACTCACTTCCTCAGTGACTGACACTGCAGATGAATGCACTACAATAGAGCTCAATTGCATGCAGCACCTTTTATCATGAACACTGTACAATATTACTTTTGGTAATGTTATTTTTTTCCAAGATGTTTTTTTGATCCTCTGAATGTCCAATCTGGGACCATGTCAGAGCCAGCGCTCTCAAGCACCCCATAGCACCCTCCATTACCAATTCTTACCAGCAAGCAGCAGCATACATGCATGCATTTTTCTCAATTATAAGATAGAACAATTGGTAAAGTGTAGATTATGACTAATAGGAGCAAGTGAAGGTTGAATTTTAGGAGATTCAACTTATTGGCCAGAGGGTCAACCGAAGATCAAAATTACCTGCAAAATTCAGAAATGTGGAACTCACAGGGCCTGCCAACAAATAGAAGATCAGCATCAGTAATTCCTGCTGTCAACTGAGAATTTGTAGTATAGATAAAGCATTCTTCAACTCATATCTGCATGCTGCATGTCTGCAAAAGATTCTGCACACCTCAGCATGTCCACTCCAGAATCCGATACGATTCAGTCAATCTTGGCCATAGTCCTAAGCTTATGGAAACAATCATTACAAATGGCTGGAGATCGGGCGGCAATCTATAGCTGTCTATCTGGTCCTTATTCACCATGTTGGGATATCCGATTAAAATAGCCATTCCGAAGGGTTCCAGCAATGTTACTGCTGCAGAGAAAACAGGTCCTACACAAATCGCTGGACACACAGAGCTAGTGTGCAGCAGAAAGGGAAAGGCAGAAGCTAATACAGATGCTGGAAATGTATCTCTGGATGATGCTAAATCTGTAATGTTCAAATTCTCTAGTCAAATCATCACTCATATATCACATAGCATTTGAGGTCCAAGGAACACAGAAGCCACCACACCAACACTCACGTTGTCACTCATTGCAAGGCCAGAGACCTGTGCATGAGGAACTAATGCACCCTTTCCTTCTTGACAGATAGCATTAATGCATAGTGGTCATCCATTTCACATCGTCCTCCTCATGTCACAGGAAGAATACTTTGGAGAAGCACTCAGTTGAAATACATACATATTATTATACATATTATCTGGAATAAACTTATAGTGTAGGGCAGGTTTCTTGTAAGAAACAATAAACTTTATTTACTGAGCTCCCAATGAAGTTACATGCTTGTTAAAAGATCAAGGCTAGGAAGCTCCAACCCTAAGGTTACTCACGCTTAGGGCTGATTCGTCGATATAGTCCCATGATGCCCATAACAGTATGAAAGGTTTAACTTGCAATTACTACATTCTGTCAATGTATAAATAATCACATTGCATGGCAATCACCTTGTTAAAGACAATTGCTAGTTAAACAGGTGATGGACATTGATTAATCCTATCTAAACAGAATAAAAAGATATAGCTTTATTCATGGGGTATGGGCTTTGCTGGCTGGGCCAACATTTATTGTCCATCCATAGTTGCCCTCAAGAAGGTGGTGGTGAGCTGCCTTCTTGAACTGCTGCAGTTCATGTGGTGTCAGTCCACCCACAGTGCTGTTAGGAAGGGAGTTCCAGGATTTTTACCCAGCAACAGTGAAGGAACGGCGATGTATTTCCAAGTCAGGATGGTGAGTGACTTGGAGGGGAACTTCCAGGTGGTGTTGTTCCCAACTATCTGCTGCCCTTGTCCTTCTAGGTGGTCGCGGTGGGTTTGGAAGGTGCTGTCTTTGGAGCCTTGGTGAATTCCTGCAGTGCATCTTGTAGATGATACACACTGCTGCTATTGCTCGTCGGTGGTGGAGGGAGTGAATGTTTGTGGATGTGGTGCCAACTTTGTGTGGAACACTTTGTGTGGAAGTTACTTGGAAGTCAGTGGCACTGAGGAGCTGTGTTGAAAATATACCAGCTTGAACCAAAAGACCAGCCTGGATTAATTGATCCACTGCAATCTCTTATTATGAATAACACATTCTTCCCCCTTTAATTTTGTTTTACCACTCTGATTTACAAAAATATCTTAACCCATATCATATACAACTGTATACAGTTTACGCAGTTATAGATTTCGTCTTTGATGTGGTTTTCTGATTCAGGTAGAGTGACACAATTCTACAACTTGAGATTCTTGCATTGGATCGACTTGCTTAGGAAATGCAACATCAGGGACATCTTCAGACAATGGCAGTTCAGAATTATTTACTTCAACAGGGAAATCAGTTATGTCTATTCTTTGTTGATCTGGCACCTCACAGATCGAAGGTTCAAATTTGATTTCAGGTGGAGTAACTGGTTGTTGGAGTGTGTCTCAACCTCTCAGATGATCCATGTGTTTCCTAACAATCTTGTTTTTCGCTTCCATTTGATATGATAACAGTCCTGCTTCAGAGATGATTTTACCAGGAACCCATCTCAGTCCAGGTGCAAAATCTTGCACAAAAACTCTCTCTCCCACAGTAAATTCTTGACCTTTACTGTGAACATCATGATTCACTTTCTGACTACTCTGGTTTTTCTCCACCTTTCCCTCTGAGTTAGGGAATACTTGACTCAATATTGTACGATGTCAGTGTTTCATTAGAAATTCTGATAGTGTTGAACCCATGGTTGCATGAGGAGTTGTGCAGTAGTTGAACAGAAATCTTGAAATTTGTGTTTCTAACGTTCCCTTGGATAGTTTCTTCATGCCTGTTTTAAAGGTTTGTACTGCTCTTTCTGCTAATCCATTTGATGAGGGATGATACAGTGCAGTTTTGATGTGATTAATCCCATTTAGGTTCACAACTCTTTGAAAGTCGGCACTAGCGAAAGCAGTACCATTATCTGACACAATAACCGCTGGAAGGCCATGTACACTAAAACTTTGGTGCAGCTTTTCAATAGTTGCACACGATGTAGGTGATCTCATTTCATACACATCCATCCACTTTGAATGTGTGTCAATGATCACTCGAAACATGGTACCTAAAAGTGGACCTAGAGAGTCTATACTTAGTCTAACCCAGGATCGAGCAGGCCACTCCCATGGATGCAGCAGAGGTGAAATGGGCAACTTCTGCTGTTTCTGACAGTGGAGATAATGTAATTTCTTCTATATCTCTGTCTTTACCTGGCCATAACTTTGTACAAGCATCTTTGTTTTCAAAATAGCAGGATGCGCACTATGAAGCTGTCAACAGTGGCTCTCTTCCCTGCAAAGGTATGATGACTCTTGCCCCCCATAACAAGATACCTTCTTGACAACTCAGTTCATGGGCATTGAATGATTTTAATTCTTCAGAGACTTGCGCATTTGACCATCCTTACAATACCTGTTCACAAACTCTTAATGAAATTGAATCCCGTTTGTCCAATTCTTTATCAGTTTCGCACAGACTGGTGAGGAGTCCAGAAAATTCAACAGAGGTATCACCTCTTGAGGTACTGGAGCAGGTGTAACACTATCTGGCAAAGGAAGATGACTGCAGGCATTTGCATTTGCTATATGTACACTTGGACAGTGCATAAGGGTGTATTCATATGTCGACAAAATTAAAGCCCATCTTTGAATCCTAGCAGGGGCTATTGTTGGGGTTGCCTTCTCTTCACTAAACAAACCAAATAGTGGCTTGTGATTTGACACTTAAGGTGAAGTGTCGCCCATGCAAATATTGATGGAACTTCTTTTCTCCAAATACATTAGATAAGCCCTCTTTTTTTTCAATTTGTGAGTAACCTTTCTCAGTCACAGAGAGGGTTCTGGATATATAATCCTATTGGCTTTTTAGATTTGGTTTCCATTCTTTCTTTCTGTGTTTGCCACAGGGTTTTGTCTCATCCTTCATTTTGATTTCACAGTCGTCCAAATTTCTCTCTGGTGAAATCTTCACTTGGCTCAGTTCAGGGGTTGAGCTACCCATTTGCATCTTGGAAATGACTTTTCCTTCTAATGCCTCTTCTGTCTCAATCAACTGATTCTTTAGTTCTTCTGTCTCTTTTTGTATCTTTTGGCTTCTTCTTGGAACATTGCATGTTGTGTTCTTTTTCTGCCAACCGTTTTTTTTTAAGTTGGTTCAGAGTGGCACCGCATTGGTTTTGCTTCTTTTCATGATTTTCCTGTGGAACCAACTCTGACCTGAGGGATCCTTGCTTCCTGTGAAGGTCTTTCGGTTCTTCTATCTCAATACAAAAGACACCATCATGTTCCCTGTCAATTCAAGCTTTCTTCCTGTTCGGATTTCAAAAATTTCTGACCACATGAGTTTAATTTTTTTCAACCAATCATGGTCCAGAAGGCTAGGACCTTCTCATGTTACAACAATTACTCACAGCTGGGTTATCTGTTGCCTGTATGATACAGGTACAGAGGTAATGCCTTTCACCTGCATTGCCTCCCCAGTATATGTTTTTAGCTCAGCTGTAGTTTGCTCCAAACTCAATGGCTGGGTACCTTGTCTGGGGTATTTAAAGATGTGTTCTCCCACCATTGTAATCGATGCTCCTGTGTCAACCTCCATGAGCTGAGGCTTTCCATTTACTTAAATGGCAACAGTGATTGGTTCAGTTTTCCTGCCTTCAGATTGTGTAAGGTATAAACATCAGCCTCAGTAACTTCAGGCTGATCTATATTGTACACTTCATTTAATTGACCTGTTGGCTATCTAGATTTTGCCCTGCACTGTTTTTACAACATGTCCTTTTTTGTGACAGCAGTGGCATTCTGTCTCTTTAAATCTACAGGTTTAAGGTACATGATTACCCCCACATTGGTAACACCTGAATTTCTGAATTACTGGTGAGCTGCTTCCAGTATTTCTTTTTGTTTTTCAAGGGCAGGGACTGTGTCCTGCTTCGTGGTTGCCTCCCTGGTCACCTCCCTGGTCTTCATGCCACACTTGACAGCAGGTTCCCACCCTAACTGCAGAACGGCGCCATGTTGCACACACTGCAAAGCCTGCAAGCCCCTCTCAGCACTCTCCATTGCTAGCGCTATCTCCATGGCATGCTTCAGGTCTATATCAACTTCTACAAGTAGATGACACTGAATGGCGTCATCATGTACGCTGCAAACCAGACTATCTCACAACATGTCGTTTAGAGCATCACCAAAGTCACAGTGAAAACCTAGATGCTCTATGTATTGACTCTAGTCCTCGATGAATGAGTTGTATGGGTCAATTCTGCCAAGAGTAGCATTCCTGGTGAGTATACTTTGTTTTCTTCCCTTAGAAATCATTGGAGCTATTTATCCTCATCACTAATTGTAATAAACTTAGTATAGGGCAGGTTTCTCGTAAGAAACAGTAAGATTTATTTACAGAGCTCCTGACGAGGCTATATGCTTGTACCGAGACAAAGGCTAGGAAGCTCTGCCCCTAAGATTACCTGCACCTAGAGCTGATTTGTCTATACAGTTGCATGAAGCTCATAACAGTATGAAAAGATTAACTGACATTTACTGCAGTATCCTATATCAAAGGAGAAGCAATGTAGAAAAACAAACTGAACACAGCTCCACCAAACCTATTTAGGGTGAATATATTTAGGATCACTCACTCTGCAGTGTATCTTGCCAATTCTTCTGCAGTGACACAGGTTATGGTAGTTAGTGTGAAAAGCTGCTATCTTCAGATGTCCTAAGGTTAGACGTGGCATACTGGGAGTGAGATCGGAGTTGGCACCATATAAAGGGTACCCAATACATGGTGAAATAACTACCTTCAACAAGAGACGACCTTATCACTCTGGCTGAATGACCACTTAGACAGAGATATCTTTTATCCCTTAGTCAGGGCTGCTATCTGCAATTATTTGACCTTTTGTGTCCTCTGCAGCCTCCTTTTTACTGAGGCTTCTTTGCAGGGTGAAGTTATTTAAATAGGGAAGTCTATAATAATGATGGAAGTTTTTACTCTGCTGTACTCTAGCAGTCCCCCAATTTGTCTCAGCAACTGAGCCTATCTTTCAGTTTGCTAATGGTGTACCCCATCAAGCTGTGTGTTGTTGTGTACACCTAATTTTATTGGGAATCACTCTTTTTCTTGGTTTGCTCAATGAGGCAACCAGCCATGGCTACAGTGGATAGCAATGATCCTCTAGAGCCATTATTCATTCTTCCTGCGTCTTCAAATAATGGTGCAAAGCTACATTTCTAGAATTAATCCATGGCAACTACCAGATAGCATGCATGAATATGCATGAGTCTGTACCTGTGGTCACAGGCTGGCTTTACACTGATGGAGTGGAATTCCTTTCCATTAATGAAGAGGTGAGTAGAGGCTTGTTTGGCCTCATGCACTTTGGGAATCCATCCAAATTATATCTCTGACATTGCAATGTGTTTTACTAGGGAAAGTCAAAAAAATTTAAAGGTCTGGGAAATGAGGCATCTGTAATATGCATGATGAAGTGTGTACCGTACGTTGGGTGATTTGTCAGATATTTCTGGCTGTGGCTTGGAATAAACTCTTCACATAGAAGTTCCCCTGTGGTCATCTTGACTGAGAGTCCTCCCTATAATTGAATTGGTCTGTATGGTGCCAACTCCGATCTCACTCCCAGTATGCCACGTCTAACCTTAGGACATCTGAAGATAGCAGCTTTTCACACTAACTACCTTAACCTGTGTCACTGCAGAAGAATTGGCAAGATACGCTGCAGAGTGAGTGATCCTAAATGTATTCACCCTAAATAGGTTTGGTGGAGCTGGGTGATAGAAGTTTATAGAGAAATATAATCTTCATATCCAGGTATGAATGTCTGAGACTGTAAGACAGAGTTGGTGGCCCAAGGTCAGATCCTCATGATCTCTCCTGCTGCAAAACCACATGTATTTGAAATGGTTCATGAACCACCTCCTCTGAAAGATGTTTTGGATATTACTCTGAACAGATCCTTCTATTTGCAAATATCAAAGTAGCACATATTGAGTATTATCCAGAGAAGCTAGTAGCAATAGGAAATAGTGTAGTTTTCAGAAGCTGTTGGGACTCCAGTAAGCTTCACTAATTTATTTTTTTCCCACAATAGCAATTAAGCACAGCAGCAGTAAATTGCAAAACCACACAGAAATCTGAAAACCAGCAACACACATTTCACAGCAAGAACCTGACTGACAGGAAGAGTAAGGCTGTATTACATGAACAGTAAGCAGCTGGAGCTGTTCAAGCACTGCAAGCATAATATGGGGATTCCCTAAATTAAATAGAAATCGGGGGCTTAATGAGCCAAGTTCACAACAAGTATGCAGCTAAGTGCCAATGATGCTGACAGGTTGTGCTATGATACTTATTACATATCTGGTATTTAGATGGCCTCAGGGACTCATACGGCCAATACCCAGCATCTAATGCCCAGCAGCACAACACCTGTCAGAAAACTTATTATGGGTTTGCACATAGGCACTCATTATTGGATTTCCGATGTCCTTGCAAATACTATTTGTGACCGTCTGGATATGAAATGTTGAAGCAGGGGATTACCAATGATTAGCTAGTGAAGAATTATCATTCCCAAATTATACCTCAAGCCACTTACTCATCACAGCTTGATTGCAACTCAAACCTTCAAGCTGCTCTAGTTTCTTGAACTTGATTCAATAATTTGGCATCATAGAATCCATCTCTTCTATTAATTCACTTTTCATTTAAGTAAAAATGAGCAGTTAAAAAGAAACCCACATTGCAGTTCAGACACTGCCCACGCTGCCACCAGCTGTGAATTGACTTACTTGCCATTCGCCCTCCTTTTGGTAAATGCGTAGTTCACTAAAGATCTGCCCAGAGATTGATACAAATCCTACAGAACATCTAATTAAAAATGGTTTTTTGCTAAACATTCAACCTGCAAATCAATTTTTGAACATTACATGCTTTTAAACTTTCCTTGCATGCAAAACTGATCATAGAAAGAAGAACTTGTGTTTGCATAGCATATTTTACAACCTCAAAATAATCCAAAATGCTTTAAAACCAATAAAACACTTCTGAAGTGCAGTCACAGTTGCAATATTGGGATTGAATTTAGGATAATCGAAAAGAATGATCAATCAAGTTCCCTTCGGGGAAAATTGTAACATTTTTTAAATGGCTTTGTTCTGATTAAGCACTATCATGTCATTTGAAGCTCATCATTTGTGACAATAAAACCCTATCCACGGTTTTAAAACAAAGTTTCACTGACCACAGTATTGAAAGAATGAAAAGGTGTGATGGCCTGAATTTTCATCCTTGGGGCGGGTAATGGGAGTTGGGAAAATTGTCGGCTTGGTATGTCCGCCTCGGGAAAGAGTGCCTGCAAAGGTAGAATCTTCATTGCTGGACAGCAGGTGTAGGCTGAAGGTGGGCAAGCTGACCCAGGAAAATGTTTGGAATCAGCCACAGGGGGTGCCTGGTGTGGAGGTGAGCTGCTTAAAAGACTCACCTCAATGCAATGGGACTTCATCCCAGTTAAAATAAAAACACAAAGGTCCTCCAGCACTCACCCCTCACGTCACCTCAGCCTCCACACACTCCTCATGCCACTTCATGCACCTTACCCATCCACTTTGACCCATCATGCTCCCTATGCCCCGTTCTGGCCTTCAAACCCCGATGGCCCCGCATAACCCCCTATGTCAAGTGATTCCTTCCACCCACTCATGGCCCCCTTATATCCCCAATGTCAAGCTATGTCACTTCCATGCCCATTGGCCCACTGTACACTGTTGAGAACTAATGAACCCGAAAGCGATAGTGGGATGCATAATATTGTCATAGCTTGCCATTGGAGGCATGAAGGGCCAGAGGGGTAGGTGGAAGGGCAGAGCTTGGCATAGTAGGGCCATGGGAGGCGGGAGGGAGAATTGATTGGCATGGGGGGAGTATAAGAAGGACCTTTTGAACTTACATTTTGAAAGTCCCCTTATGCAAACTAGGGTTCACAACTTCTTTGAGTGGCTATAAACCACGACCCTTTAAAATCCTGGCCCAACTCCATGTAAATTGCAGAAGGTAGGACATGCCTATCTCTGCGATGGAGCTGGCCAGGTCAGGACTGAGATGCATGCCTTTGACAGGAACCAGACAGCACCCTTTAAAGGAAATCTTGAAAATCAGACAGCCCAGGAATGGAGTTGGGAATCCCAGAATCGGGGCCCACCCACTATTTATAAAAGGCTCTCAAGTCATCCTGACTCAGTGGAAATCCAGACTAACATCCCATTACTTAACAGGTGGCATTCTAGAATGTCTTAGTGAGCACTTAAACCATATGATATGTGGACCTGGTGATTGTCTTTCGAATAATTATGGGCATAACTGAGATCTGAGGATCTTAGTAGACTGGATATTCAATATGTGAAACCACTGCAGAGCAGTAACAAACAAAACAAATGGAAAGCTGAACAAAGAGGCAAACCAGTGGAGTATAAATAAGAAATTATACTAAATTGTTTTGTGTTAATCAGACCACAACTTGATCGTTATGCCTGAGACAGAAAAAACACATCCAAATAAGCAGAGACAGCTCAAATAAGAGCCACAAAACTGATCACTTGTGTCAAGGAATTATTTGATGAGGTATGACTGAGGGCAGCTAGAAATTTGTTTGGCCCAAGTTTTGGGCATAGGGTCACAATTGACATTGCACCCTTGTTTGTTCAGACAAAATTCACATACTCACTCCTGTCAGAATGATTGTGGTGCTATCTGGTGCGCCAGCTGTCCTGTTCATTGCTACCAGTATGCACTGAATACAGCAGGTGGGCCTGGCAGCATTGTTTGCTGATCATGTGACGCCGACAGCCTACTCTTCTTAAAGACAAAATTCCTCTGAAATGGAACCTATGCAAAAAGGTTGCTGCAATGGAAATTCTTAGAAACCGAACACCAGGGCAGACAGAAAGATCCACTGACATGTGGGGAGATCAGTGCACCTACTTCTTCCATTTCACATGCATCTCCGGTAAGCGTGAAGACCAGGTGCTTGCAGAATTTATTTGGGGGGAAAAAAAAACTTCTATGCATCCATTTCTGCAATGCACGAGTGTTAAATGTTTTGTGCACTCAAATGAAGCCCCAGTCTTCTGCTTTTAGAACAATGCTTTTCTTCCACTGCCAGAAGTTTTAATAGTCAGTATGTTAGGGGTCAAACTGTCAATGCAAAAGAGAAGGGACTGGACAGCAAAGTGCAGGAGGAATGTATTGACTAAAATACATTAGGTGTGAGAAAGAAAAAAAGGTTCATAACTAATTCCTGCAAGCAGTTTATCCTTCCAGTGCATCCTAATCATCATTAGATGAAATCCACCTCGGGGATTGGTTTGGCTTTCACTAATGCCAATTCTGAACATATAAGTTAGGCAGTTCCAGCTGACTTTGGGAAGAATCCAAGCTCTATTTGTCATTACAAATAAAACTCAACTCAGCTGACCTTATGAAAATATTTCATACATTCCTTGCCGATCTACCAGTTTTCTAGAGTGTGATGCAGCAGCCAAGTACTTCACCAGGGAAATGGATGTGATTTAGAAGGGGACACCCTTAAGCTAAGTTGCCAAGGTTGTGCTCACAACCCTACAGAAATGTGTACCCCAATGGGAAATAACATAACATCAAGACTTAACTCAAAGGGGATGAGATGGAAACATGCAAAGACTGTGAAAGGGACAGTTTCTCTCTTTTTTTCTGTGGTTAGTGCAATAAATGGGAGGAAAAAGGTACCCTGTGCAATAAAGCACACCATCAATCTGTGATTCTGTATCTATTGAGTCACCTATCTCCATTTCGTTTCCTTTTTGAAGATATCTTCAAATGGAGGGAAGGCATGGGACAAGACGGCAGTGAATGGGGGAGGGTTTTGGGGACTGGCATTAGGGGTTAGGGTATTTTGCTGGGACATAGTATAACCTGTGTTGATCCACTCAATGCATAGCTTTTGGTAGGCACAGGAACAGAATACAATACTCACTCTCTGAGTGACAAAAATGTGAAGCAGGGAAAAAAATTGAAATTTTAAAAGAAATGCTACTGAATTAGATTTATCAGAATACTTGAATGAAGAAGTTAAGCTTCCATTCTATTTGCCTCTGTGTATTTGTTTTAAGTAATAGCAGTAAACCATGGGCAGAATCCTCTGGTCAGCGTGCGGGGGCTGTGCCCTGCACGCCAATGCATAAAGTGACGTGCGGTGACATCGGGCGTGCATCCCGATGTCACCACGCGTCATTCTAATCATCCATTCAGCGGGTGCGCACCAGAGTCGGCTGCACGCCTGCCGAACTATCAAAGGCCTGTTAAGGCCATTAATTAGTTAAAGCAATTATCAGGGCTGCCTGTCCAACCTTAAGGTTGGTGGGCAGACGAAGAGCCCAGGCGGCCTTCGCATTTCTCATGAAACCTCATCCACGGGCGGGATGAGCTTTCATGAAGGATTTATTAATTAATTAAATTTTTTAATTAAAATTCATAAACATGTCCCAGCTCAAGTGACACTGTCACATGAAGGGACATGTCTGAATAATTTTATTTTTTTTATTTTTAACCATTTTTGCACTGAGCTTAATCTGGCTGAGGCAGCTCCGTGCCTGAGGGAGATTTCTGTGCTGTTTCGCGCACATGCACAAAAGAGCGCAGGCCCCTCCTCTCCCCCGCCTCCCCCCCCCACCACCACAGGTAGCGTTGAGCGCTTCCGGGTGCACATCACGCTGGGCTGGCCTTAACTGGCCTGCCCACATAAAATGGTGGCACGCCACCAATCGCAGGAGCCAATCAGCTCCGCGGCCACTCCTGACCAGTCCACCCGACGGGGAGAAAATTCTCCTCTATTTGTCTAGGATTATTGTTCAGACGAGTAAGGTCTGAAATTCTGCAGGCACTCCCAATCATCTACTGGAATGACAACCAAGATCAGTGGAATGGTCAGAGAAATGGCCTTAAGAGCAGAAAACAACCAGTAATGCCATTTGCCTGGGTTTTGTCAGTCTCCTGCTGAAGTTATGCTGAGTGACCTGATTAGCCCTGTGGAATCTGTAGGTCTATAAATCTCAAAGCATCTAGGCATTTTCTCTCCTACTCATTACACTGACTACAGCAAAAACAAAGAAAAGCTGTCTCTTTCTCATGTTTCCATCCCTTCCTCTTTCAGTTAGTAGATTACAACAGTCTTGCCCACCAACTGACAAAATGAGTGAGGCAAGACAATATCCACAAGCTACCCCAGCTACAACTCAAGGCATGATGTTTTAAAATATATTGAAATGCTACATTAAAGGAAAGCATATTTTCCATGTAAATAAGTTATATTGGCATTGTTCAGATGATAAAATATTAAAATGGCCCTGTGCACAATGATTACATGTATAATTAAATCAATGCCACATGATAGACTTATTGCTCAATTGTGCCATTTCAGAATATTACTATTATGCCAGGACATCTACATTTAATATGCTCTGTAGGAAGTTTCATTTCTTTAACTGATGTTTATGGTTTATAATTTATCTTGGGCATTGAAGCATGGTGCAAGTTAATCCAAATTTACAAGTGGTTTCTTGTAATCAAATCTTCTACAGTACACTCTGGAACATTTATTCAATGGTCAGCTCAACATAAGCAGTCAATTATTCAAGTCATATCTGAGCGTAATGTAATGATTTGACGTACCAGACAGGTTTCAACTCAAAACAGATAACTTTATTACAGAAAGCTTTTCAGAAGCTATATGCTTGAACCAGGTCCTCGACATCATAAAGCCCTGCCCCCTGATTACCTGTGCTTAGGGCTCATTGCTTGGTGCCTCTAAGAACAATCACATGAGCCCTGATAGGCAGTAGGAAATGTTACACCTTTAATTACTACATTTCCTCCCTATTTAGTTTTTATTTACAGTTTCTATTTACAGAGAACATTTGAATACTCCACAACATATACACAATTCAGGCGATTAAAAATCAAGTCTCTGAGGTGGTTTCCTTATTCAGTTAGAGCGGCATAGCTCTACCACTTGAGGTTCTTCCACTGGATCAACATGATTAGGAACTACAGCACCAGATACATCATTAGAAAGTGGCAGTTCAGGGTTTGACAACTCTATAGAGACATCAGGCATGTGTATTCTAAGTCGATCTGTCACCTCAGAGATTAACGGTTCGACATTAATCACAGGCGGAATAACTGGTCCACGTGTTTTCAAACAATTCGGTGTTCCACTTTCACCTGAAAGGACAAGGGACCAGTTTCTGAGACAACTGTACCAGGAACCCAACAATGTCTACTTCCAAAATTCCGCACAACAACTGTGTCTCCTACAGTGAATCTTCGAATTTTGCTATGAATATCGTGATTAAACTTTTGATTACTCTGATTCTTCTCTACCTTCCCCTCTAAGTTTGGAAAGGTCAGACTTAACCTTGTACATAGGCGGCATTTCATCAGTAATTCAGATGGCGTTGAACCTGCAGTTGAATGAGGCATCATGATAACTGAGAAGAAAGCGAGAAAATCTATTTTCTTGACTACACTTCTGAAAACCTCTTCATTCCAGATTTGAACATTTTCATAGCTCTTTCAGCTAAACCAATTGATGAGGGATGATATGGTGCTGCTTTAGTATGTCTTATTGCATTTAAATTCATGAATCTCTGAAACTCTGTACTGGTAAAGGCCATACCATTATCAGAAATGACTTCCAGTAGGCCATGTATATTGAACATTGCAAATTTTCGATGGTTGTGCTCGATGTCGGTGATCTGACTTCATACACATCCATCCATTTAGAATGTGCATCTATGATCAATAAAACATGGTATCTAAGACTGGTCCTAATAATCAATATGTAGTCTATCCCAGAGTCAACCAGGCCACTCCCACTGATGCAGTGAAGCTGTAACAGGCAACTCCTGTTGTTTCTGACAGTGGAGACAGTGCTTGACCATGCGCACTGTGAAGCTCTGTCAAGAGGTGTTCTCTTCCTTATGAAGGGGCGACAACTCTTGATCCCCACAACAAGATTCCATCTTGACAACTTAACTCTATTTTTTGGGCATAGAATGATCTCATCTCGTCAGACACTGGTGAATTTGACCACCCTTGCAACATAAGTTCTCTGACTTTCGACAAAATTGGACCTCCATTCACCCAATTCCTGATTTGCTTCGCACAGGCAGGAGAATCCAAAAAATTCCATAGAAGCACAACATCTTGTGGCACTGGAGCATGTACAAGGCTATCTGATAATGGGAGGCGACTGAATGCGTCCGTGTTTGCAATATGCAAGCCTTATACAAGGTGCATAAAGGTATAATCAGACGCAGGTAACACAACGTTGAATTTGTGTTGATGCTATTGGCAGAATGGCTTTATCCTCACTGAATAAACCCATTAGTGGCTTTATTGTCTAACATAATGGTGAAATGTCGTCCATACAGTGGAATTTCTTCACTCCGAATATCATCAATAAACCTTCCTTTTCTAGTCGGGAACAAGCTTTCTCAGCTGCAGAGAGGGTTCTGGGGACATAGTCAATTGACATTTCTGATCTGATTTCTGCCTTTTCTTTTTCTGCTTGCTGGAGAGTTTTATCTCATCCTTCATTTTGATTTCACAGTCAGCCAAATTTCTCTAAGGAATTGTCCACTTGCATCTTAGAAAGTTCCATGGATTTTCCTTCTAATGCCTCTATTGTTTCATTCAGCTGATTCTTCAGCTCTTCAGTCTCTTTCTTGTATCTTTTGGCTTCCTCCTGGAATTCAGAACACTGCTGGATCTTCTCTGCCAACTGTTTCTTCAGTTTGTTCAGAGTGGCACTAAATTCATTTTGTTTCTCTTTATGGTTTTCCAGAGGAACCAAAAATGACCTGAGGGATTCTTGCAGCATGTGAAGGCCCTTCAATTCTCCTAACTCATTCCAAAATTCACTGTCGTATTTCCTTAGCAGTTCAGGAACTCCTCCAGTTTTCAAGTGAAGTAGTTCAGACCAGTTCAGCTTGATTTTTTTTATAACCACTCTCAGCCCAGAAGACTAGGTCCTTCACCTGTCACTATGATCACTGGAAGCTGGGCTGCCTGTTGCCTACAGGACACAGTTACTGTGGCGATGTCCTTTACCTGTATGGATTCTCCAGTGTATGTCTTCAATTGAGTTATTGTTCGCTCCAGCTTCGGTGGCTGGGTACCTTCATTTAGATATTTAAATGTGTGCCCTCCCACCACTGTGGTTGAGGCTCCCGTATCTACTTCCATTATTAATGGCTTCACATTAACTTGGATTGTGACAGTTATTAGTTCAGTTTTTACCGCTGTGATTTTGTACAGGGAATAAATGTCAGTATTTGCAGTTTCAAGTTCTGTTATTTTATTCAGTTAAATATTGGTCTTCTGCATTAACAGTTGTTCAATTTCACCCTGCATTGCTTTATTACATGACCTCTCTAATGGCAGTAATGGCATTCTGCCTCCTTGAACCTGCAGGTGTCCAGTACATGGTCACCCCCACCTCTACAACACTAACCTTAGAGTCGCTGCTTAAATGTTTCTACTAGGCCACTTTGTTTTTCTAACAGCGGACATTGCCGCTCGCTTCACTGCTGTGTCTTTGGTTTTCGCACCATGCCCGGTGGTAGGTTCCCGTCCCATAGGAAGAACAGCGCCATGTTGCAAGCATTGTAAAGCCTGTGAGTCTCTCGCAGCACTTTCCATGGTTAGTGCTATTTCCATGGTGCGCTTCAAATTGATGTTGACTTCTGCGAGTAAACAGTGCTGAATCGGTCCTGCAGTATATCATTTAGTGTCTTACCGAAGCTGCAGTGTTCTGTCAACAGCTTCAGCTTCACTATAAAGGTTGCAATTGGCTCTCCCAGGGCCCTTACTCTGGAATTAAATATAAACCTGTGCATTATTACGGATGGCTTCGGCCAGTAATGCATTTTCACGGGGTCTACTAACTCACTAAAGGATTTAGAGTTGGGTGCGTTCAGAGCCATCAGGCTGTGGGTGAGATTGTATGTCTTGCTACCACATACACTCAAAAGGATTGCTTTCTGCTTCACCTCCGGTAATTTTGTTCGCTACGAAATAAAAACCAAGGCGCTCTACATACTGGCTCCAGTCTTCCATAGTCACGTCATAAGGATCGATTCTGCTGAAGAGTGGCATGACTGGTGAGTATTTTTTGCTCTTAAGATTTGTGTCTCACGTTAACAAGGTGAGGTGCAGCATCAGAACTACTTTACCCTCGTCACCAAATGTAATGACTTGACATACCGGATAGGTTTCAACTAGAAGCAGATAATTTCATTACAGAGAGCTTTTCAGATGCTACACGCTTGAACCAGTTCCTTAACAAGAAGCCCAGCCCCCAGATTACCTGCGCTTAGGACTGATTGGTCAGAGCCTCCAGGAACAATCATGTGACCCTGAAAGGCAGTCGGAGAGGCTATGCCTTCAATTTCTACATGTAATAACATATACAATATGCAACTTGGAAATAATTTCTGGTTCAGAAATTAATTAAGTTTTTTATGTTTACAATATTACATTCATTTCAAAGTTAGGTACATTACATCTGAGAAATCTGTAAATTCATGCTGTGGTTCAGATCCTAATGAAACAAGACTAGGTCTTAGAGTGGAGTTTTTGACTAATTGTGGATGTAAGTACGTAACTGCTGCTTTAGCCCTGTAAATAAAGTTTACTGTTTCTTATGAGAAACTTGTCTGGAAAATCAAGTCCATAACGGCCTTATTTTCCATATGCAAATGACTATCTGAATTTACCTCAAATTTCGTCATGTAAGGCAGAAAAATTGGGGGTAAAGTTTCTGCTTTGGGTGCAATTGGATATTCTGGCATAAATTCCACCCAAAATTGCACTGATTTGGTAAGTTTTTGCCATCCCCTGCTACCCAACAGAGCTTTCACCAAACCTTATTTGTATATAATTGAATGCAAAATCTGCCATGAACCAGCACCATTGAGCGGCATTTTAAAATTTAATTTTTTTGAACAAGATTTGTTCCATAAAATATTCCTTGACACATTTAACAATGATAACTTGATAAAATTTCATTTAACTCAGGTTTAGTTACAAAAAAAAACATGTAAAACCAATGTCAATCTACCTCTTGAGTAACCCAATGTTAAATTACTGAAAATAACTTTTGAAAAAAATACAAAACTATTTTCTAGTTCTATTGCATTGTAATAGTCAGTTCCTTTGTAAATTCAGTTTTAAAAATACATCAAAACTTTTCAAGATGTACCTGAAAGTGTCCTTGTGCCCAAAAGATCCTGTTCAATATTTGAAACCTCCTTGGCAGCTTGTAAAGAAGCTCGATGAGTGGGAACTCCCGAAATTGTTAATTTACCCTCAGGATTGGCCAGCTTGGTAGAGGGAATCTGCTTCCAAAGCATTGTTTTTAAAGAGCGCAAAAGGCTATGGAAACCTGAGCAGTGCTGAATACATTAACACTTAAAATTCTGTATACCCATGCACTGGTGATGCCAATATTGGGTGAATTGCAGAAAGCAAAAAAAGCACAATGGAATGAAATTTACACAGCCCAAAATAGTGCCAATTCCAAGCTGAACTTAAAAGATGTCATTGAATGTTGTATTATCTCTTTCTGGGCTAATACAAACAAAGCTGAAGGGCAGGCATACAGATTGAACACTGAGCTTTAATGGAGGTGTCTTGATGCTTCAGTTTAACTATGCCAACTGACTGTTGCAAACTAAGATGGCTGCTGCATCACAAAGCAATAACAACGCTTCCTGTAATGGGGTAATTACATACATAAAAATATATATAAATGACTGTATTTAGCTTATTCACCAATTCATCATCCCCCCCCCCCCTTCCTTGACTAAATTAAATGACATGGTCTACACATGAATAAGTAACTACAACGGAAAATGAAAAACATTGCAACTATAGCACTATTTACAGATAACCTTCAACTGGGACAAGAACATTAGGAACACTATGCTTCCAGTTATTGCCTATGTCACAGGAACATACTGGGCACCGCCAGACTCAACCAGACCTCGTGAGAATGACATGTGGGTGTGTTCTCGAATTGTCAGTCCTCTCGTACCGAAGGTGATGTTTTGGAGGGTTGCCCTCATTTGTCATTGTGCTGCTTTCTGTCTCTTCACTGCAAAACGTGTGTGGATATGTGTAGACATGCTGGTAGATTGCCTTGTCCATGATTAATGGAAAGCCCCCTGAGGTGACATTGATTCCTTTTTTAGTCCCGCATCATTTGGTGTTGTCACTTCATGCTAAGGTGGTTCTTTGCATACCTTGCACACCTCTACTGGGTTCCAAGTCTGTTCGTCCCAGGTGAGGGTGTATGATCCTCGCCTTCAGGCCAATGTAAAGTGGCAGTAACTCTGCACCTGTATGTATGTCATTTTTCACCTTATTCTGGCTCTGATGTGGATGGTGAGTGACCGTGGACAATTTGGCGGGAAGGTCTCTGCACCAAAGCATGGCACTACATTGAACTCTGAGACTGAAACTGCTGTCACTTTTATTTTGCCAGTATGGGACAAAACTGCGAGTGCGCTCGATTCCACTACTCACGCTGTTGCTCCCTGGTGTGAAAGCGATGATGCAGTTATAGCACTTCAGGTAGGGCTTCTGATTTAAATCATTGTACTTTCAGCTGCTGATCAGCGCTGTCAACTCACTAGCGCTGCCACCATGTTACATTATCTTTCTAGATTCATACAAATGAAGCTGAAGGGCAGCTTAGAGGTTGAACTCAGGGCTTTAATGGAGATGTATTGGAGCTTCAGCTTACATATGTTAACCGACTGTTGCAAACTAACTAAGGTGGCTGCTGCATCACATGATATTGCATCACTTCCTACAATGGTGTAACTATTTACACAAATATATATTTAACTGATTAAATTTAACATAGTGACATATATGTTATCGACGCTGAACTGTTGCTTCTCTTCCAGAGATCACCGAGAGTCAGAAACTTAGTTGTCAACAGACTACCAGGTGTTTGCTTCATGGCTTTGGGTCACCAAATTATTTCCTTTTTTAATTGATCTTTCAGTTCTGATGAAAGTTCATCAGCCTGAAACAACTTTGTTTCCCTCTCCATAGATGTAACCAAAGCTGTTGGTTGTCTTCCAGTTTTTATTTTCCATTTGTATCTCAAATTTCCAACAACCTTTGCATGTTGCTTTTGTATTGCTATTTTTTTCTGAAATTCACTCCACGTTTATTTATACATTTGCTTATTGAAGGGACACAAAGACATAAAAGAGAAATAATGAATTAGTAGAATCTGCGAGTGAATTTCCACAAGGATTTTCCCACTTGTTTGCCAGGACTTTGGCAGAAGAGCCACAGAAAAAAACTGGAAAAGGAGCACAAAGAGCATTAATAATGTTTTTCCAAGTTTTCCAAGGCTCTACTGCCAATGCTTTGGTGGACAATGGTGTGAAAATATACCTTTAGAAAATCCAAAACATCATGGCCTACATGTGCTTTTTTTTTTTCAAAAACCAATGGCGTTGCACCAATTTGTCCAGGAAACAGCTACAAGTTCCTAAGCAAATTTCATCAGGACAGCTTGCTCATTGGCAGTCCTTTAGCTATCTATAACTTTACCAAATAGCTCGGAGATGCAGTGGTGCCAAGATACTGGGAAACCACCCACGAATACTAATCTGAGGTGTATTAAGAGGGGAGGCGGTGGCATAGTGATATTATCATGGAAATAGCAATCTAGACACCGAGGGTAATACTCCGTGGACTCAGGTTTGAATCCCGCCATGGCCGATAGTAGAGTTTGCATTCAATCAATAAAATCTCGAGTTGAAAGTATAATGATGACCATGAAACCATTGCTGATTATCATAAAAATCCAACTGGTTCACTGATGTCATTTAGGAAAGGAAATCTGCCTTACCTGGTTACTCCAGACCCACAGCACTGCCCTCTGAAATGGCCCAGCAAGCCAACCATTTGAATCCAACTGCAATAAAGTCAATAAGGAATGAAACCGAATGGACCACCCGGTATTGACCTAGACACCTAGAAACGACAAGGGCAAACTCAGCCCTGTCGACCTTGCAAAGTCCTCCTAACTAGCATCTGGGGGCTGGTGCCAAAACTAGGAAAAAATGTCCTACAGACTAATCAAGCAACAGTCTGACACAGTCATACTCGCAGAATCTTACTTTCCAGACAATGTCCCAGCCACCATCATCACCATCCCAGGGTATGTCCTGTCCCACCACCAAGACAGACCCAGCAGTGGTGGTAGAACAATGGTATACAGTCAAGAGGAAGTTGCCCTGGGAGTCCTCAACATCGACTCCGGGCCCCATGAAGTCTCATGGCATCAGGCCAAAGCTAGGCAAGGAAACCTCCTTCTGATTACCACATACAACTGCCACCCACCAACACACTCCACTGCTCTGCGCCCCCCCCCCGACCCTGACCCTCTCCCCCACCCCGCCACCTCCAACCCACTCAGCAAATGAATCAGTACTCCTCCATGTTGAACATCACTTGGAGGAAGCATTGAGGTTTGGTAAGGGCACAGAATGTGCTCTGGGTGGGGGACTTCAATGCCCATCACCAAGAGTGGCTCGGTAGCATCACTATAGACCAAGCTTTCTGCGTATTAAAGGACATAGCTGTTAGACCGAGTCTGCAGAAGGTGATGAAGGAACCAACAAGGGGGAAAAATCTACTTGACCTCATCCTCATCAACTTGCTTGCAGCAGATACATCTATCCATGACAGTATTGGTAGGAATGACCACTGCACAGTCCTTGTGGAGATGACGTTCCAACTTCACACTGAAGATATCCTCCATCGTGTTGTCTAGCATTCATACCATGCTAAATTGAATAGATTTCGAACAGATCTAGCAATGTAAGACTGAGAATCCATAAGGCACTGTGGGGCATAAGCAGCAGGACAATTGTACTCAACTACAATCTGTAATCTCATGGCCTTACATATCTCTATTACCACCGAGCCAGGGAGTCAACCCTAGTTCAATGAAATGTGCAGGAAGGCATGCCAGGAACAGTACCAGGCATACCTTAAAAACAGCACAGAACTACTGTGTGTCAAACAGCATAAGCTGCAAGCGATAGAAAGAGCTAAGCAATTCCACAACCAATGGATCAGGTCAAAGCTCTGCAGTCCTGCCATGTCTAGTCATGAATGGTGATGGACAATTAAGCAAATCACTGGAGGAGGAGGCTCCACAAATATTCCCATCTTTCCCAGCACATCAGTGAAAAAGATGAGGCCGAAGCATTTGCAACAATCTTCAGCCAGAAGTGCCAAGTGGATGATCCATATCGGCCTCCTCTGCAGGTCCCCTGCATCACAGATGTGTCTTCAGCCAAGAAATGGCTGAAGGTACTGAATACTGCAAAGGCTATGGGCCTTAACAATATTCCAGCAATAGTACTGAAGACTTGTGCTCCAGAACTTGCCATGCCACAAGCCAAGCTGTTCCAGTGCAGTTACAGCACTGGCATCTACCCAGCTATGTGGAAAATTGCCCAGGTATGTCCTGTATACAAAAAGCAGGACAAATGCAACCTGGGTAATTACTGTCCAATCAGTCTACTCTCGATCATCAGTAAAATGATGGAAAGGGTCATCAACAGTGCTATCTAGCGGCACTTGCTTAGCAATAACCTGCTCACTGATGCTCAGTTTGGATTCCGCCAGGGCCACTCAGCTCCTGACCTCATGACAGCCTTGGTTCAAACATGGACAAAAGGGCTGAACTCCAGAGGTGAAGTGAGAGTTACTGCCCTTGACATCAAGGCAGCAATTGACTTGAGTGTGGCATCAAGGAGCCATAGTAAAACTGGAGTCAATGGGAATCATGGGAAAACTCTCTGCTGGTCGGAGCATACCTAGCACCAAGGAAAATGGTTGTGGTTGTTGGAGGTCAATCATTTAACTTCCAGGACATCACTGCAGGAATTCCTCAGGGCAGTGTCCTAGGCTCAACCATTTCAGCTGCTTTATCAAAGACCTTCCTTCTATCATAGGGTCAGAAGTGGGGATGTTCGCTGATGATTGCACAATGTTCAGCACCATTCAGAATGACTCAGTGGTGACAAGAGCAGATCAGAGGCTAGGAATCCAGTGGTAACTTTCCTTCTGACTCCCCAAAGCCTGTCCACTATCTACAAGGCACAAATCAGGAGTGTGATAGAATACTCTTCACTTGTCTGGATGAGTGCAGTTCCAACAATACAAGGAGCTTGACACCATCCAGGACAAAGCAGCCCATTTGATTGGCTCCCCATCCACAAACATTCACTCCCCCCACCACTGATGCACAGTGGCAGCAGTTTGTACCATCTACAAGATGCACTGCAGGAACTCACTAAGCACCTTCCAAACCCATGACTGCTGCCACCTAGAAAGACAAGGGCAGCAGGTAGATGGGAAACACCATCACCTGGAAGTTCCCTTCCAAGTCACTTACCATCCTGACTTGGAAATATATCGCTGTTCCTTTATTGTCACTTGGTCAAAATCCTGGATCTCCCTCCCTAACAGCACAGTGACTGTACCTGCACCACATGGACTGCAGTGGTTTAAGAAGGCAGCTCACCACCACCTTCAGGGCAATTAAGGATGAGCAATAAATGCTGGCCTGGCCAGCGTCACCCTCATCACATGATTGAATTTTAAAAATTGCGCTGCACATGTTTCGTATCAATATCAAGTACGAACACTAAAACCCAGCACAGATTACCACATGCAGGAGAATCGAGCCAGTGGGAGGGTTGAATTGAAAAAAAAGCAGCCTGCCGATAAGGTCTATAGTACTATATATATATATATATATATATATATCAATATGGTGTCTCACAGTGGTAGAAAGGAGGTTGACAGCCACAGCTCTCCACAAACTATCTAAGGTGTGATACTCACGGTATGAAATACTCAGTGAAAAGCAGAAAAATGGACAACCTAGAACACTGAGAACGATAATCAGAGATCAGAGCAAGACACCTGATTTTGCAGTCATAAGATCGTATATATGCAAAGGTAAATGGAGAAATCGCAGAATCGTTACAGTGCAGGAGGAGGCCATTGGGCCCATCGAATCTTCACTGGCTCGCTGAAAAAAGCATTCTATCTAATCCCACTCCCCAGCCTTATCCCTGTAACCATGCACATTCTTTCTTTGCAGATAGCAACCCAATTCCCTTTTGAATACCCTGATCGAACCTGCTTCCACCACCTTTTCAGGAAATTTGTTCCAGACTCCAACCAACCTCCGGATGACAATATTTTTTCCTCACAGAACTTGTACTCCTTTTGCCCATTATTTTGAATCTGTGCCCTCTATTTCTTGAAATACTCGTGTGAGAACAATTTCTCACTATTTACCCTGTCCATACCCCTCAGGATCTTTAACACCTCTATCAAGTCTCCTCTCAGCCTTCTTTTCTCCAAGGAAAACAGACCCAACCTCTCCAATTTATCCTCATAGGTATAGTTGTTTATTCCTGGAATCATTCTTGTGAATCTTCTCTGTACTCTATCCAATGCCTTCAATTCTTCCTTAAGTATAGCATCCAGAACTGGATGCAATACTCCACATGAGGCCTGACTAGTGTCTTATGCAAGTTTAACATTTCCTCCTTACTCTTGTACTCAATGGTCCCATTAATAAAATCTAGCATACCATATGCTTTATTAACTGTTCTCTCAACATGCCCTGCTACCTTCAATGACATCTACATTGTGGACCCTCTGTTCTTGCAGCTCCTTTAAAGTTTCTCCCTTTGTTTTATGCTGCCTCTCCACATTTGTCCTGCCAAAATGAATCACCTCACACTTCTCTGCATTGAATGTCATCTGTCTGCCCATTCCACCAATATGTCTGTCCTTTTGAAATTCAAGACTATCCGCATCACAGTTCACAATGCTTCCAATCTTTGTATCATCTGCAAATTTTGAAATCATGCCCTGCACACCACAGTCTAGGTCATTAAGATATATCAAGCGCAGCAAGGGTCCCAACACTGACTCCTGGGGAACTCAACTACAGACCTTCCACCAATCTGAAAAACAACCATTAATCACTACTCTCTGTTTCCTGTCATTCAGCCAATTTCTGATCCAAATGCCGACTTTCATTTTTATTCCATGAGCTAGAATTTTGCTCACAAGTCTATTGTGCGGCACTTTATCAAATACCTTTTGAAAAATCCATATACATCACATCAACAGCATTGCCCTTATCAACCTTCTCTATTACCTCCTCAAAAAACTCCAAGTTAGTTGAACATCATTTGCCTTAATGATTATATGCTGGCTTCCTTAATTGTTCCGCACCTGTCCAAGTATCTTCAGCCTGATTCTACATTGTATTCTCTACCTGACATCTGTCATATGCGTACTTCTTTCTTTTCATCTTCACCTCTAATTCTATCATCATCCAGGGTGTTCGAGACTTATTTGTCCTGCCTTTCCACTTCAAGGGAAAATACCTTGATATTGTTTACAATGTTATCTCTTTGAAGATAGACCATTGTTCAGCCATCATCTTTTCCATCAACATTTGATTCCAACTCACACAAGTCAGATGCATTCTCGTCCCATCGAAGTCGGCTTTTCCCCAATTAATTATCCCTGCTCTGGATTGCTCCTTGTCTTTCTCCACGGCCAACCTAAACCTTATGACACATAAGTCACTGTCCCCCAAATGCTCTCCCACTGTTATTTGGTCCACTTGGGCAAATTCATTCCCCAGAACCAAGTCCAACAGCGCCTGCCCTCTCGTTGGACTGGAACTCTCATCCTTCTCGTCCATTTGCGCTATTCATATCCCAGTCTATATTTGTATAATTGAAGCCCCTCGTTATGACTGTTCTATAATTCTTGCACCTCTCTGTAACTTCTTTCCAAATTTGTTTCTCTACATCCATTCCACTAGTTGGTGATCTGCATACTACACCAATCAATGTTGTTGCACCTTTTTCATTCCGTACCTCTAGCCAGAGAGATTCCATCCTTGACCCCTCTAGAACATCCTTTCTCTCCAGAACTGCAATAACATCTTTAATCTGCCACTCCATCCCCTTACTCTTTCCTTCCTTTCCTGGCTCTCCTAAATACCTTGTACCCAGGAATATTTAATGCCCTGTCCTGCTCTTCTTTGAACCAGGTTTCTGTTATAGCACTAACATCATAGTTCCATTTGTCAACCTGTGTCTGTAGTTCACCAATCTTATTAACCACACTCCATGCATTCACACATGTACATTAATCTTGATTCAGGCTTTTTAACTTTCCCCCTTGCCCTGATCCCATCTAATGATTTGCTATAGCCTACTCTAGTTCTATCAAACTCTGTTCCATATCCCAGAGCTCAAGTTTCTGCAGCTGGTGACATAATGTAGTCATCGAGGGCTCTTGCTGCCTGCATGACTTCCCTCATCCTGCATGATATACATTCCACGTGGCTGAGCTGCACTGACATACCTTAAGCTTTATATTAAGTGTTTACTCACCTGTCATTCACCAATCATCATGTCCACCCCCTTTCGCTCTTTATGAAGTCTCGCTGCTCTCTCCCTCTCACACCTTTTTATGAAGACTTCCCGCTCTCCGCCCTCTTTTTAAAATTAAGTCACCTGCTCTTTTTAAAACAAAGTCTCCCTGCTCTCCGCGCTCTTTTTACAGAACTGCAAATAACTACCCATTGATTTGTCAGGAGCACAAGTCTTCCACTCTACAAGCAAAACAATAGTGCAAATTACATTTCATGATTCAAAGGGTGCTTAACCATCCCTAGTCCTTCCATTCAACAAAACAACAGAAATTTCTAGTGTCTTTTGATGCCCTCTTAGTCTTTGGACATATAATAATGTTTTAATGTTTGACTGAATGGGCAAGGTTAAATTAAGAAATTTCTAACAGTCTGCATTCGCACTGAATACCTAATCAGCATCTCACCCGATGACATTCTGAAACAGATGCTTCACTCTACTAAAGTCAGACGTGCAGCCACCAGTGATAAATGCCTGTTTATATTTATAAAAGGGTGATCTAATTTCAAAGAAGCATGAAAAGATTTTGCTTCTTTGCTTTGATGATCGGCAATATTTTACTACTTATAATTTCATCAGTAACAAAGTCTATCTTAAAAGAGGTAAATTCTTGCAAACAAAATCACAAGGTAATGATATTACGTTTCAAATAAATATAAAGCTAAGACGGGGCATTGAAGAATGTCAGCAAGCTTGACATTTTTCTTCCTCCGGACCAGTGGCTCTGACTACTAATTACATCATCCTTCTGAACCATAAAGATTTTCTCTCTCCCTCTTTGGCCCATTATTTAAATATTGTTTAGCGTATCGATTATGTGGAAAGCAAAGAGAATAACAGTCATGAAAGTCTTCAATTATCACGGATGCATTTATCTAGATTACACACTTTGAGTAAGGACACATTGTTTTAAACTCACAGATCACATAACTTAATATTTAGACACCTGGATCTTTTTCGCAACATTCAAGGTGATAACACCAACCTTACTCTTTTCAGTGTTACTTCTTCACTCAACAACAACTCTCACATTGTCAAGGATCAACACCCATTTAGAGATTAATATTAAGTTTTTGAGACACTCCTAAGGAAGAGGTGATTGTCATTATTTAAGGTGTGGATTAATTAAAGGGCCTGTCATGAATAGCTTTTGAACTGGCAGCTTGTTTCCATAGGTCTCCAGTGCATTTAGTTCCAGGCCATTTCCAGTATAAAAAGTGAAATATGCTTTTTTAAAAAACGTTTTCTTTTACTGAAAGACTATTTTGTGTTCTTTACTGTTAATTATTGCTCGTTTTAGTTAACGATAATCCTGCAAAAGCTTTACTGATATTTCCATTCAGTTCATACTGTATTAAAATACAATCACTTACTGACAATTTTGTGCTACAAATTCAAGTTCACAATATTTTGAATTCAGCAAAAGTAACACAACCAAGTGCGAAAAAATCAATGATCAAACAAGGCAAAATTAAATGACACTGAATTAAGAAGTGTAGGCCACATATAACAAACCTGCAACTTAGTTGTACCTCAGTTTCTAGAGTATGTTCAAATAATGAGGAAGGAATATCAGTAGCATTTACTGACTGATTTAAGTTTATGAGCTAGATTTTCATACTGAAGTCGAGATTGCAAGTCAGGCCATTTCCTGATGTCGGATTCTCACATTTTTAACGAACCCAAATGCACATATTATTTTCCCCCCACGGGATTGGGGTCGGGCTAGAGTGAGGGCCACTGTCTCCAGAAACAGGCCTGAGGTGGGAAATGAGGCGAGTGATTATCAGGCCGGCAGGTTAGAAAGTCTGGTTCCATTCACTGGGGCATTGTAGGCCTCTTCTGTAAATGACTGTTAGGCCTTCTAACCCTCGCCCCTCCTTAACCCCATCCAGCCATGCTTCCACCAGACCCTCAATGCCCAATCCATACCTCCCGTTGCCTCCATATCCACTCATATCTCCCATGGCCCCCTCCATGCCTCATGCTCCTATATAAGCACTCTTTTCTTCCATGCCTGCTCCATGTCCCCTGTGCACCCCCTATACACATTCACCCAGTATCCAATATGGACAGAACTCATGAGCCCTATAATAACACTGGGAAGTCTTTGAAAAGCTCAATAAATAAATATACAATCATCCATTTAAATACCATTTGAAAAAGATGTCCTCTCTTAACTGTCAATCAAACACAGTCATTAAACTCCGGTTGAAAACATCCTGTCAAGTGCTTATGAATCTACAAAATGAACAGCCACTCAGCCTCTTCAAAACACTTTAAGCCCATTAATTGTTTATAAAACTGAAAATGAAACAAAATTCACAGTCACCTTCACAACTGTGTAAACCACCACTGCTGAGCTAATCCCATTAGTGGAGCTTGGAACTCAGTCAAGCATTCATAATGAGATTTCATTGTGCAACTTTAGAAACAAAGCCCCCATTTCTCAATATCTTTGAAGTTGACTTTGAAGATGGCTAACTGTTTAGATTTTTTTCAAAAGCTCAGCAGATATCTAGGCTTCAAATCAATGTAAAAATCAAAGCACAGTGTCCAGATGACACTTTAATTGATTCTTCATACTGTTGAATGTACAAGTTATCTTTATTCACTGGAGAAAGTACGCAAATGCATCTGAACACTTACACAATGCTGGTAAATATAATGGTCACTTATCTTTTAAGGACAGAGCCCAGTGACCAATCACTGCATTAAAACCATACTTAAAATGATCATACAATGTCAAATTATAACATTTTAAGTCAGCAAGACATGTTTATGTAGCGAACAAAATGTTCCCAACTCCACAACAAGCTTCCCCAAAGTTTGCAAGCTAACTGATCTGATTTGGTTCACACTGGCTTCAGGTACCCACCAGCCGCATTGAAGATCTCAAGCTCGGGGAAATTCAAAATTGAGACAGGTATTTTAAAGACTGAAACCCAACATCAATTTACGTATGGTCCAAAGCCTTCCAGGTTTAACATTGAGCTCAACAACTTCAGACCATGAACTCTCTCCTCCATCTTCACCCCCTTTTTATACCCTTTTTTCAATATTCATTTATACTTTTTAGCCACTTTTTTTTTCATTTTTATTCATTGTTTTATCTCCGCCTTTTATCCTATTTTCGATCTTTTTTCCCACCCCACCCCCACAAGGGCCATCTGTCACTTGTTCATGTTGTTGTTTCCAGAGTGTTTATCCTTGTCCTGCTACTATCACATTTTGCTTTTTTTTCCTTTAATGCCACCATCAGCACCTCCTTTAGCCAGTACCACTACCATTAACACCCCTTTGTCATTTTGTTCATGACACCTTTGTCAATCTCTCCTTTGCCTCACCTGTCACTGGCCTTCAATCCAGCTTCACTCTCCTTAAACAATATAAATTTCATCACATTTTCACTTCTCTTTAGCTCTGAAACAGAGCCAGATGGACTTGGAAGATTAACTCCATTTTTCTCTCCACGGATGCTGTTAGACCTGTTGAGTTTTCCAGCATTTTCTGTTTTTGTTTCAGATTTCCAGCATCTGCAGTATTTTGCTTTTATCAATTTAAGTATGCTTCAGGTTGCGACCCATTGCGTTTTGTGCCAGTCAAAATGGCAGCTGGCAGGAATCGGCTGGGAAATTGAAATTTATGGCTCCTCCACCTCCATTTGTGGAAGCCTGGCATGGGTTTTTCCCCACATCAGGTGGCAAAATCCAACCCTGTGTGTTTTCTTCAACTGGAAATTGCATTTTTGCTTTCAAAGCATTAGATGTCTATTGCTATCTTACACTGACATTGAAGAAACCTCCAAAAGTACAAGATTGCATAAGAATGAGTAACAGAAATAAGAATGTGAAGAGGTATTTATATAAAATATATGCTGTGCATTTACTTTATTTTTTCTGATTTTTCTGCTCAAAATGAGGAATATGAATTCTGAAGACACTGGCCCATAAAAACATTTTGGAGTGCAGTGGAAAGTCCATGAATTAGATCAGCATTTGGATATGCTGGATTCAGTCCTCCACTGGGGGGTACTTCAGGTCCCAATTTGGTGAGGGGGGAAGGGGTGGTAATTTTCCACTTATCATAAATTTATGTCAGAAGGGCTGTGACATCAGGCAGGGGATTCCCAAGGCAGCACTTTGCTTGGTTTCTGTCTAGGATCTGCTGGATGAAAAGAGGTGGACGAGCCAGTGGATGTGACCTGACAGTCCTGTCCTAGATGCAAAAAACAAAATGGCACATTACATACTGCCCTCTCCTCCTGTAAAGGGGCCAAATATGTTATGTAGAAATCTTAAATGAAGACAAGCAACCAGCCTTTTCTGTATTATCCATCCACTCCATGCAATTAAGCAGGCAGCAAAGAGGGAATGATGGTAGAGCAACATTTGCCAGGGTTACTTAAATTAGGGAACCTCCTTTTAACCTTGGACTTTATGTCTGGGTTAGTGGCAGGTGTTCCAAATGGATGGATTCCAACATTTACACTTACAATAGTATCAATATTCAGCATTCCCAGCTCAAGTATGGTGTGCTCTCAGATGGACATAAAAGGTCCCATGGCACTATTTTAAAGAGGAGCAGGGGAGTTATCCCTGGTACCCTGGCCGATATTCAGCCCTCAATCAACATAATTAAAACAGATTATCTGATCATTACCACATTTGCTGAGGGGCGGGTTAGCTCAGTTGGCTAGATGGCTATCGTGTGAATCAGGTTAACATATACAGTGTAGGGTTCAACCTATTCCGGTTGAAGTAGACTCAGGACCTGCCTTCTCATCTTACACATAGTAAAAGGCAACGGCACTTTGGTGTGGTGTGGCGAATAATTACCAGGGACCTGCCTTTGAGCAGAAAACTCAAGAAAATCACATTTGCTGACGTGATAGCTTGCTGTGTGCAAATTAATTGCTGTGTTTCCTGCATTACAAGTGTCAGACTATACTTCAAAAGTACTTCATTAGCTATAAAGCATTTTGGTCTTGAAAGGAGAAATATAAATGCAAGTCTTTCATTCTCTACAAATGAACTTAACTTTTCTTTCATAAATATTATTTGAGAGCAATTACATATAGAAAAGGTTCAGGACTTTTAAGGTATAACAAAAATCAGTACTCCTTGGGGAAAAGGAACAGCTCAACGGTTTCTTTGTTTGTAGCCAATGTGGTATCCTATTAAAACTAAACAAACCATGCTCTCCATCCCCATTTTGGAAAGAATATTGAAGGTAAGACTGCATTCCTGACAATGATGTACCTCTGTAGTAACATATCCAGTAAACTGGTTATTTTCATTATATCTAATTTCTCAGTTAACTAACTCTGCTGAGCTATGTGAAGATCGGTTTGGTAGCACATGCAGGCTATTTATTTTGCTATAAATCATCCGTCAGACATTATTAGCTGAATGAGCTGAGTGGGCCAATAGATCCACAACTGTAATTAATCTTTTTTTCTGTACGCTGATTTGTCACTATATTCTAAATAACCATTGTCTGAGAATCCATCTTGGAATTATATGTTTTCTATTCCCCCTCTATTTTGCTTTCTAGAATTTTTGTACAATCTACCCTTACATTTTTTGTAACTGCTGAATTGTTATAGAAATATTTATCATTCATTGGTGAAACAAGTTTTTTTTCTCACACATAAACATTTTTAGTGATTTTTTTAGCATTTATTTAAGTTTATCATTTTTCTATGATAAAGGTGTTATATGGATGTTAGTTGTTCTTGTCTAGAGATATCTATAATCTCTATAATTGTAGCATGGTAACTATCATACTACCACAGTGGTGAGAGTGAATTCATACATGGGTAAGCACATTGTTAATCTTTCATGTGCCACGTTTACTAATCTTCTAGTGTACCAAATATTTAGTTATTATTTTGACCCTTTGCCCTCATAGATTTCCCCAAAATGCACTATTACCCAACCATGGGCACAAGCATGGGGCAGTATTTAATGGAAGTGATGGGGAGGGGTCTCATCAACTGCCAAGAGAGCTGGGAAGGCCCATTGATTTAAGTGCCATCAAGGACCCCAGGAGCACAAGTCCCACCCACCGAGAACTGCCAGCCGAATGGAGACAGGCAACTCTTCATTGCTCAGTAGTGCCACCAGGGAGATGGTGGCTATTGCCAGCACTTCACTCACTTGATGCATAGGATCACTGATAGACCAAGGCTTAAGTGAGTGATGGCAAGAAGAGGATTGTGGGGGAGGGAAGTTATCCTTTGAATGAGGGACCCTTCCCCAAGAGCCTGTGAGCAACACTGAAGGGGTTCATTTTTCAGGTTTCCCGCATGCCAAGTCCCGCATCCAGCACTGAATACCAGCAATGGCAAATTGAGGCCATTAATTACCCACTTGAGGGCTTCGATTAGTGGTAGGGTGGGAAGGCCTTCCATGGACCTTCCTGCCACAGACTTAAGTAGGACAGTAGCAGGAGGGCAGCAGGGTCCCCACCCATCACCCTCCCGCCTGATTAAATGCCAGTCTGCCACCAAACTTGCCACTGGGGAGAGCATTAAATTCTGCCCATGGGCTCTCTTCCATACATCATTAAGTACTGTTCTTGAACTAAACACCAGGAGGTGTATGAGACCCCTGCTGGCTTGTTCATTCTCTAATACCTACAAGGTAGCAACATTGAAGGTATTTACTGATGAAAATATGGACTGTGCATAACCTTTAATTCTGCTTTACTGAGGCTGGCAAGTGGACCATTTTTTGTTTAATTAATTTTAGCACAGATAGGAAAAAATGTTCTCTTAATAATGAACTTGATTTGGTCAGAAGCTTGAGGTAACTAAACATGTTTTCTATTATCATTTTACCTGTGAAACAGCTAAGCTGTTAACATTTGGTGTCAAACTGTATATGCACAAATCAAAAAAAATGGCCAATGAATGAAAGTTTGATCTTATCAAATTGCATTTTCTACATAAATTGATAAATACAATTTTATAACATATGGAACACATAATTCAGTAAGGAAGGTAAAGTATAATAAATTGCTATCTGTCTATAGTTGCCTTTTGCATTGTATCTAACAATATCTGTGTAACACTGTTTGAATACAAATAATTCATTTTAAATGGAAAAAATTATTCTGTTCAAGTGAATTTAACTTTTCTTTTAGAAATATTATCTTTTAGAATAAGGAAATTTAAGAAAAAAGTTCAAGAATTTCAAGGTACAGAACATTGTTAATACTTCTAGGGTTAAAGGAATGGTTTATTGATTATTTGCTTGCGGCTTATACAACATCCTATTAAACCTTAACAAACCATGCTCTTTACACCCATGTTCATAAAGGATATTGAAGGAATAACTTCATTCTTAACAATGAATTATCACTGTAGCAATGTTTCCTGTAAACTGGTTGGTTTTGTTGTACGGAATTTCTCAGGTAACTAACTATGCTGAGCTATGTGAAGATAGGTTTGGTAGCACACGTAGCTAGCACGTGCTAGCCATTTATTTTGCCATAAATCACCTGTCAGATATTATTAGCCGAGTGCGCTGACTGGGCCAATGGATCCATACCTGCAATTTTTTTTTCAGCAGTTTTGTCATTACATCCTGACCAACCCATGTCTGAGGAACCATCTTAGAATTGTGATTTATCTTTCCTCTCTATCCTTGCCATAGTTTTCATACAGACTGCACTTACTTTCTTCTAACCGCTGAATTGTTACAGAAATTTATACATCTCTGTTGTTGATTTGTGAAAGAAAATATGGCAACCATATTATGGCATGGGTAGCATATTATCTGGGTTGAATGGCTTGATAACAAGCTCAATTGACCCTTAGTTATTAATTTAAAAATGGCTGGCAGGTCGGCACCCACCCATCTACAGTGTTATGGAAGACAGCTCAGGTATGGACAGGAAGGTGATCGGTTGGCTGCCCATCATATTTTACTTGCCTCCCAGCTGCCGAAAACACACCTGGTGGGTGGTGCATGTAAAGTCCAGCCCAGTTCAGATGGGGTGTAAAATAGATGGCTGATCTGTTCACATCCTTACTTGCCCCTGTCCAAAATTAAAATCTGAACCTCTTGCTAAAATATGTCTCTTTAAACCCTCTATTGCACACAAGGCTCCTTTCTTTTTGACAACTCCAGATGGGTGAACAGAGTGCACAGTGCAATCTTGTCCTCAATGGATAGTAAATCAAGCAATTCCAAAATCTTAAACTGGCTACATATAGGTGACAGAGGCAGAGTGAGGTTGCTGAGGGACAATGCTTAGAAATATCAGGAGGCAAGCCTGAGGTGAATGATAAATTCTCCAGAGATACTGAAGAGCTAATCCCAAGACTTGCAAAAGAGGACATGCCTGGGCTGATAAAAACTATTTTCAGAAACTGGTATATCAATGCTTTAAGGCAACCAATATGAAATATGCATCAAAAATGAAGGGCTCTTCAGTACTTGAGTGTTGTCCCTCCATTATTCCAGCAGAGTTGGTGCTCTGGCTGCTTGGTGGTCCAAGTGGAAATATGCAGTAGAAAACAAAGTGAAATTTGGTGCTTTGTCAGTGACTTGGGTTGGTTTGGAGACATTTCAGAAATGGATGGTCCACTGCTGCTAGCAAGTATAAAACAACATGAATATCCACATTGTACAGTAAAAGGACACCCTTGGACTTTGGCTTTCCTAATGAACTGAGTCAACTTCCTTATTTTGTTTCTATTCTAGCAACAAATAGGTTCTAATGGCATGGAAAACTTACCATTCACCAACAGGAGAATGTGCTGAGAAGAGCACCAGCACCTGCCTTGTGTATTTGCCACCGGATTAAGCTAAGAGCAGATGGTGATAAATAAAGTGGAAGACATGTATCGCAAACATGAGAGTGGATGTAAGAGAGTGCATGTTTTGGTACTGCTTTGTTTTTACTGAGTTCGCCAAGATGGACTGGATTGTCTGCAAGGCCTTTGTGTTGTGATTTATTTGATTGTATGTAAATGAATAGTAAGGAGAGGACAGATAGACATGAATAATAACAGGAAGGAGGTAAAGGGTTATGAGGGGAGAGGAGTAAAGCAGGAAAGAAAGATAGATAAATGGTGAGAGGAAAGAAGAGGGAGGAATGGATGTTAGTGAACAAAGTGGGGAAGAGGAAAAACCATTGTGGAAAAGAGCAAAGGGAGATGAAGCTAGCACTGGTACTTCAAAAGGAAGAGAAGGTGTGGGTCACATTTATGGCAGTTGTAGGAGAATGCTAGTATTAATCGAGAAAGAGAGACAGAGAGAGAGACTGTCAGGGTAATTCAAGAGGTGACAACAGCAATTGATTAGAAGTGCTTCATTTGGAACATCAGGGGTCAAATGTTTGCAAGGATTACCGACAAAACACTGAAAACATTTTAGCAGGATATCAGTAATATTTGGATAGAAGTAGATCTTTTATTTTCATGTTATTGAACCAGTGGCAAAAAACTGTTGTCACAGTTGGCAGACACCATGGTGATACATCAGTCACAGATGGCTAAGTACCTGAGTTTCCACATGGCTGATGTGGCACCCATGGATTTGTAGGAAAAGCACAGAAACTGAGAGGCATCCTATTCATGTGTACTGTGGTCACAGGATGATCCCAAATCAAGATGGATACCAAAGTAACCCACTCACTGCGGCTTTATCTCAAGTTGGGGATTGGGAGGCCTAGGGAGCCAGATTTCCCAATCAAATTACTTTTAGAGGATTTTAAATAGTTCATTTTCCACGTTGCCATCACATTAATATTAACATGTAGAAAAAAGAAACTGAATTAAGGAGGATTAAATGTGCATGTGCACAGTCTTGCTGAACTGAGGTTATTTCATGCAGTTGAAGGATGGAATGAAACTGCAATACGTGATCTATTTCAGGCATCTTTACAACACCAATGCAATACAAGTCCAAGCAGTTCATTACAATGCAGCAATGTGCTATATCAATTTGAATTTCCTTGAATTCACCTTAAAAGTATACTATCTTCACCAAAAGAACCATTCTCTAAAACTGTCAAAAGCTAACTTGTGTTTTTTTTTCATGTTCAAACAAAATTGGTCCTAATAATATCAATGAAAATTGCAGAGAACACCAACAAAGCATGAGGGGAAGGTGAATTACTGTACACAGTCGATGTGATATAATCACATATTCCTGGTTTAAAATTCCTGGAACCGTAAAGCATTTATCTAAATTCACAGAAAAAAATAGTTCTGGTATTATTTGGAATTTATGTCCGTATAAAGTATATTTTCCTGGAATTCAACGAAACATATTTAAATTTACCATTTATTTTGGAAGTAGGCAGGAGGCGTGGAGCATCAGCTCTGCCTGTTTGCCAAATGGCAACAGCAGGAGGACCAAAAATATTTTAATTGCTCATGCCTAATTTAAATATAATTTGCTACTTGGAATGTCAGGAAATCCAGTGGTCCTGTTGTCTCTTATAGGGGAAGTACACTTCTCAAAAGTGGTCAATAGAGAATTGCGAGCAGCATTTTGTTGGCCGGGTACCTCTGATTCTCTGATGTAACTATGAAGGTATTTGTGGAGGAAGTGATGAACAGGAGAGAGGACTTCCTTCCTTCTGGTGGCTTATGGAATAGCACAGAAAATTAACCTATAGCCTGAGATAGGTCACTGAAGGTCCATGTCAGTAACATTGTCCAAGCAACCTGTTTGCAACCCAGGGAGAATTTTAATGATCTCACGAGGACTGTTAAGGTAAGAGTTCGCCCTTCACTTCACTTCTCCCTTCCTCTCTGTACGGCCTACAGCACCCTACTTTATAGCCCCAGCATTATCAATTCTTTCCTCCCCCACCAAAAGCCTCCCCTCCAATACACTTCATGACAACATCTATCTGCTTGTACTTGTATTTATTACTGGTCTCACAAATACTACACTTCTTCCTTCAGCATGTGGCTATGCTAAGCTAACTCATTTATCTTCAGAACCCAACAACAGGTCACACACTAACCCACTCCTACTCTTCATGCAGGATAAACTGGCACTCAATCCCAAGAGAAATTTTAAGAACAGCAGAAAATGTAATGACATTCAAAGTGCTACAGAGCCTTACCATTAAATTTCACTCTTACCATTTCAGCCCTTTGCTCCTTATCCAGGTCCATCAGTCCATGCTACCACACAAAAACCTCCTGATGATGCACTGTCACCCTCTCAGGATCATCCAAGCTTCAGCACAGAAATCAGCACCTCATGTGGAATAGACAGTGAGTTACAGGAGTTACACCCCTGTAATTCATTGAGCACAAGGGAACAGGAGCAGACAGGAAGCTCAGTGGAGGGCAAGCTCACATCTCAGCTCCACTGACGAGGCCAGAAATAATGGGTCCTGTCCTTTAAAAACAAAAGGTGCTTTCTGTGCCTCAGCAATTGTTCAATGTATTGAACTGACTGTTTGGTAGCTATCAAAATATGTCAAAAGTTGTGAACTAGTCCACCAACAACTTGTTTGGAGTTCTGGCATCAAAATATTGCCATCAACCATAGGGCACACAGGGCTGGATTTTACAGCTCCCCATCAGGTGTGTTTTCAGCGTGGTGGGTGGGGGAGAGAGAGTGTAAAATATGTTGGGTGGCTAGCTCCCTGTCTTCCCACCCACCGTTGAACTGGTTCCATAATATGGCAGTGGCTAAGGTGCCCACTATTCCACCTGCCCTTAAGGTGACCAATTATTGCCCAATTACAGCTCTCAACCCAGTTCCACTGCCATAATATGCTGGACAAGAAGGTGCCTTAGAGTAGGGAGGCCCTTCTTTTGGTGAAATATTTGGTGAAAAGACAAGCAGGAAGGAGGTACATCATTCAGGGGGTGTTACATGTGCATCGAGGGTACCCCCTCCCAACCTTGTTTCCCCACCTGACCTCGAAAACTGGCTCCCACACCCCCTCACACCCCTCCCTAAGGTGCCTGATTCCACCTGGCCCAAAAGGTCTGTGGCTTACCTGGATCTCGTGTCCATCCCCGTACTTTTTTTTTGTCTCCTTTCAGTTCCAGCAATGCCAGAACTCAGTAGTGGGTGCTGCTGGCACTGCAAGAGCTTCCAGTCAATCAGATTGGCCATGAGCTCTCGAGGGCAGGACTTCCTCTCATTGAGGGGTAGAACTCCAACCCTCAGCTTGCTTGACCTGCTGGGGGCATGTTATTGGTGTGGGGCGGCCTTATTTAAAATCAGTCGGTTTGGAACCAATTTTTCTTCCGGAGGAGGTGTGGATGCTATGCAGTTTGCCGCATTCCCATAAAATTCAGCCCATAGTCACTTCAATGGATGCTAAGTCTGGTACTGCCTGAAGAAATAATGTGTACCGGTTTTTGCATCTCTCAGTTACGATCATACTGGGATCAAGCAGGTTAGGATTTCCACCATCTAAAATGCATTAGACAGACTGGGAAAATGAATGATCAGATTCTCAGTCAGATCATGGATGCTCTTGAATCTGCTCTCCCTAGGTTAGTAAGGGTGCTAATCCCAAACCCCTTTGCAAGGCCCGTCACGAGATAGGATCAAGATGACACAGCAAGTTTGCATTCTTGTCACCTATTTAGCCAATGCCCAGTCTGGTGCTAGAAGGCAGCTTTGCTATGATGGCCCAACAACAGCAAACTGCAGCAAGCCTTCTCAAGAGCAAACTCATTGAGGTCACCATTGCAAGCATTTCCAGAGGCCTTGCATTGCAAGCCATAACAGCCTTCTACATCTCATCCTGAGCTTCAGGACCTGATGTTCTGCTCAGTGAAATTTCTAGTTGAACCATGAGTCCGACAGTAGCCCAGAATGGCTTCCAACCATTGGTCCCCAAGAGGACTCATGAGCCAAATATTCAGGGGATAACCCTTGTTCAACCTCTCATTTGCTATGATGGGAAAACAGTGGAAGATGGTGGATTGGCACACAGTAAAAGTATCATGTCAGCTGCCACAAGATTAGGGAAAATTGGGCCAAATCTTTTGGAGTTGAATTTTGAAGGGATTGTATTCTTGTGCATTTGCATTATCTATCTTTTTTTTATTTGTTCATGGGATGTGGGCATCGTAGGTTGTAACTGGGGATCAACCTGCAACAAGGGACAATTGTGTGAATAAACGAATGATTTGATGAAACATATACCATAGATCTTGCATATTGCTGCAGCAGAGAACTAAGTAGCATGCAATGATATTCTGGCACCTAAACTTTACAGTCTTGAATTAACTCTGCCTTCTTTTACTAAGAGTAATTTATGGAGTTTTGCTCATTCCTTTGTTTTAGATATTATAACTGTGACATGCAGAGCAGTGAAATGTAATAGGTGGCACATACAGGATGTACTGGTGCTCCGACAGATCACATTGCACTGTTACAAAATGTATGTTTATGTCATGATTTTCCATATAATACTTGATCTCAGCTATATTGCAGAATATACACACCAGCTGCTTCCGTACAGCACAGGAGGGAAAATCTAATGTGCCAAATCACGTCACAGGTTGCTCCCACACACTTCAGGAGTCAACTCATTAGTTTCATTGGCAGAAGACTGGGGGTAAGTCACTGACTCATCCTCTTAATCAGGAGATAGTGTTGGGCCTGGGGAAACCTACAAAGCCAGACAGAAGGTAACAAACTCATTAAAATATGAATAGAAAAAAAGTTTAACATTTAAATGAGTCTATAATTGTGAGACAACTGAAAATAGGCACACACGAGTCAGTCAATGGAAATGCCCGAGTTTAATAAACACTTCGCTGTTGAGGGGTTTAAGTGATTCATCTGAAATGACTAATTAACAGATTAGCATTTATAAGGAAGAGAATGAGGCCAATTCATCTGTTACTTAAGTATGCATTCTGTACACAGACAGCAATACTATTCACAGTACTTATAATAAATTACCCTTATGATACAGGACAAGTTTCCAAAGAAATTAATGGATAACATATTAGCTTTAATACAGTGCACAATTAATTTCAATGGGCTGAATGCTGTTGGAAAGCTAACACCATGTTAATGACACAAGTCATTTGATATGATCCACGTAGAGACTGAATACTTATTAAAAAAAAGATTAAATTCCCAGTGACCAACTTAAAGGACTTACACAAGATTTCAAGCTTCAAGACTTTTACTGTAATGAACAAAATAGAAGAAACATCAGTTAAACATTGCTTAGTAGGCAACCAGTACTCTAAACTCGATAGAAGATAACCCTTATTACTGTCGCAACACAATTGAAACCCCCATGGCGCATATATATGTACTTTCCAGCATAGTCTCCATAGGATTAGTTTTAAAGGACACAGTCCACAGTCACTCCCAGCTTCCAACAGGTTACATCACACTATTTCACCAAGTTGTAACATCGAGTGACTATTAAAAGGAGCTTCCCTCAGTTTTCAAAGAATTCCCAAATCATTTAAAGCAGTAAAGTCCACTTCAGTGATTTATCCTTCTGGCTGTGGCAGGGCAAGTCCTCCAGAGGTTTTAAGAGTGTCATGGGATGCCAAAGACCATCCTCCCTCTCCCATTCTGTCTGGTAACTCACAGTGAAGCAGCACACTTCTTTCTACTGACCATACTAGCTGCAACCTTTTGACTTTGAGTGACTTCTCTCTCCCTCTCTTTTCATCCAAAAAAAGTCTGTGGACAGTCTGTCCGCAATTAGCCCAGCTGCTTCTGCCTTTGCACCTTGCTCTCAGTGCATCTCACCCTGGGCACCCCCCTGTTCCCATTGTAACCGCATAACCCAGGCTTGTTGCTCGGTAGAATTCATAGCCAATCATATGACCATCTTCATTACTTGAATTAAAGGGACAGTCCCGAAACATAATCATCTTATAAAACCTCATATTCAGAACACATTATTATTGTAAAATTGGCCAACAGGTTCAGGGAATTAAGAGATACAGAGAGCGTACTGGTTGGTTCAAGTTATTCCACACTAATTGTTTGATTTGCACATTAATTGACCATTAAACTTGCCACAGAAAGTCATGGTTAGAAATGAATCATGTAAGTGCCTCTTAACAATGTAACCAATGTTAATGCAACATTCCTGGCCCAAAAAAAGGAAAAGGTAAACTGTTCGCTCTCAATACAGCATATAGTAAATTTTTGTTAGAGATTTAATTTTTCTTTCACTTTTCCCTCTTTTCTTCTCTTAATCCATTTATTTCTTTCCTTCTCTCTGTCTCTCTTTCTGTGCCTGATCTGACTCTAAATCACCCTCTTCCTCAACCATTCCTCCTGTTTTTTTCCCCACAATCCTTAAATTTCATTATTTACAGAGACAAACAGTTGGTTCCACCATTCATTAAGGTCACCGATGCCCCATTGCCCTAACAGCTCCATTATCTGCGCTCATTTCCAGCAAATTAACATGCAAAAACATTTTGAGCTAAAGAATGCAGGACGAAGTCTACAATGGTGTATACTGTGAAATGATCTATTCTGGCAAGATCTGGCTCGCTCGATCCTGATTACTATCGAATGTGACAACATCTAACAAATTAGCTCCTTTTTAACAACAGGCCTATTTTTCCCTAGTGGGGCAAATGACAATTTTTAATTTTATACATAATCCTGGGATGAAGGGGTTGTTTTATGAGAAAGGATTGAGCAGGTTTGGCCTATACTCATTGGAGTATAGAAGAATGAGAGATGATCTTACTGAAATATGTAAGATTCTGAGCAAGCTTCACAGGGTAGATGCTGAAAGGCTGTTTCCCTTTTTGGTGGAAGCTGGAACTAGGGGGCATTGTTTCACAATAAGGGTCTCCCACTTGAGACGAAGATGAGGCAAAATTTATTCTTTCAGAGGGTCATTAAGCTTGCTAATTATTTACCCCAGAGAGCAATGGAGGCTGAATAATTAAATATGTTCAAGACTAAATTTTTTGATTTACCAGGGAGTAAAGAGTTACGAGGGGGCAAGCAGGAAAGTGGAGTTGAGGCCATGATCAGATCAGCCATGATGTTATTGAATGGAAGAGCAGGCTTGAGGGGCTGAATGGCCCACTACTGCTCCATTTCTTATGTTCTTATGTAACCAGATTTAAAAAGATGCACAAATGGTTTCCTTCCTTCCAGGTAACATTTTGAAAACTCTGTGCTCAGAAGGAATGGATGAACCTTGTTTTTTGGCAAGTGTAAGTGTCTCATCCTTCAGTTTCTTGAAGAAAATACATTTAAGGACTTTGTATACTTCTGTTTATTTGAAGATTTGTACACATCAGGAAGTTTCCAAATTTAATTGCAACCTACACTATGACAACTGGGTTCAGTTGTGCTGGTAGTGGTGATAGTCTCAATGTAGCCAATATTTATCCCTCTACCATCCTGGATTGGGAGAAACCAGCCTTTACCTTTCATTTTCATCTATTAAACAATTGGATTCTGAGGAGATGGACATCTAATAGATGGTGTATTTATGTAACAAAACATCAAATTGTCTCCCTTCCTTTGGCATCATGGATTTGAAATAAAGTTACTTGGAAATGAATTTTCATACAATTTTCTGGTCGGCGAATTGGCGCGTAAAATGACGCATCCCGATGTCACCACACGTCATTTAGATTTTCAGTTTGTCAGGCACACAGCCAACTCGGCTGCACTTCCGTCAAACTGTCAAAGGCCTATCAAGGCCTGTTTAAAACTGATTAAATCAATTAAATGAGCTGCCCATCCAACCTTAAGGTTGTCGGGCAGGCGAAGGGCCAGGCGGCCTTTGCATTTTTCATGGAACCTCATCCACAGGCGGGATGAGGTATCATGAAGTGTTTATAAATTAAATAAATTTTTAAATTAATGTTCCTTGACATGTCTCAGCTCATGTGACACTGTCACATGAAGGGACATGTCTTAAAATACTTTTGATTCTTTATTTAAATGTTTGGACCTTAAACAAATCTTCCTGAGGTACCTCTGTGAAAGAGGGCAGGCACAGACTCAGGGAATCCCCCTCCGCCCGCATAGGGAGCGCTCAGCGTTTCCGGGATGGGTGGGCCTTAATTGGCCGGCCCACGTAAAATGGCGGTGCAGCCCCAATCAGGGGTGCTGATTGGGTTCGTGCTTGCTCTCACTCGCCCCCACACAACCCCCCACCAACAGGGGGAAAATTCAGCCCCATGTACAGATTACAAGAAATAGAACATATTACTCTTCTGACCCATGGAACAATGCAAGTATACTGAACAAAATGAGGGCATTTGGCCCCCTGTTCCAGTTCACTATTAATGCTTCCTCTACTCTTTTACCCACTCTGCATCTTCCTGTATTTCAAATGCATGTCCATGTTTTTCCCCTTAAAAGATACAACTCTATTTTAGTTACTTCCTGTAACAAAGCAGTCCATGTTCTGACCACTTTCTTTATGAAGGCATTTCACTCAGTGATGGCTTTAAATTATTAATCCTTTTTCACTGACTTCCTGACCAGATGAATGAGCCCTTCCTTATTCGCAGTTCAAAATTTTAGACACCCACATTAAATTTTCTTTTCATTCCAGTGAGAATTCTTTCCACAGAGCTATAGTTTCTCATCCATGATGTTATTCTGATCTTTGCTCCATGTTCTCTATGATGCTCCTGTCTTTTGAACAATGGAAATGACTATGCACAGTAACTGACTGAGCTCTATCTATTACCTGGTACCCAACTGATCATTGATCTTCTCTTTGATCCCCAAACAAAGTAAAACTGTAAGTTGAATACCTCTCCCTCTGGCTGATGGTAAAAGCCAGTATCAACCGACAAAAGCTTCCTCAAGCTCAGCTGCTATTGAATGCTGAAAACACACTAAGCTAATCAAATTTCGGTATTCCAGTAAAATGGTAAACTTTGTCTCATATTTTGAAGAATCACTGTCAGCTTCACCTTTAAAAACAGTCTTGTAAAAATCCATTTAAGCAGAAGGCCAACACTATTAAAATAGATGGATGATAAACTGAACATTTAGCACCACTCAAGGTAACAAGTAATTCACACAGCAATGAGACAATTCTGGCAGCTTATCTATGTGCATGCCCAGGCAGGATGCTTTGATTTTTGCTAAATTCACCCCGTTTTGTAGGCAAGTGGAATTTTTTTTTTATTAGTGCAACAATTTAATCATATCATATTCTACATTGGGATTTTAATACATTGATCACTCTCAAATAATAATGGAAATAAAGACTGATTATTGTACTGTCGTGCCCTTTACAAGCCTGAAGACAGTACCACAGTTTAAAACTATATTTTTAAAATGGACACAATAGCTGTTAATAAAAAAAAAACAAAATACTGCAGATGCTGGAAATCTGAAATAAAAACAGAAAATGCTGCAAAGACTCAGCAGATCTGCTCAGGTCATTGAGAGAGAAATGGAGTCAATGGGCAGAATTGTCCCAGATTCGCACAAAGTGCGGTGGCAGGCAGGAAAAAAAGTCATTTTATCTGCCTGCCGCAATGTTGGTTTTCGTGCCGTAGCATCCCCTTCCCACCTCATTAACTATGCAGTGACAGGAAACACACCATCTCGCTGGCCTCCGATTTGCCTGCCATGGCGTTACTTCACCGCTTCCTCATGCAGTTCACCATATTTAAACTGCATGCACACTTCTCAATGGTTGCAGCCCTGGACAGTTCGAGTGAAGACATAGCCCAAAAGCCAAGAAGTGTGCAGCCACCCCCCTATTCACTGATGCACCTCTGGGACGCCTTCTGGACATCATGGAGAACCACCGTGAGGTCCTCTACCTTCAGTCTGGCTGCAGAAAGCCCATCAGTTTCACCACTGCAGCTTGGGAGGCGGTGGCAGAGATGGTCAGTGCCAATGCTGCAGGCAAGATGTCAGCCATCCAGTGTAAAATGGATGAATGATCTCATCAAGGCCATTACATGTTCACTGGCATTTCACTTACTACCAGCTCAAGGGATATCACCATTCCATCTGGCCTCATCTCCTCTGGAGGCTGCCTCCTCAGCCCTCACCATCTGGAAACCACTTGCACAGATCAACATGTGCCCCCACCCACAGTTAAAAGCAAAATACTGCAGATGCTGGAATCTGAAACAAAAACAAAAATCGCTGGAGAAACTCAGCAGGTCTGACAGCATCTGTGGAGAGAAAGACAGGGTTAATGTTTTGAGTCCATATGTATTTTTGTTTTTGCCTCCACACACACCCTGGGATATGATCCTTCCCTAGTACAGCCCTCACCCTGCAGCCTCTTCCCTTGCCTGAAGCCACTTCTCCCCCTTCTCCAAGCAAGCCATTGAAAAGCCACCCCCACCTTACAGCTGGTCTTGTAGGTAGAGACCTGCCCTTGAGCCCCCCTAAAAGTGATGTGGTGCTGCCTGCGAAGCCCGGCACTGATCACCACGAGCGTTGCTCAAAGTATGGTGGGCAAACAAACCTCGAGGTCCTGAGCAAAGTGCAGATTGCCAGGTGCACGTCACCTATATACAGTTGTGAAACACGTCGGCATGCAATCGAAAGTAGGTTTCCGACATGCAGCAGTGGGAAATGCTGCCCGGCGTTGACTGGTGGCACAGACAATCGCAAACTGGTTTCATGACAGTGTGAGGATTATTTTTGGCCTTCTCGCCATATTGTCCTCCCTGCCCACCATGATGATCGACACCAAAGGGGCTGGAAAAACAAGAGTCATACAGAGTTAAAACATTGACTGTTTCTCTCTCCACAACAGCTTTTAAGATGCCTGGCAACATATCGTGTAACTTTGTCAATTTCTGCTCCAGACAGAATAAAACTCAAGCATGTTCCTAATTAAAATATGGACAATCACAGCCACCTGTGCAAATTCACAGAACAAGACTATCACACATCAGCTTACTTACCTTTCTACTTCACCCTGGGCCATAAAGAAATCTAAACTCAATGGCTGGAATTTACCGGCCGGATTGTGGTGGGGCTTGCTGCCGAAGGTTCAGCGGGCTAGTCAAAAGTCCATTGACTTTCAGCGGGACTGGATGATGCCTTTTACATTGCTCTGTTTTTTGCATTTGCAAAGCCAGTGTTCACAAAGCCAGTGTTCCTTTAAAACTTCCGGAACCTGTTTTTACGACAATGGTGTAGCACTGCAGTGAAGATTCTGCCAGAATCACTTGAAAGTAGCTTGACAGTAAACGGTAACTGGCCGCAACTTCTTTTCTGTGAAACTGTCTAAAGCAGCCATAGAAAGCTGCCAAGATTTCATGCAGTGCAACCTGTAATTGTGAAAAGAGGAAGTTCTTTGTGTACATTCCCTCCTTATTATAGCAGGAAGCTATTCTGCTTAACAGCAACTAAAAATGAATGCTTTTCAATAATTAATGCACTGAGAACCCCACAATTTTCAATAAGTTAGAATATTACCCACCATATGAGTTCAAGTAAAAGTAAAGATATATGTTTGCCTGAGCCCCAATTGCAAGACATGAGGCCAGCCTGAAATTGAGCCTTGGCCCTTGTTTCAATATGTCCACAGGCAGTTCATTGGGCCTACTTGCCTTGCCAACAGCTTCTTGAAGGGATATTCCAGGTTGGGGTGGGTTGGAATCTGATGCTGGTACTGTGGTGTCAGCAAACTGGAAGGAAAAACCAGTAATACTTGGAAAATGACTAGTTATGATCCAAATTGGTCATCTATATCTTGAAATGGAACTCCAGTTCAGACCAATACCAATCGTTTCCTAAGTTTTACTGTTTTTTTTCCTTCTACTCCCACTTCTTCTGGTTCCGTGGCAATGATGTCTGACAGGAGAATTGTTTGTTCTTATTTAAGTAACTCTTGAAAATTTTTAATCTTGAGCTGTCTGGAGTGGAGGCTCTAGGCTTAATTTCAGGCTGGACTTAAGCATACCAACTGGGGCTCCATCAGACTTCTAACCATATACATACCTAAACTGTTACGATGGGTTAATCCAGAAAATATTCCAATTGAATGAAAATTGTTGAGCTGCTGCTGCAGTTTGGATTACTGTTCAGCCTTTTCTTAAACACTTACATTCACATCAAATTTACAGTCCTGAATCTGTTAGCACACTCAGAGCTAACAAATTCTAATTGTGGTAAATTCTTCCATCACCCCCAAGGATAGAAGGTAACATATTGGCAAACAGATGCAAAATAAATTACAAACAAAAGACACCTCAATTTTTTTTTAAAGTAACCCTGCAAGAGGTGTTTTAAAAATTTCAAAGTGTGTCAAATCTGTGTTATTCTTTTCTGTAAGTTCCTGACAATACAGTCTCTGGTGGCAGCTGATGTGTGATCAGTTCTTCACAATTCTCTTCACTGATATATACAACTATGAATTGAGTAGGGAAAAACACTCCGTAGTCAATTTTAGTTCCTGGGGGAGTAAGGTCCAGCATGCAGCCGGCCCACCTGGGAAAGGCCCAGCTGATTCTAACAGGTGGGCTGCATCATTTTTGCAGGATGGACTTCTGCCTAATTCTGCAGCAGTAACAAAAAGCTTTAAAGGGGGGAGCATCATTTGGGCACCAGGAGGTTGCTGCCAGGGACCTGACAGGAAATGGCATCTGGCATAAGCTTAGTAGTGGCATGGGGGAAATCGGAAGCCATTATGATGGCTGGAGTTCAAAAGGTTTTCTTATGATTTTGATGGACAGTAAAATCTGGTGTAAAACCAGGATTGTACCTGATCCTATCAGCTGTCCAATGGATAGGTAAGGTTAGAATTGCCCCCATTGTTACCAGAAGACTTTGCCAAAAGCTATTTGGAGATAGCTGACCAAGAAAATCTCATGCACTCTCCTTTATAGATGGTTATAGGCTGTTAATGAGAGGGATTTGGGAGCCATTATTCCACCCAAAATTTTTCAAGGAACATGCTTGTGTGGGAAATTCAACAAGTGCAAGGCTACAATTCCACCTCCCCAAGGACGAGTAAGTGCTACGTCTATTCTGTGGTCTGTATATTATTCACTAAGCACAAAGAGACAGATTCAAGTATTTGGAACTAACAGCGCAGTGTCATAGGCTGGGAGATTTGACAGTTTTCATTTATAATATTGTTGTGGCAAAAATGGCCACTCTTAAGTCCAAGGGATTCAAGCAAGCAAAGATTTTATTTCAAGCATATGTTAGGGGGAGAGACCCTCAGTCACCCAAGGAACCTCACTCAATGCTACAAGGGTTGCAGCACATATTTATTTTCCTTGTCTTCCTACTCTTCATTACAATGTTTCTCAACAGTCATTAATTTCTTAACTAACATACTATTCCATCAGCAGGTGTTCCCATTATCTAAACCCTCAGCCTTGGGTATAGCCTTTGGTTCTCCCTTATCTCCTTCTTCTGTATAACAATGAATAGTCTGTTTATACAGGCAGTAATTGCTAGCTACTAAGCCAGCATCCCCGTTGCCACAATTAAACACAGAGATAAAAACAAAAAACTGCCACCTTTTGTTAAGTATCTCATCATGCCAAGGAAAAGGATGTTTGTAACTACAGCATCTATTTTAAGAATGGTGAAACATTTTAATATTAATCCTACTAGTATAAGCCTCCTGGTTCCCACTTCAATATTGCCAAACTGCCATTCCTTTTCAAAAGCATTTGTCAAAGAATAAAATCAGTGAATATGATAGATTGTTCATCGAGATATTTTAAACAAATATTGGAAACTGTTCTCAAATTTGAGCAAAGATAAAGCTATTTCAAAACAAAAACAGAATTACCTGGAAAAACTCAGCAGGTCTGGCAGCATCGGCGGAGAAGAAAAGAGTTGACGTTTCGAGTCCTCATGACCCTTCGACAGAACTTGAGTTCGAGTCCAAGAAAGAGCTGAAATATAAGCTGGTTTAAGGTGTGTGTGTGGGGGACGGAGAGATAGAGAGACAGAGAGGTGGAGGGGGGGGTGTGTGGTTGTAGGGACAAACAAGCAGTGATAGAAGCAGATCATCAAAAGATGTCAACGACAATAGTACAATAGAACACATAGGTGTTAAAGTTAAAGTTGGTGATATTATCTAAACGAATGTGCTAATTAAGAATGGATGGTAGGGCACTCAAGGTATAGCTCTAGTGGGGTGTTTTTTATAATGGAAATAGGTGGGAAAAGGAAAATCTTGGTACTAATGATCCTTCAACAGAATAAGATCTTTAATGGCAAGAGCAGGCTTGAGAGGTCGAATGCCCTACTCCTGCTTGAAATCCATCTGTTTTGCTTGCTGCAATTCTCCACCCCAAGGCCAAAGATTTGGCAGCATTGCCTGCATTTGGACACAACTGACGAGCAGGCACTGCACTTGACAACTCTCCTCCACTATGTGAGGCCAAAATTAAATTGGATACTCCAAGTGGTCAAACTAGGCAGGCAAAAATTGGGGAAAAATTTTAATGCCAAGCTGTTTTTAAAGCTATTTCAAGTTTTCCTTCAGCCCACTATCATTGGTCAAGGATGCATTGCAGATGCAGTTGTAGGAAGTACCAAATAAATAAGTAAATATTAAACTTCTAAAGGAAATAACTGACTGAGTAATAAAAGTAAAACATGAATGAATATTTGTGTGTTGTTGGTTGCATAACACCAGCAAGTCTGGTAATGATCACAATGGAGTAACTCTTGCACAGCATCTGCAGCACCAACTTTCCTCACATTAGTAATATAGATATGGGCCAAGCCACATGCCCCCTTAGTAGATCAAATGAAAAGCAAGGTAGATGGTGTTGATTCAGCTGCTGATAATGGATTATTATATAGCAGTGACATGACTTTCCAGAATCAATTAGATATAAACTATGTTGATCCAGACAATTGCCATCTAATACACCAACTGTGCTAAATAATCTAATTCACAGTGCTTTTTAATTCTAATGTGTGATAATTGTAAGTCCTGCTGACAGCTAACTCAGTTTTGCACTGCCTGAAGTTAACTATTTTCGCAGATACTTGAATCATGTACCTCGCTGTATCCACACGTTTTTCAATGCATCAGGTTTTCCAAATGACAGCAAAGGACCCCTGTGATTGAACATAACAATTCACTTAACCCAGTTCCTGTGTGGCTTATGTATGTCTCAGACTATCTTCAGTGCATTTGCACTGTAAACTGGCTAAGCTGTCTGCACATTCCAGCACAGGGGTGAATATCTGAAAGGAAGACAAACTGTTTTGATAATAGAAGCAGTAGCCTCCATTTGTTTCAGATTTTGTGTGGGTGGCTATCGCACTTGAATTAATGTCCCTTACAAATTTTGCACATTACAGACATGTCCAAACTTCGTCAGCATTGACATGTTTACTCCAAATAAGAAAATCCAACTGCACCAGGAGGCTTCAGGAAGAGATAAACTGCTTATAAGATTATTGAATAGAAAGACTTCAAAACTAACAAGTCATAAATTTCATCCCTTGCAGTAAAATCATCAGGTGCTATTGTGAGAGTCTGCTGTCCATCATCATTGGTTACAACTATTCACAGCTAACTTGCCCAGACCAAATAAAATCTCTCCAAGGAGCTCCAAGTTAAGCAGAACAGCACAAATGTGTTTCTGATGTATTTCTGTGATACTACTTTACCCATCAGCAATGCATCACCTTAAGGAATATTAAAGGTGATCTAACTCAGTGGTTGAGTACCATCAGTGATAGGTTACATACTCATAGAGCAGCCTTTGTTTTCCTATCTCTTTATATAGCACAATCTTTAAAAGATTCTTTTGTACATCCTTTTATGACAATGTTGAGCAGACGACTGAAGTAATAAGAGCCATGTTTTCATTCAGTATACTTAGTACTGGATTAATGTTTACAACAGACAGTATTTGAAAAGCAATAATGGATGACATATTGTTTATTCACCCCGCAACATTTGCCTATTGAAATTTCCCCTGACAAATGCAGAGCTGAAACAAATTTATCCGAAGGCTGCCATTATGCCGCAAATTTTACTACAGTATGAAACAATTTCAGATGAGTATCAATGCCAATGTGATTCATGGGGTTTGATCATCTTCTTCTCCTGCAGTCCCAGCAGCTGACACTGACCCCTTGTCAGTGCTGCCGGGACGGATGGAGCTGCCCTGCCAAGCACCCAGAGGGTGGGCCTCCCTCCCCAGTGAGGGTAGGAAATCCCATTTGGCCTTTGTTAATCCGTCCCACCGTGCTTTATGGCTGCGGAGAGGGTCAGTGAGAAGCATGTCCGCTCCATGCAAACGTTGCTTCTGGGGGAAGGGGAGGGGGGGGGGGGTTATGCCATCTGCACCCCGTATTGTTCAGCCCACGGTAATTGGCCAAAGAGCCAAACGTGAGGGAAGTTTTTTTTTTACACAGCAGATTTTTATGATCTGGAATGCACTGCCTGAAAGGGTGGGGGGAAGCAAATTCAATGGTAACTGGAATTTGGATAAATGCTTGAAAAGAAAAAATGTGTGGGACTAGACAGAAAGAGCAAGAGAGTGGGACTAATTAAATAGCTGTTTTAAACAGCCAATACAGACCTGATGTATTTAATGGCCTCCTCCTGTGCTCTCTGATTGTATGATTCTCTGACAAGAGGGCAGAATAGTAGCAGATGTAATTTAATGCTGACATGTGTAAAATGCTCTACAAAGGAAGGAAAAACAGACATACCTATGGATGAATGGCATCCATATTGCTAAGGATGAAGCTGAGAGTCCTAGGCAGCAACAGCTATGCGGCTGATCCCCAATGTCATAGATCTCTTCCTCTCAAACATGTTAGACTTCCCATATGTCTTCCACAGAGAATTGGAAGCAAAGCCAGTGAGATCATTGAAGAAATAATTGGATGCTCCAATAAATGTGACATCAGGATCTCTTTGGATAGATGTATTGAAATGGGCTAAACATCCTTCCTCATCCACAAATATTGTAAGATCAAAGCAGGTGTCTGAATCAATCAGTAGTTAGGTGGCAGGGACAGTGACAGATACTAAGGAAAAAGGTCATCACAAAGAGGAATATTCAACAGAGAATATGCAAGAAAAAGTTGATTACTTGTTAAACAGGTTCCTTTTCCCATGATCCGAAAAGTGATGCTCTATGAAAAAAGGATTAAAAGAATACAAATACTAATTTCTACCCAACTGTCCTGACAAAGGGGTTATTTATATTCACCTCAAGCAATTGCCTGGCTTACGCTTGCCCCTTCTTGCTGATATAACAACATTGGTTTATTATTGGTTTATACTGCATGAATTAATGTAGCTTCACTTGGGCAGAAAACTCAGCACAGGTGGAGGTTTAGCACTCCACCAGGCACACTCCTGTTTTAACTGCTATTAAAGTACTTTATCTTCCATAATGTCCATTCCACTCTACTAGTTGTTAATCAACTCTTGTCCAAAAACTTCCAAGTTGTGTGTGTAATGATAACAATTTAACATCTCGCAAAAAACACAATTTATCTAATAAAACTGACATAATCATACCATAATATAAAGGCAAAATACTGCAGATGCTGGAAATCTGAAACAAAAACAAAAAATGCTGGTAAAACTCAGCAGGTCTGACGCATCTGTGGAGAGAAAGACAGAGTCAACATTTCGAGTCCGTATGTCTCTCCTTCAGAGCTCTGAAGAAGAGTCATACGGACTCGAAACGTTAACTATATAATCATACCATATATTTTTTACTTCAGCAGACAATGAAAATGTCACAAGGAACGTAGAATGAGATAATGTCATTACTGATATTTAAGCCATGATGATTGACCACATTCAGGAATGAATATTTGAACAGGTTACACATCCTTTTGGACACATTCAATTAAGGCTGTAAATAAATGTTGATTTTTTTTTTTATTCTCTCATGGGTGATGCTGGCAAGGCCAGTATTTGTTGACCATCCCAAATTGCCCTTGAACTGAGAGACTTTCTAGACTATTTCAAGGGGCAGTTAAGAATCAATCAAATTGCTGAGGGTCTGGAGAGACATGTAGGCCAGACCAGGTAAGGATTTCCTTCCCTAAATGACATTAGTAAACCAGATGGGTTTTTACAACAATCAATGATAGTTTCATAGTCACCATTACAGAGACTAGCTTTCAATTCCAGATTTTATTAACTGAATTTAAATTCTATCAGTTGCCATGATGGGGTTTGAACCCCTGTCCCCAGAGCATTAACCTGGGCCTCTGGATTACTGGTCCAGTGACGTTACCAATACAGCAAACCCCCCTGCCCCCTGATATTTTAAATGTTAAAATATTAAAATTCTGCCACTTATTCTGTTTCATGGCAAATGTTCTAAGATGCTATCATGCCGAAATGGTTATACATGCATGACAAACATTGCTCTCTGAAAAGCCTTTTCACAGTTACTTGTTTGAATTGTAATCTCTCTAATTAAATAATGCCAATTCCAGTTTTCAGTGTCAACAGTTTTAATAGTGATAATATATTTTCTCATCAGTGAATGCTTCAGAAGTAACAGTGCTTCACAAAATCAATGTCAATCAACCAAAAATCAGACTTAAAAACAAAGAACCAATTTAGCAGCATGAGGGTAGGGAGATATCAATAAGTCACATAGATTTGAGTGGTTGCTTTGGAGGAACAGCAGGTGGAGTTGAAGAATCGAGCTAGATATATGCCTGGCAATTCTTAGTCACATGATTCTCGCAAAGCAGCTTGGGAAATAAAATATTTCAAAGTTCAATGGCTACAAATGTAATTTTGCAGCTATTATCCCATAACAATTTATAAATCCCAGCAGACAGTAAAACTGTGTACCATTGTTATTATTTAGGATTGATGGCTGCTTTTAAAAGTATATTCAAGCCAACATCCAACAATCTTCCTTGGTGGCTATTTCTTTTTTAAAAATTTGCATCAGAACAATTTGTTTACTTAAGCATTGTGGCCCAGGAGTAATGTCATGGGAAAAGAAGTGTTTTTACAAAAGTAAATAAAATTATCTTCCAAAGTAAAACAGGGAATTTTCAGATGTAACTGTTGAGAAAACTGATTCAAAACAACAAATCATACGTCCAGCAAAATGTTCCCAAACAGGTAGCACAAAGCAATATATTGATGAGTTTCCTATTCTTTAGTGTATTGCAACATCTAAGCATTTTGTCCTATTTCCCTCTCTGCTGCCCTCTCTGTTGGGGAGGTGGAAATAAAGTTAGTTCAATAATGGCTGCCTGCAGTTGAACATGTGTTAGTTGTACTCAGTGCAATACACTGAGTAAGATAGTGATTGATGCTGGGATGGAATTTTCTTTTACATTTCATTTGAGAAAGTAAGGACTGAAGAACATTGTGACATTTTTTTGGAACTCCTAAAGTTGATTTTTTGTAAGTATGAGTGAATGATTGCTCCTAGTGTGCACATTGTACTGAGGTACGCAGTGATTCAGCACAGTACATAATTTTAAAAATGGCACTCAAGGCCAATTAGGGACAGTAGGGAAATTTAACCCTAACAAGGAAGACTGGTATAATTACAAACAAAGGTTATATATTTGGCTAAAAGCAAATAAAATAGGAGATGAGGATGAAGTAAATATTTTCCTCATCATGATGGGGCCAAATGCTTTTTTTAGGTGGGGTCTAACCATTGCTGTCCATGAGAGGACAGTACTATGTACTATTTTGAAATTACTGAGATTCTGGACTTATTATTGGCACATAAGAATGAGATTGCACTGAGAGTTACATTCCATGAAAGGAAGCAGTTGGCTAGCAAGATAGTTACAGATTACATTCTCGAATTAAAGAAACTCAATCTGGGTATGGTGCAAACTTAGACATCAACCTTAGTGACACATTTGAAGGAGGCCTAAAGAACAACAAAATTCAGACCAAGCTTTTGAGCAAAGACAACAAACCAATGTGGAAGGTTGACCTACGTTGAGGCCACTGCCATGCGATTGGCAGGAAACGATAACTGCAAATTACAAGCAAGTTATTTTCCTGAGCCAGCAGGGGAGGTCCACCAGATTTCAGCAAGGTCCACACCCTGGCAGCCAAGTTCACAGTCTCAGAGTCAGAAATTTAGATGCTACCGTTGCCATGGTGTTAATTCATTCAGTGGCCACTTGATGAATTAGTAAACCAGACAGCAATTTTTTACTTAATACTAAATTTATTTACAGAATGCAACATTGAAAATGCCAGCCTCCTTCCTAGCCAACAGTGTCCCAGCAGTCTTTCTTTATATGTGTTCAATGTGCTTAATGAATTCATGCCCTTCACCTGGGTATCCTTAAGCTTGATAATATAATTAACATAGCATTATCATACCATTACTCAACCATCCAAATTTATCCATTTCCAGCCAACGTGTTGTGCCCGTGAGAAAGTTGATCATATCCAGATGGCATACAAGAGTAGAGGAAACAGTAAGCGCCAGGTCATGGTAAATGTTGTGTTCACAGCCATGCATCAAGTTGAAGTTCAGGTAGATAAAAAGCTAGTTTGGGGCAGAATTTTCCCCCCATTGTGGGGGGGTGGGTAAGTTCAGAAGTGGGCGCGTGCGGACGCTCCTCCAATCGGCGCCCCCAATCGGGGGCACGCTGCCATTTTATGTGGGCTAGCCAATTAAGGCCCGCCAGTGTGACGACTACCAGGAAGCGCTATGCGCTCCCTGTGCAAGTGGAGGGGGATTCCCTAAGCTGATCTCCCTGAGGCTAAGTGCTGTCTCCGGGAGATCGGCACCAAATTTAAAAATAGAAAAATAAAATTTCCCTGACATGTCCCCTCATGTGACACTGTCACGAGTTGGGACATGTCCATCACTTTTAATTAAACTTTTATTAAATTTTTAAAAACCTACATGAAACCTCATCCTGCCCGAGGATGAGGTTTCATGCTTTTTCTGAAGCCCGCCAGCGCTCCCGGCCTACCTGCCAGCCTTAAGGTTGGATGGGCAGGTCCTTTAATTAGTGCAATTATTTTTTAAATGGCCTCAGTTGGCCATTGACAGGTCGGTGGGTGAACAGCTGATTCGGCTGATGTAAGGAAATCTGCCCAACGTCATTCTGTGTCATTTTATGCATTGGTGTGTGGGTCCCGTCCCCACACGCTGACCGGGAAATCCTGCCCCAAGAGTCTGGAAATCTTGAATGTGTATATGATAGTTATAGAAACATAAGGTAATGTTATCCAGCAGGAAGGTGAAGAGAAGCATTCAGTCAGACAGCATGAAAAACAGCACATGGGAGCTAAGAGCAATAGGGTTATAGGTATAATTCCAGTGCCCACGATAAAAATGAAAGTCGGAGATTAACAACTTACATTCATTACTGATGCAGCTGCAGCAGTGTCTTATCTCAGAAGGAGAGTACAAGAAATCCCCAAGTTCATATTCCCTTATACAAACTGGTGCAAAGCTGAATACTTATTCCAATAACAGTATTCCAGTGTTAGGTCAAATTGTTAGAATGGAATATGATTATACCTCCTATTACTTGCTGTTGGTAAGGAATTTGCTTTAGAAAATACTAATAAACTGGGCAATGTTATTTCCAGTAGGGATCAGTAAGAGCACATCTGACACTGAGCTAGTGCTAAGAGAGCATAAAATGGTCTATAAGCAAGGAAGACCAAACGATAAAGTTAGCCATCAGCATGATATTAAATATCATAGTCAGCAGATCATGTAAATGCGGACGTTCATTTGAGGTTTTGCGTGAAGACGGATTCATTTTTAGCCCGCAAGTTACCTGTGAATTAATTTACGAGCACAAATGACATGCCAGTGTCTGCCAGATAAATTAGTGAAGAAACTTGCAAGGATATGATGCTCAGTAAAGTGTGGCAATATGTCATGAATAACTGGCCTAAAGAACGATGACGATGAGAAATTGCAGGAGCATTTCAGTTGTAGAAATGAACTGAGTGTATATCAAGGTTGTCTCCTATGGGGTTCAAGAGTCATTATTTCATCAGGGTTTAGAGGCATGTTGTTAGCTGAACTTAATCAAGAATACAGAGGCATTGTCCAAATAAAAACAGTAGCAAGAAGCTATTTTTTGTATCCAGAGATAGATAGAGATTTTGAAGATTGGGTGAAAAGTTGTGAACTAAGTCTCAGAATGAAAAAAGATCCACCAAAGCTTCTTTTCATTCCAGGTCAAACACAAGCAAACTGTGGGGAATGAGTACTGTAGATGCTGATTTCTTTGAAGTGGAAGGGAAAGAGTACCTTGTTTTGGTCGATAGCTATAGCAAATGGATAAATGCACATACATGTGCCAAAACTATTGAAGAAAATGATCAAAATTGGCTTGTAATTTATGGTTTGTCAGAACTGTTGGCATCAGATAATGGTCCATAGTTTCAGTCAGAGGAATTTGAAATATTTCTGAATATGAATGGAGTCAAGCTCAGTCTCATATCACCATATTACCCAGCATCAAATGGTGCTGCAGAAAGAAGCATACAGATTGTGAAGAGGTCTTTGCAGATGTATATGTGAGGTGATGAGCTCCACACTAATTTCATGCTTTTCTTCGACAAAGGCTAGACACTTTTCTACTCTCTTACAGAATAACCTCTCAGCCTACAATAGGTTGCTCACCTTACAAGTTAGTGTTTATGCCTTTTCCTAAGGCAAACATTAGTTTGCTTCACAGTGATATCAATAGCAAACTAAAAGAAAATCAAGACAAAGCAAAGATAAGTCATGATACACCAGGTATGAAACTTCAAGAGTTCAGCACTGGTCAGAAAGTCATCATCCTCCACGAATCTTGTGGCTATGAGGGCCTCCCAAGCGCGGCTGCCTCATTTGACCAGTGCTAGGATCTCATCACCATCATCCCTTCAACGTCCCCCTCATCTGAAGATACGTGCATCACCTCCACCTCCTCGTCAGGCAGGTCCTCCTGCCACTGCAGCGCCAGGTTGTGATGTGCAACACCCTTTGGGGTCTGCATTGCAGTGCTCCACTGGACCTGTCGCAGCACTGACACCTTATTTTCATGATGCCTAGTGTTTACTCCATCAAAGTCCGGGTTGCAGCATGAACCTCGTTATACCATCACTCTGCTGCAGTCTGAGGCCACCACCCGGCATGTGCTTGAGTATTTCCTTCAGTCTGTGCTGCCTTGCACCCCCCCACCCACAACCTAACCTGCACTGGGACCCTTGCCCCAGCACTGCACTGAAAGCCAGCTGGGAAAAAGTGACTTGCCTTTCCCCCCCTGGATTGCGTGGCACGTCTTCTTTGATGTCCTACAGGCAGTGGTCATGAGCACTGCAAAGGCTGTGTGCCCTCACTTCCAAGCTCCCCTCAAAGTTCATGTTGCCAGATGCACGCCTTTAAAAGGCAGTTGTGAAGTATGCCATTCTGCTGGCATGAGTGGTAAATTTGATGTTGGGAGATGATTCTGGTGAACAGGGCTTATAATTAGATGCAAATATATTATAATGATGCTCCCGACATGCGGCGGTGGGGAATGCGGCCCACCATTGACAGATGGCAAGGACGATCGCAAACTGGTTTCATGAAAGTGTAAAACCGATTTTTGGCCTTCTTGCCATATTGTCCCCCACCTCGCCTGCCATGAAGCCCGACATCAACAGGGCCAGAAAATTCCGGCCATTTCAGTCATTTGATTGAACAAGGACATCTGACAAGTAGAGTAGGAGAAACCTCCTATCATTTAAATTCCCCCTACACTCCAAAGTGAAAGCTATAAAGAAAGTGAAAGGCAAATGAAACAAAGTTTGCCAGTATTACAGAATCCACTGGTAGAGCAAAGTGAGCGAGAGCCTTTGATTGAGAATAATCAATCAACATCACAGTCCCAGCCATTAAGTGGAGTTGGTAGTTAAAGTCAAGGTTCAGATTTGCCACAGTCAGGGATGTTGAGACAGCAGAGCCAAGCTAATGGAAATGGAAGCAGATACCCAGACAGAAAGAGAAAGAAGCCAGATAAGTTAATTGAAAGTTTGTAGGAAGGTATAAGAAAAGTGTGGTTCTTTTCACTATTTGTTGTCAAATGATGATATTTGTGTTCCAGGCATACTGGTGTTATAAAAAACAATTATAAACACTGTTTATAATTTACACTGTGGTCGTGTTGGTCATGTATGTTTTGGTTGTGATTACAGTAAAAACAAGTATGCAATTGAACCTTTCAGGTATTTTTGATGTTTTTTTTGTTTATTCATGGCATGTGGGTGTCGCTGGCTAGGCCAGAATTCATTCCCCATCCCTAATTGCCCTCATCCAGAGGACACTTCTTTTTTAAAGAGTCAACCACATTGCTGTGGTCTGGAGTTGCCTGTTGGCCACACCAGGTAAGGATGGAAGATTTCCTTCCACTAGTGAACCAGATGGGTTTTTACAGCATTTGGCAATGGTTTCATGGTCATCATCAGATTTTTAATTTCAGATTGTTATTGAATTCAAATTTCACCATCTGTCATGGTGGGATTCAAACCCAGGTCCCCAGTCCAGTGACAATACCACTATGCTGCCATCTCCCTTGGTTTAGTCATACTGTATTCTGGGTACTTATGTGCATGTATCATTTTACATTTTAATGTCTCGGTTGTTTTTAAAAGTGGAGTGGGAATGTAGTATATTGCAATATTTGAGCATTTTGTTACATTGCCCTCTCTGATGGGGAGCTGTAAATAAAATTAGTTCAATAATGGCTGCCTGCAGTTGAGTACGTGTTAGTCTTACTCGGTGCAATGCACAATATAATCTAAAGTTAAAAATGCAAGAACCCGTCAAGGGAAATGCTTATCCATAATTCTAGAAAATTGTTATTTCACTGAGCAGTTCCTGTGACATTGCAAAAGATAAAATTAAAAATTGGCTATTTCCAAGACTGGTGCAAAATTTTGGAATAATAAAATTAAAGAATTTGACTGTAAAAATGTTTAACACCACATCCCATAGAAAATGTAAGGAGAATGAAACTTATATTTATATAATGCCTTTTCCTCTTCAGGTGTCCCAATACTTATAATCAATTAATTATTTATTTTAATTACATTCATTTTTGATGTACACTGTTCTTCTGCAGCACTGAACAAAAATAACCAATCAGCTTATGGCCTCCACCTTAAAATAGTCTGGCAATACTCAGTGTCTACATTCATGTTTGATGCATCGCCATTTTGACCATGAGTTGCTAAAGATTTACTGAGCTCACAGGAACGTACTTCAGCAAGAGTTGGCACCCTCACGAAAGGATGGACAAAAATTTGGAAAAAATCTTTCACCCTTTGTGACGGAAAATCTATTGTATTTTGAGGAAAAGCACACACTTATATCAGATGAATAACTTCCTCCTTCACATCATATTTAATATTTGAGGTAGAACCATCTTCACTGCCCCTTCATCTCTAAGTATTGTGTCCGTAAACAGTGAAACAGCAAATTTGAACAAATGAACATCAAAACAAACTAATGTACAGAAAATGCTTTCATTCAGCTTATGGTGAGAAATCTATTGCAACCTACAAAAAATGTTAATGTGCCAATGGCAGCTGTGGCTGCCCACAGCATAACGTTTGTGTCTGTTCTTTAGATTTTCTCACAGTATAAAGGTAACTTTGCTTAGCAACAAGAGAAGCTGTCTGGTCTATGCTGAGGATAGTAAATGAAGGAGGTGATCAACATTCTGGTCCTGCTTGGCTTTCCATTCCCCTAGTGGTGTCCATTATTACAAAATTATTACTTTTTATGATGGGACTGAACCTTCTTAGCCAAGGTTCATTTTTCAAGGTTTCAGCTCTTCTGTTCATTCTAATTGAGCTTTCAACAGGGAAATGGGGCAAAATTACCATAATGAGATGCATTTAATAGAAGTTTTCAATAATTAACTTGCATTGCAACCCTAAACAGCTTAATGCATTATGCAGTCAGAATATCGTCTTATAACGCTGCTAAGCATAAGAACTGTTATACCGAACCATATTTATCATTGATAAGTCAGGACATCAAGCTGCAAATACAATTTAATGAATGAATACCATTTGTGTCAGAGGACAAATACAAGAAAAACAATTCCCATATGATTATAACAGCTTTTATACAATAGTGGTTACAATTTAATGGATTTAAGATTTCTTTATTACATAGTGCAGTGGCAGTATTTAATAACCACCTGATTTTCAGCTAGTCGAAATACAATTTATGATGTTGCCATGTAATATTACCCATAATACACTGTACACAATAGAAGCAGGAGCATTCCAATGTACAATGTCACCAGCAGTTTATGAATTAAAGTGGCACAGTGATTAAGCTTTTGTACCACAAATCTAACGTAATATTTCACAATACTATTTGAAATTTTATAGTGCCCTACAGTAAAGAAATGAATTGTATTACAATACTGAGATTTGTCAAGTACCACTTTGTCTTTGTAAAAATGATGGCCTACCCATTTTTTTAAATGTTTTCAAAAGGAAAGATTTATATAGCCCCTCTCATGATCACAGGATATTTCTAAGTGCTTCACAGCATACGAGCATATGAACATACAAACCAACGAAATAGGGACAGAAGTTGGCTATTTGGCCCCTCGAAACTGCTTCACCATTCAATAAGATCATGGCTGATCAGTTTGTGTTTTGAATTCCACATTCACATCTACCCCTGATCACCTTTGATTCCCTTGCCTAACAAAAATCTACCTACTTTTGTCTTAAAAATATTCAATGATCTCACCTCCACTGCCTTCTGAAGGGAAGAATTCCAATGTTGCACAAACCTCAGAGAGAAAAAAATTCTCCGTATCTCTGTACTAAAAGGGTGACACCTAATTTAAAAACAGTGCCCCTTGGTTCTGGACTCACCCACAAGATTTTCACGTTCACTTGTCAATAACGTTCAGGATCTTAGATACTTCAATCAAGTCACCCCTCACTCTGCTAAACTCCACCTGAAGTGCCTTTAAAGTTGCCACTACTGTAATGTAGGAAACATGGCAGCCAATTTCCACACAGCAAGTTCCCACAACCAGAAAATCAGAAGATGATCAATGTTTCGGGTGTTGATGTTGGTTAATGGGTAAGTGTCGAGCGGGATACTGGGGATGGCTCTGCTGCTCTTCTTCAAAATAGTGCCGTGGGATTTTATGTGAAAACTTGGGATCCATTAAATTAAAAGGTTCTGACACTGCTTAGTACATCCTTGAGTTTTATAGTGCATAAGCTGCAAACTGATGCTTGGTTAAGGTTTTGACTGGTAACCAAACATACTGAAAATTCATGTGTGACTTTGACATTCGTACAGTTGGATATTGAAAGAAAAACTTCTATAGTTACAGGTGATCATCACAGCAATATTTAACAAATAAAGTGAGGAGAGTTTTTTAAGAAATCATAGAATCACAGAATAATTTCAGCACAGAAGATGAGCATTTGGCCCATCGTGTCCATGCCATCTCTCTGCAAGGTAATTTAACTAGTCCCACTCCCCACCCTTTCCCCTTAGCTTTGTAATTTATTTCCTCTACAGTTAATTATCCAATTCCCTTTCGAAAGCCACAACTGAATCTGCCTCCACCGTACACTCAGGCAGTGCATTCCAGAATGTAGCCAATCACTGTGCAAAAAAGTTCTTCCTCATGTTCCCTTTGGCTCTTTCACCAAACATCTTAAATCGGTATCTGTTGGTTCTTGACTCTTCCATCAATGGGGACAGTTTCACTCAACCGACTCTGTCTAGACCCCTCATGATTTTGAAAACCTCTATCAAATTTCCTATCAACCTTCCCTTCTCAGAGGAAAACAACTCCAGCTTCTCCAAGGTGAAAGCAAAATACTGCGAACACTGGAGATCTGAAATAAAAACAAAAAATGCTCGAAAAACTCGGCAGGTCTGGCAGCATTTTTTGGAGAGAGAATCAGAATTAATATTTCAAGTCCATACATCTCTTCTTCAGAGCTAAAGGGAAGTAGAAATGTGATGGATTTTATACTACTGAAGAGGGGGTGGAGCAGGTAGAGCAAGATAGAAGGTCAGGGATAGGTGGGAGCTAAGGAGAGACCGGCAAAGATGTCATGGATACAAGGCAAACAGAGTGTTAACGGTAGTAGTAAAAACTAAAGAAAGCGCTGATAGTGGCATAAAGTTAAGAGCAGAATGTGTTAATAGCAGAACATGAGTCAGTGTTCTTTGAAAGCACACACATAGAAACCAATGACAGATGGCTCTGTGGGGATGGTGTGGACAGATTGGGTGTTCGAGGGGAATTGGGGAAAAAACATAAATAAAAAATGAAAATAATAAGTAAAATAAAAAAAATAAAAAAAATTGCTTTAAAAAGGGATGAAGATGGAGAAGAGAGCTCATGGTCTGAAGTTATTGAACTCAATGTTAAGTCTGGAAGGCTGTAAAGTGCCTAATTGGAAGATGATTGTGTTGAAACGGTAAGCATGACCCAGACCTTCCTGTTGCTTGCCATTTCAACACACCACCCTGCTCTCAAGGCCACATGTCCATCCTTTGCCTGCTGCAATGTTCCAGTGAAGCCCAGCGCAAACTGGGGGAACAGCACCTAATTTTTCTGATTAGGCAAATTACAGCCTTCTGGACTTAACATTGAGTTTGATAACTCCAGACCATGAACACTCTACTCTATTTTTACCCCTTTTATAGTCCAATTATTTCTATTTTACTTCTTATTTTAATTTTGTATTTATTTATTTATGTTTATCTTTTTTCTCCAACCCCATCCCCTCACCCCCTTCTACCCCCACCCACAGGGCCATTTGTCACTGGTTTCTATGTTGTGCTTTCAAAGAATATTGACCCATGTTTTGCTATTAAAACATCTGCTCTTACCTTTACACCACTATCAGCACCTTCTTTAGTCTTTACCACTACCATTAACGCTCCCTTTGTCTTGTGTCCATAACATCTTTGTCAATCTCTCCTTGGCTCCCACCTATCCCTGACTTTCTATCTTGCTCCACCTTCTCGTAAACAGTATAAAATCCATCACATTTCTACTTTTCTTTAGCTCTGAAGAAGAATCATACGGACTCAAAACATTACATTTGTTTCTCTCTCCGCAGATGCTGCCAGGCCTGCTGAGTTTTTCCAACATTTTTTTGTTTTTATTCCAACTTCTGCAATCTATCCACATAACTAATGCCTCTCGTCCCTGGAACCACTCCTGTAAATATTTTCTGCACCCCTCTAAGGTCTTCACGTCCTTCGTAAAGTCCAATGTCCAGAATTGACACAAAATTCCAATTGAGGCTGAACGAATGTTCTATAAAAGCTCATCATAACTTTCTTGCTTTTATATTTTACACCTCTATACAGGTCAGGACCGGTATGTGTTTTTAGCCACTTTCTCAACCTGCTCTGCCATCAACTATTTGTGCACATACACTCCCAGATGTATCTGTTCCTGCACTCAATTAGAATTGTACCAATGCAGACTATGACCTCTGGCTGTTCACCCTCTCCACCCAGAATATACTGCAATGCTCAGTGGCATCTTGAACCCTAGTACCAGGGGTGCAACATACCATCCTGGAATCACATCTGTGGCCTTAGAAATGCATTGCTGTTCCCCTAACTGTAGAATTTCCTATCGCTATTGCTTTCTCAATCTTCCAACTCCTATCATATTCTTCAAACAACAGTGTCTATCAAATTTAAAGCTGCTAATCTGAAGATCACAGAGACAAATTAGTCTATGCCCACAGCTGATTTTTCACCAGCTCTTCTTTCCATTGAAGTTTGCTGAACAATAGCTCAATGTGTTTTTGAAAACTTGTTTCCCAGCCTCAAAGTCACTTTGAAGCAGTTTGATACTTAAAAAAAATGTCAAGAATTAAAGACCTGACCTTCCTTACAATCATCAGGTCAGAAGTGGGGATGTTTGTTGATGATTGCACAATGTTCAGCACCATTCACGACTCCTCAAGCACTGAAGCAGTCCATTTCCAAATGCAGCATGACGTGGACAGTATCCAGGCTTGGGGTGATATGTGGAAAGTAGCATTCACATCACACAAGTGCCAGGCAATGACCATCTCCAACAAGAGAGAATCACCACTTGACATTCAATGGCATTACCATTGCTGAATTCCCCCACTGTCAATATCCTGGGCATTACCATTGACTAGAAACTGAAATGGGCCAGACATATAAATACTGTGGTTCTAAGAGCAGGTCAGAGGCTAGGAATCCTGTGGTGAGTAACTCATCTCCTGACTCCCCAAACCCTGTCCACCATTTACAAGGCACAAGTCAGGAATGTGATGGATGAGTGCAGCTCCAACAACACTCAAGAAGCTTGACATCATCCAGGACAAAGCAGCCTGCTTGATTGGCATCCCATCCACAAACAGTCATTCCCTCCACCACCGATGCACATTGGCAGCAGTGTGTACCATCTACAAGATGCACTGCAGGAACTCACCAAGCCTCCTTACACAGCACCTTCCAAACCAACAATCACTACATTTAGAAGGACAAGGGCAGCAGACACATGGGCACACCACTGCCTGGAAGTTCCCCTCCAAGCCATACACCATCCTGACTTGGAAATATATTGCCATTCCTTCACTGTCACTGGATCAAAATTCTGGAACTCCCTCCCTAACAGCACTGTGGGTGTACCTACACTGCATAGTCTGCAGCGGTTCACCATCACATTTTCAAGGGAAATTAGTGATAGGCAATAAATGCTGGCCTAGCCAGTGATGCCCACATCCCATGAACAAATTTTAAAAATTATGTTAAAGGCCCTATATATAAGTTGTTATTGTTGAAGTCACCAGAAAATAAAAACTAGCACAGTGTATGACATTCAATTGCCTCATTAAGAGCCCAATTTGAGCTGCTAGCATGGGTAAATTTCGCCTACATATTTCAGTTTTTTTTTTATTTGCTCATGGGATGCAGATGTCGCCGGAGAACCCAGCATTTATTGCCCATCCCCCTTGCCCTTCAGAAGGTGTTGATGAGCTAATTCTGTTGGTGGTCATCTATTGCTGTTCGGGGTACTCTTGACAATAGAACTGTTTTGTATTTCATTCTGCTAATTTTGTTCGGTGTTCTGTACAGAATCAACATCAGCTCAATTGGACAAAATGCACTGGCTGGGTTATTTTCAGCGAATATGTTTGACTTGTTCAGTGAAAGAAGTTATAGTTTAACTCCATTTTTCTGGATTAAACCAAACATGTTGGGCTTGTCAGGAACTTAAAATGAGAAACAAAAGTTGCCAAATTGAACAATCCATTCTGCAAGCACATCATTGATTTCTTATACAAACATAAGCAAGGACAATCCCATTACTAGTCTAATGACATTCTCAAAGAAAGCCAGGGTGTTCAACTCACAACTCTGTTTCATTTAAGTGAATAACACGCCATGATTAATAAGCACGGGTAACAAGGGTATTCCGACCTTGCACTTACTAAAATATAGTTTCCACTTCCTGCTTTAGGTGGAAGTCAAGCAATAACTTGAAAATAACAAATGTAACCTTCATGGCAGATTTAAGGACAGTTATTTGCAACAATGACCAGCTATGAGTATTAAGATGAATAATTCTACATAAATATCTGCCAAATAGCAGGAAATATGCAGTTTGATTATTGTGCTGGATTATAAAACTTGCCGAGCGAACAACACACACGAGGGGGATAGCACAGCAGTAAAGTCTTCCAAGAACCCCGATAAACATCATGCACCTGGAGAATGAACATCAATGATATCCAGAATTCTTGATCCAAGACCAAGCTTTATAATCACATTGATTTTAAATATTGCAAAATTAAGGTGGGGGGAGGGGAACAATTTGAGTCACATTTAATTGCAATTTTCCTTGTGAGTGGTTGCTATTATCCAGCTTGCCAATATCTGGCTGATGTCTGACATCAGCTACAATGGGGGGAATCATTGATTGCGAAACTGTCAGCATTCCCACTGGCAGCACCACTCATCTGTTAAAAGTTGGCACAGGAGTGTGAGAATGACTTGGCAAGCAGGAGTAAATATACAAATATATACACACATACATACATGTTAACTGTTTTGGTCATCATCCTATTTTCTCTCACTGAACAATTTCTCCTTTAACTTACCTCACTTTCTCCAAATAAAAGGCGTGGCTATGGGTACCCTCACGGGCCTGAGTTATGACTGTCTCTTTATGGGGTATGTGGACATTCCTTGTCCTACTCAGGCCCCTTCCTACAACTCTTTCTCCGGTACATCAAAGACTGTTTCGGTGCCGCTTCATGGTCTCGTCTGGACCTGAGAAAACCTATAAATTTTGCTTTGAATTTCCACCCCTCTATCACCTTCACATGGTCCATCTCTGACACTTCCCTCCCCTTCCTTGACCTATCTGTCTCCATTTCTGGTGATAGACTGTCCAATATCCATGACAAGCCCACTGACTCGACTACACCTCCTCACACTGTGCTTCCTGTAAAGCCTCCATCCCATTCTCTCAGTTCCTTTGCCTCCGTCGCATCTGTTCTGATGATGCCACTTTCCAAAATTGCGTTTCTGACGTGTGTTCCTTCTTCCTTAACCTGAGGTTTCCCACCCACGATGGTTGACAGGGCCCTCAACCATTTCCGACCCATCTCCCGTGCCTCTGCCCTCATACCTTGCTCTCCCTCCCAGAACCATGATAGGGTCCCCCTTCTCGTCACTTTTCACTCCACCAGCCTCCGCATTCAAAGCATCATCCTCCATTTCTGTCAACTCTAGCATGATGCCACCACCAAACACATCTTCCCCTCAACCCCCATCAGCATTCCATAGGGACATTCCCTCTGGAACACCCTGGTCCACTCCTCCATCATCCCTAACACCTCATCCCCTTCCCACGACACCTTCCCATGCAATCGCAGAGGGTGAAACACCTGCCCCTTTACCTCCTCACTCCTTACTGTCCAAGGGTCCAAACACTCCCATCCAAGGGTCCAAACACTCCTTTCAGGTGAAGCAGCACTTCACTTGCACCTCCTTCAATTTGGTCTACTGCATTCACTGCTCTAAGTGCAGTCTCCTCTACATTGGAGAGACCAAATGCAGACTGGATGACCGCTTTACAGAACACCTTCAGTCTGTCTGCAAGCATGACCCAGATCTTCCCGTTGCTTGTCATTTCAACACACCACCCTGCTCTCATGTCCATATGTCTGTCCTTGGCCTGCAGCAATGTTCCAATGAAGCCCAATGGAATGGAGGAACAGCACCTCATCTTCCGATGAAGCACTTTACAGCCTTCAGGACTTAACATTGAGTTCAACAACTTCAGACCATGAACTCTCTCCTCTATCCTCAACCCCTTTTTTAAATCTCTTTTTCAGAATTAATTTTCATTTTTGTTTTTATCCATTTATTTTTATTCATTTTTATTTTTATTCATTTATTCATTGCTTTATCCCATTTTTTATCCCTCCTCTTCAATCCCATTTTTTCCCACCACTGCCCCCCCTACCCCCACCTCACCCCTACAAAGCCCATCTGTTGCTTGTTAATGTTGTTCTTTCCAGAGTGCTTAACCTTGTTCTGTTGTTATCACGTTCTGCTTTCTAACCTTAATGCCACTATCAGCCCCTTCTTTATCCTTTACTACTACCATTAACACTCCCTTTGTCCTTTGGTTCATGACATCTTTGTTAATATCTCCTTTGCCCCCACCTATCGCTAGCCTTCTATCCAGCTTCACCTGCTCCACCCCCGTTAAACAGTATAAATTTCATCACATTTCTACTTCTCTGTAGTTCTGAAGAAGGGTCATACAGACTTGAAATGTCAACTCTGTTTCTCTCTCCACAGATACTGTCAAACCTGCTGAGCTTTCTAGCATTTTCTGTTTTTGTTTCAGATTTTCAACATTCACAGTATTTTATTTTTATCCTATTTTATTTATTGTACAAGAGTGAAAGAAGCCATAGGCCCAGGGAGAGCTCTGTATCCATTTTAGGATTACAACTTTACAAAGTTATATAAAATGTCAGAATGACTGGGACAAGATGGTCTAGTTTTCAGAAATAGTTCAATTTAATTGCCTTTAATCTGGAATTACTCCCAGCCTCTAAGAATAAAAAGCAGGGAGAAAAATTCAGTTGAGCAGAAACATTTAGAGAAAAAGGAATCGAGAGAGTGAAGGTGCAGGATGGAAAGTGCTCCTTGTTACTGACTTGTTCATCTCCGCATTTAAAGACACAACTGCTGTGGTGAATAATCTGCAGTTTCTGTAACCTCTGGTCCTTGTGCCTAATTAACTGTTGGGTACTGTGCCTGCTTCAGCTTGTTATACTGCGTTAATTATTGTTGCATTCAACTTTGTTATTATTTAGGTCTGATTTGTTTTGTCTTGCACAATTTTAATTTCAAACTCATTCTTTTGAGTATCTTTTGAGTATCTTGACTCCAGCTATTATTTTTCCTGCAATAACTCAGGAAAGCAGGATGGTAATTCCTTTTAGGGCTCCAGTAGCACTAACATATTGGAGGAAGGGCAGTTCAGTAAACAGTCATGCCAAACCTAGACCTACATCTACAGCTACAGTTAGTCAGTCAATGAATGTCATGACTGAGGAACCTAATTAATAAAATATGGTGACCGTTGGAGGAGGCAACGGCGTAGTGGTATTGTCGCTGGACTAGTAATCCAGAGACCCAAGGTAACGCTCTGGGGACCTGGGTTCAAATCCTGCCATGACAGATTGTCAGAAATTGAGTTCAATAAAATCCTGGAATTAAAAGTCTAATGATGACCATGAAACCATTGTCAATTGTTGTAAAAAACCCATCTGGTCCACTAATGTCCTTTAGGGAAGGAAATCTGCTGTCCTTACATAGTCTTACATGTGACTCCAGGCCCCCAGCAATGTGGTTGACTCTTAAATGCCCTCTGAACAAGGGCAATTCAGGATGGGCAATAAATGCTAGGCCAGTGATGAACAAATATTAAAAAAAAGTTAACCTGACATTAGTCGAAAAAATGCTAGAATCGATCATTAAGGATGTAGTAAAAGATTACTTAAGTTTCAGAAAAAGAAAAAGAAACCATCATGGCAGATGACGGCATTTGAATTCAGTAAAAATCTGGAATTAAAAGTCTGATGATGACCATGAAACTCTTGCCGATTGCTGTAACAACCCATCACAAAGGGAAGGAAATCTGTCCTTACCTGGTCTGGCCCACATGTGATTCCAGACCCACAGCAATGTGGTTGACTCTCAAATGCCCTCTGAAAAGGGCAGTTAGGGGTGGACAATAAATGCTTGCCTAGCAAGCTACACCCACATCCCATAAATGAATTTTTTAAAAATACAAAATCCTCCCACATGCACAGTGAGCTTGCTTGATGCAAAATCAAAAACAATGTTTTCAAGATCCTATTAGTTCAGGATCAAAAATTACAATTCAGAACAAATTTTCATCCAACTCCAAATATATTATTTAATTCATTTTTCCTGCAATCTATTCTGCATCCTTTGAATCTTTGGGAGCAGGGAATTTTCCTTCTAATCTGACTGCTAATCTTTGAATTTAACACTTACTAATAACATGCTGCATTAATATAGTACCTGTAACATAGCATTAATATAGTGCCTGTAACGTAGAACACATCCCAAGGAGCATTGCAAGAATGTAACAAAAATAGATGCCAAGCCAAAGGAGGAGATATTAGAGAGTATAACGAGAAAATTGGTCAAGGATGAGTTTTAAGGAGGGTCTTAAAAGAGGGAGGTGGAGACATTTAGGGAGAGTTTTCCAGAGTATCAGGGCAAAATGATAAATTGGGGTGGGGGAGGGGTGGGGGGTGGTGCACAAGAAGGCACAGTCGGAGGAATACAGTTTTTGCAGGTTTGCTGAGCTGGAGACTGTTAATGATAGATAGAGGCAAGGCCATGAAGAGACCTAAACAGAAGGTTAAGAATTTTAAATTTGAGGCATTGAGCCAATGTAGGTCAGCAAGTGTAATCATTGGGTGAAACTTGTTGAGGGATGGAAGAAGACAGCTTTGTTTCAGATGAGTGAAAGATTGTAGAATATGCAGAATAGGAGGCCAGCGAGGATTACACTGAGATAGTCAAATATGACAAAGGCACGGATGACAACTTTCGCAGAAGGTAAAATAGGAATAGAGGTGGGTAATGTTATGGAGATAGTAAACTTTGTGATGACTCTGCATGGGTTTGAAGAGAATAGTGAAGTTCCCAACACATTGGTTCATTCAACAGCGACTACACAAAGGCCTTTTGGTGGCAGTAAATACTTTGAGACATCCGGAGATAATGAAAGGCACAATATTAATGCAAGCCATTTCTTTATTTCAAATTGGCACAGTTGCCATGGAGGGATGTCATAATTTTGTATCCTCTTGTTTTACATTCATAATCCAAACTAAATAATCTGTTTGCACTGGCATTAACTATTCTTCTGAACACTTCTGAAACCAAAATCATAGCTCCTTTCAAACTTGATATTTTCTTCAGTGGAAATAAATTCCGTTTTGCATGTCACTCTTCATTGCAATTAATAACAGGAAAATGCCAAAGTGAATTTGTCAATGTGTGGTTGTAAATTGACTTAAGGTAAGTGCACAAATAGCAAAGTCACAATTGAAAATTCAAGCCAAAATTTAACAAAATATTGCCCCTAGGTACACCTGTAATTATTTGGGACCACTTTATTATTTTATGCAGCAGTCTCATGTTTCCTTTTTTAATTAATTATTTGTTCTAGCTTGAATTTTATAACTGGTGATGAAGAAAGCACAATTAACATTTAACACTGGAGATGAAAAATTTCAAGAAAATCATCAGCTTTTGATCTAATATTCAGAAGCTTGTTTGCTTAAAGGTCTTTATTTACATTTTTGACCTAAACTTCCAGTTACAAGATAAAAGAGACAGGTAACTGAGTAATCTTAAAACAGGGAACATTTGACAGCACTGAATAACCAAGAGAAAAAAAATCTGCAGACTAAGCTTAAGCAGAGTAACTACTAATCACATACTATTGATTTCAATCAGAAAGGGCTTGTTAGTGAAGAATATTTTAATACAGACAATTTTTAATGTCAGGAAATATTGGCATATGAAGAATTAGAAAAAGAAAAATGAGAAATATGCCGGATAATGCCTGACGTTGGGTGGTGTGAAAATTGAGAGGAATGAAGGAGTTGTCATTAATGCTTCCACAGAGCAACTCAACTGTGATGGCATCAATAAACTGTTAGCATTAATGAATAGCTAGATGATACTACTGCCATTTTTTTGGGAGGAAGGGGCCGGTAATGGGATTTGAGTGTATTATATGGTCAGCACAAACGACTTAACTTCATGATTTATACACACTGCCAACAGCACACACAATTTGTCAGTTTTATTTAAATACTTTAGTTTATTGAAAATTAACTTTCATTCCCCGTTGCATATACTTCCTTATGCACGCATGAAGATGCTTGTATGAATAATCGGATATTACATATTATAGGATATTGAGCAGTAAATAAGAAGCAATTTTTCCCCTCACTGACTGATATTTGGGTGACCACAAATTTGTGACATCACAGCACAATGAAATAACAAGAGTAAAATACAGGACATTACTCATACTTGCTAATGGCATGTAGTTTTAAATTAAGTAAATAAGAATTAGCCACTGATGCAGAGGTAATTTAATGTGTTTTAATGTGACACTTAACAGCAGAATGTTTTACAGTACAAGCTGTGGTGTTCATAGTGCTGGGGAGGTGCAGAATAGAAGATGCAGTCATTACACTTCATGTTGGATAGCTCATACAATTAGAGTGGAATCTGAAAATAAATGCTAACTTCTATTGTATATCATTTGTTTGGTGCTACTCAGTATTATCAACTATTTCCATGCTTTAGAGACTGGTACATGTTGAGACAAATGCAAGAAAATGCAAGGGCAAGAAAATCTACTTGGGGCCCTGCCTCAGACCCAGGACAATGGAACCTCAGAGATCTTGCCTGAATACTTTTCGCAACCAAATATTTGCTTGAGATAATGCAAAAGCAAACCATCCAGTGATTGGAATGATATGGGTCGCAAACAACATTTTGTAAGTCTTTTTGGGGCAGCTGATTTGCTTAAGTTTCCAACCTCTTTATTTTTTTTTTGCATGGTAACAAAGCAACTGATTTGTGTGTGGCCTGTGTGGGGACTTTTGGATTCCTGCGTTGATACACAGCTTACAGGTAGGGTTGCCAACCCTCTAGGATTCTCTGAGGTCTCCAGGAATTGAAGATCAATCTATAGGACACAGCTGTGTGCAACCCTGGAGAAAAATTATTAGGACATTAAAAGAGATTGTTTTTTTAAATTAATTTTCTTTGAATGTTTCTCTTACCCAGATATAAAGGTGTTGAAAATGGGAACAAAGAAAAGGCTGTTTGGCTATCAGTCAAGCATCATCCAATCAGGTAATGAGTCTGTTTGCTTTCCAATTGACGAAGGAACGCAGTGCAGAACAAAGATGGATGTGTTGGCTGATGAATGGCTGAAACGTGGGGGCAAATCATGTGATGAAACCTCCAGGAATTTATTTAACCACAGTTGGCAACCCTACTTACAGGGAACAATGGTCACAGGGAAAGATTACATTGTTGCAATTTTTATGCAAAATATTACTCTTAGAATTTGATCCGACCAACTCATGTTGGTGGTTATCCTCCACGTAAGTAATGGTGTAAATCAGATTTGCCCATTCTGCTCCCATACCTCTTTCCTTCAACCACCTATCTAATCTATTCTTAACTATGTTCCAGCTGTGCTTCAATCACCTCAGTCATTGAGCATGTTCAAAGCAGAGATTGACAGATTTCTAAATAGTAATGACATAAAGGGATATGGGGATAGTGTGGGAAAAAGGCATTGAAGTGGATGATCAGCATGATTTGTATTGAATGGCGGAGCAGGCTAGATGGGCTGAAAGGCCTTCTCCTGCTCCTATGTATCTGTTCAATCCACAGCTACCAATTCAGTAACTCCCTCAAAGAATTCCAAGAACTTTGCGAAGGAACTTCTGTTCTTTTGGAATCCAAGCAATCTTCCCAATTTGTATCTTTCTATATGATGCATTTTCCCACAACCAATGTTACAATAACTTTGGCATACAGCTCATGGTCTACGATTCCAGGTTCTTGCCTTCCTCATTTTCTAAATATTGGTATAACATTTGGTGTACTCCGCTCCTTAGGAACAATGCCTGTACTCCTAAAAACTCCTAAAAAGCAGCCTTCCTGCAAACATCAGAAAAAAATATTGGGAGCTGGATTTTCACAAAGTCAAGACAACTCCACGGACCTTTATAAATGGTGGGCAGGACCCGGATGTGGAAGTCCTGCCCCCATTTTCAGCAGATCCAATTTTTGCTGGTAGGAGAACTCAGTGCTGAGTTCAAACAGACCCCATTTTAGCTGGTCCATAGGCCTTAATCCGCAGCATGGGAGTCACAAATTGATGGAATAGACATACATGCGCATGAAGGGTGGATCAGATCTGTATAACAATCATGAACTGAAGACTTTTAAATGCCCCGCTCTTTAACGTTTAATAAAAAGGAGGCTGCAACTGTCAGCTGGACCCTCTGCTGGACTGCTTTGATTGACAGCCGCAGTTGGAAAAAAAGTAGCATCTGGTTGTACAGTGTCAATAAAGCTCTTTGTTGACATTTCTCCATGGGCTATCATTATGTCAGAATGAATGCAATGTTGAGGTTAAAAAGCTACAATTATCTCAGCAGGGGGTTCAGAGCTCACATTCTGATCAACAGTTTAAAGGGTTATTAAAGGCTGTGTTTGATGTGGCTACTGAATAGAAGTTTGATTTTGTAAGAGATTAACGAGTTGAAGACATTTTAAATCTTTGAATGAATTTTATGAATGTTTTTTTTTCTTCACTATCAGGTATATAGGAGTGAGAATTGTATTAGATTGTTAGAAGTTTATTTTTTCTCATCTCCATATGGCTCCTGAAGTCTGCCCAAGGTGGATAGTGATTGAGTGGCTATGGAGGTGACATGGAGGCATGAGTGGCCTTGGGGAGGTGGGTGGGGGCATGAGTTGGCATGGAGGGTGTAATGGGCCACAGGGGGTGGATGACGGGGTGTGAGGGGTGGGGGCTAGAGGGCCTAACAACTTCTAAAACAACTGGAACAAAGTCCCAGAGAAGTGAGTAGGACCTTCCAACTGGCCCTTCTCAGCACCCAATATCCCCATGACCACCTATTCTCTTCTTCCATGGTTGGTGGGCCAGACACTATGCTGCACCTGCTCCCGACGCGAAAATCACATTTCGGGGCACTGAAAAGTAATAAAAACCAAGGCAGCTGGCAAGTCGGGAAATGTTCCAACTCAAGCTACCCGCCACAGTAGCCAAATCTGGCCTCCAACTTGTTTAGAGGCAAAAATGTCTGCTACATTAGCTAATTCAAGTTTATACCACCCCAGGCTTTTCAATAGATTCAGATATGCTGGGCTAGATTTTCAACTTGTCACTCTCGCATAAAACTGACACCACAGGTTTGCCTGCTCATTGTCGAAAACACTGGTTTTTCACTTCCAGTGAAATGAATTCCCTTAAGGCTGCATCATACTTTTTCCAAGCATTTATTTCCAAGATTTTCAGAAGGCATTTGATAAAATTCCTTCTTGGCATGGAACTTTTATGCATCTGACGCACTCTGGTAAGCATGGGAAAGAAGTTAAGGGATTGAAATGTAAAATAAGAGCAAGTCTCACAGACATAGGATTCCATATGCTGCACTACTACTTGCTCCAACTGGATTTGCTCCTAACTCAGTCTTATTACAGAATTACCTGGAAAAACTCAGCAGGTCTGGCAGCATCGGTGGAGAAGAAAAGAGTTAACGTTTCGAGTCCTCATGACCCTTCAACAGAACGGAGAAGAAAAGAGTTGACGTTTCGAGATGCTGCCAGACCTGCTGAGTTTTTCCAGGTAATTCTGTTTTTGTTTTGGATTTCCAGCATCCGCAGTTTTTTGTTTTTATCTCAGTCTTACTACCTCTTGCCATGCTGCTCCATATGCTGGAAACGCATAGCTGAAAGTATTTTCAGTGACTTATAATGTAAAAATGTCCATTGCTGTATTAAATCAGTGTTAACATCCACATATTATGCACCAAACAGCAATCACCATAGATGTCATTCTCCAAATTTCTGACACCGCAACATGAAAACAGTTATTTTTTCAGTCAAATTTTCATGGATTATCAATTTATGACCAGCTAATGTCTAAGAGGTGGATTAAATCACAAATTCAGACAAAATAACTGATAATATCCCAGGCATTTTGCACCAAAGAACATTTTTTTTGTATGTACTAGTAATGAATTTTTGTCTTACAACTTTCTTTTATTTTCTAGAAGTTGCAAAATTTTTTTCATGTTTGGAAACGTGCTGCATGCTTGCAGTGCACAGCAAGAGTCATCCGATAATAAAATCTTGTGACAGCCCAATTCAAAGTATTACAGTGACTTGGCTTTAAGAGATGACCCAAGTACAAGTCAATTGTGTAGTCAGTATTCATGGCGTGCAGCACACAAGCAGGTACCAAGAACATTTAGACACATATATTGTAAATCAGAAGACAGCAGGCACATTTCTTTTACCTGTCTGCTGTCTGGCAGCTCCAGGGTCAACACAAGCGGCAGTGAGCATTCAGATGAGACTCTAGAATCATTTCAGCCATGACACTATCAGAAAATCATGAGCTAGATAGCGACCTTGTGAGATGATATTGTCACTTGCACAATGAGCTCTTAAAGAGGGAGAAATTCATCGTCTGTAATTTTTTTTTAAAAAAATCCATGTTTTTAGTTTAATAAATTATTATGGTTTTTGGTCTCTTAATTGAGATTAAACCTTTTTTGTTTTATATGCTAAGTGTTCAATATATTATTGAGTTGGCATCTGGGAGAAGCTACCAAACTCAATATTGGAAGATAATGGAACAAATCAACATACACCCTGTTAAAATGACATGCATTCTGAAACACAATGTTAATGATTCTACCTTACATGTCAACTTCCCGCTCATCTCAATAATTCTTCCATATCAGATAGAATACAAACAGCAATGTTTCCAATAAAACATACAATTTTCCAACAGCTTAGTTTTAAAATGGAGCTCCCATTCTGCATATTGCTTTAGAGCCATACAACACAGGAGGCCTTTCAGTCCACCCCCCTGTCTCCACCCTTAGCTGAATATGCAATTGTGCTATCAACCAAAGCAAACATTGTTAAAAAAATCCCCATTTTTTAGTAACTGTGCTGCTCTTTAAGTGCCACTGTAGCACACATGACTTCTTCATTAAACAGGGGAGCATAGGATATGCTCTTGTGGAATGTCACTCTCTACTTTTGCAATCTCATAAATGACAGTGATTCACTGTGTTGACAATTCTCAATTTGATGAGTGTCAGAGTATTCTAAACCAAGCCATTTAGCTACAAGTCAAACAGTTCTGTGTGTTTATTTCAGGTATAATTCTGGTTATGCTCTTTATAAAAGGATGGATATTAACCAGGCAACGTATTTGTTTTTAAAGCTGGTGTATGTTTTTCCTCCCCGTTGCTCCCAATATCCAAGTTGTTTCGCCCTCTTTCCCAAACCATGAAGGGTGATTATTTTCCTGAGAAAATAGACCTACTCACATGCTTCTTTCGATGTTACTGTTGAACCAGCTCTAAACGGATGTTACTGTTGAACCAGCTCTAAACAGGTGAATGATAGTAACCATTCGTAACCTTGTTTTGAACTACACCTCCTTTTGTGACCTGGCTAAGATCAAGAGCTCACCTGACCTCATGCATATCTTCAAGGTCAATTAATTTTCATTATAGCAAGACACTGCACAGAATACAGTGCCATCAATGGGCAGCATTGTCCATTGAGAACAGCTCTTCAGGTTACGGTAAAGCTGTCCTGCACTTTGTTGTGGCAGCAATTTCACTGAGCAATATTTAGCATTTTGAAAATACGGAATCAGAGATTGTGCTCCAAGATGTCCTGACCAGAAACAGAGTCCGTATGATGCCTGGGTCCAGCCTCCAATCCTTGGAAAAAGGTGCAATGTCTGGGTCGAGATGGCAGAGCGCACAAATGTCATAACAAAGCACAGGTGTGAGGGTAAATACAGAAGAGCTGGACCTGCACTACCACTTTATCCAACATTTAGTGAAACCATTTTGCTGAAGAAATTGAGAAAAAGCAAAACATACGGCCATCTGACAAGTATTCCTAGCCTTACAAATAATTGGTGTAAAATAAAGGAATCAAGACCCCTTTCACGGTAGGCAGAACTCACATATCTGATTCTGTGCCTTATGGAATGGCTTTTCTTCTTTTCAAGAGAGCATTAGGATTGAGGCAGTGGGAAGGGTTCTGCCTTTATGTCTATATGTGCAGCAACCACAATACCCTGCACTTGTGGGTGACCAGCCACACAATGCATGGCTCTTATGCTGCTAGCTAGTTTCTATTGGGGCACTGATGAGAGTTTACCCTCACAAACAAGATATCTGCTAATTGCTTATATTCGTCACACTCATAATTGGCAAAAAGTGCACACAATGGCAAATGACAAAAATCAATGCATGAAGCACAAGAAATTGGGGAAAAAACTGTACAAAGTCAACAAAATTATAAGTATTATTTTATAACCACAACTGTCAGAATGATTGAACATGCGTAAAAAAGCACAATTGTACTAATGCTGAATGATATCAGATTAAGGCAAGCACTTACGATGTGTGCTTGCTCTGTACTCCTGAAACCTGTGCGCCCAATAATGTAGGTCCACTAGCCAATGGAGCTTCTGGAGCACTGATTATAGAAATAGTCACACATTTGAGATGACATCTGTTTTCCTTTTAAAAAGTCTTCCAGTGGATTAGCCAATTACAGATAGGAACTTTTTACTGCTTCCTTCATCAAACCAGTTCCACATGAACATTTCAATTTGAAAATGAGAAATGAAATGGTGTTAGCTATAGCTCAGTGGTAGCACTCTCACTTATAAGTGAGAAGACTGTGGATTGAAATCCTATTCCAAAGACTTGAGCATCAAAATAAAGGGTAACCCTCCCATGCCAGTACCAAGGTAACGCTGCACTGTTGGAGGTGCCATCTTTCAAATGAGACGTTAAACTGAAAGAAAATCTCTTCCTTATTTTCCCCTGTGTTCTATGCACATGTCATACGGCATTCATGTGTTCTGCCACCTCCAATTAGACATTGCCCTCTCAGGTAGAGCTAAAAAGACCCCGTAGCATTATTTTAAAAGTGCAGGAGAGTTCTCTTTGTTCTACTGAGTAACATTTATCCCTCAACCAAAATCATTAAAAAAGATTATCTGGTCATTTATCATATTGCTGTTTGTCGGACCTTGCTTTGTACAAATGGGCTGCCACATTTTGGTTAATAGTGGCTACCACTTTAGGGTTTCCTGGAGTCACGGATGGCGATATATGAAAGTGGCGTACAAATATAAAAGCCAAGACTATCTGTTAAGGTTGCAATAAGTTACACTAGTTTCAAGATTTTTTTCTGTTGCTTAAGCTTCTGTTCAAAGGCATGTGTAAATCACCAAACTTATTTTTTTCCATGAGTCAGGGCAATGGGGCAGCAGTATAGAAATGCATTAACAATACTCCTTGATATACTGATGAGTCATGAGTTGGGGCAGTTTTATTAATGCAGCTGCAAATGCTTACAACAAGCATTGTATTTATTCCAAATTATCCAGTGTAGATCACCATCCCTGAGTAATCTGATTGCAAATCACTGAAAGTTACTTCAAAAACTATGTACAACCATTTGCTAGATTTAATGTTTTTCAGTAAATTCTGAAGAAATTAAAAGCTTTAATAATGTCTTTTCCCCTAAAAAAGCTAATTGAATTTTAAGAGCCTTCTTGAAGGGCAGCAAATGGGCACAGTGAGCAGAAACTCGCCATGATGATTAATTGAAGCTGCAGCAATGGCCAGAATTGTGGGCGAGGAAGTTTCTCGTGTGATAATTTTTAAACCGGCAGAAACACAATTTGCATTAGACTTAATTCGCATTTGAATTTTTTTGTGTTTTTGCGCTGGTTTGGCTGCTTTAGATCGAATTGCACCATAAAAATCAGCACAACCAAACAGAAACTTCTATCTTTCATTCTTTCTATCTGCCTTAACAATCTTGACCCATTGAAATCACTATAATATTTTTCCAGAAGATTGACTGGGCTGTCAACATTGATGTGCCAACTGCCCTCAGTGAGTATCGCATTTTTATTCTAACTTGGGCCTGAAATAATGGAAATCCTTTCAGGGAGTACCTTGAGAATTACATTTGGCCAGCACATTTAGCTTAGCTAAAAAAATTAATATACAAGTGTAATAACCAACTTTCATTTAAAAAAGCAAGTCACAGATTCACACTGGGCATTCAAGTCACGGCTATAAAAGAAAGTACAATAATTGCTTAAATAATTATGAGTACGTGTGCATAATTATGGCAATAATTGCTAGAACTTTAAGAAATACTCAGTAAGTGACTGTAAGGAAACAGCATGGTCTACATATATTATGCCAAGAATTATGGGGTAGGTGAGAACTCTGAGAAGTTTAGTAGATGGTTGTAGCCATTAGAGTAACTACTTTTTCCTTAGAATTCAGTAAGGAAATGTCCAATGCTATTATTCCTAATTATTCATTACATTTTATATACAAGGAGCATAAGTATGATATTATAATTCATTTAAATAACATTGGATTGAAATCCATGACATTGCTGCAAGAATGTAATCTGCAATAGATTAGTAGGAGACAATACCATTTTATATACTATTACAGAGAATAATGGACACTCAAATGATCTCAGTATAGTAAGTGTTATCAAGGGGTTCAAATGATGCTATAAACCTTCAAACCAATGCTCAAGTGATTTATAAGTATAATCTGAACCCTGATATGAGATTGTAGCCTTGAAAACACTCCAGGGTATCCATTATTATAAAAGTTATGTACTGTGAAGTTTGTGTCAGTGCCTCCATTTAGTTTTGGCTTAGTTTTTATTTTTGCTCACAGCTGTTATTATGAAGGATATCAAAAGCCAAAAGACTTCACAATGCTGTTGTGGGTGATGTTCACCCAAATTGTTGATACAATGCTGAAAATAGATTCAATGATAATCAAATGTTAATTATATTAAAAAACAACAGTCTCTATTATTGTACATGAGAGAATACTTTTTTCCTTCACGGGAGGTGAGTGTCGCTGGAAAGCCAGCATTTATTGCCTATCCATAATGGCTCTTAAACTGAGTGGCTTGCTCAGCCATTTCAGAGGGCAATTAAGAGTCAGCCGCACTGCTGAGAGTCTGGAATCACATGTAGGCCAGACTGGGTAAGGATGGCAGATTTCTGTCCCAAAAGGACAGTAATAAACCAGATGGATTTTTACAACAATCTATGATAGGCATCATGGTCAGCATTACTAGCTTTATACAGATGTATTAATTGAATTCAAATTGCACCAGCTGCCGTTATGGGATTTGAGCCAGGGCATTAGCTGGCCTCTGGATCATTGGTCCAGTGACATTACCACTACGCCACTGGCTCTCCCTGAATAGTTGGAGTATGCTATAAATGCACATATGATCCAAAGATGAAAGAGCATTCTGTTCCGTTAACTATGTTGCGTGGGATGTAAATGGACAAGTGGGATGGGTAAATAAAAAAAGGGCATTTAAAAACTGTATCGAGACCACCAATTTGAGTTGCTGGTGCTAAAAAGTGACAGGACACAAACTTTGATCAAAAATAGATGGTTCTTTGCTTAATGCAAGGTAGTAACATTCTAATGTGAAAAAAGCAAGACCAGGATATGTACTTGTCGCGCTGCTTCAAACAGAGGTCCTGATTGCTCATTACAGAGTAACATTGACAAGAGTTACAAAGTGGTCCTTGTTCTGCATCAGCCCACAGTCCCAGCTGAAACAGTTTGAATGGAGCAGGGAATATGAATGAGAATATTTAAAGAACATTCTGAAAGCCCCAGCATTGCTGCAGGTGAAATGTGCCACAGGAAACTCCATAAACATGCTTGCAATTTATATTTGAAATGGAACAATTTAGTTCATTTTGGAACAGAAAGATTTTAAGCAGCATATTTTGAAGACAAAAAGTTCACAGATGAACCCCCAAGTGCTTTGAAAATCTAATGTATTTTGGAAAGAGAGCGTGTACATTTTTATAGTATAATTAATGATCAGCAATGTTCATGCCATTCAGTTTGGAAAAGGAAATTATATTCAAGCAAAAATTTGCAGTCACACTCTTCTCTTTTGTATACTTCATATTGCTCCTCATCATACTGTTTGGTGTACATACAAAATTTAACACAAATTATTTAACTTTCATTAAATTGATACTTAGGGCTGGATTTAAAGGAGGCGACAATGGTATCGTTCACCGCCAGTCAGAGGCCGGCAGCACCACTGGGGAGGCGGTAGCTGCTGCTGGTATGACACCCGCCCAAGGTCTTTGTGAATCGGGAAGACGCCCTGGCTGGGACTTTCCAGTCCCCCCAAATTCCCGCTGAGTGTCAATGGACTTTTTGCCCGTCAGCCAAATTTTCTACCCCACCCATGACGGGTCCAGTCTGAAAATCCTAGCCCATGGCAGTGTTAGCACTGCTGTGGTACTGGTTAATATGAAAGAAACAATGGCATTTGCTGACCACTAGGACTTGGACCAAATGCTGGTGAGTCTAGATGAAAACAACTCATTGCTTGAAGGGCTGAACCTTTTTCATGAAGCCTGCTTCTCATCCACTTGCTGCTTTCCAAATTTGGTCATCCTTAATTCATCATCTGCCAAATAACCTATGTTTGCTTCAAGAAGACATACAGAATGTCAGCTAGTGAAAGTTAGAACCTCATTGCACCAGTCCTGCTTCTTTCCCTTACATCAGCAATAGAGAGAGAGAGTGTACAAGAATTGTCTGCTAGTATCCTTTCTGTAAATCCAGATACAGCCAAAAGGAAATGGAGGCTCAGCATAGATTGCTGTGTCCCAATTTGTGAATACCTTTTTTAAAAATAGTCATTCAGGAGGTGTGGGCTTTGCTGGCTGGGCCAGCATTAATTGTCCACCCCTAGATACCCTTGAGAAGGTGGTGGTGAACTGCTGCCTTGAACTGCTGCAGTCCATGTGGTGTACATACACCCAAGAGTGCTGTTTGGAAGGGAGTTCCAGGATTTTGACCCAGTGACAGTGAAGGAAAGGCAATGTATTTCCAAGTCAGGATGGTGAGTGACTTGGAAGGGAACTTCCAGGTGGTGGTGTTCCCATCTACCTGCTGCCCTTGTCTGTTTAGATGGTAGTGGTCATGGGTTTGAAAGGTGTTGTCGAAGGAGCCTTGGTGAATTCCTGCATTGCATCTTGTACATGGCACACACTGCTGCTATTGTGTGTCGGTGGTGGGGGGAGTGAATGATTGTGTTTGTGGTACTAATCAAGCAAGCTGCTTTGTCCTGGATGGTGTCAAGATTCTTGAGTGTTATGGGAGCTGCACTCATTCAGGAAAGTGGGGAGTATTTCATCACACTTCTGACTTGTGCCTTGTAGATAGTGGACAGGCTTTTGGGAGTCAGGAGGTGGGTAACTCACAACGAGATCCCTAGCGTCTGACCTGCTCTTGTAGCCAGAGTATTTATATGGCTAGTACAGTTGAGTTTCTGGCCAATCGTAACCCCCAGGATGTTGATAGTGGAGGATTTAGTGATGGTAATGCCATTGAAGTAAAGGGGTGATGGTTAGACTCTCTCTTGTTGGAGATGGTCATTGCCTGGCACTTGTGTGGCACGAATGTTACTTGCCACTTGTCAGCCCAAGCCTGGATATTGTCCAGGTCTTGCTGCATTTGAATATGGACTGCTTCAGTATCTGAGGAGTTGTGAATGGTGCTGAATAATGTGCAATAATCAGCAAACATCCCCACTTCTGACCTTATGATGGAAGGAAGGTCATTGATGAAGCAGCTGAAGATGGTTGGTCCTAGGACACTATCCTGAGGAACTCCTGCAATGATGTCCTGGAGCTGAGATGGCTGACCTCCAACAGCCAAAACCATCTTCCTTTGTCCTAGATATGACTTCAACCAGTGAAGAGTTTTCCCGCTAGTTCCCATTGACTCCAGTTTTGCCAGGGCTCCTTGACGCCATATTCGGTCAAATACGGCCTTGATGTCAAGGACAGTCACTCTCACCTCACCTCCAGAGTTCAGCTCCTTTGTCCATGTTTGAACCAAGGCTGTAATGAGTTCAGGAGCTGAGTGACACTGGCGGAACCCAAACTGGGTGTCAGTGAGCAGGTTATTGCTAAGCAAGTGCTGCTTGATAGCACTGTTGGTAACCCTATCCATTACTTAACTGATGATCCAGAGTAGACTAATGGGGCAGAATTTGACCAGGTTGGATTTGTTTTGCTTCTTGTGTATAGGACATACCTGGGCAGTTTTCCACATAGCCGGTTAGATGCCAATGTTGTGGCTGTACTGGAATAGCTTGGCTAGGGGCATGGCAAGTTCTGGCGCACACGTCTTTAGTACTATTGTCGGAATATTGTCAGGGCCCATAGCTTTTAAAGTATTCAGTTTTGTCAGCCGTTTCCTGGCATCACGTGAAGCAACTCAAATTGGCTGAAAATTGGCATCTGTGATGCTGGGAACTTCTGCCTGAAGATTGTAGCAAATGCTTCAGCCTTATTGTTTGCACTGATGTGCTGGACTCCCCCATCAGTGGGGATATTTGTGGAGCCTCCTCCAGTGAGTTGTTTAATTGTCCACCACCATTCACGATTGGTTGTGGCAGGACTAATGAGCTTAGATCTGGTCCATTGGTTGTGGGATCTCTTAGCTCTGTCTATCACTTGCTACGAATGCTGTTATAGCTTCAGCAGGTTAACACATTTTTAGCTATGCCTGGTGCTGCTCCTGGCATGCCCTCCTGCACTCTTCATTGAACTAGGGTTGATCCCCTGGCTTGATGGTGATGGTAGAGTGGGGGAATATGCCAGGCTATGAGGTTATAGATTGTGTTTGAGTACAATTCTGCAGCTGCTGATGGCCCACAGCATCTCATGGATGCCCAATCTTGAGTTGCTAGATCTGTTTGAAATCTATCCCATTTAGCATGGCAGTACTGCCACACAACATGATGGAGGGGATCCTCAATGTGAAGATGGGACTTTGGCTCCACAACAACTGTAAGGCGGTCACTCTTACTGATGCTGTCATGGACAGATACACCTGTGGTCGACAGGTTGGTGGGATGAGATCAATGTGTTTTTTCCCTTTTGTTGGTTCCCTCACCACCTGCCGCAGGCCTAGCCTAGCAGCTATGTCCTTTAGGACTCGGCCAGCTCGGTCAGTAGTTGTGCTACCGAGCCACTCTTGGCCATGGACATTGAAGTCCCCCACCCAGAGTACATTCTGCTCCTTTGCCACCCTTAGTGCTTCCACCAAGTAGTGCTCAAGATGGAGGAGCACTGATTCATCAGCTGAGGGAGGGCGGTACATGGTAATCAGCAGGAGGTTTCCTTGCCCATGTTTGACCTGATGCCATGAGACTTCAATGGTATAATTCTGTGAGGATGACTATGTCAGGCTGTTGCTTGACTCGCCTGTGAGACAGCTCTCCCAAAGTTGGCAATAGCCCCCGCATGTTAGGAGGACTTTGCAGGATCGACAGGGCTGAGTTTGCCATTGCTGTTTCCATGCCTAGGTCAATGCTGGGTGATCTGTCCGGTTTCATTTCTTTTTTGAGATTTTTTAGCAGATTGACACAACTAAGTGGCTTGCTAGGTCATTTCAGGGGGCATTTAATAGTCAACTACATTGCTGTGGGTTTGGAGTCACATGCAGGCCAGACCAGGTAAGGACGGCAGATTTCCTTCCTTAAAGGACATTAGTGGACCAGATGGGTTTTTTACAACAATCAATAATGGTTTCATGGTCATCATTAGAGTTTTAATTCCAGATTTTTATTGAATTCAAATTCCACTATCTGCTGTAGTCCCAGGTCCCCAGAACATTACCCTGAGTCTCTGGATTACTAGTCCAGTGACAATACCACTACACCATCACTTTCACCTGCCTGCAATTGTCCCTGTGCACCAAATTTTTAATACCATTGTTATATTTTATGCTTGGGCTTGTTTTTCCCCTCAATTATTATCACTTTTGAAAATGTCAACCAGGGGCAGCATTGGGGTATTGCAATCTATGTCATGTTCATGCTCAACACATGCCTTCTCCCGATATCATTTTACCTCAATCCATATCCTTTGATTCCTTTCTCCCAACGTACTTCTGTAGCATCCTATTAAATGTATCAATTTGTTGTTTCTAAGCTGTTAATCTATCAAGGAATTTAACTGCAAAATAGCATTCCCAACTTTGTTAATCATAGATATTGGGTAACTTTGTTTATTAAATAATGTTGTTATTATGATATATTTAAATTGTCAATTAATACTTATACTTCTCAGTATACAATAATACTATCAATAATATTAAGCATGCCTTGACAGAAATGCAAATAAAGTAGTATTGCTTGACAGATTTCTGTATCTGACTTTAACTTTAAAGACTTTGGTAGGAACATAATTTATTCATCAATAGTGTACAATGGACCCCTTGGTGTGTCTAACTGTTAACATACTTTGGAGTGTGTGATATAATATGCATCAGTGATGAGTCAAAATTTTAGGCTTCTAATAGCTTAGATGTGAGCTGTAAATTTCCAACCTTCCTCTGAAGTAGACTGAAGTATATGGGTTAAAGGTTGGCTTGATAATCTTTTATTAATGCTCAATCACTTATGGATCCATCTAGCCAAATCCTTCTATTAGTACTTCCAAAACACTTGTCACAACTGAGTAAAACATGTAACTTTACAACAAAGATCAAATTAAACTGATTTAAAAATATCTAAATATTCTAAAAATGAGAAATAGGAATCTAGCATGTTGTAAATACATTTTATAAAATTTCTTCAGGATTTCTACTTTTAATATCACTCTGGTAAAGCTGATTTAATAGCATTTCTGGCCAGGATTGATTTATTATCTAATAAAGCAAACAAAGTACCAGCGTATATTTTCACAAAGCTGCCCAACAAATTTATAGGTGAATAAATACAAAACAATTACCCCATTGTCCAAGGATGAATGGTTCAAAGACCTGTTGTTTATCTTGGTACATTAGATTGAGGACTTTATTTTAGAAATTAATAAATCATAATATTAGCAGTATTAAATGAAGATATTGCTGTCATAATTACTTTTCTTCCATCAGGCAAAATATCAATTTACATTAATTCACTATTCTTAATAAGTTAATAGTACTGTAGGAATAAATGTAACAATTAAAGTATTGTTCTTCAAGCAGCTTCAGTTTCAAGTTCCATGTTTTATATTTGCACAAGGGGATGATGGAGGGTGAGTAGTCAGTTTTGACTAAAAGCTGACAATAGAGGCAGGCTTGCAAAAATAGACAATTAGCAGGTCAGGCAAAGTGCTGTGGAATGGTAAAAATGCAGGCAGACTGCATGGACAGAGGTTCAGCCCTGAAATAAAAACAGAAAATGCTGGAAAAACTCAGCAGGTCTGACAGCATCTGTAGAGGGCAAAACAAAGTTAACATTCCGAGTCTGTATGACTCTTCTTCTGTCACATTATGTCAATGGTGATCATAAATTTCCTGGCTTCGCAACTATTTACTTGCCACAACCACTGTGTGATAATAGCATAGATGAGTTTATTCCAGTTCGTGAAGTTGAAATAATGGATTAAGTAAAATAAAATCTTGGCTTTTTGTTGATATTTTCAATTTTTTGTTGAAACCCATCTAAAATCTTCTTTGTATCAGGTATAAGGTTTAGTGAATATTGTGTGCAGTGTAAAATCAGAATACTGAGGACACTGGAAAGCTGAAACAAAAATAGAAAATGCTGGGAAAACTCAGCAGGTCTAGCAGCATCTGTGGAGAGAGAAACAGAGTTCATGTTGCGAGTCCATATGACCCTTCTTCAGGAGCCGACCGCTGCCTGTGATGGGAGCCGGACCCCGATTTCACGCAGGTGTGAATGCTTGCTGGAGAACCTCCGAGGAGGAGGCTTGTGCTTTTACAACCATTTTAGAGCAGTCTCTTCATTGATGTGAGCCTTGAACCTGGAGTTCCCGTTGAACATTGAAAGAGGAGGGCACCATGATGCAGATCTCTGTTGTCTCACCAGGGTGCCTGGCATGCACAGTGACAGTGTGGTGCCTTTAACTAATGACATGTCCTTCTTTCTTTTAGGTTCGCCAGCAGGCATTCGTTCTCCGGACCCTGAAGAGCCACCTCTGACCCCGGAGGACCACCAAGCTCTTCAAGCACCTGCGTCACACCCACTCTCTGAACCAGGCATTAACGCAGGTGCCAGCACCTAGGTGGGCATTAGTTTGGTGGCTAGTATCTCGGTGCACATTGGTGAGGGCACTTCACACTAGCCTGAGGTGCAGGCGGAGGCAGAGAGTGTGCAAAGCGCCAGCAGTTGGAGGACTGCTGGAGACCAGGACGATGCTCAGTCAAAAGCTGATGATGAGCCTCTGGAGTTGTTCATCAGGCAGCAGATGCTGAACGTCCAGCGGGGAGGATCTGGTGGAGACCCAAGAGGGTATGCGTGCCATGGTCTCCTTTGTGGAGGAGTCCCTGCAGATCGTGAGTACTGTGTTGACCTTCATGGCCAAGGGCAATGCCTCCTCCATGGAGAGACTGGCAACTCTCATGGAGAGGCGCTTCAAGGACAGAATCAGGGGTTCCTGGAGTTGCGCTCGGAACTGAAAGCTGCTCAGTGTTCGTGTGTGAGATGGATGGGGCACCCTGTACCCAAGCTGGGTGTCCATCCATCAATGGTGAGCAGGGAGGTCCACCGTGACCTCACATTGGTGCATAAGCTGCTCCTCTTCTCTGCAGGCTCCTCTGAGGGAGCTCTGGATGATGGCAGCAGCTCCTCCGCCCCTCTGCCAGCGACCATGGCATCCGATGAGACCGCTCCCTTTCAGGGAGGACCAGCAAAGGCTCCACTGGCCAGAGGACAACTGCCAAGGTCATCAAGGCCAAAAGGACAGCAGGGTCAGCAGCTACCCTCTAATGCCGATGCCAGCAACGGGGGAGCACCTAGATGCAGCACCCATAAACTTAAGTTTAAAGCTTCTTAAGCATAAGAGGGACTGGTCATGATCATCTTTTGTTTCCCCATTTTGTATTTTTTTAATGGTGTGACTACCAATGCTAGATATTGTCCCATTCAATACTCTGTGAGTACCAACATTAAATTACATTTGCTTTTCTGTTATTGGCCTGTGTATGCTTCATTTGTTTTGTAGGTGCAGGGTAGGCCAGTATTTCATGCTGGACATGGGTGGCTCGACACTCTATTGCACAGGCACTGAGTGTAGCTTGGGGGCCAAGGGTAATTTGTGTGATCCAGGATGGAGACAGCATGCTTGGCATGAGGTGATAGTTCTTATTTGGTAGCCTAGCTGAAGGAGTGTTGAATCAAGGTGTCCCTAATGACCCTGCCTCCCTGGAGGTTACGGAGGTCTGGCTCCAAGCCCTCGGTATTCTCCTCACTGTGATCTTCTTCTGACTCACTACTGGACTCATTATCTGTGGCCTGTGCAGCTGTGTCAACATCCTCTTCCTCCAGTGGCTCCCCCCTTACCAGTGCCAGATTGTGCAGAATGTAGCATGCAACCATTATCATTGACACCTGCTCTCTGGGGTATAACAGTGCACCCCCTGAACGATCCAGGTAATGGAATCGCAATTTGAGAATACCTATGGTTCTCTGTACCACTGCCCTTGTGGAGGCTTGGCTCCTGTTGTATTGCTGCTGTGCCTCTGTTCAGGGTGGTGGAGAGGCGTCATGAGCCACCTTTTCAACGGATAGCCCTTGTCACCCAGCAGCCATCTATCTAGTCGGGCTGCAGCACTGAAGAGCCTTGGCACCTGGGAGTCTCTCAGGATATACACGTCATGGGAGCTACCAGAGTACCTTACACAGACTTGCAGGCTCTGTGGTCACATACTATCTGCACGTTCATGGAGTGGAAGCCCTTCCTGTTAACAAAGCACCCGGCTGACCCGTTTGTGCCTTGATAGCCACACATATGCTGTCGATGGCATCCTGGATGCAGGGGAACCCAGCAATCGCTGCAGAGCCTCTGGCTCGCTCAGCCTGGCTAGCCTTGTCCATATGGAAATGAAAGAAAGTCAATACTCACCTGAACAGAGCTTCTGTCACCAGTTTGACACAACGGTGGACAGCTGATTGGGGGATTCCACATAGATCCCCCACAGAGCCCTGGAAAGAGCCGGAGGCATAAAAGGTGAGGGCCGTTGTGGCCTTCAGAGCCACTGGCATGGTGTGTCTGCTCACACAGTCGGAGCTGATCTCAGGTACGATCATCTGGCAAATGGAGGACACAGTGTCCCTGGAGAGACGGAGCCTCCTTTGGCATTGCACGTTGGATATATCAAGGTAGCTACATCACCACCTGTAAACCCTGGCAGCAGGATAGTGACATCTTCTGCAGCCCTTTCTGCCTTGAGCTACCTGATGGCCCCGCAGGCCACTTGTGCCTGCGCCTCTTCTCCCACAGGTCCCTCCCCTGGAAGCTGCATTGGGATGTGGCCTCCTCCCCCTTCTGTCCCTCTCTTCCTTCTCAGAGGAGGTGCCTCCAGCGGAGACCACAATCCCCATTACCAGGGTAAGGGAATGTTGTCTGATACCTGGAAATGTCCCACAGTCTGAAACCAAAGGGGGGCCTGGAAGATACCAAAGAGTCCAAAAATGAAGCCAGGAAATGCTAAGAATGAAGCCCCGATCAGAGATTAAACTGACAAATACCAATAAGCCACCAGCAGCAAGTTATCTCCAAAGCTCCTCACTACTAACATTGACAACACTGCTGACCCGTCTTAGCCTGCCCATGGATGAGGTTTTGCAAATTGTGGGCTGCCCGCCTGCCCGTGTGACAAGCAAAAAATTGCATGGGCAACATTAAATCACCATCAATTGGGTTGTCAAGAGCCTTAACTGGCCTCTTAATTAATGGTGGGCACAGCTCTGAAACCCACACGAGTCCATCGAGCGAAATATTGTGCAAATGCGCAATGACGTTGACACGCGCCCGTCCAATGAGCGGAAAATTCTGCCCGGTGTGTACCAGAAGCTAGAGACTAGAGCCAGGCTCATCTGATACTGGGCTTCAGGTCCCATTTTAAATACTACAGTGAACTTGAGGTGCCTGTTGAGTCTCTTGATGAGTTTTTTTGGTTTCCTCTGGTCCAATTTGGCAATTGATGAAGCCCAGGTTTAATGTCTCATCTGAAAGATGACAACTTTGAAAATGCAGTACTGTTTGCTTGCTGAGTCAACCTAGATTTTGTGATCTAATCCTGTAGTGGGCTGGAACAGTCATCAGATCAATAAGATTCCATTTTCAATCATTTCAAAAAATCATTTTAATCAAATGCAGATTTATTGTAATTAAATAACCACCCTTCACTCTATAGTTCTTTGTTACAAAGAGCTGCTATTAGTCATTCAATACTGTCATTACATCCCACAGAACAAAATCAATAATACATGTTACTTTGAAGCAAGTAGAATTGTGAAACTGCAATTGCAACAAGATATTTTTTAAAAGTCTTATATTTATATTGCGCTTTTCATGACCACCGGGCAACTCAAAGCTCTTCACAGCTAATGAAACACTTGTGAAGTCACTGTTTTAATGTTGGAAAATGCAGCAGCCAATATGCACACAGCAAACTCCCTCAACCAGCAATCTGATAACGGCCAGATAGTCTGTCTTTCTGTAATGGTGATTGAAGGATAAATATTGACCAAAGCGCCCGAGATAACTTTGCTGCTTTTCGAAATAATGTCACGGTTTCTTTTACAGCCACTGGAACAGGCAGGTGGGGCCTCGCTTTAATGTCTCATTCAAAAGACGACATCTCCAGCAGTGCAGCACTCCTGCAGTGCTGCACTGAAGTGTTAGCCTTGATGTTTGTAATGTTTACTGTTTTTCACTGATACATCTGATTGAAAATTGTTGACGAAGAAGGCAAATTATTTTCAAAAATCCTTAAGTACTATACTCGAAATGTTGTTTGAATGCTTTGACAGTATTGTCCTGATAAAGTGAGTGACGAAAAGCTTTGACAAAAAGTCATTAAATTATGTACTATTTTATGCTTGAAGGTACATTTTTAACTTACTACTTTGCAGTTGATCTGTTTTTTTTTTAAAATGCATACATTTCAGTTATTTAATTGCAGTAATCCCATGATATTCCAGAGAGAAAGCAATTTAGCAATTCATTTTTGAATATTTTTGCACTTTAACTTGCCTAATAACTTCAATAATCAACATTTTCAGTAATTACAAGGGCCATTAAACAAATTGTTACTTAAAAAAAACTTTCACCTCCTTAAACATAATTTAAATGAAGTAGTAATAATTTATTTCCTTAAGTAAAATCCAGAATTACACTAAACACAGCTCAAACCTCGCAAAATCAATAATGCTCACTCCTTGATGCAGATTAACTCTTGAGGTAAAGCATCAGCTCTCTAATATTAATTAAGAAGCGATTCTCTCTCAACCCATCTCTAATATGCCAGACAAATCAATCGGCTATAAAATGTAAAAAAAGGAATATTGTTCTCAACAGGCAGAATCTTCGGGTCGATGAGTGACACGCGGTGATGTTGGGCATGCACGCCCACCAAAATGTCAAAGGCCTATTAAGGCATTTAATTTCCAATTGAAATAATTAATGCCACTGCCCGTCCAGCCTTAAGATTGGTGGGCAGGTGAAGAGCCCAGGCGGCCTTTGCATTTATCATGAAACCTCATCCACGGGCGGGATGAGGTTTCATGAAGGTTTTAAAACATTAATAAAAATTCTTGATACAATTCATAAACATGTCACAGCTCATGTGACACTGTCACATGAGGGGACATGCCTTTAAATTCTTTTTTCCCTTCATTAAAATTTTTAAAAATCAAAGTAATCTCCCTGAGGCAGCTCTGTGCCTCAGGGAGATTTCTGTGCTTTTTCACGTGCATACGTGAATGAGCGCAGGCCCCGACTCAGCCTACTCCCCCTGCCTGCACAGGGAGCGCTCAGCGCTTCTGGCTGCGCGTCACGCTGGTCGGGCCTCAATTGGCCCGCCCATGTAAAATGACAGCGGGCAGTTGATCGCAGGCGGCAACCGGCTGCACGCCTGCCTGTGTCCGCTCCCTCCCAACCCCCCCAATGGGGAGAAAATTCTCCCCAATGTTTGCACAATGAGTAAAATTGTCCAAAAATGTTCCTGTTGAGCAATGATAGCTTGATAATCCTTAATTATGATATTGAATAGTTAATTCTTCCATGTGGGAATGATGCATCAATGGCACAAAACAGCCTGGCAACACGAGTTCACAATGAACATTAGTGTCAGCCAAGAAAGGAAACACAAACATACCAATGCAACTGGCACTTAATAAAATTATCTAGCAAGGTTCAACTGATGCAAAATCAGTTTAATAATTTTATTGCAAGGTTTATACAACAGTTATAAGTGGTTATGCTATTATTTGAACCCTTCAATTAGGCCACTATCTTGTAAGCAGTACTTAGTTTTATCCATTCCAAACAAAGTTAGATCAATGCATCTGTTTCAAGTACTCTTGCCTATTGATTGTGTTTGGTATGATAGAGATTGGTTGATGGACAATTTTTGGTCTTACCACAAAATGCTTATCAAAGTATATTCCACGATGTTAAACCAGGTGTTGTTCTGTGCCAAAAACATGCCAAATAAATACATTAATTTAAATTGCAAACACTCATATGATGGATATTCAGGTTTGGGAGAGGGAGGCTGTACCACTCATTTTGCTTGCACTGCAACCCCTCATGGATCCCCTATCGTGGAGACCATCTAGCCTTCAGGCCTTTCCTAGTATTACTCTGCATGTAGCAGCAAATTGGTATGAAAATTATGATCAGCTGAGATACCTCTGCACATATTCATAGAGATATCTCACACAGAAAGAGGCAGTTTGGCCCATCATGCCTGCGCTGACTCTTTGAAAGAGCTCTCAAATGAGTCACACTTCTCTATTTTTTTTCCTCACAGCCCTGCAAATATTCTCCCTCACAGATGAGCCAATTTACCATGAGGATAACTATTGAGACATATAAAAGAAACTTGGGAAGGAGGAGGGTGAAGGTGGTTTTCGTCTCCTTTTTGCATCATAAATGGGGCAGTAGCAGGATGAAAATTGAACTACCTGTCAGAGGCCCACCTGTTCTGATATTGGGGCAGGCCTCAATTTGGGGGCCACTGTTTCCACTGCAAACAAACAGGAGTTTCACAGCCATATTCAAGAGGAGATATAGGAAGACTTTGTATTTTTTTTCACCTCCAGGGACACATCAGTAAAACCTGACAGTGCATATGGCCTCAGGCGAACATGCAATGGAAGGGCATTTAAAAAGTCCATGAAAGTTTCAGGTAAATTTTGAAGGCTCTTTTATTTCAGTTTGTTGTTTTCATCTTCTGCTTACGCTTTCAAGCCAAATGCAGTTATTTTTTTTTGTCCCATGCTTTCTTTATTGGCACCAGAGGGCTTACCACCAGCAATAATTTGAACTGACTTGTTTGAAGTTACAAGGGACCGTTGGAAGGACAGCGGGCTGCCTGAGAGCTGCTCTGCGCCCTCCCACCCATAGCTGAGTCCAACATGTGCACAGCAAGGTAGCAAAGGTCACTTTGGCAGTCTGGCAATGAAAGGCCTTTCCAAATACTGACTTGATGTGCTGTGAAAATTCCTTTTTCTTAAATTATGCAAAAGTCATCAATGCCGGGGAATAGACCACTTTACCAGAGCGAAGTTGGCCCAAAAATAACCTTCACCCAAACTCAGAAAGACCATGTCATGTTGTATTTCAGTGAACAATCAATTTAAGTCAATTTTTCTTCTGAAAAATATTTCACGTTGGTGCTAGTTTTTCTTTTATTTCCCCCAAATGGATTCTATATTAGTTCCTATAGTTTATATTTCCCACATAGGAAGAACCGCTTTTGTGCATTCTATGGTGCATAGCTTGTAAACCTTCTTAGCTGGGGAATAGAGCATATAATGAAAGACCTGGAGCAACTTGCAAAGCATCAATCATGGGTGAAATTTTATTTCTCGTTTACTATTGAAAGGTTGACAGAAAAATATCACAGAGGGTTTCCCTATTATTCCACATGCTGGCAACATAAATACAATGCAAGGAAACAACTGACTTTGGGAAGATAAATATAATGGGATGAATTGGAATTTGCTACTGTTCCATCAGTTGTGTGAAAAATATAACCTGATGAATCATTTTAAAAATGAAGTGCATCTCCAGGGACCCTGAATATCCACCAACCTGTAGTAATAAATTATTGACTATTCCTGACTGATAATTGACTGATCATATAGGGAACTTAATTTCAAATGTAGAATCCATTTGGAGGATATAAATTATTGACTAATTCACTTCATAGTGGGGGTCCATCACTTTCACCAGTGCACCCGAGGTTCAAGATCATAAAGGGAACTTAATTTGATAAAATATTACACTGCAGGAATCATCAAAGGATTTGGTTATATTTCCTGTCTACAGGTATTGAAGATGCAGGGCAATATATGACGAAAGCAAGACTGAAGATTTTAAATTAATGCAAAGGTCTTGTGAATACTTTATAAAACATGAATCTGGGCATGCAAGCTTGAGAATACAATTAAAAATCACGTGGTCACTAATATTGCCAAAAACAGATTAATGTTGCATTCACCAAGACAAACACAAGAATGCCAAGTTTCAAAAGACCTCAACAATTTATGCTTTTACTCATATACTATGTGGTGTATAAATTTCAGTGCTGTGCATCCCAACAATTGGCTGATTGAATCAAACCATGTTCCTTCAGTTGTTCGTAATAGGCAGAGTACAAAGTGTACTCATCCAACCCATGCTTGCAAAACCCAAAACAAAGCATCTACTATAAGATATGGTTCTACAATTGGGCAGCACTTGCTGTACAATCCTTAGTGTGCTAATAGCAAGCAATTTAAGATAATCAAGTCAAGGTCGTAACATGGCTCATTTAAGCTTACATGTGGTGACATACGTTCATACGCAGGCTGAGTAAATATAAAGAAATGGTTTCTCATGGTGAAAGGCTCAATGACTCAAGAACAATTTAAGGTGATTGGCAATAAAAAGTCATTTACTTCACTGGGAAGGAAACAGCGTTGGCTTTATAACAGGTGGCCAAGACACTAAGCCTGTTTTATGCTCCCACTGAAGTTAAATTTTACCCATAATACATCTTGTAAACTATAAATGAAAGCAAGGAAATTCTACTAATAAGTTGTTACCTTTTCGATTGAGTTTTAAGAGTCACTTCTAACTTTCAATTATATAAAGATGGTTAACAATCCTGCAGAAATCATTTTGAGCAAGTGTCATTTGTGTTATTTCTGGTGAAAACTCCAAATTTGATGATGTGTCTAAGATAATGCTTTACTATTGATGAGCTGAGGAATTTAAAGGAAAGATCTGGACTTTCAAGGTGAAGAAAGTACATAATAAAATTCAAAGAATTTTTAGAGTGATTGGGGCCAATTTTCATTTCACTACTATCCATAAACCATGGTATCACAAACTGCGAGGCAGCCAATGCATCACTACTCAAAGGAGTCATGAGCTAAGATGGGTATAGCTTACAGTGAGTCTGACAATGATTTCCTTCATTCTTTTTGGGACTTTAAAATCTTGAAGGCTTTCTGAGCTCTAATTCTTGGCTGTATGGTGTGCTTTACACATTTCCTTGTTAATCGACCTAAGCATACACACCCCCACCACAATCTTTAACCAAACCTAACTGGACCAGCTACATAAATACTGTGGCTACAACTGCAAATCATAGGCTGGATAATATGCAGCCAATAACTCACCTCCTGACTCCTAAAGTCTTTCTACCGTCTGCAAGACACAAACCTGGATGAGTCCAACTAATTTCTGCAAGATTGTTAACCATCTGTATATAATTGAAAGTTAGAAGTGACTCTTAAAACACAATCAAAAAAAAATAACAAATGATTAGCAGAATTTCCTTGCTTGTAATTTAATTTATAGTTTGCAAGATTTATACTGGGTAAAAATTAAACTTCAGTGGGAGCATAAAACAGGCTAAGTGTTTTGGCCACCTGTTATAAAGAGCACTATTTCCTTTCGAGTGAAGTCAATGATTTTTTTTTATTGCCAATCATCTTAAATTCTCAAGAAACTTTACACAATCCAGGGCAAAACAGCCCACTTAATTAGCACCCTATCCACCACCTAAACCTTCACTGCCTTCAACATCTGTGCAATGTGACTGCAGTGTCTACCTGTTAAGGATGCACTTCTGCAACTTGGCAAGATGTCTCTGACAGCATCTTCCCAACTCAGAACCTCTCCATTGAAAAGGACAAGGGCAGCAACTTTATGGGAACACTGCCACCTTCAAGTTCCCTTGGAAGCCACAGACTATCCTGACTTGGAAAAAAATAACAGTTTTTCAGCATTGCAGGGTTAACTTCCTGGAACTCCCTAACTGACAGGACTATTATGGGGGTACCTTCACCACATAGACTGTCGTGGTTCAAGAAGGTGCCCTTTTTCTCAAGAGCACCACCACTTTCTCAAGAGCAACTGGGGTGGGACAATAAATCCTGACCTTATCAGTGACACCCATATCCTGTGAATAAATAATAAAGGAAATTATCTTTTCCGCCCTTCTTTTTATGGTGGTCTGCATCAATATATGCATCAACAAATTTCTCTCTCTCCCAAATAGCACCTTGCTTAGAATCATAAAATCAAAGAACAATATAGCGCAGAAGGAGGTCATTCATTCATTCTGCTCATTCAGTTATCCAGTAATTCCACTTCTCTGCTCCTTCCCCAGAGCCCAGCAAATTCATGCTTTTCAAGTGTTATAAAGTTATTAATGAACCTGCTTCTTTAAACCCATCAGGGAGTGCATTACAGATCATAACAACTCTGCAGAATTTCTTTTTCCCTTATATCACCTCTATTTTTTTGTACAATCAACTTAAATTTGTGTCCTCTTGTTACTGCCACTAGATACAGTTTCTCCTTATTTACTTTATTGCCACCTTTATCAAATGTTCCTTTAAATCTTCCCTGCTCTAAGGAGAAAAACCAAGTTCCTCTATTCTCTCTGCATGCAACTGAAGCCTTTCATTCCTGGTAATATTCTAGTAAATCTCCTCTGAACCCTCTCCAAGGCCTTGATATCCTTCCTGTGGTAGGTAGAATTGCCGCAATATTCCAGTTAAAGTTGAACTTTCTTAGCTCCTGTCACCTTCAAAGTCTCGAGTACATTTGTAGAATCATAAAATTGTGCAACAAAGACAACGACCTTTTGGTCCATCAGGTTGTATGCCAGCTCTTCCAAAGAGATAATACCACTCCTCTCACTCTGTCCCCGTATCTCTGCAATATTTTCTCCTTCAAGTATTTATCCAATTTCCTTTTGAAGGTTACAATTGCATCTGTATCCATCACTCTATAAGGCAATACATTCCGAATCCTAATCACTTTTTTGTGCAGAAGATTAATCCTCATGCCACCTCTGATTATTTTTGCCAATCACCTTAAATCTGTGGCCACATATCATTGAGCCTTTAGACATTGGAAGCAATTTCTCTTCATTCACTTGATCTCTGTTTGAATGAGAACAGCCCAGTTTCTCCAGCCCATTCACGTAACTGCAATCCTTGATCCCTGGAACTAGTCCATTAAATCTCTTCTGTACTCTCTCCAAAGCCTTCACATCCTTCCTAAAGTGTGGTGCCCAGAATTGGACACAACAGACCAACCAGAGCAGAGCACGTTTTTTTAAAACATAACTTCAGCATAATTTCTTGCTTTTTTTCTCTTGCTGCCTCTATTTATAAAGCTCAGGATCCCATTTGATTTTTTAACTGTATCCATAGCCTGTCTTGCCACCAAATATACGTGGGACAAACTCACCCAGATTTCTTTATTCCTGCACCCATTTTAAAATTGTACCATTTAGTTTATATTACCTCTCACTGTTTCCTCGCAAAATGAATTACGTCATACTTCTGTCCCTTAAATTTCATCTGCCACATATCAACCCATTTCATTAGTTTATCTATGGGCAACATTTTCCCCCCGTCAGGTGGGATGTGCGCGAGTGGGAGCGAGAGCGGGTGCTGGTGGGCAGGTTCCTGATTGGCGCCATCGGTCAGGGGAATGGCACCATTTTATGTGGGCAGGCCAATTAAGGCCCGCCCGGCGTGACGGCCGCTCGGAAGTGCTGTGCACTCCCGGTGCAGGCGGGAGCGTACAGGTCTCCCTGAAGCGTAGGGATGCCTCAGGGAGATTACTTTCACTTATAAAACATTGAATAAAGGTGAAAAAAAATTTAAGGACATGCCCCCCTCATGTCACATGAGCTGGGACATGTCCATTAATTGTATTTAAAAATTTTCAAACAGTTTAAAAACGTTCATGAAGCCTCATCCTGCCTGTGGATGAGGTTCCATGAAAAATGTGAAGGCCACTTGGGCTCTTCACCTGCCCGCCAACCTTAAGGTTGGATGGACAGCTCAGCTAATTGCTTTATTGGCTTTTTAAATGGCCTTAATAGGTCTTTGACAGTCAGGCAGGCGTGCAGCCGACTCGGCTTCGCACCTGCCGAACTGAAAATCTAAATGACGCACAGTGACATTGGGACGCACACCCAACATCATCGCGCGTCATTTTACGCCTTGGCAAGTGGGCCCTGCCCCTGCTCTCTGAGTTGGAGATTCTACCCAGATAGTTCTTTAAATGAGGCCCAAACACTAAAATCAATTGGTTCTCTTGTCAATGTGATAGAGCAGACCGTGATCCTACCTTATGTTGGTAAATATGAAAATCAACTGCATTGTGTTTTTGTGCCCAGGATAAGTGTGTATTAGAGCTGTGGCAAAACAAAATGGAAGATTCAGCCAGCAGAAAACTGACAAATAATAACTTTACCAACCAGATCCTGTCACCAGAGAAATAAATAGCACTGAGTATGTTATGTTAACTTGAAGCAGCTAATGTTGTACTATTATAATTTTAAAATCAAGGTATTGCTCTGTTTCTGGTAATTATACTGATATATTATTTATCTTGACTAACTAAAAGTGGTGTAAATAACACAGTGAGTCATCAGTAGAGTGCATCCCCTTCATTTGTTCAGGTGCTTATTGGGGTTATCCAAGAGTTAATTGATTTTTACCAGTTCTGTGTTTAATCCCAACTGGCATTCAAATTGTAGCAGATTTTTTAATTAAAGCATGTTATGCCATACCAGGCATCACAAGTAAAATCATAGAAAAAAAGAAGTTAAGTAGATTGTTTCCATGATGGGGAAAAGACTTAACTAATTACAGCAAAACTCTCAATGAATCTTCGCACTAAATAGCCAGGAATGGAAATCTCAGTACAGTTCTGTCAAAAACAACTGGTCAGGTTGAAATTGAGGAGAAGGATCTTTATATGTGATGACTAATATGGGACTTGGAGTCATCCTCTTTAATTGAAAGGATCAGACAACAATAAAAACTGTCATTGTGGATGCCATCATGCTACAAAATAAGAGGGACTCCTTCAATGGCAAGTGAGGAAATTTGTCACACGGGATCCATCTGAGTTGCAGAGACAATGCAACGTGCCTGCTCTTCACTAGGCTAACTAATTTAAACAGAGCAGCAATACTGATGTTACAATTGGCCTCCATGTTCCCCAGCTAGGAAGAAGGATATCAGCAAAGCTCCCATTCTTGATCATTGGATGGTGGACCTTGATGGAAAGTGTACATTTGTGCAGGTTGTGTGAGACAAGATTGTTGCTATCTGTGGAGACTCTCACAATCGATCAAGTTGTCCACAAGTAGTTCCTGGACTTTCAGTTGTGGTGCTCCCGTCTATCTGTTGCCCTTGTCCTTCTGGATGGTGGTGGTTGTGGGTTTGGAAGGTGCTGTATAAGGAGCCTTGGTGAATTCCTGCAGTGCATCTTATAGATGATACACAATGTTGCTACTGTGTCTCGGTAGTGGAGGGAGTGAATGTTTGTGGATGTGGTGCCAACGAAGCGAACTGCTTTGTCTTGAACGCTGTCCAGCTTCTTCAGTATTGTAGGAGCTGCACTCATCCAGGCAAGTGGGGAGTATTCAATCACATTCCTGACTTGTGCCTTGTAGGTGGTGGGCAGGCTTTGGGAAGTCGGGTGGTGAGTTGCTTGTTGCACAATTCCTTGCCTCTGACCTGCTCTTGTAGCCATAGTATTTATATGGCTAGTCCAGTTCAGTTTCTGGTCAATGGTCACTCTCAGTGTGTTGATAGTGGGGGATTCAGTGATGGTAATGCCATTGAACATCAAGAGGCGATGGTCGGATTCTCTCCTGTTGGAGATGGTCATTGCCTGACACTTTGTGGTGCAAATGTGACTTGCCACTTGTCAGCCCAAGCCTGGATATTGTCCAGTTCTTGCTGCATTTGGACATCAACTGCTTCAGTGTCTAAGGAGTCACGAATGGTACTGAACATTGCGCTAACATCAGCAAACATCCCCACTTCTGACCTTATGGTAGAAGGAAGGTCATTGATGAGGCAGCTGAAGTAGGTTGGGCCGAGAACAACACCCTAAGGAATTCCTGCAGTGATGTCCTGGGGCTGAGATGATTGACCTCCAACAACCACAACCATCTTCCCTTGTGCTAGGTATGACTCCAACCAGTGGAGAGTTTCCCCTTGATTCCCATTGAGTCAAGTTTTTTTGGACTCCTTAATGCCACACTCAGTCAAATATTGCCTTGATATCAAGGGCAGTCACTCTCACCTCACCTCTTGAGTTCAGCTCTTTTGTCCATGTTTGAACCAAGGCTGTAATGAGGTCAGGAGCTGAGTGGCCCTGGCGGAACCCAAACTGGGCAACAGTGAGCAGGTTATTGCTGAGCAAGTGCCACTTGATAGCACTGTTGATGACCCCTTCCATTACTTTACTGATGACTGAGAGTAGACTGACGGGGTGGTAATTGGCCGGGTTGGATTTGTCCTGCTTTTTGTGTACAGGACACACCTGGGCAATTTTCCACATAGCCGGGTAGATGCCAGTGTTGTAGCTGTACTGGAACATCTTGGCTAGTGATGCGGCAAAGTCTGGAGCACAAGTCTTCAGTATTATTGCCGCAATATTGTCAGGGCCCATAGCCTTTGCAGTATCTAGTGCCTTCAGTCGTTTCTTGATATCATGTGGAGTGAATCGAATTGGCTGAAGACTGGCATCTGTGATGCTGGGGAGCTCCGGAGGGTGCCGAGATGGATCATCCACTTGGCACTTCTGGCTGAAGATTGTTGCGAATACTTCAGCTTTATATTTTGCACTCCTCCATCATTGAGGATGTCGATATTTGTGGAGCCACCCCCTCCAGTGAGTTGGTTAATTGTCCACCACCATTCACAATTGGATGTGGCAGGACTGCAGGGCTTAGTTCTGGTCTGTTGGTTGAGGGATTGCTTAGCTCTGGCTATCACTTGCTGCTTATGCTGTTTGGCATGCAAGTAGTCCTGTGTTATAACTTCACCAGGTTGACACCTCATTTTTAGGTATGCCTGGTGCTGCTCCTGGCATGCCCTCCAACACTCTTCATTGAACCAGGGTTGATCCCTTGGCTTGATAGTAATGGTAGAGTGGGAGATATGCCAGGCCATGAGATCACAGATTGTGTTTGAGTACAAGTCTGCTGCTGCTGTTAGCCCACAGAGTCTCCTGGATGCCCAGTCTCGAATTGCTAAATCTGTTCGAAATCTATCCCTTTTAGCACGGTGATAGTGCCACACAACACGATAGAGGGTATCCTCAATGTGAAGGCGGACTTCGTCTCCACAATGACTGTGCAGTGGTCACTCTTACCGATACTGTCATGGACAGATGCATCTGCGGCAGGCAAGTTGGTGAGGATGAGGTCAAGTATGTTTTTCCCTCTTGTTAGTTACCTCACCACCTGCCGCAGACCCAGTCTAGCAGCTATGTCATTTAGGACTCAGCCAACTCAGTCAGTAGTGGTGAACCGAGCCACTCTCGGTGACGGACATTGAAGTCCTCCACCCAGAGTGCATTCTGCCCCCTTGCCACAAGTGATGTTCAAATTGGAGGAGCACTGATTCATCAACTGAGGGAGGGCGATATGCAGTAATCAGCAGGAGGTTTCCTTGCCCGTGTTTGACCTGATGCCATAAGACTTTATGAGGTCTGGAATCAATGTTGAGGACACCCAGGGCAACACACTCATGACTGTATACCACAGTGTTGCCACCTCTGCTGGGTCTGTCCTGCCAGTGGGACAGCACATATCCAGAGGTGGTGATGGTGGAGTCTGGGACGTTATCTATAAGGTATGATTCCATGAGGATGACTATGTTGCTTGACTAGTCTATGAGGCAGCTCTCCCAATTTTGGCACTAGCCCCCAGATATTAGTTAGGAGGACTTTGGTTAACAGGGTCAACAGGGTTGTGATTGCCATTGTCATTTCCAGTGCCTAGGTTGATGCCGGGTAGTCCATCCTAGGCCATTTCAGAGGGCATTTAAGAGTCAACCACATTGCCGTGGGTCCAGACCAGGTAAGGACGACAGATTTCCTTCCCTAAAGGACTTTTGTGAACCAGATGGGTTGTTGCAACAATCGACAATTGTTTCATGGTCTTCATTGGACTTTTAATTCCATTCATTTAATTCTACCATCTGCTGTGGCAGGATTCGAACCTGGGCCTCCAGAGCATTACCCTGGATCTCTGGAATTACTAGTCCAGCAGCATACCACCACGCCATCACCTCCTCCCAAAGAAAAGAAAAGAAAGACTAGCATTTAAAGTACCCTTAATACATTTGCACCACACTTGAAGGAGGACATGTAGGCTTTGGAGATCGTACAGAAGAGATTTGCTTTGATGGTTCCAGGGGTGAAGAATTACAGTGCATGGATAGATTAGAATCATTCTCCTTAAAGCAATTAAAGTTGAGGACATTTGACACAGGTGTTTAAAATGATGAAGGGTTTAGATAGAATGCATAAAGAAAAACTGTTTCCAACTGCTGAAGGGGGTGATAATTAAAGCACAAGCATCATGTGCATACTGAAGCTCTGTAGCCAAGGTTGGAGTGGTTTACCTTTTGAACAGAAGGCTGCACAGGTTGAACAGTTTCCCAAATGTCATGTAGACTATCTCCACCCCTGTAGGCAATTCATTGGAGGTGAGATACAATATTGCAGCAAGGAGAATTGAAAAGAGGGTTGTTGCAATGACACAGCCTTGTTTGATTCCAGTTTTCACTGAAATAGGGTTTGTGGTAGTTCCACTGGTGGGGATCACGGCTTGCATGCCATTGTGGATAGACGGCGGATAGTGACAAATATGTACTTGCATGCACTCACTCAGGAACTGAACTCCAGGTCATTGTCAACTCTTTCTCCAAAGCATATGAAAAAATTAGACTTTCACTTTACATGCAGAAAGCTAAGGTCCTCTTCCAACCAGCTCCCACAGCAAAACACCTCCCACAATTGATTTAGATCAACAGCGAGATCCTGGGAAACATGTTTTCTGTATCTTGAATCCCTCCTCTCAATGAAGGTAGAGGTAGATGATCAAATTAATTATCGCCTCCAATGTGCCAGTTCAGCCTTTGGTCAACTTAAGAAGAGAGTATTTGAGGGCCAGGATCTCAAACTTGAAACTAAAGTTGTGGTTCATCAGGTAACAGTAATCCCCACGCTCCTATATGATTCAGAGACTTGAAAGACCTATAGCAGGCACTGTAAGGCACTGGAAATGTACCACCAGCAGTGCCTTCACAGATCCTCTATTTCCGGTGGCAAAAAAGGCACTCCCATGCCAACCTGTCCAGCATCCAGTCTCGAATCACTCAAAACCAGCTCCACTGGGTGGGACATGTCATTCATACACCTGACACCTGACTCCCGAAGTAATTGCTCTACTGGAACTTGATCATGGCTGGAGACTCCAACGATAGCAGTAGAAATGCTTTAGGGAGGTCCTCAAAGCATCGCTGAAAAGGTCAAACATCCCCACTGACTCATGGGAGACCCTGACTTGTGACTGACAAAAATGGAGAAGGCTCATTCAGGAAGGCACTGAACACATTGAGAGACTTCATCGGTAATGTACAAAGGAGAAGTTGAGGCATCGGAGGAAGTGCACAAACCTCCAAACAACCCATCAACATAATTCTTCAAACATCACCTGCCTCACGTGGCAGAGTCTGCAGATCATGTATTTGACTTATCAGCCATCTCAGAATCCATCGAATTGGGTTAATCATTCTCGATCATAAGGGATTTCCTCAGCAAAGAAAAAGAATCAGAGGTGACATGAGAATTTTTTCTCCACAACCGAGTAGCTGAGATTTGGAATGCAGTACCTCAAAGGTTGTTGCATCTAGATTCAATAATGGATCTCAATACAATTACATAAATACCTGAAGCAGAAAAAATTGCAGGCATATAGGGAAACAGCAAAAAGGTGGGTCTAATTGGATTACTCTTCAAAAGCGCAGGTACAGACTCTATGGGATGAATGGCCTCCTTCTGTTCTGTAAAGTTCTATGAGCTTACAGTATTACACAAAAATAAAACAGAAAATCTTATTAATTAATTATTTTTAGCATCTGGTCTATTGTTCGTAGGAACAATTATTTGTGCCACCTTCATTAGTCAGTCAAGTATCACACCCGCAGACTTTATTTTAAGATAAACACCACAAACTTCATTTCATAGAAGACGAATGAGCCAACAAATAACTATTATATAATATTTATACATGTATAATTGGAAGTATTATTTAACTCATGTGGACAAGATAATAAAATCAATGTATCTGAAAAAGGGAAACTAATCCTTTGCAAATAACTTCCAAGAACAGAGTGAATCTTTGTTCTTCATGGTTTTATTCACTACAAGGAGCCTACAATTGTATAAATGTTGGAAAGTTCAAACTGTTTTCTCTTTCTTTCAGAAGTCCCAAATCTGTCCCCTCTTTCAATTCAGTTCCAAACTGACTCCAGGTTTTAAACAGATGAGCCATTTCTTCTATCCTGGAAATGTGTTACCTAGACTTCTGGATTTTGAGAACCTGACTATTCAAATTTGAAAAGGAACAGTCAATTAAACAGCTTTATTTGGGTTTGAACTATTCCTCACTACAATATGTGTCATAATGATGAATCATGTGCAATGTGGAATATTAATTACTAGTTTCATTGGCTGCTGTAATGCCTTGGATTTTTTTTTAAAGAGGCGAACCAGAACTACAAAGACACTGAGCAGAAATTTTCACTCGGCGGGCAAGGTTACACGACAGACGATTGCTTCAATGTAAATATAATTGTTTAAAACCTGGAGTCAGTTTGGAGCTGAATTGAAAAAGGGAACAGATTTGGGACTTCTGAAAGAAAGAGAAAAAAGTTTGGAATTTCCAACATTTATACAATTGTAGTGAAATTCAAGTGCAAAATGAAGCGCGTTGATGTTGGCTGACAATGCCGATGTCAACGTGCAGTCGCGCGATAGTTTGGTCGGCAGGCGGATGCCGGAGCCGGCAGCGCGCCCGTGACAATTAAAAGGCCTGTTAAGGCCACTAAGTAACCAATTAAATCAAACTTTTTACTGCCCGTCCAACCTTACAGTTGGTGGGCAGGCGAAAAGGCCAAGCGTCTTTTGCATTTTTTTTGGAAACCTGATCGACAGGCTGGAAACAACCTCATCGACAGGCTGGATGATGTTTCCAACAGCAAATAAAAATAAAATAAAAACTTTAATTTTTCATTATTTACGTGTCCCTGCTCATGTTTTATTACTTTTTAATTTTTTTTTATTTTGTTTTTTTCATATCTCTTCATTTCTGCAATGTCAGCGCTCCTATAATTCTGGCACCTCCCCAAATTTAATTGCTCCACCATTGGAGCCATGATCCTTAAGCTCTAGAATACTTTCACTGTACCTCTTTCCTCCTCTAAGACACTCCTTAATACCTATCTCTTTGCCCAAGCTTTTGGCCATGACCTAATCACTCCTTATGTGGCTCAGTGTCAAGCATTATTAATGCTCCTGTGAAGTACTTTTAGACATGCTATATATACAAAACACCCCCGATGGCCCCTTATATCCTCTGTGCTAATTTATGGCCCCCACCCACCCCCATGGCCCATTATAGCCCCCAAAGCAAACTTATGACAACCCACCCACCATCCTTTGCCTTACACCCTCCATGCCAACTCACCCAGTATCCACCTTGGGAAGAGCACAAGAGCCATGTTTAGATTAAATTAAATGAGGTTCTAAATATTTATTACAGCCTTTACTATATTAAAAAAACACTCACATTATAAAAGCCCATTCAAAAAGCTTAAATCCCCTCAAATACTCAATCCTCAATAAAAACAAACAGACTTGTATTCATAACCCCACATCAAGGGCAGCTAATCCTTTAATAACCTAATTGAGCTGTCAATCAAACTATGAACTCAGGACTCCCTGCTGGGATAATTATAGGTTGTGGAAAACAGCCAAGTATTAATAATGACATGATGATAACCTTTGGGTTAATGTCAACAAACACCTATTGGAACTGCTAGACCAGTTTTTATTTTAAACCTACTGTCATGGGAAATATATATATTTAAATAGTCCAGCTGAATTCAGGTTTCCCTATGAGATTTGTGCCCCAGCCCTTTACCCCTTCTGGCAAAAATGGATCTATCAGAAACAGGGGTGGAACTTATGGATCCATGGTTCATGGAGTCTCTATGACTGCACCTAAATCTGGGCCTAAGATAACGTCTGCATGTGGGAAGATTAAATTAATTGCAATGAGGTGTTTCAGAAAAGTGATCATTTTTAACTATTTGGCTGTTTTACCTAAACCCTGAGACAAAGTCTCCTGGGTGCAAAAGTCAGGAAAGAGGGAGGTTTCCTAGGTCATACTCTGTTTATGTTGCAACAGAATTAACAAGCACTGGCAGAAGAGTGGGAGAGATGGGACCTGTACCTGAAAGGCTTTGCTGAGTCGAATGTCAGCTGAGAGCTCCAGTGCAGGAGGATCAGAAAGAAATGGCAGCGTAGCCCCAAAACTCCTTCCGACAGAAGGACCAGAGGGATCCTCGTTATAGCAGAAGGTATCAACTGAAAACTCTTAAAGTTCTCAAACTGCTCCATTGGCAGCCAAAATACTTGCTACTTTACTCCATTTTCCTATTCTTCCTTTGCCATTAGGTTCACTTGGGGCAGTTGTGTCAGGCTGCCCCCAAGCATTATAGGTGACCCAGCAATTTTAGGACTGGATAAGAAAATAGGACAAGACAGCAGGAGAATCTGTTCTAGGTTTTATTTAAACACGATCAAGCTTTTTAAAGCCTCCTGCTTGCCTTCTGCAATTGGAAATTGGCAGCATGTTGACTTGATTTGGTGTGATTATACTGTTTTACAAAAGAAACAACTAAGGAACATTCTGTGTTTCTTTCAGGAAGGCTGCACAAGGATGTTAATAATGTACCGTTGGGTACACTGGGATTCCATCCAGTTAGAATTGCTTGAATTTTCCCTTGGAGAACAGTTTGCAAGGATTATTCGTGCACCTAACTTTACCATTCTTCAATATTTTCTGCAGGAGTGTATCTTTGATTTTCATTTCTAACACATTAGCTTAAAAGTTACTATTATTAGATATATTGTTATTTATTTCAGAGATATTTTACTTGCTCAAAAAGGCATCTAGGAAAGTTGGTATGAACAAATCTCTCCTTATAATTGCAAGCTGCTAAATAATTGGTGCATTCTGCTAAACACTAATCCTCATTGTAAAATGTATGGTCTAAAGGAACTTTTGGGGATGGCTTTTAGAATCAAACATGAACACTGAAGTAAAAACATAAAATGGTAGAAATGCACCACTCAGCATCCAGTGGCAAAAGGTAAGTTACATTGGAGGTATAACCCTTCCCTTTGATGTGCAACCATCCAGTCTCCTCCCAAGATGACAAAGACAGGAATACAGAGAAATAGATAGAAGCTAAGAACTCGGGAATGTCAATAAATGTGTAAATTGTTGTTATTTTCCCTTCACCTCTTTAGATGCTTTGGCATATTCTCACTTGTCCTAGTCAATCCTTCAAAAAGCACCTCTGTAGCTTCAGTGTTCCAGTTCTGATGGGAGTCTTCTATGCATCTCAAAAGCAGCCCACTTCCTTCTCCCTTCCATTGCTCACCTTTGGCCCCACCTTATCCTCAACACCATTGAAACTCTCACCCATGTCTTCCTCAACTTTATTTTGACTTCTCTAATACTTTCTTCGGATTGGTATGTGAAGCTCCAACTCATCCAAAACTATCCTGCTTCCATCCTATTCCATATTAAGTCCTAGCCATTTATTTCTCCTGTTCCCATTGACTCCCTCCAAGCAATGATTTCTACATTCTCAAGCTCAATTACTAATCCCTGTGTAATCTCCCCAGGTCTGTTCTACCCCCTTCAGTCCTTGGCCAAGGTCATACTTTCTTCTCCGATGAGCATAAACTATATATATTTTCAGCTTTCATGCTTCTGCACTCTAGAATTGTCACCTTGAACTGATTTGGCTTCATTCATCGCTCTGCTATTTCAAAAGCATCTTGATAGCTGTCCTTTCAATCTTGCCTTCAATCACCTCTCCTAATCTTCCTCATAATTCCTGCTCAATGACTGTTTCTAACGCCGACCTTTTGAAGAGTGCATTAGCCATTACAGCGGAACAAGTGTTACCCTGGAAATATTCCTTTATGTGAGCCATTCCTAAAATACTCTTTATAATAGAGGATTATGGAGGATATAATGTAAGATTTGCAACGCTGATAGTTTAGCAGCGGTAACTAGATACCACTTGCCACTGGATAGCTACATTTCAAGCCTTGGAACTAATCTAACAGATTTATGGGGATAGTTTTGACTTTGAGTGATATCAAATCAGCCACCCATTATACATCTCAACCAATTGTAATTGCCAGCAACTCTAGTGTTCCCATAAATGGAATCTCTTTCCATCCGTTTTCCACCTGGAGACAGCTGCAATGCAATCCAATTTCTAAGACAGTGGAATCATCCAGTGAGGATCTAAAGACACGTACATGAACCAGGAAAATCCATGGTTTAGTCATTGATTGGTGCAGAATTAGTTAGTTGATCTCGTCAGCAGTAGTCAGGACACTCCAATTCATCTCGGTGTGTTTGGAATGATTCTCCAGATATCCCTGTTAAAAATGTGCATTAATGCACATGGTCAAGGAAGGGGTTGAATCTATTTCTGGTGGCTACATAGCCTACCAGCGCTCACTGTCAAGGGGGACATTTAAACAATGGCCAGCTGGTTGTGGCATCAGCGGGGAGATTCTGCCAGTGGAAAAAAAGCCCAGCAAGGAGGTAGTATTTCACAATGAGAAGTAAATGGGAGAAAATTAGCAAGAAAGGTTGGTGAGAGGCTTGTCTCCTAAGCTTGCTGAAGAAGGAATGTATTATACACACAGTCATTTTTGATATTTATACATACTAGACAGCACTTCAAATAAGAACGTTCTCCTGGATAGTTACAACAAGTTGATGTTTTCTGACAGTTCCTGGTATTTCATTGATCTCATCTTTAAGCAACGCAGAAGATAGGGTAAAGGACTAAAATAATTGGCACACGGGTATTGATCTCTGTCCCAATCGTTAACAGTTGACAGATCATGAAAGTTAGTCCGAGGTCTTTTCCAAAACAAATTCAAGGTCTGAGTCAATTCTTATCGGATTACACAACTACAGGGTTCTCAGCTGCACTGAGTTCAAATCATCCATATTTCATTACAATTATATGGTGATTAGAAACATCTAGAAGATGCTGCTATCAGTGCCTAGTCTTTTATGCTGCATATTTATCAAAATGACAACTGTGACTGAAGGTTGTCAAGATTTAAAAGTCAAGTGAGGGAATGGCAGTTTCAGGATCATTTCCCACGAGACATTATTAGCAACACTGCATAAAACGTTTTAAGTCTGCATATTTATAAAAGTGAATTTTTCACTTTGAGCTGTGTCAAAAAATATAACTTTACAAAAATGGAACATTTCAAGTAATGTGCAGCTGGGTGTGACCAATGAGGTTCTAAGAGATGGAAAGTAATGTTTCTGCTTGCAAACAAACATCAATCCCATTTTCTACTGCAATGTAAATTTCCATTTGATTCGTGCTCACAGCACAGTTGTTGATAAAAGATAAAGTAGTAAAGGATAAAGAAGCCCATTGCAGACTTTTATAGAGAAAAAAAAACATTCATTTCTTCCCAGAGGTTACGTCTGGGACAGTAAAGCAGAAGATTCTTGACAGAACATTAAGAATAAAATAGCACATTCTCTTGTGAATTTAAACTAAAACCTCAGCTGGTAGCAGCTACATTTCTATCATTTTGAAAACAGGCAGATCATTAAAACTAACTGTATATTCAGTATAGTCAGATTCACTGATATTGGATGAGTTCAACGGTTAATTTTAGCCTTGATACATCTATTATTTTGTTTATGTCTTTATGGTTTGATGCCACACAAGGCAGGATCCTGAGCTCCATGAAGCAGACAAGCACACTCACTGCCTGAAATATGCTCTGCATGCCGGTCAGGAGTCAAAATTTAACATTCTGATAAACCAACGATCCAGAGGAACAATAGAAAAGACTGACATCAGTGTTCACTTCACTTGCATTAATTGTTCTGCATTTTTATAAATGAGCTTAAAAAGCTGAAGTAACCCTTTGAAATTATTATCAAGCTAATAATGCTGATTATAGCTGATTAGCACACAGGACCTGACTAATTAAAATAGAGCCTTAACCATGTAAGTGAATAAACGCTTGCTGTACAGGAAAAGTATTCATGGATACTGCTATTCGTCCATTCAAGACACTTTACCATGTCAACAATCACTATGATCTACTCATACAATGGAGGGAAAATGAATCACATGTAAGAATATTAAGTCTCAAAATATCTGTAACTCTTCTCAAATAAATTAGTCTTATATTTAAAGGTTTAAGTGCAATAGGTTCCAAAACGTGAGAGATAAGTAAAAAGGAACATTTCCCAGGAGTCTTAGTTTATGACAGTTTGTGTCCTGCAACAGATGTAATTAACTGCACATCATGTGCAAAGCCACTGCATTTTGTTCTCACAGAAAACAATGGAACAAGTTAAAAAACATAATTCCCAAAAAACTGCCAAAAATCCCAGAGTCCAGCATGATAAAAATATAATTAAAAAATAACAGTGGCCCTGTAAATGAGGTTTATCTCTAGAGAGATGTTCAAGTTCATTTTTATTTGGGGTTGATGTCAGCTTTGGTTCTCCAGTTTAGCCTGGACACTACTAGTAAAATGTAAAATCCTAGGAAGTAATCTTCACTGCCTGAATGGTAATCTGGTTGAACTGATCACCTGCCCTTTATTGAAGCTGCCCCATTTTTAATTGGTGAAGATGAAAATCTGCCCTGCTGATTCTTGGCTGGAAAATAAAAAGGGTGAAGCAAGGAAAAAAACATAATCGTCAATCAATACTGAGGTTAATTCTATATTAATGCCAAGTCCATCTCTGATTACTGCCTGTTGATTTAGGAATTTATCCACTTTTATTTTTTAATAATGCATAATGGTGCTCGCAATCGCAAATTAACTTCTCCAGGCCCACACCTCCTTCAGCATATCTATCCTGTGGAAGGTTTTATTTTTTGCGCATATGAATAAATATCTTGGGCCATATTTCGCAGCATGTTCCACTGGTTAGACCTCTCCTGCACCTTTCAGCTCAAAAGTTTTTGCAACGTATCTTGCTGGAAGCACAAGTTGATAATGGCACAGTGAGGGCCTTCAGTGAATGGCAGGACCAACAGTGTATATCTCCTTAAACTATGACATTCAAGGATCAGTAAAGAAACAAAAAAAATTAGCTGAAATGGGGGTGGGTGTTAAAGTAGATTGGGGGAATTAGAATTAGATCAACCATAGAAAGGAAATTGGAGAGAAGGAAAAGAGGCTAAATTGAAAGAGAAAATTCAGACAAATAAAAAGAAAAATAAGTTAAAAAATTAAAAATGACATTTTTATAAATCTCCAAGAGCAATTTACCACCTCAATATATTCCACACTTTAAATTGTTCCAGTTCTGGGCCAAAGAGGTTGACATGCAGTGCATTAACAATTATCACATTGTTGAAAGGGTGCTTACACTTATAATTTTCAGTGACAAGTTTAATGGGCAATTCATGTGAAAATGCAGCAAGTTCCTAAAAATAATAGGAGTCTAATGGACAAGATGTCATTGGTGTGAAGCAAATGATGGAGGTGCATGTCTTAGCCCCTTGAATTTTCCAGCCAATTTACACTTGAATAATTATATGCATGGTTAACATCTATAATCTGCCACAATATGCCCAGGAGCAGTGACTAGCATGGACTGTCACCCCGAGATCAGGCATGGACCTGCACCACAGCACACATAGTTACAAAGTGGTGGGAAGAAGCTTGAACAACTCATATTTGCAGCACTCCTCTTTGCAGGACCTCAATGGACAGAATAGGTAATTCGGGATTTGAACTAGATATGTTCTTGCATTCAGCATCAACAGTCTCAGACCCCACATACTTCATAATCAGGAGAACACCTATATAGTCCAATTTAGGGAAGATGGTGGTGTAGTGGTAATGTCGTTGAACTAGTAATCAGAGACCCAGACTAATGCTCTGAGGACAGGGGTTCAAATCCCACCACAGCAGCTGGAGGAATTTAAATCCAATTTACAAAAATCAGGATGACACATTTAATCTCAGTAAAGATGGCCATGAAACCATTGTTGATTGTTGTAAAAACCCATCTTGTTCACTGATTTTTTTTTAGGGAAGGAAATCTAATGTCCTCAGCTGGTTTGGCCAACCTGTGACTCAAAACCCACAACAATGTGGTTGAATCTTAACTGCTCTCTGAAATGTCCATGCAAGTTACTCAGTTCAAGGGCAACTCGGGATGGGCAATAATGCTGGCCTTGCCAGCAACACCCACATCCCATGAAAGATTAAAGAAAGAAATTCATTCATAAGCAAGTGATAGCCAGGATGGAAGCAATGAAAACCCTCTCTTTCAGGAAGTGTTCTATATGCTTCTGTGTGCTATCATATGTTTCACTTAGCTCAAAAGGTCAATCAGTGAACATTTCAGTAAGTTGAAACCAATTGTAAGACAAAAGGATAGCTTATTATATAAATAATATAAATGAGCAGAGTAATGTTTACAAAAAATTCCAACATAATTCAAAATGCTTGTAACATGGAAAACAGAGCATGTCACAATATCTGTGTTAGAAAATTACATGCATTTTCTGGCTCATTGTTCCTCTAAAATTGATTGGTATTAAATTAAGGATAGAGCCCTCACTCTTTGGGAGTAATCTTAAGTCCACTTGGTGGGTGAAAATTCTGTAGGATTGTGTTAGATTAGTGTTGTAAGTTTTGCTTTACTGGAAATTGCTTAAAGTATCATTTTCATGCAAACTAGGCTAGTGGAATGATGGATTCTTAGATGATGACAACGGTACCTTGCCTGAAAAGGGGTCCATTGACAGATGAGGCCGAGTGGGACAGCAACTGTTAGATGCTGTAAAACAAGCTAACAATCATAGTGCAAAGCTGTGCTAGGCTTTTCATTTAACCTTGCTTAATTAAAATGCTTACTGAACTCTGAGAGTTCATTGGTGTGTGGACATAGAATAAAAGGAAAACAACAGTAAAACTTGGAAGTGAAGGGTACCAGTAAAACTTGTCTGAACTGGTCTTGTATACCTTAAAATGGAACTCCAGTATCACTGGTGCCAGCATGACTGATTTTTACTGGGGATTTGACAATTTTGAACTGGTCTTTCCTTCACAACACCATGGTTCAACAGCCTGATATGGAATAAGAAAAGCTGAATTGGTTGGCCATTATGAATAGCTTGTTAACAAGTCTTGCAAACAGCCTTAGACATAAATAACTGATAGTGGAATAAATATAAATAATGAAACATTTGATATTCAGTTTGATGCCGGCTACGGAATGCACTTGGAGGATGGAAGAACAGCTCGAGATGTGATAAGGAAAAGGTGAGGTATGAAAGATTGATCAGGGCCAGGAGGTATGTGCAAAGACTCAGGAAGCTAATGGCATTAAAGGTGGGATTTTCAGCCTGAGGTTTAGACAAAGAACTCAACATTTTACGGGGAATTTTGAAATAAAGTAAATATTTAAAGGACAAAAAGGCATTGTCAGTAATCCATCCAGCTCCACCACTGTAAAAGAGTGAAAAGTAAGAGACTCTGGGAGAGCTCAATATAGTAGGCAACGGTGAAGAACTCTGAAGGAAGACTCCAGTCAAACAAGTTTCAGGTGTTTGAGAATTTGAGAAGACTTGGGCACTGAGAAGAGAAGTGGAAGAAGAAAGAAAGAGCTGTTTTTGCATGCAGCTGTCCCACTTGATCTGGACCAGTACTTGCTAACTGTCACAGTCATATTTTTTTGCTGTATAACTATTGTGTTATACTCTTAAACTCTGATTAAATTCAACATCCCACTATACTGGTTGCACTTGATCCTAATTGATTGATTAGATAGTGTTAATTCTCAACAATCTTTAAAAGGTTAAAAATTAGTACAATCAGGATAGACAGTAAAATAGGGTTGGGTGAAAAACTAACATTGCATCTAAAACCGTCTGCTTCCTGAGGTGTTAGCCCTTCTGTACCTGATTTTCTTAGCAACTCAGAGTTGCTTCTACAATATAGTGCACAATTCCAACACTCCCTACTTAGTGAATTGTTGCATCTGAAGATATTGTGACAGATTAGTTAAGGCAATTCCTCTGTGGTCTATGTATTTGTCTATCAAGGTAACTTCAGGTAGGAACTCTCATCATGTGATGCCTCATTTTCTTGGCATCAAAATGGATGGTCATCCTCCAAGCAGCCTGTGCATAATAGAATTCTGAATTGCAAACTCATTGTGCTATGGAGGGTGGGAGGAACATGGAATGCCCAGCGTTCCTTGAAAGCTCTTGGCCATAGCTCAGTATCACTGCAAAGGTCAATCTATAATTCACTGGTCAAATTCAATGCACCACTTACTATTTATGTTGGTGTCAGTCTGTTTAAAGTATGAAGAATTTAAGTGCTGATGTTGGTCAGTGCAACCAAAACTAAATTCAGTTTCAAGTACTGTCCTCTGACATTTCAGTAGAAACCAAAAGCTGGGTATGGGATTTCACTTGTGAACAGAAATTTATATATAGAATTAGCAATAATTTTCAATAAACTTATTTTATTGGATACAAGGACCTTCTCTTCTGTCCACAGGTCAATTTTAACCATTCTCATTTGTGACTGCAGCGTTTTCACACTTCATTGTGCAATGCTAATGAATTAGGCAAAAATTATTACTATAATTGAACCATTTAAAGATTGGCTTGGGCTCCGAGGACGGCACTTCTTGCATTTAATGGTTAGCCATGAAAGAAATCACAGAAAAAAAGGGTTATTTTTCCAATGGGTGTTTGCTTTTCAAATGCAACAAAACTGTAGTTTGCGTTGTCTGAAGCTCAGCCTTGATTATTAACACTTAGAGGAAAACAAATGAGTGCAGTAGGGGCAAAAACAAAGGGGAATGAACAATGTGAACACATCAGGGAATACAGCATAGTAAATCTCAACACCTCTGTGTTCTTTTGTTCTTTTGTCTGTGACATCTTTTGATTAACTGCTCCTATCACTGCTTGCTTGTCCCTACAACCACACCACCCCCTCCACTTCTCTCCCCCCCCCCCCACAACCTTAAACCAGCTTATATTTCACCCCTCTCCTTTGGTTTCACCCAGTTCTGCTGAAGGGTCATGAGGACTCGAAACGTCAACTCTTTTCTTCTCCGCCAATGCTGCCAGACCTGCTGAGTTTTTCCAGGTAATTCTGTTTTTGTTGTAGTAAACCTCACTCTCCGAATACTACACAAAGTTCACGACGGAAGGCTTTGTGCCTTCAAAGCTATTTAGCCATGGCTAAAATGGCCAAAAATCAAAAGGTATTTAGGAGTACTCTATCAATGAGTCTTGATGTGTACTGCATATTAACACTCCTATTCACACCTCTTTTGTTCCACTGGGACACGGTTTCTGCATCTTTACATACATTTGTAGAAGAGTTCAGTCATTTGAAGATACATTGAAAAGAATTGCGTTTTAGCCAATCAGCAAAAGATTTGCAACTGGGGTTATAGCTGGAACATTAGTTTATGCTGAAAGATTTTCACCATCATTAAAAAAGCAATCAGAAAAAGTAACCTATGTCATCACCTTGGAGCATATGGCTGCTCTGCAGCACTAAGAATAGAATATATCCAGCACTGTTGTGCTAGAATACAATAAAAAAAAAACACTCCCATGACATTTTTAAAACCAAGAAGTTGGCACCTGGAATTCTAAAGATCAACCGGGTCAATTTTCAGAATTCGAGGCTCCGATTGATTGAGACAAAAAGAAATTGAATCTGGTTTCCTGCCAACTTCCAGCCTGCATTACATTGTGGCTGCCATTTCCAAACTACAGGGTGGAAATACTCAAAAGAACACTTAAAATTTATTCTTGGGAGATAAGGATAAAAAAAAAAGTGGAAGAGAAAGTTGGCCCAGATTTTGCAATAATAATGATGGCTAAAATGTCAGCGTTTTCCATCATCACTCCCTCTGAAACAGACAGAAACTTCTGCCCGTGCACAGTTAAATGTGGAAACCCAAGAGTTGCTGTCAATGATTCCACACTTCTTCAGAGGGTGCACCACTCAGGATCCCTCAGAATGCAATCAATTAGAAATCACTGAACTGATGAGAACTTTCAATCTTACACACTTCGGCCTAGATTTTCACTGAATCATGGAACCTTAATGGAGACGGGCCAGGTTTTTAAAGAGTTGTGGCTCACAGCCCCTTAGAAGAGTCATGAACACGAGCGTGCATGAAGGGATCTTTTAAAAGATAAGTTCAAAAGGTCCCGCTCGTGCTCCCTCTGCCATTTACACCCCCCACTCGCTCCCTCGGGCCCCTCATGCCCCAGATGCACGCCCCACACACCTCTTCAGGCCTCTTGTGCCTCCTATACCAAACTATGTCCTTTCACCCACCCTCTACATTTCATGCCCCCATGCTAAGCTCAGTCCTTCAGCTCATCCTTTCTGTCCTGATATGCCTCCTATGCCAAGCTTTTCTCTTCCACCCACCCCCTATGTCCCCTGATGCCCCTATATTAAACTCTTCCCTTTCACCCACCCCCTATGTCCTCTCATCCCCCTATGCCAAGCTCTGGCACCTCCATGTGTATTGGTTGTAGAAAATGCACAGTGGATCAATGAACACCACAGTATGAAGTGGGATGTCTAAAAAGTTCTGAAAAAATGTAATCCATTGATCACTTTCCACGATGAAAGTAACGTCTGGATGGTAAGCTAATAAAATCATCCAGGCCTTTTGAAGTTTCAAAAACTACAAACCACAATTACTTGAGACCACTGACTCATGTCAACAAACACTGTGAAATTAACCTCAGAGTCAAGAGATTCTGAGCTATCAATCAAGCAGTTTCCACTGGGGATAAGGTGTTCTGTTATTCTAATAGCTATCTCGGCTCTCAGCCAAGCCTCATTATGTATGCTTGACTGAGAGCCCAGAAAGCTATTGGAACAACCGTTCCCCAGAGGAAACATTATTTGATCGCCAGCTCAAGATCTCTTATCTCTGTAGTCAATTTCACAATGTTTGTTAACAAAATAAGTGGTTTCAGTTGTTTGTGGTTTATGGTTTTTGAAACTTCAAAGGGCCTGGATGATTGACATTTTTATTAGCTTACCATTCAGACCTTTTTTTCCATAGGAGAAAGTGATCAATTGATTACATTTTTTCAAAACTTTCTTTTAGGCCTCCCAATTTACAATGTGGTGTTCATTGGTTTTAGCAAGTGAACAGTGTGTCAATGGACATTGAAGTGCAGAACTTGACAGTGGGAGCCATTAGGGGACATAGGGGTCAGGTGGAAGGTCTGAGTCTGGCAAGGGAGCATGAGGGTACATGGGAGAAGGATGGAGGTTATGAGGTAGCTTGGATGGGGAGTGAGGAGTATATGGAGGTTGAAGGAAGTATGAGGGGGAGGGATGGAGGGCCTGTATTTTGTTTTCACTGGGAAAAGGTCCCACAACATTGACGCAGGCCCTTTACATTGACTGCCTCCGCACCCGGCAGCCCCTGTGGCCACTTTCACACTTCTTCCCAGGTCAGATGGCCTGACTCCATCTGGCACCCAGGCCTCAGCGATGATTATTCCACCCTGGCTGGCACTTTCTCCCAATGTGGGCGGAAGGAGCAGGGAATTTTCCCGACATCCCTGGCCCACCTTGAGGATGAAATTCCAGGTCTTAGTCTTGCTGTATAAACCCGTGAAAAAGTTATATCTTTTCGTGAGGTATAGCGGACTTTTAAAGGTGTACAAAGTTCATAATTATGGCTAAACAACCTCATACTGGTGCCTATCAAATTTCTCCACTCTGATAAGAAATGCCACATATTTTTTGAAATCATAATTGTTAAAAAATTTGGTTGTGGTATTTTAACTACTATCTTAAACCCATATGCATGTTCCAATATTTTATTACAATCTGAAGAGAAGGGATTCAATGATTTTTACTTCCTGGTTTGCTCCCACGAGAATACTTCAGTTTCTCTCTCACTCTCTCTCTCTGTAGTAGTCCATAAAAATGAGAAGAACGCTTGCCACAGAACCCTTAGCAACAGCATGCGTGTGAAATCTTTTAATGTGGGGAGGCTGTTGCACTGCAGCTCTCACATTGTCCTGGCTGACCAGGAATCTCTCCCACTCACCATAGGTGTATCGAAAGGATTTACAGGTTGATAACCAACCTGTTAGGCCACAACATGAGCGTACCTTCCATGGGCATCAAGTCATGGGGCGGGACTCAAACTCAGAGCTTCTGGCTCATAGGTAGGAATGCTACCACTGCATCACAAGACTTTCTGCAATACTTCAATGTGATTGGTTGCTATACTGTTTGATGATATTACTGCTGCTAGACATTTAGAGATCTCCTTGAGTTGGTGTCAAATTTAAACTGCTATGAAGGAAGGAGAAACTTACGTCATGGAGGTTGCAAGATTTTTGTTGACTGCTTTCTTCGGGGTCAGTGGCAAGCACCATTGCCTTGTCACTGACTGCAAAATCAAGCCCATTGTTATTGAGCATATTCTTGTAATAATAAGCTAAGGGGATGATAATTTACTGTAATGAATTACCAAAGATGGAAATCTGAGGTAGCCAAATTAATTTGGAAAGAGTAAGTGGCAAGAATGCCAAGACTGTATTTTATCCCTGTTGATACCAATTCAGCTGTCAGCTCAGACATGTTTCTCCACAAAGACTGTCTCAATAATGTTTTCCCAAAGCTTCTCCCAAGTGTTAACAGAAAAAAACTGATCCTTGGAATTGAGGAAAATTTTGTGATGGCACCAAATTGGATGGAAAGAGGGGAAGCAATGGAAAACTGGTAAGTCTATAGAAAAATCATACAGGAGTCAACAGGATGAGCAGAAAGATGGCAGTTCAACTTCAAAATTAGTGAAGTAATACATTTTCAAAGTAAGAATAGGGAAAAGAAATGCATGTTAAGTTGTAAAATTTACAATAATCTGGAGCGGCAGTGTGACCTTGCTGTGTAGAGAGACTGGGCACTAAACTGGCAGTGCCTGATGATGGAAAACAATGGAAAAAAGTACTTTACAGTTTCCTAAGAGACACTTAAGTTATTTTTTTTACTAGATTTGAGAATTTCAAAGAAAACCAGAAACAGAAACTTCAAGAAAATGAAGAGCCATGATAGATTGATGTCACTCAAGGAAGGGGATAACTTAAAATGAACATGAAAAGTATTATAACTGAAGTCAGAAAAAGATAAAGACCCAAGAGGGTGGTCAAAATCCAAAATTGTTTGCCACTAATCATTGTTGAAGTGTAATCAATACTTTCTTTTAAAAACTAATGAAATAATTGCTTGAAACAGTGGAAGAAGAAAGGGTATCAAAATAAATAGTAAAGTACAACTGGAGCAAGTACCTCATGTGAAGAAGAAAGACAGCATAGCTTTGATGGGCCACAGCCCATACTTCATTGTTGTAACATTCTATAATACCATTGAGTGTTATGTCCCTGTCCTGAGTCCTGACAACATTACAAGGGTGAGGGGTAGGGAGTTGGGAAATGTATTTTGAGGAATGATTTTAAAAACTGAGAACAACTTGTCTTCAGTGGCAATTGAAGTAAATTATATTTTCCCTATGCTGCCAGAGATGAATTTGTTGAAGAATCATACAGACTCAAAACGTTAACTCTGTCTTCCTCTCCACAGATGCTGTCAGGCCTGCTGAGTTTTTCCAGCTATTTTTATTTTTGTTTCAGAATTCCAGCATACGCAATATTTTGTTTTTTTGAATTTGTTGAACTTGGGTTCATTGGTTGCATTAATACTGTGGAGTTCAGCCTGAGGGACAGGAAAACATGAATGGGTGCATGTATATAGTGCCTTTATAGCCTCAGGATGTCTCAAAGTGCCTAACAGCCAATTAAGTACTTTTGATGTGTAGTCAACATTGTAATATGGGAAATGTGACAGGCAATTTACATACAGCAAGCTTCCACAAACAGCATTGTGAAAATGACCAGATAATCTGATCATTTAATGATGTTGATTGAGGGATAAATATTGACCAGTACACATGGGATAACTCCCCTACACTTCTTTGAAATGGTGCCATTAGTTCTTTTACATACATCTGGAAGAGCAGACATGATCTCCTTTTAACGTCTCATCTGAAAGTTGGACCTCTGCCAGTGCACCACTCCCTAAGTACTGCATTGGAGTAGATTTTTCTACACAAGGGCAGGATTTTGCCTCAAGGGTCAAGAACAACATCGGAATCGTTTACAGGTCCCAACTCCATACCAAGCGGTGGGAGATAGTTACAGCCTGCAATTTCCCCCAGTTTTGTCTGCTTATTGGCTGGAGGGTGGGTTTGGAGTTCAATTAGCAATGGCCACTGTGGGATGGAGATGGATTTTCTAAAGTGTCAGCCAATTTAAAGGCATCATGGCAGCCATTATTGTGGCAGCCATTTTGAACAAACATGGAAACTCCAGTGCAATGGGGAGGCAAAGGCTAGGCACTCAAGTAAGGACTGCCCCATGCTTTGCAGATGTAGCATTTGAGGTGCTAGTGGAGGCTGTGAGAGAGAGAGGCATGAGGTGTTGTTTCCAGAGGGTGGCAGGAGAAGGTCACCCAACCAGAGACAGCAGACCGGGCTGCTGCTGAGCTTCTGTTTCAGTGTGGTGAGAGTTCTACCACTGAGTCATGGCTGACATTGGAAGGAAAGATTGTGACAATGTTTGCTTATTTTTTGACTCCATGCTAGAAGTTCTCTTCTCCCTTAGTTTATGGCAAATGCATAAATGGTGAACAACTGCCAGGTTGCTAACAATGGATTTTATGTATACCTACTCATCACATTTTGAATCAGTAACAAGGAACCTGGAATTCAATCAGGCCAGAGAAGAAAACTTATCTGAACAATCTAATCCTCCAGTTAGCATTCAAATCCTGTACAAAATGTACTAATAAAACTTATAATTTAATATTCAAGGTGTGTTTGTCTTCAGGCAAACACAAGACTGGTAATTGCTTCTTAAATTCTTATGCAATGTATTCCTTTCACAACATTAAACTTCCCACCTCTGCACCAAATAAAACTGCAAAAGGTTGAAAATTCAATGTGTTAAGTAGAGGAAGACTCCATTACTGTGCTCAAAACATTATTTTCTCTCTCTCTAATGTACGGCCAATGCTCAGGCAGTCATTGAACAGTGCACTCTATACTTCTTGCTCAGTACACATAAAATTTATAACAGCTCCCGATGGGAGACAGGCCCAGTAAATTGCATATTATAGGCCAGACATTGCAGTAATGACGGTGAAACTGTCAGTATTTGCCACCATTATTCCACTGAAACAGGCAACATCTTCTGAGTAGACACCTACACAGTTAAGTATGGGAATCCAGAAATTAGTGTCAGTTCTTCTCCATTTCTCCACAGCGTGTGTGGTTGAAGACCCCATAAGTTACAATCTGTTAGAAATCACTGAGCTGCCAAGAGCTTGTCCTTTTGCTCAGTTGGTTTGGCTGTAAAAACCCTTGAAAAATTACATCTTGTTGAATAAAGTGTAACTGAATTTTTAACAATGTATTAAGTTCACAATTGTGGATAAACGACCTCACTGGCCCAGAACTATTAATTTATATTGTAGAATGAAAGGGGAGATCCACACCATCAATGTTGTTGGATCTTTCTGAGAATCTTTCTTTGATGAGCACCATTGTTTCATGCATGACTGTAAAATCCAGGCCATCATCTAGCTACATTCTTTCTGATGTCACTTGACCTTTCAACTTTTTCAAATGACAACTGCAAAAGCAACTTTCCTTGCAACTTCCAAATAGTGTGATCGTAGATTATAATTTCTCCTGTTAAATTTGCACCAAAACTTCTTTCTTTTGTTAGGTCATAGATTCTTTCTTTAGCCATTTTCTCAACCAACTAATCTTGTCAACTATGTCTATAGTACCACAACATGAGCACTTGCAGCCTTGTTTCTCAGTATTTACTTTTATATCTGTGAAAGTATTGCCAATACTTGGAATTTAAGGATGCTATTTATGAGCAGTTTTTTTTTCAAATACAGAAACACCTCTTGAAGCTTGTTTGCTCACAGGAAGTCCACGTAAAGGTCGTTTTTTGGGAGGTCTTCTTTTGTTATAGTTACCATTGACTCTGCCTGAGCATTTACTTTTTGATCACAATCCAAACTTGTCCAATTCATATTCTCACATAACTCTTAGAATTTATTTTAGAGGTAAAATGAGCATTCCATCACCAGCATTCCTTATGTCCTTTATCAATATTGAACCAAATTCCCAAGTCATCCAGCTTGTGTCTTAATTAATTTAGGATCTATGTTTGATAACACAACCTGACTTTTTCCCACTCCATTTCTGATCTTTGCCCATTTTGTTAATTCATATTTTGTAAACTTTCTTTTTTGCCCTACTGCTGACACTTCCAATACACTGAATACTAAGTGAGTTACAAAAAGATGTCTAACAATTTAGGTGGAACAATGTGGTTGAAGTCATTCTGGGTATAGAAATATTTTATGTATACAGATATACAACTTACCTGAATTGCTTCTCTTCCTGCCTCTCTTGTTTCTCCTCAGTTCCAAATAAATGATCCAACATACTTTTCTTCTTCTCCGAAAACTCACTGGGTTGAGCCAAATTGTTACAGTACATTTATGACATTGATATTTACCAATCAATGTGAAAACTTGCTCAGCTACGTCCTATCCACTAAAAAAAGGGCAAACCTAACCAGGCTGATTTCTGCCCTTTCTGTCACCTCACAATCATTAGCAAAGCATTAAATAGGATTCACCTATAGAGCCAACAATCAACAGCTACACATCAATAACCTGATCTATGATGATGTACTTGGGTTCTGCCAAAAGAATCCAAGCTTCATTACAGGCTTGATCTGGACAGAGTGCCAAAATGGAGGTGAGAGTCAACCTCCAAGGCAGTGCTTTTAAAATGTGGTATAAAGAATCTTGGTAAAACAGAGATTAATAGCAGGCTGTGAGGAAACCCTTCAGTGGCTTGAGTTGCACCTTCCATAAAGGAAGATGGTCATGGTTGTCGAAGGTCAATTGTTTCACCCCCTGAACATTGCTGCAGGAGTTTCTCAGCGAAGCATCTTTAACCAACTATCTTCAGCTGTGACCTTCCCTCCATCACAAAGACAGGAGTGGGGCTGTTTGCTGGCGATTCCATGTGTTCAACCCTATTTGCAAGTCCTCTGATAATAAAACAGCTCATGCTGGTCTGCAGCAGAACTCAGGCATCATATCTTTTCATCTGTCATTTGCTTTCATGGTAACTGAAATTTATAATCTCCAAGATAAGGATTTTAACAAACAAAAATCAAAAAATTATATGTCACTTTTGTCCACTGACACGTTCATAATTTGTTTCTTGTGCTCGCCTAATACTTAACATATTCATTTAACTTTATAACTTGCTGTGGTAAGATTTGAACCTTTTAACTCAGGATTGCTAGTCCAGTACATACCCCTAGGGCTACCGTACCAATATCTGCCAGAAATGTCTTATTTCTGCATCTTTCATTTTTAAACAATTAAGATGGGAGAGAGAAAGGCAACAAAAGTAAAAAGCCAGCACAGAGAGAACAACTGACAATTTATTTCCTTATTCTAAAATGATCTTTTCTTTAAAGTTGAATTTTGAAAGAAAACATAGTTTCTAAGAGGAGGAAAGGAAAGTAGAGAGGATGGAGAAAGGAGGAGGAGATGTAGAGGCAGTTAAGTGAGTGACAACATTCTCTGATTTATTGCGCACAATGCCATGGGAGATTGATCATAGATATTTTTAATCTCATACTTTGCTAGGTGTAATTCCAAGCAACTTTTTCCTTTATAAGTGTCTATATCTATATTATTATGGTAACTGCTGTGAACCCCAAATACATGGTGTAAATCAGGAGTTAATTATTACATTGCGTAGTTATGTTAAAAAAAACATTGATTTCAATTGCTCCATTAAGCATAATTGAACATAAAAATTGCCATTTTCACAAATGTCAAAGCTGCTAAATACTCAGTGAAAAATACTTTTGATCCATGTTAAATGTTGCTTCAGAGGTCACGGTTTTATGTTGCATATTTTATATGATAGAGAGAACATTTGAAAATTTTCTGTAATATTTTGGCCATAGTTATGGTAAAAAGGACATCTCGCTCCTATTGTTCTGGTAGTAATGTGGATCGTGCTGAGCTATTGATAACTTACTGGGATAATTAGTGCAGAGTTCCTGCAGGTCTGATATTAATTAGGACTACAAAGCATGGCAGATTTTTGTAGTCTTATTATCTAAATGCCAGCTATATATGGTGCTCATGTTTCACATTCTATCTACTCACAGCATTTTTGTTTTGCTAAGAATTGCAGTAGTACTCTGAATTCAGATGTGACAGTTACATTGAATTATTTAAATATTAGGCAGATCATTAATCATGTATGTCGTTCAATCTTCTGTTGAGTTTTTCTCTTTATTAGCTGAACCAACCTTTGGAAAAGTTAGAAAGCACATCTGAATTAATGAGACAGAAATCCAATATCACAAGGATCAGAAGCCACGGATGTTGGGTACAATTTGCCGCAAGGCTTGATTCTGTTCTAAACAAAATTATACCACAGCAATAATACACAAGTTTTCGCCTGTAGAGGATAGCACACTTCTTAGAAGGTGCAGCATTATAAAACAAAGTTACAAATTAATAGATAACACAAGTTGTTGGTGAATAATATCACCCATGAGGTTTTTACAGGGGTGATGTGCAAACCTTTGCATGCTTCTTGGGAACTTTCTTTGAAACTAAATACAAGATTATTGAAATGGGTTGATACATTTTAAAGACACTGATGCAAGGGTACTGAAAGGCATCGAGATGGCACATCCTCTTTTGAACTCTGGTTCCAGTCCTAAAATTGTACAGAGCCGTGGATTTGTGACTGAAATTTAATTAAAATTTAAGTCAATACGCATTGAGGTTGAAATAGCAACTAAAATTAAAAACAATGCTTCTCCTTGAATAAAGTGTTTGGAGATCCAGGTGCAATGGCTGAGTGAACATTTCAAAATAGAATACAGGAGCTGTAAGCATTGCCAAAATAAGAAGGCAACTAACAATAACTAATGTATTCATTATTTAATCTCTTTCTTGATTCCTCTGTTTTTTTGAAATATGGAGTGCAGCCTTCTTACACTGCTGAGCATTCTTTACTTTTCTCACTGAAAGTTAAGCTAAGAGACGATCATTTTTAGAACACTAAAATGGGGACAAGATCAGAGGCAGGCAGGAGGGTAATTTCACCCCACCAGCCAGTGTAATGATTTACTGGCACCACCATGCTCCCCGGAACATTTTCCAGGGTGGGTGAATCAGAGGCAGAAGGACTGCCCACCCACTAGCGGCAGGTAGGCAATTAAGTGAAGTAAAAGGCCAATTATCGGATGCTGACCAGTGCCCCTAGCACAATGGTGGCCCAGCAGCTCTGGCCATTCTTTAAATCAAAAATTTTCAAAAAGCCTTAACATGGAGGCGTCCACTCTCTCCTTCACCTGGAGCGAGAGCCTGCAGCTTCTCCTGAGCTGGATGGCCTCTGATTGGCCCACCAGTTGTGCTTGACTGGATGGTGAGCATGGCCTCTGGGCACAAAAAGGCCATTTTTTTTTTCTTTATTCTTTCATGGGATGTGGGCTTCACTGGCAAAGCCAACATCTGTTGTCCAGACTGAATTGCCTTTGAACTGAACATTTGAAAGGACAGTTAAAAATCAGCCACGTTGCTGTGGATCTGGAGTTACATGTAAACCAGACAGTATAAGGATGGCAGATTTCCTCCCCTAAAGGACATTAATGAACCAGATGGGTTCTTACATGATAGTTTCATGGTCACCATTACTGAGGCTGGCTTTCAATTCCAGATTTTATTAATTTATTTTAAATGCCACCAACTGCTGTAGTGGGATTTGAACACATTTCGCAGAGCATGAACCTGGGCCTCTGGATTACTAGTCCAGTGACCACCATCTCCTCATGAAAATCATTGCTGGGTGACTGTTCCCAATGCACTGCAGGGTCAGGATCCCCATTTGACCCCAAAGTCAGGGTCCCAAAAGTAAGAAAAGCTCAGAAAGCTAAAATCTTGCCCAGGTTCTCAACACTACAATTCTGTAACACTACAATTGAAATACAAGAGCACGACTAATGGTAACTGACTGGCCAGTTTCCTCCTGCAAGAAACATAAAGCAATCGAGTTGAAAAAAAAACTTGGATTACAAATAAACTTCAAAGAGCAGCTGCAACTCAAAGTGAAGGTGAACTTGGACTTTGTCAATAGCACAAAATAGGGTCATAGAAACTAGCTGCCCATTTGACACAGTGCCCAATTATCTTTTCCGCTGAAATCCCTGTTTGCCATGAGGCTGTTCTGCACTATTGGCAAATTCACAAGCACTGGCCCCCACCCCTCCCATACCCCGAGCCCCCTCACATGTAAGTGGAATAACTCTGATTCTTTTGGGAGCTTCTTGGTGACTTTAATCAGCGACTGTTTCAATGCAGCTGCCAGCTCAGGCATTCCACTCGACTTGGACACAGATTTGTGCAGATCAAGGGAACCCCCCACCTCCTCACCCCGCCCCCCCCCCCCACCCCCACCATCCCTCTGCCGCCTCCTCCCTAGCTGACATACAGCCCACACAATTCAACTAGTTGCACATGTTGGCAGGCCCATCTGGATCTGTGGGGAAGAGGTCCTCAAGTGATTGCTAATCAGCCACTTAAGGGTCTCAAGTGGAGGTGGGTGGGAAGGTCGGCCATAGGTCTTCCCACCCAGGGCTTACTACCAGTGGAGATGGGAAAGCATCAGGTATTAATCCCAATGCAGGGGGCAGAAAACTCCACCCTATGGATGAATGAATGGGGGAATGTGTAGGTGTGCAAGTGGGTTGGGTGGGTAAAGGGGTAGTAAGGCAGATTGGTAGGGTGGAAGCTGGTTAGCGTAGTAGGTGAGTAGACTGGCAGTTGGGTAGAATGGCAGATTGGTAGGGTGGCAGCTCGGAAGGGTCAGGTTGGGTTGGGGAGAGTCGTGGGAGCAAGTTAGGTCAGGTTGGAAGTAGTTGTGGGGTCAAGGGGAAGTCGAGGGTATGGGGGGGAAGTTGGGAGCTAGTCAGGTTGGGTTGAGGGAGTGTCAAGGATTCGGGGAGCAGTCAGGTGATGGGGATAAGTCAGGTCGGGTCAAGCAGTAGTCGGCTGATGGAGGCTAGTCACGTCAGGTGAGGGAGAGTCGAGGAGTACAGAAGGAGTCAGGTGATGGGACTGGTTAGGTCAGGTTGGATTGGACTTGGGAGGTCGAAGGAGGAGTCAGAGGGTCTGTGTGATTGGGGGGTGGTCAGTTGTCATAGTTACCCAGGAGTTAGACTAGGATTTTTCCATCTAACATATCCTGGGTAACTTTTTAGATAATTAAGTCGGACTCTAACTCAGAGTTGGAGACTTTTTCGGAGAGTCCCATGGAAGTGGGAGAATTGACCATCGGAAGTTCAAACTTTCCAGGTAATTCCCATAGAATCAGCACATCGGGACTTCCGAGCAGTCCCACAGCACATCTTATGAGGTTCGTCTGATCTCTGACAATCGGAGATCAGAAGATCTGGAACATGATTTTGCTAGTGGGATTGACTGAAAACCAGTCCATCGTGACACATCCATTTAGGAGCTGGAAATTTCTACATTGTTCACTTTTCAGTTCCCTAGTAATGCTTCCAAATCTTGGCATTCATGTAGCTGACTGAACTTAACTTAAAAACTTATGTAAGCCACTTTTTTTTTTCGTTTATCTCAGCTGGATACAATTATTTGTGGAATGTTCATTCTGGCAATAAAACCTCTGAAGTCAAAGAAGTATATTTATATTTGTATTGAGGCTTTTTTTCTGATGCGGACAGAGTGGTTCCTGGTGTCAGCGCATAAATTATCTGAGTGCTTGTTATGGTGAGACTCCAGTTTGTGAAATCTGGAACTAGTTCAATTTCATAACTATTACACAGCAAGTATCCCTCTTCTGTAAATGCATGTTATGATGGGAGGAGTCAAAGTAACAGTATAAACAGATATAAATACTCCACTACACCTTTACATTGGTCTTGTGCCTCTGAATACATGTTTTTTCATAAAATTTAATGCACAGAAGAAAATATGTTCCAAAGTAGTTAAGCTTAAATTGATCTTAAATTTTCAAATATATCGAATGCCTGGTGAAAACCAATTGAAGCTACTTTAACATAATTGCAGTCTCTCACTATCATGACCATATTGCTGAGCGAATAATTTCAAGTTTCTCTCCCTATTCAAAATCTCAGAATGTAAAGAGAAAGCTCTGACATGATCTGCTGTTGGACAAAAATCTAAAAGCATTTGCATTGATTCCATCTAAAAACAAAAAGTAAACAAGGCAGGCCTGAACAAATTAATGTAAACAGGAGAATGCATAAGTCACAATGGAAATGACATTGCCATTCCATTAGCAGATCACAACCTAGACGTGCAGCCAAAATGATAATTCATTGCTATGATCTAACAAACCAATGATTTTATTCACACATGTACATGGTGAAGATAAAATCAGATATAAACTATGGACAAACAACAGGCAGCACAACTGATCCTTCCTATCCATTTCCTGGCACAGAGATAAATTATTTATATCTTTTTGGATTTCTTCAGATTTGATCATTTATGGTTGCAATTCTTTAAAGCATATCATTCAACATATGTATACTGACACAAAATATGCTCGGTAAAAAATAAAATAAAATTACATTGCACTTTCAAAGGAAATTAAAATAAGAAAAAAAATCACTCTGGGGCATCATAGTCTGCATTAAAGTAGTTCTAAACTTTGATTACTTTATTACTGTATTCAGATTCCAATTTGAACATTTGCTTCAGGTACATCTTCATTGTCTTTCTCTTCCTCACCACCCCCCACCCCATTCCCAATGTACAATTACAATACTAATTACAGGAGATGGACTGGGTTGGCTTTACTTCAGTTGATTTGAAGAATTTTTTGCAATGAACACCAACCATTTTTATTGTCCCATGGTTAAACCTAATTATATTATGTAAATGTGATGCATAATGAGGTATTATAACTCATTTGTATTCATTATTATTCATGTATTCTGAAGAAGAGTCATACGGACTCAAAACGTTAACTCTGTTTCTCTCTGCACAGATGCTGCCTGACCTGCTGAGCTTTTTCCAGCAGTTTTTGTTTTTGTTTTTGTTTCAGATTTCCAGCATCTGCAGGACTTTGCTTTCAATATAAATGGGGGATTTGGTCAACTTAAATAAGCTGAGATTTGATTTGGCAAAAGGGGGCGGTAAAAAGCTAATTGAAGGTAGGTGAGGGTCAGAACAGCGTGCGGTATTCAAGGAGGAGCTGAAGGGTTTTCAGGACAAATATGTTCCCACAAAGGGCGGGGGCTCCAAAATCTAGTGTCCCTACACTCTGCCCCACATATCAAAGAGCATATGGAATAAGATAAGGCGAAACAAAAAGAAAGCTTATATCAGATGACAAAAGCTCATTACCGCAGGAAGCATACAGGAGTATAGAAATTGGAAGGGTGAAATTAAAAAGGAAATTAGGAAAGCAGAGAGAAAGAGCATGAAAAAAATGGCATATAAAAATCAAGAAATAAAAACAAAGATGTTCATCTTATAAATACATTAAGAGCAAGAGGATAGCTAAAGAAAGAGTAGCATAATTTAGAGACCTAAAAGGTAACTTATAGAGATGGAAAGCATGGGCATGGTTCTTAATGAGTACTTTGCGCCTGTTTTCACAGAAGAGAACAACAAAAATTGAACATTCTAGTGAAGGAGGAGAGTGACATATTGAATGGTTAACACTGAGGGAGGAAATATTAAGGTATTTAATATTCTTTAAGTGAATAAATCAGCAGGTCCCAATGAAAGGCAGCCCAGGCTGCTAAAGGAAACAAGGGTAAAAATAATGGAAGCTCTGACTATCATTTTTTAATCCTCTCTCTACATACATGGTGTCAGAAGACTGGAGAACTGCTAATGTTGAACCATTATCTAAATTTGGTGTATTGTTCCCACATGGTGATAATTAATTGGAGTCTGAACTCCTTAGAAATTTAAATGTCTTTGTAAATTCTCACACGAGCTAATTAAACTATCTACAAATACAAGAAAACTTGCATCCAAGAAATATTATGAAATCAAACGTATTAACATTGTTGAATAATTATTTGCCATGTTTTCAAAATATCTTTTTACATATAATCTGTAAAAGGCCTCACTTCTTGTAAAGATGTTTTAATTTATATTAAGCAATAAAGCAGGTAAAACCAACATTCTACTCACAGGGTTACTCTCTTGAATCTTCCACATTAACATTTGTTTCTGTTAGTAATAGCCTATATTTTAATATCCAGAGAATATATTACAGGTAATTCTCATACAAAGGCTTTTCCTAAGACCTGTATGTTAAAAATATAATATTTCAGAGAGTGTTTTTAAGGTAAAGTTCTCTAATTGTGGGATCTACCAGTAGCCAAGGTACCCCATAAGGTGCACAGTGGTAAAATCCCAGATGCAATCCCTAACTCTGTCCTGTGTTGGTAAATCTCAGCTGCCACAGTGCTAGGAATAGCTAGTCTCAATGAGTGTTGCTTCTCCCAAAACTGATTAAAAACGTATTGATATTCATATTCCTGGTACTTATTGAAAAATACCAATTTAGGAGGGGATTCCGCTGCCATATGTGCCTGCAAAGCCCCATCTGTGGAAACTTTATTTACTGCCCTGCTACTGCAAATAGGGTATAAGTGACCTGTGAGGTGTAGTGATATGCTGCTGCTTGAGAGACACCACCAAGGTCCTCTGCTTGGAACGAGCCAAAGATGAAGAAGTTCGAGATCACACTGACTTTACTGGCAGGGTATGGTGAGCACAGCTGTGAGGTCTGAAGTCTTCCTCAATGAGAGCACAAATTTCAGTGACCATCAACCTGAATACTTGCAATCTCCAGAGGCACTCATTCTCTGACATACCGGGGAGCTGTCTATTGGGCAGTGCACATGATGCTGAGGGTATGATCTCCATTACCTTCCTGCCCTTCTTCCTTTCCTCTGTTCTCTTTATGACCGGGGCTCTGGATCTGCTCCTCAGGATGTTGATCCTTATTGATACTCAACCCCTTTTCCAAGAACGTTCCTCCCACATCAAGCTATTGCCCTACTTTTGGTTAACTGCACTCACAGTGAGTACTGGATCAAACACCCACCCACCCCCATCCCCCTTCTTATAGCCCCACGAATCCTGAGGGTCACATCACCCTCCATGCCTGAGTGCACACAAGCCACTCGTTCTGTTAACTCTGCTCGCCCGATGGTACCTGTATGCTAATAGCTGACTGCCTCTCTCAGTCGTACACCATTATATAGCTCACTTAATCAACAGGTGCTGACATGATTGTCACCCTGCTGTATTGCCTCCTCCTATTTGGATGCTCCTGATTTTCGCACATCCTGCCTATGTACTTGTCCTGGAGGACATAAAATTGTTACTGACTGGAGGGTAGGGAGCCAGTGAATGTTGATGAAACAGGGGTCCTGATGGCATTAAAGAGTTCTCAATTGTTGGATTTCATGTCATGTGAAGCTTGGAAAGGCCACCAATGTTGATTTTGCATAAATTAACACTATTACTAAATGATGACAAAGTTCAACCTCAATTTGATTGTTAAGGGGCAGATGCTACGGTGTGCAAACTATTTGTGACCCTCAGCCACATGCCATGAGTAGCAACATAACTTGAAATCATTTTCCTTAAAACTCATCTCTCTTCTTCCATATTGCCAACATTGAAAGCTGGTAGTCTGGTTTGCTATGGCAGTCTCAGTATTGCTTCATGATAACACTGCATCTGTGAAGGGGTCCTGTATGTGTGAAGGTGTTACTTCGTTGTGGGTTATTCAGCCTTTGTCCAGAAAGGCCATCCTTTCAAGTTAACAAGATTCCAGTTTTGGGAATTGACTGGACTCCAGGAAAATGACACAAGTGGAAGTCAAACAACCTACTTGATTTTTGTTGTCCTTCCAAGTGACACCAATGAAATAGTTTTACTCATTACATCGTATGACAAAAACAAATCATTGACCATATCAAAATTGCAACAAATTTTATTTGCAATTGCTCAGATATTTGTCATATTTATAGATAATGATTTAAATCCAATTAGAAGTTTCAAGGGTTCCATTTTGAATAATCTTTGAAATCCAGTCCTAACCCTTAATGAGACTGCCTTGTATTTAATTATAGATGAGGTCACTATTTAATTAAATTGTTAAAATAGCACCAAAGTAATCAAAATGGCAAACTGTTCTCTCTATAGATGATACTTTCAACTATTGACTAATAGTAAGTAAAATATTCAACAATTCATCATAATTATATTGTAGATGTTTATATAGTTATAAAACAGAGCTGGAGATGATTATGTGATTATACAGCATTACAATTCAATGATCATAATACAAGGGCTGCACTCTTCACTGGTAACTGGAAAAGAATGCAAATTAAAAAGGAGTTTATCTGAAATGACACAGGACTAAATGAACTCAATGCCTGACTGGTCTAATGAAAATCTGAAATTGAAACAGAATAAAGGAAGCAAAAATGATACAAAATGACAGGGCTTTCAGCCAGTTAGCATCTGGTAGCCCTGTAGGAGTTTATCACAATTTGAATACTTGCATATCACCCAGCAAAGAGCCATCAAGTGATATAGGGAAATTTTATACTGCTGGCCAATGCTAAATAGAATTGTAAGTAACTTTGTCAACATTTTCCTTCCTTCCTTCTTTTATCATGTTCCGAACCCAAGCCATCCTAAATTTTTCCAGCTGAGATGGAAACAGATTATGTGCTTAAAAGCTCAATTAAACAATATTTTCAAGCAGCCATTGGACCACTCAGTGTTGACTCAATTGGACTGAATTTTCCCTGTTGGATAGTGATCCCCATGTGGGCCTAATTCTGAGTCAGGACCCAAGAGGTGGCCATGTTGGGATGTTGGTTGCAATCTTCCTGGAGGCAGCCAATTAAGAAACTGTCCGATTAAGGAACAAGGAAGCTGGAGGTCCAATCAGAGGGACCACAGCGATGTCCAGCTGGCAGCCGCATCGCCAGAAGAGGTGGCCACTGTTGAGGCAGGTAGATGAGTGTGAAAGCACATCAAAATAGATGTGCTCTTTGACACCTTCTGCAAATGTTACGTTAAAGAAGCCCACAGCAAGTCAGGCCACCCCCCTCCACAGGAGTGGTTTTGGCAGCACCAGCAGCCTTTTGTCTCGGTGGTGCCTTTAATCTGGCTTGGAGTCTCCTGTTCCAATGACCCCCCAGGAGGCTGCCGTCAGGGCGCTGGCAGGCTCTGCATATATCGGGAGGGTGCTCTGACAATGGGAAAACTCCCTCCCCATCAGAAGATGGTCCCTAATTGGGCCCTTTTGCAGCACGATTGGCTGTATGCTTTAAAGAAGCTCACCCAGAAGTGGGAATGCATAAGGGTGCCACTCCAATGTGCTTCTCTCCATTTTCCTGGGGCAGGGAATATTCAGCCCAATCTTTCCTTTTACCTCCATGCTTGTGACAAAATAGCTAAACTTTAGCTCTGAAGAAGAGTCATGTGGACTCAAAATGTTAACTCTTTTTTTTCCTCCACAGATGCTGTTAAAACTGCTGAGTTTTTCCAGTATTTTCTGTTTCTGTTTGAGCTAAACTTTAGTGCTCTGCGTCCTTCATAAACACAAGATCAGGAACTCACAAACAGAAACAACTCCTAAATTTCTTGGTACAGAGAACAACAGAATCATTATTTCTGACCACAACAATCAGAGATCGCTAGTTCTTAAAAACCAGAATTGCAATAAAAACTTCACAAAAATCACAGCTCAAATCCCTGTACAGATAGATGAATGGTAATTTGTAATGAGATATCTTTGGCAAGACGATATCATTTTAGAATGAAGCTTCCATAATCAAATTACATTTCTTGACTTTCTTTCTAATTACTTTTCACTGTATGTAATTTGCTTTGAAATACGTACAGGTTTAAAATTGAAATCTTGAGTGTAGATGCTAAAACGTGGGCAATGGTTAATGAATCAATACCTATTTTCAACTTTATTATTGGTAACATATCTGAACATGAGCTTCCATTTTAAACAATAAGAAGGTGAAAGAAGCTGTTTCTTCACTGTCACTGGGTCAAAATCCTGGAACTTCCCCCCTGCTAACAGCACTGTGGGTGTACCTACACCAGAAGGACTGCAGCAGTTCAAGAAGGCAGCTCACCACCACCTTCTCAAGGGCAACTAGGGCTGGGCAATAAAAGCCAGCCTAGCCAGCAATGCCCACATCCCATAAATGAATTTTTAAAATCCTGTGGGAAGAACTAAGCTAATATGGAATGACTTGGATAGAAACCTATGGTTTAAAACATTGCAGGCAAGCACTAGGCTAATACTGCTGACCAGCAAGTCAACGCCAAAGGGTTAACAATTGGTTCTATGAAAAGACAGAAAGGGGTATCTGAGGACAAGAAAGGTACTTGAGTGGAAAATATCAGCCAGATGAATAGAAGTTGTGATAACCTAAGCAGGGTTAAATCAAAGTTGGTAAATTGTGCTGCATGACTCGTTCATTTTTTAAAAATTATTTCATGGGATGTGGGCATCACTGGCTAGTTCAACAGTTGTTGACCATCCCTAACTGCCCTCAACAAGATAGTGGTGAGCTGCCTTCTTAAACCACTGCAGTCCATCTGTTGCAGGTACACCCACAGTGCTGTTATGGAAAGGAGTTCCAGCATTTCTAACCAGTGACAGTGAAGGAACAGCAGCATAGTTCCAAGTCAGGATGGTATGTGGCTTGGAGAGGAACCTGCAGGTGGTGGTGTTCCCATCAGTAAGTAAGGGAATCCACAAGCACTGTTGTTTGTCTTTAGCAAGTACTTGCATACAAGCCAGACAGCGTGCAGGAAATAAATGTCATTGAAATTCTGGAGGACAGTGACCACAAAATAATTGAGTTTACATGATTGAGATTGGGCGATAGCAAAGCTCAGACTCCAGATTTATAACTTTAGAAGGGCTCCTACATTAAGCAGTGAATACATTTCAAAAAAGTACTTCATTGGCTATAAAGCACTTTGAGACATGGAGTGTTCATGAAAAACACAAAATAATGCAAGTCTTTTTCTAAAACCAAAGGAAAGAGGAAGAATTAAAAATTAAAACTGGCATTTCAATAGAAGACAATAAAGCACCTTTAGAAGAAGAATGTTTAGTGCAGGAGAACATTTCCTAAAACCAGATAGCTCAGACTCAGAAATGAGTAAACAAAATTTACACAGAATAAGGATTACACTGGGATGAACACAGTAACTTACAGAAATACATCAAAAGGTTAAGCAGAGGGTTAAAGAGAGACCTGGACGAAAAGAAAAACAGCGAGAGGGCAAAATACAGCAATAAAAATAAATTGATTGCTAAAGTCGGAAAATGGCTGCTGAAAAAAGGCAAGAACATTAAGAGGTGCAGACTGATTTGAAATCGAGGATGAGCATGCAAGAGTAAATATATTGAATTATTTCCTCAAAGTATTCACAAGGGAAGGCACAAATAACATACCGTCCCCAGAAATAAAGGATACCAAAGCCAAAATCAGGTTTTGATATAAAGAAGACTGAATTCCTAGACAATTTGAAGTGGCGAATGTAATGTTTATTTTGAAAAGGGTAACAGAATAGATTTAAACATCTGCAGGCCTATTACTGCAATTCTGCGTAAGATAATTAAATTGATTATCAAGGGTAAACTTGTCAAAGGAGCAAAAACACAACAACAACTTGTATATACGTGGTTTCTTTAAGATAATAAAACATGCCGAGGTCTCCAAAGGGGCATTTAAAACAAGATATGACATCGAGCCACACGGGAAGATATTCTGGCAGATGATCAAAAGCTTGGTCAAAGAGGAAGGTTTTAAGAAGCATCTCAAAGGAGAAAAGCAAGATAGAGAGGCAGAAAGGTTTAGGGAGGAAATTCCAGAGCTCAGGGACTTGACAGCTGAAAGCACAATCACTATGTTGGAGCAATTAAAATAGGGAATGCTCAAGAGGCCAGCTTTGAGGGGCACAAATTTCTTGAAAGGTTATGGGGCTGGAGGAGATCACAGAAATAGAGTGGGGTGTGGCCATGGAGGAACTTGAAATCAAGGATGAGAATTTAAAAATAATGGCATCGATAAACCAGAAGCCAATGTAGGTCAGCGAACATGGGGGTAAAGGATAGATGGGATTTGGCACAAGCTAGGACACAGGCAGCAGAACTCTGTATGACCTCAAGTTTATGGAGGGTAGAACATGGTAACTTGGCCAAGAGTTCATTGGAATAGTCAACTCTACTGGTAACAAAGACATTGATGAGGGTTTCAGCAGATGTGCTGAGGCAGGGGCAGGGTAGTGAGGCGGACAATTTGGCCTGAGGGGCAGAAATCAGTTTTGTGCCAGCATGAAAGCACAGTTGGGTTATCCAATGGTGTCCACCATGGGGAACGCAAATCCCGCTGGAGACCAATGTGAACCCAATTTGCATCCTGGTTACGCCAGCGGGGAGACACGACAGCCCAAAACACATCTGGACAAGTATAACGTGCAGAAGTTGGTACCTAATGTTAGGGCCTTGCTAAGATCGCAGACACCTGAGAAGAGGAGGGCTGGAACCCTACAGCTACCAGACCCTGTGCATCGTGCTCACTGGATTCTCATGGGCATGGCTTCCCAACGAAGCAGCTCTCAGAAGGTGGGAAGTCTCTGTTGATGCTTCTGGCTTACTTCGGAACATCACAGTGTAGGCCATGGGCTGCTATGGAGGGAGAGGAAGGTCTAGATTTGACTGAGAGGGGAAGATGTACCTGGGGGTTTGTTGAGGCTTGTGGGAGGAGGGGGTGAAATGAAGGTGTCAGGTGGGAGTGAGGGTGGTGGGGAATGAAGGTGTCATGGGGATGAGGTTGGGAGGGGGGAGGAGGAAGTACAGAGGAGGAAGATGTAATGGGGGACAATGCAGCAACTGGGAGGGTAGGTTTAAGGAGGAGGAAGGTATTCGGAGGGGGGAAGGTGTCCAGGGGGATGAAAGTTTCTGTGGGGAGGAGGGTGTCTAGGGGGAGAAGAGGTCAAGGGTGGAGGAGGGAGTAAGGGAAGGGAATGTCCAGGTGAACGTGCAAGGAGGGGTTCTGTTGAGTCAATGACTGCCGCCTGGGGAGCAAACTGAGGGTGGGTTTTCTAGGAGGGGATGATGTGTATGAGAAGGGACAGTGAGCCAGTAGGGTGGGATGAAGAGCACACATCAGTAATGGTAGAAGGGACAGCGAGGGTGGTTGGTGGGACTCAGAGGCAGACAAGGAAAATGGGTGTGGGAAGGAGGTGGTCGGGGAGATCAATGTGGATGGGGGTGGGATTCTCAGGAAAGTGGGGAACATATGCGTTCACCTGGAAAGTCAAGGGTTCAGGTTGGTAGGTGACAATGTGGAGGTGTAAGGTGATGGCGAGGGGGGCAATAGTGATGGGGGAAAGGGCATGGGTGACTGGGGGAGGGGAAAGGATGGGGGATCTAACAGTATACTTCACTACTATCACGGTTGTCTAAATTGAAAGTGAACGGAACCTCCTGTTGGACAGGCACAGGTGCTGCTTGGAAGGGCAGTCAGTGGGGTGGGCGGAGATGCAGGTCAGCTCAGGCAGACAACTGAAGGAGTGCCCCAGCAGGCAGCACTGAAAACGTTAAGGACAGTGAGATGAGTGTGATGGATGAAGACTCCTTGTGCCTGCAAGACTGCTTGCACAAGGATCCAAAAGGCCCTGTCACACACACACAATTCTCCCTCCAGAATCACTTCTGGTCCAATTGCTTGCAGCTGAACTGTTAGTGGGGGAGGATGGGGCTGGGTGAGTGGGGTGGTGGGGCAGGGAATGCAGTGGGAGGACTCGCAAAGCCCGTCAATTAAGCTAAAAAACAAATCACACATTATTCAGTGGAAGTGTGTATATTTTCAGATCATACAGTGACAAAATGTGTTCACCCATGCTTGTGTTCGGAACTTCTTAGTTTTTCTAGGCCTGCCACTTCTTCTACGTGCTATCCTGACATCCACAGCAGGGATGGAGACAGCCTGTACAATGGTTGATTCTGTTGCCTCTGATGACTTTGGTATGCGCACTCTGGAGAGCTGAGGCCTTGCTTTGGCTGTTCTCCTGTGGGCCAGCTGCTCCCTCTGTGGTGACAGAGGATGAGGCTGAAGGGGTCACAAGCAAAGTAGACTCAGGGGGAGTGAACAGCCCCTGAGATTCCCGAGTGGATGACCCAGTGATGTCCAGCTGCCACTTCTCCTACCTGCAGATGTGCAAGAGCCCCGGCCTGACTCCTTGAGGGGAAGGAGCACCTGGAGGGATGTCAAGGTATCGTATTTCCCTCTCATGTTACCACTGCAGAAACTCACCCATGGCTACTGTGATTGACTGCAGATCTGCACGCACCTCCACGTTCTGCTGGACCAGGGTCTCCCTGCCATCCACCATCCTTCCCATTGAGACTTCCATGCGCGCACATGTGGGCACCACTTCATTGGAGCTCAGGTGGATGCACTGCTCTAACTCATGTGCCGCTCTGTTGAGGGCTTCCAACAGCTCTGCATGATGTTCCCCCACCTTCTGCTGACTCTTCACAATGAATTGTAAGGCCGAGTCCAGAGGCTCACCATCTGACTCGGACCTAACAGATGCCTATTCCCCAGCAGTCCTCTGAGTGCTGGGGAGCTTGGCCGAACCTGCCTCCTCCTGCTGCAGGCAGGTGTTTGTGTGGTAAGCGGAGCCATGTACAGGATGAGGATGTGAGCTCCAGAGGTACGGGGGGAGGAAGATGTAACAGGGACATTACAGCAACTGGGGGGGTAGGGTTAAGGGAGAGGAAGCTTTAAGGGAAGGGGTTCAGATGGGGGAAGGAGTTCAGAGATCCTGATGGAAATGTGAGGGTGTGTGTGAAAGTTAGTGGTGTTGTCCCTTGAGGTGTGAGATCCCTGTGGATGTGTGATGGGTTTGTGAGTGTGAGAGTTGAGAGTGAAGAAGTGGTTGACTTACCCTGGTGGAACAGATGAGAGAATTCATCCTCTTCCTGCATTGGACGGCTGACCTCCTCTGTGCTCCAGTGATGCTGAGGGCTACTGCCGCCACTTCCCAGGCTAGATTGGTGACTCTGGTGGACTTCATGCGGCCAGAGTGCAGGTAAATGACATCACGGCGGTATTCCACTGAGTCTGGCAGGCACCCCAGATAGGCAACACCAGAGTTGGGGACTGCTGTCTTCTTTGCCTGGGGCAGGCCTGGTCTGGAGACATGAAGTAGGCTTGCGCTCTGGTATGCTTTTAATATGGCGCCTGGAGTAAGGAAGCACTCAGCTCATAGCTTGGTGGGCAAATCTGAGCCCACCCACCAGCAATCTGGAGTGTTTCCCATGAATGCATTATTAATGAGGTGGGACGCACAGAGAATGGGACGATATGACACGAAAACCTGTCATTGTGGCCAGCGGGTAAAACTACTTTTTTTTATGCCCGCTACCACACTTAGTGCAATCCTGAAATGGTTCTGCCAATTGTCTACTCAGATTTCCAAAATGTACTTCATACATATATTTCCTCATGAAAAGTTATGCTGAAAGTGGTGAGAGTTCAGAGTAGCATTCAGGAATATACAAAAAACTAGCTGAAGGATAGAAAACAATGGTTAACTGTTCACTTTTGCATTGTGCAGAAGAATGCTTACTTCCAGTTTTGGCTATGGTTAATACCAAAGTGAATGAATGGACGCTCATGCATTTCTACTAAACAGACACATCAGGCCAGATTTTTGTTACAGAGGCAGGTCGCTCGAGCTGGGAAATCCCCTGACCCAGAACACCCACCTCGATAGTATGAACCCTGTCAGATGCAATTTTTGCTCTGAGAAGGTGGGAGTGTTATCAAGTTTGGCCTGTCACCTCTAGAGTCAGTTCAGAGGCAATTACGGAGGCAGGCACATGCCGAGGAGGGCTGGGTAGAAGGCCTGCCTTGGTTTTCTAAAACTTCAGCCCAGTTTTATAAAAGGCTGTTAAGACCCTCTCGGCCTCATCCGTCACACCCCCCCCCCCCCCCCCCAATCACCACTAGGCCCCTTCCATGCCACCTCATACCCACTCCATGCTATCTCATAGCCCCTTGCCACCTCCACAGCCACCTCATATTCCCCATGCCAACTCCATAGCCACCTACCCAGTTTCCACTGTTGGCAGGCCTCAGGGGCCATGTGGAGATGAAAAAAGCTAAGCTTCTACCAATCTAATAGAACTTTCACTCATACACCCTTGAGACAGAAAAGGAAAACTCTCTCATTCATGGAGCCCAATCAAAGATTTTAAATCCCCTCAAGCAGTTAATGTGTTATAAAAACAGACTTTATTCAGTAACCACAATCCTTTTATTCCTCTTAAAACTACCAATAAAAACGTGAACTTAGCACCTCCCCCTGCTCCCCCCCCCCACCACCACCACCACCCTCAACCCATACTGAGACAAGTGGTTTGGAACTTTTGAAACTCAGCCAAGCATTTACAATGGACTCAACTGCAATAACAGCCCTTGAGAAATGTCAACAAAGAAGCCTATTAAAATTGTCAGAACAGATGGTAGTTTTTTCCCCAACTGCACCAGGTGGCCTGTCAATCAAAGCGTCTTTTTTTTAAATCTGACAACTGCAGCCAAGTTTTTTGTGTTTAACGGACTGGGTATTAAAATGACATTAGATCATCACACTTAAACAGACATTATCCATGCTTCAAACACATTTACATCTCTCCCATAGATTTGAGATTCCCACAATGCAGATTAAGGCCTTTGGAGCTGTAAAAATGCCGTCTTTTTAAAGTCTGCACAATTTTCAAATGCTCTAGCACATTTGTGTTTTGTGCCTGTTGATTCACACCATGCACCCTTTCTTTTTCCAGCTGGAAAATATTGTATCAGCTAGAAATGGGGTGGGACCGCCGTATATGGGTTCTGCTGATGCTTTTAAAGGTCTCTGGGGTCATCCTAGCTTTGAGAAAATCCAGTACATAGTATATTTTTCAAAAGCTGTTTAAGGTATATATGTCATGTGGACTAACCTTGGAAATTTCACATTAATTCTGCAATGCAAACAGGAGTTGGCTGTGCAGGATAAAACAGCAACTAATGTCTAATGTCATGTGAAAGAAGATGTGCTCTGGACGCTGTTTTAATAACGTCATTATTGTCTACAGCAAGTAAAAGCTCATGATGTTGCTAAACATTATAAACAAGCTATTCTTCCCCCTTGATATTTAAATTGATACTTAGGAAATATTGGTGCATGATGCCTAGAGTAAGCAACATTAAGCTGTCAGAGATGTTTATACATGAGTTTATTTTACATTTCTGTATAATTAAAAACTTGCAAGGGAAAATGGAAACATGATTCCAACTACCCTGTTGCAGGAATGCTACAATGTTGGCTTGATATCCATAATTTTCCAGAGAGGAGACAGTGGAGAGCAAATCACCCCCAAGGCTATTACTGTGACATACTACTAGACATCTAGAGCAACAACAACAGAGGTCCAAAATATCTCCTTACTTTCTTAGCCTGAATTTGATGTGTTACAATCAAAATCACAAATGATTAAATGGGAAAAAAATACCAGGAAAGGTTAAAAAAATACTCTATGATCATAAGTACAACCTTGATGATGCAAGAAAACCCATCATTTAGGTCCTGGGACAAATGGATAAAATCCATGAAGTTAATGTTATTTTGGACATATTATGAGGTATCAGCCTGTCTGAGATGATTATACCCAATGAAGAGATACTTATATAACATGAGCTACTGTATGCGAACCTTCAATGTTATTTTCCATCATTCTTTCTTTGAACTCCTCATTACAGGGAAAAGAGAAAATTGTTCAGTGGTCCACTGGCATACAAGTAAACAAAGCTTTAGTTTTTGTCCATCTGTTATATTGTTATATTATTAGACAAGATTTAGGAACACTCTTGTTATGTGCACGTATACATTAGTATCCAGGCTGCCACATCACTCACTCCTGCACGACAATCTGTGCACCAAACTAAGGATATGTCATCCCACAGCACATAGTGAGAGCTGAGATATACATACGATGTCAACTCTGGCATTTGTGTCTAAAAGTGTAATTATTTCAAACTTCTGGAAACCACAAGGCATAACACCATCCATGGCCGCAGTTCACAAGAATGTTTTTAAACATTCTAGAATAGTCCACCCGAGTTATAAATGCATCGTTTGGGAGCTAGCCAAAAATGCACAGTGACAAAGCACACAGTATAAATGAGAGTCCATCTGCTTTAATGACCCAGCTGTGAAAACCCTTCAATGGTCTTAATTACTTTGTTTCTAAACCCATTTAACATAAATATCATCAAAGAAAAACAAAAGGAATTTTTGCCACAAATTAGTGTTCACAGAACAATTAGGAGACTTACAGTTTCTTTTCAACAATAAATGTTTTATAATTTATTTCTTAACTACAATGCGATCATTGTATTGCTGATAAAATATTTGCCAGAACTACAAATACTGAATGCAAAAGAAAAAGCATTGAATTCATTAAAAAAAAATAGAAAACAGAAAATAAGAGGTTCCTGGCTGCCCATAGGACACTTAGCCTTGGTTACACAACATCGGGAATAATGACCCAATCTGGTGGCTTTTCAACAAAATTAAATCTCATCAGATTGTTCTTTTTGATGATCTGGGGTATATTGCTCCATGTTTCAAATTAAGGAACTGTTATTTTAATGAGCTCTGAGATAAACACAATGCGGAAAAAGTTACTCTGTGCCAGAATAACCCTTTTTTTATGGCAATCACACTTCACTTTCTGTGTTATTCTTAAGAATTTGTTTCCTCCTTTAATGCAATTTAACAATCAATACCTGTTAGAAATGTGGCTTCCATGCTCTGATACTAACACTAAATCCCATGTGAACAGTTAAAATTCCAATACCATAAATTCAAAAGTCTGAAAATTATGTGCATTTAAAAGATTAGTTGTAAATACAACAATGCTTTGGCTCTGGACAGTCACTTATTCTCTATTCTATTCTCACTCTATTCTCACCATTTATCTGCTGGGAAAAGACTATGGTAACACAATAACCTTGAGATTTGTCATTCCAGGTTCATTACATCTGATACTCAATTAAGCTTGTGTTCAAAAATGTTTTCAGCAACTTGCTAATGATTCCTTCAGCCATTAAAAAGACACGGTGAGCTGGTAAATTGCCTTCCAGGATAGTTTATGAAAACATTTATTAATAAAGGTGCTAGGACTCCAAATGTGCTTGCTACTTTTAATGCATTTTTTCAACTTTTCAACAGTTGCATAAAGTTTCATGAAAAAAATAATTAAGTGGTTAGGCTTGTAGCCATATACGCTAGTGCTTCAAGAGAGTTTTTACAGATGGCTGTTCAGGAACAAAAGCTCATGCAAATGGGTTAGCAAAGTATAACAGCATTGACATTTGCTGTCTCCCTTACTGGGAAGCTTTTTTCACCAATGGCACCCCAAGAGACAGGAGTAGTTCTAAGCAGTTTATATATTAATAAGCGGTCTTGTATAGCATGTCAGGATAATGGGGCTTTCAGCATTCCCAAACACGAGAGAGAATGTGGAGTACTTTCGTGTTTCCAGCAGTTACTTCAAAGCTCCAGGTTCAACTTCTTTCAGTTCCATGGTGTTAATTAGTCCTAAATGTGAGTCTTCAGGTGAATAAATCAGCAGTCAGAATTTTGGGTTGAAGAGTGGACTTTTTCCAAACTGATGTACAATTTACATTATTTATTAATAGTACTGTTTCACTTCTGAATTTTTAACTTTAAAAATAAATCATTAATTGTTTTCAAAAGCTAACATTTCTGATCTATAGGTAACAAAAAAAAATTGCAGATCAGGCTGTTGCTCAATTTTTCAGCAGCTCTCACATAATTCCCTTCTACCATAGTCAAAGGAACCAGGGCCAAGTATTTGCCCAAGGACAAATGTAGATAACTTTTTTGATGAATCATTTATTTCTCCCCTCAGCAATTACTCATCCAGAGGATACTGGGATCACCCTCTGGCACAGTATTAATGCCCTCCATAAGTGACAAGGTCCAAGGATATTGAGCTTCGGACCTCATAACTATCAAGATGGCACTGAAAGAAGGGGCAGCATCAAGTAAGTGCTCCAGGTTTGAGTCATTGCTAGCACAATAGTCCAAGTAAGATGTTGGCGTTGGGATCACTGGGGTCAGGAGCCTTGGAGTTGAGATCACGGGGATCTAGGAGGAATCAAAGGACTCAAGAGGCCTGGAAGTCTTAGCTGGGAGGGATGGAAATCAGTTGGGAATGGTGAGAGGTCAGAGGTCCAGGATTGGAGATCTCAGAACTCGGAGCAGCGATAATTGAGACAAGTATTTTTTTTTTTTTAATGTATTCAATATTTAGAGCGAGCAAACCAACATTGGAGTGAGGACTTTAAGCCGGCATTGGGCCGCTCATCTGTACATGCAAAAAGCCTAATCCCTGTTTTTGGTGTGGGTAAAAAATAACTCTCACTTGTCCTTAACCAGCATGATGGACAGTGCATTTACAGTTTGAAGCATACATGTTTCCAGCCTGCCATTATGAGGCCTTAGGAGGCCACATACCATCATAAAATGTGTGCTTTGCGATCCCACTTGATCCTCTATATGTCTTCACAGGCATTTAGCATTAATGAATGCTGAATTCAATAAGAGTTCAAATTTCACATCCTTTCCTTTTTTGTGCACAATGGTGGATAATGTATATGGAGACTGTATTAGAACAGTATAGAAACAATTAATCAGGTGGCAGCAGAAATCCAGGGTTGGTTTGATCGATGAGGTAACCTGTTGTTTAACATTAGAATGCTTTAATTTCTGTGTAATTTATAACTTTAATATATCAAGTATGTTAATACATGAAGATAGGAACATGTTAACATTCAACCCCACAAGCCTGTTCCGCCATTCAATGAGATGCTGATATGTGACCCAACTCTTGCCTTTGCCCCATGTCCCTTAATACCAATGATTAATAGAAATCTATTAATTTTATGCTTCAAGATGTCCAGTATCAGCAATATTTTGCATTTGTATCAAGAAAGATAGAGCGAGATCTGAAAAAGCACAGACACACAGGTGACAGACACAGACAGATGTTCCACAGAAGACAGGATATGAGAATATTGTCAGAGGACTGGTGGACAACTAATTGATCAAATGTTCAAGAATGGGGAACTACAGACCAATCAGCCTAACATCATTGATATGAAAGATACTGAAATGCAGACGAGAACAAGTAATAAAAAACATCTAGGGCTGAATCTTCGGCTTGACGAACGGGGAGCAGGACCCGCTCACCGAGGCATAAAATGATGCACTCCAGATGTCATTTAGATTTTCAGTGCAGCGGGCATGCAGCCGACTCGGCCGTGTACCCGCTGAACTGTCAAATGCCTGTTAAGGCCATTAATGAACTAATTAAGCCTATTGAGAAAGCTGCCCATCCAACCTTAAGGCATTTTTCATGGAACCTCATCCACGGGTGTGATGAGGTTTCATGAAGGCTTTAAAAATTAAATAAATATTTTAATTAAAGTTCATTGATATGTCCTAGCTCTGTCACATGAGGGGACATGGCTTAAAGTTTCTTTCTCTTTATTAAAAATTTTAGAACTTAAACTAATCACCCTGAGGCAGCTGTGTGCCTATAATACATCCGTGACCCAAAAGTGACATCAAAATTTCTTAACTTTCCTAACCCTACCGCTATGCCTGGGTGCAGCCCTGATACCCACAGCAAAGATGGAGGCAGCCTGCTGACTGCTATGTCCTGATGTCTGTGATTACATCACCTGAAAGGCCCGGGCCTGATAAGGGTCATCTGCTCGGGGCAGAAGCACCCTCAGCGGCCTGAGCAGCTCGAGCAGATGAAGTCACAGGCAGAGGGGACTGTGAGCAGCTAGACACCCTTGAAGTGTCCTGAGAGAAGGCCCCCAGGGTGTCTGGATGACATCCATCCTTGCTGTGGGACCCTGAGGTCTCGCCCTGATTCCTGCAGAAGATGGTGCACCTGGAGGCAGTTCAGGGTGCTTCGTCCCCAAGGCACATACATCTTGATGGTGTCCACCAGGTGTGTGGCCATGGAGTGCAGGGCTGAGTGCAAATCCAGCAACACCTGCAGGACCAAGATCTCCATGGTGGTCTTGAGGCACTCGCATGTCATAGCCACAACATCAGGCAAAATGCGGCTGGACTCCCCTATTGTTTGCTCTAGTCTGGGAGTGACTGTCGAATCTCCGCCTGATGTTTTACTGCCTGTTGTTGCATTTCTGGCATTGGGTTGGTGGCCACTTCTAAAGGCTTAGCATCTGACTTAGACTGAGTGGGTTGTTGGTCTCCAGCAAATCCTCCGAGTGCCGGAGGCTTGAGCTGTCCCTGCTTCCGACTGCTGTGGGGTCATGTCAGTGAGGTGTTCTCCAGAAAGAGAACCCAAGCCTAATCTATAGCTGTGCCCCACTAGCGTGCATGTCTCTGAGCTGGTGGAGGATGCATGTGAGCACTGTGACAGTTCTTTCAGAGCTTCTTCTTTGGTCATGGGTCTGGGGGCTCAAACTGTTGCTCAGTTGTCTTGGCCTTGACCTGCTGATGCCTTGAAAATAGAAAATAGAATTTTAGTTGATGAGCATGAGCTATATGAGACTGCATGTGAGTCACTGTGATTGTCAGGATTTGATGAAGTGACAGAGCTGTGATTCATATTAGGTGGCTGGGAGAAGCTGATCTCCCCTTCCCCACAGGGGCGATGCCTATCCTCCCAGCCAAATTGGCTGCAGCCTCCTTGAACTCAATGAGGGCAATGATGTCAGCCATGCCTCCCCCCATCTGCAATCTGTCATGCCTGTTATGCACCAGCCTGGCCAGCATGAAGAAGAAAGAAAGGCATGTGATGAGTAGGGATGGAGCAGAGGTTGGGTGAGATGAATGTCCCCTGTGTGTGGTGAGCCCTCCCCAGAAGGGCCAGAGGATGGAGTGTAAGCAACATGACAGATGGGATGGTGGCGATGTGAAAGTCTCCATGAGAGAATGAATGTTGATGTGTCTCTGGCTAATGGTTGTGTGAGATCCCTGAAGAGCGTAGCCATTTGAGTGTATGATGAGAGTTTGATATCGGAGGGGTTTGAAGGATGACTTACCCTAACAGAGTAGATGAGGTCATTCATCCTCTTCCTGCACTGGATGGCATTTCAGGCATGGCTGCCAGCCATGCTGACCTGCTTTGTGATGGCCTCCCAAGCCAGAGACGTGAGGCTGTTATGCTTCCTGGAGTCATCCCTAGGATACAGGACATGCCTATTATGCACTCCTCTGATCAAGGCCTGGCGGGTGCAGTGGGGTGCTACCTTATTCTAGAGGCTTTCGGCCTTCTTCTTGTGGCTGGAAGATATCTCTGCGCATGTCCTGAAGACAGGTAGGCTGGAGAGAATGAGATGTAGGTGGACTGGCGTTTAAAGTGGCGCCCAGGCCTTTGACACCATCAGCTGATGGTGAGCAGATGAATCAACTCCCGACCCACCAGGTGATTCGCCCAATACTCGCCCATGCATAATTAATGAGCTTCCGAGCGTGGAATCGGGGGTGAATTCCCACCATTCCAGCCAGCGGGGTGGGCGCCGCCAAAACCGCCGGCCCCTGCTCTTAGCTTCATAAATGGAAAACTCTGCCCTTAGAAACTAAATGGGGTAGAAGAGCAAAGGGAACTAGAGATGCAGTTGAACGAATGATGAAAAAATAGCATCACAGGTTAGCAAAGCAATTAAACCTGCTAAGCATTGGAATTTTTTGGGGGGAGGGTATTGAGTTATGCCCCCATCAAACTGGTATCAAATCCAGATCAAGCTGTTTTTAGCACATGATGCACAGTTTTCATCTCTATGCTCTATAAAAAGGGCATGGAAGCACCAGAGAAAGTACAAAGAGGATTTACACGGATGGCACTGGAACTGGGAGTATACAATTGTTATGGAAGATTGAACAAGTTGGGCTTTTTTGGTTAGACGAGAGGTGACCTGATAGATGTCTTTAAAATTCAGAATAGGTAGGACAATAGGTATGGAGAGAATGTTTTGACTTGTGCGAGAATCCATAAAGGGACCATTAATACAAGACAGTTACTAATAAATTGTGTAGGAAAATAACAAGGAGATATTTCTTTACTCAAGAGTAGTTGGAATGTGGAACTTGCATCCACAAGAAGTGGTTCAGGCAAATAGCTTCAAAGCTTTCAAAAGGAAACTAGAATATGTTAGTGAAGAAGGAATAGAAAGAAACATTGAAAAGCTGAGATGAAGTAGATAGAATGGGAGGGGACTTCTGTGAAGTATAAACCCCGGCAAGACTCATGGAGCTGAATGATCCATTTCTGTGCCGTATATTCTATGTACTTCCATTTAATTAAACCACATAATTTGAATTTCTAGTGACATACTGCCAAAACTTTCCTGGTCCACATTTTGCAACATACATATAATATTCTCTCCATTGTATGTTTTGCTATCAAATCAAACTCAAAGACAAGTCCAAGACAAAAGTAAAATTGTCTGTGTAATCTTTGTCCAACTCCTTTGGTTCCATTTTCTGGTAAATATATCAGTCCACTTGAAAACTCGTCTTTGTTGCATCACAAACCCAAATCAAGAGGAAATGTTAATGTCAGTAAATAAATGTGTATAATATCTGCAGATGCCATGTTTGATAAGTGGAAATTTTACCCTACACTTTTTTAGAATCACAATTAAACTTGCTACTCGTCGGCTTTTAATGGATTGCCTATTATCGTTTAATTTGAGTTCAGTCGCAAAAGTTTTTTTCTTGAGTTTGTGTGTGCTGAATTTTGTTCAGTTTCACAGGGCATCACATGTAATGCCAAAGATACAAACGACTGTCAGTAAAGGGAGTTCCAAGAGTTTCTCACTTTGTTTTCCCAATGACACATGTTACTCTATAGAGCATTAATCCCCAGTCCATGAGTAATGACTATTTGATCACATTGGGAAAATGTTAAGAGTTAGATTTATTGTTGGAGAGATGGATTCAAATAATATGCTCATTTCCCAAAGTATAATTAATAGTATAGGCTTGCTATCTCAAAGAGGAGAAGCAGTCATGCCACATGGGTGGAGAGAACAAGTCACTTATCCTGATAAATAGAGATTTCATATTTACATTACTAATGGGTAGATGGGGACTTGCAGGTAAGTTTGGCCAGGGAAGTGCGAAATTAAGAGTTGGAAATTCTGAATGCTGGTTTGGAAATTTCCTCAGAGCAGCCAGGGTTCTATAAATATCTTGAAGTGATGATTATTGTTCCTTAAGGAGCTTCATAAGAGATGAGTTGGATTGATAGTTCCTGTCGGATACAATGAGGATCAGACACAAGTACCCTGATGGACATCAACCCTGCATTCAGAGGCAGAGCTCCAGTCTCCTGCACACTGGGGCACTTACTAGTTGGATAGAATTAGTATCAAACACTATAATATCAATATTGAATTATCATCGCCAGAAAAAAATATTTGCATGAAGCTTACTCATAGCTTACTACATTTCCCAAGTTAATAAAATGGAAAATGCAACTTGCTCATTAATACATTTTTTCTTGTACTTCATATTCACAAATGGTTGAATTTTGAATCTGGAATTCAAAAATTGCAATAAATGTATTCCACCAAAAGCACAACATGATCCCCAGCTGTATTTGGGAGTTATTTGAGCAAACAAGGACTAAAATGAATCATTAAAAAATGATGCAAGACAAGAAGCATATACTGTTATATAGGAAGCCTACAAATCACGTTGCCTTTTTATTCCCAGTGGTACGATCTTTTCATTGAATATTATCTCTTGAATAGACTAAATTAATCTCCTTGACAAAAAGAGAATAAGTCTTATAGGATTTGAGTCTGCGTACATGGTCTGATTTTTTAAAAAAATAGTATTTCATTTTAGTTTTGTTATCAGTTTCCCCCATCAGTTGTGTGTATGAATGGGAGAATGGATACCAGGTACTCTCCCACTTGCTCCTTTCTTTTTCTTCCTCTGTTTATTTTTATCACCACCAGCCTATATAATTGTAGACAAATATTGCAATCTAATAGCAACTCATCCATAATTCAGGCACTCATATCTCACCTCCTGGTCACTCGATTACTCTTGTCTTTGTCAAGTTGGACTGAGTGTCAAGATCGTCCTCCCACGTAAAGTCCTTTGAAAGCATCATTAATATCTATAAATTCCTTCATTGCCTTGCCCTAACCTACTCCTACAACCTTCTCCAACCATATAACCCAACTTGCAGCCTCTTCTTCTGACTGTGATTTCATGTCCTTCCTCCTACCCACTCCATCACCGGCAGATCCTTCAATCATCATGATTGAAATTTCCAATACTCTCCTCGCAGACCTCTCCACTCTCAAAAGCCTCTCACAAATCTTTTTCTTTTGTCACCTTCTCTAAGCCTCTGGTTCTGATTCACACTCTGTATCTGTTTGGACTTTGTGAAGCAACTTGAGATATTTATGCTGAAACACCGTATAAGTTATTGTGGTTGGATATATCTAAATTCTTATTACATCACAGCCTAGCTTTGTAAATAGTTGTGAATTTATGTATAATATTTGTAGAAACTAATAAGGAAAACAAACCAAGAAAATACATAGCACCTTCACTAGCAACTGAAAACGGAAATGAAATTTTCAGGAATGTAACAAAGGGTATACCTAAATTGCAGTACTACCTAATGGTGGCAGACCAGCTGTGTATTTTTATTTTGGATTTCCAGGATTTTCAGATACTTTTTTCCTTTTAATTTCTACTAAGGAAAAATACAATCCTGACTCCAGAATCCTCAACTTTGATGCAAAAATTGACCAGTCCTTCCTGTTATGTTACTAAAAGTAAGGATGCCATTTTGATATTATTTGGAATGCATTAGGAAAACTTCTAAAGGTATCAATGAGAAGCAGCAAAAAGCAAAAAAAAAAATACTGCAGCAAATAGAAATTTGAAAACACAGAAAAAAGTTGAACATGCTAGAAAGCCAATCATCATATAGGCACATAACCAAGCAATGTAATTTTACAAGTGTAGACCCTTCATCAAAATGAGAGCCAACTGTAAATGTCTACTAGGTATTTTACATGAAGAAAGTGAGTGGATTTCAGAAATATACTGAAAATCTGAATGAGTACATTTGGTGTTCTAAGTATTAAGAGGCTGAATGGCTGAGGAACATTCCAAGCTCAGATAAGGATTTCTGTGAGATTAATGTGACTGAAACAACTTATTGAATGAGACCAGTGCCTTACTTTTCAGGAAGAAAAAGATCTTACAGTAACTACATTTGAGATTCTTAGCTCAGGCGCATTCTAACTTTACAATGTGCTTTCTTCTTGTACTTAAATTTTCTGGTTAGTTATTGCTTTGTCTTGTTTTTTTTTGCCCTGTAGACCGTGATCCAGGTTAGAATAGGCAAAATGTATGACTGCATGGTGCTGCTAAAGGACATCAACACAAGGAAATACTGCAGCTCTTGATGTTTTCCCTTGATAGAAATGGAATTCAGTGCCTTAGCTCGAGTAAGCAGAGCCTATCAGCAGAATCCAATGGACTCCACAGGAACATCAAAACATCTTTGATAAACCTTTAAATCTGGTCATATTTCATGAAAAGAAGCTCCAGCAAGTCAAAAGCTATCAAAGCAGTGAGGGAGAAAATGGATGAATGCCATCAACAAGACAATATTCTGCAGCAATTCAGAAGCTATGTATACCAAAGAATTGGAGTAGTTTGACTGGATATTGGCTTGCATTGCACTCAACAAGGAATACATGAAGAAAGTGAGTGGATTTCAGAAATATACTGAAAATCTGAATGAGTACATTTGGTGTTCTAAGCACATATTTGGTGGTCTACAACATAAGATCGTGGATGTGATGTTTTTTCCAAATCCATACTGACTCCGCTGCCTGGGGTTCTTGTAAGTTATGTACTCTATGGCATTGATTATAGTTTCTCATTTCATTTCCACTATACTCATTCTCTTTTTCCTTTACTCTTTATTATATCTGCTGCCTTGAGGCATAGCATAAGCGTGTACAGGTGAGCAGGAATTTGAGTCCGCACATGTCTTCCTATTTGAAGTTTGGATGCAGCAGACATACCATTCTGGAGTAGTGTGGGATGGTAGCTCAACAGTGCCATGTTGATATTGTCATTTTTCTTCAACACAGCCTTTACCATCCTTACTCCTCTTTCAGCTCCCCATTAGCTTATGGGCATCTGGGTGAGCTAGTCATTTGGACAAATCCATAGTCTTTTGTGAACTGCTTAAAACATACATTGGCAAACTGTGGGCCATTGTGTGAAATTACTAGATCTGGAATGCTGTGCATAGAATAAATTGTCTTTTAGTAATGTAATGGCAGCTTTCAAGGTGGGACCATGCAGATCCTTAACCTCACTCCATTTGGAATAATAGTCAACAACTATGAGGAATGTCTAGCATGGCTATTTGTAATGCCCAGGTGTATCTAGTGTATTCTCTGAAAGATCTTGAGTCTGAGGACTCCATGTAAACTAGCAGGTCATCCACAACACAGAGATGTCTTTGTTGCTCAAAGTGTTGTTTCAGAATGAGATTGTTAGGAATGTATTCTGGCCGTGCTTAGATTAAGTATTCCTGAATTTGAGCACATTCCTTATCTGCTTTGTGTGCCTTTCAAAATTTCATTTAACTTCTGTGTTGTTGCTGGTAGAAGTGTTGTGGTTAATGAAGTATAGGATTCCACATCTTCAACAACACTCAGGTCCCCTTGTTTGGGTTTCTCAACAGCAATGTGTGACAATGCATCCACTGTAATTAGTTGCTTTCCTTGGACATTCTCGGTTGTAGTATCGAATAATATGAATTTCAAACTAAACCTGCACTCTTGGTAGGATCTTTTCTAATTCTTTAGCATTTAATTAAGTAACCAAAGGCTGGTTATCTATCTCAATAGTAAACTTTAGACCTAAGACATGGTCAACAAACTTCTCACAGCCCCATGTAGGTACAAATGTTTCTTTTTCAATTCTGTTTTATTCTTTCATGGGACGTGGACATCACTGGCTAGGCCAGCATTTATTGCCCATCCCTAATTTCCCTTCAGAAGTTGGTAGTGAGCTGCCCTCTTGCACTGCTGCAGTCCATATGGGGTTGGAATTCCACAGTGCTGTTAGGAAGTGAGTTCCAGGATTTTGACCCAGATACAGTGAAGGAAGAGTGATATAATTCCAAGTGAGGATGGTGTGTGATTTGGAAGGGAACTGGCAGGTGTTCCCAGGCGTCTGCTGCCCTTGTCCTCCTAAGCGGCAGAGGTCACAGGTTTGGAAGGTGCTGTTGAAGGAGCCTTACAGAGTTGCTGCAGTGCATCAGTACATCTTCAGTGTTCCTTCATACATTGTAAAATAGATTTTATATTGGGCTTCATGAATACACATTTGATATTTTTATCCTATTGAGTCAAAAACCTGAAGATTTTTTTGTGCAGACTCATGAATACCAGTGGCATTTTCTTTTTCCTCTTTAATATCTTACAATGGAATAACAATCATTACATTTGGTATGCACATTTTATCTTTTTTTTCAACAAGATGTAGCAGTTTCAATTCACTGAAAGGTTTATAATATATACAAATAAGTCAGAATATTTCAACAGCAACCAGCACCAGTAATGGGTTTTAATGTCACAGCTGTTCTTCACCTACTGAGGCAGATGAAGTCCAAACTTCTTGGTCACCATAAGATGTAACATTGAGAAATTTTATACACATTTAAATAGAATGCAATTAAGAAGATAAGTGTAACTGAGCTCAGTCAGCACCACTTTTGTCTCTGAGTAAAACTATTGAGGGTTCTCAAGCCCAATAACAAGGGTGGATATTTTAAGTTGACATGGTAGTGCAGTATTGCTTAGGTGAAATTTCTTTCCTGTGACCAAAACCTCTCTTGTTGCTCAGGTGACTAATAAAGAGCTCTCCCAATCTACTAGCATTGCAATATTTCTCCTTTCACTTTTATCAGATCATTCATCTCCTTTAGATTTCTGTTAAATAGTGATGCATAAATTAACTGTTGCATTTGACAACATAACAGACCTTGTATGCAAAGCATTTTAAAAGGCAAATTGTGAGAGAATTGCATAAGAACAAGATTACAACACATGGCTACACTTTTAAATAAATGATATGTGACCTATGGATTTCAAAAATCAGATCTGGGACACTTTCAACAATTCAATATGTGAAATTCCACTCAGACTCACTAAATTTTGCTTCAGCTATGAAGATTTTGACAAATGTCAAATTCTACAATTGTAAAATCACAACCCCCTACCCAAAACTGAAACATATTATAGTGCAATAGCATACCCCATACAGGGATGTTTAAAATACCAATATTGAAAAATCCAAATCACTATAGCTTACTGCTTTGATGTTAAGATCAAAGCATTTGATGATGTTACAAATGCAAAGTTTATAAGATTGTTTTGTTTAGGGACTGTGTCTTTAATTTAGGGTAAAATGGAGGAATGAAGGGGAGGGGGTTCCTGGAATGTGTTCTGAATTCTGCCTGACAATATTGGGCGGCTTGGTTGTTAAAGATTAAAGGATGCTCAGGCTGTTTTGGTGGGAAGAAGGTATGAGGCGATCATACCTGTAGACAATGGCAAGAGCATCTGTGTTGCCTGTGGGTAGACTGTTAGTCTCTAGGTCTCAAAGGAAGGTGCGAGAAAAGTTAGACTTTAAACTAACTAATTACAAGATAGAATGGATTTTGAAATCTCGAGGATTAGCATTTCTACCTGGATACAAGGCCCAAGTGATACATATTGCCATGGGGATGGGCTTTAGGAAGGAAAAGTCAATAGAAAGCCATTATGATATCGGGTTGCGGGTTTCTTAAGATATTCCTGAAACTAACAGAGACAAGGGAGTCTACAAGAATCTGAGAGAGAGAGAGAGAGAGCAAGCAGAGTATTAGAGGCAGTCAGTCCTGCACTTGAAGAGAAGAATGCTGTCTTTATTATTCACCATGCAGAGGCAGGTGTGAGCTCGTGTTCATGCTGAACAAATCAACTTCATGAGGATTTAAACAAGGCAGGTAGATTTGTGCAGCTTCGGCTAGAGGGAGGAATCTCCAGGGTAACACAGCGTGAAAGTCAGTTCAGGGACTAGAGGTTAACTGGTTGGGAAATGAAAAAGGAAGCAGGGCATCAGGAGTGGAAAATAGCTTTGGACTGTTTCTGGAAGAATCATGTGTCCACTTAAGAGACAGAGTAAACTTTAACCATGGTATGGGATTGTTGGTCGTGTGAAAAGTTACATGGGAGATATTTTCTGTAGTCTAAAGTGTAAGTTGCAGACAAAAAATATGTTAGTCAATGTTGCTTTTGGCTTGTTCATGACAGGAAAAGTCTAAAAGTTTGAAATCTTGTTCTGTGTTCTCTTCAGTCAGTCACTGGAATTCAAAAGCATCTTTTTTTTATTCATTGGATGTGGGCGTCGCTGGCTACACCAGCATTTATTGCCCATCCCTAATTGCCCTTGCTCAAAGGGCATTTAAGAGTCAACGACATTGCTGTGGGTCTGGAATAACATGTAGGCCGGGCAGGTGAAGGCGGCAGTTTTCCTTCCCTAAAGGATATGTCTTTCGAGTACAAACACGTTTCCATCTGTTCCTATTCAGATGAAGTTACATTGTTTCATAGTTTGCCATTGTGAGATTTGAACTCTTGATCTTGGGGTTGCAAGCCCAGTACCATAACCACTTGGCTATTTAGGCCAAACTTAAAGGTAACTCTTTCGAGTACAAACCCGTTTCCATCTGTTTCAGATGAAGTTACATTGTTTCATAGTTTGCCATTATGAGATTTGAACTCTTGATCTTGGGGTTACAAACCCAGTACCATAACCACTTGGCTATTTAGGCCAAGCTTGTGAACCAGATGGGTTTTTATGCTAATCGACAATGGTTTTGTGGTCATCATTTAGCTTGTAATTCCAGATTTTTTAATTGAATTCAAATTTCACGATCTGCCATGGTGGGATTTGAACCCAAGTCCCCAGAGCATTTCCCTGGGTATTAAAAGTTATTGGTCTCTACTGGAATCATAATAATGTTTCATAACATTACTCATGTGACATTGCGACCAAGGCTTTGAGTACAGAGAGGTTTCAGGGCAGGGGATAATTTGACCAGAGCATGTAGGTGTTATTTGTTCCCAAACTCAGGGTCATATATTGTTCTTAATTTTATCGAATATAGTTAATTTTCCATTGCTTTGCCACAGGAAGTCAAGATCAAAGGTAATTTTCATATCATGTTAGTTTTAGAGAATGGAGAATAAATGAACCAAGAATAAAGAAACATGGTCAGCCACAGAGTGAAGCTAGAGCGAGGGAAGGGAACCTGACTCTATAAAATGAGAAAATCTAGAGACTATACGGTAGCAAGGAAGTAAAGCAGACTTAGAGCTGGGTTGTTAAAGAGCAAACAAGATCAGGTTTAGGGGCCAAGGGAGAATTTTCTCCCTGTCGGGTGGGCCAGTTGGGAGCGGGCGCGGCCAGGTGGACACGGAGCCAATCGCCGTCCGCGATCGGCTGTGCATCGCCATTTTGTGTGGGCGGGCCAATTAAGGCTCGCCCACACAGTGTGACAGTGTGACAGAAATGCTCAGCACTACCTGAGCGGGTGGGGGAATCAGGTCCTGTGTTCTTTTGTGCATGCATATGAAAGAGCGCAGAACTCTCCCCGAGGCATGGAGCTGCCTCAGGGAGGTTAATTTCATAATATGAACTTTAAATAAAGAACCTAAAAAATCATTGACACATGTCCTCTCATGTGGAAGCATGAAACCTCATCCTGCCCATGGATGAGGTTTCATGAAAAATGCGAAAGCCGCTTGGGCTCTTCACCTGCTCGTCAACATTAAGGTTGGATGGGCAGCTTTCTCAATTGTCTTAATTGTTTAATTAATGGCCTTAACAGGCCTTTGACAGTTTGCCGAACAGAAGATTCTGCCCCTGGGAAGAGGAGGAGAGAAAGTTGTGCATACTCAATAGTTGGGGAAGGAGGAAAAAGGAGGCCAGTGTTAAAACACATCAAGGGGCAAAACTGTTGGAACCAATGATATCAGTAAGGTCAGCCCACACATGGGGGAATGGAAGAGGAGGCAGAGGTGGAACAAAACATTGAGGCTGGTAGGGCAGGACAGTCAGATGGAGTGGGGTGCAGGAAGTTGGGGGAGAGGAGGAGGGGAATGGGGAAGAGGCAGGAAGGTAGAAAAACTGGAGGTGAAGGTGAGATGGAGGCGGAAAAGGGTTAATTCATGGATGAGGGAGCATGGATTTGATGGGAATGGGATAGATAGCTCAATGATACAGACCAAGGCCAAGTAAGTACTGGGGGAGGAAGAAGATAACGTGCAAAAAAAGAATGCAGATGTCACAATGAGGAATGAACACTGTCCATTCATCCCGATGCAGGCAGCATACAACCTTTGTTTTGTCTGCTGATTTAAATGACAGTAGCATGCAGCTTAGCACTAAACATGCTGCTGAGAGGCTGAATGCCTTGACCGGGGCCCGGTTTGTTGAAGGTCAGCACCCTTTAAAGCTGTTTGCATTGCTTAAAATCAACCAGCACCTTTTAAGGGGTATTCTGCCTGCAACAGGTGCTGAAAGTGGCTGGGAAGATATTTTAAACAAGAAGAAGAGTGAAAATGGCACAGCGTGGAGAGCATGCATCAAGATTTCTCAGATGCAGTATTGGAGGACTTGGAGCAGGAGGTGGACTGGGGGAGAGAGGACCGCTATCCACAAGGGGAGTAGAAGGACCTCAAAACAGACACTGAGAATGCAGATAGCCATTGAGACCAAAGCAAGGACTGCAGCCTTGAGTAGCTGATCACAGTACAGGAAGAAGTTTAGTGCCTTTGCACAAGTAGTCAAAGTCAGTGGATCAAATGTCATATCCTTACAAATGAGTCACTGATCAATTCACCCACCCTCACTCACTGGCTAACATTCTCCATCAATCACACCTCATACCTAACATTTATATGCTTCACATACCCTCACAGACTTAACACCTCTGTAAGCCTCATAGCCACATACTGCAGTTTGTACACAAGTCAGCTATTGACAAACACATGACAACATGCTCTCTAACACATTCTTTCTCTCTTTGCAGAACAATGTAGTACATAATTGCAGCCAGCAACATCTAAATGATGGGGGACAGGTATGGCTATATGTCCCCAATTCCAGGGAGGAGACATTGCTGGCAATCATTGACTCCCTACTCTTCCACAGGGGTGCTAAAGTCCCTGTAGATAGAAATTTTTAGAAATCATTTGAATCAATGTGAAGTTTCATGTATTACACATTAATCTTGCTGTAAAATGTTCAGAAAAAGTTATGCCTTGTAGAATGAAGCGTAACTGTTTTTAATGGTGCACTAAGTCATAATTACTCAGGAACAGCCTCGCTAGCCCTGAAAAACAGTTTAGATTTGTGAAATGTCAAATTTCTCCATTGATAAAAATTCCCCAGATTTTTAATACAAATTATTTTTCTTTAAATTTGCGTATGATATCCAACTTCTATCTTAATCCAAAGCATATGTCCTAATTATTTTGCGCTCTCTATAAAAGGATATTGAGTGCATTTTACTTCTTGGTTTATCTGCCTGTGAGAATTCTTCAATGTGATTGGTTGCTTAGCCTGTTTAATGACATCACTGTTGCTGGACACTGGATATCCTTATTAGTTGGCACCAGAATTAAATTAACACTGGAAAAGGAGAAATTCACACCTCAGTGATGACTAGATCATAGTCAGCAGTTTATTTCAAGGTCAGCAGCGAGTGCCAGCTCATCGCAACTGACTGCATAATTCAGGCCAAAGGAAACAAACTTTTTATGTATTATTTCTAATTTCACAATACATATACCTTATATATATATATATTATATATATATATTTATTCAAAATGCTTGTATGGAAGTCATTCAACAAAATTATTGTCTTTTTAAAACTCCAAAGACTTACTCTATTAGTAAATAAGGTCATCCTTCAATGCTTTAAACAATACTCAAGATGACTTGTACCATAAAATAAAAGAGAGGAACCAAAAGCTATTGACCGGAATACTTGATTGAAAATTATTGATTCATTTTAAATGCTGAAGTGTTCCACGTTTATGCCACCTTTAGATTGCACAGAACACCATACGGTTCTTCAGGTGTCAGGCCTCCCATGAAATTTAGGACCCCGTGGATGGAAAATCCACCCGCCAAGAACTTCCAGCCAATCAGAGGGAGTGGTGGCTGCTGACAGTAATAATTCACGGGACAGCACAAGGATTGCTGTTGGATTAAACGGCACAGGTCGGGGGGGGGGGGGGGGTGGTGGAATGGGGGGTCGTGGGAAGCAAGGTGCCAGAGAGGGGGAATAGGGCAAGGGCAGCGGGTTGGCTTTTACCTGCCCCCCACCCCCATTCCCCTATTCCATTACCCATGGCAGGTCCCTTGATCGGACACTGAGCGCTTGTGAACAATGGACTTTCCCTGCGTCAATACTTCCTTTGCCAACCCCCTCCCCCCAAATTGCCATGGACAAACCCTACCTGGAACCTGATGCGGGTACTCCCACCCCATTATCCCAGCACCCCTGCTCCCCGCCCCCATGCCCACTCCAGCAGGTTTCATTAAATTCTGCCTCTGACATCTGAGCCAGGCCTGATGGCAGTTCTCCAGGGTGATGCTGGCGATTAAAACAATAAGTTGGCCAAAAGACTGGATGATGTAGATTTTTCATTCGGGTCTGAGATTTTTCCTATGTATGCCAATACCTGAATGGAGGACGTGATTTTTAGTTGAGTAAGCAGCAGGAACCTTAGCAGTGGTCTGATGTGCATTTAACAAAACATATTTAAGACTTGAAGATTTAGACAAACATTGCCAAACTGTGCCTAAACAATTTGGAATGGTTGGTGTGAAGTACTCATGTGGAAAAAGAGCGAGAATCTCATATATAGAAAAGAAACTTGCACAGAATCCTCCCTCATTTGTGTTGAAGTCTCTGAAAGCAGGGCCATGGGCTGCTGCATGGACATGGTCGACAAGAAAATAAAATCCTCCCTCCAGAAATGTCAACTCTGATTGGTATTTAATGAGGCAACAAATGATTGCTCTGCCCAATGTCACTTCTGAGCTTTATTTACAATTATGGTGCTCTGCTAAGGTTCCCTTTCCACAAAGCTAACATAAATATCAGGATGAACCTTCATGGACAAGAACAGGTGGTCATGCCAATTTCAGTGATAAAATCTGGGTATGTAAAATAATAAAAGTTAGAAAGAAAATAAATTAAATTCATTTCATAAAATGTTAGTTAAAAGGATAACACATTTTTCTGTATAAAACCAGAGTTAGTGATTGGATGAAGTAATCATTATTGTAGGAGATTAGCAAAATTAAGTGCTTTTTGGATATCAAATATGGTCTTGCTCAAACAGCATCCAAATGTCCTTCATAGTCTGAAATTGGTCACTGCATGAGAGCATTGCACATGAGTACGGCAATGTAGCGGTATAGTACTGAACCAGCAATCTGGAGGTTGTGGAATTACATTCAATAAATTTGACAATTTGTGTGGTAACCAGAAAAGGTATGAGCATGAAAGCTGCTGAACTGTCATAAAAATTCAGTTCAATTATGTCTTTCAGGGAAGGAAACCTGCCAGCAGGGGCCAGATTTTCATCTTTGAGGTGGGAATCGGGAGTCAGGAGATTTCCCAATGCTGTATCCTGCCTCCGACCCGGCAGTACGCACTAACACTATTTTTAGTCAGTGTGTTTGGGAGTGACCAGGAGTCTGGTCTGCCACCTCCAGCAGCAGGCTCGAGGTGCATAAAGAGGCAGGCAGAAACTGAGGCTGCAAGGTTAAAAGGCCCACCTCTGTTTGTAGTGACATTATGCCCCCCTCCAACCTTCGTGCCAACCCCCCCCCCCACCCCCCCTCCCCCCAACCCAGTTAACCAGTATCCACTATAAACAGAACTCATGGGCCCTGTGCTAACACTTGAGAGTCTTTAAAAATTTCATAAATCTGTCAAAATAAACAAGAATCACTTGAATAACCACTTTTATAGCTGTTATCCTCTTCAAACTTCATATATCTGCCAAAACAAAGGTGGAATTTTCCACTGCCCCCACACCGACTTTAATAGCGGGTAGGGAGAACAATGCAGTAGGAGCTGAAAAAATGATTTCCCGCTAGTGTAAAATGATGACTGGAACTTTTGCTTCTGCCTGTTATGGCGGGTCACCATTCCCATCAGAGGCTGTCATGAAACCGTTTTGCATCTCATTAGTGATGTACAGATGAAGGCCTGGCTGAAATCACACCACGCTAAACACTTTTCCACATTGCCAGCAGGATATCATGCAGGTCCAGTACACATCTGGACCAACGGGGCATGCACTTGTCAGAATTGCCTGGGGCAGCCTGCAGAGATTGGAAGGGAAGATGGAGGCCTACAGCGACCAGACCCTGGAACACCATGTGCAGCTGTGAATGGGTGGAGCATCTACCACTTGGATCATCGAGCTACAGGATCTTCCAGGAGGTGGATCTTCTATCTGCAGGATATTCCAGGGGCTGGATCATCTATCTGCAGAATCTTCCAGGAGGTAGGTCTTCTCCTTTAACGGTTGGTAAGTTGATGTTCAAACTCCTTTTAAATATGGTGCCCAGATATGATGGCAGGGTGCGCGCCTTCCAGCCCACAAAATGTTGGAAAACCTTCAAGTGCATAATTAATTCGGCCGCATTGTGTCATATGGCGCAAATTCCCACCAGCCTCCACAATAGAAATACTTCTCATTCCCAAGCCCACCATGGGACTTGGCCCCGGAATGGAAAATTCCACCCATAAACTTAAAGTGCCTTTGACAGCTCTGTAAAAATTAGTGGTTTGGATGGTAGTCAAGCATTCATAATGATATTCCACTGAACAACTGTGTCAACAAACCCTCCTGAGCAGAATCCATTAGAGCCTTTGAAACAGCCAAACAGATAGCTGAGCTGAACTTCAAGGAAAGAATTCAAGGAATGTGGGTTCCAAAAATAAGGTCCATATTTCAACATTGTACAATGCAGGATGGCCTTTATCCAGTTGATAATGTGCTCTAATGCATCTAAAGACTTTTCCACTTTCATAATGCTGTTCTTTCCCTTGTCAGCTTGCTAGTTGTCAGAAGTAACAATCAGGCAACCATTTTATTTAATGGCAACTTAAGTCAAAGCACAATGATCACTCGCTGTAGTAAAAACAATATAACTTAGGCTGCAGCATTTTATTATGACACAGAAGGAGGCAACACCTTTTGTATTTAGCTTTCTTACCTCCAAATCATGGTTCATGACATTTCTGTGCTGTGATTCACATTGCTCACTGAAACCCACCCTCCTCCATCAGAATTGTGGAAGTTCAGAAACGTCCACTGCCAGAATGATGCCGGGAACATCAGGAGAGCCATGTACAGGTCCCACCCACAATTTTTAAAGCCCACCCGACACATTTCAACTACACTTTAGAATGGGACGATCCAGCCTCATATATATTAAGTGGCTTAACAAGCCATTCAATTTCAAAATAACTTAATATAGGTAATAAACGCAGCCTCATCACTGCCATCCAATCCTAAGAATTAATACTGATATATAATGCTCCCAAATGAAAAAAAACTGCATAAAATCTCTTAGCCCCAAAAACAATCATAGCGAGAAATCCAAGGTATCATTCTGACCATCTAGTCAGTTATAGTCCTACAGTTTAAAATCAATAGTAATTGGAGATATATGCAGATATTTCTCCCTACAATTTTCATTTTCTAATTAACTCATTTATTTGTAATAGAATTTATATAACACAAACTAGTTTAATCAGACTCTATTTCATTTATACAGAGGGTTAAATGTAGCAAAATTCTGATTAAAAACAGTATGATCTACCCAATTAGATCTCAGAAAATTCACAATAATGTAACAAGTAGCAAGTATGTCCAATAATATATCTACAACTAGTTTGTGTATTTACTCTGTTTTTAAGAGTCAATTTTGTCCCGTGCTTATTTCTTATTTTAGACAGTAAATTGAAAACTCAAAGTGAGAATGATAGACGTGTGATGGTGCTCCTTTAAAACATCTGGTCCCACCCATTAAATTCTGTACTAAAAGATTAAATGCATTACACACCCGATCAAAAACATTAACCATACAATTTTAAACTTAACTTGCTACGAACACTACATTTAAATCTTTGTATCTTTCACAAACTTCAGCTCTTAATGCCGAATGAATGGAATTACTTTTATGCAGATTTATTAATGGGATGACATCTTAACATTCTCAAAGTAACATACAAAAATATAAATGTAATAAAGCCTTAAATTATTTCAAGTTATTTCAACTATTGTTGCAAGATAAACTCAAACCTCATCTAGTAAATTTTCGATATAAGTAACTGCTTCATCAGAAGCATAGAAAAGTTATGGCACAGAAAGAAGCCGTTCAGCCCATTGTGACTGTGCTGGCCAAAAAAGGAAAAGAATTAGCCACCCATTTAATCTTACCTTCCAGCACCTGGTCTGTAGCCTTGCAGGTTACAGAACTTCAGGTGCAGATCCAGGTACCTTTTAAATGTGTTGAGGGTTTCTGCCTCCACCACCAAATCAGGCAGTGAATTCCAGACACCCACCACCCTCTGGGTAAAGAAATTGTTGTTCCTCTTGTGCCCTCTAATCCTTCTACCAATCATCCTACATCTGTGCCCCGAATAATTAACCTCTCAGTTAGGGGAAACAGGTCTTTCCTGTCTACTCTATCTCGGCCCCTCATCAATAAAGTCTACCCTCAACCTCCTCTGTTCAACGGGAAACAATCCTAGCCTACCAGTCTTTCCTCATAGCTGCAATTTTCAAGCCCTGGCCACATTCTTGTAAATCTCCTCTGTATTCTCTCCAGAGTAATTATGTCCTTTCTGTAATGAGGTGACCAGAACTATACACAAAATTCCAGCTGTGACCTAGCCAGCATTTATACAAATTCAGCATTACATCTTTGTTTTTGCATTCTATGCCTTATCCAACAAAGGAAATCATTCAATATGTTTCCTTTACCACTTTATCCACCTGTCCTGCCACCTACAGGGACCTGTGGATATGTACACTGAGGTCTCACTTCATCCCCCTCTCAATATCCACCCTTTTCTTGTGTATTCCCTAGCTTTGTTTGCCCTCCCCAAGTGCATTACTACACACTTCTCTGGACTGAATGCAATTTGCCACTTTTCTGCCCACTCAACCAAACCATTGATATCTAGAGTTGATAGTTATCCTCTTCAAAATCAGCTACACAGTCAATTTTTGTGTCATCTGCAAATTTCCCAATCATGCCTTCTACATTTAAGTCCAAATCATTTATATAAACAACATTTGCAACAAACAGTAAGGGACCCAACAGCTAGCCCTGCAGAATGCCACTGGAAAATGCTTTCCATTCGCAAATACATACAATTTTGGAGTCAATTTTGGATCCAACTCACCACATTCTCCTGTATCCCATGGGCTTTACTTTCTGACCAGTCTGCCACGTGGGACCTTTTCAGATGCCTTACTAAAATCCATGTGGGCAATATCCACTGAACTTCCCCAAAAAATTTGATTGAATTTGTAAACCACGGCCTTCCCCTTACAAAACCATGTTGACTAACCCTGATTAATCCATTCCTTTCTCAGTGACAGTTTATCCTGTCTTTCAGGATTGATTCCAATATTTTGCCCAGCACCAAAGTCAGGCTAACCCACCTATAGTTATTTGGCCTATCCTTCACACTTTTTTAAAAACAATGGTACAATGTTTGCAGACCTCCCATTCTCTGGTGCCTTGCCTGTATCTATTTATCCTCAGAGCCTCCACTATTTCCTCCCTGGCTTCCTTTAACAGTCTAGGATATAATCTATCTGGTCCTGGTGTTTTATCCGCCTTCGAGGATGACAGTCTCTCCAGTACTTCCTCTCTTATTATGTTTAATGTATCTAATATTTCACAATCCTCCTCTTTAACTAGAATGTCTGCACCAGAATAACAGAATTGTTATGGTGTAGGAGGCGGTCATTCGGCCCATCGTGTCTGCACCAGCTTTCTGAGCATTTTAACTTTGTGCCAATCTCCTGTCTTTCCCCGTAACCCTATACATTGTTTCTATTTAAGTAACCATCCAATGCCCTCTTGAATGCCTCAGCTGAACCTGCCTCCACAACACTTCCAGGCAGTGCATTCCAAAACCCAACTAATCGCTGTGTGAGGAAGTTTTTTCTCACCTTGCATTTGCTTCTTTTACAAAACACTTTAAAACTGTGCTCTCTGGTTCTCAATCAGGAGCGAGAACAGTTTCTCCCTACCTACTCTGTCCAGACCCCTCATGATTTTGAAAACTTCTATCAAGTCTCCTCTTACCTTCTCCTCTCCAAGGAAAACAGTCCCAACTTCTCCAATCTTTCCTCATAACTGAAGTGTCTCATCTCTCGAGCCATTCTCGTAAACCTCTCTCCAATGCGGTTACATCCTCCTATAGTATGGCGTCCAGAACTGTACACAATGCTTCAGCTGAGGTCTAATCAGTGTCTTAAAAGTTCATCATAACCTCCTGGTTCTATGCCCCTATTAATGAAGCCCAGAATACTGTATGCTTTAGAAACAGATTTCTCTACCTGTCCTGCCACCTTTAATGACTTATGTACATATACATCCAGGTCTCTCTGCTCCTGCACACTCTATAGAATTGTTCCCTTTATTTTATACTGTCTCTCCATGTTCTTCGTACCAAAGTGTATCATCTCACACTTCTCCGCACTGGACTTCATCTCCCACCTATCTGTCCACTCCGCCAATGTGTCAATGTCTTTTTGAAGTTCTACACTATCCTCCTCACAGTTTACAATTCTCCCAAGTTTTGTGTCATCAGCAAACTTTGAAATTGTTCCCTGCACACCAAGACCTAGGTCATTTATATATATCAGGAAAAGCAAGGGTCTCAATAATGATCCCTGGGGAACTCCACAACAAACCTTCTTCCTGCCCAAAAAATACCCATTAACCATTACTCTCTGTTTCCTATCCCTCAGCCAATTTTGTATCCACATTGCTACTGTCCTTTTTATTCAATGACCTATAACTTTCCTCATAAGTCTCCTATGTGGCACTGTATTGAATGCCTTTTGGAAGCCCATATACACATCAGCATCCTTACCCTCATCAATCATCTCTGTTACCTCTTCAAAAAACTCATCAATCCTCTCCTTTGTGAAGACAGAGACAAAGTACTTGCTAAGAACTCTGCCCACATCTTCTACATCCATGCATAAGTTACCTTGTACATCTCTGATAGGCCCTACCATTCCCTTAATTATCCTTTTGCTCTCAATGTACTGATAAAAATGTCTTTGAGGTTGCCTTGATTTTACCTACCAATATTTTTTTCATATCGTCTCTTTGCTTTCCAAGTTTCCTTTTTTAATTCATCCCCGTGCTTTTTCTACTCCTATAGGCTTTCTACAGTATTAAGTGTTTTGTTACTGTCATAAGTTTTCTTTTTCTGCTTTATTTTACCCTGTATGCCTCTGGATAACCAGAGGGCTCTGGATTTGGCAGTGCCACCCTTTTTCTTTGTGGGGGCATGTTTTCACTGTGCCTGTAGAATATTGCTTTCGAATGCCTTCCACTGATTTGTCACTGATTTTCCTTCAAGAAGCTGTATCCATTCTATATTCGCCAGATCACTTCTCAGCTTCATAACATGTGTCTTCCCCCAGTTTAGAGCTTTTATTCCTGTTCTCTTTGTCCTTTTCCATAATGATGCTAAACCTAAATGTATTATGGTCGCTAGCCCCAAAATGGTCACCAACTGCTACTTCCTCGACATGCCTTGCTTCATTTCCTAATACTAAATCTATAATTTTGCCCCCTTTCATTGGGCTTGCTACGTGCTGGCTAAACAAGTTCTCTTGAATGCAATTCAAGAAATATGTACACTCTGTGCCTTTCACACTGCTTGTATCCTAGTTGATGTTAGAGTAGTTGAATTCTCCAACTATTATTGCCCTATTGGTTTTGCACTCAGAAATCTGCCTTCATATTTGCTCTTCTATCTCCCTGTCACTATTTGGGAGTCTATAGTACACTCCTAGAAGTATGGCTGCCTCTTTTTCATTTCTGAGCTCAACTCATATGGCCTCATTTGATGAATCATTTCTTAGTCGGCCCCAATAAGTTTGCAATATTGAGTGACAAAGTATGGAAATGTGTTACCTTAATAGGCAGATTTGTATACACAGTTAAAAACTAGGTTTTGATGCCTCCCTTGGGGAGTTTCAAGTAGAGCATGATTGTTTTTTATAGCTTATAAATTATGGGATTAGGGACAAAATATGATTAAATTAGAATGATATTAAAACATGTTAATACACTTGATCGAAGTAGTTTAAAATATCTAATTACATCTGAAGCTTAAACAAGTAAATAATCACTGATGTTTCCACTGTGATTCTTTGCATATGTCTAATTAATTAATTGCCAAAGCAGCGCCTAACTTTTAGTTTTTAACTTCTTCTACTTCATTTGATATCAAAAACCAAAACCTCTAATAATCTATAAACAAATTTCCCATGAATTTGTTGATGGTATTTTGGCTTTGGAGTTCAGTAGTCCATAAGATAAAAAAAATACGCAGGCACTAAGCCAGCGTTCAGATTTCAATTCTCGTTGGGGTGTTCCAGTCTTATCCTGTTTATCCACTGAGCTGGGCTGAGGGACTGGGAGCTATCAGAGGATGATAAGACTGACTGCACTGGTGCTGCTGTGAAGTAGTGTGTGCTTTCTGGAGAGCAAACATTTGAAATTGGAATTGACACCCCTACCATCATTGGAATTGCCCAATTTTTTGGGCCATCTGTATATGTTTGAGGATCTTTTAAGAAATGCCCCATGTATATGTTATTTCCAGGCCCAGCGGACGAAGTAAATTGTCAGATACAATCATATGAATGCTGAACATGTTTGTGTGAAATTGCACCCTCTCTGTTAATTGAGCAAATATATCAACTGGGTTACTACTTCCTTTATAATTGCAGAAGAAATTTCAGAAACGCATTAAGCCTTCATATAATGGTATTCCACTGTGTCATTTTGGAGCCTCATTTTCTTAATCTGTTTTTCTCACCCAGAAATGTTTTCCTCCATCTATGTTCCTCACTGTTAACTCTGTTAAACAGTCTCTGTTGCACTCCTCTTTTTTTGTATAATCTTTGTTATTCCTTCTATTCCTCCCTTTCTGTCAGTGTTAATTCAATTTCTACTACACTCTTTCTCTCATGTCTGTCCTTCCCAGTGACACTCACACCCCATGAATGAAATAAAAGGAATTGATAGGATTGAGTTCGGTATTGGGGGCTAGATGATAACATTCACAGAAGAATGTAAAGTTTATTCATATTTTGGATATTTTAATTAATTATGTTGAATAATAATGTGTTTAACTCAAAATAAAGCTTTGAAATTATCACAACTAGAATGACTCTTCCCTGCCTCGTTTTTGCTCTAATTCAGCCACATTCAAGTGCTTTACAAATACAGGACCACACATAACTGTGCTAACAGATCGCAAGTGTGGCACTTCTTCATGCAATAGTCAACTGCAAAACATGCAAAATTACTGAGATGCAATGAAGCTAAGTGCTCACATTTTTTTCTATAATGCACTTGTGAAATTAGTCATGTTCAGTGATTATGTTTTATTCATTCATGGGATGTGGGCTTCGCTGCTGGACCAGCATTAATTGCCTTTCCCTCATTGCCCTTAAGAAGGTGGTGGTGAGCTGCCTTCTTGAACCGCTGCAGTCCATGTGGTATAGATACACCCACAGTGTTGTTAGGAAGGGAGTTCCAGGCTTTTGACCCAGCGACTCCATATATTTGTACAAGGGGGTAAGTAAATGATATATTTTTCCCCTGCCAAATTTATCTTCTGTGGTAAGAGGTAGCTTAACACAACAGTGAGTTTTCATTAATCTAACCTTAAAACCACACACAAAATCAATAAAATGATCCATTGTATTAATCTCCAAACTTGTTTGAAGTGACAGCACAAAACTTGATTTACTTCACTTGGACATCTCACTCCTGCCTTCACAAACAATGATTCTGAGGTCCAGCTCACTTGTGAAAGGTTATTCCATAAAACAGCCACAATAAGATTCAATTTCTGTTTGTATTATACTGCAAATAATTCCAACTATCATATTTATCTTCATTGTGTTCACCTCTACAAAAGTGATCCCACGAGCATCAGAGATCGTTGCCCATTTTATCTGTCACTACAATCTCAAAATTATCTCACAGCCCATGCTTCCTATTGAAGATATAAGAGACAATTGTCTGAAGTAAGAGGCTAGTGCAAAGAAAAGCCTTGCCATTGAGTTCTCTTCCCATGAACAAGGAAAACTGCCTTACCCTGGTCAGCACTTTCCCTGATAGGTAGACAGATCTGTCTTCACCATGATCATGGGTACACCTGGAAAGTGGAATTACCTGTGAAGTTTTCTTAGGCTTGTAATATTAGTGGTATCACAATGCAGTGCTGTTACAACCAACAAATCAAAATAATACTTTGGAAAGGTGGAAGGTGACATTTAAGTACTCACAATGTATGTGATACTGTCACCTGCCCTTAGTTGAATAGGAAACAATCTGAAGATGTATGAAAAATATATTTGTCATAAATAACTTAGTTTACTAAGGATGCCTTCATTTTACAAAGTGCTAATAATCTAAGCAACACAAGATCATACATCATTCAGAATTTGCTTAACTCTTTAATTATTATTTTTTACTTGTGTGTTCAGTTAAAAACATTTTCAAACTAATATCCATTAACAGATCTACACTTGTCTAGATCAGATACGAGATAAATCAGTAACAATTGACCAAGTCTGATCTTATTCAGGCTGTAAAGATACAAGTAATTTATAATGAAATTATGAGAAACTCTATTGCTGCCGAAGAAATATTGGCAATACCGCTGAATATCTAAGAACTAATGGGAATTCATTGAAAAATTGTTATTTCAGAAATGAGTGGGGTGAAATTACAAAAAAAATAGCAAGATGTCCATTTGTTTCACATAGCTTTGACAGGTCATTTCGCAAAACAGGCATCCTCCAGTTATCAAAGAATGTTTGAGTCTTGGATTTTGCGCAAATCTTCAGACAGAATTATAACAGTGCAATAATTTAGAATGCTCTCTCCACATGGTGCACTGTTATTGCACTGATGTCCTTCAATGCCTACATAAAATGCAAAATTAAATAGGGCTTGTTGAAAAAATGTATTTTTTTTAAGAAGAAAGTTTCAAACAGCCAGCAGTGTATGTGGAAGGCAGCATTTTGATGTATAGTGCATGTTCACTACTTTGAGTTCATACATAAAATTTATGTGATTGACCAATGCATGCAAGATTAGCAATTATCCCAAAAGGTAGTTGGGAAAAAGTGCTCTGCTTCAAAATGACAAATGTATTTCTCATACATCTTCAGAATGTTTTCCTATTTAAAAAAGGGCTGGTGACAGCATCATCTACTTTATGTGACTACCTAGACATCACCTTCGACATTTCCATTTTGCTATTGTTGGTTGTAACAGCACTGCACTGTTAATAGACCATCTATGACAAAGCTGGAACACGTCTTCAAATAATGCTTCTTATAAGTTCAATGAATTCATCTTGCAAGTTGCTGAGTCATAAACGGTTAAAAGGTCCCTGGTTCATTCAGCTATCTGTGCTGAGTTAACTGATTTTAGGTGGGATAACAGCTAGGATACTGTAAAATTGACCTTATCCACATTCTTCCTCTGTTCCACTTAAAGATGACAAAGTCAGTAATACTTCCTGTTGGGAAGTACTATCTATAAATGCCTGCTGGAAGTGTGTGGGTGGATGCCAGGTGATGTCTTGATCAGCCTTAGCCCCTATTATTCAATAGTTTACTAACACTCATCATAGAGACTGATGCATGAATGATGGGCAGCTGGAAAGTTAATAGAAACAATGTTGCACAGGGAGGAGAGGAGAAGGGAAATGCATTCAAAACATCAAAATACTACAAGCAATTATTCCTTTCAGACCCAACTTTATTGTCCATATCAACAAACAGCACACAGTACAGATCAGTATTTCAATCAGCAGGAGTTTGTAAATTCAGTCTGTTGAGTGTTGTCAACCATAATCATTCAGCTATATAATTTCATACCTGGAAATTACACCTTTGTAATCCTCGGTAGCTTCTATATAAATAAAACAAATATTCATATGAACGCATTTTGAAATATCTACCATAAATAGTATAATTTCCTACACTTTGATGATATTAAAATATGCCACTGGAAAACATTTAGGGTGACTTCTGAAACAATAAAAAAATGATAATAATCAGAGTGAGAGACAATTTTACAGACTAGCCATGACTGCAAAACAGCCAAAATCAACAAAAATTCTTACTATAGGTTGCCTGCACAATACAATTTTTTTAAAAAAACATATCCCAATAGCTAATGACAAGTAAGGAAACCCAAAAGGTTTAGGGAAAAGGACATTTTAAAATCTAGAGAAATTAATTACAGCACACCTCTTAAATAGTTAGTAGAGAAAGACAAAAGCTTCTTGTTGAGAGAGATTTAAAAAAAGAACTCATGAGTAGTTACCACTATTCTTGCCCTGGTGGTAAGGTGCTGGATTTTTGAGAAAAAAGTAGCTGTGAAGAAACACAGCTTAAGGGAGGCTGTCTTGATTGAGAAGAAACTGAAACAATTAAGCCTATATGCAACTCTTCCTACTTCCATGAGCAGATATTCCATGTTTGTCTGAAAGTCTAATCATTTTCATAATTTTTTTGGTTTATTGTAAACTAGGTTTATGGGGGTAAGTATAGTTAGGTCTGTCGGTGTGTGATTTCATTACATTTGAAGTCAAGCAGACTGCAAGGTTTAACTCATTAAAAGAAGCCAGGTGTTTGATATGCTAATGAGTAAACATAGATGCTAGCTTAGCATGTAAAGTGTGAATGAATTTGCATTTATGGGTAGATGAAGGGAGATTTGGATTTCAAAGGGATTTTAGTCTTGTTTACACAAAGCCACACAAGGCTAAGGAATGTGTTTACTTTTCCCAAAGGTTACTGGCAATAAATGACAGCAGCATGAAAGTTTTTATGTTATGAGGGAGATACAGTTCCAAGACATATGAAACAATAACATTTACATATTAAGAAGAAAGAAGCATATACAAAGGAAAACGAGGCTGTGTGTCAGGAGAAGGCATTGTGAGGTCTAACAGAAGTGTGCGGAATAGCCTTAATGAATTCTCCAGTAAAGACATAAAAAAATAGGAACAGGAATAGACCATTCGGCCCATCGAGCCTGCTCCACCCTTCAATAAGGTCATGGCTGATGATCTTGTGTTTCAATTTCCATATTCCTATCTAACCCTGATCACCTTTGATTCCCTTGCCTAATAAGAATCTATCGACCTCTGCCATTAAAATATTCAATGATCCCGCCTCTACCACCTTCTGAGGCAGTGAATTCTAAAGTCGCACAGCCCTCAGGAGAAAAAAAGTCTCCTCATCTCTGTCCTAAAAGGACAGCTCTTAATTTTAAAACACTGCCCCCCACCCCCAGCTCTGGACTCACCCGCAAGAGGAAACATCCATTCAACATCCACCTTGTCAAGGCCGTTCAGGGTCTTGTATACTTCAATCAAATCTCCCCTCATTCTTCTAAACTCCAGTGGAAACAAGCCCAGTCTGTCTAACAACCCACTCATTCCAGATATCAATCTAGTAAACCTCCTTTGAACCCCCCCTCCCATGCATTTAGATCCTTCCTTATATAAGGGGACCACAACTGCACACAGTATTCGAGGTGCAGTCTCACCAATGCTCTGAATAACTGAAGCATAACATCCCTACTTTTATGTTCAATCCCTCTCACAATAAAGGACAGCATTCCACTAGACTTCTTAATTACTTGCTGTACCTGCATACTAACTTTTTGTGACTCATGTACTAGAACACCTAGGTCAATCTGCACTTCAGAATTATGCAGCCATTTTCCGTTTAAGTAATATTCTGTTTTTTTGTTCTTCCTGCCAAAGTGAACAACTTCACATTTTCCCACACAAAACTCCATTTGACAGATCTTTGCCCACTCACTCAACCTATCTATATCCATCTGCAACCTCATGTCCTCTTCACAATATACTTTCCTTCCTATCTTTGTGGCATTTGCAAATTTAGCTACCATGTTTTCACTCCACTCACCTAAGTCATTGATGTAAACCATAAAAAGTTGAGGCCAAGTACAGACCCCTGTGGGAGTCTACTCGTCACATCCTGCCAATCTGAAAAAGACCCATTTATGTATACTCTCTGCTTTCTGCTAGCCAGGAAATCTTCTATCCATGCTCATATGTAACCCCCCACACCGTGCACTTTCATTTTTGTGCATAAGCCTGCTGTCTGCCAAAACTGAAGCTGGAGAAAAGTCATTCAGAATTTCACTGTCCAGGGAATTGTGTTAATTTACTGGATCTGTTTAAAACCTAAAATCTATTTTTGGACTGTTGGTTTAAAGGGGCTGTGATTGGGAGACAGGTTAATTAGGAATTTTAGGAGTTATTATAACAGTACTTTGTAGTCCTATGTATGTGCTTGAAACCTTTACTTTTGTTAATAGATATTTTAATTTATTTTTTTTAATCTAAAAGTCTTGCAAGATTTATTATTTCTGAATTCAATACACGCATCTCGAAATAAATACAAATTGCAAAACTGTTGTGATAGCATGATCAAGTTTCTTCATGGATTTGACCCACCTGGCAGAAGTCATCTGCCACATCATAACACTGTTTTGGGTCTAGCAACCTGGCCATAATGAAAATTAATGACTTGAATAAAGGGCTCTAATGTAACTTCTGTAACATGATAGTCCTTCGCATTGAACTGCATGACCTTATTACACAGTAAATTAAGGCTGTATAAAATATGGATATAAAATTATATCAGAGAGTGTGCCCAATATAGTTCAGTTGGGTCTATTGTAGTGGCTGTAATTAGCAATAATCTGTTTCTTTGGTGCCTCAATGAACTATTTTCATTTAACCAACTCCAATGAGCACTTCTTTTCAAACAAGGAGCAGAAAAAAAAATCATGGATTGTCTAAGATTCATAGGATGAGGGGGTCGTTGGTAAGGCCAGCACTTATTGTCCTCAAGATGGTTGTGGTGAGCAGCCTTCTTGAAATGCTGCAGGTACAACCACAATGCAACAAGGGAGGGAGTTCCAGGATTTTGACCCAGCAACAGTTAAGGAACGGCGATATAGTTCTAAGTCAGGGTGGAGGGAAACTTGCAAGTGGCAGTGTTTCCATGCATCTGCTGCCCTTGTCCTTCTGGGTGGTAGAGGTCACGGGCTTAGAAGGTGCTGTCAAAGGACCTTTGGTGAGTTGCTGCAGTGTTTCGTGTAAATGGCATACACAGCTGCCACTGTTTGCCTGTGATAGAGGGAAAGAATGTATAAGATGGTGGATGGAGTGCCAGTCAAACAGGATGCTTTGTCCTGGATGGTGTCAAGCTTCTTGAGTGTTCCTGGAGCTGCACTCATCCAGGAAAGCAGAGAGTATTCTATTACACTCCTGACTTGTGTCTTAAAAATAGTGGAGAACCTTTGGGAAGTCAGGAGGTGCATTATTTGTCACAGAATTCATATTCTATGACCTGCTGTTGTAGCCAAAGTGTTTATTTGACTGGTCCAGTTTAGTTTCTGGTTATATGCTAATTTGCAAAATGTTGATATTGGGGGATTCAGCGATGGTAATGAAGTTGAATGTCAAACAGAGATAGTTAGATTCTTGCTTGTTGATGATGGCCTTTGCCTGGCATTTGCATGACACAATTGTTGCTTGTAGCCATTTATCTGCCCAAGACTGAATGTTGCCCAGGTCTTGCTGCATGCGGGCATGGACTGCTTCAGTATCTGAAGTTTTGAATGGTACTGAACTCTGCAATTGTCAGCAAACATCCCCACTTCTGACCTTATGATGGAGGGAAGGTCATGTCCTGGAGCGGTGATGATTGATTTCCAACAACCACAACCATCTTCCTTTCTGCTAGGTATGACTCAAACCAATGTAAACTTTTCCCTCGATCTGATTACCACTGACTTAATTTTGCTAGGATTGCTTGATGCCACACTCAGTTAAATGTTGCCTTGATCTTAAGGGCAGTCACTCTCACCTCACCTCTTGAATTGAGCTCTTTTGTCCATGTTTGGACCAAGGCTGTAATGAGGTTTGGAGCCGAATGGCTCCGACAGAATCCAAACTGAGCATTGGTGAGCAAATTGTTGTTAAGTGCCACTTGATAGCACTGTAAACACCACCATCTATCACTTTGCTAATGATTGAGAGTAGACTGGTGGGGTGGTAATTTGCCAAATTGGATTTCTCCTGCTTTTTGTAGGCATGGTATAATTGAGCAATTTTCTGCATTGTCAGATAGATGCCAATGTTATAGCTCTACTGGAACAGTTGGCTAGGAGCATGGCTAGTTCAAGTGCACAAGAATTCAGTAATACAGCTGGGGTCTTTCCAATGTCCCAAACCTTTGTTGTATCCAGTGCCTCAGCAATTTCTTGATATCATGTGGAGTGAATTAAATTGTCTGAAGATTTGCATCTGTAATGCTGAGAAGCTCAGGATGAGACTGAAATGGATCACTGACTCAGCACCTGGCTGAAGATGGTTACAATTGCCTTGTCTTTTGCACTGCATTATGGGGCTCCACCAACATTGAGATTGGTGATGTTTGTGAAGCCTCATCCTCCAGTCTGTTAATTGTCCACCACTGCTCACAACTGGATGTGTCAGGACTGCAGAACTTTGATAATCCATTGTGGGATCACTTATCTCTGTCTACAGGATGTTGATTCTGCAGTTCAGCATTCATGTAGTCCTATATTATAGCTTCACTAGCTTGGCATCTTATTTTTAGGCAGGCCTAGTGCTGCTCCTGAGATGTGATGAAGATGGAAAATTTCTGTTGTACGACCATTACCTTACCTTTCCACTTTCAGACCACCCTGTGCCTTATCTTTGTTGATTTCCAATGAAGTATCATACTGCTGCTATTTCACTCTTAAAGACTGGATGTGATTTCATCATGGGATGTTATAACCACTCTCTGAAGCATTATCATATACAATAAGAGTATTAACTCAATATTTGCGAAGTGCAGTAAAGTCATCAACAGTGTGTCTATACCAACCTGCCCACTCCATCATGATTTTATGGGATTTGGGGAAGGTGGCAGGTAGGCCACCAACCCATGGCCCAATTGAGCAGGCAATGAATGCCACATTAAGGGCTTCATCCTGGCACCATTCCAATTTAAAAGGGAGCAGGAGAGGCCTGCAGGTTTAACTCTCTGGGCTGTGAGTCAGTGAATGGTGGGGTGCCTCCTTCCCACATCCACTGTACCAATTGGAGCCCCCCCCCGACAGTTTTACCTCCCCACGTCCAGCCTCCGCCGCCCCCACCCTGTCCAACGTGCGCCCTTCTCCCCACCCCCCCAAATGGTGCCTGCCAATCCGTCCCCAGTGAGGTCCCAGACTTACCTGGATTTGAGTGCAGCCATTGTTCTTCTTCCTCCCGCATCTCCTGCAATACCAGCAGTGGCCACCTATCCTTCTGTGGTGCAAAGCTATTGACCTCCAAATGGCTGGCAGTTATTTGAGGCAGGGCTCCCTCATGGAGACTGACAAAGTCCTGCCTCATACAAATTAATGGGCCATCACCCAAGAAATTAAAGAGAGGTGGGTTGGCTAAATTTTTACTGGGGTGCTGGGAGCCTGCCCTCAGTGTATAATCCAAGCCAAGGTTAAAAACTAGAAAATGGTATATTACCATCTGGTTGCTGAAATTACAATGACTTTTGGTAATTTAGGGTAGGCAAGAGCTGTAGGGAAAAGTTTAAAGGTTATTTTTAAACAGGAACTAATAAAGAGGGAGCTTTGAGTAAAGAGGACATGCTGGTTGTTGAGAGTTGCTGTTGTATTGATTTGGATTCATTCATTTACAAACGATACTACAGGAATGTATATTGCAACCATTAGCATTTCACTCTGATGCTCAGTTTTTGGGGGCCAACAAAAAATCAGTCCATCAGCTAATGCACCAGACTATGGGTCCCTCTCTACCTTCAGTGACAATGGCAGGGATTTAATGTTATGACCAATGCAGTTGGTAAAGCTGAATTATTTAAAATTCCCAGAGGGAAACTTTGAACAACAGCCATAACCTATAATTTTAAGTGTTATGTTTGAGATGTGACTCCAAATTCAGGAATCTGACCACCAGTTCCCGAGGCTTTACATTAAACTAAATTAAACTTTTTATTATTTTACACAGGTTAAAATATATATACACATGGCTTCAAATTACTACTATCGTAACTTTTAACAAATTCCCCAACTAATCTCCATTTAGGCAACAGCAACCCATAGACTAAACCAAACACCAGGCAAAACATTTTTACCTTACAAATTCAAAATGAGGTTCTTCCCACTGCGGAGCCAGTTGGAGGCTTTCAGCTGCCTTTTGATCTGACATTGCCTCTGCTCTGCCGACCCGAAAACTGCTAAAATTATACTTACCACCCCCATTGAATGTAAATTCTCATTGTATCACCAACCTCTGAACTAAACCACTTTATCAATAAAACCCCTTTCATAGTAACAAGTTTATTAGTAATATAAACACAATGCTTGGTATCTGCCAGATAGGCATCAGTTTTTACCCCGCATCTTGAATGCTCTATTCAAAAATGCAAATACATTTTGCCTCTCTATTTACATCTCAAGACTAGTCCATATCAAAGCACCCAGACTAGCTGGCTTTAATCCAGTTAAGACACACCCACAGACTAAACCTCTATTTTAAAAGAAATATATTTTCCAATAACATTATGGACATTAATAGCTTCATGACATTAGGCTTCTCTGCAACATAGGCAGGAATGCTCATAAAAATGTGATTCCCCACCTAAAGTATACAGGGGCTAAAATTATCACCCCATCCTGGGAGCAATACTGTGATGAGACAAAAGGGCCCTATCGTGGCTTCTGCCAAGGAAAATTGGCAGCACTCAAAATACAGAGGCTACAGCATGAGACACAAAGAGTCTTCAACTGCTGTCAAATATAATGGGCTACAATCTCAGTCAACTGAAGAAAATTTTGTCCAACTTTTCAGTGAGGAAGATTAAGAATTTTTCTACATTTGTTTGTCTCCTCAAAGGTATCCCTTGAAGTGGAAATAGAACACCAAGTGACGCAATGATTTGGGGTATGGGGTCACAATGCTGTTTGGGGTGAACTGATGCAGCCTCATGCCCCAGCCACAAAATAAAAGCCAGCTTGTGTTGGAGCTGTTATAATTCATTCACTAAGTATAAACTGTCCTGTGAACAGACATGTATTGATCTAAAGCAGGACATATTGATCTATCATGCCATAAACAGCCTATTAGAACAAAGTGTTACCTTTACTACTTTGCAAGTGTGAAACATTGCATCACATCACCATAGTTTAACTTTTGAAACACAGCCAATAGCACAAATAGTAAAAAAAATCAACAATATCTTAAAGCATAAGATGTAAAATGGCTAAAGCTACATAATAGGCCAGATTTTGTTGAAAACATAATAGTATCAATAATGTGCAAATCGGCCAACAACTTGTAATGAGAAAGAGATACAACAGCAACTTATATTTATAAATCACCTTTAATAATACAATGTCCCAAGACACTTCAAAGGAACATTATAAAAGAAGATATGACACCGAGCCACATAAGGAGAAATTAGGCCTGATTACTAAAAGCCTGGTCAAAGTTGTAGATTTTAAGGAGTGCCTTAATGGAGGAAAGTGTGACAGAGAGACAAAAAGCTGTAGGGCGGGTATTCAAGAGCTACAGGGCTTGGACAACTGAAGGCATGGCCACCAGTGGCGGAGCAATTATAAGTGAGGATGCTCAAGCAGCCACAATTAGAGGAGTGCAAGCATCTGGAAGGGTTGTCAGGTTAAAAGACATTACAACAATAGGGAGGGGGTGAGGCCATGGATTTGAAACCAAGGGTCAGGATCTTAAATAATGATGTTGCTTGACCAAGAGCCAATACAGGTCAGCAGGGGTGATAAGTGAAAGAACTAGGTGCAAATTGGAACATGAAAATAGAGTTTTGGATAACCCCAAGTTTATGGAGGACAGGATGTAGGAGACCAGCCAGGAGCATGTTGGAATCATCAAGTATAAAGGCAACAAAGCCACAAATGATGGCTTCGGCAACATGAGCTAAGTCAGAGGTGAAGTTTAACAAAGATACTGAGGTGGAAATAGGCTGTCTTAGTAATGCTGCAAATATAAGGTTGGAAGCTCATCTCGGGGTCAAATGTGACACCGAGGTTGCAAATAGATTGACTTACCACCCCCCCGGCGGCATTCCATAGGGATCGTTCCCTCCGGGACACCCTGGTCCACTCCTCCATCACCCCCTACTCCGCAACCCCCACCTTTGGCACCTCCCCATGCCCACGCAAAAGATGCAACACCTGCACCTTTACTTCCTCTCTCCTCACCGTCCAAGGACCCGAACACTGCTTTCAAGTGAAGCAGCATTTCACTTGCATTTCCCCCAACTTAGTCTACTGCATTTGTTGCTCCCAATGCAGTCTCCTCTACATTGGAGAGACCAAACGTAAACTGGGCGACCGCTTTGCAGAACACCTGCGGTCTGTCCGTAAGAAAGACCCAAACCTCCCTGTTGCTTGCCATTTTAACACTCCACCCTGCTCTCTTGTCCACATGTCTGTCCTTGGCTTGCTGCATTGTTCCAGTGAAGCCTAACGCAAACTGGAGGAACAGCACCTCATCTTCCGACTAGGCACTTTACAGCCTTCCGGACTGAATGTTGAATTGAACAACTTTAGATCTTGAACTCCCTCCTCCATCCCCACCCCCTTTCCGTTTCTTCCCCCTTCCTTTTGTTTTTTTTCCAATAATTTATATAGATTTTTCTTTTCCCACCTATTTCCATTATTTTTAAATCTTTCATGCCCTGTTAGTCTTTCCACCCCACCCCTACTAGAGCTGTACCTTGAGTGTCCTGCCATCCATTCTTAATTAGCACATTCATTTAGATAATATCACCACATTCAACACCTCTTTGTTCTTTTGTCTGTGACATCTTTTGATTATCTGCTCCTATCACTGCTTGCTTGTCCCTACAACCACACCCCCACCCTCCACCCACCAACCCCCCCTTAAACCAGCTTATATTTCACCCCTCTCCTAATATTCAGTCAGTTCTGTTGAAGGGTCATGAGGACTCGAAATGTCAACTCTTTCCTTCTCCGCCGATGCTGCCAGACCTGCTGAGTTTTTCCAGGTAATTCTGTTTTTGTTTTTGACTTAATCTCAGACTGTTTTCAGGGAGAGGGCTGGAGTTAATAGCTGGGAACAAATTGTGGAGCGCGTTCATCCAGTACTGAATGTCAGATATGCAGTCTGATAATTTAGCAACAGTGGGGAAGTCGAGAGACGTTGTGGTCAGGTTTAGCTAGGTGTTGTCAGTGTACACGTAAAAACTAACGCTGTGTTTTAGGATGATACCCTATGAATTGCTAGCCAATTTGTGCTGTTCCACCATTAGCTTCACAAAAAAGGCATCTTGCACTTAATCTACCAGAGATGTTCATGTGGTTCCTACATTTATAAATTAATTGCCCATTAGCCTCACCACAAAAAATGTAGTCATTATCTTAAGTACCCTTTTGACAATGTGATAATTGCTAATAACTGCAAATCAACCTCTCCTGCCCAGAATGTGAACTATTAAATGTGAAGTTCCATGATCAGTTTGTGAAATATTTTAGGATTTTTTGCTTTTGAAAAAATGTTTTCCTTCCTATATCTCTTTTTTCCAATCTTTCTTTCCCCCTTTCTATCCCTGATTTGACATTGAATATAACCACTCTAGTCCACCTTTCTTCTCAGTTCTTCTTCTGTTTATTTCTCAATCCTTAAATCTCATTAGTTAAGGAGGTACACTGTTTACCAAGGTTTTATTTCACTGTGCTATTATCAGCTCATTATTGATTAAAAAAATTAAAACTTAAATGTGCACGGGCATGGCACGTCCCACTTACTCTAGCCAAATCTTGCCCAATATTATCTTGTTTGAAAAATGTGGCAGACAGTCCTAGTTTGATTGGCATTAACAGTGCCCCCCTCCCCTTACCCCACCACTCGATAGCAAAGCTGATTAATGTTCCCAGTACAGAGAACCGGATAGTCCCATGCTGAGTTCATGTTGAGTTAGGTGATGCAAAATAAATATACTGCAGATGCTGGAAATCTGAAATAAGAACAGATAATACTGGAAATACAGGTGAAAGATTAACTCTGTTTCTCTCTCCACAGATGCTGCCAGGCCTGTTGAATATTTCCACAACTTTCTGCCTTCATTTGAGTTTGGCAATAGCCACCTTAATGAGATTGAACATCCCTGGGAAAGTGAGGTGGGGGGAAAACAGCAGCCAGGTTTTTAGTTCCTGATTACTCTGCTGTAGCTTGTGCAAGTATGTGCCCATGGGCAATACAATAGGATATGATCTGCATTGGGTACAATGCTCTTGTACATTGGCTGAAACTCTCTCTTCAGATTCACATGCAAAGATAAGGTTGATAAGGTTGAGAAATCCATGACTCTAAAGATGACCTGAGCAAAGAGACAATTTATTGCTGCCAGTGAAGACTTACCTGTTTAATTTCTATTACCTTTGCCACTGCAAGTTGCTATAAGTTAGAGAATCAAGTAGGACAGCACCAGCATATCGGGGACATATGTGAACAGGACAAGTGACTGTTTGGCCCAGATTTTCATTTTTGAGGCAGGAATTGCGAGTCAGGCAATTTCCCGACATTGCAATCTTGCTACCTCCCTGATGGTGCCAGCTCATTCTACCTTCATAGAGGTAAAATGGGATTGGGCTGGAGTCAGGTCTGCCACCTCCAGAAGCAGGCCTGAGGTGAGAAGATTAGAAGGCCATCTCTTTATGCTGGGATATTGCCCTAGTTCTGTAGGTGAGTATTAAGCATCATAGCCCTTATCCCCCCGAGTCCCCATCTGCCCTCCATGGCCCCCTTATTCCCCTGTGCCACCTTCATACTCCTTTGTCCACTCACCCAATATCACTATACACAGAACTTATAATCCACATAACATTGTGAAGTCTTTGAGATGCTCATGAAACTGTCAAACTAAACAAACAACCATTTAAAAATATCTTCAAAAACATAATACTCTTAGGAACTCATAACACTTAATCAAAATGAAGTTCACAGTCCTCTTTAGGGCTGTATCAAAAACTTCTGCTAAGTTGACTCCATTTATGAAGCTTGGAACTCATCCAAGCATCCATAATGAAATTCCATTGCACAACTGTGTCAACAAAATCTCAGCTGAATACATTCAAACCCTTGAATAGTAGAACAGATGACTGGGCTGTCAATCAATGTAAAGATCAAAGTACAGGATCCAACTGACATATTAAAATCAGAACCTTAATGCTGTTGAATGCAGAAGAGCACTCTACCCACTGCAGAAAGTATTCAAATACATCAGAGGACTTTTCCACTTTCACAATGCTAGTCAATGTAATGGTCACTTACCTTTTTATAAACAAAACTCTATCTTCTGCCATTGTATTAAAAACATATTTAAATTATGATACTCCATCTAATTGTTGTCAACATCTCTTGAACTTACCTCTCAAAATGTTCCCAACTCCCATGGCTTACAATTTCTCTGAGGTGCCATTAGCCACGTCACTTACCAGAACAGGCTTGTCTCCATGAAAATAGTTGGGGGTCTAAAATGCCCACACCTGCATTGGAGTAGGCAAGGATGAGTTTGCTGCATGTGGGCTCGCTACCCATATCCTTATGCCATGCCCATAAAAATGACACAAACAGGAATGGGGGAAGGAATCCCAGAATCTGGTTCTGCCCACCATTTCTAATTTCCACTTTGTTCTGACACAGATGGAAGCATGAAAATCTGGCCCTATGTCTCCCTAACCCATCAGGTTAAAATATTGTCAATGAACAGTGTGGAGACTGAATTAGGGAGTGAAAGTTAGAATTGCAAATTAATGACAAATTAGGTACAGAATGAGAAAGGTTGGGGGAGTGGGGATGAATATTGGATTAAATTAGAATAAAAAAGACAGTAAAAAGTTTTTTTTAAATAAAACTTTTTTAAAAATTGTCAATTAAAACCAAAGGAACTAGGGTTCATGCTTTTGGAAGTTAATTTTCAGTGCTAGAGAGGTTGTTTGTTAGTAATTAAGACTTTTCAGAGTTAAAAAGAGCACTTAGATTGAAACAGACAAGCCCTAACTTTTTGTGGTGACTATAGGCAACCCAAAAGTATAAAAACTTTGGGTGTTCAAAACATAAAGTTTCATGTTGGCATCATCCCTAATTGCCTTGAGGTGATGGTGATGAACTGCCTACATGATAACTGAATGGCTTGCCAGGCCATTTCAGAGGACAGTTAAGAGTAAACCACAATGCTGTGGGTCTGGAGTCATATATAGGCCAAACCAGACCAAATGACTATAGATTCAAGATAATAATCCTTTACATGACAATTAAAATATATATAAATACTTGGGGTTTTTATAAAACGTCTTTGTTATGAATTTGATAAATATGTCAGAACAAAGAGAAGATTGCAATTGTTGCTCACAAAATATATATGTTCTATGTCAGTCTTACTAACGTTTTTGTCTGGGATCGCAATGTATTGACCTCTTTGTTGTAAGGGTTTGTTCAGTGTCTCACTAAGAGGTCTGGAGCTCAATAGTGCTTACTGGTAACATAACTATAAACATCTCCAAGGTATAGCCCTGACTAGGTACTATCTCCATGCTGGCTTCTGCAAGACTACTACTGGACTCAGTCCACGATCACGTGACTCTGCATCATTCTGTGAGCGGTACTGTTCCACAGACCAACATTAATCCTTGCTATGCCGAACACCCTTATACCACGCTTTTGAATTTCATTGTACTACTATGCATCATTTCCAAGTGAAAATCAAGCATTTTCTGACAGGAAACAACAAAAAAATAGCCATAATAATAGATTTATTAAATCATTCTATTTTATTTAGACCCTCTCACTTGTGTACAGAAGTCTGAAGAAGCCTACAGCCTTCTGTATTTGCACTCCCTTGCCTTCTTTTGCTGAAAAGCATGACACTGGAAGGGAAAGCACCAAATCCCAGAACCATCATTGTCCCACAGTCAGGCAGGGAAGCAATAAGGCATGTGAACGTCTAAATAGGAGCTGGCATTCAAATGGTTTTGCAGGTTGTAGCATCAGTAGAAGCGCTGTATATGTAATGATCCTGGTTAAAATGTGGAAGTGATAATGTGAAACATAAGCCAATGAACACACACAAGCTGTTCAAATGTCTAAATCAAGCAATGCCTTAAAACAGTACCTAAATTATATTGAGTTACATGATATAAAACTCCTATTATAAAACAGCATATCCTCTGATTGACAATGCCACTGAAAATCCATTACAAAATTTGCTGATATCAAAATATGGTTGAATCATAAAGCCTCATTGAGTTATCGATTTTATTTAGGATGTTGAAATAGCCCTTTTAAGATTATTCAGTTTAGCAAATTGGCTATATGACACTACGATCAAGCAAAAGTAGCACAAATCCCTATTCGCGAAGCACACATTGAAATGGATCAAACGGCATGACTAATGTCCGCTGGAACATATAGTACCAGGCTAATTGAATCAGTATCCGGCCAGTTATCAGGATTTTATATGCTGAAAGGGCAATCATAAGTGTGAAGCAATCAGTTTAAATTTTATAATTAAATGGATAATGGCCAGGAGTGCTGCATTAAACACTCAGTGCACTGCCTCAGAACTCTAGTGTTGGCAGTGACAGCCACACAGATTAACAGAAAGTATCCTTTCAGGGTGGACTTGAGCTTGCAGGCTTTCTTTTTAATCTGCTGCTATCTGATGGTGATTTTTTTTTTTGTTTAAAAATAATGACTTCCGACATTAATGTAATTATCTAAGCAACTATCACAACCTTGGTTTTGCTATTAGGCATAAAATACAAGCTTATATGTTGCATCATATGAGAAGAGATGTGCTTTCTGTTCAAGAGGTTTAGGTATGGTAATCCTTTGTTTGGAGTCTACGTAGCTAAAGACACAGTGTTCAAATGATGGAGTGGTGGCAGGGAAGGGAAGCATGAAAGGTCAGAGTCAGGAGAGTCAAGTTTTGGGGAGAGAGGGGGGTGAAAAGAGACACTGTGAGGCCGAAAGAGATGATCAAGAACAGGAGAGCATAATGGCTGCCACCAAAATCGTGAAGTATTCCCCGCAAGATACAGCCAGGTGGTGTTCCTCCTGGCCCCATTAAAACTACTGAAGTCAGCCTCTGCTTGTCTTCCTAATCATCTCCCAATCCTGGTTTCCCAATTGTTCTCGATTACTTCATCTCTCCTGCGTGATGGCTTACTTCCCTTTCTCTGATGCCTCTGATCCTCCCTCCTTGCCTATCATTCACATTATAAGAATATGAAAACATAAGAAATAGGAGGAGTAGGCCATTTGGCCCTTGAAGGCTGCCCCACCATTCAATAACATCATGGCTGATCTGCACCAGGCCTCAACTACTCTTTCATGCCAGCTTCTCATAGACCTCAACTCCCTGATATTCTAAAAATCTATCTACCTCCTCTTTAAATACTTTCAGCATCCTAGCCTCCAAAACTCTCTGGGGTAGAGAATTATAGGCATTCACTTTGAGAGAAGAAATTCCTTAACATCTCAGTTACAAATGAATGTCCCTTTATTCTGTAGCTATGTACCCTAGGTTGAGATTCCCCCACTATTGGAAACACCTTCTCAACATCTACTCTGTCAAGCCCCCTCAAAATCTTGTACGTTTCAATAAGATCACCCTTCACTCTTCTGAACTCAGATAAATAAAGACCTAACCTGTTTAGCCATTATTGATAAGTCAACCCCTTCATCCCAGGAGTCAGCATAGTGAACCTCTTTTGAACTGCCTCCAATGCCAGTATGTCCTTTCTTAGGTAGGGGGACCAAAACTGTACACAGTACTCCAGGTGCAGCCTCGACAACACCCTGTACAGATGTAACAAGACTTCCCTATTTTAAAATTTCAACATCTCTCTCCCGGTTGCTCCTGGACCAAAAGAAAATCAACTACACCCCTCTTCCAGTCTCCCCTCTCTCCCAACTGCTTACCCATTACTCCTGGCCAACCCTCACTCCCAATCAGATTGGCCTCGGAAATAGCTGTTCTGGGGAGGAATTGTTCCCCACATCTAATCGTCTAATTCCTTGCCCAGTCAATTTGAGGCACTCGGGAACTAGGAGCCAATTCAGTCAGTGAGGATAAGGGAATGGATGCACATGGCTTGGTGCAGGTTAGAATTTGGGCAGGAGAGTTTTGGATGAGCTAAAAGTTATGGAATAGAGAGGAATCAAGGCTGGCTGGGACAGAATTGGAATAGTTATGTCATGGAGTCATCGAGTAATTTACAGCACAGGAGGTGGCCATTCAACCTATCAAGTCCATGCCAGCTCCCCGCAAAGCAATTTAGTTAGTCCCACTAACCCCACTCAGTCCCAGTAGCCCTGCAAGTTTATTTCCTTCAAGTGCCCATCTCATTTCCTTTTTAAAGCATTGATTTGTACTCCCATGCAAGCCGTCAAGTCAATGTGTACAGCCAAGTCAACTTGTACACCACATTGTCTCATATACCCATCCTTTAAAACAGTTTTTATGCCTGTCCAAACAGCTGGATTAATCTGAAGTGAACAACAAAACAGCTCACATATTTTGCCAAAATAGGCAGCTTAAAATCTAGAGATACCAAATTCATGGATGACAGTTTCAGTGGCAGATGAGATTATGCAGGACTAGAGGTGGGTCACATTATCCAAGTAGAAGTAAGCAGTCTTTATGATGGAGAGGATGCAATTTTGAGAAGTCAGCTCAAAGTCAAATTGGCAGCTGAATTTGTGAGTGCACTGATTCAGCCTGCGACAGTAGCTGCAGAGAGGAATGGAGTTGTGGATACAGAGTTCATGAAGGGGATAATGGTTTCAGTCTCCCCAAAGCTTAGTTGGTGGAAATTGTCATTCATCCAAGACTGGATTTCAGACAAGCAACCTGAAAGCACAGAGGGATAAAATGTACGGAATGCTTATCGAGAGGTAGCAGTGGGGGTCACTGAGGCACAGCTGTGCTCATTGGCATAAACATGGAAGCTGTCTATGGATGTTGCCAGCAAGAGAACTGAGGAGGATGAGGGGCATGAAGATAATAGTAGGAAGGCTGGAAAAAGGCAATTGCTAGAGATGCTTTGGTTGCAATCAAGGAAGCAGAATTGGAATCAAGTGCGGTCAGTGCCACTGAGATGGGCAGTGGAGGAGCATTGGAAGAGGTTGGCTATGTCAAAGGCTGCAAGGACATCAAGGATGACAAGGTGAAATACTGCACCACCAGGATTATGGAGAATACTGTTTTGTTAAGGCCTATTCAGTTCAGTGGCAGGGGCAGAAAATTGATTGGTATGGCTCAAATAGGATGTTGCAAAAATGATAGATATGGGTTTGTAATGTGTCAGCATGTGCAAGAACTTTGGAGAGAAAAAAAAAGGAGATTGAGGGTGAGTGGTAGTTTGCAAGGTGAAGTACCTGAAGAGAGAGAGTAATTTATTTTACAATGTCAGCTAGCATGGAGGCCAGGAAGGGAAATTACGTGGTCAGCAATTTAATGAGGTCAAGGGAGAAGAGGTCGGACTGAAGGATAAGAAGAGCTCGGAGGCATGGGGGAGATAGGAAAGAAAGTACAGAAATGGGTTTCTGGGCGAGAGCTGAAGAATGCTTATTTTTCCCAATTGTTAACAGCCACACAAAATTGCAGAAATGTATGCCTTTCGGACATGCAATTTCTGGGAATGTTAGAGATAGATATACTCTTATTTTTAATACAAATGGATTTCAACCATTTCCTCTTCTGAAGTCATAGAAAGAGATTGTGGTAAAATAATTTACACTGCATTACCAAAATGAATTATGCCCCTAGTATAGGAAAGGGCAAATCTTCAGATACCTGAAGGAATGTATAAGAGGCTGGGTAGAAATGTTTGGCTTAGCTCGGATAAAGTAATCAATAAAGGAAGACATGAAAGGTGATAGTGTATCCTGGTGAGAGCCTGCTGCCAGCAAACAGAAATAACTAGACACCTGCCTCAACTCAGCTGTACAGAAAAATAATTATTCTTTGGCATGAATTATCTCAAACAGGAGAATTATTTCTTATTTCAGCTTCCATTTATGCATTTTTCTAGATCCCCAATAAAATGGGAAAATGATAGATCTGCCCAAAGTGTATTTACAACAAGTATCAATTCCTGGAGCTTGTTTCAGAATTAGTTAACATTTCATCAGCAGCACTTCAGTTCATCTAAGTTTTTTCCAAAATAATTACACCCAGGTTAAACAATATTCCTAGGGCTGATCTTTCTGTCCCTGTTGAGGTTGGGCATCATGGGTGGACAACCTGATGGGAGGGCCAAAAATCAGTTCCACGTCGTGGAACCAGTTTGCAATTGTTCGCTCCGCCCACAGGCCACGTTTCCCACTGCTGGACATCAGGAACATCATCTTAATACTATTTACCTCATACTTACCCTGAATGTTAAAGTATAAGATACATATTGTAAATTGTTTGTCTTTCTGACCTTGTATAGTGAAGGTTATTTTTCTTTGTTCAAAATCCATGGAACTTTGTGGCTTAATTCTATTAGCAAGTGTCTGGAATCTTAATCTTTGTCTACTTTAAACAAAATGTTATTGGTCCCTAATTGGATCTCACCAACAACTCGGATGTCTGGCCAAGGATCATAACAATGTGTACATGCCAGAGCAACATCATCTAAGGGCAGATACACAAATCCATAAGTCACTGTTCAAAATGTGCACCACTCTGCCATTAACTTTGCGTAATGACATCTTGATATCTCACTCACCGCTGAAATACATTGGATGGCTGGTTTTGTGTTTGTACTGGAGATATGAATTAAAATCATCACAGCAAGTTAGAACTGGCCTGGAATAACATAAGCAGCCTGGCTTGAAGCCATTCAAGGTATACGCACATTTAGTTATATCTCGACTAGCTAGCTAGGTGTTAATTACTGACAATAAACCTCTCTGGCACTAAAAAATATAATGATTACAACAATAACTTGTATTTATATACTGTTGCCTTCTTATGCCAATTACCTTGAAAGTATGTCCTCTGGCTCTTAACCCTTCTTTCCATGGGAACAATTTATCTCTACCTAATCTGTTGAGGCCCCAAATGATTTTGAATATTTCTATCAAATGAGAAATCAGAGTTCTTCACAATACATTCTCCAAACTCAGTCCTCCAGGAATGAACTCCTCAGAGTCCATATTTTATCTTGCCTTTTCAAAAAGAACAAAAGTAAAGGGTTGTAAAGAATCTTGAAACTACAGCTGGAGGATGCACCACATATCTTCAATAACCACTTGTTCTTGTTCTGTCTTGTAAATAAGTAACCTAGTGACAGCTGGTTGGTGCATATCAGAGGTGTGCAAACCTTTTGTAATCCATTCGGTAACACACCTATCATTAGCAAATGTTGCAGTATCATATCAAAGCTGTCAAAATACTCCAGATAAGAAAACACTCCTGTTATCATGATATCAATTGTAGGTGAAATGCTACAATATACTTTAGAGATGTGAATCAGGTGGCTAAGTGTATTGTAGTGAATTTGGATTTTCCCCCCCCAAAAATTGAGAAGGTGCCAGACAAGAGATTATTGTACAAGATTAGGGCTCACAGAATTATGGGTGATATATTTGGATGGGTTGAGGACTGGTTAATGCACAGAAAACAATGGAATAGGAGTAAACAGATCATTTTCGGGTTAGCAGGCTAGTGTTGTTCTGCCAGACTCAGTGCTTGGGCTTCTATATCAACAACTTAGATAAGGGAATCATGTATATTATATTATTTTTGATGATCAGATAAAACTAAGGGGGATTGTAAGCTGTGAGGAGGATGCAAAGGAGCTGTATAGGAATATAGACAGGTCAAATGAATATGCAAGAGTGTGGTAGATGGAATATCATGTGGAAAAATATGAACAGAAAAGTAGAATACTTTTTAAATGTTGAGAGATTGGGAATTGCTGGTAGTCAGAGGAAAGGGTGCCCATCTACATTTATCAGACAACGTTAACATGCAGGAATAGCAAGCGATTACAAAAGCAAATGGTATGTTGGCCTTATTTACAAAGAGATTAAAGCATGAGCATAAAGAAGTCTTATTAGAGTTTTAAAGGGCATTGGTAAGGCCGCACCTGAAGTATTGGGTACAGTTCTGATCAACTTATGTAGGGAAGGACATACTTAAAGGCAATGTAATAAAGGTTCAAGTGATGACCAAAGTGTCCTAAGTGATCAAGTAGACGAGACCTATATTCTAGAGTTTGAAGAAAGAGAGATGATCTCATTGAAATATATATATTTCTTAAGGAGTTTGACAGAGTAGATGCTGAGGGGATATTTCCACTGGCTGGAAGTCCCTAGGAGAATTAGGTGTCTCAGGATAAGGGATCGGCCATTTAAGACAGAGATGAGGTGAAATTTCTTCCCTCCAAATGTTGTGAACTTTGAAATTTTCTATCCTAGAATGCTGTGGATGCTTAGTCATTGAGTATATTGAAGTCAGAAATCAAAAGATTTTTGGATTCTAAAGGAATCAAGGGATACAGTGATAGTGTGGGAAGGTGGAGTTGATGTCAAAGATCAGTCTGGATTTTACTGAATGGTGGAACAGTAATATGGAGCTAAATTCATGCCCCCATTTCTTATGTTCCTAACATGCAATTTCCAAACAGTTATTCAATTGTGCTCCAATTCAAAAGCAAGAAACCAAGTACATTGCATTGACTTTTCAAAGACAGTGAGCTTTCTTTCCCAACGTAGAAGGTCATAAATTAAATCACTTTTATTAAATTACCTTAAAATAGCTGGCGCTACTCATATAAATTCTGGTGGAATACAGACTTTAATCTGTGATGCTGACGCAAATAAAGTAGAAACAGAAGGAGAACGGGCTCAACAGCCATGAAAATTCAAACAAACGGTATTTTAGTAACACACCTATTTCACTGGCTCTTATCGAATGCAGAATCCTGATCCCCCTAATGGTCCATTAAAAATTGACCATACATTCACAAAGAAATAGGTTTATCTGCAAAAATAAGTCAAAGAACGTCCTATGAGGCTTGGTTGACAAACACAGGTTTAACAGGTAGGCCGACATGGCCATAGCGACCCCAATGTACGTAATGTAAACAAATGTCACATATTTCTTTTTAATAGTATCCAACCTTTAGTTGAAAATTTAAAAATAAATGGGTTCAAAATTTTTAACTTTTGAGCACTACTTGTTTTTATAATAAAAGTTGTCAGACAGCTAGAAAAGTGGTTCATAATCTGGATTTTGCAGCAGCACATAGGGTATAGTGGTTGGATTTTTTTCAGTGATCCCTGTCAAAATCACTTCCTTTTTTCCCTGAATTAGTAGATACAGTACATAAGCTTCATGTAAAAATGCAACTTTTCACTTCAGCCTTCAGGCACAGCAGTCCTCCAATTTCAATGCATGAGTCCATTCTTGACTCTTTCCCTCCTCTACATTCAGAGCCTTAACAATATATTATGAGAATATTATTTGAAGCCCCAGGATTAACTTGCACAATTTCTATTTGTGTCCTTGCCTCTTGGAGTTTACTCATCTTTGAAGTTTGTCTCAGGTCAATCTGTTTCATCATGATGTTACGATCCGGTTAGGGATCGTTAATATTTGAAGAAGAAAGCCAAACAACCAGTAATTAACCGACAGAACTACACCATGAGATATCATGTTTTTAAACAAAAATGAACTTGTTTTATATATCAAAAAGAATTGAACAAAGTGAGCAGATTAACTTAACACTATTAACTTAACACTATATCTTAAAAAGACTTATGCTTTAAACTCAGTTTGACTTTCTATCTCCCCTGAAGAGTTCCCTTGTCTTATGAAATCTTTAAGGTTCATTCACTTTTCATTGAGCAACTCAAAAGGTATATTATAACTCTCCAGGATTCACTCTGATTTCTCTTCAGTATTTCATCTATTCACCAAGGTACTTGAATGCACAGGATTCCTTCCATTTGTTTTTGTCTAAACGACTCTCCAATTTCTATACTGACCTCATAACTCTGGGTTCCATAGCTCTAGCACGGGCCTCCTTGTGATGCCTGCTCAGTGGCTTAAAACAGCAGAAAACACCCTTGGTTTCCAATAGCCCACTGCTATTGGTTTCAAATTGCAAACATGCTGATGAGTGCCAGAACTCCAGCTGCAACAAGGTGAACTGCCTTTCACTTAGAGGATTACAGTAGATTTCTTCCTTTAGCTTCCAGCGAAACAAATCTTACAGCTGTGTTCCCCTTTCCAACTTTGTCTTACATGGAATACCAGCTTCCACCCATGGGCTGCACCATGGACAATAGATCTAGCATTTACTCTACTTCAGGTTTATTTCTGGCTTAATCTCTCAACCTTTAAGGAGCTACAAGCTACATAAGACCCAATGCTAGCACAGTGTCTTAGCTGCTTCTTTCAGCCAGCTTTGCCAAGACCATTCAAAGCGATAACCACAAAAAACAAAGAAACTCACTAAACTACACCCATCTCCATGACAACATGTCACACACAGCTTGGTCCCAGGTAAAAATACAAATGAACTACCTTCTAATTCCAAAGCCTTCCTTAATTCTGGGAAACCAAATGAATAACGTATCCTTTGATGGAATAACTGCAAACATGTCTCCAGTCCTTTGGCTAAGTAATACCATCACCTGTCATTTTATGATGCTTAACCTTTTACTCTGAATTTATTCAGTAAATGCAAGTTACCTTTTGAATTCCAATTATCTTAAGTGTGTGTGGGTTTGCCAGTCTCTATATGTTTATCGGGCTTTTTTCCCCTCTGAACTTCCATTTAAAATTCAATTTCTAAAACTAAAAAGCTATACTTAAAACTGAACAATGATATTAGGCATATGTAACCATGCAATAAATAAACATGCTTGCATTGTATACTGTGCCTTATTCACATTGAAGAATCTTAAAATACACAATTAATTCATTTTAAGTGGTGAGTAATATTTGTGTACATTAAAAGCCATGAGATGAATAATCATTCACTTTTTTTTTACTGGAAAAGAATAAATGTTGGTCAGCACTCAGAGACCAGCCTCTGCCATTTGAGAGCAATTCACAAATGGCCAACGTTCCAGGAAAGCCAAAAGCACAGTCTTTGTGAAGTGCTGTAACCTGCAGGGCTACAGACCAAATGCTGGGATGTGGGATGAGACTGTATGGCTAGCTTTTTGGTCGGCACAGACATGATGTCTCTTTCTGCGCCATAAACTATGACTCTTAGATACTAAGTAGGGCAGTATTGACCATAATGATCAAGGGGAGCTTGCTACCAATTGTTCTGAATGACAATAACTTGTCCATTAAGTTTCATCGTGCTTTTGAATCCCAATACCTTAACGATGAGGCAGCTCAGCAGCAGAGAAGGAAAGAAAGGGAAACAAATGTTGCACGCTGGATCCCACTACCAAATGGGATACCCTGTCCCATGTGCCCAAAGATCTGTGGGTCAAGGATCAGCCTGTACAATCACATGAAAACCCATGGCAGAAACATGTCAGCCTGAGTCGATGTCATCCTTGAATCGAGGGACAGCTGATGACCATTCGGTATTTACTTAGGTCATGGCATGGAACCCTAAAAATCAACCAGACCAGCTATAATAGGTTCAAGGCCTTGGCTTAACTTCGCATCCAAATGGCACACTTCTAACATTGCACTATCCCATTAGCATTATTTCATAGGGCAGAATTTTTCCATCAGCGAGCTGGGGGCGGGGCCTGCTTGCCGACGCGAAAATGACGCAGGATGAAGTCGGGGGGAATCCCCGCCCTATTTAAATATTCAGGAAGGTGGAGGAACAGCGCGATCATCTGTCCACCCGCCGACCTGTCAATAGCCAATTGAGGCCATTGACAGGATCATTAAGATAATTAAAGGCTCTACCCGTCCAACCTTAAGGTTGGTGGGCAGGCCAGGCGCCCCAGCAGGCTTCTGAAGAAACATGAAACCTCATCCACTGGCGGGATGAGGTTTCATGTATGTTTTTAAAAAGTTTAATAAAGTTTTAGTGATATTTAGTAACATGTCCCATCTCGTGTGACATTGTCACATGAGGGGGCATGTTAATAATTTTTTATTATTCTATTTTTGAAGTTTGAAACACTGTCAGCGCGCTCCCTGAGGCAGCACTTAGTCTCAGGGAGACGTGCATTCTTTCGCACAAGCACACTCTGACAGTTGGGGTATCTCCCCACCCCCCAAACAGGAAATGCATAGCGCTTCCCGTCAGGCAGCCCGCTGCCTGGGCCTTAATTGGCCCGCCCACTTAAAATGGCGGCAGGGCCCGTTTCAGTGGCAGCAATCAGCTGCCCACCCGCTGCCGAGCCAGTGGGGCCCGCCCATTCATCAAGGGCAAAATTCTGCCCATAGTGTCAGCTTTTGAGCTCAAATCCTCAGTTAATTGCTCAATCCCATAACTTGCTGACCAGGAGGCAAGAAGAATATTAACTTGGTCAAAACTTAGTTGTAGATTACATATACACCCCTTAGACCTTTAGCTGTCTCTTTGATTATTTTCTCCTCAGCACCCAAGTTTAATCATTTATTTAGTCATGACTGCATCATTCACACATATACCCCCTTAGACCTTTAACTGTCTCATTAATTATTTTCTCCTCAGCATCCAAGTTCAATAATTTATTTATTCATGACTGCGTTGTTCAGTCTTTTTAACATGTTTGCTACACACTCGTTATGGTGCTCCTACTGTCAGTGGCATCATTTAGTTAATTCTTATTTTTATATTTAATGTTTCATATACATAACCCATTAGTCTTTGTGAGAAGAGAAGTGGCCACCTCAATTTTCATAAGCTTATAACTATTTCAATGGAACGCAATATTATTACACAAATCCGAGACAAAATTATATTGAAGATTCTACTTCTCTTAGGGAACATCACTACTTACGAGTGGTAGCTGTCTGCCTGAAGGCAAAGTGGGAGGACAATATTTGATCTGGAGGAACATGCAAGATCAAAAACATACCCAAAATACAGTTCTAAAATCTAATTACAGTTGCTGCTGCTCCATTGCCTGAATTGCTGAATTGCCTAATTGCTGGACATTTCACAGGTATAACAAAACTATAGTCACAATCAGAAGATATAATGTCGCAAAGGGACAGAATATTCAAGACAATAGTTCTCACTGTTCCATTGTTCACATGAAAGGTTTATCACTGCTTGTTTTACCTTGTAGCACTCAATGACATTTTGAGCACTAAAAGTCTTTACAGCACTTGAATAATGAGTAACAAGAATATTCAAATTTGCCCATATGCACACTGAATCCTTTTGCTTTATGGTGATAAATAAGGTTATAATTATTAAGTCAATTAGCAACATAAAAAAAACATAATTGTATACTCTATTCAAAAGAGGTTTTGGGTGTAATGATGTGAAAATAGTCATGTTAATTTAAAATGCTGTTTTGACACAAAAATACCTCCATTGCAAGTAAAAGGCAATTCAATGTTCTTCAGGCAGGAAGACCCAGTGCACATAACTTCAGACAGACACAAAGCAGAACAATAATGGATAACAATAGTTTCAGTTCAGAGCCTGACAATTGACAACTTCATATAAAACTGCAAAGGTGAAGCGCAATTGATTTATAGCAGTGGGCTCAAACTACCTTGGATCAATTAGCCTTGAAACCCGAATTCTTTTTTTGAGATGTATACATGCATTATATATAAAACTTCATCTGACCAACAGAAGAGGAAAAAGGGACCACAATAAAAGGAAAAGAGCAATAACTAGGAAGAGAGAAGAAACAAAGGTAAAGTTGAAGTTATATTCTTGTATGTGCCAGTGAAAATGGAAAAGAAAAATCTAGACATTTGTTCACTGTTTCACTTCTTGCTCCATTCACATGGCCTAAACATAGAAAGAAATACAGGAAAATTAATTATTTTCAAAAGAAAATCAGGAAAATGTAACTAAGATCTGTATTAGTTAAAGTATGATCACGATACAAATTGCTGTGCATTTGCTTATGTTTTAAATTCAATGTATTTTCATTCTCTATATTCATTCCCTTGAGCTAGATTCAAATGTGACTTTATTGTACATCGTCATTCCTTTTTATAAACGTTATCACCTCTATACTTTCTCCCACCAATTATACTGGTACCAGTGCAATTCACCATTTGCAAACATTCCCAGTCTGTTGGAAGAAAAGCCTAGATAAAGGACCAGCTCCAATGATATGACATAGGGTTTGGGACTGTGCCTATGATTCACTGAGCAGTAAATTCTCATCATCCATCAAGTCATATGGAGAACCGGAATAATCAAAGGGAGAACAAGAATAATCAGAGGGCAAGTCTGTCTACCCTGCTTTCTTAGACCTACCACCAAGGGTAGAATGGTTCCTAAGCACAGTCTCGAGCAAGGCTTTTATTTCCCCGGGAAAGTTAACTGTTGATTTCTAATTAGGATCAAGAAAGAATATACCTTAAATGGTCCCAATTAATCAGTGGATGCACAGACTGAATAAAAATTGGAAGGAAAAATAAACTTGTCAAAATTCTAATTATAGTCAAGATCAAGTAAAATATCGTAAGATAAAAACAGAAGAAGAAAATGAAGAGAACTAGAAATGGATGATGGAAAAATAGAGAAAGAAACAAACCTCAAAGATCAAAACAAAGCCTAGGAAAATGTACTAGTATTTGATTTGGATAAGCACAAGAGAAATCAGTACCTATGATGAGGGAGAAATTAGCTATTCTACACCATTGACCTAGAAATCAGTACTCGCTAGGCCGGCTGTGGATCAGTAATTCAGAAAGATATTTGATATTAGGAAAAGGTACTGTGTCAAAATTGCAGGAAATAATCTTTGCAATTATAAGAACTGCAGTGTTCCAGATGGTAACGTTTAAACATAATTTGCATATGGCTTGATAACCTTAATAAGAGCATGAACTTAATATGACTTAATGCAGTCAAATTTCAAGGATATTGGCTGACAATCAACTGTTACTCGATTATACAAGCAGATGAGAGTGAGCTGCACATTATGCAGATTATTAACCAAAACACTCAGAAATTCTGAATGTGTTCATTTATTTTCAAACATATGTTACAAAGCTGTTTCTTCATTGTTTATTTTTGTCCTGCTTAGAATGTACAGAGGAAATCTAAAAAAAACAGATTGAGAGGCAAAGTCAGAATATGAGAGTAGATTAATAGCTGAACCCAAAAGTCTCTTTAAAACACACAAATAGTAATCGGGTAGTTAAAGCAAGGGTGGAGCCGATCAGGGGCAAAAAGGAAATATTCATGTGGAGGCAAAAGGCATGGCTGAGGTGCTAAATGAGTGTTTTGTGCCTTCACTGAGGCAAAGAATATTACCAATGTAGCAGTAAAAGAGGAGGCAGTAGCAATATTTGATAGGATAAAAAGAAAGAGGAGGTACTTAAAGGTTTGGCAGTACTCCCAGCAGAAAAATAGCTTAGTCCAGATGTAATTCATTTTAGATTACTGAGGAGAGTAAGGGTTGTATTGACGCAGCAGATGATGTGTGCCAGGTGGATTAAATTGTTGAGGGAAACATGCACGAAAGTGCACACTCTCGATTTTGGGATTCCCCCCCCCACCCCCGCAGCACAGGGAGCGTATAGTGCTTCCCTGTGGACGTCATGCTGGGCGGGCCTTAATTGGCATACCCACATAAAATGGCGCCAATTGGAAGGGCGCCCATACGCACCCGCCCTTCAACATCGCTCCCAATGGGGGCAAATTTCAGCCCAAAGTTTCAAGTCCACATGACTCTTTTTCAAAATAAAGGTAGCTCATAGGTGGCCTTTTTGGAAAAAAAAAGAAGCAATATTTCAGGTGCATGATAAATTGAAAAATGTAGCAGCCTCAATAGAAAATTTGGTCACTGAGCATGTTGTTCAAATTGAGGCAAGGAGCTGGATTTTGGCGAATAGGTGGGAAATATCCCAACTTGCTGGACGTGCTTCGGTATAAAGTATCCCTAAACGCAAGATACTCACTTGGCGTGGGGTGGCGGTAGGGGTGAGGTCCGGGATACACTTTGGCCCGTTGAACTGGAAACAGACTGTATGCAACCAAAGGGGCAGGCAAGGGCCGAGGTGGGCTGTTTAGAAGGCCTGGCTCAGTTCTTTGGACATTTGTCCCATTTGTTTTAAAAGTTGTTGGGCCCTCTAGCCCTCAACCCTCACACGGCTTCATTCCAATCCACCCCCATGACTCCTTATACCCCTAGATGACAACTCAATCCCAAAGCATGCCTCCCACCCACCTTCTCGCATGGCCCCTCAGGAATCCTACACTATCTCCATAGCCACTCATCTGGTACCCACGGGCAGACATCAGGAGCCATATGGAATGATAAAAAATAAACTTCTAACAATAATACACAGGTCTCAATCCTAAACACTTAATAGTGAAAAAAACTCCCATAAAAAGAACTCCCATCAAAGCTGATAAATCCCCTTGAGTGGTTAATTTCTTATAAAAACAAACTAATTTCTATTCAGACCCCACATCAAATACAGCTAATCCTTTAATGAATTATTTAAACTGTCAATGAATCCGTGAACTGAGAACCCTGAGACAATTGTAACTTTTGAAACTCAGCCAAATATTCATAATGACATAATGGTAGCCCTTGGGGAAAAGTCAACAATGAGTTGTATTGAAACAACACAACCAGGTTCTACTACTTTTTTCCTAATCTATGCTTGCTGATCAAAGCAGTCAAGCATAAGTATTTTTTTTAACTCTCACTGACAGCAGCAGCCTCCTTTTTTTCCAAGTTTAAAGAGCAAGGCATTTAAAAAACATAAAATCATGACAGTTATACAGACCTCATCCGCCCTTCATGCCTATTGCATAAATTTGCAACTCAGTACTGCAGGTGAAGGCCAAAATGGGGTCTGTTTGATTGCAGCACTGAGTTCAAATGGTCCTGCTGAGTTTGCGTTTTCTTCCTGTCAGAGTCATGCCCCGCCCCCTTTGTCCTACCAACAAAAATTGGATCTGTCGGCAATGTGGGCAGGACTTCCGCATCAGGTCCTCCCCACCATTTCTAAAAGTCCATGGTGAAAATCCAGCCAAAGGTTTGGAAACCTTGTACCCCAGGAGTCAGTGCTGGATCTGCTTTTTGTTGTTTTTCTCTTACTCTGTGCAAGTACACAAATTATTTGTAGTTGAATGAGGCTGAACAATAGTCATAATTGCACTTGATAGGGAATTTGACAAACCATGAGGAAGAATATCACAAATCTCAGGAGCACAAAGAGATTACTGAAATGGGCAGGGAGGAGATACAACTTAATAGAGTAAAAGTTTGAGGTGATAGGTTTGGGAGGAAAAACAATATGGGAGTATGCACTCAGTGGAAAGGTCTTGAAGACATGGAGGAGCAGAGGCACCTGGGTGTGGAGTATCATTCATTTGAAGTGCAAGGGCAGGTCGATAAAGCTTTGTAAATGGAATTGCATTGCACAAACAGGAACATCAAGTACCAATAGCGAGCAGGTTATGATAAACATGTTCAGGATTATGGATAGACAACAGTAGGAGTAATGCATACTAGCATACAGTATAATTGCGGAGATGAGTTGACAGTTAGGAGAAGTTTGAGATCCATGGTGAGCTCCACTTCTGAAAATTAAGAGAAAATTTAGTAAGATAATTTTCATTCGATGGGAGGGAGAGATGCAGCAATATAGAATCATTGCGGTCATCAGACAGAGTGCAGAGAAGGGTTAAGAGAAATGTCTTTATGCAGAGAGTTGCTAAAGCAAGGTATGTTTTGCCTAAGAGAGCAGCTGAGTCAGAAACTATTGAATCTTTTAAGAAAAGAATGATTAAACATTTGAAGCAAGGAAGTTACATGGCTATGAAGATTGCCAGAGCAAAGAGCTGACATGACCCTGATGAGCTGAATAGCATCCTTATGTGATGCATATTTCGATGAGCCACTCATACCTTTAAAATCTGCCCTTGGCCCCAAAACAATTTAGTTTATTTAGTTAAAAGGGGAAAATGCAAAAGGGAAAACTATGAAATAATAGAAGAAAATGTGAAAAAGAGAAACAGGTCAGTCAGCATTGTAAAATGTAGCGACAGGTCACGACACTTTGTATATGTGGCATTCATCAGAAACGATCTGTATTTTCCAGATTTTTCCAGTCTTACTACACTGCAGTAAATCAGAGTGTGGAATCATCCCAGATTTGCACAAAGTGAGGTAGCGAGCAGGAAAAAAGTTGTTTTACCTGCAGGCCGCAATGAAGGGTTTTTGTGCTGTATTATTCCATTGCCACAGCCACAGAAAACACACTGTCTCATTGGCAGGCAGCCTTGGATTTGCCTACCACACTGTTACCTTTTCGCTTCCTCACGCCGAGCGCCATATTTAAACTGCAGCCACGCACACACTTCTCAATGCTTGCAGCTCAGGAGAGCACCGGTGAAGGAATGGCCCAAAAGGCCAAGAAGAGTACAGCCCCCCAATTCACTGGTGCATCCCTGGGATGCCTTGTGGACACTGTGGTGGCCTGCTACGATGTCCTCTACCCCCACTGAGGCCGCAAGAGTCCCATCAGTCTCACCACTCTAGCTTGGGAGGTGGTTGCAGAGATTGCTAGTGCCAATGCTGCACACAAGAGGTCAGCCATCCAGTGCAGAAAACGGGTGAATGATCTCATCCGTGTTCCTAGGGTAAAGCAACTGTCTCATCACTCTAAACTCACACACTCACAAGGCTATCACACATTAAGTAGCATCTCACTTACTGCCAGCTCAAGGGACATCAACACTTAGTCTCTCATATACATTCTCATGTCACCATCTGGCCTCATCTTCCTTGGAGACTGCCTCCTCAGCCCTCACCATCTTGAGGCCACTTGCACAGATCAACATGTGTCCCCACACACACTCTGGGATACCTCCCTTCTCCAGTACAGCCCTCGCCCTGCAGCCTCTTTGCTTGCCTGAGGCCACTTCTCCCCATTCCCCAAGCAAAGCCCAGCACTGCAGCCATTGAAAAGCCACTCCTGCCTTAGGGCAAGTCTGGTAGATAGAAACCTACCCATAAACCCCCCATAAAAGAGATGTGGTGCTGCCTGCAAAGCCTGGCACTGATGACCATGAGTGCTGCCAAAACAATGTGGGCAAACAAACCACGAGGTCCCGAGTGAAGTGCAGCTCGCCAGGTCCACGTCGCTTATATACAGTTGTGAAATACATCGGCGTGCAAGCATGTTAACATGCCCGAATGATCCAGCGTGGGGGGGGGATGATTCCAGCAAGCTGGGCTTATAATGAGATGCTTGAATATTGAAATTAGGTTCCTGACTTGTGGCGGCAAGAAACATGGGGAAAAAGTTTCCCCCCATTGGGCGGGGGGGAGAGAGCAGTGCAGGAGTGGGCACGCCTCTGACCGGCGCCCTCAATTGGGGGTGCACCACCATTTTACATGGGCAGGGCAATTAAGGCCCATCCAGCGTGACGTCTGCTCAGAAGCGCTATGAGCTCACTGTGCGGGTGGAGGGATTCCCTCAACCGGGAGTGTGCTCTTTTGCACATGTGTGCGAAAGAGAGCACAGATCTCCCTGAGGCTAAGTGCTGCCTCAGGGAGATCAGCTCCAATTTAAAACTTTTAATAAACATGTTTAAAATTTTCCCCTGCCATGTCCCCTCATGTGACACTGTCACGAGTTGGGACGTGTCCATAACTTTTATTGAAACTTGAATAAAAATTGAAATACCCTCATGAAACTTCAACCCGCCTGTGGATGAGGTTTCATGCTTATTTCAAAACCCACCCGCCAGGGCTCCTGGCCTGCCCACCCACCTTAAGGTTGGACGGGAAGGTCCATTGATGACTTTAATTACTTTTTCAATGGCCTCAATAGGCCGTTGACAGGTCGGCGGGTGCACAGCTGACTTGGCTGCGACCCCGCCGGCCTGAAAATGGAAATGACGCGGGGTGACATCAGGAGTTCCACCCATCCCGTGTCATTTTACGTGTTGGCGAGTGGGCCCTACCATCGCTCGCTAACCGAATGATCCTGCCCATGGCCCGCCATGGACGGGTGAAGCGACGATCGCAAACTGGTTTCACCAATTTTTGGCCTTCTCCCCATATTGTCGTACCCCTGCGCACCGGCTATGATGCCCACGTCAATGGGACTGAACAATTCTGGCATAGGTTTATATTAAGTTGGAAACATTTATCTCAAATCGGTTTTCAAAAGATTGGGTGTGCAGACTCTCAATTTCTATTCAAAAATGTGTTATAGCCTTAGTGTGGAAAGCAAATGTATGTGCCAAACACATGCTCTATTTTTTGGTAGTGTGGAAAATTATTACAAAATTGTCTGCTGCTATTTCCAGGCAAAACAAGGTGTCAACATAAATTCAGCTATATTTCTGGAGGCTAGTCAACAAAATACATGTACAGCATTACCAGTAAAAACTTCTCATAAAGATGGAACCAAACTTTGACAACTTGCAATGTTTGCTGAACACAGCAAGTGCGCTTAAGCATTGTGTTTTTAAAACTGTGTTACCATGATCAGGGAGAGTGATCTCCTATTGGAGTTAAAGGGCAGGATTTTCCAGTCCCGCCTGCCGCCAGGATCGCCCAGTCTCGCCGAAAGTCGATGGACTTTTGGCTGGGCCACCAAATCTCCCGCAGCAGATCCCTTCACAACGAGGCTGGAAAATCCCGGCCAAAGACTACTTCTAAATCATCAGCTTCAGCACATCAACTGTCTTGATTAATCTCCGAACAGTGAATGGAAGTGTGATAGAGTTTATTTCTTTGGTCAACTTGGATCCTATCCATCATTTTTCAGTTTTAGGTTATTTCACTCCAACTTTTCACGTACTCAGGAATCATTCTTCCCCTTTATAACATGCTGCCATGCTTAACAGATGTATGAGACCTATTTGCACTCAGTACATAGGAGGAAGCACCAGGTGGTAAAAGTATTAAGTTGCTTTGCACAGGAAGGAGCAGCCAGCACATGCCAACAAGCACTGTATTTCATATACACAGTAAAGAATATTCCCTGTTAATAACAGTGAAATAAATCCAGAAAGCGACATCATTGCAGTTCAAATCACTTTATCAAATTGTTGTGGGGGCAGAGGGGAGGGGAATGCAAGGGGGACATCATGGGCATTGGGCTAAAAAAAACTGACCTACTTGAATATGATTCATATATAATTACAGGGAATAGGAGCAGAGTCTACTTCAAGGATTTAACACATCTTAACGTATTTCAAGGATTTAATACATCTTAATGTTGCAGTGATGTTGATAAATGACTTTGGCATTACATGAAGTTTATGCCTCACAACATACTGCTGCATAGTAAATTCTCACCACATAGGATCTTGCCTCTGTTAATGAGACATTGCACATTGATAAGTAATAGAAGAAAGAATTTGCATTCATATAGCACATTTCATGGCCTCAGGACATGCCGAAGTGTTTTACAGCCAATGAAATACTTTTGAAGCATTGTCACTGTTGTAATACAGGAAATGCCGCAGCCAATTTGCACATAGCAAGGTTCCACAAACAGCAATGCGATGATGAGCAGATATTCTCTTTTTGGCTGTTGGTCTAGGGATAAATACTGGATAGAAAGCCAGGATAATTTTCCTGCACCTCTTTGAATAAAGCCATTTTATATACACCTGAGAGGGTAGATGACACCTTGGTTTAATATCTCATCTCAAAGACAGCTCCTCTAACAATGCAGCATTACCATGGCACTGGATTGAAGTATCAGCCGAGATTCCATGCCCACATCTTGAGATTGGTACTTAAATCCTTGATTTTTGATTCAGGATGCTATCTAAAGCCAGGGCTGATACATGCCATAGAACAGAGGGGTCATGAGAACATCCAGGCTCGTATTCATATGCAGAATGATATGGCTGGCAATACTTACAAATTAGAGAGTCTGAGAATGAAAAACCTGTTTTCAGAGTAAGAAAATCAACAGAAAGCCTTCCTGCCTCTTTACCTTGTCAGAACAGCTTGATTCTGTGTGAATTCTGAAGTGTCCGTGCAGGATAATCCAGACATTACATTCACTCCCATTTTTTCCCTTCTTTCAGTGAGTCCAATGGCATCCATCTATCTAGGGAGATGATGAACTGCGCCTGGGGTTTATTTCACATCTAGATTAACATTATCTGTTGCGGTTGTAGAGGCTGATTTATGAGTGCTAGTCCCTTCTACAGTTTGCACAGACGAATAGTGTTGGCCCGAGGTTCACTGTTCTTTTTCTTCCGGCGGGCTCTCTTTTCCATAATCTTGTCATTTCTTTTGTGCTCTGCTTTTTCCATGCCCTTCCTGACTGCTTGTCTCCAGGCACTCCGGTCAGCAGTGAGACCTTCCCATGCATCAACTCCAATCCCAGTCATCATGAGGGATACTGTCCTTGTATCACAGGCGTTGGCAACCTGTTGGTCTCATCCCCATAGCAAACCCGTCATAGAACATGTCTTTGGGAATGCAGTCATCATCCCCAAATGACCCAGTCAACAGAGATGGCACTGACTCAAGACAGCAAACATGCTAGGGATCCCTGCATGCTGATGTACTTTCATATTCGGTACTCTGCCTTGCCAGGAGATGCCCAATATTTGTCTCAGCTGAGGTGGAAGGTGTTCAGCCAATTTTCTTGGCTTGAATAAGTTGTCCATGCTTTGCTGCTGTAAAGGAGAGTGCCGAGAACACAAGCTTGTATTTGTAGCTTTGTATTCTCAGTTAGTTTGCTGTTGATCCACACTCGACTTCTCAACTTTGACAACGACAACTGTGGTCTTCGCAATCCTGGTGCTGATTTTAGCATCAAGGGACAGGTTGTTGGCAATTTCTGACCCGAGGTATGCGAAGCTTTCGACAACTTTCAGAGTTAGGTTGTTGATGTTGATACAAGAAAAAGTAATACCAATGGAAGCAACTTAATATTAAATAAACTTCAAATAGAAAAATAAATAAAATAAGACCAAGCCAAAGAATTAAGTAATATGTTTTCCCAGACAAATGGTGAAGTGTTTGAACACATTGCTGTTTGAATACAGGTTGACAAGAAACTTCCTCTGTACTGTTTCAATGCCCTTTTGAATTGGTGTAATAAAAACTATGTTAGTGCTTTAACATGGAAGCATTTCCATGGCAAACATCCTCTTTTATCCTTTAGCAAAAGCATTAGTGTTATGTGTATCGATCCAGTCTGACACTAACCAGCCTATCAGTGTTTTAGGAATAAAATAACTCCATTGCTGCAAAACTATCTCTATGAGTACATTAAAATTGAGTCTGGCAGTAACACAAGGTTATAAAGCTATCTTAAGAGCTGTTCACCAGTTTATAGAATTAATGCGGCCAATGTTAGTTGACTACAGACGAATGAAATTTAAGGTACTTAATTAACCTAGCAGCATAACTATGGAAGGGGGGGTGGTGAGTTTGGGAAATTTTAACATGGTTTAACAGGTGGGATGGGGAAAAGACTGAAAGCATCGGGAATTCAGCTCCAATCTGCTGACTTCCAGGTTTTAATATGGCGGGACAAGGAGCAAGCAGTCAATATGACCCCGATCTCACCCCACCACCTCCTACCCTCCTCGACCAGGAGGTGGGCTGAACAGGGAAGTTAGGGTAATGGTCTGAACTGGTCTTGTATACCTTAAAATGCAACACCAGTTCAAACCAGCACTCTTGTTTCCCAGTTTTTACTGTCTTTTCTCCCTGGGAGGGTGGAAGCCTCAGGGTTAAACTGCTTTGCAGGTTTAACTTTGGCCAACAGAGTTCCCCAGGCTTCGAGAAACCCAGTCAATGCAGCAAGGCAATGATCACCTTGGGAAAAAGGCAAGTCTTCTCAAATACTCCTCGTGGGCCATAAGGAGGAGTGCTTTCTCCAAGGCCACCACCTACCCCTACTGCCCCCTATCCCTATCCTGCTGCCCACCCCCCCACCCATCCCCAAGCTCATCACTTACCCCAAAGACTCTACCATACTGTTTTTCTGTGCTGGTGCTTACCCTGTTTTTGCTGTATATCTGTCCAAATGAAACAGCCAAAAGTTGCCATTAAAGCTGTAGAAAGGCAACTCCTGGGTGTTTTCTTGCATTACTGTGCAACTTTCTTGCTCTTTCAAACTTTAAGGTGGAGGCATATAAAATCCGAATTCGGATTTCAAAACACATCAATTGCCCATAGTTTTATTGACTTCCCTATGTTGTTAAGTATCTATATATTCCTTTAGACTATATCTATTGAGTTTCCCTCTTCAATTTTTAATAGGATCTCTGCCTCGATTTCCTTCAGATTACCCTTTCCTGCTATTCTTTTTTTTTTTAAATCTCTCCATTCATCTCAAACTGCAAGAAAGATTTGCAATGATCTGCTGAAATGCCACTTATTTGCAAGAGGCTTTTTTACTCCTAGCTTCATACCTCTGACAGAGCTGCATCATTGTAAATTTAAATAATCAATTAATTTTATGCAAAACCATCTTGCATCCTGGTGTTTCCCACGCTACAGCCTTCATTATTGCACCATTTCCAAGGGATGAAAACTTGAACACACATGACACATGTATGTTAGCAATCTGTTGCCTGATTTGGTTTGACTACATCAAGCTCTACATAGCTGTGATCATCCCTACCAAAATCATTCACTAATCTTAAAACACTCAGAAGGACAATAAAAGGCTGCTTTTCTTCTTCCTCAACTGCCTTCTTAAACCTCTTTTGTCTCCTCAACCCCCTCCTCACATAGGAACAGGAACAAGTCATTCAGCCCCTTGAACCTATTCTGCATTCTGCATCATTAAACAATGTACTTGTTTTTTCTTCATATCTCACTGCCATTAACTAGCAAAATTTTTAATTGATTCAACCTCCATAGAATTTCAGGGAAGAGAGCTCCCCTTTGTGTCAAGAGATGTTTCCTGATTTCACTCACAACTGGTCTAGGTCTAATTTTAAGATTAGGATTCTGCTATCAAAGCAGATATAATCAATTCAGGAAAAAAAAACTATCAAATTCTTCTATCATTTTAAACACCTTCATTTGCTCAACCTCAATCTTCCAATTTCAAGGAAATACACAAAAATTATGCAACTTGTCCTCAGTTTAACTCTTTGAACACCTCTAACAAGTACAAAATGCTTATAAATATCATCACCAACTCAAGAGCATCCAATTCACTGCTCTTCCCCCTGAACTATGATGACAAATTTCCTTCTGTTCCTTCTCCTTTTCTGGATGAGAATCCCATCATTTTTGATTTTTTTCCTCCAACCTCCATACCCTCTTCTAAGCTCATTGCATCCAACTCCTTTGAACACATAGATAAAAGCAAAAAACTGTGATGCTAGAAATCCAAAACAAAAACAAAAATACCTGGAAAAACTCAGGTCTGGCAGCATCTGTGGAGAGGAGCACAGTTAACGTTTTGAGTTGAGTTCGGACTCGAAACATTAACTGTGCTTCTCTCCGCAGATACTGCCAGACCTGCTGAGTTTTTCCAGGTATTTTTGTTTTTCCTTTGAACACATGCCCATTAAACTCGTAACCACCCATCTTTTGTTCCTGGATCCTTACGTAGCTACCATTACAAATGGTTTCCTTTCCTTAGGCACTGTTTGCTTTCTTACCTAAAATAAACTTCACCATCAATCCCTCACAAACTACTTGCCAACTTTAAAACCCCGTCCTCTTAAAGTTCATGAGTGTGTTGCCAACTTTCCCCAAAATCTTGCAGAATCCTGCTCTGCTGATGGTGTTGAATGCTTTAGTCAGATCTACAAGAGTAACAAAGAGGTATACCCCGTTCCCTTCACTTCTCTTGTATCTAGCACATAGAAAAGATAATGTCCACAGTAGATCTGCTGACATGGAAACCACACTGTGTTTCCAGATGCACTGGGTCTGCAAATAGATATAGTCTTTTAAGTATGACCCTAGCAAATGCCTTCACTAAGATGCTAAGGAGTTAGATGGCTATGGAGTCATTGCAATCTCCTCTGTTGCCTTTGTTTGCAGATAGGGTGATAATTTTTGCATCAGGCATCTCTTGTAGAACAAAGCCTACTTTCCAGCAGAGAAGGAGAATGTCATAAAGGTATGAGAACAGATGGGACTTCCTGGGCTTGAACAGTTTGGCTGGGTTTAGCAATCTATGGCCTTCTTGATCTCGAGTGATGTGGGATCCTCATCTAACTCATCTATGACAGGAAGTTGCGGAAGGGTGTCAAGCACGGACTGGGAGATGTTTGGGAGCTGTCTGTCTCACAGGAATACAGCTCACAGCAGCGTTCGGCCCAGTGAGATATCTGTTTACTTCTGTTGGTGAGTATTTCACAGTCTGCCGACTTCAGCGGGGCAACTTCGGTGATGGTAGGACCAAGCACCCTCATGATCCCTTCTTATATAGTTTGTAGATTTCCATTGTCACAGGCAGTTTGGATTTATGTTGATCCAGTGGGTTTTTTTTTTGCTGCCTCTATAAGAGTACATTTGCTGCTGAAACCCTTATAAGGAAAGCAACTTTTATGACCTTTATAGCTAATTAAGTAGTTTTGAAATCTATACAGAATTCCACAGCTACTCTGGGCCAAGCTTTCGCCACAATGAAGAAGTTTTAAGTCCTACCCAGAACCCAGTGTTTCCCATCTTCACAGGGGGGAGGAGCTGAAGCCAGGCTGGGGTTCGCGCATGCTCAACTTGTGGAAGCAGCTGACCATTTAAATCACCAGCTGCCTCCACTGAAGTGGGGTTTTGGAAGGCCAGGAATGTGAAATCTGGGGTGTGCAGATTGGAACAGGTAAGGGGAGGTCTGAACTTGGTGGAATTGTTTGGATAACCCTTTGGAGAGGTAAGACCTTTGACTAGGACCCCAGGATGCCTTTGGGAGAGGTAAGACACTCTGAGATTCTTAAAATTAAACATGATTATGCACTTTTTACACACAAACTCACTGATACTGTCAAGCTGTTAAGGAACAGTCGCACTGTCAAAGAATTGTCCAGTTGTCAAAGAACTGTCAAGGAAGCGTGAAAGCTATCAAAGCTGTCAAAGGGATGTCTAAGGATACTAAGTGAGTGGGCATGGAGGCGATAAGGGCAAAGGGTGTGGATGGGGACCATGGGTTGGCAAGAGGGTTTGAGGGGTCAGGGGGTGGTGGGCACAGTTTGGCATACATTTGCACATATGGGGACTAGAGAGTGTTTAGGGGCGTGAGGGGATGAGGGGGGTGAGGGTTGAGGGCTGGAGAGCTGTTTTTTGTTTTAATATTTTCTTTTATTTATTTAACCATGATGCTGGTGCACAGAGGCAACCCACCTCTGTATCTAGCAGTCACACGCTCATTTTGGGGTCGCCTGTCCTGACTCCTACTTCAGCTTGCCACCCAACACCACGCCCCCCCAACGACCAAACATCTGACCTGCAGGTGGACATTTTTAAAGGTCACATTCATCAAGCTGCAAATCTCCCTACTCTGCACACCTGACCGGGGATGAAAACCTGGGCCTCTATTTTAGTGAAATAATTTGAGCAGTAATTATTGGCCAGGGCAAAAATTGTAATTCCAATATTGCCATGATACTCCTACGCTCATCTAGAGTGAAGATGAGACTATTTTATATTTTTTTATATTTTTTCTTGAAGGACACTAATTCTAACCATGACCACTTCCTCAGTTGTGCACTGAAGTGTCAGCCCAAATTATGTGTTCACATTCTAAAGTGAGGCTGAAAGCAACGACCTTCTGAGTTGGAGTTGAGAGTGATATTGACTGAGCCAGGACTGACGCAGGTTATGGGACAGAAGAATAATGCAACTTCCAGGTTAGAATGCTTTCTCAACAAGGACTAGCACTATCACTGAGCTAAGGTTGATACCTGATTCGTCCAATGTTCTCCTGTCTGATCTCCACCCTCCATAACGTGTCGATCACTCAGTTTCCACTGCTTGGATCCTGCCTTGCAAAAAATCCTGCTCTCCCATCAGCCCTGTCCTTGATGAGGGGCTGGTCTCCTGGTCTCCATTACCTCTGATTTATAATTCTCATCCTTGTCTTCAAATACTTTAACAATGTTACCTATTTCAATCTTTATAACCTCCTCAATCATTGCAACAACTGCCTTCCCCACACCCTATCCCCAAACTCTGCATTGGCTCTGATCTATTATGCAAACCTTCAGCTCCCACCCCAGCAACATCATCGGTTGCCTTTAGAACTCTGAAATTCCTTCCTAAATGTATCTGGTACTTAATTGCCCTCTCTTCCCCTAAAACCCTCTTTAAAGCTTCCCTCTCTAAGCATTTCCTTCTTTGGCTCCATCTCCTGTTTTGTTTACAATGCTGAAATGCTATAGGGATTTTTCTAAGTTGAAGACGTTATATAAAGGCATGTTGTTGTCGTGCTACTCAAATTCTTTACAAGGGGTGCTGTAAATTAAATATTCACACTTTTTAGATTTGTATTGAGTGTAGGATTAGGGTAGGGTGGAAGAATGTGGTAGCTGTTGTTCAAATCATTGGAGGAATTGCGAAGCGGGTAACAAAATTTGTTGCTAAGAGTACTGAATATCAATTTCAGATTTTAAAAAAACATGAATTTAATTTACCTATGTGAATTGTGAATAGCTAATAATTAATTATCACATTTGCTACAAAAATGCAGAATACAATTTATGTTGAACTGTTATTGTTTTCACAAGAGAATGCTTAACAGCCTTTTTCTCCCAATTGTTTACAGGTACACAAAATAATTAACTTAGGATGCACTAGATTGGCTGAATTTCCTCCCTCAACTGTATCTGCCTTTATGATTCTGCTGAAATGAATCATTCCGTCAGCTCTTTCAAAGTTCAAAGGGCAAAATGCATAGTGAGGACCTTGCCAACGCTGAAAAAGTAAAAGTGAAGACGAGATAAATTGGAAGCACCAACCTGTTGACATCAATTTAGGATTTTACAAATGTGAAAATCGTGGTGGCATCATGGGTGATGAGTGGGTGGTTGGCTACAGGGGCTTTTGTGCAATAGTGCAATGCTGAGGGAGGTAATGAGGTCCACAGGCTGATGGAACTTTCTGGGAAAGCTGATTATCATGATTAAAATGATGCACAACTCTACTGGCACTCCTTCATTTTCCAAGTTAAAAATATTTTGCCTTGGAAATATAGAAATATTTACAGCACAGGAGAAGGCTATTTTGTCCAGTGTGTCCATGCTGGCCAAAAAATAGCTCAGCTAGCCTAATCACACATTGCAGCTCTTGGTTCGTAGCTCTGTAGGTTAAGGTACTTCAAGTGCACATCCATGTGATTTTAATGCAATGAGGCTTTCTGTCTAAACCATGCTTTCAGATAGTGAGTTCCAGACCGCCACAACCCTTTGGGTGAAAAAATTACTTCAACTCCCCTCTAATCCTTCTACAAATAGGTAATTTTTTTCCTTTCTAATCTATTCTCCAAGCAAGTTTTCATGAATTTCATCTTTTAATTGAACTTCATTCAATAATACAAATTAAGGAAAGGCAAGCATTTAACCGTGAAGACATTAAAAGCATTGACATTTTCAAGAAGTTAAACAATCCAAAGTATTTGAATGATCTGAATTAGCATTCCTAAATGGTTATAATGAAATTTAAATACACAGGATTAAACAGAAAGAACAGAGTATGCACACTATCTGGGATGAATACATGGCTCTTCATTGCTTAAGGTCAAGGTTTATCTTATTCATTCTTGGGTTAAGGGCATTGCTCGCAAGGCCAACATTCATTGTCCATCCCTAACTGCTCTTGAAAAGGTGAAGATGAAGAGAACTTTGTCTCAAGATATGAAAAATCTTCAGTGATGAGCATATATAGCAGCAGTTCAAATACAACCAAGAAAGACACATATCCTCTGAATGCTGTCTGTGCCATGAGCCTTGCTGTCCTGTCAAACAAATGTGATTACAGGCCAGAATTTGCTCAAGTGGTGCACATGTGCTGAGAGTTGGATTCTTTCCCCACCCAATTGTTTTTGCACCGGAAGTTGCTAGAATGCGAATGGATGTTTAACAAATTATCCAAGATCTTGGTGAATCACTGGGCCAACCATCTATTTCCTTAACTAGTAACATTTTTAGAGAAAGAAACTGTGAATGATGAAGGCGGAAATGGGGTGGAAAAGAGGGGGAGCAAAAGCATGAATGAAGAGTAAGAGGAAAAGGAGACAAAAAGAATTTTTAAAAATTCCTCAACAATTACCAGCTACAGAAACGAGACTCCACATTTTCAATTGTTCCCCTTCTGTGCCTCCAAGGTTGAGTGGCATGTGACAACCATAAATCACCCCATTAACAGTGCCATTATGATCTGAAATAGCGCCTCTAGCTTTCTGCAATGGGTTTAGTTTATATTTATGGCGCAAATGGGGAGATTGACAGAGATATCCTATCTTTGAGAGGCTAAGGACAGAGTAACATAAATTGTCCAGCAATTTGCGGCAATTTGCAACTCATGGCATGTCTCTTTTACAACATAAATTGCTGGGATTTTAATGTCACTAATAATGTAATAGTGCTTAATATGTGATCTTAGTTACTTTAATACTGAAGAAATTAATATGTCTAATGCCAACATCAAACTGAAGAAACACTAAAAGTTAATTTAAATGAAACACTTAAATTAATAATTATATATGTTTTCCCAATGGCACGTTTGTGAAAAACAATTATTAATGGCCCCTTCTCCATATAATATGGTGAAATAGGCTCCATAAATCTAATGGTAATAAAGGCAACTTAGTCCCAAAGCAAGTTATTGTACCAGTGTGATGTATTTTAGCTGCCTTGTTCTTCATCTGTGGGCTGGGATATTAGCTACCACCTTATGATGTTAGCTGTTTCAACTATGTGAAAACCTTAACAGGACTTGCAGAGTTTGTTTATTATTTAAGATGTAACTGAGAAGAACTGCTATGAATTTATTGATCTGATTGAAGTAATAGCACACACTCGATTTGCCTGTCAGCTTTTTTGGACCAAGAGGTGTTTTTATTGAAACCACTCATATAATCAGATTTGGGGTGAAATTGGGCAGGATGCAGAGCAGTGTGCTGATACATCATCACCTTTTAGTGCTACCACCCAAATCTAATTCTAACCTCCAAAATATATTTCTGTTGTGTCTCTTAAGAGTGGACACATTTCAAATGGTGCTCTTAGCAGATGTCTTCTATGAAAGCAAGGAGTGAAAGTGGTTTGTGTGTAGTAGAGAACTTTTGCACTTCAAAACTACTAGTTGCTGATGTGATAAAGTTTTCAAAATGAAACCACACAGTGATTTTGTGACTATAGCTATCCAACTTTCCAGGTGGGCAATGTGCATGTATAGATGTTGGTTAAGGATAGGGTGTAGCTCAGCTGTGATGTGTCTCTTTGCCAAATGCCCTTTCACTTCACGCCAGAGACCTACGGGGTTGGATTAAATACAGACCGTCATGGTAGGAACCAGAACGACAACTGTGTCTGACTCTTGGAGGCGGCAAAACCTACCCTGATTAAGCCGAAGGGTGAAAGGGGCACACACAAGAATCCTGGCTGCTGGTGGCGGGATGTCAATTAGGCTCAGTAATGAGCCAATTGATACCCATTATCCCTGAGCCCACTACAATTTAGTGGTGGTTCAGGGATCAAATGGGGGCCAGGTGGCTTACCCACGTCCTTGGAAGGCCACCCAACAAACCCTGTTGGGTTTGCCAATGACCTCCCAGGGCCTAGTCAGGTACTCTGTGCCTAATTGAGGGATATGGAATTGTGAAGGAAGGGTTGCTCCATCCCTCCACCTCTTCACTTCCATGACCCCCATCCTGTAATCCTCATCCCACCTTTACTCAACCTTTGGTCTGGCATCCCATGATAATCCTGGGCCTCTAGCGGGTGCATTGCCACCAGAAGCCACCACTCCCACTGGCACCAACAGCATGAGAAGTCTTTGGCCTCTGACTGATTGGCAACTCTTGGCAGGCGGGAGTTGCACGACCAGGGACTTCAATCACAGGGAGGGCCACCTATGTGCCTGAAGGCCACTTCATTCAGTCAGACTTTCCCCCACCGAACTGATGGGGGTTCCCTGCCGGTTCTCCAACCTGTGGGTGAGACACCCGTGAGCCCAACATAATCCTGGCCAGAGACAGTGGACTTGGGTCTGTGGGGAACCCTATTCCAGAATAATTTATTTAAGCCACATATACTTTATTACAAGACCGTGTGCAACCACTAGCATAATGACATTAAGAAAACCACAGGTCTCCATCCACAAAATCATCCACCAACCTTTAAAAATCTCATTAACCTCATTATAGCTTGGTAATAAGCACAATGTTCTTCATGCAGGTTCTTTCAACTGGTTTGTATTTGCTCAATAAACATGGAACAGTAACCAGGTCATAGAAGGACTGATACTGCTGTAGCCAGACTTTGCAGCAGAATAGTGGCTTCAGGTGGCCCACATTGTCAGAGCAGCATGAGACAGAATTAGAACTGGGGGAGAACTGCCAGAACAAGAGTGAGGTTGGGAAGACAGAACTGCCAGAAATGAGATCAGGAGAGGCAGCAGTTCTACTGTTATGGCAGATTTCATCACAACACGGAAGGCAGCACCACAGTGGAGAAACTCACCATTAAAGTCAACTCTAAACTTACCTTGTTCCAAGCAGTTAATGTTGATCAGGATTTTCTTCAATGTGATGGAAATCCATTTCAACTGTGTACAGAATGGCTGACTTTCTTTCAACAATAACAGTTATTGATGTGGGGCTGAGTGTGGGAGATGAAGACTGTGATGCATAGGGGGGCGATACAAACCTAGGAGTAGGCAATATTCTTGCAACTGATTATACAGAAATACTTGTTCTATGTTATTCCTAAGTTAGCAATGTACCTGAAAATAAAGATAGACTTAGCTTAAAAACTCAGTTATTTATCCCACAAAATTAAGTATCATTTTGGGACTGAAAACAATTAACATAATGGTGAAGAGAGATGGTCTATGACAATATAGTTCCCTTGCTTGTCCACCAGTTTTAGAATTGTAACCATTTCATCAGGAATATTACATGAGTGAAAATTGATTTAGAAATTTTGAATCTTTTAACAAGTATGCTTTTATTTGGAACAAATGACTGAGCATAGCCTAACCATTGAGAAAACAAGAGTCCAAAATGTCAAGCCGAATGCATCGTTAAGGGGAGAGTTACCTAAGATTGATTGGGAAAATAGATAAAGACATTAGGTAAGCAGTGGCATTCATTTAAAGAAATAATTTGAAATGCTCAGTGAAAATATATTCCATTGAGAACCAGAAACTCCTCAGGAAGTGATCCTTGGCTGACTAAAGAAGCTAATGTTAGTATTCGATTAAGAGGCTTATAATGTTACAAAGAAAAGTAGTCAGTCTGAAGGTTGGGAGATTTTTAGAAATAAAGAATGATCAAAAAATTAATAAAAAGGGACATCTGACTAAATTAGCAAGAAATATAATACAGATAGAAAGGGTTTTTACAAGTATGTATAAAAAACCAAGGTAGCAAAAGTAAATGTTGGCTCCTTAGACATTGTGGGAATAAGGAAATAGCAGAGGAGTTAAACAAATATCTTGTATCTGTCTTTATAGCAGAAGATACTAAAAACATATGAAAAACAGTGGGGAAGCAAAGGAGCTAATGTGAGCGAGGAAGTTAAAGTAATCAGTATCATTAGAGGAAAAGTATTACAGAAACCAATAGAACTAAAGCATGGAGTTGGGGTAGTATTTAGCATTGGCAGAGGATTGGTTAACATATAGAAAGCAAGTTGACAGGCTGTAGCCAGTGGGGTGCCACAAGGACCAGTGCTAGGGCCCCAGCTATTTACAATCTGTATTCATGACTTAGATGAAGGTACAGTAATGAATCTAAGCTGGCTGGCATTACAAAGCTATGTTTGACAGTAAGTTGTTAGGAGAACACAAAGGCTGCAAAGGGGTATAGGTAGGTTAAGGGAGTGAGCAATATGGTGACAAGTGGAGTATAATGTAGAAAATGCGAGGTTATTCACTTTGGTAGGTAAAACAGAAAATCAGAATATTTGTTTAAATATGAAGTATAATTGAAGCATAATATTCTGATGGGGCTTGACAGGATTGCCTCCCCAGTCCTGATCAGGGGCAGAATATTCCCCCCGTCGAGGGGAAGTTTAAGAATGGGCGCGCAAAGGCGTGCCTCTGATTGGTGCCCCTGATTGGGGGCATGCCGCCATTTCATGTGGGCGGGCCAATTATGGCCTGCCCAGCGTGATGTCTGCATGGAAGCACTATTCGCTCCCTGTGCAGGCGGTGGGGGGTTGGGGGGGGGGGGGGGGGGGGGGGGTGGTGGGGATTCCCTGAGCCAAGCGTGCTCTCTTTAGTGCATGTGCACAAAAGAGTGCACTCATCTCCCTGAGACTAAATGCTGCCTCAGGGAGATCGGCTGTACAGTAAAAAAATGTGAAAAATAGAGGAAAAAAAAAACTCCCCTGACATGTCCCCTCATCACTGTCACATGAGTTGGGCCATGTCCATAACTTTTAAATGCACTTTAATTACATTTTTAAAAACCTACAGGAAACCTCATCCCGCCCATGGATGAGGTTTCATGCTTTTTTTAATGCCCACCAGGGCTTGTGACCTGCCCGCCAACCTTATGATTGGACGGGCAGGTCCATTAATTAGTTTAATGACTCTGTCAATGGCCTCAATTGGCCATTGACAGGTCGGTGAGCGCACAGCTGATTCTGCTGAGCCCCCACCTACCTGAAAATTTAAATGGGGCGGGGTGACGTCGGGAGTTCCGCCCCACGTCACCCTGCATCATTTTATGCGTCAGCGAGCAGGCCCCACCTTTCCGCTCACCAACCGTCAATCCTGGCCCAGGGGTTAAGTACTTAAATCTGGGTCTCAGCACCACTGCATGTAAAATCCTTCTTCTATGCTTAAAAATCTAAAATACACAGTTTACACACAAACATAAGTATAGGATTCTATAACAACTGAGAACCAGGTGGGTGTCAAATTGAAATGGTTTATAACCTCAACCCCTAAGGGATTAGTTCAGGTCAGGAGCACTTCTCTGATAATTACTCTCACTCAAGCTTAAGGTAGTCAGGTCTCACAGACACTTGTTTGGGTCTGAAAAAGTGATCTGTCTCACCCCTAAGGAAAGGATGCAGCAAAGAATATTACCCTCTCTCATCTTTAATAAGCATCAGCTAGGTTATAAATGTTACAGATATTATATGGGTCTGGGGGTCTCTCTTCAATAATGCATTTCCCCACTTAGAAGAATACAAAGTGGGGTTCTTGGTGTTGTATACAGAATACTACATGAGACTATATTTAAAAACTTTTCATTACCCTTATAAGGCTATATCATTCACTATTATTAGTAAATTATTTAATTGTTGAGAATTCTCTTATCGGGAAGTTGTGAGCATTTATCTGGTCAAAAATATTCATAATGTCTTACAGTAACGATCACTATAACTTCTGTTTACTTGTTCCTTAATGTTATAATTTGTATTTTGCACTTAAAAACGTTTTTAAATTTTTACAAGGAATTGTCAACAAGTGGTCATTTCATCAGTTTTTTTCTTCTAGTTCAACCGGAGGTTATATAGGCCTTTCAAATTCTTTTGTATGGTTCAACCAAGGGCTACATACCTACAGCATCTGTTTTCTTGTAAAGGTAATGAGTCATGTTCCATTTCAGTGATTGATTATCTTATGTGAATTGATAATAATTCACAAGACATGGTGCTACCTACTAGTTCTATCTGGTACCAGCTTTTAATGAATTATTTTCTCAAGCTTACCCATTAAGGTTGCCAGGTATCTGAATTCTACCTAATTATCTATATGCTACCTAATTACATCTATATTCCTTCATATGGACGGTTGATAAATAGGGAACATAGGGCATGATTTTCTGGCCCTGTCTGCTGCCGGGACCGTCAGGCCCCACCCAGAGTCAATGGACTTCAGGCTGGGCCAGCGAATCTCCTGCAGCGAGTCCCATCACGACAGGGCCGGAAAATCCCAGCCATAGTCTCAGTATATAAAGGGTCAATCATTTAAGATTGAGATGAAGAGGAATTTATTCACTGAAAGGTTGTGAATCTGTGGAATTCTCTATGCTGCAAATGCTCAGTCTTTGACTATATTCAAGGATGAAATAGAATTGTGGAATCAAAGGACATGAGGATTGGACGGAAGTGGACTTGAGGTCAAAAATTAGCCATTATCTTATAGAATGGAGGTGAGGGCTTGATGAGCTGAATGGCCTATTCCTGCTCCTATTTCTTATAATCTTATGACCTTATTTTGGGCCAAGTTAGAGGCAGGAATGTAACAAGGGGACACAAGAAAAATAACCAATGGCACACAGAAAAGGACATTTCAAATTGCACGACTGTGGAAACCAATTTTTTTGTAGGTTCAACATGGTCAAAATAGAAGCTTCGGAGAGAACATGCAGAGCTTGATACAGCAAATTAAACCACATTTTAAAACATCATATCTCCAGCTGAGTGCCACTAATGTGGACAAACGTTGCAATTTGCCACACAAACTGCTTTAGCCAAGTGGTTTATTCATATACATTTAAAGTACAAAGCAATTCATCAGCAGTTATACAGATAAGCAGACCGGGGGTAACAGGGTCAGCCAGTACCCAGGAACATTAACGTTCCTGCGCATTTTCACAAGAAAGCACGAGTTAATATGGACTTGAACATTCTGCCAACTGTCATATTGCAAAAGGCACTATGGTTTATCTCCAGCCTTGTTTTTTCTTCCCCTCACAATATTGTTGTAACATCATCCTACAAAGGAGGAGAGATTAACATAATGGTAAAAAGTTTGTTTACCTATGGAGAAATTATAAATGTCTACACAATTTTATTCGAAACTGCAGAACGGCCCTATTCAATGGGAAATGTTCACGTGCTATGATAGTGAGAAAACCTGCCTCCATTACAGTGTTTTGCTTTCTCATACCTTCTGGTGACAGAAAACAAGGGAATTCCTTGAAACCCAGATTTACTAGCACACTGCAAGCAAGAATAATGTTCTCTGTGGTAAGGATTGCAACTCCCAGTGGGAGAGTACTACGGCAGGCAGGTGTTGCTGAATGCTGCCAAGGAATGCCTCCAGCTTCAAAGTACACAAGCAAATTCAAAAGTTATGAATAGGGATCAGGAGTGGGAACATTGCCAGATTTTTCTCTTCTTAAGCTTTAGGTATAGGACACCACTCTGGCTAAATTCAACTAACTTTGTACATTTTGCAAATTGAATGTGGGGCCTCCTGATTAGTCATACACATGGATGGTGCAGTTACCCACAACACATCAAGTTTACTCACACTTAGTCCCATTTAATTAAAAGGAATGTGCCCGAAATATCAAAATAAAAGGAATAAACTGCAAATGCTGGAAGTCAAAAATAAAAACTAAATATTCTGCTAATTCTCTACAATGTCTTTGGTACTACATAGGGCAAGAAACTGTTTTCCATTGAATGCTGCCTCCTACTTTAAAAGATGGTGCAGTAGGAATGGATTATAAATCATTCTACTGTTGACTGCAAAAAGAGATAACAATTGGCAATTCATCAGGTGGGCGGGTGGCCGAGGGGAGTTATGAGCCATGTGTAGAGCAGGTAGCCAAAGGCCTCACTCTGGTTCATCATGGTGGCTTGAATATGCCAGGGACAGCTGCCTAGCAAAGGATAAAAGCATTGCGGTTCCTGGCAGGATAGCGGGCATTCCCTGACAAGATGCTCTGTACATGGTGAACACTAGCTGCACGTTAATGGAGTGGCAACCCTTCCAGTTTTAGTACATCTCCCTGCTGAGTTATGGCTCCCAGCATCATTCGGAATCCTGCTACCCTGGCAAAGCCATGTATCCACGCTGTCCTGCCCTGCTCTGTGGCTGCGGGTCCGGTTGCAGCAGATTTTACAATGCAATTACTTCCTTTGTGAATTGCAGTCACCACTCCTGGTTGAGGTGGAGGTAGGGGAAGTGATCCCTAAATAACAAAGGTAGTTACATAATTCTATTGAGAATCCTCCTCCTCCTTCCTTTGTTCTCAGCTTCCTTTTCTGCTGTCTGTGCTCTATCACCCTGTCATGTTGCAGTTCAAGACAGCCTGCCAATATAGACCATGTGAGTAAAGTAGATTTGCATGCTACCAATGTACGCATGGCACACCCACAATAATGCTCTTCCGAGCATGGTACACTGTCGGAAGTGGATCGATAACCATTTGACGGACTCCGGGCTTCCGTTTTGCCAACACCAGCAGCACAATAGTTTGGCAGCAAAATTAGGCTCTGTTTGAAGTAAAAATCTATTTAATTGCCTTCCATTGCTTATAGGAATAGAAAAAATTCTAAATATTGTGCACCTATACATCTTAAAATAATGTGGCCTAGTTGCATAATTTTTAAAGTGCAGTCATTTAATATTTTCCATCAACAAAATGTGCAAATTTATTATACGTATTATTTGTAAAACAAAATATAGATTACTATGCTGCGATACCAAGTGTGTGGTGGGACAGCGGAGTCACTGTGACTTGATACAAAATGGCAACACAGCCTTGGAAATACGAAAGAAAACAATTATATCAATAAAATTATTTTTTTAAAAATAGAACCACAGCAAGTAAAAAGCATTTTAGTGCAGATTGCTTAGGTGGTCCCAGACATCAAATTATCCAAGTGATTTCCATTATGACCTGCTGTTCCTTTATAATATGATTACAGTGACTCCGCTGTCCCATCACACACTTGGTATCGCAGCATAGTAATCTATATTTTGTTTTACAAATAATACGTATAATAAATTTGCACATTTTGTGGTGGAAAATGTTAAATGGCTGCATTTTCAAAAATTGTGCAGATAGGCCACATTAATAACATGTACCTTATTTTAAGATGTATAGGTGCACAATATTTACTAAAATCAATAAGTAGAACTAGAACTAAGATGCATTAATCCTGCAGGATTGATAACAGAATTACCATGTGGTGATTGCATCAAAGTTGGTCTTGCAGGTAGCATAAATCATTGGCAGCACAGTTAGAACATAGAGAATAATTCATACCCAGATACCAGTTACAAGACAATAATGTAATCAAGTGATTCCAATGACGCAGGGCCATTGGATTGCATTCCCAACTGTAACTCCAATCCAGACAGCAATTTTATAATATATATACATAAACATTTTCATTTAACTAAAACAAAAGATACATGAGTAGAACACAGGCAAGCTTCTGTAACACAGAATGCATATCCAATTCAGGTCCATTTGGCAAGTCTCACCTGAAGCATGAAGCAATTAATTATTGAAAACCAAACTGTATGGAACAGCAGATATTTCCTGATAAGAGAGGCGAATAAATGAGTTGATAAGTAACAAGGTAAATAGATAAAAAAAGGAAGTAAATCTGGCAAGGCTTTTCAATCTGAGAAAAACAAATGGACAATGAGAAACATGCTTTCACTATGCAAACCAATGCTGATCTTTAACAAAAAGTGTTGTTTTTTTATTTCAGTCAGCTATGCTTCCAAAATCATATTGACCTGATTTCCAACTGTTGAAAATATACTATGTAATAATTAATTATATTAGTATAAATCTGATTTTTTTCATTCATGATAAAAATGCCGTCCATTGTTCACATTTACCCTTGTATTTATTTTTTGGTTCTTTTTCCCCTTCCTTTTAATTATGCACAGATCCCTGATCAAGAGAGGACAACTCAATCCCAGGCTTATCTCTCAGCATCACTACTGGGGTCCTGATAAGGCTAGATGAATAGGGATAGGAGCATCATCAGCAAAGTGATGTGAAAGGGTCATCAACAGTGGCACTTAGTCAGAAATAGCCTACTTACTGATGCTCAGTTTGGATTCCACCAGCGCCACTCAGCTCCTGACCTCATTACAGCCTTAGTCCCAATATGGGCAAAAGAGCTGAACAAGAGGTGAGGTGAGAGTGGCTGCTTGTGTACATCGAGCATTTGACTGAATGTGGCATTAAGAAGCCATGGCGAAACTGGAGTCAATGGGGATCCGGGGGGAAAACTCTCTGCTGGTTGGAGTCGTACCTAGCACAAAGTAAGATGGTTGTGGTTGTTGGAGGTCAATCAATTCAGTCCCAGGATATCATATAGGAGTTCACCAGGGTAGTATCCTTGGCCCAACCACCTTCATCAACAACATTCCCTCCATCATAAGGTCAGAACTGGGGACATTTGCTGATGATTACACAATAATCAGCACCATTGCAACTCTTCAGATACTGAAGCAGTCCGTGCCCATATGCAGCAAGACCTGGGCAACATTCAGGCGTGGGCTGATAAGTGGCAAGTTACATTCACACCACACAAGTGCCAGACAATGACCATCTCCAAAAAGAGAGAATCTAACCATCTTCCCAATGGCATTACCATCACTGAATCCCCCATTATCTCCATCCTGGGGGTTACCATTAGCCAGAAACTGAACTGGACCAGCCATATAAATACTGTGGCTACAAGAACAGGTCAGAGGCTGGGAATTATTTTCTTTACTCTTTGGGGTGTGGGTGTCACTGGCAAGGCCAGTATTTGTTGCCAACCCCACAATTGCCCTTGTAAGTGGCTTATTAGGCCATTTCATGGGGCAGTTAAAAGTCAATTGCTGTGAGCCTGGAGATTTCCCTCCTTAAAGAGTATAAGCAAACCAGAAGGGTTTCTTTGTACTGCATATGACGATAGTTTCACGGCCAACATTATGGAGACTAGATTAAATTAATTGAATTTAATTTCCACTAGCTGTCATGGTGGGGTTTGAATCAATGTCCCCTGAGCATTCACCTGGGTCTCTGGATTACGTCCAGTGATATTTCCACAATGCTACCGTCTCTCCGCCAGGTAACTCTCTATGGCAAATAACACCTCCTGACCTGCTGAAGCTTGTCCACTATCTACAAACTATCAGGAGTGTGATGGAATACTCTCCTCTTGCCTGGATGAGTGCAGCTTCAACAACACTCTAGAGGCTCAACACCATCCATGATAAAGCAGTCCACTTGATTGGTACTCCATCCACCACCTTCAACATTCACTCGCTCCACCACTGATGCACAGTGGTAGCAGTGTGTATCATCTACAAGATGCCCTGCTGCAACTCACCAAGACTCTTTCAACAGCACCTTCCAGTCCCTCAACCTCTACCACCTAGAAGGACAAGGGCAGCAGATGCATGGGAACACCACCACCTGCAAGCTCCCCTCCAAGCCACACACCATCCTGACTTGGAACTTTATTGCTGTTCCTGGAGCTCCTTTCCTAACAGCACTGTGAATGCACCTACACCATATTACTGCAGTGGTTCAAGAAGACAGCTCACCACCACTTTCTCAAGGGCAATTAGGGATGAGCAATAAATCCTGGCCTATAGCCAGTGACTCCCAATCCCTTGAAAGGAAACAAAAAAAAATGGACCAGTTGGGCCTTTGTGCTGTACGTTCCATGTAATTATATGCAATTAGGAAACATGATGGACCATGCACAATTCTGTAGTTATAGTGCACTACCAAATTCTAATCTGTTGTAATATGGTGTGAAATTCAGATCAGAAGGCCAGACCTCAGAGGGAGTTCTGCACCTGTTCATATTTTCATCTGTAGAACATCTCTCAAAAATATATTCTTTAATATTAAAAGACAGTGGGGTGGCATGATCCATTTTCTGATATCTCAATACTATGGTTATGAAATGTGCAACAGATGCAAATGAGTATTTTAAACCCAGCTTCAAACCAGACTGGAGTTGCATTCTAGTGGTTGTGCATCTCAAGTGATGCAACTTGTCCTCCTGAAGAAAGTGGTACACTGTTTGGCTTTAGTGCATATAGGTTCAGGAGGATTGTGCAATCACCAGTATTGTTGTCATATCAATGTGTGCCTCTCAAACACAGAATGTTTCTGCCAATCTGTGAGGATCTGATTTACAGATACAGACACCAGGTGACTGCACTTTGAAAGTAATTCATTGGCTATGAAGGGGATTGGGACATCACAAGGAAATGAGAAATTCTATATAAATGCAAATTCTCTTGGTTTTCTTATTTATTAGGATATTTATCTATTCATTTGCGAACAATAATCATACGCGTAAAACTTATATGAACCGTACCACAGTTCCAGTTCCAATTTACGAAACCGTGGAATTAAAATATAAGTTTGTGTCCATTTTGCTCTCTATTCCATCATGATTATCTAGTCACGACACTGTTACATAACTTAATCACTGGTTCCACAGAAAAGAACTTTCTGTAGATATTCCAGAAATTTGTAGGAACTGTCCCCAGAACTGTCAATCATTATACATTAATGTAATAGGTCTTGTCAGTTCCAAGTACATAAGTAATGTGCCCTGTCAATTAGAAGTACACTGTTATGTAACAAGCCTGGTTTTTGCACAACTAAAAGAATATCATATATAGAATAAAACATGAGTGTGTGGGTGGGTGGGCAAGGCAGTGTTTCAAGGCTGCAGCAGACTGGAGGGGTCCTCATGCAGCTTTAAACCAGAAGAGTAATTTACATCAGAACATAAAGTACATCACAATCCACAAAACACTTATTTTACTTTACATAATATATATCATCCTTTGTGCTTTCAACACCATATGTGGGAGAGTTGGGTCTGCTAATTTGCAGTCACGTTGCCATTACATACTGAGTATGGAAAACACCTGATTATATTAAAATTCCTTAAAATGTTTCACACAATTTTAAAGCAGAGTGAATTTTGTTACATGGGCAAATTTAATTGAAAAACAAGGCGAAATGTCTCCTAAAAGCTGATCTTAATAGGATAACATAGTGGAAATCATTCTTCTGCAGTCAACTAAAGAATATTGGCACAGAGGAGAAATAATGGAACAGAAACTTTGAATAGAAAAAATGGGCGTAGAATAGAAATAGAAAAAAAAGTGTGAAACAGGCTGTTGATTCTCTCAGGCATAATTTGCACAAACATGTAAGATAACCTTCTACTCCATCAGGTACAAATGTCCATTAGCAAAGGAAAATTATTGGTCTAGATTAGTACAAACTAAAATTTGTTGAGCAGTCCTTAAAGTTACTTAACTCTGACCATTCGCTGCCGACAATGTACCTGTAATCAATAGCCTTTTGTGGTGGTGGTTTAAACCCTACTCCAGAAAGGTTATCCTCAAATCCAAACTGATATTTCAGAGCAGTACTGAGGCAGCACAAAACTGCCTTGTCTCAGTTGGAAGTAAAACATCATGGTACTATTTGAAGAGGATGAAAAAGGATTCTGCCGTGTCTTTGCTAATATTTAAATGTTTATCCCTCAATCAACATTTTAAAAAAAGTTTAATTAGTCACATATATCATTGTTTCTCCACATTACAACAGCGACTGCATTTCAAAATGAGTTAATTAACTGGAAAGTGGTTCAGGACATCCTGAGGCCATGAAAGGTGCTATGTAAATGCAAGTTCTTTATTAAATAATTGTTCTGTCCATTGGATGATAACACAAGAGTGTTTTAGCCAAGATAAGAATTTTAACCCAGCCTTCCAAGTATAATGTGATGGTAGAGGCCCTAAAATAGCTGTGCTGCACTTAACAGTCTATTAACTCTTGTGTGGGTTTTATTAGCGGAACTTCCAAAGTTGAAAGTTACCCTCATTAACTCTTGGATCTGCTTATCCCATTTACTATTTACCATTCTATTTCATTTATATTTATAACTACCTTAATTTTGCTTTTGATATGGTACCTTTTAGTTATTGAAACATTTGTTTCCTTCTCAGTTCAAAACAAAAATGACAAATTTCTTATGCTTTTCTGCTTCAATTTTGGAGGAGAGGACAATTTTGAATAAAACAAAAGTCAAATAATTGCCTCAAAACCACTTAAGACACTAAACTTTCAGCCAAATATTCTCAAGGCTGACCTGGTTGCAAGAAGTAATTGCTGAACGCTGGGCATGCATTGTTTTCCCTTGGTTTCAAGTACTAACTAGAGGGAAATAAATTTGCCAAAATATAGGAAGATAGAAACCGAATGCTAAAGCCACTAATTAGCATGTAATGATGGTTAATGATAAGTAGTACTGGGAAAAAGATGCATTTAAAAAAATATATACAAACGTTATGGCAATGAAACAAAGTGCCATGTTAGGGTATCATGTAGCAGAAAACTTGTATCAAAATGGTAGCTGGGAAACATGGAGAGTCAACATTCAGAAAAATAAATGTGATGAGCTATTTGAAATCTGGCAGACAATATCAATACAAGTGGTTCTCAGTAGCCTTGCTAGAAACATTCTCATCATTTCCATTACAATTCAAACTACTTTCCCCTTTATTCATACACAAAAGATGAGCTTGTAAAGGTAAATGCACACATTCTATGAACTAAAACTTAGTAGTAGGCAATAGATATTTCTGATACCAGGTTACATGACAAACAATTAAGCCTTCCTTACAATTGGGTGAGGCACCACAATAGCAAAGGATGTTTATATACATTTTTAATCTTTTCAAACTAGCAGAAAAGCACTACATTGGTATCGTTTGGTTTCAGCTACAAGGTGTTGAACCATCTCTTATAAAGCAATAACAGTTCCAGAATTTAGTAGCTTTTTTCAATTATTTTGTAGCAGGAGCCAGTGATGAAAAGCTTTACAAGAGAAATGAACTTCACAAAGTTATTCATTCCATTCCAAAGTGTAAAGTGAAGCAGTGAGAAACAGAATTGAAGAACGTAAAGCATTAGTTTGAATTATATTACACTTTCCTTTTGATATTCCAACTCATACAAAATAAAAACAAAATATTCTTCGTAATGATAAAATAAAAATTTAAAAGCAAAATGAAAGTAGTATGTTCATGTATAATATTGATTTTTGGAATCTTCCATCTACTTTGACCAGGAGATACTAACTTGGTTACAACGTTCATTCAGATAGCTTTTTTAAAAAAAAGAACCTTTGATGCTTCAACAATTAGAGAAAATGGTTACCTGCCCAAGCAGAATGGGCCAACATTACAGCCAGCTTGCCTTCTTTTGTCACTCTAGGGGTTTTCAAAATGAAAAAAAAATCTGGTTCCACAAACAATGCGAACAGAATTGGCTATTAAGCATTAAAGCGAGTGATCTGATTTCTTATTTCAAGTTGCAAAATCAACCTGCTAGATTTTTGTCTTTGTTACCTGGGCAGTAAATTGATGAAGCAGATCACCTGTCATTTACACAAATATTGCTCAAAGGTAACTTTAGAGGCTTCTTTAAGGAACATGCTATCTCCTCTTAGCAGGTTACTGCCCAGGTCACAAAGACAAAAATTTATTGCCTGTCACTTTATTTCTCTGCCCCACTACCACTCTGACCTCCCTATCCTCTGCCTCAAACTTTTCCAATGTGGTTCAATGTTAGCTCAAGGACCAGCACCTCATCTTTTGATTAGTCTCTTGAAACCTTCTAGATCTAACACTGAGTTCAACAATTACACAGCATAACTACTGCTCCTATTTTTTTCCAGACAGCAGGTGGAGGTAAATGGATCTGCTGTTGTCACTAGACTTATCATATGTACATTTCTTGCCTCATTACCACTATCTTCACCTTGTATCATTATCCATTGTCATTTATTAACTCCTGCTTTGTGCCCTATCACATACTTTTCCTTGTGTTCTTTCCTCTGCTCTGTACCTTGTCTCTGTACTTGCTCAAAACCTGCTGCATCTCTAACTTTTTCCAGTTCTGGTGAGAGGTCATTAACCTGAAACATTGGGCTGGATTTTATGCGCCCCGTGCCAATGCCTTTGAAGGCAGCGAGGCTTCAGTGAGTGGCTTTCCCATCGCCCACCCGCCTGCTCTGAGCTGTCTGAAAATTTATAAGGGGCAGGGGAAGCATTGCCCAGCCCAGCCATCCTTGAGCCGATTGAGGCCCTTGAGTTGTTAATTAATGACCACTTAAAGTCCTCATCCTGCTGCCACTGGCATTTTACTCATGGTGAGGGAAGGCCCATGCCATGTGGGAAGCCCACCAGCTTTAAGCTGTGGGTAAGGCTGGGATCCCAGAAGTCGCCAGCACTCCAGTTGGCACTGGTGGGATGACAGATCTGCCAGCCATCCAGCTTGGTGGCAGCTCTCGAAGTTGAGACTTTCTTCCATGACAGCGGCAGAAGTCTTGCCACTCCCAGTGTTAAGCTCTGTGAGGCAACCATTGGGGTTATGGTGGGCTCTCCACTGGCTCTTTATTTAGGGAGTGCAGAATCGGGCATTGTGATGCCCTGTAAAACCTAGCTCATTGACTCTCTTTCTCTCCCCACAGATACCGCTGGGCCTGTTGAGCATTGCCAGCATTTTGTGTTATCCTTTCAGATTTTTCGCATCCACGGTATTTTGCTTTTGCATTACATTTTACTTGAACCAGTGTAAATTTCTTGGAGTGGTGCCTTTTGTCTTTAACTCATACATGTTTGAAATCTAATTTCTTTGTTCCATCACCACGCTGATAAAACTTGGCGAGTGGGCAAACAATTTTGAGTTTTAGGTGCTTGTCTCATCAAATGTTATGGGAATTCCCAGATATCTGGAATCTTAACATTTCAAACTGTACCATATTTCTGTACCAGTCCAAAACTCTCTCAATCTCATTCCTGGCTGAGTATCACCAGCCCTCTGGGTAGAGGATTCCAAAAGGTTCATAACCCTCTTGAGTAAAAGAAAATCCTCGTCACAGTTGAAAATAACCTGCCCCGTAACCCAAGACAATAACCCCTAATTCGAGGCTTTTCAGCCAGAGGAAACTATTCGAAACGTAGGATCGGAATACCCACCAACTGGGAAATTTATGAAACATAAAATCCAAACCCACGGACACGTTTTGACCTCATGTTTTGAACCATAAAACAAAAAAGCCATGCTGCAGCCAACAGCACAGGGCTGGGCAGCAAGGGGCTAATTCGGGCATTTAGTAAAAGACAGTGACTCATCAAAAGGATTTGGACATTAACTAATTGCTTCCATTGGACAATGGTACCAGGGAAATGTGATTACTTGCCATTGGCTAATGCAATTAAGAGACTGATTACCCTATACAATGGTACAAGAAACATGCCAGTGATATAATACAACTAAGGAATTGTAATACGACTAAGGCCAGGATCAGAGGCAATGATACTGAAATCTGGACATTGTAACTATGATTGGTTCCTCTCAAGGAGAGGGATGGGTCATTCAAACATTGATCAACCTTGGAGCCAGGTGCTGTTACTGTATTCTCACAAAACAGCAGGAGGATTGTTTAACCAATGTGAGAGCTGATCATATTTGTCTGGACTATTTTTCCATGGAATGACTGTATTGTTTCACTGAGCATGAGCTGGTCATATCCATCTGGACTAGGAGTGGAATAAACTAAGAGATGTTAACTATTGGACATTTGAACAGCATGAACAACAGGAAATGTGTTTGATATGTCCGAGTTGAATCATTACAAAAAAAGAAGAGCATATCAGAGTATGGTTGCTGCAGGCGGAAGGAGGGTCAGGGCTGGTCACCTTGACTCAGGACCTACAATTAACACTGGACAGAGCAGTCGTGTTGGGGATTGTAAGTGTTTTAGCCAAATTGTAGTGATTTGGTCTGATGGTTTTGTAAGGTTTTGGTAGGGAGGAACGTATTTTGTCAGATTTAAACAAGTCTTAGTGACTTAGTTTTAGCTAAAGGGGGGACAGCGGTCAACTCGCAGAGAGGTTCAGCTGGGAATTGAAGGTACTACTTTCAGCTAGCCACAGGAGGATTTGAACTTGGGTATTTGCGTCAATTTTGGGGAACTTTTGCAGAAGGTCCATGTATTTGATCTTATGGGCTGTCAGTCAAATCTCAGGGCGTTCTGTACCGAGGATGGATTGATTATTATTTTCAGGGGGGTTTCTGTGTTGTTTCAATTAATTGTAGAGGTATCTGTACTCGGGATTTTCGTAGGTAGAATAAAACAACAAATTTATGGTTGAGCCAAACCCTGTGTTGGTGTATTTTTGTTCTAAAGCCCAAGAAATGTCTGTTGGGGGGAGGGGAATCTCTTACAGAAGTCCTCGCAGGTTGATGGAGATCAACAGTGCAGGTAATAGAGAAGGAGCAGGGAATGAGCAATGGTAACATCTGAATTTCTGCTTTTAACCTGCACATATGCAGATGCCAGAAGTTGCTGTCAGTCTCACAGAATTATGACAACCAAAGCCGACGGTTTTATCATCATCACAGCTTCAAAGTTTGTGCCAACATGAAATCAGAACTTATCTTCCCTACCTCCAGATTCTGTGGAATCTGTGACCTCATTTACTGTCCAGCAATGGCACACTGATGCAGCACTTTTAGTGGAAAGCAACGATAGGGCTGACAACACATTTTTCAAAATTGAAAATTTACACACAATTCATGAAGAACAGACTTCACAATATCATGCATTAATTTTTACTCTAAATGTAAAACGCCCATGATTTCTGAAGTTCATTTTAGACAGTATTTTTAAACCAGTTCATTGTATTACTTATTTTGAAGCAAATGTTGATTTCTAAAGCCACAAGGAGCGACACAATCAAAACTCATCTTTCAGCCTCCTCCTGTACTTCACCTTCGCAAAACTTCAAAACTCAAATACTTTTCTTCCCTCCAATAATCTTCCAAGGTTTTGAAAGGTTTCACATCATCCAATTGTGATTTACCCCAAAATTCTTTTACTCTTGGTGCTGTCAAATGCTTTGGACCATCATCCTTCAACGGTTGCTTAATAAAGAAAGAATGATTGTTTCACCTGAATCTCCATGACAATCATAGGGCACACCATGCTGCGTAACTGAACAAATAAGTATGTCCAAGGTCCAAATTTAAGCTTTCAACAGTGCAAGTCTCTAATAATTGCAAAATAAAAGCAATGTGATTTCAAGAAAGTAATTGAGATTTATCTACTTTTAGCTTTAACTTTTGTCATACTGTGCTGCTAACAACCTTCACATTAGCAAAAACATTTCAGAAAATCAACCCAATAATTTTAAAGGGCAAATTCTACACAGAATGGATCACATGCTGTGTGTGGACCAGATGTTTTCAGTCTGATTTCAGGATTGGCATGTGGCCAACAACACGAACAGGAGATTACTTATCAAATACTTCTCAGGATGAGCCCAACATTATGTTTCTGTGTCGCATCTCTTAGCCCAGAAATTTCCTACCCCATTGGCATCAGGTTTCATGGAGACAACAACATGGTGAGAAGGCCAAAATTCAGTTTTACGATATCGTGAAACCAGTTTGCGATTATCCACTCCACCTGTCAATGGTGGGCCGTGTTTCCCGCCACTGCATGTGGGGAACGTCATCTTAATACATCTGCATCTAATTATAAGTCCTGCTTGCCGAAATCATCCCCCCACATCAAATTTACTGCCCACATTGGCATGACGTCAGAATGGCATGCTTCACAACTGCCTTTAAAAGGCGTGCAACCTGGTAACCTGAACTTCAAGGGGAACTCAGAATTGAGTGAACACAGCCTTGTGCAGCTCTCGCAAGCATCGTCTATAGGGCATCAAGGAAGATGTGCTGTGCATTTGTAGGAGCCACGGGCAAGTTGCTTTTTCACAGCTGGCTTTCAGCATGGAGCCAGGGCAAGGGCTCCAGTGCAGGTCAGACTGTGGAGGTAGGTGAGGGTGGTGGGGGGGGGGGGGGGGAGCAAGGCAGCACAGGCAGACTGAAGGAAATACTCAAGCACATGCCGGGCTGGGGGTGGGGGTTTGAGGAAAATGGCCAGGCACTTGGAAAAGTTTGTCAAGAGTGAGCATTCTTCCACAGCTGGGACCGTTCGACAGCAGCTTCATTGACATGCTTGGAGTTAGACCTCTGAAGCTTTTCTGCCCACTTAAGCAACACAAAAGCATGAAAGTGCCACCAAATGCTCCAAAACTTTTCACCCCTCAGGTGCAGACTGCAAATTAATGTGCATTTTAAGGCACAGCAGAGCAATTGGCCAATGGGCAAGTTGTAAAACCCCCTTGCGAAAGGTGGCCATGGCACAGACACTGGTAGGGGTGCTCACAGCCCCATGCAATGTTGTTATTCAGGTTTGGACCAGTATAAAATCATGGTTCAAGCTAACAGTGCAGCTTTGCAGTGCAGGTTAGGAGAAAGCCTGCGACTGAGCTCAGAGCACAGCATGCAGTCCAGTGGGCAAAGCTGCTGCCAATCAGTCAAGTTAAGTGGGGCAGAAGTGGGTGGGGTGTCAGATAGCCAATGAGCGCACTACACACTGGCCATCCAAGTGGTGGCCAGCACTCTCCTGCATGCATGAAAAGGGCCTTGAGACTTAACCAAGAGAGGTTCTTAGTACACCCATGCAAACCCATGCGTCCCTTTCTGTGATCCTGCAGGAGAACATCCAGAATCATGGAACCTGGTGACTTAATGGTATGACTCATGGCTTGCAGAGACCATGAAAGAAGGAGGAGGAGAACTGCAGAGGTGCATGGCTTGGCAAAGAGAGGAGCAACTCACTCAAGATGAAGGGATAACCGGGCCTGCTGCACACGCAGCTGAAGGTCCACAGAGAGCCATCATTTGTAGGTGCTTCACTGGACCCAGGGTCTATAGATGGTGCCTGTCATTCCTGCAGATGACTGAGAATGATTGTTGCCAAGGACTGTGCATGTCCAAGGAACTGGTCAGTCACATATGCCATCTGCTGCAAGATTTGGCACCACGGGGGATATGGATGCATTCAATGCCAGTGGCCATTTAAGTGGCACTCAATTTTTATGCCAGTGGCTCCTTCCAAGGCTCCACAGGTGACCTGTGCAGGATCTCACAAGCCTCCACACACAAGTGTATCCAGGAGGTCATGGATGCCATCTTTGTGAAGGCACAGAACTTTGTACATTTCACTCGGGATCAGGAAAGCCAGAAAGCAAGGGCGCTGGGATTTGCACAGGTATCCCACAGGTGCAGGATGCCATCAATTGCTCTCACGTGGCGCTTAGATCTCCATGGCAACAAGCAGTCAACTACATCAACTGCAAGAGCTTTCACTCGCTGAATGTTCAGCTGGTGTGTGACCACCACAAACACATCCTTAGCAGGTCTCAGATCCCTGACATCTTCCAGTGTCCCGAGAGGCTGCAGGGTTGGCTACTCAGGGACAGGGGCTCCCTACAGAGTAAAATTTTAAATGCACCTAATCCTTTGTCCACTTTCAGCACCTGACCCCTTCAGGAGCACAGTGTAACTGGTCACAGATACTGAGGAGATGGGGGTCAGCCCCACCTCAAAAGGTGCTGAGACCACACAGAGAGAATGAGGGAACTCTGTGATGCCTGCCCACAACATTCTGGCAGCAATGACAAGCACCATCGAGGTGCAGGCATCATTAAATATGTCCAGTGAGTGTGAAGCCAGCCCATCACTTTGATCTGAAGCTTACACACTGCACAGGGAAGAGGCCCTGGACTGAGGCACCTGCTTTTATTTTGTGCAGGAACCAAGGTTTCACATCTGAGTGACACGAACACTGCTCATCAGAACAATGAGCCATAGGCAAGGAGACATTCTTGGGAGGTTATTTACAATAATGAACATTAAGCACAAGTGATTAACACCCAGGCTGTGCAAGCACATCTTCTTAACCTTCCTAACCCTGCCGCTAGATCTTGGTGCGCCCCTGACATCCATAGTGGAGGTGGAGGCAGCCTGCTGACTGCTACACTCTGTCTGTGATCATGGCCATATCATGGAGACGCAGCCATGAAACTTTAAATGCACCTGATCCTTTGTCAGACAGGCATCCTTTGGAAAGCTGAAACCTGGAGGACCCCAGCCTGTTTTCAGAGTCCTGCTATATGGGAGTGGCACCCCCTCGGCCTGTGGAGATAAAGCTGCTGGGCTCACAGGAAGAGGGGATTCGGATGGGCCGGACACTCCTGGAGTCACCTGGGTGGATTGCCCCGGGGTGTGTACCTGCTGACCCTCCTCCCTATGGGTGCCTGAGGGCCCCAGGCTGACTTATTGAGCAGAAGGGGAAGCTGGAGTGAGATCAAGCTGCGCCACACCCTTCTCACATTGACACTGCTAGAGGCTAACTATGGCATCAGCAATGGAGTTCAGCCTGCGCAGCATTGCATGGCTGATGTCCTGGACCAAGGTCTCCATGATGGCTGCCATCTTATGAGTGTTGACCTAGGTGTGTTGGCATGCCAGCACTATCACCTCAGACTGAAGGCGGACGGGCTCCTCCATCATGCCTTGCAATCTGAGGAGCACAGCAGACATCCCTTCCTGATGTTCCTGAGCTTGCCTGTGCAGTTCCAGCAACTGAGATATGACCAATTCCAGAGGCTCTTCATCTGACTCGGACTTAGAAGATTTCTGGCCTACAGCAGTCCTCCAACTGCTGGAAACTCAGGCAGTCCTTGCCTCCACCTGCTGTGGATCAGGTAGTGCGATGTGCTCACCAGATCGTGATCCCGGGGCTAATGTAGAACTCGGTCCCACCAAGGTGTGTGTCTCTGCACTGGTGGAGGGTGTGGGTGAGCGCTGTGACGGGTCTTCAATTAGGGTATCCGATTCTTCTTCCAAGGTAGCTTTGGGACTTGAGCCCAAGGACCTGGGTCGTGGACCCCTTCAGCTGTTTCCCAGATGTGCCTGCAAAAGTAGGGAGAGATAATTAGTGCATTGCAGGGGACTGTGGAACAGGGAAATTATGCATAGCATGGTTGACTGATGGATGTTGCACTGCTGGATCCTTACTTGGTTGAGCACCGCCAACTTCACGATTAGCACAGGAACGGTCCAGATTGTTGTCACCCAGCTGGATGACTCTATTTTCAAAGCCTTTGAGGACTCTGATGTCAGGCATCCCTGCACCCAGTTTGCAACCTCCTGTTTGATGTGTGCCAGCTTTTCCTGCATGAATACCGCTGGAGAGTGTGTAGGCAGAATGCCTGCCAGGCCAGTTGGGAAGGATGCCTGGCATGTGTGGGTGCTGTATAGTGCCATGGACGGGATGAAGACACGATCCATAGGGGCAGATGTGTGTGTGTGTGTGCACGCATGTTTGGTGATGTCCCTTAAACTGTCAGTGAGTGAGGTCCCTGTGGATGTGTGATGGGTTTGTGAGTGTGAGAGTTGTGAGTGATGAGAAGAGTGACTTAGCATGGTGGAACGGAAGAAATTATTCATCCTCTTTCAGCATTGGATGGCTGTCCACTTTTGCAGGGCATTGGCGTTGTCTACCACTGCCACCAGCTCCCATGCTGGATTTGTGACCTTGCTTGCTAGTCTTCACCCAGAGCAGGGGTACAGGACTTCACAGCAGGCCTCCACAGCCTCCAGTAGGTGCTCCAGGGATTGTGTTGCTAAATTTGGAGGCAGCATGTTTCCTCCTTTTGGCAGCCATGACTTTGCAGCAGCTTCCTATGCCTTAGAGTGGGCTAGCTCTATGCAGGGGCGCCCTTCATATGACGCCTGGATTACTTAGGGCCTGAGGTGATGGCTGGGTGAGCGAATCAGAGTTTGCCCTGCCGGCGGCCTGGTGTGTTTCCTGGGAATCCATTATCAACAAGGCAGGAAGTAGCATGGCGCGAAAAGCCGCCATTGCAGCTGGTTAGTAAAACATCCTTTTTCCTGTCTGCTACTGCACTTTGTGCAAATTGGAGACAATTCCACCCTTAAGGACCCAACTTCTGTGTTCTCAGAAATATAGTGAATATGGTGTCCAATACACTTCTGCATTGAATCGATTTGTTTCCCTAACATCTTGGTCTCTCTTGATATTTTGAACACTTACATATAACTCAGATTTTCCACTGAAACTAGAAGCTGTCTCCTCACAATCAAAATAACTGGCCATTGAACAAAGCAGTCATTTCATCAAAGTCATAATCAGATCTAGATCATTTAAATTATCAGAACATTTCTGCTTTTCTCTTGTCAAAATGTCAGGATGCAGAATCCGTGCACAATAACCAAAAAATGGCTTTGGCAACAGCTGTTTTTATTTGTTCTGCATTAACCTTGAACTGAACAATATGGGTTGTTCAAGCAATATAAATATCAAGCCTTTTTGTGGTTATTGTACAAAGTTTTATAGAAACTAATCAATTTTCCAAGGCATTGTACACAAGGAGCTGTGGTCAAAGTTATTGGTCCAGGGAAAGTGAGATTAGAGATGAGAATAATCCAGGGAAGTGCACCAGCTTCATCCAGTCCCAATCTTAGTCATATATTCAGTCCCATTTTCCTATTCCTGTTAGTTCTCTTGAGGCATAGACAAGGATAGTCAAGACCAAGTGCATTCACAGGTCAAGCAGAGGTAGAGAGTAGGGAATCAGGAAGGGAGAGAAGGGAAGAAGGGAGGGCGAGAGAAGCAAGAGGGAGGGAGGGAGGGAAGAAGGGAGGAAGTGAAAGAAGGAAGAGGGAAAGAGGGAAGGAGGGGAGAGTGAAAGAGGGAGTGTGGGAAAAGGGAAATAGGGAGGGAAGAGGCAAAAAAGAGGACAAAGATAGGGAGTGGCGAGGGAGGGGAAAGGGACAAAGGAAGGAGGAGATAGAAAGGGAAGAGGGAGAGAAAAGGAAAAAAAAAGGAGAAAGTTTGGGAATGAGAAATAGTGGGAAGGGAGAGAGGAGGGTGGGGTGTGGCGAGAAAGAAATAGGCAGTGGAAAGAGAAAAGCATAGCAATGAGGAGTGGAGGAGAAGCTAATGGATTAGGGGAAGGAATTTTTCTTGGCACTGACAAATACTCTCAACAGTTTCATGTTTTTGAGTTTGAAACAAGAGGTGATGCATTCTATTAACATATTTAAATAAGGGTCCCACAGTGCAACTGGCAGCCTGAGTTAACATTAATAGTCGCCTTGCGGGTTTTGCAAGGCTCAGGTAACCATTCAGTAAAATGGAGGCAGGAGTAACTGGCTTAGGAAGGTATGTGCCCTTTGCAACAGTCCTTGTGGGCCAGGAGCAGCTGGCATATTTCCCTGGTGCCTCAGGAAGCCTTTGGCTACCTTTATGCCGATCACAGACTCTCTTCTAGCTGCTGTGATCAACAACCTCCCCTTAGCCCAAGCTCTAATCTCTGGTCCTCTCCCTGCCAAGTGCTGAGGATCATCCTCAGGATTCCCCAGCTGCAACAACCATTCCATTGGTTTCCCCACTCTGCAGCCAACCAGTTAATACATTTGGCTGGGCAGGAATTGGAATCTGTGATCCATGTCTATTCTGTCAAGCCTCTAGAATTTTACTAATTTCAATTAGATCATTCTCACCGTTCTAAACTCCAGAGAATATTGGCTCATTCTACTCAATCTCTCCTCATAGGGCCACACTGTCATTCCCCGGAATCGATCAAGTGAATCTTTGTTGCACCCTCTCTAAGACCCCCTCCGCTCCTATTTTTTACATTCTTGTGGCCTTATGACAAGTATATCCTTCTTTCGATCCAGAGGCCAAAACTGTACATGGTATTCCAGGTGTAGTTTCACCAAAGCTCTATGTAATTGCAGCAAGACTTCCTTACTGTTATATTTCAACCCCCTTGCAGTAAAGGCTAACAATGCCATTTGCCTTCATAATTGCTTGCTGTACATGTATGTTAACTTTCTCTAATATGTTTGAAAGGGTCCACAAATCCCTATGAATATCATCATGAACTAGTCTCTTACCTTTAAAAAGAAACATTCCACTTTTCTATTCTTCCTACAAACATGGATAATTTCAAATTATCTCAATGCTTCTCCACATTGTACTCCATTTCCAACCTTCTTGTCAAATCACTTGTCTATATTTCTTCGCAGCCTCTTTGTGTTCTCCCCAAAGCTTGCTTTCCCACCTAGCTTCGTATCATCAGCAAACTTGGATATATTACACTCAACCCGCTTGTTGAAATAGATTGTAAATGGCTAACACCAAAGCAGTGATTCTCACGGTACTCCATTAGTTACACAATCGTGAAAATGGTTTGTTTCATCTCTGTTTTTTCTCTGTTCACCAATCCACAATCCAAGATAACATAACACCTACAATCTCATGAATCCCAATCTTGTCCAACAACCTCTAGTGGCAGTTTATCAACGGCCTTCTGAAAATTTAAATATACTATATCTACAGGCTCCCCTTTACCTAACCTGCTACTTACACCCTCAAGAAACTTCACGAGATTTGTGGAATATAATTTCCCTTTCATAAATTTGTTTTGTCTCTGCCAAATCAGTGGGTTTTTTTTTTTCAAACGCACGGTTGTCATGTTCTTGGTAATAGATCTTAGGATTTTCACTATTATTACTTCATTACTTATGTATTACTTTATCGTAAAACTTAACATCCTAAATTCATATTTTCACATATTCCAATAAAAGCAAACAAATATTAGGATGCTGAGCTAATATACCATTCAATATTTGTTGAGAAATAAGGATATGTTTGAAACTAATTATTGTTTACAGTTTCTAAACACGATCAAGGCAGAGCTGGTATAATAATTTCCTTATACCATACTAAAAGTAGCTTTTCAGGTACAATTAGCAGATTGTTTCTGCCACTTTTTCAGTATCTTGCTATCAAGTAAGAATATTTCTAGAATTTTTCTGAGATAATGGTGATTTTTGCACTATTCTATCACCACAACTCTACCTGAGTATCTGCAAAAGTTATTTTTAAACAGCTACAGCAAAATAGTTGCACGGCATAAATCTCATGGAGTACTTAGAGGTCAGGACTTGATGGTCACAGAAGGTGCATTCATAACGTGGCCAAACAGGTTGATTATCAGACTGTAAATCCTTCCAATGAGCCTGATGGCAGGTGGCAATAGCAGGCGAGTTTCCTAGTCAGCCATATTGTAGAACGCAATGGCAAACCACTGCAGTACTTTGCCAAGCAGAATCATGGACCAATCCAATGGAAGTTCATGGTCGCCAACATGGGTATGGGACCAAAGGGAGGAGGAGGACTTAGAGTTGAAGCACAACTCTTATTTCTGGTAGGCATATCTGCAATATAAAGACCCTTGCATAGTATAAGGGTCTGGAACATACAGGATAAATGTGGGACTGAGTACAGTACCATCCACACAATGAGATTAAAAAGGCACATGACCCAGTGCACTGTTGAGCAAAGACATGTTAAGACCTAAGCCTGTACCCTTTATTGTTGTTCTGTTTGTTATTAAAGACTTACAGTTATCCTACTGAAGACTATGAAAACTTCTTTAAGAGATACCGTTCTGTAACCAACACACTCCCAACCCCTTGAACCAGTGTAAACATTGTATTTTAAAAATTAAAATCTGAAATTTCACAAGGGAAAATCACAGCTTTACCTGGAAAAACATACTTGCCCACTATTAAAGTTAATGAAATGTTAGAAATCTTTTCAAAAGATGGCAGTATTTTTACATCAAGCAAATATGAAGGAAGGTGACAATAGGGCAGACATTTTATTCACTTGAAGAGGCAGGACCGGAGACAAGTGTGCCTGTAATTTCCCGCTACCAGCTGGCATGTCGGTCTCCTGCCATGAACCCTTCTCTGCTTCAATCAGGCAGGATCAGGAGAATGACAGCTACTCACTTCCAAGTGACAGGTCAGTCATTAAGCCAATTAAAGGGCCAATTAAGTCCACTCTTCAGACATTAACTGCAATTTTGCAATCAGCATGCACACCCTCCACTGAGGCAGAAACATGCCAAAAGGTGGTGGCCTCCTGGTAACAGACTGTCAGGGGAAGAGGTAGTGTTGAGGGCTGTGCTCCAACCTGCCAGGATCACCCCCTCCTCCGTCCCCACCCACCACAGCCCTAGGGCCACAACTCTGGCCACTGGCTGTCCAGTTGAGGGGTTATTCCCTTCACGATGATAGCCTGGCAGGTTTGGATTTTCTTTTAGTTAAAAAATTTATAAACCGTCTTCAGAGGAACTCTATCCTGAAGCGCACTCTCTTTCCAATCTACATCACCAGCGAAAACCTCTGATGGTAGGTCTGTTGATCTCCCAGTGCTGCAGGACATCCTATAGACCTTCCGCCCTTGGAAGCTCACCCACTATCCTAAATTGGACAGCGAGCATCAACGATTGCCACTAATTTAGACTGGTCGTTAAATATCATGTCGGGCATCAGGCTTGAACACGACATAGGGGTCAGCTCTGGGAAATGCACCCAGCATTGGGGATCCAACCTCAGAACTAAATTCAGCCCTAGGTGTCTAGCAGTAAATTATAAAGCAGTACTTTAGGCAAGTGCTCTGATGCCATAAACAGTCAAATTGATTGAATTATTGCTTTTAACTGACTGCTAGACAGGCATCATTTTGATTGTCTATAATTGATTTTAGAATAATGTTAATATCTCTACTTGCTGGAATTGCTTGCCAAGCATCCATTTTAAAAAAAGCTTGCATTTACATGGCACTTTTCATGGCATGCCAAAGAGCTGTACAACCACAGAAGTACTTTTGATCACTGTGCAATGTTAAAAAGACTTTATGGGGTAGATTTTCATCCTCCCTGTCTGTGCAGTAGCCTTGAATGAAAACCAGGGGTGTTTTTTCAAGAGCGAACCATTACAGGCATGAAAATCGTTAAAGGGTTTGCTAAGATTTACGGTACTATGGAGTTACCAATATTATTTTACAGCAGGTTATAATAGATTCTGCACAACATATTGAGGTTCTAATCTTTGTCTATTCAGTGAGTATATTAACTGGAACTATGTTCCATGACTCTGTATATTGTCAACTCTGCTCTGTGGTGTTCAGATTACATAAATGTTCAATTAAAAAGCGTGCATTTTAAGTTCAAGGAAACAATACTTCCTTGAAAATATTAATCAGAACTTGTACTTAAATAATACATGACGTTATTACCATTCCACTGCTAAGAAGGCCTTAATTACAATTATCAAGTCAGGCTTGTCATCTCACGGCCAGTGGGCTGGTTGTGGCCCCCAAGGCCTCTGACTTTGGCCGCCAAACTTGCTGGGCATTCAACAGACTGATATTTGAAAAATACTGTAAAGTTGCTCATCCAATCACAGGCTGGTTTCTCACACTGAGCCTATCAACAGAAAATGCAGAGAAAAACCAGCCTGTGATTGGACCAGCAGGGCAGGCAGCCCAGAGTGGCAGGGCCCAGGCAGGGGACGCGGAGCAGCCAAAGAAGTGGGTGCCAGGCAGGGCAGATCAGGGCGCAAGGCAGCTGGAGTAGCAGGGGCTGGATCGGAGCGTGAGACAGCTGGAGCAGTGGGAGGCCAGATCAGAGCACGAGGCAACGGTAGCAGAGCCCAGGTGAGACAGAGCAGGGCCCACCGGTGTCTGAGTAAGCGAGTGACTAGAGATTGTGTGATAGAGATCGAGTGTTGGGGGGGGGGGGTGGTGGAAGGGGGATGGGGAAGAGTTTGTCGTGAGGAGAGAGAGAAAAAGCGTGAAGGGGACCGAGATAGTGTGTGGGGTGGGGAGAGAGTGGGAAGGGGCAGAGAGTGTAAGGGTTTGGGAGGGAGAGTGGGGGATAGAAGAGAGATTGTAGGGGGGAGAGAGTGTGTCAGAAGGGAGGGATATTTTTGGGAGGAGCAAGAGTCTGAGGGGAGCAGAGAAAATGTGGGGGTGAGTAGGGACAGAGAGGGGAGAGGGGGGAGAGAGAGAGAGGGGAGAGGGGGGAGAGAGAGAGAGGGGAGAGGGGGGAGAGAGAGAGAGGGGAGAGGGGGGGGAGAGAGAGAGGGGAGAGGGGGGGGAGAGAGAGAGGGGAGAGGGGGGGGAGAGAGAGCGCGGCCGAGGGGGAGAGAGGGAGAGAGCGGCCGAGGGGGAGAGAGGGAGAGAGCGGCCGAGGGGGAGAGAGGGAGAGAGCGGCCGAGGGGGAGAGAGGGAGAGAGCGGCCGAGGGGGAGAGAGGGAGAGAGCGGCCGAGGGGGAGAGAGGGAGAGAGCGGCCGAGGGGGGGAGAGAGAGAGCGGCCGAGGGGGGGAGAGAGAGAGCGGCCGAGGGGGGGAGAGAGAGAGCGGCCGAGGGGGGGAGAGAGAGAGCGGCCGAGGGGGGGAGAGAGAGAGCGGCCGAGGGGGGGAGAGAGAGAGCGAGGGGAGGAGAGAGAGAGCGAGGGGGGGAGAGAGAGAGCGAGGGGGAGGGAGAGAGAGAGCGAGGGGGAGGGAGAGAGAGAGCGAGGGGGAGGGAGAGAGAGAGCGAGGGGGAGGGAGAGAGAGAGCGAGGGGGGGAGAGAGAGAGAGAGGGGGGAGAGAGAGAGAGAGGGGGGAGAGAGAGAGTGAGGGGGGAGAGAGAGAGTGAGGGGGGGAGAGAGAGAGTGAGGGGGGGAGAGAGAGAGTGAGGGGGGGAGAGAGAGAGTGAGGGGGGGAGAGAGAGAGTGAGGGGGGGAGAGAGAGAGTGAGGGGGGGGAGAGAGAGAGTGAGGGGGGGAGAGAGAGAGTGAGGGGGGGAGAGAGAGAGTGAGGGGGGGAGAGAGAGAGTGAGGGGGGGAGAGAGAGAGTGAGGGGGGGAGAGAGAGAGTGAGGGGGGGAGAGAGAGAGTGAGGGGGGGGAGAGAGAGAGTGAGGGGGGGAGAGAGAGAGTGAGGGGGGGAGAGAGAGAGTGAGGGGGGGAGAGAGAGAGTGAGGGGGGGAGAGAGAGAGTGAGGGGGGGAGAGAGAGAGTGAGGGGGGGAGAGAGAGAGTGAGGGGGGGAGAGAGAGAGTGAGGGGGGGAGAGAGAGAGTGAGGGGGGGAGAGAGAGAGTGAGGGGGGGAGAGAGAGAGTGAGGGGGGGAAGAGAGAGTGAGGGGGGGAAGAGAGAGTGAGGGGGGGAGAGAGAGAGTGAGGGGGGAGAGAGAGAGTGAGGGGGGAGAGAGAGAGTGAGGGGGGGAGAGAGAGAGTGAGGGGGGGAGAGAGAGGGTGGGGGGGAGAGAGAGGGTGGGGGGGAGAGTGAGGGTGAGGGGGGAAGAGAGAGGAGGTAAGGGAGAGATGGGGTGAGGGAGGGAGAGAGAGAGACAATGTGTGAGGAGGATAGAGCAAAGGGGAGAGAGAGCACGAGTGTGTGAGGGGGAGAGGGAGAGTGTGTGTGAAGGGAGTGTGTGTGAAGGGAGGGAAGGAGAGAGAGTGTGAGGGGAGAGATGACTGTGAGAAGGGAGGAAGTGAGAGTGAGTGGGAAGATAAAGGGAGAAGAGAGTATGAGGGGTTGAGAGATGGAGAGAAAGTGTGAGGGGGAGAGGGAAAGAGAGTGTGAGGGGAATGTGTGTGCGGGAGCAGAGTGTGTGTGCATAAGTTTGGCTCAATCCCAATATCAGGGTTCTCATTCACCCTCACCCCCACACACCAACATGAACTCTCAGTCCACGAGGGTTAGTGAGCACCCGAGACTGGGAGTGAGCCAGGCACACATACTCTCACGGTCATCTTTATTTATTACCCATTGTTTTTTGCTCAGAAAGTTGTTTCTTTTTCCATCTCAGTTCCTTTTTGAATTCATGTTTAATGTTGTGCCAAACTTTATCTTTCTAAAATTTGATCATCAGTCCCTTGAGTGAAAAAAATCTTAAAATGTGGGCCCCAAGTGAAAAGGTTGGCCAAGCTTTTATTAAGTCAACAGTCTATATTCACTCAAAGTGAAACATGCATAAGATAAAAAGCAGTAGTAGGTATAAGGTACACACAGAAATACACTGTTCCACTATTCCTTCCAACTAGTAGATATTAAAACAAATTACTATTAGGTCCTTCATCAATCGTGCAGGATGTTCTGCTCTCACATACCAGATTGTTATGACGTGGTGGATGATGTGTGCCAAGCGGATCAAATCCACGAGGGAAAATTGATCACGCGGTCACAACTGTTTTGTAATTTGCATTTTATTTTGAGATGTGTGCCTTGAATTCAGAAGTAATAAGGCTGCCGCGGCTTCAAAGTCTTTTAGAAAATTAAGCATTTATTAGCAAAAGAAAAAAAATTCAAGCACATACATAGGTCTATAAATTACTACTATAATAACTCCTAAAACCACGAATTAATCTGGCTCCCAGTTACACTTTTGTTAAGGCAACTGTAAAAACAAATAGATTTAAATAGACCCAGGCAAAGCAATGCAATACTCTGGATAGTAGTATGGGAAATGATTTTTCTCAGTTTTGGTTCCTGCAGGCAGCAACTAAAAAAGAGGCTGGAGGCTTGTTCACACTTGTGTTATATCTTAGAATTCCTTCTCCCCTTACACATAGCCTCATCTCCTTTATATATGTTTCTCCCTTTAAATGAAAATTTCATTGTTCCCATATGTTTTTGCAACTTTACTTTTCTCATAATATAAATCTTTCCTGGTGCTAATTTTATCAGTAACCTTTGAGAAAAATAAACGCACCGGTTGGCTTAGCTTCTTCTGGATAAGTGAAGCATCTTACCATCTCTTTGAAATTCAATCTACTCTGATTTATCTAAAAATGCAAATTTTCCTTACACCTCACATTTTAAAACTTCAGCCATGTTTATGTACTTAGCATTTCAAACCTAATTTCGTTTTTGATGACTCAAAGCCACCAGATATGCTGTCTCCAATTCAATTAAATCCCATACATACACACATATACACAGACACTATCCAAACCCCACTTATACAATAAATCACAATATTATGAAAATTATTATATTTCCATGACAAGAGCCTCTATTTTTCCTGCTCAGTCCAAGTCAATTGAATACACAAGCAGTGACAGAAGTATATATGCTAATATGCATGGGCATATGTAACCACGCCAAGATGTGTAACAACGTAGTTTTGTACTTTTTAGGTGTCTTCTGTGAATTTTTCTGTCTATCCACAAATGAAACTAGTCTCCTTTGCTAAACAGCGATTAACAATAGTTACTAGCTTACTTTAAGTGGACAAATATTAAATATGCTGGCATAGTTCAAATAGCAGGGAATCTAAATAAATAACATGGCCACTTAACTCTAGGAGGAGGAAAGCAAGATTTCTGTCTATTAGTTATGCCAGATTGTGTCCAGCTATGCTGTTCTTTGAAATTTCAATTGAATGAAGAGGAATGGACAGATCTTATATTTGCATCACTTCAAGGGAGCTCCAAAACTCTAGCAGATTCCTCAACAGAGGGTATTGATTATTGTTATTTCTGTGGGGTCAATGGTTCTGTTAGGAACTGAATTGTTTTTAAAGTTTTCTTTTTATTTGGACCAGAAGAGAAACCTCATGCAGTAGGCAGCTCCGCCTTCGAAAAACATAATGCAGCTAATGGCACTCAAGTCCACTTTAGGTAATACCTGCCTAGGCAGCTGATCCATCCCAACATTTAGAAGAGAGTCATGGCCTTAAGTTTGGGTAGATAGAAGTTCAAGCGCTTAAGCTTGCATTGGCAAAGAGAATTCCCAGGAATTTCAGAGAACTTATGTTTAAACAATTATAGAACGAGCGGATCCAGACTTTAAATGTACAAGATATAGGTCGGATCCCCTTCTTCAGTGTTATATTCTGATTATAGGGAGCATTTAACTGCGGGTATAGAGGATAGAGAAAAGGAGCAAAATTAGTACATGTCAGGATTTTAATTTATGAGAGAAAAGGCTGCAGAATGGTCCCAAGCATCAAAAACTGCTCACTTAGTGATAGCTGGATACAGCAGCATGAAAGTACACATGCTACTTGCTCTTTTCAACATTGGCACTTACCTTCCATTTCACTACTGATTAATAAGCTCCTGATTGGGCAGAATGACATACCTCTCTCACTCGGGTCAGAGTAGGCAGGTAGGAGTACACCTTGACATAACCAAACCCAGAAATTAGTTTCCTGAAAAAAATTTCAGCTGAGCCTCCCCATTTGTGACCTTATACAAGGCAAATTTCCTTATAGATATCAGACCTCTTATCTTGCAATGCAAATTCCTACAACTCAGGGAAAGACACAAGCTGTTACCTTTCTTGTTCAGCACATAAACGATTTGAATATGGTACTGGGATTTTTGATTTTTGTTTCATGTTGAGTTATTATAATAATGAATCATTTTGAGCTAAAATTCAAAAACATTCACTCAGTACATCCTGAAAGAACACTGTTGAAGGTCAAATTCTTGTAATCGCTCTAAATTTTCAATGTAATAAGCCTTTCCTCCAGATATTCTGTGGGACTAGTGTCAAGCATAAAAAATAATTGCCTTTGGTATCATAATGTTAATTTTAGAAAATGGCTCAGAAATGATATCACAAGCTAACCATTGGCAATATTTTGATCCAGTACCTTTTGGTGAGCTTATATAGGTTGGAGGCCCTAAATCAGTAAATACCATGAAATTTCCATAATAGGAAATTAACTTTTCCAGGAGAAAGAGCAGAGATTTACTAGACTTGTATCCTATGTCTGAGTCAATGATTCTAGTGACTTATTACACAGATACACAAGCAGGTGATTTGTGGGTTGAAATTACACTGACAGCCAAACAATCTCAACCATACAAATCTTGTCAAGTCACAAATTTCACAATTTCCATTCACTTGCCAATTCTGCTTTCTTTATCTAGGCTTGAGACAAAACAAGCGTTATAAATTGTTCCTATTAATATACTTTGGCTCAGATTTTGTGGGAAACTTTCATTGTCTTTACTCCTCCGAACTCGATGGCGATTTCAGGGGCTGAAATTTTGGCTCCTCCTGTGCAGGGGTCGAAAATACCAGCACCAGCCAGCATCCTGACATCATTCCTGGCTCTCTCTATTCTCATCAGGGTGGTGAAAGGGCCCCCCCGTGATCCAACCCACTCCAGGATTAAGACCAATTAAGTTAGTTGAAGAGCTCATTAAGAATTGACGAATGGAGGGTGGGGGTGTTGTGATTTTCGTGGGTGGTGCATGGCCTGCATGCAGTGTCTGGGGCAGGCCAGGCAAATGGAGATTGGCACACAGTTGGCAGGGAATTAGCTGGGCCCCCAAAAAAGGGTGAACAGCGCAGAGGGGGACTTGTCCACTTGGAAACAGGTGTCATTGGTGTGGAGAGAGCTTGCAGTAAACGTTTAGAAGCTGCAGGGCGTCATCACCTGCCTGGCATCATGGAGACATAACAGCAAGGGCAATGCTGCGAAGCACAATTGGGCAGCCACCTGACCACATGGAAGGCAGCCAGGCCTCTGGCTCTTCTGAGACATGGTGCAAACTAAATGCTCTGCGATCGCTCACTCTGCAGTATCACTGCTCAAATAGCAGCCACAACAATGGCTGCTGAAGATCAGTTTAAATTGGGCCCACACTTGGGTAGTCCACCTCAGTTTGTGTCCCATTAATCGATCTCCAAATCAGTGTCAATTTAGGGCTTCTTCCATGAAACTCAGGACCCATTTACTGTTTCCGCTTGGCGGGGGGCACGCAGGAGGGGTGGTGGTGGTGTTCAGGGCCAGGAACCAGTCCCAATTTCTATCTCCCACACCTGCAGTAAAAATGCAGTCCCTGGGATCAGCACATTCCTCGGTAACCATGGGGCCGAAGTTTTAGGCTGGCGTGAGTGCGCATTCGAACTCACATGAGAAGATGTCGGGCGAGCATCCCAACACCATCCCACGAGCTTGCGAAATTTCGGTTGGCGAACAAAAGTTGGAAGCGTGCCCGCCGACAATTAAGAGGCCAATTAGTGTAATTAAATTTGCAATTGTCTCTGATTTTTTGTAGTCCATACAACATTAAGGTTGGCGGGCGGGTGAATTGGTCAGGCGGACTTTTCACAAAACCTCATTCATGGGCGGGATGAGGTTTCCGTTATTAAATAAAAATTTTTTTAAAAACCTATGGCCAGCATTTTTATCATGTATATGCTCAAGTGACTGACTGTAATGCTTGGACATTTTTTTTCCTGATTTTAAAAACTTTATTCAATTGTTTTCAAGTCTTCGGCTCTCCGAGGCAGCTCTCGGCCTCCAGGGAGCTTTTATTCCGTGCTTGCCCGCGCCCATGTCAGCGCCTGCCCTCCTCCCACCCCCACCCTGGCAGCGCTGAGCATTTCAGCACAGGCTTCACGCTAGCTGGTTGTTAATTGGCCAGCCAGCGCGAAATCACAGTCAGGGGCCGATCGCAGTCGGCAGTCCGTTCCCCGGCCAATCTTGGGCCCACCGACCTAAAAATTCTGCCCACTGAAATCCAGGGGCTGTCAGTGATTCTACATTTCTCCAGAGGCAGCGCTGTTGAGGTCCCCCCAGAATCAATTGGTCCCCCCATAATCAATTAGAAGTCACTAAACTGAGGAGAACTTGCTCATTTACGCTCTTAGTCTCACAGGAACCTTTGAAAATGTTAAACATTTGTTGAAAGAGGTACAGCAGGGATTTTAGTGGTGCATTAAGTTCCTAATTACGCTAAACAACCTCACTGACCCTGAAAGAGTATGTTTTGCATTCGTTGAATGTCAAATATCTCCACGATGATAAGGAATTCCATATATTTTTAAAATAATACTTTTAAATCTTAGTTTAGTTTCTACCCTCAGCCCATGTTTACCTTTCAATCGTTTATTTCACTATGTATAGCATTTAAAAATAAAAAGGGATCTGGGAATGTTTCTGGGTTCTGAACCTGCCCCTGGGAGGAAACAGTCACATGTGGAAATTATGACTGGTGTACCCCCTGAATTGGCATGGAAACAGGTACCCTGTCCAATTAATGGCAGTGGGCAGGCTCTAGGACCTTGATGGGGTGGGGGGGAGTGGGGGTTTATCAGAAGCCTTCCAGCTTGAGAGGAGCAGCAGGATGCAGTGAAGGGTAAGTAACCGAGAGCGTGCTTCAACATGAAGGTGCCCTCCCACCAACATTTAAAAAAATGTATAATGTAAAAAAGAAAAAGGAACCAGGCCCCCAGTGTGGGGGATGGGGAGGGAATCACTGTACAGAGTGGCCTTTGGCAGCCCCCCACCCAGGCAGGCAGGAAGAGCCTATGGGTCTGCCAGAATGCTGGCCGCTGGCCTACTGTTGAATTCCTGCCTCGAGGTAGTTAGAAACCCCCCACCACAAGCCCTCTCCCCCTCACCACCATTGGCTACCGATACTGGACACCAACGGAAAACTCCTGTCACCTCCTCCAACTACCCTTAAAGAATCTAATTGACTGCCGGCCTTGTGGGGATGGGCAACTCTGACAACCCCAAACCTACCTAGGCAAAGGTTACTACTGAACTGACTAGTTTCATTAAAGATCGAATGAGATTTGTTTGAAACATTCTGATAGAGCATCATGGATATGTGGATGCAGGGACAACAGAAAATGGAAAAGCTTTCAACACCAATGAAGTCAGCAAATTACAGCCTATCTGAATGTTTAAGTCATGCATTTTTGAACAAAACTGTTTTAAATTCTTCTGTGAGAATGGAAAAGGAACTGGTAACTGCACAGGCCCCTTTTATGTACAGTGACCTCATTTCCTCCGGAGATCTTCCCTCCACAACTTCCAACCTCAGTCTCCCAATCCCGCACAGCCCTCTTCTATCTCCTTCCCAAATAGGAATGTCCTGGTTGACTCATTGTGTTAACCTGCTCCTGCCCCACGGAACTCAATTCTTCCTATCTTGATGCCATTCTGTCTCTCTCCTTGTCCAGTCTCTTCCCACCTACATTCTTGATTCCTCTGATGCCCTACATCATTTCAAAATTTCCAGTTTCCTGGCTCTAACTGCCACCTCTTCAATATGGACGTCCAGTTCCTCCACCACGATGGTCTGAGGGCTCTCCGCTTCTTCCTTGAACAGAGGCCCAAAGAATCCCCATCCGTCACCACTCTCCTCCGTCTGGCTGAACTTGTTCCCTCACTGAACAATTTCTCCTTTAACTTGTCTCACTTCCTCCAAATAAAAGATGTGGCTACAGGTTTCCGCATGTGCCCCAGTTATAGCTCGTCTTTTTATGAGGTATATGGAACATTCTTTGTTCCAGTCCTACTCAGGGCCCCTCCCACAGCTCTTTTTCCGGTACGTAGATTACTGTATCGGTGCCGCTTCATGCTCTTGCCTGGACCTGGAAAAATTTATCGATTTTGCTTCCAATTTTCACCCTTCTCTCACCCTCACATGACCCATCTCCGACACTTCCTTTCCCTTCCTTGACCTCTCTGTCTCCAACTCTGGTGACAGACTATCTACCAATATTTAATGCAAGCCCACCGACTCCCATAGCTACCTCGACTAGAGATCCTCACATCCTGCTTCCCACAAGGACGCCATCCCATTCTCCCAGTTCCTCCATGATGCTACTTTCCAAAACAGTGCTTCTGACGTCTTCTTTCTTCCTGAACTGAGGGTTCCTCCCACTGTAGTTGACAGCGCCCTCAAACCATCTGCCACACCTCTGACCTCACCCCTTCCCCTCCCTCCCAGAACCATGATAGTGTCCCCTTTGTCCTTACTTTTCATCCCAGCAGCTCCACATTCACAGGACCACCCCTCGCCATTTCTGCCAACTCCAGCATGATGCCACCACCAAACACATCTTCCCCCCACGACCCACCCCCACCCATCAGCATTCCGCAGGGACTGTTCCCTCCCTGACACCCTGCTCCACTCCTCCATCACTCCCAGCACCTCATCCCCTTACCACGGCACCTTCCCGTACAAATGCAGAATGTGGAATGCCTGCTCCTTTACCTCCTCCCTCCTCACCATCCATGGCCCCAAACACTCATTTCAGGTGAAGCAGCACTTCACTTGCACCTCCTTCGATTTGGTCTACTGTACCTGTTGCTCCCAATGCTGTCTCCACTACATTGGGGAGATTAAATGCAGACTGGGTGACTGCTTTGAGGAACACCTTCACACAGTCCGTAAGCCTGATTCAGATCTTCTTGTTGCTTGCCATTTCAACTCACCATCGTGCTCTCATGCCCACAAGTCTGTCCTTGACCTGCTGCAACGTTCCAGTGAAGCCCAACACAAACTCGAGGGACAGAACCTCAACTTCCGATTGGGCACTTTATAGCCTTCTGGACTTAACATTGAGTTCAACAACTTCAGACCATGAACTCTCTCCTCCGTCTTGACCACTGTTTTAATCTAATTAGTTTCCTCAACAGCAACCCCCATCCTCAACAGGGAGTCTGTCATTTATTCTTAAGGTTTGCTTTCACAGAGTGCTGACCTTTGTTATGCAATTTACACTTTCTGCTATCTTACCTTTATGCCACTATCAGCACCTTCCTTAGCCCCTAACTCTACCATTAACACTTCCTTTGTCTTGTGTCTATGATATCTTTGTCAAATATCTCCTGAGCTCCCATCAATCCATGACCTTCTATTTTGCTCCACTTGCTCCAAACCCTCTTAAACAGTATAAAATCAATCACATTTTTAGCTCTTTTCAGCTCTGAAGAGTCATACAGACTCAAAACATTAATTCTGTTTCTCTCTCCATAGCTGCTGCCAGACCTGCTGAGTTTTTCCAGAATTTTCTGTTTATTTATCCCCTTTATGAACATATAGCAAGAGCTGTTGCACAAGGTTGTAAGAACTTGAGTGGCAATGCACCATTTAGATTTTTTCACCTTTTTATTCTTCCCCACTACCATTCTCCACTGTAGCCCCCCCAACACCCATTATTCACTCACTAAAAGGGAAGACTTTAAAATGTTGCATTTTAGGTAGTTTTGTATCTCAAATTACCTGAAAATACTAATTATCAAAAAATGATCACTCTAAACTTCCAAAAATTGAGAGCCAAAATAATCTTACACACAAAATAATCGTACAAATATTGAGAGCTTACATCAGCAAATATGAGTTTTCAATGTCCTTCAGTTTAGGATTTGCAAGCATTATCTGCCCATTGTATTATTAAAATTGAACAACTTCCATTTAACTGAGGGTGAACACTATGTATACATGCAAGTTACTGCCATTATTTTGCATTTTTGTAGAAATGGCTAGCAATACTTACGGAGCAAATTAGTTCAATGTTGAGTCTAGAGAGCTGTAAAGTGCCAAATTGAAAGATAAAATCCTATTCCTCAAGCTTATATGAAGCTTCCCGAGCACAATGTAGGAGGCTGAGGACAAAAGGCTCAGAGTGGAAGTGGGGTGGAGAATTAAAATGACAGGCTTCCAATTTTTGACCTTTTCCTCACCTTCACACGTCCAATTCTTCCTTTCCTCAACTTCTCAGCCTCCATCTCTACATAGGTTATTGGACAGTAGCAACGAGAAGCCCACTCACTCCCAGAGTTTCCTGGAAACACTCTACTTTACTTTCCCAGTTTCCTTGTCTCTGTTCTGATAATTCTATCTTGCATACTAACAGTTCTGGTACGTGGTCCTTTTGCCTCAACTGAGGACTCCCTCCACTGTGGTTGACAGTGGCCTAGACACTGTCTGTTCTTTTTTCACAATTCTGCGCTCACCCTGAGAACCATGATAGGGTTCCCTTGTCCTCACCTTTCATCCCACCAGCCTCCCTATTAAATGGATCATCTTCCATCATTTCTCTCACCCTCAGCGGGAGGTCGTATCTTAGCCCCCCATTCTCCTGCCCTCTTTCAACATTCTGAAGGTAGCATTCCATCTGAAACACCTTAGTCTCCTTCTCAAATCACACCAACATTCCCTCCCCTTCCCATTGCACCTTTCCATTCAAGCACAGGAGGTGCAAGACTACCGTTCACACCATCCAAAACCCAAAAAAAGCTCCTTGTAGATGAAATAACGATTTATTTGTCCTTCTTTCAATTTAGTATGCCACACTTGCTGCTCATGACATGGTGTCCTCTATAGTCATGAGACTAAATGCATTTTGCAAAACACCTCTGCTCAGTCTGCAAGTGTGACCATGCCTGTCTTTTTAATTCAGTATTCCACTCCCACTCTGACCTCTCTGTCCTTGGCCTGTTTACACTGCTTCAGTGAACTCAAAGTGACCTCGAGTAACAGCACCTTATCTTTCAGTTAGATCCTTCTGGACTCAACATTCAGTTCAACAATTTCAGTTCATAACCTCGATTTCCCCCATTTTTTTCTTTGCGATTGGTTTTGGCGATGATTCTGCTTTTCCCATCTTTTGTCTCTTTACTTGTCCTGTTACCATTGCCTTCTACCTTGCACCATCATCCATTTTTACAATCAATTTCTCCTGCCTTCTACCCAACCAGAGAGCTTCCATTTCATTCTTCCCCTACCCACTACCCCATCAACCTCCAACCTTTTCACTGCCTCTGCACTTGCTTAAATCTTGTTACATCTCCAAGCTTTTCGAGTTACGATGAATGGCCAAGATGAAAACATTGGCTGGGATTTTGGCCAGCTCTGGGCATCAAGCTGGGAGGTCTCATGGAGTTGAAAAGAGAGCCGGTAAATTCCAGGGACCCGGGTCAGGAAGGCTCCCCTGTACAGTCCTGCTGCCGGGCTGTTTTTCCAGCCGCAGGAGTGGCAGGGGGTTGGCTCACTAACCAGAGCCAGATGACCAATTTACATAATTAATTGGCTAATTGTCACCCACTTTTCCCCACTACTGGCAATTTGCCAACAGTGGAATGGACCCCTGTCACAAGTAAAGACCGTCAGCTGCATGGGGATGGCCCCCATGGGAATGGGAGGTTGTGGTGGGATCATTGGAGCCAGAAGCTCCATAGTGCAAGGAAGGGGCCCCCTGCAGTCCCAACGCCACCACTTTCCCTTCCAATTGTTAAGGCCTGACCGCCTGGCCTTGGCACAGGAACACATTTTTTAATCTCCCATGCGAGGGTGCCTCAAACTGGAGAGCCAGCCCAATGCCCTCAATTGGGTAGCAGGCCCAATTTCAGCCTCTTAATTGGCTACTGACAGGAAGAAGGCTGCAGTCCCTCTGACTCGGGATCCATTTATGGTCCAGCCATCAGGACTCAGCCCATGCAGGGAAAATCCTGGCCATTAAGTCTGTATTTTGCTGCCTAATTTACTCAGGATTTCCAGAATTTTCCATTTCTATTATAATCACAAAATCGTTATGGTGCAGAAAGAGGCCATTCAGCCCATCGTGTCTGCACCGGCTGTCCAAATGAGTGACTTAATGACATCCTCCTGCTGTTTTCCCATACCCTTGATTCTATTCAAATAATCATCTAATGTGCTTTTGAATGCTTTAATTGAACCTGCCACTCTAACTAGCATCTTGTATGACCTGTTATCTAGTTGTAATTATAATGCTTGACCCTGAAAATAAGCAAATAAGGCTGATGGGAACATGACTGCTGCACTGTTTTGCAAATGAATTGGTTAAGCATGCTACATCTGCATTTTTCTGGCAATCTACAGCTTGACCCTGACTTTACAGGCATTATGTGTTCAGAGAGACAGACAGATTCAATACAATCTCTGTTACTTCAGTTACTCATAACAGAGTTGACAATGGATTAAATATGACAGGAGAGGCTTCACTAAAGCTGTACCATATAACAGCCTCAAAAAATTCAAAAGGTGTTATAATTATTACTCTGCCTTAATGAATATTTAGCACTGTGGCTTCTGATATTAACAATGTGATACTTTGGAGTTAACGTGCAGAACTTGGTTGAATTACATGATGGTTGAAGCACTGACAATTACTATGTCTGCCATTGATTCACTCAATAATTACGTTTCTAAAGTTTTGTGAGTAATTCAAGAGATTTCCTTTGCTCATGTCACCAGTACTTAGTTAAAGTAAAAGTATTCCTCCCATCGATAAAAAAAATTACCAGAAATCTGTCACTCTCCACTTTCCTGGGTGGGTGCTGCTCTAATAGCACTCAAGAAGCTTGACGCCTTCCAGGATAAAGCAGCCTGCTGGATTGGCACCCCATCCACAAACATTCACACCGTCCACCACCAACACACAGTGGCAGCTACAAGATGCACTGCAGGGACTTACCAATCTCCTTTAGACAGCACCTTCCAAACCCACAACCACTAATATCTAGGTCAAAGGTTCAGACACATGAAAAACTACCACCTGAAAGTTCCTCTCCAAGCCACTCACCATCCTGACTTGGCAATACATCGCCGTTCCTTCACTGTCGTTGGGTCAAAATCCTGGAATCCTCTCCCTAACACCAATGTGGGTGTACTGACACCATGTGGTCTGCAGCAGTTCAAGAAAGTAGCTCACCACCACCTTTGCAAGGGCAATTAGAGATGGGCAATAAATGCTAGCCTAACCAGTGACGCCCATGTCGAATGAATGAATGAATGTAATAATTATTGTTAAAATTATCTATCTCTTCGATGAGGCTAGCTTAACCAGCAACACCCATGTCCCATGAATGAATGTAATAATTATTGTTAAAATTATCAATCTCTTCGATGAGGTGTTTTGTTTTAAAAGAAAAAATCAACATCTCTTAAAAATGATAAAAGAGTTTTATATTTGCATAATCATTACAGATTTACATTTCTGTGGTCCTTTACATCCAGGCAGTTGCTTAAAAACGGATTAACATTAAGAGGACAAAAAGTGATAAATACTGGCCAGGAGGGTACGGGGAAAAGGAAATGGGCCAGGGAGGTGTCTGCACTGATTTTTGACAACTCTGGCAAATAAGAGTTGTACTTCACTGTGTTAGACTGTGTCCAGTTGTACCAGTCCAAATCAAGCCAGTTTAGGTATACAGTGGTAGATCCCAAATTGATTCCAGATTGTATGTGTAAAGTGGTGGTCTCAGTGGGAAGAAAGATTAGATTAAAACTCTTCTGCTTAAATATGCTATGAAGAAATATACTTTCCAAAACTTTGGGGTACTGTGTGCAAATACAGTTTTCCATTCATACACTCACCTGAAGTCTGGTGAATGGTCTTGCATTTGGATAAAGTGCTCATTAAAAATATAGTTCTGAAACTCTCAAATTTTTTCAAAGAGAAGCTCTATAACACCTGAGGGAATCAGGTTGGAGAGCTATTTAAAGTTATCCTTAACTGCAGGCCAGGAAAGGTAGAATCAGGTATGGCACTGCATATTCACTCCAAAGAGTTCTTAAGTATGAAAGGCTTCCACAATTTCATCCTACGACAGTGTTTACTTATAAAATTCACCTGCCACTGAAATCTGCTGATCCATTTAAACTCTCCGCTCACCCCACCCTATCTGCACCAATGTTCCCAGCCTGTCAAGTAAGGAGCTGCTGCAGGAACAAGATGAGAATCTGTCCCTCCGGATTTCCCAACTGCCCAAATGGTGGACTGTCTATCAACAATCTGATTAGTGCCGGCAGCTTATTTAAATGAAGCCTGACAACTGAAATCAATCACTGGCCAATGTCTCCTGGTGAGCACCTGACCAACCTATGCTTGACACTGATATTAACTCTAGGAGCTTCAAGTCGAAGACAGTATGACCAACTATTCGAATGGCTTCCTCAAATCAAACACAATCTTCTCTTCTCAACTAACATGTGAGAATTTAACTGTTCTCAAATTGAAGTAATCTAAAAGAACAATTTCATTACAGTATTTATTTTTCTCATGTAAAGGCAAAGCTTAAGATATTTAGAATGGATATATTAGAAAAAAAATTCAAAAACTAATCTTTTTGAACTTTTTGTCTTATTTGATAAGGAAATGAAATAGGGCACAAGATATGCTAGGATGACATTTTGGGGTGATTTCCACTGGATACCTCAGGAGCTAAAGTGGTCAAGGGGTGGCCAAGACGGAGCGTTAAACTGAAACACTGGATAAACCCACAATTAGTTGAAGCCCACACTGGCGATGGTAACTTGGAGGCCTGCTGATACAAAAGCAAAATACTGTGGATGTGGGAAATTTGAAATAAAAGAAGAAAATTCTGGAAATAGCTAGTCAGGCAGCATCTGTAGGGCATGCCTTCTCCCTCCCCCTTTTCACCTGCTTAAAATCTATTACATTTCTAACTTTTCCCAGTTCTGATGAAAGGTCATTTGCCATGAAACATTAACTCTTTTTTTACCTCTACAGATGATACCTGACCGACTGAACATTTCCAACATTTTCTGTTTTATCTTGGGGGCATGCTAAACAACTGATTATTGCCTGCCAGCAGTCACTGAAGAGGCCACACAGCGTTTAGAGGCTTGTGCTTCAAATAATGCCTTTTCTTAACAGCGACCAGCTGTTTGTGAGTATACAAAAGCATTGATATCAATTTCAAACTCCACTTATAAAGGGATATTTACCATTTAAAGTGATAACATTTCACACTGGACCTGTAAAAAGGGCCTCTGAAACATCAGAAGACTTTCTTTGTCAAGACTTTACCAATTCTCGAGCAACATTTATTCCAGATATTCTCTAAGCACTTCTAATAAAAATAACAAATGTTGAGTCACGGCCATACTGGTGAGACAATATTGTGACTTTAACTGCACTTTAAAGGACTGAAATTCAAGAATGCTTCCAAAAGCCATAAGACACTTTTGTGGATTACAAAAGATTATCTAGTACCCAGAGAGAAACATCTTCAGAGACTTCAAGACCAACCTCCCTCAGAGAGAGAGAGAGAGAGTCCTGCAAAGAGCCATCCGTTGCTGCAGTCAATTAAGCAGCCTAAGTATATAGCTCTAGTACCTTGCAAGAGGACTCCCTCCCCTCAAGTTCACCTGAGTTCTCAACCTCTGGCAGATCTACTATAAGAACTTTCGCAGCCACGGAGAAATCTCTACTTTTCAAGATCTTCACTTCCAGCCAAAACATCAGCTCAACTAAGAAACATCAGGACCCACAATGAAACAGAGAGCAAATTAAATTAAATTTTATAATGACTGTTTTACCTTCAACTGTATCTATTTTTTGTGTGTGCGATAGTGTGGCTAAGTTATGTGAATGAGACATTAAACTTTCATTTAACCTTCAGGGTAAGTGTGTGTGAGAAATAAAGTAACTTTCTTCATTTCAATACACAAAACCTTGCTGCTGATTTATTTATCATTGACTCAGTCACTCTGAGGATAAGAAATACACACATCCACATACAAATATATTTGACCATGGGTAATAAAATATAACACCTTAAAATTGTCTGAGAGAGCTGCTACTCCAAATTACTGACCACCTTATCAGAGTTGCTCAAGGTCCCTCTTGCACTGGATAAGGAAAGAGTGGGGGGCATGTAGACAGGCAGAACAACATCAGTTACTGCAGGAGAGAGAAACAGGATGGCTTCCTTCTCCCTATGGGTGCAGGACACCCTCCTCTGGACCTCCTTCACCAGGACTTCTAGTTCCACATCCAAGAGCTGCGCACCTATTTCTTCAGTCCCTAAAAAAAATGATGCAACGTGCTGCTGTGTGACAGCCAGAACCGTCCCCACCTGAATTGCAAGTGGGTGTGAGAAGCGTACAGATACTGCTCCACAGAAATTGTTTCATTGTTTTATAGTTTGCCATTGTGAGATTTGAACTCTTGATAATCTTCTAAATGAAAATCAAATCAACAAAATTGGGATAAATCAGGCACAGCCCCTAATTCAGGTCAGCTGTAAAACCAAGGACAAAAATTTAAAGGAACCTTACAAACTTCAAATCAAAACGTGATTAAAGGGGTCAACAAAACACCCCAGTCCCCGCGGTGCCCACCGAGCACGGAAGGCCTCGAGAGTGCCAGCAGACACCGCGTGCTCCCTCTCCAGGGACATCCGGCAGCGAACGTAGCCGCAGAAGAGGGACAAAAAATCGGGCAGGACTCCCCCGTCGATCGCCCGCTGCCTGGACCTGTTAATGGCCAACTTGGCCAGGCCCAGGAGCAGGTTCACGAGGAGGTCCTCCTCCTTCCCGACCCCCTTCCGCACCGGGTGCCCATAGATCAGGAGCGTGGGGCTGAAGTGCAAACAAAACATCAATAAAAGGTTTTTCAAATAACTAAAAAGGGAGTGCAGCCTACAACACCCTATGTATACATGGTCCACGGACTCCACAAGACCGCAAAAAGGGCACGTGTCCTGAGAGTCCGTGAACCTATGCATCCTCTTATTATAGGGGACTGCTGCATGCAACACCCTCCAACCCAGGTCCCCGATAGAAAGGGGGAGGACACCTCCGTAGAGGGCCTCCCATCGGGGGCCTCTGCCGCCGGACGGCAACAAGGCACGCCAGGGTGGGTCCGGTCGATGGACAAGGGCGAGAAAATGGAAGGTGTGCAGCAGCAGTCCATACAAAAAGCCCCTCTTTGCCGTGCCAAAAGGCATGGAGGGCATGTCCCCGAGGCGGCTCATATTGCGGGGCACCAGCACCCGAGGGAGGGTTCGGGGCTTGGGGCCAATCTGGAATTCTGTCCGAACAGGGGAATGTTCAGACGGAAGACCACCGCGCACCTGGGCCACCTCAAGACCCAAAATAACGTCGGGTCCGAGCACGACCGTTCTCAGGTCTTGGATGGCATCGGCTGCGACCTGGACACTCAGACGTGCGTCGCGCCAACTCCTGCGGGTGCATCCAGCGCAGTCTTCCGCCACCCAGCACGTCCCTGCTCCTGGTCACCCCTGCGGCCACAGCACTCCTCGCCGCCAGCCACTGAAAAGGACAGAGGGCTGGATTCCTGAGCAGCGGCTCTCTGACGATAGCCGCTACTCCTGACGGGGGAGAGCTGCGTTGCGAGGCGACCACTTTCCAGACTTTGATCAGGTCCTGGTAAAGGACAGGCAACGCCTGCAAGGAGCCACCGAGGCCCAGCTGTTCTATAAACAGGAGCTGCATGTCATAATTCAGGCCATGCACCTGACGGAAGAAATACGTCGTCAGGGCACACCATCTAGGAGGAGGCTCGACGTAGAGGTATCGCTGCAAGGTCTGAAGGCGGAAAGTCGCCACCTGTGTGCGTAGGCACACTAGCGCCTGACCACCCTCCCTAAGCGGGAGACTCAGAACCTCGGCAGCGACCCAGTGCAATCTTTTGTCCCAGAAGAAGTCGACTAACAATCTCTGGATTCTTGTGACAAAGTCCGGGGGAGGGGTCAAAGTGACCAGCCGATACCACAACATGGCGGCGATCAGCTGGTTTATGACCAGAACTTGACCTCGGTAAGATAGCACTCGGAGCAGTCCTGTCCAGCGCCGCAGGCGAGCGGTGACTTTCGTCTCCTGTTCCTGCCAGTTTGCCGGCCAGGATTCCTCAGCGGGGCAGAGATGGACCCCCAGGTAGAGGAGGCTGGTCCTGCTCCAGGTGAAAGGCCTGAGCTCCTCGGGTAGGGGATCCATCTGCCACTGACCGACCAGGAGTCCAGAACATTTACCCCAGTTGATCCTGGCAGAAGAAGCGGCAGAGTAGACCTCCTGGCACTCGCGCATCCTCTGCAGGTCAGCCGGGTCACTAAACATAAGGAGCACGTCATCGGCGTAAGCCGAAAGGACCACCCCGATGCCCGGCCCGCGCAGAACCAATCCCGACAACCTCCTCCACGAGAGGCGCAGGAAAGGCTCCACGCAAATAGAATACAACTGGCCAGACAGGGGGCAGCCTTGACGTACCCCTCTCCCAAAGCGAAGGGGCGCCGTCAGGGACCCGTTAACCTTCACTAGACACTCCGCGGCGGTGTACAGAAGTCGGATCCGGGCGACAAAATGCGTCCCGAACCCGAACGCTCGCAGAGTTCCGAGTAAGTATCCGTGATCCACCCTGTCGAACGCCTTCTCCTGATCGAGAGACAGGAAGGCGTTCGACAGACCAGCCCTCTGGGAATGGTGGATGATGTCCCGGACCAGATGGATGTTATCATAAATGGTTCGGTCCGGGACGGTGTAGGACTGGTCAGGGTGGATCATGTGGTCCAGCACGGTGCCGAGCCGAGAAGATATGGCTCGGGCGAAGATTTTGTAGTCCGCGCTGAGGAGGGAGACCGGGCACCAGTTTTTAAGAAGGCGGAGATCCCCCTTCTTCAGCAGCAGGTCAATCACGGCCCTGCGCCACGAAAGGGGCATCTCCCCGGTAGCAATGCTCTCCCCCAGGACCCCCGCGAAGTCACTCCCCAAGACGTCCCAGAACGCCCTGAAGAACTCCACGGTCAGCCCGTCTAGTCCCGGGGTTTTGCCCCTAGGAAGACCGTCGAGTGCGCAGGTCAGCTCCCCCAGACTTATAGGGGAGTCGAGCTTTCCGGCGCACTCCGGGCCGACCTGCGGCAGGTCCTCCCACAAAACTCTGCAAGCTTCCTCACTGGACGGATCCAGAGAGAACAGGGCAGTGTAGTAATCTCGGGCGATGGCCCTGATGCCCTCCGGATCCGAGACAAGGGATCCGTCGTCGGCCAGCAGCGTAAGGAGCTGCTTACAGACCCCGGGCCTTTTTTCCAGCGAGTAGAAGAAGGGGGAGCCACGGTCCATCTCCTTAAGGAAACAGATCCGCGACCTCACGAACGCGCCCCGAGATCCGACCAGTTGCAGGTCCCGCAGCGCGCCCTTCTTCTCATCGTATACCGACCGCAAGGCTGGGTCCGCGTCGGGCTGACGGAGACGTGCCTCCAGGTCGAGCACCTCCTTCTCCAACTCCTCGACCCTGGATTTGCGTCTCTGTCGACCCCTTCGCGTACTCTTGACAGAAAACTCGGACGTGAGTCTTGCCCACGTCCCACCATAGCCTCAAGGAGGGGAAGCCTCCCCGCTTCCTTCTCCAGCCGGCCCAGAAGCGACGGAACGAGTCCAGGAACCGCTGGTCTTCCAACAACAGGTTATTAAAATGCCAGTACGCGGACCCCGTCCGAGCGCAGAACGAAGTGAGCTCCGCCCACACCAGACAGTGGTCCGTGCACGGAACCTGCTGTATAGAAGCAGCCGGAACGCAGGACACGTACGCCTTTGAAACGTAAAGGCGGTCGAGTCTGGACGCTCCGACTCCAGGTGACACAAAGGTGAACACGCTGGAGTCAGGATGGAGATTTCGCCAGACGTCCACTAAGTCGAAGGACCTGACCAGGTCCCGCAACTTACTCACACCTCGCGTGCAGTGCGGGGTACCGTGACGGTCCTGGACCCCGAGGGTGCAATTGAAATCCCCGAGGACGATGCACTCGCCAGCGTCGATGGAGCCGAGATGAGTGGACACTTCTTCAAAGAAGCTCGCTTGCTGCTGCGTGCCCAGGGGAGCGTACAGATTCACAAAGTGAAGCACCACCCCCCCCAGACGCACAGTCAGGTGCAGCAACCGGCCTGGCACCGGCTCCTTGACCCCCAAGATCTCCGGCTGAAAATGCGGGGCCAACAAGATAGCCACCCCGCCAGAATTGGAGGCTAGGTGACTCATGTAGACCCCCCCTCGCCACTCCAGGAGCCACGTGGCTTCGTCTCCCGGAACGGTATGGGTTTCTTGCAGGAAGCACAACGCATACTTCCCGTCCCTGAGGACCGAGAAGTTCTGGAACCTGCGCTGTGCGCCCCTGCTGCCGCGGATGTTGAGGCTGGCTATAGGCGTCTTCATTGTCAAAGGTACATCAAACCTTCACCTTAAGTCATTAAAAAGAAGAGGACTTTTTAGTCCTTCCTCTCCTTCAGGAGCCCAGCGAGAAACGTTTGGACCCTCCGCCGCGCGTTCCTATCCAACTCAGGAGACTTGAGAGCCTCGCGAGTGGACCAGAACACCAGCGGAAAAGAATGCCACCGGTCCAAGGCCAACTGAACCCTGTCTCGGCGACCACGATGACTCGCCAAAAAGTCCCGGAGTTCCCTTGGGGGGATGAGGGGGGAGTCAGTGGAGGGCACCAGGGGATCCACTGCCTCGCTTGAGAGCGACTCAGCGGAATCTCCAGCGCTCACCACGGACATCCCGTCCTCCTCCAGGTCGTCGCCTCCAGCTTCCGACCCCTCCCCCGCATTGAGTACGGGGGCTGATTCGGACTGCCAGCTGGCCCCACCTGTACCTCGATCCCACCCCCAGGATCAAGGCCAGAGGGGTCCTCTCTGGTCTCCTCTAAACGTTTTGGGTCAGAGGGCAGCGGCAGTTCTGATGCCCGCTCTCCTCCCGGCACCGGGTCGTCCGGGGAGCTCAGGACAAGCTCCTGACCCAAAACTAGGACGCCGGGTGCTAAGGTTTGGGAGGGAGCGGGAAGGCCTTCCTTTTCGCCGCCACCCAATGACCCGTTAACATTTTTTAAATTTTGAAAGCTACAGTCCCCCGACGAGCCAGAAGGTACCTCGGGGGTATCGAGGGTTCCTGAGTCGGGCACCACCTCAAGGGAGGTGCCTTCAGTGACCCCCGAGGGGCCCTGTTCAGGGGACTGCAGCAGGTTGACGGGGGTAACAGTGGTGGGAGTTGGTGCAGGGGTTTTGAGTTCCCCCAGAGGACAGGGCGAGATTTTACTTGGTGGAAACGCCACCACCTCTTCATCGGGGGAAGGGACACACCCAACTTCTTCAGTTTGGGCATCACCCACCTCCTCCTCCGAAGCGTGACGTCTCTTCCGGGTCAGGCTGGGGGCTAGGGAGACCTCCATTTCCGAGGCCCCCTCCTCCTTGTCCAGCCCTCCCGGACACTCCACCCTCTGGGTTTTGGGTGTTAGATTCCCCGGCTCGGGGTCCCGCGTCTTTTCCCCGCCGGCCCCGGGACCACGCGCAGGGACGATGCCGGGCCCAGCACTCGGCACCTTAGCACCCACGGGCCCGGGAGCACACGCGGACACGATGCCGGGGCCGGATGATGTCTTTTCCCCCGAGCCGGTGCTTGCAGGTGTTTGGGGGTTTTGGGGCGTTTCAGGGGCCGCCTCCAGGTTGCGGGTCTTCCTCCGCGCCTTCTTACGGCGCGGGGGCTCTCCCCCCGCCTCACCGGCAGCCGAGATGGCAGTGGCCACCGGCGTCGCTTCCCCTTGCGGGGAGGGAGATGGAGTGGTGGCGGGGGGAGGAGGGGCGGTGCCAGCCGTGGCCGCTTGGGTGGGGCTCGTGGCCTTGGAGGCGGGGCAGTTCTTCCTCACGTGCCCCGCCTCCTTACAAGCATGGCACCGCACGCCCTCCACGGTCCAGAAGACCCGATAGGCGGTCCCCTCAAAATTGATAATGAAGGCCCCTTCCAGGCACTCCTCCTGGGCCAAGCAGACAAATATCTGGCGCCGGAAGGAGTACACATGGCGGAGGGCCGAGTCTTTGAGGCCGAGCGGGATTGGTGCAACCCCCGACCTGACCTCCCCCAATTTATTAAGGTGGGGGAGGAGGAGCTCACTGGATAGAATAGGCGGGATGTTCGAAATAATAATTCTCTGGGCGGTGGCCTCAAGGGGGTCCACCGCCAGAAAAGTCCCGCCCACAGTGAGTCCTTTTTGCAGGGCGAGGTGCACCGCCCGCTCGGACCTCAAGAAGAATATGGCCTTCCCATACATTTTAGAGGCCGCGACAATGGCTGAGGGGCCGACGACCCCAGCCATAGCCTTTACGCAGGCCTCAATAGTCATCTCAGGGTGAGCATAGCTCTTTACCCCAAGGGCCCTGGTCAGGAGGCGGAATGGTGACAGGGCAGCGGGAGCAGCTGGAGCCGCAGAAGCAACCACCCCCGCATAGGTTTTCTTTTTTTGAGGCCCTGCCACCGGTGACAAAACCGCCTCCACATTAGCCCTCGAGGGCCCAGCCACAGGCGATGGTGAATTGGCCTTAGGGCCAGAGCCACGCCCACCCTGGGAAGGATTGGCCATTTTGTTTGAGGAAAGGGGGTGGGGGAGAGAGGTAGAAACAACCTCCCCTCTTTTAGGCAGGAGAGGAGAGGAGGGAGAGGAGTAAAAGACAGGGAGGCACAGGAGGGAAAGAGGTAAATGTCCAGGTGGGTGTCCTCGATGGTGGATGGACGGTGGGTGGGGGCCTGATGTTCTTCAGGCAGGGGGAGGCGATGTCTTCACCAGCTATTGCTGGCCTTACTGGGAAAAGGGCTGGGTTGGGGGGGAGGGGTGGCAGAAAGATGGTTTCAGCACACACACACATCCTCCCTCTCTTCCTTCCCCAACTCCTCTGGCAGTCTTCTTGCCTCCCCCTACAAAACACAGTCCTTAATTGCCCCCACCTTAAACAAAAATACACAGTTCAGACACCCACCTAGGATGTTGTTTTTCAACTCAGTCCTGGCCTCCTGGCCTTCCTGTCCTGTAGCAACAGCAGCAACTGTTCTCTTCTCTCCCTCTCTCTCCTTTGGCACCACAGGGGCAAGGCAGCAGCAGCAGAACTGGAGGAGCAGAAGCAACAACCCCAAAGCAGCAGCAGTTGTTCCTCTCTCTCCCTTGGCTCAAACAGGGGCAAGGCAGCAGCAGCACTGGAGCAGCAACAACCCCAAAGCAGCAGTAGTATCAGTCACAGAAACACTGAGGAGCACCAACAACACACACCTTCTCTCCTCAGTGTCAAGCAACAAACTGAATTCACAATTGCCTCAACGAGATTGTTACGAAAATGAACTCTTGATACTCTTTTGAGTAAACCTGTTTCCATCTGTTTCAGATGAAGTTACATTGTTTCATAGTTTGCCATTGTGAGATTTGAACTCTTGATACTCTTTTTGAGTAAACCTGTTTCCATCTGTTTCAGATGAAGTTACATTGTTTCATAGTTTGCCATTGTGAGATTTGAACTCTTGATACTCTTTTGAGTAAACCTGTTTCCATCTGTTTCAGATGAAGTTACATTGTTTCATAGTTTGCCATTGTGAGATTTGAACTCTTGATACTCTTTTGAGTAAACCTGTTTCCATCTGTTTCAGATGAAGTTACATTGTTTCATAGTTTGCCATTGTGAGATTTGAACTCTTGATCTTGGGGTTGCAAGCCCAGTACCATAACCACTTGGCTATTTAGGCCAAGCCAGAAATTGTTTCTTGAGCACTGAATACAAAACCATTCTGATTTGTATTGTAAAGTTCAAATTGTGGTAACCAGCAATTAGGACCAAAATTCTGTGTTGAATCCAGATTATCAATGTTTTATTAATTACATTGTTATGGTTTAATGGCAATTACATTGTTAAACAGGTGATGGGTATTTGCACACCTAAATTTGGGGATAGCTGGGAAGCTGGGGGTTGGAGTAGCATTGACTGTGAATTCAGACAATAAACCCTTTTCAGCAAAGAAAACAGCTTGGTCTTAGTTTTAACTTCACCACCCAGTATGGATCCAATTAACACTGGCTCTTAAACAAGCTTCATCTTATCAGTGCCATACCCACTTAATCTTTTTTTCCATACTTTGCCCAAAATAACTCAAAAGCCTTTTTAATGAGAATGATTATAGTGCTATGAACAAAACAGGTGCATAAAAATATGAACATCAGGTACAGAAATACCTCCTATAATATTTTTTGTTGTTGTGCGTGATCTGACTATTTCAATGTGTGGAACCTATACATTTTTTTTGCCTAGTCACACACACATAATACCTTAAAGGGCACAACCTGTGAACAGCCTGCATGATACCTTCCAAGTTGTTGTGTGGTCACACATACATGTAACTTAAAGGCCAGAATTTTACGTTCGGTATGTGGGCGCGGGCCCAACATGCCCGAGCATAAAATGACGCACAACGTTGTTGGGTATGTCCCATCGCGCACTTGCACAATATTTTATTCGGCAGGCGCATGCCAGAGTCGGCTGCGCACCCGCTGATAACTGAAAGGCCTATTAAGGCCATTAACAAAGTAATTCACTTGAAATTTACACTACCCATGTAAAAGGCGAAAAGGCCAAGCAGTCTTTACATTTTTTAGGAAACCTCATCCACGAGCGGGATGAGGTTTCCTAAAGCTAATACACATGAAATAAAAATTATTTTGGAATTAAAAACATGTCCCATCTCATAGTCACATGAGGGGATATGTTTTATTAACTTTTTATTGTCTTTATTAATTTTTTTTAAAAATGCTTCAATCTCTCTGAGGCAGCTCTGAGCCTCAGGGAGATTGTAGTGCTCTTTTGTGTGCATGCACGAACTGCATGCCAGGCCCGCTCTCTCCTCCCCTTGCCTGCGCAGGTGGCGCTGAGCACCGCCACTTGTAATCCACACAGGTAGTGCCTTAATTGGCCCGCCCATGTGAAATCGCGGAGTGAAGCCGATCAAGGGCAGCAGTCAGCTTCCCGGCAATTCCCATCTGCTCCCACCAAGCCCACCCAATGAGGGAAAAATTCTGGCCAAAGTGGGCACTGGAGGAGGAAAGTAGCTGCAAGGTTTTTTAGTGACAAGACCACCATTGTAAGGAAATAAACAATTCTCTTCTAATGTGTAGTGCAACTCATTTAATCAATAGATCAGAAATGCAAAAAACATGATTGGAAAATGTAAAGGATTCACATACCAATCTTCCATTTGAACTAATCATAACTAACATATTAAGGAAGAGCAATATAAAAAATTGCACATAAAGTAACTCAGATACTTATAAACAGTCTGGAAAAACCAATAATTGCACCATCGATGTCAGAAGATACCAGAGAGCCTGGTCCAACTGGAATAACCATTCATTTTTCAAATTACTTACATAAATTGGGTTTTGAAAATCAGTTTTGTCAATTATTTTCAGAAAATACTTCTTACATCTTCTGAGTTTCATGTCATGGCTGAAGGTGGATAATAGATAATTAAGCAGATTTGTTTGTAAGCTTCATTTCAGCATAAAATATATGTTACACCAAGAATGCAAGGAATACCAATCATGGTCCTGCAAATTATGTATTTAATGAGGCATAAATTGAATGGCAAAGAGCCTTCACATCTTGAAGCATCTTTCTTCTTCATAATGCACAGACTCATTACAGCACATAACAAATTTAATGGAACATTGGACACTATTAATGATTTGATCCTTTTCATTAACCCCAGCTGAAATTATCCATTAATATGATAAAATTCTGCATTAATTTTCCAACATTTATCTCATCCAATAAACTAACTTAGTCTTACAAAATGAAGGCACATAACACATTTTTGCATCAAACAATGTTTGGGCCTGATTACAGTTGTGTAATGGCACATTACTTCAGTCTCTAACTAAATAAGGATCTACAAAGATTTCCTTTCATAATGCGTCAATGAAAAGTATTTTGGCAAATGAGTTCTAAATTTGAAGAGACTATTTGTGTACTATCTCAGCCAGTTTGGATAAACTATGCACAATCTGTTGCTTGATAGTACAGAACTTGAATATTGCTGAAAAGAGAGCCATGTTGTGGAAGCTTTTCATCTTGCACTCCTCAGGACAAATGCAATAATTTCAAACAATCACAATAGTTTATGCCACAGGACAATTGGGTGCTGATTAGTTGGCAAGTAGATTCTGATTGGCTGAGGCATTGTCATGGAGGAACAGGGAACGACAGGCAACAACAGTTTAAGCAAGGCATTTCCTGCTGCTACTATGCAATGATTATACAACTGGTACTTTCCACTAACAGAATGCTGCCATCAGTCCAAAAAGACCTTCTGCAGTGTCATGTATGTGTGATGCCAGGTATGTAAGCTGTACATTCCAGTGATTGGCTGATCAAATCAAACAGCATGCCCCTTTGTTTGTTCTTAATAGGCAAAGTAAACTGTAGTCAACCAGCCCACACTTACAAAACCCAGAACAAAATTTCTACTGTTAGACTTGATTCTGTAATTGAGCAGTATTTGCTGAATAATTCTGTGTGCTAATAGCTACACCAACAACCATTTAAAGATAAAAATAGAAGGTACTGGAAAACCCAGCAAGTCTGGCAGCATCTGTGGAGAGAGAAAACAGCGTTAACGTTTTGAGTCAAATATGACTTCCTCAATGTTCCGAATTTTATCAAACTTGGGGGGGGGGGGGGGGGTTAATTTAAGCAGCCCTGATTTCTCCTCTCACTACCTGTCGGACTGCATGGCTTCATTATGATATTGTAGTGTCAGGTAAATTATGTTTGGGGGGGGGGGGGGTGGTGTGGCAGTATTGTCACTGGACTGGTATTCCACAGACCCAGGGTAATGCTTCGGGGACCCGGGTTCAAGTCCCACTATGGCGGATAGAATTCCCTTTAGGGAAGGAAATCTGCTGTCCTTACCTGGTCTGGCCTACAGGTGATTCCTGTGGTTGGCACATTTGGTTGACTCATTAGGGATGGCAATAATTGCTGACCTAGCCAGCAATGCCCACATCCCATGAATGAATTAAAAAAAAATTCTCCTTAGAGATTCATGTAACATTGTTACTGATAATTGCTATATCTATATAGTAATTTCTCCTTGTCTTCCAAAGTGCATCACTGAGTATGATTGCAGTATAAGCAGCATGAGGCAGCAAGAGACCGAACAGCAAAAGGTGAGTTCTATGCAAGGGAAGTTTTGAAGTTGGGAAAACTCAGAAAAATAGGTTTACCGAATAATTCACTTTTTACTCCAGAGCTCCTTAATTTTTTTTATGTTAGGTTCAAACTCACAAAACATTCTGATTGAAGCCTAACAAGTAAGGAAGCCCAAGGGGAGCAGGTAGGTCTAGTGGGCAAGTTGGAAAGATTGTGAGGTTGGGGTTATGGAGCAGGGGGCTGGTTGTCCAATATGGTGGCCGGGGTGGAGGGGGAGAGGAGAAAGGAGATAACTGGGTAGGTAGCTTGCTGGACCTGCAGGAAGCAATCTGTAGAGCAACAGATCTCATGGATTTAAGTTTTCTTGCCTTCTTTCAACTAAGGCCTGGAAAACCCAGCATATGTGAGCTTCAAAATAAATTGACTGTTAAAGTGAAGGCAGGCAACCCAATTATAGTATTTAAATAACCAACCAGCTTCTCATGAGCAGATTGGTTGCCTGCCTCTCACCTCTGTTAAAACTGGAAAAGGGTGAGATAAAGGTGAGTTTCAGATTTATTTAATTTTAACCTCTGGCCTGATGCCAACCCATCCATTTTTGGGGTTTAAGATTCAGCCCAATCTGTTTCTTCATTTCACCCCAACATATGCCATTTATCTTTCACCAGTAAATTATACATGCATTAGCAAAATAAACAAGAAAATTATCCACTATTTGATTCAACAAATGTGCATCAAAGATGGAAGAGAGCCTGCAAATGCATTTTTCGGAAGCTCAGATGTTACTTGCTTCACTTTTCTCCCCAGTCTTTTTTAAAAACAAGGCAACCAAAGGAGTGTCATATTCTCGTCTCCCTCTCTCAAGAATAAAATTTGTTCTCTTAGAAATTTCTAAATACCTTGAAAGGAATTGGGGGAAATACTGTGTGAGTAAGAAAGGGAAAGAGACATTAGATAGCCAGACCAAGAGCTGTATCAATAAAGCTCAACTAAGCTACGCATACACCAGTAAACTGAGTCTGCAAAGCTCTATGTTTCTATGAATATCGCTCTTCAGCTGCTCAGAGGTATTAAACAGCAGTCCAGAGTTTTCTGGAAAGTGCTTGAACACTGCTCAGTACCTTATACAACAACAACTTATATATAGCACCATTAATGTACAAAACATCTCAAGGTGCTTTAAAGGGTGTTATCAAACAAAATAGGCACTGAGCCATTTAAGGAGATATTAGGAGAGGTGAGTAAGAGATTGGTCAAAGAGAAGGGCTTTAAGGATCATCTTAAAGGAGGAAAGAATGGTAGAGCGGCAAAGAGGTCTAGGGAGGAAATTCCAGAGTTTATGGCATAGGCAACTAAAAGTAAAACCACCAATGGTGGTGTGATTAAAATAGAGAATGAGCAAGAAATTAGAACTGGAGGAGAGCAGAGATCTAGGGACGCTTACAGAGATAAGGAGGGCTGAAGCCATGAAGGGACTTGAAAACAAAGTGAGAATTTTATAATCAAAATGTTGCTTGAACAGGATCCAATGTAGGTCAGTGAGGTGATTAGGTGAACTTGACTTGCTGAATTTTGAGTGAGCTTAAGTTTATGCAGGTTGTAAGATGGGAGGTCAGTCATAAGAGCATTGAAATAGTCAACTCTAGAGATAACAATGATTGATGAGGGCACCAGCAGCAGATGAGCTGCAGCATGGACAGAGTTGGGTAATATTTCCTAAGATCAGCAATGATAGATAAATATAATTGCAAAGTCCCAGGAAATAATAACGTGATGGAATCCGTGGTTTCAAAGCTTGTATTTTTTGGGGGTCGGACCCAAACTGAAAGGGAAACTGAATCTTCAGGTTTCAAGGAAAAGTAAAATGGAAACTTCGGGGGCAGAATCTTCTGTTCGGCATGTGGAGTCGGCTGCGCGCCCACTTAGCTGTCAAAGGCCTGTTAAGCCCATTAATGAACTAATTAAAATACTTGTCAGGGCTGCCCACCCAACCTTAGGGTTGGCAGGCAGGTGAAGAGCACAGGCAGCCTTTGTATTTTTCATGGAACCTCATCCACAGGTGGGATGAGGTTTCATGAAGGGTTTATTAATTAAATAAAATGCTTTATGAAAATTCATAAACATGTCACATGAGGGGACATGTCTCAGTAATTTTATTTTTTCCTATGTTTTATTATTAAATTAACCTCCCTGGGGCAGTTCTGTGCCTCAGGGAGATTTCTGTGCTCTTTTGCAAGCATGCGCTTCCAGGTGCAAATCACCCTTTGTGGGCCTTAATTGGCCCGCCCATATAAAATTGCGGCGCACAGCCGATTGCACGTGGCGATCAGCTTCGCGCTCACCCGCGCCCGCTCCTGACCAGCCAGCCCTACGGGGAGAAAATCATCCCCCAGGTTTCTGGGAGAACAGAAGATTGTTGACACCATGTAAAAAGAAAAAGAGCCATCCAAGCTCAGAACACCAGTGGTGCATTGGATAAGGAGATGAATGCAAATGCTGGATCTGGGAGCAGAAATGAAGGAAAAATAAGATTACTGCTGCTGCTTCAATTATCTGGCCATACAGTGTACAGGGTAACTACTGAAGTTGCAGGTATCACTTATTTTGGTAGATCCACACCATCAAGATGGTCATGAGCAGAGCTGAAAACACTCTGGAAAAACGTTATTTTGGTGAATACCATGCCCGAGGAAATCAGGTAGAAGGAAAGTTGCTCCCAGATGTGAATCAGTGGCTAACTTCTCTGGAAAAGGAGTTACAATTTTAGTTCAAGAAGTTCAGAATTTTGAAAGGCGTTGTGGCTGAGATTGGTGCCATATATGCCAAGTGGACTGCCCATTAAATCCACAAGAGCTACCTTTGTTGCATCTGCTATTTAATGGGCAGAATATTGCACTCAGCGGTTGAGTGTGCGCCCGACCCGAATGAGGGTAAAGTGACGCGTGATGACGTCGGTCGAGCGTCCCAACGTCATTGTGCACTCAAGTGATATCTCGGTCGGCAGGTGCATGTGGGAGTGGGCAGCACATCCGCCAACAATTAGGCGGCCTATTAAGGCCCTTAATCAACTAATTGCTTGGAATTTCTTGCTGCCTGTCCAACTGTTTGGTTGGTGGGTGGGCGAAAAAGCCAAATAGCCTTTGCATTTTTGGCGAAACCTCATCCACGGGCGGGATGAGGTTTCGACCAGTGATCAAAATAAGAACATTTTGCACTCATATTTTACATATCCCTTCTCATGTGACATGAGGAGACATGTTTTCATTATTTTAAAATTCTTTATTTATATTGATAAAAATTTTCAGCTTCCTGAGGCAGCTTTGTGCCTCAGACAGTTTTTATTGCATGCACCCGGGCACATGCATGAACATCAGCGCACCCGCTCCTGCCGCCCCCACTCCAGCAGCGCTGAACGCTGGCCGTTAATTAGTTAGTCAGCATGAAATCCATGCCGGGACCCGATCCTGGGCAGTGGTCGGCTTCATGACCGCACCCAGGCCCACCTGCCTGCGCCCGCCCAACGAAGACAAAATTCTGCCCAATGTGTACATAACTCACATTGACTGCTACTTTCCTGTTAAATTTGATTGTTAAGGTAAAAGTTGCAAAGAGTGAAATCCTGTCCACTAGTTTTTTCATTGGGGTCATTTGGTAAATACAGTTCTTTTAGTTGTTGGTCTCCACATGCATGATAATGAATTTGAGAGCTTGTTTGGAATTGATCCAAACTAGGTTGTCAAGTGGGTTTGCTGGAACATTCCAGGATTTAAAAGAACAAGATTTCACATTGACTTTTGCAGTTATCATGACAATATTTTTATATTAGTTATGAGCCATGGCAAAATAAGCAGCTTAAGTTTCAGGATCCAATTTTAACATCAGCAAATTTTCCTTGTAATTATATGTATGGACAAATCTTGCATGAATTCAGAAAAGATCCTAATTTGAAATTATAGATAACTTTAACGATGTAAATATGGTTTAAACCGAGTGCAGAAATAAAATTTAAATCCAAATACTGGTTGGCCACAAACATAATTAAATGCAAGTGATAAAAAATGTTTACCAAACTTTATCAGTGATTCCAGTAGCAAGGCAATGAAAAACATCATGAATTAAAAGCTATGACTTTTAAAGTCAATTGACCGGTTTGATAAATGGATTTTTTTTCCCTACAAGAAACTATCTGCAACATTGTATACATTCAGTTCAGATAACTCTCATACAATATCCTACTTTATTTCCTGGCAGGGAAAACCTTTTGATAAAAAAAAAACAGTTAAATTAATGCCTTTATAATTTGGAGTTCATTCAGACTTCCAAATCTAATTTTCTGCAGTTCACTACTCAATTCAATGGAGTAAATGTTGTTGCTGTTCTGTTCCTCTTAAGCTTTTAATGCACTTTACGTTTGTGATGTACTAATCATCTAATGACTAATGACTTTATTCACAGTAAGTCAGAGGTTATACAGAATGTCAGACAGGGAAAGACCAGCTGGTTCATCTAGCCTATTGCATAAAATTGTGATAATTTCTACATACAATACAGACACTTCCTACCCACCGAGAGCCATGTAACTTCCTGGTAGAAACAAAAAAAGACAAAAATGCAGTGTCAAATACATGGAATAAACTCTGGAAATTTTCTCTGCCAGCTGTTACGACCAGAATGGGAGGAGTGTGCGAATTATCAAGACCCACTACTCTGCAGCCTGTGCCATTAATTTAAATGTTTATTTTTCTCACCGACATGACCAATTGTGTACCGATACCTCTAGTACCCAGAGGAAGAGGCTCTAGGCTTCTTTCAAAAACTCAGAATGATTAATTTATATTAAAACAAAACTTCTTTTAACAAGTTGCAAGGACTGGTTAACACAAGTGTAATTGGGAAGTCTCTTCCTAAAGAATTCCCCAAGCGCGCACACACAGACAAACAAAGGACAAACAGGTACAGTCTCTCTGTAGAGATGGGCTTTTGGGGATGGGCGTAATAAAATAAATGAAAAATGTCCACAGGGTCTCAACGCTGTCGACTTGGAGTTCTCTCATGTGCTGGTCTGAGTGGATGCTGGAAATTCTCACGAACACTCAGCTTTCCAGGTCATAACGCAGACTAGTTACACTCAGATGAGGGTTCTCTGGCTATAGATTGATAGCCACACAATTTTAGGCAAGGTAGGAAGAAGGAGCCAGACAAGGTAGCCTTCTTTCCTCAGCTTGGTCTCCAACAAAACTGTGTCTCCTGAACGAGCAGGTTCGCAATGTAAGTTTTCTCCCTCTGCCATGTGATTGCCTTTTTGTCTCCCAGCTTTTCCTTAATTAAAGTGTTTTGCAGTTCAACAAACAAACAACTCCTTCTCAAGTGCCATATCGGTCCCATGATTTCTTGGATGAGGCCTGGTTGTTTACAGTTCCAAGGTGAATTTACGAGCTTCGCTTAAAAAAAATCGCAGGTTGGTATTCAGATGACCAGATCTTGCCAGGTCCTTCCAGTTTTTAAAAGAAAACTTCAGTCTTGAAAGAAATGATCCTAAAACACACCCCCTTAGGTAATTATAACTAGTCCAAGAGATCACATTGACCTTAACTTACATTAAAGGGCATGCGGCTATGTCACGCACAAAGAGATCTCCACCCTGGTCAGAAACATATCCGGCTCTGTTAAACATAAACAATTGAATCAGTGTTCACTGCACTGGTTGCCCTTGAAAGATGGTGGTGAGTCTCCTCCTTGAACCAGTCTGTATGGTGAAGGTCCTCCCACAGAGTCATTAGGTGGAGAGTTCTAGGAATTTTATCCAGTGACAATAGAGGAACAGCGATATATTTCCAAGTAGTGGTAAAAAGTGACATGGAGGTGGTCCCATATGCCTGTTGAACTTGTCCTTCTTCATGGTATATATTGCAGGTTTGGAAGTTTCAACTGAAGAAGCCTTGGTGAATAGCTTCAGTATGTGTAGTATATGGTATACACTGCAGCAATGGTGGGCCTGAGGCAATGGGAGTCAATGATTAGGTGGTAGAAGGAGTGCCTATCAAGTGAGTTGCTTTGGCTTGGATAGCATTGAGTTCCTTGAGTTTTGTTGACGTTACTCTCATCCAGGCAAGTCAAGAATATTTCACTCTCATGACTTGTGCATTTGGGTGATGGAATGGTTTTGAGGAATCAGGAGGTGAATCATTCACCACCAAAAGCCGAACTTCTGACCTCCTTGAGTAGCCACATTACTTACGTCGTGGATCCAGTTAAGTTTCCAATTAATGATCGTTCAAGAAATTTGATCGTGGGTGATTCAGTGATAGTTATCCAATTCAATCTCAAGGAGAACTAGTTAGACTCTTGCTAGAGATGGTCATTGTCTGCTATTTGTGTGACACAAACATTATTTGTCACTTGTTAGTTGAAGCTTAGATGAGCATAAGATCAGAAGTAGATTATCCAGCCCCTTGAGCCTATTTGGCCATTCAATAAACTCATGGCTGATCTGTGACCTGCCTCCATATGTCCACCTTTGCCCTATATCCCCTACTACCTATGGTTAACAAAAATTTATCCATCTCAGGTTTAAAATTTTCATTTGATCTGGCACCAATTGTTATTTGCAGATGAAAATTCCAAACTTCTGCCATCCTTTGTATGTAGAACTGTTTCCTAATTTCACTTCTGAAAGATCTGGTTCTAATTTATAGATCATATTCCCTAGACTTGCAGACCAGCTAAAATGCTTTCTCTCTATTGAGCATAACTGTTTCCTTTAATATCTTGAAAACTTAGGTCACAATCATAGTTTAACCTTCTAAATTACAGAGAATACGACTCTAACCTGTTTATTCTGTCCTTGTAATTTAATCCTTGGACTTCCAGGCATCATTTACTACATTCCCTCCAAAGCCAATATATCCTTCCTAAGTTGTGACGCACAGAGCTGCTCACAATACTCCAAGTGCTAAAGAATGACTTATGTCCCCTTGTATTTTAGTCCTATCACTGTTTTGTTATCTCCTGTGCTTGTTCATGACATTTCACTGATCTATGTACATAGTTCATGAATCTCTTTGGACCTCCACTGTTTCTGATACTACCCACATCTTGCTGAATGTGGGCAGAGACAGCATCATTATCTGAAGAAACATAAAAATATAGAAAATAGGAAGGGTAGGTCGTTCGGCAATTTGAGCCTGCTCCACCATTCAATATGATCATGGCTGATCCCCTATCTCAACGCTGTACTCCTGCACTCGCCTCATACCCCTTGATGCCTTTAGAGTCCAGATATCAATCTATTGTCTTCTTAAATATATTCAGTGACTTGGTCTCCACAGCCTTTTGTGGTAGAGAATTCCAAAGGTTCACCTCTTCTCACTTCCAAAGGTTCTCCTCATCTCAGTCCTATATGGTCTACGCTGTATCCTGAGACCGTGATACCATGTTCTAGACACCCCCCCCCACCCCACCGAGGAAATACCATCCTTGTATCGGGTCTGTCCATCCCTGTCAGAATTGTATATGTTTCAATGGGATCTCCTCTCATTCTTCTAAACTCCAGTGAATACAGGCCTAGTCGGTTCAATCTCCCCTCATACAATGATCCTGCCATTCCAGGAATCAGTTTGGTGAACCTTCACTGCACTCTCTCTATGGCAAGTATATCCTTTTTTAGGTAAGGAGACCAAAATTGCACACAATACTCCAGATGTGGTCTCACCAAGGCCTTGTACAGCTGCAGTAAGACATTCTTGCTCATGTACTCAAGTACTCTTGCAATGAAGGCCTACAGGCCATTTGCCTTCCTAATGGCTTGCTGCACCTGCATGCTTGCTTTCAGTAACTGGTGGACAAGGACATCCAGGTCCCTTTGTATATCAACATTTCCCAATCTGTCACCATTTACATAATACTTGGTCATTCTGTTTTTCCTAACAAAGTGGATAACTTCACACTTATCCACTTTATACTGCATCTGCCATGTATTTGTCCACTCACTCAACTTATCGAAATCACCTTGAAGCCTCTTAACACCCTCCTCATTGCTCACATTCCCATCAAGTTTGTTTCATCAGTAAACTTGGAAATATTACACAACAAAAACAAAAATAAAAATACCTGGAAAAACTCAGCAGGTCTGACAGCATCTGCGGAGAGGAACACAGTTAACATTTCGAGTCCGTATGACTCTTCAACAGAACTAAAGAAAAATAGAAGAGAGGTGAAATATAAGCTGGTTTAAGGGGGGTGAACAAGTAGAGCTGAATAGAGGGCCAGTGATAGGTGAAGATTGCCAAAAGATGTCACAGACAAAAGGACAAAGAGGTGTTGACAGTAGTGATATTAGCTAAGAAATGTGCTAATAGGTGACATTAAGGGTAAAAAGCAGGACGAGCAATGTACAGATAGCTCTAGTGGGGTTTGGGGTGGGGGAATGGATCAAAATGGGCTAAAAGGTAGAGATAAAACAATGGATGGAAATACGTTTAAAAATAATGGAAATAGGTGGGAAAAATCTATATAAATTATTGGAAAAAAAGGGATCAGAAAGGGGGTGGGGATGGAGGAGAGAGTTCATGATCTAAAGTTGTTGAACTCAATATTCAGTCCGGAAGGCTGTAAAGTGCCTAGTCAGAAGATGAGGTGCTGTTCCTCCAGTTTGCATTGAGCTTTGCTGGAACACTGCAGCAGGCCAAGGACGGACATGTGGGCATGAGAGCAGGGTGGAGTGTTGAAATGGCAAGCGACAGGGAGGTCTGGGTCATGTTTGCGGACAGACCATAGGTGTTCCGCAAAGCGGTTACCCAGTCTGCGTTTGTTCTCTGCAATGTAGAGGAAACCGCACTGGGAGCAGCGAATGCAGTAGACTAAATTGAGGGAAGTACAAGTGAAATGGTGATTCACTTGAAAGGAGGGTTTGGGCACTTGGACGGTGAGGAGAGGGGAAGTAAAGGGGCAGGTGTTGCACCTTCTGCGGTTGCATGGGAAAGTACCTTGGGAGGGGGTTGAGGTGTAGGAGGTGATGAAGGAGTGGACCAGATGTCCCGGAGGGAATGATCCCTGTGGAATGCCACCGGGGGGGGGTGAAGGGAAGATGTGTTTGGTGGTGGCATCATGATGGAGTTGGCAGAAATGGCAGAGGATGATCCTTTGAATGCGGAGGCTGGTGGGGTGATAAGTGAGGACGAGGGGGACCCTATCATGGTTCTGGGAGGGAGAGGAAGGTGTGAGGGGGGATGCGCGGGAGATGGGCCGGACATGGTTGAGGGCCCTGTCAACCACCGTGGGTGGAAAACCTCAGTGGAAATACTACATTTGGTTCCCTCATCCAAATCATTGATATACATTTTGAATAGCTGGGGCCTAAGCACTGATCCTGCAGTATCCCACTAGTCACCACCTGCCACTCTTATAAAGACCCATTTATTTCTACTCTCTGTTTCCTGTCTGCTAACCAATTCTCAATCCATGCCAATTTATTACCCCAATGCCATGTGTTTTAATATTGCACACTAACCTCTCATGTGGGACTTTATCAAAGCATTCTGAAAATCCAAATACACCATGGGGGGAACTTTCTCCCCATCAGGGAGGTGGTTGGGTGTGAGCAGGGGTGCAGCCTAGCGCCACCTGTGATCAGCTGCGCGCCACAATTTTACATGGGCAGACCTGGCGTGACGCGCACCCGGAAGCGCTGAGTGCTCCCTATGTGGGCAGGGGGAGTAGGCTGAGTCAGGGCCTGCGCTCTTTCACGCATGCGCACAAAAGAGCACAAAAATCTCCCTGAGGCATAAAATTTAAATAAAGGAAAAAAAAAGACATGCCCCCTCATGTGACAGTGTCACATTAGCTGGGACATTTCCATGAATTTTATTAAACATTTTTATTAAAGTTTAAAAACCTTCATGAAACCTCTTCCCGCCCATGGATGAGGTTTCATGGTAAATGCGAAGGCTGCCTGGGCTCTTCGCCTGCCCGCCAGATAGGAATGTATAACTGTTGTAATGCATATGTTCACTCCTTAAGTAAGTTTTAGCCATTATCTATCGGCCATCATGCCTTTTAATGAAGTTCCCCAATCTACCTTAGCCAACTCACGTCTCATACTGAACATTGCGCAATGGTCAGCAAACACTTTTGACAGAGCATTATTTTGAAGCAGCTGAAGTTGTCTGGCCTTGAACACTGCTCTGAGGAACCCCTGCAGTGATGCTCTGGGGCTGAGATGATCGGTTCTCAACAACCACAGCCATCTTCCTTTGTCCTTGGTATGACTCCAGATTTTTCCCCGATTCCCAATGACTTCAAGCATACTAGGGTTTCTTGATCCCAATGAGAGAATTGGATGGGGGATCAAATGTGTTCAGTGTGTTGGGATTTAGGAGGATTGAGCATGGGTTCATGGGAAGCCGCATACAAAATAGTAATGGAATGGGAAGACAGTGCTCGGATATGGGAGAAATGGAAATGGGGTCGGGTTATTAATATTGAGCATGTTTTCACAGTGGCAAGATTGGGCAGAGGCTTTCAGGTCTTCTTTGGGAAGTTAGGGAGGCAGTTGTGAACTGCAAACCCACAGTCAGGAGATACCGAGAGATGACTGTGTGGAGGTACCACGGACAGTAGATAGAACAGGATGCAAGTCCTAGCCCTTCTATCCTTTAATACCCTAGGACCATGATCTCACTGGATCAAGGCACTTGGCCATTACCTTTCTAGGCTAATGGAATCCCTGTCTTTATGCTTACCCAACCACCTCAATGAGGCAATGCTATATTCCAAGGGCCCTGTTTCCGATGCCGTTGGAAGGGGGTTCTTAAATCTAGCAGTATTAAGGAAGGATATCTCAATCTTGGAAGCTGGCCCTTTTGTCTGCTAGAAGAGGGATGTTGAGTACAGGTTTACCATGTCATCTCTTCTTAAGATTCATATACCTCTCCCTCAATCCTCGTGACTTATCAATCCACTTTTGATCTCATCACTTAGCTCTGACCTCCACTGTAACCATCAACTTCCGTGTTCATGTCCTCTTGCCTCCCAACAGGCAGAAGGAAATGAAAGTGAAGAGGCTGCAGCAATGAGGCATAGGTGGGAAAAGGAAATAGATGAAGGGACAGGGCAAATTGAGCGGAGTGGAGATGAGATTGGACAAAGTGAGTCGGACTAATGGATAGATGGGAGCAGGGAAGATACATCTTGGGACACACAATGTAGACGGCATGAGCTTTTACTATTTTATTGCAGTGTTGAAGATGTGCTACAAAATTGTGCTGCTGAGAAATTCTCTAAACTGATTAAATGTGCAGATTATTTATTTTAGGTCGGGCGATTAATTTATTTTTGAACAAACCAAAATGAGGACAAGTTATTGAACTTTTGAGATATCCAAAAACAGAAGAATTAACAAATGTCAAAGTATTCCTTTGTGCACCATGAGTAAACAGGGCATCTCAAATTCAACAAGATACAAGACAATTCAGAAATTGATGTGTTAGTGATCTTTCACATTCAATGGTTCTTAAAACAAGCCACTTGCTGTAGTTTTGCATTTAACATATACAAATGGCATCTGGGGTTCCCTCAGCAGAGAACAACTGCTCTTTGTCTTTTCATACCATTAAAAACAAGCACTCTAGAATACAATTCACATAAAAAAGCATGATGAAAAACAAACTATGAATGGAAACAGAAAGCAAAAAACATCTGATGCTGGGTATCTGAAACAAAAACAGAAAGTACTGGAAGCAGCCAACAGGTCAGGCAGTAGCTGCACACAGAACAGACTGGTTAATGTTTTTGGGTGCTGACCCAACGTTTTTAAGAAAATAAACTTAAAAACAATTATTCACTCATCATCAAATCCCACTATTTGCTCTAATGCATATAGGCAGAACACTCTGATCAGGAAGGAGGAAGTTAGCTTGCTAGTTCACGCTCCATATAGATTCGCAATAGCTGGGCAAATGTTCAGTTCAAAATCAAAATTCCCACATCCTGGAGAGTCACCAGTGTGAAAGTGGTGTATAACTGGCAACGTGACAAACTGACCAATTTCTGTAACAGTGTAGGATCTATTTGGCTATGCATTGAACAAATAGTACAGGATAACGGCATTGCTGGCAAATATCCAAACACACATCACTTTTATGTCTCAAGGTTTCCAAAGACTAATTACCTCTACAGTCCACAATGCATGTTCCATATAAAATATTATCTTCTATTGTAGAATGTACTTAATATGAAACATTAGAACCAGCAGAATGATGTGGCAGTAATGCTGAAGCAATAAAGTAACAAAGACAGCTGGTATCTTCTTCTCGACATCACAGTAAACACTAATGAAATACTGGGCATCATCCAAGAATGGTGAGAGACAGAAGCTGAAACTTCTAAAGTACAAAATGCAGACAGTTATGTAATTCTATTAAATACAACTTTAACCTTGGGGACATAATTTAGAAATTTGCAGATAATGCAATAATTGGCCATGTGGTTTATAGTGAGGTAGAAAGCTATAGATAGCAGGATGATATCAATGGATGGTCAGGTGGACAGAAAAGAGGCAAAGGAGTTAAACCCAGAGGAGTGTGAGATAATGTGTTTGAGATTTGGGTGGGCAAGGCAACACATGATAAATGCTGTAACGCTGAGAAGTGTGGAGGAACAGAGGTACCTTGGAGTGCATGTCCACAGCTGCCTGAAGGTAGCAGGACAGGTAGCTAAGGTGATTAAGAAGGCATTTGGGATGCTCTATGACATTAAGTTTAAGAGGAAGGGTTGTTATGCTAGAATTTAGTTTGGTCACAGCTAGAGTGCAGCATACAATTCCATTCACCACATTACAGGAAGAACGTAATTGCACTAGAGAAGGTAGGAGGAGGTTTACAAGGACATTGCCAGAAATGGAGATTATTAGTTGGGAAAGATTCGATCGGCTAGGGTTGTTTTCTTTGCAACAAGGAAGTTGAGGGAACTTTTGAGATGTATAAAATTATAAGGGGCCTCAACAGTGGATAGGAAGGATCTACTTCCCTTGGCAGAGAGGACAATAACCGGGGTGGGGGGGGCGGGGGGTGAATATCAAGTGATTGGCAGAAGCATTAGAGAGGAGTTGAGAGAGAAGAAATATTTTTTACCCAAAAGGTGGTGAAAGTTTGGATCTCATTGTCTGAAAGAGTAGAGGATTTTTTTTTACATTGTAAAAAAAATGTATTTGATAAGCAGACTGAATGCAGGTGGTCCACAAAGTGATCACCCAATCTGCATTTGTTCCCAGTGTGGAGCAGAACATAATGTGAGTAGCGATACACTATACTAAATTGAAAATACACGTAACTTGCTGTTTCTCCTTAATGGACAATTTGTGAACTTGGATGGTGAAAAGGGAGGAGATAAAGGGCAGGTGTCAGGTATTTCCTGAGAAAATATGCCCCGTATCTTCCTTCACAGTCAAAACCCCTATTTCTGACTCTGACCAGACAAAAAAAAACACACATTTACTTTCCTCTGGATTTTAAGGGCAACCTTGTGATGAAGGATCCTGCAGAGCTCAGCGCATGAAACCAAGAAGGAAGTATCAGAGTGAATCTGCGCACAAGCTGTGCCCCCTTTTTACCCACTAGCTGCCGTACTCTGTAGGTAAAGAGTTTAAATGCCCCAATGCTTCTTTGAAAAGCTGTGGAGAGAAGGCAAGTGTGTAAAGGGGTAGGATGGGCAAGGTAAGTGGGTAAGGGTGTAGGGTGAGTAAGGTGTTGATGGGTAAAGTAAGTGGGTAAGGAGGTAGGGTGATAGGTGAGTAGGGTGGTCAGGTCGGGGTGGTGGGGGGCAGTCGGGGTGTCAGGCTGAGTCGGAGGGTTGGGGGTGGAGTTGAGTGGTGAGGTTGCGTCAGGTTAGGCCGTGGGGAGGAAGCCAGGTGGGTTGGGGAAAATCAGAGCATCAGGGGTGTCAGAAGGTCGGGGGAGGGAATTGGGTGGTGGGGGTAATCAGGTCGGGTCAGAGGTGTTTGGGGAGGGTTGGGGGTGGTGTTGGGTGGTGAGGTCGGGTGGGGGTTGGTGGGAGTCAGGGGAGTCAGTGTGAGTGATTGGGTGGATTGGGGGAATGGGATCAGTTATATAGTTACCCAGGAGTTACACTAGGGATTTTCTCTCTAACATTTCCTGCGCAACTATCCAGGTAAGTAAGTTGGAACCGTCCAAAGTCTTCAACTCTAACTCAAGAGCTGGAGACTTTCTCGGAGGATCCCGGGAAGCAGGAGAATTACCCATCAGAAGTTCAAATCTCTCGGGTAATTCCTACAGAGTCACTGCTTTGGGACTTCTTAGGGATCCCGTAGCATATCTTGGTTGGGTATGCCTGGTCTCCAACTTCTCGGAGATCAGAATTCCAGGGCCTACATGTCTTCATGAATATTTGAAATTCAATCAGTATGACAAAATGAACATTACTTTACATGGAAAGTTTGACAAACCCTAAGTAACTTTGGAATAGAAGAAATATATCTCACATACAGCACAATAATTATAACTTAATAAATACTAACTAACAGGACTTCATCACTATAATATAAATTGGATCACATACCGAACAGCAATTATAGTACAGGGGGTTACTTTGTGAGGAATAGACTTGCATTAAAAAAATAAATGTTTACCAATAATATTCTTTTATCCAAATCACATTTAGATATAATTCACTATTTCTCAGACCAACACACCCAGAATAAAGCCTGTGATTATTTCAAAATGCATTATTTAAGAACAGAAGCTAAGAATAAAAAGGACACTCATTGCATCAGTTAAACCTACTTTGAGGTGTTGTCAGTATTTCCAACTCCCTCCTGCAGCTATGCTAATCCTGTGTTGCTTTATTTTGCACTGAATCAGTGAAGCTGTCCATTTCTCTTCCAAATTCCAAAACTGAATCAGCATTTGTTGCAACCCAAGCCTATTTACTTCATAGATTAAGAATGTCAACAGTAGAAAAACTGCTTCAATTATAAGGTAAAAATAACCTTTAATTACAAGTATTCATCCCAGATGCACATTAGGTGGCATATACCCTTCCACGTCTCACTCAAGCACTAATTCTTCATGTTTCTAGTGCAATGTGTGCCATTTGGGGACTAAAATGGTAACGGATGTGCACACACACACTTTTGCCATAAACTGTGCTGAATGTCACCTTGGTGAATGCATTAGCACATGCACAGTGAACATCTGTTGCAGAGCAGGTGGATCATGGCATTAATCAATATGCAATGCTGATTTGACACCAGTCATGTCATTTTGCAGCTCAAAGCTCCAGCCAATGTCTTCTCGACTTCACACAGCTGAACAATGGGTTAAAGAACAGGAAGCTAACCTCCCCACCAGTGCATCATAAGCTACTTACATGTTAATTGCTGGTTGAATTCTTCTGGCTGCTGCTACAATTCTACAAGTGTTTGGAGTATCCCAAAGATCTTTCAACTTGCAAAAGTTGGCATGGACTGTGTCATAGGTGCTGAAGAAATTTTTGATGACTTCAAGGCTTTAAAAAAAACAGTTGCTCCCTGACATGGATGAACCAGTAGGTATTCAGCATAACTGTGAGATGAGCATATGTTCAATAGTTTAATTGTTCTGTGTTAGATTGGTTGGTCTGGTTCACTGATCCTTGTACACTTGCTTGATTGCTTAAGCCTGTGGGTAGAGCCAAAGAATTAAGTACTGATACCAGACTGGGAATGTCCCAGAAAGGATTTGAGATCTACCAAGAGCATGTGTGTTGGAAATCCTGTAAGTTCTGAGATATTTTAGAGTATTGTAAATAAAGATTTGCCATCACAGCATTGTTCTGAGATAATTCAATTATGGAAGATATACAGAAACCCAGCGTAAACACAACAGAGCAAATGCCATACAGAGTAGGAAAAACTCCAAGAAGAATTAGAAGTGGAGTAGTATGGCTCTCACCAGGAGGCCACATCTGCCAAGGATGAGCAGGAAGCAATTCTCCTACTTGAACCTCAACAAAGAAAAATGTATGTTTGCATTTCACAAAGGGCACCAGCATCTAAACCTGCCACCTGATGCAGCCACAACAGAAGGATAAGGGTTGCATTGCCAGTGGCTGTGAAAGTGGCCTTGGTAATGAACCATTATGCATCTAGGTCCTTTCAGGCTGGAACTGGAGATATTTACAACATCTTTCAGCTTCCTGTACACTGTTGCCTAAGAAACATTACTGAGGCACACTGTTCAAAGTGAGATAACTTCATTTCATTCTCTCTTGCCAGAAAGAAGTGGGCCCGGAGTGAGCATGCAGCTTAGCTAGAATTGCCAGCTTCCCAAAGGTGCAGGTGCCATTGACTGCATGCTTATCACTTTGCATGTGCCGTATGTCACTCTGCCTTATACCAAAACTGAAAAGGATTCCAGTCTCTCAACATCCATTGGATTGTGTAAACCAATGCCTGGTATCCTTAGAGTGGTCATCATGCCTTCTTTCTGTGGCAGTCTGCTGTGCCAACTGCATTTGATCCGTGATTACAAACTGAAAAGTGGCTATTAGGCAACAAGGACTATCTGCTGGTGACATGGTTCATGACTCCTGGGACAACCCACAGTATTCGGGGACAGCATATACAGATTGAAAGGCATGCTGCCACATCAGACCACTGACAAGCTGCAGCAACACTTCACTGCCTGATCTGCTCTGGATGACACCTGCAGTATTGGCAGAATGACTGTCAAGATTTTTGGTAGTCTGCTGCAGGCTGCCATCGTGAGGGAATACCAGGTGTATGGCAAGCAGCTGAGGAACTGGAGGATTGTGAGGACAATAAGAATGAGACCTTGACAGCCTCTTGCTGCCCTGGAAATCCTTGAAGAACAAATTCAATTGATTTACCAGTAACCACAACCCCAATTCCCCATTCATCATCATCCACATCTTATTTTCCTCTATTACTGACATAGCAGTCACCTGGCAAAAATGCATAAATAAAAGCAACCACAAAATAAACCTTTCAAACTAAATTTATAAATGAAATCCTGCTATATTGTCTCTAAACATAAATTAATCACTCTTGTGCATTTCCTTAGTGCCTGTTATTTGTGTGCCTTTTGTTACAGACAGGAGGGGGTTTAATTTAATCAGCCCTGATTTCTCATCACCACCCATTTGTAAACAGAAAGGTGTTATTGATTTTTCATTTCCCTCCTTATAAGTAGTGGCCTATTTTCCCAACCCCTCAGTTTTCGTGTGACCCAATTTCTATTAACCACTCCACAGCAAACTCAAGATAGGGTAAATGCAGAAGGGTAGTTTATTCACCCATACTCAAACCCGAGAGGAGGGGTCCCAACTTAGCCTCCTTCTTCACTCATGCAGTACAAGAAGGGAGAAAATAGAAAAAGAAAGGAGTTTACAGGGCAAAAGCCACAGCATAAAGAATTATTGTTTCTCTGAGTTCAGAGCCCAGAATCAAAATCCAATGATATATTCTTTCACAGAATCGGCAGGCTGCAGATTGATGCTGGATAATTCCCTCTTACAGTAGAGATGATTTCCACGATGGGATGAGTACATAGAGATGAATTAGTCTTGTACAGAAATTCATAAGTTCCAGTAGAAACAGTGTAGATGGGATCAGGCAGTTAAACCTGGACAGAGCTCTGACTCTGAGCTGCTCCTTGCTAGGTGGAAAATACAGCCTGCTTTTTAGCTCCAAAAGGCAGTATTACAGGTTACTTCAGCTTGCAGGAGTGGGGGAAGATGGAGTCATGTGATTCCCACTTATTTCAACTTTGGCTTGGGCAAACAATGTATATTTCTTTGTCTGGATTATTAAGATTGGTAATGTTTCAACCATTAAGGCTTTCAAAAGAGGTTTCAGGGTCCTTTGTCATTGCAGATTGGCCATCTTCATTGGCCAAGCCTGGCCTAAGAAATGTAAATGGCCTTTGTACATTTCCCTTGGAATTTGGTCTCTGCAGTTACTGGTGTCATTAGCGTCACTTTAGAGATAATGAGGTGTCAGCTTCTCTGAATGCCAGAATGTTCCTTTTGTTTGAGTCATAGCCGGCCATGCCTTCAGAAATTTTAAAGCTTTGTCCAATTTTTCAAAAGATTTTATAAATTAGCCATGATAATATAGAGTGAGGCCTTAGCTACCTGACATTTTGCATGCCTTAGGTGTTACTACACAATGCTAATCCAAAGGCTGCAGCATGGATGGTGGAAGGTTGCTAACTATCAGTGCAAGACACTGTAAATGGCCTTGGGGGATTATCTCAAGCAACTCTGGACCTAGAAGGCCAGACTGCGGATTGCACAATCTCAGCATGGGTAGTGGTAGTTTGGGCAGGCTGGTTGACAGGCAACAAGGACACTGGCATGGCAAGAGTGAGAGGATGAATAACACACAGAGAGGATAGCAAGTGCATGCTCCATGGAACTAGTTCCACCCCTCTGGGGCAGTGCCTGAACAATCTTAGTAATCTGTTCAAAGACATATTGCTTTGGACCACTGACATCTTGCAGGCCCCTTTTAACACTGGTATCTGCAACCATAATAGTAGTAACAGTATGAGCCTGCATGGCTCCAAGGTGAACTAGCATGGCAGCAGTCTGAACTTCCACTGCACCTTTCAAACACTGGGTAGCTTTTGCTTGTGCTACAATGAAACTTGTGACATTGACCAGATGCTGCATCATGGTTGGGTCCAGAAGTGATGAACAACATTGGCCACCACTTCCGAGCTGGAAAGGATGGGCTCTGAGCTCCGTGTAAAGCTCCATCCTCTGCAATAGGGTTCATGTGCAAACCTGCCCTCCAGCAAGTTGCCCCCTGCGTTGGATGCAGACCACTCATGCTGGATGCAACACTGCCTCTAATTTATCCTCATCATCAGTATCTGAGTTGGTGACTAAGCGTGAAATCAATCGGTAATGCTGCATCTTCAACATCATTCTTTACTTGGTATTCCTCCACTGCTTGGCCAGGTTGGACTTCTTGGGTACCTTAAAGGAAAAATGCACCAGGGTAAGGTTGCAGGGAGGGCACTGGCAGTGTGGCAAGGGTAGGAGAATGAATGCTGGAACACACAGAGAAGACAATAAGTGCATGCTCCATGAAGCCATCACCATTCACCCGGGACAGTGCTTACACCACTGACAGCTTGTAAATTAAAAGAGATTGTGGGATGAGAGTGGACTGAGAAGGAGGATTAGATATCGGGATTCTGACATCTTCAATGGTTTCAGTCTTGCCGCTGGCCGTCGCCTTAGCAATAGCCTTTCCCATTATTACAAGCATTGTCTCCTCCATAAGGGTTAGGACGTACAGGTATACCTGCCAACTTACAGTAGCTCCTGCTGCCTCTGGTTGTGAGCCACTTTATTCTGCAAGAGAAAGGGAAGTGTGTCAATGAATGTTGAAACCTGTTTGGCTAACGTGGCTGTCATGGTTGAGTTGGTGGCAATATATGCAAGCTGTGAGATGTGAATGCAAAGCTTGTAGCAATATTAAGTGTGGAGGGTGAGGTGAATCATCTTAATGTTAGTTAAGAGTTCTGATTGACAGAGATTTTTGGTGGGTGAGTCAACAGGATGTGGTGATTTGAACAATATCTAAGGCTGGTGGTGCAGTTGACAAGTTGTATTCAGTGAACTGGGCTTGACCAGTCATGTTAGGTTCTTGAAACGCTTGTGGCACTGTTTCCAGGTCGTCAGAATTTGACTCCTGTCAATGTCTTCCATGGCTATCTGCTTCCATGTCTTTTGATGGTGTGGCTGGAGGGCCTCTTGCCCCTGATTGATACGGGACACCTTTCCTCCTGTACACCTTCTTTGCCAATACCTCCAGCGCAGCAGCTAAAGACCTTGGAGGCCACCCTCTCCCACAGTGTGCCATTCTTCAATATTTCCAAGGATACATTCATTTCCTGCAAATCTCACAGCACCTGCTCCAGCCAAAATGCATCTCAACTTTAAGGGCCTTATGTGGTGCTGGGAAGTTAAGATTTTGGGCCTGCTACTGATGAATGCAGCCAATGATCAGTGCCATAAACAATGGGTACATGTGAAAATCACTAAAATGAGCAAGCAGCACAAAGTTGTTGTGTTGCCTAGATTTCAACCAACAGTGTATATCACACATTGTGATCTCCATGTCCATTTTCAGGGGTTATCCAATTTGGGCCCCAATTTCTCCTCTCGCCGGCTGGGATTTTCCTTGCCCGCTGGTGTTGAGCGTTTTCGGAGGCATGAGCGGACAATATGGTGAGAAGGCCAAAGATTGGTTCACAACATCGTGAAACCAGTTTGCAATCTTCCACTCAGCCTGTTGATGGCGGGTCGCGTACCCTGCCAACGGATGTCGGGGACCTCATTGTAATACATCAGCATATCATTATAAGACCAACCTGTGGGACTCATCTCACCACCCACCCCCGCTTGATCATCTGCTCAGATCAACAAGAAAACATGCTGGAATGTTTCACAACAGTATATTTGAGGTGTGCACTTGGTGGGCTGCACTTCACTCGAGACTTCAAGGTTTGTTGGCTTACCTTGCTTCGGTCAGCACTTGTAGGCATCAGCGCCAGGCTTCACAGACGGCACCACATCGCTTTTAAGGGGACTCATGGCAGGTCTCTATGTACCAGATCAGCCATAGATGGGTGGCTTTTCAACTGCTGCTGGGCTAGGTCTTGCTTGGGGAAGGAGCAGAAGTGACCTCAGGCAAGGGAAGAGGCTGCAGGACAAGGACTGTACTGGGGAAGGAGAGTATCCCAGGGTGTGTGTGGGAGCACATGTTGATCTGTGCAAGCGGCTTCAAGATGGTGAGGGCTGAGGAGGAGTCTCCAGAGGAGATGAGACCAGATGGAGATGTGAGTGTGTGTGGGAGAGAGTGAGTGGTGATGTCCCTTGAGCTGGCAGTGAGTGAGATATCAGCGAATGTGTAATGGACTTGAGTGTGTGAATTTAGAGTGATGAAATAATTGCCATAGCCTGGCTGCACAGTCTTCTTTGCTGCAGTCCTGGGCTGGAACCACTGAGCATGGCTGTACTTTAAATGTGGTGCCTGGCGTGATGAAGCGGGGAGGTGACAGCGTGGCAGGTGATTTAAAGCCTGCCTGGCATTGAAACGGCGTGTATTCCAGGAATGAATAATTAATGCACCGGGTTTGGAACAATACATCATGAAAAGCTGCCATTGCAGCCGGTGGGTAAAACGTCATTTTTCCCGCCCGCTACCACACTTAGTGCGAATCTGGGATGACTCTGCCTGCTGTGTTAAGGTCAAGGTTTCTCACAACAATCTCTAATTCATTCTTTCCCATGACCTCAAAAGTGAGCAACTCCAAACACTTCTTAGTTTTCCTTCCCTCCTACGATCTAAATACCTTCAAAAACAAAGCTTGGCATTGTGTGTTTGTAACTTACCGATGCATTTTTGTTTCTCTTCACACACTTCCCAACCTTTCTCCGTTCCAGAAAAGACGTTAGCCCCAATATTTACAGGGTGTAGGTGGGGCCAAAAATAAAGTAAAATCCTGCTAATGCCAGGGATGGGAATATCCTGGAAATACTAATGGCATGACTTAATTAGCATTTTTTTTGGCTCAGTTGCCCATTTCCCTGGCCAGTTGTAGGGAGGACAAAGAGAACACAAATGACAGGAGGCTGTAGTTCGGGACACTAAGGGATGCCCCATTCCACTTATTAACCCCCTTTCATCTATCAGTGGGTAGTTAGTGTCAAGACTAATGACTTTCAACTCATTATTAGAGGCCATGGAAGGCATTACAATCATGCCAAATTCTATCCTTAGCTCATGTCCACATATGCATGTTACAGCTACATTCACAAGTCAGCAATTAGGGTTACAAACACATAGGTTCAGACTTTACAGAAGTAATGATGTCAAAATCATTATTAACTTTCACTGTCATTACTTCTCTGAATCTGAGGAAATCCAAAAGCTGTTGTCAGTGATTCTCTGCTTCTCCAGAGAATGTGTTGTTGAGGTTCCCCCGATTGCAATCAGTTATAAATTGATGAGAACTTGCTCTTTGACATTCTTAGGGTTCAGTGTAAAACCCTTGAAAATGTTAAAAAATGCTGAATGAGGTGTAACTGAGTTTTTTTAAACAGCATACCAGGTTCATAATTATTGCCAAACAGTCCTACAGGCCCTGAAAGAGCAAATTTAAGTTTATCTGATGTCAAAACTCTCCATTAGCTTGACAATTTTCAATATATTTTAAACTCTTTAAAGATTATGATATTTTAGCTTCGACATGAATATGTAAGTCCCAATTATTTATTCCATGATCTGTAAGATATTAAAAAATTGCAGTGAAGGAACTAAGTGGTTTTAATTTTCTACTTTGCTGTCTGTGAGAATACTTTAATATGATTAGTTTATTTATCCAGCTTGATGACATCATTGTTGCTGGATGCCTGGAGATGCCCTTGACTCGGTGTCAGATTTGAACAGGCATCAGGAAAGGGGAAGTCTGCAGCACAGTGGGCAGCTTTCTTTGAGGTTAACGGTGAGTATTATTACTGTGTCACTGAACTGCCAAGCCCAGCCCACTAAGTCTAATTACAGCAACAATCTGTATTTGACAAAGATGAGATCAGCTAACTTGATGTTGTTTCGGGATCAAAACAAGTACATTCCTTGTCCATATAACTCTACACTACACTGGCAATTCATCTGTCCACAATTTATATTGTACGTGAAGAGAGTGCTGATTGGTTGGCAAGTGGCATTGCCATGAGGAATACACCACTGATGGTGACTTCACATACAGTATAAATTGATTTTCCCCCTTATATTGGTATTCTTGTGAGTGTCCTGACGAGTGCAAGACAAAAAGGTTAGACATGTCTCTTTTTTCAGCAATACTCAAGTTCTATATTACCAAACAACTAGATATGCTGTTGTTTGATCAAAAGACTTTCTTTTGAAATGCCCAGCAATATCTGTAAAGCACTTGTCTTTCACAACTCAAATTAATGAAATGGAGATCATGTGGATTTTCCATGGTTGCTTCTTGAACACCTGCAGCACAATTTCCCATCTTTACTAATGGATTTTGACAGTTCTGACAACTGACTTAGCTTTTCTCAGTTAAACTTATTGATGTATCTGCAGGGAAAGCATATTGGTTTAAAACCATGCATTTAGCAAACACGATGAGATGTTTTGTGGCTTATTACCGGTGTTAAAATTGAAACAGGAGAATTTTGAAACTGTGATGCTGTGGTTATACGGTGAATTTAGAATTTTTTTTAGTGCAAAGAAACATCATGAAATGAAAAGCATCAACAATCAATATACATTTTCATTTCACATTTCTCTGCATTCAATCCTGTTTTCAACTTCAAGCATCTTTTAAAATTCAAATTGTTACAATTTTCTTAGCTAATATACTTGTAGGAATATTTATTTCCGACAAAGCACTCTATATGGTCACACAAAGCCAGTGAATGGGTTTTGCAGTAACCTCTCGCTGTTGGAAAACAGGAAAGGAAATAACTTTATACCGAATGTAGAGCACAGAAACAGGTCTACATGGTTTATTCCTGCATTTAAATTCCATGAGCCTCCTCCCATCAATTCCAGTTAACTTTTTCCATTCCATTTTCGATCTTATATGCTTGCATGAACATTTTTTTAAGATTCTTTTTTCCAGTCTGAAAGCTCTAGTCTCTTGTTTTCCCCTTATAATTCCAACATTTCCCACTAGGAATTCTATGAACAGTGTTCTGTAAATTACAGCAGTAATACCTTCAACCATCTATTTTTCCAGCCCTCTCTTAAGTACCCACAGGGTACTGAGTGAATAAATTACCTCTTTCTTGCCAAATCATGGAAGATAAAGTTAAGTAACCAGGATTATTTATTAATTACAAAGACTTAAGTTTGGGTACCTAAGTACTTAACAACTATGAAAAGATATAGTCTGAGTTATTTAGCTGATCAATATTGGACAGAGTTATGAACCAAATAAGTAGCATAAGTTGCATTAGCAATTCAGTGCATCACAAGTAAATCTAAGATGAAGCAATGCTGAATATTACAGTAGCAACCAGAGTCTGAGATTATTTCAATTGGTCACGTTACTTTAGGACTAAGCTCCTAGGTAGCTAAGTTAATTAGATTTCATAACATCTTGCTCTATTTCCCTTTATTCTAGTCAAGTGCCCTTGTCCTTAACTTTCCTTTACTTTTCCCTATTTCTGCATTTAACTTCATTTTGTTTCACAAATGTTCCCCTATTTGTAACGTCACCAACTTGCTTTGGTTTCGTGCCTACAACCAGGAGAATATGCTTCCTTGTTTGTTGCAGTAACAATACACAGTGCTAATGTACAGCAAAAAACCCTGTGCTTTGTCACCACAAGCATTTCCTATCTTTGTCTGTTTTGGAATAATGCAAGTTTTGGAGGTCAAATGCCCTGTAGATTGCCTGTGTCTAAAATGGAGCTTTAGTTTAGAAGCTGCGCACAAAATGGACTTTAACTGTTGAATAAACGAAGAGAAGCAAGTTAATTCAAACCATCATGAAAGCTTTTAGCCACAGAAGTTTCTAGATAATTAAGCCATAAATACCTTCCAAGCTAAAAGCCATACAGGAAGACTTACTTATCTAACAGATATCCTTCAGTAGTGTTAAAAGCCATTAACTTTGGACTCGATCATTTAGAACAACATTTAGGAGATAGAGATGTGACGTCTTTCTTTTGTGAGAAAAAAATCTCCAGCAGATGTAAGTATGCCAAATCCCCTTAAATTTGGGTGAAGCTATTGATGGATAAATGGGGAAGACAGAGCAACATCTCACAGACTTAGCTTTTATTGGAACATCGTGACTACATCAGTGTCAGCAATAAGGTTGTGTAGGCAGTGGACCTTCAGGGTAAATTTTGCAGGGGGCCAGTCAATTAAGTGAGGTCCTGTGGGATTGGCATCCAAATAGGTGCAGGGGTGGGGAGATGCAGTCAGGAAGCTGAATGAGGGCTGACATTTAAAGGGGACTGGGCAGCATGCACAGTGGCAGAACTGCATACCTGGGTAGCAAATTTGCAGAAGTGAAAGGAGGAGGAAGTTGGATTCCAGAAGAGGAAGGGGAGCCCCATGATTCATGAATATGGTGCCTGAGGTAATGATGGAAGCTGTGAGGGCACAGAGACAGGTGCTCCTTCCAGAGGATGGCAAGAGGAGATCAGCTAGCTTCACAAAACAGGCATGTCTGGAGGTTACGGAGGAGGTGAGCAGCCAAAATGTGGTGCAGACGATGTGGATCCTGTGCTGGAAGTGCTTCAATAATCTTTTCAGATACAGCAGGGTGAGTGGCATGAAGTTTCCAAATGGCAACCATCACACTTTCACCTCGCAGCCTTCTCCAGCATATATATCCTGTGAAGCACTATATTTGCATTCAGGATAAGAAAGTCTATCCACTTGACTCTATGGTCTGAATTTCACGGTGGAAGGGGGGAGCCTAATGTTTGCACACTTGCACCCCCAAAAGTCAGATGCCAGATAACCGACTTTATAAAAGCCCACCCTGCACTAAAAGCTAAACAAGCAGAGAGTGGGACTTCTGCCCCTCAGTGGGAGGAACTCCCACCCTCGAAAGCTCCTGGCCAATCAGACTGACCAGCAGCTTAAGCAGTTGCCGCAGTGCCAGACTGAGTAGTGGACACTACTGGGACTGCAAGTAAGCCCGGGGATGCAGACAGCCATGGCCTCCAAACCCAGATAACAAGGAATTGGGGAGCCTAGGGAGGGGTGGTGGGATGGGTTTTAGAGACAATGGAGGGAGGAACAAATGGAGGGGTAACTAGGCAGAGAGCGGGTGCTCTCCATATGCACAGGGATCACCACCCCCACCCCCACCCCCCAAATAAATGCCCGATTTCTTTTCCCACTTATTTCACAAAGTTAAAAAAAATAGCCTTCTCATTCCTGCCCACCTCAACCGTATTATGGCATAGACAGTATAATATTCAGGTCAATTGACTTGTTAACCAGCTCAACTGCCTGTTAATTATTTATTTAAAAATAATAGGTGGACTTCCAATTTTAGCACCTGCCTGCCTACTGTTTTATGGGTACTGGGTTGGGGTGGGCAGGAAGGAGGTAGACTAGACACCCGTCATATTTTACTTGCCCTCCCTGCCCTGGCTGGGCAGGGGGTGGGGTCGAGAGGGGGAGTTGGGGGGTGCATAAAATCAAGCCCAATATCTCCATAGATAGCAGTGGAAATATCCTTGTGTTTTCTGACCTGACGCTTCCCATTCCACACTGACCCACTGCCGTCCTACCCCACCCCCACCCCCCCCCAAATGTTGTGCTTATGCCCTAAAGACTGAACTCATTAACAGTCCTTGCTCTCTAAATTTCCTCAAAGCATTGAGCAAACGATCACCTTGAGGGCTGACCACTATATTCAAATCAATTGAAATGCTCACCCGTACTTGGTTAGGTAGGAGCTACAATTCGGCCCTGGAGAGAGGAGGCATTGGTGTCCCCCACCCAGGTCATGGACCTTCCCAATAGCCCTGCTGATAAGAAGCACAACACTGGGTCGTAACCAAACTCTCATATGCAGGTGGCACATGACACAGGGCCCTCATGAATTTCACAACACAGAATATCCACCATGAGCATCTAAAGTGTCAGAGCCTGGAAACAAGCGAGCTGCCTCCAGCTCTGCTATAGCCACAAGGGTGACATCAAAAAGTAAGGGAAAGAGGATGCTGAAAGAGTCTTAGCAGCACAAAATAATTCACTTGAGTGCATTTTCTGTGATTGAGGAATGATAAACCTTTTTCAAAGAGCTATTTTCTGTTGTTTCCTAGGAAGTGTCATGGTTTACTTTATTTCCAATCCCAAATTGACCATGGATAGTGTAAAGTATAGGAGCAGCATGAGACTGTAGTTCTTCAATGCGGGACAAAGTACGTAATGCATTGACAATTTCTCACAGCACAGGCATTTGTTTGTGGGAAGTGGATTTGTACATATAGTGAGAGCAGCAGGGCAGAGAATGGCACAAGGGTAACGATGATCACAATGCCTTCAGTTGAAGTGTACCAGGATGAGGGAATGATAGGCTTCTCTGGCATGCAGATCAATGCGAGGACACATCATAAGCATCCCAAAATGTTCATGCTCTGCTAGAACATCTTCCTCTCATCCTCCTTCTCCAACAAAATTGGTCTGTCCCCAACAATCTCTAATGCCAGTTCCAAAGTGCCAAGTTGTGCAGGGTGCAGCATGCCACAGCTACATGTGACAAACTTGCCAGCCCGTGTAGACATGCGCCTCTCCTAACAGTCAAGGTACCTGAACTACATTTTGAGAAGGCCCTGGTAGTTAGAAAGCACCTAGAGAACCTCTTTTGTGTCTCTGTGGTGGTGTTACTCACTGGTGTCAGTAGCTAAGTCTTCAGCAGATACCGTTGGTTACCCAGGAGTCATCCACTGATGGTGTGTGGAGATGTGAAAAGCTGGGATACCTGAGACTGCCTGCAGATAAAGGCATCAAAACAGCTCACAGCAAACTTTGCATGCATCTGTTGAACCCTCTTGTTACAAGATCACATACCTGGTACAGATGGAATGAGTGGAAGGCCCTTACCTCACTTTGTTTTTGATAATTTCACAAGAAGAAGTCAATTCATTCACTGAACGGATCGTGGGTGTCTCAATAGAAGGCTGCTAAAATAAATGTGTTTCAATCCAAACTGTTTAATGCAAGGACAATTTGACAAACCAACAATTGCAATACTCACTTCTACCCAGCTGTGCAAGCTTTATGATTCCTAAGAAATATGAAACTATGAGAATATGAAATATGTACATGAAAACTATTCAATGCTACCATCAATAAATGATGAGAATACGGTATGTTATCAAATATTTAATAATCCTAGGACATGTTTTCAGCTGCTAACACTCAGGGGAAGTTTTCCATATTCAAATGTATCATTGTGTAATGACAGGATTAATTACTAATCTAGTAAAGATTTTTTTTAACAAATCTAGTTAAAAAATATTTTCTGGGAAGAGTGGTCATACATGCTGAATTTCATGTTCAGTTTGAGAGTGATGTAGTAAAATATGAAACTAGGATCTTAAAGTTCAGCAAAGCCAACTACGTGGCAAGTTGGCCAAGGAAGAAATAGAAATTATATTAAGTGATATGAAACAAAAACAAAAACAGAATTACCTGGAAAAACTCAGCAGGTCTGGCAGCATCGGCGGAGAAGAAAAGAGTTGACGTTTCGAGTCCTCATGACCCTTCGACAGAACTTGAGTTCGAGTCCAAGAAAGAGTTGAAATATAAGCTGGTTTAAGGTGTGTGGGCGGGGGGGGGGGGGGATTAATATCACCAACTTTAACTTTAACACCTATGTGTTCTTTTGTACTATTGTTGTTGACATCTTTTGATGATCTGCTTCTATCACTGCTTGTTTGTCCCTACAACCACACCCCCACTCCACCTCTCTCTCTCTCTCTCTCTCCCCCCCCCCCCCCCCCCCCCCCCCCCCCGCCCCACACACACCTTAAACCAGCTTATATTTCAACTCTTTCTTGGACTTGAACTCAAGTTCTGTCGAAGGGTCATGAGGACTCGAAACGTCAACTCTTTTCTTCTCCGCCGATGCTGCCAGACCTGCTGAGTTTTTCCAGGTAATTCTGTTTTTGTTTTTGTTTTGGATTTCCAGCATCCGCAATTTTTTTGTTTTTATATTTATTTAAGTGATATGATGCTGGGTAAGTAATGGTGAACATTTAAAGAAATAATTCATAATTCTCAAAGAATATACATTCTCTTAAAATTGAAAATGCCACAGGAAAATGGTCCAACAGTGGCATACAAGGGAAACAAAGGATTGTATTAATTAAAATAAAAAAGGAGGCTTCTAATGTTGCCAAAATCATGAGAAACCTGCCTGATGTTTGGGGGCGGGTTGGGGGGGGGGGTTTATAATTTTATAATTCAGCAAAGGATGACTAAGAAATTGGTCAACAGGGAGAACATAGAATCCAAGAGTAAATTAGTAAAAAAAAATACCAACAGACAGTCAGAGCATCTACAAATAACTAAAAGAAGATTAGCAAAAGTAAAGGGGCAGAGCCTGAAGAAAGTATAATGGGAAATAAGGAAATGGCAGAGATGTTAAACAAATATTTTATATTTAACTTCACAGTATAAGGCCCAAAAAATATAGTGGAGAGCCAAAGGCCTAATTAGAGTGAGGGACAACTGAAGAAATGAATGTGACTAAAAGCCAACAAATACCCTGATCCTGATTGACATATAACCTAGGGGCTTTGAAAGATAGTGATGTATTAGGTTTTCATCTTCCAAAATTTCGTAGATTCCTGAATGTCCTCATGGATGGATGGCAGCAAAGCTCGCTCTTTCATAAAGGAGGGAGGGGGAAAACAGGAAATAGTGGCCAGTTGTGGGGAGGCAATGACGTAGTGATATTGTCACTAGACTAGTAATCCAGAGACCCAGGGTAATGCTTTGGGGCCCTGGGTTCAAATCCTGCCATGGCAAATGGTGGAATTTGAGTTCAATAAAAATCAGGAATTAAAAGTCCAATGATGACTATGAAACCATTGTCGACTGTTGTAAAAACCCATCTGGTTCACTAATGTTCTTTAGGGAAGGAAATCTGCTGTCCTTACTTGGTCTGGCCTACACGTGACTCCAGACCCACAGCAATGTGGTTGACTCTTAAATGCCCTCTGAACAAGGGCAATTCGGGATGGGCAATAAATGCTGGCACACATCCCATGAATGAATATTAAAAAAAAGTTAGCCTGACATTAATAGTAGGAAAACTGCTAGAATCGATCATTAATGGTGTGGTAAAAGATAACTTAAGTATCAGAAAAAGACTAGGCATAGTTAACGCTGTTTTATGAAAGGGGGATTGTGTTTGAAAAATCTATGGAGTTTTTTTGAGGACATTTAACTAGCAGGTGGATAAGGGAAAACCAGTGGATGTAGTTTATTTGGATTTTCAAAAGGTATTTGATAACGTGCTACTCAAGAGGCCACTCTACAAGATTAAGGCTCAAGAGATTGGGGGGTAATATATTTTCAAAGATTGGCTCACAGATGGAAAACAGAAAACAAATAAATAGGTAATTTGCAGGTGAGCAGTTTGTAACTAACAACAGTGCTGCAGGGACCAATGTTTAGATCTCCTCTATTTGTAATCTGTATCAATGATTATATGAGGGAACCAAATGCATTGTATCAAATTTTGCTGACAATACAAAGCTAAGTAAGCTATCAGGAGGATGTAAAGAAGTTGCAAAACAATATAGGTGGTTTAGTTGAGTGGGTAGTAAGTGAACAGATGGAGTATAATATGGGAAATTGCCCTCTTTGCTAGAATGAATAGAAAAGCAAAATAATTTTTAAAAGTTTGGGAGACTAATAAATGACAGATTTGTGGGTCCTTGTATACACATCACATAGCAGATACAGCAACCAATGAGGAACACAACTAGCATGTTACCCTTTACTACAAATGAGTTGCAACACAAGAGTAAAAACAACTTGCAGCAATTAAACAGGGCTTTGGTGAGAGCACACTTTGTTACTTCTGTACAGTTTTGGTCTCCTTCCCTAAAGAAGGGCATAGGAGTCTTACAGGGGGTGCAACAAAGATTCTTCAGATTGATTCCTGGCACTAAAGGGTTGCCATATGAGGACAGATGGAGTTGCTAAATTGGCCTATATCCTGTGCAGTTTAGAAAAATAAGTGGCAACCTCACTGAAACAGATACAACTCTTGGAAGCTTGACATGTAGCTGCGGAGAGGCTGTTCCCTCTGGCTGGAGAGTTTAGAACAAGGTTCGCAGACTCAAGCTAAGAGGTTGACTATAATACTGAGCTGAGGAGAAACACCTTCACTCCGGGAGTAGTCAATCTTTGGGATTCTTTACCCCAGAGGTCTGCGTGTATTCTGTCATCGAGTATATTCAAGGCTGAAATCAATAGGTTTTTGGAATCTAATCGAATCCAGGGATCTGGGGAAAGTGGAACTGAGATAGAAAATCAACCAGGATCTTATTGAGTGGCAGACCAAACCCGAGGAGCTGTGTGGCCTGCCGCTATTTCCTTTATTCTTTTTTTTGTTGGGGGTGGGTGAAAAGCTAATGTGGATTTCCAACAACTAAAATATAAACTTTCAGTGGTTATAGTTGCAGCAAGAAAATTAGGATTTACAGGGAATGCATGTACTAGTTATTGTAAAGGGGCACACACATTCCCATAGAGGAGAATCGTTAATGAGTGGCAAAAAGACTTTGGCGAGTTTTCTTATTAATAGAGGTTCAGTGGTGGCAGTGACATAACTCACTGATAACATAAGAACATAAGAACTAGGAGCAGGAGTAGGCAATTCAGCCCCTCGAGCCTGCCCCACCATTCATTACGATCATGGCTGATCTCATTTCAGCCTCAACTCCAATTTCCCGCCCTCTCCCCATAACCTTTCAACCCATTACTAATTAAAAATCTGTCTATCTCCTACTTAAATTTATTCAGCATCCTGACATCCACTGCACTCTGAGGTAGTGAATTCCACAGATTCATGATCCTTTGAGAAAAGTAATTCCTCCTCGTCTCTGATTTAAATCTACCACCCCTTAGCCTAACACTCTGGCCTCTCATTCTAGAATGCCCCAGAAGGGGAAACATCCGCTCCACGTCTACTTTGTCTATCCCCTTTAGCATCTTATGTACCTCAATTAGATCTCCTCTCATCCTTCTAAACTCCAGCAAGTATAGGCTGTGATGATGCTGCCCATGACATTTGACTTAATATCTTTACATCTGTATTCCTTAATATGCATTTAATTTACATGGTAAAGATGGTATTTTGAGTATTAAACCAAGAACTTTAAGGCAGTTTATCCCTATTTTAAGTTCACTTGCTATTTAGGTATGCAAGTGTTCATATATGAATTACATACACAATAACACTGGTAAAGACTTTCTTTAAAAGACCAACAATAGTTGGCAGCTGCAAAATAAAAACCAGATCCCGAGTGCAGAAAAGAATAGACATTCAGTTCACACATCAAATGAAAAATTGGCCTTGAATATGGCTGAACAAATCATCAAAAAGTCTCAAAGTAAGTAAAAAGTCTAATGGAATGTTGGCCTTTAATTCAAGGGGATTAGTGTTCAAAGGAACAAAGTGATGCTCCAGTTCTATGGAGTCTTATTCAGGACCCGTCTGGAGTATGGCATTAAGTTTTGGTCACCAAAATTCAGCAATGATATTGTCACAGACTAGAGGGGGTTTAATTTACACTGATTTCTCCTCTCACCACCCATTCATAAACAGAAAGGTGTTTTGATTTTGATTTCCTCCTTTATAAGTGGTAGGCTATTTCCCCCAATCCCTCAGTTTTGGCGTGATCCAATTTCTATTAACAACTCCACAGCAAACTCAAGACAGTGTAAAGTCAAAGGGGTAGTGTATTCGCACACACTAAAACACAAGGTGGGGGGTACACTGTAGCCTCATTTTTCATTCATAAAAGGGAAATTAGAGAAAGAAAGGCATCTACAAGGTGAAAACTAAAGGATAAAGAATTATTGTTTCACGTGAGTCCAGAATGACAGTCAATGGGGTATTCTTTCACAGAGTCGGCAGGTTGAAGACTGATGCTGGATAATATATTTTTCCAGTATAGGTGACTTCCACAATGAGATGGGCACATAGAGATAAATTAGTCTTGTAGGTGCTGGTACAGAAATTCAGAAGTTCTAGTAGAAGCAACATAGATGGGATTCAGGCAGTTAGAAACCTGGACAGAGTTCTGGTTCTGAGCTGCTGCTTGGTTGATGGAAGATGTCAGGCTGAGTTTTGCAGCTCCACAACCCAAGGTAACTGGTTCTGTCAGCTAGGCACAGGGGTTGGGGCAGGGGGGCTTGGTGGGGTTTGTGTGATATGACTCTCACTTCTTCACTTTGTTTAGGACAAAGGATGCATATTCCTTTGGATTCTTCAGATCGGTAATGTTTCAACCATTGATAATTTCAAAAAGAGGTTTCAGGGTCCATTGTCCTCACAGACTGATCATCTCTGTTAGCCAGGACCTGGCCTTAGAAATATAAATGGCCTTTTTACAATTCCTTGGGATTTAATCTCTGCAGTCACAGGGGGCATTAGCGCCTCTTTAGAGATAATGAGGTGGCACCTGTTCCCCGAAGTTCTTTTGAGTCATAGCCAGTCATGACTTCAGTCATTATAAAGCCTTTGTCCAGTTCTTTTTAAAAATTGTAAATTAGCCAGTGGCTTCAGGATTACATGTTGGCTCAGAAAGGTTATAGTATAGATTCACCAACTAGGGGTTAATCAGTGAGGCCAGTTCCATAAAACTAACTTGCATTGACTTGAATTGAGAAAGTTGAGGGACGATTTGATTCAAGTACTTAAAACAACTAAGGGATTTGTTAGGGTAGATACAGAGAAACTGGGTTGAATTTTACTGGGAAAGGTGAAGTCCCACCACCAGTGCTGAATGCGGGAGGTAAACATCAGTTCAGCTGACAATGGGAGGGACCTGGACCAGCATATTTCTGGTGCAATCTATTAAGAAGTCATCACCAGGACTTCCAACTAATTCAGGACAGCGGGCCATCCCCAAGAGCTGCCAGCCGAGAGAGCCAACAGTTCAGCAATCTCAGCCATGCCACAGCTAGGGATGGCCAGCGCCAAGGGTACAGCTGGAAGGAGAGGGCGCCTCAATGGCTGGGTGCCCTCAAAGAAAGGTGAGTTTGATTGGAGGAAGCACGGTTAAGCAAGGAGGACCCGGCATCAGGGTGCGAGCCATCATTGAGCACAAGCAGTGCCGTTACTGTAAGGGTGGCCCGCTGTGGGAAAAATGCTCGCAAAGGCGGGATATGGCCCTTAATTGTCCATTTCAGTAGCTCAATTGACCTCCAGATAGGGGTTGGAGTCACCAATGTTCCCGCAAATGGCAATACAGCACAAAGGTGAAAAAAAGTCAGGCTCCCCTCCGAACACCTTCCCTTGCAATTTTGCCAGTCCTTCTGCCTCCCAGACAGTCCCCAAAGGGCCAAGAAAACTCAGCGCACTATTTCTTCCAGACAGGAATCCATATTCTTAAAATTATAGCTGGGCCATTTAGCACTGAAATAAGGGAGTTTTTTTTTCCACAACAGCACAATCTGGAACTCTGTTCCTCAAGAAGGCTGCTAATGCTGGGTCAATTGACATTTTAAAGGCCATGATCAACAGTTTTTTGTTGTGATAGAGAACAAAGAAGGGTCAGTTATATTGAGATATAGCTCAGCCTTGATCTAACTAAATGGTGGAACAGGCCGTGTGGGTCCACAGCATAAAGCAGGAAGAGAAGGAAACAATGGAGTACAACACTGAGAAAGAACTAGCAATCCTGGCATGCTGAAACCTACCTGAATCCCTAAACCTTGGAAAGTTGACACAGGTTATGATCAAGACATATTTAGTGGCAAAAAATCTCTTCATGCATTATAAGAAAATGTTAGTGGTTACTCCAGGAATTATAAACTTTCACTCTGGATACCACAGTACAGTATTGCAGAAATAACATTTTTATTTTATGTCAAGAAGCTTTCCACAAACTAAACATCAATTAATTTTATATTATGGAAAATCTGTTCTGCAATTGTGAATCATGTCAATTTTATAACACAAACATGAATATATCCTAAATGTTTCATACTGTCACCAGCGACAGATGGTGCCTCTCCCTGTTTACAATGAAATTCTGTTAAACTATTTTTAGCACAAGATTACTGTATCATTTTAACACAACCTGGTTAGTGGTGAAAAACATTTGCTGCTTTGATGTGAAGTAAGAAAAAGTCAGCATTTTCATTTCATGTTTCATACATTGCAGCTTTTTGTCAATTTGTTTTACATTTATGTACAATAAATGAACAAATAAGATGTTACTTTGACAAAAGTAAACGGCTGCAGGTGCTAGACATCTGAAACAGAAACAGAAATTGCTGTAAATACTCAGCAGGTCTTGTAGCATCTCTGGAGAGAAAAACAGAGTTGACGTTTTAGGTCGATGACCCTTGGTCAGAACCAAGACTTGGAAATGTAACAGTTTTTAGGCAAACCAGAGAAAGGAAGGGAGGGGAGGGAAGAACAAAAAGGAAGGTCTGTTTTGGGTGGAAGACAGGGGAGATTAAATGACAAAAGGGATGATGGTGCAAGGCAAAATGAGATGGTAATAGGATAAGTAAAGGAACAAAGGATGCGTCTAAAGCACATCAATGGGAATAACAGAATCAAGCCCAAAAGCTGCAATCCATAAAAAGGAGGGCAGAGGTAATGCTCTGAAATTGTTGAACTCAGTGTTGAGTTAGAAGGCTGTAAAGTGTCTGGTTGAAAGATGAGGTGCTGTTCCCCGAGCTTACAATGAAGTATGTTGAATTACTTCAATGCATTTCACAAACTACTGGGCATAGAAGGTATATAAATTTTACAACTGTTTCATCAAATCCTAGAAACAGGATAGCATTTTGCGGTAAACCATTTCACATTGGTTATATTAGAGGCATATCAGGAGGAAAGTGACTGAACAATTGAAGAGCTCAGGTCTTAGAGGCTTTTCAAGGTGTGGGAAGAGAAAGCAGCACTAGAGCAAAAGCGAATGGGCTTGATGGCTAAAGTCGCCAATGACGGTAGAGCAAGAGCAGGCAGAATATACTGTAGACCAGAATCAGAAGAGTGCATTCTGCTTGCAGGTTCTTAAGGCAGGAAATAGTTGCAGAGTTTAGGCAGAGAAATGTTCTCGAGGGATTTGAAAACTGGGATGTGGAGTTTTTTCTATGAAGGACAGGCCACTGAAAACAAAGTTCTGGACCAGCTTGGGAATCCAATAGAAACAACATTGGAACAATTGAGCTTTTCAGGAAATGAATGCATAGATAAGAATTATGGAGGTAGTGCCATTAAGACGGGAACATAGATGAAGAATGTTCCAGAAATTTGCATTAACAAGCCCTATCAATGTGGAAACTGAAGCTTACTTCAGAGTTCAACAGGACATTTGAGGTTTTCACAACTATAGATTTAGTCTGAGCTGGAGTTCAGAACAGAGGTGGGATAAGTAACAAAGGTTCTGATGAAAGTCAAATATAATGACCTTGCTTATGAAAAATGCTCTGAGTTTTTAATGGGTTCAATTTTTAATGTAAAATCAGAAAGTTCAGCTTTTGATAAGGTCCCACATGGGAGACTGATAACGAAGTTAAGAGCCCATGGGACCCAAATCAATTTGGCAAATTGGATCCAGAATTAGCTGAATGGCAGGAAGCAGAAGGTGATGGTTGAGGGGTGTTTTTGTGACTGAAGCCTGTGTCCAGTGGGGTTCCACAGGGATCTTTGTTGGGTCCCTTGCTGTTTGTGGTATATATAAACAATTTAGACTTGAATATAGAAGGGTTGAACAGTAAGTTCGTGGATGACACAAAAATTGGTGGGGTGATAAATAGTGAGGAGGATAGCCTTAGATTACAGGAGGATATAGACGGGCTGGTCAGATGGACTAATCAGTGGCAAATGGAATTTAATTGGGATAAGTGTGAGGTGATACACTTGGGCAGGACAAACAAAGCACGGGAATACATGATAAATGGTAGGACCCTGGGAAGTACCGAGGATCGGGGGACCTTGGTGTTCATGTCCAGCGGTCCCTTAAGGTAGCGGGACAGGTAGATAAGGTGGTTAAAAAGGCATATAGGATACTTGCCTTTATTGGCCGAGACATAGAATACAAGAGCAGGGAGGTTATGCTGGAACTGTATAAAACGCTGGTTAGGCCACAGCTAGATATTGCGTGCAGTTCTGGAATCCGCATTATAGGAAGGATGTGATTGTACTAGGGAGATTTACCATCGTGTTGCCTGGGCTGGAGAGTTTTAGTTATGAGGAGAGATTGGATAGTGGAGTTATTTTCCCTGGAGCAGAAGAGATTGAGGGGGAACATTATTGAGATGTATAAAATTATGAGGGCCATAGATCGGTTAGACAGGAAGGAACTTTTCCACTTGGTGGAGGGATCAATAACCAGGGGGCATGGATTTAAGGCAAAGGTTTAAAGGGGATGTGAGGATGAATGTTTTCACCCAGAGGGTGGTGGGAATCTGGAACTCACTGCCTGAAAGGGTGGTAGCAGAAACCCTCATAACGTTAAAGAAGTATTTGGATGTGCACTTGCGATGCCAAGTTATACAAGGCTTTGGGCCTGGTGCTGGAAAATGGGATTAGAATAGTTAGGCACTTGTTTGACCGGCGCAGACTCAATGGGCCAAAGTGCTTTTTTCTGTGCTGTAACCTCTATGACTCTATGAGTTCAGTGATAGACATGGAATTGAGAGTGGCGGTGAAGAGATAAAGTTGGACATCATTAACATTCATACAAGTGATGCCCATGCATGCAGATGTTGTCAATCAGAAATAGACTATAACCAGCATATAGGAGCAAGATAAGGATTGAAGGTTGGGGCATTTCTGAAAAAAGCAAAACAAACATTAAAAAAACTTAAATTTAGGAGTTTACTTAAGCATGCAAAATTCCCATTTCTATTTCAGATGCAAATTAGTACATTTTGGGAGGAAGGACCAGAGGTGCATATTCCAACAATTTGTGCTTTCAGTAATTGTGTTTTATATAGGAATTTTCTAGCACAGGTAATGTCCTTTCCATCTATTGTGCCTGTGCCAGCACTCTAGAAAGTGCTATCCCCTTATGACCTTTAATCTTCTTTCAAGGATTCATTGATTTCTTTCATACAAAGTACCCATGGATTCTGCTTCCACATTACTTTCTGACATATATCATAAAGGTTTGCAGGACAGCAGGAGGTCATTCATTTCATTGTGTCTGTGCTAGCTATTTCCTCAGGCAGTCAAAACTAATGCCACTGCCTGTTCCCTCTCCACAGGCTTCCATCAACTCTGCTGCAAATATTTATCAATTATTTTTCTCCCAAAAGATGCAAGTTTTTGCATTAACCATTCCCAAATGCAAAGTCTCTGTGTGCTGCATTCCTGGAGGGTCCTATGTTCCTTCCCTCTTCCCACCCAGCTGGACGACTATCCAATTCTTCTCCTCATGGACTCAATGTAACTGCACAGTGACTACCTCCTGGAATGTCCATTCTAGGAAATTCCCAGCCCTGCGACATACCTTGCACGACTCCAGCCACTCCTCAACCTTAGAAAGCCTGAGCCTTAGATCATATGACTGCTGGTACTTTCTGCACACGTGATTATTCAGGACACAGGAAACATCATGTGGTTTTCACAACACATTTAAATTGCAAGCAACAATTCAATTATAAATTTATTTATTTTAAGATTAGTATCTCCTTACCACCATTTGTTGTTCATCAATAACAGACTTTTTATTTAACACAGTTAAGATCCCTTTAATATTGATAATCCCTACTAAATTAATCTTATCTTCAAATCTAGTTAATTCCTTGTTATTTCTATATTTACTGTTGCCGCTTGGTTTAAATGACAAAACACTGCTTTCCATTCTGCACCAAGTTCCCAATCTCTCCAACGTCCAACCTTAACTCATGAATCTCTTCCAAGTTTTTTCCATGGCACTGGAATTCTTTCTAAAATAGGGTGCTCAAAATTCTAACTGTAACCTAACCAGTGATTTGCACAGATTTGCATTACTTTTCTACACAATGCCTCCCTTACAACATACAAGATCTTTACAGCTATATCAACTTGTCCTCCCACTTTTAAAAATTTGTCAATCTGAACCCGTATGTTTTGCTGTCCGCTGGTATTTTAACATATAAATTATGGCCCTTAACTTCAGCACCCCCCAGCTTTGGATTTGGGTAGGGTGGGGGGTACCCCAAAAATGGGCTGGGGACTTCCTCTGGCAAGTTCCCAGGCAAGGGTTTGCATGGCAATTGCCCAGAAGTGCTAACTTTGTCTGGACAATTGCGCTGCGCTGGAACCACCTGAAAATACAATTTAAATTGCAAACTTTGATAGTTCATCTGGGATTATACCAATAGTTACCTGGAAAAAGTGTGAAGAATTAAAACGTTTTCAACTTCTGAGTAGTTATTGTAAAGACCCAGACCAACTCCACGGCCGCCCCCCCCCCCCACCCCCAACCTACCCCTGTCCCCACTGCACCCTCCCCGCCCCAGGAGATTCTCCCCATTCCCCTCCAGACTCGGACCATCCCCAGCCCCAAAGACAAGGACTCGGACCGAACCCCAAGAATCGGACTCAGATCCCCCCGACCCTCCTGACCTCCAGACCTCCTTAACTCACCCCACCCTCACGGGTCTCCCCGATCTCTGGCCCCTCCCCCACCCTGACCAAGACACCCAACACTCCCCCACCTAGGACTACAACCCCCGACCGCCCCCACCACCCCTAGACATGGACTGCCCCACCCCCACTAGCTGTGCTCCTAACCAAGCTGCTCCAGCAAAGCTATAACAGCGGCATTTACACAGCAATGTGGAAAATTGCCCAAGTCTGTCCTCTTCACACAAAGCAGGACAAATCCAACCGGCCAATTACTGCCCCATCAGTCTACTCTCCATCATCAGCAATGTGATCAAAGGTGTCATCAACAGTGGCATTAAGCAGCACTTACACAACAATAACCTGCTCACTGATGCTCATTTGGATTCTACCAGGGCCACACAGCTCCTGAGCTCATTACTACCTTGGTCTAAACATGGACAAAAGAGTGGAACTCAAGGGGTGAGATGAGAATGACTGCCCTTGACATCCAGCAGCACTTGGCTGAGGGTAGCATCAAATTGCCCTAGTAAAACTGGAGTCAATGGAAATCAGACGGAAAACTCACCATTGGTTGGAGTCATACCTAGCACAAAGGAAGATAGTTGTGGCTATTGGAGGTCAATTATCACAGTCCCAGCACATTAACACACAAGTTTCTCAGGGTAATGTCCTAGGCCCAACCATCATCAGCTGTTTCAACAATGAACCTACCTTCCATCATAAGGAAAGAACTGGGATGTTTGAAGAGAATTGCACAATGTTCAGCATTATTCTCAACTCCTCAGATATTGAAGCAGTTGTGTCCAAATGCAGCAAAAACCTTTTTAAAAAAATTTATTTATGGGATGAGGGCTTCGCTGGTTAGGCCAGCACTTATTGCCCATCCCTAATTGCCCTTGAGAAGGTGAGGTGAGCTGCCTTCTTGAACCACTGCAGTCCATGCAGTGTAGGTACACCATAGTGGTGGTAGGGAGGGAGTTCAAGGATTTTGGCCCAGTGACAGTGAAGGAACAGCGATATAGTTCCAAGTCAGGATGGTGGGTAGCTTGGAGGGGAACATCCAGAGGGTGGTGTTCCCATCTATCTGCTGCCCTTGTCTTTCTAGATGTTAGCAGTCGTGGGTTTGGAAGTGCTGGCTAAGGAGTCTTCATGAGCTTCTACAATGCATCTGGCAGGTGGTACACACTGCTGCCAGTGTTCATCAGTGATGGAGGGAGTGAATGTTTGTGGAAGGGGTGCCAATCAAGCGGGCTGCTTTGTCCTGGATGGTGTCAAGCTACTCGAGTGATGTTGGAGCTGCACTGATTCAGGCAAGTGGACAGTTTTCCATCACACTTCTGACTTTTCCCTTGTAGACGGTGGACAGGCATTGGGGAGTCAGGAGGTGAGTTACGTGCTGCAGGATTCCTAGCCTCTGATCTGCTCTTCTAGCCACAGTATTGCTATGGCTAGTCCAGTTCAGTTTCTGGTCAATGGTAACTCCCCAGGATGTTGATAGTGGGGGATTCAGCAATGGTAATGCCATTGAATACCAAGGGTCGATGGCTAGATTCTCCCTTGTTGGAGATGGTTATTGCATGGCACTTGTGTGGCATAAATATTACTAGCCCACTTGTCAGCCCAAGCCGGGATATTGTCCAGGTCTTGCTTCAGTATCTGAGGAGTCACAATGCTGCTGAACATTGTGCAATCATCAACGAACATCCCGGCTTCTGGCCTTATGATGGAAGGAAGATCATTGATGAAGCAGCTGAAATGGTTTGGCTGAGGACACTACCCTGAGAAATTTCTGCTGTGATGTCCTGGAACTGAGCTGATTACCCTCTAACAACCATCTTCCTTTGTGTTAGATAGGTGTACAACATCCAAGCTTAGGCTAAGTGGCAAGTTGCATTTGCACCACATAAGTGCCAGGCAATGACCATCTCCAACAAGAGAGATTTCAATCATCTACCCTTGACATTCAATGGTATTACCGTCACTGAAATCCCCCACTACCACCATCCGGGGAGTTACCGTTGACCAGAAAGTGAACTGGACCAGCTATATAAATACTTTGGTTACAAGAGTCTGGGAATGTCTGGGAATCCTGTGGAGAATAACTCATTTCCTGATTCCCCAAATCCTGCCCACCATCTACAAGGCACAAGTCAGGAATGTAATGGAAGACTCTCCATTTGCCTGAATGAGTGTATCTCCAACAGCACTCAAGAAGTTTGACAACGTCCAGGACAAAGCAGCCCACTAGATTGGCACCCCTTCCACTACAATCAAAATTCACTCCCTCCACCGCCGATGCACACTGGCAGCAATGTGTACCATCTACAAGATGCACTGCAGTAACTCACCAAGGCTTCTTCAACAGCACCTTCCAAACCCATGACCTCTATCACCTAAAGGACAAGGGCAGCAGATGCATAGGAACACCACCACCTGCAACCATCCTGACCTGGAACTTTATCGCTGCTCCATCAGTGTTGCTGGGTCAAACTATGGAACTCCCCAACACACTGTGGATGTTCCTACAATACATGGTCTTCGATGGTTCATGGCGGTGGCTCACCACTACCCTCTCAAGGGCAATTTGAGATGGACAATAAATACTAGCCTAGCCAGCAACACCCACATCCCGTGAATGAAGAACAGAAAAAAATAGGGCCAATGCTGGGAATCAGAAGTAAAAACAGAAAATGCAGAAAAAGCTCAGCAAGTCTGGCAGCATCTGTGGAGAGAGAAACAGAGTTAACATTTCAAGTCCAATATTACTCTTCTTCGGAAGTTATTCTGAAGAAGAGTCATACTTAACTCAAAATATTAGCTCTGTTACTTGCTCCACAGATGCTGCCAGACTTGCTGAGCTTTTCCAGCATTTTCTGTTCTTGCAAAAAAAAATACTCCAGACCATGGACATTGGCAGATAATTTTTGATTCTGTTGTTCAGCTTTAATTGCCTGAACCCAGTTTGTTGCTTGCATTTTATGCTGTTGTAGGTCTGCTACCTTTTCATTCTTCAATATTTCACCAATATTCTGACTAGTACAGGCATGTCATACTCTAAAGTTTCAGTCACTACTATTAAAAATTGGACACAAACAAGCTGTACCGTGGCAGCTGAAAATCATGTGACTTTTGACATTTGGACTACAGACAGTATCAAGTCCCTGGAAATTATCTAATTGAATATGGATATAGGTGAGACCATCTGTGGGATTGCACATCTCATTGTTTAAGGATGATCCAACACTTAAAGTCTATGGAGTTTCTATACTGCCTGTCTCCATTTTTTCATTCTGGAAAAAAGGGAAGACCAAAACTGAATGGCCTCTATCAAATTCCCATTGAATCACGATGGCCTCCCCAGTCCAAACTAGAGTGGATGGGCCCCATGAATGTTAAGCCAGCTGTAATCTGAAAAAAACTGTTTTCAAGGACTGAATTCTTAACACCCAAGGACCCAGCAAAACCACCAGTTGTCAGCCAGTCTGAGAACCAGGCTCTGAAACTAGCTGCAAATCATCAAGCAGCCAAAGTACTTAATCTGTTCCAGTTTCAAAGTTCAGCTGAGAACCAACCTCCTAGACAATCGATTGCAAGAAACCTCACAACCTGCCATGCATCCTTTGCCTTACAAAACCCTCAGTTCAACTTTCAACTTCGGGTCCGTTCAAGAATCCATAGGCCTGCCATGTGGGAGACTAGAAATTATAAATCAAAGGCTGAATTAACTGTAATCTGTAAAAGATCACTATCTTTATCTATACCTAATATTTGTGTGTGTGTGTGTGTGAGAGAGAGAGAGTGAGTGACAAAGTGGGACTCTGTGCGTGACGCTGTGTTAATTCGGGTGAATGGGTGAGAATAAATAACCTTTTTATTAAACTCACATAAGCTTGCAGCTTAATTATTTAATTGGATTACACTCCAAGGGTAAGAAAAGACTGACCTCTTTCCAGAGAAAACAAATACTAATTATGGACAGTAAGGGCACATACATGTTGTTCCTGACACAAATCTTCTTTCATACTAAGGGAAGTATTTTCGGGTCAGTGAGCGGGGGTGGGGCCCGCTCGCCAACACGTAAAATGACACGCGGTGATGTTAGATTTTCAGTTCGGCAGGCATGCAGCTGAGTCAGCTGCATACCCGCCGAACTGTCAAAGGCCTATTAACGCCATTAAGAAAGTAATTAAAGTAGTTCAGAATGTTGCCCGCCCAACCTTAAAGTTTTCGGGCAGTGGAAGAGCCCAGGCGGCCTTCACATTTTTCATGAAACCTCATCCACGGGCGGGATGAGGTTTCATGAAGGGTTTATTAATTAAATTTAAAAGTTTCAAACATTTGATAAACATGTCCAGTTCATGTGACAGCGTCACATGAGGGGACATGTCCAAATCATTTTTCTCTGTCTTTAATAAAAACTTTCATTCCGAACTTAATCTCCCTGTGGTAGCTCCATGCCTCAGGGAGATTTCTGCGGCACAGGCCCCAACTCAGGGAATCCCCACTACAAACCGCACCCCCCTCCCGCCCGCACAGGGCATGCTCAGTGCTTCCGGGCACGCATCATTCTGGGCAGGCCTTAATTGGCCTACCCACATAAAACGACAGCACGGCCCCGATTGGGGGTGCCGATCTGGTTCGCACCTGTCCCCGCCCACCCTGCACAACCCCCCACAATGGGGTAAATTTCTGCCCTAAGAATCAATATCCAATCCCACAAGTATCATGAACTGACCAAACTCCTGCTAATTTCCCACCCAATCCTCAGGTTCCAAAAAACTTATAATCAGAATCTATTGTTTTTTTTAGAAAATGTGCTGGTTATATATATCCTGTTTGTACTCAGGCTTATAAGGAATGGAATAATGGACAATAGTGATCCTACTATAATTCCAAATCATATACATGCATTTTCCCATAATTTAGTATAAGTGAAAGTTCAGAATCAAAGAAGATCACAGCACAGAAACTGGCCATTTGACCCTGAAAGTCTGCACCAAGGTTTTGTCATGTGAACATGCTAGTCTCATCATACTCCCCTGTTTGCTCCCCACTTCCTTTCAAACGCTGCTGTTATTCGCTTTTAAAAATAACTTGTTTCAACAATGTTGAATTACACATTTTTAGTGTATTTTTTTTCTCTTACATCTTGTGTGCGTTTCATTATTGTTGTACATGCCTGTTCTTTTGTTGCAGCCTTGCAAACATTGAGAAGAATCTTTCATTATTTATCCTTCATAACATTGAGGACTTCCATCAGGACATTTCTTAACCTTCATTCAGTTCTAAAGAAAATGTCAGAACTTTGTAATGTTCTCGATTTCCAGTGAATCTATGCTGCCACTTATCTGTTATTTAGACATCTTTCCTGTAACAGGGTGTGTAAACATGTGCCCAACTTTGCAACTTAATCAATGACTTGTATACATTCAGCATTACTTCCTTGATTTTGTCCGTTATGTCTCACTAGAAAACCAAGGATTTGGTTTGCCTTTTTTATGGTTTCATACACTTGTGTTGATCTTTAACATTGTTACAATCCCTGTGGGGACCAGTGATGTAAAAGAACCAAACTGTCCAAACAACTTCAATTGAAGAAACAGAGGGACAAGATTTCAATTTTTAAAACTTTTTCTGTAACAATCAATATTAATGAAACATGAATTAACAAGAAAATTGTATTCAGTAGAAACTATAAGTTGATCTTTTCATAGCCAATACAACAAAGACAGATCTCACAGATTTCTTCAGTTGTCCCTTCAGCATCCAAGGCATTAATCTCAGCCACATAGTTCCACAAAACTCCATTCTTCCCAGGTAGCGTTTCAGTTCCTTTATTCACGCAGGAGTTTGGTCCGAAGTCCCAGAAGACATCAGGTTTATCACCACTGAGTTCCACTGATTCAATGTCCATTAAAAGGTACATCTCTCCAGATCCTTCACAGCCCTCCTCCCAGAATCAGCCTTTTTTGGTCTTTGCCAGTTTTGCCATGACTTTCCACCTTAACTCTCATACACTCACAGCCCTTCCGCCACCACTGAACTATTCTGCTTCTGCTGAAACACGACACTTTTTGAGCCCTGTGTCTGTTCTGAAATTTGACCCCTCAGCCTGGCGTTTTTTCCCCTAATCAGCTTCTACTTCACTAGCAATCTAAGTCACATGCTAACTTCTCAGAAATCTGATGTTATAGCCAGGAATTCCAATTAGCCTCCCTCCCAGAAACCTGGTCATGGTTTCTGCCTCAGTTAGGGACTGTCTCAAAAAAACCACAGCCGGTGCAGACAACACCCTGCAAGCTACGGATTTCCACACAATAGTCTGTGTGCCTGAAAAGCAGGTTTCAAAATCATGGCTACCCTTCCACCCAAATTAATATCATACCTCTTTACAGCATGCATCTTTTCCCTTTCAATTCAAAATGTATTGTTTCATATTTTTTCCTACATTAAATTGCATCTGATGCTTATTTTGCCAACTGTTACCTTCACAATGTGCTCCTGCAGTATTTTACAATCTGAAAAAAAAAACTGTTACACATTTGGTGTTAAGGGTAAATTTCAATATTGCTTTTTTCATTCTTCAGTTCATTATTTACATGTGTAGTACAAACAAGTAGGCCCAACACTGACCCCTGTGGAGCACTACACACCATCGACTGGATTTTCAAAAATGCCCACAGGGTTGGGACCTTGTGTGGGCACAATTTCAAAATCATGGTCTCAGAGATCATCTCAGGATCCTGATGCATCTGGGAAAGTTTGGAATTTTCAAAAGGACCAGGCCTAGAGAGAGGGAGAGGGGTTGGGGGGAAAGTGGGAACGGAAAACCTACTCACTGTCAATTAGTGGCCCATTAAGTGACTTAAAGAGCTTATTAAGGGGCCTATCCAGTCAGGAATACTATTTTATATCTTTATTTTGACAAACCTGAACAGTCTGTTTGTTAGCATCCATCTATTGGATTTATTATAAATTCAGAAAGAATTTGTGGAAAACTGAACTTTGATGGGCCAACTAGTGTCTGGCCAAGTGCTGAATCTTTTCTTTGTTTGCGTAGCTACCCTCCTCTATGTTCCAGCTCCTAGTCTTCTAAGAAGTGGCTGCTCTATCTGGCAAGGTAGTGCAGGCCCCGAAATGGATGCTGTCTGCCTTTGCCCCTGGTGCCAGGCAGGCAGCTCCTGCATTCTGGAGGTCCTCAGTGCCACTGATTGGGTACTGATCTTGCCTCCTGCCCAATAAGGGCATTTAAATTTAAAAATAATGTTGCAAGATCAACGCAATTGTGACACAGAATTCATAATTCATCCAGGTGTCAGGTTCCAAACCTGGCTTTGAAAATCCAGCCTCATAACATTCCAGTATGAGAATTGGCCTTTTATCCCTACCTTTGCATTATGCCATCTAACTATTTCACTAATCATGCAGCTAGATTCTTCGTAATTATGTACGTTATTATTTATACCATAGTCTATGTGGAGTACAATAAATTTTGCCACATTTTCATAATGCAAAAGATATTGCTAGAGAACTTTGTTTAAATATAGTGTTTACTTATAACTGTTAGGCTGATACCAGTTAAAGAAACAAGATGAAAGTATTAATATTAAGTATTAATATTTACAAGATACATTTCAAGCCTTTTCAATGAATCATTGATACACTTTTAGCAATATAACAATGAAGACCTTGGTAGATGATGTCCCCATAGATTTGTTTACAGTTTTGTTTTTCTGATGACTAATACATTTCAGAAATAAGTATTATTGAGGAATCAACAGTGGATTTAAGTAAGTGAATTTTGGGCTCATAAATATTCTGAAATTGATTAAGACAGACAAGGGGGCATACATCTTAATCTGACTTCTTTGAGTCTGTGATTTTTGAAGGTAGCCTGGGTAAAAGACTTCCTCTTTAAAGAATCAACAGAAAATAAATAATTTAATCTTGTTATTCAGCTAAGTGGTATAGATCCAGTACAGTAATGCACTTAACTCTTATTTATTTTTCAAGTTCTCTTCTATATCACATTGCTGACATCTTTATAATGGTACAACAAACATTGAAGCGTGTTTTTAATCTTAAATTTATCCCCTCAGCAATTGTATCACAGGCATCACTTCTCTGCTAATTGCTTGAAAAATTTTGCATATGAACAGGTTGTTGAACAAACTGCTGTTTCAAGTATTTATTTGTAAAATGAATCATCAGAGGCTTAAAACAGCACCTTCATCAAATTCAGATGTTACTGTTTTAAAAGAATCAACAGCTAAAACAAGCAACCTGAAGAACAACTAAGTCCGCCACATCATAAAGCATTAAATAGTTACCATTTAATAACTCTTGCCAAGTCGAAAAAGGTGGCTCATATTCGATTGACGTTCAGCATCTGATGCAACTACCAGCAAATTTCTTTGCTTCACTAACTATTCGAAGATGGCATTTATAAGAGGTACAACATCTAGATGAAAATCAGTCAAAGGGAAACCAAGTTCAACTATGCATCCTTAAAAAAGTTATTTTATTGGTTGTATTCCATGATTTAAAGAATATATGCAGTTGAACAACTTGAAAACAATGGTGAAATTGGGCTAGATTTTACAACGGGGGGTTGTAGGGAGTGGTGGATCCTGTTCAGCAGTGGGTGCTGCTGGGACTCCAAGTAGCCCAGGATGACGACCCAAATGGATCCCGGACTCAGGTAAGTCAAGGGTATTGGGCGGGGAGGGGTCGGGCACCTTAGGGAAGGGGGTGAGAGTGTGGGTTTTGCAGTGTAGGCAGAGTGGAAGGAAGGGAGTAATATCTTCGGGGAGGTGCCCCAGTGCACAAGGGGTATCCCCCTGATATAGTAAACCCTTTCTTTTAAAAACTTTTTTGAAAGAACTTCTGCCTGCCTGTCCATGCCAACAGTTATGGAGTGGACAGTACAATAGTGAGGTAAATTCGCTTGTAACAAGCTCAATGGACCATTAATTATGTATTAACATATGGTGGGCGTACTGTCGATTTTGGTGCCTGCCCACACCTGGTATTATGGGAGAAAGCTTGGGAGTAGGCGGGAAAGTGGTGGGCTAGCCACCCCTCGTCTTTTACATGCCCCCCACCACCCCACGTCAAAAACACACCCAACGTGGGACCATAATATCCTGTCCAATTCCTTTTAACAATTTTTGTGAAAATGCAAGCATAAGTATTAAATACACATTTATTATAGTGAAATAAATCATTGCAAGAGGAAACCTTCCCCATTTGAGCTTTATTTTGAGTTTTACTATATTTAACCTTCACTTTCCATGTTCCACTTTTGCTGCAGCCTTGTAATGCTCCCAGTTCACATTCATTTTTTTTCTTTTAGACAGGATCCCAAATCATCTATTTGCTACTGAATTCCCTTACTAAAGCATGACTGATTTTGATTAACAGCTGTCTGGTAGGTCATCTCCAGTCCCAGCATGACCAAACAATGTACATCAGTTGCAAGCTGTGAAGTGGCAAAACATCTGGCAACATATGGCTTGTATACAATTCAGATCTAAGTAGCTCTTGCTACATAATTTAATCAAAGTCACCTAATCTGCCATTTCCTTTCAAAAGAATCTGTTTATCCATTAATTTTCATTTGCCACACAAAATTTATTTGTAATTTAGAAACAAAACCACAATAATGGCAAGACATTAATCTTGGTTACTTTTACTTGTGCATATATAGGATAATGTGAGCAAGCTACATGTAAATCATACCAAATGAGCCAGTATCTGAGATCAAGACACACCTTATTAATAAATGCAGTATGCAGTACATTTTTATTGGTGGCATTCATGTCCTAGGCAGGTACATTCACAATGTTGATGACCTAAATTTTGGGCTCGTACAAAGATTGCTTCTGTTCTCTTTGTGTTGGAAAATGGCATTTTAACCCACAATACTGAATTCTGGGAAAGTCAAGGTTGTTTGTACTGGAATTCTGGGAAATCTGGGGTGAATTTTCACTTTTTCTGCTGTTTTCCCAGGTGGCAGTGCATCTATGCAAATGAAAATCTAGCAATAAAAATGCAACTTCATCTGACTGATGCAAAAATGGGATTCTTGTAACTAGAAATTGTTTCCAACTAATGGCTCTGTCTGGTTGATTCCAGACTTATCAAGGCTAAGCTGGGTAAATAATTATCCCAAAAAATATTAACTTGAGGAATTTCAAGGCCTTTTTGGAGTTGTGCGGGTACAATTTACTCTTTTCCTTTTTGGTTATTTTGGGGGTACAGTTATCAAATTATATCTCAGTCAGTACCACATTTTCAGAATCTTTTTGCTACCAGCGTTTAAACATGAATACTACACAGTACATTTTTTGTAATGTAGCATATAGTCACACAAGTATATAATATTTGAAATAAGAGTGAAGAAAAAAATAGCTTAAGGTTAGAAAGAACATACAAATGTTCCTAAAGTAGCTGTGAATAGATCTTTTCTTTTTTTTTTCCAATTTCAATATTTAATAAAGAAAAATACAATATCCCTTTTGTGCTCCACAGCATGAAAAATATGGGACTCTGTTTTACCCATAACATCTCACTAATTGTCTTTTTAGATCACTTTAAGCTCTTAGTTGCTGCAACCCAACAGAAAAGAGACCAAGTTTATATCTCCATCAAATAATATAAGAATAGCACCTACCCTCATAGACTGCTCTGAAGCCTTGAGCACTCACTGCATAATCACTAAGAAGCCACAGGGTGAGAATAGAACTTGAACTCACAATTGGTGGAGGAAGCTGAAATCCAGTCAACCTACAAAGCAGAAACGAAAATACGAAAATTCAGCATAAAAAGAAAGTTCAACTTTCATTATTATTGGAATTAAAATTGGAATATTTCACTTTTTAAAAAAATGTCAGAATCTGGCAGTAACAGGCATGGGCGGGTAGATTAAAAACAGTTCATCGAGTCACAGAAACAGCCACGTGCCATGCCAGGATTGCACAGTCTTTAACATTGATTAATGCAGAGAACTAAAATTTGCACTGAGAAATCCAGCCTGCAAAAATACTCTTGCAACAAAGCTCAGTTGGGGTTGCTAATTCACCACCAGGTTTTGGAACACTTGTTGCTTTATCGTTCCCAAACACACAGTGAGGCAGAAATGAAATGTCTACGTGGTTGCTTTAGTTAAAATTATGTGCTGGCTAGTAGAGTCAGCTACCTGAGCACTGTCCAAATCTAGGCCTATTGCTCAGGTTCTCACTGGATGAACAACAACAACATATTGGATTTATATAACATGCTGAATGTCAGAAAAGCATCTCAATGTGATTCACAGAGGCACGGGCGAATATGGAAACCGAATCAAAGAAGATGATATCAGGATCTATGACCAGAATGGCACAGTGCCTGTATGGTTTGGTGAACTGAAAAAGGATATGCACAAAGGATTAGAGGAAGGGGCTATGTTGGGCTCGAGGAAGTTTCAGAGGTAGAGTGGTAAGGCCCATGAAGGGATTCAAACACAAGGTTGAAAAATTTAAATTGGAATTTGAATTCTCTAAATTTAAATTTGAGGAGTCATAAGCTGAAATAGGCTTGTTCTTAGCATCTGCCTCAGATGCTCAAGAAATGGGCCTCATGAATGTTGTGACATAATCAATAGCTGCTCAAATTGGATTCAAGATGCTAATGGCTAAATTGGAATAAGTTTTGTGCCCATTTTACACCAGAAATACAGGGGCAATACATGTAAAATACCCCCTAAAAATACTCAAAATTTTAAACTATGTTATTTCCAAATCTAAAGCTGATAAGTGTTCTTTATTTAAAATTACTAGCTGTGCTATTTCATAACATTAAAATATTGATATTAAATGTTACACAATGTTTTGCAAATGCTGCTCCTAAGCCAAAATGCAATAAGTCACCTACAACCAAAATAGAACTGTAATTTTTCAGTTGAAAAGATCTTTCTCAATGTATTACGAGGGTCACTCAGCAGACAAAATAGTATCATGAATTTGACTGGTCTTGTCCTCTTTTCATAACTTTTTCCCTCAGGACTGCTCTGAGCAAGTCCAAGTTGTTTACCCAAGTCAAGCTAGCATGTTGCGTGTCGAATGCGTGCTCTACACTCCTTGGTTCCCTTGCTTCCTAGCATCTAGAGCTGAAGTGAGAACAATCACTAAAGAATGTCCTGCAAGAGCAATCCATCTTGCATTGTTAATTCATTTTTCACAACCTTCTGACTCAGGATATTGCTACTGAGCCAAGGCTGACAGTGTGGCAATAATTTATCAGATTTACAACACAACCGCTATAGCTAGAATTCCTCAGCAAGAAACAAAGAACCCCCCCAATATATTGACAGAAGTTTCTGCTAAACAAGTGAAGGAATGTTCAGCAAACTGCAGCATAAATTATGATAATTGTGACCTATTGCATTATCAGCTATTTTGGGTATGTATCGGTTTGCTACTTTTCTAGGCTGGTATGCAAATTTGAACTAAACACAAACTCTAGCAGTTTTATAAAATTGCAGAATTCATCATGTGGAGTCTCATTCCTATAGAAAATTTATATGTTGCAGATTTTCTTTGAAGCTTGTGTTCTGCTATTTAAGTTTCTACCTTAGTCCAATGCATGGTGTTATGATACGGTAGGTGGTAAGTGCCAGCAGGTGGTAATTACCATTCATTGCAAATGAAGTTTGTTTTATATTCCAGTCAGTGAGACAGTCTCCTGCACTCCTGTACAATAGATGTACTTCAGGTCACAGACTACTGCATTTTTCCACAATACCTTTTCAAATAGATTCTTAGGAAATGAAATTGTAATTTCAATTCCAATTATTTTAAGGAATTACCCATCACTAACTCCAATATTCTTTTCATCATTACTGTTGTGAAACCACTCTTACTACAATTAAAATATCAATAATTATCCAATGTTCATAGCTATCAGCAAAATATGGAAAACTTAGTGTTTTGTTGCAAAGGGAAACTTAGCTAAGCTATTGCAACAATTTGCAATTTGTATTTTTATCATGAGAAGGTATGTGCACTGAAGTCAAGAAGTAACAAGCCCACTGCCGCTTTTGGAGATTTTAAATATTAAATTAAAATATTTATTAACAAAAAAACTTAGACACACAAGATTACAGTTACACAGTTAAATTTAACCTTACCACATTCCGTAAAAGATTTCTACTTAGCTAGATTCCCAAATAAACATCTTTTTCCCAGGCACAATCCAGATAGATTCTTAATCCATTAAAAATCCAATGATATTACCACAGGCACCCACTGTCACTATAAGGGAGGCAATTCACAATCTCACTCGATAATGAAATTCCAAAGCTTTTAACAAAACCTTGCTTTCTGGAACAAGCAAGCACTTCCCTGGGGTGACTAGAAACTGACACTTCACAGCATATGCTTCAGGATCTCACATGGCCACTCCTCTCATACAGCTTTCAATCTTTCCTTAAATATATTTCTCCCTTTTTGATCTTTAAATCCCATTGTTTCAACCTTCTTTTAAACTCAAATTCTTCCAAATATAAGATCTTTTATGTTTCTATTTTGTCTTTGCTTTTGGGTCAATAAAAATATGATATTCCCACTGCTTGTTTACTTATGAACTCCTCCAAAATGATATTTCCTTTACAGTGGATAGCAATCTTTAATTTGCTTTCTGTGCGATGGTTTAAAAATGATTGGTATCCCCTGCCTTTTATTTCTTGTCTTGCTGTTGAGAATTCCTCAATCTGATTGGTTGATCAGCCTGATTTCTGCTTGCCATAGATTCCTTGTAAAAGGTAGTAAGTTCAAACTGATTTTGGAATGGATGAAGTCTGTTCTGCAAGAGCCCCTACTGCACATTAAGAGCAGTCACTCTCACCTCATCTCTGGTATTCAGCTCTTTGGTCCATATTTGGACCAAGGCCACAATATGGCTTGGAGTTGAGTGGCTCTGGCAGGAGTGTATTCCTGCTTCTCTCAACAAAGATGATTTTAATATACATTTGGAAGTGAAGCAATATTAGTAGCTCATCAAAGCGTTTTGTAAACTGCAGTGCCAATCTTTCTTGCTGTTTTTGTTGGTGCATGTGGTCTCAAAGAGAGAAATTCCAAAATAGCAAAAATCATGGGGCAGAATTTTCTGTGCCTGCTGGCATCGAGTGTCATTGCGGGTTTGAGCGGACAATATGGCGGGAAGGCCACAAGTTCCATTTCACACCATTGTGAAACCAGTTTCCAATCATCTGCTCCGCCCGTCAAAAGCGGGCCGCGTTTCCCCCCGCCACACGTTGGGAACTTCATTGTAAGACATCTGGATATCATTATAAGTCCAGATCACTGGAATCACCATCCTTCGCTGGATCATTCGAGCACGTCAGCATGATTGCACACTAACATGTTTCACAACTGAACATAGGTGACATGCACTTGGTGAGCTGCACTTCACGGTTTCTTTGCCTACCTTGCTTCGAGCAGCACACACGGTCATCAGTGCCAGGCTTCGAAGGCAGCTCCACATCACTTTTAGGGGACTTATGGGCAGGTCTCTACTTACAAGACCAGCTGTAAGGTGGGAGTGGCTTTTCACTGGCTGCAGGGCTATGACTTGCTTAGGGAAGGGGGAGGAGTGGCCTCAGGCAAAGGAAGGGGCTGCAGGGCTGAGGCATTACTAGGGAAGGGGGGGGCATCACAGGATGTATGGGTCACATGTTAATCTGTGCAAGTGGCCTCAAGAGGGTGAGGGCTGAGGAGGCAGTCTCCAGAGGAGATGAGGCCAGATGGAGATGTGAGGATTTATATGAAATGTCCCATGAGTTGGCAGTGAGTGAGATGCCAGTGAATGTGTGATGGGTTGGTGAGTGTGAGTTGAGAGCAATGTAATGGTTGCCTTACCCTGGGGGCATGGATGAGATCATTCATCCATTTTCTGCACTGGATGGCCGACATCTTCTGCGCAACATTGGCACTGACCACCTCTGCCACTGGCTCCCAAGCCAGAGTGGTGACATTGATGGGCCTCCTGCTGCCAGAGCCGTGGTAGAGGACATTGCGGCGGGATCCAATGGTGTCTGGAAGGCAAGCCAGGGATGTGTCTCTGAATTGGGAGGCTGCAGACTTCTTGCCATTCAGAGCCATGTCTTCTGTGCAGCAGTTCTGGCATGGAAGCACTGAGAGGTGTGCACTTTACATATGGCGGTGAGGTGATGGCGTGGCAGGCGAATCAGAGGCCACCCACCAGCAAAAAGACATGTTTCCCATGAATGCATAATTAATGAGGCTGGATAGGGTCAATATGGTGCAAAAAGCCACCATTGCAGCTGACAGGTAGAATGTTCTTTTTCCCGCCCGCTACCGCACTTAGTGAAAATCTGGGACAATTCTGCCATGGAGTTAATAACTCTTTACCATTCCATGTCTTATGATTTGAACAGTTACAATCAGTCAAGTGAATCTACACCACCCAGGAATAAGGCATAATTTTGTTCAAATTTCCTGTATTTCTCTTGTCGGACAGAACCTTTGCATAATAATTATTCTGGAATAAATGACACGGACATTAATAACTTCAGTGTCGAAAAATAGCCATAAAACTAAACACTTAAGTAATCACTTGGAAATTGCAGAGTCGCCAAATTATGATTACCCCAAAACATATGAATACCCTTTAGTCACAGTTCATTTTATATTTTGAATGACGTGCTCTTTGTGCAAAGGAGAAACATATTGGGCAGATAATGAAAGAAAGAACTTAAATTTCCATAGTGCCCTTCAAGACCTCAGAACATTCTAAAGTGTTTTACAACCAAGGAAGTATTTTGAGTGTAGGCTTAATGTTAATTTTATAAAAAGCTCCCTCCTATATCATCAGAAACTGAAGTGGACTAGCCATATAACTTCAAGAAGCTTGACATCATCCAGGACAAAGCAGCCCACTTGATTGGCACCTCATCCACAAACATTCACTCTCTCCACCACCAGCAAACAGTAGCAGCAGTGTGTACCATCTAAAAGATGCACTGCAGAAACACACCAAGGCTCCTTAGGCAGCACCTTCCAAACTCACGACCACTACCATCTAGAAGGACGAGGGCAGCAGAGATATGGGAATACCACCAAGCAATTTCCCTCCAAGCCACTCCCCATCCTGACATGGAAATATATAACATTTCCTTCATTGTTGCTGGGTCAGAATCCTGGAACTCCCTCCCTAAAAGCACTGTAGGTGTACCTACACCACGTGGACTGCAGCGGTTCAAGAAGGCAGCTCATTACCGCCTGCTCTAGGGCAATCAGGGATGGGCAATAAATGTTGGCTTAACCAGTGACGCCTACATCCCATAAATGAATAATAAATAGAAAACAATCCTGACCAACGATGTGCATACACACATCCTTCACCCCAAGAACACCGTCACTGTGACAGCTCCTGATTCTAACTTACTTTCTGAACAATAAAACGTAATCATTGGATGTTTTACTGAAATACAGAATCTTGTGCTCTCACTGGTGGTGAGCTTGGAGGGAAGGGCACATAATTAGGCAGGCTGATGGTGTACCGGAACCCTGCCGCAATCCCGTTTCCCCCCCCAATGGGAAAACCCATGGTCGACCTTCCTGCCCTGCTGCCAATTCAGGTCCTTAAGTGATCAATTAATAATGACTTAACTGCCTCATCTCACCACTACTGGTATTAACCAACCTGCAGGCGGGCCTGTCGCCATGCACAAGCAAGATGGTAAACCTGCGCAGGCTGCTTGTCGCCTCTGATGGTGGTGGGGGAGGAGGCCCTCAATCAAAGACACTCAGTCAATGCCCCTGCACCACTCTCTCCACAACCCGCATCCCGCCAAACAGCCCTTTCCACATTACTTATCTGTGGCCTGAGTCGCCATGTTGGGACTCTGGTGCTTGTTCTACTGGCAGCAGCCACGACTTTCTCAGTGGCGCTGCTGAGCAAAACAGCTGATAGCCTCTGATTGGCTGGCAACTCTCAGTAGGCGTGACATCTGCATCCAGGGTCATGATTCCAGGGGAATGCCTGCCACTGGCCTCACCACTCTCTGATTGGCTTGTGGTTCAACAGGCCTTCTGGAAAAAAGACAGTGCAGGTCTCTCGCTGGCTCTCCAGCCGGGATCTCCAGGCAAGATCTCCGATGCCTCAACAAGATTCTGTCCATAGACTGAGAAGGTGACATTCGTTTTGTTGAAGAAATGGGTAAACCACACTTGAAAATAATTACATTTTAGACATGAAACTCACATCGGTTTTCTAATGCTACATATTTTTCTAAAGCTGCACATTTTTCACAGTCTCAAAACAAAATATCATGTTACAGAATAAATCAAAAGATCATTGTATCAGAGCCAAAGCCATGACTAGGTACGTGATGTTGATTTAATTCGAATGGTTTAGTTCCATGATCATTGCAACAAACAAGCCCACAACAACAGCTTCTTGCTTTTTTCCCTTCTGACCTGCTTCAATGTACCTTGCAATTTAAGTGCAATGTAAAATGGTTTTGTTTTAAACTTACAGTTCATGAATCAAAATGAATGTCTCCCCCCTTTCCACTTAAATAGATCCTTGGAAATAACAAAACAAAACATTCCTTATCTGACCTCTTTAAAGCTGCTAAAACAGGATTTCGGTCATTCAACAGCAGCAACTATCTGTTGCTGTTGGGTTACATTTGAATATCAGAGCAGGAACTATGGAGAGGGAAGGAACATATTCCTGATATATTCTCCCAGAGAATTATTTTCAATACTAGTCAAGGGCATTGGAAAGTTTGCTTCCAGCCTCAATCCTGTACTTCCTCATCATTTTATATGTATTATTACATATTATAGGTTAGAAGCAGTTTGGTGTAATATAATGGAGTATGTTAGACTAAGTACCATAAAGGGTTAATTGTGATGTCATAGAAGGAAGTGATAGATTCATGATGTGAGACTCTGGGACAGTCTAAAGTGAAAGGAAGAGAAAAGCAAGCATGATCGGAAGCTTTTAAGAGTGTTGCCCATAACCTGTAAATATGTTAAAATAAATGTTTATAGAGTGTTTACAGCTAGCAGTCTTCTGAAGTCATTGAAACTTGTCCAACTCATCAACACAATAATATATTTGGTCTGTATTTCACATTAACTGGAGAGTTTGGAAATCAATGGGGCCATAGAACTTTTACTAGCAGGCAAAAATCATACGGTGGTACATCAGTCATCTGAGATACACCCTGCTTGATGCACACCGTGACAAATATACAGCCTGCCCACCTGTTTTTCCTTTGAAATTCTGTCTCTGGGAATAATCTCTTGGGTAGTTCTTTCTGCTCAAGCTTGGTATTTGGGACAGAAATAGGATTCTCTTCCTGTTAATATTGCACTAAAAAATCAGTAAATTAATTCTAAAATGAATTTGAAATGTTCTGATGATCTTCAGATACATAGCTTTATTCGATCTATAAAAATCTGTTACTTCCTTCTTGCTGCAAGGGAACAGTATAAATACAATTGTTATATTTTAATACAGCTTGGTTGTAACTTTAGAGATTCATCCATAAAACCTCGGCTGCTACTCCAATGCACATGCAGTGCTAATTAAGTGCTGCACTGTTGGAGGTGTCATTTTCTTCTTGTTTTGGTTGAGACAATAAACCTAGATCCCCTCTGCCCTATCAGTTGGACATAAAAGAATCTGGACCACAACTTCAAAGAGCAGAGGGGAGTTCTTCCCATTGGTCTGTCCAATATTTTCCATTAATCAGCAATGCTTAAACAAGTGACCTGGCCATAATCACAATGTAATTCGTGAGACCGATGTGTGCAAATTAGCTGACATGTTTCGATAGTTAGAACATAGAATCTTTACAGAGGAAGGTGAATAAATACTTGAAACAAGGAATATGTGCAGCATTGGGGAATATGCTGGGCAAAAGGTTTCATTTTGGATAGGTCTACCAAAAGCTAGCATGAACGTGACGGGCCTGATTTTTGCTATCGACGCAGGACGCTCAAATTGGGACATTTCCTAACTCTGCACACCCACTTTGGTAGAAAATTCCGTCAGACCTAATTTTCGCGCTGGGGATGGGATAGAATCAGGCCTGCTGTACCCAGAAGCACATCAGAGGCAGCCATAGGGTCAGCCAAGTGCCAAGGTGGGCTCGTTAAAAAGCCCACCAAAGTTCTCTGGGACCTCATCTCAATCATTTGTTTACATTTTAGCACTTCTAGCCCTCACCACTCATGTCCTCTCCATGCCACATTATGATCCCCAGTTACCCCAATGGCCTCTCAAACCCTCTATGCTATTTCATGGTACTTCCATGCCCATTCATTCAGTATCCACTCTGTACAGAACCAATGCTCTCTATAGTAACGATGTCGTGTGTGGAACCGCTCAAAAACACCCATTCATAATTTTCATTTAAAAAACTGCTGTTGCTACAACCCTATAAAAGTGTCAATCAACCAGACCTTTAAAGTATCATCACAGAAGCAATAAGTACTTGGCACCTCTTTATCTCATGCACGAAAACATTGAGCCATTAACAAAATATGTCACAGAAAACATTAGCTTATTATACCATCATAAAGCTGTTAGTCAAGCAAAGTTTCATTTCTCTGCACCTGTGTCAACAAAGTTAATGCTTCTATGAGAGTCTGGGCTCTCAGAAAAGCATGCATAATAAGGCTTTATACAAGGTTAGCAAAAGTTTGGTTCAGACAGACAGTGGCCTGAGGGAAGATAGAATCAGTGGCTAGGGTATGAGTTTGTGGTAGAAGCCAAAGAAGATGGCTTCAATGTTTACCTGAAAAAGTTGGATGTTGGACAAATAATAAAGGGAAAAGGAGTGGTGGAGAATTGGAGTTGCATGTCATCAGCCTACAGATGGATGCTGACTGTGGGTCTGTGGATGGTGTCACCAAGGGGCAACATGTTCATGAGGAAGAGCAGGGAACCAAGGATTGTTCCTTGGGAATCTCCAGAGGTAACAGAGGCAATGATGAGGGGACAGGGAGATCAACTGTTGCTGGAGTTGCTCTGATCCTAGTTGGACATTTAAGCGTCAAGCTAAATAAAGTAAAGCAGTCTAATTTGGAAAATGCAACAGAAGAATTAGAAGAAACCTGCAGCTGATTGTGCCAAAGGCTATTGGAAAGTCAGGGCAGATGAAGATGGGTATTGCACTATAGTCACAGATAGCCATTTTGAGACTGGATAGGGCCATTTTAATACTTTATCTCGTCTCCTGTGCTGTATAGTTCCATAAGAGTCAAGATAGTTATGTATTTGTTCCCAATTATTGAACAATAAAATAGTGGCTGATATCACGTTAGCTGTGCAAGTTGTTGCTAAATGGCATTACTCCACAATGCAGATACAAAGCCCTATACTGCTTAGCAAAAGGATTAAATTAACATTTTCAAAGTAAAATGAATGCTAGGGCTAAATTAATTCTGGAACCATGCAGTAACTTTAGAGTGCACCAAAGGAAAAAAGGCACAAATAAAAAAAACACGATGATGTGCTACCAAAAAATGCAAGGAATCGTAAGACATGTTTTTCCTTACTGCAGTAATGACATCAGAATAGTTAATCCTCAGATGTGAATCTGATTATATTTCCAACAGGGAATCAATCCATCTGCAGTTATGGCTAGTTTCAAACAGACCCCAAAATGAATAAATGAATACGTAGAACTAATTTCAAGGTTGTATTTCAAAATCAGAATTCCACAATTTTCACAATTACTTTATCTGATTTATCTTAGACATGAATTTAAATTTCTGCACCTTTTTTATTACTTTAAAATTAGCCTTTGGTGTTGACTATTGTGTGGTGTTATCTGGTCACACTTTAGCTTCTTAACTGCCTTTTTAATATTATTTTTAAAAAAAGGTTTGAAAACTTAGATTAACTTTTTTTTTAGCTTTTACTGGCATGGGGAATCTTAATTCTTTATCGTTAATAACTCCAGCTACAGATGAAAAACAATCACCTTGTGATGTTTTAATTCATAAAATCCCAGTTTTATAAAAAAGCGAACATTTACCCTGAAGATGTAATAGAATTCTTATTTGACCAATAGAGCATGAAATGGAAGCCAATGGGAATCAAGAGGAAACCGCTCCACTGGCAGGAATCATACCTGACAGTAAGGAAGTTGGTTGCAGTTGTTTGAGGCCAAATCATTTCAGTCCCATTTAGTCATGATTGTAAGAGTTCCTCAGGGCCAAGTCCTATGCCTGACCATACTCAGTTGCTTAATCAGTGGTATTCCTTCGATCAAAATGTCAGAGGTTGGGATGTTGGTTGACAATCGCACAAGAATTCAGTTCCATTTGCAATTCCTCAGATAATGATGCAGTTTATGCCCACATGCAGAAAGATATGGGGTGGAATTTTACATCAGTGGGATTTTACCGTCCCGCCAAAGTCAATGGACTTTTGAAAGGCTCGCTGCATTTTTTGGTCCCACCCCTGCTGTGATGGGGCCATAAAATTCTGCCCATGAGAAATATCCAGGTTTGGGCCAATAATTGCCAAGTAACATTTGAGCCATACAAGTGTCAGGCAATGACCGACTCCTGCAAAAGAGAATTTAACTATCTACCATGGACATTCTACAGCATTGCTCATATTGAATCCTGTATCATCTATACCCTGGGGTCGTTACTGACCAAAACTGAACTGGACCAGTCACATAAATACAGTGGCTAAAAGCGTAGGTCAAAGGCTGGGAACTTTACAGAAGGTGACTCACCTTCTGACTCAAAGCCTGTCCACTATCTACAAGGCATATGCTAGGAGTGTGATGAAATAAACTCTACATGCCTGGATGGCTGTAGCTCCAGTAACACTCAAGGAGCTCAATGCCTTCCTAGTCAAAACAGCCCACTTGATCGGCACCACATCCACCACCTTAAACATTTACTCCCTCCACCACTGGCACAGCAGTGGTTGTAGTGTGTAGCGTCTACATGATGCACTGCAGCAGCTCACTAGGAATTCTTCAACAGCAGCTCTCAAGCCCCTACTATGACCACCTAGAAGGATAATGGCAGCAGGTGGATGGGAACACCACCAACTCTAAACAGTGTCCAAGTCACACACCATTTTGATGTGAAAATATATAACCATCCCTTCATTGTCGCTGGGTCATTATCTTGGAACTCTGTATGAACAGCACTGTGGTGGCAACTTCACCACATGGATGGCAGTGGTTCAAGATGGCTGCTCACTATTACCTTCTCAAGGGCAATGAGAGATGGAGAATAAATGCTGGCCTTGGCCAGTGGTACTCGTATTCTGTGAATGAATGAAGAAAATCCGCAACAAAGACAGTTCAGTTACTGATGTTGATGTTGGTGTTAATTTTATGGAGGAACTCTCACAATGAAACAACTTTACATCAACATGATTCCATTAAACACATTTAGTAATTAGTTCATGAGAGCAGCCAGATTTGTTCAAAGGTACATTTATGTTAATTGCTAAATGACAGATGTTTGCTAGAAATGTACTGGAACTTTAGAGTGCTACAAAATCAGTGTGATACTGCTGGCCTGTGGTTTTGTTAATTGTTAGTGATCGCCATGTATCATGACTCATTGGGATATACTTATGCGTGCATTTTATACTCTTTTAACTTCTACTAATTTCTACCATTCTTGCCTGTACATGTTTCAAAAAGTGACCAAAATATGACTGAATTTATTATGAAGTTTGAAAGCAAGGAGGAAAAGTGACAAGGTTTTAAAGTTAAATGGAAAATCTTTCAATTATGAGAAATATATTGACCAGCACTGTAAGGAGGCTTAGTTTTTCACCATACTTACTAATGATTTGGTTGAAAGAATAAAGTCTATAAACCAAATCTGCAAATGACACAGTGGAAAGAGGCAGAGTAGGCTGTGAGATTGGAAGCAGGGAGTTGCAAAGGACCTTTAACAGGCTAAGTGAATGAGCAAACTATAGCAAATGGAGTTCAATGTGAGGACATCCACTTCGTACCTTAGAAAGACAAAGTGGAACAATTACTTAACAGTGAGAGGCTAGGAACTAGTAGGGAAAAAGGTATCCATGCATGCAAACCACAAGGAGTTTGGTACAAAAAGTAAGCAAAAAGGCTAACAAAAGGTTGGGCTTTATGACAAGTGGGTTGATATAAGTCATAAGTTTGCAGGGCAAATTGAGGGAGCAGTTAACAAAGCATATAGTATTGTAGGCTTTATTAATAGGGGCATTGAATACAAGAGTAAGGAGGTTATGTTGAACTTTGTGTGAGACACTAGTTAGGCCTCATCTGGAATGTTACGTCCAGTTCTGGGCACCATACTTGAGGATGGATGTGACAGCATTGGAGAAAGTACAGAGGTGATTCACAAGAATGATTCCAGAGATAAAGAACTGTAGCTATGAGGGTAGATTGGAGAGATTGAGACTGTTTTCCTTGGAGAAGAGAAGGCTGAGAGGAGACTTGATAGAGGTATTCAAGATCCTGGGAGGTATGAAAAGAGTAAATAGTGAGAAACTGTTCCCACTCAAGAGAACATCAAGAACTAGAAGGCACAAATTCAAAATAATTGGCTAAAGGAGTAATAGTGATGTGAATAAAAACATTTTCATCCAGAGTATGGTTGGAATCTGGAACAAACTTCCTGAGAGGGTGGTGGAGGCAGGTTTGATCGAGGTATTCAAAAGGGAATTGGATTGCTATCTGAAAAGAATTAATGTGCAAGGTTAAGGGGACAAGGCAAGGGAATTGGACTGGGTAGAATGCTTTTTCAGAGAGCCAGTGCAGACTCAATGGGCTGAATAGCCTCCTCTGCCCTCTAAAGATTCTGTGATCTGTATTCAAATGTGAAGCAGCTATATTTCAGCTGTACAGAACTTTGTTCAGACCCATACCTGGAGTATTGTGTTCAGTGTTGAGCATCGCAGTCAGGAAAGATATATTAGCATTGGAAAGGTTACAGCACAGATTTACCATAATAACAAATTATGAGGATAGATTGCATAAATTTGGTTTGTATTTCCTTTAGTTTGGAAGGTGATCCAATTGACATGTTTAAAATGATAAAATGATTTATTGTAGATGGAAACTATTTCCTCCAGCAAAGGGATCCAGAACAAGAGTGTATCATCTTAAAATTAGCGCTAGGTCATTTAGAAGTGAAATTAGGAGGCATTAATTCACGCAAAGGGCACTGGGACTCTGGAATTCACTCCTCCAAAGGCTGGATGCTGGATCAATTGCTGTTTTCAAGACTGAGATCAACAGATTTTTGTTAGGTAAAGATGTCAAGGAATAGAACAAATGTGGAAAGTGGAGTTGAGGTAAAGATCAGCCCTTAACCAATTGAATGGTGGAACAGACTTGAAATGATTCAACTGATCTATTGGATTTGAATCAATGCCAAAACTGAAATGCAATTTTCATAGTCATAACTCATTGTTGTGAAAACAGTCAATTAAAAAAAATACCATTCTATTGTGATCCTACTTGAAGATGTCCTGCATTATAATTAAGAGTTTGAGCTGCCAGATCTTTGAAAAAGGATATGTATTGGAGCTCAGATCTGCTCACTTAACTTTGCAGAAAATATATAAAATCAGTTTTTTATAATTTTCCAGTGACTAATTTTTAAACATTTACAGAAACGTCAAATGCAAACATTAGACACCAAGCATCAGCAATTTAGCAGTTCATGTTCTTTTATTGTAATGCAGATCTTCAAAGAGGATCACAATAAAAGAGTTGTATTTTTTAAATCAAATGTTTTAGCAATAGTGAGTTATGATTATGAAAATAACATCTCAGTTTTATCATTATTGCTAGCATTCTGAACAGATGTGCCATCATGAAATTGATTACGATACGCTGTAGGTAGCATGACACTTTCCACAGATTTTGACAGAAGCACATCATTTGAAAAATTTCTGCTAAGACTGAGACACTAGAAGAGAAGAATTCAACTGTCTGACTCTCAGAAACAAACTGAAAGCACAGGACAAATTGACAATTAAAATGCTATTATGCGCAACAAATAAATATTGCATCCCTTGACAAAAAAATAAGATTATTCATTCAAATTCCAAGTCTCTTTGGGTGCAAGTCTCCAGTTTCCTGCAACTTTGTCAAAAATCTAAAACTCTGAAACAGCAATGTAATGTTCCATAACACAGTCATCCAATGTTGATGGATGTCCCCAGTGCCCAGCTAATAGATTTTGTTGCTGCTCAGGGAAACAGTACAGAGCTGTTGAATGGGCCAATCCAATTAAATTGCAAGCAGGTTGCAGGTTTCAAATTTCAAATATCTAGACTTAAGTGGCCTCCACATGTTGATCTCGGAACTGTTGCCAATGGAGCAAATGATGTCAAATAAGCAAAAGAAAATTTGATTAAAATTTGAGAAAATTAGATTTTTATTTGATGTGGAACAATACAAATTTAGGGAAACTCTGACTGGCATCAATTATATTAAATGGAATCTCCTCTGCCAAGGAGAGAAACATTATTTACCAATGTGCCAGATGCTGAGTAGAGATGTTGTGACATTGTCAATAGGAAAATGTTAACAGTTTGACTTTATTCACTGTATCCATATTTTGAATGGCAGCTCTCGCTAGAACTGGAGTATTATTTAATGTGAGCTTTTTATTTTTTGAGTTGGCAGATTGTTCATAGTAAGATTGGAATATTAGCAATTCCAAGACAAAAATAACAGTTAAGCTATATAGTACACCAAGATAGGCAAGAAGTTGACTGGCAGGGAAGTAATTTCACTTAATTCAAGCTTGATTTAACCTCTTCATTATAAATAATATTTTAGAGCTACAAAATGCTACAATCAGCATGTAAAATTATGCTTCTCTCTATTCTAACTTATTTCTTTTTCATAGCAATGATTTTATTGTATTTCGAATTAATTCATTTAATGTTATTCACAGAAAGCCAAACACGTGGGTCAGAATCTTCGGGTTGGCGAGCAGGGGCAGTGCTCGCTTACCAACATGTAAAATGACATGCGGTGATATCAGGCGTGCGTCCCGACATCACAGCGCGTAATTCAGATTTTCAGTTCAGCCGGCACGCACCAGAGTTGGCTGCGCGCCCGCCGAACTGTCAAAGGCCTATTAAGGCCACTTAAGTAGCAATTGAAATGCTTAACGAAGTTGCCCATCTAACCTTAAGGTTATCGGGCAGGCAAAGAGCCCAGGCGGCCTTCGCATTTATCATGAAACCTAATCCACGGGAGGGATGAGTTTTCATGAGGTGTTTATAAATTGAATGAAAGCTTTAATTAAAGTTTGTTGATATGTCCCAACTCATGTGACACTGTTACATGAGGGGACGTGTCTTAAAAATTTTCTTTCTTTATTAAAATTTTTTAAAAATCAAACTAATCTCCGAGGCAGGCCCCGACTCAACCTCCTTCCCCTGCCCACATAGGTAGCGCTGAGCACTTCTGGGTGCACGTCACGCTGGGCGGGCCTTAATTTTCCTGCTCACATAAAATGGTAGTGCGCAGCCGATCACGGGTGGCAGTTGGTGCGCGCTCGCCCGCACCAGCTCCCGTCCAACCCCCCTGACGAGGAGAAAAATTCTCCCCATGATTTTTTTAAATCAATTATACAAAGGAAATGAAAATGAACCACTTAAGTTTTGTCATTTTGTGTGGTTATATTGACTAAAGAATAAAGAAATAAAGAAAACACATTATATGCTTTGCACAATCTTTGGAGAACCTACTTGACTGCAATTTATTTCAAGGCTATAAAATGAATCATTGAATTTGAATAATATCAAGGAGCCATTTTAAACGCCATTAAAATCTGTAAGATAAGTGTCCGTCAGCCTTGAAGATGCTATCAGCCATTAAGCTTTACAATATACAGACTTACAATTCTTGTTTTGTTGAAGCCAGCTTTATGTTTGTCAGTTTTGGAGTAGAGCGAAAGAGGGGTTATTTTTGTTTTGATTTTGAGCTTCCCAGTTGCTCTGATTGTGGGTCTAAATATGAAATAACCACATCTTTAAAAGTCTAACTTAATGGTAAGCAGACCAAAAGGTTTTATTAGAAAATAAAAAGGATTCTTTCACACAACACAAATTTTTTATGGTCGTATAAAATTGCTATTTAAGAATATTATATATAAACCAGAGTCAACGATGACAATCCAGAGTGGCCTAAAAGTCACTTATTTGCATGCAATTTTGTGCCGATGTGTTGTCATAAAATGTTTATGAACACTCCTTCCTCAATGTAGTGCATGCCTTGAGAGCAAGATATTTTTTCAAGTTTTAACAAGGCAATTGTTATGGGACTAGTCTGGAATCATGGCCCTGTGGCCCTATAATAAAAGTAGCATTATAACTCAGTGCCACATGAAAAGAGGGCAAATACAATGGATACAAAGTTCCGACATTAGGTTGAACAATGCTTCCTGGAATACTTAATCGGACAGCATGTCAACTACATTACAGGCCATGTCCCTTGCATACGAGAATCCAAGGTTCCGTTATCGAATTAAATGGTGCTGTAAGTTGTCCATCATTGATAGAAGAAATCAACTCCCAGTTAATGCACACAAACCTGAAGTGAAACTAAACTGGTTATTTGGTAATGCTGCCTTCCTCTTTACTGTGCCAGAAGATTCCTGTTTTAGTCACAGCGCAATAATTTTGAGAACTCAAAAAGGTATAGCAAAACATGACATTTGTGCTGTTTTAGTATGTGAAAAGAAAATGAAAGCAGTATTTTTTCTCTAAACAAGAGTTTAAAAGGTTACTGGCATTTCCTTGCAGAAAGGCAGTGAAACTAAATGAAATAGCTAATTCAAAAGTGTGAAATAATATTAAATTGTGGAAATGACAATCAGTTCAATTCAAATGTTTGCTGTTAGTATGTGTGAAACTGTAACATTGAAAATGCATTTTTCATGCTTCAACACCAGGCAGGAATAAGATTTCCAATTGGTGTCATGTGTTTAAGTACTTGGTTGCTATGTGTGGAAACAAAAAATAAAATCTGATCTGATGAATAATGCGACAGCACAAGTGAAATTAGCAGCTTCTTCAAAAGAATTGCGTTCGGATAAAAACCAGGAATTTTGTTTGGTGCCTAAGATTTCAGAGGCATGTTCAGACTCAAAAAGCTTGTGCTAATGTTTAGCATGTGTATTGAACTGAGGCTAGATGACATTTTATTCAATGTTAGGATAAGTTTTGGGAGTGGCTCTGAGGGCACTGTTTATATACAGCTGCCTTGTACACTTGGGCACAGAACGTCCATTAATCTCCATGCTCCGACTATAATCGACCAAACCAGCACAAATGATTGTGGAATTTTAAACACAAGTTACGTCAAGTGTAATTCAAGTTTCCACAATCTTCAACACTAGTTTAAAAGTGGACATGCTGGAAGCCTTGTCTGTCAACAAAACAAGCCACACTCCCAAATTGAAATAGTGAGCATGGTCACTTTCTGCCAATGAGCTCATTTGCTTTTTGGTGCGCAGCACTAAACAGGGATGTCTTACCATATTTACAAATATCAAAATCATTGACTGCAGTATCAATAAATGATTTACCAGTTCTTGTTTAAAGTCAGGTTAGTCACAGGTGGTGGACCAGGCATTGCCACTCTTAAATACATGATTTTTTGTTTAGGTTCAATAATGTGCGTCAGCTTCAGCTCAGCTGGAAGTACATTCACCTCCAAATCACAACATTCCAGATTCAAGTCCTAGTCCGGGGGCATGAGCACAAAAATCAAGGCTGACACTCCAGTGCAGGACTGAGGGAGAATTGCACTGTTGGAGGTGCTGCCTTTTGAATAGCACGTTAAACTGAGGCCCCATCTACCCGCTCAAGTGGATGGAAAAGATCCAATGTCACTATTTGGAAGAAGCACAGGGGAAAGTTAACCGTAGTGATCGGCTAATACTTATCCCTCAATCAACATCAACAAAAAACAGATTATCTGATCATTATCATATTGCTGTTTGTGGTAATTTGCTCAGTGCTGAGTGGCTGCCACATTTCCCAAATGGCAAAAGTAACTATTCTTCAAAAAGTCCTGCATTAGCTCTATAGCACTTTGAGACATCCGATGGTCATCAAAAAAGCACTATATAAATGCACAACTTTCTTTTTTAGGCCCCATTGTCCTGGATTAAGGAAGATTTTAGTTTTGTAACTATGCAAGTGAGTTTGGGTATAAACTTGAACAATAGCTTCACTTAGGAAAAGGGGCCCAAAGATAAAATCTACCCCCACCCTATATTTTTTGTTGCTGGATGTTATGTGCATAGATTATTAAAGTCTGTACAAATTTAGCCACATGAATGATATGTCCTGCTGCCTGCTAATGTAGTGGGAATCTTGCATATATTGAACTTCAACATTTACCAATTTGGATGAATTTTTAGGCAAGAAAGTGAGTGATGCACATTTCAAATCATAGGTGATGCAATATATTTTTTGAAATTATTAGGATTAAGCAAATTAGAAAGCCTGAAGTGTGACAGAAGGGGACCGCAAATTACCTCTCATCAAAAACTATGGACAGGGTTTTGTATTTTGTACTGGGATCCTGACATTGAGGTCAAATGCTAGTCTCGACCCCGCACCCTGTCAGGAAGTCACCCTGGCCAATTAGTGGCCAGAAAATACGCTCACTGTCCAATTAAGGGTGGGTGGGGGTTTGGAACTGAGTTCTCAAAACTGGAGGACCAATAGGAAGCCCTCCAGGATTGAAAGAGTTGTGCCTCTCATTGCAGGTGAGGGAGAGAGAAGGTGCCTTTATCCTGATGTGCCCTGTCAGCACTTTTAAAACATCTGAAATAAAAGTGGCCACAGCTTCTGGGCCATTATTGTTGAAGGGGGAAGGGTGGCCTGAAACCACAGCTGTAGTCAAGGAGGCAGGGTTTGGGCTTTGTGGGGCGGGGAAGTCTCAAAGTCACGCTGGAGCACTGTAACCCCCCCCCCGCCACCCCCACCGACCCTTGGGCCAGATTTCCCATGCATTGGGCGGGCTTGGTGGGAGCGGCCGTGGAGCCAACCACCGCCCGCGATTGGCTGTGCACCACAATTTCACACAGGCAGGTCAATTAACGCCTGCCCTGCGTGGATCATGAGTGGTAGCGCTCAGCGCTACCTGTGCGGGTGGGGGGTAACGGGGGAGAGTCGGGTCCAGCGGCGCATGACTGTGTCACATGAGATGGGACATGTTTTTATTTTTCAAAAAAAGTTTTTATTTAATTTGTAAAAGCTTTAGGAAACCTCATCCTGCTCACGGATGAGGTTTCCTAAAAAACGTAAAGGCCGCTTGGCCTTTTTGCTTGCCCACCAATTGTAAGTTTCTGGTTAATTACCTGGTTAATGGCCTTAATAAGCCTATCAATTATCAGCTAGCATGCAGCCAACTCTGGCGTGCGCCCACCAAACAAAATATCACGCGTCATTTAACATTCCGGCATGTCAGGCGCACACCCACACACCGAATAGAAAATTCCCCCCTTGGAATCCCCCATGCATATGAGGCCTACAAACTGACTAATAAGTTGCAGTCAACCTCTGATCAATGATCTTTAAATAAACATAAGAAGCTACCCATAGTTTGCACATGGGTAGCTCTTCCACGCTCATTCCAGAATATCTGAAAATGCTATGGGAGCGGGATGGTACTAGAAGCCAGGAATGAAATTATGCACATGCCCATCTCAATTCCCACCCCTATCAGCATCAGAAAATCCTGTCCCTGATCACTTTGCAAATGGATATGAGAAACATTGAAGATTTCCTTGTTTATTCAAAATATTGGATGATACGAAACTTGGAAGCATTATGAACTCTGAAGAATCTCAGAATTGCTTTCATGCAGAAGGAGACCATTTGGCTCATCGTATCTGCACTGGCTTTCCAAATGAGCAAGAGTTAGGGGATAGTGCAGAACCTCAAAAGGCACAGGCAGATTGCTGGAATGGATGAACGAGTGACAGATGAAATTTAATGTAGAGTGAAGTGATTCATTTTCGCAGGAAGAATGCAAAGGGACACATAAAATAAAAGGTGTAATTCTAAAAGGAGCGCAAGAACAAAAGGACCTGGAGGGTGGCAAGGCAGGTTTTGGGAGCGTTTAATAAAGCATACATTATCCTCGGCTTTATCAATGAGGCACGGAGAATAAAAACAAGGAAGTTATATTAAACTTGTATAGAACACTGATCTACTGCTCCAGAGCAAGCTTAGCATGGAGGTCCATGGTCACAAACGCCCTCTTAGGGCATGACGCCTGAAAAGAGAGAGAGATAGAACACTGGTTTGGCCTTAACTGGAATTTTGCATCCAGTTCTGGGCGTCACCCTTTAAGGAAAGATGTGAAGGCATTAGAGAGAATGCAGAAAAGATTCACAAGAATAGTTTCAGGGGTGAGGATCTTTAGTTACACAGGCAGTTGGAGAAATTGGGAAAGTTTTCCTTGGACGAGAAGATTGAGAGGAGATTTGATGGAGGTATTCAAAATCATGAGGAGTCTGGACAGAGTAGATAGGGAGAAACTGTTCCCATTGGCAGAAGGCTTGCGAATAAGAGGACACAAATTTAAGATAATTGGCAAAAGAAGCAATGGTGACATAAGGGAAAACTTTTTCATGCAGTGAATGGTTAGCATCTGGGATTGTAATAAACATGGTATACCAGACAGGTTTCTTGTTAGAAACAGTAAACTTTATTTAAAGAGCTCTTGATAAAGCTACATGATTGAACAAGGTCCACGGCTAGAAAGCTCTGCCCTTAAGGTTACCTGCATTTAGGACTGATTCATCTGTACAGTCACATGATCTTCAAAAGAGTATGAAAGGTTTTACTTATAGTCACTATATACCTCCCTCTTCAATTTTGCTTTGCATCTCTTATTTGCAAGAATATCTTAATCTATGACAGATACAAATATACACAGTTCATGCAATTATTGATTAAGTCTCTGAGGTGATTTTCTAATTCAGTTAAAGTGACATAGCTCTATGACTTGAGATTCTTTTACTGGATCGACTTGATCAACAACTGCAGCATCAGGGGCATCCTTAGACAATGGCAGTTCAGAATTAGTTACTTCAATAGAGACATCAGGCATGTCTATTCTATGTCGATCTGGCAATTCAGGGATCAAAGGTTTGACTTCGATTTCAGGTGGAGCAACTGGGTGCCGGAGTGTCTCTCTGCTTCTTAGATGAACCATATGTTTGCGAACAATCCATTTTTCCACTTCCACTTGGTATGACAAAGGTCCTGCTTCAGAGCCAATTATACCAGGAACCCATCTAGGTCCATTTCCAAAGTTTCTCAGGAAAACTGTCTCTCCCACAATAAATCTTCACTCTTTACTGTGAATATCATGATTCACTTTTTGACTACACTGGTTCTTCTCTATCTTTTCTTCTAAGTTAGGAAACACCAGACTCAACCTTGTACAAAGGTGGCATTTCATCAGTAATTCAGACGGTGTTGAACAAGTAGTTGCATGAGGAGTCATGCAATAGTTGAGAAGAAGTCACAAAATCCGTGTTTCTAACGTTCTTTTGGTTAATTTCTTCATTCCTGTTTTAAAAGTTTGTACTGCTCTTTCTGCTAAACCATTGGATGAGCGACGATATGGAGCTATTTTAAAATGTTTAGTCCCATTTAAGTTCATGAACCTCTGGAGTTCCATACTAGTGAAAGCAGTCCCATTATCCAAAACAATGACTTCTGGTCGGCCATGTACACTAAAACATTGGCGCAGCTTTTCAATAGTTGCGCACAATGTAGGTAATCTCACTTCATACACATCCACCCATTTAGAATGCACGTTGATGATCATTAAAAACATGGTACCTAAAAATAGACCTATATATTCTAGATGTAGTCTAACCCAGGGTCAACCAGACCACTCACACAGATGCAGTGGAGCTGAAACAGGCAACACCTGTTGTTGCTGACACTGTAGAAAATGTCTAACCATTTTTTCTATATCATTGTCTATACCTGGCCACCAGATATAGCTTCGTACAAGAATCATAATTTTCAAAATGCCTGAATGGACACTGTGAAGCTCTGTCAAGAGTGGTTTTCTTTTTTGTGAAGGGACAATGACTCTTGCTCCCCACAACAAAATACCATCTTGACAATTTAATTCATCTTTATAGGCATAGAACTCTTCAGAGACTTGTGCATTTGACCATCCTTGAAATGCTTGTTCTCAGACTCTTGATAAAATTGGATCCCGGTTTGGCCAATTCTTTATCTGATTCGCACAGACCAGTGAGGAGTCCAGGAAATTCAAAATAATGCTATCTGGCAAAGGAAGGTGACTTAGGGCATCTGTATTTGCTCTATGCATACCCAGGCGGTGCATAAAAGTGTACTCCTATGCCAACAAAATCAAAGCCCACCTTTGAATTCTGGCAGAGGCATTGGCAGAATTGTTTTATCTTCACTAAATAAACACATAAGTAGCTTGTGATCTGACACTATGGCGAAATGTCAGCCATGCAAATATTGATAGAATTTCTTTACTCCAAATATTATGGATAAGCCTTCTTTTTCAAGTTGCAAATAACCCTTCTCGGCTGCAGAGAGGGTTCTGGAGACATATTCTATTGGCCAATCAGAACCATCTTCCATCCTGTGACAATACTGCTCCCACACCATAGGGAGATGTATCACGGGTTAATATTAATTGCTTTCATGGGTGATAATGTGCTAGCAGACATGATGAGTGAAATAGCTACTTTGGCTTTTATGAAGGTTTCTTCTTGTTATGCCTTCCAAGACCATCTGTGGTTCTTCTTCAATAATAAATGTAAAGGGGCTAACACTGTAGATAAATTTGGCGAGAAGTGGCTGTAATAATTTATCATGCCCAAAAAAGACGAGTTCAGTGACACTGGTAGGAGACCATGCTTCCTCGATTGCCCTGACTGGATGCAACCCCTGGGCATCCACCCGATGACCAAAATAAGTGACTTCAGTCGTTTAGAAAGTAAACCTCTTTTTTCAATTGTACCCCAGCCTCCAAAATTCTCCTTAAGACTTCTAGGTTGGCCAAATGTTCAGCTTCCGTTAATCCTGTGATCAGGACATCAACCAGGTACACTGCAACTCAATTAAGTCCTTGTGGTAGGTTTTCCATGGTGCTTTGGAAAATCACACCAAAAGCCAGGTGTACATATTGGTACAGGCCGTTGCACGTATTGGTTCCATACCCTCTAAATGTGCTGTCCAACTCTAGCTGTTGGTATGCATGGCTCATGTCCAGTTTGGTATACGATTTTCCTCTAGCAAACTTAGCATACAGATCTTCAATCCTCCAGTTGGATATTTGTCTAATTTAGCAGCCTGGTTCACAGTTAACTTGTAGTCAGCACAGATATGCATAGTTTGATCTGGTTTCATTACAGGGGCTATGGGCGCTGCCCATTCTAAAAATTGGACTAGCTGGATTATTCCTAACTTCTCTAAGCGGCACAATTCTGCATCCACCTTCTCCTTTAGTAAGCAAGGCACGGGTCTGGCCTAAAGAACCTGGGTGTTGCCTCCCAATCTACGTATACTTTTGCTCGTAGGCCTTTAATCTTTCCCAATTAACCACGGAATATGCTGTCTTACTTTTCTGGCAGCTCAGGAATTCCTTCTGTTCTAACTTGAAAAATTTCTAACCAGTTAAGTTTAATTTCTTTTCACCAATCACTACCCAAAAGATTAGGTGCTTCAGCTGTTACAACAATCACTAGCAACTGGGCTGTCTGTTGCCTGAAGGTTACAGGTACAGAGGCGAATCCTTTTACCTGTATTGCCTCTCCAGTGTACATCTTCAGCTGAGCCATGGTTTGCTCCAGATTCAGAGGCTGGGTACCTTCCTTAGGTAGTTAAAGACATTTTCTCCCACCGCTGTGGTCGATGCTCCTGTGTCAACCTCCATGACTAGAGGCTTCCCCTTTACCTGAAGGGTGATGATGACTGGTTCAGTTTTCATTGCCTCAAGATTACAAAGGGAATAGATATCAGTTTCAGCGGCTTCTGGCTCAGTTATATTGTGCACTTCAATCATCTTGGCCTTCCGTCTGATTGGCTGTCTTGATTTTGCCCTCCATTGTTCTATAACATGCACTTTTTTGAGAGAGTATCACACAGAATCACAGTGCAGAGTAGTGGCATTCTGCCTCTTTAAATCTGTAGGCTTCCCGTACATTTTTCCCCCCACATTGGTAACAAATTAATTTCTGAATCATTAGTAAGATGCTTCCAGTATTTCTTTTTGTTTTTCCAGCAGTCTAGGCTGTTTCCTGCTTCATGGTTGTCTCCCTGGTTTTCATGCCATGCCCAGTGCTAGGTTCCAGCCCCAATTTAAGAGCGGTGCCATGTTGCACACTCTGCAAAACCTGCGAGTACCTCTCAGCACTCTCCAGTGCTAGCGATATTTCCATGGCGCACTTCAGATTAGTATTAACTTCTGCAAGTAAACGGTGCTGAATGGCGTTGTCGTGTATGCTGCAAACCAAATGATCCCGCAAGATGTCATTGAGAGTGTCTCCGAAGTTGCAGTGCTCAGTCAACTGTTTTAACTTTGCAATATACATTGTGATTGACTCACCTGGGCCCTTACTCTAGAGTTGAACTTGAATCTTTGCAATAATCACCCGATGACTCAGGCTGAAAATGTGTCTCCTTGAGGTCTGCTATCATTAAAAGATTTGGAATTGGGTGCTTTGGGGGCTGTCAGACTATGGATGAGGGTATATGTCTTGCGGACACTTAGAAGAATTGCTTTCTGTTTCTCCTCCACAGTTATTTCATTCGCCATAAAGTAGAAACCTAAGCGCTCTATATACTGACTCCAGTCTTCCATGGAGAAGTACAGGTCAATTCTGCCAAGAAGTGGCATAACTGGTAAGTTTACTTTTCCTTCTTCTCTTAAAAATTGATATACTCCCATTCAGGAGGCGAGGTGCAGCGTCGGAGCTATTTATCCTCGATGTCAATTGTCATAAAATTGGTGTACCAGACAGATTTCTTGTAAGAAACAGTAAACTTGATTTACAGAGCTCTTGATGAAGCTACTTGCTTAAACAAATTCCATGACCAGAAAGCTCCGCCCCCTAAGATTACCCGCGCTTAGGGCTGATTTGTCTCTACAGTCTCGTGATCCCCAAAACAGTATGAAAGGTTTTACTTACAATCACTACAGGAATGCACAGTCTAAGAGTGTGGTAGAGGCAGATTCAATGGAGGCATTCAAAAGGGAATTAGATTGTTATTTAACAAGGAAGAATATGCAGTGCTAAGGGGAGACGGTGGTGGAGTGGCACCAGGTACACTGCTCCTACGGAGAGCTGATGCATACATGACAAGCTAAATGGTCTTATTATGTACTGTGACAATTCTGTGATTTCAGTCCTTTCTCCACCCAACAATAAGGAACCCACAGAACATTTAGCAAGAATGAAATCTAAAACAAGCACAATGGGCAAACTCCTCCACAACAATCAAATTGTGACCTTACCACTGCATAGTCCCACTTATTTCATTTTCTGGAAACATAGCACTATCTCCATGAATTGGTAACTTATTCATGTTCAAATTCATATTGGACCCCAAGTAATACAATTGGACATTTTTAAAGCAAGATCCTGAAGGATAAAGTCCTCAGCTGGTTATAATCCTCAAAGTTTTCACCAAACAGGACAGGAATTACACATTTGACACAAATATCTTACACCAAAACTATTCTATGTTTCCATAGTTATAATAGCGCTAAAAGTTGTCTATAGCCTGCTTAGTGGTGTCAATGGATGCAAGGACAGTACATATGAATAATTCCCTGCACTGCTATGTTTGAAAGGAATCAGGTGATTGATGAAAACGTGCTAAATGAAAAGTTTCTTTTAAATTTAAAATAACTTCTGAAAAAAAAAGCACAACAAGTTGCTATTCCATGGGCAGAATTTTGCCATCGGCGAGCAGGGGGCGGGGCCCGCTCACCGACACGTAAAAGGATGCGGGATGATGTCAGGTGGAACCCCCGATGTCACCCCGGTCTATTTAAATTTTCAGGAAGGGTGGGGTGCAGTGAAATCAGCTGCGGGCCTGCTGACCTGTCAATGGCCAATTGAGGTCATTGACAGGATCATTTAAACAATTAAAGGACTTGCCCATCCAACCTTAAGGCTGGCGGGCAGGCCAGGAGCTCCGGCGGCAAATAGAAAAAAACATGAAACATTTCATGCAGGGTTTTAAAAAGTTTAATAAAATTAATCTGTAAATTATTAACATGTGCCATCTCATGTGATATTGTCACATCAGCGGGACATGTTAGGGAATGCTTTTTTCTATTTTTAACATTTTTCAAAGTGTAAGCGATCTCCCTGAGGCTGCACTTAGCCTCAGAGAGATGTGCGCTCTTTTGTACGCATGCATAAAAGAGCGCACTCTCGCTTTTAGGGAATCCCTCCCCACCGCAGCACCCCCCCCCACCACCCCCACCCAAACCCACACAGGGAGCGCGTAGCGCTTCCTGCCAGATGACACGCTGGGCAGGCCTTAATTGGCCCGCCCACATAAAGTGGCGGTGCGGCCCGCTTCGCTGGTGGGGATTGGCTCCCTGCCCGCCAGAGATTGGGTCGGGCCCACCCGCCTGACAGGCAGAAACTTCTGCCCCATGTCTTGGGAGTTACAATGATATCGCCAAGGAAATTGAAAGAAACAGGTAGAATTAAAACCCAAACATGAGCGAATATTCACATTAAATTAACATTATTATTAAGGAACTGCTCTTTACCCACATTTAATTATTTTAATAATGCCTTTAATATTCTATTAATTATTTTACTTATTATCTAATAATGCATTTTCCACCTTTCTTTGCCTCCCTCATTGTCACACAATATTCCCCAACCAAGCAAGTTACCAAATAACAAGATTCTCAGCTGACAAGGGTGGTGCTGTTGTTGTCTGGCGCACTGACCTCTACCTCGCGGAGGCTGAGCGTCAACTCGCAGACACTTCCTCCTACCTCTCCCTGGACCATGACCCCACCACTGAACATCAAGCCATTGTTTCCAGGACTGTCACTGACCTCACCTCCTCTGGGGATCTCCCTCCCACAGCTTCCAAACTGATAGTCGCCCAACCTCGGACGGCCCGCTTCTATCTCCTACCCAAAATCCACAAACAGAACTGCCCCGGTAGACCGATCGTCTCAGCTTGCTCCTGCCCCACAGAACTCATTTCTCGTTATCTTGACTCCCTTCTCTCTCCCCTTGTCCAGTCCCTTCCCACCTACATCCGTGATTCCTCTGACACCTTACGTCACATCAACAATTTCCAGTTCCCTGGCCCCAACCGCTTCCTCTTCACCATGGACGTCCAAACCCTCTACACCTCCATCCCCCACCAGGATGGTCTGACGGCCCTTAGCTTCTTCCTCGAACAGAGGCCTGAACAATCCCCATCCACCACTACTCTCCTCCGTCTGGCTGAACTTGTTCTCACGCTGAACAATTTCTCCTTCAACTCCTCTCACTTCCTCCAAATAAAAGGTGTGGCTATGGGTACCCGCATGGGCCCCAGCTATGCCTGTCTCTTTATGGGGTATGTGGAACATTCCTTGTTGCAGTCCTACTCCGGCTCCCTTCCACAACTCTTTCTCCGGTACATCGATGATTACTTCAGTGCCGCTTCATGCTCTCGTCGGGACTTGGAAAAATTTATTAATTTTGCTTCCAATCTCCACCCCTCCATCATTTTCACGTGGTCCATCTCTGACACTTCCCTTCCTTGACCTCTCTGTCTCAATCTCTGGTGATAGACTGTCCACCAATATCCATTACAAACCCACCGACTCCCACAGCTATCTCGACTACAGCTCCTCACACCCCGCTTCCTGTAAGGACTCCATCCCATTCTCTCAGTTCCTTCGCCTCCGTCGCATCTGTTCCGATGATGCTACATTCAAAAACAGTTCCTCTGACATGTCCTCCTTCTTCCTTAACCGAGGTTTTCCACCCACGGTCGTTGACAGGGCCCTCAACCGTGTCCGGCCCATCTCCCGCGCATCCGCCCTCACGCCTTCTCCTCCCTCCCAGAAACATGATAGGGTCCCCCTTGTCCTCACTTATCACCCCACCAGCCTCCGCATTCAAAGGATCATCCTCCGCCATTTCCGCCAACTCCAGCATGATGCCACCACCAAACACATCTTCCCTTCACCCCCCCCCTTATCGGCATTCCATAGGGATCGCTCCCTCCGGGACACCCTGGTCCACTCCTCCATCACCCCCTACTCCTCAACCCCCTCCTATGGCACCACCCCATGCCCACGCAAAAGATGCAACACCTGCCCCTTCACTTCCTCTCTCCTCACCGTCCAAGGACCCAAACACTCCTTTCAAGTGAAGCAGTATTTCACTTGCATTTCCCCCAACTTAGTCTACTGCATTCGTTGCTCCCAATGTGGTCTCCTCTACATTGGAGAGACCAAACGTAAACTGGGCGACCGCTTTGCAGAACACCTGTGGTCTGTCCGCAAGAATGACCCAAACCTCCCTGTCGCTTGCCATTTTAACACTCCACCCTGCTCTCTTGCCCACATGTCTGTCCTTGGCTTGCTGCATTGTTCCAGTGAAGCCCAACGCAAACTGGAGGAACAACACCTCATCTTCCGACTAGGGACTTTACAGCCTTCCGGACTGAATATTGAATTCAACAACTTTAGGTCGTGAGCTCCCTCCCCCATCCCCACCCCCTTTCTGTTTCCCCCTTCCTTTTTTTTCCAATAAATTATAAAGATTTTCCTTTTCCCACCTATTTCCATTATTTAAAAAAAAATAAAAAAAACCCCCACTAGAGATATACCTTGAATGCCCTACCATCCATTCTTAATTAGCTCATTCGTTTAGATAATATCACCAACTTTAACTTTAACACCTATGTGTTCTATTGTACTATTGTCGTTGACATCTTTTGATGATCTGCTTCTATCACTGCTTGTTTGTCCCTACAACCACACCCCCCCCCCACCTCTCTCTCTCTCTATCTCTCCGCCCCCAACACACACACCTTAAACCAGCTTATATTTCAACTCTTTCTTGGACTCGAACTCAAGTTCTGTTGAAGGGTCATGAGGACTCGAAACATCAACTCTTTTCTTCTCCGCCGATGCTGCCAGACCTGCTGAGTTTTTCCAGGTAATTCTGTTTTTGTTTAAGATTCTCAGGTATATTGATATCCATTGGTGGCAAACTGAAATTTTGACTGATTAAGCCATCAGTCAAAATACCCTCCAAATATCTCCATTCTTTATCAAATAAACAAAATTTGAAAGAACGCTAGAACAGCAAACTCTCATCCAATGAACTTGTTGATTTAATTGGTCTTTTCCAGTCATTAAGCATGATACTGAAGTCTTCTTGGCAGCATCACTAATACAATTAGCAGCCATATGCTCATGTTTGTGCATTGGATACATGAATTTTTCTAATCCCACCACTAAACACCTCTCAAACCTTAATAAACAACAGTGATTTTATATCAATCTCCAGACAAAGACAAAGCTGACCCAATTCCACATTTCCACTTCCTGTTTCCTCCTAGCATTTCAGATTTGCCAACAGTAACATTACTGGATAGTCCCTAAATGCCATTTCAAATGATAAACATGTAAAACCAAACCATAGCAGATTTTACTTCAGGGACAGCAGCCTAATTTGGAACTCTCAATTCGATCTGGGATGTTGTAAAATATTTTCTACAATTTTGTGCAAGTTTATTTCTGAATTAATAATTCGGAATATTTTATATTGCATTCTGTTCTGGACAGTACAAAAATCCTGCAGCATCTACAAAAGCTTTTCAGAAATCAGACAGACAAGTTTTTTCTAATTGTTTAAATTTAGACCATGGTGTTTTAATTTTTAAGTTTTTAATGGATGATCTTGAGTAAGCTGCACAAACGCTGTATGGATGGGAGAACTCAGAGGTTTGAAGGGAATGAACTTGATTTCAGTAGATAAGAAAACCAGGTGTGGTGTATATTGGGCAGCTGACCTTATCCCATCCATTTTGCACCTCAGCAATGTTCAGCTTCACCATCTTTGCTTCTCAATCATCTTTTGGCCACATCTTCATCTACACTATGAAACAACACTGAGGTCGATCTGGGGATAGAACTAATATCGGAAATTGGGGGTGTGGGTGGGCAGGTAGGTAGAAGGCGCATTTGGAATTGAACACTCGTATAATGCAGAAACTAAATTAATATTTAGCTCTTTATCAAGAAGAACAATTGTGTATGTAAAGGTATTCTATATAACAAAGGGTTTAAACATGAATTGTTAAGTTTCTGCATTATTCCAGTGATCAATTACAAATGCAACTTCCTCCAATATAGCAAACTGAGGGCCATCTTTTCTTCTGGCCATTCACGCATTAATTTTCCTTCCTGGTGTTTATCTGACACATGCCCATGACCTGGCAGCTTGGATTCAGAACCCAGTCGAGCTGAGGAATCAAATCTACATTCTGCCTAACATTAGTGTGGTGGTGTTGCAGAATTCAAACAATTAATAAGGATGACTTTTTTTTTAAATTTGCGTAGTGGCACAGATGCCAATAAGTTCATTCAAAATGTCAACTCAATGATTGTAGCATCAGGCTGACACTATTCATGGAACTGAAGGTACTCAGTGCAAGGGGCAGTCTGGTATAACAGAACATGGATTAAACTATGATGAAAGAGAAGCACGTTTTTTCATAAAGTCTCAAAATTAGTATTATCCAGAAAGCTCAAACTATTGCTTCACAACCAAAACAGGATCAAATCAAGAATTATCACTGAATCAGGGGAGAATTAGATTAGGCCCATTAGCAGTTGAGGGAATCACAGTGCACAAGTCCTTGCTCTATAAACATTTAAAAGCTATGTAGGAGCAGACTGCTCTTTCTCACTGTTGCTGGAAAATAACCATTATTTTACTTATCACCTTTTAAGGCCAGCTGAAGTTTGAATAATCCATTTATGGTATAACAGTATCATGATTAGGGACCGTGACCTTCCATTTATCATAAGGCAAATACTGAAAATGAGTTTTCAACTGGCTACAACCATGACCGGGATCAGACATTTATTACGTAAAAGAATCAAACTCTCAAAATTAAAATACAGCACATAGGTATTGTACAAAAATAGTGAAATACAAAATTACACTTGTGCTTGTATCTGACTATTTAGCTAGAATTTTCCAGCTCCATCATGGCGGGACCGGATGATCATGGCGGCCGGTGAGGCCAGAAGATCCTGTGCTAAACCTCCAAGCAGCAGTGGATTATCAATGTTATTATCCCTGCATTGCTCTACTTCCTGGGCAAAACACCAGCTGACAGTAATGCTTACAGTGGTAAAGACAGGTGAGATTTGCCATAAACCTAGTTTGTGCATACAGTCCATGTTATTTTTTCTGGATCAGTGCAAACTATGCTTTGTGAATCCATACAAAGATAATAGACAGAAAGAGGCAGATGGTCCAGTATATGAGTCCCATTCAGCCACATTGCAACTCAGCAACCTGACCTTTGATGCTTCTCACTCACTTGTGACTGCATAATGTCCTGGAATGGGCAAAACAAAAAATCTTAATAACAAGAAACCTTCGGGTAATTCAATGAGAAAAGGATTATAGGAAATATCTTTGAGCCTGCTGAGGACATTATCCAACATCCTACCTATCTATTTTTCGTTAGTGCACTGCACATTGATTGTATAACAAAATCATTCTTTAAGTCAAAAGATTTTCATTGAAATTATACCTGGTGCTATGAGGCCACAGCATTTGGCAGGTTATCCAAAATGAGTTAAGTAATATTATGTGACAGACTACTCTGTAATTGAATGTGCAATGTTAGTTCCTCTAAGTGGCAATAAGAACATACAAACAAAGGCAATCAGTAGAAGATTAAAGACTTAAGAAGCAGAATGTCAAAATTATGGCCTGTAACCATGACCTGACTATTTGATTAAATTATGAATCATATTGCATTGGAAACCAAAAGAATAAAGAGAGCAAAAAACCTTCAACAAGCTTTTGCATGCTTCTTGGCAGCATTGGCAACAAGAAACCTCATGACCCGGCAGAGCCATCTCCTTTAAAAAGGCTCCTCCTGTACCAGTGAGGCAGGGGCAAAATAGAGCCAGAGGCAGGCCCAATGCCAGTAATGGAGGTGGTCGGATGACCGGGCTGCGAGATAGAATGCCCCGCTCCATCTACTGGCTCATGAGCACAATTTTAATGAAGAATGCCAAGCTCTCTAACCCTCACCCCTCACTCATACCCACCCCACGTACCCGCCTCCTCATTAACTGAATGGCCCCTCATATTCCCCATGCACTCTATGTATCTTCCATAGTCACTCACCCACTATCCACTCTGGGGAGATCTCAGGAGCTTTGTCTTTGAAATGGAGATAAAAAATTTAAACTTCTGACAATCTAATACAACTGCCACTCTTACACACTTTCACCTGAAAACAAAACTATCATTCATAAAACCTATTCAAAAAAGGCAAATCAAGTGCTCAATCACTTATAAAAACAAATATCTAATTCAATAACCATATCAATGACAGATAATCCTTTCATAACCTGATAAAACTGTCAATCAAATAGTCTATAGAGTGCCTTTCTGAGATATGTGGTTCTGGATCTTTTGAAACACAGCCAAACATTCATAATGGACTCAGCTATAATAACAAACCCTAGGAAATGTAAACAATGCAGTCAATTGAAACAGAAAAATAAAACATTTAGCTTTTATTTTCTCAGCTGCATAAGATTTCCTGTCAATTAAAGTAATTTAGGGGCAGGTGGGGACTTTTTTCCATAAGCTGCTGAAGGCTTTTATTTCATTTGAAAAGGACTCTGGGCATCTAAATCACTTCAGACTATTACATAAAAGATCCCAAGCAGTGTTTTCTTCAGTTTTGAATGCAAAACAGTGCTTCCCCAATGGAAAAATGGACCCAATAAAAAAAAGTAGTCCAATGCATCACAGTACCTACATAATGCTGATCAACATACTGGTCAACTTACCATTGCAGGACAGAGCCCTATAATCAATCAGTGCAATAAAAGCACATCTATCTTACAATACAGCAACAAATTATTGAAACTCAAAGAACAAATATTATTTTTTACATTCTCAAGCCTGTCAGTGAAAGACTTCCAGGGGCAGTTGACTTTTTTTTTGTTCCCCCACTTGGGACTGGGGGTTTCCCATTGCTCAAGCCTCCTCTGGGAGACCAAGAAACAAGTCAATTTACCAAACGGGCCCAACTCCAAACAAATTGCAGGACTTTAAGTGCCCACACCCACAATGGAGGGAGCAAGGGCAGGAGTGTGGCTTACAGGCTGGATATCCCCTTCCAGCTAAAATTGCCAGGAACAGAAATGGGAGTGGGAATCCTGGAATTGGGTCCCATCTGCCATTTTTAAAGAGCTCCTGAGTCACCCTGACTCAGTGGGGAGAATTTCTCCCCGACGGGCAGTCCGATCACCGCCCACGATCGGCTGTGCACTGCCATTCTACGTGGGTGGGCCAATTAAGGCCCACCCAGGGTGACACGCATCTGGAAGCGCTCAGCGCTATCTGTGTGGGCGGGGGGAGGAGGGAGAATCAGGGCCTGCGCGAGCGCAGAAATCCCCAAGGCATGGAGCTGCCTCAGGGAGATTAATTTCATTATGAAAAATGGAAAAAATAATTTTAAAAATTATTCAGACATGTCCCCTCATGTGACAGTGTCACATGAGCTGGGACATGTTTATGAATTTTGATTGGTAAATCCTTCATGAGGTTTCATGAGAAATACAAACGCTGCCTGGGCTCTTCGTCTGCCTGACAACCTTAAGGTTGTACGGGCAGCCCTCTTAATTATTTTAATTGCTATTTAAATGGCCTGAACAGGCATTTGACTTTTCGGCAGGTTAGCAGCCAACTCTTGCGTGCGCCTGGCAAACTGAAGATCGAATAATGTGTGGTGACGTCGGGACGCACGCCTGACGTCACCGCACGTCATTTTACGCATCAGCATGTGGGGCCCACCGCCCCCCCCCCCCCCCGACCAGAAGATTCTGCCCATGGAAAATACGGATCAGTGTCAATGTAAGAGTTCTTCACTTTAGGAAATATGCAGTTGCCTGCTCTGTTCATACAATCTCACATCACCTGTAGCGAGCACTGATTTAATTTTCTAATTTCCCCAACTTCCAATGCAAAAGTTTGCAGAATACCTTTGAGCAAGTGTTTTTTCTTTTAATTCTTTCAGAGGACGTGGGCTTTACTCACTCAGCCAGCATTATTATTGCCCCTCCCTAATTGCCCTTGAGAAGGTGGTGGTGGGCTGTCTTCTTGAACCACTGCAGTCCAAGTGGTGTAGGTACACCCACAGCGCTGTTAGGGAGGGAGGGTCTCAGGATTTTGACCCAGCAATAGATGTTATGATGTGGCAGATGATGTGTTCCAGTCGGATCAAATCCATGAGGGAAACTTGATCACACAGCCAAAACTGTTTTAAGATTTGTATTTTATTTCGAGCTGCATCTCCTGGATTCAGAAGTAATAAGACTACCAGGACTTCAAGGTTTTTAGAAAACTAAATTAGACATTTATTAAAAGAAAAGATTTCAAGCACAAACATAGATCTACAAATTACTATAAGAATAATGCCTAAAACTCTTAATTAATCTGGCTCTCAGTTACACCTCCATTAAGGCAACAGTAAAAAACAAATAGATCCAGGCAAAGCAACACAATACCCTGGACAGGAGAATTCAAAGTGAGTTTTCTCAGCTTCGGATCCTGTAGACAGCAACTTGACACACAGGTGCTGGAGGTTTTTCATGCTTGTGTTAGATCTTAGAATGTCTTCTCCTCTGACACATAGCCTCATGCCCTTTACACACGTTTCTCCATTTTTAATGTAAATTCCACTCTGTTCCTATGTGTCTTTGCAACTTTACTTTTCTCATAATATAAACCTTTTCATAGTGTTCATATTATCAGTAACCTTTGGGAAAAATAAACACACTATTTGGCTTAGCTTCCTCTGGTTAGGTGTAACATCCTACCATCACTTTGAAATTCAAACTACTCCAATCTATTTATAAATGCAAATTTTGCTCCCACCTCACATTCTAAAAGTTCAGCCACATTTACCTATTTAGCATTTCAAACCTAGCTTCATGTTGATGACTCAAAGTCTCCAGACTAGCTGTCTCCAATTCAATTCAATTAAATCCCCCCCACACACACACACACACACACACACACACACACACAGAAACTATCCAAACCCCACTATTAAACTACCTTTACAATAAATCAATAATATTATAAGAATTATTATATTTTCATGGCACAGTGAAGAAACAGCGATATATTTCCAAGTCAGAATGGTGTGTAGCTTGAAGCAGAACTTCTAGGTAGTGGAGTTCCCATGCATTTGCTTCCCTGGTCTTTCCAGGTGGTAGAAGTTGCAGGTTTGGAAGGTGCTGTTGAAGGGGTGCAAGTCTAATGAACAGTTAGTGGCGTTGGCTCATTGCTGACTGCAAAATCCAGGCTAATAAGAATATTACATTCCTTTATCCCAATCAAAAAGGTGCTGTTAACCCGAGATCAGTACTAAGACTTTTTGAATGAACTGTCAACCAAAATTTACTTTGAAATCATAAAACCAGTGCAAGTATTTGGCAATGTACATGACACAAACTTTCATGGATTGCTTAGGAGGTCAAGTGGAGAACACTGAAATATTTTTCCTTTAACAAAAGTGGACGATGCATTTGAAAATGAAAAGCAACTCTACAACCCATAAATTCCAGTCCTTTTTAAAAAATAAACATTCTATTCATATTGTATTAAGTTACAGGTGAGTATAAAAACAGACCATCTTTTAACCACGAGTATTTCTTTTCTTAGTACAATTATTTCTGCATTATTCAATGAAATCCTTCACACTTTTCATGGTCACTTAACAACTGCAGCCTTTATTTAATTTTCCAGCTGCTCTTCAAGTGTTTGTGTATGACTTTAATCCTCTGAGATGACTTGTAATTCTTAATGCTGTCAGTCACTGTCAATTTCCTTCCAATTAATTTGGACTTTTTGGGGTATTCGGCTGGAATTCAAACAAAAAGCTGTACTGCTACTGTGCATTGTGTAATGCTTCTTTATTAGCACATTTTGTACCTCATTGTTTTGTTCTCTATCATCCTGAAGAATTTTATCTCCTTTATGATATACCTGTAAACATGAGGTATTAAAATTATATAATTTTATTAATACAGAGATTCAGAGAGATCTGGGTGTCCTAGTGCATGAATCACAAAAGGTTAGTATGCAGATATCACAAAATCACAGAATTTTAATGGCACAGAAGGAGGCCATTCGGCCCCTCATGCCTGCACCTGTGTGAAAAAGTTTCTTCTTTTGCAAATCACAAAATCTGTGCCCTCTTGCTCTTGACCCATTTACGAGTGGAAACAATTCTCCCTATCTACTCTGTCCAACCCCATCATGATTTTGAACATCTATATCAAATCTCCTATTAACCTTCTTCTCTCCAATCTATCTTTGTAACTGAAGTTTCTCATCCCTGGAACCAGTCTTATAAAACTCTTCTGCACTCTCTCCAATGTGTTCACATCCTTCTTATAATGTGGTGCCCAGAACTGTACACAATACTCCAGCTGAAGTTTAACAAGTGTCTTATATAAATTCAGCATAACCTCCTTGCTCTTGTGCTCAATGCCCCTATTAATAAAGCCCAGGATACCATATGCTTTATTAACTGCTTGCTCCACCTGTCCTGCCACCTTCAATGATCTATGCACATATACACCCAGGTCTTTCTGCTCCTGCAGCCCTTTCAAAATTTCAGCCCTTATTTTATATTGTCTGTCCATGTTCTTCCAACAAAATTAATCACCTCACACTTCTCTGCATTGAACTTCATCTGCCACCCATCTGCCCACTTCACCAATTTGTCCATGTCCTTTTGAAGTTCTACACTGTCCTCCTTGCAGTTCACAACACCAAACAACAAAGTCATTTGGACTTTTGGGGGTATTCGGCTGGAATTCAAACAAAAAGCTGTACCACTACTATGCATTGTGTAATGCTTCTTTATTAGCACATTTTGTACCTCATTGTTTTGTTCTCTCTTATCCTGAAGAATTTTATCTCCTTTATGATATACCTGTAAACATGAGGTATTAAAATTATATAATTTTATTAATGCAGAGATTCAGAGAGATCTGGGTGTCCTAGCGCATGAATCACAGAAGGTTAGTATGCAGGTATCACAGAATTTTAATGGCACAGAAGGAGGCCATTCGGCCCATCATGCCTGCACCGGCTCTCCAAATGAGCCCCCAAGATTCATATCATCCGCAAACTTTGAATTTTTCTCCTACACACCAAGATCTCGATCATTAATATATATCAGGAAATCGGTCCCGAAACCGACCCCTGGGGAACTCCACGACAAATCTTCTTCCAGTCCGAAAAATATCCATTGACCATTACTCTCTGCTTCCTATTTTTCTAATATTGTACCCATGTTGCTACTGTCCCTTTTATTCCATGCAAAATGACTTTTCTCACAAGTTTGTTGGGTGGCACTGTATTAAATACCTTTTGAAAGTCCATGTGCACCACATCAACAGCATTACCCTCAATGACCTTTTACCTCTTCAAAAACTCCAGCAAGTTAGTTAAACACAGTTTCCCCTCTAGAAATCCATGCTGGCTCTTCCTTATCAACCCATATTTTCCCGTGTGACTACTAATTCTATCCCAAATAATTGTTTCCAGATTCTTGCCCACCACTGAAGTTAAACTGACTGATCTGTAATTGCTGAGCTTATCCTTACAACCTTTGCTGAACAAGGGTGTAATGTTTGCAAATCTCCAGTCCTTTGGCACCTCTCCGAGTATAGGGTAGACTGAAAAATTATGGCTAGTGTCCCCTCAATTTCAACTCTCACTTCGTTCAAAATCCTTGGATGCATGTCATCCGGCCCTGGTGCCTTGTCAACTTTAAATACCAACAGTCTATTCAACACTTAACAATTTTGAACCCTTCTAGTGACAGAGTTTCCTCGTCTGTCACCATGGCCTGGGTAGCATCTACCTCCTGGTAAAGACGGATGCAAAATATTCATTCAATACCTCAGCCATGGCCCCTTTGTCCATGTGTAAATTCCCTTTTATGTCCCTAATTGGCCCTACTCCTCCTTTCACCACCGTTTTACTATTTATATGCCTATAGAAGACTTTTTATCTTCTAGCTGCCAGTCTTTTCTCATAATTCCTCTTCGCTTCTCTAATAAGCTTTTTCACCTGCCCTCTGAACCTTCTGTATTCCTTTTGGATCTTAATTGTATTTTCTACCATTACACCTGTCGTAAGCACACTTTCTCTTTTTTATCTTAATTTCTATCTCCTTTTACATCCAAGGAGCTCTAGATTTGTAGCCCTACTTTTCCCTTTCATGGAATGTCCCTTGCCTGTGACAGAACCAATTCTTTTTCAAAGGTAGCCCATTGTTCAGCTACAGTTTTTACTGCCAATCTTTCATTCTCATCTATCTGACCCAGCTCTGTTCTTGCCCCATCTAAGTCGGCTCTCGTCCACTTAATTATTCTTTCTCTGGATCTATCATCCTAAAATGTACAATACAATGATCACTGTCTCCCAAATATTCCCCCACTGATACTTGATCCACTTGGCCCACCTCATTTCCAAGAACCAGGTCCAACAGTGCATCTTTCTTTGTTGGATTGGACACATACTGCTGTAGAAAATTTTCCTGAACACAATCTAGGAACTATTGCCCCTCTCCACCCTTTACACTGCCACTGTCCCAGTCTACATTCGAGTAATTAAATTCCTCCATTATAACTGCTCTATAATGCCTGAATCTCTCTGTAATTTCCATGCAGATTTGTTCTTCTACGTGCTTCTCACTAGTTGGCGGTGTATAGACTACAGTGAGCAATGTCACTGCACCATTTTTGTTCCTTAGCTCTGGTCAAATTGATTCTGTCCTTGAATACTCTGGGGTGTCCTCTTTCCCCAACACCGCAATGCTCTCCTTAACCAATACAGTCAACCCTCATCCCCTCAACCGTGTCTGGCCCATCTCCCGCGCATCCGCCCTCACGCCTGCTCCTCCCTCCCAGAAACATGATAGGGTCCCCCTTGTCCTCACTTAACACCCCCCCAGCCTCCGCATTCAAAGGATCATCCTCCGCCATTTCCGCCAACTCTAACATGATGCCACCACCAAACACATCTTCCCTCCCCCCCCTTCCCCCCCCCTCCCCTCAACCGGCAGCATTCCGTAGGGATCGTTCCCTCCGGGACACCCTTGTCCACTCCTCATCACCCCCTACTCCTCAACCCCCACCTATGGCACCTCCTCATGCCCACGCAAAAGATGTAACACCTGCCCCTTCACTTCCTCTCTCCTCACCATCCACGGGCCCAAACACTCCTTTCAAGTGAAGCAGCATTTCACTTGCATTTCCCCCAACTTAGTCAACTGTATTCGTTGCTCCCAATGCAGTCTCCTCTACATTGGAGAGACCAAACGTAAACTGGGCGACCGCTTTGCAGGACACCTGCGGTCTGTCCGCAAGAATGACCCAAACCTCCCTGTCGCTTGCCATTTTAACACTCCGCCCTGTCCTCTTGCCCACATGTCTGTCCTTGGCCTGCTGCATTGTTCCAGTGAAGCCCAACGCAAACTGGAGGAACAGCACCTCATCTTCCGACTAGGCACTTTATAGCCTTCCGGACTGAATATTGAATTCAACAACTTTAGGTCCCTCCTCCATCCCCACCCCCTTTCTGTTTCTTCCCCCTTCCTTGTTTTTTTTCCAATAATTTATATAGATTTTTCTTTTCTCACCTATTTCCATTATTTTTAAATCCTTTATGCCCCCCACCCCCACTAGAGCTATACCTTGAGTGCCCTACCATCCATTCTTAATTAGCACATTCGTTTAGATAATATCACCAACTTCAACACCTCTGTGTTCTTTTGTCTGTGACATCTTTTGATGATCTGCTCCTATCACTGCTTGCTTGTCCCTACGACCACATCAACCCCCTCCACTTCTCCTCCCCCCCCTCCCCCCCCACCCACCCACCCACCCACCACCTTAAACCAGCTTATATTTCACCCCTCTCCTTGTAAAGAAAAATCAGTTCTGTTGAAGGGTCATGAGGACTCGAAATGTCAACTCTTTTCTTCTCCGCCGATGCTGCCAGACCTGCTAAATTTTTCCAGGTAATTCTGTTTTTGTTTTGGATTTCCAGCATCCGCAGTTTTTTGTTTTTTTTTCACCCCTCATCCTTTCCTATCTTTTCTGAACATTTTGTACCCAGAAATATTTAACACCCAGTTCTGCCCTTCCTTGAGCCAGGTCTCTGTTATCACCACAACACCATATTTCCACATGTCAATCTGCACCTTTAACTCCCCAATCTTATTTACTATACTTCGTGCATTCACATACATACATAGTAACCCTGATTTAGACATTGTTATCTTCTCCCTCATCCCGTCATCTATTAAATTACCATTCACTATACTAGTGCTATCTGTTCCTCCCAGTATTTTGTGCACGCTGGTATTCCTCTCTAATATTCTCTCTTGGTTCCCACACCCCTGCTGAGTTAGTTTAAAGCCCTCCCAACCACACTAGCAAAATGACCAACAAAGAATTCTGTCCCAGCTCTGTTCAGGTGCAACCTGTCCTGCTTATACAGGTACCATCTCCCCCAGAGCCAGTTCCAGTGTCCTAGGAATCTAAAGCCCTCCCTCCTGCACCACCTTTCCAGCCACGCATTCATATGCCTTATCCCCCAATTTATGTACTCAATGGCACGGGGTACTGGGAGTAATCCGGAGATAACTATATTTGAGATCCTGCATGCTAATTTTCTACCTAGCTCCCTAAATTCTAATTGCAGGACCACATACCCCCTTCCTACCTAAGTCATCAGTACCAATGTGGACTACAACCTCTGGCTGTTTACCCTCCCCAGAAAAATGTCCTGCAGTCACTCTGTGACATCCTTGGATCTGGCCCCAGGGAGGCAACATACCATCCTGGTCTACAGCCATAGAAATGCCTGTCTGCTCCCCTAACCAATGAATCCCCTATCACTATTGCTCTTTCTTTCTTCTTCTCCCCACCTGTACAGCCGAGCCACTCATCGACAATTTGGCTCTGACTACACTCCTCTGAAGAACCAGTGCCCTCACCAGCTGCCAAAACGGAAAACTGATTTGTGAGCAGGACCCCTCCACTACCTGCCTACTTCTCTTGGACTGCCTGGCGGTCACCCATTCCCTCTCTATCTCCAGGCCCTTAAGCTGCAGTGTGACCACCTTTCTGCACGTGCTATCCACGTAGCTTTCAGCCTCGCAGATGTGCCACAGTGACTCCAGCCAGCGGGCAAGCTCTGAAAACTGGAACTCAAATTTCTGGGGCTGGCAGCATTTCCTGCACATGGTCATCTAGGACACTGGCCACATCCATGTCTTTGCACATATTAGAGGGCATGTCCTAACTCTACTTCCCTTACATTAACTTTATTCTACTTTGGATTATTTACATTACTTTATTATATTGACCCTAAATTTCCCTTATTCCTGGCACTTCTCCATTAAATCCAAATACAGCAACTTGATTAAAAATATTACACTTTTCTAATTTACTCACCCAGGTCCTACTTACCAAGCCTATTGCTCTTCTTTCTGAGGAAAGGTAGAAAAGGAAAGGAGCACCTCATCCCTCCTCACCAAGCTCCCTCAGTCACCTCTGCTCTCGAAATCTTGTTGCTTCTCGCAGTTTTTATAACTCTTCTGCTCTCCTTTAGGTGCTGCTGACTGCCTTTCTCGGGCTCCTCCTCTCACACTCCCCTCTAGGTGCTGCTAACTGCCCTGGCCCAGGGTCCTCCTCTCCCACTCTCCTCCTACAGCAGGTACACTACAGCAGGTAATTAAGAAAGCTATTAGAATGTTATCATTTATTGTGAGGGGAATTGATCACAAAAGTAGGGAGGTTGTGCTTCAGTTGTACAGAGTATTGGAGAGATCACATCTGGAATATTGTGCACAGTACTGATCTCCTTATTTAACGAAAGATGTAAATGCATTATAAGAAGGTTGGAGAAGGTTTACTAGACTAATAACAGGAATGGGCAGGTTGTCCTATGAGAAAATAGTGGTGAGGTTAGGCTTATATCCACTGGAATTTAGAAGAGTAAGAGGTGACTTAATTGAAACCTTTAAGATCCTGAGGGGTTTTCTTAGGGTGGATGTGAAAAGATGTTTCCTCTTGTGGGAGAGTCTAGAACTAGGGGTCACTGTTTAAAAATAAGGGTTGGCTCATTTATGACAGGGATCAGGAGAGTTTTTTTTCTCTCAGAGGGTTGTAAGTCTTTGGAACTCTCTTCCTCAAAAGACAGTGGAAGCAGAGTCTTAGAATATTTTTAAAGCAGAGCAAGATAGATTCTTGATTAACAAGTGGCTGAAAGATTATTGGGGGTAAGTAGTAATGTGGAGTTAAGATTACATTCAGATCAGCCATGATCTTATTGAATGGAGAAGCAGGCTCAGAAGGCAGAGTGGCCGACTCCTGCTCCTAATTCGTATGTTCGTAAGTTTGTACGTATATCTTTTTATGAATGCCACTGTAGAGTAAAGGGTTATCTTCAGAAGCATACATGATGTTGATGTAATAATGATGTCAGATCACATGGCAGAGAAGTAAGAGAGATCTGGAAGGAGTAGAAGCTCCAACTTCATGTGGAGGTCCAAATGTGCAAATACTTACTGTAAATAAAAAGTAATGGTTTTGAGAAATTACAGAATCGAGCAGTATACTTTGGGAGAATAGACAATCCCCAAAACACTCAACTAGATCCTGACCGCACAACAAAACATGCTGGCACAATTATTGAAAAAACTCCACTACCAAGATCATACAGGATTGAGACAGACCAGGATATCATAAGGAGCAACCGCAGCACCTTAATATCCTTGGAGAAAAGCCAATAGAGACTTGGGCTTACTACTCAGATCCCGGTGAAGAAGAAAGACTTACTACAAGCTCTACAGTCACCCAGGAGAAGATCACTCACACTGACAAAAGGGGAGGGTGCGAAATGCCCTCGACCTCAAAAGGAGATCAGAATGATATCAGGGAAATTGGACAAGATACTTCAGGGACTAACCCTGTGAAGTCTGAAACTTTGGGGGGGAAATGTAGGAGGATGTAAATATGATTAGGATTAAAAACTTGGAGGGAGATGTAGAGTACAGGGTTAACATCAGAAGCATTAATAATCCTGATGTAATAATGATGTCAGACCATACGACTGAGAAGTAAGAGAGATCGGGAGGAAGAATCTCCAACCTCGTATAGAGGTGCAAATGTATAAATACCTGTTGTAAATAAGGAGTAATGGCTTTGAGAAATTACAGACTCAGGTGGCATGCTTTGGGACAGTAGACTATTCCCAAAACCGCCATCTAGACCCCATCCATACAACAAAACAGTCATCACCTATCAAGGCCTACCACAGCAAAAACAGAATTACCTGGAAAAACTCAGCAGGTCTGGCAGCATTGGCGGAGAAGAAAAGAGTTGACGTTTTGAGTCCTCATGACCCTTCAACAGAAGGCCTACCACAGTCTGTGCGAATACAAGACAATTTGGAATAGTGAAATCCAAATGAATTAAGTTGTTCCATTTATAAAAGAAAATGCATCTCTGCTTTGTACTCAAATTGATTTCTATCTTCACGATGGGTAAAGTTAGTAAGGATTATGTCCAACATTCTAATCTAACTTTGATATACAAATTACTATTAAAAATGGCTTCAATTGGATGGAATATTCACCACTTCCCTGGATCAGTGCAGCTCCAACAACACTCAAGTAGCTGGTCACCATCCAGGACAAAGCAGCCGCTTGATTGGCACCCAATCCACAAACATTCACTCCCTCTACCACCAATGCACAGTGGCAGCAGTGTGTACCATCTACAAAATGCACTGCAGCAACTCACCAAGAGCCCTTAGACAGCAACTTCCAAACCCATGACCTCTACCATCTAGAAGAACAAGGGCAGCAGACACATGGGAATACCACCACCACTTGGACGTTCGTCTCCAAGCCACTCATCACCCTGACTTGGAAACATATCGCCATTCTTTCATCGTCGCTGGGTCAAAATCCTGGAGCTCTCTTCCCAACAGTACTGTGGGTGTACCTATGCTACATGGACTGCAGCAGTTCATGAAGGCAGCCCTTCTCAAGGGCAATTAGGGATAGGCAATACATGCTGGCCTAGCCAACAACGCCTACATCCCATGAATGAATAAAAATGTTTATCTTTCACAATGTGTGGCATTTCTTGAGCTGTATATTTAGGGTGTACCCTTACTTGCTCTATTGTGCTCCCAGATACACAGACTCAATGTGGATTGCTTCCTCATTTGCCTTTCGTGTCGCAAAAGGCACTGTGTTATCAGAGTTAGCAAGTGTCATTACGATCAGTCTGATTCTCATACCTCACGATAATATCGAAAATATACACCTTTACTTCATTTGCTGCATAACATATTTTGTACAAAGAGGGCCACAATCTGCAGGCCCAAGACCGAATCTAAACTTCAATTTCAGGACTAAAGTTTATTAAGCCATTCCACTTATCCTTGTTATAACTTGGATATATTTAGTTGTCACCACATACTTAACTAATGGAGTAATAAGATTTCAGTAATTATTTATTTACAACAATGTCAAATTGGAATACTTTGTGTACTAGCCATTGACCTATCATGACAACTGGTAGACCAAACGATAATTCTATTATTGTGAATCTAATGAAATTATATTTTCATGGTTTGTAGCTGTGAATGCTACAATTACATTCTAATCAAATATGCATTTGTACCTATGAATTGATTAACTGAGACACTTTTTTTTTACTGTCATTGCATTTCCAATAGCAGTTATTTCAAATGAACGCCACTTAATTGGTCAATTTATTTTCCACTGAAATTGATGTGTAAGAAATTTCATACCATGCTATTTACTGATCTTTTTAAATGTCTATGTTGACATTAGGATAATTATTATAAAAAAATTAAAAGACATTGCAGTCAGAGTATTTTTAAAACATTACCCAAGAACATTGCAAATTGCTTGATAATCTTAAGCATTAATTGCTGTATATACTGTCTGCACTGTTGAAGGAGCACTACTTAGTTTCCAACAGACGTTTACTAGTCTTGGTGCACCAACTTCAATGTTAATCAATGTGTCATTTGTCTTTTGTTTTTCACAAAATATCTCAAAAAATAGTTAACATGGATCTAATTGGCAACGCAAAATACTTGAAAGAAAAGCCATTTGGCTCATCAAATCTCTGCTTCTATTTGCAGTCAGTTACTCATTCTAACCTCCTTAAATTTCCTTGGGGAGCGTAAGCCAATGTATCAGAGAACACTTCATTAATTACTTTTATTTTTAATATAAAAGTATTTACATAGTTAAGTATGTAAACTATTTTGGATGTGGCCTTGGGTGCAGAGTTTATCTCACAGTGGAGAGACATGGGACATCAAGGAGAAAGAAGAACCTGGGACTGAAGACATCCAAGAACTGTGTAGTATGGGTGTGGAGTGGTCCATGATAGTTAACTCAGCCAGGGCAGAATCTTGTTAGAATTAGAAAGTTCTGCAAAACAAATCAGCCTGTGCATCAGGGAAAAGGTACAGACCCTTGCTTGTCAGAGATAATGAGCATGTCTGTTTTTACTGAGATTTATAACAGTACTAGAGATACCAAAGGGGAGCCAAAGTGGCTCTGTTGATTCAAATGTGGACCTTGAGATTCCTGCAAGAGGCACAGCCAGGAGTTATCTAGAGAAGGAACTGTTTTATGCTGGAAGGCCAGTGGAGTAAATACAAACTAATTAAATGGGCTTACTTTATATGGCATAAGGCCATAGCGAAAGAAAAGGAATAGAGAAAGAGCCCACAGAGCCGTCGGGATTGCAGTCAGGTAAGAGTGACATGGTCAGTCACTCAGACACTGAGCTCAGCAGCAGATTAACCACTCAGGACGACCTTGACATGCGAGGATACTAAGCAACTGGTATTGTGAGTATGTACTATTGCTTAGTTGTGTAATAAAGGTGTACCACATATCGTGGAAACAATATCCAAGTTGTTGTGTGCTACTGACACAGAAAGTAGAGGTCAGAAATTTTGGGCTAGGTAGAGGACCTCACAGGAGTTAACCATTTCCAGATACATCTAATGAGAAACAGATAAAGTATGAAGAAAAATCCGGGACCTTAATCTATATTAACAATGGAGAATGAATGAACCTTACGTATGTCCTCAAAATGATGTCAGTAGTCAGACTGAATACTAGAAAAGAAATAGAATATTATTTAATCAAGGTAGCTGATGCAAACAAAATTTTCCCGATCAGAGATTAATGATAAGCCTTCAAGAGCACAGCCTAGGAAATCACTTCTTACGGAACTGATAAATATGCCCTGCCTTGAATGAACTGCTGTAAGGTCTTTTGCTATTATGGACCTAAAGTTAGGGAGTAAATGGGTGACCTGGAATGTATAAGTGAAGGGGATTCATCAGCTTCAAGGTTATTAAGGGTATCGGCAAAAGAAAGGCTGAACACTTCCAATGTATGCATCACTGAACAGGTCAATATAATTGAGAAGGTTTCTTTGGAATTTAAGGATACATAAAAAGATACCATTTTGATGGTAAAGTGGAGCTCTCAGTTCTTTTAGTAGTGTTTTGCATTGTATATATTGGCTTCTGGTTCCAAAACAATTCAAAATTAAATTTCTTACTGTGTTTAAATCCCTTTGTTGCCTTGTCTCTCTCCATTTCTTGCAACCACCTCCAGCCCTAAAAGCTTCCAACTATCACCTCTTATGTATTCCACACAGTCTTCATGCCACTGCTGAGAGCCAGGTCTTTAACCAAAGTCAATACAAACATATGAATTAGGAGCAGTGGTAGGCCACTCAACCCCTTGAGCAGATCCGTCATTCAATAAGATCATGGCTGATCTCATTTCAACCTCAAATCCCATTCGAACATACCGCTGTAACCTTTCACCCCCTTTCTTATCAAGAATCTAGCTACCTCTGTATTAAAAGTATTCTAAGACTCAGCTTCCACCGCTTTTCAAGGGAGACAGTTCCAAACACTCATGACTCTCTGAAAGAAAAACAATTCTCCTAATCTTAAATATCTTAAATGGGTGACCCCTAGTTCTAGATTCTTCCACAAGAGGGAACATCCTTCCCACAACCCCTTTTCAAGAACCCTCAGGATCATATATGTTTCAATCAAGTCTTACTCTTCCAAACTCCAGCAGATACAAGTCTAGCTTGTCCAACCTTTCCTCATAAGATAACCCTCCTGTTCCAGGTATTAGTCTCGGAAATCTTCTCTGAACTGCTTCGAATGCATTTACATCCTTCCTTAAATGAGGAGACCAATACTGTATACAGTACTCCAGATGTGGTCTCACCAATGCCCTGTATAATTGAAGCATATGTTAGAATTATATCTCTCAAGACTGAAGTTTTCTTTAACAAAATGTAAGGACCTGGCATAATCTGGTCATCTAGATGCTAACTTGGGATTTCTTTTAAAAGTAAGGTCATAAGTTCACCTTGGAACTGTAAAAAAGCAGGCCTCTTCCAAGAAATCACCTGACTGAAATGATACTTGAGAAGGGGTTGTTTATTTGTTTGCACTGGAAAACACTTTAATGAAAAACTGGGAAACTAAAAAAGCAGTCACATGGGAGAGAGAAAAAAACTTAAGTTGTGAACCTGTTGTTTGGAAGGCAGTTTTATTGGAGAACAAGCTGAGAAAGAAAGGCTACCTTAACTGGCTTTCTCTCTCTACCTTGCATAAAATTGTGTGTGGCCATCAACCTGCAGTCAAAGAACCCTCATCTGAGTGTAACTAGTCTGAATTTGGACCGGCAAAGTTGAGACCAGTGGTGAGAACGTCCAGGCATCCACTGGGACCAGTGGCCCACCTTCACAAGAGAGAACTCCTGGTTGACAGCATCAAGACCTTACAGACTTTATCCTTTATTTTATAAAACCCATCCTCCAAGGCCCATTTCTGCAGAAAGACTCTATCAGTTTGTCCTTTGTTTGTGTGTGTGTGTGTCCACGTGAGTGCTGGAGCAATTCTTTCGGAAGAGATAGATAGTTACACTTCCCGATTACAATTGTGTGTTAACCAGTACTTGCAGCTTGCCAAAAGAAGTTTTGTTTCAAAATAAATTAATCATTCTGAGTTTTTGAAAGAAGCCTGGTCAGAGTCTCTTTTCTTCTCGGTACTAGAAATATATGTACACAATTGGCAATTTTAGTGAGAAAATTAAACATTTAAATTGATGGGATGGCCAGTGGAGTAGTGGGGCTTGATAATTCATGCAGTTCTTCCATCCCGGTCATAACGCATAACCTCCCTACTTTTATATTCAATTCCCCTCACAATGAACTAGAACATTTTATTAGCTTTGCTAATTACTTGCTGTACCTGCATACTAACCTTTTGCTATTCATGCATTATGTGATGAAAATATAATAATTTTCATTATATTTTTTCTGGTTTATTGTGAAGTAGGCTTATGGGTAAGTATAGTTGGGTCTCCGTGTGATTTAATTACATTTGTAGTCAAGTAGACTGCAAGTTTGAAATAATCGAAAGAAGCTAGGTGCTTGACGTGCTAATGAGTAAACATGGATGCTTAGCATGTAAGGTGTGAAGGGAATTTGCATTTTTAGATAAATGAAGGGATATTTGGATTTAAAACGGATCTTAGCGTGTTTACAACTAGCCAGGTAAGCAAGGCTAAGAAATGCTAAGAAAATATTTTTCCCAAAGGTTACTGACAATATATTGGCAATATGAAATGTTTTATATTATGAGGAAGATACAGTTTCAAAGACATAAGGAACAATAGAATTTACATATTAAAAAGAGAGAAACATATATAAAGGAAAATTAAAGGCTGTATGTCAGAAGGCCATTGCGATCTAACAGGAGTGTGTGAAATAGCCTTATTGAAGCCTCCAGCATTTGTGCATAAGTCGTTTATATAACAAAACTGAAGTTGGGGAAAAGCCTTTTGGAATTCCACTGTCAAGTGGGTATTGTGTTAACTTGCTGGGTTTGTTTGAAATCTAAAATCGATTTTGGACCATTGCCTTAAAGGAATTTTAGGAGTTATTATTGTAGTAAGTAATTGTGGTCTTATGTAAGTGCTTAAAATTTTTTTATATTTTGTTAATAAATATTTTATTTATTTTTTAAATCTCTAAAGGTCTTGGCGGACTTTTTACTCCTGAATTCAGTACCATATCTCATAATAAATACAAATAGCAAAACTGTTGTGGTAGCACGACCAAGTTGCTCTTGTGGATTTGGTCTGCCTGGAACACATCATCAGCCATGTCATAACAATTAGGACACCCAAATCCCTCTGCATCTCAGAGTTCTGCAATCTCTCACCGTTTAGATAACATGCTTCTTTTTTATTCTTCCAGCCAAAATAGACAATTGCACATCTTCCCACATTATACTCCATTTGCCAGATCTTTGCCCACTCACTTAACCTATCTATATCCCTTTGCAGCCTCCTTATGTCCTCTTCACATCTTACTTTCCTACCTATCTTTGTGTCATCTGCAAATTTAGCAACTATACCTTCGGTCCCTTCATCCAAGATTGTAAAATGTTGAGGCCCCAGAACTGAGCCCTGGTTTAAGAACATTGCAATAAAAAGTGAGATGCCCCTCTTCACCATTTTATATCCCGCTGTTCCTATAAGATACTCTCCTTAAAACCAACCTCTTTCACCAAGCTTTTCATCATCTCACCTAATGCCTTCTTTGACTCAGCCCATTTTCGTGAATGCAAAGTGGCTCAGGGCGTTATTAAACATTAAAGGTGCCATATGAATGCGTATCATTCTAATATACCAAATGCCTCTGGAGATCACTAAAGGTGAAATTCTACCTAGATCAATATTTCATATGCCAAATAATTACTCTTAACATGGAATTTGGTGTATTTAATATAAACTACATCATTTAATGTGTTTTCAAACAGGATTTCTGTTATCAATTTTCTCATTGAACAACAACACTGGGAAGGAACAAATCTAATCTCATCCCAGGGGTCCACTCATTTGCAGACAACAAGTAGGTTTTGCTTCTTGGTAAAAATGCAAGAATTATCATCATACAATACTCATGCACACAAAATACTGTTGGCAGGGAAACCACTCTAGGTAACATGGTTGTTCTACAGGAAATTGAATCAAAGGACCAGTTCTTCTTTTCAAATTATCAATGAAAGTAACTGATCAAAATTCAACTTTCCAGATCAGATTGTGAATGTATACCTTGAGTTTGTGTACAGAGCAATACACGAAAATGTCCTCCATAAAATGATTACATTAGCCTCAAGTGTAAAAAACATCCTCTTACTAAAGGTCTATTGCTGGAAAAGTGGTGCTTTGTCATATCATAAATTACCACCTTTCAAGTAATGGCCAATAACAGATTTAATTTCTACTCTAGCAGTTCACATTGGATTATAGCTGACCAACCTATTGGTCATTAGATAGGCACAACTTTTGAACACAACCCAAAGTTTTCCAACTAAATGCTCATGTTTTTAAGGCAAGCTGTGATAATTTAGAAGGCTGTGGCACATGATAACACGCACCTATTTACACCATTTACTCAGATACAAATGAAGTTCATTTTCTATTTTGCAACAGGAAATTATTCTTCAAGATGAACCTTTTACCTATCTTATAAATTAGACCAAGGGTATATTATTGCTGACAGATTAGAATTCCAGATCATCTGCACAAACTCCCTAAATCTACAGGACCACCCTGAACAAAATACCTTAATTTGTGCCCAAATACCGGAAGTCCAGCTGTTTCAGCTGATTCATGGGGGATTTTTAATTTGGGTCAGTATGTGGGATTGGCTGTGGATGGGGAGGTTAAATGAGGTAAAATTCCAAACATGTCCGGAAGCCAGCTCTGACCTGCTGACTCAGCGATGCAGCTTAAGGGGTGAGCAGTGAACCCACTCCAAAGAAGCGGATTGGCATTTTAATATATTAATGAGGCTAGCTGCCTCTGATATAAAATTCATGGCAGGTTTTAAGTGGCCAACTGGGTTTTGCAGAACCTACAGACCCAGCAGCTGAGGCAAGGTGGGGCAGCTTCAGGGAGAAGGCAAGTACTGCATTGCTTGTGAGCCAAGAGGAGGAGAAGTATCTCTCCCCTGCTCCCAAAAGCTTACCCCAACCCACACAGAGGCATTGTGTTCAGGTATTAGATACCCCTCTATCCCTGCAATAGGGATTGGATGCCAATCCCTCACCCCTCCCATACCTCCCCCTCTCCCCTGGGCACATGGATTAAACTATCCTAGACCTATATCCTGCTCTGGTGTGCCCAGCTGAAAGATAAGTCTATCAATCAAGCTGACTTCCAGGTTGGAAACCTGTCAGGGGCAAAAGACCCACACTGCGTGGGTCCATATGGAGTTAAAACAGTGCAACATGTAACTTACTACATGTAACACTATTAATACATCCAGGCCCATGTATTTTAGTTTTGGACAAAAGGATGTATTAATAGCGAGAATTGAAAACAGGTTAACATCAGTTGTAGGGCAGATAATGGAATCCTTACGCAAAGACAACTAGATAAGGGAAGATCAAATTTGACGAGCCTTACTGAATTCTTTGAGATAGTAACAGATATGTATGCTATATTAGCATTGTCTACCTTAAGATATTTCAATTTTCAGAAGCCCTTAGAGTAGTCAATTCATGACAAAGTTCAGAACGCAGAGTGTGGGACAAGTAGCTGAATGCATAGCAAGCTGGCTATTAAAAGAGAGCAGAGGCAAAGGGTAGCAGGTCAGACTGGCAAGAGGCATTCTACAGTGTAGTAATTGTAAACTGAACCATTTCTTACTTCTTTGGGGATCATGTGGCTATATAGACAAATCAGCCCTTAGTGCCAGGAATTGGGGTGGAGCTTTTTAACCCTGGTCTTGAACATGCATGTAGCCTCACCAGGAGTCTGTAAATAACGTTTACTGTTTCTTACAAGAAACTAGTCCCGCATTTCAAGTTTATTACACACAGGGACCACAGTAAGCCATCACTTACATAAATGATTTGGATTTGGGCGTAGGAGGTACAATTTCTAAATTTACAGGTGACACCATATTGAGAAGTTTAAGTTCATACAGAACAGAACTGCAACAAAATGTAAGGGGACATGAATAAACTTGCAGAATGGACATGTAAATGGTAAATAATCTGCAATATAAAAAACGTGCGAGGTGTTACATTTTGGGAAGCAGAATAAGGAGGCCACATATTCCTTGGAAAATGAATGTCTAAATGGGGTAGAGGAGAAGGGGGATCTAGGCATTCAGATACATAAAGCACAAAAATTAAAAGTAATGAAACAGGTTAATAGGATCATTAAAAAGAAACAAATAAAGCACTAAGATTCATTTCCAGAGAGTTAGAATTGCAAAGCGGTGAAGTTATGTTAAACTTGTAGAGAACCTTGAAGTACTGTGAACAGTTCTGCTCACCCATATTACAAAAAAGGAGATTGAAGAGATAGAGAAGATGCAAGTAATTCAATAGAACAGGTCATACAACAAGGCAAGGGAGCAATAATTTTTGGAATAAAATTTTAAGGTGCAGATTGAAGATTCTGAACTTTCCAGCAGTAGACTTTAATATTGATCCATCAGCCACTCAAAGAAAATCTGAATTAAAGAATTATAAATTAAAGCATTAGAAACTTAAATAACAACAACTCCACTGATTCCAATAAATTAGCCTGAGAAAACTCACTAAACTCTATGGCTGTATTTTAAATGACTAGTTGGTCCTGACTATTAACTTGGAAAGTTGAAATATGATCATTGGAAAAATGAGGATATCTTGACCCAACATAATCAAAGATGTTAACTGATAAAATCAATGTTCTACAATAAGTTAACCACTGGCCACCTGTGGGTATCCAGGTTTGACTAACTGCAGTTTTGATTAATAGACAAAAAGATCACAGTAGTAATAAGCACCTTTGCTGTGCATGTAATCTCAATATTCACATTTGCATGGCCAAAGAATGTGTACTTGAATTTTTTGATAAAATATTAATTCTTTGATTTACTGCTTGTTGGTTAGCTGCTAAAAGGGTATGTGCAACATTAAGCTTTAGCCGAAACATGGGAAAGGTTGCACAGAGAGGGAAGTTATCATCATTGTCAGCTTGATCCATCAATACCCAATACAAATCAGAAGGAGAAAACAAGCCCAGCCAATGATTTACAGGGTAAAATAAAGAATGGGAATCTGTGTAAGACATTTCACAGCTGCAAAATTCCATCCCTTCAAAAGCTAAAATGCTCAGGGGAAGAGAACAATAAGGCATGGAGAGAAATATAAAATCCTCCTTCAATATTATCAGGACATCCTTTAGGTGAATTACATGCATTTTACATAGGTGTGCTTTGTGTCTAGTTCCTTAATTCCTTCGTTTCTTCCCCATAGATTTTTTGGGCTAATTAGGCTAATTGCTAATTAAGCAGTTTTAACAAATCATAAATTCTGACACTGTTCTGACATTATACCAGCTCACTAAACAGATTTTCTGGGATAGAGCACTGCAGTCATCATAAAAACTTAGCATTTTATTCTTTCACTTCTGCCAACATTCTGTAAACATCTGTGATTTGCGTATTCATTTGCTACACTTTCATATATATTCAGTAGGCATTTCAAATTATCTGTAGCAGGGTATTTCATACCATGGTGATTTCAAAAACATTCAAATAAGTAACACAAAATGATCATACAGTGCTTAATATTCCCTCCAGGTTGACAGAAATTTTAATTGTCTGCCTTAATTTCCACCATAGGGCCAGGATTTTCTGGCCCCGCCACAGGGGATGTGGCAGGTCAGCCAAAAGAACACTGACTTTTGGCGGGACAAGATGATCCAGGCAGTGGGTGGGGCTGGAAAATTCCGCTCTAAAAATTATCATTCACATAAGCTATTTGACAGACATCTTTGGCTGTCCCCTTAGCTTTGGTACCACCAGGACACCTTCAATTCCAAGGTCACGATCACTTGTTTTTCACCACATTTGTGCATTATTCCCACCTCTATCCTTGCATTCCATGTCTGTAATAAATATCTTCACCTAGTACCTAGTCCTCTTGTGGTCAGCCGCCCACACTGATCAGTTCATCTGCTCAATAATTCCCTTCCCTCCTCTTAAGCACTGTGGTTTCCTGTGGATCAACAGTCATTTCCACAGAGCCTGGTCCACCAGCTACAGTTCAGACCCAATTTCTCGTCCACAGGGCATATCGATCTCTTCTCATCTACCTTTTCCACGGCCAGGATTTTATGGTCCTGCAGCAGCATGTTTCCCCCTGACAGATACAGCGAGCCATTTAAGGTTTTAAGGCCCCTCCCACCTAGCGGGATATTACGATCCTGCCGAACTGAATGGTGATTTGAATGGCTCACTGCTGCAGGGCCATAAAATCCTGGCCCAACTTTTTAAAAGCCCCATTTTCACAGTCTAAGATTCATCCCCAAAATTTTCTCAAACTCCTTCGTAATCTGACATTTCTCTCCAAGTTCCTTGAAATTATAGTGGGAAGCCAACCATATATTTTTCTCTGTCATATAACACTCCTTGTTCAAGTTTTTCCAATCTATCCAATCCACTTTCTAATCAGTCTACAACACAGAGATCCTCACTGTAACTAATGAGATGGTTGCCACTTCTCTGTTGTGCATCTTCAAGATCTTACTTTCTTATGGTTCCATTACTATGCTTGTAAAAAGACACTACATCTCCTTGAAGGCTTTCACTTCTATACCCAGATATCTCTCCCATGCCCTGGTGCTTTGTTTTCAGTCTCCTGCTATGTATCATCTCCATGCTAACAGTCAATGTTAACTGCAAACATGTAGTCACTTTTCAGCATTATGTGGGGATTCCCAACAGATCATCTCCATTAACTGTATCGCCTGGAGGCTATTGCTGTGCTATTTGTCTGCCAATTTGACATTCGAGTTCTGAATATGTTGAAGTTTATTGTGACTCTACATGACAATGCTGATAATATGTTATTCAGCCCCTGGCAAGATGTACATGCCCCTGGCTGTGAATCACATCAACCTCTCTTCTTGTCTAATCATACTGAACCTTGGGTATACAACCTTGATGTTCTTTTTAACTCGAGTTAAGCTTTGAGCCACCTTTGGAATATTGACTCTTTATGGCTCCATTTGAATAAAACTCTTATTAAACACTTCATCTATTGCTTCTTTGCCATGTGGATATGTTTCTTAAAAAGTTATTTTGCCAATTTTCCCATCTCTTTCTCTTAAACTTCAGCCTATCCAGAAGCTTGTGGCATGAGACCCCAATTGTGCAAAACCGGACAACTCCTCACCTCTGTCCTGGGAAGGTTTCTCGAGTACCAAGTTGCATCTAACAGGCTCCATTCCTTTGGAATGGTAAACTGCTGGATTATGACTTGCTTCTTGCAAGATCTATCAATTACAATATGCCAACTTATGGATGTTGCTTTCAAATGCTACTCCAGATCTTGTTCTCTCACTTTCTACCCATTAAAATCTGAGAATAAATCTTCTGAATACCGACTAAAATATTTCCCACCTCTCCCCTTGAAAAGCATTCAATAATCTACTTACATGACGAGTGCTACCTAAATGCTAGGGTCAGCACTTTAGGAGTAATTTTAAGATGAGCTTTATTTTGTACATCAGAAGGACAGCTTGCTGTACCTAGAAATATTGAACAATTGCTCTAAAAAAAAGGCTGTTCAATTGTCTCCTTCAGTTTGGCATATATCTCATACTACAATCATTGCAAGACAATTATTTTAACGGACATGGAATACTTCCCAAATGTGGAGCATCAGTGACAAGGTGCCAATATCAAAAAGCTTTCTAGGTACCCGGACAGCTGTTCCATCCACTGCTTATGACAGAATAGTTAATTATGTTTCTAGCCTGAAGTACAGGATCTGCAGTCATCAATAACTTCAATAGTGTATTATACATTCAGATACAGGCCTTATGCACAATATAGAAGATGTTTTCTTCAGTTTATTTGGCTGATGAAGCAAATGACTGTTTAATGCCGATGCCAGGAGATTTCTCAGCATAAGGTTAGCATACAGCAAATTAGTATTGTTTCTTCTGTGTACTTAAAATTCTGACAGAGGCCCATATGATTTTGAAAACCTCTGTCCATTTTTATACATGGTTATCTCATAAAATCATCACCCTTGTAGGATGAGTGAATTCTTGTCACACAGCATTGGGCTGTAACTACAAGGTGTGTTCATATAGTCCCATGCCTGTCTAAGCTCTGTTTTTTCAGTGAGGAAAATTATAAGAAAATTATGTTTTAAGATTTCCTTAAATTTGCTGCACAAAATGACCTGATAATTCTCACAACATGTTACCACACACACTTTAGAAACCAGAGACTCCCAATCGAGTGGCTCAGAGTGATTGAGCACAAGAGCAGCTGCCAAAGTATAAAATCAGGCTGAAAGCCCTCATAGTGATGGCTCAGGACAAGATCATCAACAGGAGAAATCCCACTGGAAGCTGATGGGTTCCAATCAATTTGCAGTCAACCTAGTCTGATTAACTTGGGGATAGCCATAATGCTATTTTTTTTTTTCAAGTTTATGATTTTGCCAATAAAGCTCTTGGATTTGTGGTGAAATTGTCAGTTATAGTTCTCAATCTCTCAGATGTTAGAAAATAATTCAATATATAATGCCTGCTTTACATGCAAAATGGATAACATTATTATGCTTTTGAAACTGTGCTAATTTACTTCTTATGAAGAATTTCCAAAACAGCAAAGTGTACTTAAACTTTAGATGGACAATGCTCTGTAAGGGCTATTAATTTAGATATTGTGGATTTGCTGGCAGTCAGAACACCTTCCCTGTTAATCATAAAAAAAACATAAAAAATCTAACCTGTTTTCTCAATTTCTTGCCAGATGATATATTGAGAGTTATTAATTTGGACAGTTTCCAAATCATCCAAAAATGTCCTTGCCCTTCATGCAATCGTTATCAGCTCCACAATACATAAAAAAAAAACAGCTTGAACATATCAAAGCAACACATCTTTGATTTTTTAGGCATAGCTACACAAAGCAAATTGAGCTTTAGGGGTTTATTCAAGTTCACTTTATCGGTATGAAGAGAGTCACCCCATTAATCATAATGAAGCATACAGAATGCAAGATATGCCTGATACAAATGCAATATCTCAGTGCATAGTGTACAAAACATAACACAAATTATAACATTTTATCTAACTGCCACGATTTTTTTGTTAAAAAAGTGAAAATATAGTTCATTTACTTGTGAAATTTTAAGGGCTAAAGGTTAAATAATGCTGCATCCAAAATCAGAGAGTCATTATTCAAACATGCATATCCAGTTGGATAACCATACAAAGCTTTCTCCATTGTTATATTTTCATGTGCCTTTGTAGGAGGAGGAAGATCCAGTGGAATATCCGGTTGTTTTATCATGGATATTATATTTGATTGTCATAACCAAGCATGGCCGAGAAAAAGCAAGGACATAAGATCTAATTTTCATCTACCTTGTTCCCAAGTAGCACCCAAAAAGTGGTTGTAAAAGGAAGGAATAATAGACAACAATCCTATACTCCCATTTTGCTTATCAATAGAACAGTATTCTCACTTCCTAAATGTCTTCTCTGGTGCCTGCACCTGAAGTGGGCGCACCAATGTAAATTCAAAGCAAATAAAATGTCAGGGAGCTTTTCACCTCGAGATTCCCACAAATTCTGGCAGGTAAAGATCAGGGGCATACTGGCTCTATAAACTCTGTTACTAGAGATTCCTCAGCTCCTGATTATCACCATTACGAAGGGATAGCTTGGTCATGTCAAGATAGCTTATTAATCCTCACTTCTACAATAAAGTAAAAAAAAAATCTGCTTTCAGAACTTGAAGTAGAATGCTATTCGTCTTTTAAATGTAGTGATGAAAGCTGTGCTCAGTACTCCTCCTTATTCTTTTACCCATTGCTATATTTGGAGGCAGGCAAGAAGAAAGAAACTGCTTCCATCTATGTAGCACCTTCCTGACCTCAGGACATCTCAAAGTGCATTACAACCAATGAAATACCTTTGAAGTGTATTCACTGTTGTGATGTAGGAAATGCAGCAACCAATTTGACATGCCAGGTCCCACGAACACCAGTGAGATACAGATCAGATAATCTCTTTTAGTGATAGTTGCTGAAGGACAATTATTCATCTGAAAACCTCCTTTTGCTCTTCAAATAATGCCATGGGATCTTTTACATCCACTTGACAAAAGCTCAGTTTAATGCTTCATCTGAAAAAATGGAAATCAAGTGCTGCTGCAGTACAGCAATTAAAGATTGAATTTTCAGGGCAGCCCCAAAGACAAGAAAGGAGGCAGAGTCAGGGTGGGGGGGTGGGGTGTGTGTGTGTGTGTGTGAGTGGGGGTGTTTGAAAATACCAGCCTCAGATGGCACATCAATTTCAAGGCTCAATCCCTGAACTGGTAATAATCACCAGAACAAGGGGAAGATCCCCAAACTCCTCCCCACTGAGAAAAGATTCAACTTGGAAAAAAAACTTAACAGCTTAGAAATTCTAATTTATAAAGGACCAGATAGGTTACCTGTTGTAGGCTGAGTTGTACTACTAATGCTAGAGCTGATCAGTAGACACTCCTTGGGTGGAAACATTAAGTTTACTTACAATATGCTCAGCAGCAGCTACATATATGCTTTCCACTCTAACTCCATCTCTAGAGCTGTACCTTGTGTGTCCTGCCATCCATTCTTAATTAGCACATTCGTTTAGATAATATCACCACCTTCAACACCTCTTTGTTCTGTTGTCTGTGACATCTTTTGATTATCTGCTCCTACCACTGCTTGTTTGTCCCTACAACCACACCCCCCTTCCTTAAACCAGCTTATATTTCACCCCTCTCCTAATATTACTCAGTTCTGTTGAAGGGTCATGAGGACTTGAAACGTCAACTCTTTTCTTCTCCGCTGATGCTGCCAGACCTGCTGAGCTTTTCCAGGTAATTCTGTTTTTGTTTTCCATCTCTACACTGACTGCTGAGGTAACCCACAGTACTCTACTACTGGTTACTAGATATCATGTGATCTTGCCTAGCAAGTATTATTCTTAAAGGTACATTGCACACTAAATAAAACCATAATGACTATGTTACCCATACATTCAGAAATCTAAACTTAGGCAGGTAAAGAGCGGGGAGTCGATCATGACTGCTCCAGGGCTTCACCCTGGCCTGGTAAGTGTTCAGTAGGGCAAAGAGGCCCTGGGCACTTGGTAAGGGAGTGAATAGTGGAAAAATAGACACAGGGCCTGGGCTATGAATAGGATTGGCACTCTCCAAGCATCGCTTGGACAAAAGCAGGGGGAAAGGCTACCAAGGATAATTGGAAGGAAGGCCCCAGTTGGCAATGGGAGTACGACTGTCAGATTTTGGACCCAGTGGCAATATGAGGCAGAAACGTTTGCAAGAAGGACATAACCTCAGCATCAGGAGGGCACAGGAGAAAAAAAGGGCAGGAAGGCAATAGAGGCAAAACCTTCAACACAGGATCAACTGCCAAAATGGAGCTACCAGAGATAATGGGGAACCAGTGATGCAGGAGATTGCAACTCTCAAGGCAGATGGTCACAGACATCTGTACCCTCATTGCCGAAGACCTTGCAACTCCTGGTTGCCATCCCCTCCCAGTGGGTGTCCAAGTCATTATGGCCTTGAACTTCTTCAATTCTGGCTCCTTCCAAGGATCAGCTTTAGTTCACAGTGGCTGTACACCATTGCATCTCACTGATTACTGATGCGCTCCTTGCCAGAGCTGGACAGCAAATTCATTTCAGTATAGGCATTGACTTGGAGGCTCAAAAGACAGTGGGCTTCATCTCCATCGCTGGATTCTCAGGTGCAGGGCATCACTGATTGCACCATCAAGTCACCCAGTGACTTGCCATCAACAGGAAGGCCGTCTACTCCCTCAAACTGAACTGCAGCCCCAACAAGTGCTTCCTTCATGTGTGTGTGCTCGCCTTCCTGGAAACCAGCTTGACTCCATGATCCTCTGTCAGTTCAAGCTGCCTCAGAACTTCACACTAAACTCAAAGTGCATGGATTGATCCGAGAGGACAAGGGAAGTCCCTTGTAGAGGTGGCTACTCACCCCTCTACAGGAGCCCAAGGTAGAGATGACACAATCAACCCCATTTGCTCAGCAGGACTACCACTGAGCAAGCCACTGGGCTTCTGATAATGCACTTCCCATGCCTGGACCAGTTGGGTGGTAGCCTCCAATGCCCTCCTGTGAGGAGCTCCATCATCGTGGTGGTCTGTTGTACTTTCCATAACATGGCTCTCCAGAGATGTGCGGAGATCCTGGAAGGAGACAGCTCACTGGGGGAGGAGTAGGTGCAGCAGGTAAGAGGAGGAGGAGGACTTGGAGGTGGAGGAAGGTGATCTGAAAGGAGAGGTGCCTCTGCGGCTTGACGAGATAGCCCTCCTTCTGTCATTCTCTGGGAAGAGGACAAGCTTCCTCTCCCTCAGAGTTTCCATTATTAGATCCAGGTAGCTCTCCCCTGTGTACCAGGTCTCCAGCTCTCCTGTGACAGCGTGTTGCCCTCTGGCGAAGTGGAAGGCATGGCACTGTCCGCAGATCTCTCCCTTTTGGGTCACCATAGTTTCAGCAATGGCTGCTGAGGGGTGGCTGAAAGAGTTTCACACTTCATCTGACCCATCTCCAATCATGCCCAACCTGCTCCAAATAGACAGGAAACCTGTTTCTACATCAATTCAGGGCACATGTCTGTGAAAATCTGACCTTTAATCAATTTTCCACCAGAGGCACATTTCTGATCCAGAAAACAGACTCCTGTTTCACACATTTGTGGTAAAAAATTCAGCTGTACGCATCAGCCTAGATGATATACTTACACCCTAAAGCAGGACTGAACTTACAGGAGCCTGACTTATAGAGGCAAGGGTGCTAGCAAAGATCCAAACTCGCACCAGTCACTGAGCTTTAGAACATTCTAACCACTCAATTTAGTAGATTACAGATGTCTGGAGTTTAATTATGGTTGATAATATGCTTTAGTGGCAATAGATTGACCTTGTGGAGAAGCTAATCAGTTACTCCTTCCCTTGAAGTTACACCTTAAACAGATTTGGAAATGAGTAAATTGTTAACTATTTTCCTCTTCAACTGAAGTGCATTTATGTAGCGCTTCAGTCAAAATGCTCCAAAAACACTTTAACTACAATGATAAAATAGCTCAGAAGATGAAACTGAAATATAACTGTAAAACATTGGAAATATTCAACAAATGAGGCAGCATCTGTGGAGTAAGTAACAGTTTCATCAGATTTGGAAAATATTAGCAATATAATTGGCTTCAATTATGTACAAAGGCAGGGAAAGTGGGGAGCAGAAGGAAGAACAAAAGGTACAATCTGTGATAGGGTGGAAGTCAGGAGAGATAAAATGACAAAAGGAATGATGTGCAAGATAAAGAGAACAATAGGACAATCAAAGAATCAAAAGTTGGGTTCAAAGAAACTGTAAATGGCAACAGCAGAATCATTACCAACAGCTGATGTCCAAAAAAAATGGGAACAGTGGTTATGGCCTGAAATTGTTAAACTCAGTGAACTACATCATGGAAAATTGAGGTGCTGTTCCTCGAGCTTCTGTTGAGCTTCATTAGAACAGTATAGGAGGCAAAGGACAAAGAGGACAATGTGGGAAAGAGAATTAAAATAACAAGTGACTGGAAGCTCAGGGTCATGCTTGTGAATGAAAGCAGAAGTGATTATTTAATCTGTGTCTGAAATCCCAATATAAAGGAGACAGCATTGTGAGCTACAGCTAATGAGTACAACTGAATACAAGAATAAGTAATCACTATTTCACCTGGAAGGCATGTTTGGGGTCCTGGACAATGGGAAGGGACGCATTGAAAAGGCAACTGTTGCCCCTTCTGTATTTTCATAGGAAAGTGCAGTACATACAATAAATTAGCTTGAAATGCAATGACTGTTCTGTAGTCAAACATACAGCCATGTTATGCACAGCAATTTTCCACAAAGGTGATAGTTTTTGATGCTGTTTGTGGGCCAATATTGGCCAGGATCTCAGGATAACCCCTCAATCATTGAAGTCGTGCTCCAAGGCTTTTAACATCTACCTGAAGCACTGGGGAAGGAAATCAAGCCCCTCTGGCCTCGATCTCGCATTTCCTGACTGCTAAACAAGAATATCAGAACAACTTACATACTCAATGTAAGAATGAGGATCTAGCTGGTGTTACGATCAAATGAGGAGGGATTGAATAGCTCCCCTCTTTTCCCAATCATCAACAGGTTTTTTAAAAGGATATGCTCACCAATTCAGTGAGTGTTTACTGTTTACATGTGGTGACTGTAAAAGATACAATCAAACAATCATGTTTCCTTAACTTTCTTTCAAAAGGAAAAGAGGATTATTTTTATTATGCTTCACCCGGTCTAAGTAAAATAATAAAAATGCTCCAACTTTCGTGTAGGCACGCACACACACACTACAAAGTTGGAAGATAGATTAAGTAATAGTTTTTAAAATCCAATTAAGATTAAAGTGATACAGTTCTCATAGGTTGATGACTTGGGTGGGTCCAGGCTGGGCTCAGTGGTCAGTCTGGGTGTCAAGATGGGTTAAAGATGTAGACAGATGATTCATCTGTTCTTCTGGAGACAACAGCTGCTGGATCAAGTTCTTTAAAAAATATCTCTGCCTGTGGAGGATGATAGTCAAGAACAGCAGACAGGGGTTGAGCTTGTAAAAATAAGTGGAGAGAGAGAGAGAGAGAGAGAGAGAGAGAGACCCTCACAAGGATCTTCTGTTCTGTGTGTTTCCAGACTGGCTTGTTTCTCCCTAGAGTAAGAAATATTGGTTATCCGAATTCAGTTTTGATCAGGTGACCACCTAATCAATACTTCCAATGTTCACAAAAATGATTGGAAGTTAGAAGCCATTGTTACACAATGGGGAATGGATGGTGGCTCATCACACCTCCTGGCATGAACTGGCTTCTCTACAGCACTCCTTGTTAAGTTTCAAATTCAGAGTTAGTGAGTCTGGAAGTCCATGGATTTTCTGTTTTGGTCAGTCCAAAGATAATAGAAGGTGTGAATTCCACAGCTGACAAAGTTGGAAAATAGATTAAGTAATAGTTTTTAAAATCCAGCATGTCTCAGCATGTCCATAGAAGGGAGGGTATTTCACCCAGTGTAATTTAATTAAGAACTTTCTGAAGGCTTGAGATAATGCTGAATCTCAAAAGTCACCTGACTCTCGGTGGCCATCTTAACAGCTTGCCGTTTTTAAAACTTAGTAAGTGATTTTCAGCCCATAAAAACATAACCATTTTTTTATAAAGCATAGCTTTATAACACTGAAAAAAGGGGCAAAAAATAACTGTAAACATCTTGTGGTACAAATTAAAAACTATTTCTCATTACTGTGCATTTTGATCTAGTTTCTATTCAATTTCAAATGAATTCAATTTCCCCAAAAATAAAAAAAATTGAGCCCTGGAGTTACACTGTCCTCCATACAGAATGAATGGACAAACTTGCATTTACATTGCATCTCTTAAAAAATTCCAAAAATGTTTTAGAGTCACTGCTGTAAGTAAATGCAACAGCTAATTCATACACAGCAACAAGATTATGACCTGGTCATCTCTTTTTAGGTGTTGCCGAGGACACCAAAGAGAACTACTCTTCTTCAAATAGTACCATTGGATCTTTTCAGCCCACCTGAGAGGGCAGACTTGGCCTCTGTTTAAAGTCTCATCCAAAAAGGTCACTATCAATCTTGCAAAATTTGGAAGTTAGTCGAGTTATCTCCAATTTTAAATTCTCAAATTGAATTTTAAATTATTGCCACTTTGGAGATTTAAAAAACAAAATTCTATTGGGCACAGAAGTAGACTTTTGGTCAATTTAGATAGTGAGGGAGGACGATTGCGAACCATCCAGGAATTGTCTCAGAACCTGAAGGGCCTGAAGATTACTCTTCAGAATACTCCGAGGAGCACACACAGGAGAAAGATCATTGGGCTTTAAAATATATTTTGTTTTTAATTGAATATTTGAATTTAGTATTTATAAAAAATATTGAAGATTGAACAAAAGATTGTTTAACCAGGCCCTCACTTTCAGCAATGTTTTGAGGTCCATGACTTCACTTTTTATTAAATAAGCATGTAGAACATCGACTGCTTTTTCCAGGTAAATCATAGAAATAGCTGATGGATAAGCAGCATTTCATTTGGATTATATTTGTTACTGTCCCCTGAATCAACTATATGACATAATCAGATTGGAATGTGGATGATAATCAATCCCTGTAGTTAAATAAATCATTCTATTTCAAAACTGGTAAATGACATGGAAGATTTATGACAGATCATTAGTCAAACAGAACAGGAGATATTAAACTTTGCTTCAAATGTGTCTTATAGCACACACAGTTATTGCATGAAAAATGACAGTTCTACTTGTTTTAGTGGTTTAATTGGCATTTTAGTTATTTTGCACTAATCCCTTATGGCTAGTTTCGCAATTCATGTACCCGAACACACAAGTTTGTGGAAATTATTCTGCAAGTCTCACTAATTTCAGAATTTAAAATCTGTCAATCATAACTTACTAAGCAAGGCAGGTGTTTCCACAGCACCCAGGGGAACAGTTCACACTCTTGGGTCGAATCCTACATTTTTGCAAAACCCACTCATCCTGGTTACTGCTTAACAGTATGCATAATAGTTACAAAGAAGATTTCCACTGCTGCAGCTAACATGATGCCTTCATCAGGTTAAAGCTAGCAGGCTCAACATTTCAGGTAAATCATACAGATGATGAATTGACTTTCCTCAGCTGTCCAAAGCATAGGTCAGTAATGTCCAACTTCAATTAGTTCATTAAAACATTTTTTTATAATATTAGTTTGGCCATCCGTATTCTGTAAGGCGGTGATAGATGTAATGTATCATATTCTGGCAATTTTTCTTTTAGTCATACAAATGAATATTTTCTGACTGACGTGTGAGTTATTCAAGTTTGCCTGGTGCTTCATAGTGCTGGGACTGGGCAAGTGAAAACTCTTTCAACATGACTGGTGGTGACTCTAGGTGAAGATTCGATTTGCCATCTTCCAATCAATACGCAATTGAATCCTTGGATTCTAAGACACTAATATTACAACTATCAAGAGCTAAGCATTTAAAAAGTAGCTGGTTATCACACCATACTGACATAATTATCCCCATAACCAATCACTTACTTTTCAAAACTTAGGTTTTTCCAAAGATTATCAGCTTCAAATGTGATACAGTGTGTCCTTCAGTCAGTATTTCTGTCATAATTTGTGATTCTTATGTTATGATTACATGCTCCTGCCTCCAGTCTGTAGAGCAATTCAGCAAATTTGCTGTTAATTGCATTATGCACATCTGTAAAATAGAAGCTATTGGCTAAAAGGAAATTTAGTTATGCAAATGAGGTTAATTTGAATTTGAATTTTATAGCTTGAGATAAAAAAAAGGTTTTTTATACTGGAATCACAAAACACTATGGCCCAGGTCCTCCAGTCTCTTAATGATCATACCCCGGAAGTACGCTGAAAGATGTGCTGAAGGACCCATCGGAAGTCCAAATGCAAGGTCTCCAACAACTTCTCAGAACTCCTCCAACAGCACAGTACTTCCACTAACTCTGTAGCAGAAAAAAAAGACTCACTGTGATGTCTTTAATAGAGAGTGGGGCGGGGTCTTCCTCATAGACCTGAACTCTTGTTCAATGAGTCTTTAAGAGGGAGCGTTAACAGGATATGTTGTGAGAACAAAAATGGCAGGTCAGGCACCAAATCAGCATTTAACACTGAGTGACGTTATGATTTGCACACTCTGCATTCTTCCAGCACGTATATAGCACACTTGTGCTAGCGCCCTTCCAAACCATACCAGGAGATCGGCTGCCATTTTCCAGCAGTGTTATAAAGCACAATTTTTAGGCCTTTGCCAAGTTGAACTTCATTAAAACATGAATATAATCCAACTAATCCTGGTTACACAAGAAATATTTAAAGATGTGTGTGTAGACATATAAGACACCAAGGTCAGAATGTTATGTTCAGCATGCAGGCTCATTGGGAGCGGGAGGGGGCGGTTGGGAAGCCACCCGCAAATGGCTCCGCACCGCAATTTTATGTGGGCAGGCCAATTAAGGCCCACCCAGTGTAAGATGTAACAGTGGCAACAGCGAGGAGTGGGCGGTGGTGGGGGAGGGGCTGGGCGGGAGCTCAATGTCCGCCGGTCCAATGGCAACCCAACGGTTGATTTAAAAGTAGCCGCAGCAGCCATGCGAAGGCTGTCGGTGAAGCACACGCATCCCGTCATGGAGCTCGTGAACACAGCAGGTGGAAGGGCAGGTCATTGAGACAGTCGACCCCGCGTTTTTCAGACGAGTGTGTCGCTGCACTCCTGGAGAAGGTGGCAGCACGCAGAGAGATCCTTGTCCCCAGAGACGGGAGGAGGAGGCTCCCCCACCTCACCAAAAATAGCTGGAAGAGGTGGCATCCGGGGTGAGCTCCCATGATGCGGTGAGGCACACATGGGTGCAGTGCCGTAAGTGGTTTAATGATCTCCTGCAATCAGGAAGGGTGAGTATTGTGTTGGCATGGGTCACTTAGCACAGCAGTTAGGAGCTGCCCCCCACCAACCTTTGGACCTCAGAGGTCTTAGAGTGTGAGTGGCAAATGTCAATGAGGCAGCACCAGGGGAAGAGGGTGAGCTTTGGCTGCTTGGAATGAATGTCTTACAGCTCCAGTGTCATGAATTGGTTGAGCCCTGTGAGGTGTTCCTCAGGTGGGGTTGGCCAGGCTGCAATGACAATCCAGGTACAGGGTGGACTAATCAATGCTCCTCTGTCCTTTCAGGGGAAGACATCCGAAAATAATGCCGAGAGGTTGCGGACTGGCGGAGGACCGCCCCACCTACTCATCCTAACTTGATATAAGCAGGAGGCCCTGGAGCTGGAGAGGCGCCATGCCCTAGGTCAACTGGCAGCGGTGAGGTTGGGGTGCTCTGAGAGAGGAGAGAGTGCAATGCACTGAGGTCAGAATATCTGAAATAGCAACCATTCCATTGTAGTCTCTATATTGACGTGAGCCTCAAACATGGAATCCCCATTGATAATGGAAAGGCGAGGGCACCCTGATCCGGGAGCCAGGCATGCACAGTAACAGTGTAATGACTTCAACTAATGACATGTCCTTGTTCTCCCTTTCAGGCTCATCAGCAGCCCATTGGGGTGAGGAGCCTGAAGGCCCACCACTCACCCCAAAGGACAGCAAGCATGGAAACACACCTGCATCACGCCCGCTTGGCCAAGCAGGCACCAGCGCAGATACCAGCACCTCGGTGGGCATTACATCGGCAGCTAGTATCTTGGTGCACATTGATGAGGGCACTTTACACTCGCTTGAGGTGCAGGCCGAGGCAGAGCCTGCCCAGGGCGTTGGCAGTGGGAGGATTGCTGGGGACCAGGAACATGCTCAGTCGGTGGCTGATGATGTGCTTCTGGAATCGTCCGTGAGCCAGCAGATGTTGGAAATCTAGCAGGGTGTGTGGGAGGATCTGGCAGAGATACATGAGGGAATGTGTGTCATGGTCTCTGTTCTGGAGGAGTCCTTGCGCAACATGAGCAATGCAATAACCCTCATGGCTAAGCACAATGCCTCCTCCGTGGAGAGAGTGGCGAGTCTCATGGAGATACTCCTCCAGGGGCTGAATTAGGGATTCCTGGTGACGCGCTCGGACCTACAAGCCCTCACACTGGCAATGTCTTCAGGTAGTCACTGTCAGTGGGGAGATGGATTGGGCACCCAGTATCCCAGCTAGGTGCCCATTCATCAATTGTGAGCAGGGAGGTCCAAAGCAACCTCATGGTGCTGCATGAGCTGCTTGTTGTCTCTGCTCTCAGGGCGCTCCAGATGATGGCAACAGCTCCTCCGCTCCTCTGCCAGTGACTGTGGCATCTGATTAGGCTACGGTGACTGGGGAGATGCCAGCCGTGGCACTGGCACTCCCCACCAGGCGGAACCAGCACAGGCTCCACAGGCCAGAGGACGCCTGCCAACATCATCAAGGCCAATAGGACAGTAGAGTCAGCAGGCTGTCTCCAATGCTGGTGCCAGTGAAGAGGGAGCACCTAGACCTAGCATCCGCAATTGAAAACTTAAAGCACCTTAAGCGCAACACAGGTTTATCACTGGTGATATTTTTTCCCCCACTTTTACGTTAAATGCTATTTGGTGTGATGGATAACACCTATCAAATTAATTTTTATTATGTATGCCAGGCACCACAACATTAAATGTATTCCTGTTCAACAAGTCTCTGGGTGCTTCATTAGTTCTACAGGTGCAGGGTAACCCATGGTGATATGAGTGACTTGTTAGTTATTGAACTTAATTGAAATGGCACATAATGCATGTTGTTCACCAAGCAAATGTTCCAGTCAGGTATTGAGTATGAAGCCTGCAGCCTGGCATTTGGTGGTACTTCTTATTTGGTAGGCTAGCTGATGGAGCATTGGATCAAAGCCTTCCCTGGAGGTTGCTCAGGTCAGTGTCTATCCCCTCAGCGTTCTCCTGACCTTGCTCATCCTCGGACTCACTACTGGACTCATCGTCTGTTGTCAGAGCAGCTGCATCAACATTTTCTTCCTCCACTGCATTCCCCCTTTTCCAGCGCCAGATTGTGGAGAGCACAGCATGCAACCACTATCAATGACACATGATCTGGGGGGTATTGCAGTGCGCCTCCTGAACAGTCCAGGCATTGGAAGCACATTTTGAGAAGACCTATGGCTCTCTTTGCCACCGCCCTTGCGGACGCATTGCTCCTATTGTACCACTGCTCGGCCTCTGTTCTTGGATGGCAGAGAGGCCTCAGAGGCCACCTTTTGAGGGGATAGCCCTTGTCGCCCAGCAACCACCCATCCAGTCGGGTTGGAGCACTGAAGAGCCTCAGCACCAGCGAGTGTCTCAGGATGTCAGCATCACAGGAACTGCCTGGGTACCTTGCACAGACTTGCAGAATCTGCATCCTATGGTCATATATTATCCGCACATTCATGGAATGTAAGCCCTTCATGTTGACAAAGGCACCGGGCTCACCCGCTAGCACCTTGAGGGCCACATGTGTGCAGTCGATTGCACCCTGGGTGCGGTGGAACCCAGTAATCACTGCAAAGCCTCTGGCTCGCTCTGCCTGGCTGGCCTTGTCTATGTGATATGAATGAAAGTCAGTGCATGTCTGAACAGAGCGTCTGTCACCAGCTTGACACAACTGTGGACAGCTGTTTGGGACACTCAACAAAGATCACCCACCGACACCTGGAAAGGGCTGGAAGTATAGATGTTGAGGGCCACTGTGACCTTCAGAGCCACTGGCATAGGGTGTCCACCCACACAGTCAGAGTTGATCTCAGGGCCGATCATCTGACAGATGGAGGTCACTGTCCCCCTTGAGAGATAGAGCCTCCTTTGGCATTGCACCTCAGGCATATTGAGGTAACAGCATCACCGCATGTAAACCCTGCCAGCAGATGTCTTCTGCGGCCCCTTCTGCTTTGGACTTCCTGTTGGCCCTGCGTCCCTTGTGCCTGCGCCTGTCCTCCCACAGGTCACTCCCCTGGAGGCTGAATAAGGACACCTGGTCTCCTTCCCCTTCTGGCCCTCTCTTCCTCAGAGGAGGAGGTGCCTTTAGCGGAGGCCACGATCTCCAATCCCAGGATAAGGGAAGGCTGGCTGATACCTGGAAGGACCCAAGTGGTATAACTCCTCCAAAGTCCTGAACTGAAGCCACTTATTTCTGTCAAAGCAGCTCTGAAGTGAAATGAAGATATCCTGTTCACACAAGCAAGCAGCAGCAACTTATAAGCTAAAGTACAAACAACTCACATTAGCGAGCCCACTCAACCCTCTTATCCCGCCCTTGGATGAGGTTTTTGAAAATGTGGCCATCCGCCTGCCTGTTGCGCCTGTGCGACGCCCTGAAAATCACACAGGCTACATAAACTCCGGGACAATTGGTGTCTCAAGGGCCTTAACTGGCTCATTAATTAATGGCGGGCACGTCTCCGTGTTCATTCAGTGCCTGCCCAACGTCATTCCGCATCATATTATGCTCCGGCATGCACCCACATGCCCAACATGAAATTCTAGCCTTAGAATCTGATGAAAAGGACTCAGTGAGTGTGTTACAAAGTAGGTCCTCACCCTACTTCCGAAAAGAGTAACTTGAGCGAAAGCTTCTCATGTGTTAGTTACCCTTAGCTCTTGTGGAATTAGTTGACTGGACATAAATTAGAATGGAGATAGCTGCATTCTACTCTATTTTCACGTTGGTTCAGATCCACACAATGACTTGCATTCACAAAGCATGATATCTACATAGCCTTTATGTAGAAAAACATCCCAAAGTGGTTCACAGGAGTATAAGGGGGGAAAAAGGTAGACACTGAGCCAAAGGAGGGGAAAATCAAAATTTCTCAAAGGGAAGACTCAAATGGAATGCTGGAAGGGTTTATGTTGTGTGCAGTAAAATACTACTGCAGATTGCCACTCTTTCAAACTTCCATTATTTTTATTCTGACTTTTCCCCTCCAAGAAAAATGAGCAGAATGCTATAAACGTAACTAATCTCCAATACTTGCTCAGCTTTCTGTCAAGGTTCTCTGCACTACCCATTTTATTTCCATGTTCATTAGAATGAAGATTGATTTAATGCTGGGGAAAGTAATGATTTTCACATTACAGCAATGGCAATGTTGTAGCACTGGAAATCAAGCTGCAAAACCACAAAGCCATTTTTAACTGTAGGTATGAGTCAACAGAAGGCAAACTGAGATTACAGCAGGTAATAAGGAAGGCAAATGGAATTTTAGCATTTATTGCTAAAGGAATAGTGTATAAAAATAGGGTAGTGTTGTTGGCAACTGTACAAGGCATTGGTGAGACTGTACCTGGAGTACAATGCACAGTTTTGGTCCTCTTACTTGACGAAGGATGTAGTTGCATTGGAGGTGGTTCAGAGGAGGTTCACTGGATTGATTCCAGAGATGCTGGGCTTGTCTTATGAGGTGAGATTAAGCAGATTAGGTCTATACTCGCTAGAGTTTAGAAGGATGAGAGGAAATCTAATTGAGGTATATAAGATACTAAAGGGGATAGGCAAAGTAGACATGGAGTGGATGTTTCCCCTTGTGGGGCATTCTAGAATGAGAGGCCATTGTTTTAGGCTAAGGGGTGGTAGATTTAAATCAGAGACAAGGAGGAATAACTTTTCTCAAAGGGTCGTGAATCTGTGGAATTCACTACCTCAGAGTGCAGTGGATGCCGGGACGCTGAATAAATTTAAGGAGGTGATAGACAGATTTTTAATTAGTAACGGGTTGAAAGGTTATGGGGAGAGGGCGGGAAATTGGGTTGAGGGCGAAATGAGATCAGCCATGATCATATTGAATGGTGGGGCAGGTTTGAGGGGCTGAATTGCCTAACTCCTGCTCCTAGTTCTTTTGTTCTTATGAGGTGACCAACCTGGAAAATGTGCAATTTGTACAATATCCATGTTGAGAAAGTATCACTGTGGCAATTAAGATTTCTTCTGTAATGATTATCCAATGCATAAATCTTTCCTTCAACTCTGAAATGTTTGCAAAGATTTTTTGTGTTGGCTTGTACCATCTATCCTCGTACCATCCTAGGCCAGTGCAGAGTCAGTAGAACCAAAGTTTCAATGTCAACACTCATGTTTTGCTGCCAGGAAATACAGCAGTCTGAGCATGCATACAAACAAAGCATCTGAATGCCAATTATATCTGAATGCTCAAACAGGGCTGATTGTCCCATTAACATCCATCAATAATAAAATGATTCCAAAAAGTCCATTACACTACTCAGCATCAAGATAAACTGCAGCAGGCCAGAGGACAGGAGTGCACAAAGACTGCCTCCTGCAGCTCAATTTAGCCTTTTGTTTAAATGTATTTCCTTTAACTGGTGATGTCTAATTACTGTTCCAAATATCTGAGAATCCCAATCCAACAGAGAAAATAGAATTGAATTAGGTGGTATAACAAAGAAAGCTGGTTTGACTTGGATATAAACAAGTGTCACAAATTTTGAATATTTGCAATGGATTTTTTAAAAATTTAATTTATTGTGAATAGTTTCACTGTGGAGATTTCACTAGTCTGGATGCTGGAAGTCTCCCCAGGAAAGTCTGCACTAAAGAAGAATCAGGTAATCAGATGGTCAGGGAGTGGGGGTAGTCGGGTGGTGGGGGGAGGTAATTGGTGGGTGTCCAATGGTGCATTGGTGGGAGCGGGGTGGGGTGGTGCAGTCAGTACCACAATTACCCAGGAGTTAGAAGTGGTTTTAATCCCTCTAACTTTTCATGGGTAACTATTCTGCTAAGAGAATCAGAACTATCCCAAGTATCCAATTTAAATAGGAGTATCGGATGATTCCAAGTGCAGGATAATTGCCCAGCAGAAGTTGAAACTTCCCAGCAACGTCTGTGTAATCCTTGCATAGGGGCATCCGGAGGATCCCCAAACGCATTTTCTGGGGCATCTTTTGGGTATGACCTGCCAGAGAACAGAAGATCTGGGCCAATGTGTCTCCTATTTATCATTGGATTGGATACCAAATTCATCAGATGAATTCAACATTCCAATCCCGGTTGATTTACGAAACGATGTAATATAATTTGTTGCAGCATTTTCTTTTGGTCAATCTTTCTTCAACTAGCTTTCAAAAAGTTGTCGGGGTCGGTGGGGGGTGGTTTGTAATATATCTTTAAGGGGTGTAGCATGACATCACTCAAAAGGAAGTATATCATGCGATCCAGTTATATTTTCGTTTTTGCTTTTAAGCAGAGCACATAGCTTTGCTGTTGGTGTCTTCAAGCTTTCCATTCACATATACCTGTTCTCATGTGACTAGTCTCAATAAATTAACCCATAACGTGTTTACCCAATCCCTTATGAGTGATTGGTGCCTTCATATCATTACAAAAACACAATATGGTGTGCGGCAGTGGTTCCTTCTAAACAACATGGTGCTCAGCCTGACAGCAAGATTAAGTATCGGTACAGCATGGTGAACAGCCTTAGATCATGCTACATGGCACGACAGGACCCTTGACATTTTGGTCAGACTGCAACAGAGTCGCAGCATTAGAGAGTATTAAGAACAGAGTGTGCTGACTGCGCGGAAAAGCTTTAAAGACATAGTGCCAGGATATAGCTCAAGTAATGAGCTCGTAACCAGACGGATCCCTCATGGTGAGATTGCGGCGCATAGCCTGTCAGTTCAGTGAGTGGGACAGCAAGATGAGAGGACCAACCCCGAGTTAGCTCAGTCGGGAATGGCGGGTGACCAGGGTGTGGGCTAGATTGATACCAAGTGAGGGAGAGTCAAACAAACAAATGAAAAAGTCCTAAAAATTGAGCCAGAGAAGGTTACAATTAAAATGGGCAGAGCTTTGGAAAAATGCACAAAAACAGCTACAGTGACTCTCATCCCTGGTACTATAGGAGAAGGAAGGTCATTGGGATATTGTCAGAGTGTCTACAAAATTTCCCAGTTTTAATTGGGATGCACCTGACCTAAGTTGTGCATGATCAAGAATGAACATCCAAATTCAAAATCTTTAAACAGCATGCAGAGCTATGGTTTCTTGATTTAGATGTGTCTGAACCAGACAAGCAAACCGTAAAAATTTGCCTAGCAATTGGGATCAAAGGTCTACAAAGGTTGAACACATCAGGATTAACCACAGAAGAGCTAAAGGATTCTCAAAAGATATGGACTACATTGGAAGACAAGTTCAGAATCACGTTAAACTTCTGTATTCATTGACTAGAGTTCATGTAATTTTGAAAGCAGCCTACCAAATTCATAGACTACTTTGTCAGCAGATGCAGAGAAAAAGGTGTATACTGTGATTCTCAGATGCAGAACTAGCAGACAGAATTGTTGAGTTGGTAATCGCATCCACTCCCATGGAAGCATCTCAGAAAGATCTGCTAGACAACCCCAAGAGGTAGAGCAAGCTACTCATGGATGGACCTAATTACGAAGCAATCCTCACAGGTCGACATTGCTTATAGGTTCTAAGCACATCCCCAAATTGTTGACACACTTACTAAAACACCCAAACTTAGCAAGCCATATAGAATGTGTGGCCTTCTGTATGCACCAAGGAAATGCCCAGCTTTTCAACAATTCTGCAAAGCATAGCAAAAAGGGCCATTAGCGGCAGCAGTGCACTAAAGCGAAGGCTGATGCAGCTACAAAGAGCCATGCACTGATCCAAATAGACTGTAAATAATGGGTACCTTCAACAATAAGAATAACCATCCAGCATCTTGTAAGAAACACATACATGAGGTGATTGACAAACCACAAAATGATGATGATGTGCACGTGACAAAGATGTTGAACAGGTATTTCATGCAGACAATCTCAAGGAAACCATAGATGCCATCCTGCTGTCTGAAGTGTTTGCCAAGATTCAAATTATTTGTCCTAAGAAAGTTGGTAACTACTCATTATTGGCCAAGATTAACACAGAGGCAAGTGACAAAATACCACCCCTGCAAATTCTAAAAGATATGTATCCATAAACCTGGACAGCCATAGCGAAATCTACTGCTGTGAAACTTGCAATGCTCAATGGTTCACTTACTCCATTTGCAGGATCCATAGTCCTGGAGTGCAAGTACAATCAATCCTCCATGGTGCAACAGATGATCTGCACCATGGAAATGAAGGCCCGGCAATCACAGGTCTCCCAACATGCCATGACCTCACATGAGTAATAATCCATGGAATTAGTCAGACATCACCAGGCAGATCAATCTCAGAAACTACTCTGATCACCTCAGTTCCTGACCTAACATCGAAACATCCAGACTGTTTTGACAAAATTGGCATTCCAAGGCAACTGCAATGTTACATTGCAGGAGAATACAAGTCTGTCAACTGATCTGGTACATTTTGCACATTGTAAATGCCAGCAGCTATAAAAAAGTGAAAGATTCTACACTACAGAAACTATGGAAAACCATTATTGAAAGATGGCCTGATTCAATTCAGCATGTCCATGAACATGTGAGACCATGTTAATGAGCTAGGCATCTCCCATAGAGTCATTTTTAAAGGCAGGCAGATCATCATACTGGAATCTTTGCCACCTGATATTCTTCAACAACTTCATCACTCTCACATGGGCAATGATCAGATGAGAAGACTCGCAAAATACACTGTCTATTGGCCAGGTATGAACAATTGAAGTTGTTACTAAGACGTGTGAGCCATATCAAGAGCCTCTGCCAAGTCAGCACAAATAGTCTTTGATTCCACTTGAAGTTCCTACCCATCCTTGGTCCAAAATCACATCCGACCTCTTTCATGCCCATGGACAGAATTGATCGTCATCATCGACTACTTTACCAAGTACCCCATCTTTCGACGATTACACAACACATCAAGCACAACTGTCGCACACACTCTATGTGCTATTTTCAGTAAATCTAGTGTGCCCAGAGAGATCATTATGGATAACAGTCTGCAATTTACCAGTAAGCCATTTCAGGATATGTGTGAGAAGTGGAATGTCATACACACTACTTCTTTCCCTCATTACCCTAGATCTAACTGTCAAGCTGAACGAATAATTTACATGGTGAAAGCCCTAATTCTCAATGTAGACAGACCAAACAAGATTTACACCTTTCTATGTTACATCTGAGAGTGACACCTCTAATTGCAACTATTCCATCACCGACAGAGCCCATGTTTGGCAGACCAGCAATTTACCTACCCTTACCCATTATCTACCAATTTACCTACTCTTACCCATTCTACTCTCGCAGAAACTGCAAGTGAAGATGGCCTGTGTGCATGATAAAAATGTGGGTACAGAATTTCCAAGTTTATAGCTGGGACAATGTCTTTGCATTCAGGATGCTACAGAAGGTACATGGCATCCAGCCAAGGTGACAAGGCTTTGTTCGGAAATAAGGTCCTATGAAGTCACTAAACACAAAGGTGCAATGGTGAGGACAAATCAGAGCCATTCCCAGTTCCTCAACACCATCCAGTCCGACTGCATCTAGGACAAGGTCTCAAATGCAATCAGGAGCAACATTCAAGAATTACAATCCCAAAGATCACCATGAGCAACTGAAGAAACCTCCGGACAAGCTTACCATAACAAGATCTGGGCATACCAGCAAATTGCCTCTAGACTTTATAGACTCAGATTAATCTGTTTTATACACTTGTGTAATAGTAACATAAACATATATTATAAATAGTTATAATTCTTGGGAAGGGGGAGAATATCTTTAAAAAGAAAGGGGGTGTTGCAATATGCCTTTAAGGGATTGCAGCATGCCATCAGTAGAAAAGAAATGTGTCATGTGATTCTCCTTTTATTTTTGCTTTTGCTTTTAAGTGGAGCATACAGCACACAGTTTTGCTGTTGGTGTCAAGTTTGCCATCTATTGTCTATCTGTTCTTATGTGACTTGAACCCACAACATGTTTACCCATTCCTTTATGATTGATTGGTGTCTTTATATCATTATAAAAACACAACAGGGTTTGGGGAAATGACTGTTCATCTGGCACATCTGACAACACTCTTAAGCAAATGTGATGCAAGTAGAGGCTGCATCCCACTTTAGCACTTCCAACAATACCTAATCTGTCCAGGTCAGATGAAGGCATATGGGCTAACTCCAGGACATTGCAAATGTTTGTAACTGAAATAAGCATTGGACTGAGGTGAATGAACACACAAATTCAATGTTTAGCACCAAATAACTACTGGAATTGGTTTTATAGATTTTCCGATTTAAAATCAAACAAAACATGAACTACACCGTTAAGCAAATGACGATGTAACTTGAGTGGAGGGATGGTTTTGTCTTATTTTATCTCCTGTTGTAAAGATATTTTATGCCCTGTGTTGAGGACTCCTGGGCACCGAGTCACTTTATAACAGGGTTGCATTGCTATCCAAGGCATAAAACTTATGAGCCAGGAAAGAGGTCAGGAAATAGAAACCTATTTTCACTGAGTAGCTTAGCGCTCTACTGGTGACAAGTTCCTACATGAAACTAGCTTTCAAGTAACTGAAGTATCAGGTACATCCAATATTCTGATTTGTTAAGAGTTTTAGGTAAAGCAGCATCAACAATTATTTTTATAAATAATAAGATTATAAATAAAAACATTATTTATAAATTAAAAGTGAGTCTTGTGGCTTGGTCACCTTAAGTTAATAGCATGTTGTGATTGGAAATTTATGCCACATTATGCACAATGTTATTCTGTTGCTCAAGAGGAGCTGTGTTCACCCTGACTCATCTATTTTTGCCACAAATATCCCATTTCTCTGCAGTGAATACCATTAGAGAGGAAAGTTTGCAGATCTCTAGCTAAATTTCCAGCCTGATGAATATTTGTTGTCTTTCCTCACATATTAACAAGAGCAAATGACCCATCAGTGACATCAACATGAATCAAATACCTTTCTTTCTTGCAACACAAATCTTAAATTGCATAAATGCTGAAACCTGACATATTGTTATCAAACTTCATTTAGTAATTAGCTTTTAATACATATTCTCTAGAAGTGTTTTTTTATAAGAGTGCACTCCTGTTTGAAGCTCATACATGACCATTTATCATCTTCCAAGGTGATGTATATTTAATCAGAGAGTAATGTGAAATTTAATATTTCTCACTGGCCCTCTATTAACATCTTGTGCAGAACTCAGCTGCCAGCTTCCCAATACAAAAGCAAAATACTGCTCATTATGTATTCACCAGCTCGCTATCTATGTCCATTTTATCTTAGAGCAATGCAGAGATGACACTAATTCCAAATCTACAACAGATTTATTTACTGCACTTACAAATATCTCTGAACTAATGAGATTTCAACACACGCAGTTTCAACCAGATGCCCAGCTCTTTTCTCTAAACACTTCTCTGTTTCGTTAGTTCTCCAGCTTCACCCACAGGCTTAAGCAATCAAGTACAATTACATAGATCAGAGAAAAGACCAACATAATCAAACACAGATCAATCAAACCATTGAACATTACACCTTTTCCCTATTTTAACTAACGACATTGGCCGGGATTTTCCATGCCCACCAGTGTCGGGTGTGTTCAGTGACAATGATGTGAAACCAGTTTGCGATTGTCCGCTCCGCCAGTCAATGGCCAATGACCATCGGATGTTGGGAACCTCATTGTAATACATCAGCATATTATTATAAGGTCAGATGGCTGAACTCATCCCCTGTGCCCAATGTTCCACCTACATCAGTGGGAAAACACACCAACGTGTTTCACAACAACATATATAAGGCATGCAATTGGTGGGCTGCACTTAGCAAGGGACTTCAAGGTTTGTTTGCCTACCTTGCTTCGGTCAGCACTCGCAGTCATCAGTGCCAGGCTTCATGGACAGCACCACATCATATCATTACGGATAGGTCTCTACATACTAGATCAGCCATTTGTGCTTGGCTTTTCAATGGCTGAAGGGCTAGGGCTTGCTTGCTTGGGGAAGTGGGGAGAAGTGGCCTCAGGCAAGGGAAGAGGCTGCAGGACGAGAGCTGCACTGGGGAAGGAGGGTATCCCAGGGTGTGTGTGGGGGCACTTGCTGATCTGTGAAGTTGCCTCAAGGTGGTGAGGGCTGAGGAGGCAGTCTCCAGAGGAGATGAGGCCAGATGGACATGTAAGGGTATATGTGTGAGAATGGGTAGTAATGTCCTTTGAGGCAGTAAATGATAAGCTAGTGAATGTGAGTTTAATGAGGAGATAGTTGCCATACCCTGGCTTCACAGATGAGCTCATTCATCCTATAACTGTATTGGATGGCCAACCTCTTCTGTGCAACATTAGCATTGATCACCGCTGCCATCGCCTACCAAGTCGGAGCAGTAATGTATCTGCCCCTCCTGTGGCAAGAGCAACGGTAGAAGACATCACAGTGGGCATCCATGGCATCCAAAAGGTGCTCGAGGGTTGCCGTCTTCTTGCCTTTTGGGGCCATGTCTTCTTTGTTGCGGTCCTGGGCTGGAAGCACTGAATGCGGCTGTACTTTAAATGTGGTGCCTGGCGAGGTGAAGCGATGAGGTGACGCGTGACAGGTGAATCAGAGCCATCCCGCCATCAAAACAGCATTTATCCCAGAAATGCATAATTAATGCAACAGACTTGTGACGAAATGGTGTGAAAAGCCGCCATTGCAGTTACCTACCCGCTACCGCACTTAGTACAAACCTGGGGTGATTTCACCCATTATCCTCAATTAATTCTTCGTAAAGAACAAATATATGTACAAGTCATTTCTCAGAATTCAACTTTTCTGTTTTCTGTAAGTATAGAAATGGTCTTTGAAATGCGAAGATTTCTTCAATCTGTGATTAGATCCATGAACTTGATGTTGTGGTTCTGTTTGATAAATTTGATGAGCCAGATGATCAACATCAAAGGAAAAGTCATGTATCATCATAATCACTGTTCACATATGTTCATCTAGGCCCCTCTTCTTACTAAAGCCTTGTTACATTGTGAGCAATGGTAAGACTTTTTCCTATGCGTGTGCGTTCTAATGCGCATCTTCAATCTGTCATTCTTTTTGAAAGTTTTGACACAGTAGGGACACCAGTAGGGGTGTTCACCCATGTGGCTTCAAATGTAATGATCTATTGCTGGAAAAGTTCTGGCTACAATACGGACAAATCTCTCCTTCTCTCCAGTATGTGTCTCCTTCTGACTTTTAAGCACAGCGGGAGTCACAAAGGCTTTGTCACCTAGATTACATTTGAAAGTTTGTTCACTGTTAAGGAATCTGAAACAAAGCCTTATACTCAGCACACTGGAATACTCCCTCTTCCCAGTGTGTCTTTTTGTGATTCTTGTACACATTTCTGTGGGTAAATCCTTTTGCAATGGTATATACATGTTGTACCTCATTCTCAGGAAGAGACTCCGCCATGTGTGGAACCGATGAAGTCTTCTTCTTCAATGACCTGTACACCTTTGCAAAATAGTTCCACTGTTTTCCCCTCAAGCTAGACATGGCATGATGACTCGATGAGCACTTTCACAATTTGGGAACAGTTTTGATGGAGCACTCGTTAATGAGATTGCTAAGATCTTCTTGTCCGTGCACTTGATCTGGTTGGGTAAGCTTTGTCTTCAACACTGAATTTAAGGGTGCATTCCTGTGTCACCTATTGGAATCTAGCATGGCAGATTTGATTTGCAGAGCCTCAGTTCTGGCTTTTTTCACAGTTAGATCATCATCTTCCATGAGGAGACATTGCCTAATTAATTTAATTGAAGCTTCTTCAATTAAGTGAACACAAGTCAGTTCATTGGTTAGTGTACCAAATTTACATGCTGCCACATATTATTTAATGGGCTCTCCATTTCCCTGGCATCTCTGAAGGAATGTATATCACTCAGTAATTGCACTATTCTTTGGCTAGAAGTATTTTTCAAGAGCACTTACCGCCATACCAAATGTAGATGTATCTTCTGTAAGCTACTCGAATGTTCATTGGCCTTCTACTCTGAGACAATGTACAACTTTTGGGAGCTTTCCCTGTCCCATGTGTGGGACACTAATCTTCCAAGGTGCTCTGCTCCCAGTCACCTGATCCTGGTTTTCAAGCCGTGTTCCTTCTTGCACAGGTGCCCCGAGCCCACAGAACGTGAAAATGTAGAAGTGTGCATGTGCAGCCTGCTCCCAGTCTGTTCATGTGCAAAAGTTCCGAGGTTCGTCGGGAGCTGAAGTTCCTGACCTCCTCTCTCAACACCAAGGTAAGTTTGGTTTCCATAACATATTCTTGAATGTTTCATTATGGTTACTGCTACCAAGTCGATATTGTAATTGAGATTTTAAAAGATGGATTAAACTTTAAAGTTTAAAATTTAATTGGATTAGTTGGACACTGCTGAGAACAACTGATGTATTCAGGCAATTTACTGAACCAGACTGTCCATTTTAAAATGCTGTTCTTTGATTCAGTTTACTGAGGTGAGATACTGTCTGAAATGAGTTGATAAAATATTGGAAAAGCTGCTCACCCAAACTCATTATCTGATCAGATCTCATTTATTAGATGACTATTTATATTTTTGGACTTACTTTCTGAAGTTTCTATTATTTTGCAGCATTTCTCTTAAATTTTTTTGTACAACTCCGTTGATTAACATTTCCTTCCTGATGCTGAATAGTTCAGTTTCATTTTCATGAGTAATGGTAGTTTCTGGCAAATGTGTAAACATGACTTGCAATGGGAGTTTGTCATTTTAAACATTATATATGTGTGTATTCAAACAGCATGTTTTATATTCAAATGGGTAGACTCCTCTTTTAGCAATTCTGTTGCTTCTGGATTAATTTATCTAAAACAACCTGAAGTACAAACAAATCAACTTCTTCCTTAAAGAGCAACGTGCAGATTTCTCACTGGGAAAGGTGAATTAGACTAAATTTTCCTTTTTCCTACCTACTATGATAGTTTATTGCTTTGTGATGAGGCCTGGATTCTTTGCACTAAAGCTAAATCCATTTTCTTTTCACAGATGAAATAAAGCATCAGTGCATTGTAAATGTGTGATGGTGTCTCACAGAATCTATATTTTGGACAGTGAAATTCTCATTACTTTCCCTTTTTTCCTTCTTCACTTTTCCTAGTGATTTGGGAAGAGACAGGGCAGGAGCCTGTTCTCTAGACAACTACCAATATCTTTTAGAAGCCATCCTATAGGACTTTCATAGGAGAGAGGTACTTCTTCAAAGGAAGAAATAGAAAGTAATGGGGAGAAACAATTTGCAGTTTTGGTCTCCACATTTAAGAAAATATATATTTGTATTGGAGGTGGTACGGTGAAGATTCATTAAATTGGTCCCTGGGATGAGGGGATTGGCCTATGATGAGAGGCTGAGCAAATTGGTTATTTCTCTCAGGAGTTTGAAAGAATGAGGTGATCTCATTGAAACATACAAGTGGAATGTAGGAGGTTGATCAGTAAGTTTGCGAATGACACGAAAATTGGTGGGGTGGTAAATAGTGAGGAGGATAGCCTTCGATTACAGGAGGATATAAACAGGCTGGACAGATGGGCTGATCAATGGCAAATGGAATTTAATCAGGATAAGTGTGAGGTGATGCATTTGGGCAGGACAAACAAGCACGGGAATACGCGATGAATGGTAGGACCCTGGAAAGTACCGAGGGTCAGAGGGACCTTAGTGTGCATGTCCAACAGTCCCTTAAGGTAGCAGGACAAGTAGATATGGTGGTTAAGAAAGCACATGAGATACTTGCCTTTATTAGCCAAGGCATAGAATATAAGAACAGGGAGGTTGTGTGGAACTGTATAAAATGCTGGCTAGGCCGCAGCTAGAGTATTGCGTACAGTTCTGGAATCCGCATTATAGGGAGGATGTGATTGCACTAGAGAGAGTGCAGTGGAGATTTACCAGGATGTTGCCTGGGTTGGAGAGTTTTAGTTATGAGGAGAGATTGGACAGACTGGGGTTATTTTCCCTGGAGCAGAGGAGATTGAGGGGGGACATTATTGAGGACATTAAAGGGGATGTGAGGAAGAATCTTTTCACCCAGAGGGTGGTGGGAGTCTGGAACTCACTGCCTGAAAGGGTGGTAGAGGCAGAAGCCCTCATAACATTTAATAAGTATTTGGATGTGCACTTGCGATACCGTGGTATACATGGCTATGGGCCTAATGCTGGAAAATGGGATTAGAATAGTTAGGTACTTGTTTGACCGGCAGACTCGATGGGCTGGAGGGCCTTTTTGTGTGCTGTAGACCTCAATGACTTAATTTATCTCAGAGCAATCTAGTTTCATATCTATTTTCAGCACTTACAAATATCTCTGAACTTATAGGATTTCAACATACACATGGTCTCAACCAGATACCCAGGTCTTTTTGCTAGAAGCTTCTCTGTTTCATTAACTCACTAGCTCCACCCACAGGCTTAAGCAATCAAGTGCAGTTAAATAGATCAGTGAACAGATCAACACAATCAAACACAGATCACGAAAACCATTGACCACTGCACTGTGGATGCTGGAAATCTGAAATAAAAACAGAAAATGCTGGAAATACTCTGCAGGCTGACAGCTTTTGTTGAGAGGGAAATGGAGTTAACATTGCTGACTAAAGGTCATCACCCTGAAACATTAACTCAGCTTCTTAATCCACAGATGCTGCCAGCCCGAGCAAAAACCAGTAAAACTTGGTAAATGACTGGTACTGGTTCTGGTCTGAACTGGAGCTCCATTTTTAGGTGAACAAGACCAGTTCTGACCAGAACCAGTCATTCCCCCAAGTTTTATTGGATTTTCCTTCTGGAAGATTCAATATTTTATTTTTTTTAATGCCAGCATTCTGATTTACACACAAAAATTTGTCTGTTATCTAATATTCATTGCCTTTGCAGGTACCATAGCTGGGTCTCACTGTACCTCTTTTATCACTTCTGGCTTTTCATGTGCTCAGGTGCGGGGCATACGGGGGGGTGGGGGGGCAGAAAAAGTGTGGGTGTTCATTTACCTTTCTCACCCATCATTCTATCTCAAAATGATGAAGGTCCTTTCATTCATCTTTGACTGACTTCTATGAAGATCCCTTTCCAAGATGATTTATCTCAGCATTTTACTTTTCTTCTTACCTTTAGAAGTAAAACTAATTTCTTTGACCAAATTTTCTCAGCTTTTCCCACAGGGTTCTGCTCTTCCCCTGTAAAGTGCTTTAGGGCTTTTTTTACATAAATAAAATGCAAAGTAAATACAAGTTTTTTTCCATAGTACAGTTAATGGGCAAGTATGAAATGTTCCCAATTATCCAAGCTTTTCCAGAAATTTGCTTTGATAGCTCTTTTTTACAAATACATTTAATACTTTAAGAGCTTCAAAAGTTGCTTTGGAACATTTCAGTTTTTTTTTCCATACCAAAAAGACTCTTGCCTCCTGCTCCAGATATTCCTGATGGTTTGGAAACAATTAAAAATGCCCGTGCCCCTTCTTGAAAAAGGTATGAATTCCATTCTTTTAAAACCAACAATCTATTGGCACTTTCACTCCATCATACAATCTGCTCTCTTGATCCACTCCATTTCAAAAATGATTTTAAAAAAGGATAGATTTTCATGTACACCATTGATGACCTAATCTATGCCATATCCTATCCAAGATAACTTGACTGATGTTCATTCCATTCAATCTCAATGCTGTACTGTAGTCACTACTGGAGCTATACACTCAAGACCATGATTTAAACTACTCGAGTGAATTAATATCTATCACCTTTTTATACTGTGCCAGTAGAACAACTAAGTTATTGCTTATTTTATTTAAATTGATGTTTCTCACAACCAATTATTATAATCTATACATTGAAACGCCTGAACTTGGTTAATTTTGTTTAAGCCAGAAGGTGAAATGTCTACTTATTAACATTTGGAGTCTCACACGATTGTCTAATAAGCTGTCAGTTTAGGTCCATTCCATGGTTATTGCACAGGAAATACTATTCTAGAAATCAATTATTTCAACTCTATCAAGCTAGATATTTACATATCATTAGTTACTACTCAGCTATCAACATTCAAATCCAATTCTCTATCCAGGCTATGCTTAAGAATACTGAATTGTAGTCTATGAGATCTTTAGACATGGATTTAGCTGGTTTGCTTCAGTTCATCATGCAAGAGAGATAGAAAAAATCCGTCTTTTTGTAAATGCTCCAAAAAACCAATTTTCTGCTGCAGTGCTGTAATCACCATTAAAATTATTGGAGACTCACTTTAAGTTGCAGGAACTTGGCAGGAATTATTTTCTTTTCCTGAAGCCTATAAAAATATCTGTTAAACTCAAAATGTCAAGGAGTCTTTTGGATACTATAGCTTACAATGAAATACCGCTGCAGCAAGATGTAAGTATTTCAAATATATGAAGTAGCAAGCCCTAAGAATGAAATCAGCCATAAACTTTATTTTTATTTCTAAAGTTTAGTTGACCTCTTGAAATTCCTATCTTTCAAATTATTGTTTTTCTACAGTCTCCTCCATACCTCTACATTGGCGTTTGTAAGCACTGATTCACAGATATTTTATTTAATATATCTGTCATACTTTCATCTTCCAAGTGTTATTTGCAATTTTTCTGAAGAGGGACACAATTATTTTGTTAAAAAGTAAAACATTTCTCCAAGATTGCAGGATAGCATTGCAGTAACTGTGACGCAGGATGAACAGCCCTAAGGTTCTTAATTCAAACTTTCTTATCACAAATTGAATTCAATAAATATAGTAACATTCTGAAGAAAATGTCATGAAAGATTTCATTCGTCATAAAAACTCAACTGGCTCTGTGATATTCTACAGGGAAGGTTAACTTCCACCTCTATTTTAGTCTGGCCTACACATAACTCCTGCCTTCCCATTCTCCAGAAACTTCAGCTCACTCAAGCCTCAGCCTTTCACATCCTATCCCACACTGTTTTGCCTGGAAGCCATGAAAAACAAACAAGTTTGTTGGGATTTGCTGTAAGATAAGAAAAAGAAAGACCTATAAATCGGTGGAAGTCATTTTAAAAGTTCAAGGTAATGACTATCCTTCACATATGCCCACCAGATAAGTTTGGTTTCAGCAAGCCAGCAGAATGGTCATGAAGAATGAAGAGATATGGATGATTTAAAACTGCTTCAGGCTTGGATAAGAGAGGAAAAATGAATCAAATAATGCTTGATATATTCAATGGCCAAGGAAGTGGAAGATTTGTGCATGCTTTCAACTGGCAAAGAATGATGTGGATATTTATTTTACAGCACTAGATTTTCCAGTCTGCAGAAACCCAATTTTTGGAACCACTAAATGTAATCGCAGAAAACAAGAAACCAAGTCAGTTGAAGATTTCATAATAACCACATATGATGCCTATGGAATTGTACATGGCAAAATGATTTCTGAACATATTGGGGTGGAATGACGAGATCAGGGACAGGTCGAAAGATTACTGTTAGACACCGAGTGAATCCATGATAATGCAATAACTCAAGCGAGACCAAGCCAGTTGCAGTGAAGTTATTAAGAGATCACCCAGGTGACAGTGGTGGAGAGAACAAATAGCAGCAGCAGACAAGAAAAACAGAGCAGCTGAATTATGTTTCCAAGCAGGATTATAGAGAAAGAATCAGGATCCTGAAAAAACAGAATACCTGCAATAGAGACAGGAGATTCCAAGCACATACCAGGCAATTATGCCCAGCTATAGAAGCCAAGTGCCCTAATTATCACTGAAATGGGCACTTATAACGAGCGCATCAGAAAGAAAGAGCAGATGGTAATGTTTCAAATAAATATAAACATGCTTTTCTGAGCATGAAAAGAAGAAACAACACCCATGGATAGACTAAAACTTTTTTTTTTGTAGAAGGTCCAAGAGAGTTTAAAACACGAGGCAAATGGATCTGTAATTGTTAATTCTAAGTAAGAAGAAATTGAACCTCCAGTAAAGGCTAAATAAAATTTACCTGGTCCACAGAACACTCTAGATATAGGACAATGGTTCCTAAGTTCCTATTTTCAGCAAACTATATGGTACTAAGAAATTATCCTTGTATTAGATCTTAGCAATGCAACATTACAAGTTCTTGGAATTACCTCATGGATTGACACAATTAAAGTCCCGGATTAAGTTTTTTCACAACACTTTAAGTTCAAACCTGATAGAACACTTTTCACTACCAGTACAGAGAGAAATCCCTATCCCATGACATTAGGAACTAAGAAAAGAAAATCATTCACTTAGAAGGGGAGCCAGGAGTGATAATGAGCACAAGAATGGGCAGGTCAAGTCCACGAGCATAGCATTACATTAAAGCCAAAGTGGTAATGTCCAAATTTAATAGCCTTGGCTGAGTTGAACGAGCGTGTCTCAGATGATGATCACCACCTCGGTGAATCAGTACATGGTTAAGCTGAAGAAAAAGATATTTTCAGAACTTTAGATTCTGTCACATTTCTCTGTTAAAAGAATCCTTAGTGTTTAAAACCTTTATCACACCCATTTCAAAAGACCAGCATTTATGATCCTTTCAGGCCCAGAAGAATTGCAAAAGCGTGTGTCAATTCATCTGGCAGGCTTCCAAGAGTTTCTATGCTAAACAGATAATATTTGAGCACGTGGAAAGACCCAAACTGAACATAGCAGATGTGGAAAACCAGTCTTGAAAAAGTACAAGTGGAAGGTGGAAGAGATCGAGTTGAAAGGGAGATCTTGATCCTCAAAAGACAATCAAACTTCAGGAATATATAATAGTTCTCAAGGTCTTAAAGTAGGTCCATACAAAATCCATGTTTTATATGTTATCAAGCATGGAGAAAAAAATCCCGAACTTACAATTTCCAGTCTTCTCCATGCTTAGCAGAAAAAAACATGAACCTTTTAAGGGGCCTTTTGCACAAAAATAAGTCTTACATATGCAGTTCCATCGAAAGGATACAGAAAGAACAAAGGATAAATAAAGAAAGTGCACTGACCGCCCAGAGATTATATCGGACCTTCTAACTTCGGCCCCAGACAAAATGGCAGGACCTCAAGCTTGGCAATGTCAGCCATTCATAATGGTTCAAGGAACCATTGCGTGGTATGAAAAGCCAACGACTTTATGGTAAGAACTGGATCAATATGAAGGAGGGGTACTAGATATACTTTGGAATAATTGTTGCAATCTTGCTCAACTGCATTACTTTAGAGATAACTTTCTACAGTAATATGCCCTGAATGAACAAGGGTGGTGAGGGGCGGTGTGTGTGTTGGGGGGGGGGGGGGTGGGTTTGTGAGGGGAGGGGTGCATGTATGATAGAATTAATAATAAACGATGAGCAGATTGTTAACAAGCTAATGGATGCATGAATATTTATCTAACAGGGATCATAATATGATTGAGTTCAACATAGTGTTTGAAAGGTAGAAGCACAAAACAGTGAGCAAAATTTTGCCCTTGTCGGGCAGGCTCGGCAGGAAGCCAACCACCACTCACGATCGGGGCCAGACTGCGATTGCATGCTGATGGGCCAATTAAGGCCTGCCCAGCGTGAAACGTGAGTGGCAGCGCTTAGCGCTGCCTGTACGGGTGGGGGAGGCGGGCGAGCAGAGAGCTTTGCGTGTGCCCGCGAGTGAGCACTGGAAAATCTCCCTGAGGCACAGGGCTGCCTCAGGAGATGAAGAGTTTAAAAAATTAGAAATAAAGATTTTTAAAATGTTATAAAAAATATCCCCTCAGTCTCTGTCACATGAGTAGGGCCATGTTATAAATGAAACTTTAAAAATTTAATTTTATTTTTATTTGATGTTGGAAACCTCAACCCACTCGTGGATGAGGTTTTCAAAAATTGCAAAGGCCGTTTGGCCTTTTTGCCCATCCACTAACCACAAGGTTGGAGGGGCAGTGAAAAATTTAAGCCAATTAATACTTTAATGGCCTTAATAGGCTTTCTCGTTGTCGGTGGGCGCGCTGCCGATTCCCATGCGTCTGCGAGCGAACTATTGCGCAACTGCACGTTGATGTAAGGACGCTTGCCCAATGTCATCGTGTGACATTTCAAGCTCGAGCGGGTCAGGCAAACACCCACCCACTGAGGTGAAAATTCTGCCCAGTGAGTAAGATTTTAGACTTGGGTAAGGCTGACTTCGATGCAATGAGACTGAGTCTGTCCAAAGTAAACTGGGCAAGACAACAGAAGAGTGATGGAAGGTGTTCAGAAAAGAATTTGAGATACATCACCAGTATATAACACAAAGGAGCAAGAACTCTACTTGCCAATAAAAAAAACAACCATGGACCACTAATGAGTTGTGAGATAATATAGAACTAAAAAGAAAAAGCATACAAAAATGCAATAAAAATGGCACAGATTCTGGGGAATAGGCAAGATAGAAAGAACAGCAAAGGATGACAAAGGGTGATACTAAGAGCTACAAAAAGGGAACATGAAAAGTAACTTGCAAAATCAATACCATTTTTTTCAACAATTCTATTAGGAAAAAGAGGGTGGTCAGAGTGGCTGACAGCTGCTAATGGTGATATTGTCAACTAAAATAAGGAAATGCAGGCAAGATGAATAATCATAAACACTGACAAAAAGACAGGGGAAGGGACCAGCATGCTAGAAATCCCAAGGAAACTAGTCAGGGACAGGGACTCACCAAAATTAAGATAAGCAAAATACAGTAATAAAGAAAATAAGAGTGACACATCTCCAGCTTTTCATCCTAGGATTTTAACAGAAGTGGGTGAGTATATTCCAGATGCCCAAACTATAATCATCTGAAGTTTCTCGATTTGGGAACTGGTCCTTTAGATTGGAAAATTTTACATGTCACTCTGCTACTTAAGAAAGGTAACGTGGGAAAACCAGGAATGATACACCGGTTAGCTTAGCATCTGCTGTTGGCAAATTACTGGAGTCCATAATTAAGGATAGGGTGACTGAACACCTTGGCTGATCAGAGAGGGAGAGAGAGCCAGCATGGATTTATAAAGGTAGCTCCTGCCAGGCACATCTGACTGAATTTATGGAAGAGCTAACTAAAGTAATGGACAGGGGGGTGTCTATCGATTTATATGGATGTCCAGAAATCATTTGATAAAGTCCCTCATAAGAGACTATTAACTAAAGTTGAAGCCAATCGAAATAAAGGTAAATTAGTGACCTGGTTAGGAAATCATTTGAATGGCAAAAGTCAAAGAGTAGGGATAATTTGCAGGTATTCTAATTGGCAGGAGTGACTAGTGGTGCCCCACGAGAGTCTGCACTGAGGCCTCAATATTTCACCATATTCATGAACAACTTATATGATGTGACAGAAATTCAGATATCTAAATATGCTAATGATACAAAGGTAGGCCATACTGTAAGCATTGTACATGTAAGTGTAACATTGTGAAGGGATATTGACAGATTAAGTGACTTGCAAAATTAAAGCAAATGGATTTCAATGCAAGCAAACATCTGGTTATTCAATTTGAGGACATAACGTATTCGACTTAGTAATAAGTAGTGAGACAGATTTAGTTTAACAACCTAATGGGTGCATGAATATTTATCTAATGGAGATAATATGAATGAGTTCAACATAGTATTTGAAAGGAAAAAACATGAAACAATGGAGCAGCACCAGGCATAGCAAAAATGAGGTATCAACTTGGTGAAGTTACAAAATAGGACAGCAAGCAATAGACAGAGCTAAGCAATTCCAAAACCAATGAATCAGGTCTAAGCTCTGCAGTCCTGCCACATCCAGTCACGAATGTTCGGGGACAGCTAAACAACTAGCCATGCCATTAGCTAAGCTGTTCTAGCACAGCTACAACACTGGCATTTACCCGGCAATGTGGAAAAAAAGGCACGTCCTGTCCACAAAAACCAGGGCAAATATAACCTGGCCCATTACTGTCCCAAGTGTCTACTCTCAATCATTGCTATTAATTAGCAATAACCTGCTCAATGATGCTCAGTTTGAGTTACACTAGGGCCACTTCAGCTACTGACCTCATTACAGCTTTGATCCAAACATGGACAAAAGAGCTGAACTCAAGAGGTAAGGTGAGAGTGACTGTCCTTGATATCAAGGCAGCATCAAAGAGCCCTAACGTCATTGGGAATCAGGAGGAAAATTCTCCACCGGTTGGAGTCATAACGAGCACAAAGGAAGATGGTTGTGGTTGTAGGAGGTCAATCATTTCAGTCCCAGGACATCACTGCAGGAGTTCTTCATGATAGTGTCCTCGGTCCAACCATCTTCAGCTGCTTCATTAATAACCTTCCCTCCATCATAAGATCAGAAGTGGGGATGTTTGCTGATGATTGCATGATGTTCAACACCATTCATGACAGTAGCACCATGTACAAGATGCACTGCAGGAACTCACCAGTTTCCTTCAACAGCACCTTCCAACCCACAATTTCGACCACCTCAAAGGACAAGAGCAGCAATTGGATTGGAACACCACTACCTGCAAGTTCCCTCCAAGCCACACACCATCCTGACTTGGAACTATGTTGCCATTTCTTCACTGTCACTGGATCAAAATCCTGGAACTCCCTTCTAAACAACACTGTGGATGTACCTACAACACATGGCCTCCAGCGGTTCAGGAAGGCAGCTCACCTTCTCAGGGGCAATTAGGCATGGCAATAAATGCAGGCTTAGCCAGTGATGCCCATCCCAGGACCATAATTTTTTTTTAATGCAGCATCTAATGTTGAAACGGATAAAATAATTTCAATTGTTTTTACTTATTATTTGCAAACCAACAACACATATTTATTTAACAGAATTTATCAACATAATCATTTGTATTAAAAAGGTTTGCTGTCATGTAAGATCCTAGAATTTTACTGGTTCTAACTTTTAATTTCAAAATTGCTGTACTTTGTTACCAACTTGTTCCAAATTCACAAGATCAGTCACGGGATACATGCCATGTCATTTCAAATCAATGACCTAAGTGCATTGACTAAAGCAAAAAAATGCTCATATCATGCATTTTTCCATGTCATTGATTAGCATAGCTCATAAAATGTACACACAGATGTGCATAGGTATGTTATAAAGTGTGAAAGAGCACTGCAAAAAAGTTCAAAGTATTTATATAAAAATGGCACTTGCATCTAACTTGCAATTGATCTAACATTTTCCCAAACTGCAGAAATCCTGGACGATCCTGGCTGTCTTGTTAAATTCACATGAAAGTTGTCCTTCAATGCTGCACATTAGTTAGCAAAAATCCTTCAGATTTCATTTATCTATAGAAATGTGCATGAATCCTTGTTATATACATTTGATTCTCTGGAATTGGCTCTTTTTGTGCCATTTCAAAGTAGGAAATGCAATTTCTTGTTATTTATTTTGCTAAGTAGCCTACTGGCTTCACTCCTGTGAGTCAGTCAGTTGTGGATTCAAGTCCCACTCCAGGAATTGAGCCTAAAAACTATGGGTGGGATTTTGCCCCAAGTGCGGTGGCAGGTGTGAAAATTCGCGATTTACAAGCCAGCTGCAATGGCGCATTTTCGCTCCTTATCATCCGCATTGTATTATTGCGCTGTATCATCTGCTTCCCACCTCGTTAAATATGCACACATGGGAAACACGCCCGATCGCTGGCAGGTGGTCTCTGATTTGCCAGTCCCTTTGTGAGCTTACCGCTTCCTCAGTCTGGGAGCCATGTTTAAACTTCAGCCACGCACAGCATTCTCAATGTCTGTAGCCAAGACTGCTCCACTGAAGACATGACCCCAAAAGCCAAGGAGACAGAATCAGACAAATTCAGTGGTGCCTCACTGGAATGCCTTTTGCATGCAGTTGAGGTCCGCCACAATGTCCCCTACCACCACACTGGCCGCAGGAGGTCCAGCAAGTTCACCCATCTGGCTTGGGAAAGGGCAGCAGCAGTGGCCAGGACCAATGCTGCACAGAAGCGATCAGGCACCCAAAGCAGAAAGAGGATGAATGATCTCATCCATACCGCCAGGGTAAAGCAACCATCTCATCACTCTCAACTCTCACACTCACAAGCACATTGCACATTCACTGGCATCTCACTCACTGCCAGCTCAAGGGACATCACCACTCACTCTCACACATTCACATCTCCATTTGGGCTCATCTCTGCTGGAGATCATGTCCTCATCGCATCCATGGTTCCCCTCATCACCCACATATTCCAGCCATCCTTATCATCTGTCCTGGTATGTGTCTCGTTCACACTCTGTCCATCTGTCTTTAGGCAGGACAAGATCGGACAGAATCACAGGGAGAGTTCCCAGACCGGAGGTGAAGTGCCAGAACTAATGGTCCTCTCAGAATTCGAAAACCGAGTCATTGAGCTGGCCGGAGAGGACGTGGACTGTGTCTGTGGCGATGGTGAGATTGGCAGCAAACACACTCCTGAGGCTCCTGCACCAGCTCATCCTTCAGACAACTATACTGTGAGTGCATTGTCCTATTTTAGAGTCGCCTGCCATGCACTATTTTTTAAACATTCATTCACAGGGTATAGCCTTTGCTCGCTGAGAAAGCATTTATTGCCCATCTCTAGTTGACCTAATTATCTCTACTTTCTTTCATAGGAACCTCAGCCAAGTGCCCAACAGCCTCAACCAGCCAGGTCCTTAGCTCAAGCCCCAACAACACCTTGGATGAGGATCCTGAGGACATCACAGCAAAAGATCGGTAACATTGCCCACCCACACCCTTCGCCAACACAGAGACACACAGGTCAGTGAGATCTAGTTCTAGAGCAGGCTCATGGTCACAACCTGGTGAGCACAGCACACACTCTGGTCCACAGCAGGTGGACGCAGGGACATTCAAGGTTGCCGGAGCTTGGAGGGCTGTTGGAGGCAAAAAAATCTGCTGAGTCCGAGTCAGATGACGAGCCTCCGGACTCGGTCCTAAATCAATTGATGCAGCTGCAGGAGCAGTCACGGGAACACCAGGAAGGGATGTCAGCTGCATTCCTTACATTGCAATGGACGATGGAGGAGTCCATCTACCTTCAGTCTGAGGTGATAGCGCCAGAATGCCAACGCAAGCACTGGCACTGGTAAACACTGGCAAGATGGCAGCCACCATGGAGATCTTGGTCCAGGACACTGGTCCTGCCTGCTGCAGGAGCTGCACTCCAACATGGTTGCCATTGGTGGCATCCATCAGTGGCTACGCGAGAGGAGGGCCGGGCACCTGGATCATACTCCAGCTGCCCCTTCTCCTCAAGGAGTCAGCCAAGGGCCCTTGGGCACCCATAAGGATGAGGACCTGCAGATGGACACCCCAGGGCCATCCACCCAGATAGCTCCAGGAGTGTCCAGCCAATCCCAATCCTCTCTTCCTGTGACCCCCATCAGCTCCAGCTCCACAGGCCGAGGAAGGTCCACCTGGCCCACAGCAGGACACCCAAAGCGGGCGGGGCCCTCCAGGTCTTGGCCCTCCAGAGGATATCTGCCAAAGTCATCACAGACAACAGGGCGTCGCAGTCAGCAGGCTGCTGCCACCTCTGCTGTGGATGCTGGGGATGCACCCAGGTGTAGCGGTAGGGTTAGGCAAGTTAAAAAATTACAATGGTGGCACGGGTGCTCACAACATGTATAAAGGATGTAAGTAGAATTGCACCCATTTCACAGTTCCTCTTGTGTATGTCTCCTTTTTATGATGAACTGTGTTGCTGTCCATCAGGTGTGATACCATGGTGCCGCCCCCCCTCAATTATCACAGATGACGCTATCCTGAGCTTCTCATCTATGTGGTGTGCTAGCATAATCACCACAGTGTGTGCCTTCTTTTTATTCTTGACATCAGTGATGCTTCGACGTTAATGTTAATTGTGCTTGTAGAAGGAACCACGTTCACATGCTTTGCTTTATTCTTGGCTGTGTAACATTGATCGTTTCTCAATCTGTAATTGTCTGTGTTGTGGCCACAAGGCTCTTGTCACAATGTTGCGATGCAGCGCTGTGCATCCATCACCTAAGCACTCGCTGAGACATGTGATGCTAATTGCAAATATTGATTTTCAGCAGTCAATATAGCCTTTGAGCAGGCTCTGGAAGCGCACATCGTTGTTTTGACAATGTTGAGAAGTGCAATGGGATAGGAGCGAGGATGTGTTGAAGCTGAAGTCTGCTCTTAATTAGCAGCAAATCATCACCTTGAGAGCCTCATGGTGTCTGATCAATTTGGAGTTCACAACGGCCAGAGCTAGCAATGAGGGCACAATGTGTGTATTAAAGAGGAGGCATTTTAATGTCTGCCACCCAGGTGGTTTAATGTCGTCATGTTCAGGTGGTCCAAATGCATAGTTAGGTGAGGATAAAATTGAGCCAGCATCCCTACCTGAGAGTGCTCCATGTGAATGTGATAGAGAAGAAGGTGACAAAGAGGATAGAGTCATCTCTGATTAGATGCGTACCTGGGGAACGCCCTCAGCTGCCTTGGTCCAAGTGTTGCCTATCAGTTTCACCATTGAGGTTACACAGAATGCAATATGCCACTGGAGATGGATCTCCTTGAGGAGCTTTGTCAAATTGAAGGCATACAGCTACAAGCCCACTGAGGAACAGCTCCTAGATCTTGTAGGCTGCCGTTGCGACTGGGATGCTGCAGAGACGCTTGAAGAGGCAGCACCTTCTGACATCTGATGCCGGGACCCCCTCCTCCAGTTAACACCTCAACTCAGCAAGGGCACATGCTCCTGAGGCTTCATCATCCTTCAAAGGAACAGGACGATGTGAGCCTAATGTCAAACTATTCACTCTCATATTGAAGTGCATGGTTGAAATGAGAGGAATAGCAACACTGGTGTTAATGTTGGCCCATGATGGAGGGCACTTGTCCAAGGGGGTACTCACTGCAACTTGCCATCCTCTTCATGGAATCTGGTGGCAATGAAGGCCACAAACGCATGCCTGCCTCATCTGGCCTGTACTATGGCCTCTTCCCCTGTAGCTTCAGCTTCCTCGATCTCAACGCCCTCATCCCATTCCAGGTCCTCCTCATCAGGGGAGGCTTGCAGCTCCCCCATGTCAGCATCTAGCAAGTCCTCCCTACTTTGCAGTGCCAGGTTGGGCAGCGCACAGCAAGGTACAATGATCTGTGGGACCCTCTGGGGAGTGTACTGGAGTGCTCTGCCAGATCTGTTCAGGCATCGGAGTCGCATCTTTAACATGTCTATGGTCAGCTCCACTAATGCTCGGGTCATGAGCCTCATTGTATCTTCTCTCTGCAGAATTCTGGGGCTGCCGCACAGGCGTTATCAGCCACGTCCTTTGCGAGCACACCTTGTCAATGAGGAGCCAACCCTGGATATTGTTTGGTCCCTTGAAGATATCTGGGATCTGCGATCTACTCAAGATGTATGAGTTGTGGACATTTCCTGAGTATCTGGCTCAAACCTTCATGATCAGTTTCTTGTGATCACAGACCAGCTGTACATTGAGCAAGTGTAAGCCTTTCTTGTTTACATGTTGGACTGCCTGTTGCCAGGGAACTTTTATAGCCGCAAGAGTGCAGTCAATGGCACCGTGCGCCTGTGGAAATCCGGAAATCATTGCAAAGCCCACTGCTCTGGTGTCCTGGCTTGTTTGAACTCTGTCGAAGTTGATGTAATTGTGGGCCTTGGCAAAAAGGGTCTCTGTCACCTCCTATATACATTTGTGTGTAGATGTCTGAGGAATTTAACAGAGGTCCCCAGTGGAGCCACGGAAGGAGCCATTGGTGTAGACATTCAGGACGGCAATTGCTTTTCGAGTCAGTGGCAATGATCCAGTCCCCGTTGCGCCAATTCTTGGAGAATGTGGCAAATGTGCGTCACCAGATCCCTGCGCATATGGAGGCATTGACAACACTGTCTCTTGCTCATCTGCAGATAAGACATGTGAGTTCTGTACCCACTTGGTCTTGTGTGGTGCCCATGCACGATGTCTCTGTGAACCTCATCCTCTGCATCTAGAGGGGACCCTGCTGCCCCTTGGTCTTAAGGGTTTAGCTCCTCCTTTTGGCGAGCCAGGCGCTCCATCACATTCTTCTCCTTCTCTCCTGCCTGTGTGCCATTAGGCAGGCAGCAATAAATCCAGGCTCCACCTTCTTGATGGTCTCCTCTATGCAGCATCAATGAGAAACAGACATGAGTCAGCATCAGCCTGCAAAGGTCCTATTTCTGTTAATAACCTGTCATTGAATGCGGGTTCAGGAGCTTTGTTCTAGTTTCAGCAACTATTCACCCCTGAAATGCTGGCCAGCATGGGGTGCATTTCAATGTTCTCCTTCCCCCCCCCCCCACTCCTTTTACATGGTCAACTGCTGTGAGATAAGTTTGGCCAGGCACTTGGATGTGCTGCTTTCAGCCGAGACACTTGGATCCTCATTCACTGCACTCTAATACCACACTCTTTGCAATGCACGTGAGGGAAAGTGTTTCGTCAGAAGCTGAGATTATCTGAGGGTGGCTGAAGCTTCTCTTCCGTAAAGCTGCCATCACCACAATTGTAACACGCATCTGAAGCTTGTCCAGCCGCCCAATTGCTCTGGAGTTTGTTACCCCTCTAGGGAATCTCCATGCGAGAACAAGGGGTTAACACAGGAAATCAATTAGCGCCACTTTGCTGGATTAATTTCACATGATTGCACATCATAGCATCACTTTGCTGATTCCCTGCATCATCATTGAAAGGCTCCTAACATGTCTCAGTGTGCATGTCTCCACTTTTGGGAATGCACAATTCTGTTGGGTGCCCCTTTAATTGGCTCCTCCACCCACCAGCCCCCACCCCCAACAGTGCATGCACCTGCCCTCCAATTGGCCCTCAAGAGACCCCACTAGCAGAGCACCACCTCATTTTAATTTTGTACTGGGCCATCGCCCATTGGAAAATGGTGGTCCTGAGGTCTCACTGCTCCAGGCCAGCTTAGACCCTCCCTGTGTGTGTTGAAATCCCTCCTATCATCCTCTAGGAGCTTAATATTTTAGGTTTTCCTCCCTCCAAGAACCTCCCAATCCTCCCACTGTATTCCTTGATCTCATCGTGATTGGGGTGGATATCCCTTTGTTATCCCTGGAACATGGTGAGATGGAAATGCCTTTACCCCGTGTGGACCTCACCCCTCCCCATCGTGAGGACGCTTGCACAGTCTGACATATACTGCCTCTCCCCCCTTCCAACACCCTTGTATGGCCCCACAATACTATTCCCCATATAAAGGCTGCAGGAGCCTCCCTTGACTGAGTGTGCTGTCTGCAGCCCAGTGTGATGCCAGAAGGCCCCTGGACCAACGCACATGATGTTATGACAACGCTCTATGCACAACATCCTGGGCACGGCTAAGACTGGGCTGACATGTCCTCCCCCTGCCTGGACTGGGATAAGGATAGTCTTTACAGCTCAACATTGAAGCACATCTTCACTCAGTGATCCTCACATTCTGGCCCAAAGTCATTTAAGTCATTCTGTAACCAACTCTCTCCCCATCCTGGCACTGAAGACTCTTCCCCACCACCTCCTGCCCCCAGTGATGTGCCTTACCCCCACCCCCCACTCTTCCCAACCCATGGAGCCCTTACCCTGCAGCCCTTTCCCTTGTCTCAGGTCTGTTACCCCCCCACTTCCCTAGTGGAGGCCTTACCCTGCAGCACACTAAAAGCAATCCTCACTTTCCCGCTTGTCTGGTAGATATAGGCTTGTTTCTGACACCCCCTTGAATGTGATCTGGTGCTGCCTGAGAAGCCTGGTACTGAGTCTGAGTTGCTGTGCACACTGCGCAATGCAAGGTAGGCGAATGAACCTTGAAGGTACGAGCAAAGTGAAGGTCGCCAAGTGCAAGTCACTTATATACTGTTGTGAAACATGCCGGTCTAATTGGGTGCTGATGTGCTGTTTTGATCCAGCATTGGGGGATAATTCCAGCAAGCAAACCTTATAATGAGATGTAAATGTATTAAAATGACATTCCTGACATGTTGTGACAGGAATTGCGACCCACCATTAATGGCTGGAGTGGACAATCCCGGACCTGCTTTTACAATGGCAGTAAACTGATTTTTCTGATCTCACAATATTTTCTGTGCCTGCCCACCATAATGCCTGTCGTGGGCAGGACTGGTAAATCCCACCCTTAGGCTGATACTCCAGTGCAGTATTGAGTGAGTGTCACACTGTTGGGAGTGCTGTTTTTTGGATGAAATGTTAAACTGAGGCCTAATTGCACTTTCAGGTGGATGAAAAAGATCCCGAGGCATTACTTACAAGAGGAGCAATGGAATTATCCCAATGTCCTGGCCAATATTTCTTGCTCAGTCAACATCACAAAAACAGGTGATCTGGTCCATATCACATTTCTGTATGTGAGAACTATGTGCAAATTGGCTGCTATTTTCTAATATTTCCTAAATTACAACAATGACTACACTTCGAAATTGGCTGTAAAGCACTTTGAGGTGTCCTATGGCTGTTAAACACACTGAATAAATGTAAGACTTTCTTTTTTTTCTCTTTCAATCAAATGCTGAAACTAATTTTCACTTTTTTTTCCTCTGATTAGAAGACATTTATCTCAACCAGCTGGCTCATCGCTATATTCTTTTGTTCCAAGTAATTGGAGAATCTAAGACTTTTTTCGCATGTAGTCCACTTTATATTAACAGTTGAATAACTTATACCGATGATAAATCCACTCGTCGTGTTTGCGACTTTCAGTAATCCAAACATTTTCAGAGCAAGATCTTAGACCAACCAAATAAAATCTAGAAGGAGCATTTAAAACTCTTAGACCAACAAAACAGAGGGAACAGTGAGTTAAGTAATGAAAATAATTCCTTTGTTGTTGGCATGAATTACCCATTCAAAATTAACTTCTTGTTTGAGCACTGGTCTGTGATGATGTAGAGCTGTTGATGATGTCATAATATACAGTCAATTTTGAATAAGGGCCTGTTGTCAAAGATTTCTTTTAGCAGAAGTCAGAAAAACACATGATTTCATGTATGAGTTGCCATAATCATTCTTTGGGGCTGCAATACATTATCTAATATACAAAACATGATAAATTCATTTCCCATTTAATCTCCCTGCTTTTTAATTTCTAATCTCTGTAGATTCTATTAAAATCACTGGTCATTTTGCCAATTACTCAATGGCTGACTGAGCAGCATGACCACAGTTGGTAGGCTCTGTTGGAGACCTCATGAATAATGAAAATAATCCACAATTAAGGGGGCGCAGACATTCGAGTCTCTTGAGCTGAGCATGAAAAATGATGAGTTATACATGAAGCAATATTCTTTGCCAGACTTTACAATCGATGTAAAGACTGCCATTCTTGAAAACCACTGACAACTGAGAGATAGAAAGCATGAAGGCACTCAATATAACAAAGGCTATGAGTCCTGGCAACATTCCAACAATAGTACTGAAGGTTTGTGCGTTAGTGCCAGCCATGCCCCTAGCCAATCTGTTCCAGATCAGCTGCTCTATTACCGTCCCATCCCAATAGTCTACTCTCAATCATCAGAAAAGTGATGGAAGATATTGCCAAAAGTGTGATCAAGTAGCACTTGCACAGGAACAACCTGCTCACTGATGCTCAGTTTGGGGTCTTCCTGGACCATTCTGTACCAGATTTCCTTACAGCCTTGGTCCAAATATGGGCAATATAACTGGATTCATGTGTTGAGTTGACAGTGACTGCTCTTGATATCAAGGCAGCATTTGATCAAGTGAGGCATCAAAGAACCTCAGCAAAATTGAAGTAAATTGGAATCAGGGGGAAAAGTCTTGACAGGTTGGAGTCATGCCTAAAACAAAAGATGATGGTTGAGTTTGTTGGAAGTCAATCATTTCAGCTTCAAAACATTGCTGCAGGAGTTCTTCAGGGTAATGTCCTAGGCCCAACCATCTTCAGCTGCTTCAACAATGTCCTTCCATCTATCTTAAGCTCAGAATTGGAGATGTTTGCTGATGATTGCAGTGTTCAGTACCATTCTCAAACTAGTGAGTAGTCTGTGCCCAAATGCATCAAGACTGGACAACATTCAGGTTTGGACTGACAAGTGGCATGTAACATTTATGCCACACAAGTGCCAGGGAATGACTATCTCAGCTAAGAGAGAATCTAACCATCTCTTCTTGACATCTAACAGCATTACCACTGCTGAAAACTCCACCCTCAAAATGAGCAGACCAGAGATTGGGAATTCTGCAGCAAGTAATTCACCTGCTCACTGTCCACCATCTACCCTTGACATTCAATGGCATTACCATTGCAGAATCCCCCATCATCAAAATCCTGGAGGTTAACATTGACGGGAAACTGAAATGGACCAGTCATATAAATGCTGTGGCTACAAAAGCAAACTAGAGACTGGGATTCTGCAGAGAGTAACATAACTCCTGACTCCCCATATCCTGTCCTCCATCTACAAAGCACAAGTCAGGAGTATTATGGAATACTCTCCATTTGCCTGGATGAGTGCAACTCCAACACACTCAAGAAGCTCAACACCACGCAGGACAAAGCAGCCTGTTTGATCGGCACCCCATCCATCACCTTAAACAACCAATCTGTTCGTCAAGATGAACTTCGGGATGAACTACTGCAACTCATCAAGGCTCCTTCAACATCATCTTCCAAACCCATGGGCTCTATCACCTAAAAGGACAAGAGCAGCAGATGCCTAGGAACATTATCACCTGCAAACTCCCCTCCTAGTCAAAGAAACTTTTTCGCTCCTCCTTTAATGTCGCTGTGTCAAAATCTTGGAACTCCCAAACAGCACTGTGGATGTACCTATACCACATGAACTGCAGCAGTTCAAGAAGATGGTTCACCATCACCTTCTCAAGGGCATTTAGGGATGGGCAATAAATGCTGGGCTTGCCAGCAAAACTCACACCCCATAAATGAATGAAAAAAAGTAGTGCCACCACTGACTAAGTTGGCTGAATCTGAAAGTGTAAAGTTGTCAAACTGGTCCTGAGATAGGTGGTGACAGTAGGAAGGGAATAACCTACTTGGCCTTGTCCTCACAAATCTATATATCCATGATAGCACTGGTAGGAGTAATTGCTGCACAGTTCTAGTGGAGACCAAGCCCATCTTCACATGAAGGACACACTCTATAATATTATATGGCATTACCACCATACTGGATGGGTTAGATGCAGATTAAGCAACTAGAAGAAGGGGCATCCATGAGGCATGGTGGACCATCAGCAGGAAAACAATCTATAAACAATCTATAATCAATCTATAATCTCATGCCCAGGCAAATTTCTTTTTCTTCCATTGTCATCAAGCTAGATGATCACCCTTGGCTTAATAAGGAATGCAGAAGAATATGTTGTGAGCAGTACAAGAGTACCTCAAAAAAAGATGGCTGCCTGGTGATGCCACAACACAGGATGGCACGTATGCTAAACAGTGGAAATGACATGGTATAGATAGAGTTAAAGGATCCCACAACAAACAGATCATTCCCACCATATTCAGTTGCAAATGGACAATGAAGGAATGAAGCGCAGGTGCAGGTGCATTGAACATCTACATCCTCAATGATGATGGAACCAAGCATTTAAGTGCAAACGAAAAGGTTGAAACATTCACAATCATTTTCAGCCTGAAGTGCCAGGTGGATAATACTTCTCGGCCTTCTCCTGGGATTCCCACCATCACAGGCGCCCGTCTTCAACAAATTCCATGTGCTATCAAGAAACAGCTGAACACGTTGAACACAGTAAAGGCAACAACCCCAACAACATCCCTGCTCCAGTGCTGAAGTGCTCCAAAAATAGCTAAACCTTTAGCCAAGCTGTTCCAGTATAGCTTTCATACTGGTAGCTACACAAGGTGGAAAATTGCTCAGGTATGTAGGCCTGGATTTTCACCAAGTCAGATTGACTCAGGAGCTCTTTAAAAATGGCTGACAGGTCCCGATGCTGGATTCCCAACCCCATTCCTAGGCAGTGCAATTTTTGGGAGTGCCTTTAAAAGGTTCCTGTCAAAAGCCCACATCCAGCACTCCCGACCTGGCCAGCTCCATTGCGAAGATAGGCATCTCCTGCTCCTATGCAATCATGGAGTGTGGCCAGGTTTTTAAAGAGTCGTGGTTCACGGCCTGCCAGAGGAGTCATAAACCCCTGTCTGCATGAGGGGACCTTTTAAAAAGCAAGTTACACCCAACCTGCCATGACTCCTCATGCCCCCTATGTCCCTCTACTACCCCCTATGCCCCTCACGTGTCATATGCCAAACTCTGCTCTTCCACACACACCCTATGTGCCCTCATGTCCCTTAAGCCCCTCTACCCACTCCTATGTCCCTTCATTTCCCTATGTCAAGCTCTGCCCTTCCATACACACCCTGTGGCCCCACTTGCCTCCTATGCCAAGCTCTACCCTTCCACTTACCTCCATGGCCCCTCATGCCTCCTATGCCAAGATATAGCACTTCCATGCCCATTGACCTGTACACTTTCTAGAACCAATGAACCCAATAGTGTATGGTGAATGTGTAAAATAAAATGCTTTGGAAAAAAAGTAATTCATTGAGAACTTTCTCCTGTGTTGGCAAAAAAAGTCTGGACTACAAGCTAATAAAAGTGTCAGTCATCCAGGTGCTTTGAAGTTTCAGCAACCAGAAGCCACATAGATCAAACTACTTCACTTGTGTAAACAAACATTGTGAAATTGACTGCAGAGGTCAGAGAGCCTGAACTATCAATCAAACAATGTTTCATCTGGGGTCCGGCTGTTTCAGTATTTTAATAGCTGTCTGGGCTCTCAACCAAGCATACATAATGAAGGAACCATATGGCTCCAAACCTCATTGTAGCCCTGGACAAAAAGTAAAAATGAGAACTGAGTTGCAGAAGGGAGGTCAGACTGATTAACCTTACCATCAAAGCAGCACTTAATCTGGTGTGGCACCAAGAAGTCTTAGTAACACTGAAGTTAATGAGGAATAATGAGAAATGCTAGAATCATTCCTGGCACAAATGAAAATGGTTGTGGTCACTGATGATCATTTGTCTTTCTTCATGTGCATCATCAATGTGCTTCCCTACATTATAAAGTCACAAGTTTGTTGATGATTGCACATCTTTCAGCTCTATTTGCAATTCCTTAGATAATAATGCAGTCCAGGCCCACACGAAGTAAGACCTGGGTAATGGCCAGGCTTGAGCCGTTAAATAGGAAGTAACATTTTTGTCACACAAGTGTCAGGCAATGACCACCACCAACTGGAGAGATTCTAACCACCTCTGCATGAAATTGAATGGCATAACCATCACTGAGTTCCCTACCATCACCAGGCTGGGGGTTACCATTGACAAAAACCCAACTGGACAAGCCGCATAAAATACTGTGACTTCAAAAGCAAGTCAGAGGCTGTAAGTTCTGCAGTCAGCAGCTCAGCTCCTGACTCCCCAAAGTCTGTACCTACAAGGCAAACGTCAGGTTGTGATAAAATACACTTGAAGCTTGCCTGGATGGGTGCCAGTCCAATAATAGTCAAGAAGCTCTGCACCAACTGAGAAAAAGCAGTCCAGTTAATTGGCACCCCCATCTACCAGCTTAAACATCCACTCATTCCCCAGCATACTGTGACTGCAGTTTGTGCTGCTTCGACTCGCCCTTGTGGTCAAGGATAGTGCATGAAATGTCAGATTCTTGGATTTTCAAAGGCCTTCAACAATGTGCCACATGATAGGCTCATTACAGAGGTTAGGGCAATCAGAGTCGGGGACAAATTGCTGTGTGGGTAGTAAATTGACTAAAAAAAGGGAACTCAGAGTGGAGCAAAGGGTAGTTACTCAGACTGAAGGAAGGCAGAAAGCAGCGTTCATCAAGCATCAGTTCTGAGGTCACTATTATTCATAATTCACATTAATGACTTGGACTTCGGAACAAGTAACACAGTTTCAAAATTTGCAGATGATACTAAATTGGGAGTTCACCCAACACTGAGAAAGATTGCCACGTAATACAAGAAGTCATCAGAAAACTTGCAGACTCGGTAGTGAAAGGGAAAATGAACTTTAACATAGATGAATGTGAGGTGATGTACTTCCATTGAAAAACAGAAACATCACCTACACCTTGGAAATTAAGAAAAACTGAGTGCGGTAGGGATCTAGGGACACAGCTGGCAAATTATTGAAGGCAGCATCACAGATTGCTGAAGTAATTAAACATGACAACAAAGCCCTGGAATTTATTTTCAAACTTATAGACCTGAATTTTCCTGCTTCAGGCGGGCTCGGCAGGAGCGGGCGGAGGTGATCATGGAGCCAACCGCTGCCTGCGATCAGCTCCGCACCACCATTTTACGCGGGTGGGCCAATTAAGGCCTGCCCAGCATAATACGCAAGCAGTAGTGCTGGACGCTACCTGTGTGGGCGGGGGAAGGACGGAGAGTTGGGTCCAGCGCTCTTTCGTGTGCATGCGTGTGAATCAGCATTTCAATCTCCCCGAGGCAGCTCTGTGCCTCAGGGGGATTGAAGCGCTTTTTAAAGAAATAAATAAATGGAATAAAAATTTAATGCAACATGTCCCCTCAAGTGACTGTGTCACATGAGATGGGACATGTTTTTATTTTTCAGAAAAAGTTTTCATTTAATTTGTAAAAGCTTTAGGAAGCCTCATCCCGCTCGTGGATGAGGTCTTCTAAAAACCGTAAAGGCCGCTTGGCCTTTTTGCCTGCCTGCCGACTGTTAGGTTGGACGGGCAGTGCGAAATTCAGATTAATTACCTGGTTAATGGCCTTAATAGGCCTAACGATTATTGGTGGGCACGCAGCCGAATCCGGTATGCGTCCGCCAAACAAAATATCGCGAGACAGCACAATGACTTCGGGACGCACGCCCGACATCATCGCACATCATTTTACATTCCAGCATGTCGGACCCGCCACCACATGCCAGATGTAAAATCCTGGCCATAGAATTCAAAAGTAGTGAAGTTATATTAAAGTTGGATAGGACACATGGCATAGGGTGCACAGTTCTGGTCTCCATATTACAGAACGGACACAGAGGCACTGAAATAAGAAATAAGGTTTACAAAGATTGCACCAGAGCTGAGAGATTACAGGGACAATTGAACAGGTTGGGATTTTTCTCTCCAGCAAAGAGAAGACATCGAGTCTTTAAAATTCTGAATGGGTTGTGTAGGCTAGATGTAGTAAAAATGTTTCTACTTGTGAGGGAATCCAAAACTAGGGACCATAAATACACAATTAAATTCAATAGACAAATAAGAAGACTTCTTTACACAGAGAAACTTCAAATGTGAAACACACTAACATAGGAAGTGGTTGAAAAACTAGCTTTGATAGTTTCAGAAGAAACCTAGATGAGTACATGAGGGAAATGGGAATAGAAAATATGCTGCAAGGCTAAGATAAAGTAGATGGAATGGGAGATGTCGAGTATAAATATCAGCACAGACCAGCTGGGCAAAATGAGATGTACATTTTATGTAATTCTAACTAGGGATAGACAATGAAGTTTAAAAAAGCCTAGCCATTTGCCCTTTGTTCTTTCAACTTTTCCTTTATTTGGAACACTCCCCCTTTTTGATCCTCTCCCTGTCTTTGCCTCCACTGACGTCGACTGGATATTAATCAGAAATTATTTGATTTACCCATCCGTATTCTGGGGCATTAAAGAACTTGCTCAGCAATTTGATTGGCATAGATCAAGAACTGGATGTGGAACTATCCTGGTTTCCACGGTCTAGCAACTCACTGGGAATATTCAATGAAGTAGAGACCATTTTTATTCTGAAATGCTGTTCTAATTTCACCGGGGATGGGATTGTTATGTTTTGCTGTTAGCAAGTTGCCGTTCATTTTGACATTCTGGCTCCATGACCACTAACATGTCAAGGAAGTTACAAAATGCAATTTAGGTGAATGGCAAGGCAGTAATTAAGAGCTGCAATTCTAATGTGATTGTTGACAGGCAGGAATAAGCTTCCATAACATTTTTTCTACATAGTTACAAAATTGTAAAATGAAATGTTAACCTTCAGCATATCTTTTCTCTTGCACGTGACTTATTGAGCAGGAGTTTATGCTAGGTTGCTCTGATATTTTTCAGTACAATTCACCAGAAATCTGCCAAAACAGCTCAAAAGGTCACAGGATCTTAAACACAAAAGGCAGAATTTTCTGCCTTCCGGGCGGGTGGGCCCGACCCAATCTCCACTGGGCGGGGAGCCGATCCCTGCCGGAGAAGCAGGTCCCACCGCCATTTTACATGGGTGGGCGAATTAAGGCCTGCCCAGCGTGACATCCGCCGGGAAGCGCTACGTGCTTCCTGTGCTGACGGGGGCGGATTCTCCAAAAGCGAGAGTGTGCTCTTTCGCGCATGCGCACGAAAGAGCGCATATCTCCCTGAGGCTAAGTGCTGCTTCAGGGAGATCGCTGACAGTTTTAAAAATGTTAAAAATAGAAAAAGAAATCCTTAACATGTCCCCCTCATTTGACAATGTCACATGAGATGGGACATGTTCATAAATTACACAAAAATTTTATTAAACTTTTTAAATCCCTACATGAAACCTCATCCCGCCAGTGGATGAGGTTTCATGTTTTTTCAGAAGCCCACCGGGGCTCCTGGTCTTCCCGTCAACCTTAAGGTTGGACGGGCAGGTCTTTTAATTGTTGCAACGATCCTGTCAATGGCCTCAATTGGCCATTGACAGGTCAGCGGGCATGTAGCTGATTTTACTGCTGGCCGGCCTTCCTGAAAATTTAAATGGGTCGGGATGACATCAGGGGTTCCTGCTGACGTCATCCCGTGTCATTTTACGTGTTGGCGAGTGGGCCCCGCCCCCTGCTCGCCGATGGCAAAATTCAACTCAAAGTGAGTTTGCTGAAAATCAAGTTTCTACCATCTTTAATGCTAGGTTAAAACACAGCGCAGTGGAGTAGAGCCCTACCCAGAAAACTGACCACACCCCAAGATCAAATTAATCACATTGCAAGTTTCTGCTAATTTCAGCTGTTTGCAGGCCTTCAAGGAGGCTTTTAAAACAGAAAGTTTTGTATAGTTTTTTTGAGACGCAAGGACATTAATAGGTTTTTTTTATTTGTTCATGGGATGTGAGCATCACTGGCTTGGCCAGCACTTTAGCTTATCTCTAATTACCCTCGAGAAGGTGGCTGTGAGCTGCCTTCTATGTGGTGTAGAGCAGTGCTGTTGGGTGGGGGGAGTTCCAGGATTTTGACCGTGAGACAATGAAGGTACATTTTAAAAGCCTTTGAATGTAAATTAATTTACTAAGAAATAACTACTGTACACTAATATAATGAGTACATGGTTCTTTACAGTTTTGCAATGTAATTTTCCGTGGTTTGAAATTGGGTTTCTCTCAGGTGGTGTACATTGATTGAAATGTTTTTTTAATGATAAACCCTTTTTTCAGTTATATTAGTCAATCTGCACTAATTTACTACTCTTAAACATACCAAGGAATATTTTGTAAAGCAAAGATTTTATTAAAAAATTACCTTTTAAACTACTGCTCAATTGCATGGGGTTCACGGAAGATTTTACGTTCAGTGGTGTGCAAATAGTTTAAGCAGAAACATGAGAAAGTAAAACGCTTCCCAGAACCAGCAGAATTCTTGGCACAATTCACATCCAGGCTGACGAACGCGACCAAAGCGGAAACTCCAGACCACTGCAGTTTAATATACACATTTTTTTTTTTAAAAGGGCAGCTTCAAAATAATTTCACACAAAATTGGATAGGTTTGCATTTAAAACTTTTGCAATTCCAAAGAATATTGGGCAGTTAATTGTTTTCACTGTGAAAAAACGTACTGCTTATTCACGTAAATAAACCAGTTAGTCATCTAAAGCTGTGTCTTGCTTTGCCCTTGATAGGGTGCTCTTCAATCTGCTTTCTGCAATGTTTAAATAGCAAATATTCAGTGTAAGGATTCTCTAATATGATCATTGACTCATGCTTTCAGTTAACTAGATATTCGACAGAAAGTGGTATATGTCAGATCATATACTGCCATTACTGAACCCAAGGATAGCTGTTGCACAAATGGCAACAGTAAGGTGTAATATTTACACGATCAAGTCACTAGCAATCTGTGTTGAATAAGAGTGAAAAAGGTAAACTCAAATTTGCAGCTATGAGACAGTATAGGTCAATTTGCCTGTCAAAAAAAGGATGGAAAACTGTCAGAAGGCAAGGTGGATGAGTGCCCTGGTAAGAATCAGCCAAAGTAGATTTCAAAAGGATCTGTGGAAAGAGAAATGCAGATTTGTGTTTCTGGCGCCTCCTCAGAACTAGCAGGTCAACCACCTGAAATGTTAACACTGCTTCTCGCTGCTGCTGCCAGACCTGTTGATTGTTTACAGCATTTTCTGTCTTTATTTCAGATTTCCAGCAATCACAGTATTTTGCTATTGTTTAGATTCACGATGGGATTTTCCAGTCCCGCCAGTGATGGGCACTGTCGAGGGGAGACAGGGAAATTTGGAGAGCAGCCAAAAGTCAATTACTTTCGGCTGCTCCTCAAATTTTCTCATCCTGCCCACGATGGGGCTCACCGCTGGAAAATCTCAGCTCTAGAATTCTATTTCACTGTCGTTCACTTTTTCTGTGTGATCTTTATTTGAAAGAATAAATTGCATCCTGTACCTTTACTTCATTGCTTGTATTCCATTACTAACTCTTCAGTTTCATATATGTGTGGTGGCAGTACTATCCAAGTCTTATAACCTTAAATACTTAGTACTAACAAGTATTAGCTGGCAGTGCAATGTTTATTTGTGTGATAATGTAGTCCTCTCACCTCGGCTCTTGCTAGCATGACGCTTGGGACTGAAGGTTGAGCCTTTGTCAGGGCCAGGAGCAGAGGAAGGGAAGAAATAAAAACAGCCCTGACAGAAAGTGTGCCACTTCCCCGAATTCGCTGGCTCCATCCTACCTCTGGGCTACTTTTGTGGAGATGGAAATGGGGATGTGTGGGGGTGGGGTGGGTTGTGGGTAGTGGGAGTGCTACCTAGAGGCCTTCCCTGCATGCAGGTGCTCTACCCCGTAGAGATGCTCTCCTGAAACAGTGGTGATCTGGCTGCAGGATCCATTGTTTAATTTAAGCTTATAAAAGTTTGTGAGAGGCTGCCCCCATTTTGAAATGCCTCTCACAAATTTACAGTCCATTGCAGCCTGCTGTTCCTTTCAAGCTGGAAGGCCTCTGATTGGTCCTCTAGCTTCAAGAGCCTTCCACCATCCTTAATTGGATGGTGAGCCCATCTCCAGGCCAATTGATGACGCATCCCAATGAAAATGATAATGAGTGGCCGAGGGACAGGTTCGGCACCCAGAAACAGTCCTGATTCCTGTTCCCTGACCACAGAGGGAGAATCCTGCCCAGGGTACTGAATTAAGCTTCTCAGCCAATCCATCAGCTTAATGGGATCTCTCTGAGCCTAGAAAGCTGGCTAACAATACCCTTTTGACATCAGTTGTACCCATCTAGCCTCACCCACAGAGGTCACGGTTCAAGAAACTGAATGTAGAGTGCAAGTTGCAATGAGGATAAATTAAAAATAAATGAAAAAATATTTTTGAAAAAAAATTCACAATATATCACATTATAAATGACTGCTTTATGCCGTGCACCCAACCACTCCCCCCCCCCCCACCCCCACCCACACCTGCCTCCGCACCGTATCTTGGGTTTAACTTTGCACTCACCCTGAACCAGCAAAATTGCAGGAAACTTGAGTGCACAGCTCTTCAGCCTGAGGGCGGGGATTTGGCCCAAATCTTCCAAGAGGTGGGAATCACCATCGGATTGCCACTTCGTTCCTACTTTTCTGTGGCACATCAGAACTCTGCATTTCTGCCCGGGTTTCTGCTCCCAGCTTCTCCCGAAATGTGGAGTGTACCTGAAATCGAACTACTTCTTCATTGCTCTGGACCTTTGGGGTTGCAGGGGAGAAGTAAGCCACATCCTCTTTTTACGGCACTAGCAGCTGTGTTCTGGTAAGTGTTCATTAACACACAGAGAAGTATGAGTGAATGGGTTAAATGTGTAGTTGGATAAGAGAGCAGGATGGATGAGGTATACAGGTGGGGAGGGGGGGAGTGGGAGGTGGGTTGGGTTAGGGTGGCAGGTGTGCAGGATGGTAGATGGGTAGGGTGGTAGGTGGGTAGGGCAATAAGCGGGTAAGGTGGTGAGCGCATCAGGTCTTGTCAGGTCAGTGTGTATTGGGGGGGTGGTGTCAGGAGAGGGATGGGGAGTCAGTAGAGAGGTTGGGCCAGAGATCAGGGGGTGGGATTGGGTGGTGAGGTGAGGTGGGGTCATGGGGTCGGGTGGGTCAGGGGCTCAGGGGGTCACCGATGGTTTGAAAGGAGAGTTAGGGGAGGTCAGTGTAAGCAAATGGTGGGGGGTCAGTTGCATAGTTACCCAGGAGCTGTTTAAGATTTTTCTGTCTAACATTTTCTGGATAACTATTCTGGTATGTAAGTTGGAACCATCCAAAGCCTCTGACTCTAACTCAGAGTTGGATACTTTTTCAGAAGGTCACAGGGAGCAGGGGAACTGCCCATCAGAAGTTCAGACTTCCCAGGCAATTCCCACAGAGTCAGGCGTTGGAGCTTTCAAGGGGTCCCAACTCATCTTGCAGGATATGCCGGGACTCCGACGATCCGGAAACCAGGAAAACCTGGGCCATTATATTAAGATGAGATGCATCCGGATGCAGGGATCAATAGACGGGTATAAATATTTAAGGAATTTAGGGCCCGGCATGATTAACTACATAATTCAATTACACTGAGTTTGCTTAACTTTTATACCAGATATTTGCTTTACGTCCCAATTACTGGTGTGTCAAGGCAAAAATACAATGGAAGTTCAACGCCACTTCATACATAAATGGTTTTGACTTTAGGCCCACTTCAGTGGACAAAACTTTCACAAATCTAAGACAGGAAAGAAAAAGAATTCTTAAATAACAACTGAAATATCATGTAAGGAATATTGACAGCTTTTTACTAATTAGCAGAAATGAGTGAAATGAATTACTAAAAGCTGAGGATATGCAATAAGAAGATATGGAAGCCCATTACATGCAAATTAAGCTATCTTAGATGATACTCAGATCCACAAGGTCCATTTAAAGATTGTGTGATATAGGAATGCATTTGATAAACAATTCTGCCATTTTCCATACACATATCACTATTGCACCAGGCCATTTCCTCTACAAAGATCTGCATTTGGCTAGTTGACTTGTCAGGTGAGCATGATAAATGGTACGTACATGCACATCTCAGGATAATGTAATCATATGATAAATGATGCACATTTAGGGAAGAGATGGGCCAAAACACAGGGATTGAAGTACTGACAAATACCAGCATCAGTTTTCATAAAAAACACAATAAAAAGCTCTAATTTATTCAACTTTTCTGAGCATTACAATCAGATAAAGCTGTCACATTCATTCCAAGTTGCATTCAAACATCAACTGTCATCTTTAAAGGAGCATAAGCTACATCAGGGATGTTTATTATATTACTAGACCCGCTTTGCCATTCCTCATAGTGAGCCAGTGGATACATAATTTTATAATAAGGGAGTTACACCAGCAGGACAGACTAGCAGGGCCAATGATTTACAGTGACTGAGGAAGCCAAATTTCATTTTTATTGCCTGGCATTTTGGACCTTTCTCGGTCTTTTTGGAATTGAATTCTACATCTGACAATTATTCTCTGAAAGCTGTCAATGAGTCATCTTCATTTTTATATATATGCTGAAAATACACAACAGGATGCCATTGCAGTTTGAGGGAGGTACCTCTTTTATTTAGCAGTTCTCAGGATTGACTACATGTCCTAAACTTCCAGAATAATGGGGGAGATTCTGGACTTTTATAGCACTTGAATGGTTGCCATGAGTGACAGAATTGAAATGCAGGTCATTTGGCACATGATTTGATCACTGGAACATGTTAGCCATGACAGCAGGTGAGGGGGCATGGAATTGGTAACATTCGTGTGTAAGCTTCTGAGAAACTGCTTTAAGTGTTGAACTCAGTGGGTAGAATTTTCTGTGCCTGTTGGCGTTGAGCATGTTTGGCAGCGTGAGTGGACAATATGGCGAGAAGGCCAAAAATTGGTTTCACAACATCATGAAACCAGTTTGCTATCGTTTGCTCTGCCCGTCAATTGTGGTCCGCGTTTCCCGCTGTCAGCTGTCGGGAACCACTTGTAATATATCTGCATATCATTATCAGGCCAGCCTGGTAGAGAACATTCCCCCATGATGGATCATTTGAGCATGTCGGTGTGATTGCACGTTGACATGTTTCACAACTGAACATAAACGGTGTGCACCAAGCAAACTGCACTTCACTCGGGATCTCGAGGTTTATTTGCCTGCCTTGCTTCGGAGAGCACTCGCGGTCATCAGCGCCAGGCTTCACAGGCAGCACATCATGTTAGGGGGGCTCAGAGGCAGGTGTTTACCTACCAGACCAGCCATATGTGAGTGGCTTTTCAATGGCTGCAGGGCAAGATCTTCCTTGGGGAAGGGGCTTAAGTGGCCTCAAGCAATGAAAAAGGCTGCAGGGTGAGGGCTGTACTGGGGAAGGAGGGTGTCCCAGAGTGTGTGTGGGGTAACATGTTAATCTGTGCAAGTGGCCTCAAGATGGTGAGGGCTGATGAGGCAGTCTCAAGAGACGATGAGGCCAGATGGAGAACAGAGGGTGTGTGAGAGAGTGAGTAGTGATGTCCCTTGATCTGGCAGTGAGTGAGATGCCAGTGAATGTGTGATGGACTTGTGAGTGTGTGAGTTTAGAGTGAGGAGGTGGTTGCCTTACCCTGGTGGCACAGATGAGATCATTCATCCACTTTGTTCATTGGATGGCCAACCTCTTCTGTGCAGCATTGGCACTGATCACCACTGCCATCGCCTACCAAGCTAGAGTGGTGAGATTGCTAGACATCCTACAGCCATGGCGGGGATGGAGGACATTATGGCGGGGCTCCACGGCGTCCAAAAGGCATTCCTGAGACACGTCACTGAATCGGGGGGCTGCAGTCTTCTTGCCTTTCGGGACCGTGTCTTCAATGCAACAGTCCTGGCTGGAAGCACTGAAACGTGCGCATGCAGCTGCATTTTAAATATGGCACTCAGCGTGAGGAAGCAGTGAGATGATAGGCAAATGAGAACCCGCCCACCATCAAAACGGTGTGTTTCCTGGGAACGCATGATTAATGAGGCAGTAATGGACAATACGGCTCGAAAAGCCGCCATCCTGCCCGCTTCCGCACTTAGTGCAAATCTGGGGTGATTCTGCCCAGTGTTTCTAATTGGTACTTGGTCATTTGTATCAATCAGTCACACAACCATCAATAATTAGAATATTTACAATTTATAACATCAAACCGAAGCTAATGCTCACCAGAACCTAGTTATAAATTCATTTGAATATAAATATTCATACAGGGCAGAATTTTCTGCCTGTCAGGCAGGCCGGTGGGGACCGGGCATGGCCTGCAATCGACTGTGCGCCGCCATTTTACGTGGGTGCGCCACTTAAGGCCCACCCAGCGTGCCACATGTCTAGTAGTACTCAGTGCTACCTGTGCGGGCGGAGGGAGGAGGGAGAGTCAAGGCCTGCGCTCTTTCGCACATGCACGCGACAGAGCGCAGAAATCTCCGAGGCACGGAGCTGCCTCAAGGAGCTTAAGTTCAGTTTGAAGGTTTCAAATAAAGATGGATAAATTTTTTTTAGACATGTCCCCTCATGTGACAGTGTCACATGAGCTAGAACATGTTTACAAATTGTAAAAAAATGTTTTATTTATTTAAGCAAACGTTCAGGAAACCTCATCCCACCTGTGGATGAGGTTTCCTGAAAAACACAAAGGCCGCTTGGGCTCTTCGTCTGCCTGCTAACATTAAGAGTACATTGATAATTAATTTAATTGTTTTTTTAATGGCCTTAACAGGCCGTTGACAGTTTGGCTGGCACGCGCCTACCAAATAAAAGATCTGAACAAATCACACTAGCTATCTTGGTACTGGAATGGTGCAGGGAAAACTCTTTACCTATATTTAGTATCTAATCCATCAGCAACAAGGAGAACTTGCTGTGTGTTGATTCATGGTTCAAACCTTTTATATAATTACAAGCAATGGTTGGATAATGCGAGAAGTTATGAAACCATCTTTCAAGAGACTGAGAGGAAAGCAACTTCCTCTAGGTTGAAATAATTGGGAAGAACATTCTTGATGCATTGATAGAACACAAAAAAAAAATTACAGCCCACTTCTGCATGGAGTTCCACATCATTATGGAAGACTAACTTCCAGACATTTCAACAATCGCTGTGAGGAGGAATTAAAATGTTAGACTGGTGCAACAGTTGTCATGTTTTAAGCAACCATTGACTGTGCTCCTGATATACTGCCTGATGTGATCATTGGGTACAAACTATTGAAACATATTCCATTGGTGAAAAATCAATAATATAATGGTAGTGTTACTGGATCAATAATTCACCAGCCTGAACTAATGCTGCAGAGACACGAGATCAAATCCCAACGTGGCAGCTGAGAGAATTTAAAATTCAAGTAATTAAATATGGAATAAAATGTTACTCCCAGAAATAATGCTAAAGGAATGAGAAAAATGTTGTGAAAACACATCTGGTTCATTAAAGTTTGCTGTCCTTACCAGGTTTGGTCTGCATGGGACTCCATGACCTTCAGCAATGTGGTTGAATCTTAACTGCTCTATTAAGCGGCCTATCACGTTACTCGATTGTGGCAACCTGCTACACAAATGTTGAAGAGGAATGCAAGTAGACGGACCCAGCATTGACTCAGGCACTGGAAATGACAAAGACACACCTTGCCCAGCCAACTCTGCAAAGTCCTCCTCATTAACAGCTGGGGATTTCTACCAATATTGGGAGAACTGTTGCATAGACTAGTCAAGCAATAGCTTGACATGGTCAAATTCAGTTAATTGTACCTTAACAGCTAACGTCCCAGATTCCTCTATCACCGGCCCATCATCAGGACAGACCCAGCAGAGGTGGTGGCACAATGTTATACAAGAAGGAGGGAATGGCCATGGGAGTCCTCCACGTTGACTCTGAATCCCATGAAGACTCATGGCATCAGGTCAAACATGGTCAAGGAAACTTCCTGCTGATTACTACCACTTGCTATCCCTCAGCTGATCAATCAGTGCTCTTGAATGTTGAACAGCATTTGGGAGAAGTATTGAGGGTAGCAAGGGCACATAAAGTACTCTGAGTACAGTGGGACTTCAGTGTCCATCACTAAGATGGGCTTGGTAGCACTACTGACCAAGCTGGCTAAGTTCTGTAGGACAAATCTACCAGACAGGGCCTGTGGCAGGTGGTGAGAGAACCAAATAGGGGGAAAATTCTACCTATTTCAGGCACATGTGTCCATGACATGAATGTGCCGAGTTCCAGAGGGGCGGTAAGAGTGACTGCCCTTGACACAAAGGCAGCATTTGACCAAGTATGGCATTAAGGAGTCCTAGTAAAATTGAATTCAATGGGAAAACTCCACTGGTTAGAATTATACCCAGCACAAATGATGATGGTTTGGTTATTAATGGCCAACCATCACAGTCCCAAGGATTGCTCCAGGAGCCTCCCACGGCACTTTTCTAGGCTCAGCCATCTTCAGCTGCTTCATCAATCACCTTCCACCAGGCCTAAGCTCCCTGATAATTACAATGATCAATACCATTCACAACTCCTCAGATCTGGACAGATTTCTCCAACAAGATCTGGACAACATTCGGGCAAGGACTGGACAATCAGGCTTGGGCTGATAAGGGCAAGTAACATTAAAATCTGGAATTAAAAATTTAATGATGACCATGAAACCATTGCCAATTGTCATAAAAACCCATCTGGTTCACTAATATCCTTTAGGGAAGGAAATCTGCCGTCCTTACCTGGTCTAGCTTACATGTGACTGCAGACCCATAGCAATGTGGTTGACTCTTAAATGCCCTCTGAACAAGGGCAATTAGGGTTGGGCAATAAATGCTGGCCTAGCCAGCAACGCCCACATCCCATGACTGAATAAAAAATATATTTGTGCCACACAAGTGCCAGGCAATCACTATCTGCAATGAGAGAGAGAATATAATTATCTTCCCTTGACATCCAATGTGTCACTATTGCTGAATTCCCCACTAACAACATCCTGGGATTTACCGCTGACCAGAAACTAAACTGGTCTAGGCATATAAATACAGTGGCTACAAGAGCAGGTCAGAGGCTAGGAATTCTGTAGCAAGTAACTCACCTCCTGACTCCCCAAAGCCTGTCCATCATCTACAAGGCACAATAAGCCAGGTGTGATGGAATGCTCTCCACTTGTCTAGGTGCGTGCAGCTCTAACAGAGTTCAAGAAACTCAATATCATTCAGGACAAAACAGCTCACCTAACCGACACCCCACAGGACTCCTTAAACATTCACTCCCTTCACCACTGGCATATTTGACAGCCATGCGTACCACATGTAAGATACACTGCAGCAACTCACTGAGGCTCCTTTGAAGCACCTTCAAAACTTATGACCTCTACCACCAGAAGAACAAGAATAGCATGTGCCTGGAAATACTACCACTGAGGTTCCCCTGAAAACTACACACCATCCTGACTTGGATCTTTATCACCATTATTTCACTGTCACTGGGTCGAAATCCTGGAACTCCCTTCCCACAGCATGGTGGGGTGTACTCCCACCCACATGGACTACAGTGGTACAAGGAGGCTGCTCACTAATGCCTTCTCAAGGGAAATAAAGACTGGTCCTAAGTTTTTAAAAATTCCTCTAACATTGGCAAATGTCACCTTAGTAAGAACAGAAATTCATCAGCAAAGAATATTGTGGCACCATGGAATAATTGTACAAGCATGTTTTATAAACATTTTAAAAAAAAAAGTGAATTTCTTGCAAAAATAGGTTTACAGGTAGTTATGAAAAGCATTTATCTCAAAACAGAGAGAAAGAAGTTTTACTTCAATGTAAAATAACCTTGATTTGTGTAAACAGTACCTTGTCCTTAAGTTTTCCTGATGTGGTTGACCATCATAAATTGACAGTACATCAAAGTCTTCCTCCAAAGCAAATGACTGAAATGCCAATTGTATTCTGTTCCGTTCTTCAGTGATAATCGTCCAGGTGCAGTTGGCATAATTTGGATACCCATATGGAAATCCTGGGCTATCGATAGTTCCATTAGGACCACGTAATGTATCACCACAGTTCTGACCTGAAACACAAATTTATAGATTTTGATATTGAAAATATTTAATTGGCAAAGAAATATAAAATAGAACATGTGTAAACTAGCAAAAGGCATGAAACAGGTTGGAAAAGCTTCCATAGGTATGCAAAAACAAGATATTAGCGAAAGTAAACATAGACCCCTTTGAAGCAGAGACAGAGGAAATTATAATGGGAAATGAGGAAATAACAGAGGCATTAAACCAACACATTAGGTGGAATTTTACTGCCTTAATTCTTAAACAAGGAATGGGATCATTTGCGGCTCCTGATCACGATTGTTTATGAGGTCTGCCTGCCTCCATGACCTTACTGGAGCCGGTCAATTAACAGGCCATCACCGTGAGACCTGTCTAATTTAGAATGGTGGGTGGGATTTGCAGGTGAGAAGGCCAATGGAAGCAGCCGAGGCTGTGGGCATCCAGCAGAAGAGATGGGTGCTGCTGATGTAGGTGGAAGACTGTGAGTGCACCTCAAGATGAAGGTGCCCTCTGGAGATGTCAAATAAAGGTTATGTAAACTGTGGCCACAGCTGCCAGGCCATAATTATGGAGAGGGAACCCCTTAGCAGGATGGCCTGTCCCACAACATTAGCCCTCTAGTGTCCGAGGCTTCAGCATAATTAATTTGTTCCTAAATGAGCATTTAATTGCCCCTAATAAGCTACTTGCCACTGCCAGGCACGTGGCACAGGCGAGTATCACCCCACCTCTGGCAGGATTACTTGGAGGTGGGAACACATCAGGTCTTCCACACAACATACACATTTCAAAAATTCCCTGGCCTCCCATCTCCATATCCATCTATGCGCAGGTGATAAGCTTTCACCCTGTCTTCATTGTAGATGCGACAAAATAAACAACCACTCTGGAAATGCTGGGAACCAAGGGTTTAGTAAGAATGGAGAACTTAAAGAAATGAATATTAGTAAAGAAATGGTACTGGAGAAATTAATGGGACCAAAAGCCAATAAACCTCATAGACCTGATGACCTACTTCCCAGGGTTATAAAAGACTTGGCTACAGAGACAGTGGATGCATCATTTTGATCTTCCTGAATTCCCTAGATTCGAGAACTGTTCCAATAGATCGGAAGGCAACAAACTTAACCTTGTGATTCAAGAAAGAGGGGAAGAAAAAACAGGGAACTAATGGCCCATTATCCTAATAACATTGTGAGACAAAATCCTAGATCTATTATTAGAGGCCTGGTAACAGGTCAGTATGGTAGCCCATGGGATTGGGAGTAATATATTAACACGGTCTGATGATTGGTTAACAAACAGAAAATACAGAGCAAGAATAAATGCATCATTTTCAGGTTGGCAGCCTGCAACTAGTGAGGTATTGCAAGGATCAGTGCTTAGGCCAGTCTATGATCTAGATCAATGATTTAGATGAGTGGTCCAAGTGTAATATATGAAAATTTGCTGACAATAAAATGTTAGGTGGGGAAGTAAGCTGTGAGGAGGATGTAAAGAAGCTGCCAAAGCTTTTAGATAGGTAAAGTGATTGGGCAATAACATAAAAGATGGATTATACTGTAAAGAAGTGTAAAGTTATCCATTTTGGTAGGAAAAATAGAAAAGCAGAATATTGCTTCAATGATGAAAGACTGGGAAATGTTGGAAGAGGAACCCGAGTGTCCTTGTATACAAATCATATGCAAACATTAGCAAAGCAAAAGGTATGTTAGCCTTTATTACAAAGGGATTAGCGTATAAGAGTGAAGAAACCTTAATGCAAAAATACAGGACCTTGGAGAGACCATTCCTGATGTACTGAGTACAGTTTTATTCTCCTTGCCTAAGAAGGGATATAGTGCCTTTAAGGGAGTGCACCATAGGTTTACTAGACTGATTTCTGGGAGAAGGGGATTCTCCTATGAAGAGAAATTGAGTAAACTAAGCTAAATTCCCTAGATTTCACAAAAATGAGAGGTGATCTTGCACAGGAACAGGAGAGCGAGCACATCCTGAGTGGGGCACAGCCAGAGTAGGTATTTGGAATTTGGTGCAAAGCGGGAATTGAACTGCTAAGTCTTTCTCTTTCTCTTTAACTTCTCTTTAATTTTTGTAAGTTCAGTCATCTAGTTAAAAGGTTGATAAGGTAGCTGACTCAGTTGACTGTGTGACAGTTAACTGTCAATTGTCTGAAGCCTGATTAGGGCCTGAATAGGTGTTAATTACTATTTGAAGCTTAACTAGTGGTGAGTCAAGTCAGCTCTATTTAAGAAAGGGACTATCTAGAAGCACACTACAGTGTACTTGCACAGGAACAGGAGAGTGAGCACATTCTGAGTGGGGCACAGCCAGATTGGGTATTCAGAATTTGGTGCAAAGCGGGAATTTGGTACATAGGGGATGAGGTGCTCTTTGCATTTTTTCCTTGCTATCCAACTTCTTAAATCTTCAGAGCGTCCTGCAGCAGGAGAGGCTACAATGGAAAGGAATCACTGGTAAGTAGTGGGTAAGGTACTTACTACTTTAATTGCTTATAGTTTAAGGTCTTTTTGTGGTTTACAGTTTGTATACCCTACAGTAATGAGGATCAGGAAAGAAGGGCCCTCGAGTAATTGACTTAAAAGGTTTAATTTTAAAGGGATAAGGCATGGCAGGAGCGCTCAAAGCCGTGGTGTGCTTCTCGTGCTCCATGTGGGAAGCCAGGGACATTTCCAGTGTCCGGGACCAGCATGTGTGCAGGAAGTGTGTCCAGCTGCAGCTCCTGAAAGCTCAAGTTTCAGAGTTGGAACGGCAGCTGGGGACACTATGGAGCATCCGCGAGTCTGAGAACATCGTGGATAGCACGTTTAGAGAGGTGGTCACACCGCAGATGAAAGGACTTGAGGAAGGAAGGGAATGGGTGACTACCAGACAGTCCAAGAGAAATAGGCAGGTAGTTCAGGAGTCCGCTGGGGTCCCGCTCACAAATCGGTATTCCATTTTGGAGGCTAATGAGGGTGCTGGTTCCTCCAGGGCGTGCGGACAGAGCCAAGCTTCCGGCACCACAAGCAGCCTGTCTGTACAGGAGGGGAGGAAGGGAGGAATTGCAATAGTAATAGGGGATTCTATAGTTAGGGGAACAGATAGGTGCTACTGTGGCTGTCAACGTGACTCCAGGATGGTATGCTGCCTCCCTGGTGCCAGGGTCCGGGGTGTCACTGAACAGCTGCAAGGCATCCTGAAGGGATAAGGCAGAGGTTATGGTACATGTTGGTACCAATGACATAGGTAAAAAGAGGGATGAGGTCTTGCATCAAGAATTCAGCGAGTTAGGCAGTAGACTAAAAAGCAAGACCTCTCGGGTTGTAATCTCCGGATTACTTCCAGTGCCATATGCTAGCAAGCTCAGAAGTAGGAGAATAGCACAGATAAAGACCTGGCTTAAGAGTTGGTGCAGGAGGGAGGGTTTTAGATTCCTGGATCACTGGGACTGTTTCTGGGGAAGGTGGGACGTGTACAAGCGGGATAATCTACATCTGAACCAGAGTGGGACTAACATCCTTGCAGGCAGGTTTGCTAGTACTGTTGGGAGGAGTTTAAACTAATTCGGCAGGGAGAGGGGACACAGAATGTTAGCAGAATAGGGACACATCATAATACAGTAAAACAATCAAGTCAGAGGGAGTACAGCTGCAATAAGCTTCAAGGGAGTAATGCAAGGCTGGATGGCCTCTACTTTAATGCCAAGAGTATTACAGATAAAATGGATGAGTTAAAGGTGAGGATTGACACGTAGAATTATGATATAGTAGCCATCACTGAGACGTGGCTGACGGAAGGGTAGGATTGGCAGCTCAACATTCCGGGATATAGAATCTTCAGGCGAGACTAGGGAGGGGGTAAAAGAGGAGGAGCGTTGCATTAATAGTTAAGGAGTCAGTTACTGTAAGGAGAGATGATATCTTGGAGAGGGCATTGAATGAAGCTTTGTGGGTAGAGCTTAGGAATAAAACAGGGGCAGCCACATTATTAGGTGTTTATTATAGACCCCCAGACAGTCAGTGGGAAATTGAGGAGTAAATATGTGCACAATTTGTGGAGGTGTGTAAAAACAATAACAATAGGGTAATTATATTAGATGATTTCAACCTTCCCAACATTAATTGGGATAGACATAGTGTTAAGGGCTTGGATGGAGTGGATTTCTTGAAATTTGTACAGGAGAACTTTTTAGGTCAATATGTAGAGGGTCCAACAAGGGGCGGTGCATTGCTGGACCTAATTCTGGGGAATGAAGCCGGACAGGTGGTGGTGGGCGAGCATTTTAGCGATAACGACCACAGTATGGTCCAGTTTAAGTTTGTTATGGACAAAGAAATCGACAAGTTGCAAAAAAATGTTTTGGATTAGGGGAGAGTGGATTTTAGTAAAATAAGGCAGGACCTGGCCAAGGTAGACAGGGAACAGTTACTTGTGGAGAAATCTACAGAGGAACAGTGGGGGGTGTTCAAAAAGGAAATGGAGAGAGTACAGGCTCAACATGTTCCCTCTAGGGTGATAGGGAGGAGTAACAAGCCAAGAGAACCATGGATGACCAGGGATATTCAGGTTACAATGAGAAGGAAAAGAGAGGCTTTTAGCAGGTACTTGGGAAGCAAATCAGCAGAGGCATTAGTGGAGTACAGGCAGTGCAGAGTGGAGCTTAAGAAAGCAATTAGGAGTGCAAAGAGGGAATATGAGAAAGCTCTGGCTGATAAAAGTAGGGAAAATCCCAAGATATTCTATAAGTATATCAATAGGAAGAGGATAACCAGGGAAAGAGTCCATAAGGGACCAAGGGGGCAATCTATGGGTGGAGCCAGAGGATATCGCTAGAGTGTTGAATGAATACTTCACGTCCGTCTTCACCCAAGAGAATGAGGATGAAGGTATCGAACTTGGGGAGAGAGACTGCGAGGTTCTTAAGCAAATTGTTTTGGGAGTGACAAGGTATTGAAGGTGTTGGCAGGCTTAAAAGTGGACAACTCTCCAGGTCTGGATGATTTTTGTCCCAGACTGCTGAAGGAGGCAAGGGAGGAGATCGTAGGGGCTCTGACCCAAATTTTTAATTCCTTTCTAGCCATGGAGGAGGTGCCAGAGGACTGAAGAACAGCTAATGTGGTTCCGCTTTTTAAGAAGGGTTGTAGCAATAAGCCAGGGAACTAAAGGCCAGTGAGTCTCATGTCAGTGGGAGGGAAACTATTGGAGAAATTTCTGAAAGAGAGTATCAATCTCCACTTGGAGAGGCAAGGTTTGATCAGGGATAGTCAGCATGGCTTTGTCAGAGGCTTTGCTGATTGAATTTTTTGAGGAGGTGACCAGGTGTGTAGATGAGGGTAGTGCAGTTGATGTATTTTATATGGATTTCAGCAAAGCCTTTTACAAGGTCCCACATGGGACACTTATAAAGAAGGCAAAGGCACATGGGATACAGGGTAATTTGATAAGGTGGATTCAAAATTGGCTTAGTTGTAGGAGGCAGAGGGTGATGACAGAAGGATGGTTTAGTGACTGGAAGCCAGTGTCCAGTGGTGTACCACAGGGATCTGTGCTGAGTCCCCTATTATTTGTCATTTATATAAACGACATAGATGAGTATCTGGGGGGTAGGATTAGTAGGTTTGCGGATGACACAAAGATTGGCCAGGTGGTTAACAGTAAGATTGAGTGTCTTGGGCTACAGGAAGATATAGACGGGATGGTCAAATGGGTAGATAAGTGACAGATGGAATTTAACCTGAAAAGTGTGAGGTGATACACTTTGGAAGGAGTAATTTGACAAGAAAGTATTCAATGGATGGCATGGCACTATGAAGTTCTGAGGAACAAAGGGACCTTGGCATGTGTGTCCATAGATCTCTGAAGGCGGAGAGGCATGTTAGTGGGGGTGGTGAAAAAGGCATATGGGACACTTGCCTTTAGCAATTGAGGCATAGATTACAAAAGTAGGGAGGTCATGTTGGAGTTGTATAGAACCTTGGTGAGGCCGTAGCTGGAGTACTGCGTGCAGGTCTGGTCGCCACATTATAGGAAGGATGTGATTGCATTGCAGGGGGTGCAGAGGAGATTTGCCAGGATGTTGCCTGGGATGAAACATTTAAGTTATGAAGAGAGGTTGGATAGACTTGGGTTGTTTTCGTTGGAGCGGAGAAGACTGAGGAGCAAGCTGATCGAGGTGTACAAGATTATGAGGGGCATGGATAGGGTGGATACTGAGCAGGTGTTCCCCTTAGTTGAAGTGTCAGTCACAAGGGGGCATAAGTTCAAGGTGAGGGGCAGGAGGTTTAGGGGGGATGTGAAGAAAAACTTTTTATCCAGAGGGTGGCGACGGTCTGGAATGCACTGCCTGGGAGGGTGGTGGAGGCGGGTTGCCTCACATCCTTTAAAAAGTACCTGGATGAGCACATGGCTTGTCAATGCTATGGGCCAAGTGCTGGTAAATGGGATTAGGTAGGTAGGTCAGGTGTTTCTGCCATGTCGGTGTAGACTTGATGGGCCGAAGGGCCTCTTCTGCACTGTGATTCTGATATTCTGTGATCTCATTGAAACATATAAAATTTGTAGAGGGCTTGAAAGGGTAGATGCTGGGATGTTTCCCCTGGTTAGGGAGTCTAGAACTAGAGGTTACAGTACAAGAATAAGCAGTTGGCCATTTCAGACTGATTAGAAGAAATTTTTTCACTCACAAGGTTGTGAATCTTAGGAATTCTCTACCCTAGAAACCTATGGATGCTAAGTCATTGAGTATACTCAAATTAGGGGTTAATAGATTTATGCATGTTAAGGAAATCAAGGGATATGTGGATACTATGGGAAGGGTAAACTGAAGTTCATTAACCATGGTCGTATTAAATGGCAGAGGAGACCCTAAGGGCTATATTGACTTCCCTGATCCTATTTGTATATTCTTATGTTATGCTCCACCACTTTTCTTAACTTACCTACTTCAAAAATAAAAGATACCTGTATATAAAATAGGGTATTACACTGTAGCAAAACAAAGTGTATAATTTCTATGTATCATGCTATGAAGCATTTAAGTAGAGCTAAACAAAATGTACAATTTGGTCACCTTTGGTTACAAGAAAACAGAAATATGGGATGTTGACTGAGACTCAATGACATGGCTGAGGAGGAAACATAAGTCAGTGGAAAAAAAAACATGAATTGAAATGGAAAAATTTGCTGTTTAAACTTTATTCCCAGCCACACTTCATCTCTTTTTGTGTTACACCAATTGAATTTGAATGAGCCATAGGCATTCTACACCATAGCTTTTGCCAATAGTGGTGCTCAGAGGCATGCAGGAACAATATAGGGGTAATGCCAAGGCTTAACTCCACTGACCAGAAAGAGTGTGACTCGAATCAGGAACCTAGCAGAATTAAGGATAAGAAGGTCAAAAACAAAATTTCATATTGGTACTCAAATACATGTCACATTGTACTATTGGCTTAACTTTCTAAATCAAATTACACATCACTGTTCTAATAATTTTTTACACTAATCTCAATGTCAAGCTGAGAAGACACTAAAATGCTAAAAGATAATTATTCCGGAAGTAATACAAACCAATTAATTTGAGATTGAGATGGATTTAATCTATTACTTCATTTTATGAGGCTGAAACATATCCTAAAACAAACACATTTTGAACAAATGCTACTTGCAATTGTTTTCCTTATACTTGCAATTGACTGCAGATTTTCTCCCGATTTATATTATTTTATCAGTGGAAACTTGCCCTGGCTCCAGTATTGGGTGTTATGATGCAGCAAATGATGTGTGCCAGGCGGATCAAATCCACGAGGGAAAATTGATCATGCATTCACAACAATTTTATAATTTGTATTTTATTTAGAGATGCATGCACTGAATTCAGAAGTAAAAAGTCCATCAAGACTTAGCGGTTTTTTTAGAAAATTAAATTATACCTTTAGTAGCAAACGAAAAGATTTCAAGCACATTCATAGGTCTACAAATTACCTATATAATAGCTCCTAAAACCCCTAATTAATCTGGCTTCCAGCTACACCCCCATTAAGGTAACATTAAAAAACAAATAGATTTAAACAGATCCCGGCAAATCAACACAATATCCTGGACAGTAGAATTCAAAGTGGTTTTTCCAGCCTCGGTCTCTGTAGACCGATTGCACAAATACTGGAGGCCTTTCACATTTCCGGTAGATCTTACAATGCTTTTTCTGACACATAGCCTCATTTCTTTATATATGTTTCTCCCTTTTAATGCAAATTCCATCGTTCCCCTATGCCTTTGAAATTTAACATTTCTCAATATAAATCATTGCATGGTGTTAATATTGTCAGTAACTTTTGGGGAAAATAAACACACTGCTTGGACTAGCTTTTCTGGCTAGGTGTAGCAACCTACCATCTCTTTGAAATTCAAACAACTCTGATTCAACTAAAAATGCAAATTCTCCTCACCTCACATTTTAAAACTTCAACTATGTTTAATTTCAAACCTAGCTTATTTCGATGAATCAAAACCTCCAGACCAGTTGTCTCCAATTCAGTTAAATCCAACACACACACACACACACACACACACACACACATACTCAGAGAAAATATCCAAACCCCACTATTAATTTACTTTTACAATAAATCACATAATACTATGAGAATTATTATACTTTCATGACATAGGTTTGTTTTTTTGGTCTTGGCCAAAATAGATGTCTTTCTCATTTGACATCCCCCAACCTTATAAATCTATTACTTGATATTTACACTACAAAATTGTGCCAAGATTTATTCACTGAACAACAATTGTCCTAAGATCAGCAATCTATCACTGCCAGTATCAGATTATGACAATAAGGAGCAATAAGAAGGGTACTGCATTCTGAAGCTTCAAAACATTGTGCCAGAGGACTGAATGGGACTTTGTGCTGACGCAATGAGTTTCCAACTTAAACCACGCTATCAAGACAAAGAACCAGTGTTGGTATCAGTACAAAGAGAAAGCAAGTTGAATAGCCAGATATTCAAGCATTTGCTCATACACAAAAATCACAAAGAAACATTCCTACAACATCTTGGAACAGTTTCCAACTCTGCATCAAAAACTGTTTGTGTTGTGCGGTAACAATAAAGAAAAATATGTAATTAAGGGCATATAGCAATGTTCTATCATCATAGAAGTATTTATTAAAAACTTGATTAATTTATGTTATGACATAAGATGATTACATTTTAAACAGTTTCTTTTAATTTAAGGTAAAAGGGGGTACATTGGAGAGGTGGGTGTGACCTCCTGCAAAATCTATCTGGAGACAAGCCCATGTAACCTGGAGACAGGAGCTTAGGTCAAAACCTACTGAAAGATGCAAGTTTCAACACCTGGACTCAAAAGAGGAGGCAGCTTTCCTTGCTGTGTACAGACTTACAGAGTCAACTAGAGAGCTTTTGGGGAAGAAAATCCACAACAGATGCTGCTATGCCAAGCAGAGGGGAAAAAAGGTTGTTTTCAGGTTAACCTCCAAGCAGAGTGCTGGTGAATACAGATACCCTGTTCAAAGAAATGAAGCTTGTCGAGAGTTATAGACCAAAGAGTTGCTAGTGGGTGCCTTGCTACTAGAAATCCATTTCAGTATACTTAGAAGATTTAGTTGAAGGGAACTTTGTTTAAAAGAACACTGGAAGATGCAGCCTGGAGGGGCAGGGAGATGAAATTTTGTTAAAGCTGTGAGGAGTTTGAGAACATTAAACACTCCAAAAGATTGACCAATTCATGGAGAAAATGGATTCTGTACATATTCTTATGTCAATGGTAGAAAACTGCTGGAACTCCCTTCCTAACAACACTGTGGGTGTACCTATACCACATGGACGGCAGTGGTTCAATAAGGCAGCTCACAACCTTTTCAAGGGCAACTAGGGATGGGCAATAAATGCTGGCCCAGTCAGTGAGGCCCACAGCCCATGAATTAAATTTTTAAAAACCGCTCCACCACTAAATAGCATGTTATTTCTAACGTATCAATTGCTATGGAGTTGGTCCACCTTAAACAAAGGGAAAAGATAACTAAGAAATATCGCCTAAAGACATTGAAGAAATCACAGTTGATAACAACTCTGCAAAGTACAAATCTTCTGTCACATAAAATGCCTCTATTGATTAAAAAAAAAGCTGTTACCTTGGGAAAAATCCACATTCATATTTTGTCATACTGCATATATTTTTCTTGTATTAGAATGTCTTCAGAACACACAGTATGTAACAACTGAGGCTTTTAAGTAATTATCTGAGCAATAGTCTATACAGCATTTAGATCCTACACCTTCAATTCAACAGTGAAATTATGCTAATTCCATTGTGTTTATGAAAAGTAGCGAGTAATCACATTAATGTGAGAATTATTTCCTTGAGAGGTGCATTACCAGATTTCTACCACACAGACAACAGAAATCCTGTTTTATAACAGTGGGTGGAATTTTCCATTCTGGGGCGAAGTCCCGTGGTGAAGGCGGGAACAGGGAGTATTTCTTGTCATTCACCGGATGTGGGCTTCGCTGGCTGGGCCAGCATTTATTGCCCATCCCTAGTTGCCCTTGAGAAGGTGGTGGTGAGCTGCCTTCTTGAACCGCTGCAATCCATGTGGTAGGGTGGTCAGTGCCCTGCAGTGCAGGAAACACATGAATGACCTTCATTGACCTCTCTGTCTCAATCTCTGGTGATAGACTGTCCACCAATATCCATTACAAGCCTACCGACTCCCACAGCTACCTCGACTACAGCTCCTTACACCCCGCTTCCAGTAAGGACTCCATCCCATTCTCTCAGTTCCTTCGCCTCCATTGCATCTGTTCTGATGATGCTACCTTCAAAAACAGTTCCTCTGACATGTCCTCCTTCTTCCTTAACTGAGGTTTTCCACCCACGGTCGTTGACAGGGCCTTCAACCGTGTCCGGCCCATCTCCCGCGCACCCACCCTCATGCCTTCTCCTCCCTCCCAGAACCATGATAGGGTCCCCCTTGTCCTCACTTATCACCCCACCAGCCTCCGCATTCAAAGGATCATCCTCCGCCATTTCCGCCAATTCCAGCATGATGCCACCACCAAACACATCTTCCCTTCACCCCCCCTCCCCCCCCACCACCGTTGGCATTCCGTAGGGATCGTTCCCTCCGGGACACCCTGGTCCACTCTTCCACCACCCCCTACTCCTCAACCCCCACCTATGGCACCTCCCCATGCCCACGCAAAAGATGTAACACCTGCCCCTTCACTTCCTCTCTCCTCACCGTCCACGGGCCCAAACACTCCTTTCAAGTGAAGCAGCATTTCACTTGCATTTCCCCCAACTTAGTCTACTGTATTCGTTGCTCCCAATGTGGTGTCCTCTACATTGGAGAGACCAAACGTAAACTGGGTGACCGCTTTGCAGAACACCTGTGGTCTGTCCGCAAGAATGACCCAAACCTCCCTGTCACTTGCCATTTTAATACTCCACCCTGCTCTCTTGTCCACATGTCTGTCCTTGGCTTGCTGCATTGTTCCAGTGAAGCCCAACGCAAACTGGAGGAACAGCACCTCATCTTCCGACTAGGCACTTTACAGCCTTCCGGACTGAATATTGAATTCAACAACTTTAGGTCTTGAGCTCCCTCCTCCATCCCCACCCCCTTTCTGTTTCTTCCCCCTTCCTTTTGTTTTTTCCAATAATTTATATAGATTTTTCTTTTCCCACCTATTTCCATTATTTTTAAATCTTTTATGCCCCCCCACCCCCACTAGAGCTATACCTTGAGTGCCCTACCATCCATTCTTAATTAGCACATTTGTTTAGATAATATCACCAACTTCAACACCTCTGTGTTCTTTTGTTTGTGACATCTTTTGATTATCTGCTCCTATCACTGCTTGCTTGTCCCTACAACCACACCACCCCCTCCACTTCTCTACTTCTCTCCCCAACCAACGCCCCCAAACTTAAACCAGCTTATATTTCACCCCTCTCCTTGGATTCACCTAGTTCTGTTGAAGGGTCATGAGGACTCGAAACGTCAGCTTTTTTCTTCTCCACCGAGGCTGCCAGACCTGCCGAGTTTTTCCAGGTAATTCTGTTTTTGTTTTGGATTTCCAGCATCCGCAGTTTTTTGTTTTTATATATATATATATTATATATACATGAATGACCTCATCCATTCTGCCACAGTAGGTGAACCCTCAGCTGCTCACACGGAATGGTAGAGGGGATATGGGCCTCAGTGGCAACATTATAAGATGATGCCACATAACCCCACTCTAGTGCATCCAGTCTACACGTGGAGAGGCCACTCCCTGCCCCTTTGACACAGAGAGCTCAGATGCTGTTTTGGGAGGTGGGGAGGAGGGAAAGGGGTCAGGCATTGAAGCAACAAGCACTGCTAACGACATGGCTCTGTGAACCTTATCCTTATATCTGCATGTTTTCACTGCTCTGGAGAGTGCTACCCCAGAACCCTTGTGGACAACCTGCAGTGCATCAATCACATGGCATACAACCCAGTGGGTTATTTGTAAGACAGGGAGCATCTTCTCTCTTTGCGCAGGAAAAGTTATGGGACAATAGGAGAGAGAGGGAAAAGAGAGGAAGGGGAACCTGACCTCAAGAACCTGACGGAATTCAAGGAGCGGGCAGCCTACCTGGCAGGGGAGGAACCTGACCGAGCCTGTGGAAATGGAGAGGTCGGTGGGTGACCTCCATCCAGTAAGGATCCATGCATATCACATAGAAACCTAAGGGTCATCCATTCCTCCATGTTTGAGGCAGCTCATTCAGTCACACACTCTATCCTCTCTCACTTACAAGTGCCAGCAGGAAGAGGGCAGCGCAAGAGGATAAAACTCTGTCCAGCAGTCACTCTAGCTCACAGAAACTGAGGGCACTGGAAAGGAGGAAGAAAGTGCACCTATAGAGGCAGTCCCCTGCACCCTCCACCAGTGCAGAGACACACCCCCCAAGTGGGTATAAGGTGTAGTTCAGCAGGAGGTGGCAGGGTTAGCCAAGCTCACTGGCACTCGAAGGACTGCTGGGGAAGAGGCTTCTGAGTCTGATAAAGAGGCTCTGGAATGGGTCCTGCACAGGAGGCTGGAGAGGCAGCAAGAGGTAGGGGAATATCAGGCAGATATGGCAGAGGCCCTCAACAGAGTGGCACGTGACGTGGAGGAATCCATCCACGTGTTCTATGATGAAATGGTTGAGACCTCTGCCTGCATCAAGGTCTCCATGGGGAGAGTGGTGGATGCCATGGAGAACCTGGTTCAGCAGAACACCCAGTTTCTGCCGGAGATGCGCACAGGCCTGCACTCCATTGCTGTAGCCATGCATGAGCTTTTGCAGTGGCTACGCAAGAGGGGGTGGGGCACCTCGACTTCCTTCCAGGTACCCCTTCCGCTCAGGAAATCAGGCAGGGGCGCTTGGGCACCCAAAGTGAGGAGGAGCAGCTGTTGGACTCCCCTGGGACCTCCATTAAATCTCTAAGGGTATCTGAACCGTCGGAATCCCCTTTGCCTGTGACTCCTTCAGCTTCATCTTCTGTCACATGAGCAGGGACATGTTATGAATGAAATTTTTTTTTAAATTATTTAATTTTTATTTGATGTTGGAAACCTCATCCCACCCGTGGATGAATTTTCCTAAAAAATCCAAAGGCAGCTTGGCCTTTTCACCTGCCTGCCAACCATAAGGTTGGACGAGCAGCAAAAAATGTCATTTAATTAATTATAGGATCGGAAAGGGGGTGGGGATGGAGGAGAGAGTTCATGATCTGAAATTGTTTAACTCAATATTAAGTCCGGAAGACTGTAAAGTGCCTAGTCGGAAGATGAGGTACTCTTCCTTCAGTTTGCATTGAGCTTCACTGGAACATTGCAGCAGGCCAAGGACGGACATGTGGGCATGAGAGCAGGGTCGTGTGTTGAAATGGCAAGCAACAGGCAGGTCTGGGTCATGCTTGTGGACAGACCAAAGGTGTTCCGCAAAGCAGTCACCCAGTCTGTGTTGCGCTATCCCCTTTCTGATGCCCCTTTTTCCAATAATTTATAATGTTTTTACAACTATATTTTTTTTCTTTTCCCTCCTATTTTTAAATTTATTTTGATCTATTGTTTCATCTCCACCTTTTAGCACATTTCAGTCCCTTCCCCCCACCCCACCCAGACTCGGGCCATCTGCCACTAGCTTGTCCTGATTGCTGCCCTTAATATCCCCATTAGCACATCCTTTAGATAATGTCACCACCATCAACACCCCTTTGTCCTTTTGTCTATGACATCTTTGGCAGTCTCTTCTTGGCCTCCACCTATCACTGGCTCCCTATCGAGCTCTACCTGTCCCATTTCCTTCTACCAACTTATACTTCATCTCATTTCTATATGTCTTAGTTCTGATGAAGGGTCTTACGGACTCGAAACGTCAACAGTATCCCTCTCCATAGATGCTGTCAGACTGGCTGAGTTTTTCCAGGTATTTTTGTTTTTGTTCCAGATTTCCAGCATCTGCAGTATTTTGCTTTTACCTGAAGTAGAATGTGGACTGTATAGTAATGCAAATTGAGGCTGCCATTTTTTTGCCTGTAATTAGCATGTTGTTTTTAAAAAGTATTTCCTTAAAAGTGCAAGTTGCCAGCCTATGGATTCATAATCACTATTTAAAATAAGCACATCTTCATGACAACAGATCCCAATTGGGAGTCAATCATGATCATTTCAATTGTAATAGATAAGAGTCTAAACAATAAAGTCAAATAAATTCTTCTTTCCAAACCCATTCCGATTGAAAACACAGAATTTGGTATGGTACAAATATGGAATTATCCCTTACAGCCATGCTCCCAAATGAAATTGTATAAGTTAACAATACCAGTAAATCTTTAATAAAGAGGAATAACAATATAATGCAGCATATTAATTTTTCAACTTTCAATTCATAATGTACAGTGTTTTAATTTAGTTTCCTTGGAATATGCATAGGGCTCCAATGATGGTAACTGGTAGCTAATTTAATCACTGGCTTTGCAAATGTTGAACTTCAAATGATCCCAAGGTTGTAAATAACTACATTTTAGAGAAAGGAGTGGGGGAATGGGCATGCTGATATATTTGAGTTTGAAAACAAATTGTGAACTTAAGGTGATGCATTGCAAAATCTATTGTTATCTGCTTTAAGACTGCTAAGACTCATTGCTAAGCAGTGAGCGTGTACAAGTGGGTAATGCATAGAACTTTCCAACGTTGTGGGAAAATGAGACCTATGGGGCTTAATTTTAACCTGACCTGCCAGTCAGAAAATGGCAGGATCTGGTCATCCATCAATGTACATTCTGCTAAATTTTACTTGATTGTTTTTGCAGGGTTGGTTACCACCACCTCACACTGTCGTCAAAAGTGGGAATGCACAGCACAATGCAAATGATGTCAGTTTGGGCTCAGTAATAGGGCTTTTGGCTTGGAGCCATGGGTACAAGCTCCATTTCAGAGACTTGAGCACACAGTCCAGACTGGCTCTTCAGTGAAATACTGAGAAAGTGCCGCAGTACTGGATCTTTTGGATGAGATGTAAAACCTCTCAGGTAGACACAAAAGATCCAATAGCAACTGTTCGAAGAAGAGTAGGAAAAGTCACCTGGTGCCTTGGCCAATTCTTATCCCTTAAACAACCATCACTAAAGCAAACACATTATATATTTTATTGCTGTTTGTGGGATTCTGCTGTGCACAAATTGGCTGTTGTGTTTCTTACTGAAAGAGACAATTGGCAATACCTGGCTTTACTGGGAGGTTGCTGCATGTGAAGTCTACAGAAATCTGAGTAAAACAGTGGTTAAGTGACAGATAGCTTTGTTGCCAGCTAAAAAAAGTAGCACTGACCCTACATGAATTGCTACATGAATGAAAAAATACAGCAAGCAATAACACTAATCTTCAGAGATTATGTAGATCATGTCATCAGCTATTGAAACCATGAAATAAATTATATTTCTTAGTAAAACCTGTTTTGAATTTAACAATTATAATTTTCTCCGAACTTGGAACTAACTGAACCTCACTAAATAGAACCATCTGGCTATAAAGCCAAGGCTGTTGGTAGAGGTCAAAGTTCAAGTCTCTCATTTACTTAAATAGCCTAATCATGAAAGGCAAACAGTTGGACTGGTACAGGCTCAATATTTCTTACCCTCTACCTTTCTCCTTTCTTTCCTCCTTGCCTCAAAGGCTCTACACAAGTTGCCAGCTCTTTAGTACCTCACCCAAGTATCCACTTCAGAGGTGAGTCCTGATATTGAATGCCAGTTGGCTCTTCATCTATAGTTGAGTACCACAGGCAACCTAACGTCAGCATTCAGGTATATGCCCTTCCCATCTAGAATTACTAAAAGTGATCAGGGGCAACAGTTGCATTTTGCTTTCCTTTTGTCCAACTGTATTGTGGTCAACTGTAATGCCATATCATCACTCTAGGGGGAGCTTAACTCAGCTCAGATGAAGAACTGAGAGACCACCTAATTTCTTGTTCTCAGCAACACACAAAATGGTGCATTTACTCACTGAACAATTAGGCGAACCTGACTCTAGAGCACTTTTAAAAAGCATCACACTTACAAAGTGAACACTTAGAATAGTTTCCTTTTGCGGTCAAGCTTTTATTAGTTAGGTTAGCTGTTCAATCATATTAAGTCAGGGCAATATAAAACTCCCTTTCACTTCACACACATGGCCACTGGATTAATATTGATAACACTAAGTTGGGGGACATGGTGATGTAGTGGTAATGTCACTGCATTAGTAATCCAGAGATCTAGATTAATGCTGTGGGGACATGGGTTCAAATCCTACCACAACAGTTGGTGGAATTTAAATACAATTGATATGTCTGGAAATGAAAGCTAGCCTCAGTAATGGTGATCATGAAACTATCACTGATTATTGTAAAAGTCCATCTGGTTCACTAACACCCATCAGGAAAGGAAATCTGCCTTCATTACCTGGTCTGGCCTACATGCAACTTCAGACCTACAGCAATGTGGTTAACTCTTAACTGCTCTCTGAAATAGCCTAGCAAGCCACTCATTTCAAGGGAAATTAGGGGTGGGCAACAAATGATGGCCTTACCAGTGATACCCACATCCCATGAAAGAATAAAGAAATTAACCAAATAAGGCTTAGTAAGGAAACTTTGATTTTTTTCGAAGATCATGGTCAAGAATATGAAAGGGCACTATGCTTACTCCAACTTGGATCCCAAAAGTGTAATGAAATAATCCACCACCCACAAACACATCCATAAAGCCACGGATGTCATCTTCTCCATGGCACACAACTTTGTGCATTTCGCCCGCGACTGGAACAGCCAGGGTGCAAGGGCCATTGGATTCGCCCTGATCTCGTGATTCCCACCGGTGCAGGGTGCGATTGACTGCACTCATATGGTGCTCAGGTCTCCATGGCTTAGTCAGTGGACTTCAGCAACCGCAAGGGCTTCCACTCACTGAACGTGCAGCTGGTGTGCAACCACCAGAAACACATCCTGCAGATATGCCCGCAGTTTCCAGGGAGTGTGCACGACGCCTACACCCTGAGTCACTTGCAGATCCCTGCAGTCTTCCAAGGTCCACAGAGGCTGCAGGGATGGCTCCTTGGGGACAAGGGCTATCCACAGAGGCCATGGCTGATGACACCCCTGCCGCAGCCTCAGGCTGCAGCAGAGTGATGCCGTAATGAAGCTCATGCAGCAGCTCACAACTTGATGGAGCAGACCATCGGAATGCTGAAGATGCGGTTCCAGTGCCTGGACTGGTCTGGTGGAGCTCTGCAATACAGTCTGCAGAGGGTGTCACACATCCTCATAGTCTGCTGTGCCCTTTACAACCTGGGTCTGCAACGGGGTGAGGAGCTGGCTGAGGAGGAGTTGGAGGAGCTGCATGTCTCCTCCAATGAGGAAGACGCTGGCGGGGATGAGGGTGAGGGGGTCCTCGGTGGTGACGATGATGGGGATGATGCTCTCACACTAGCTAGAGGCAGGTGCACTCAGAAGGCCATCACAGCTGCCAGACTTGGGGAGGATGAGGACGGGGTGAGGTTTCCCTGTAGATCCTCACATCGCAGTTGTGAACATTTGACTCGTCTGGCTTATGGCAGCGCGAATACCCTCTGTGAGAATGCTCCTGTCATGGAGACACAGCGGAGGCCCTAATAGTTGCTCGATTGCAGGAGATGTTGACAACATGCAGTGAGGATACTCCATAGGTCTTCACACGGCCCCGAGAAGGTCTGGTCAAGGGCATCTCACTTGCGCTCCATGATAAGGGCCATCTCAGAGGTGCAGCTATGAAACTTTAGACCCTTCTGATGCTATGTCCGCCTTCAGTACCTCAGCCCTTCAGGAGCTGATGCAGAGCATCACTGGTCACAGATGTGGTAGTGGCCAGCCCCACCTTAAAGGTACTGAGAGCACACAGAGAGAATGAGAGAACTCTGTGGCACCTGCCGACAACATTCTGGCAGCAATGACCAGCACTGCCGAGGTGCAGGCATCAGTAATGTTTCCAGAGAGTGTGAGGCTGGACCTTCATTTGGTCTGAAGGCCGTACAGAACACAGGGAAGAGGCCCTGGAATGAGACACCTGCCTTTTATCTTGTGCAGAAAGGTTTCAGATCTGAGTGACAAGAACACTGCTCATCAGAACAAGGAGCCATAGGCAGGGAGACATTCTTGGGAGTTTAGTGACAATAGTGAACATTATGTCCAAGTGATTAACACCCATGCCCAGGCTGTGCAACTAACTCTCCATAACTTTCCTAACCCTGCCGCTACGTCTTGATGCTCCCCGGACATCCACAGCGGAGCCAGCCTACTGACTGTGGCGTCCTGTCTGTGATGACGTTGGCGGGCGTCCTTTGGAGGACAGAGACTTGGCCGCCTGCTTTCGGGGTCCTACTGTATGGCAGTGGCACCCTCCTCGGCCTGTGAAGCTGAATCTGCAGAGGTCATAGGAAGAGGGGAGCCAGATGGGCCATTCACTCCCAGAGTCACCTGAGTGGATGGCCCCGGAGCGTGCACCTACTGATCCACCTCCCTACGGGTGCACAAGGACCCCTGGCTGATTCCGTTAGCGGAAGGGGTAGTTGCAGTGAGGTTGAGCTGCCCAGCACCCCTCTCGTATACACACTGTTGGAAGCCAACTGTGTCATCAGCAATGGAGGTAAGATTGCGCAGCAGTGCAGAAATGACGTCCTGGATCAAGGTCTCCATGGCTGCCGCGATCCTGCCAGTGTTGACCTGTGTGTGTTGTAATGCCGGCGCTATCACCTTAGCCTGAACACGGACGGACTCCTCCATCGTACCTTGCAATTTGAAGAGTGCAGCAGACATCCCTTCCTCATGATCCCAAGCTTGCCTTTGCAGCTCCAGAACTATGACATGACCAAGTCCAGAGGCTTGTCACCTGACTCGGATTCAGCAACATTCTGGCCTCCAGCAGTCCTCTGAGTGCCAGGGACTTGGGTGGTCCCTGCTTCCGCCTGCTGTGGATCAGAAAGTGCGATATGCTCACCAGACTGTGGTCCCTAGGCTACTCTAAAGCTAGGTCCCACCGAGGTGTGTGTCTCCACGCTGGTGGAAGGTGTGGGTGAGCACTGTTATGGGACTTCAGAAAGGGTGCCTTCAGATTTCTCTTCAGAGGTTTCTTCGAAGTTTGCTTGGAGGCTCTGGGTCGTGGACTCCGTTGGCTGCTTCCCAGATGTGCCTGCGAAAGCAAGAGGGGATAATGAGTGCATGGCAGTGGCCTGTGAAAGAGGACACATCACTCACGGCATGGTTGTCTGATGGATGTTGTACTGCTGGACCCTCACTTGATAGAGCAGCATTGACCTCACCATCAGCACAGGACCGGCCCCGGTCATCACCGGCCAGCTGGATGTTTTCGAATTCCGTCATGACTTTGAAATCCGGCATATCCTCTACCTGTCTATGATCCTTCCCTCCTGTTGTGAGCCAGTTTGTCTTGCATGGATAGAGATGGGGAGAGTGTATCAGGACACATGCCGGGCCAGGTGATAAGTATGTCTGACCTTTGTGGGTGGTGAGCGGTCCCATGGATGAGCTGAGGACAATGATGGTGTGTATGAAAGACTGAATGGTGATGTCCCTTGCACTGGCAGTGAATGAGGGCCCTGTGGGTGTGTGATGGGCTTGTGAGTGTGTGAGTTGGGAGTGATGAAAAGAGTGATGAACGGAGGAGATCATTCATCCTTTTGCAGCACTGGGTGGTTGTCCTCCTCTGACCACCACTGCCACCGCCTCCCAAGCAAGGTCCGTGACTTTGCTGCCCATTCTGCAGCCAGAGTGGGGGTAGAGCACATCCCGGCGGGCCTCTACAACATCCACCAGTTGCTCGAGGGACCCGTTGTTGAAGCGGGGGTCTGCTGTCTTCTTTCATTTGCTGGCCATGTCTCCCAGGCAGATGGTGGTGAGCTGGTGGTGATGAGCGCTTTGCTGGTGGCTGCCTTTTAAAGATGGTGGCCGGCACGATGCAACAGCATGGTGATGGTGGGCAAGTGAATGAGAGCCTGCCCGCCATGGATACGGCATGTTTTGCGGGCGTGAATATATAATAGGCCGGCTCAGGAAGATACGGTGTGAAAACCCATCATTTTCATCAGTGGGTAGGACTCCATTTCACCCGCCCGATACCACACTTAGTGCAATTTTGAGAAAATTCAGCCCTCAGAGTTTGAAAGGCTCTCAGAATGCAACAATTGGCTTGCACGCTCATTTCACAAATTTTGAACAGTGGATTCCAGGCTAAAGTTTGATCTTAAATATCTCTGCCAGATAACTGGATTTATTTGGAACGGCACTTTTTGTTTATAATTCTCAAGTTTGCGGCACCAGCTCCACAACACAGAGTCTATGTTTTACAGCACTCTGCTGCTAATAGCAAATATATACAGAAAAGTTCGTTTTAGAATTTTAAGTAGAACTTTTGAGTTAAGGGGATTAGAACAGACATGAGTAGAAGACATTGTGATAAACAGATGACAAGATACAGCTAGAAGCTCATTAGCAACACATCATGGATTTCCCATGACATCCTTTGCGTGTAACTTCAGCAGTTTGTCAGCATTAGAAATCCTGAGGTGTGATATTGAACATTATATAAATGTAAGTAGCAAAGCTTACTAAGTTTCCCAACAGCAGGTACTAATGACACATATAGTGATGTGGACCTCCCTCTTGCTGATACTCTGTTAATTCGCATTTCAGATATTACCAAAACAAACCATCAGCACCAAATATCCAATCATTTTAAACTCTGCTTCAAATCTTTCTTAAGTCTTTCTTCTTGTCCAAGTTATTTAATCTCACTGATAATTATACTGCTACAAAAGCAGAGTATCCATTTTATTCTGGAGTAAATTGTGTAGCTCATCATCACAGTGTGACAATGAACTTAACAGCCCTATTACATTCTTAAGGTTTCGCCAGGTATTTCTTGTGCTTTTCACCAAATACCATTCCTGTAATCAAGTCCCTGTTCTCTAGAAATGAAGAATAACTTTATCTGGACAATTTCTTGTCTTGTAATATTATTTAGAGTCAAACAAAATGCATTAATTACTGTTATTTATTACTGGATATAGCATCAGCCCTGTCATGTTCTCCTAATCTTCAGACAGTGCAAGAATAAACATCATCAGGCTGTGTGACTTGGACCATAAGCTACAAAATGAGTTTTAATATTTGTCAAAGCAATAAAAAAATGAAACAGTGTAAAGTTCATATAGCAGACTTTTAGCTTTAAGACAGAACTGTTCACATACCTTATTGGGTGCAAAGGTAATGTTCTACAGCACCAAACTTTCACCATGACTCTCACATACACCCAAATCTGGACCAGTGTCCATTTTACAAACTTAATTTCCATGAGCCCATATCTACCAAGGCTGTGGTACGGTGGCACTGAAAACATTATACCAGGAAGCAGCCAAGTATTTCTCCCTGCCCAAGATACAAACTGTAGGGACCTCCCTCACTGATGGGATTCGGTTAAAATGGTTCAAAGTGGCCCTTCAGGAATGTAAACCAGCAATGAGAAAGATAATAGCGCCTGGCTGGCTTTTGTACAGAACAAAACCAACTCTGAAAGTTTGGCAGTTAGGAACCACAATATGTGGTTCAATCTTTGAAACTGCTATAAACAATAGAATAAACAATTCAGAATAGTTAAGTTTTAATGAAAGGTCATCAACCTGAAACATTAACTCTGTTCCTCTCTCCACAGATGTTGCCTGACCTGCTGGGTGTTTGCAGTGTTTTCTGCTTTTGGAACAACAGAAGGGATCGCCTGCTCATTGTCCTAATTTCCAGCCACAAAGGGAGATAGATGGTTGTGGTTGTTGGACGTCAATCATCTCATTCCCGGGATATTGCTGCAGGAGTTCCTCAGGGTAGTGTCCTAGGTTCAACCATCTTCAATTGCTTCATCAAAACTTTCCCTCTATCATAAGGTGAGAAGTGGGGATGCTCGATGATGACTGCGCAATGTTCAGTACCATTTTTGACTCCTCAGATACTGAAGCAGTCCGTGTCCACGTGCAGCAAAAACTGGACAACTGGACTTAGGCTTGGACTGATAAGCGGCAAGTAACATGTGTGCCACAAAAATGTCAGGTAATGACCATCTCCAACAAGAGAGGATCTAACCATCTTCCCTTGACATTCATTGGGATTACCGCTGCTGAATTCCTCACTACCAACATCCTGGCAATTACCATTGACCAGAAACTGAACTGGACAGCGACATAAATACTGTGGCTACAAGTGCAGGTCAAAGACTGGGGACAGAATCTTCTGTTCAGCGTGTGGGGGCGTCCCTACATCACCATGCATCATTCCAATCTTTTGTTCAGCGGGCGCGCACCAGAGTCGGCTGCGCGCCAGCCGAACTGTCAAAGGCCTGTTAAAGCCATTAATAAGTAATTAACCAATCTGACAGGTCTGCCCGTCCAACCTTAAGGTTGGCGGGCGGACAAAGAGCCCAAGTGTCCTTCGCATTTTTCATGAAACCTCATCCATGGGCGGGATGAGGTTTCATGAAGAATTTATTACATTAATAAACATGTTGTAAACATTTCATAAACATGTCCCAGTTCATGTGACACTGTCACATGAGGGGACATGAGTAAATGCTTTTCAGCTTTCTTTATCTTAAACTTCAAATCTGAAGTTAGAAAGAGCACAGGTCCCGACTCTCCATCCTCCTCCTGCCTGCACAGGTAGCGTTGAGCGCCACCGGGCATAAGTCAAGCTGGGTGGGCCTTAATTGGCCTGTTCACATAAAATGGTGACGCATAGCCGACTGCAGGTGGCAATCGGCTCCGCGCCCGCCTGCACCCGCTCCCGACCAGTCGGCCTTCGAAAATTCTTCCCTGGAAATTCTGAAGTGAGTAATTCACCTTCTGGCTCCCTGAAATCTGTCCGCCATCTATTATTATTATTATGCACCTCAAAGCACTGGAATCGTACCATCAATGCTGCTTGTGGAAGATCTAACATATTAATTGGGAGAACAGACGCACCAACATCAGTGCCCTCTCACATACAGGCACCAGAAGCATAAAGGCTATAATTGTCTGCCATCAGCTTCGTTGGGTTGATCATATAGTTTGATGTCAGATACCAGATTCCCAGCTCAGTCAGGGTAGACACAGCAGGGGAGGAATCAAGAAGTGTTTCAAGGATGTGCTGAAAGCCAACATAAAGAAATGCAACATTGACATCAACACAGAAGACAGACATCTGTAACTGCAAAGACCCAGCAGTCAGGGGCACAGATATGATGCTGGGGGCAGGATGCAGGCAAATACATAGGTGTGCAGGTGTGAACCACAAATGCAAAATACTTATCTCATATTGCTAGCAGCAGTGTCGGAGATTAATTTTCTGTTCTTGGAGATTCCGGACAACCAGGGGACTTGGAAACCTTTCCCAAAGAAAATGTTTTTAAAAAATTGAAAGAGAAGGAAAACGCAGAAAACCTCTGGATCAAGCTTAATGTTCAAGGGATACAAGATGGCAAAGTGCAACATGTCCACTAGCATCAAAAGGAGAAAAAAACAGGTAAACAGGGAGAAGCACTGTACACCTCAGGCAACCATCACTATTTTATTGACAAAGGGCTTCTCCCCTCATCCAAAGCACAAATTGCCTCTCCCATGGGCACTGACTTAGTAGACAAATCGTCATATCACCAGCGACACTTGGTGACATCCTGCCATCCTTTACACCAAGACAGATAAAATACAGTATTGCTCCAAAAGCTTGCATGGAGCTTCACTGGGAAAGGGTAAAAGGCTTAGAATTCAGCAAATATAGGGTGAATGGAAGAGAAACTTTGGCTGGGTTTTATGAGTTGGTGTACTGCTCTCCTCCCCGCCAACTAAGAAGCTAGTTAGAAATCAAGCAAAGAAAGAAAAGTCCACCCTGCAGTGAAAACGAGGAAAGTGTGGGAATTCGACCTCTCACTGGAAGGAAGTTCTGCCCTTGGGAGCTGCCAGCCAATTTGATTGGCCAGGAGCTCTTGCAGTCCCGACAGCACCAGAGCTCAGTAGCGGGTGCTGCCTGGACTGCAAGCAGCCCAGGATGAAGTCCCCAATCGATCCTGAACTCAGCGAAGTTAGGGGTATTGGACAGGGAGGGATTGGCGACATTAGGGGGAAGGGTAACGGAGGGTGGATGGGTGTGTGGGTCTTGCAGTGCAGGCTACGAGGAAGTAAGGTGGGGTACTATCTTCATGGGGGGTGGTTGCCCCCATTATGCAATGGGCATCCTGCCCGAAGATAGTACCACCACCCCCCTTCCTTCCTGCTCTTTTAAAAGAATGGCTGCCCACTCCCTCCTGCCTGCCCATGACAAACATGTTATGCCGTGGACAGCATAATATTTGTGTCAATTGGCTCGTAATCAAGCTCAATTGACCCTTAACTATTTATTTAAATACAGCAGGCGGCCTGCCAATTATAGGGTGCTGCTTGGGGGTGGGCGAGAAGGTGGTAGGCTAGCCACCCCTCGTATTTTACGTCTCACCCACTGAAAATATGCGCAGGGTGCGGGACAAGGCTGGCGGCGGCGGGAGGGGGGGGGGTGGTGGAATGTAAAATCTAGCCCCTTGGATAGAAAGCTATAAATGCAGATGGTATAAAAGTGTTTGGCGAAGCAGTCACTGAACTCTTATGTTTGTTATAAATTATGTAGACAAAATTATATTTTGAGCAGCAGGAATATTCTTTCTTTGATTTGAGATAAGACAGATTTCCTAATTTGTCCTGGTTCCAGGTTCAGTCCCTCATGTGTGATGAGATAGCTCATCTCAGATAATCTGCCACTGGAGATTTCACCCTTAGCCTGAGTGGCCCCAGGCTAGTGAAAGGAATATAAAATAAATACAACACTATCATTGAGCTCTCTTGAAAATATCCATGTAGGAAAAGCACATTTGTACGCACTGCAATGCTGCCACAACCCTCCTCCCCATCCCCATTCCCTTCCCCATCCTAATCTGTAAAATTCAACTATTTAGGGTTCATATATAGATTTGCAACTTCAGCAAAGCACCAGTGGAATGCCAAAGTCTGTGGAACTGTTGCTCTCAAGAAGAGGAGTAATGGAACTGAAAGAGAAAAATGAGTCACACCTATTTACAAAAGCATTATAACATAGATCCTAAAGCCCACTTAACATAAGCTGAAAGTGATGTACAATTTTGGACCTCCCACCTTTAAAGTTGATACCCAAGAGCTTTCTAAGAAATACAACAAGGGTGGAAATTACATACCATGTAACATCCTAGATGGCCATATTCTTTGGGAACTGGGCTGACTGATCCTTTGTCCCTTTCACCATCAGGGCTGACGTCCTGAAGGTGCTGGGGATATGGTTCTGAGGGCCCGAGGCATGCGTTAGAAACTGGAAGGAGCGAGTGTCTATGGTGAAAAGAAAACTGGGCATGTGGGAGTGATGCTCCCTCTCCATTGCGGGTAAGAACCTGGTCATCAGGTGTGAGGCACTCTCACTGTTGCTGTACGTGGCGCAGGTCTAGCCCATTCCAGATGGCGATCACCCGAGCCATCTTTCGAGGTCGAAAATAGATTGTGTCTGCAGGGATGCGATGTACAAGCCTCTAGATAAGGGGGGAAAAAATGTTCCCAACATCGCCCTCATACTGATGGCCACCTTTGTGTGCGGCTGCATCAAGCTGTGCGTCAACCCTTGGTACACAATGTCAAATGTCACTCTGTGCTGAGGTTCTATCTGTCCCCGGTGTTGCGAAGGATGAATCTGGCCACGCTGCCGCGGAACGCTCCAAGTAGTTGGACCGTGCTGTACCACCTGTCCCTGGTGGAAAAAATTATGCAGAGAAACACCTTTGACCACAAGTCCAACAGGCAGTGGTCGGCACGTAACATCTTAGAGGATCTGCAGGAAAAGGAGAGGGTGGATCCTATGGGATGGTTCCCCGAGCAGACTGTCAAAGTCATTTGGCAGAATGCCTCATTGCCATAACTTTCCAACAAGCACCAAGACATAGCTTGGCTGGTGGTGAGAAAGGCCCTCCCCCTCAGATCCTTCCTACACGCCAGGGGTCTCACACACTCAGCACGTTGCCCTCGAGGTGGCTGTGGTGGGAAGAGAACATTTTTCACCTCCTTGTAGATTATGCCTTTGCAAAGAAGGTCTGGAGAGAGATGCAGGGGTTTCTGTTGAGGTTCATCCCGAGCAGTTCTGTGACACAGGACTCTGTGCTCTACGGGCTGTTCCCAGGGACAGAAACCGAGACAAACATCAGCTGCAGCTGGAGGATCATCAACTCGGTGAAAGACGCTCTTTGGTCTGCCCGAAACTTGTTGGTCTTCCAGCGCAAAGAGTTGTCCCCGACCGAGTGTTGCACATTCCAAAGTCCAGGACTACGTGCCGAGGGACACACTAAAGCTTGGGGCAGCCACCGCAAAGGCGCAATGGGGAAAGGTCGCTGTCTAAGACCTTTCTGCCACAGTGCACTGAGGGACTGGGAACTGTTTAGAGCCCCTCAGGCTGTACAGCCCAAAATGAATGAATGCATTGAATACTAATTGTATTATAATTGTATTGAAGCACCTCAGAGTGCAACATGATGTATGTTGATAACTCCAATACCATTGTCTGATTGTCTGTAATGACCATATTGAAATGATTGTAATATTCATTGATTGTATTGATGCACCTTGTGATACGTGTAAAAGTTGAATCTGATTGTACTTGTGTGATTGTGATTTTGAAATGGTTTGGAATGTTCTTCCAGATATTTTATGAATAAAGTATATTTTTCAAAGAAAAAAAAACATGTAACATCCTAGAGGCCCTGTGGGAAAAAAGGGATGGTGGACCCTGTCAGATGGTTCCTTGACCAGACTGTCAAAGCCATTTGGTAGAATGCCTTACTGCCAGAACTTTCAAACAAGCACCAAGACGTAGCTTGGCTGGTGGTGAGAAAGGCCCTCCCTGTCAGATCCTTTCTCCATGCCTGGAATATCACCCCCTCTGCATGTTGTCCTCGAGGTGGCTGTGGTGGGGAAGAGACCATTATCCACCTGCTTCTGGAATGTGCCTTTGCAATAAAGGTCCGGAGAGAGATGTGATAGTTTTTATTGAGCTTCATCCTGAGCAGCTCTGTGACGCTGTTCTCAGGGACACACACTAAGGAAACATCAACTGCAGCTGGAGGATCATCAACTCGATGAAAGGCGCTCTTTGGTCTGCCTGAAATTTGCTGATCTTCCAATGCAAAAAACTGTCCTCAATTGAGTTTTGCAGACTGGCAAATTCCAAAGTCCAGGGCCACATGCTGAGGGATGCACTAAAGCTTGGGGCAGCCGTTGCAGAGGCGCAATGGGGAAAGGTCGCAGTCTAAGAACTTTCTCCCATAGTGCACCTAGGGGTTGGAAATTGTATAGAGCCCCTAAGGCTGTAACACTCACATTGAGTGTATACAGTAAATATTTCATGTATCATCATTGTGTTGAAGCACTTCAATGTGCAACATGAACTATGTAGATAATTTGAATATCATTGCACTTTCTGTAATGACCATTTGGAAATGTTTGTTATGTTCTTTTTATTGTATTGGAGCACCGCAGAGTGCAAAGTGATTTCTGTAGAATATCTAAATATCATTGTACTTTCTATGAAGGCCATTTTGAAATGTTTTGTAATCACAGAAGCCATTCCATTAAGTCCTATACAATTTAAGCATAAATGGCTAAACATCAGTACTTTCTGGACTCTTCTAAAGTTCTTTATTTATTGCATTAAAACTTGTAAATAATATCCATCATTTCAGTTAGTAAATTCTGCTCTTGATAGTTTGTGATTCAACCTCAGGAACCATAACTTACCTATAATTTTCAGATTTCAACTGGCAAACAGATAACATTATGATATCAGTATACTTAAATTTCTTGGTAACTCTGCTGTCCCTATCCTAAACTTGTCCTGCGCTATCATTTTTCTTGTCTTGGCTCACCTACACTGACTCTAAGTCACATAATGCCTCCACTTTATTATTCTCATCCTGTGATTAAATCCATTCATGGTCTATCTTCTCCTTTTCTGTGATCTTGTCCTGTCCTATGACCACCCTGCCCCATGACTCCATAGTTTGCTGGTCTTCCAAATCTGGCCTCATGCATCTCTGCTCCCTTCATCTGTCAACTGGTGACTCTACCATCTGCCATCTGGGCCCCATGCTCTAAATTCTCTCCCTAAGCCTTTCTGCCTCTATATTTATGACACTTCTTAAAATCCATTTCTGATTAAGCTTTTGATCATCCCTTCTAATATCTCCTCATTTGGCTTTGGGCAAAATTTTCCCCCCACTGAGGGGGAAGTGTGGGAGCGGGTGTGGGCAGGCAGCCCTCCGATTGGCACCCCCAATCAGAGTGGGGGTGGGGGGGGGGCCGTCATTTTTTGTGGGCGGACCAATTAGGACCCACCCAGCGTGACGTTTGCATGGAAGTTCTATGCGCTCCCTGTGCTGGCGGCGGGGGGAATGGCAAATGCAGAAGTGCACACGAAGGAGCGCTCCAATCTCCCTGAGACTAAATGCTGCCTCAGGGAGGTCGGTTCCCAAATTGAAAAAGTTACTCTTTTGAAAATTTCATTTACCATGCACATCCCCTCATGTGGCAATGTCACATGAGTTGGGACATAGACATAACTTGAAGTAAAAGTGAATCTAAATTTTTAAATTCAATCATGAAACCTCATCCCGCCCATGGATGAGGTTTCACGCTTTTTCAGGTGGCTGCCAGTGCTCCCGACCTGCCTGCCAACCTTAAGGTTGGACGGGCAGGTCCACTAATTGCTTTGTTTTTTAAATGGCCTCAATAGGCCATTGACAGGCCGGCGGGTGCACAGCTGACTCGGCTGCACCCCCGCCAACCTGAAAATGCAAATAATGCAGGATGATGTCGGGAGTTCCGCCCGACGTCATTCCGCTTCATTTTATGCGTCGGCGAGCGGGCCACGTGCCCCGCTAACGGACGGGAAAATTCTTGCCTTACTGTCCACCTTTGTCTGGCTGCAGTCTCGGTGAAGTACCTTGTGTTTTTTTACTTTAAAGGTGGTATCTAAATGCAAGCTGTTGTTGTTAAAGAATAATATTCTCTCGAGTTTAGGCAGAAATTCAACTTCAGCATAAAGTGACATAAAGGCACTTCAACATCCTCATGACACATTAGAGGATAAACTCTTTAAGGCACATCCTTATGCTATCCTTTTTCTGAAATCTCTTGAGAATGCACGTGGTCATCAGTGCTTTGGTAGCTAAACTTCAGACACTAAATTCAACAATAAAAATGGCAGTGTTCATCATACATTTGAATAAATCCAACAAGTTGTTTTATGCATTGCAAATGGCACTGCAACTGTGCATTCAATAGGAAACAAATTCATTTCATAGAACTTACAATGAGATTCACACCACGAAAAGGTGTCTTGCAGTAAGGACATATTTGGCAGTTTTTCCCAATAGGGAATGATGTAAGCCCACTGCTTGGCCAGATTTCTTTTTAATATAAAATGCTGTTTGATCAAAAAAGTTGTAAATTAACAGCTTGTTCTATGTAATAATCAGTGCAATATTTGCCATTGCTCACCATCACACAAGCATTTTATATGTCAACTTATTAGCATTTCTTAAGAACAACTGTTTACTCTCTTTGATATTAGAGGTCATCAATATCAATCAGATTAGTTGGTGGGCAGAACAGAAAGCTGAGAGTATTGACCTGTTTTAATGATGGGACTGAAAGCTGCCAGAACCATCTTGAGAATCAGAGGCTGAGATTCAATACTATTGGAGCCAACCAAACTTCTACCATTACTGGTTGTGCCCAACAGTGAGGCGCTATCACAATCTATAATGTATAAACGAAGCACAGAAAATGGGAATTATTGCAAAACATTATTGCTGTGGGTTTTAAATGATTTCTGGAATGCAAGGACTCTGGAACAATGCAAAAGAAAGAGGGGTTATGTTTAAGTGACCTAAGTCATTAATTATATGCTTTTATAGACCAGAATTTACTGACAAAATTGATAACAGTGAGTGCCATTAATGTGTAAATTCTCCAGTAACTTTGTAGAGAGGAAAAGATACTCAGAGAATTCTAACCCTGTCACAATAAAGGGCAACAATCCATTTGCCTTCCTAATTGCTTGTTGCACCTGCATGCTAATTTTGTGTTCCTTAATTTTGAGGACACACACAGTGTTCTGAATGAGTTTTAAAAGTTTCAAGTATTTTAAATAATCTGTTTTTCTATTCTTACTAACAAATAGATAACCTTATGGTTCGCCGTATTATACTTCATCTGTCACCTTACTACCCACTTCATAAACCTATCAAAATCTCTTTACAGCCTCTTTGTGTCCTCCTCATAGCTTACATTCCCACCTGGCTTTGTAGCATTAGCTAACCTAGATACATTACTCTCAGTCTCTTTGTCTAAGTCATGAGTACAGATGTTAAATAGTGGAGGCCCCAGCACTGATCCTTTCAGTACTCCATTAGTCGCAATCTGGCAACTTGAAAAGGCCCAGTTTATCCCTACTCTCTGTTTCCTTTCTGTTAACCAAACCAACCATGCTAATATATTACCTCCAACTCCTGGAGCCCTTATCTTGTATTAACCTTTTGTGTGGACCATATTGAATGCTACATAACATACCTACATCTACTAGGTCCTATTTATCTACCCTGCTAGTTAGTGTAGAGTAAAAGGATAACATCAGGAGCACCTCGTACTGATTTAACTACTGAAGTAATTATGATGCAATGTCACATGACTAAGAGACTCAGATCTGATGGAAAGCAGAAGTACAATCTCATGTAGAGTACTAGATATAGGTCTGGACCAGCCATATAAATACTGTGGCTACAAGAGCAAGTCAGAAACTAGGAATCCTGTAGCAAGTAACTCACCTCCTGACTCCCCAAAGCCTGTCCACCAACTACAAGGCACAAGTTAGGAATGTGATGGACTACTCTCACTTGGCTGGATGAGTGCAGCTCCAACAACATACAAGAAGCTCAACATCATCCAGGACAAAGTAGCCTACTTGGTGGTACTCCATCCACCACCTTCAACATCCATTCCCTCCACCAACGATGCACAGTGGCAACCGTGTGTACCATTTACAAGATGCACAGCAGCAACTCACCAGGGTTCCTTCAACAGCACTGTCCAAACAAGAGACTTCTACCACCTAGAAGTACAAAGGCAGCAGGTACATGGGAACACCACCACCTGCAAGTTTCCCTCTAAGCCACACATCAACTTGGAACTATATCATTGTTCCTTCACTGCCGCTGGGTGAAATACCTGGAACTCCCTCCCGAACTGCATTGTAAGTGTACCTACACCACATAGACTGCAGCAGTACAAGAAGGCAGCTCACCATCACCTTCTCAAGGGCAATTAGGGATGGGCAATAAATGCAGCCTTGCCAGCAACGCCCACATCCCATGAAAGAGATAAAAACAATAACAAGTATGGGTTTTACAAATAATGGTTTATGGTAGCAAGCTTAGGGTAACGCGCAAACCCTAAAAAAACACTATCTAGACATTAAACCCAAAACAAGACAGTTACAGCCTGAAAAAAACTAATTAATTTGTCAAACACTATTTTCTTTTTGTAAAACAATTTTGACTCTGATCGTACTACGAATTTCGAAGTGCATTGTTAAGGTTTCCTTAATAATAGATTCCACCTTTTCCAGATGACTGATGTCAAGCTAACTGGCCTGTTAGTGCATTATTTTCTCTTTTCCTCCTTTTTTGAATAGCAGTGTTACATTTGCTAACTGGGACCGTTCGAGAAACCAGGGAACTTTTGATAATCATAGCCACTGCATTCATTACAAAGTCGAACTAAAAGAGCATGCGGTGAGATGCCCGAACGCTCTCACCAACAACAGTGATGAATTAACTATCATAGCTCCACCCTCCTACTTAAATCAGTGAAGAACATGATTTTATTGGATTGTCAGTGTTCATAAATATAGTAGTTTGGTAGTCCCTTGGTGACTCAGCAGTGGGGCGTGTTATTGCCCTGAAATCAATAGCCTTTAAACAGTTGGCCTGGACCTGATTGCTCAGCTCCCGGAGAGCCTGACCCCTCATTGCATGCTGCTTTTTTGTAGTTATTAAATCATACAGCAACTTCATTCACACTTTATCACAAATCAGATGTCAGAAGACTATAAAAATATGGAAACATATGATGAACTTCAAGCTTCAAAGCGATTCCCCGGGACAATAACAGCCTTTATTCTGTAGACTGGAATGGATTTCTCTTCAGGAATGTGCTTTGAATTATGTCAGAGGCAAGCAGGCTGATCCTACCAGAATGCTTCGTAGTGAAGGAGAGAATGTTGAGAGAGGCTGAGTACTTCCAGCTTAGTGAGCACATCACATTTCTGGTGCCCAAGATAATCGAGCAGAGTTCAGTGACTAATGAGGCATGCCAGAGTGACATAGTGAAGAACTCCCATACAACGTTCTGTTGACCATGAGATCAGTGCTGATGCCATCAGCCATTGTGGCTCCTACACCTTTGCGATAAACAAACAGGTGCAAAATTTTGAGAGTGAGATCATGGTGTGTGGCAGGCCATTGCTGCCCTGTTTCTGCTCCACTGCTGTGCTCGTTAGACCAGAATTCATTCAAATTTAAAATGTAGGAAAATGATCAACATACTAAATGCTAAATTTATGATGAATGTCATGGATCTCGCATGAAATCCTGGGCCGATAATTATAAAGCACAAGGGTGAGTTGTTTGGTGGCAGGGCTGCCTTGCAACTCTTCCTTTCAATCCATTATTCTGTATTTCAATGAAAACTTAGATATCCAGGAGCATTGTTTCAATTTTACTTGAGAGATTTTTTTTATCCATCTGGCGGCATCTTGCTTGTTCCTTTATTATTTACAGCAAAGTCTTTTGACAGGAAAGTAACATGTCTGTGAACAGATGATATAATACATGCCAACAACTTTTTCTTTAAGTACTTGATTTCTCATCTTAAAGAAAAGCCCCTCGAACAGCCTCATTTTAAAAGTTGGTGTCACTTTTGATTTTGATCTGTTTGAAAGCAAAACACAATTTTATAAAATGTCAGATGGAGATTGCAATAGTATTGCAAAAGAATTACAGAACAATAATGTGGAATAGAAGCTCATTTGCTGAAACAATATAAGCCAAGACAAAGTACCGTAGATCATGGTGTATGTTAATCTTTGAAGCCTCCAAAAATGGAGGTCAGCTTATATGCTGAGCATAAAATTTGAACATTGGTAATACCGGAAATTCACATTAAATTAATGTGGCATGGTTTATTAAATGAATTAATTCTACAAAGATATCTTTAACCACAATCAAAGACTGTAAAGCCCATCAAAACCATTGTCTTCAACCCTTTACATTGAAAGGGTTCATTGAATTCATCCTGAGTCATCATAAGGATCCCACTCTGAATCAGATGTGGCGTTTTCGGATTCAGAATCACCCCTCCACAACTTCCTCATTTTCCATTGAATTGGATATTAACATTTTTTGAATGATCTGATGACCCTTTGTGCACTAATAGCATCCCACAATTTGATGACAAAAACACAAAACATCTAGTGGGTCAGCACGTGTATTTCCACTTTTTGTGAAGGTATTTTTCACCCCATCAACCATCAACCTACTCCATTCGGCATGCACACGACCTTTGAATGACTTGTTGAGGCACACCTCCAGAGGTTGAGCTATGGGCGTTAAACTCCCGGGTATAACTGTAACGTCAATGTTATTTCTTCACAGGTACCTCTAGTTCTCATTGATTCTAATGGGATCTGAACAGGTTCCCACACTAATAAGCTGCATTCTTGGCATGGATCTACTCCATACATTATCGATCCACAACTTCACTCCATCCTCACCCAACCAAGTGTTGTCATGGGCATGGACAAAGGTTACTGAAGGGAACTTGTAATTTTGGTATGGTAAAACTGGACCAAAAATCCATAGGCTTTCATTTCATTCTGTCGGTTATGCAGGCTAGTCCTACCGTGTTCTCATGCACAATCTATGCTTTTCATTAGAACTGCTTTGAATCTTTCCATTCCACAGTTTGGTTGCCGGGTAAATCAAAATTTCTGGGCATTTCATCCCTGCGGTCGATGTGGCATAAGGGGTATTTGTGTTTTTGCCAATGTCTGATGATGAATCGCTGGAAACTGGTAATTTTGACATCATGTTCTTTTGATAGTTTGAGCGATCTTGGTTTTCTGCCACAATACTAGACATTTTCATTTCACAAAGCAGCTACACCGACCAGCTATTGCTTTGAAATCTTTTCTGGAATCAAGATTTGATTAGGCCCACTTAAGCGCATATAGACACATTGCATTTCTGGTGACGATGGAACCATTCCAACGATTTTCAAGGACCCATTCCGGTACATGCTTCTCAAGATCAGGCCAGTGGCTGGTCCTGTTCTTATGGCACATTTGGTCTTGGGCATCTCCTTCATTGTGGATTCCTTCTTCCATTCCCACACCAGTTTCTCACTAACACCAAATTCCCTTGCTGCAGCAGTTATTTGACGAGTTAGCAAATGTTACGACTTTTAGCTTGAAACCAGCTTCATACTTCATTCATTTTCTTGAAAGACTCATTTCTCTTTGTTGATTGTCATGCACGGTCTGCTCTGTGTGGATGTGTCTTAAAGTCCTGTGCATCTTCACAACACAGCCTGTATTGCCTGTTTGATCTCTTGCATCAAGTTATAAGGTTCCAGCTAGTAAAACATGCATTTGTGGGGTGAAAAACTGAGGCTGACTGGTAAATGCAAGCATTGCACATCATAGCTGAAAAAGAGTTTGGCTCACATGTCGAGCATATGCAAAAACATGGTTTTTGGGGCTGGAAAAATGGGGTCATCTTGACGGGTTGACTTAGACACTGAAATCTATGGTAGTACTACTCTTAGATCAATAAACTAGCAAAATACCATCAAATGACACAGGCGGGAGTTACTGAAGGTCACACCAATCACACATATTAGAATTAAGGTTGTCTAACACAGTTTGAAAATGACTGTTAGGAAACTTTCTTGCTTCACCCACCTACAAAAATCTTCTTTATCCCATAAGGAATAGATTTCTATCCCACAATGCTGAACAGCTTTAGTTAAGGGGGGGTGGGGGGGAAGAAATGATAGGAGAGGATCTAGATCATCTGCTTTTTTGTGCATTTGTGTAAATCAGAGCTGGTGTCATGTTACACGTTAGTGAGATATTGCACCTTTCCAGTCAAACTTGTTATACAGATAAGCATATCAACGACAGGTGCAATCAGAATGTTCCTGGAAAATTATCATGCATCACTGCACTGCTATGAGCCCAGCTGATGTTACTATTAGACAAGCCAGATCTCAGGGTGGAAAATATGGCTTTATAGATCCTAACCTTTATTTTTTGCTTAGATATGTGGAGTTACTACTGAACAGAGTCACAGGAGTCAGCTGATGAATATTCAACAAAGGGATAAAACATTTATTAAACAAGAAAAAATGAACACTTTCATCCACAACTATATATACTTTTACAGATATATATGGATTTGTATGGATAACACAAGTTACAAAAGCTATGTTATACTCTAATGTTCATAGTAAGTACACAGTCCATGTAAACCAATAGGAGACCTGTGGACAGACGCACCATCCTCTGAAACAAATTGACAGATGCCACTCCAAACAGATGCTATGGATCTCTCATCAACTCCCCTTAGACACTTGTCACACCGTGAGCTAACTGGTCTCACTGAACTCCCTCTTTCACACAAGGGTTTCCAACCTCCACTCTCCAAGAACTCACTTTGGAATCTTCTCCCAAACCAAGCTTTCTCTCAGATGCTTCTGCAAGGGTCCACCTCCAGGGTTTTGAACTCTCCTTCCGATGTTTCTCTCCCCTGGATCGTCACGTGCATTCAAACTTCTTTCCATGCATTCTCCCTCACTGACTCAGCCATGCCAACAGAACACCACTGCCTCGCATGCCCATAATGAAGAGTTACAGACCTTCAGCTGTCTCTGTGGACCTTCTGGCTTCACCTTACTTTCACTTCCACAGAACAGGAACTTTTCCAGGTTTCTGTCCTTATCCTTTGACTAGATTGTCTTCTTGGGACCTTCCTGTTTGACTCCTTGGCCTTGGGACCTTTTGGTTGTTTTGGGAAATCTGCTCTCTCTGCAATTCCCAGTATCTAGCCTCTCTAGGATCCTGGTTTCAACTTCAGTTTGGGACGTTGTCTGTGCCTCTGCTGTCCAGTCTCTCTTGCAGCTGCTTCCAACTGAACTCAAACTGCTTCTTTTTAGTTTTTTCTGTCTGTGTGTGTGTGTGTATGGGTGGGTGGGTCTCCCTCCCTGGACCCCTGTTGCTAGGCAACAGCATAGTTTTTCCCACTTCTGTTGGCTTTCACTCTTCTTCAAGGGTCATAAAAATCTCATTAGAAGTGCAGGCATACAAACAGAGCTTTAGATCTGCTGTCTCCACTCAAAAATGAAACTAGATCCCAGGTTTCACCTTTTAATAGAAAAAAATATAAATTGAAATTAAATTTAAAGATGTACCTTATTTATAACACACATAAATGCAAATATAATTTACTTAAACTATCTCTATTTTCCAACAACACAATGACAATATCATGTTTTTAAAAATAAAATTGTGGTTTGCAATTTTTTCTTAGTACCTTTAACGTCTCTCCTATTGACTCAGCATGTTTAGCCAGTAATACTTGAGATATACAAACCAGGATCATCCAAGATCCGATTCCTCCTCTACGATCAGTCAATGATCTCACCCAGAAATTAGTCTGTGCCGTTGCATTAAGGAGGAGGGAAATTCAATTATAATTCCTGCTGTTGAGCACAACCCAATAATTATCACTGGAGGCTAAATTTTCCACTCAGCTGTCTGGTGGTGGCTTCCTGGCTGCAGACCAAAGGGTCACCGCTCCATGTAGGCTTAAAGGCCCATTCCGCTTGCCTAGTTTCAGCCCTGCAGTGGAGGGGAATCCACCTCAACAATGGTGGCCCAGTTGCAAAGGGCTTTTTTGATTTTAAATTTTTTTAAAAGTTGGAGAGAAGGTGCCTCCATCTTGGCACACCTTCTCTCTCACTTCCCTGAAAAAGCACCTTGATGCTTCTTCAGTGCTGTGGGCTTCCTATTGGCCCTCCAGCTTCAAGAGCTCTCACTAGCTGAGTCATTAGCTGAATGGTGAGCATGCCCTCCAACCAACAATTGGCCAATTCAGGGAAAAACACAGCTAGGTGACTTTTTCCCACACAGTGTGGTCTTCCGGTCGCCTTTTCATGCTACTGGCTAGGTGCCGAAGCCTGAGAGAAAAACCCTGCCCTGGATCTCTATATGCAACATTGAGTGAGGACAAAAACAAAAATAGCTGGAAAAACTCAGCAGGCCTGACAGCATCTGTGGAGAAGAACACAATTGACATTCGAGTCCCTATGACTCTTCAGTTCTGATAAAGAGTCATACGGACTCAAAACGTCAACTGTGTTCCTCTCCGCAGATGCTGTCAGGCCTGCTGAGTTTTCCCAGCTATTTTTGTTTTTGTTTCAGATTGCCAGCATCGGCAGTATTTTGCTTTTATATTGAGTGAGGACAAATAGTTAAAGAATATTCTTCCCCTCAATAGCTGAATTGGTTCTTGATCTTGATGCATGAACACTGACTAGATTAATTGGACAACATAGCTCTGATATTTCAGAAATAAATTGAATTTAACAACAAATGACCCCCAGAGAGGAAATTAACAGATTGAAAATCTTACAGGAAAATAAGAGTTACTCTACCTGTAAATGATACATCTGCATATATAAACACTCAGCAGTTTAGAGTACATCATCAATAGCATCAGTCAAGTATAATGGAACATCAAACAACTGTCTCATCAGGACAAAGGCTTTGACAGATAAGCAATTATGTTTGTTAAGTGGAGAAATCACATTAAACTAACCCACTTAAAATTGTGAAAATATATTGAATAGGGAGGGTAAAAATGTAACACTCAGGTCCCTGACATTCTGTTCCATTCTGCAGAGCTGGATAATCTTAATCAGTGCAGCAACAGTGCCACTAAAATTTTCTTCAATCCCACCCAGCTAGAAAGAGGGAAGAAACAATAACCATAGGAACATAAGAACATAAGAAATAGGAGCAGAAGTAGACCATTCAGCCCCTTGAGCCTGCTCCGGCATTCAATAAGATCATGGCTGATCTTCTTGTGTTTCAATTCCCACATTCCCATCTACCTCTGATTCCCTTGCATAACAAGAATCTATCTACATTTGCCTTAAAAATATTCAATCACCCCACCTCCACCACCTTCTGAAGCAGAGTTCCAAAGTCGCACAACCCAGACTGATATCCAGAAACCCCTGTCAGAAAGTCGAAGATTTGGATTAAGATTTGTTGTGATGGCCCATATTCAATAATAAGTCAAGCTTCTAATAATGGTCAATTTAATAAAGGCTGCTGGTAGCCAAAGAACAGTCTTTGTTGGCCGAGGACAATATTCTCATAATAATAATAATAACCCATTCCTTAGTCATAAGTCATCTAAAATAACAAGCTGTTCAAATGTCAACTTTCAAGTTAAATTTTTAGCACCAACAACTTTGAAGCCACATTGATGTCATCCAAATTATTTGAAAGCCAAGCACCCCGTCATTAATTGCAGTAAGTTAACGCAAAAATATTATGTCCATTTAAAATATTCTGAATGGTGGTTTGTAATCAGATAGGAACCTATAAATTTTGAGGCAACAACTTTACAATGGTAGTACATTTTAAATAACACCATCCAGCTACTTCAATTTGTTCAAACCACTCGACACAGCAAGTATTTTGGGGCTGCAAAGAAATTTCTGTATGACTGAATATTTTCACATAGACTTATATGCACATGGTTGTTGTCAATGTTCCGCCAGGGTGCAAAACCAATGTTGCCAGTCAAGACCCCTCTATAGAAACTGTCAGATTTCCCACTGATCTCAATAGAATTAAAATTGAGCACTTTGTATAGCAAGCACTCAACCACATCATCAATTTTATGCTCCAGTGATAACTTGAAAATTATCCCCACTTTGATATATTTTTGCAGTTGTTTTATTCTGTTCTTTTTTAATGTCTCTCAGTTAAGTCTGGGAGTCATCCAAGTGTGGTTAAAAAGAATTTTTATTCACCAGGGACGTATTTGTATTAACACTGCACAATGTGAATTTGCAGACTGTTTAGAAAATTGGGGTGTGTGTGTAGTAATCACTGTTTTCACTGCTTGGCCAATAAACCAGCAGAGCCAATCACTCTTCATTATATAAAGCACCCAATGTTCATTTGTATTGATTTCTGGGCTTTTCTCAGCAAACCAGAGGTCAGAGGTTATGGAATGTGCAAATTTGAATTTACCTGACTTCATACACAAAACAAAGATTAGCATTCATATAGTGCCTTTCATAACCTTGAGATGTCCTGAAGCTCTTTACAGTCAATGAAGTACTTTTGAATTGTAGTCACAGTTGTAATGTAGAATGCATGGTAGTCAATTTGCACACAGCAAGGTCTCACAAACAAAAATCAGTCAAAGAACCATGATGTTGGATGAAGCATAAATATTGGCCATGCAGGACACCAGGGAGAACTCTCCTACTCTTCTTCAACAAGTGCCATGGGATCTTTTACATCCAGCTTAGGGGATAGATGGGGTCTCCAGTTAAAAACACCTCCAAAAAATAGCCTCTCTACATGCAATAAGTGTATAAACCAGATTGCTTTACGCAACATTTCCTTTCTTCTCTGAAAATAGGTTTTAGTAATATTCCACCTTAGATTTCAATGCTTGCTTTGTGGATGGAGGTACAAAATACAAAATTCTTAGCAAAATAAATGCAAATAACGATAATTTCAAAAGTGTAACAGGCAGGGATTTAATATTTTGGTTTAGTTACAGATACAATAATCTATAATCCACTGGATTGATGGTGTTTTCTTTATATAAATAGGCAGTAAAAAAAACAAACTTAGACAAACATCATTCATTGGAATTCTTGTCAGCTTTATTACTGACTGGTGAAATTGAAATACTTGAACAGCTGATATGCCTCCAATTAATTTAATGTTGCATTTCCATTTAAGTAACTCGAAAGTAGCAACCAGTTCCCTCTGGAGACAGATAACTTGCAACACCGTCTCTTGAATATTAAAATATATTTTAAGAAATGTTTAAAATTTAGATGATGATCATATGTATGGAACCTCACTAAACCTTAAATGTTGTCTCAAAGTCTGCAGTTCAGATTTATAGACTGAAAATCACTCAATTAGTTTGATTATAACCTGTACTTTTGAATTGATTTCTTTTCAATATCTCAACTGATATCTTTTCAATTACTCACCAGTATCCATTATTCTTCACTTTAAGTTACCACAGATTCAAGGATAATATACATTGAAACTAAGGAGTACTCAATACCATTTTCACTTCAAACTCCCTGCCTTTCAGAATTACAAAAGCTGCAGTTTAAACCGAGAACAAGCATCAGGTGGGATGGAAGGGGCAACAAAGGTGAACATTAAACATTACATAACACCTCCTCCCCCCCCCCCGACACAAAAAAAGGAGGCCAGACAGTTTTAAAATTCAGGTCTTATCTGCATGATGGTGCTCGATCACCCACCTGAATGGTGTGAGTAGTGGACTCAGGCAGGAGTGAGTTTCAGGCAGCTGGGGGTTATCGAGCAGAAGGAACACACACCAAGGACAATGGAAATCATGGAAGTGGGGGCAGTATATGTAGCAACTTCAGTACAGGAGGGAGAAAATTGGAGGAAAGAAAAGAAATGCAAAAAATACTCTTTGCAACTGTGTGTTTAAACTCTGCTTTAACAGATTACAGATGTAGCTCAATGTCCCATAAGCAAGTTACAGGCTCCACTTGAATTATTAACTTTACTTTTGGATAACAACACCGAACGACAAATCTTCCATTAGGAATCAGTCTGAAAAAATATCATCTGACATATAAAAAAAGCTCCATAAACTCAGTGGCTGGGATTTTCCAGCCCCATCGTGGCGGGACACACCACGGGAGCTTTGGCAGCCCAGCCAAAAGTCCATTGATTTTCGGATGGTTCCAATGTTGGGTGGGGATGGAAAATCCCACCCAATGAGTGTGGTCTACTTTGGTAAAAAATATAACCCAGTTAAAGATGTTCTTGTTTAACTTCCAATTATTTTTGTGTCAGTATTGCAATTAAATAAAATTATGCAGTTACCTTTTAATTACAATTGAATAAAATTGTGCGAATTGTAGGTCTAACATCAGGAGAGGAGGTCTCGTGGTGCAGTAGTAGCATCCCTACATCTGGGACAAAAACTTTGGGTTCAAGCCCCAATTCAGGACTTGATAGCCATGGAAGATGCGCTGATAACATGGCCAAACAGGTCTATTGTTAGCCAAAACAAAAACAGAATTACCTGGAAAAATTCAGCAGGTCTGGCAGCATCAGCGGAGAAGAAAAGAGTTGACGTTTCGAGGCCTCATGAACCTTGAAGGGTCATGAGGCCTCGAAACGTCAACTCTTTTCTTCTCCGCTGATGCTGCCAGACCTGCTGAGTTTTTCCAGGTAATTCTGTTTTTGTTTTGAATTTCCAGCATTCGCAGTTTTTTGTTTTTATCTCTATTATCAGCCAATGAGCCCTTCCAAACTGCCTACTACAGGCAATAAGTGTGGGAGAGTTTCTTGGTCAGCCATACTGCAGAAAGCAATGGCAAACCACTGCAATGTGTTGCCAAATATAATAATGTAGCAATCCAATGGAAGTCCATGGCTGCCAACACCCTCTTAGGGCATGGTATGAGGAGGAGGTCTCACATTATTTTTGCCTTGATGCCCACCTTGCCATTTTGAAGTTGGCTGCGCCATACAGGCTACCTGTGAATTCCACCCCAAATGCAATTCATCCCCTCCATCAGGTATTGGGTACTAAAGTACAGGAGCAGACAGGCTTGGAGAGACAGGGCAGAAGATAATACTGCTTTGGAGAATGTAGAATATTGCATTAACTTAATGCATTAAGGAACCATATCACATAAAACCTATCAACTAAATATGAGAATTTAAAAAATAATTCTAGCACAGAAAACAAAATTAGAGAATTATTCAGATCCAATAGTCTGATCAGGTAATTTTTGAGATAAATTTACCACAATGCATTAAATAGTGACCCTGTCAAATAAATCTTTCAATGTTATTAAAGTCAATTTACAAACACACCATATATTTAACACTTTGGTAAATAATTTTTCCACAAAAGTAAAATTATTCATTTGAACAATAATTGTGAATATTCAACTGAATTTAATCATATGTTATGACCAGTGAAGGCATGCCGTATTCATAACTTTAAACATAGGTGGAATCATCTCCCAGGTTTGCACCAAGTGTGGTAGCAGATGGGAAAAGGACTTTTTAACCGCCGGCCGCAACGATAGCTTTTCATGCCGTATCGCCTCAATCCTGCCTCATCACACTATGTGCCATATTTAAAATGTAGCCACATGCACACCTCTCAGTGCTTTCAGCCCAAAACTGTTGTAAAGAACACATGGCCCTGATGGGCAAGAAGACTGCAGCCCACCGGCTTCATGACGCATCCCTCGAGTGCCTTTTGAAAGCCATGGAGGCCCACCGTGATGTCCTCTACCCTCCGCTCTGGCCACAGAATGGGCAAAAAAATCACCAATCCAGCACTGGAGGCAGTGGCAGTGGTGGTCAGTGCCAATGCCCTTCAAAAGAGGTCAGCCACCCCGTGCCATAAAAACATTAATGATCTCTTCCATTCTGCCTGGGTAAATCACTCTTCTCATCACTCTCAACTCAACTACCCACAAACCCATCACACTTCCACAGGAATCTCACTCACTGCCAGTTCAAAGGACATCACCATTCACTCTCTTATACACACCCCCACAGTCCTCATCTTGTCCATGGGTCCACTCACCATCCACACATGCCAGGAATACTTATCATCTGCCTGCCAGGCATCATGCTTACACTCTCTCCATCTCAATTCATGACAAGCTGGCAGACAAGAAGAGGGAGAGGTCACAGACCGGTGGAGGAATGCTTGAAATCAAGGTCCTCACAGACTTTGAAAATAGAGCCATCCAGCTGGCTGGCTATGACCTGAACCAGTCCTGTGCTGACGGTGAGTTCGGCAGTGCCGTACCAAGTGAGGATCCAGCAGTGCAACATCCATCAGACGACCATGCTGTGAGTGACCTGTCCTGTTCCGCAGTCCCCTGTCATGCACTAATCATCTCTCCTTGCTTTCGCAGAAACATCTGGGAAACTGCCACTGGAATCCATGACCCAGAGCCTCCAATCAAGGTCCAAAAAAACCTCTGAAGAGAAATCTGAAAGCACCTTCATTGAAGATCCATCACAGAGCTCACCCATACCCTCCACCAGTGCAGGGATATACACCTCAGTGGGACCTGGCTTTAGAGCAGCCTCAGGAGCACAATCTAGTGAGCACATCACACTGTCTGATCCACAGCAGGTGGCAGCAGGGATTTGCCAGGTTTCTGACACTTGGAGGACTGCTGGAGGCCAAAAGCCTGCTGAGTCCGAGTCAGATGATGAGCCTCTGGATTTGATCAAGCCTCAGTTGCTGGAGACTTGCAAAGGCAAGCTAGGGAACATCAGGAGGTGATGTCAGCTGCACTCTCAGATTGCAAGGCATGATGGAGTAGGTCCACCTATAGGCTGAGGTGATAGCGCCACCTCACCAACGCACCGAGGTCTTCACTGGCAGGATGGAGGCCGGTATGGTCCAGGATATCGCTCCTGCACTGCTGTGCAGGCTGAACTCGATCGCTGATGCCATAGTTGGCCTCCAACAGTGTGTATGCGAGAGGGATGCAGGGCAGTTCAAGCTCACTCTAGCTACCCATTCTCGTCAAGGTGTCAGCCAGGGGCCCTCGAGCACCCATAAGGAGGAGGATCAGCAAGGGGCCATCCACCCAGGTGACTCCGGGAATGTCTGGCCCATCGGAATCCCCTCTTCCTGTTACCCCAACAGCTTCATCTCCACAGGATGAGGAGGGTGCCACTGCTATACAGCAGGACCCCGAAAGTGGGCCGAAGCTCTCCAGGTCTTGGAAATCCAGAGGATGTCCGCCAAGGCCATCACAGACAGGTTGCCTACAGTTCCGCTTTGGATGATCAGGGGGCACAAAGACATAGCGGCAGGGTTAGGAATGTTAAGAAGATGTAATTGCACAGCCTGGGCATGGGCATTAATCACTTGTACATAATGTTCACCATTATAAATAAACTCCCAAGAATGTCTCCCTCCCTATGGCTTCTTGTTCTGATGAGCAGTGTTTGTGTCACTCAGATGTGAAGCCTTGGTTCCTGCACAAGTTTTAGGCAGGTGTCTCAGTCCATGTCTTCCCTGTGCTTTGTGTAGTCTTCAGACCAAAGTGATGGTCTGGCCTCACACTCCCTGGGCACATTACTGATGCCTGCAGTTTGAGGGCGCTTGCCATTGCTGCCAGAATGTCGTGGGCAGGTGCCACAGAGTTCTGGCATTCTCTCTGTGTGTTCTCAGCACCTTTAAGGTGGGGCTGGCCCCCATTTTGTCAGCATCTGTGACCAGTGACGCTGTGCTCCTGAAGGGCTTAGGTGCTGAAGGCAAAAGATCAGGTGCATTTAAAGTTCCATGGCTGCGTCTCCATGATATGACCCTGATCAAAGCGTACAAATGTGCTGCCCTCAGCCAGACAGGAGTTAGACATTCTCAGAGGCAATGTGAAATTCTATGGAGTGTCCTCATTGCACGTCGTCATCATCCTCCTGGAATCGAGTGACTATTGGGGCCTCCTCTTTATCTCCATGACAGGAGCCTTATCACATAGGGTATTCACACTGCCATCAGCCAGACTGGACTCAAACATTCACAGATGCAATGTGAGGATCTATGTATCTTCTCACTGCATGTCATCATCATCCTCCACAAATTTAGCTGCTATGAGGGCCTCCCAAGCATGCCTGTCTCACTTGTCCAGTGCGATGGCCTCATCGCCTTCATCCTCACCTTCAAGGACCTCCTCACCCTCAACCCCATCAACATCCTCCTCATTGGAGGAGACCTGCAGCTCTTCCATTTCCTCTTCAGCCAGCTCTTCTCCCTGTTGCAGCACAAGGTTGTAAAGGGCATAGCAGGCGATAACAGTGTGTGACACCCTTCATAGACTATTTTGCAGGGCTCTACCAGACCAGTCTAGGCACTGGAACCTCACTTTCAGCATCCCAATTTTTGCTTCACCAAGGAGCAACAGTCTGAGCCTTGTTGTATTTTCGCTCTGCTGCAGTCTGAGGCCACCGCTTGGGTGTCATCAGCCACGTCCTTTGCAGGTAGCACTTTCCCCTGAGGAACCATCCCTGCAGTCTCTGGGACCCTGAAGATGTCAGGGGTCTGTGACCTACTGAGAATGTAGGAGTCACGGACACTGCCTAAGAACCATGTGCAGACCTGCAGGATGCGTTTTTGGTGGTTGCACATCAGTTGCACATTCAGAAAATGGAATCCCGTGCTGTTGACATAGTTGACCATGTGTTGCAATGGAGATCTGAGCGCCTTGTGAGTGCAGTCGATGGTGCCCTGCACCAGTGGGAAACCCAAGATCTGGGCAAAATCAACCGCTCTTGCACCCGGCTTTCCTAGTCCAGGGAGAAATGCACAAAGTTATGTGCCCTCACTAAGCTGACATCTGTGACCTCATGGATGCATTTGTGGGAGGAGGCTTGTGGCAGCCCACAGAGGTCACCTGTGGATCCCTGAAAGGAGCCACTGACATACAAATTGAGCACCATGGTCACTTTCACGGCCACGGGCAATTGATGCCCTCCATGTCCCCGTGGCACCAAATCCTGCAGCAGCTGGCAGATGTGACCAACCAGTTCCCTAGACATGTGCAATCTTTGGCGACACTGGTTCTTGGTCTTCTGCAGGAATGAAAAGCGGCATTTGTAGGCCCTGAGTCTAGCTAGGCGTCGACCAGCAACAGCTTGCTGTGGGTTTTCAGCAGCGTTTGTGTGAGGCCCTGCTATCCCTTCTTCTTCAGGATGCTGCTCCTCCCTCTTCGCAGCCAGGTGCCGCCATCGCTCTCTTCTCCTTCGCCTCCACTTTCTGAACACCACAAGGCACACAGCTAGTTCACCAGGCTCCATGTTCCTGAGGCACTCCTCCTTCAGGATGAAAAAGGGAGAGATGCATGGGTTAGCTTGGGTGCTCTAAGAACCTCTCTTGGTTGAGTCTGAAGGCCCCTTAATGCATCCCAGGGGCTGCTGGCCACCACTTGGATGGCCAGAGATTAGTGTGCTGCATGGCTGCCCGAAACCCCACCCACCTCCACCCCAATCCACCTCACTGGCAGCAGCTTTGCCCACTGGACTGCATGCTGTGCTCTCAACTCAGATGCAGGCATTCTCCTAACACATGTTGCAAGGCTGCGCTGTTAGCTTGAACCATGGGGGAGACTGGTCCAAACCGGAATGATGACTTTGCAAGGGGCTGTGAACACCTCCTGCAGTGACTGCTCCATGGCCAGCTTTAGCATGGAGATTGTACAACGTGCCCAGTCGTCCACTGTTCTGCAGTCCACTAAAATGTTCATTAGTTTCCAGTCTGTGTCTAGGGGTTGAAAAGCTCTGGAGCACTTGATGGCAATTTCATGCCTCTGCATTGCTTGAGGGGGCAGGTAAGCTGGAGTCCTGATTCCAAACATGTAAATCCATTTGAACTGTCTCAGCTGTGGAGGAATGGTCACTTTATATAAGATTCCCCTAATGCGTGGCCGCTTCCCTCCTCCATAACCTGCACGTACTTGTGCACCATCATCACCTGCAGGGTAGCCCTTGCCCCACCCCCACCCCCCAAAGGCATCTTAACCTTGAAGTACAACAGGCGACTCTGGTGAGCACTCTGCAATATTAGTGTGCACTCATCTCCAAGTTCCCCTTGAAGTGCAACCCGCCAAGTGCACGCCTTATATACACTGTTGTGAACCCAGCTTGGAGGGATGATTAAGGTGGGATGGGCTTATAATGATATGCAGATGTGTTACAATGAGGCTCCTGATATTCAAAAATGCGGCCCGCCACTGATGGGCAGACTGGACGATTGCAAACTGATTTCACAATGTTGTGAAACTAATTTTTGGCCTTCTCGCCATATAGTCCGCTCACGTCATTGAACACGTCCCTCACCAGTGGGCATGGAAAATTCTGCGCTTCCTGTGGAAGCTTCTGGAACTGCCTTTTATATTTTAAAATGCCACTCACAAGGTGGCTGAGATGGCTGCTAAGAGTAATGTAACCTTTGCTTATTCAAGATAGACGACCTCAAGCTTCCAGAAAGTTCTAACTGAATCACCATGGGTGCAGGCCAGCCCCTTGAATGGGCAGGCCTAGACAGCATCCCTTAGTGACATTCAGAACTGCCACTGTTCGAAGTTCACTCCAGACAAAGAACCAATGGACTTCTAGACTCTATGGCTGGAATTTTCCAGCTTCTCAGTCCTGCTGATGTGAATTGCAATTTCAAAGGCTCACCAGTCTCAAAGTGAAACCTGTTTTGGGGGCCTGGAAAATGGCGGCCTATGTCTCCAAGTTTCCAATGTAACAAAAGAAAGGACATGGCGCGAAAGTGTGAAACACTACCATCTACTGTCTTTGAACTTTGGTTAGACAATACCAGTATTGGTCATATGACTGAAACTGCCTGGAGATGACAGGTTTTGAACTAAAGACCCAGAAAAGACCTGGACAGTCTACAGAATTGCTGCACAAGCCACAGTAGCTGCATGAAAGTCAGGGAGGTCTTGGACTTTTTTGAAGGGAGACGCTGTAAAGTCTTTAAACGCCTCCTAGCCTGATTCCTTAATCTAAGTCCACCTGTAAAAAAATTAGACCTACAGATACAAAAGCCACAAGCACCTAACTTCAGAATCTGGTGAATACTCATCTCTTTGAGAGGGTCCTGCAATAAACCAGTTATGTGACTCAAGCTATCTGAACTCATATAAACTACAATGCAACAGTGGAAAAGACTTCTTTCTTCACTGGACCAGCAAAGACAGCTTTCCTACAATAAGCTAGACATGTGAACTGTGAACTATTCTTTTGTTTACAATTTGCAGAAGTGCTCTATTCTCTTTAACTGTACTTTTTCTCTTGTGTGTGCGTGCATGAGTGCAGAGTGCCTGACACAGACTCGGGGTGAGTGTGTGAATAAATAATCTTATTTATTAATAAACCCACAAAAGTCTGCTATTGGTCCTTTAAATTGATCACACACTAACAAAGGCATAGAAATACTAGGCAAAATTTTCTGCCTGTCGGGCAGGTGGGCCCAACCCATACTCCGGCGGGCGGGGAGCTGATCCCTGCTGGAGAAGCGGGCCACACCGCCATTTTAAATGGGCGGGGCAATTAAGGTCCGTCCAGCGTGACATCTGGTGGGAAGCGCTATGCGATTCCTGTGTAGGTGGGGGGGTTCCTCAAAAGCGAGAGTGCGCTCTTTCACACGAACGCACAAAATAGCGCACACCTCCCTGAGGCAAAGTGCTGCCTCAGGGAGATCGCTTACACTTTGAAAAAGATTAATAGAAAAAAAAATTCCCTAACATGTCCCCCTCATGTGACAATGTCACATGAGTTGGGACATGTTCATAATTTACATAATAACTTTACTAAACTTTTTAAAACCCTGCACGAAACCTCATCCCGCCGTTGGATGAGGTTTCATGTTTTCTCTATTTGCTGCCGGGGCTCCTGGCCTGTCCACCAACCTTAAGGTTGGGCGGGCAGATCCTTTAATTGTTTAAATGATCCTGTCAATGGACTCAATTGGCCATTGACAAGTAGCGGGCCCACAGCTGATTTTGCTCCAGCCCAGCCTTCCTGAAAATTTAAATGGGCCGTTATGACATCGGGGGTTCCGCCCAACATCAGCCTGCGTAATTTTACACGTCGGCGAGCGGGCCCCACCCCAGCTCGCTGACGGCAAAATTCTGCCCACTACCTTTCCAAAAAAGCCACACTAATTAAGGATGATAAGAAAAAGGAATAGGGGGTTTCAGTTTATTTCTCCTCCCCTGTAGGTAACACATGTTATATATTCCGAGACACATGTGATGTACTAAACCAACTTTACTGGAGCACGACCTGACTGGCAAGGCGGATGACAGCCATGATGGGGCCTGCTGCTGACTTGCTGAATAGAGCAGGCAACATTTCGAGGGATAGCAGCCTAATCACATGTGAAAGTGACCATACTGCGAGATAAGACATAGGACATAAGACATAGGAGCAGAAATTAGGCCATTCAGCCCATCGAGTCTGCTCCACCATTCAATCATGGCTGATAAGTTTCTCAACCCCATTCTCCCGCCTTCTCCCCGTAACCTTTGATCCCCTTACCAATCAAGAACCTATCTATCTCGGTCTTAAATACACTCAATGACCTGGCCTCCACAGCCATCTGTGGCAATGAATTCCATAGATTCACCACTCTCTGGTTAAAGAAGTTTCTCCTCATCTCTGTTCTAAAAGGTCTTCCCTTTAGTCTGAGGCTGTGCCCTTGGGTCCTAGCCTCTCCTACTAATGGAAACATCTTCCGCATGTCCACTCTATTCAGGCCTTTCAGGAGTCTGTAAGTTTCAATCAGATCCCCCCTCATCCTTCTAAACTCCATCGAGTATATACCCCGAGTCCTCAAATGTTCCTCATTTGTTATGCCTTTCATGCCTGGGATCATTCTCATGAACCTTCTCTGGACCCTCTCCAGGGCCAGCACATCCTTCCTGAGATACAGGGCCCAAAATTGCTCACAATATTCTAAATGTGGCCTCACCAGAGCCTTATAAAGCCTCAGCAGCACATCCCTGCTTTTATATTTTAGTCCTTTCGAAATAAATGCCAACATTGCATTTGCCTTCCTAACTACCAACGCAAACTGCAAGTTAACCTTAAGAGAATCCTGGACTAGGACTCCCAAGTCCCCTTGCACTCCAGATATCTAAATTCTCTCCCCATTTAGAAAATAATCTATGCCTCTATTCTTCCTACCAAAGTGCCTGACCTCACAATTCCCCATGTTGTATTCCATCTGCCACTTTTTTGCCCATTCTCCGAACCTGTCCAAATCCTTCTTCAGCATCCCCGCCTCCTCAATACTACCTGTCCCTCCACCTATCTTTGTATCATCTGCAAACTTAGCCAGGATGCCCTCAGTTCTTTCATCTAGATCATTAATGTATAAAGTGAAAAGTTGTGGTCCCAACACTGACCCCTGCGGAACTCCACTAGTCACCGGCCGCCATCCTGAGAAGGACCCCCTTATCCCCACTCTCTGCCTCCTGCCAGACAGCCAATCTTCTATCCATGCTAGTACCTTGCCTCTAACAACATGGGCTCTTATCTTACTGAGCAGCCTCCTGTGCGGCACCTTGTCAAAGGCCTTCTGAAAGTCCAAGTAGATAATATCCATTGACTCTCCTTAGTCTAACCTACTCGTTACCTCCTCAAAGAATTCTAACAGATTTGTCAGGCATGACCTCCCCTTGATGAAACCATGTTGACTTTGCCCGATTTTACCATGCACTTCCAAGTATTCTGAAATCTCATCCTTAATAATGGACTCTAAAATCTTACCAACAACTGAGGTCAGGCTAATCAGCCTGTAATTTCCCGTCTTTTGCCTCACTCTCTTCTTAAACAGGGGGGTTACATTAGCAATTTTCCAGTCCTCTGGGACCCTCCTTGACTCCAGTGATTCCTGAAAGATCACCACTAACGCCTCCGCCATCTCTTCAGCTATCTCCTTCAGAACTCTGGGATGTAATCCATCTGATCCAGGTGATTTATCCACCTTCAGAACTTTCAGTTTTCCTAGCACCTTCTCCTTGGTAATGGCCACCATACTCACCTCTGGCCCCCAACTCTCTTGAACTTTGGGGATGTCACTCGTGTCTTCCACTGTGAAGACTGACGCAAAGTACCTATTCAGTTCCTCCACTATTTCCTTGTTCCCCACTACTACTTCTCCAGCATCATTTTCCAGTGGCTCAATGTCCACTTTTGCCTCTCTCTCACCCTTTATATATCTAAAAAAAACTCTTGCAATCTTCTTTTATATTACTGGCTAGATTACCCTCATATTTAATCTTCTCCCTCCCTATTTCTTTTTTAGTTATCCTCTGTTGGTCTTTGTAGACTTCCCAATCCCCTGGTTTCCCACTGCTCTTCGCCGCATTGTATGCTTTCTCTTTAGCTTTTATGCTGTCTCTGACTTCCCTTGTCAGCCACGGTTGCCTAGTCCTCCCTTTAGTATGCTTCTTCTTCCTAGGGATGAATTTTTGCTGTGTCTCCCAAATTACTCCCAGAAACTCCTGCCATTGCTGTTCCACTATCTTTCCTGCTAGGCTCATCTCCCAGTCAATTCTGACCAGCTCCTCCCTCATGCCTCTGTAGTTGCCTTTATTCAACTGTAATACTGTTACATCTGATTCCAGCTTTTTCCTCTCAAATTGCAGAGTAAATTCTATCATATTATGGTCACTTCCTCCTAAGGGTTCCTTCACCTTAAGCTCCCTTATCAAACCTGCCTCATTACACATCACTAAATCTAGAATTGCCTGTTCCCTAAGGGGAAGATAAGGGGTAATGCCTAAGGTCCCCAAAGGTCCCTAGACCAATGCTTCCCAAACGTTTTCCTCATGTGACCCAATTTTTTTTTAGTTCCTGAGCAGGTATGTGGGCATGGGGGTGGTGGGTGGGGTGGGGGGGCAAGGGTTAGCTTCAACTCTGATTGGAGGAGGAGGGTGGAGGGGAGAAGTTCAGCATGGTGCGAATTGTTTAAAACTGCAAGTTTAATAAAAAACAAATACCTACCTTTCCACCAATTGGACTTCACAAATCTATGCCCAACAACAGAAAAAAACACCTGAGGATTTAAAGGGACCTTACAGCTGTTGCCACTCAGTCTGAGCTCCATGGCTGCCATTGCTGCCTCAGAGCTCGGGATCCCAAAATCTTGCATTGCAGCCACACTGAGGGTCATAACTGACAGTTTGTCGAGCCCTGTCCTTGACTTTTCTCTGCCTAAAAAAATCACTTTGTTTCTCCCTGCATTGAACCCGAGAGTTAAACTGTTTAGGCTCATCAAGCTCACAATCGAAAATTATTGCTTGGTAATACAGAACTTGAGTACTGCTAAAAAAGAGATATGTTGTCAAAGCTTTTCATCTTGCACTCATCAGGACAGACTCCAATTCTCAAAGTGAACAACAATTTCTACTACATGAGAAGAGGGTGGTGACTTGTTGGAAAGTAGACTCTGATGCATTCACTCCACCCCTCCCAAAGCATCAACAAGCTCCTCAAATAGCTGATTGGAATGTTAATTGAAGGCGAGTAGGTTCCCCAGTCCCCACCTTCCACCCTCCCTTTGAAAATCAGAGTGCCTCCTGGAGACTTCGGGATCCAGACACGCCATCCGGGAACACAATTTTTAAATGGTGTCCTGCCCTCCCGGCAATTGAAAATTTAGCCCAATTATTGTGCATAATATATCGATGTGGAAGAATTATGCATAAATGCTGATGGGATTAACCCATATGGCATTCAGTGCAATATAAACAAAAAAATCCTCTCAACACCTAATTATATATTAATCCAACATTTGAAACAAAACTTTGGAAATTAATCCAACTGCAACATTAATATGGAGGAGATGATTTGTTTTGCAATGTACACCTTCTACATCATTATATTAATGATTGCTGGACTTACACCATTAGGTATGACTGAACATTGCATGAATTGCAACAGTTACAGAAGGCATGGTTCATAAACAAGATTTTCCATTGATTCTAGCAACTGCAAGATACTCTATCAGATGTGAAAACAGTGAGAATGAAGGTTAGGGAGAAAAATATTATTTAAACTTAAAAAGCAGCAAGGACTTGAATTGTAGCCCTGACGTGAGCGCAGCTCTACACACACTGCTGAAGGATCCACATCCATGTAGTCTCTGCTGACAGTTCTGACTACTTTGATGAAATCTCAGACTGCTGGGAACCAGCATCTCTCCTGGGCTATAAAGCCTTAAAGACAAAAGTAAGTTTGGGGTTTTGAAGACACCCTAGCATACTTCCAGGCTTCTAAAGCCAAGAAATACAAGTTCTGAAACTCAAGCTCTTCCAAGTGGCACTAGCTCCATGGGGAAGCATTTGCTGTAATCTATCAGGTTCATAGCATGCCTACATTTCTGCCAGCCTCTCAACCAGTGCTCCTGTTGGTGTCTGATAGCTAGCTGAACCAGAGTACCTTGACAGAAGCAAAATTCCAGCAGTCTGCAGCTGGATGCCCAATGGCCAGAGTTTCCTGCCCAATATGGCCATCTCAAAAGCCATCAGTGCAAGTAGAGCAACCTTCTATCTTCTGAACTGTAGCCACTAGGGAACCAGCTCATTTATAGGAGCACTATGTAAATAGGTATAGGAGCACACAAGAAATAGTGAGCTGCTACACAAAAATGATGCGTAGTTAAGCATCAGTCATCTAAGTATTTGTCAAGTCAAGAATGGGTCGATTGAAGCCATGGAAGAAAATATCTTGTATTGGTATAACTGTCAGTCTTCATAATCATATGGATATATAAGGTACACAACAGTTGTGCAGTTTGAGGGCATTAATGTGGTAGGTGCCAGGACTGAGTGAAATGAAAGCACTGAGCGTTGGTGCTTGGGTAGGGGAGGGATTGATCAAATGAATTTCTCAACCCTCTATTGGCAGCTCACAATAGCATGCATTTCTTTAGCTGCCTCTGGCTCCCCGACTCCTGGTCACCTTCACAATGCGTTTCTTTCTCTTCAGGAATCTCCAAGGCAACTCCTTTTGAATAGCTGGAGTGGGAGCGTGCAGTAAACAGTTTTGAACATTGAGACTCAACCTGCACTAAAAAAAAACCCCTCCCAATCTGTACAGACAGCAAAATTATTGTTTTAGAATGCCAATGATTTTCTCATTGAAAATCATTATTGATACATAGCTATCATTACGTCAGAGTTCAGTATCAATGACTGGATTCCTGGCAGGAGCCATGAAGCAGTTGGTGAGAGGATAGCCCTAGTCTCCCAGAATCCAAGCTGGTCTTGGGTACAATTGAGGACTGCTGCAGTATAAAAGAATCAAGGCTGCTACCAGCACACTGGAAACAGACGTGCATGACTCATGGTCAAAAACAGGTTGTGCATTGAGTGAATGGAAGCATTTCCTGTTGAGAAACAGAATGAGTTCCTGATAGGAAGCATGCAGGAGTGTGTGTGTGTCAGCATAAAATGCCCTGTGCCTGTGGTAATCCAGCAATGCAGGCAAATCTCAGCCCTCTTTGGTCCTGTTTCTCAGCCTCAATAGGGAAGGTAACGTACTTTTCATGTCTCATAAGCAATGGCCTGCCTGATCACGCTGTACTAAGAAACTGATGGGCGTTGCTGATATTTCCAGAGCAGTTTAGAAGCATTCAGACTTTAAGGCCACAATAACTTTACGGCACAGGCAGAGAAGTGCAAGCCATGGTGTTGGGTTGCAATTCTTGATCCATCAGGTTGCAGAAGTGTTTAGCGGACTCCCTGTTAAAATACAGCCACCTTACACAGTGCTCCTCTGTGAGTTCGAGATGACCAGTTTCTGAAAACCCACATGCTGCAAGACCTCCTGCACCCTTGCCTCCTTTGTCCTGTTCTTCCAGCCAGTCCTTTGCTGCCTTCCCTGCTGCTGTCCCTCTTACTCTTGAATTGGGAACATCAAGGCTAAAGTTCATCAGCATGCCCAAGTTCAGCAATTGTGAACAAGTATCTTCAGGGAAATAGCTCTGGGCCTCCAAAATTGGACTCTGTAAAATAATCGGACTGCCAAGCAGTAGCAAAAACAGTCAAAAGCTTGAGTCAACTGCACTCTGCCAGGCTAAAACAACTGATAAAGGACTTAATTAATAAAGGTAAGGATCCCTTTAAATGCTGCTGATGAAAGCTGCAGTTCAACTGGTCCCATGATGATCAGCTGAGTGTCATTATTTTTACTAATTTAGTTTGCTATTGTTTCTCGTTTTAGTTTACCTGATAATCAAAATTCATTACCCTGGATTTTTTTGTAAACAGCAAAGTGGCTGATTTTTTGCCATTCACTTCAGGTACAGAGGACCAAGACTTCTCACACTTAGAAGCGAAGACTGTCAGTCATCTGACAACTGTTTGAACTTGGCGCCCTCTACAGAGGATGTGTAGCATCTGTGAGCAGGGCAAGCAGAATAATATTCTTTCAATCAGGTTGAGGACATTTAGAGACATGTAGGAAGCAAAATGCAGGAAATGTAAATTACATTGAAGACATTGTACAAGAAGCAAAATAAAAATTGGGGCATACACACGGGATTGACAGAAAGGCATAAAAATGCAAATCAGAACATTTTTTTAATCTGCTGAAGAATTTTATCCTGAGGGAATGAGATTCCATATTTGTAAAAATATTTTTTCAGAACCAAACATGTTGTTCAGCAGTGAATATTGCTTACTACATTGTTTAAAAATACAGTTGCTCATGATTGAACAAACTGCAACTTCTCAGCCATTTTATAAGAGAGTGAGTAGTGGGTAATTAGCCTAAGCTCACACCAGGACTGTGATCTCCTTGCAGATTCCATCAACAGAAACCAAACAACATTTTGTTGAGAAACAAGGCATCACTGACAGTATTTCCAAGATTAGCCATGCACTAACCAGCAGTTACTGTTTTACCCTCTAATTATGGTGAGAACTGATAAGCTTGCTGCTGTTAATATAGCACAACCTGGACCATTCTTCTTCAGGTGCCATATTTTGCGCCATCAACAATCATGGTTCTCCATCTTTCACTTTCATTGATAATGGCCAACATTTTGGTCTTATTCTCAAATCTCATACCTGTTCTGGATAGTACCATTTCTCCAACTGCCAGCTCTCATGGATGAATAATGCAGAGGTCTCATCTTGTTACTGAGCCCCAATATGCCTTTGGACATCAGGGAACAGTAACCTGTTACTCTACAGCATGCACCCAAAGCCGTTGGACATCAGGGAACAGTAACCTGTTACTCTACAGCATGCACCCAAAGCCGTGAGCTACATTTGCATTGTCCTCACAGAGAGTGGCTCAGCAAGACCATCATTTGATCATTTATAAGTACTCATGGCCCTGCATTTATTGGAAGCCTTCCAAGTCTACATCCTGCATTGCCCTGGCATTTGGGAGAGACATGGCCCAGTCAGTTTTGACACAGCAGTCAACGACAACTTCTTCCCTTCCGTGATCCTGCTGAGTATGCGGAGATGTGCTGAAGCACCGTTTTCATATTATAATCCTTGACATTGTCCATCTCATAAAGGTCAACCCTTTCCATCTACCCTAAATCAATAAGGACACAGTCAAGCAATGAATTCCATATCGATTTGCATACTATGCCTTAACAGAAGGATTCTGTAAAGCACTGCTAGGCAGCCGTTCAGGAGCAACTATCCTCACAGGTAAGTAGATGGCTTCATCAGGATGAGAACACACCTCTGACAAAAAACGCTTATTCCCCTCTAGTAGACATATCAAAGGTCACCAAGTGAAACCTACTTCATTCATTCAGCTCATACCTGGGGAGAATGGGAACTAAGAAAAGAATAATGTTCAGCCTTCAATGCAAAAATGAACATGCTGCAGGGAGGCAGAAAAGACTATTGTGCTTGACAATGAATACTACTTTTCCCAAATATTCAGAATCCTAAAATAAACGCCATTGCAAAGTAGACCTAGGAGAAAAGATTCTAGGATTGATCGAGATGAATACTTGCTACATCCACAAACTTCAGACTTCAGTGCAGCAGCATCAGGATAATCAATAAGCTTGATGAGCAATTCTCCTGGGGCCGAATAATGTCTTCCTGGGATCGAAGGGTCACAGTTGTATTATCCAGCCAACATTTTCACACATGAAAAGCCTTTATTTATGTTGCATATGTGGAAGTAACGGCAAATCTCCGTGATGAAATACAATGAGACTTAACGGAACTGAGGATCCGGATGGGAGATAATTGGAGTATAGGTTCATTTTGGACCCTTGATTGAATGCAGGACCTTTTATCACATCAAATAGCCAGACCTGAGACTTGTAGAGAACTTGAGTATTGCTGAAAAAGAGACATTTTTTGTCAAAGCTTTTCGTCTTACACTCATCAAGACAATTCACAAGAAAATACTAATGTTAGAGGAAATATATTTAGGCTGTATGAGAAGAGAGTGCTGATTGGTTGGCTTGTGGACTCGGATTAGCAAAGGTGCTCTCATGGAAAATGCACCATCTGGTGTTGACTGACAGTTAACTGCCAAACATTGTTTGAAATTTAAACTAGGCAGCTTGACTCTGATTGGTCAATACATTGCCCTAGGGAATGAACCAGTGAATGGCTGTCACCTGTTTTGTTTAGTGAACAGCATGTCCCTTCTGTTGTTCACAACAGGTAAGGTATGAACTGTACCCAACCAGCCCATGCTTGCAAAATTCCCAACACAGTGTCCAACATTAGATGTGATTCCAGAATTGGATATCATCTGAAAAACAATCCTCAGTGTGCTAAGAATTATGCTGACAACCTATTTAAGATTGTCAGTCAGGCCTGCAGCATGGGACATTTATATATACTGGAAGCCGTATACATTAATACACAGGACCTTGTTCTTTGCAGACATAAATAACATGTACATACATTGTGCCTGTTTCGTCAAAACAAAATAGATGACAGCCATTCACTGGTGGGACCTCCCTTCTCTCTTTGACACCAGATAAATATATATATATAGAAATGCATGCATTGTACTTTTTACTTCTACTTTACTTGCAAACATAAAGGATTGAGTTCAAAGAATTTGTCTAAGGTTTAATTGCCTTATTATTATAGAGAGACCTGTTAAAAATGAAAAGAACTTTTGAAAGTGGATGTCAGGTTAGAAAAAAGAAGCAACTTGAAGGATGGATAAAGCAATTACCAAAACTTGACAGTTATTTCACTGTAAAAAAGGAGGGACCTCATGCTCAAGAGAGCCAGCTGGGTCCACAGAAACCACAAGCATCCATCTCTTCTACTAAGATGCATGATACAGATTGAATGTGTCTAGTACACCTGAGAATGTTACAGAGCCTGAAATCCCAGATGAAAGAAATAGGTACCCAAAGTCGAATTATCTTAGTCTCTTGGGTCTTGACTGAGGATGTTATTTCATTCTGGGCACAGAAAGATCCCTCACAGTGTCAACATTGGAACAGTCCATTTGAGAAATCAAAGTGGCCATTCAAAAACCAAATTAGATATTGTTCAAAGGGTCTAGTTCAGTTATCAAAATTTAATGGTGAAAAATACAACTGAGAGTGGCTAACATACTCTCCAACAACTGGCTGTGCTTATTGTTTTGTCTGCAAACTCTTCTCAACATCATTAATAAAGCATTGGCTAGTGATGGGTTTAACGACTGGTGAAACCCTGGTGAAATTCAATATCATGAGAACTCAGAGAATCATAGAAATGCTTTGCTTACATGTCTGATGAGGCAACGTGGGTTAACCTTGGCTTCACACTTGGAGAAACAGATGAAAAAGGAGCAAGAGTTCTGGAGGCATGTCCTTGAACGTGTTATCACAGTTGCGTGCACATTAGCAGAACGTGGACTAGCTTTTGGGCAACGCAATGAAAAGTTTGCCTCACCATGTAACAGGAACTTTCTTGGCTTGATAGAACTCATTGCAAAGTTTGATCCATTTCTTACAAGCCATAGAAAACATTATGAAAGCAATGGAGCTGGGAAGCCTTCATACTTGTCTAAAACAATATGTGATGAACTATGTGATGAGTTAATGGCTGAAAAAGTAGAAGATCTATTTTGGATGACTTGAGAAATGCAGGATACTCCTGAGCTTTCACATGTTGATCAACTAACTGTTATTGTAAGATGTCTGTTAGCTGATGATGGTTTTCCTATTGAACACTTTCTAACTTTCCTTGAATTCGAAAACCAGAGTGGAAAAAGTACGGCCAATATGGTGCTGGATTATCCAGGCAATGATTGCAAAGTTGACTTCAGTAAGTGCTGAGGAAAGTCATATGACAATGCAACTAACATGGCATGAAGGTATAATTGCATGCAGCAAAAACGTCTAGAGAAAAATAATTATGCTACATATATTCCATGTGCTGGACATTCACTGAATCTTGCTGGCCAGGCTGCAGCTAATTGCTGCCTAGATGCAGTATTTCTTTTTTTTTGCTGTTGTGCAACAAATATGCACATTCTTTTCTACCTCTACAAAATGCTGGAAAATACTCAAATCATTTTTGTGTCCTGATTCCACCATACCAAAACATTTTTCTGACTCTAGATGGGAAGCACAAGCAAAGGTTACTTCAGCCACAGCTGAGAGTTATGGTTCAATTATTGATGCTCTTACTCATGTTCATACTGATGACAATGAAAAAGGTGATACAAGGAGAGAAGCTGGCATTCTGCAACTGAAAATGGAGGAATGAGAGTTTATGTTCATGTTAGAACTTTGGAATCATTTGTATCAGTTCCACAAATCCAGCCAGGTCCTACAGGGATCCACAAATACCCTCAGTACATGTGTAAAGCTTTACACGTCACTCTCTCACATCTTGAAATAAAGCTGAGAAACTTTTGATGAAATTGAACTCAAAGCAAAAGAAAAGCTGCCTAATATATACTTCAAGTGTGTGAATAAAAGGAAAAGAATGAGAAAAAATGAACTCAATGATGGTGACGTACCAAATGCTGATGAAATGCTTTCTCCAACTGACAAGTTCTTTATTCCTATGATGGATGCATTTGAAACCAACTTGAAGAAAATAGAGACCTATATAAAAATGTTGTAAAGAATTCTTCATTTTTGGTTGATTTAGATGCCTCAGAAAATCAGCTGTGTGAAGTTGTAAAGCTTCTGATGAAAAATTAACCTGACGATGTTGATGTTAACCTCGTCGGAAAAATAAAGCACTTCCAAGCTTATATCAAGCAAATTATTCAGATAAAGGAACTTTATGCCATCAGGACCTGCACCAAGTCATCATCCAAAGTAAAATTCAGTTGGCTTTCCCTAATGCAAGATTGTGACTCTTTCTGAGTCTCATGGTAACAAACTGCTCAGGAGAAAGGTAATTTTCGAGATTGAAAAACATCAGGAATGAACTGTGGACAGCAATGCTGCAAGGAAAGGTCTTTTCCCTCAGCATTGAAAGTGCATTGAAAGTGATAAATCTCATAGCTTAGCATTTGAGGATATTACCGATTACTTTGTCTCCAAAGATCATGAAATAAAATGTTTAAAATTTTTAACTTTATGTGATGTGCAAACAGAAGCACTGCAGGTTGTATTACTGCTTCCATTTAGTAAGCTGCTGATATGTGTAACAGCTAATCTGTTGGTGTTGATAAAAAGCTTTCATATATAATAATTAAGGAATCATGAAGTTTAATTTGAAAGTTTTATTTAATGCAAATAGGTATTTTCTAAGACGTGTTTCAGTTAGATTATATTTTTTCCTTTGTGCCTTCACCTTTGAATATATGCAAATATAAAACTTTCATTTTTATATTTTCAGTGTCCTTTCTGTGAGAATAACAAAGTATAATTTTTATTGTAGGGGCCTCTTAAGCTTGATATAGCTGAAAGCCTCAGCATGTCATAATTGGGCCATGCCTGGAGGAGGAGGAGAGCTTTGATGGAGTGCAAAAATGTACTTTTAAATGCACCATTTTATCCAGGGAATCATGAAAGAAATTATATCAGTTGGTATATTCACATGATAGCAAACGCATCTGCAGTAGGTGAAGAACTAATATCCAAAACAATGGATCTCAATGCTCGTTCAATTTAAACAGATTATTGAAAGAACCATGTTACAAGATGTTTACTTCTGCTCTGGGGAATGTCTCTAACTTTTCCATTACAATTTTTCCTTCAGTTATGGATATATTCATGAATAATAGCATTAAATTCCAAAATCAATTAAGGGATTCCTAAGGGTGCCCTGGGTATAACTGCTTGAAAAACACTGAAATGTTTGAACCTATTATTTAATACTGAAAAATCCCCGTCTCACAATACATAAATCCTCATTGTATTCAATCCTGAAAAAACGCAAAATAGAAGAATAAAATGACAAATGGAATACTCCAGGATAAACTTTCGAATTACCTTATCTTAAAGTTCTCATTGGTATAAAATAATCTTGTATTTTTTTTAAAAGTAAAATCAAAAAGCAAACACAGCTCAAGGTAACTGACTTCCCAATCAAGGCTGCCATGTTCCTGGTATTTCAAAGATTGGAAAGGGAAACATTTATTTTTTCTTTACCTTCCCACTCCTCCTACTTGCTAAACAGTGGTTGGTGAGGGAAGGTAAACAGTAGAGTGCCCACTGTCTTCCCACCATCAAGCCATTTTGCTAGCGGCAGGGAAGGTGGAAGACTACCCTCCCTCCCAGACGCCAATTCTGCCAATTAAAGGACCAATTAGGAGACTCTTCCCACTGCCACTGGTATTTTACAAGCGGCAGGTGGGCCCTCAGCTGCATAGCAAGGCACCAGGTCTCCCTGTGGATTCACAAATAGGGGGGAGTAAGAGGAGGGAGCTGGCCCCTCCTACTCAGGATGGGCCCCCTGTTGGTAAAAGCCAACTGCCCTCACCAACATCCCCTCCACCTCCTCTGCCCACAACAGGCCCTACCTGACTGGCCCCAGTGCCCCAGACACCCTTTGCTGCTTGTGACAGTAGCAAACTTACTTGGCATCCTTTTCTCCTATGTGCTGTCCCAGCAGAGGCTACCAGTTTTATTTATTCATTTGTGGGATGTGAACATCGCTGGCTGGGCCATCATTTATTGCCCATCCCAAATTGCTCTTGAGAAAGTGGTGGTGAGCTGCCTTCTTGAACCGCTGCAGCCCATGTGGCGTAGGTACACCCACAGTGCTGTTAAGGCTGGAATTCCAGCATTTTGGCCCAGCGACAGTGAAGGAACGGTGATATATTTCCAAGTCAGGATGGTGTGTGGCTTGGAGGGGAACTTCCAGGTGGTGGTGTTCCCATGTGTCTGCTGCCCTTGTCCTTCTAGATGATAGCGGCTGTGGGTGTGGAAGGTGCTGTATAAGAAGCCTTGGTGAGCTCCTGCAGTACATCTTGTAGATGATAGACACTGTTACCACTGTGCATTGGTGGTGGCGGAATTGATTGTTTGTGAATGGAGTGGCAATCAAGCAGGCTGCTTTGTCCTGTTTTGGTGTCCAGCTACTTGAGTGTTGTTGGAGCTGCACTCATCCAGGCAAGTGGAGAGTATTCCATCACACTCCTGATTTGTGTCTTTTAGAAGGTGCACAGGCTTTGGACACTCAGGAAGTGACTTACTCACCGCATGATTCCTAGCCTCTGACCTGTAGCTAGTCCAATTCAGTTTATGCTCAATGTTAACCTCCAGGGTGTTGATAGTTGGGGATTCAGAGATGGCAATGCCATTGAATGTCAAAGGGCAATAGTTAGATTCTCTCTTGTTGGAGATGGTCATTACCTGGCACTTGTCTGGTGTGAATGCTACTTATACCTTATCAGGCCAAGCCTGGATATTCGTCAGGTCTTGCTGCATTTTGACATGGACTGTTTCAGTATGTGAGGAATCGTGAATGGTGCTGAACATTGTGCAATCATCAGCGAATATCCCTACTTCTTACCTTATGATGGAAACAAGGTCATTGATGAAGCAGCTGAAGATGGTTGAGCCCAGCACACTACCCTGAGGAACTCCTGCAGTGATGTCGTGGAACTGAGATGATTGACCTCCAACAACACCAACCATCTTCTTTTGTGCCAGGTATGACTCCAAACAGCGGAGAGTTTTCCCCTGATTCCCATTAACTCCAGTTTTGCTGGGGATCCTTGATGCCACACTCGGTCAAACGAGGCCTTGATGTCACTCTCACTCATCTCTGGAGTTCAACTCTTTTGTCCATCCTTGAACCAAGACTGTAATGAGGTCAGGAGATGATTGGTCCTGGAGGAACCCAAACTTATAGTGGCGCAGTTGAGACTGCTGACCTCCTGATTAGCTAGCAACTCCTAACGTCCTTTAAAGGGACAGCAGCCCTAGATGCAACTAATTAGTTACCTAACACCCATAAAGTGCGGCTGTAGGTTCCACGAACAGCTGAGATGGATTCATCCCTGGTTTTCCGGCCTTTAATCGAGCCTGCCACCATGAGGATAAAGTTCAGCCCAATATTCCAGTTGGGGTTGAACCAATCTTTTATAAAGGTTCACCATAACCTCTTTATTTCCATACTCTATGCCTCTATTTATAAAGTCCAGAGACCCATATACCTTATTCTCAACCTGCCCTGCCACCTTTAATGATTTTTACGCATGTACCCCAGGTTCCTCTGCTCCTGCCACCCCATTTAGAATTGTACCCTTTATTTTATATTGCCTCTCCTCAATCTTACTACCAAAAGTGTCACTTCATACTTCGCTGCATTAAATTTCATTTGCCATGCACCCACCCATTCCAGCAGCCTGGCTATATCCTCTTGAAGTCTATCATTATCCTCCTCACAGTAACTGCAAGCTTTTTTGTCTTCTGCAAACTTTGAAATTGTGCCCTGCACACCCAAATCTAGGTCAGTAATATAGGTCAACAAAAGCAGTGGGCCTTGAACCAACCCCATAGGAATTGGGAACCTCACTGTGTACCTGCCTGCACTAATCTCAGTTTCTTGGCTTTTAGCTATTTTTTCACCCAGACTGGCACTATTCCTTTATTCCATAAGATTTAACTTTGTTAACAGCCCTGTTATAAGGCACTTTATCAAATGCCTTTTGGAAGTCCATGTACAGCACATCAGCTCTAAAAGAGTTACATCTTCTCTAAAAGAGTTACAGCACATCAGCCAAATTACCCTCATCAACCCTCTCTTTTAACTCATCCAAAACTCAAGCAAGTTAATTAAACATGATTTGCCTTAACAAATCTGTGCTGGTTTTTAATGGACAATGATCTCATTACTTTAACCTTAAGTGTAAAGAGCTGACCATGGCTATTGAGTGTTCTTCAAGTAAACTCTCCAGTGCATCTTGTTCATCTGAGCATGCCATGTAAAGACGTACATTTTCATTAGGATAATCAAAGTTAATAATTTCAATTAAAGATTGGCAACTAGCTACTCTTAGGCAGACTAGTATCTTCTTCCACCCAGCTCAATTTCCTCCTTCTTTATTGATTATTACTTTGTGATGTATTCCTGACTGCTCGGGTTCCATAAACGTTGAGGACAAAGGTGATTGTGCACAATGACTGGTCAATTTCCAGTTGCCGCACCAGCTTTACCTAAAATTCAGCAATCAATCCAAATAAGTGTCAAAAGTGATCAGATAGCACACAAGATTAACTGAATATCAGACACAAATACACAAAACAGTGAACCTATGTAACACTTTTAGAAAACACAAACAATCAATATTTTAATATCTTTGTCATGGACATTTCAGTCTCCTTGTGACCTTTGTAATGCATGGGGACTAGAATGTCATCTAATGTTGTAGAAACATTTCCTGAAAATGTCTATCACAAGTATGCCTAATAAGTATGCAGTTTTGATTTTGTTCAGCAAAGAATAAATTATGCAGACAAGGGTCACGGTAGTTTGCGAGCAGAAGGAGTAAAGATATCAATCTTGTGGACAGGGAAATTACTGTTCATGCTCTTAGATTAAACTGTAACATTTTACAACTGTACTCTAAGATATTCAAAATGAGAAAATGTTTCACATTAAATGGGATGATTACAGTCCCAATTCTGCATCACAATGTCAAAGTACACTAAACGTAATCCACAGAATGGACCACCTCAGTGGGTCCCATTTATAATAAAATTCTCTTTAGCACTATTACTCTATTTCATGTTATTTTCCTGAACCTCACTTCTTTTGACATGTAGTTGGAACTGCACATTTTTGCTAATATGTCAGTTACATATGATGTGGAATTATATTGCCATTCAACTAAAAGAACCTGGAGTTGCTGCTTTCTGTTTGTGTAATTACACCATTTACAGTCAAGCTCCATCAACAGCAGGGGAAACTATACCACCACCAACCAACAATTGGGAAAACACCAACATTGCCAACTCCACCAACATCAGGGGGAACTAGATCACTGCCAAATCCACCAACTACAGGGGAAATTACATCACTGCCAACTCCACTAACAACAGGGGAAACTACATCACTGCCAAATCTACCAACAGCAGGGGAAACACCAACACTTCCAACTCAATCAACTTTCTGTTTTCCTCTTGGCTAATTTTGTAGTTTTCCTTTTGGCATAATTCAAAATAATACAGGATTTTTAGATACAAGCATACTTGGCACCAGCTTTTACCCCCAGTTTGGCACATTTTCTGCCCTTTACTTGTAAGGCACCAAGAACAATAACACTGAAGGTCAAATCTCACTGACAGGAGCTTGATCCAAACCTTAAAAGCCCCAGAGTACCAGAATCCATAATGCACAGTCACACTTGCTTTTCTTCCTTGATTAATTTTCATTCTGAACCATACATGAAGTTCAATCCATTAATAAGTAATATAACAAAGCAGAACAAGAGAGAATCTATTCATCTTCCCTGGACGTTCAACATTACCATCTGCTGAAACCCGCCCCCGCTCCTCCACCACCCCCCACTCTCCCAGCCCCCACCAACAACATTCTGGAACCACCATTGACAAGAAACTAAACTAAACCAGCCATAAAAATACTGTGGCTACAAGAACAAGTAACAGCTTGGGTATACCATGAGGTTTAATTCTCCTCTTGCCCAACCTAAAGCCTGTGCAGCATCTACAAGACATAGGGCAGGAGTGTGATGGAATATTCTCCAGTCACCTGAACAAGTGTAGTTCCAACAACATTCAAGAAGCCTGGCACCATCCAAGACAAAACAGCACACTTGATCAGCATCCTATCCAATAGCTTAAGTACTCACACCCTCCACCATCAGCACACAATGACAGCAGTGAGGACCATCTACAAGATGCACTGCAACAATTCACCGAGGCGACTTCAACAACACCTTCCAAACTTGCTCCCTCTTTTAATTTAAAACAACAAGGACAGCAGGTGCATGGGAACATAAATGCCTGCAAAATTCCCCCCAAGGCACACACTATCCTGATCTAGAACTATTTCATACTGAGTCCACTGTCGCTGGGTCAAAATCTAGGAACTCCCCATCCTACAGTGCTGCAGGTTTACCTACCCCACAAGAATTGCAGCGGTTCAAGAAGGCAGCTCAACACCATCTTCTCAAAGGAAATTAGGAAAGGGCAATAAATTCTGGTTTTGCCAGTGATGCCCACATCCCGTGAACAATATACTGACTTAACGGTTATTGCAACAAAGGGGCCACATAAACTGTGATGTCCACAGTTGCTTGTGCAAAAAACAAGAATAATGTTTACAATTATGAGTAAACAAAATTGGAACAAATAGCAGTGAGTTAATTGCCATTCCAATTTATTGAGTAACAGTAAATTTTCAATATTTATTAAGGCCATGGACACATAATGGTTCATCACTGAATTGGAAATCCAGAGACAAGAGTTCAAATCTCACCACGGCAGCTCAGGAAATTGAAGTTCAGTCATTAAATAAATCTGGACCAAATTAGTCTCAGTAATGGTGGCCAAGAAACACTGGATTGTTTTGAAACCCTCAGTAGTTCACTAAAGTTCTTCAGAAAGAAAATCTGCCTTCCTTATCCCATTCGATCTAAATGTGAATCCTGGCCCACAGAAATGTGGACTGTGGTCTCTTAACTTCCCTCTGAAATGGGCAAGCAAGCCACTCCGTTGTACAACCACTACAATAAAGCATAATAAGCGCCACGCAGTCTGCAGTAATTCAAGTTGGTGGCTCACCACCACCTTCTCAAGGACAATTTGAGGTGGGTAATAAATGCTGGCCTTGCCAGAAACACCCACATTCCATGAATAATCAAAAATTTGGAAATGAATGCAGATTGACACCTTGGTTCCTCACAGATTCTGCCATAGTGTCAAAGGAGCCAACAAGCTGTAATCAATTATTTTTTCTGCAGGGTCTCAGGTAATATTAGAGGGAATGTTCTCTCCTCGCTAGGTTCTACTTGTGCACTTTTGCACAGCTGGTGACAAACAGCGGCCCAGCACTCTAGATTCCTACCTCCCTGCTGACCAATAGGACAGCAAATTTCACAAATTTCTTTCAGAAAACAACATTTTGGGATACAGTATATGCATAATTCATGATTTAACACATGATAAGTGTCTCATACTTCAAAGGAGACTATGGCTCCCAAAGCTCTCCAACATTGGGATTTCCCTATCTGGGAATCAGTGTGGTCTCCTTCCATTGTGTAGCCGTCTATGAGTCTAGGCCACTAATTGATCAGGATTAATTCCAATGATTAGCCAACAACTCTAATAGCTCGTTATACCATTACCAGGATGGTAAAAAGCGAACAAGGTGGACTTTGGTCTTTCTTCTTCTAGCAATTCCTAAGATTCTACATGATTTGGAAGTACTGGATTTCTTTTACAAAAGAGGGAGTAGTTAAAATAAGGATGAGGAAATTTCTCCCATTTTGGTAAAAGTTTTAGCCTGAGAACAAAGTGGGATTTTCTGTTTTGTACACATGCTGACTTTTTCCAGTAAAAATAATTGACAAAGGCAATGTCATCTGCAAAGCGATTAACATAAGAACTCAAGAAATAGGAACAATAGACAATATGGCCCCTTAAGTCATCTCTGTCATTCAATTTGATTATGGCTGATCTCCTGCCTCAACTCCATTTTATTGTCCACTCCCCAAAATCCTCAACTCCCTAAGAGATCAAAAATCTGTCTATCTCAACTTTGAACACATTCAACAATAGAGCATCCACAACCCTCTGGGCTAGAGAATTCCAAAGGGTCCGAGTAAAGAAATTTCTCCTTGTCTCAGCCGTAAAGGATTGTTCGTAATCCTGAGGCTCTGTCCCTGTGTTCTAGATTCCGCAGCCAGATGAAACAACCTCTCAGTATCTACTCTGTTAAGTCCCTTCAGAATCTTGCATGTTTCAATGAGGTGACTTCTCGTTCTTCTAAATTCCAGAGAGTACAAGTCCAATTTACTCAGTCTCATCATTCGACAACGCCCTCATCCTAGGAACCATTCCAGCAAACGTTCACTCTACTGTATCCAATGCAAATAAATCCATCCTTATATATTGAGACCAAAACTCCGCACAGTACTCCAGGTGTAGTTTCAATGAAACCTTTGACAATTGTGGCAAGACTTCCTTTTTCTTGTACAGTAATCACTTTTTGCAATAAATACCAACATGTTATTTCCTTTCCTAATTGCTTGTTGTACCTGCATGCCAAACTTCTATGTTCCTAATATATCTTTGAACAATTGTACCCAAGTCTTTCTGAACATCAACATTTACAAGTTTCACTGCTTTAAAAAAAATTCTGCTTTTTTATTCTTTAAAATGATTGAACATGGTCAATGTAAATGTAAAATGTTATTTTGCATGAAGCAGTCTGTCAAAACCAACAGGTGGGAAAAACCTACTTGACCTCATCCTCACCAAGTTGCCTGCCGCAGATGCATCTGCCCATGTCAGTATCAGTAGGAGTGACCACCACACCTTCACATTGAGGATACCCTCCTTCATGTTGTGTGGCATGACCAATGTGCTAAATGGGATAAATTTCAAACAGATCCAGCAACTCAAGACTGGGCATCCATAAGGCACTGTGGGCCATCAGCAGAAGCAGAGCTGTACTCAACCACAATCTGTAACCTCATGGCTCAGCATATTCCTCACTCTATTATTACCACCAAGCCAGGGGATCAACCCTGGTTCAGTGAAGAGCGCAGGAGGCATGGGAGGAGCAGTATCAGGGATACCTAAAAATGAGGTGTCAACTTGGTGAAGCCACAGCATAGGATTACTTGCATGCCAAACAGCATAACCAGCAAGCGGCAGACAGAGGTAAGTGATTCCACAATGGGTCAGGTCAAAGCTCTGCAGTCCTGCCATATCCAGTCATGAATGGACAATTAAACAACTCACTGGAGGAGAAGGCTCCACATATATGCCCATCCTCAATGATGGGGGAAGTCAGCACATTAGTGCAAAAAATAAGGCTCAAGCTTCTGCAACAATCTTTAGCCAGAAGTGCTGAGTGGATGCTCCACCTCGGCCTCCTCCAGAGATCCCCAGCATCACAGATTCCAGTCTTCAGCCAATTCAATTCACTCCACCCAATGAAGAAATAATTGAAAGCACTGGATACTGCAAAGGCTATGGGCCCTGACAATACTCCACCAATAATATTGAAGCCTTGCGCTCCAGGACTTGCCACAGCCCTAACTAAGCTGTTCCAGTACAGCTGCAACACTGGAATCTAACCGGCTATGTGGAAAATTGCCCATGCATGTCCTGTACACAAAAAGCAGGATAAATCCAACCAGGGCAATTACTGCCCCATCAGTCTACTCTCGATCATCTGTAAAGTGATGGAAGAGATCACCAACATGGCTATCAAGCAGCACTTGCTTTACAACAACCTGTTCACTGATGCTCAATTTGGGCTTCCGCCAGGGCCACTCAGCTCCTTACTACAGCCTTGGTTCAAGGATGGACAATAGAGTTGAACTGCAGAGGTGAGGTCAGAGTCACTGCCCTTGACATCAAGGCAGTACTTGATTGAGTGTAGCATCAAGGAGCCTTAGCAAAACTGAAGTCAATGGGAATCTAGGGGAAAACTCTCCACTGGTTGGAGTCATACCTGGCACAAAGGAAGATGGTTGTGGTTGTTGGAGATCAATCATCACAGTTCCAGGGCATCACTGCAGGAGTTCCTCAGGGTAGTGTCCTAGGCTCAACCATCTTCAGCTGCTTCATCAATGACCTTGTTTCCATCATAAGGTAAGAAGTGGGGATGTTTGCTGATGATTGCACAATGTTCGTGGATCCTCAGATACTGAAGCAGTCCATGTCGAAATGCAACAAGGCCTGACCAATGTCCACGCCTGAGTTGACAAATGGCAAGTAACAGTCGCACCAGATAAGTGCCAGGTAATGACCATATCCAATAAAACAGAATCTAACCACCGCTCCTTGACAATGACATTACCATCACTGAAACTCCCACTAACAGCACCCTGGGAGTTACCATTGAGAGGAATGAACACATTCAAATCTAACGGGTGCAGACTTCAACATGTCAGGTGTACAACATATTTGGTCATCCATTAATAGATCTGGCTGGATCTCATTCTGGCCTGCAAAAGAAAAACTACTTCAGTAACATCATGGGAAGCAAAAAAATCCTCAACTTATTTTCTACACCTCTGTTCAAGCCACTATTAAGCTTTAAGTGGCAATGGCTAAATAATGGTATTTTAGGAGAACTTTAAGAGCAAAGGGAAAAGTAATAAGGCAGAGGGGCTGAGGGAGGGAATTTCAGGGCATGGTGCCTAAACAGTTGAACACATAAAATGAATCTTGTGTTGAAGCGTGTGGTTGCGCATCAGAGGTGAGATCAAGGAATGGGGAGTTGCGGGGATTGTTGAGCTGGTTAGAGATGGGTCATAGTAAGGCCATGAAAGCATGCCTTATCTCCCCTGTGCCTTCCACTCTCACCAACAATTATTAAGAGCTCATGGACTCATTACTATGGTTGAGATTATCCATTCAACTGCTTCTGTTGCTTGCTTCTTCCCCGTGTCCTTCAAGTCAAACCTGTCCCACACTGTCTATTGACATACTCCTGTCTCGCATCTTTTTCTAATTCACCTTTCTCCAGTTTATCTCTGATCTTCCTGCATGTCTCCTAATGGGACCTTCTGTTGCCTTGAGCCCATTCCCACTAAACTTGCCTTCAGGCTCTATGCAGCCTGATGTAACTTACTTCTTCGAAGCACATCTGACCACTGAAAACTCAACTGTTCTATTGCTCCCCTGCTCAGCCTCCACCATAGCTGTCTCTATAAACATGAAACCCATCATGCAATAAGTTCCATTCACCCACTACCTCTGTCATTGCCGACCTACACTGGCTCCTGATCAATCAATACTTACAATTTATAATTTTCACCCTTGTTTTGAAATTCTTTCATGGCCTTACAATGCCCTAACTCTAACCTGCTCCAGACCCACCACTCCTACAAACTCTCTATTCCTCTATCTCCCCTTTCCTGTAGGATCATACCCTTTATTCCATGATTCATATTGTGTGTTCAACTGTCTCGGCATCACCTTCTGGAATTCCCTCCCTAAATCTCTCTAAAACCCAATATTTAATTAATGCCACTTGATAGTTTAATGGACCTTTGTGAAATGCTTTGGAATGTCTAACTATGTTAAAGTGACTACATAAATAGAAGCTCTTGCTGTGGTGGTGATCATGGTTGCTGTTGTTATTTTAGATGACACAATGGTAATTTTCACTTGGAAACAGAATGGTGCATCATTTGCAAATAACACAAGAATTTTGAAAGTCCCATAAATCTCTTCTGGCTTTACATTTTCCATAAACAATAAAGAATTTATAGAACAAACTATTCTTGAATGCTGAGAACTTCAACACAAAATTAAAGTCCATATGTGCTACAAACATTAACTTTGTCTATGAACAGATGATAAATGAAATACTTAGTTGCAACAATACTTATTCTAGCGATCCAAATTTTTATACTCTAATTAGTGAGATTGCTGTTACACCAATTAAAAGAAATGGGACAAGAAAGGGAATGTCTCGTTAAAATGGAAGCAATGGCAATCTTCACATCTTATCATATTAAACTTTATATATATAGATGTTAAAAACATGCATAATTGAAACATTTTACCACAGGATTTTGTTCCTTGAAAGATTTATCATTGCTTCAATTATTTCTTTTATTAGTTCTTGGGATGTGAATTTTGCTGGCAAGCCTAATATTTGCTGCCTACTTCTAACTCTCTTTGAAAAGCTGGTGGTGAGCCAATCTTGAACGGCTGCAGTCTATCTGGTCGAGGTGTGCCCACAGTGCTGTTACCAAGGGAGTTCCAGGATTTAACCCAGAGACAATGAAGAAGTGGTGACATAGTTGCAAGTCAGGATGGCGCATGACTTGGAGGGGAATGCACAGGTGGCGGCATTCCCATGTGTCTGCTACCTTAGTCTTTCGAAGTGGTAAAGGTCATGGAAATGGAAGATGCTGTTGAAGGAGCCTTGGTGAGTTGCTGCTGTACATCTTGTAATTGGTACACAGTGGCCCCGTGTGCCAGCAGTGGAGGTTGTGAATGTTAAAGATGGGAGATGAGATGCCAATCAAATGGACAGCTTTGTCCTGGACGGTGTTGAATGTCTTGAGTATTATTCAGGCAAGTGAAGAGTATTCCATCACATTCCTGACCTGTGCCTTGTAGATGATGAACATGCCTAGGGAGACAGGAGGTGAGCTACTCACCACAGAATTCCCAGCCTGTGACCTGCTTTTGTAGTTTTTATATGGGTGGTCCAGCTCAGCTTCTGGTTAATGGTAGCCACCAGGAGGTTGATGCTGGGAGATTCAGCAATGCAAAATGCCATTGAACATCAAGGGGAAATGGTTAGACATTGTCTTGTTGGAGATGGTCATAGTCTGGCACTTGTGTGGTTTGAAGGTTATTTGCCATTTATCAACCCAAGTCTGAATATTGAACAGGTCTTGCTGCAAGAAGGCATAAACGGGTGGGGGGGGGGGAGATCATGTTATAGTGGTAATGTAATTCAGAGGCCCAGGCTAATACTCTAGGGGCACAGGTTAATTCAATTAATAACCCTGAAATTGAAAGCTGGTCTCAGTAATAGTGACCATGAAACTATCATCGATTGTTGTAAGAGCTCATCTGGTTCGTTAATGCTCTGCAGGGAAGGAAATCTGCTGTCCTTACCTGATCTGGCCTACATGTGACTCCAGACCCGCATCAATGTAGTTGACACTTAACTGTCTTCTGAGGTGACCTTGCAAGTTACTTAGTTCAAGGGCAATTAAGGATGAGCAACAAATGCTGGCTGTGCCAGCAATTCCCACATCCCATGAAAAAATAAAGAGGAAAAAACTGCATTAGCATCTAACAGTTCTCAACATGTGCAATCATCAACAAACATCCCCACTTCTGACATTATGATGGAGGAAAATCATTAATGAAGCAGCTGAAGATGTTTGGGCCTTGGACACTACACTGAGGAACTCTTGCAGAGATGATTGGCCTCAGATAACTACAATCATCTTCCTTTGCGCGATCCATGGAAGGTTTCCCCTGATTCCCACTGAATTCAGATTTACCAGGGTTCCTTGATGCCACACACAATTGTTGCCTTGGTGTCAAGGAGGGTCACTCTCACCCTACCTCTAGAATTAAGCTCTTTTGCCCATGTATGGACTAAGGCTGTATCGATATCTGGAGCCAACTGGTCCTGGCGGAACCCAAACTGAGCATCGTTGAGCAACGATTGATGAGTAAGTATGGCTTGATAGCACTGCCAATGACACCTTCCACCGTTTTTCTAATTATTGAGAGTAGACTGTTGGGGCGGTAATTGGCCAGATTGGATTTGATCTGCTTTTTGTGGCAAGGACATGCTTGGGCAATCTTTGACTTTGTCAATAGATAATCCAATATTTCTTGCCCTCTTGTTATTTCTCTTCAAGTACCGAATTTGATGCTTAATTGATCCACTCCAATTCACACATCCTTCTCGGTCCTTGTACTGTTTATTTCATAATCCTTCAATCTGACTGTTTAAGTTGATGCACATCTCAGGGTCCAGATGTCTGGTTTCCCTCACTGCACTGTTATTCACGCACACCTAAGCAATTTGCCTTGCATTTTGTGGAATATTTTTGTCTGTCCCAGCATTTACAAGTAGTTTACCACTTTAATATTTTACTTACCCCACCTACCAAACTAAATAATATTTATATTAACATCACATTGCTAGCAATTCCGGGAGATTCTGGCCTGTTTTCTTTAAAATTTTCAACTCATAGACTGTGGTGCTGAAACCAACACTAACAGGTATAGGAACTAATCATTCAGATATCAAACTTAAACCACTGAACACACCTGATTTCTGATCATTCACATATTCTGGAGATGGAGCCCACATGATACAAAATTAACCTCAGGTTTACTCAGAGGAGATCCTCAAACTTTGGCTGATAATAATTTTCTTCACTTGTGATGCTAACTGTTAGCATCAGTCATACTGTTAGTTTATGCTAGTATTTCCTTCTCTTACCCATAACAGTGGGAGTACAAGTGCAAGCATGATTATGGGCGAGATGTCTCTTTCCTTCCTTCTGCACTCCTATTGTTGCAGTTAACAGTAATTGTTAACTGAAAGTAAATTGCGGTCCATCCAGTAATCACAAACAAACATGCAGCAAGACTTTGCACCAACTTTGCATCTTGCATCATGTAATGCATTCAAACCTAACATCAGCAGATGCACTTTACCGGTTGAGGCAGACTGCTCGACCCCTCGGAAGGAAAGTCAGCCGAAAGTTGATATGTCATGAAGAAGCTTGGCCCAAAACCATAACACCGTGCAGGTAGGCGAAAGGGCCTGAGAGTGGGACTTCCAATCCTCAGTGGTAGAGGTTCGACCCTCAGGAGCTGCCAGCCAATCTGACTGGCCAGGAGCTCCAGCAGTCCCTGCAGCGCCATAGCTCAGTAGGGGGCACTGCTGGGACTTCAAGGAAGAGCATGAAGAAGATGGATGGCTGCCCCAGAAAGGGAAGCTCTGAGGTTTTAGGGCAGGGAAGGATCCCAGAGCCCAAGGAGGGGGTCAGGGGGCAGGGTTTTGGAGGGCAGGCAGCACAGGAGGAAGGGAGGAGTGAGATCTTGGTGGGGGTATGGTGGACTGCCAGTCTTCCATGGACCCATTATGTATAGTATATGCTAAGTAGTATGTCATAAATGATCAGCTGTCCTTTTTTACTAACAGGCAGCTTGATGTTCATTCTTGATCATGCACAACTTAGAATTATCAGAAAGCAAAGCATGATTTTCTTTAAAAAAATTAAAAAAATAAAGTTCAGTATTCAGATCATCAGGTTTTAAGTTACAGCCCAAAAGGAACATGAGAGAAGCAGATTTGTTGCCGACATATAGCAGGTTGTGGATGGAGAAGGTAAATGTAGTGTGATGATGGGGGGGGGGGTGTGGCCCCGACACGTCAGCTATATTATGGCATGGGCAGCCTATTATCTAGGTCAATAGGCTTGTTAACAAGCCCAAAAGACTACTCATTATTTATTTACATATGGTGGGTGAGCTGCCAATTTCAGTGCTTGTCCACTAGCATATTACGGGGGTGAGCTTGGAAAGGTGGTTGGCTAACCACCCAACCTATTTTATATGCCACCACCCCCCCCTCAACCCTGCCAACTGAAAACATGCCGAGCGGGGGCACATAAACTCCAACCCCAGGAGTCAATACTTTTCTAAAACCAGGCCACAAAATTTAATATGTTATTGTTAAGCAAAGCAACAGAGTTCGGCATCATTTCATGAGCATGGGGATTTAGATGGGCATCAAGCCACTTAAACATTTCCATCTCAGTTTGGCATCATTGGAACTCATGGATTATATTCCTGTCTTGCAAATTACCCATGCTATACATTATTCTGTGTCACTGTTTATTCATTCATCAAGTCAATAGCTACACATTATGGCAATTTCTCACTTGTGTGCTTATTTACCAGTACAACTTAATGCTGTAGTATGATCTTCAGCACTTAGCATAAAATATTACCAGTGTGATATCAATGTTTAATAAGCTTCCTAAAAGGTGGTGGCTAATGCTCAATCTTACATATATCACACAGCATGACATTGTGAGCACAAATCTCCTCCAAACTGTCAATTAAATCAACATGATCTCATCAGCGATGCATGAAATCCTAGTGCAGGATGAATAACCAAATATTAAATACAATTTTACTTCATGAAATTTTACTGGGCACATCCTCAACTGTTTTCCTCTCATCCATAAATTGACATGTTTTCTAAACTTACAGAGATTAATATATTTCAAATTCTCACCAAAATCAATGGCAATCACATCCACTGAATAATTTACCCTTCCATTTGCCTGATACAATTTTATCCTTCATTTTCCCTTTTCATTTCTTTCAGCATCGAATAACTAAACAATGGGTGTATAGTAAATGAGCACGAATTTTGGACATCTAATAGAGACTATGGGCAGGATTTCCCCCCTCCCCCATCAGGGGCGAAGTTGAATGGCAGATGTGCCTCTGATTGGCATCCCCAATCGGCGCCATTTCATGTGGGTGGGCCAATTAAGGCCCGCTCAGCTTGATGTCCACATGGAAGCATGCTATGCCCTCCATATGCGGGTGGGAGGGGAGTCCCTAAACCTGAGAGTGAGCTCTTTTGCGCATGCGCATCAAACAGCGCACTCATCTCCCTGAGGCTAAGTGCTGCCTCAGGGAGATCGGTGTTCTGTGACAAATATTAAAAGTAGAAAAAAAAATTCCTGACATGTCTGCTCATGTGACACTGTCAATGTAACATGAGTTGCGACATGTAAAAAAAACTTTAATATATTTTTTAAAACCTACATGAAACCTCCTCCCGCCCTTGGATGAGGTTTCATGCTGTTTCTAATTCCCGCTAGGGCTCCTGGCCTGCCCACCAACCTTAAGGTTGAACAGGCAGGTCCATTAATTAGCTAAATGGCTCTGTCAATGGCCTCAATTGGCCATTGACAGGTTGGCGGGCACACAACTGATTTTGCTGCACCCCTGTCTACTGGAAAATTTAAATGGGGCTCGACATCACTGCGCATCATTTTACGTGTCGGCAAGCGGGCCACGCCCCCCCCCCCCCGCTCGCCAACGGGAAAATCCTGCCCTATAAGTGTATGATTTTCCCTATGCAATTGCTTAATTGTCTTTTGATGAAACATTGAACTAAGGCCCCATTTTGCCTCCTTGGATATGAAACGTATCATGGCACTATTTTGAAGAGCAGGAAATGCCTTGCCAATATTTACTCCTCAACCAACATAATTTAAACAGATCATCCCATCATTACCCTACTACTGTTTGTTGGAGCTTGCTGTGCACAAAATTCCCTTCTGTATTTTCTGTTCTACAACAGTGACTACATTTTGAAAATACTTCATTAACTGTCATGTGCTTTGGAAGGTCTTGGGGTTGAGAAAAGCATTGTATAAATGCAAATTGCCCTTCTTTGCATGACAATTTATTGCCAAGGGTAAAGTGATAACAACACAGTTTAAATGTACTTTCAACAATGCCCATTAATCATTCTAACAAGCTCCAATTGAAGATCAAAGTTCTCACCTAGTACTAACAGCAGCAAGGCAATACAGAAAGCCAAAATAATACCCTTACTGAAAAGATCATTAAGGTTCAGGTCACAGAACAAGAGGTAGAATTCACTGTAAATGACCACTTAAATCAATGCTTTTTGAGGTTTGAGACGAGTTCAAAATCATTCCCCGACCCTCTCTCCTGTAAAACAGGGTAATGTTATGATCCTTAGCAAGACCTCAGGATGTTGGGGGAGATCTGGCCAGGGACCAATAACATTTTCTTTAAAGCAGATAAACTCTTTACTAAGTAAATAAAGCCACAAATTCCACAGGGTTGGAACAAACAAAAATAAACTTTACTATACAAGTTCAGAAAGATAAAACAATTTACAATAGCTATCTTATACTCTAAATTCAGGGTAAGTATGAGGCACATGTGAATTAACAAGCGATCTGTGGTCAGACACACCATGTTACACAACAGATAACAGAAGTGACCAAAAAAGATTCCATGGGGAGGATTTTTGGTCGGCGAGCAGGGGCGGGGTCTGCTCGCCGATGCGTAAAATGACGCAGGGTGACATCAGGCGGAACTCCCGATGTCACTCTGCATCATTTCCATTTTCAGGTCAGCGGGGGTGCAGTTGAATCAGCTGTACGCCCGCCGACTTGTCAACGGCCAGGTTTCACTAAAAGTGATGGACATGTCCCAACTCGTGACAGTATCAAATGAGGGGATATTAAGGGAAATTTTGATATCGTCTCTTTAACATTTTTAAATTTGAAGCCAATCTCCCTGAAGCAGCATTTAGCCACAGGGAGATCAGTAGTGCTCTCGGCTGAGGGAATCCCCTCCCCCGTCCGCACAGGGAGCGCATAGCGGAAGTCACGCTGGGCTGGCCAATTAAGGCATGAAATGGCAGTGTGCCCCCAATCAGGTGCGCCGATTGGAGGCGTGCCTGCCTGTGCCCGCTCCTGCACTGCCCCCACCCCCCCCCCCCCCCCCCATTGGGGGGAAAATTTTTCTCGATGGATTTCTCCACAACCCATTCAGATATCTCTCAAAATGTGAGCTAACCAATCTTTCTGAAGTTTCAGCCAGAATTTTCCAGCCTTGTTGGCATTGGGCACCCTGACAGGCTCGGTAGGAACAATATGGCAAGAAGGCCAAAAACTGGTTTCACACCTTTGTGAAACAGTTTGTGATCATTCGCTCCACCTGTTAATGGCTGGCCACGATTCCAGCTGCAGCACATTTGAAACCTAATTTTAATACCTTAGCATCTCATTATAAGCCCTGCTCACCAGAGTCATCCCCCGCCTTGCTGGATCATCTGGGCACGTTGGTATGCAATCACACCGACATGTTTCACAACTATACATAAGCAACGTACACTTTACTTGGGGCTTCGATGTTTGTTTGTATTATGACACAGCCAATGGTAAATGCTGAGCTGTTCAAATCCCAGAGGGAAACTTGAAACAACTGTCATAACACATTTTGCAATTTGTATGTTTCAAGATGCAGGCTTTGAATTTCGTAGTAATTAGGTCACTGAGTCTCAAGAGGTTTTTATAAAACTAAATTAAACATTTATTAATTCAAGAAAGATTGTAAGCACATACCTATGTCTCCAAATTACTAATATAGTAACTACAAAAATCCCCAAATTAATCTGACTCCTAGTTACACATCCATTAAGGTAAGAGTAAAACACATACAGACTTAAACAGACCCCTGGCAAAACACACCCTGGACAGTCAAATTCAATATGAGTTTCTTTCAGCTCTGGGTCCTTGCACGCAGCAGCTTGAGGCTTGCAGGCTGAAGGCTTTAGATCTTAGAATCACTCTTCTTTTACCAACAGCCTTTTCTTCCTTTCTATATATTTTCCTCTTTAAATGAAAATTCTCATTGTATCGTTAGGTCTTTTGAACGTCACCTCTTCTAACAATAAAATCCCTTTCACATCACCAGTTGTATTAGAAAGCTTTGAAAAAAGTAAACACATTATTTGGCTTCTTCTGGCTAGGTATAATATTTCACCCATTCCTTTGAATGGTTTATTTAAAAATGCAAATTGCTCCCTTGATACCTATGTTTCTAAGCTTCCCCATGTTTATCTAATTAACATTTGAAACCTACTTCTCTTCTATACATCAAAGCCTCTGGTCCAGCTACTTTAATCCAATTAAGACACACACACACTTGGACACAGACAGCATTAAACTCTATTTTAAAATAATTTCCAATAACATTATAGACATTAATATATCTACTTGACAGTTTGCCTACTTTGCTTCACGCAGTACTCATGATCATCAACGTCAGACTTCGCAGGCACCAATCCATCATATTTAGGGGGGCTCACAGGCACCATACCAGCCGTAAGGCAGGGTGGCTTTTCAACAGCTTCAGGGCTAGGGCTTGCTTGGGGAAATGTGGCCTCAGGCAAAAGAAGGTGCTGCAGGGTGTGGGCTGTCCTGGGGAAGGGGGGTACCCCAGGGTGTGTGTGGGACACATGTTGATCTGTGCAAGTGGCCTCGAGATGGTGAGGGCTGAGGAGGCAGCCTCCAGAAGACCTGAGGCTAGATGGTGATGTCAGGGTGAGTGTAGGAGAGTGGGTGTTGACGACCCCTGAGCTGGCAGTGAGTGAGAGGCCAGTGAACGTGTGATGGCCTTGTGAGTTTAGATGGTTACTCCAAGTATACTCAAGCTCCATTTCCATGCATAATCTTAGATCTTCAGCCGTGCCAAGCAGAACACCACTGCTCCACAGGGGTACCTTTGCCCCAATAACCCACAGCACGGAGTCAGCTACCTTCAGATCTTTAGGGCTCCTCTCATACCCACTTCGCTTAAAGTCTGCTCCCTTCAGCTCTTTCTTGAATTCAGAGTCTATTACTCTGCTCCTTTATTTAACTTCACTTAAGGGAACCTACTACTGTCACCTGTCTTCATCCCTTACCTGGGATTATCTTTTGGGGCCTCTCCCTGTCCCCCTCCTGATTTGGGGCCTTCTCCTTGTCCCCCTCCCATGTCCTGCTCCCTGGGACACAATTTTACAATGGCATTCCCTCCCAGGTCATCTGACCTGCCTCTTTGCGCCATTTTCTTTTTATTATCTGCACAGACAAGAAGGGCCAGTCCTTGACCTAAAGGATGCAAAACCATCAAACTGCGCCTCTGTTGCAATTTCTGAGCTGCTGTATATGCAGGAGGTCAGAGTTTCATCGGGAATTGCAGTTCCCAACTTCCGAACGTCAAACTTAGATAAGTAATTGATTTTCTGAATAGTATCTCAAAAAGCATGTGAAGAGGCTGTTGAGAGAGAGGACCCAATATCTACCAATCAAACTGGATGTCAGGGACAAGCATGCTTATCTGAAAATTAAATAATTATGACCGCTGGACTTCATAAGGTGGTTGTGTCTTATAAGGTCTCCTTTAACTCTCAGTAAAATGGAATAGTTTGGAAATGGTGAATGGGGCCTGATACAGCATCTGCCTAGAGACAAGCCCATGTGACCTCATACTGAGTCTGCCTGGAGACAATCCCTTGTGACCTACTGATTATGGGGAATCTCCAATTGAAATTTATTCAAAGTAAGGTGCAAGTTTTAACAACTAGATACAAAGGAGTAAGTAATAGACACGCAGACTCTCAGGGTCAGTCAGACGGAAAGATTTGGGGAAGATGGCCGAAAGAAGGTGCTGCTATACCAGGTAGAAAAAAAAACGAGTGCATTTGGCTTAATCGCCAAGTAGACTGCTGATGAGGATAGGTCCCCTGTTTGAGGAAACAAAGATTATGCAGAATTAAAGACAACAAAATCACCAAAGAGGACCATGCTACTGGAAGTCCATTCGTTTATACACAAAGAGTTGAGCAAAGGAGACTTTGCTTAAAAGGACTTCCTGCTATAAACAAAAATTCTAAGGGGAGGACCAACCATCTGTGGTTGACTAGAGATGTTAAGAAAAGCATCAAACTTAAGGAAAAAGCATACAACTCTGCAAAGAAGAGCAGCAGGACAGATGATTGGACAGAATATAAAGAACGGCAGAGAATGACTAAAAGGTTAATCAGGAAGAAGAAATTAGTGTATGAAAGGAAGCTAGCTAGAAATGTAAAAATTGATAGCAAGAGTTTCTACAGGTACTTAAAAAGGAAAATAGTAAGTAAAGTGAGTGTTGGTCCTCTAGAGTGACAGTGGGGAGTTAATAGCTAATTGGAAGACTCATCTTGGCGGGTCAGGGAGAAGAGACCCTATCAAAGCTGGGAGGACTTTACACACAACCAAATTTCTGCAGAGTACAGTATAATGTATCAACATGGTATGGAGTTTTCGATTGCATTAAGGAGTTAATAGGGAAACCTTTTCTGTAGTTTAGGTGCCTACTAAGTAATGTTTAGTTTACGTTGCTTTTAGCATGTTTGTTACAGGAAAAATCTTAAAACGTGAAATCTTGTCATGTGATTCTTTCAGCTGGTCATGAGGAAATTCATATCATTTATTAATAATTATTGGTCTCTACAGGGATTGTAACAATCAAGAGAAGACTGTGTCCGACTAATTGCCGTAGGATATTAGACCTAAGAGAAGCTTATATATTGTGAAAGGAGTAACTGCTTCTTTTTTTAAAATTTGACTCTGAGCATAATTATTGTAGAATCACCATTAATTTTGATATCACCGCTTTGGGTAACATTCAGGATTTGCAAATCTTCCCTTTTATTCACATCAAATAACTGCAAAATAACTTTCAACAACCTCTTTATTGCGGTGCCTGCTAATCCTTCATGTCACAAAAGAGGCAAATATGCTTATTGGTCCATGTTAATGCATTATGGTATTCTCAGCTGCTTTTCATTTATTCCTTCTAGAAGTTACCTGCGACTATTAGAAATTCCAAAAGCAACAGAGGCAACAAAAAGCTATACAGTAAAGGTGATACAGGGACTGTATGCTGGATTCCCTGAGGTTAGGATTTTTTTGTCATCTGTTTCATGAGATTTTTGAAAATTCTGAACGTTGGACAGGTGGCTTACATTCAGTTAGTTGAAAGCGAGAAGAGTGCATCAAAGACTAGTATCTTAAACTTAAATAAGGGCAACTATGTAGGGATGAAAGCTGAGCTAGCTGAAGTGAACTAGGAAAATAGGCTAGATGATAGATCAATAAAGAAGCAGTGGCAGACATTTAAGGGGATATTTCAGAGTGTTCAGGATAAGTACATTCCTACTATGAATAAAAATTCTAAGGGGAGGACCCACCATATGTGGTTAACTAAAGATGTTAAGGAAAGCATCAAACTTAAGGAAAAAGCATACAACTCCGCAAAGATGAGTGGCAGGATAGATGATTGGACAGAATATAAAGAACGGCAGATAATGACTAAAAGGTTAATCAGAAGAAAGAAATTAGTGTATGAGAGGAAGCTAGCTAGAATTGTAAAAATGGATAACACGAGCTTCTACAGGTACTTAAAAAGGAGAAAAGTAAGTAAAGTGAGCGTTGGTCCTCTGGAGAGTGACAGTGGGGAGTTAATAGTAGGTAATAAGGAAATGGCAGAATAAATGAACAAATATTTTGCTTCTGTGTTCATTATAGCGGATATAAAAAATATTCCAGTTATAGCTGCAAAATCAGGAGGTGAACGGGAGAAAGGAACTTGGTGAAACTGAAATTACTAGGGGAACGGTGCTGAGCAAATTGATGGAAATACAAAACAAAAACAGAATTACCTGGAAAAACTCAGCAGGTCTGGCAGCATCGGCGGAGAAGAAAAGAGTTGACGTTTCGAGTCCTCATGACCCTTCGACAGAACTTGAGTTCGAGTCCAAGAAAGAGTTGAAATATAAGCTGGTTTAAGGTTTGTTGGGGGGGGCGGAGAGAGAGAGAGAGAGAGGGATACAGGCTGGCAAATCTCCGGGTCCCACTGGACTACATCCTAGGGTCTTAAAAGAGGTGGTTAATGAGGTAGTTGATGTGCTGGTGTTAATTTTCCAAAATTTGCCAAATTCTGGAAAGGTTCCATCAGGTTGGAAAGTAGCAAATATAACCCCTATATTCAAGAAAGGAGGGAGGCAGAAAACAAGAAACTATAGGCCAGTTAGCTTGACATCTGTCGTGGGGAAGTTGTTGGAATTGATCACTAAGGAAGTTATAGCTGGGCAATTTGAAGAGCTCAAAGCAATGGGGAAGAGTCTGCATGGTTTTGTGAGAGGAAAATCATGTTTAACCAATTTATTGGAGTTTTTTGAAGAATTAACATGCAAAGTGGATATAGGGAAGCTTGTAGACCTACTGTACTTGGATTTCCAAAAGGCATTTGTTAAGGTGCCACATCAAAGATTATTATGGAAAATAAAAGTGCATGGCATTGTGGGTAACATATTAGCATGGATAGAAGAAGATTGACTGGTTGACAAAAGCAGAGAATATGCATAAATGGGTATTTTTCTGATTGGCAGGATGTGATACTTAAAGGGGTGACGGTGGATAGGCAATGGCAAACGTTCAAAGAGCACATGGGTGAACTGCAACAATTGTTTATTCCTGTCTGGTGTGAAAGTAAAATAGAAAAAGGTGGTCAAACCATGGCTTACAAGGGAAATTAGAGATAGTATTAGATCCAAGGGAGAAGCATATAAATTGGCCAGAAAAAGCAACAGACCTGAAGAATGGGACCACTTTAGAATTCAGAAAAGGAGGACCAAAGGATTGATTAAGAAGAGGAAAATAGAGCACGAGAGTAAGCTTGTGGAGAACATAAAAAATGACTGCAAAAGTTTCTATAGGTATGTGAAGAGAAAAGGATTGGTGAAGGAAAATGTAGGTCCCTTACAGTCAGAAACAGAGGAATTTATAATGGGGAACAAAGAAATGGTTGACCAAATAAATACATACTTTAGTTCTATCTTCACAAAGGAGGGCACAAAAAACATACGAGAAATGTTGGGGAACACAGGGTTTAGTGAGAGGGAGGAACTGAAAGAAATCAGTATTAGTAGGGAAATGGTGTTGGAGAAATTGATGGGATTGATAATCTACATCCCAGAGTACTTAAGGAACTGGCCGTAGAAATAGTGGATGCATTGGTGGTCATCTTCCGAGATTCTATAAACTCTTGAACAGTTCCTACAGATTGGAGGGTAATGTAACCCCACTATTTAAAAAGGGAGGGAGAGAGAAAACAGGGAATTATAAACCAGTCAGCCTGATGTCAGTAATGGGGAAAATTCTAGAGTCTATTATAAATGATTTAATGGCTGAGCACTTAGAAAACAATGGCAGAATCAGATAGAGTCAGCATGGATTTATGAAAGGGCAATCATGCTTGACAAATCTACTGGAATTTTTTGAGGATGTAACTAGCAGAGTTGATGAGGGGGAGTCAGTGGATGTGGTTTATTTGAACTTTCAGAAGGCTTTCGACAAGGTCCCACATAAGAGATTGACGTGTAAAATTAAAGTGCATGGGATTGGGGGTAATGCAATGAGATGGATAGAAAACTGGTTGGCAGACAGGAAACAAAGAGTAGGAATAAATGTTTTTTTTTCTGAATGGCAGGCAGTGACTAGTGGGGTACCACAGGGATCGGTGCTGGGACCCCAGCTATTCACAATATATATTAATGATTTAGATGAGGGAACACAAATTTGCAGATGACACAAAGCTGTGTGGAGGGTGAGCTGTAAGGTGGATGCAGCGATGCTTCAGTGTGATTTGGACAAGCTGAACGAGTGGGCAAATGCATGACAGATGCAGTACAATGTGGGTAAATGTGAGGTTATCCACTTTGGTAGCAAAAATAGGAAGGCAGATTATTATCTGAATGGCTATAAATTGAGAGTGGGGAATGTGTAACGAGACCTGGGTGTCTTTGTACATCAGTCACTGAATGTAAGCACGCAGATGCAGCAGGCAGCAAAGAAGGCAAATGGTATGTTGGCCTTCATAGCGAGAGGATTCGAGTACAGGAGCAGGGATGTCTTGCTGCAATTATACAGGGCCTTGGTGAGACCGCGTCTGGAATATTGTGTACAGTTTTGGTCTCCTTTTCTTAGAAAGGATGTTCCTGCTATGGAGGGAGTGCAGCGAAGATTTACCAGCCTGATTCCTGGGATGGCAGGACTGACATACGAGGACAGATTGAGTCAATTAGGATTATATTTGCTGGAGCTCAGAAGAATGAGGAGGGATATCATAGAAACCTATGAAATGTTAACAAGACTAGACAGGGTAGGTGCAGGAAGGATGTTCTCGACGGTGGAGGAGTCCAGAACCAGGGGTCACAGTCTGAGGATATGGGGTAGACCATTTAGGGCTGAGATGAGGAGAAATTTCTTCACCCAGGGAGCGGTGAGCATGTGGAATTTGCTACCACAAGAAGTAGTTGAGGCCAAAACGTTCTATGTTTTCAAGAAGGAGTTAGATATAGCTCTTGGGGTGAAAGGGATCAATGGATATGGGGAGAAAACGGGAGCAGGCTATTGAGTTGGATGATCAACCATGATCATGATGAATGGTGGAGGAGGCTCGAAGGGCTGAATGGCCTACCCCTGCTCCTATTTTCTATGTTTCTATGTGATGAGTGGCATTCCACAGGGATCTGTACCGGGGCTTCAACTTTTTTTACTATTTATATCAATGACTTAGATGAGGGAAGTGAAGATATGGTGGCTAAATTTGCAGATGACACAAAGATAAATAGGAAAGTATGTTGTGAAGAGGACATGTGGAGATTGCAGATGGATATAGATAGGTTGAGTGAGTGGGCAAAGATCTGGCAAATGGAGTTTAAAGTGGGAAAACGTGAAGTTGTTCACTTTGGCAGAAAGAACAAAAAAGCAGAGTATTACTTAAATGGAGAACGGCTGCATAATTCTGAGGTGCAGAGGGATCTAGGTGTTCTAGTACATGAGTCACAAAAAGTTAGCATACAGGTACAGCAAATAATTAAGAAGGCTAATGGAATGCTATCCTTTATTACGAGCGGGATTGAACATAAAAGTAAGGATGTTATGATTCAGTTATACAGGGCATTGGTGGGACCGCACCTCGAATATTATGTGCCGTTGTGGTCTCCTTATTTAAGGAAGGATGGAAATGCATTGGAGGTGATTCAAAGGAGGTTTACTAGATTGATACCTGGAATGAGTGGGCTGCCTTATGGGGAAAGCTTGGACAGGCTGGGCTTGTTTCCACTGGAGTTTAGAAGAATGAGGGGTGATTTGATTGAAGAATACAAGATCCTGAATGGCCTTGACAAGGGCGTCGAAAGGATGTTTCCTCTTGTGGGTGAGTCTAGAACTAGGGGGCACTGTTTTAAAATTAGGGGTCGTCCTTTTAAGACAGAGATGAGGAGAAGTTTTTTCTCAGAGGGTTGTGCGAGTGTGGGATTTTCTGCCTCAGAATGCGGTGGAGGCAGGGTCATTGAATATTTTTAAAGTAGAGGTAGGTAGATTCTTGTTAGTTAAGGGAATCAAAGGTTTTGGGTATTAGATGGGAATGTGGAAATCGAAACACAAGAAGATCAGCCATGACCTTATTGAATGGCAGTGCAGGCTCAACAGGCCAAAGAGTCTACTCCTGTTCCTGTTTCTTATGTTCTTATGTTTAGAGAAACTCTGCACACTACACTTAAGGTTATGCTTGAGCCATCGTGAGCAGAGTGAGATATTTTTGGTCAACACTGCTTTTATGGTGACAATAGCATCATTTCAACCCTCAATTAGCTAACAGAAGGCTACAATGTCCTAAGTCAAATCAGTCAATAGCGCTGAACCCTTCAGTCTATGAAATTGGGTGGGTGCACTTCATCCCACTAGCAGTCTCAATATATATCATTCTCCATTGCAGCCAATAAATAAATACAGAAAATGCTGACCTCCCAATTAGAGGTCAGGCAGCGTCTTTGGAGCCGGAAACAAAGTTAACATTTCAGGTAGATGACCTTTCGTTACAACGCATCAGAACTCAAAGGTGCAGAAAGTGAGCCTCTCCATCGTGGTGCAAATGGCAGAAGTGCCTGAAAATCCTAAGTCCTGCCCCTGAAAACAGGACTTCTAATTTTTGTGGGGGCAGGAATAGGGCTGGTTGGTGTTTCGTGCATGCGTGGTTTACGGAGGCAGCTATCTTTTCAAATGTTCAGCTGTCTCTGCTGAAGTTGGATTTTTGTATCTCAGGAGTCTGAAACTGGAAGTGTGCAGGATAGACCTGGTAAGAGCAGATTTGAACTTTGTACATTTCTTTGGATGGCCAGGGCTCCCCTTTGGAGAGGTAGGGTGCCCTTTTGGATCTGATCCAAGGACACTTTTTGGGGAGGTCAGGCACCCTTTGGGAAGGTCATGTGTCCTTTGAAATTGTTAATATTAGACATGAGTGTGTGTAAAAAGTGCATAAATTCATTAACAGTAAAGTTCATTGGAACTATCAACAGACCTATCAAAACTGTCTGGAGGACCTATAAAAAATGTCAAGAGGAATTGTCAAAATCACATGTCAAAGGGAAATGTCAAGCTGTTTAAAAATCCTGCCCTTTAAATATATTTTAAAAAATCTGGAATATTAAAAAAATCATTGCTTGCTATTCCACTCTGTCTGTTGTCATAAGCCTGATAACTTCCATCACTGGATGACAGCTGCATGGAAGATTTCACAACCATCTATTATCACAGTAGGGTGCCTGCCATTTCACTGTTTGATTAACTCTCTAAGTGATTATAGGCTCTGTAATGTGGAACTATGAATTCCAATGTTTGTTATTATAAGAGATTGTGAACTTCAATGAATGTTTGCTGTTATAAGGTTTTATGTAGTTGAAGGAATGTAAATGTAATTTTTTTTATGAATGAGTGTTTTATTCATATAGAGTGATGTCTGCAATAGGCACTTAGGATGGAATTTTACACCAGCGGGATTTTACGGTCCCGCAGAAGTCAATGGAGTTTAGAATGGCTCACCACATATTATGGCCCTGTTCCCGCCTCGACAGAGCTGTAAAACTCTGGCCTTAGAACTTAATTTTACAGAATTTTATTTTATCTCATCCCTGCATAAGACCTGAGCTCTGCTCATGGTGGATACTGCATAAGTTGGTATGGTCGGTGTAAGGTCAATGGGTGGTGGGGAAGGAGGCATGTATTGGCATGAATTGGCACTAAGCTGGCATAGAGGCTACAAAGAGGTGGGTACAGGGGTACAGGATGGCATGGAGAGTATAAGGGGTTATGGGCATTGGGTGCACAGGGCTTGAAGTGACATGGATGGAGCATGGGGAATGTGTGGTGGGGGGTTGGGTTGAGGAGGAGGGGTTGTGGGGTGAGGGGTGAGGGCTGGAGGGAGGTTTTGTGTTTTTAAAAGTTTTTGGACACAGTGCTGAAGCAAAGAGGCTGGCGTTCCACCTAGCCCACCTCCACACCTGGCATCCCAACTTCTCATATAGCTTGCCATGGCACCACCCCCCACCCCACATCCCTTCCGCGACTCCCGGACTGAAAATCTGGCGTCCAGGCAGCCATTTTTAAAAGTTCGGCTCACAGAGCCAGGAATTCTCACAACTCTACACCTTCCCTCTGTTTCTTTCACCACAGGTGCTGGCTATCCTGCTGAATATTTCCAGAAGTTTTTATTTCAGATTTTGAGCATTTGCGGCATTATGCTTTTGTCATCATAAATAAAAGTCCAAGAATAAAAGTATACATAATTCATGCTTTTATATATGACCATAAAACAGGGTTCATTGGATACAGTGTAGAGTAAATACTCTTACACCAGTTCTCCAATTCATGCAAAATAATGAAATTAGTTATCAGGGGTAAACTTGAGAATCATCAGTACAATAACCACTTAATTAACAGCAGTCTGAGACATTCAGAAAGGGAATTGTGAACCCAATTAAACCATGCTATGCCCCATCACATGGAGTGCTTTGACTTTCAAAATACTTTTGATTAAGTTTCACATTGAGTGCCATAAATTAAAATTGAATGGAATAAAGAACACAGGTTCAAACTGGAGAAATTCTCCACACAAAGAGTGAGTAACCACCAAATACACCAGAGGAGGCTAAAACCCTAAAATAATTTAAAGAATTATTGCATGCTACAATGTCTCTGGGTGAATGAGCTTCCTTATCCGTAACTATACTGCGAAAGGTATCAGATGTGCACAATGTGTATTCCCATATATACTCGAGTAATAGTCGACCCCTGACATTTCAAGCATACTCCGCCCCGATTCAGCTCACCGGCCCACTTTGTGTTCAAAGTCACACAGCAGAGATCAAGATTCAAAGCAGGAGTGTTCTGATCTTTCTGCATTGGGTGCTAGGTCACAGACTGCAATTTGCCCTGGGGAACTTTGGTAAAAGTATAATTCCTTGTTGAAATGATGGAGCGACGATTGGAACAAACTGCAGCGTTAGACTGCACAGTGTATGTGAACCTCAAGCCTATTAAACTTTTCCAGAAATTGAGCTAAACTTGCTGAGCTGTCATGAAGTGTCCTGTAGCCCCATAGGAATAGAGAAAGGATTATTAAAAACTTACCTTTTTAGGCTTCCTCCATGCTCCAATCCACTTCCTTGCAAACCGTGAGCGTCTGAAACTGAGAGACTGGAAACTCAGCACTGTTCTCTGCTGACTTTGTGAGCCGCGAGTGTGGGTAGTGGAAAGTATGCCCCTCAAAAACATTACCCTTGTAAAAGTCGACCCCTTATCCCTTTGCCTAAAAATGGGTCTCAGAAATTTGACATTTACACGAGCATATATGGTATATTTATGGAATGTACATTAAATGTATCTACACCATATATAAAATCTGCACCAAGATAGCTTGCAGGAGGCCAGTTAGCTCAGTTGACTAGATGGCTAATGGATGATTCAGAATAATGCCAAAGGCATGGGTTTCAATCCTCATTCCAGCTGAGGCTTGGGGCCTTCCTCCTCCTCTCTCCGCCCCATATGGTAGCTATTTAAATATTTCTCAGAGCAAAGTGAAGTATTCCTTACTCAATCAAATGAAGGAGCAAAGAAAGGAGGTGCAAAGTGATTTTATATTTGAATTTGAGGAAATTGCCTTTTATTTTCCATATGGTTTGATCTTAGTTTTAATTTAATAGGCTCTTTCTCGAGAGAAAAAAAACTATCAGGTACAAACCATAGCTTTATAAAGAAACCATCGTTATTAATACATTATAAAATTGACATTGGCATTTAAACAATACCTTGGGTGTATGCATGAATTAGAAGTGACTTAACAATACAACACCTTCTGAATTTCCAATGTATAATTTTGAAATCTGACGTCGACCTTAGACCAATACCATAATAAAAGTTGTATACCATGGCTGATTCAAGGTTATTGGAAGGAGTGGGATGGATATAGTTGTCATGGGTCATGGCTTTCTTTTGTAGCCAGGTTGTCTGCTTCACATGCAGTCTGTAAACCTGTCTGAAGGTGGTGACGTGTCAAGAAGATGCCAGGTGACGTGTCATCAGGAAGAGAATGGTATGGTTGGCGCAGTTAGGGTGCAGTTATGTCTCTCTACACTCTCAATTCTGTCTATAGCCTTTAAAAGCCCTTTTAAACATAGGGCCAGACCTCTGGAGCAGTGACTTGTCAACAATAGGTTTCTACAAAATGCAACCCAAAATGCATTGACAATTCACTTGTCTTCTCTGTCCACCACCTAATGCAGCTGTTCAAAATAACCTCCAGCCAGCATGGACTCATTCTTGTTGCTATGGTGATTTATCCTCAACGATGTGGTCTTTTATAATGTGTCATTTTAAGAGTTTTCTTTTCTTCAGTTATACTGAAGTCAATCTGGTACTAAGCTTTTATTGCTTATGAATTTTCATGACACTAACGTCGGTCAATGGCAATATGACTTTTTCCTCTGGTACCAACTACTTATGCACCTAATCTTCAGTGGCACAAAACATATATACTTAAACATTTCTAGGATTGTGTCAATCTTGATATTCATCATGCAACACACTGACATGATTACGCACATTGTGAATATACAGGATCCATCCATATACTGCCAAATATCCCAGGATATTTTTTTTAGATCCATCCAAACCTTTGAATTCTGTTTTTAGCATCCTGAAATGATATTGGAATGCTTAGTTTGTATCAGTGCTCATTGACCCATAATTAAGCTGAAGGTCCCTGAAGCAAAAATCTTGCTGAGTCACCCTTTTCAAATAACTAAAGTTTGCCTCAGAATAAATAAGGCACATATTGATTCCAACTACTTAACTTTTACCTGCAAGATAAGAGTTGTGCATCAATGAACAGCTGAATCAATTTGCATTTATTGAAGGCTGTTACATTGGTTAAGATATCAGCATGTCAAAACTGGCATATTTCAGCAATTCCAGAGTCTGGAAAATGCAATATGATGTTGTGGGTACCCTTTTTCTCTGAATACTTGGTTAGTGGATGAGTCTGCCATATGAGAGTACCATTCACCTCCAGTATGCAGGGTGAAAGGCTACCCTATTTTTACCTACTGTGGCCTTCATCCATAAAAAGATGCCTATCATCTTCAGAAGCTCTTTAGGGACTTGTTTGGCCTTGCTAAGACTGTTGGTGTAAATTATAAGTCATTTTACGATAGCAATTCATTCCCAACTTGGACCTAGGTTAAAATCATCCAAGCTCATTACCATTAATAATGTTATATTTTACGTTAATTTAATTGACAGTTTACAGGAGTTTTGGACTGACAATGTCATGGTGTGAGATGCATATAAAACTAAGCTGTAGCCATAGCACAAATGAGCATCTGAGGGGAACTTTAGCAAAAAAGTGAGGAGACTTTTCTCATCAGTCTGGATTAGATTCAAATGTAAATCCCTGTAATGAAAGGCCATTGTCTATCCTCCGTGCTACTCAAATCCCTTGAATGATTAAGTTACTAAGCATGCAATCTTCACTGCTGATGCTTAAATTTGTATTCAAATCCTCCACCCCATCTCATTCAGCAATATTCATGAATCTAAAAATGAACAAAAATAATTGCCATGGTTTAAATTGCTGTATTTGAAGTTGTTAAAAAAGATGCTTTTTATAAGAACATTTCATTGTGATTCCTGTTGTCATGGTTCAACAAAGCCATTCAGGGTTTGTTATATATGCAAATATTACATAGAGCAAAGCTGAAAGAGAAAAGAAACAACCAGACAGACCTGTTGTTTCAGTGCCCAATTTTCTGGCCCCCTCTGTTTTCCCCCCTTACAGTATAACATGGCAATAATACTGAGAAAGATCCTGCCTCATTCGTCTCAAAGCAAAGCAAACTTTAATACAATTACTTATTTATTTTCTTGTCCTTCACTTCATTTTCCATTTGGAGATGGAGGTACTTTGCATGCAATGGAAGATCACTGGCTGAAGGCTGAGACTGGTTTCTCAATCAATAGTCAGGAAGACTGAACAAAAGGTTGAAGGTTCAACAGGCTGAATTAGTTGCACCTCATTTTTCAATATTTAAAAATGTGTCAATGTTTTGCAAGCACGGGCTATCTGAGTACGGTTTGTACTCTGCTGATTATGAACAACCAAAGGAACATGCTGCTTGATTCGACCAGCCAATTTTTGGGCCGGATGTACAGACGCTGAAATTTATACATGATGTTCAATGCTGTGGTGGACAGGACATCTTTTTGGGCTGATGGCAGCGTCCTGTTAGTGGGAAAAAAAAACACTTGCGTAGCCACTACAAAGCAGCGGCGTGAAATGGCTTGCTTAACCTGTTACTCAAATTTTTGAAATACTTTGCCTTTCCAATGTCATTTCAGGTAGAACGGGCACTTTTAGGTCCAAAGTCCAAATGGCCTTTAGCCCATCTGCAAGTTTGTGCAATGCACAGCTAACAATGATCTGATCAGATAAAAGCAAAATACTGCACAGATGCTGGAAATCTGAAAAAAAAAACAGAAAATGCTGGAAAACTCAGCAGGTCTAATAGCATCTGTGGAGCAAAAGACAGTTAACTTTTTGAGTCCATATGACTCTTCTTCAGAGCTAAAGAGAAGTAAAAATGTGACGACATTTATACTGTTTAAGGGGGTGGAGCAGGTGAAGCTGGATAGATAATCCAGCTTCACCTGCTCCACCCTCCTTAAACAGTATACATTTCATCACATTTTTACTTCTATTCAGCGCTGAAGAAGAGTCATACGGACGCAAAGCATTAACTCTGTCTTTCTCTCCACAGATGCTATTAGGCCAGCTGACTTTTTCCAGCATTTTCTGTGAATGATCTGATCAGGATAGCCATTGTTCCACAGGATAGCTTTGATGCACTCTATTTCTTTATCAAGCTTGCAAGGTGAGCTTGCAAGGCTAGGTCCTTATTTACAAGATGGCTGATAAGGTCAATCTCATATCATATGGAACTATATGCCTACTTTTAGATGTGATTCCATAATTGGTCAACACCTGCTTAACAATCCTGAGTGTGCTAATAGCTACACTAACATCTGATTTAAGATAATCAGGCGAACTCTTAATGTGGCTCATTTATGCTTGCTAGAAGTGACATAAATGCATACACAAGCACCCATTCTCTGCAAACAAAAGGAAAATGTTCAAGCATTGTGCCTTTTCAATTTACCCCAAAGCTTGGCAGCTTTCTCCATGGCAACACCTTGGCCAATCCAAGTCAACTTGCCAATCAATCAACACCCCTTTCTCCTGTCGTATGAATTGTTGAGATCATTTGAAATTTGGCATCCTTGCATTTGTCCTGATGAATGGAAGACAAAATGCTTTGGGAACATGTCTCTCTCTTCAGCAATATTCAAGTTCTGTGCTATCAAGCAATTGGGAGCTGGCATTCCAAGAGCTCATGCAAACTGAACTTCAAACACTAACTGTCACATGCAGTTGATTGTTATGGGGAAAGCATAAAGACTGAAGAAAAAAACCTGATACAATGAAGGACACTTGAAAAGCATACAAGTTTGAAACAGTGAAACCAGAAAAAGACCTTAAGGAAAAAAGAAAGGACTCAACTGGAAAGCCTGAAAGGTAAGAAAGGAGATAGACATGCTGAGAAACAATACAGAATAAAAGCTAGGACAATAACTAATGAAAAAATCTTGACAAGGAAAAGCAGGGTTTGTGGTATCCAGACCATCTTTCAGAAGCTTTCAAATGAAGGTAAGAAATTTATTAAGTAATCTAAATTCCTGCCTCTGTTAATTTTAGTGAGCAAAAGGTGTGAGAACAAAATGTTGGAATTGCGTTGGAGAGCGCTGATGGCACAGGTCTTCCAGTCACTGGGTAGCTGAAGACCAGATGTATCCCTACAGAATGCAGTATGTACCAGACCTTCGGAAGACCCAACGCAATAGAACCTGAACTTCCGATAGAAATTTCCCTGATCCCCGGGACCTTCCAAAATAGTCTCCAACTATGCGTAAGACTGAGAGATTTTGGACAGGTCCGACTTACTTACCTGGATCGTTACCCAGGAAATGTTTGAAAGAAAAATCCTAGGGTTACATTTTACATGCCCCTGTTGGGCTTGTTTCCAGCGGGGATGGCACATAAAATAGGGCAGGTGCCCACCCCATTACCTTCCCACCCACCCCCTGAGCTCACAAGGATAATACAGGTGCCAAAATCGGCAGCCCACCCACCATAGTTAAATGACTAATTAAGGGTCAATTGGATTTTGTTGTTAAGCCAATTGATCTTAATAATATGCTGCCTTTGCCACAAGATGTTTGAGGTGAGCAGTCGGGTCGAAGTGGGCAGCCGACTTTTTAAATAAATTATTCTAAGGGGGGGTGTTCTATCTTCGGGGCTGCCCTTTGCTAATTGGGGGGTGCCCCCCCGCCACCATAATACAGAACCTCCCCCTTTCTTCCTGCCTGCTTGGAGCCTTAAACCCAAACCCACGCCCCCACTCTGACCTGCCCAAGACCCCGGACTCACCTGGCTCTGGGGATCCATGGGCCTTCTTCCTCCTCCTCTTGCAGTCCTGGCAGCACCCATTAACATGCTCTTGGCACGGCCGGAACTGATGGAGCTCCTGGCCAATGTGACTGGCTGGCAGCTCCCGAGGGCAGGACCTCCTCCCCAGTGGTGATGGGGGATGAAAGTTCTACACTGGTCCTGTTAAGCCCACCCATAGCACTTTATGGCTGCAGGTTTGGCCTGTGTGGAGTTGGTTGGCTCCACACTGACTTTGCTTCCGGCAATGGGGCTGCATGGAAGAGCAACCCCCCAACCCCCCCTGCCCCCCCCAATAATCAGCCGCTAGTCTAACTCCTGGGTAACTATACAACTGACACTCACCCCCAACCCCTTGACTTGTCTCAATCTGATCTGACTCGACCTCTCAAGCTGACTCCCCACAGACTCACCCCAACCAGACCTGACCTTTCCCAGCTGCCATCCTACCCCCTCACCCATCCTACCCCTTACCCAGTTACCTCTACCATCCTACTCCACCCCCAACCCACTTACCTCACCTTTATAAAAACAAAAAAACTGCGGATGCTGGAAATCCAAAACAAAAACAGAATTACCTGGAAAAACTCAGCAGGTCTGGCAGCATCGGCGGAGAAGAAAAGAGTTGACGTTTCGAGTCCTCATGACCCTTCGACAGAACTTGCATTCGAGTCCAAGAAAGAGTTGAAATATAAGCTGGTTTAAGGTGTGTGTGTGGGGGGCGGAGAGATAGAGAGACAAAGAGGTGGAGGGGGGGGGGGTGTGGTTATAGGGACAAACAAGCAGTGATAGAAGCAGATCATCAAAAGATGTCAACGACAATAGTACAATAGAACACATAGGTGTTAAAATTAAAGTTGGTGATATTATCTAAACGAATGTGCTAATTAAGAATGGATGGTAGGGCACTCAAGGTATAGCTCTAGTGGGGGGTTTTTTTTATATAATGGAAATAGGTGGGAAAAGGAAAATCTTTATAATTTATTGGAAAAAAAGGGAAGGGGGAAACAGAAAGGGGGTGGGGATGGGGGAGGGAGCTTACGACCTAAAGTTGTTGAATTCAATATTCAGTCCGGAAGGCTGTAAAGTCCCTAGTCGGAAGATGAGGTGTTGTTCCTCCAGTTTGCGTTGGGCTTCACTGGAACAATGCAGCAAGCCAAGGACAGACATGTGGGCAAGAGAGCAGGGTGGAGTGTTGAAATGGCAAGCGACAGGGAGGTTTGGGTCATTCTTGCGGACAGACCGCAGGTGTTCTGCAAAGCGGTCGCCCAGTTTACGTTTGGTCTCTCCAATGTAGAGGAGACCACATTGGGAGCAACGAATGCAGTAGACTAAGTTGGGGGAAATGCAAGTGAAATGCTGCTTCACTTGAAAGGAGTGTTTGGGTCCTTGGACAGTGAGGAGAGAGGAAGTGAAGGGGCAGGTGTTGCATCTTTTGCGTGGGCATGGGGTGGTGCCATAGGAGGGGGTTGAGGAGTAGGGGGTGATGGAGGAGTGGACCAGGGTGTCCCGGAGGGAGCGATCCCTACGGAATGCCAATAAGGGGGGTGAAGGGAAGATGTGTTTGGTGGTGGCATCATGCTGGAGTTGGCGGAAATGGCGGAGGATGATCCTTTGAATGCGGAGGCTGGTGGGGTGATAAGTGAGGACAAGGGGGACCCTATCATGTTTCTGGGAGGGAGGAGAAGGCGTGAGGGCGGATGCGCGGGAGATGGGCCGGACACGGTTGAGGGCCCTGTCAACGACCGTGGGTGGAAAACCTCGGTTAAGGAAGAAGGAGGACATGTCAGAGGAACTGTTTTTGAATGTAGCATCATCGGAACAGATGCGACGGAGGCGAAGGAACTGAGAGAATGGGATGGAGTCCTTACAGGAAGCGGGGTGTGAGGAGCTGTAGTCGAGATAGCTGTGGGAGTCGGTGGGTTTGTAATGGATATTGGTGGACAGTCTATCACCAGAGATTGAGACAGAGAGGTCAAGGAAGGGAAGGGAAGTGTCAGAGATGGACCACGTGAAAATGATGGAGGGGTGGAGATTGGAAGCAAAATTAATAAATTTTTCCAAGTCCTGACGAGAGCATGAAGCTGCACCGAAGTAATCATCGATGTACCGGAGAAAGAGTTGTGGAAGGGGGCCGGAGTAGGACTGCAACAAGGAATGTTCCACATACCCCATAAAGAGACAGGCATAGCTGGGGCCCATGCCTTTACCTTCTCTCCATAGCTTTTCAAAGAAGCTGTGGGACATTTAAATTCTTTACTTACCAGAATGCAGCAGCTTGTACCGTAAAAAGGCTTCTGCAAGGATTCCCTTCGCTGATGTCTCTGAGGTTTCCTCTACTCAGTCAGTTTGGAAGGATCCTCCATCGGAAAATTGCCCGGACAAATTGAAAGAAGGTAAGTGGATATTTTTTTGTCTGACCAGGGTTTCTGACCCTGATAGGAAGGTTTAAGCCAATGAGATTTGTTTCGGTCCCTTTTTGATTATTAATAGTTTGTTACAGTTATGAAGGAAGAAATGTTCTGGCAATATGCAACTGCATTGTCACCTCAACAAATAAGTATTTTGCTCCATATCAGACCTGTTAATAAGCATAACAAGCTGCAAATATTTTAGATATTACAACAGCAACAGCATTGAGAAAAATAATAGTAAGGGGAATTTATTTTGGCAGAGAGCATTTATGGATTGGTTATTGGTAAACATCAGTCAGTGTTATTGCTTTAATATTTAGGCTTTCTGCTACAGTATGAAATTATATTTAGTTTTTCACTGCTTTTTCATAGTGTTGTTGAAACTTCGATGTATAACAAATGTATTTACCATTTATTTTGTTCTGCTCACATGTCCTTCTATCTGTACAAACATGTAAAACATCGTACCTTATAAGGTGTGCTTATCACAGTAAAAATAACCTTTAGAAAAAGAAATTTGCAGTCTATTTGCTAGCACTTCATTTATTTAAAACTCAATTTTGATATAAATCGTTGCCACCGTGACTTAAATCAAGGTCAAGGCAATTAAAGTGATATAGAGATTTCCATGCCATTGTACCAGACTTTTCCAATAACACGGATTATTGCATATTAACATTTTACACAAGATTGGAGGTTATGATACAACATAAAACATTACCACCTTGCCTTGTCTGATGGAAGTAGGCCATATCTCAAAGCCTTTCTTTCAATGAATACATTCGATTATTTACCATTAGTTGACAAAGTGATTCATCCTAGTGCAACATATCTTTCTTCTTCCATACTGAGAGGCTACATATCAAATGATCTCAGCATAGTTAATCATCTTAACAACAGTACTGGGGAAGTTACTGAGATAAATGCACTTGATAACGTAAAATGGTATGACTGACTTATCCAGAGTCCATTTTGAAGGGAAATTTACCTTTTCTGAAAATTGAGAATGTGAATTACAAATTTATGAACTTAAATTGCAGTATTCACTTCAATTTGCCCAAAGCACTCCTTTTTCCTTCATCACAATTCCGAAAGATTGGAGATCAGATTAAGGAACAATTACATGCCAGTGACAAAGATCTAGCACTAAAATATTGAACAAGTTATATGAAGTATTATGCAAGTTTACTTACAACACATGGACAGCAGCGGTTCAAGAAGGCAGCTCATCAACACTTTCTCAAGGGCAATTAGAGATGGGCAATGAATGCTGGCCCAGCCAGCGACACCCACATCCCGTGAAAGAATAAAGTTTACTTGTCAAAAACAGCAACTAAACAATAGAAAACGACGGTGTTTGGATATCTTCCACCTTTGAGGTCCTAGCCCCAGTAAAACCATTACTCTCTCCTACCCTGCCTATTCCCCCTTTCGGCCCTCATCTTCGCTCCCCAAAGGCCAATGAACACAGATATGAAGGGATATGGCGGATAACTGGTTTCGCAATCCACCATCAGATCTGGCTGAAACACTTAAAACACTCGACTGCTAAAACTGCTCAATATTCCAGGATCATCCTGGAATATAAAGATAGCCCCCAGTTTCTATTCTCTGCTGCAAGTCATCTTTTCAAACCCCTCTACCCCCTGTCCCCTCCACCCTCTCCTCCAGCATTAAGTGCAAGGAGCTCATGGACTTCTTTGTCAGTAAGATTAATACAATCCAATCAGCTGCATCTGTCGCATCCCTCCTTTATCCCACCTGACTAAACTTCCTTTAATTCTCCCCCATGCCCTAGACCTGAACTTGCATTTTTCTCTCCTATCTCCCCTCAGATGTTCTCGAGTTCGTTTTGTCCATGAGAACTATTTGCTGTTCTCGCAATCCTATTCCCACTAAACTGCTGATGACCTAAATACCCATCCTGGTCCCTATGTTAGCAGATATTTTAAATAGCTCTCTTTACAGGTATTGTCACTTTCTCCTTTAAATTCATTATCATCAACCCCTACTCAAAATAAAACTGTCCCAAACCCAACCTCCCTTTCCTCGTCAAAGTCCTTGAGCGTGTTGTTGCCTTCAAAATTAGTTCCCATCCTTCTGGAAACCCAATGGTTGAATTTCTTTGGTCACACTCTTGCCACAGTACCAAAACAGTTCACATCAAAGTGACAAATGGCATCCTATGCATCTGTGACAAAGGTAAACTTTCCACAATCCTCCACATCTTCTGGACCTGTTTGCAGCCTTTGACATGGCTAACCACACCATCCTTCTCTAACTCCTCTCCACTGTCATCCAGCTGGATGGGATGCGCTCGCCTGGTTCCATTCTTATCTATCTAATTGTAGTCATAGAATCACTTACAAAGACTTCTCTTCCTGCTCTCATTTCATTACCTCCGGTTTCCCCCAAGGGCCTATCCTTGGCCCCCTCCTATTTCTCATCTCCATGCTGACTCTCAGTGACATCACCTGAAGACACAGCATTAGTAATCACATGTACGCTGATGACACTCAACTCTACCTCACCACCATCTCTCTCAACCTCTTCACAGTCGATAAATTATCCAACTACTTGCCAGTGCTGAGTGAGCAGAAATTTCCTCCAATTAAATATTGGTAAGACTGAAGCCATTATTTTTGGACCTGCTCCAAACTCTGCTCTCTAGCTACTGACTCCATTCCTCTCCCTGGCAATAATCTGAGATTAAGCCAGTCTGTTCACAACCTTGGTGTCACAACTGACCCTGAACTGAGCTTCTGTCCTCATTAATCATGCCATCAATAAGATGGCCTATTTTTATTTCCATAACATTCCCCAACTTTGCTCCGTCTTGGCTTATCTGAAACCCTTTTTCATGCCTTTGTTACTTGAGAATTGACTATTCCAATGCACACCTGTCCGCAAACTTGAGGTCATCCAAAACACTGCTGCCTGTGTCTTAACTCATACCAAGTACTGTTCCCCCATCAACCACGTGCATGCTGACCTACATTGGCTCCAAGCAACATCTTCATTTTAAAATTTTTATCCTTATTTTCAAATCCATCAATGGATTTTCCCCTGCCCCCATGTCTGTAATCTCCTCCAGCCTGACAACCCTCCAAGTTACCTGTACTCCTCAGGTCTGGCCTTTTGTGTATTACCAATTGAAATTGCTCCATCATGAGTGGCTTTGCCTTGACTTGTCCTGACTCCAAACTCTAAAATTCCCTCCCTACCCCTCTCCACTTCTCGATCTCACTTTGTTCCTTTAAGACACTCCTTAAAGCTTATCTCTTTGACCAAGTTTTTGATCATCTGACTTAACATCTTCTTATGTGGCTCGGTGTCACATTTTGGTTTATAATGCTGCTGTGAAGCACCTTGGGATGTTAAAGGCGCCATTTAAGTTGTTGGTGTTCTGATTCTTTATCAACTGTAGAATAGGGTAGAAGTATTCGATAGCTGAGATTACAATAAAAGTAAATGTGTACTGAGCCATAAAGAACAAGGAAAGATATGAAACATCAGTAAGGAGAATGAGACCAGAGTTGATTGGAAAATGAAGCAGCACAGGGAAAGGCAGTTTTATCTGACTAGAATTAATTTCAATAAAATGAAAATATTAATGTAGAAAAAATAAAGCCATAGCTTTGGCTTTTAAAAAATATGTTCATTGATTCTGTAAAATCTGTCAGTTATATACAAACAAAACATGCAGTCTTATGAAATACTGGTAGATTTTCCTTTCTCCTGTGCCTAGATACATTGGGAAGAGAGAAAGGGAACAGAAAGCCATCAGGCCTCTGCACCCCTCTCCATTTTTCCACTATTGTCTGGAACTCACCCACAGTATGTCACTGGGCTCATACCTATAATAGGCATAAACTCAGCGTCATTGTGAAATTAGGTAGGAATGAGAAGAAAGACAGGAATTTCCAAGCTCCTAACTCAGTTTGCTGTTTGTCCATCATGCCAGCCTCTGAAGCAACATAGTACAAAGTTCAGCCTGTGACCCCCACGACTAGAGTACTGTGCACTGTAATGGAAAATTCAACACTGAAGGGGGAAGAGGTAGAAATACTTTCTCCACCACCCCCACTCTCCCAGCGGATGCTCTTTGGGCCTTTCTAGTTGTTCTCCAGCAGTAGTGCTCTACTGCTTCTTGCCGAGAGCGACCTGGGGCAGACTTGTGCCTTATAGGCCTCACAAATGGCCAAGGGGAGAAAAGACAATGACACCTGCAGATTACATGAGGTGCACTGTGTCTATCTGGTATGCAGTTAGTAGCTGTAGCAGAAAACCAACCCTAATTATCTGTATCAATTAACAAGTACAGCTTCTCTAATGGCCTACTGCATAAAAGAGCAGACAAGTGTAACCTTACAGACCAGAACGATCCAGGTTAAAGTCCCCATCTGTTCTGAATTGGCTATTTAAGGGTCAGCAGTCAAGGTACTGCAACTGGAGGCAATAGTTCTCGATTAGGGAACAACAAAAACCCAATCTAGGTTCCTGATCCAGTCCACTGTTTGCTGTAAGATGCATGTGCAAATATCCAGTGGTGAGAAAAGTGGTCCACTACCTGAAAGGGTAGCAGAGGCAGAAACCCTCAACTCATTTAAAAGATGTCTGGATATGCACCCTAAGTCCCATAACCTCCAGCGCTATGGACCAAGTGCCGGAAAATGGGATTAGGCTGGATGGCCCATTTTCAACAGGTGCAGACATGATCAGCAGAGTGGCCTCCTTCTGTGCTGTAAATTTCTTTGTACATTTTCTAAATTTTCTACATATCAGAAAAGGAGGAATGTGTGGAGAGGGCATTTGGTGAATTGCTCCTTAGGAGAGTCAGCACGGACACAATGGGCTGAATGGCTCTCTTCTGTGCTGTGATGATTCAATCACAGTCGCAGACTCGTGTACAACCAAAATGGGGAAGGGTCATCTGGGAGGGCACAATCCTCCCAACAACCCATCTCCCAAACCCTTCAAGCCTGCCCTGCATGTAGTAGAGTCTGTAGACTGCACATTGGACTTATCAGCCATCTCGGAACCCATCGAACTGGAGTGGAATCAAGTCATCCTCCATCCCAAGGGACTGCCTAAGAGAAGAAACATTGAATGTTAAGAGGATTGGCTAACCTGGAAACACTGTGAAGTGTCACTTCTGAAGAATGGCCACTTAGGGAAAGTGCTGTACAGCTGCCAATGCTCATGGAATCAAGAGTTAGCATCTTCGTAAGGAGAGAAAAGGAAAATAAAACAAAAGTACACACTTTATGAAACAGTCTCATGGAAGTCGAAAGCAGAGTTTCAAAGGGAGGTGAAGGACAAATTGAACATTTACTGATGTGCTACTTGGTACAGTAATAGGGTACATTTAAAATTAGATATTTTTAGATCTGCAAGACCAGATGAATGTTAGAAAAACTCAAATGAATTTACATTAGAAAACCAATTCATGATTTGGGTTATTGAGGTAATGAGTTTAACATCAAACATAAATTTTACAGTCATAAACATTAAAACTTGCCTTCCAGCAGGCTTTCATCAAAGTCTGCAGTTCATTTCAGAATGCAATCAGTGACCCTCAAATTGTTAATGATTAGAATTACAAAGCAAATTTAGTGTCAATAAAAATCACATCACATGATATATATACACCCTAGAGCCTTTTTTATGGTTGTGAAAAACCACCAAACATTTAAATATTTAAAGCCGCCTGTGTATTTTGCAAGAAGGTGGATATAGAATAATCTATACCACCACTTTTCATTTAGCACCAATTTTCAATTAGAATGTTAGCAAAGTTAATAGAATCCCTTCCCATCTCCACTCCTAAACTGGGATGTTACATGAAATATATGCAGGCAAGAGCCTTTCTCCTCCATATGTATTCTTCATCAGTACCTGCAACCTATTCTTCAAAGTCATCAAGTTTTGTTTCTTCAAAACATAATGTTTAATGAGCTGTACTTGCTGTTGTTTCCATCAAAGAACTATAGCAGCACTGGCTGAAGAGATTGAGTACATTGTCAACTTCTAATAAAAGCTATATTGCAATCCATATGTTTCAGCTGATACCTCAAGTTGCTGATCTCTACCAAAAATCTAATTTCAGAAGGAAAAGTGTCTGAACATTAATTGGCTTTAGGTGACTGTCTGAATAAATAAGTGGGGATAATTTTAACTTCCACAGGATTGATGGAACAGTGCTGGGGAGGTTAAACAGTTAGAAATGGGAAACCCAACCTCAACTCACCTGTCTGGTTGCATTCAGTCTAACTGCATCTATGGCCAAATGCCCGACGCCTGCTCCTATTTCTTATGTTCTTATAAAATGGTTTAAACCTGGCTTTTAAGGCCGAGTTGGTAACAAAGACCCTAAAGTGTAAATATGATTATACCACAAAATTAGCGTTGAAGCCAGGAGTTGGTTGTCAGCAAACAGCATCTGGATGGCATTAAAAGACTAAATAACTAGCTTAGTTTCTACTGTCACAAAAAGACTTCCTTAAGCCTCCTCTTTTGCCAACTTTCACTGAAGCTCTGGGCTGAATATGGTACTAAACCCATGGATCATGAGTGTGGAGTCCAAAATAAGCAAGCAAAAGCTTGCGTACTGGGGATTTCTTAGACCTCAACTGACACTCAACTTCCCACTCTGGGCTGGGAGAAGCAGAGCATCCAGCGCCTCCATTCTGACAAATGATCATTGACCTGAAATCTGAATTCTGTTGCTCTCTCCATAGAGGCTGCTCGACCTGCAGAGTATTGCCAGCACTTTCTGTTTTTTACTTCAGGTTTGTTACATGCATGCTGTAGGGGCAGGATCAGTATAAAAAGCTGCACTTTGCAATAATTAGTTTCTTGAACAAACAATCTCTGTAGCAATTTTCAATTAATACCTCTCGCTTTTAAGGTCTTCGTTTGCATAATTTTATTTCCATGGTTCTCCTGGACTGATGTACAAATACGTAGATGATAGGATCAGGACATTACATTCATTTGAAATGAGGTCCTCAACCCTACTTTGCACCACCATCCTAATTGGCAACTGTTTTTTTTGCTGAACAATTTCACTCTGTCAAACTTTAGTGGCCTTTACATCATTTGAGACTTGGTGTTACTCAATTTTACATTTTACACCCGAATAAGAACGCAATTAAGATTAGATGGTTTGTGATTTTATTTTTTAATGAAATGCGTTTTTTAAAATTCATTCATGGGATGTGGGTGTCACTGGCTAGGTCAATTGCCTTAATGCCCTTGTTCAGAGGGCATTTAAGAGTCTGTGGGTCACATGTAGGGGAGACCAGGTAAGGACAGCACATTAGTGAATTTAGGGTTACAAGAATCAGGTATTGAATTCAAATTCCACCATCTGCCGTGGCAGAATTCAAACCCGAGTCCCACAGTATTACCCAGGGTCTCTAGATTACTAGTCCAGTGACAATACTACTGCACCATCGCCTCCCCAACTACATTTCACATGAAACCTCATATTGTTAAAGTGGAAAAAAGGAAAACAAAATCCTCATTACATTAGAGGAAGCATCTCACTTCAATAATGTGTTAATAATTCTCTACCGTGTGGTGTCCACCACCTCATCAGGTCCCTTCTTTTCCCTGATCACAACCTGAGAATCAAGATTTGAAGTTTCTCCTGCTTGCAAATGACCAGTACCTGAAGAGCATGGCAAATTGTACAGGTCAGGGTTTGAAAATCCTTTGGTCTTACACCCACTCCCTCAAAGAAGGACAAACATTAAAAGATTTAATTTTTTTTAAACCAGCAATGACGTCCGAGTCTTGCAGATATTTGAATTTCCTCCATTCCCGAGGTCTGTGAGCAATGCTATTGTTGCCTAACCAACATTTTTGCTTGTTCATTTGTTCGGCGACAAGACTTTGGCATGCTCATTTTGACAGCAGTTGTCATTATTCCCATGATTTTGATAAATAAAATGTGAAGTGCAATTGACAGCTCTGCAAAACTGGTGACAAATTGATAAAACACCAATTTCAGTTAAACTTGCTCAGCAGGGGGGCAACTGACTTGGTGCAAAGCCATCCTTTAAAAATGAGGCTCATTGTGTCCATCGGGGAGCAGAAATTGTGATTAGAATACCAAATTCTGGATTTGTGTCATCCGCTTTTCATACCATATGCATCAGCTTTAATTTCTACCCTGAATCGAGCAGAATTCTACATTGTTTGGCTTCTTATTGCAATATTGTATTGAAGGCACTCAGCATCATAAAGGAACCATGACCAGAGATTATTTTTATATAAAGGGATTATTGAAGTGCTTAACCGATTAGTTTTTAAATAATTCCCTTATATTTTTTTCATCCACTTCATCAAGCCTGATCCTGCTTAAAGTTTCTGTTTACACTTTTCACCATTCTGCTCATTTCTATAATGGGCTGGGAATTTCCTTCAAACTTAAGCCAAGAACCTGGCATTCAAATTGCTGTAAAGATGATAACATCTGGAACTGAAACTTAACATTCGGGGTGCTTTAGGGGCAGTTTATTCACATCAGGTTTTGCAGGTAAAAAGTGACATCCTTGGTGAACATTTACATGAGCTTTCTACGGCCGGGTGAGGAGGGAGGACAAAGTGGGAGAAGGGCAGTGTTTGCTGTGCATCATCATAGCTTGTGAACTCCAGGAGCACGACCCTGAAATTCTTTGGAGAACGAGAACAAAATGCTGGTCTGGGATTTGGGCGAGGACCTAGTTCTGATCAGTGTCTGCCACTTTATTTTTCTGTTGATTAATTCTGATGGGAAGAACAGTGGGTGCTTCCTGGGCCATATCCCATTTTGTTCTGATGTCATTGCAAGAAGCAAACCATGGTACTGAATAAGGAAACAATTTTGGATACATTCCGAGAACCTTTTCCATTTTGATCATATGCTTTTGTTGTACTGTAGGCATCTTTGAGATAATTGAAGCCTCCATTGTTATACTCTGTTACCAATGCAAGCCCTCTTAATGGCTTATAAGTTACATTATTTAGGTGTTATGTGATAGTAACTGTGGGTATAGCCTCTCCTGCTGTCTATCAAGGGTCATGTGATGTTCTGAGTGGCTCTGACCAATGAGCCCCGAGCGGTCAATCCGAGGGTTGGGGCTTCCTGACGAGAGTCCTAATAGAGCGTGCAGCATCTGAAAAATTCTTTGTAATAAGGTTATCTGTTTCTTGTTGAAACAATGTTCACTCTGTCAAGCCATTACATTTGGTGACGGGGTTAAATAGCTCTGACGCGGCACCTCACCCCATTACCGTGAGTACATCGAATCTTAAGAAAAAGAAAAGACTACTCACCAGTCATGCCACTCTTTGGCAGAATCAATTCTTATGATGCGACTCTGGAAACTGGAGCCAATATGTAGAGCACTACAGGTTTATTTTGTAGCAAACGAAATTACCGTGGAGGAAAAGCAGAAAGCCATCCTTTTGAGTGTACGTGGCAGTAAAACATACAATTCATTTGCAATCTGATGGCCCCAAGCACACCCAATTCTAAATCCTATGAAGAATTCATGGACCTCATGAAAATGCACTTCCAGCCAAAACCGTCTGTAATAATGCAGCATTCTAAGTTTAATTCCAGAGTCAAGGCCCCAGGAGAGCCCATCGCAACTTATGTCATGAACTTTAAGCAGTTGACAAAACACTGCAAATTCGGGGGGCACGTTAAATTATATGCTGTGAGACCAATTAGCTTGTGGAGTTCAGGAAGATGCCATACCGCGCTGTTTACTCGCCGAGGTTGACATCGACTTTAAATATGCCCCAGGAATCTCCTTTGCCATGGAAAGCGCTGCAAGAGACTCATAGGCTTTGCAACACATACAGCATGGCGCTGTTCTTCATGTAGAGCAGGAACTTACTGCCAAGTGTGGCGCGAAAACAAGACCCAGAGCATCGAAGTGAGATGCAATGCCTGCTGTTAGAAACATGGAAAGGCTGAGTAGAAATGCTTCAGCAGCAATTCCAAGAGTGAGTTTTTATATATGTGGAGGTGACCATGGACCTTTAAAGTTAAGGAGCCAGAATGCCATTACAACCATTAGAAAGGTCACATAGTAAGACAATGCAGGGCAAAGTCAAAACAGCCCGTGAAGCAGCAAACCAACATGGTTAAATTAAAGAATACAGCAGAACTTGAAGCTGTCAACAATGACATCTATTCCCTGTATAAGGTAACCACTGTAAAAACTGAACCTATTACTGTCATAATCAAAGTTAATGAGAAACCACTCACCATGGAGGTGGATACAGGTGCTTCAGCTACAGTGGTGGGAGAGCTCATTGGATATGTCTCGAGAACCCTCTCCACAGCCGAGAAGGGTTATTCCCAGCTAGAAAAGGAAGGTTTATTGGTGGTATTTAGTGAAGAAATTCCACCAGTGCCTACATGGCCCGACATTTCACCATTGTGTCGGGCCATAAACCATTAATGGATTTATTCAGTGAGAATAAGGCCATTCCACCAATAGCCTCAGCAAGGATACACCATTGGGCTCTGATATTATCTGTGTATTAGTATGCTTTTATGAACCGCCTTGGCTTACACATTGCAAATGCGGACACACACAGTCGTCTCCTGTAATCAGATAGCATTGTATATGCTCCATAAGAAGTTGTGCTATTACTGAATTCCCGGGATTCTTCACCTGTGTGCGCGAGGCAAATTAGAAATCGGGTGAACAGAGATCCAATATTGTCAAAAGTCAGAGTCAGAGGCTTTGTTTCGCAAGGATGGCCAAATTTACCTGTATCTGAAGGCTTGAGACCATTCCATGCCAGAAACAGAGTTAAGCCATCAAGATGGAATTTTGTTGTGGGGATCAAGAATTGTCATCCCATCACAAGGTAGAGAACCACTCTTGACAAAGCTTCACAGTGTGAATCCAGGCATATCAAAGGTGAAAATGCTTGCATGAAGCTACGTCTGGTGGCCAGCCATTGACAGTGACATTGAAAGCCTGGTCAAGCACTCTCTCCATTGTCAGCAACAACAAAAGTTGCCGGTTTCAGCTCCACTGCATTGATGGGAATTTCCTGGTCAACCCTGGGTTAGACTACATAGCGGTCATGTAGCACCATTCTTCAGTACCATTTTTTTGCTGATTGTAGATGCACATTCTAAATGGATGGATGTATACAAAGTCAAATTGCCTACAGCGAACACAACTATCGAAAAGCTGCGTCATTGTTTTAGCATACATGGCCTACCTGAAATCATCATTTCTGATAGCAGTACAGCCTTTACCAGCACAGAGATTCATGAATCTGAATGGAATCAGACATGTTAAAATAGCCCCTTTTTAAAAGTTCATTCATGGGATGTGGGCTTCACTGGCTGGGCCAGCATTTAATGCCCATCCCTGGTTGCCCTTGACAAGATGAGCGTGAGCTGCCTTCTTGAACCGCTGCAGTCCATGTGGCATAGGTACACCCAAAGTGCTGTTAGGAAGGGAGTTCCAGGATTTTGACCCAGAAAAAGTGAAGGAATGGTGATATAGTTCCAAGTCAGGATGGGGAGTGACTTGGAAGGGAACATCCAGGTGGTGTTGTTCCCATCTATCTGCTGCCCTTGTCCTTCTAGATGGCAGTGGTCATGGGTTTTGAAGGTGCTGTCTAAGGCCTTTGGTGAATCCCTGCAGTGCATCTTGTAGATGGTACACACTGCTGCTGCTGCGCGTCAATGGTGAAGGTAGTGAATGTTTGTGCATGTGGTGCCAATCAATTGGACTGCTTTGCCCTGGACAGTGCCAAGCTTCTTGAGTGTTGTTGGAGGTGCACTCATCCAGGCAAGTGGGGAGTATTCCATCACACTCCTCAGTTGTGCCCTGTAGTTGGTGGACAGGCTTTGGGGAGTCAGGGGGAAAGTTACTCATCACAGGATTCCTAGCCTTTGACCTGCTCTTGTAACCACAGCATTTATATGACTAGTCCAGTTCAGTTTCTGGTCGATAATAAACCCCAGGATGTTGACAGGGGGGGATTCAGTGATGGTAATGCCATTGAACGTCAAGGGTCAAAGGTTAGATTCTCTCTTGTTGGAGATGGTCATTGCCTGGCACTTGTGTGGCGTGAATGTTACTTGCCACTTGTCAGCCCAAGCCTGGATATTGTCCAGCTCTCACTGTATTACCATCCCTCATTAAATGGTTAAGCCGCGAGAGTTGTATAAGCTTTCAAGTCTGGTATGAAAGGGTTACCAGAAGGTACTCTAGAATCTCGACATTCCCACTTTCTTCTCAGCTATCATACAATGCCACGTTCAACTACGGGTTCAACACCGTCTGAATTATTGATAAAATACTGCCTACATATACAATTAAGCCTGGTGTTTCCAAATTTACAGGGGAAGGTAGAGCAGAATCAGTGTAATCAAAAATTGAATCACAATATGCACAGCAAAGCTCGCACAGTGTAGGTGACACAGCACTCGTTCAAAATTTTGGAAGTGGACCTTGTTGGGTTCTTGCAACCATTGTCTCAGAGACGGGTCCATTATTTTTCCAAGTGTGAGTGGAAGATAGAATCGTTCGTAAGCACCTAGGCCACATTCGTGTGAGAGAGACATTCCAACAACCAACTAGTTCGCCTGTGGTTAATGTCGGAATGTTAATTCCTGAGATGACAGATTGACCTAGAATAGTCATGCCTGACATCACTGTAGAGTGGCCAAACCCAAAACTGCCACTTTATAATCATGCATCTCATGCTGCAGTTCCAGTTCCATTTTGACCCTGTTGAGGAACCCCAAGTGGTATAGCTACACTGCTCTAGCCATGTAAGGAGAGAACCTCAGAGACTTGATCTTTAATCATCTAAAGTTGTATATGTTGTTGGATATTCAATGTTTCCCTGTAAATAGAAATTGTAAAAAAAAACTAAAGAGGGAGGAAATATAGTAACTGGGGGTATAGCCTCTCCTGCTGTCTGTTAGGGGTTCACGTGATATTCTGGGAGGCTGTGACCCATGAGCTCTAAGTGCAGGCAATTTGGAGGGGAGGGGGGTTTCCTGATGAGAGTCCTGATTGAGCATGTAGCACCTGAAAAGCTCTCTGTAATAAAGTTATGTGTTTCTTGTTGAAACCTGTCCGTTCTGTCAAGTCATTAAATCTATAATATATATATAGAAGTCCAATATGTTAATAGATTCCTTGTTGTTTCTTTATTCAACCCAGCCAGAAACTGTCAGAGCACCAATTGAAAACTTAACTTTCAAAGCTTTATCATGTTTAGAAGGCTACCCTTCCCCCTTTTCATACTGTATATTGCCAGAACATTTTCTATATTATTACATCCTTAAGTGACAAGCGGGTAAAATTGTATTCAAAATAACAAACCAGGATAATGATCTTCATACCAGATGATATGGTTTCCTAACCTTAGCAAATAAAGATGCTACTGCATCAAAAGATAACAATCGAGGTTAGAACTAAGCTAAGAAAAAATGTGTTTCTATCCCTTTGCATCTTATAAAATACATGAATGTTTCCTGTCATACATCACATATGGTAATTATGTTCAACACAATTATTGCTACTAAATATTTTGGATTATAATTAGAAAATGTATTCATAAAAAGAGAATTTTTTATAGTTTTGCTTTAACCTGATATATATGCATACATATATATCCAGAGTTTAAAACACTTCCAGTATCTTTCACCTCGGTCCCACTAATTGCAAATGCCCAGCTTGGTCATATTTGGATTTAAAAGGTTATTCTCCAAAATTGTTTTCAGGTGCTTTAGAATGCTGTGCAGAAGTAATGCTCATTTATTACCTCCAATGTTCTTTAATGTTTTATAGCAAGAATATAAAACACAAACTCGCCATCATGATATTACAGATGCCAGGATTGCATGAAAATGATGGATGGCAGCCATGTAACTAAAACCAATGTGAACATGGATTATGTGAAGAGTCAGGAGGACCATCAAAGTTTGTATTCAGCCAATGAAAGGTGCTTAAGGACAGGTTAGAAAGACATCTCAAGGTTTGGCACAGAAACTAAATGAGCACTTTGCATCAGTCTTCACTCTCGATGATTCACAATTGACAGAATTAAGTGGAGCTGTTAATAAGATTACTAAAATAGATGAGGATATTGATAAGGAACCTTAAAATAGATCAGTCTTCTGACTCTGATTGTCTTTATTTATAATGGGTATGGCAACAATGGTGGCTGCATTACTGGACGAGTGATCTAGAGGCACAATTTCAAATCCTGCCAAAGCAGTTGGGGAACTTAAGTTCAGTTAATTAAATATCTATGGAATTAAAAGTTAGTATCAGTAATGGTGACCATTACTACAAACTACAGGATCGTTGTTAAAAAATAAAATCTGGTTAACTAATGCCCTTTAGGGAAGGAAAACTGCTGTTCTTACCTTATATTCTTGACTATAGATCCGTAAAATGTGGTTGACTCTTAAATGCCCTCTCAAATAGCCTAGCAAGTCACTCAGTTGTATCAAACTGCTATGTCAAAAGACTGCAGCAATTCAGAAAGCAGCTTAACTAGCTTCTCAAAGACAATTAGAAATGCACAATAAATGCTGGCCTAATCATTGAGGCCCACTTTTCATAAATTAATTCTAAAAATGCTTGCTAGAGTCAGGAACTGTTCCCTTGGATTGGCAGGACAAAAACATTGGTGCAATGTTTATAAATGGGATTATAGCTGAACCAGGTAACTATAGGCATATTACTTTGATACAGTAATAGGTAAAATGCATCAGGGAATCATTCAGCATGTGCTATACATCAACTGAGACAAGTACATCCTACCCAGCTTCTAGAAAAGGGTATTGAATTTTTTGAAAAGTCACCAGGCTAACAGATGAGGGAAACCCAGTAGACATGGGGCAGAATTTTACGCATCGGCGATCGGGGTCCCCGACATCACCACGCTCCATTTAAATTTTCAGGAAGGCGGAGGCGCAGCAAAATCAGCTGTGCACCTGCCGACCTGTCAATGGCCTAGAGTCAATTAAGTAATTAAAGGACCTGCCTGTCCAACCTTAAGGTTGGCGGGCAGGCCAGGGGCCTGGCGCAAACTAGAAAAAACATGAAACCTCACCCACGGGCAGGATGAGATTTCATGTAGGTTTTTAAAAATTTTAATTAAGTTTTTTGTGAAAATTATGGACATGTCCCAACTCATGTGACAATGTCACATGAGGGGATATGTTAGGGAAATTTTACTTTTCTATTTTTAGGTTTTTTACATTTTGAACCGATCACCCTAAGGCTGCACTTAGCCTCAGGGAGATGAGTGCCCTCTTTTGTGTGCATGTGCGAAAGAGCCACACTCTCGATTTTGGGACTCCCCTACCCCACTCTGCCCACCTGCACAGGGAGTGCATAGCACTTCTGTGTGGACATCATGCTGGACGAGCCTTAATTGGCCCGCTCACGTAAAATGGCGCCGTGCCCCCAACTGGGGGCATCGATTGGAAGTGCGCCTGTGCACGCTCGCCCTTCAACTTCACCTCCGACGGGGGGAAAATTTAGCCCATGGGGTTGAATTTTACAGTGGGTGGAGGTGTGTAATGCTGGCCCCCTACAGAAAAAAAGTCAGTGCCACACCGACTCAGGCTCAACAAGGCTGCCCTGCAGTAATAACACGCTGAGGGTGTTCTTAAGCAGGTGAGGGTCAGACTTCCATCCCTCAGTGGGAGGAAGTCCTGCCCCTGAGAGCTGTCAGCCAACCTGATTGGCCAACAGCTCAAGCAGTCTCAGCAGTGTCAAAACTCAATAGTGGGCCCAGAGAAAAGATTGATGGATCCCAGACTAAAGTAAGTCCCAGCTTTTAAGGTGTTAAGAGATCTGAGAGCCAATGGGTGAGGGGGGGATGGAGAGGGGGGTGGGGGGTCAGGAATCAAGGATCAAGGGGCATGGAAGTGGCATATCTTGGCACAGGGGGCATGAGGGGCCATAGACAGTGGATGAAGTGCCATAACTTGGCATACGAGGCAAGAGGGACCATGGTGGAGGGTAGGACGCATGAGGTGGCATTTATGGGGCACGGGGAGTGTGTGGGGTATGAAGGGGTGTGACGGCTGAGGGCTGGTCGTCCTTTCTATTTTTTATTTTCACTGGGACAAAGTCCCACAGCACCTAGGTGGGCCTATTAAACACCCAGCAGCCCATGTGGCTGCCTTCAGCCTCTTTCCCAAGTCAGCTGGCCAGAATCCAAAGTGCTTATTGAGGCAAAAATGAGACAAAAAAAATGTTACAGAGTGAATGGACATAGGATGATGACTAAGGAATTGCCCTGCAGAAAATTCCCAAGCAGAATATGACATTGGGAGAAGACAGTTAACAGGCTGGTGACAGAAGATGAGTGTTTAAAAGCCATAGTGAAATTATTCTTTCATACCTTCTAGGTATCCTAACAGACCAACATTCCTGACTGAGGTCAGTGCATTGAATAGGAAAGTACAGCAAGTGCAAAAAAAATGTAGCTTGGTTTTCCTTTAAGAATCTTAACCTAAATATAGCAGTGATCCATTTAATTTATATTTCTAACCTTTCAAAATCGCAAGAAATAGTGGCCAATTCAGCAGGCAGTCGTGTAAACCACTTAATTAATTATTTAATTAAATTAAAAACCTGTACGTTCTGGGAAACTTTCCAAGGAATTGTTTAATCAAATTGACGAGGGTCAATATAGTACATTTGGTCTATTTTAAGCACCCCAGCACTTAAAGTTTTATTGTTTTTTTTCCCATATTTTTCTGCAAAATAATAGTAATAAAGGATGGAATCATCATAGATTTGCACTAAGTGCAGTAGTGGGGTGGGAAAAACGATGCCTTACCTGCCAGCCACCATGGCAGCTTTTCACACTGTATGTCCTAAACCCTCCACATCATTTATGGACTCCCAGAATACAAGCTGTTTCAATAGTGGGCTGGCAACAATTCACCAGTCATGCCGTCACTTCACCACTTCAACACTCAAGGCACCACATTTAAAGTACAGTTACACTCAGTGCTTCCAGCCCAGGGCTGCAGCAAAGAAGACATGGCCCCGAAAGATAAGACAACTGTAGTCCTCAAGCATCTTTTGGATGCCGTGGAGGCCCGTTGTGATGTTCTCCATCGCCGCTCTGGGCGTAGGAGGGGCAGCAACATTACCACTCTGGCTTGGGAGGCGATGGCAGTGATGATCAGTGCCAATGCTGCACAGAAGAGGTTGACCATTCAATGTAGATAGAAGATGAATGAACTCATCTGTGCCGCCAGGGTATGGCAACTATCCCGTCACTCTAAACTCACACACTCAAGCCCATCACACATTCACTGGCATCTCACTCACTGCCAGCTCAAGGGACAGCACCATCCATTCTCACACACATGCCCTCACATGTCCATCTGGCCTCATCTTCTCTGGAGACTGCCTCCTCAGCCCTCACCATCTTGAGGCCAATTGCACAGATCAACATGTGGCCCCTCACACACCCTGGGATACCCTTCTTCCATGGTGCAGCACTCATCCTGCAGCCTTTTCCTTTGCCTGAGGCCACTTCTCCCCCTTTCCCAAGCAAGACCTTGCCCTTCAGGCATTGAAAAGCCATCCACATATGGCTGATCTTGTAGGTAGAGACCTGCCCTTAAGCTCCCCTAAAAGTGATGTCTGTCTGTGAAGCCTGGCGTTGATGACTGTGAGTGCTGACTGAAGCAAGGTAGGCAAAAAAACCTTGAAGTCCCGAATGAAGTGCACCCTGCCAAGTGCACACCTTATATATGCTGTTGTGAAATACATCGGTGTGTTTTCGCGCTGATGTGGGTGGACACTCCAGCAGTTCGGGGGGGGGGGGGGGGGTCGATTAAGCTAGCCCGTTGGAATTATGACATGCAGACGTATTGCAATGAGATTCTTGATGTCCGATGGTGGGAAATGTGGCCCACCATTGGCGGGCTGAGCGGGTGATCACAAACTGGTTTCATGCCGTCATGAAACCTATCACTCCAGATGGTCCACTCATGCCACCAAACATGCCCGATGCCAGCAGGCAGGGAAAATCGCAGCCGCTATCTTTTCAAATACACTTTAAAACATGCAGAATTTGATAAGGAAGTATTTAAGTCCTTCTGAGAGATGCTTCTCTACTTCAAATTAAATATTAAACAACTGGTTTTAATTTGTGACAGGAACACATGCCCACTTAACAAAACTTGCATAAAAATGTTGACAACATAATGTATTGGTGAGTAAACAGCCAACTTTGATCCAAGTCAGAACGCTGCCCAAGAGAAATGCCCAAGAAGTGGAACAGGTAAAGGAGAGGAAATTTGAACCATGGACGGAGAAACAAGGTTTGATTGGTCTGTAGAAAACCTAAGTCTCATGTTAATCAATAAGTGTTAAATATTAATCAGAATGAACCATTTTAATGTGACAATTAACAGTTCCTGCATTAACATGTCCTGAAACCTCTCTGCCTCCCCTCTAACCTAGAACCGCTCCTCTAATTGACACAAGGACACAAGAAGTAGGAGCAGGAGTTGACCACATGGCCATTGAACCTGCTCTGCCATTCAATATAATCATGGCTGATTTTGGGCTTCAACTCCACTTTCCTGCCTGTTCCTTTTGTCCCTCGATTCCCCGAGAGACCAAAGACCTGTCTATCCCAGCCATAAATGTATTCCACGATGGAGAATCCACAACTCCCTGGGACAAGAATTCCAAAGATTCACAGCCCTTTGAGTGAAGTAATTTCTCGTCATTTTAGTCCTAAATGATCGGTCCCTTATCCTGAGACCTTAAGGCATCATTTGGAAGGAATGGGTATAATTTAAATAAACCGCCTAAAGTCCTATGTTTAGTAAGACAGGCTTTGAATCACTTATTTATTATTAGATATCTTCTTAAAGAAAACATTTTCTCCCTCCTAGTTATAGGTTATTGGTTTATAACTGAGAAGAAAAGTTTTGAAATATAACAAAAATAATAGATACATCCATTTTGATTTTTGCATAATCAATCAAATCGTTAAAAGTTGTACATCAGGTTTGCACAACTGCAGAAAGTAATTAGAAGCATTTTTTATGCACAATTTTGATTTCTTACAAGAAGTCATGAGTGCATAAAATTTTACTAGACGCACTGAGTAAAAAAAAAATCACTTTTCAGGCTATTGAAAACAGCAATAATTGAGGGGAAACAATAGCAATAATGATGACCTACACAGAAGTGTAATTGTTGCAAACCAACTATTTTTTTTTGGAAGATTGTATTTGACCCTCAGGCTAATGGCCTCCTTTCTGTGCTATTAAAATTCTGTGATTCTTTGACACTAGCTATAAACCATGAGTTGCAAAAGAAACAAGTGTGATATGAGAAAAACCTTTTCACACAACGAGTGGTTCGGGTCTGGAATGCACTGCCTGGAAGCGTAGTAGAGGCAGGATAAACCGAGGCATTCAAGAGGGCATTAGATGATTATTTGAATAGAAACAATGTGCAGGGGTATGGGGAAAAGGCAGGGCAAGGCACTAGGTCATGATGCTGAAATCAACACACACCTCACAAAAGCTGCAGCTGTTATGTTCAAGCTGAGTAAGAGTGTGGAACAGCAACCTGACTAAGAACGCCAAACTATCAGTTTTGCAAACCTATATCTTCGGTGCACTTTTCTATAGTCGTGATACCTGGGCAACATATTCTAGACAAGAGAAAAGGCAGAACAGTTTCCACCCGCACTGTCTCAGATGTATCCTTGGCATCTCTTAGCAGGACAAGTTTACCAACTCAGAGGTCCTGAAGCATGCTAATTCTATCACCATGCACTCATTACTGAGCCAATGACATCTGTGTTGGTTCAGCTACTTGCATCAGACGGATGACGGCCTTATACCCAAAGACCTTCTGTACCTTGAACTGGCCATTAGGTCACGACTTCTTGAGTGCGAATAGCTCCGCTACAACGTCACCTTGAAGTGACATATGAAGATGACAGATATTGACCCTGACAACTGGAAGATAGTTGCCAAAGGCCGTGACCTCTCGAGGCTGAATGTTTCAAGGGGCATTGGAAGAGGGGAGCAGAAATAGAAACTTGAGCTGGCCCAGAACAGGCTTCAGAGATAATAGAGGTCAGCAAATCCGAGACCTTCTCAGCCCACTGTCTTCCTCTGTAACAGATGCTGCAGTGACTGCCATGCCAGAGTGGGGCTCCTGAGCCACACCAGATGATGTTTAAAATAAATTCAGCTACCAAGGCACAAACCATCATTCCACGCGAGGGAATGGTTCCAAAATTCAACAAAGTGATACCAGGGATATTGCAGGTCCACTCATACGCCTTTGTTCATGTCATTACCATTCTTCTCAACAGATTTGAACAAAACTATTTTATTCAGTGGTTCTCAAAATAGTTTCTGGTAGGGCCCAACTAATAAACTCTCAACCATTTATACTTCTCTCATCAAGGATGGGTTAAGGCAGAATCAATATGGACAGAGTCATGGAATTGGAAGGAAAAAGGTACAAATTTGAAGGTGCAATATCGGCCATTAAGCAGGAGATTAGATTGATGGGGAAATTGTCAGGAAATTCAAGGATACATACAAGAAGATGATTATAATATTGGTTGATTTTTTTATTGTTTATTCATTCATGGGATGTGCCCATCACTGGAAAGGCCAACACTGTACATTCATAATTACACTTCAGATGGCAGTGAGCATAGTTAAACAGTTTTTTGTACAACTACATGGCTTGCTAGGCTACTTTAGAAGGCAGTTAAAAGTCAACCATATTGTTGTGTGTCTGCAGTCTCTCTAAGAACGAGGCGAGTAGTTTAGTGGTAATGTTACTGGACTAGTAATCCAAAGGCCTAGATTAATGTTTTGGTGGCTTGAGTTCAAATCCCATCAAGGCAGCTGGGGGAATTTAAAATGAATAAACCTAGACTAAAGTTCTAAACTCATTAACGATGATCGTGGGACTACTGAATTGTTGTAAAAATCCATCTGGTTCACTGATGTCCTATACGTGACTCCGAATCCACAGCAATGTAGTTGACTTTTAACAACCCACTGAAATGGTCTGGCAAGCCACTCAGTTGTATTAAACTGCAACAGAAAAGCTGAATATGAATAAAAGCAGATAGACCTACAGGCACCAAAAACAACAAAGACACACCCTGCCATGGCATCACAGTAACTTTACAGTGCAGAAAGGGGCCATTCAGCCCATCGAGTCTGCACTGGCTCTCTGAAAGAGCGTCCCACTCTCCTGCCTTAACCCCATAACCTTGCACGTTCATTCTTTTCAGATAGCACTGAACACCTCAACTGAACCAGCCTCCACCACCCTTTCAGGAAGTTTGTTTCAGACTCCAACCACTCTTTGGGTGAAAAAATATTTCCTCACATGACACATTCCTTTTGCTAATTATTTTGAATCTGCGCCCTCTAGTTCTTGATGTTCTCTTGAGTGGGAACAGTTTGTCATTATTTACCCTGTCCATACCCCTCAGGATCTTGAATACCTCCAACAAGTCTTCTTTCAGCCTTCTTTTCTCCAAGGAAAAGAGTCCAAACCTCTACAATCTATCCTCATAGCTACAGTTCTATATCCCTGGAATCATTCTTGTGAATCTGCTCTGTACTCTCTCTGATGCCTTCACATTCTTTCTCAAGTATGGTGCCTAGAACTGGACACAGTATGCAAGTTCAACATGACCACCTTTCTTTTGTACTCAATGCCCCTGTTAATAAAGCCTAAGATAATATATGCTTTACTAACTGCTTTCTCAACATGCCTGACTATCTTTAATGATCTATGTACAGAAACACTGAGGTCCCTCTGTTTCTGCACCTCCTTTAGAGTCTCTCTTGTTATTTTATACTGTCTCACCATATTTTTCCTGCCAAAATCGATCACCTCACACTTCTCTGCATTGAAGTTCATCTGCCACTTGTCTGCCCAATCCACCATCCTGCATATGTCCTTTTGAAGTTCAAGACTATCCTCATCACAGTTGACACTTCGTATCATCTGCAAATTGTGAAATCATGCCTTGCATACCACAATCTAGGTCATTAATATATAACAGGAAGAGCAAGAATCCCAACACTGACCCCTGGGGAACTCCGCTACAAACCTTCCTCCAATCTGAAAAGTAACCATTTATCACTGCTCTCTGTTTCCTGTCAGTCAGCCAATTTTTATCCAAGTGCCTACTTTCCCTTTTATTCCATGGCCTAGAATTTTGCTCACAAATCTGTTGTGTGACACTGTATGAAATGCCTTTTGAAAATCCATATACACCACATCAACAGCATTTCCCTTATCAACCTTCTCTGTAACCTCCTCAAAAAACTCCAACAAGTTGGTTAAACATGATTTCCCCTTAATAAATCCATGCTGGCTTTCCTTAATTATCCTGCACTTGTCTAAGTGACTATCGATTTAATCCCGTACTATAGTTTCTAAAAGTTTCCCTACCAGTGAGGTCAAACTGACTGGTATGTCCAGCTTTATTCTTGCAGTGGTTTTTGAGCAAGGGTGTAACATTCACAATTCTCCAGTCCTCTAGCACCTCCCCTGTGTCTAAGGTAGACTGGAAAATTATCAAGAGTGCCTCTACAATTTCCACTCTCACTTCCCTCAGTGCCCTTGTATGCATCTCATCCGGTCCTGTAACCTTATCTATTTTAAGTAAAGATAGCCTTTCCAACTGCTCCTTCTTCTCTTGTACCAGTTACCTCCTCTGTTGCCTCGGTCTGGGTAGCAGTTTCTTCATTTGTAAAGACAAATGCAAAGTACTCGAATAACACCTCCACTATTTCTCCAGCCTCCACTTGCAAGTCCCCTTTTTTGTTCCTAATCACCCCTACTCTTCCTTTTGCCAACCTTTTATTACTTACATGCTTATAGAAACCTTGGGATTTCCTTTTATGTTCGCTGCCAGCCTCTCTTTGTGCTCTCTCCTTGCTTTTCTTATTGGGCAGAATTTCCCCCCCATTGGGGGGAAGTTTAAGGGCAGGCATGCATTTGATCGGCACCCCCGCTCAGGGGCGCACTGCCATTTTACATCGGCAGGCCAATTAAGGCCCGCCCAGTGTGACATGCACAGGGAAGCATTATGCGCTCCCTGTGCGGGCTGGGGGGGGGGCGCGGGGGAATTCCCTGAGCCAAGAGTACCCTCTTTCATGTATGCACATGAAAGAGCGCACTTAGCTCCCTGAGGCTAAGTGCTGCCTCAGGGAGATCGGTTCTACAGTAAAAAATCTGAAAAATAGAAAAAAAAAATTCCCTAGCATGTCCTCTCATAACATGTCCATCACTTTTACATACACTTTAATTACATTTTTTAAAATCTACATGAAACCTCATCCCACCCATGGATGAAGTTTCATGCATTTTCTAAAGCCCGCAAGGGCTCCAGGCCTGCCCGCTAACCTTAAAGTTGGACGGGGAGGTCCATTAATTAGTTTCATGACTTTGCCAATGGCCTTAATTGGCCATTGACAGGTTGGCAGGTGCACAGCTGATTCTGCTGAGCCCCCGCCTACCTGAAAATTGAAATGGGGTGGGGTGATGTCGGGATTTCTGCCCGATGTCATCGCGCATCATTTTATGTGTCGCCGACCGGGTAATCCTGGCCATTAATTTCATCACTTCCCCTCTGGTCCTTGGATATTCAGCCTGATTCTCCATTCTAGTTTCTTCTGTACGCACACTTCTTCCTTTTCACCTTTACCTCTATCTCTCTCGGTATCCAGGGCTCTTTGGATTTATTTGTCCTACCTTTTGCCTTCCAGGGAATATACCTTGACATTGCCTGCAATATTTTTACTTAGAAGGTGGTCCATTGTTCAGCCACCATCTTCTCTGCCATCATTTGATTCCAACTTACTTGACGCAGGTGCATTCTCATCCCATCGAAGTTGGCTTTCCCCCAGTTAATTATCCCTGCTCTGGATTGTTCCCTGTCCTTTTCCATGATTAAATTAAACCTTATGATACAATGGTCACTGTTGCCTAGAGGCTCTCCCACTGATATTTGATCCACTTGGGCCAACTCATTCCGCAGGACCAGGTCCAAAGGTGCATGTCCCCTCTTTGGACTGGAAACATACTGCTTCAGAAAATTATCTTGAACACATTCCTGGAACTCTCGCCCCATTGTCCCTTTGTACTATTCCTGTCCCAGCCTATATTTGGATAATTGAAGTCCCCCATTATGATTACTCTGTAATTCTTGCACATCTCTGTAAATTCTTTGCAAATTTGTTTCTCCACATCCCTTCCACTAGTTGGTGATCTTTCAGCTACACCAATGTTATTGCACAATTTCATTCCTTATCTCTAGCTAGGGACATTCTGTTCTTGGCTCCTCTGGAACATCTTCTCTTTCCAGTACTAAAATGCCAACTTAAATCAATTTTGGCACTCCCCACCCTTTTCTTCCTTTCCTAAATATCTTGTACCAGGAATATTTAACACCCAATCCTGCCTTTCTTTGAGCAGGTCTCCGTTATAGCAATATTATCAAATTCCATTTGTCAACCTGTACCTGCAGTTCACCAAGCTTACTGACCACACTCCATGCATTCACATACATGCACATTAGGCTTTAGGCTTTTTTACTTTCCCCCTTATTCGGACCCCATCTAATGATTTACTATTGCCTAATATATCCTTGTTATCAGTTGAAGCTTCACTACTTCCCGCTGTCAGTTTTTCTCCTCTCCACTCTGAGTTTCCCATCCTCCCACCTCCCCAACAGCATTAGTAAACCTCATTACGAAGAGACTAGTCCCAATCCTGTTAATATGTAACCTGTCCTTCTTGTACAGGTCCCATCTGCCTCAGAACTGATCCCAATGCCTCAGAAATCTAAAATCCTCCCTCCTACTCCATTTCTCCAGCCACGTGTTGAACTGCTCAATATTCCTATTTTTGTGCTCACTAGCACATGGCATGCACCACAGTGACTCCAGCCGCCGCGCAAGCTCTGCAGCTCAGAGCTCAAGTTTCTGCAGCTGGCGGCACTTCATGTGATGCAGTCAGAGGGCACTTTGCGCCTGCATGACTTCCCACATCCTGCAAGATGCACATTCCACATGCACTGACATACCTTAAACTTTATATAAAGTGTTTACTACAGTAATTATTTACTAATTTATTTGAGTTTAGTAATTTACTTTAATTATTTTCTTAATTAATTTAGAATAATTATTATGTATACTACAACTTACTGTGTTTATTAAATGCTAGTGCTACCCACAAATACAACTAAAATTTACGCGTTTCATAGTTACACAGGAATATGTTTTATTTATTTTAATTATTTTACTTAAACTATTTTATTTTAATTATTATTTTATTTCAACGTTTTACTTCTTGTTACTTACAGCTCTACCTTAACTCCTCTGTCCTAAGTTGGCTTTTAACACACCGACCATTACACTAAGCACTTACCAGCAAATCAACTTACTAGTTTCCTGTGATGTCACAGTTGTTTTTTTTTCTCACTCAGCTTCTTCAGAAGCTGAAATGCTCCTGGCTTCCAACTGCCTCTGCTCTAGTCCCAGGTAGGAAAGGCCACGCTCCGATCCTGGGGCTCTATTAAGGCTGCACCCAGCTCCCAACTGCCTCTGCTCTGGTCCCAGGTAGGAAAAGCTGCGCTCCAATCCCCAGGAACTATTATACTGCTCCCAGCTCCCAACTGCCTCTGCTTCAGTCCCAGGTAGGAAAAGCAAAGCCCTGTCGACCCTGCAAAGTTCTCCTACTAAGGTTTGGGAACTTATGCCAACATTTGTAAAACTGTCCAACAGTTTATTCAAGCAACAGCTTGTCATTGTTAAGCTCACTGAATCATACCTTACAGCCAATGTCCCACACTCCTTCATCACCATCCCTGCGTATGTCCTGTCCAATTGGTAGGACCTACCTCCAGAGGTGGGTGCACAGTGGTAAATTGTCAGAGCAAAGTGGCCCTGGGCACCCTCACCAATAAATGCAGGCCCCATTAACTTTGATGGCATCAAGTCAAACATGGGCAAGAAAATCTCCTGCTGATTAACCACTAGTGCTACCCACTAGTGAATCAGTACTCCTCCAATTGAACACTGTTTGAAAGAAGCGGGTAACAAAGGCTCAGAATGCACTCTGGGTTGGGGGAATTCAATGTTCATCACCAAGAGTGACTCTTTAGCACCACTACTGACTGAGCCCTGAAGGATATAATTGCCAGACTGGGCTTTCAGCAGGTGGTGAGTGAAGGAAATCTTATAGGTAAAAACTATTCGGCTTTGTGTTCACCCATCTTCTTGTCGCAGGTGCATCTGTCCATAACAGTATTGGTGGGAGTCGTAACATCATAAGAATAGGAGGAGTTGGCCATTTGGCTCATCAAGCTTGCTTCACCACACAGTCCTTGTGGAGATGAATATATGTATTCATACTAGGGATACCTTCTATCGTGTTGTGTGGCATTGCGATAAGTGGAACAGACCTTGCAGCTCAAAACTGCGCATCCATGAGGTGCTGTTGGTCATCAACAGTAGCAAAATTGTATTCAAACACAATCTGTAGCTTTGTGATCCAGCAGCTTCCTCACTCTACTATCATCATCAAGCCAGGGGATCAACCCTGGTTCAATGAGAAGTGAGGGGGGCATGTCCAGAGCAGAACCAAAATGAAGTGTAGATCTGGCGAAGCTCCAACACAGATTTACCTGCAAGCTAAACAGCTGAAACAGAATGCAATGGAGTTAAATAATCCTGCAACCAACAGTTCTGCCACATCTAATCATGAATGGTGCTGGACAATTAAACAAGTAACTGAAGCAGAAAGCTCCAAAAAACATCCCCAGGATGTCTGTGCAAAAGACAAGATGAGCATTTGCAACCATTTTCAGCTAAAAGTGTCAAGTGGGTGATTCACCTTGGCTCCTCCTGAGGACCCCACAATACCTGATGTCAGTCTACATCAGCATCAAGGGCAGTAAATGTATGGGACCACCACCACCTGCAAGTTGCCCACCATCCTGATTTGGAACAATTTCACTATCCCTGAATAAAAATCCTGGGACTCTCCTTCCTACACATCACAGTGGGTGTATCAACCACTTGAACTGCAGCACGTTAAATAAGGCAGCTCACCACATGCTGCTCAAAGGTACCTAGGGATGGGCAATAAATACTGGCCTTGCCAATGATACGCATATCCCAAGAACAAATAAAAAGAAGTACCAAGTAAAGATGGTATTTGATTTGCTTCCCTAAACGATATGAGTGAACCAGTCGATTTTTCACAGCAATCCAGCTGTTTCACAGCCACCATCACCGACACTAGTGGATTTATTTGATTAACCAAATTTAAATTCCCCATTGCTATAGTGGGATTAAAACTCATTCCTTCTAATTATTTGTCCAGGCCTCTGGATTGCTAGTCCACAACTGTAGACATTATAGTCTACTGAGCACAATGTACGCCTGCACAGCTGAGCCAAGTTATACTTATTTGGTTGCAAAACGGTGGATAAACAGATATCATCCCACAGAAAAGGACATACAACTGAGATGCAAACTCGTAACATTTGTAATTTGGTTACAAAGTAGTCAATCATTTAAGGGACTAATTTCCTTCTTATTCCGTTTTAAAACATGCTATTTGAGGTGTTTTGTCAGTCCAGACAGCAATTTATTACAAAGACACTAACTAGTGCACTAAAAATAGCGCACACAGAAAATTATAGCCCTTAATAGCAACTACAGCTGTAGCAGCTAAAAATTAGCAAGTTAATAAGTGCGGATAGAAAATGATTTAGGAAATTTGCTCTCCATTCATGCGATAAATATTGACTCTATTGCTAATTTTGCTGTCTTAAAAATAATGCAAATTTGACTCTGAATTATCTTTTACAACTGCTTTTTCAATATTCCTAGTATCTTGCCCCTGACCACTTAATTGAACAATTAATGGGAATTTAAGCGGATCGCTCAATTAATGAGTTAGTCTTTTGCTTCTATTTGTGACTAGAAAAATAATGATCAACATATTTTTTCAAAGAAACTTTGGCTTCAGAGAAAACGAGCTTATAAAGAAACAGGTGGTCCACCAGGACTCCACTCTCAGTGGGAAACAGCGTTCCAGAACATCAAAGCAAATAATTATTAAAGGTTCAACTTTATTTTTCATACACAAAATTCTAATATGTAAATTGCTAATACATTGAAATAGCAGAACATGAAACAGAAAGACTAAGACAAGAAGACAAGTACGAGTGGTGGAGTCTTTTTTTTCCAATTAATTTATGGCTTTAATCATTTTCACACCATCGCAATAGCCAGAGGCAGCTGTGCGAAAGAATAAACTTATGGTTAAAGGAAGTCTTTACTTCAGGCATTGGCAAAGAACTAGGAGAAATAATCTTTGATTGTATGAACAAAACACCTGCAAGGCATAGCAAAGATAATAATGAACCTTCAGGAAATTGAAAAACAAGTTCAAATTGAACAGCTGAGCACAAAAGAAACATGAAGAGAGAAGCTATTCAATTTAAGATTTGCATCTATAAAACTACATCAAAAATTTTGCATTTGCAACTGTACTCTGTAAGATTTTAATTCTTATCATCACACATTTTTCCTTCAACGTTTCCACATCAGTAGTGAAACTTGTCCAATTAAACTTCTCGGACTTTAATGTGTCTCCTGCTGCAAGGTCGTTGTGCCTTAGCTCCGCAGTTCTGAGCTCCTCCGCCTCTGACACTACAACTAGTGCCACTTCTCTGCTTCCTAAATCTGCAAGCTTTGCTATTTAATTAGAATATAAAATATAAGGAAGGACACAATGTACGTCTTTAAAATGGGGACAGAGTTAGTGTGCCTAGGCCTAATTAGCTCTGAGCCCTCTATCCCCACCTCACCTCTACAGTACGGGTTGAATTTAGTGGCGGTGGCCCTGTCCACCTGTCGGAAAGCCCAGGACAAACCCGCCAATTCTGGAAGTTCCAACACAATTGCCTTCCCATAAGGTAGTTAGCTGCTAAGCATCCCGGGTTTCTGACCCTTTCAGGTTGGTTATCCTGCCATGGAGAGCTGCTGGCCAATCAAAGGGCCAGTAGCTCTTCACTCCAGCAGCACTATTGGGAGCATTGGCCACTGTTGGTATGGTAGCCAGGCTGGACCAGCAATAAAGGAGAAGACCCCAGAATGGTCACAGGGCCATTTTTTGGGGGGGATGGAGGGGGGGGCTGTTATCTTTCTAAGGAGCAGCCCTTGCTACCAAGGTTGGAGGCCCTCTGCAGGCCACAGGGTGCCCAATTGCTTAAGAGCTTCAACTGACCTCTGAGCAGGAAGCGCGTCTTGCCCAGGCTCTCAGGGAGTCAGGAAGGCAATTGAGTCTCCACCGCAACACTCCCTCCTTATACTAAGGCCCCTCCCACCTGCCACTCAGCCCACTTCTGAGGGCAGAATTCAATTCTACCCTACATGTACAACACAATGGGAGAATGAACATTGGAAACATTGTTACACTCATTCTTGTTGCTGAAATAAAAATAGCAAATTTTTACTTGACACACAAACCATAGAAAAATGCTGTCACCAAACAACTTACATGTATTTAGATATAAACATTTCTAAGACACTTCACGAGACACAGTAAAAAACAACCAATCAAGAAAATCAAGGGTTTGATCAAATGAATGGTGGCTTTATGAAGGGATTTAAAAGGAAATGACGGGGTGTGGGGGATTTTCAGAGCATGGGCTCTAAGCAGCTGAAGTTATGACCACTAGAGGGGTCAAAGAGGGGGGAGGATTGCACAAGAGGCTAGCACCAGAGAAACAAACAGTTTAGGGAAGGGGGTTGTCAAGCTGAAGGAATAGGAAAATGCAAGACCATGAAAGAAGTTATAAGCAGGGGTCCATGAGGGAAGGTTATGTACCCAATGTAACAGCACAAAGGGGCAGAATTTCCATGCGGTGAATTACACTGTTATGTTATTAAAATGAGATTTGCATCCAGAAGCATTTGAGAGATTTTCTGGGTCAGTGCGTTTGCATTGGAATAGCCACCGGTATAAATCATGTATAAAGCAAATATACACTGCTGCAATCTTAAGTGCCTTTAAAAAGACATATAAGCAGCAGGCTGTGGAACAACCAATTAGGAAGGGACAGCACTTAACTTGAGCACTCACACAACTCCCTGATAGCTTCCTTGCAAATCTCAAATCTTTTCTCTCATACATTTCAAGAATGTCTACAATATAATTTCCTGCAGCAAAAAAACAAACAAAGCAACAAGGCATGGCATGCAGGTGCAGGAACAAAACATTTATCTTGATCATCTTCCTAGTCATCTTTATGGAACTGGAATTAAAGAGGTGACAAGTCCTCAGTGCTTGTTCCAATGAGATTACCAGCAATGGCATAAGTGCCACCTTGAGTGTATCACCATTGGGATTGAGTGTCAATGCCCTCATACCCAGGGATGAAAAGCAGTGCTAGCAAGAATTTCAACAACCTCACCAAAACTGGCAAGTTTTCTCTTTTCTCCCTTGCACATGCTGGATTCTTCAGCCTTTTAAATCATCATTTGTACAATTAATTCTAACTTAGGATCTAGCACAATGGCTACCCAGTTCCCCGAAACAACATTTGTTTACATGCACCATCCTAAAACCGTTCCCTCCTTCTTAAAAACTTGATACCCCTACATCTCTTACTTCAACTCAACAATGCCATTTGGCAAACACTCTTCAGCTCCTAGGCATCCAATTATTGACTCAAACTTCTGGGGGAAAGTGGTGCACAATGCTCAGTGCAGGCAAGCCTCCAGAGAAGGCACCCCGCCATCAATCCTGGTGAACTCAAAGATTTCATGTGAAAATGAAAAATGGTGAGGTCAACAGCAATTTGTCAGTACCATGTTGGAGACTGACATCTACAGTTAGGGGTGCCAGTGTACAACACAACCTTCCAGCCCCTTCTCTATCTCCTTAAGTCAAATGGAATGATGCACAATCATTCTTCACTTCAATCTTCCTTTCTGGCAGTGCAAGAATAGCAATGGGGGCACAGAATGAGGACGAGGAGGAGGGTAAGGATGAGGAGGAAAATGAGGAGGATAAACATACACATCCTTGTGAATTACGATGAGGAAGATGCTGAAGAAGGGAATGGCAGGAATCTGCAGCCCTCCCATGAGCTCCTCCAAAGGCCTCATGCCCTTTGTGTGTAAACACTCTGCAACTTTCTGCATGACTTGCTTTCTCCCTTTCCCAGGCACTGATCAGGTTGGTTCTTTTTTAATATTCGTTCATGGGATATGGACGTCGCTGGCTAGGCCAGCATTTATTACCATTCCCTAATTGCCCTTGTTCAGAGAGCATTTAAGAGTCAACCACATTGCTGTGGGTCCGGAGTCACAGGTAAAGAGAACAGATTTCCTTCTCTAAAGGACATTAGTGAACCTGATGGGTTTTTACAACAATCAACAATAGTTTCGTTGTCATCGTTAAGACTTTTTAAATTCCAGATTATTATTGAATTCAAATCCTACCATCTGCCGTGGCAAGATTCAAACCTGAGTAGGCAGAGTATTACCCTGGGTCTCTGGATTGCTAATCCAGCGCCAATGCCACTATGTCATTACCTCTCCTCCCCTGTTTCTGCTTTAATGGTGTCAGCATTACAGACTAACATCCCTTTTCTGCTAACATTTATATTGGCAGCACTAGCTAAACCAAATGAATCTGCTGAAATGGTAATCCTGTTAATGAAACATTTTAAATGGAAATTATCTAAAGATGACTCTTGAAGGTTTCAAATGATGAAGTTGTAACTTTGTAGGGATGTCCTCCCATGTGGCCTCTTCAGTTAAACAACAAACTTTAGTTACAGGGCTGTTGGATTAGCTGCCTGCTTCTAGCAAGGTTACAATACACTCCTCCCAGGCTAGGAAAACTCCACCCCTTATGATATTCCTCATGCTCAGTGTTGACTGGCTGTTCTGACCACGTGAACCTTACACAGTAAGGCTGGCCTTAAAGCAATAATCATCACATCTCTCCCCTTTAATTTCTTGTTTTACGTTCCTTACTCAAATTACTTTATACAGGTGAATAGAAAACAATATAAAAAATTGTAGAAATAATTACACTTACACTTTGTCATGAATTCAGATTATACACTTATATACATTGGCCCAGTAATTACAAATCAAGTTGCTGAGGGGGTTTTCTATTCTGGGTAGAGCGGCATAATTCCATAAACTGAGGCTCTCTTACAGGATTGACAATAACAGGAACTGTGATAATGGATACCTCTTTTGGCACAGGCAGTTCGTCACTATTTGATTCAATGGAGACATCAGTTATGACTATAACAGGTCAATCAGGTACTTTGGTGCTTACAGGTTCAATAACATTCTTTGGTGGCAGCACTGACTCTGGAAGCATCTCCCTCCTCCTCAGGTGATCCACGTGTTTACGAACGATCCTGCCTTCCAAGTCTACTTGATATGGAAGGGGTCCAGTCTCACAGACAAAAATCCCTGGGATCCAACTTGGACCGCTACCAAAGTTTCTTACACATGGCTTCATCTACCATAAATTTTCAGGCTCTACTATGCAAATCTTGGCTTGTTTTCTGATTATTTTGGTTCTTCTCTACCCTCCCCAGCAAATATGAGACTCAGACTCATTCTCAGACAATGCTTAATAAGCAGCTCTGCTGATGGAACTCCCGTTGTTACATGTGGAATTGTGCGGTAGCTAAGAAGGAAGTGTGAACTTTTGGTTCCAAGGTTCCTCTCAACAATTTTTTTTTAGTTCTGACTTGAAAGTTTGGACAGCCCTCTCAACTAGTCTGTTTGACGCTGGGTGGTAAGGCATAGTTTGGGTGTGATTAATGCCATTTAGATTGGTGAGGTTCTGAAATTCTGCACTTGAAAATACGGCTCCATTGTCTGATATAATGACTTCGGACAATCCGTAAGTCAAAAAGCAATGGTATTATCTTTCGATGGTAGCATGACACGTGGGTGATTTCACCTCAAAAATTTCCATCTATTTTGAATGTGCGTCACTTATAAGCAAAAACATTGTGCCCAGGAATGGACTCACATAGTCTATATGAATCCACACCCATGGTTGGCCAGACCATTCCCAATGGTGTAGGGGGACTGCAGCTGGCAACTTTTGCTGCAGTTGACGCTGTTCACAGTGCTTGACTAGCTTTTCATCTATACCAGGCCACCAGATATAACTCTTGGCGAATGCTTTCATCTTAGAAATGCCAGGATGAGTGCTGTATAATTCAGTTAGGAGCAGTTTTTTTGCCTAGTACAGGAATGACTACTTTTGCTCCCCTGAGTGTGATGCCATCCTGACAACTCAGTTTGTATTTGTGAGTAAAAAATGGTTCAGTTTCCTCGGGGACTAGCTCATTTAATCATCCTGTAAGTATCTGGTCTCTCACTTTGGACAGAAGCGGATCTCAATTGGTCCAGTTCCTGGTCTGTTTTACAGAGATGGGCGATGTGTCTAAGAAACTCAATGTAAGCATGATTTCCTAGGGTATAGGAGTACACACATAGAAACATAGAAAATAGGAGCAGGGATAGGTCATTTGGCCCTTCGAGCCTGCTCCGCCATTCAACCATATGATCATGGCTGATCCTCTATCTCAACGCTATAGCCCTGCACTCTCCCAATTCCCCTTAATGCCTTTAGACTCCAGAAATCTATGTTTCCTTCTTAAATATATTCAGTGACTTGGCCTCCACAGCCTCCGGTGGTAGAGAATTTAATAAGTTCACCAACCTCTGAGTGAAGAAGTTTCCCCTCATCTTAGTTCTAAGTGATCTATCCCATATCCTGAGACTGTGACCCCCCTGTTCTAGACCCCCCCCAGCCAGAGGAAATATCGTCCCTGTATCCAGTCTATCCATCCCTGACAGAATTATATATGTTTCAATGGGATCTCCTCTCATTCTTCTAAACTCGAGTGAATACCGGGCTAGTCTGCCCAATCTCTCCTCATACAACAATCCTGCCATCTCAGAAATCAGTCTGCTGAATTTTCGGTGCACTCCCTCTATGGTAAATATATCCTTTCTTTGGTAAGGAGACCAAAACTGCAGATGATACTCCAAGTGTGGTCTCACCAAGGCCCTGTTCAGCTGTACTAGGACATTCTTGCTCCTGTACTTAAGTCCTCTCATGATGAAGGTCAACATGCCATTTGTCTTCTTAACTGCTTGCTGCATCTGCATGTTTGCTTGGTGTTTGGTATACAAGGATACCCAGATACCTTTGTACATCAACATTTCCTAATCTATCACCATTTACATAATCCTCTGCCATTCTGTTTTTCCTACCAAAGTGGATAACTTCACATTTACCCACATTATACTGCATCTGCTATGTATTTGCCCACTCACTTAACCTGTCTCAATTGCCCCGATGCTTTCTTGCAAGGGTAGGCGGCTAAAAGCAACTGCGTTTGTTATGTGCATTCCAGGTCGGTGCTTGAAAGTGTATTCGTAGGCGGACAGAATTAATGCCCATCACTGAATCTTGCTGAGGCTAACGGTGGGATAGCCTTGCCTTCTTTGAAAAGGCCCAAAAGCAGTTTATAATCAGAGACAATAGTAAAGTGCCTGCCATGTAAGTACTGGTGGAATTTTCTAACTGCAGACTATTGACAGTCCTTCCTTCTCGATCTGTGAATAACCTTTTTCGGCCATTGAGATGGTTCTTGATATGTAACCTATTGGCCTCTCAGAGCCTTTGTCCATTTCATGGGACAACACTGTACCAACGCTATTTGGAGGGGCATTGCAGGTCAATATCAATTCTTTAAATGGGTCAAAGTGCATTAACAAGGTTGAGGAGTGCAGTGATTGTTTTATTCTGTTGAAGGCTTCCTCCTGTGCAGCCTTCCAGGATCAATGATAGTGTTTCTTCAGCACTATGTACAAGAAGGCCAGTACAGTCAATGAGTTGGGTTAATACGGGCAGTAATTTACCATCCCTAAAAAGTGATTTGAGTTCAGTGATATTTGTGGGGGAAGGTACCTCCTTTATCATCTCAACCTTTTCTTCCACTGGGTGTAATTCTTGTGCATCAACAAGGTGCCCAAGATAGGTAACCTCAGTGGCTTGGAAAGTACATTTTTCATTTTTTAGGCAAACTCCCATTTCCAGAATTCTTTTTAATACCTCTTCTAAATATGTTAAATGCTCGGCCTCTGTCGATCCAGTTAAGAGGACATCATCAAGGTTTACTACAACCTGTGGTAATCCCTGTAGTGAACTCTCCAGCATCCTTTGAAATGTTGCACGTGCCGAGGACACGCCAAAAGAGAGGTTTGTATACTGGCAGGCCTTTGTGTGTGTTTATTGTGACAATAACCCCAGGATGTGTTATCTAACTCGAGTTGTTGGTACGAATGGCTCATATCCAACTTATGTTGGATTGAACTTCTGCCAGCTTTGCGTACAAGTCTTCAATCCTTGGAATTGGACATTTATCCAACTTGGTGGCCCAATTAACTGTTAGCTTATAATCGCGGCAAATGTAGATTGTCTTATCCGGTTTCAGTACAGGGATGATAGGTGCTGCCCATTCCGAAAATTGAACCCTCTATACGATGCTTAGTTCCTCTAAACCATTTAACTCAGCATCCACATTTTCTCTTAAGGCATATGGTGCCGGTCTTGCCATAAAAAATTTGGGAGTTGCCTCTGGATCAACATAAACCTTGGCTTGCAAGCCTTTGATTTTTCCTACTTTGATGCTGTCTTTTTTTTTATAACAATTCTAGCAGTCCTCCTACCCGCACTTGAAAAATCTCAGCCAATTTAATGTGATTTCTTTTAGCCAATCACAGCCCAGAAGGCTTGATCCTTCCCCAGTCACTATTATTACTGGGAGTACGACTGGCTGCTGCCCATAGCTCACAGGTACCCTGGCGATGCCTTTTACTTTTATTGCTTCTCCTGTGTAAGTCTTCAACTGGGCAGAAGTCTTCTCCAGGCTCAAGGGTTGGGTATCTTCTCTCAGGTAATGAAATGTGCACTCACCCATCACTGTGGCTGATGCCCCTGTATCCACCTCCATAACCAGAGGCTTCCCGTTTACATGGAGTGTGACAGTAATAGGGTTTGCCTTAACTGCTTTAAGGTTAAAAAGGCAGCGAATGTCCGAATCAGTTATTTCAGGCTCTTTCACGTTATGTACTTCTAACAGCTTTGCTGGCTGGTTACTTGGCTGTCTGGACTTCGCTCTGTGCTGCTTTCTCAAATGTCCTCTTTTGTGACAGTAATAGCACTCAGCCTCCTTAAATCTACATGTGTCAGGAATGTGGTTATTCCCACATTGGTAACATTTCAACTTCAGGATCGCTGTCTGATTGCCTCCAGTACATTTTTTTGATTTCTGGGTGATTGGGAATGATTCCTGCTTTGTGGCTGCTTCAGCAGTTTTGGCACCACACCTGACTGCAGGTTCCCGCTGTAACTGGTAAACGGCACCATTTTGCAAGCTCTGTGGCTCCTGCAAATTTTTATCAGTGCTTTCCATAGCCTGCGCTATCTCCATGCTCGTTTAAAAGTTATAGCGACTTCTGCAAGCAATCAACGCTGAATGATGTCATTGTGCATGCCACAAATTAACCGATCCTGCAGCATGTCATTCAAGGTCGCTCTGAAATCACAATGCTCTGACAATTGCTTCAAGTTAGCAATATAAGTTGCAACTGATTCGCCTGGGGCCCTCAATCTCATATTAAATTTGAATCTTTGCAAAAACACTAATGGTTTGGGCCAAAAATGGGCCTTCACTAAATCCATGAACTCACTGAACCATTTAGAGTTGGGTAGATGTGGGGCTGTGAGACGGTGAATAAGGTTGCAGGTTTGTCTCCCACAGACAGTCAAGAGAATTGCTTTGCACTTTGCCTCCTTCCCAATTTCATTGGCATGAAAATAAAACCCAAGACACTCGATCTATTGACTCCAGTCCTCTATGGAGGAGTCAAATAAGTTGACTTTCCCAAAGAGAAGCATTCTGGTGAGTATATATTTTTTTCTTTCTTTCCTTCTTTAAAATGAGTACTCCCAGTTTCAGAGTGGGAGGCAGTGCCAGGATTATTTATCCTCATCGCCAGATGTACAGATGTGTTACCGAGTGGCTTCTTTAGTTAAACCAGAAAATTTATTTATAGGGCTGTTGGATCTATTGCCTGCTTCTAGCAAGGCTACAATACACTCCTCCCAGGCTAGGAAAACTCCAACCCCTCATGAGATTCCTCACGCTCGGTGTTGATTGGCTGTTCTGACCACATGACCCTTACTCAGTAAGGCTGGCCTTAAAGCAACAATCACCACAAATTATTTCCTTTCGCAGCTTGTTCCATTGCAGGATTGTCCTTGGGAAGAAAAATTGTTGATACACTGTCTTGGAAACAAATAGTCTTTGTGGTTTATGTGGATGACTACCTCATGTTTTGTCAATGCCACAGGGCGCCAGGTACTTGTTTCTGTCAATTTCCACCAGTCCATTCCATATTTTATAGAACATGGTCTAATTTTCTCCCTCCTTTTGCTGTTGTGGTTCCCATTCCAAATCTTTGATCAAAAATGTGACACTGGTGTATTTTCCATACTGATTTGGGCAGAATTGTGCAGCACATCTTTGGATCACTTCAATCTTATTGAGTGTCTGGTGTTCATTTTAGACTTTATCAGATGCACACTGACATGGCACTATTTATTTATTGGGGGGGTGGGTGTGGCGTTACAGTTATACAATAAAAGCTGCACTTATTTGATACTACATCTTCACTCAGGCCTTCAGTTTAGTCTCAGGAGGGAGCTTGGAGGGAGTTACTAGGGGAGCTGATCTGACTCCTAGGGAGTTGGAGAAGAGGCTTCATATTAAAAGGTGTTTCTGAAAAAATAAATTGCAAAAACCTACAATTTGTTGAGGAATCCTTATTGGTAACAGCCAAACACTTGCTCTGCTCAAAAAGTGACCAATTTATGACAAGAGTCCTCTAATAGGTATAAGGCCACTGATCTACTACTTCAAGGGGCTTCACACCTGGGATACCGAAGAAATGAATCCCACAAGTTTGGCAATAGAATCAATGACAGTGACGTTTGGGTGAAAACCATCCCAATCTGAACTGATATATTTGGCACCAGTTTCATACCTATTAACCAGACGTAGTACAAGTTTGTACCCAAATCTGCTGGAATGTTTCAAAAACAAGAATGATCTGTAAGGGTGTTTTAAAAAATGCAGGTCTGCCAACAGAAATTTTAAAGGCATACAACTTTGATGAGGCTTTATCTAATTGCAGGTTGGGTCAGTTCAGAGGGGAATCAGGAGGCACTGAGGGGGATTTGGGTAGTGGAAGGTAATCAGGTTGGGTCGGGGTAGTCGAGGGGATTCGCCAGTAGCCACAATTTGGTCAACCGCAATAATTTTTATTGTACTGTCTCTGTGGTTTGCATTGAAAACATCGCGTTCTAAGAATTTACTTAAGCCCTTTGGATGGTAGCAAGTTCGCTTATCAATCTCAATATCATTGATCCAATGGCTTGGTTCTTTGACTTTCTCTATTACACCAATTTTCTCCAATCAATCTAGCTCATCACGAACTTCATCATGAAGTGCCACAGGCAATTTCCTTGGTGAATGCATGATTAATTCCTAAATGACATCTGCCAGACTGGGCTGCACAAGTGGTGGGGGAACCAACAAGAGGGAGAAACCTACATGACCTCATTCTCACCAATCTATCTGTCAGAGATTCATCTTTCCATGACAGAATTGGTAGGAGTGAACAGCGCACTGTCCTTACAAAGACAATGACCCATCTTCACACAGGACATTGTGTTTTGTGGCACTACCACTGTGCTCAGTGAGATAGATTCAGAACAGATCTAGCAGCCCTAAAATGGACATCCATGAGCTGCTGTGCGCCATTAGCAACAGAAAACTTGTATTCAACCACTTTTTGTATTCTCACAGCATAGCATATACCTCATTTGACATTTAATATCAACCCTAGTTCAACAAAAAGTGTAGCAGAGCATGCCAGAAGCAGCACCAGGTATACCTAAAAATTAGGCAACAACTTGGTGAAGCAACAACACAGGACTACATGCATTCTAAACAGTGGGAGTAATATGTGACAGACAGAGTTTGCAATCCAACAACCATCTGGTCAGATCTAACCTTTGCAGTTCTGCCACATCCAGTCAGGAATGGTGGTGGACAACTAAACAACGAACTGGAGGAGCAGGCTCCACAAATATCCCCACCCTCAATGAGAGGGAAGCCTAGCACATCAGTATAAAAGACAAGGCTGAAGCATTTGCACCCATCTTCAGCTGGAAGTGCCAAGTGATCGATCCATCTCAGCCTCTTCCTGAGGTCCCCAGCAACCCAGATGCCCTCCTTCAGCCAATTTGATTCCCTCTACATGATGCTAAAGACAACTGAAGGCACTGGATACTGCAAAGAGTATGGGTCCTGATAACATCCAACTTGTGCTCCACTTGTGTTGGAGGTTCATCATTTAAGTCCTAGGACATTGCTGCTGCAGTTCAGAGTAGTGTCCTAGGCCCAACCATCTTCAGCTGCTTCATCAATGACCTTCCCCCCCCATTATAAGGTCAGAACTGCGATGTTCGCTGATGATTGCACAATGTTCAGCGCCATTTACAACCCCTCAGACACTGAAGCAGTCCATGTCTGCATGCAGCAAGGCCTGGACAACATTCAGGCATAGGCTGATAAGTGGCAAGTAATATGTGCACTACACAAGTGCAAGGAAATTACCATCTCCAACAAGAGAGAAACTAACCATCCCCCACTGAAGTTTAACAGCATTATCTTGGCTGAATCCCCCACCAGCAACATCCTGGAGGTTACCAGAAACTTAACTGATCAGCCATATAAATAATGTGGTAAGAAGCACAAGTCAGAGGCTGGGAATTCTGCAGTAAGTAACTCACCTCCTAACATGCCCAAAGGCTGTCCACCATCTAAAAAAAAATCTACAAGGCACAAGTCAGGAGTCCAATGGAATAATTTCCACTTGTCTGGATAAGTGCAGCTCCAACAACACTCAAGAAGCTCAACACCATCCAGGACAAAGCAGCGCGATTGATTATGCCTCATTCCCCACCTTAAATATTCACTCCCTGCAGCATTGGTGCAGAGTAGCAGCAGTGTGTGCCATTTACAGGATGCATTGCAGCAATATGCTAAAAAGTCCTTTGACAGCACCTTCCAAACCCACAACATCTACCACCTAGAAGGATAGGAGCAGCAGGCACATGGGACAGCACCACCAAACCACACACCACGAGGACTTGGAACTATATCGCTGTTCCTTCACTGTCACTGGATCAAAATCCTGGAACTCCTTTCCTAACAGCACTGTGGGTGTACCTACACCATATGGTCTGCAGTGGTTCAAGAAGGTGGCTTACCACCTCCCTCTGAACGGCAATTAGGGATGTGCAATAAATGTTGACCTTATCAGCAATGTTCACAGCCCATAAATAAATAAAAGCATTGCATTCCTGCTGCCCATTCCAAAGATTTGAATGCATTAACATTAATAAATATATTAAAAGTTGGTTAGTCAGTTTATCAGCTGAACATCCAAGGAATAACCATACTTCACAAAAGAGAAATACAGCAGATGTTGGAAAACAAAAAATGCTAGAAATATTTAGGAGGTCTGGCAGTGTCTGTGGAGACAAAAACAGAGACAGTGTTTCAAGTCTGTGATCTTTCATCAGACCTGTTCTGTTGAAAGGTCACATACCTGAAATGTTACTTTGTTTTTCTCTCTGCCAATGCTGCTTGGCCAGCTAAAAATTTCCTGACTACGTATATTTTGAATTTTAAATTCTAGACTTTGGGCAGACTCATTCGGAATTTGAACAAAGTGTGGTAGCAGGTGTGAAAAAAGATATTTTACCCGCTAGCCACAATGATGTGTTTTCGCACCATATCCTGTTCCCGCTGGCAGGCAGCCTCCGATTTGCCCGCCATGTCATTACTTCACCACTTCCTCATTCAGGGCGCCATAATTAAACTGCAGCCGCAAGCATACTTCTCAATATTTGTAGCCCAGAACTTCTCCAGTGAAGACATGACCCGAAAAGCCAAGAAGAGTACAGCCCCCCCACTGATTCAGTGTCACATCCCTGAGACACTTTCTGGATGTCATGGAGGCCTGCTGTAATTGCTCTACCCCTGCTCTGGCCGCAGGAGGCCCATCAGTCTCGCCACTCTAGCTTGGGAGATGGTGGCAGAGGTGGTCAGTGCAGAAAACAGATGAATGATCTCATCTGTGCTGGCAGGGTGAGTCAATCATCTCATCACTCTAAACTCACACTCACAAGGCCATCACACATTCACTGGCATCTCACTCACCGACAGTTCAAGGGACATCAGGTCTCATTCTCTCACACACACTCACATCTCCATCTGGCCTCATCTCCTTTGGAGACTGACTCCTCAGCCCTCACCAACTTGAGGTCACTTGCACAGGTCAACATGTAACACTTGCACATACACCCTGGAATACCCCCCTTCCCTAGTGCAGCCCTCACCCTGCAGCCTCTTCCCTTGCCTGAGGCCACTTCCCCCCACTTCCCCAAGAAAACCCTAGCCCTGCAGCCGTTGAAAAGCCACCCCCACCTTATGGCTGGCTGGTAGGTAGAGACTTGCCCGTGAGCCCCCCTAAAAGTGACGTGGTGCTGCCTGCGAAGCCTGGCACTGATGACTATGAGTACTGCCCAAAGCCAGGTAGGCAAACAAATCCCGAAACCCTGAGCGAAGTGCAACTTGCCAGTATACTCATGTATACTTGTGAAACACATTGGCGTGATTCCAAGATGATCCAACAAGGGCTGGGGGGGGAAGCAATGATTCCAGCAAGCAGGGCTTATAATGAAATGCTAAAGTATTGAATTTAGGTTCCCAACGTGCAGCGACGGGAAACACAGCCCGCCACTGACAGGTGGAGTGGATGATCACAAACTAGTTTCGCAATGGCTTAAATCCGATTTTTGGCCATCTCGCCATACTGTCCGTTCACGCTCGTCATGATACCCACCACCAGCAGGACCGGATGATTCCAACTGTTGTGTTCATATTTGCACATCATGTTACATTTTCCTACTGGATAGATGCTTTGGCCATAATCTGTCACATTATACTGTTGAATTTTGTGTTTAATTTTTTTATACATTTGACACAACTGAGTTGCTACAAACAATTGTCATTTGAGGTCTGCAGTCAAGGGAACACCTCATCTCTTGCCTGAATCTAAGTCATTGACCATTAATTTATTTTACTTTACTGTTTTCTCCAAGAGGGACTTTATTGTATATCTTTTCTTGTCCAATATATCTTGGGTTTGCATACTTTAGCAAATTAGTTTCATTTTTTACACCACATTCACATTTGACATATTTTTCTCTCATGATTTAACACAGTAATTACTATTCATGATCTGCGTTGACCAGTCTGATCTGATTTTTTCTCCCCCCATTGTATGAAGTGACAGTTCTACATGACTAATATTGTATTGGGATTATAACTGCATTTACAGCCTTCTGCTGCTATGATGAAAAATAAATCAATTGTTTTCTGTCAATCTGGAATATTTTCTCTTAATAATCTGGCTCTGACTTGATCACCTATTATTGTGATTGCAATTCTGTCTATAACAATGCTGTCTACATATGCAAGGTTTGGCTATTTTGAAAATCTATTACATATTGATCAATGCTTCCTTCTCTAGCTTGAAATTTAGTATTAAATATGTTTTTCATGCACAATGTTCTGATGAGTTATAACATTTTCCCCCAAATTTGCATTTAATATTTTGAAACAACATTTATCATTTTTGCTGGCATTGTATCAAGTAAAATATCACCCTGTTTTGTCTTTCAGGCCTCCTGTTGCTGCTGCAGAAAAATGTTATTTTAATTTACCTCCAAACTTCTGCAACATCTTCTGATCATCACAAAAAGATAGAGGAGTCTTAAAGCTTCATTTCTGAACACAGTTCTGATACCCTGACTGGAATTATCTGGGCCTCTGGGGACAGGCTGGGAGGCAGGAGGCTTGACAAAAGACGGGCAAAGACTTTAGGTGTGGGGGGGGATTCTGACATCTTCCCGCTCCCACACAAATGTGCCCACACCTGGAGGCCCTGCCGCCACATGGGAACACTGCCCGGTGAAATTTGGTGGTCTCCCAGTGGGTTCCAGGAATGGAGGTGGGGGTTTGGCGGGGGCTCTGGCTGGAGTGCCATCCTTCATGGTCTATGGTGGGGTTCCCCATAGAAATATCAGTCCACACAGCAATGGTGCCACGAGCGCTCAGTGGCCCCTCTCCCCAATTGCCGTGGCCTGCCTGTCTGGCTCACAGCATACCCAAACCCCACTTACCATACTTTGAGAGCGCTCAGCACTTGAGGAGCTCTCTGCCTAGAACTGAAGCCTCAGTCCTAGCCGTCACAGATGGTGCTCCTGCTGAGGCTGCCAGCCCTCTGATTGAACCGACAACTCTTGGAGATGGGCTGGTTATACTTAATTGGGCATCAGGCCTGGCAGCAGGCTCTTAATTGGCTGCCACCAACAATATGTTGTCACTGGTCCTGCCGCCAGCCAAAGTGGGCTTTTTTTCATTCATTTACAGGATGTCGGCATCGCTGGCTAGGCCAGCATTTATTGCCCATCCCTAAGTGCCCTTGAGAATTTGGTGGTGAGCTGCCTTTTTGAACTGATGCGGTCCCTGTGGTATAATTTTCAGGATCCTCTCTGAACCTTTATTCAAAATATCTGCTTCATTTTATGAATGCAGAAACAATGTTAGTTTGGGGGGGGGGGGGGGGCACACAGAAATTGTGATGGGACCCAGTTACATCAGGGGCAGGATTTTGGGTTTTGGGTCATGACCCTGACATCAGTATTAAATAAGGGTCGCAACCCATACTATGTAGGAACTGTCACCTGGCGGAGATTTTTCCTCAATTAGCCAGTTAAAGCAAGCATGCTCACTATTCAATTAAAAAGGGCTAACAGGAGGCTCTACTGCTTGGAAGGAGCAGTTCAGTTAAGATTCAGAGATGACACCTCCATGCCCTCTTTTTGTTTAAACTATTAAATTAAAAAATGGACGCAGGAGCCGAGCCACCATTGTGGTGGGGAAACTTCTCAAAACCTGTCTGGAGCACTGGTCGGCCACCAGGAGGCCATCTCCAGGCTATTGGTCTAATCCTTGATGTCTCAGGGGGCCTGGAAGCTGGTCCCTATATCCCATTCTGGGAAAATGGCCCGGAGTGGCTGGTGCCAGCAGACTGATACAATGGCTGAATGTGCAAATGTTCATGCCTGTCCTCATCCATACTTGTCCCCATCAGAAGAGAAAAATCTTGCCCCAGGTCTCTGCCCCTTTTTCACCATTAATTAAAATCACCAGGCCAATCGTGTGCAGACACAAGGAAATATGATGCAAGGTCATCCCAACTTGTGTCCATAAATGTCCTGCAACTGCTAGAACAGTGTTATACAAGATAATTCCTGGATGTACACCCTTAGCAACACTGAGACAAGGGATAATTGTGTGCCCCTGCTATCCAATATCATTCAGGGCATGAGAGAGAGGCCCCTGTTTTGATGAAGGCCAGGGTTTCCCCATTATTTCCCTAAACGTGAATAGATAAAAACGCATTTGGCAGATTGAAGTTAACAATGAGCTAGTTCACTTAAAATGTTGCTAAACATTGGTTGCTGCTCAAAATCTAAAATTGCATATCCGATGTCGAGACTTATGAAGAATGGGATGATTTTTTCAATTGGTCTGTCGATTGTAACAAATATCATCAACATTGCAGTCTTACTAACCAGCAAAATTATTTCAAATCTAGTGTAAATGTACACTACCTGTTGAAGACTTATGGAGCAGGATCTGCTGTTGTAATGTTTTTGGTGAATTAGCGGACACTATCCATTATAATATGGAACCCTACAATATATCAGTTATTAAATAGTGCTCATCCCTTGATAATTGTTTAGAATTCCTTGGTTTGATGTGTTACCACTGACCTGTTGTCACTGGGAACAGGCTGAAAATGAAATATGCAACAAGATTGGGTGGCAGGAAATAAAGATAGGATCGCAAAATGAAAAGAGGATTCTGAGAGTGAATAGAAGTTAACAAAAAAAAATCCCAACCTCCCAGGCTGAAATAAGAACCAACATGGTCACTGAGGAGTGAAGTTGTCTTAAAGTGGTGCCTGAGTTTTAAAGCAACTATGGACCTGCTGTTGGACTACTAAATAACTTTCAAAAACCAGAGAGAGGGAGAGAGATGGAGGAATAGAGGGAAAGAGAGGGAGGGAGGAAGAAAGGGAAGGAGTGAGTGAGAGGGAAAAAAGAGAGGAGGATAAACAAAATAAGCAACATGAAAAATAGAACCAAAAAAGACACAAAATAAGGAAACAAAATGAAAAGGAAATGAAGAAACGAGGAAAAAAGAAACAAATAAACCACTTGCAGTGTGTTATCTGATAACATGCACACAGCTCCTAAGATTCTAAGGTTAACATAGTCGTGGAAGGCTCTCCGCATTAGACAGCCTGCACATTAAATGCATTATTGTTGACTCAGATGAAAAACTTCCTCATGAGAATGCCAGTTATTTTTCCTGCAGTGTTCCTTATTCTCAATGCTGCACTTGTGTTGGAGCAGCCATGGCCTTCCATCGTCAAACACTGTGCAAGACCTTGTTTAAATACACTTCAATTGAGTAATGCATTGTTTTTTCTGTGTTTACTTGTTCTTTTCCACCAGATGAATTTTCAAAGCGCATATTTCTCTACTTAGAGTTCAATTTGGTATATTATTCCTTGTGCAGGCTGCTGCACTCATTCAGATATGTCCTCCTACACAGTTCAATAGTATTTCAAGCCCCAAGTGAAAATGAAACATACATCAACACTGGGACTTGTGAACAGAAACATTGTTAATTCCATTCAATCAGTGATATTGCATAGGGCCTCAAGTGAATCCAATCCCTGCAAACTGGCACCACTGACTGCAGTGGTCAGTCAGGCAGGTTGATCGCTCAGCCTAGCGTAGTCTATTTCTGCTTCCCTGAACTGAACAGATTGTCCTCATCAGTGGCAAAGTCAGGGGCAATGTAAGAGATGTGTCACTCATGCTATTGTGCAGGCAGGGATCCAGTGCCTAAACCTAATCCTTGCATGGAGCTGCCAGGCACATGCTGCCTATGTGCTTCTAGCGATAATTAAAGAAAAGGTAGGGAAGCACAAGAGAGAAAGGAATAGAGGAGTATGCTGATAACCTTTGATGATGGGGGCTGAAAGGATGCATGGGCCAGTTGGGCTAAATGGCCTATTTTTGTGTTATACAACACATCTATCCTATGTAATTGACCAGAAATTGTATCTAGTAAACAACTGCTTGTGCTGGAACTGAATTTTCTAAAGCACAGGTGACTATGAATACCAGTTATTTTTCCTGCAGTGTTCCTTATTCTCAATGCTGCGCTCGTATTAAAGCAGCCATGGCCTTTCATCATCAAATTGTGCGAGACCTTGTTTAAATACACATCAGCTGAGTAATGCATTGCTTTTTCTGTGTTTACTTGTTATTTTCCGCCAGATGAATTTTCAAAAGCACGTATTTCTCTACTTAGAGTTCAGTTTGGTATATTATTCCTTGTGCAGGCTGCTGCACTCATTCAGTTATGTCCTCCTACACAGTTCAATAGTATTTCAAGCCCCGAGTGAAAATGGTACATACATTAACACTGGGACTTGTGAACAGAGACATTGTTAATTCCATTTAATCAGTGATATTGCATAGGGCCCCAAATAAACTATAAATTAGATTTGAAGTACAAAAAGTGCAATAAAGATTGAGAAGTAGGCTAAGGATAAGGTAGCAAGATAAAAGAGACAGAAAAAGTTTTTTTTTTAATCTCCAACATGAATTTTCTTCTGAAGGAATGAAACACTTGTAAACATATTCTTCAGGTCAAAGAGGTTGTTCAACAGCAGTTATTGCACCATTAAAACTCAATTACTTCAGAATGCACTGGGGCTAACATTCTTAGACAAGGGCCCAGAACTCCTGATCTGGGTCGGAATCCCTATGGCTAACCCAGATCAGACAAAAAGTTACTTACTACCTTCCTACGATTTTTTAGGCCCATCTTCCAATGGAAGGTCCTTCTAAACTCATGCAGTGCGGAAAACCTCAGAGGTAGTAGCAGAAAGAATCATCGTAGAAGCCAAATCCCCTTTTTACGGCACTAGCTTCTGGATTTCGGTGAGTAGAGAGTTTAAATGTCCAAAAGCTGCTTTGAGAAACTATGGTGAGGAGGTAAATGTGTAAGGTAAGTGGGGGAGGATGCAGGGCATCAAGTGGGTGAGGGGTAGTTGGTTCAGGTGGTAATTGGGTAGTCACAGGGGAATTAAGAGGGTTGAGGGGTAGTGGGAGGGTCAAGGGAGGAAGTCAGGTGGGAATTGGGGGGGTCCAGTGGGGTGTCTGTAGTATAGTTATCCAGGTTATAGAACTGGTTTTAATCCTAACTTTTCCTAGATAACTATTCAGGTAAGTAAGTTAGAACCATCCAAAGTCTCTGACTCTAATTCAGAGTTTTGGGGGGGTTCCTGATGCAGGGTAATTGCCCATTGGAAGTCCTAACTTCATGAGGAATTCCCGCATAGTAAGGGCTTTGGGACTTCCGAGTGGTCCCGTAGATTGGAGTGGTCCAGAAAATGGAACCTCTGGGCCATTTTTATTACAGGATTAGTGGGAATGAACAGCAAGTTCTAAATGTTTCATCATGTTGATGCTGTCTTTCTGTGAGGACAGCATAAGCAGAAGTGCAGGGTTACCTCTGATAGGAAATTCTGGGTTTACATATTTAACTGCGTTTGCCTGTAACAGAAGTTGTTGTCAGAATTCATCCATTATAATGGTGAACACCGATAGCCTCACCATTGTTCTCACTACAAGTTACAGGAAATGGTGTTTTTTTGGAAAAAAAGTCGATCGCTACCCTTCCCATGTTCATCCAATGACACAGATAGTCCAGTGTTTTGTAGGCATTGGGTTGTTGTATTCTGCACAGAAGATGCAGAAAAAACAACAGTGACTTCATGATGCCCACCATGATTAATTTGCAAAAAAAAGACAAATTATGGCGAAGGAGTGATACACCATAAATTCAAATATCCCAAGAATCCTTCACCAGCACCTTCCAAACCCGCAACCTCTATTACCAAGAAGGACAAGTGCAGCAGATGTATGGGAACACCATCACCTGCAAGTTCCTTCCAAGTCACACACACCCTCCTGACTTGGAACTATATCACTGTCACTACATCAAAATCCTGGAACTCCCTCCCTAACAGCACTGTGGGTGTACCTACACCAAATGGACTCCAGTGGTTCAAGAAGGCAGCTCACCACCACCTGCAAATCGATCCTCACAAGGGCAATTAGATGGGGCATAAATGCTGGTCTTGTTCGCAGTGCCCACATCCTGTTAAAGAATATTTTTTAAAAATCGCTAAATGGATTGCACTAATCCGCCATTAGCACCCCCCCACCCCCTCCAAAATCTAAAAATTGGAACTATGTTGTCAGCCTTCGCATTGCCTTCCATTCTGTGTCAAAAAATTGCTGGATTTGTGCCATCAATGTGAATTATTCTCACCACAATCATTTAATTAATCTTGTAATGTCTCTTGCTGAATGATTTTATTTTTGTCCTTTCACGCCACTCAACCTTGGAAGCACAGAAAGGGAACAATTATACTGTGGAGTCTCATTGCCGCAGATAGTGATTTGTTTAAAATTCTAATTTGTAAAATGTATTTTTGCTATTCTTCCGTCAGTTTTTTTTCTGTCTCAACATATTCTTTCTTTCTTACTCTTTGGCCACATTTGCCGGCCCAGCACACAATGCTGCCTGCTGCTGGTATGGCCGGAAAATCCCAGCCTTTATTTCTCTTTCTGTCTCCAATTTAGCCTTTTCCCTTCTCTGTTGTCCATTCGGTTTCTTTTATTATCCTTTTGTTTTATTGGTCAAATAGACTGACCATGATGTGCATGATGTCCCAGATGCGATGTCAACAGTGCAGTGTCGTTGTCAATTCGCATTTCCAGCGATCTGTGGTGTGATCAGGAGGGTGAGGGATAAAGTCCAGCCACAACGCCATTTAAGGAATTTCTGTGCCATCATTAGAAAAATAATTAGCAATTATATAGCACTTTTATACCACTTCAGGATGTCCCAAAGCGCTTTACAGTCAGTTAAGTGCCTTTGAACGCCTGCTGTAATGTAGGACAATACATACTCAATCACAATGTACAATGACAAAAAAAAATCAAAAAGATGTAAACAACAATAGTCTGGTATTTTTACTGCTGTTTTTAAAGACCAAAATTTTGTAATGCTGTCAAGTTTCAGATTGAGCTGTAACATCTGATGTAGTGGCAATTGAGTCGGATTGCCATTCCGCTTGAAAGTTCTTACCTGGAAATCCAGGCGGTTCTAAGCCATCTGACCTACTAACTCAGGCCAGGTGAGATCTGTGTAGTGCGCTCCCAGGGTCTAACATCGAGGCAACTCAATTGCAGGTAAGTAAGCCACACCCCCTTTTTTACAGCACTAGCTGCCGTAAACCAGGTAAGTTTAAAGGTCCAACCAGGTTTAAAGGTATTTGATAAGCCAGCCAGAAGGAAGTGTCTAAGGTAAATGGGTAGGATTTGGGGAGGCGTGGGAGGGTCAGGTGGGGGATGGAGGGGGAGGTGGGGAGGTCGGTAGTAGAGCCTTTGGGTGCGAAGTGGGTGGGGGGGGTGTTGCACAGTCCAGGGGGTGGTTGGGGGGGGGGGGGGGGTTGGCTAGAGTCCTGTGGGGGGTGTCCGTTTGGGTCAGTACAATAGTTACCCAGGAGCTAGAAGTGGTTTTAATTCTTATAACTTTTTCTGGGTAACTATTGATATAAGACAGCTGGAAACAATGAACTTTGCGAGTTAAATTTGCATTTTCAGATCTTTCCCAGTGCAGAGCAATTGCCATCGGAAGTTTGAACTTCCCATGCAATTCTTACAAGAGAACTTCCAGGGTGTGGCAGGCTTCCCCAGCACATTTTTAGGGTACCCCCAGATGCACTGCCCTGGAGTTCGGATGTTACAGTCCAATAATTTGCATCTCTGGTTAGCATCATGTCTCAATTGGGAGGTTGATCCATGGGTTTCAGCAATAATGGAAAATGTAAGTTGTAGGTTTTGTCACAATTATCAGGGTATAGTGTTTTGTTAGCATAAGGGAATTGTAAAAAATTGGGGTCTTTAATATAAAGGTATTTTCTGCATTTTATGAGATTAGCTAAACAGCATTAATTCTCTCTCTGGGAAGAGAATTTCTAAACACTTTGACTCTGAACAGTCTTCAGAAACAGCAAAGTCATTTAGTTCGGGCTGCCATGTTAACATTCCTAAGCTGTTAGGATGGCACCTTGTGCACCCCTTTTTATGCAAGCGTTTAGAAAGGGCCAGGATATGGCCCTCAGCATGATGCAAACTATGACCTCGAGCAGGGTGACAAACAAGAAGGGTGGTAACCACCCTGATGTTTTGACTGTCCTGTATCCATTAGGCATGATAGTTACAGAGATGATTGACACTGGGTAAGCTACCAGACCCCCAAAATCGGGGGCTGAGGGGCTAGTGAGGTGGCAGTGCTTGTTAGGCAGCTGCCTTCTTCATATGGAAGATGGACCAGTGGGGGAGAAGGAAAATAAAGTAATCCCGAGTTTTCTAACCCTTTGATTAGAGAGCAGAATGCTGTTAGCACAAGCTGTTAAGGATCGTATACTTTTCAATATATCATATCTAGACTGTTGTTTCTTAATAAACTTAATAAAGCATCTTAAAATTACTTATAATTAGTTGACTGTCTATTAGGTATCTGTGGAGCCAAACTCCAAAATCTTACAGAATCTTACATATTAGTTACAGCAACATCCTGGGTGCAAAAGCTAGGGTTTTACTGAGATATTACTGAATAATGCAATAGCTCACAGATAGCCTGCCAAGCCTATTTTTTTAAGCTGTGTGGTATCTTGAGGGAGTAGTGGATGGGATTGTGGGGTCTTGCACCAAGGCAGCATTTCTGGTATACTAGTACTTAGGAGACTATTTGACTGGCGACAATGTGTTAGAACAGGGTTGGAGAAGTTGCAAGCCCTGTTAACATTGGGAAGGGGTTCATTATATGTGGTATGACTGAGTTAGGAGGGAAACCAATAAATAGGGTTCTGTGGTCTGGGAACATTCAGAACCTTTTGGTTCAACAGGTGATATGGACAATGCAAGTTCCCAAGATATGGCAGCATTATGGGCAGGATGGGGTGGGGGCGGCATGCAAGAGAACTTATCAAAATCTAGGAACATTGAATAAAGTGGTATAAAGAAGAAAAAGGATCAGTCTTTACTTGAAGTACAGGAAATTACTGTTGAATGTAGGATGCAGTGGATTGAAGATATGCAGCAGGTCAAAGTAGTTTGCTAATGGGACAAGGTAAGTCAGGTGAACTGCATGGCAGGTCAGAGCAGGTACACACTGGAACTCCAGGCCCCAGTAGAGGTTAGGCCCAAGGCAGTGACACATAATAGACAAATTCCCACTGGGAATTGAGCTAAAGATCCTTTGACATTAAAAAAATCATATTTTTAACTTTAGTCATCCTATAAAAGCATGGCAAACTTTTAATTTTTTATTTCCTTGATTTTGCTCATCTTGTAGTTATGACTCACTGATAAAGTATTTTGGGGAGTAAAAAGTGAGGATCAGTTGCCTTTCTTAGCTATTGAGCCACGATTTGTTGACTATGATTGGTTGGACATAATGCTCATATACTAGCAAGTTGGCTTGATAACTAGCCTAATTGACTCTTGGTGACTTATTTGAATATGATGAGCGGGCTGCCAAATTTGAGGCAAGGTTTTACGGGGGTGAGCTTGGGGGTGGGCAGGAAGGTGGCCGGGTGGGTGCACCCACCCTATATTACATGCCTCCTTCCTGTCCTAAACACACCCGGTGGGGGCACGTGAAATACAGTCCCTGAACACCATGGGTTGTGGGGGGTGTGAAACAGAATTCCTTTGCTTTCAAAGAGTAAACTAGATATAAGCATAGTGGACGCATTTGCTATTTCTAGAAAAATTAAAATTGCAAATAGATTCTTTTGTCAGTTCATAAGGTTTGAAGATCACCACTGTTCATATTGAAGATACCGTTTTGAGTTAAAAGCATCTCCGAATTGGTCTGAATTTAGAATTGGGAGCATTGAAAAAAACATTTGACAGTGGATGATATTAGTTATGGGTAAGGAAAGAAGATGAAGAGATACCTGCATCAAATTATCACATCAGAACTGCAGAATGTCAGCCTTGACATTTCCAGGTTTTAATCAGAGTTTAATCTTCCGTTTAGCATTCACCTTATTGGAAGTGTTACCAGGTTTAAGCAGGACCTTTGTGAACAATGTCTGTCGCTGGAAAATTTGTCTGGTGCACCATTTAATATTAGATATTGCTGGTCTTTAACTTAGTGCAATTTGAAGTACAGCAAGACTTGCTTCAATGATTATCTGATTTTATCAGAACGATTACAAGTTGAGTAAACTCACATCATTACAACGGTTATCACGTCACTATGCAGAGATAACTACATTTTTGTCTATGACTTACTGGACACAATTTGTACTAAGTGACCTTACCTTTGGAACTAATTAAACACACTTCTCTTCTATTTCCAGCTCACTTAAATGCACAATGAGACCCTGCTTGAGCCTTCAAAACACAACTGAAAATACTGGCAAGAAGATATTGTCTTACGGTATTCAGTTTTAACGGGAAACCAAATGTAAAAAAAATGGAGTCAAATGTTTCAGAATAATTCAGCATCTATTCTCATGCATTTGAATACAGCCTAAAATTAAAACTATCATTGGTACTGTTGGCATAGAGTGTTTTCACTGTCAGCATGTTAAGATATGTTCCTCTAGTGCTTAATGATGTGTAGATACAATCATCATACTAATGCAGTGGTGTATGGCTTTCTATACATATCTAAATAGAATACTTTAGTTTGCCAGTTTAATAAATCTAATGGTAACTCATCTCTTTTTAAATATCTTAATGTTGGTTGAAATATAATTTATAAAATTATAAGTTGCAATTTAGTACAGAATTAAAAACTTCAGGACTGGCTTATAATTTGCCTCATCATACTTTATCATATTAAAAACACGAATACCTAAATATGAACTTTCTATGTTACATTACATAAAGGGCATTCTATTACTGGAGGTTTTTTAAATGGGGAAGGAGAATATATACTTTTATTGAAACAAGCATTGATAACATTTTCAGGTGAAATGATAAAGATTTCCCCTGGGCTATGCAAGAGACATTCATTAACATGCATAAATGAAATGGAAAACATCTGAAGCATTTTTGTTAATAGGAATATGCAGCCAGCTAATGCTCATTTGATTGTTTTTTTTTTAACTTTAGTACCTTTCAGACTTCCAATCAATCTGGTCCACTGGCCCTCACCAACTCCATCTCCCTCCCAGCCACTTTCTCACACTGAACCACACTGTTCACAAATCGTGGCATCCTATTTGACCGAGATGAGCTTCAAACCCATAGTCTTTCCATCACATAGGCCACCTATTTCTACCTCTGTAACATCACCTGTCTCTGCCCTTCATCAGGCCAAGTGTCATGACTTTATCATCTCAGGATATGACTATTCTAAAGCACTGTTGGTCAGCCTCCCATGCACCTCTCTCTCTCTCTGTAACATTTAGCTCATCCAAAACTCTGCTGGCCATGTCCTATTCCAGACATCATCCTGTCCTTATGGATTAACAATGACTCCCACTCCCCTAATAACTCAAATTTTAAATTCTGATCCTTACATTTAAATCCCTCCATGGTCCCTTTCTTCCCTGTCACTGTGAACTTCAGAACTTCAGATTGACTGGAAGTCTTAAAGGTGCTGAAGTTAAAAAAAAAATCAAAACCATCAAAACACTCTGTTTTTATGAATGCCATTTCTTGTGCATCACCACTAATGAAGGATCAAAGGAAGGAGCTACGCCTTCAACTGCTTAAACTACATAATCTGTAACTAGCTCCTTAAACCCACCTACTCCACCTCTGCTTCTCCTTCCAACAACTCTCTAAAATCCATCTTTTTTACCAAGTTTTTGGTCATCAAGCCATTGTTCTGTAGTCCACCTTTCTGTTATATCTTGTGAAACTGCTTGGGAGTATTTCTTCCTATGTTAAAGATTCCAGTAAAATTTAATTTATTGTTGTTGCTGACTCTCAGTGACAGGGAACATGCATGAATATGATGTGGGGAGGTTCTGAAATTCAGGTAGTACCAATGGAACTGTACTTTAGCAAAGAATTGATATATCTAAATGAGGGGAGGGGAAAGGGGAGAATTTGTTTTGAAAGCTAATTCCTTAATTACAAAAATAAAAACTTAATTCCTCAGTGCATCTGTGGGGAGAGAAAAAGTGTTAATGTTGAGTCCAATATGGCCATTCTTCGGTTCCAAAGAAGAGTCATAAAGGTCTTGAAACATTAACTCTGTTCCTCTCTCCACAGATGTTGCCTGACCTGCTGAGTTTATCTAGCACTTTTTATTTCAATTTCAGATTTCCAGCATCTGCAGCACTTTGCTTTCATTTTCCTTTATTCCAGAGCCATGCTTAGTTAGTTCATCCTCCTCCGTATTTACATTTGAGAAATGTGCAAATATAAAGGGTAAAATTCACAAATGAGGCAACATATTATAGGAAAGAAAATGCTAGAAACCAAAGAAATCACATTATCAAAAATTCTTTCAAAGACAAAATCTTATCACAACTGAAAATACAAAAATTTTGCAGTTGTGAAATAAGTGCAGTAAAAGTTAAATAGTAAGGCATATTTTAATAATAGATATTAATATTTGCAAAGCCCACCTGCAACAAAATTCACACTGATTAAAACTCAAAATCATGCTAACAAATAAAACATTAAAAGCTACAAGAAAGACATGAGGAGTTAAAGGAATCTTAATTCCTCTGTTCATCATATGCTAATATTCATCTCATCTGACTTGAAGTAAAAAACAAAGTATTACGATTAAAAATCTCTTATTACTCAGGACACAACAAAACTTGCAAACAGCATAAATTCATTCAACATGTGAAAAGACAAAAAGACAGGAAAAGGCCGTCTTCACCAAAATGATTCTGATAAAGGTCCTGCATCCAAAGCATTCTCATAAACACCAATAATGTTCTGATAAAAGTCCTATACCTAAAATGTTTTGATAAATGGTTGGCATCTAAAAGGGAGTTAGCCTGTCTTACTTTACAGATGCTAATCAGCTTGCTGAGTTTTTTGTATTTTCAGTTTTTCAACAGTTTAAAGTTTCTAAAAACATTTATTTTGATCACCAATATTAGGATACATTGACAAAAGTTAAACAAACTCACAGCAAGGCCAGTTTAGTAAATATTCCACTAGGACAGAGGATGGATTATGTAGGTCTTATCATGGGGGAGCATTTTCTTCCTGTCGGGTGGGCGGGCCGAGTGGTAGCGGGCGTGGGGCCGATCGCCACCTGCGATCAGCTGCGCACTGTCATTTTACATGGGCGGGCTAATTAAGGCCTGCCCAGCGTGATGTGTGCCCAGTAGTGCTCAGCGCTATCAGTGAGTATGGGGGGAGGAGGCAGAGTCGAGGCCTGTGCTCTTTTGCGCACGCGCACAAAACAGCACAGAAATCTCCCTGAGGCAGCTTTGTGCCTCAGGGAGATTAAATTCAGTTTGAAACATGGGGCAGGATATTTATGTCGGCAAGTGGGTGGGGGGTGGGGGAGCCTGCTTGCGGGGCAGGGCCCGTTCGCCGACACTTAAAATGACGCAGGCTGATGTAGAGCGGAACTCCTGACGTCATCCCACGTCATTTCAATTTCATCAGTGCAGGGGCACTGTCAACCTGTCAATGGCCTACTGAGGCCATTAACAAAGTCATTAACCTCATTAATGGGCCTGCTCGTCCAACCTTAGCGCGGGATGAGGTTTCATGAGGGTTTTAGAAAATTTAATAAATGTTTGATTTAAAATGATGGACATGTCCCAACTCATGTGACAGTGTCATATGAGGGGACATGTCAAGAAAATTTTGTATTTGTATCTTTACGATTTTTAAATTTGAAACTGATCTCCCTGAGGCAGCACTTAGGAATCCCCACCCCTGCCTGCACAGCACTGCCTGGCGGACGTTACGCTGTCCAGGCCTTAATTGGCCCGCCCACATAAAATGGCAGCCCCCCCCCCCCGCCCTGATCAGGGGTGCCGATTGGAGGCGTGACTGCCTGCGACCGCTCTTGCACTTCCCCCAACAATGGAGGGAAAATTCTTCCCATGAAAATAAAAAAAGTTAAAAACCCTTTACACATGTCCCCTCATGTAACAGCGTCACATGAGCTGGGACATGTTTATCAACTGTTTGAAAAATATTTATTAATTTAATAAACCCTTCATGAAACCTCATCCTACCTGTGGATGAGGTTTCATGAAAAAATGTGAAAGCCGCCTGGGCCTGCCCGCCAACCTTAAGGCAGCCCTGTCAATTTGGTTAACTAGTTTATTAATCGCCTTAACAAGCCTTTGACAGTTCGGCGGGCACGCCTGCCAAACAAAAGATCAGAATGATGCGCTGTGATGTCGGATGCTCGCCCAACATCACCGCGCATCATTTTATGTGTCAGCGTGTGGGGGCGGGCCCTGCATGTCAAACAGAAAATTCTGGCCATGAATGCTGAACTTTACAAGACAATTATGTTTTGAAATGTATCTAACTCAAAGTAAAAATTTCCCCTTTAAATACCACAGCTCAGAGACATGCCCATGTAATCTAGTTGCCATGAGGAGAGACATTCAAACAGAAATACATTGCAGTGTAGGTGGTAGTTTTTACACCTTTTCACAGTACCTCACAAAAAAGGACAGCCACTGTTTGAGACACAGAGACAAAGAAGCTACTACTGTGGAGAAGCAGAGGGAACTGTTTTGGTTAACAACCAAGCAGGATGCTTATGAAAGTTCACTTCCTATTTGGAAGAAAGGAAAGTGAATGGATGGAGCTGAGGAAGATTCAAGAAATGGGTAGTTGTCAAGGTGTGCTTGCTGGTGATAATTAGATCTAGAAAAATTAGGCTGACTGAAACAATTCTTGAAGGATACTAGAAGTTTCGACATGGTGTGGTGGGGAGAAGTGAACCTGCTGGAGTGCTGGGAGTGACTGTGGGACCGTTCTATTAAAGCTATATATCTGCCTGAAGCATGACACCCATTGAAAGGGTTTCATAAGACACATCTCAGTTGTGTTAGTTTGTTAATGCAAAAGTTCATTTTCTTCAGCTTGATTTAGTTGCCTGTTAATTAAAGTTTGACCCATGTTGATTTTAGTTTGTTTGTTACAGTGCAAGTCTTAGAATGTGACTTCTTATCCTTCTGGTTCTTTCCATCAGTTGCTGGGAAATTCACCTCTTTTCAAAAGGTAATTGGTCTCTATGGGTGCAATATTGTGCTCCTGCTACCCTCCCGCATGCTCCCTTTCACTATTGTTCAATTTGTTGTCAAAAATAAAGAATCCATCTTGAACAAGTCACAACAAGCCTGAACACATTAACCATGCTAACATAATTTAAGAATTATATAGACAATAAAAGTTACCTCGGATTATTTACAAGACATTAATTTCATGAAGGGGTTCAGATAACCTTATAAATACCACAGTGAAAGTTTCTAAACATATCTCAGGCACCAAGCACTGATGAAGTTTGATTGGCAAAATGCTGTGTTTTGTTTTTTAAAGGCATTCTGTTCAGTTCCTTTGCCAAGTCATTTGCCAGTATTCTCCATACCTCTACTGTGCAATGCCAGCTATACAAACTGAGCCATTATGCTTATGGTCCCTATTCCCACAACTACAATAAAAATGTTAGGAACAGCTGACAAACATGAAAATAAGCAAAAGAGTTCCCCCCTTCCACACCCTGCCATCATCTGTATGGAGGCAAATTTTTAGTCAACTTTTTTAACAGGCAAATTATCCAACATTATGAAAGATACCATATATTCTTTTCTGGTGTCACTTGAAAAGGAAAATCACAACTTCAATCAACCCCTCTGTTGTCTCTAATTTGTTATGCCACTTGTCCAAAATCCATTATTAGATGAGCAGAAATTCCCTCCGACGAAAGACTAAGAAGACCAAACCATTGTCTTGGTCCTCACCACAAATTCCATTTCTGAGCCACCAAATCCATCACTCTCCCTGGCCACTGACTGAGACTGTTCTCAACCCTGACATCTTGTTTGACCCCCAAGATGAATTTCTGACCACATATCCACACCGTCATCAAGACCATCTAATTCCACCTCTACGATATACCTGACCTCATCTCATTTGCTGTTGAGACTGTTATGCATGCTTAGTTACCTCAAGGTTTGACTATTCCCAAGCTTTCCTGATAAGCCTAACATTCTCCACCCTCTGTAAACTTGCACTCATTTGTAACCCTGCCACCTGTATCCAAATAACACCAAGTCCTGTACAGCCATCACCTGTGCTAGTTGACCAAAGTTGTCACCGTGTCTGGCAATGCCTCTATTTGAGAATTCTTATCCTGGTTGTCAAATCCCTCAATTGATTTGCAGCTCCCATTTCTAACCTTCTACAGCCTTAAAATATTCTGAGATTTCGGCATTCCTCCAACTTGAACATTCCTGATTTTCACCACTCTACCACTGGTGGCCATTCCTTCAGCTATCTAAACCCTCGACTCTAGAATTTCTCCTTAACCCTCTCCTCCCCTGACCTTTAAGGCGCTTACTGATCAAGTTCCTGTCCTAATATTTCTCCATGTGGTTCAATGTCAAATTCAGTTTCATGACAGTTTTTGTGAAGTACCATGCCTCATTTTATGACTCAAGCTACTGTATAAATACAGTGCTTTTTTATTATTATTTTGAATTGGGAATGTTACTTTGGAGAAATAAAGACTTGTTCATTGACAGAACAAGTCAGCACTGTTTGTTCCAAGTTAAACTAATCAGTATGAAAAGCATAGCCTGCAGCTGTTAATTATCCAACAGCCTGTGTGCCCATATTACAAAATATACTGACTAAGCAAAGTCCTGCTAAACTACCATGGAATTAAACTCAATAATGCCCTTTAGTCATCCTTACAAGGCATTGAAGCCAATTTTATGAATGTCAAAATCCTTCGAAGACATGGAGCACACCATTTCAAGAAAAACAAAAAGGGCTTGTGTAATCTGACCAAGCCCTCTAGATTGGATAGAAATGGTGTAACTCTCAGTCATCCATTGTTCTCCATTTAATCAAAAAACACTACTTCTTAAATGGCATTGATGCACTGTCTTCATGCTAATGCAGCAATGCAGTCACGGTTCATTCTGAAAACATAATGAGCAGTGCAAAGTCACTGCTTCGGGTAACTAGACAATGTTCTTTATGAGATCATTTGTAGTGAAAAGCAGTAGGAGGCATCACAACACTCAGTGGCATGGTTTGCACAAGCATTAATGAAAGCTAAGAATCAACCGTATCACAGGGCACAGAAATAATGCCATGCACTCGCAAGTATAGGTGTCATGATATGATTCTGTACATGGATGAAAATATGCCTAACGTAACTCCAGATTACACAATTTTAAAGACCAGTTATAAATCTTAAAAAACAAAATGATATGAAGATATAGCTAATGAACCAAACAAATTAGTAATTTATAAATCTATAATGATCTTCAAAATAAAACCAGTTACTGGTATTTAAGAGGCAGCTTGACAAATACATGAATAGGATGGGAATAGAGGGATACGGACCCCAGAAGTGCAAAATGTTTTAGTTTGACAGGCAATATGATCGGTGCAGGCTTGGAGGGCCGAAGGGCCTGTTCCTGTGCTGCAATTTTCTTTGTTCTTTTCTTTGTTCTCTATGTGAGTCACTTGGAATTTAAAGCAACATGACAAAGGTTAACAAATAAATGAGGGGCAAATCTGAAATACCAGTTACTCTACAGAAGCAATGCCTATCTTAAATGAATTGAAAGACTAGTTCTGAGCCATTGCATATTTTTATGCCACTTGCCTACTTACCTCATCTACTCTACCACCCTGCCTATTCACTCATTCATCCACTCACCCATTCACCTCTTCAGTAACATTCATCCATTCACCCATTCACTAACATTCACACTGGACATTTAAACCTACCTTCCATAAGATAGTGCCATAAAAAGGGTTATCCCTTGTCTTCCCCCCTGCCATTACAGTGTGTGATGGCAAGCAATTTACTGGTTGCCTGAAGGACACTTCCAGCTCCTTACTCAACAACAGAAAAGAATCAGTGGTATAATCATTTTTCAAAGACAGTAGGCTGGATTTTCAGTAGAGTGGCAATGATTGCTGGATTGGCATTTCGCTCCAACTTTTCAATACCTCAACAGTGCTCAGCATTTCTGGCTGGATCTTCTGAGCCCAGCTTCTCCAGAAATGAGGAGTGTACAGTCACAAACTTCATCACACACTGTAATGTTAGGGGGGAAGTCAAGAGATGCCCCCTTTCATGGCACTATCTTTTGGAAGGTAGGTTTAAATGTCCAATGTGAATGTTAGTGAAAGGGTGAATGGATGAATGTTACTGAAGAGTTGGATGGATGAGTGAATGAATGAGCAAATAGGCAGGGTGGTAGAGTGGGTGAGGTAAGTAGGCAAGTGGGTGAGGTAGCAGGTGGGTAGCGTGTAGGTGAGTTGGGTGGTAGGTGGGCTGAGTGGCAGTTGGGAAGGGCATGTAATATGGACTGAAAAGCTTGAAATTACAATGTAACTGACCAATTTTAGGCTGCACATTATGACAATAGCTATGCCTGTTATGCTGTGAGAATGTGCAAAAAACACAATGGGATTAAGTTGGATTTTTTTTTATTCATTCATGGGATGCAGCTGGCTTATTGCCCATTCCTAATTGCCCTTCAGAGGGCATTTAAGATTCAACCACATTGCTGTGGGTCTAGAGTCACATGTAGGCCAGACCAGGTAAGCACAGCGGATCTCCTTCCCTAAAAGACATTAGTGAACCAGATGGGTTTTTACAAAAATTAACAATGGATGCAATGTTTTTAATTCCAGATATTTATTAAATTCAAATTTCACCATCTACCATGGTGGAATTCAAACCCAGGACCCCAGAGCATTACCCTGGAATACTAGTCATTGACAATCCACTATGCCACCACATTCCCTATGTTTGCTAATATGATCTTTATGGAAACACAAGTGTTAAGTGAATGGAAAATAGTAATGGCCAGTTCATCCTTGCATGCAAACATTTAAACAGAAATACATTCTTAGGGCAGTATATGAGCCATAAACTGACCAAGAACCATTAATTATAAGGTTAGGTATAGGTTGGGTTTTATTGCAGATATTTATGGTAAGGATACCTATGATTATCAAGTCACTCACAGGAAGAATCTCATTAAGAAAATCTTGTAACTTATTCTGATCTTATAGATTATCATGAGGGTCAGGGGAGCGAGGAGCCAGAAACAGTGAAGATGTACCTTTGTGATGCTTATCAAAAAATGGAATATTTTGGGGTCTTGTAACGGTCAAAATGGGCTTTTTTAAATAGGTCTTAAGGACTCTGTCCATGATTGATGACATTGTCTTTGACCCCTCACAGAGCTGACCATGCAGGGAATAACCTGTCTCTGATCACCACAAGTTTTAAACACATGTATAGATGGGTAAAAGAAAGGTGTACCTTTCCTTTGTCTTTTTGTGTGCAGACAGATGTTGGCCAACATGTGAAAAGTTACGTTTTTTCCCCCCAAGCTCTGATGAATACTCCAGATGTGAACAGGAACAAGTCAGGGTATGTGTAACCTTTTCAGTCTCCTGGTTCAGTTGAAGACATGAGGCCTGGATGAAAGAGACCAACAGTTTTTCTGTGGTTTACAGTAAAGATTGAGGGGCAAGGCTAAGGATAGTGTGGATGATTCAGCTTTGTGGGTATCATTCAGATAACTGACTGTAAACCTTTGATCTCACGGGGCAGAATTTTCTCCCTGCCTGGGAAGAGCAGGAGCAGCCAAGGGCAGGCACAGGCCCGATCGGCGCCCGCGATTGGGGCTGAGCCGCCATTTTGCACGGGCCGGCCAATTAAAGCCCGCCCAGCGCATTTCCGACTCCCATGAATAGCGGGAGTGTGCCGGCTGCAGCGGGCGTGTACAGACCACAGGGTCCAATGGCGACCTGCAGTCTGTTTAAAGGAAGGCCTGGCAACCTCCTGTAGGCTGCTCACAGTGGCCACGTTGAGGTCACACCGCAGGGGGCCGGCTGAGCAGGGCACAGAAGGGGGAAGGGCAGAGCAGCAGGGCAGGCTGCAGGGTCTGCCACAGGAGCAGGGCAGGCTGCAGTGTAGGCCAGCAGGGAACAATGTGCCCCTCGCTCTTCTGATGACTGCCTTGCTGACCTCCTCGAGGGGGTGGCAGCACAGCGGGAGTTGTTGTTCCTCAGGATGGGAGAAGGAGGCCTCCCCCCGACATGACCAAACGTGTCTGGAAAGAAGTGGCGGAGGTGGTGAGTTACCGCAATGTGGTGCGGCGCACCTGGATCCAGTGTCGTAAGCGCTTCAATGATTTGTTGCGCTCTGAAAGGGTTGTTGGCATTGGGCATTTAACCCAGAAGGTAGCCTTAGCCTTTGAGGGCACCACCCCCCCCCCACCCCGGCCAAACCAAGTCTTATTGTCGTGACATCTGACACAATCATGTTTTCATGTTTGGCAGGAGTCAGGAGCAAGAAGTCTTTAGATGCTGCTGTATCAAAGGGCTACAGTAGAGCACTACACTTCCCTGGTGGTTGGAAAGAATGGGTGAAACGTGAATTTTCTGGGCAGCTACATTAAATAGTTCTAAGAGATTGTTCTGGAATATTTTCCCAAAGCATTTGAAATATATCTAAAAATAAAATATAAATTATGATTCTAATGAATCATGTTGGGCATTTCTCGTGTGCTGGGTGGGCAAGCAGATAGTGCCCATGCTTACATCAGCCTGAATGGTTCATGAGGAGATGAGTTCTCCCCCTCACCATGTGTTGCTCTTAGTCGCACATGACTAGTCTGAAGGCAACCTGCAGGCGATGCAGCTAGGCGCATACTCAGAACTCCAGCACATGTCCTATTCATGGTGATGAGATTGTGGAAGGGGAGCCTCAAGGTCCCATGGCCAAGAGCCATCTGCTGACCTTGATGCTGCACATAGTTATGCCTTCTTGCCATGGGAGCTAAGACTGTGTGTTTCCTAAAGTGATGGACACAGAATGTGTTCAAGGTGGCCGTTGCTGTGGGGGTGGGAGGGGTGTATGTGTGTGTGTGTGTTTGTGTGTGGAATGGCCAGGTATTTGAGGTCAACAATGACATCAACTCTGTCTTCCCACCATCCATAGCACTGATGATTGTTTGATTGGTTATTGTTGCAACATTGCTCATTCACAGACTGATAGAGTCAGAGGTGTGGGTCATAGACAAAGGTCCCTCGGCCCTTTGAAGATGCAGTATCAAGCACCTTCCAAAGTCACCTTATCCCATTTCCGACCACTATCACCATGGCCTTGTATGCCATGGCATCGCTACTGCACAGCCAAATACATATTACATCTTAGGAGGGTTTCTGCGTCCACCACCCTTTCAGGCAGTGCATCCCACATTACTGTGTGCAAAAGTTGCTCATCACATCACCTGTCAACCTCATTCCCCTTACCTTAAATCAATGCCACCTGGTTACTCATCCCTCTGCCAAGGGGAAAAGTTCCTTTCTGTTGACCCTATCTATGCCCCTCATAATGTTATAAAGCTCAATAATGTCATCCCTCAATCTCCTCTGGCTCCAGGGGAAATAACCCCAGGCTATGCTATGTCTCCTCATAAATCAAACTCTCCAGCCCAGCCAGCATCCTGGTCAACCACCTCTGCACTCTCTCCACTCCAATCACATCCCTCCCATGAAGCACATTTCACAACTGCACGCAGAACTATAGCTGTGGCCTAGGCAGCGTTTTCTGCACTTGCAACATGACCTCCCTGTTCCGATATTCTATTCCTCGGATAATAAAGGCAAGTATAGCATTTACCTTCTTAAACGCCTTATGTACCTGGCTCGCTACCTTAACGGGCCTGTCGACATGCACAGCAAGGTTCCTCTGATCCTCCTTACTTGCCACGGTCCTACCATTCATCGTGTATTCCGGTACCTTGTTTCTCCTGCCCAAGTGCATCACCTCACACTTATCCACATAACATTCCACTTGGCATTCCTTAGGCCATCTGACCAGCCCATCTGTACCTGCCTGGAATGTAAGGGTATCTTCCTGACTATTTTCCACCACACCAATATTCGTCTCCATAGGGTCTGGAAGGCTGAGCGCATAATGATTCAGGGGAAAAGGGATGAAGTGTGTCACTGCGTGCATGCTAACTAATCCATTGTCCTTGTTGTTTATTTCCGCATCATCAGAGCCTGTCCACCAGGCTCACCTGCTGGCAACTTGATGGCCATGTGTGTGCAGTCTATTGCACCCTAGACACAGGGGAAGCCAGCAACTGCCGTGAAGCCTCTGGCTCGCTGTGTCTGGCTTGCCTGGTCCCAGCGGAAGTGAATGAAGATCAATGCATGCCTGTAATCTACTTGACACAAGTGTGCACAGCTGATTGGGAGACACCGCAAAGATCACCCACCGAGCCCTGGAAGGAGCCAGTGGCATAGAAGTTGAGGGCAGCTGTGAGCTTCAGAGCCGCTGGCATGAGGTGTCTGTCCACACAGTTAGGGGAGATCTCATCAGCCAATCATCTGACAGATATAGTTGACTGTCTCCCTTGACAGTTGGAGCCTCCTTCGGCACTGCACCTCAGTCATATTGAGGTAACTGCTTTGCTGCTTGTATACCATGGCAGCAGGATAGTGGCATTTTCTGTGGCTCCTTCCACCTTGGACAACCTCTTGACCCTGCACCCCTTGTGCCTGAGCCTCGCCTCCCAAAGGTGGATCCCCTGGAGACTGATTGTCCACTCCTGGCCTCCTCCTTATTCTAGCCCTCCCTTCCTCCTCAGAGGAGCTGCCTTCATTGGCCATGTCAGAACACATACCCAAGCTAACAGAGGCCTCCAGAAAGCTGCAGGCCCGATAATGATTACTGACTGCAAAGTGCTGACCTGAAGGTTCAAAGTACACAGAAAGCTGCCGTAATTTGTTCCAAGCTGCTACAGATCACACAGGTAAGTTTAAAAAACTTCCTGCAATAAATACTCACAGACCAGATTGACAACCCCACTGAGCCCTCTTATCCCACCCGTGGATGAGTTTTATTAAAAAGTCTCTTACCTGCCTGCCGTTGCACCCGTGCGCCAACCCAAAGATCGCACGGGTGCCTGAAAATCCGCATCGATTGACAATTTAAGGGCCTTAACTAGCCTGTCAAATAATGGCAGGGCACGTCAAACTTCATCGCGCACCCACCCAACGAACCATCGTGATGGCATGCGGTGATGCCGGGATACTTGCCCGACGTCACCACGCTTCATTTTACGTGCTGACTTGCGGGAGCTGGATAAAAGAGGCCAGTTGTCCTGTAATTTAAAAGGTATAACATGATCTAGAATGGGAGAATTCAGTATCTGTCGGTACTTATAAAATGAGGACACAATTGAATTCAAAGGGGTCTCAAAGGGGTCACTGTTTAAAAATAAGGGGTTGCTCATGTAAGACAAAGATGAGGGGAATTTTTTTTTCTCTCAGTGGGTTGTGAGTCTTTGGAACTCTCTTCCTGAAAGGGCAGTGGGAGCAGAGTCTTTTAATATTTTTAAGGCAGAGCTAGATAGATCCTTTATTAACAAGTGAAAGGGTTTCAGGGGTAGACAGGAATTTGAGGTTGAGGTTATCTTCAGATCAGCCATGATCTTATTGAATGGCGGAGCAGGCTCGAGGGGCCGAGTGCTCCCAATTCGTATATTCGTATGTAATGAGTTCGTAAGCTTTGATGGGTCCTGCTAGTCACTATTCATCAGCTATCAAGGTGCTATTCTTGCATATCCTTGTGATTTTGAAACACAGTTCAATAAAATTAGTTGAAGAACTTTATAATCCAATATCTTTGCCAGTGCCATTATTGAACTATTATTCAATTATTCAACTCTGAACCCTCGTAACAGTTCAAGGGTTACAGGTGGCAGGGCATGAGGCGGTAAGTGGGTGTGTTGGGCAGGTGGGTCAGGAGTATTTGGGTCAAGAGAGATTGTCAGGTCAGGGGCTAGTCAGGTTGGGTTGGGCAGGATAGTTGGGTAGTGAGGCGTAGTTGGGTCTGGTTGGGGTAAGTGTGGTTCGGAGGGGTGATCGAATCAGGTTGAGCGGGTTGATTGGGCAGGGGAGTCAAGGGTGGTAATCAGGTTGGATTAGATTGGAGGAGCTAGTCAGGGGGGGAAGTTGGAGGGTCAGCGAGTGATTGGGGGTCATTTTGGAGTTATCCAGGGGTTAGACTAGGATTTTTCTATCTAACACTTCCTGGGTAACTAGGAAGTAACTAGGAACTACCCAAAGTCTCTGACTCTAACTCAGAAGTGGAGACATTTATGGAGGATCCCAAGGAGCAAGGGAATTGCCCATCAGAATTTCAAACTCCCCAGGCAATTCCCACAATGGTCGATCGTTGGGACCGCTGCAGGATCCCGATATGCATCCTGGGTCGTACATCCGAGCTCTGATGATCTGGAGACTGGAAGATCTGGATCATATGAGGCTTGCACTGAACTATACAGCACTAAAGTTGCAATTCTAATGGCCTTGAACTATCACAAAAATTAGGTTTACCCAAGACTCTTATGACATCACAGCAATTTAAATAATTGACAAGCTTCAGCTATGTAGAATACAAGGGGCTAGAAGTTAAGCTTCATCATTACAAAGCCCTGGTTAGATCACACTTGGAGTACTGCGGGTAGTTCTGAGCACCACACCTTAGGAAAGATATATTGGCCTTGGAAGGAGTGCGTTCTGAGTATAGGTTTACCAGAACAATACCTGGACTCCAAGCGTTCAATTATGAGAAGAGATTACACAAACTAGAGATCTCCTCCAGAGGTCCCCCGCATCACAGATGCCAATCTTCAGCCAATTGAATTCACTCCACGTGATGTCCAGAAACAGCAAAAGGCCCTGGATACTGCATAGACTATGGGTCCTGACAATATTCCAGCAATATTACTGAAGACTTGTGCTTGAGAACTTGCTGCACCCCAGCCAAGCTGTTCCAGTATAGCTACAACACTAGCATCTACCCGGTAATGTAGAAAATTGCCCAGGTATGTCTTGTACAAAAAAGCAGGACAAATCCAACCTGGCCAATTACTACCCCATCAGCCTACTCTGGATCATTAGTAAAGTGATGGAAGGGGTCATCAACAGTGCTATCAAGTGGCACTTGCTTAGCAATAACCTGCACACTGTCACCCGGTTTGGGTTCTGTCAGGGCCACTCAGCTCCTGACCTCAGTACAATCTTGGTTCAAACAGGGACAAAAGAGCTGAACTCCAGAGATGAGATGAGAGTGACTGCCTTTAATGTCAGGGCAGCATTTGACCGAGTGTGGCATCAAGGAGCCCTAGCAGAAAGGAAGATGGTTAATGGAGGTAAATAATCTCAGTCCAGGGACATCACTGCTGGAGATCCTCAGGGTAGTGTCCTGGGTCCAGCCATCTTCAGCTGCTTCATCAATGACCTTCCTTCCATCATAAGGTCAGAAGTGGGGATGTTGCACAATGTTCAGCACCATTCACAACTCCTTAGATACTGAAGCAGTCCATTCTCAAATGCAGCAAGACCTGACAATATCCAGGCTTGAGCTGACAAGTGGCAAGTAACATGCGCGCCATAGAAGTGTCAGGCAATGACCATCTCCAGCAAGAGAGAATCTAACTATCGCCCCTTGGCATTCAATGGCATTACCATCACTGAATCCACCACTAACAACATCCCGGAGTTTACCATTGACCAGAAACTGAACTGGACTAGCCATAAAAATACTGTGGCTACAGGAGCAGGTCAGAAGCTAGGAATCCTGTGACAAGTGACTCACCTCCTGGCTCACCAAAGCCTGTCCACCACCTACAAGGCACACGTCAGGAGTGTGATGGAATACTCCCCACTTGCCTGGCTGAGTGCAGTTCCAACAACACTCAAAAAGCTTGGCACCATTCAGGACAAAGCAGCCCGCTTGATTAGCACCCCATCCACAAACATTCAACATTCACTCCCGCCACCACTGACAGTAATGTGTACCATCTACAAGATGCACTGCAGCAACTCATTAAGGTTCCTTGCAAACACCCAACCTTTACCAACGAGAAGGACAAGGGCAACAGCTGCATGGGAACACCACCACCTTTAATTCCTTCTCCAAGTCACACAACATCTTGACTTGGAACAAATGTTCACTGTCGCTGGACCAAAATCCTGGAACTCCCTTCCTAACAGCATTATGGGTGTTCCTACACCACGGGAAACCTTAAAAAATGGAAGCTCTGGGAACAAAGCATAATGTGAGCAAATAACCTCAAAGAGGGGAAGCTTCTGTGGGGAAAACAGAGGCCTGAAAGCCCATTACTTGTCTTTTCCCTGCAATGACCAATTATTGTTCTGAGCTACTTAGACAGTAGAAAGACACGTCAAAATTTTGCAGGAGACATACAATCTAGGATTTAATCATCTTAAACAGGCTGAGGTGGAGTGCTACTATGCAGTCATATGTCAAATAAAGATATCCTTCATATTGTAATATTAAATTGAATAAAAATGCATATGAACATTTGAATATTAGTAGATTTGCAATACTAGTTATTCTAATGCCATTAAGGCTTGCCTAAAGCATGCAACTCCTTCACCTCTACACACAGCACAAACATTTTATTCATAGACTTTGATCATGAATTGATATAAATAGCCCTTTCTACTATAAACACATTTCCTTCCATTGTTAATGTAAGCTCTGCTGCATAGGCTGTAGTATGAGGGAAAGACAGTGCAGACAATGGCATTTGATTTTGTACACTGTAATAAGAAAAACTGTTTAGTTTAAATGCACTGAAAAACAGACAGTAAAAATGTTCAATACACATTCTTCACTCAAAGTTTAACTTAATTGCTTTCAAATGAAAATATGCATCATTCTTGCTGAAAGCTTCAGCAGTTCTGTATCCTTTTTCAGCTTTGCCATTTTCAATTAAATGTATCTTGAGATCTGTTTTAACCAGATCCAAATATTTATAATGACAACTCAAAATTATAACAAAATAATTTTAAAATTCCCATGAGTTTTCCCTGATCAATTGTAAATTTAGTGAAAGATCAGCAGAAACCCCAGAGCAAAGGCATGAATGGATACTTGTTCCACTTCTACGGGGTTATTGATGACCATCTACCAAAATAATTGTGATTGGAGCAGGCTGATTAAGATCACCGGCACTGAAACTCTCTCGGCATTGTGTTACGATCACTATAAGATGATAATATTTTAAACTGTCTCTAATTCAAGGTAAAATGGAGTCACAAAAAAGGGAGTGTGACCCACTACTGGTTCTGCCCAACAATAAGCCTATGTGGCCTAGCTCCCATGGGGACAGGGGACCTTGGTCAAGTCTTACTGAAAGTCAGGTTTAACACCAGGGTAGAATTTTCACCTCGATGGGCGGGCGCACGCCCAACCTGCTTGAGCATGAAATGATGTTCACTGACATTGGGCGAGCATCCTGACGTCAACACACAATCGCGCAATAGTTCGGTTGGCGGACATAAGCGGGAATTGGCAGCGCGCCCGCTGATAATTAAAAGGCATATTAAGGCCATTAAAGTATCAATTAACTTAAACTTTTCACTGACCATTCAACCTTACGGTTGGCAGGCAGGCAAAAAGGCCAAGCAGCCTTTGCATTTTTTGGAAACCTCACCCTCGGTGGGATGAGGTTTCCAACATCAAATAAAAATAAAATAATTTTTAAAAAATTTCACATATAACAGGTCCCTACTCAAGTGACAGTGTCAAATGAGTGGGGACATGTTTTATAACATTTTTCAAATCTTTATTATTTTTATTGAAATCTTCATCTCCCTGAGGCTGCTCTGTGCCTCAAGGAGATTTTCAAGCATGCACCCACGTGCTTGTGCTAAGTCCACGCTCGTCCCGTTCACCCTTCCCCCCCCATACACACGCAGCGATGAGCGTTGCTGCTCACTTTTCATGCTTGGTGGGATTTAATTGATCCATCAGCGTGAAATTGCCTTCTGGCCTCAATTGCGAGCGGCTGTCGGCTTCCCGACCGCCACCACCCACCCCCACCCCCACCCCCAGAATTCTGCAACACAAAGGCCAAAGCAACAGGTTTTGCTCTGGGTAGACCTACAGGTTCCAGATAGTCAGATTTGGGGACTCTGGAGAAATACAGGAAAAACAACAGCCACTGCGGATAGGAGGATAAAAGATTCTTCTCTGTTAGCCACAGGCAGAATGCAGTTGGAAGAACGTTCTCTGGTTGAGACGGAACACATGGTAATTTAAATATACTGGGAGATTTGTCCCAGTGAGCCCAGGAGAAGCAATCACCAGAGTAGTGTTGCTGCTAGAAGTCAATTCAAGGCCAGGAGAAGGAATCACGAGAGTGGGATTGCTGCTAGAAGTCGGTTCGGGGATTCTCAGAGGACTGAGGGAAACGACTTCCAAAATTAGTGAAACGGGAGAAGCAAGCCTGTTGGAAGATTGGAGTAATTTTGGACTGACTTCTGTGAAGACTACCATTTTGCTGAGAGTGGCATAATGTATAAAGGTAGCATAGAATCGTTGGTCGTGTTAAGAATCTAACCTTCTCTAGCTTAGGGTATCAGTTGCCTATCAAGTAATGTTTGGTCATTGTTGATTTTAGTTTGTTTGTTAAAGTTAACATCTTAAAACTTGAAATCTTGTCATGTGATCCTAATAAATCCATAACTGGGAATTCAAATCTTTTTTTTTTTACAAGTTATCAGCCTCTACGGGAATAGTAACACTTGGAATAAGGTTACTATTGCATGAGTCAAACGTCCTTTCTTATAATGGATGCCACACCCTGTTGAACAGCAATTTTGCAACTTCCACAACCATTCTTAAGATTATTATCTTTGATTTGATTTAAAATCAGGACTTCCCTAAGATGTTTGGCATTAGCTCCGAAGATACTTGTGGTGAGTCATAACCACCCCAATCGCCTGCAAGGTCATTGACTTATTTCTTCATGTAGATCAGGTGTTAAGAGTGCTTAAACACTCCACAAAATTTATTTTGGGCTACTCCGTCTTTGAAAACAATGTGACGTGGATCTCAATAGGAAATATAAATAAATGTGTACTTAAAATCAAAATGGAAAACCATAATGCCATGGTTTGCATTGATTATTTGTTTGTTGCAAAATGCTAAATTGTTGAATATATGAATGGACTCAAAACATGGAAGTAACCATGGAAGTAACTCAGCAAACAATAAAACTAACTAGTCAGCCTATCAATTCCAAATTATCAACCAAAGATCAATTTGCCCAAACAATGGAGCGACTGCAAATGTTAGGCTTTTGATAACTCAAATTATTGGGAGTACTCCTTGGCTCCTACAACAGGAACAATATGATCTTCTTTCAAAAACCCTGCTAACTTTACCAATTATGAGTCCAAAAGAAGAAAATACTTCATACTTTCCAACTGACAGCACGAAGACTGTAAATTATAATTTAGTTTTTCTGATTGATCATCATTCCTATAATTGTCAAAACATCCTCCTTACTGCATCTGCCAGCCATTGCACTTGTTTAGTGATTACCAACAACCAACTGGAGATGTACGTATAACTCTTAGCAAAGACTTTTCACACTGGTGAAACACAACTTTAACCAGGTTTGTATTAGTCACCTTTCAACAATACTCCAATCAGACAACACACAAACCTTTGTAAGGCGGTAGTGAAATTCAAATAGCTAAATTCCACTCATTATCAAATTTCTAATACTTAGTCGGAAATGTCAAAAGTTTCCTTTTCCTAACATTTATACACAGGAACCGGACAGGTATCTACCATTCACTTATAAGATTTGTAAAATGCCCAAATTAACTAGTCTCTGAACTGTTCTATATACCCAGTCCAAAGTACCTTGACTGTAAAGCTCCATAGCAATTATCACAGTATCACAGTGTAAGACTGAGTTAAGTTCTTCTTGTCAGAGTTGAAGATGCACGCAGACTCATGCTAATTAATATATTAATTTATTTAATGGTATTTAAGCTACCACATTAATACTATTACAAAGTTGACTATTAAGAATTCTAATTATTCCTACCTGCAATACTTAAATAAGTCACATTCATTGCAGACTTCAAGACAGCTTAATTCTGTTGGAGCTTCAAGTCAATGTTCAACATCATAGTGCAACTTGATAAAGGTTATATTTACAGCTGGCGTTTAAAAAAAAGTATTTTGATGAATTTCCACCCTTGAATATGTCGCCAATCCTCTGTGATATGAACATGAATGTATTCTGCCGTATCAAATTTGTGGCATTGGCTGTTGGATTTCCATGAGATGTTTGGCACTGCCTCTGAAGATACTTCTGGTGAATCATAACCACCCCAATTTCCTGCAAGGTCATTGACTTATATCTTCAAATGGATCAAACACTCCACAAAATTTCTTTGATTTTTATTTTATCAGACTACTCCTTCTTTGAAAACAACGTGATGTGGATCGCAATAGAAAATAGAAATAAATGTTTTCCAGAGTATTTGAACAATGAGAAAAAATAATTAGTTGGGCTTGCACTTCTAAATCTTCACTAGGATACTGCAGTGAATAGGAGCATAGTTATTGATACAAGTAGTGATTCGGCTTTTGTTCAACAAGACGATTGCTTCTGTTCTTTTGTTTTGTTTGAAGTGTTACATTAACGGAAGTAATAAGCTAGATTTTGTAGTTGGTGGCAAACAAGCACTGCCACTTGCCCAGAAACCTTTCAAAGGGCCTTTGCGCTTGAAGTTTCTGTCAACCAACTATCAAAATAATGCGTCAACCTCTACAGGTTGAAGAATTTTCAATGAACAGTTCAGAATCTCAACCAGGAAATTAGAAGACTTAATTTAGTGTCAAATCAGATACAGACAGCTACATAGAGGGAAAAGAGATTGTATTGAGAGGAAAGAGAGATAACAAGTAAAAGAAATTGTTTTTTAATCTCCAATAATAATTAAAATTTGAGGAAATGAGAGTCCACACTTTAAGGAGATAATTTTCAGTGCCAGTGAGGTTGTTTGACAATAATTTGGATTTATCGCGCTATTAAATGGAATTTACGTTGGAATGGGCAAGCCCCAACTTTTTCTAATGAAGTTTAATGGTTTAGCAAATAGGAACAACAACTTCATGGTGATCCACATATTCCAAGGGTGTGATGCAGTGAGATACCATTACCATGTAGTTCCTGGAGGAACAGGGTATCTCGTACAGCAACTTTCTGATTGACACATCTAGCTGTGCATGTCTGGACACTAGTACTTGCTGTCTGATTTAAATGTTAACAACAGTGAGTGCTGTTCATCTCACTGATATATTTATCACAAAATTTGGCCCACAGTTTCTATTTGAACTATATTGTGAAATCCTATTTGAAAAATAGGCCTTTTGAAGTAGTTTTGTTTGGCTTTCTCCCACCCCCACTGCCATTGACCACTTTTTCCCCTTTTGGCTTCAGTAACCTTATAAGTGTGTGTTTCTTGAATATTATACAGCTATTTTACCCTCATACTATGCAACTTACTTGAACTATTAAATAACAGTTGTAATATATTTCACAAGTTTACATGTGCAAAGTTAAACATTTCAGCTTCCAACTTTCACTCAACACTTTACTTGGATCTAGTTCTCAAAGTCATTCTCTTAAAACATTCATAAACTATCTGCCTGAACTTTTCTTTATCTCTCTCAACCCTTTGATCATTCTTAAAAACCATCTTTCTTCCTCCAACCAAATGCCTAATTTTAGACTACAATCTGCTAAGGACCCTGAAATATGTTGATAGTGTTTTCATGAGATTCTTGGGGGCTGAGGTTTCAGCTCCATCCCAGCCCCCACAGGCCATTTTTGGAGAGTAGCCAATATGGCTTATTAAGAGTCAATTGAGGTCAAGTAAAGGAGATCAATTGGGAGTTTCCAGTCAGTCTCCAAGTTCCTGGAGGCAGCCTCCCCTGCCCCTAACCCAGGTGGCTAGGTTGCAAGATCCATTTTTTAATTTAAGTTTCAGAAAATTGGAGAGAAGGCTTCTCCCTTTCGAAGCCTTCTGGTTCAACCTCCAATATCATGAGCACACTCTCTATTGTTAATTGGGTGGCAAGCCCATCTCCAGGCCAATTAAGGGGGTCATCCCCATAAAGATCAGGGCCAGAGACTGTTGCCCCTCCCCAGACCATCCTGGAGGCAAGTTCAGGACCAGGAAATGGTCCCGACCTCTGTTTCCTGCCTTTAGAGAGAAATTCCCATCCTCGGTCCTTGTCATCATGATAATAAATGAGGTGAGTAATAAAAACGTTATGATTCAACATTAGTTTAGCAAAGACCAAGATTGTCCACAGAGGATCATGTGAGAGGAGATGTGGTAAGTCAAAGGGAAACAAGGTAATAGATCAGGGTAATGATTTGATTAATGTTAAACAGAGTGTGACAGGAAGGGGCAGAGCATACAAACTTAACAGTGCACTAGCAGATAAAGTCAGAGATTGCAAAAAAAGGTTAAAAGCTCTGTATTTGAATGCGCACAGCATTTCTAACAAAACAGGTGAATTGTTAGCACAGATAGAAATATATATGTATGATCTGATAACCATTATAGAGACATGGTTGCAAGGTGACCAAGGCATAGACCTGAATATTGAAGGGTATATGACATTACAAAAAGACAGGAAGCGAGGAATTTGGGGTGGGGTAGTTCTATTAACTAAGGATGTCATCAGTACAGTAGTGAGGGTTGACTTTAGCTTGAAAGAGCAAGACGTAGAGTCAGTTTGGGCAGAGATAAGAGGAGACATAAGAGGTGACTTGCAGGAGTAATTTATAGGCACCCCAACAGTAATTATACTGTAGGACCAAGTATACAGGAATACATAAATGAGGCTGTGTACAGTTTTGGTCTCCGTATTTGAAAACGGATATAATTGTGTTAGAAGTATTTCAGAGAAGGTTCACTTGACTTGACTCATTCCTGGGAAGAAGGGCTCATCTTATGAAGAAGGTTGAACAGGTTGGACCTATACCTTCTGGAGCTTAGAAGAATGAGAGGTGATCTTCCTGAAACATATAAGATCGTAAGTGGACCTGATAGGGTAGATACTGGGAGAATGTTTCCACTTTTGGGGCAGACTAGAACTAGTGGACACAGTTTAAGAATAAGAGGTTTCCCTTTTAAGACTGCAATGAGGAGAAACTATTGCTCTCAGAGGGCCGTTAGTCTGTGTAATTCTCTTCCCTAGAAAGCAGCGGAGGTTGGGTCATTGAATTTATTCAAGACTGAGTTAGATCAATTATTGATGGACAAGGGGGTCAAAGATTATGGGCGGGTGGGTGTGGTATGGTGCAGACAGGAAAGTGGAGCTGACACCACAACCAGATCAGCCATTATCTTATCAAACGGTGGTGCAGGCTCAAAGGGCCAAATGGCCTCCTCCTGCACCTAGGTCCTGTGTTTCTTTGTTCCTCAGACAGAAGAAGAGTGAAAGTGCATATTGATGGCAACTAGATGAGTTTATATCTTGGAAAAATTGTACTTTTCTGATGAGGGGTGAGGAATAGGCTTCTAATGGAAAACATTTTTGGAAGCATTTTAAGGACAAAAAAAAACTAATTGTTTAGCTAAACTTAAAACATGCCTGTAGACTTTGTAATGTTATGATGACTTCATTATGTTGCAATCTTTATATCCAGTAGTAAGCTCTTAGTGGAAAAGCTAAGGTGGCAAATGCAAAAAATGTGTTTTAAAAATGTGGACTGGTTTAGTCAGTACATTTTGTGGATTGTTCATTTGTTATTTTCATAGGGCTTTGGTAATTGCTCCTTGGAAGTTTTGCTTCCTATTTTCGTGTTTTTACTTTCTCTAACTCTTCAATTGTGATTTGTTGATATTTATGAAAATGACATTTCAGCCAATCAGCTGCATGAAAATTCCATACATGCAGTGGTGTGATGTCTAAAATGTGACATCCAAAACTGTGATGGACAAATGACACATAGACTCATTTCATAAGTACATTAGCAGCTCTCCTGTCAGTTTTATGTCGAGTAAAACGATATGCTACCTGGTATATTATAAAAGGTCGCTGACTTTTAGTGGCCAAATGACTTTCACAATGTGAATTTTTAATTAGAGTTTGGTGGATTGAAACTCATGAATGTCCATTTTCTATAAAAACTGTAAACAAAATGGGGTGAAATTCTTATGGGGTGTCTCCAATCATTTGCTGTTAGTTCAGCAGGAGCCCCACAGAAATAATGTTGACATTTGCAATTACACTGATTCTTCAGGATTGCCATGGATCTTCCAATGGTCAATCACGAGAACCCCCACGGAAATTCAACCCCTTTATTATTCGGTTCCCTTTATGGAAACCATAAACCAAAAAAAAACAAATTTACTGAATGACACCAAACAAAGAAATTACCAACAATATTCCATTTTTGTCACTTTTGTTTTAACATGAATCAGACATGAATTCAAAGGCTTCAAATAAAAAGGTAAATCTTACTTTAAATAGTTGATACAACAAAGACATGTGACCACAAGCATCCACATCACTCCACGCAAATGTGGCACCACGTGCAATCTCAAATCCTTTCCTACTCAATTCGGCCCTTGAGTCAAGTTTGCCAGCATATGTTTTGCAACCAAGGTCCCCAGATATGGTTAACACTGACAATGCACATGTTGATGAACCCTCTCTCACTCAGGTCACAATAGTCTTGATGGCATAACTTTCCAGAGTTCCTTTTCAACCAACCAACCAACAATACCCAGTCCATGATCTGGTTCTCTGATACAAACTCTTTTGCATGCCGGAGCCATTCACACCACTTTTTAGGATTCAGTTCCTTTTAGCTCATTCATATTGCTTCCCTTCTGGAGTTGTTTTTCTTCTTACTGCCATACAGAAAACCAACCTTTTTGTGGACAGTTTTGTTAGTTTCACACTTCTTTCAGCTTCTCCCATTTTACTTGGGGTTGACACAATGCTGGTTGATCACCCTTCCCTATCTCCTCCTATCAGTCACCCAGTCCTCTTCCAGGTCTCCATGTCGCATGGACCAGTATGTACTATTGCAGAAAATTATAATTGATCCCTTTGCAATTGATAAAAACTCTTAAAAGTCCTTTTGAAACACTCTTAAACCAATTACCAATTCCACAGGCATTTTAAAGAAATTACAAATTTCCCTTAATGTACTGCTTCTGGGTCAAAAGTCATCACAATTCTTGTACCTGTCTATTTGATTCACATTTTTAAAAAAAACCAAGAAACACATGAAGATGGTTCATAAAACCCTGTCAGCTGGGTGCTAGGTTCACGGTATTTAGCAATAATGGAGAGAGAAGAATGTAGAGTTTATCACCCTCAGAGATGTGGTTTTGGGCAATGGTAGCACTGGGAGGTCTTGGAAATTGATCTATTTGTAAAAGGAAATACTTAGATTCAACAGAACATGAGGGATCTAGGATTTTAGAGCCACCGTGGGACCTCTTGCGATTTGATAGCACTAGTGATTGAGTGATGCGTGGTTAAATAGATTGATTTACAATCTATACCAAGTCTTAGATGAAAAGATCAAGAATGGTGTATCTAATTATGCTGTCGATACAAAGCTAGGTGGGAATATAAGCTGTGAGGAGGACGCAAAGAGGATGCAAATGGATATAGCCAGGTTAAAGGAGTAGACAACAAGGTGGCAGATTTTGTAGAACTTCACACATATTATTTACTTTGCGGGAAAGAAATGCAGAATGTTGTTTTAAATGTTGATTTAGGGTGTGCTCATACAAGGAACATAGGAAGTTCACATACAGCTACAACAATTAAGTAGGAAGGCAAATGGCATGTTGGCCTTTATTATAAGGGAACTGGGGTAAAACAAGAAGGAAAGAGATAAAAGCAAAAAACTGCGGATGCTGGAAATCCAAAACAAAAACAGAATTACCTGGAAAAACTCAGCAGGTCTGGCAGCATTGGCGGAGAAGAAAAGAGTTGACGTTTCGAGTCCTCATGACCCTTCAACAGAACTGGGTGAATCCAAGGAGAGGGGTGAAATACTTCCTCTCTCCTCACCAAGGGCCCAAACACTCCTTTCAAGTGAAGCAGCATTTCACTTGCATTTCCCCCAACTTAGTCTACTGCATTCGTTGCTCCCAATGCGGTCTCCTCTACATTGGAGAGACCAAACGTAAACTGGGCGATCGCTTTGCAGAACACCTGCGGTCTGTCTGCAAGAATGACCCAAACCTCCCTGTCGCTTACCATTTTAACACTCCACCCTGCTCTCTTGCCCACATGTCTGTCCTTGGCTTGCTGCATTGTTCCAGTGAAGCTCAACGCAAACTGGAGGAACAGCACCTCATCTTCCGACTAGGCACTTTACAGCCTTCCGGACTGAATATTGAATTCAACAACTTTAGATCTTGAACCCCCTCCTCCATCTCCACCCCCTTTCTGTTTCTTCCCCCTTCCTTTCGTTTTTTCCAATAATTTATATAGATTTTTCTTTTCCCACCTATTTCCATTATTTTTAAATCTTTTATGCCCCTCTCCCATCCCCACTAGAGCTATACTTTGAGTGCCCTACCATCCATTCTTAATTAGCACATTCATTTAGATAATATCACCAACTTCAACACCTCTGTGTTCTTTTGCCTGTGACATCTTTTGATCATTTGCTCCTATCACTGCTTGCTTGTCCCTACAACCACACCACCCCCCTCCACTTCTCTCCCCGCACCCAGCCCAACACCCCCCCCACCCCCACCCCGCCGCCCCCCCCCCCCCCCCCCCCCACCCCACCCCCCTCCCACCTTAAACCAGCTTATATTTCACCCCTCTCCTTGGATTCACCCAGTTCTGTTGAAGGGTCATGAGGACTCAAAACGTCAACTCTTTTCTTCTCCACCGATGCTGCCAGACCTGCTGAGTTTTTCCAGGTAATTCTGTTTTTGTTAAGGAGGAAGGAGCATGAACCAAAATGCCTCTCTGTATTTCAACTGGACACTGACTATGTTATGCTGTAATTACAGCTTCCTAACAATGGTGACAGTGCAAGTTTACATTGGATCTGCCCACTATAAATATGGACAAATAAATTTATAATGCAATAAGTTGACAGGAAGTGGTGCAGAAAAGATTTTTTAATTAAAGTAACAAGGCATTCATCACTTCAATTAAGACTATAAGTTTTGATTGCATTCTGCTCTGCAAGCACTATTCTATCTATCTTGTCAAAGATAATGATAAAGTACCTAATGTTAATTCAGTTGTTTTTTTGTTCAAATTAATAAGCAATTTTAATGAAAAACAGCAGAGTTTTTCTTTGCATGATTTAAATTCAAATTAAGCAATCTTGAATTAAGAGTCGACTCTGTATATGAAACTTCCCATCTAAAACGTATTACATGTAGGAGCTGACAGAAATTAATGCTCAATAACCATTATGTTAGATCAAAAAGAGGACAATGGAATGCATGCATTTCATTAGGGCTCCAATACTATAAATCTAACATTTTTCAGTGAGCTTTCATTTCTGATGTGAATACACTAAAGAAACCTACCCAAGTCACTCAAAGATCACAGATAAAGTGGCTGTACAAATCGATAAAATGGATTATTCAACAACTAGCTCAGAAATGTTAATTGGGCACTGTAAGCCAAGGAAGGTCTTCAGATCATTAATATGGTACTGAACGGGCAAGAATTCCCAAAATTATAGTCCACCTAGAGGGGAAGGGAGATAGAATAAGAACAAAATTTGAAGTCTGTATGATACTAGTTCCATTTAATTCAAGTGCTGCCACCCCCAATGAATTTGAATTTGAAGTTGTTCTATTTTCTTGATGTTGTGATGTTCATGTATGAATATAAACTACTGCTAGTGTTTTTGTAAGTATTCAGAGACATCCCGGGATATTGCTCATCAGACTGTCAGCAGGGACTATGCCACACCCATTGACAATGGCACTGTGGTGTAAGCTGCAAGTGTTAGAGGAGTGTTTCCAGTTTGGAGGAGTAGAAAACTTTCATGTAAACAATCCATGAATTGCTCATTTTCTCTGTAGAAATAAATGGGAAAGTTCCACAGAATAGTGAAAGATCATTTTGGAACAAAAGGAATGGAGAGAACAGCCACAAATGCAGGGAGAGCCATTTTGAAGGCAAAGGGTTTCATGAAAAACCGATCATGAAGAAGGCCGATTGGGCTCGTCGCCTGCCCGACAACCTTAGGGTTGGACATACGGCCCTGTCAATTATTTACATTACTCCCCTAATGGCCTTAACAAGCCTTTTACAGTTCGGTGGGTGCGAAGCTGCCTCTGGCATGCACCCGCCAAACGGAAGATCAGAATGACACGTGGTGACGTCGGGACGCACGCCCGACATCGCCGCGCGTCATTTTACACGTTTGTGTGCGGGGCCCGCCCCCTCATGCTGACGGGAAAATTCTCCCCCTAGGGATAGATCATTCACTCACCCTATGGCAGGGAAAAGAGAAAAGAAGAATAAACTACATTAAATAATCCTCATGTGGAAGTAGAGTATTGTATGACGAAAATAGCACAAAACCTTATTATAGGCTTAGAAAGTTTTTTTCTTTAATACTCGCCTCCCTAATGATTACATTGTTGTGTTTTCCTTATGTAACACAGACACAGGGCAGTAGGTGAAGTGGTTTCGTTTTCACAATGGAGCTCCAAACACTATCATCAAAGTCACAAAGGATCTTGGCAGTAAAATAACTTGCATAAAAGAATTACAAATGACTAAACAGCAAATTGATTATAAAGGTGTAATTCTATCCCAAGATTCAGGTAACATTAACCGATTTCGGGGTGGTCATCTGAATTCCAAGACTCCATTTAAATATTTTGAATCCCTCATATCCATTTAGAAATCTTCGCAGTATAAAGGTCGACTGCCCAGTAATGTGTAACTAACTACAAATCAATAATGGTATGAGACACACAATGCAACTATACTTCAGTTCAAAATCATACAATTCACCAGGGAGATTGCAGTTCGATCCTTTTCTTCTTGACACCTCTGCCTCTTGCAAAACTTTCCTGTCAACTTTCTTCCCCATCGCTATAAATTCCTTTGTCCACAATTATAATGAAAATTGCCTAACTTCTCACATTGTAATTACACCATTTTGCCAATAGTGTTGCCGTACTAACTCAATAACATAAGAAATGTATGCAGGAGTCGATTATATGGCCCCTCGAGCTTACTCTGCCTTTCAATATGGTCATGGCTGATTTTTTTTATCAATTCATCGGTTGTGGGCATGCTGCCAAGGCTGCACCTATTGTTCACCCCTAATTGCCCTTGAGAAGGCGGTATCTCAACTCCACTTTCCCACCCATTCTCCATATCCCTTGACTCTAGATATCAAAAGTCTGTCTATCTCATCCTTAATTATACGCAGCAATGGAAGTTCCAACTTTGCAGTAGGGAATTCCAAAGATTCATAATCCTTTGAATGAAGAAATTTCTCATCTCGATCCTTAATGATCAACCCTTTATCCTGAGACTGTGCTGCCATTTTCTAGAGTCTCCAGCCAGCAGTCCAACCTCTGTGTCAACCCTATCAAATTGCTTCTGAATCTTGTATGTTCCAATGAGCTCATTTCTCATTCTTTTAAACTGCAGAGAATATAGGCCCAATTTACTCAGCCTTTCATCATAGGACAACCCTCTCAGCCCAGGAATCAACCAAGTGAATCTTGGCTATACTGTTCCCAATGCAAGTATATCCTTCATTAGATTTGGGGACCAAAGCTGTTCAGTACTAAAGGTGTGGTCTCGCCAAAGCCTAATACAAATGTAGCAAGATCCTTGTTCTTTTACTCCAGTTCCCTCATAATAAAGGCCAACATGTCATTTACCTTCTGACTTGCTTGTTGTACCTGATTGATAACTTTCTATGTTTCTTGTACAAGCACACCCAAATCTCTCTAAATGCTTAAAATATGTGCTGCTTTTCTTACTAACAAAGTAAATAATAATGTGAGGTTCCACAAAATCTTCCACCTTGTTGTCTACTCCCTTAACCTGTCAGTATCCCTTTCAGCCTCTTTGTGTCCTCCTCTCAGCTTATATTCCCACCTATCTTTGTATCGTCATCAAAACTTAGATACACTACTCTTGATCTCTTTGTCTAAGAAAGGCTTGTCCAACCTTTTCAGGTGGGTGGCCACATTTCAATTTTTTCCCCACTCAAGAGGCCGATTAGCAAATTTTGGAAAGATAAGATTTGGCACAACATTAAACATGAAATTCCAAGAAAAATTCTGACGTATGAAAAGAAACAACTTGCTGGTCAAAAAAATTGTAAAAGCAAGAAATTGATCATTCACTCACCCCTCTCAAACAAACACACACATACAACACAAACACTCTCACACACACATGCACACATATACACTCACCCCTCTCTCACACACACTCTTACCCCTCACACAGTCACACTCACCCCTCTCACTGTCACCCCTCTCTCTCTCTCTCTCTCACACACACACACACACACATTCACCCCTCTGACACACACACTCACCCCTCTCACTGTCACCCCTCTCTCTCTCTCTCACACACACACAAACACACCCCTATCACACACAGACATTCACCCCTCTGATATACACACACACTCACCCCTCTCACATGCACACACTCACATCTCTCACACACACACTCACCCCTCTCAGTCACTCCTCTCTTTCTCTCTCACACATACACACTCACCCCTCTCACAAACACACACCCGTCTGACACACACACACTCCCCCTCACCTCTCTCTCACACATACACACACACACGCTCACCCCTCACACACACATGCACACTCACCCGTCTTACGCACACATTCACCCCTTTGACACACACACACATACACACTAACCCCTTTCACACAAACACTCACACACACTCACCCCTCACACTTGCACACTCACCCCTCTCTCCCACACACACACTCACCTGTCTCACACACCCTCCTCACACTCACCCCACTCACACACATTCCTCTCTCACACACCCCTCTCACCCACACACACACAATCTCTCGAACCTCACACACTCACCTCTCTCTCACACACACCCCTCTCACCCACACCCCTCTCACCCACACCCCTCTCACACTCACCATCATCAAACACACACCCCTCTCAGAACACACACATACTCACCCATACCCACAAACACTCACCTACATCCACACTCACACTCACACATACACACACACACTGACCCCTTCGCACACACTCACCCCTCTCTCTCTCATTCACACACACACCCCACTCCCACAAACTCATCCCACTCCCCCACACACTCATCACTCTCACACACCCACCTCTCACGCATGCACACACCACCTCACAGACACTCTCGAACATCACACACGCTCAACCCCCCCTCACACACACACAAATACACACAAACACCCCTCACACACACACCCCTCACACACACACCCCTTTCACACACACACCCTTCTCACACATACGCTCACCTCTCGCTCACACACAGACACTGACCCCTTCGCACACACTCACCCCTCTCTCATTCACACACACACACACTCTCCCCACTCCCACATACAGGCACACCCCTCATGTGCACACACACCACCTCACAGACACTCTTGAATCTCACACATACTCACCCCCATCTCACACACACAAATACACACACACATACCCTTCTCACACACATGCTGACCTCTCACACACACACACACTCACCTCCCTCTCACACACACAAACCCCTCACACACACTCCTCTTTCACACATGCACACATGCTCTCCCCTCTCACACACACACATTTATTCATCCCGCCACACACACTCATACCTCACACACATGCTCACCCCACTCATACACACAATCAGCCCCCCCACACACACACACACACTCTCAACCCGTCACACAAATGCACACTGACTCACCCCTCTCACACACACATGCACACACACCTCACAAACATGCTCACACTTACATTTACTATTATAAGAATGATCAGTCCTCCATTTGGATGGGTAATAACAGTAAACATTAGGTGAGTCAGGTGTCTGAATTGGATATTTACAATAAAAGTGATGTCGGTAATCCATATGGATGGGTGCTCAAAGCTCCAGTTTTGCTAAGATAAATTTGGTCATGCTATAACAGACAATCTTAGTTAAAAATCCTCCTATTGCAAGGCTCAGGGACAAGATTATTGTGTCAAACCCCCAATCCTCACTCACCCACCCACCCTCACTCAACCACTGTAATTCACCCTCCCACCAACCCTCAACCACTCACTCACCGAATTGACACATGTGGATGTGGGTGCGATGAGAGGGGAAGAGAGACCTGGAGCCAGGCCTGAGGCAGAATTCCCTGTGATTGGAGGAGCAGCCCCATGCAGACATCTTCAACCTCAATGACCCGTCTCAGTGGCATTTTGAACAATGGCTGCAGGAGCCACAGAGGAGAGGGGCTTCATGGGCCACAATGCAGGCTATGGGTTGGATAAGCCTGGTCTAAGACATTAGCATAGACTGTAAATAGTTGAAGCTCCTGTAGTGATCCATGTGAAACTTTATTAGTTGCCAGCTGCTTCGTGTCCTCCCTTCATTCTCTTGTCCCAAATTCCATGAGCTGTTATCTTGCATATTTACCTTTTATGTGGTGCCTTGTCGAATGCCTTTTGGAAATCTAAGTAAATTACATCACTTGACTTCCCTTTTCTTGCCTTCAAAAAAACTAATCTTTGTCTAACATGACTGCTCTCTGTAAAACTATGTTGACTCTAGCTGGTCAGATTATGATTTTCTGAGTGCATCGTTAAGACTTCCTTAATAATGTTATGGACAGGGGAGAGAGATAGACTGAAACCCTAGATTCCCTTTCCCTTCTGTCCACAATCAGTGTAGTTCAATTTTGATAAGGCTGATACGTGTTCCCAAACCTCATTAGTGTGTGACCAATTTGAAAGTGACCAGCATCAGACTTTCATGGTTTTAAACAAGGAGTATTATTTATTCACACAGTCACCCTGCAAAGGTCTATCGCTATGCCAATCACACAACACATGCTCAAGAAAGATATAATTAAAGACAACAGTGTACTTTTCCCACTCTGGAATTGAAGTTCAGATAAGTTTAGATGGCTGGGGTCAAAGCCGGATTGCTCGAAACATCAACTCTTTTCTTCTCCGCCGATGCTGCCAGACCTGCTGAGTTTTTCCAGGTAATTCTGTTTTTGTTTTGGATTTCCAGCATCCGCAGTTTTTTTGTTTTTATCTATAGTGGTCTTAGCACTTCATTGTAGGTACTCAGTCTCAATAGCCCTCTTTTGTTACATGGTAGACCCCAAGTCAGAGAGTCTGGAAGTTTATTGTCCTTGTCTTTTGGAGTTATCCTTGACAATAGCAGATGTGAAATTCCACAGAAGAGTGCCATTTAGGCATGTTCATTCAAGGGAGACCCCTGCCCATTATAATCTAAATTGACCCTTCCAGAAAGCTTGCAAGTCTGTTGAAGTTGCAAAAGTCCATTGGATCCCTTGGCAGCAATTTTATAAGAAATGCATTTTTTAAATTATAATATCTTCATGCCTGCATTGGCATGACAATAACATATTCCAGTATTTGCCTGACAATTAATGTCAGGCTAACTGGCCTGTAGTTGCCTGTGTTTTTCTTTCCCTTTCTTGAATAGTGGCTTCACATTTGCTAATTTCAATCCACTAGCACCATTCTAGAATCTAGGAAATTTTGGAAAATTGTGACCAATGCATCCACTATCTCTGGTACCATCAGAACCCAAGAATGTCAGCCAGCAGCTTGTGGGGAATTATTTGCTTCATTCTTCTTTTCTTCACAATGCCCATCATGAGAGACCTGTATCTTCATGTCAGTTAGACATGCATCACGGTGAAGCTCACAGTGGTTGCAGTATGTCTTCCAATGCTTCCTCTCTGTTCACATTGATTACTTTAAATTCTTCACTTTTATTAGCCTCTTGTTTTGCTCTATATCTGGTATATAATTAAATAACAGTTTTTCATTAGCTACTCACGTTATTTTTATATGATTGTAAAACTTCTGACAATGGTTTTGTATTCCTGGCTAGTTTACTTTCACATTCTAGTTTTTTCCCCTTTTAACCAGCATTTTTTGGTTAGCCTTAAATAAAAACAAAAATAGCTGGAAAAGCTCAGCAGGTCTGACAGCATCTGCTGAGCTTTTCCAACTATTTTTATTTTTATTTCACATTTCCAGCATCTGCAGTATTTTGCTTTTATTTTGGTTAGCCTTTGTTTTTTTAAAAACTCTTCTAGTTCTCAGGTTTACTACTATACTTTACAACTTAACTTTGGCCCCCTGTCACTTAACCTGTACTGCAGAGAAGCTCTTATGTTCGAACCAACTCTATTTCCATGCTTACCAAATTCTTGTAAATTTAGCTAGTTAAGTATCAGTAATACACAAATTATGTTGAATATATGATGGAACCTGATACTGTTCCTTGCTGAATAGTATATGCATGATCTAAAAGTTTACCAAATGACTGTAGATGTACTAATATAGTCATTTGGTAGTTCAGAACTTGAGTATTGCTGAAGAAAGAGACATGTCAAAGCTTTTTGTCTTGCACTCATTAGGACACTTCGCAAGATTACCAATATAAGGGGAAAACAACAATTTATATTGTATGTGAAGAGAGTGTTGATTGGTTGGCAAGCGGACTCTGATTGGTATAGGTGTTGCCATGAAGAATGTACCAGTGATGGTGACTGACAAGTTAACTGCCAAGCATTATTTGAAATTTAAACCAGGCAGCTTGACACTAATTGGACAAGGCATTATCCTGAGGAATGAGTCAGTGAATGGCTGTCACTTATTTTGTTTAGCTGAAGCAGGCGCAATGTGTACATGATCTTTCAGTTTGCAAAGAACATGGCCCTGTGTATTAATATATGTAGCTTCTAGTACATGCAAATATGCCACACTGCAAGCCTGACTGAGAAACTTAAATTGGTTGTCAGCATAATTCTTAGCACACTGAGGATTATTTAGCAAACCTTGTCCAATAGCGGTGCAAGTGATGAGCGCAAAACAAAAAGCTTCCAGGTCTCTTTTTTCTGTAAATGTATTGCTTAGATATCACATTAACCCATATAAAATTTCTCTCTAGCTAGTCAGCAAAAAAAGACTGGCAACAGATGTCAAACTTAAGAAATGCTGGAAACTGTTACAAGGAATAATATTATTTAGGTTTATAGGATGTACAATGGATATTTAAAATTTACTCATATCATATTACACCAAGCTGACACTTCAGTACAATGCTGAGGGAGTGATACACTGACAAAGGATTTTTAAAAACTGTTTTTGTTTGTTCTCTCGCTGGCAAGACCAATATCTGTTGCCTATTTCTAATTGGCCTTGAGAAGACAGTAGTGAGCTGCCTTCTTAAAGTGCTGTAGACCACTTGGCGTTGTCATGGATGGAGTTCCAGGATTTTGGCCCAGAGACAATGACGGTGCAAGCTTTTGGATGAGACATTAAATTAAGACCCCATCTGCCCTCTCAGGTAGATGTAAAAAATGTCATGGCTGATTTCAAAAAAGAGGAGTTTTCCCAGTGTCCTGGACAACACTTATCCCTGAAACAACTTCATGTAACAGATCAGCTTGTTTGTGTTATTGCTGTTTATGGGATCTTGTAAATTGGCTATTGTGTTTGACCACATTACTACAATGACTACATTTCAAAAGAACCATCCTTTGAGATATTACAAAGATGTAAAAGGTATAATTTAAATGTAAGTTTATTGTTGCTGTATATCGTGGTGTTACTACAGTATTAATTGAAGAAGATCATGTATAAAATGTTAAGGAACAATACTTCCATTATATTTCTTTCTATAATCTTCCAGTAGCACTGCTGGTAGTAATTGTACATGTCTATTTTATATGCAGGCTGACACATTATCATTGTGCTTACAATTTTAAAATCAGTTTATTTGACTTCGAAGCAGTTACCATTTCAACATTATGTAAAAGAAGTTCCAGATAGAGAGCAACATCTGTTAAAATCTAGTTACAATTCTTGTAAAATTTCCATTATAATTCTTTCTTCAAAGCAACAAGGCTTATTGGAATATATAACTATATATTTTAGCAATTGAACGTGTACCAATAATTATTTGGGTGAACTGGAATAATATGCTGGCAATCATTAATTTACAAATCTGCTCTATAAGTATGAGGAAGTTAGTAAGTCCCCGTTACAAGATTAACAATAGCTCAAGTCTTTTCACTTGCACTTTATTTATCCAGGCCTCAAAACAAACTAATCACATCCATATTTATTTCATATTAAATAGCTGCACATTAACTATTTATAAACATAGGCCTAAAATTTGTTGTTCCTCAATTTACAGGTGAGAGTGTAGCATAACTCCACGGACCCTACAACGGCGCTGAAACCTAATTCAGAACACGGGACCAAATGAGTATTCTTACCCCAATATTTAAACAGTGCTCTTTGGATACATGACACCTTTTTTGCCTCAGAAGCACTATAACACGACATCCGTTTTGTCAATTCTCTCATATGCCACCTTACATGCTATCATATTGAAGTCTCACATCCCAGGTCCTTATTCCCTTCCAAATATTAGGATGATTCATCCCATGAGTCATGACACAGATTGTGATTGCAGGATCCAGAGGCTTCTGCAACCAAATTACATATTGCACTTGTAATGCAGGAGAGGACTCTAAAGAATACTAAAGAACAGCTTGCACTTGGGGTGGGGTGGAGTGGGGTGGGGGTGGAGGCAGGGGCAGTGAATGCAGACATCAGTACATTCATTCATTCAGCATGACAAAGTAACATTGCAAATCACCAAAATCATCTCTGGCTTACCGTTTTGGGCTCCTTGATGCTACACTTGGTCAAATGCCACCTTGCTTTCAAGGGCAGGCACTCTCAGCTCACCCCTGAAATTCAACTCTTTTGTCCATATTTGGACAAAATCTGTAATGAGGTCTGGAGCTGAGTTGCCTCATGCCCCATGCCCCATAAGGGCGATGGTTATGCTCTAAAATGTATTGTCCTTGAGTTGTTTTCGGGGCGAGCTGTCAATGTGCATAAACTAAGCTGCCTGACAATGTACAGGAATTTGAGTGAGCTCCCCATGACTTCTTGGAGTAAGCCTGCAATGTAAAGGTTGAGAGCTGTGGTCACTTTCTCTGCCACAGCTAGAACTGCCCATGAAGTTCTGCATGGACCATGGCTGCAGGAACAAACAGAATTTGTCTAAAGCTTCATTTTTCTGAAAAACCACCTGTGACCCAACAGTTGTGAAAGATTCTGGCAAATGCACTTGGTTCAATATGTCCTGGAGATACATACCACTGAGATGTTTAGCTTTCTTCTGGTGCTATCTGATTAATCTGGTTTCCCTTGCAGCCTGCTGCTGCTGTCCCTGCTCCTCTAACATATACCTCGTGAAGTGGAATTCCCCAACAGGGAATTATGCAGCCTTCAGTCACTTACTTCCCTGTAAACCAAGTAAACCTTCATGAGCAATGTGGCTGTTATATCATGGTGTAAAAATAGTAATTATGGAATGTAAGCAGGTGATATCATTCTATCCTAAACCAATAGATCACATGTAGCTGCCAAAAATAAATAAAGGCTGACACAGTGCTGTAACAAGGGAGGGCTGCACTGTCAGAGGTGCCATCTTTTGAATAAGACATTAAACAGAGCCCCATCTGACTGTTCAGGTAGATGTAAAAAATTTTATGGCACTATTTCTAAGAAGAGCAGGGGAATTATTCCCAGTATCCTGCCAATATTTATCTCTCAATCAACATCACTAAAACAAATTATCTGATAATTTTCACATGGCTGTTTGTGGGAGTTTCATGTGCACAAATTGGCTGCCAATTTTCCTACATTACAGTGACTAGAGCTCAAACGTACTTCAGGATGTTCAATGGTCATGAAAAACACTATGTAAACGCAAGTCTTCCCTTCTTTTTACATGCTCCACTATCCATGCTTTCAGTTTTCTTTCGACAATATATCATAGTCATTTTTGAGAAAACTTTGACGTTGTGTGTTCTGAAGTGTCTGTTCCTGCGAGAGGCTTTGTCAGCTCTTCCAATAGTAAATACCTGGTAAAGAAGGGGCTAGTTGTCACTCAACCATTTGTCATGCTTCACTGCACATTCAAAAAACTGTCACCCCAAATCAGTCAATATGGCAGATTTCAGTTGTAGAGTTTGTATAACTTTCAAAGTCTGGCACTGGCATAACATTTAAAATAAAAGCTTCACTGTAAGGCTTTTCTAAACAAAAATGTTCACGAGATGTGAGCATTTATTAACCATCCCTAATTGGCCTTGATAAGATGGTGGTGAGCCACCTTCTTGAACCACTGCAATCCATAAAGTCATAGGTACATGCAGGGTGCTGTTGGGGGTGGGGGAGGACGTGAGGTTGTACTGCTTTGCAGTAGTTTTTGCAAGAAATATAAAGATAAGCAAAATATGGGTAAAGTTGAGTAAGTTCAGATGTGCAAATCGTTTGTCTCTTAGTGCAAGAAGGGAAATTAATATTAAAACATTTTGTGACCTTTCTGAACCAATTGTAACCATTGTGGCCAACAGACAATGATCTCTAATTGAAGATATTCTTTAAATCAAGAAAAATCTATAAAGTACTCAGCACTGGATTTACACACAAGAACAGTAGAGGTCCAAAACAATTTTTGAACCTAATTTTAATTCAGTATCATTGTGACAGGTGTGTGCTGAATCCATATCATCTTAATACTTTAAAAATCATGTTTATTGCACATCCTACCTCCACAAATTTTATTTCTACTGTCAAGATTGAATAATATGTGGATAACATTTATATTGGAACCTGTACTTGTGAACACTTATAATGACAATTTTATATGCAAACAATTGTGGGTCACAATACAATTGCAGTCCTCCTACCACTTGGAAGCACTGTGGGCAGCTCCTGTTCTGGGCACCCAGTTTCTAATGAAAACTTCGTCTTGGGTTGCTGCAACCACTGCTTTAAAAATTGCCTTCCATTTCTGAATTTCTATTTTCAGTTTAACATTTTGCTATTGAAGTTTAAAGTCCTCCAGTCACATTAAAATAACCTTTCCTCAAGCCTTGCTGAATCCTTTATGCAGGCACACCCTAAAGTTTCAAAGTTGCATTGGGTCTCAGTGCCAACAATAAAAATTCTGTTAAGCTGCCTGTTGAATTTTGGCTTGTACTGTTTAATTTCCTGACATCAGAACATCACAGGCAATCTGTTAACATCACAAAATATATGTTTGTACTCTTAACTTATCAAAATGAAATAAAATATTGACTTCATAAATGGAATCCTTCCTATTTCATGATCTAAAAATATTTTTTATGTCACTGTCTTAAAGATTTGTACAGAAGCAGTACATGTTGATGACTGGGGGCAACCTGCCTGAATTTATGCTGCTGCCTATAAATAAAACCTAATCAAGTTAAAAACCTCTGGCTGCCACAAGTTTGTGAAAACATAGGCAAGTTGCAACTAGGAGGGAAAACTGAGTTTACTATCAATACGTACCATGATTAACTTTCAAAAAGAAATTGGATTTATAGTTGAAAAGGAAACAAGGTGGGGGGGGAGTGTGGGGGGAGCATGGGGAAGAGTGGGTTTAATTGGTTAGATCTTCCAAAGGACCAACATAGGCATGATGGGCAGAATGGCCTCCTGTTGTGATGCAAGATTTCTCAAGAAGTTAAGTGTAAGTTCTACGTTTTAAAAAATGGTTTCTTCGTAAATCTCCCTCTCATGCTTTATTCAGTTGCTAATCTAGCTTAGATAATGGCCTGACAGTGTAGTGATGTTCGATCTATGGGATTCTTTTTAAAAATATTAGTAAGAAAGGATAGACAATACTATACCACACCAACACACCCATTTAAATAAGCCTATAAGTTTTTGATTATAATGAGGCAAGATCTGTTGGGTTGGTGGAACAGATTCAAGGATTAGATGGCCTACACCTGTTCCTAACGTACAACATATGAATTAGGAGCAGGAGTAGGCCATTCGGCCCCTTGAGCCTGCTCTGCCATTTAATAAGATCATGGCTGATCTGATTGTAACCTCAACTCTACACTCCCACTTATCCCCATAACCTTTCACTCCCTTGCTTACCAAGAATCTATCTACCTCTGCCTTAAAAATATTCAAAGACTCTGCTTCCACCGCGTTTTGAGGAAGAGAGTTCCAAAGACACATGACCCTCAGAGAGAAAAAATTCTCCTCATCTCTGTCTTAAATGGGTGACCCCTTATTTTTAAACAATGACCTCTCATTCTAGATTCTCCCACAAGGGGAAATATCCTATCCACACTCAGCATGTCAAGATCCCTCAGGATCTTATGTATTTCCTAGGTTCCTATGAGAGAGCTGTGGGCAGCATCTGTGCAAACTGAATTTCGTCACAAGCCCGAAGCGGCACAATCATTCTCCATAGATAAACACCAGCTGAGGGAAACCTAAATGCTTTTATGATGCTTGACTTCAATTTATTAGCAAATGTCTCAGACAGAGCAAATTATGCTTCCTTCAGGATTAAAAGCTGATCAAGTTCACATCATTGCATTTCTTGATAATATTATCACCTGGAGATATTACCAGTTTGAGCTCACTACTTAGAATAGCAATTTATTACCTAAAGTTAAAAGCAGAGATATACTTTGAAGTCTTGGCTATGAATATAAAATATTTAAGTGAACTGATACAGCTCAACTATTTTGACAAGGTCAAACAAATGATTGCAAAAGTTGTTTTAACTCATTTTTCATCTATCACTTCACGCCGCTATGTCCACTGGATCTTCAAAATAATCTCCAAGACCATTGATTCATGAGAATAAATCGGAACATGCAGTGGTGTTTGAATCTGCATATAAGTGATGCAGGAAATAGATAATCCACAATAGAAAATGTTCTTTAACACAAGAGGTAGAAATTATACCTCACATCATCTTCAACAGGTCTCCATTATTTTACTTCAATTTTATCTGAAAAGGAAAAATGTGCAGAGTTACAGGGAGAAGGCGGGGGAGTGGTTCCAGGTAGATTACTCAAATCAGAATTGCAGGCACAGAGGGGCCGAATTGTCATTGTCCTTCTGTGCTATAACAATTCTGTCATTCAAACTCCAACAGGAAACAACTGTTCTGGAATTCAGCTAAAGGGGTGAAATTGGTCATTTAAATTAAAGTCAATGGAAATGAAAATTAATCAGGGGGTAAAGTGGACAGCTGATTCATTACCGCCCATCTTACACCACCAAAGAACAATTTCATTCCGAAAATATTCAGTCAAGAGTTCCTGAACCCCCAGATGCAACGTAACAACATAGTTCACTAATGATTGAATTCAAATAAGAATATGTAGCTGCTTGTTATTCTTTCAAACAAACTGGCCAGCAAGAAGGAACACCTGTGTTGGCAAGAGTTGGCAACATACCACTAAGTTCACAACATTTTGCTTCAACATGCACATGTATAGATATATCTAGAGATATTCTGTGGGTGGTGACAGAAAACAGAAATGTTGAATGATCAGATTATCGTAAATGTTCTCACCTTGCACAGTTCAACTGCCCAGAACAAAAGCCATTACCTAGACTGGCTGACACCAGTTTCCATCTTCAATTGAAAAACTAATCACACGGATACAGAATATTTCCAGAAGTCCTTACAGCAAGCATGACCCATCAGTGACATAACACACAATGTTGGCCATCAATAACATGATTTAAGCATCTTGTAAAGGGCAAACAGATGACAGCATTGTAAAATAGGTAAAGGGAACATAATTAGGAATGAGTACTAAGACTGATTCTCATCTGAATGATTATGATTAGTTAAGATTTCATTTCAGTTGATTTTGGTCTTCAAATCCGTCCGAAGCATTGGATATTCTCCAAACAAGAGCTGCAACAAACAATTTTGATTTTGGAATTGGCTTAAGATCATCTGGAAGTTTAAAACATGTTATTCATAACAGTGCAGATAATCAGTGAATGTTACCATATTCAACAACTATTGCAAGTGTCTTAAGGTTAATCAATGGAAATGTCAAGAACTCAATTCCAGATGCAATAAATAAGAACTTTTCTGTTAAAAAATTAAATAAACAATGACTCTTCTCTGATGTGAAGGTGGTACCACATTTTGGATTCAGTCCAACTGCACCAGTAATCCTTTACTGTACATAGTGGAGGCCACATTTGGAACGTTTCAAGCAGCCTTTGCACCACAGCTTCAAAATAATCACAGTGCAATGGTAGACAATTCCAGGAATTCAGACACCAGGTAAGGGAACTGATCATGAAGCTCAACTTTGTCTATCTTGCAATGAAATGGAAGGAGGGTTAAAAGAATGCACATGATCCAGGTCTTTGAAGTCTGCCTATTTAATTTAATGCATTGTATTTTGGTCGCAACCCAAACTCCGCAATTTGATCTGCAGCTTCATCCCCTTCTCCAACCACCATGTCAGACTAAACCTAATGTTTGAAACATTGGTGTGTGCAGCTCAATTATATGAGGCCTCAGACCCAATATCAGAGGTGCCTTAGGAGCACGTCACTCCCACACGTTCAAATTTCTACATCCATCTCGTTCATCAGGCTTGCTCCACAGTGTCATGATAAGGCATTCCTGACCCATCGGCAGTCATATAATCCCGGGAGAGGCAAAAAAAAATACATAGTTAATTAAGCAATAGAAATGCTGAGAAATTCTTCTCCTGAATTCTTCCACCTACCCCTATCCAGTATCCTTTCTGGGATGAGATTTCAATCAGCAGTATAAACAGATGAAGAATCCTTTCTGCTCATATTTAACTTTTTCATTATATTTAACACAAGAAAATAAAGTCCTGGGTTATATTTTATTTCCCAATATAACATGTGAAGGCTAAGCAATAAATCCCTGCAGTCCTTCAAATTAAGGGCTTCAAAAGTTCCATAACCTATGATATATCCTCACTTAATGAACAGTTCCTTCTCTAGTCCATGAAGCATTAAGATTTCATTTGCTAACTATGTGCCCTCCTCATAATTTCATTTCCAAGATAAGAAGGAAGAAAAAAATATATGAATTAGGAGCATGAGTAGGCCATTCGGCCCCTCGAGCCTGCTCTGTTTTTTAATAAGATCATGGCTGATCTGATTGTAACCTCAACTCTACACTCCCACTTATCCCCATAACCTTTCACTCCCTTGCTTACCGAGAATCTATCTACCTCTGCCTTAAAAATATTCAAAGACTCTGCTTCCACCGCGTTTTGAGGAAGAGAGTTCCAAAGACTCATGACCCTTTGAGAAAAAAAATTCTCCTCATCTCTGTCATAAATGGGTGACCCCTTATTTTTAAACAATGACCTCTCATTCTAGATTCTCCCACAAGGGGAAATATTCTATCCACACTCAGCTTGTCAAGATCCCTCAGGATCTTATACATTTCCTAGGTTCCTATGAGAGAGCTGTGGGCAGCATCTGTGCAAACTGAATTTCGTCACAAGCCCGAAGCAGCACAGTCATTCTCCATAGATAAACACCAGCTGAGGGAAACCTAAATGCTTTTATGATACTTGGCTTCAATTTATTAGCAAATGTCTCAGACAGGGCAAATTATGCTTCCTTCAGGATTAAAAGCTGATCAAGTTCACATCATTGCATTTCTTGATAATATTATCACCTGGAGATATTACCAGTTTGAGCTCACTGCTTAGAATAGCAATTTATTACCTAAAGTTAAAAGCAGAGATATACTTTGAAGTCTTGGCTATGAATATAAAATATTTAAGTGAACTGATGCAGCTCAACTATTTTGACAAGGTCAAACAAATGATTGCAAAAGTTGTTTTAACTAATTTTTCATCTATCACTTCATGCCGCTATGTCCACTGGATCTTCAAAATAATCTCCAAGTCCACTGATTCATGAGAATAGATCGGAACATGCAGTGGTGTTTGAATCTGCATATAAGTGATGCAGGAAATAAATAATCCACAATAGAAAATGTTCTTTAACACAAGAGGTAGAAATTGTACCTCACATTATCTTCAGCAGGTCTCCATTATTTTACTTTAATTTTATCTGAAAAGGAAAAATGTGCAGAGTTACAGGGAGAAGGCGGGGGAGTGGTTCCAGGTAGATTACTCAAATCAGAATTGCAGGCACAGAGGGGCCGAATTGTCATTGTCCTTCTGTGCTATAACAATTCTGTCATTCAAACTCCAACAGGAAACAACTGTCCTGGAATTCAGCTAAAGGGGTGAAATTAGTCATTTAAATTAAAGTCAATGGAAAAGAAAATTGATCATGGCGTAAAGTTTACAGCTGATTCATTACCGCCCATTTTACACCACCAAAGAAAAATTTCATCCCTAAAATACTCAATCAAGAGTTCCTGAAACCCCAGATGCAACATAACAACATAGTTCACTAATGATTGAATTGAAATAAGAATATATAACTGCTTGTTAATCATTCAAACAAACTGGCCAGCAAGAAGGAACACCTGTGTTGGCAAGAGTTGACATCATACCACTCAAACATCCATTTAAGTTCACAACATTTTGCTTCAACATGCACATGTATAGATATATCTAGAGATATTCTGTGGGTAGTGACAGAAAACAGAAATGTTGAATGATCAGATTATCGTAAATGTTCTCACCTTGCACAGTTCACCTGCCCAGAACAAAAGCCATTACTTAGACTGGCTGACACCAGTTTCCATCTTCAATTGAAAAACTAATCACATGGATACAGAATATTTCCAAAAGTCCTTACAGCAAGCATGACCCATCAACGACATAACACAAAATGTTGGCCATCAATAACATGGTTTAAGCATCTTGTAAAGGGTAAACAGATGACAGCATTGTAAAATAGGTAAAGGGAACATAATTAGGAATGAGTACTAAGACTGATTCTCATCTAAATGATTATGATTAGTTAAGATTGCATTTCAGTTGATTATGGTCTTCAAATCCGTCCGAAGCATTGGATATTCTCCAAACAAGAGCTGCAACAAACAACTTTGATTTTGGAATTGGCTTAAGATCATCTGGAGGTTTAAAACATGTTATTCATAACAGTGCAGATAATTAGTGAATATTACCATATTCAACAACTATTGCAAGTGTCTTAAGGTTAATCAATGGAAATGCCAAGAACTCAATTCCAGATGCGATAAATAAGAATTTTTCTGTTGAAAAATTAAATAAACAATGACTCTTCTCTGACGTGAAGGTGGTACCACATTTTGGATTCAGTCCAACTGCACCAGTAATCCTTTACTGTACATAGCGGAGGCCACATTTGGAACATTTCAAGCAGCCTTTGCACCACAGCTTCAAAATAATCACAGTGCAATGGTAGACAATTCCAGGAATTCAGACACCAGGTAAGGGAACTGATCATGAAGCTCAACTTTGTCTATCTTGCAATGAAATGGAAGGAGGGTTAAAAGAATGCACATGATCCAGGTCTTTGAAGTCTGCCTATTTAATTTAATGCATTGTATTTTGGTCACAACCCAAACTCCGCAATTTGATCTGCAGCTTCATCCCCTTCTCCAATCATCGTGTCAGACTGAACCTAATGTTTGCAACCTTGGTATGTGCAGCTCAATTATATGAGGCCTCAGACCCAGATGTGCCTTGGGTGCACGTCACTCCCACACGTTCAAATTTCTACATCCATCTCGTTCATCAGGCTTGCCCCACAGTGTCATGATTGGGCATTCCTGACCCATCGGCAGCCATGTAATCCCAGGAGAGGCAAAAAAAAAGCATAGTTAATTAAGCAATAGAAATGCTGAGAAATTCTTCTCCTGAATTCTTCCACCTATCCCTATCCAGTATCCTTTCTGGGATGAGATTTCAATCAGCAGTATAAACAGATGAAGAATCCATTCTGCTCACATCTACTTTTTCATTATACTTAACACAAGAAAATACAGTCCTAGGTTATATTTTATTTCACAATACAACATGTGAAGGCTAAGCAATAAATCCCTGCAGTCCTTCAAATTAAGGGCTTCAAAAGTTCCATAACCTATGATATATCCTCACTTAATGGAACTGTTCCTTCTCTAGTCCATGAAGCATTAAGTTTTCACTTGCCAACTATATGCCCTCCTCATAACTTTCAGTTCCAAGATAAGAAGGAAGAAAAAATATATAAAACGCAACTGAATAAGTGGTGCAATTTTAAATTATCAGCAGCATGTCAAATCATAAAATCCCTAAGGTTCTTTGGGAGGATCTAATCCTTCAATTAGACACTCTACAGCCTTTTGGCTCAAAACTGAGTTCAACAATTTCAGACCATGGCTTCTGGCCGACTTTCTATTTGGATGACAGCTGTTAGTCATGATTCTGCTTTGCCCATTTACACCTAGAATTATAGAATGGTAACATGACAAAAGGCAGCCATTCAACTCATCAAGCCGGTGCCACCTCTCGGCAACAGCAATTTAGCAAGCCCCGCTCTGCTGCTCTTTCCCTGTAACTCTGCACTGTTTTTCCCTTTCAGCTGATTGTTGAATTCCCTTTTGAAAGCCATGATTGAATCTGCCACCAACACCCGCCCAGGCAGTGCATTCCAGATCCTAACCGCACGTTGCATAAAATAGTTTTTCCTCACGTCACTTTTGTTTCTTTTGCCAATTCCTTTAAATCTGTTCCCGCTGGTTCTGCACCAATCTTTCCTCAGCACAGCAATCTGGAAGTCCTTGCGCAGGCCATGCTAAAGTTGGCCCCTTTAAGTAACCGTGCGTGTGCAGCTGCATACAAAAGTTTAAAGGGCCTGTGCAAGTCAATCACTCACCCTACAGGAAAAGGGTACTTTGCTCTCAACCTTCTGCCAGTGAGAACAGCTCTCTATCAACTCTGTGAAGACCTGTCCTGATGTTGAACAATTCTTATCAAATCTCCTCTCAGCCTTCTCTTTTCTAAGCTTGTCCCATAGCTTGTCCAATCTATCCACTTATCCCTGGAACCATTCTTGCGAATCTTTTCTGCACCCTATCTAAAGATTCACTTCCTTCCTAAAGTGCAGTGCCCAGGATTAAACACAATATTCTCATTGACACCGGACCAAGCTTTTATAAAGGTTCTTAACTTCCTTGCTTTTGTACTCTACGCTTCTATTTATAAATCCCAGCAACTCCTTTTAATTGCTTTCCTAACCTGCCATGCCATCTTCAATGATTTGCGTACATGTATCCCTCTGTCTCTCTCTAACTGCACCTCCTTTAGCACTATGTCCTTTAGTTTATATTGCTTCTTCTCATTCTTTGTTTTAATTTGTTCATGGAATGTGAGCATCAATGACTGGTCTAACATATGTTGCCCATCGCTATTTTCCCTTGATAAGTGTAGTATAAAGGGTTAATGTGTAAATACAGAAACATAGAAAACAGGAACAGGAGTAGGTCATTCGACCCTTCAAGCCTGCTTCGCCATTCAATAAGACCATGGCTGATCGTCTAACTCAATGCCATACTCCTGACCTTTCCTATCCCCTTGACGCCTTTAGAGTCTAGAAATCTATTTCCTTCTTAAATCTATTCAGTGACTTAGCCTCCACAGCCTTCTGTCAGAGAGAATTCCACAGGTTCACCACCCTCTGAGTGAAGAAGTTTCTCATCTCATTTCTAAATGACCTACTCTATATCCTGAGACTGTTACCCCTTATTCTAGACCCCCTCAGCGAGAGGAAACGTCATCCCTGCATCTCATCTGTCCCGCCCTGTCATAATTTCAAATGTTTCAATGAGATCCCCTCTCATTTTTCTCAACTCCAGTGAATACAGGACTAGTTGACCCAACCTCTCTGTGTATGACAATCCTGCTAACCCAGGAATCAGTCTGGTGAACCTTTGCTGCACTCCCTCTATGGCAAGTATATCCTTTCTTTGGTAAGGAGACCAAAACTACACACAATACTCCAGCTATGGTCTCACCAAGGCCCTTTACAAATGCGTTAAGACATCCTTGCTCCTGTACTTAAATCTTCTTGCAATGAAGGACAGCATGCCTTTGTCTCCCTAACTGCTTGCTGCACCTGCATGCTTGCTTTCAGTAACTAGTGTGCAAGGACACCTAGATCCCTTTGTACATCAACATTTCCCAATCTATCACCATTTAAATAATACTCTGCCATTCTATTTTTCCTACTAAAGTTATACTGCATCTGCCATGTATTTGCCCACTCACTCAACTTGTCTAAATCGCCTTGAAGCCTCTTAACAACCTTCTCGCCATTCCTACCTAGTTTTGTGTTGTCAGCAAGCTTGGAAATATTACACTTGGTTCGTTTATCCAAATCATTGATATATATTGTGACTAGCTGGGGCCCAAGCACCGAGCCCTGCAGTAACCCACTAGTCACCACCTGCCACTCCAAAAAAGACCCATTTATTCTTACTCTCTGTTTCCTGTCTACTAACCAATTCTCAATCCATCCTAATATATTACCTCAATCCCATGTGCTATAATTTTGCACACTAACCTCTTATGTGGGACTTTATTAAAAGCTTGCTGAAAATCCACTGGTTCTCCCTTTATTCTGCCAGATATGTCCTCAAAAAGCTACAGTAGGTTTGTCAAATGTGATTTCCCTTTCATGCATCCACACTGACTTTGTCTACTCCAGTCGATATTTTCTAAGTGTCCTGTTATCACTTCCTCTATAATGGACTCTAGCATTTTCGCTACTACTGATGTTAGGCTAACTGGTCTGTAATTCCGTTTTCTCCCTCCCTCCTTTTTTTTAAATAGCGGGGTTACATTTGCCACCCTCCAATCTGTTGGGACTGTTCCAGAATCTACAGATTTTGGAAGATGACAACCACTGCTCTCTGTTTCCTGTCACTTAGCCAATTTATATCTATGCCGCCACTGTCCCTTTTATTCCGTGGGTTTCAGCTTTGCCAGGAAGCCTATGATGTGGCATTTCTTCAAGCACTTTTTGGAAGTCCATATTCACCAGATCAAACATATTACCATCATCAAACCTCTCTGTAAACTCATCAAAATACTCAAATCACTTAGCTAACCATGACAGCCCTTTAAAAAGTCCATGCTGGCTTTCCTTAATTAATCAATACTTGTTCAAAGGACTGTTAATTTTGTTTTGGATTGTGATATCTAAAAGAGTTTACACTACCAGGGGTAAAATGACTAGTCTGTATTGTTAGGTTTAACGTTATATCCTGTTTTGAACAATGGTGCTGCCAGTTGCAATTCTCCAGTCCCATGGCACCATCCCCAGATCCAAGGAGGATTGGAAGATTATGGTCAATACATTTGCCATCTTCCTCCACATCCCTGGATGAATTATGTCTGGTCCTGGTGACTTATTAACTTGGAAGTGCAGCCAGGCTTTTGAATGCCTCCTCTTAGCAACTTTTTGCCCATCCAGTATTTCACCTCTCTCCACAGACGCAAAGAATTACATTAGTATTTTAGTGGTGTCATCTGCCTCTATCACAGGTATCCTTTTTTGGTCTCTAATCAGCCCCACCTCTGTTCGAACCAGCCTTTTCCTTTTTATATGTTTAAAAAGACCTTTGGGTTGCCTTTTAGGTTGGCTGCCAGTCTCTCCCCATACTCTCTCTTTGCTTCCCTTATATTTTATTTCTCCTAAAAACCTTTCATATTCAGCCTGCTCCACAGTGCTTTATCAATTTGACATCTTTCATACGCTTTTTTTTTCTGATTCATCTGATCTATCTATCTTTTCTGTCATCCAGGTAACCCGAGCTTTGCTGCCTGGTCTTTCCTCCTCGTGGGAATGTGCCTTCACTGTACCTGAACCACCTCCTCTTTAAAATCAGCCAATTGTTCAATGGCAGATTCACCTGCTAATCCTTGGTTCCACTTTACCCAGAACAGTTCCATTTTCAATCTCTTCCAACTGGCCCTCTTCTAACTAAATATTTCTAAAATCACAGATTGCGCTTTTTGCTTTTCTAAAGCAATGCTAAACCCTTTGATATTATTATCATTGTCCCCCTAGTAACATTTGATCCACATGACTCACCCCGATCTACAAAACTAGATCTGGCAATGTCTCCTTCCTTGTTCAGAAACATACTGAGAATTTTCCTCAACACATTGATGAAACTCTTCCCCTTCTCTGCCCTTCAGCGTGCTTCTATCCTGGACTATATTAGAATCATTGAGGTCCGTTTGTCACTAATCTCTAGTTTTTGATCAAGAACCATCTTTCATTTCTTAATTTGCTCCATTACCACTTCATTTGGCTTTGTGCTATCATTTAATCTCTCCTGAATGCCACCTATAAGAATCCTTCCCTTTTGTTCATTTCTCCTCCCAGTCCCACTATTCCCATCTCTATACTTGCTTAAAACCTGTCACATCTCTAACATTATGCAGATTATGTTAAAGGTCATCAATCTGTAATGTTAACTCAGTTTCTCCCTTCATAGATGCTGAGAGACCTACTGCGAATTTCATGCATTTATTGTTTTATTTTAATAAGTTATTTCACCGCATTGGGACGCTATACTTTCATGTCTCCTTTGGGCTTTTTCCCCATTTCCTTCCTCCCACTGACATACACCATTCCACCTTTAGAACTACTGGAAAGAACCTGCAATCTGCCACACAGTGCTCCAGTATCTGGTTCTCTTACTATTGAAGAGCATCAAGTGCATGAGGAACATACTGATACTGGTGCTCAGCAGAAAATGCTCCAAGATCCCCAAACTCAACAATGAGTCAATTCAGTTCTCACTCAAAAAAAGTGAAAGGAAAGCTAATTGGAAGGCTGGTCACTGACTTTTCCCCTCACACATTCCTAGAAGACAGCCAGCGTAGAACTGACAGTGGATCTCTAGGCATCCTGTTAGCCAGTGAGGTAGTCAGCCAGGCAGTGCATTGAGTAAGATAAAGCTGCAAAATTAAATTACAAAAAAAAAATCAGCCAAGCAGCCATGTTTTATGGAGCAAAGTTCAAAGTGCTATATTTCATTAAAATGTAGCAGTCAAGCATCATAAAGAAAATATAATCATGGCCCAAGCTTAGTCACCTTCACACCTGTGACAATTCAAAATGTTATTTTTCCTTTTAGCTTCAACTTGTTTAATTCTACTAAGGGAGCCATAGTAGTTCTGCATAAACAAAGTAACATAAGCACACATTAATGCAGTCACCTGATTTTTTCGCATTCAGTATGAGAAAAAACACTCCCATCAGCAGATGCATTCTACAACAAATGTCTGGAAGCTGAAATGCCTTTCAATACTCAAAGATTTGATGTTGGTGAACAGCCAGCTGATGTGTGGAGTAGCACCTCTGTTAATTGGTTTATAGAGTTTTCCATGGAGACATTAACCCAGGTGTTCCACTTGCTTGCTTGTCAACACAATGGGCCATAACTTCCAAGCTCCCCACTGTCAAATTCTGGGGGGTAGCCCATAGATGGGCTGGGGAATCCCCTTCTGAGGTTCCCTGGTAAGGGTTTGCATGGCAATTGCCCAGAAGTGCACACTTCCCCTGGGTAACTGCCCTGCACTGGGAACCATCCGAAAATGCAATTTTAATCACAATCTTTGCATGGTTCTGACTGTGTTACACCAAAAGTTACCCAGAAAAAGTTAAAAGAATTCAAAGCTCTTCTAATTTCTGGGTAACTACTGTAAAGATTCAGATCGACCCCCATCACGGGTCTTCCCCCATCATCCCCAAACCCCCAGGGGACTCCCCCCACCCTCTGGTTAAACACTCCCCCCACCACAGAATTCCTTACGCCCCCAACCCCGCTTGGGATTCCCCTCACCCGCATGGGAATCCTCCCTCCACCCCGGCCATTGACCCGACTCTCATCCCCACACCCGCTCGAGGCCTGAGGCCCAAGCCCCCTTCCCGTTAACCTCACCCACCTAACTCAACCCACCCCACACAGTATTCCCAACACTCAGCCCTGGCCCCACCATGGGATTCCCAACGCCTGCACAGGACACCTCACACAACACCCCCCATCCCACCCCGCCCCTACTTCCACCTCCAGCCCCACAACAGGCCCAAATCTCCACCACAGCTGCCCAAGGCCTGAACCCCCACCTCCTCAAGCCCAACCTGCAGATCCCCAAACCTGAACCCCAACCAACCCAGCACAATCGCCCACCCGCATGGGACTCCTCCTACCTCCCACCACCACCCACCCCCAACCCCCCCACCGTGGACCCAACCCCCTCCCTCTCACAAGCACAGACTGACCCTGCCCCCTGCCATAACCCAATCCCCACACCCCCCTGACCTGACCCGATTCAACCCACTCACCAGCTAACCACCTCCCATAGCATTCCCAATCCCTCCGATCCCCCATGGGATGCCCCCACCAGCATGGGACTCTTCCCTCACCCACCATGAATCCAACCTCCTCCCCTCCACAAGCCCAGCCCATCCTGACACCGCCCCCCGCCACCAATAATGACCTGATCCCCATCTCCCCAACCCGACCTGACTCAATCCAACCACAGACTAACCAATCCTCCCAGTATTCCCAATTCCCCCCACCCCCATGGGATTCCCCCTACCCACACAGGACTCCTACCACACCGCCTCGCGCCCAGATCTCACTCCCACGCCCACCCGAGACCCAATCTCCCCACTTCCGCAGGCCCAACTTGCACCCCACCAATGACCTGACTCTAAGCCTCTGACCTGACACCCGCCACCACAGATCCAACTGCTCCCTTCCCAACACTAAGGTCTGACCATCCCTGACCTCCAATCTCCCCCATCCTCCTACTTCTATCCACCCTTCCCTCTGGCCTGTCAAGGCCCTTTAAATTACAATGGGACCTTTATCTTACCTGGATCATGTCAGCTAGTGTCATAAAAAAGGGGGCATGTCTTCCTTTACTTCAACTGAGCTGGACTTCATTGTTACAATGTCAGGATCTCGTCCGGCCTGAGTCAGAAGATCGGAACACGATCCGAGGAAAAATCTTGTAAGTAATTGGACACAGAGTGGCAGTCCGACACTATGTGCCACTCTGAGGAATTTATGGCCCAATATTTCTCCCGTTTAGTCCACACCCCAGCCTCACCCCCCATGCACCTCTCACACATTCATTTTAATAGGCAGAAAAGTCATGGACTAAAGAGTGCATAAGTGAAAACTCCTGATCATTGTTTTTTCCATCTGCCATTTTAACCCATTCCCCAAGTTCCAGGAATACACACAAACAAGCTCATTAATGTTCTAACACGAGGGAACATCCTCCTGTTGAGGGGCAGAAATCCCACTGTCAGACAATTTAGCCCACCTGCAGTGTGTTATGACTGAGAGGCGAACTGACGTGGAGTGAGTCAACTTCCAGCAAGCTTTCCATCTTGGAGGGGGGGAGGAGAGTCGTCCACCTGCCCCCATAATAGTTAGCCAATGGTGGCAGCAGTCAGAGTGTAAAGACTCAGAAAGACACCAGGAGAAGACTGCAGAACTGAAAGAGCTATAAATCCCTGGAAAAAGGAAAAGGCAAAAAAAGATTGAAGGCTCACCTGAGAACAGAGCATTGTGGGTGCTGCAAGCTGACACACAGACCTGGAATCCAGTCAGCAGTCAGTGCAGAGCACTATCTACAGCCAAACAACTGAAGCAGCAACAGATCCAGAGCTTAGGGTAAGCATGGAGTCTACACTGCCACTCCCAGAACATTTCCGAAGTGCTGAATGCTTGCAACAGGTTCACAACTGGGACAATTTTTGGAGGAAGAGATTCTCCAGATGCAGACAGCTTCAATTATGTATAAGAAGGGACACAAGGATCGGGTCAGTACTTTACTCTATGCAGTAGGGCCCATAGCAGACAATGTTATTGCAAGACAAGGCATCAATGAGGCTTCCAGCTCATATGAGGAAGTCCTCCAGGCATTCAATGTAATTCAGTGTTAAAAAAATGTGATCATTGAGTGAGCAAAACTTAACAAGAGGTGGCAAAAACTGGGCAAATCCGTGGACTCATTTATGAATGATGTGCACAGGCTCATGGAGAATTTTCACTCTGGGATCCTCAGAGATGAATTAATACGTGATCACAGAGTGGTTGGGGTCTTGATGAAATCCTCTCAGATCTTTTGCAAACAAGGAAAGATTTAACTCTCACAAAAGCACAGTAGCACAACAGGCTGAGTTTAGGAAGCTAAACGGAGTAGCTGTTTGTGGGGAAAGTGATGTCCCTTGAAAAAAATGAGTGAAGCCATTCAATATGTCAAACAAAAAAGAGAAAGTGCCGTGAAGCAAAAGCCCCAAAAAATTGGGAAACAGTGCACCAGCCACCATCTTGAGATGTTCTTGATGTGGCAGGAAAACTGTATACAAGCGGGAAGAATGTCCAGCAGGGGGGTGCTGACTGCCGCAAATGTAGGAAGTTAGGACATTTTGAAAAGGTCTTGTAGATCCAAAGTTCCTATCATTCATAGGAAGAAAGAGAAAACACCAAAACTAAGTCAAATCCAAGAAGTGGAAAAGCCACAGAAAAAAAAACAAATAACCTTCTTGGGAGAGGCTAACGAAACAGAAAGTAGTTACAGGAGCATTAAATTAGAAATTCATAGTCACCAAACAGAACTCAAGCTAGATACTAAGGCAGGTGTTTCAGCATTATCTGCTGAAGCAAAATGCCTTAAAAATATCACATTCCATCCAATTACAATGTCTAGGAGGGACTACATTAAAAGTAATAGGCCAACATTGGCAAGATTAAGATACAAGGATAAAGAAATTATTGAATCCCTGGATGAAACACAGAAGCAGGTGTCACCGTTATTGAACAGAAAAGCATGCTTGAAGCTGAGGCTGATTTACAAGGTTGATGAAATTGCTGATGAGCAGTCCAGTAATGTATTCAGAAATGAATTTTCATCCCTATTTTCAGGCTCAGGAGAGCTGAAAACAGAATATCATATAACCCTAAAGGTAGATGCCTTTATGTCTCTTCACAGCAAGGAAGATCCTTCACCTACCCTTAGACAAAGTCAAGAAAGAGACTGAACATGTTACAACAATGGGTCATTTTTCTAGTAACCATACAAACAAAGTGGGGCTCTGGAATGGTCATTGTATTGGCATCAGTGAATGAAAGTCTCACCAAATTAACAAAAAAGCGCCCTCTTCACAAATTTGGATGCCAACAGCGGCTTTTGGCAGTTTGTCTCTGGACAAAGAATCCAGACTATTAACTACTTTTATCACCCCCGTTGATCATTATTGTTTTAACAGGAATTGCTTCTGCACCTGAGATATTCCAAAGAATGACGTTTCAGAGACTGCAAGGCATAGAAGATGTAAAATGTCATTTGGATGGCATTCTTGTACATGGTTCATTGAGGGAAGAATGTGACCGTTGAGCGAGAGCAGACCTCAAAGCCCCACAAAAAGCAGGCTTGATATAAAACAAGTGTGAATTTGCAAAGCCTATGATATCATTCTGAGGGCACTTTGTCCAAACTTCGGGAATTACAGCCGACCTGCAGAAAACCAAAGTCATTAGAGTGCTCCCACAGCCTAAAAACATCACAGAATTACAAAGATTTATTGATGTGGCCAATCAAGTGGGCAAGTTCCTACTAAACTTCGTGGAAATCAACAGGCCGCTTCAACAGCTGTTGAGACAAGGTCAACACTGATGCTGATTACCAAACACTTACCAGCCGCTGAGTAAAGATAACAAGAGATTAAGCAAGCACAACAGCACGATGACGAGTATATCAAAATAAAAGAGTATTGTCAGAGCGGATGGCTGGATTATATTCCTAACAACCCAGTGCTTCACCAATACTTGGAACAGATAAAATTTCACAATCACCGGTGATTACTTAGCTTTCAATGACTGACTCAATATTCTCCAGAAAATCCATCAAGGTCACTTGCGAATAGTGAAATTCAGATTGAGAGCTCAACATTCAGTCTGGTAGCCAGGGATCAGTCATTCATTCAATTGAAGGGTTAAATCACAAATTACCTTACATGTGCAGTGAGTAGCCAACAGCACAGCAAACCACTGGCACCCTCCACTTTTCCTTTGAGGTCATTGCAGTGCCCAAGAATGGATTTATTTGACTCGAAGGCAAAGTTTTTATTATGATCATTGATTACTACTGCAGATGATTTTAAGCGGGTAGACTGCACAGCATCACGGCAAATTTGGTCATTACATCACTAAGAGGAATCTTCACGATACATGACATCCCAGATGCGGTGTCAAACAACGGACCTCAGTTTGCTAACAAGCTGTTCTACAACTTTGCGTAGGAATATGGTCCCATGCATGTGACTTAGCTCGTCTAGATATCCTTAGTCAAATGGAGAAGCAGGAAGAGGATTCTGAACAATGAAGGAATTTATGAAAAAGAACAAAGATATTACAAAGTCAGCTGGGGGAAAGAGTGTGCATATGAGATCAACAGAAAGAAGGCATTGTAATAGAAAGAGCTCCACAGCCGAGATCTTACAGAATTGAGACCAACCAGGGATATACCAGAAAGAATGGAAGAACCTTGATATTATTGGAAAGGAACCAATGGAATCTTGGACATTCTATTTAGATCCTGTCATGAAAACTATCATATTTTTCAGAATACTATTGTGGTTTATTGTAAAGTAGGTTTATGAGTGTAAGTGTATATGGTTCTGTCTGTGTGATTTAATTGAATTGGAGTTAGATAGGCTGCAAAGTTGAAATTATCAAAATAAGTTAGGTGAAAAGGCATTTGAAATGCTGGTGAGTAAACATGGATGAGGGCAGCAGATGGGGTGTGAAGGAAATTTGCATTTTTAGATAAGTGAAAAGGGTGTTCAGGTTTCAAAGGGATGACAGGACAGTTACAACTAACAAGATAAGCAAGGCCAAGCTGTATGTTTATTTTTTCCCAAAGGTACTGCTCATATTGGCAGCAGGAAAGATTTTTATATTATGGGAAAAACAAATTCCCAAAGGCATACAGAACAATGGAATTTACAGATTAAAGAGAGAGAAACGTATATAAAAAAGAATGGGGGGGCTATGTTTGGTGGCCATGTAAGATCTAAAAGGACCATGTAAAACAGCCTTGGGAGAAAGCCTCCAGCCATTTTTCCAGAAGTCTGCTGTATCCAGTAACCAAAGTTGGAGAAAAGCCTTTGGAATGTCGTGTGGGTGCTCTGGTAAACTTGCTGGATTGCCTATCTAAATTTAAAATCTATTTTGGACTGTTGCCTTAAAGAGGGTGTGTAGCTGAGAGTCAGGTTAATTAGGAGTTTTGGGATTTGTTATAGTATTACGTAACTGTCATCTTATGTATATGTTTGAAATATTTTCTTTTGTTAATAAATGTTTTAATTTAATTTTAAAAATCTCTAAAAGTGTTAGTGGACTCGTTACTTCTCAATTCAGTGCACAAATCTTCTCATAATAAATACAAATTCTAAAACCATTGTGATAGCGTGTCCACAAGTTTACCTTGTGGATTTGGTCCACCTGGCACACATCACATACCACGTCACAACAATCTGGATGGAGACAAGGAACCAGAAACAAGTAGAAACTCTACAACCACCCAGGTGGAAGGGACTCCTATAAAATGATGAGAGAGTGTAGTTCATCCTCAACCTCAAAATGAAATCAGGACCAGATCAGGGAGATTGGTCAAGACACAACAGAGACTAACCCTGTAAAGTCTGAGATTTTGGGTGGAGATGTAGGAGGATGTACATAATTGGGATAAAGACTTGGAGGGGAGATGTAGGGTAAAGGGTTAACATCAGGACCACCTGACACTGATGTAACTATGACCCAATGTCACATGACTAAGAGACTAAGTTCTGTTGGGAAGCATAAGTACAACCTTGTGTGGAGTACTGAGATGTATATAGATCTGTAAATCAACAAGAAATGTTTTTTTACGAATAACAGTCTATGGTAACATTCTTAGGGTAACAGGCAAACCATAAAGAAAGCCCATCTAGGCCCTGAAACAATGCAGAGCATAAATGCAGCATGGACCAGTTGGCTGAACAGCCTATTTCTGCGCAATGCATTCATGTCATTCCATGTACAATGCATTTAACTGTGACTATGGGTCTCAAACTGATCAACTTGTGTAACAACATTCATGCCCCAAGTACGTGTGTAACGAACAGTGGGCAAAAAATAAGTTTGACTTCAGTTTCGCTCTCAACCTCTCTGATTAACAGGCATGATGGCTTCCAATCCAAGCGAACAAAGCAGGTTATTGCTGAACATTCAGCCGAGATTTGGGTTGAACTATTATATGTTGAACTGACCTCAGCTGAAAGCAAGCAAAGTAGCTGGGAAGGAAACAGAAACACAAGACGGGTTAAAAAAAAAACTGTTGAAGAGGTGGTAATTAAGACTAACTACAATGTATACTTCATAGCTGTCTTCCTATATCCCCTTGTCTTCAAATTAGATTTAATATTACTAGCCAATGGCAAGATTCCTCCTTCAACTTGAAGCTGGAACGGTACAAGCCAGTTTTCCCAACGACTGCCATCAATGGCATTTCTGTCTAGTGCTCCATCTGGTGGCCATGTTAGGAACTGGAAAAACAGCCTCTGAAGTAAATGAATAGCAGTAAACACCAGGCAGCTTATTAGTTTTAAAAATATAAACACAGTTAAGGCCACACAATTGGTGAATCTTATAATTACAGATTCAAGAAACAAAAAATAAAGTTCCTTTCTTTCATTTTCATATTTTTATATACTCTCTACAGAAAAAAATAATTAATTATACAGCAAAGAAACAGGCCATTATGCCCACCTAATTCAGGACGATATGTATTGAAGCCTCTTCCTACCCTTTCTCATCTAACTCTCTCAGCATAATCCTATCTTCACTCCTCAGGCCTATGTTATCCAGCTTCCCTTTAAATGTGTCTGTACTATTGGTCTCAACTACTCGCTAATTTAGGAAAGTTTCACATTCTCACCACTCCCTGTGTATAGAACTTTCCTCTGTAAACTCTATCTGATTATTGGTGATTATCTTAAACTGATGATATCTAATTTTGCTCTTCCTGCAAGTGTCCACTCTTTCATAACTTTAAAGACCTCTACTAGGTCACCACTCAGCCTTTTCTTTTCGAAAGAAATGAGGCCAACTTGTTCATCCATTCCTGTTAACTATAATCTTGGAGTTCTAGCATCATCCTTCTAAACATTTTTTGCACCTTCTTCAGGACTCTATATCCTTTTTGTAACGTGCAACCAGAAGTGTGCAGAGTACACCAAGTGTCATCTAACTAAGGTTTCATACAGATTTAGCATAAGTTCTCTAGTTTTCAATTCTAACACTCTTGAATTAAACTCTCGTGCTTGGTTTGCTTTTGGCATTATTAAAAGTCACAATTTTGAATTATCTTTCCATTTGTACTCTCAGATATCTCCCCATTTACATTATTCTCCAAGTAATGTGACCAAACTGCAATAGCTCACGATTAACCTATATTTTATGTTCACGTGTAGCTATTTTTGGAGTAGAAAAGCAAATGCAACTCCAGACACAGCCTGGAAACTTTAAAACTTTATTTTGAACTAACTTGAAAATATCACTGATACTCAACTGATTGAACATTTCACATGGGCATAGACCTTCTGGTTAGTGTCGATACTGGGCATGTTGATGCTGACTGGAAAGATTTCTGTGACACAACCTTTTTTGTGAATTTTCAGCCAGAACTTCTGGTTCTAGCTGAAGCATTGATGGATCAGCTCAGACATACATAGGGAAGACCATCGAGTGCACGAAAAGGTTGATGAAGAGGGGAAATGACCCCTATTCTCACCATTAAAAACTTACCTGAATACGGCAGGTAAAGGTCTCAAATCTTTCAATGGATAAGTGAGTGGGTGACTGGGTGGTCAGCTTGGGTGGTGGGGGGGGGGTGGGGGTGGTTGTCGATTGTGGTGCTCAGTTCAGTTACGCTGGATAATCAATGAATTAGACTAGGTATTAACCAGCGTAACATTTCCAGGCTAAGCATGCAGTGTAAGTCCCGTGTATCTGGCCTAAGTCTCTGGCACTGAGCTCAGTGTCGGCGACATTAGTGAAGGGCCCAGGCAGTGGAACTCTGCCCACTGGAAGTTTGTGCGTTGTGTGTTAAGATTTCTGCAGGGTTCTGACACACATTTCCCAACTTAAGCCCAATTTCCAATGATCCGGATAGCAGAAGTTTTGGGCCATGATATACAACCTCAAGTGCCATGATGGAAATCATCACTTAATATTCAGAGTCTCTCACCTTTTCCTTGATACATTCACAAATATAAACTTCAACTTTTAATAATATTAATATGAAAATGTACAGATTGGGTGTAGAAACTACTGAAAGCTTTGAGTTCTGGGCAGCTTTAATTAAGAGTTCTACCTCTACATAATTTAACAGTGTTGCACCAAATCCCAATATTGTTTGCTGAAAGTTATTTGCCAACTCATGTAACTTATTTATGGTATTTTATACAACAGTAATTGGTCATTGTCCAATAACTGACATCTAAAGGAATGGAACCATGCACTGCTGGAAAGTTGTCAAGCCATATTAATCCTTGGTATAAAAGCACAACTCAGTATAAAAGTGGATTGTTAACTAGCATAACCAGTAATGTGTAGAACCCCATGTCCTCTCCCCCTGCTGCCTGGATGCAATGCCAAAACAGATTAACTCTGCAGCTTATCCAGGACTGTTGAATGGCTCAATATCAAGGTTCATAAGTGTGTATTAGCCAATCGGGCAAAATGACTGCTCCTTGGCTGATGATACGCAGAAGGCCTGTGACACCCTGAAATAGTAGGATGCCAAGAAGATTCAGACAGTGGTCACTTTCATGGTAACAGACACAGCTGTTCCGCCATGGAGCAAAACTGAAAAAGAATCTTCACCGAAAAGGTTGCAGAGATGTGCAGAGTTTGCCATCGAACACAGACTCTCCCTCTGGAAGATTTTTAAAGAACCTATGCTGCCTATAGAAATAATTTTGAGGGCAATACCTGCCAGGTTCATGTTTCTTGCTGTTTTATTCTCCTCACCTCCAGGTGTTGTTGTTCCTCCTCCTCTATAAGGATGGGCTAGAGTGGCAGGATGGGATTCTGCATGAGCATAACTCCAAAATCATTCCGAAGCTGTGGAATGGAGAATGTCAAACAATGTAGAGGAGGAGTAAGGCTGTAGTACCATGGGGGTGCTAAAATGTGAATAAAGTTGTGGGGGAAAAAGACATCTGTGAAATCAGATAACTGAAAAGAGCATTTGGGAACCTTTGAAACTCTCACATTCCTCACTTTCACTTTTATTGGCTGACGGGTGAAGCAGGTACATGTTGTTTAAAAAAGACATATTTGCACTTGTGACATAAAAGTAGGAAATTTCCCGGCATTGCTATGCAAATAACTCCTATGGGGCTTTGTGGGTGGATTTTGAAAGCTGTGAAAAAGATCGAGGAAACTTACATTCAGTGCATTAGTGGTTTAATGGACTAAACATGAATTTCTTCAAGGTCTTTTGATGCGGTAACAGCAGAAACCAATGATTGTGAGGACATCACGTGCTTTATTTTGCAGTCATGTATGCTCGTTTAATCAGGTAATTGCATCACAGCAGCATTGAAAACAATGACAGCAGAAGTATACATCCAAAAGGTTAACTGAGCTTGGGGCAAAATGCATTGTTCCTACACTTGACACATCCTTTTGTCATTCAATGCAAGAATTATAGAGAGATGAGATTAAGAGAGAGAGAGAAAAGATTCCATCTGGACAATCAGATGATAAAAATTACAACTGACAATCATAAAAAGGTCAACTGAAAGAATCAACAAACATTATTAAATTATTTTTACCTGGACAAAGAACATTTAAATTTAGTGGGAGAACAATTAATGGTACCAAATCCTACTGACTAGCTTCCCCATAAGGAAAGCAACATGTTCCACACTCAACTGTTATAATGACTTCACTTTCCTATCTATAAAAGGGCCTATCAGTTTCTATGCTTAATCTCCGTGAGTGGACTTTATTCTGGCCAAGAACAAAACAAACACAGTACATAGTTTCATATTTCTTGCCATTTGAAACCAAAGTTAATTCTAGTCACAGCTAGGGTGTTCCTTTAATCTCACCAGCCAAAATCCAAAGTGCAATTGAATTTTCTTTCTGAAAAGGTACTTTTCATACCTGTGTGGAACACAAGGCATGTTTACTTCTGAAATGGTAGTCCTGGTGAGGAACTTTTCCCAGGCAACAGGATTAGAAACCCTTTAGAGGCCCAGCAACATAATTTAATGAATCATTATAATCTAAACTCATTGTTACTGAAAAAGTCCTTGCAAAAAAGCCCTAAGTCTCCAGCACTTTGAACATGCAAACATTTCTCTGTAGTCCAGAACACAGACATCTTATTGTAAACCCAGGAGATGTAAATTCTATTTTGTAGTAGGCTGCGACACATACTAAAGTTGTTCATATTATACATCAACGAAAGACTCATTTTATCCATCACTGAAGCCTTCCAGAAAAACTGCAGCTTGTTCTCACATTTTATGGAAATACAGCTAATACGTTCTTGCTTGAAGGATTGCAATGACAAATTGCCTAACTTAAAGAGTTTCAGAGAAATCAAACATTACCCAAATTTGATAAAGCATTCAAACTTAGATAATATAAATCAAATCCATCTTCAAAGCATCCTTTCTAGCCAAATTGCTATTTTGTCACTGATAAAAGCTCCAGTATATTTTTTGCTGGTGTTACATAACTGCACACCATTTAACTTTTGGCTGCCTCCTTGCATGATTCAGATCTATTTTTAGATTTCACATAAAAGTGAACAAATAATTCACTCACATCTGGCATTGTCTCATGAACTCCTGTAGATATGTACAGTAAATTAAGCTTGCTTAGTGTACCAACATAGAAGAACCAATTAAGGGTCAAAGCAAAAAACAACTGTGGTGGTGGGAGAAACCACTATTCATTTATACAATCAAAACCAATTATAGAAAATGATACACATCCCTCACACATTCCAGATTTTCATATAAAATAGCATATGATGATGCGGGCTTCAACAAAATTGCTTGACTTTTGGAAATGCATATAGTTATACATGCTACATATGACCTTGTACCCCAAGTTCAATGTACGGATCATCACAACGTCCCAGCATTTCACCAAATGGCATTATTAATATCATTACAGCTGTTTACACCCAAAGATTATTAATGAAACAATACAAGTATCCACAAAAAAACACATTCTATGATCGCATATTTATTTAATTGGCCAAGTGACTGGATTCCAGTGTTCTTTGACTAGACAGATTGTAGGTGTGATAGCAATAGGGAGCTAGAGCTTGTCTCAACAGCTTTTGGTTCAAGAATCTGGAAATGCAGGTGTGTGAAATTAGTTTAAGTGTGTTTGAACGGCTCAATATCAAGGTTCATAAGTGCATATTAGCCAATCAGGCAAATTTCTGGAAGAAACTCAAAAGACCAAGCTGGGAGGTCTATAAAATGGCAGGCCTGGCCTGATTCCAGGATTTCCATCCCTGTTCCCAGAATTTTTTGCTGGTACGGTATACAGGTGCAGGCACTGAGGCTGCACGCAGCACTCTCCGCCCTGGCTGGCTCCATTTTGGTGGTGGGAATTTCAACCTCACCTGCCTCATAATTTTGAGGGAGCTGGTCCATTTTGTTAGTGGCTTATGCCGCCTCAGGAGAGTCACGAATCATGGTCAAACCCCAGTCCTGAGCCAAGGAGCAAAAAAACATCCATTCAACATTACCTTTGAAAAACATTGACAGCTTTATGAGAATGTAAGAGGGGCAATCAATCACGGCCGTTCATAGTATCAATGACACAAAACCATCACACTTCATACCTCTTAATCCTGTGTGAATAAATACACAGGCATTGAAAAAATCTTTCAAAAAATCAGATTATTAGAAGGTAATAAAGATGTTAGTTGAACAAATCTAGCACTCGTTTACAAGCTGTGCCAGATGTTTAGCTATCTGCTTAAACTGTTTCTGTTGAAACAATTGCCAGATGGTCTTATTATGAATGCTTGGCTGAGCTCCAAGAATAGGCATTGGACTCAACCCCTAGACAATGTTGACACAGCTTGCATTGGAGTGCTAGGTTTGTTTGATTGGCATCCTTATCACCTTGTAATAATCTGATCTTTCCTTGAAGAGTCTTTTTTTAATGCCTGTGTTATCTGCACAGGATTAAGAGGTATGGACTGGATTCAAAATTTTTGTAATTGATATATGGCTGATTGACACCTTTTTTTTCTCCAAAAGGTTTTCAAAGCATGTTTGATCATGTCAGTTTCAGGGGCATTTCAAAGACTTGCCAGACTTATCAATGGCTCATTGGTTCTATGCGTAGAGGATACTGGAAGTGTGGGCATGGAGGATGCATGGTGGGCATGAAGCTAATGGAAGAGGTATGGAAGTGGCATTGGTGTGTGAAGGGTATGGAGGGTGGGTGGGAGTGAAGAGGGAGGACTAGAGGGCCTTAGCATTCATGATTACAACTGGCCAACGGCCCAGTAAACAGATGCGGGCCTTCTGACCTAACAGGCTCACCATGCATCCACCTCCATTGCCACCTCGGTCCTGTCTCCAGAGATAGTGGGCCCACTATCTGCCTATGCCTGTCTCTTCAACACAAAAGTAGAATGGGCAGGCTCCTCCAGGATGGAGATTGGATTGCGAGGTGGGGAAAATTCCTAGCTCCCAATTCCAGACACCTTGACAAAAATCCAGCCCAAAGTGTATTCCAGTATGAAAGCAAGCATATCAAGAAAGAGGAAACAAGAAAGTTGGAGGGAAGCAAATTGACAAGGGGTTCCAATGTTTACACAATCCTCAATTTTCTGTCCACAGAATTGCAACAAACATAATTTCATAAAAACTCAGGTCATCACATTTTGCTTTGTTGAATCATCCACTACTACCTACCCGTCTGCCATTCGTGTTTTCAATTTTCTTTCATCCTGAAGATACTGTATCTTTCACAACAGTATAATCTCCAAGTGTCTGGTGCCCTCTGGTACCTTCCCCAAGCAACCACCATTAGTGGTAGAATTTCAACAGGTGTATGTTGACTGGCTATCTGCCTATCCACAATCAATCTTACCTTGCAGATCGTGTTTTCACACAGAGCAGCAGGAAGTGGGGGAGAAGGAGGGGAGCAGGAGAGGGAGAGAGAGAAGTAGGGAGAGAGATGGAGAGGAGGAAGAAGGGGGAGGGGGAAAAAGGGGGAGGGACAGAGAGAAGGGGAGGGGACAGAGAGAAAGGGAGGGGACAGAGAGAAGGGGAAGGGGGAGAGAGGGAGGAGGGGGAGAGAGACAAGGGGTGGAGAAGAGAGAAGGGGAGGGGAGAGAGATGGGGAAGGGGAGAGAGAGAAAGGGGAGGGGGAGAGTGAAGAGGGCAGCGGGAGTCATGTTCAAGATCAGGAAACCCAACACCGTGGCCAACTGAGATCAGCTGCCCAACATTATGTGAGATATTACATATTTATACTTTTTAACTACCTAGATGCTACGTAAGCCATGGTGACAGACGAGGAAAAACTCTGTCACTAGAAGTATTCAAAATTGATAAGGAGCAAGTGTTGAATAAACTGTCAGTAGTTAAAGTTGACAAGGCACCGGGACTGGCTGAGATGCATCCAAGGATATTGAAGGAAATAAGAGTAGAAATCGCAGGCGCACTGGCCATAATCTTTTAGTCTTCTCTAGACTCAGGGGTGGTGCCAGAGGACTGGAGAATTGCAAACATTGCACCCTTGTTCAAAAGAAGTTGTAAGGATAAATTCAACAATTACAGACCCGTCAGTTTTAACTTCAGCGGTGGGCAAGGTTCTAGAAACAATTATTCAGGATAGAATTAGTAGCCACATGGAAACCTGAATGGGTTTATAAGAGCCAGCATGGATTTCTAAAGGGTAAATTGTGTTTAACTAACTTGCTGGAGTTTTTTGAAGAGGTAACAGGAAATGTTGATGAGGGTAATGCTGTTGATGTGGTGTACATGGACTTTGAAAAGGCATTTGACACAATACCACACAACCAATTTGTGAGAAAAGTTATTGCTCATGGAATAAAAGGGACAGTACTAATCTGGATGCAAAATTGGCTGACAGTAGGAAGCAGAGAGTAATGGTCAACGGATATTTTTTGGGCTGGATGAAGGTTTGTAATGGAGCTCCCTAGAGATCGGTATTGGGACCTTGCTGTTCCTGATATATATTAATGACCTAGATCTTGGTGTGCAGGGGGCAATTTCAAAGTTTATGGATAATACAAAGCTTGAGTGTTGTGAACTATGAAGAGGATGGTGTGTAGCTTCAAGAGGACACAGACAAGTTGGTGGAGTGGGCAGATAGGTGGCAGATGAAGTTCAATGTGGAGAAGTGTGAGGTGATGCATTTTGGCAGGAAGAACATGGATAATGTAAAATAAGGGGCAAAATTTTGAAGAGGGTGCAGGAGCAGAAAGACTTGGGTGTATATGTGCATAGATCATTGAAGATGGCAGAACAAGTGGAGAGAGCAGTTAATAAAGCATATAGTATCCTGGGTTTTATTAATAGGGGCATAGAACACAAGAGCAGGGACGTTATGTTGCATTTACATAAGACATTCGTTAGACCTCAGCTGGAATATTGTGTACAGTTCTGGCCACCATATTATAGGAAGGATGTGAACACATTGGAAAGAGTGCAGAATAAGTTTACAAGAATGGTTCCAGGGATGAGAATAGATTGGAGGATCGATTGGAAAGGCTGAGAATGTTCTCCTTGGAGAAAGAAGGCTGAGTGGTGATTTGATAGAGATATTCAAAATCATGAGGGGGCTGGACTGAGTAGATAGGCAGAAGCTGTTCCCACTCATAAAAGGATCAAGAATGAGAGGGTACAGATTTTAAAGTGATTTGCAAAAGGAGCAAGTGTGACATGAGGAGAAAAAAAAGCTTTTTCACAGGAGTGGTTCGGATCGGGAATGCATTGCCTGGAAGTGTGGTAGAGGCAGGCTCAATGGAGGCATTAAATGATTATTTGAATAGAAACAATGTGCAAGGGTACAGGGAAAAGGCAGAGCAATGGCACTAAGTCACAATGCTCATTTGGAGAGCCAGTGCAGACATGATGGGCCAAATGGCCTCCTTCTGTGATGTTAAGAATCTGTGATTTTACAAAATATGTGTAGGAATGACTGTTCACAGATGAGATTTCAAACACCCTGTGGTGTTTAAGGAAAATACTGCAAGAGGAGGTAAAGGATCACTATTTGTGTCTGTGACTTTTTATAGTTTTGTACCCTCCTCACTGCCGACCACTCGCTCCCAAGGTCAGCTAATGCAGATTTTTCGCTCTTTCGAAAATAAATGATTTGCTTGTATTCCCTACTTATGGAAGATAAAGTTACTGCAGTTTATTGCAGTTAATTGACCAAACGGGAATTATTTTACTGAAATTATCCCTTTTAATTCCCACTGGAGCATACTGAGTAAATGGGGAGAAAATCGACGTCTAGTCTTAATGCATAACTCAATTGTCACTGATGTGAATAATACCAATGGAAATTCCCTTCTATTTGTTGGCTTTATTGAAAGCGTTGACGTGACGTAAAAAAGGGGGAATCCCCATTTGTAATCCAAATGTATTCCCTACTAACTTTGGCAAAGGAAAATATTCCCAAAGTTCTATGACAGATCCCGTTAAAAAAAAAGCAATCCCACAATGATTTTTTTTAAAAAACCCAGCAGTTTAGTAAATGGGTACTAGAGTGTCAGCAAGAAACTCGTGGTTGCAACTCAACTGGGACACAATTGCCTGTTGAATCAAGGCGAGAAAGAAGAACTCGAGTAATACACACTTTATCATGACATCGCACGTTTTAATTCAGTTCGGCACCAACACCCTGATCGTGGGCAGTGACTTTCAGTGTGCTGTGTGGCTGGTGTTAATCTTTAATCGTTATGTAATGATGGCACAGTCGCTGCAAGTCTACTGAGCAAATAGCTTGCTGTTGGTTACTGAGGAAATATATTAGGTGACAAAGATGCTGCTGTACGTTCAGCAGCGAGTCGATCCTGTCTTCCTCTGAGAAACTATTGTTTCTAGTTATTTCAGCCGCGGCGACACTGGCTGGCGGGCTGGGTCTCTTGTTCGAACGGACCACTAATAATGCGTTAACTCACAATGCATCATACTGTTAAAAGCCACACCGTAATGTCGCAAATCCTACCCACTTTCTCAGGGCATTTTCGTGTGTTATTTTTAAAAAGGACAAACGATGCACCCAAGTCCTCAGCATCTCCATAAACCAACATAACTTTAAAAAAAGCATCTTCCGAAAACGAGGCGTCCCCGAGGGACCACGGGATTTAAAATGATGATGTCGCTCTTCACCTTGAAGTTGCAGTAAATACACCAAATGTTACAGGTCTCCGGGCACGCTCCGCTCCTCGCCTCCAGGGGCAATCATTTCTCATCCTCGCACGGAATCCTCTACCTTCAGCACGTCCCAGTCGGGGGGAGGGGGGCGAGGTCGACCCTTCAAATATTGGGGAAAACACGGGAGACACGGAAAAAACAGACTGGAGTGCGCAATCAGTTATTCCCAATCCACTGAAAGACCCTTTAATCAGCCCGAATTAAAACCGGCTCCCGCAGTGGTGGCATAAACAAAGTGCATCTGTCTGAATATTGGGAAGGAGTTTGCAACAACAGTGAAAAAAAATCTTTAAATCGGAACTAAGTGTGGAAACAGATGGATGAAGGGAGTAAAGGTCAGATGGCACCTTTTAAGATTGTTTCACATCCATTCCTGTGATAGTGGAGAGGGAGCTGTTCACAGTGCCCATAAAGAACGAGTTAAACATTCCCCGCAATGCATTGCATATCAAACACCCTCTTTTCACGAGTGACGGTCTATGCAGATGATTCCTGCCAATATTTCTTGTCTGTGTTTGTCACAAAGTGCTAACTTTTTTTTGGGGTGGGGGGTGGATGCTAAACTATTAGCTCCGTCATTTCAGAAAATGCATCACTTCCAGCCAATTTGTGGGGAGAAGTTGTCCCATGCTGCCGGAACGATGCGAGGGGAACCCGCGCTGCAACATCCAGGAAAGTCTTTAAAACTGCCAATCTGGGAAATGCACAGATCCATCGCCAGTTAGTTTCCTAAGTAGGGCAATGATGGAAGAGGCTTAAAAGATTGTGCGACCTTGTTCATCTCTTGGTTCGGCACAGAATTCAACCGACGAGAGGAAGGAACTATCATGGGATTGGCGAGCGGTCCGGAGAAGGGAAATAAAATAAAGTTCCATTAAAACGTATCAAAGGAGGAAGCAATATCCGAAATGTTAGCAGCCAGCACTTGCTCGCCGGCACACGCCAGCTGCCCGGCTCTCTCTCTCTCTCCTTCAGTTCTCGGCGCTTCACTCATCAAATGCTTCCACTCCCTTTTTTTCCCGTTCAAACCAAAACTATTTTCCTAAACGTGAAGCAAATAAAGTTCATTCGTTCAACACCAAGATGTTTAGAATGTAATTTGGGTTCATCACTTACAGAATTTCACTCAAGTGATTCTGAGTGCACCTCAGAACACCGGCAATGCATTTCAGAACTAGAACTGCAATGATAGAAATACCCCGCTCGTTTGAAAAAAAAAAATCAAGCGTTTGCCTTTGTACACAGGGCGAAGAGAATTTCCACTTTATTAACCTTATTCACAGACTGCAGTCCCGAATAGTTTTCTGGACGGAAAAAAAATGCAGCGTTGCTACAGCAACCGCCAGCCCGAAATATTCCCCACATTAAAGAAAAGCCTCTATTAATAGATTGCGTTTTTTTTTTGAAGAGCGATAAACATACAAGGGCGAATGTGTGCAAATAGCGGTTCCTAACTTACCGCCAGCTGCAGCAATCCAACCCAAACAGCAGAACAGAATCCGGCTCAGATTGACTTCCACCTTCATGATAACTGTAATCCCGAATGCACCAAGACTGTCAGAGCTCCAATCCGTCCGTGTTGTTTTAAACCTGACAGAAGCAGCATGCATCTTGGCTTCTGATATCTGATACAAGAAATCTTGAGGCAAGGGCTTGTGGTGATGGTGTTTTTTTTTAATTTTTAAACCTTATTCCTCCCCTTCTTTCGCTCAGCGCCTTGGTGTTGAAACGTTAAGAGCTGAGGGAGGGGGGGTGGGGGGGAAGCCGGCGTACGATGAGCTCCCTCCTGCTCTAGCTGCTTCACGCATGGAATAAACCATCTCAGGGAGGGTTGCTGCGCCTTCAGCAGGCGTTTTCCCAAAAAGATTCTGTCTTATGTCACATTTTGCAAACCTATTTTAGTCAAATCCTCTTAAATGAATTACATATTTAGCACACGTGCTCACTTGACAAGAGATTTCATTAAAATATGAGTGGATGGAAGAGTGGAGTTATGTTGCTCTGGGATATGGAACAATATTGCACAGTATATTGAACTTGTGAAGTACAGAATTATGTGAACAGATTCCCATATCAGTGTGAAATATATTGCCCATTGCCTGCAACATGTTTGGACCAAACTTGTTTTTTTTTTATTAATCACGCATGTTTTAAATCCCCAGTTTAATAATTTCGTGAACTTCAAACTATTTTCCGTTATGCTATATATATATTATACACAGTGTAAAACGGTCTTCTTGTTTTCTGTCTACTGCTGAAACAGCGTTACTTTAGAAACATATGTCCTGGATATTGGAATTTGAACAACTCCACACGTTTATTTAAAGGCATCATTGTGTATTTCCAGTTTTTTTTTCATTCATCGGATATGCCCATTTTACGTTTCCCTACATTGCATGAGTCGCAACACTTCAACACTTTCTTGGCTGTAGCTTACTTTGGGACTTCCTGGGGTCCCAATGCAAAGCCGCTTTTGAGTCATAGAGTCAGTATGGCACAGAAGGAGGTCATTGGGCCCATTGAGTCCATGTGCTCCCTTTGTAGAGCAACCTGTCAGTCCCATTTCCCCATCTTATCCCAAGAGCCCTTTAAGTTTCTTTCCCTTAAGTACCCATCCACTTTTGGAAATACATTAATGCAAATTCTTTCTATATTTCTTGCTTTGTAGATTGATCTTCTGTGATGAAACTGATTCAATTCCTAAACAATTACAAAGTTTCCTATTCCTCTCCATCAAAGAGACAACAACAGATACTGTCATTAAATAATGAAAATCACAAGGCCATATGTGCATATATTACAGTGCAGTAGTTTGGAAGTGAAAGGGAAAGTAGCCTGAATACCTGCATATTCTACAACTATTACTGATGTATCCCAATGTAGATATGCAATATCAATCTAGTAACATTCAGGAATTGTAACGAAAGTGTTGCATTTGATTTTTGAGAACTGGATATGTATTTAGTCACAAAAATAATTCTGGAAAACTAGGAACCAGTCAAATAAAGAATTAATGAGAAACTCACAACAATGCAATCAAAGATAAATAAGAATCATACCAAGTTGAATTTTGCTACAGCAGATGTAAATCAAAGAAACCAACCAGACATATCTTGAAGCAATTGGCATCACAATGATGATAAGAAACTTCATTATGTCATCCATACATCATACCCATATGTTTTCATGATATCCTGTAAGCCTATAATAGACAATGTACTGTTCCCTTATTTTTTGTGCATATACTGTAGGGTGAAGGAGGTCTTGTGGCACAATGGATAGTGTCCCTGCCTGTGAGCCAGAAGCTCTGACTTGCAGGCCAAGGAAGGTGCATTCATAATGCAGCCAAACAGGTTTCAACTTGTAAATCCTTCCAACATATGCCAATGGCTGGTATTAAGATTGGGAGAGATTCCTGGCCATTCATATGATGGAAAGAAATTGGAGCCTCTAGCATCACTAGCCATAGCTCCAAGCTATAACATGCATGTTAAAGTTTATGCTGTCACAGTAACTCCAACTCCTTGGGGAGCCAGTTGTCTCAGTTGGCTGGACGGCCAGTGTGGATCAGATTTGTGCCAACAGCACGGGGTTCATTCTCTGTTTCAGCTGGGATGGAATCATAACCTGCCTCTTTGCCCCAGCCATGAGGTAAGTAGTGGCACTATGGGTCAGATATGCTTTTGGGCAAAGAACCAAAGAAGAAAACACTGAAGGTTATATCTGTACATTCTTTTTTACTGTTGGAGGGGTGAGGTGGGGGGGGTGGTGCAGTGGTGGCAACAGGTAACTTTGTAAATTTGGTTTTGAGGAATGGTCATCAACCTGAGACATTAAATTGGTTTCTCTCCACAGATGTTGCCTTACCTGCTGAGTATTCCCAGCAATTTTTTGGTTTTATTTCAGATTTCCAGCATGTGCAATGTTTTGCTTTTGTGCTAGAAGTAGTACCTGCTATGAAGTTAACGTATTCTTGATTGTTATGGATGGGTTCTTCATTGTATCATCCATTTTTTGTTGTGACAATGCTCTCTATATTAATGGAAAGATTATGAATAATGAGAGAATTATAGACTGTGGAATCTTTGTAATTCACCAATCTTTAAATATTCATTGGAGCATACAGAGTTTTTGGTGGTAACAGTATGTTGCTGACCTAAATATTGCATATCTACAATTTCCAAATCTAGTATGACAGTTAACCAATTAAAGAAAGACAACTATAAACGATACACTTATTTATTCCATCCATGTACATCATAAAATTCTATTCTATCTTGTTTAGTAGATGGACATTGTTCACTTTTTCATCCACAATGATGAGTTAGATGTAACTTTGATCAGTATGCAATAATTAATCCTAATATATAATTAACCAGTAAATACAATGATGTTAATAACAACTACATAATAGTTGTTGAAAAATAGAAAAAAACATACAATTTGAAGATGCTTTAAGCAGGCATAATCAGACAAAAACAGACCTGAGACAAAGAAAGTTATATGAGTACATTTTTGTTGGGGTGGGGGGGGGGGGGGGGGGGCGGTGGCAACAGATAACTTTGTAAATTTGGTTCTGAGGAAGGGAAGGGGGGGAAGGGAGGGTTCTGAGGAAGGGAGGACCAAATTATTAGTTAAAGGGATGGTTTTTACTGAAGGTCCTAAAGAAGGGAAAGGAGTTGGATAGGTGGTGAGGTTAAGGGAGAAATCTAGATTCAAGTCACAACTGCCAATGGTAGAGTGCAGGGTGTCAAGGCGGAGTTGGAGGTGGGCAATGTTATGGAGGTGGAAGTAAACCATGTTTCTGGTGGAGGTTATTTATCTATTTCATAGTCTGTGAATTGTACTGGGGCAATGGGGGGATAGAAATTAATGTAATGTTACGATCCCCATGGAGAAACAGTGCATCCAAATAACTAAATTTACCACTCTTCAGGTTAATTAGTTTTAAAATCTGTATTGGAAATTGTACAGTCTGGACCCTGAGATAGGATTTGTGACAGGCCGCAAGGTTCTATAATTTGTCTGGTCTGGTTAACTTTGCCAAGTTAACATTGTTTGAACATTATTGATTGCTGGCCAACCATCCAGTTCCAGGCTACTGGCAGCTGCAAATTGGAATCCAAGGAGAAACCCCTTATAATATCACTTTTCACCCTCTAGATTCAGCAATTTCCTCTCTTCTTACGTAAAGCCAGACACTAAATTGTCACCAGGGTTCTCAATTTTAAAGCAGACACTGAACCACTCTGGTCAGTTAACTCCTGATCTCAATTTTCTTCAGTGGCTGCAGGTTTATTTTTAATATCTAAATCTTTGAAAAATATTTCAACTAGCCAAACATTCGAGTTGTCCTTCATAATAATTGAATTCACCTCATCATGTTTAAATTCAGGATCATTCTTAATTTTACCTTCTTCATCCAGGAGACACAGGTTTAACAATGCCTTCTTTTGTAAAAGCAACCGTTCTTCTATCGAGTAACTCTTTAGCTGTTTTAAGAACTCAATTCAGATTATGTCAATGTTCAGCTCAGAAGTTTGATATTCCTTTTTACTAATTTCACAAATGTTCTTGATTTCTTTTTTTTCTTTTATTCCTCTCACTGAGTTCAAGCTCCAATCCAGCAAGAGTGATTGTCTTTTCCTTTCAGTTTCAACAGCCTCAGCAGACTTTCTGGAAACCACTGGAGACAGAAATACCTTATCTCCAACCAAGTCATTTCCTAACAAGAAATCTACATCATCAATAGGCAAATTAGGACAATGCCAACAATTACAGGACCGTTAATTAAGGCACATTTTAAATTAACTCTAAACGAACGCACACATAAATAGCTTTTGTCAATTCCCCGAACTTTTACCTTGGCATTCATCGAACTACCTGAGGGGAAAGTCATGCCATTGGCAACATCAGTGACTATGTCACCACCAACTGCACCCCCCCCCCCCATCCCTAAGGATAACAATTGACTTAGCTGCCTTACTCGACAGAATTGGGGACATTTTACCCTCACACAGAAAACTCCTATAATTTCCTGCACCTTGATTCACTCTATCAGGAAGCATAGGAGAAACTATCTATTTGTCATACATTTTACCTGCTGGGAAAGTATTTTCTGGAGGAGCACAGTGCAATTGCAATAATGCTACAGACTTGCTTTTTAATTTCCAACATTCAGCCTCCACATGCCCTTTCTTGTGGCAAAACAGTTGGTCAGACCTTTTAAACTGAACCTGTCCTCTGAACCTTCATTTCTATTAAACCCGAGAGGGGCCTGGGTCTTTACCTTTTTGGCCTCTTCAGCAGGGTCTGACCTCTGTTCATCATTAATCTTTGTCTCATTCAGTTTTTCCAGAAGGTTCCAAAATGGGGCCTGTTATCAATCATCTTATAAGTTAACTCATAATCGTCTACCATTGCTGAGCCTTCCCTTATTTTAAAAACTTTGTAGTCTTCCAGGTGAGGTATTAACCCTGAAGGGACACTATTTTTGAATTCCCCAACAACATCATCTCCTCAAGGTTATCCAAGTCTGTTTCACCTTCATTGACCTACACCATCTATTGAGCATCATTTCCTTTTACCAGGCAAATTCTACATAGAACTGGCCCATTTTCTTCTCGAAGTTCTAAATTTGTAGAGATCTACAGGCCTCTTGAATCAACTTGTAAACATTACTTATAACAGCCTTTACTTCCTCATAATCACACAAGTGTTCTGCTGAAGGAGATGAATGAACCCCATAAGACTTCCCTACCAAAATACTTTGTAGAGCATAGCCCACTGTTCTTTTAGCCAATTCAGATTTGTGGCAATTTTCTCAAAGGACATCAAGTACATCTCCATCTCCTCTCCTTACTCACTAAATGTGAAACTAAGCAAAAATTCTTCACCACATCAAAATTACGAGATGTTCTCTCTGAGACAACCTCACTTTTCCTCGTCAACTGAAGTTCGCAACTCTCCCACTCTTTTAACTCTTTCCTATCTCTTTGCTCACTTGTTAATTTCTCTCTAAGACAATATTTCTTAGTTCTATTACTTTTTTCAATTCTGGCCAGTTGTATTTGATCACAAATGGAAATTGCCCTTTCTTTCTCATGCCTCAAGTGCCTAGCTAATGTTTCAAGGAACTTGTGCCTCATAGCTCCTGATCTTAATCCCCACATGCCCTGTTACAGCCTGCAAATTATCTTTTCTCAACTGTTTTAAGTCTCTGAGAATCAGATCCTCCCTTTCAATAAAGGCTTGAGCCTCAAAAGGCACTCATATTGATTTCCCAATACAATACAATAAAAGCAAACATGAAACCTTGTTTAAATGCTGGAATGTTCCACTGAACCTATTTTACAGACCTGAGTTCAATGCTGGACTTGAACCCCCAATTTTGTTATGATCCCCTTGGCAAAACAAAATAACCAAATCCACCAAATGACTGCAAAAAAGCAATTACCAACAAGTTTCACCAACAATTACTAACAAGTTTCACCAACAATTATCAACAATAGGGATAGTGCGGGAAAATGGTGTTGAAGTAGAACAGTCATGATCTCGTTAAATGGTAGAGCAGGCTCCCTGAATGGCCTACTCCTGCTCCTAGTTTTTTCTGTTCTTATGTTGTGTAACCTTTACTTTAACATGAAGCAGGATCATTACAAATTAAACCTGAATTAACAGACAAATGACACTTCAAATAAAAAGGTAAATTTTACTTTAAATAGTAGATACAGTAAAGATGTTTCTTACATGACCACAAGCATCCGCATTACTTCCCGCATAAATGTGGCACTACCTAGCTACACAGTTCCACTATATTCTGTTCTTTATTCATGCAGGGTAGGTCAGGAGTCATATCTGACAACAGCTTTCACAGGTACATTGATCAGCAAGGCACACCTCTATAAATCCCTTTCCCCTATGTCACAACAGTCCTGAGTGTAGCTTTCCAGAGTTCCTATTCAACCAATCATCCTAGCCAGCTATTTCCACATCCTGGGAACAAATTTGAAAAAACAATCCAGTTCATGGTTAGGCCAGTCCTGGGAAAACACTCAGCTCTTTAGCATCTCTGAGTGATTCACTCAGCTTTCCAGGTTTTAGACCTTTTAGCCAGCTCACACACTGCCTTTACACCTGGATAGAGTGGATGTAGGGAAGATGTTTCCATTAGTAGGAAAGACTCGGACCCGAGGGCACAGCCTCAGAGTAAAGGGAAGACCTTCTAGAACAGAGATGAGGAGAAACTTCTTTAGCCAGAGAGTGGTGAATCTATGGAATTCGTTGCCACAGAATGCTGTGGAGGCCAGGTCATAGAGTGTATTTAAGACTGAGATAGATAGGTTCTTGATTGGTAAGGGGGTCAAAGGCTATGGGGAGAAGGCGGGAGAGTGGGGTTGAGAAACTTATCAGCCATGATTGAATGGCGGAGCAGACTCGATGGGCTGAATGGCCTAATTTCTGCTCCAATGTGTTATGGTCTTATGGTCCAAGGGTTCCTGCCTCCTTTTCTGCCAAACAGGAAAACTGATCTCTTCCTGAGAGATTTGCTTCTTCTCATCACAAGAATTTGATGTGTTCCTTTTTCTGTTTCTGTCTGCCTTCTCTTTGTGTCTGCATCTCTCCTTTGCCTCTGCCACACTGCATCCATATTTAACTTCTTTCCTATTGGTACTGTTTCCAAGTCAAGGGTTACCATGTCACATGAACTAGTATTCCTTAATATCCAAGAAAACTATAATTGATCTCTTTACGATAGTTGCAAAATCTTCAAAATCCTTTTCAAACATTTTTAAAAGCAATTACAGATTCCAGACATGTTATATAAATTACAAATTTTCCTTATTGTACTGATTCTGGGTCAAAGGTTGTTACTGTATGGAAGCAGTTTTAATCACCTTTTATGTTTAAATCATGTATGCATCCTACATATCAACTGGCACAGCATTAAGTTGTTAATTATTGGTTTAATGCATCCATTGCATAAATTGAACTTTACATATGCATAATATTAAATGACATGCCTAAAGGTTATTGGAAGATAACAATATTTTCACTTCATTGGCATAGCCTATTTGGTAAGAAATTAAAACATAAAAACCGCTCTTAAGTTCATGAAAATGTTCATAATTTTTATATAAAGAGCTTCGTGTGAAGTCAGATTTATTTGCATTATATCTATCACCAATAATCCATAAAATAGCATGTTAAGTTTATTCCTCACATAATTTTGTTCCCCTACTCTCCTATCAGCACTGACCTTTTACTGGGGTGCAGTTCAACAGGCAACAGTTCAATTTTGGTACCTGCTCTAAGTGAATGATAATCACGGGTGACCCTCTACAGTAACAGTGATTGTTATTGAAGTAGACAATATGTTCTTTGAAAATAATTTTCCCTAAATACTTTCCCAAAAGCATTACTTAAGGTAGGACTGGGGAAGTGCAATCTGTGTACCCCATTCCCTAAACATTTTAGAAATATTTATATTAATGTACTTTTTTATCAACACTGTTGCAGACTCACTACCATTTCTGTCACTTATTATCAAAAAGGACAATCATGGAATATATTGAATTGAGAGTTGCGTAGAATTACAAAGAATTTGCAGTACAGAATAAGGCTGTTCAAGCCAATTGGTATATACTGGTGTTTATACTGCACACATGCCTCCTCCCAACCTACTTTACCTAATTCATCTAAGGATGCTGAATCCTAACCATCAAGTATTTTACAAGGGAAAAGTAATGTGGATGTTAGAAATCTGAAATAAAAACAGAAAATTCCAGCAATGTTCTGGTGAAGGATCACCAACCTGAAATGTTAAGTCTATTTCTCTCTCCACAGATGTTGTCAGACCTGCTGGGTATTTCCAGCAATTTTTGTTTTTATTGTCAATATTTTGGTTTTCTTTAAATATTGAAAGAACATTTCAGGATAAGTACAATTGCAAGTATAATTGTCTATACTAGTCTTGGAGCTTTTTTAAAAAAATCCACAATTTTCCTGGAAAGTAATAATGGTTATTGCTTATAAAACAATAAGCATGGTAATATCATTAATTATGGATGGCATGGAGACTAATGAATATCATTAATATGCCTCAAATCCTTCCAGCAGGTCACAATGAACCATTCCACTGGAAATCAAGAAATTTTGAAGATGCCAAGATTGCAGTGAAAATTGCAAAGCTACCTGTGGGTATCTTTGCAGGATTCCGACAGGACAGGTGGGAGTTGTATTCCTTTAATCTGAGGTCCTGTCTTTCTTTTCCCCAAATAGGTAGAAGAAGGGAGTGTTATTAAATTGTATCTTGTGGGTTGTTTGTGTCAAAACCTGTGCTCTGGATCTAGGTAGACCACATCAATCCACCCTGAATAAGCGGTACTGAGAATTTAGGAGTACAGTAGTGAGACTCCCAAGAATCACTCTCTGAACTTGTGGAGCTTTTCAATTGCCCTCTTGTCTGTAGTGTGGTGTGATGGCCAGCAGCCGATAGAAAACAAAATGCTACTAGAAAGAACTGCTTTCTTCTGATTTGAGAGGCATTTCTGTCTGATTCCACCCCACCACTCCTTAATTCTACCCCCCCACCCCACCCCAACCACCACACACACACTCACAAGTTTAACTCAATTTCAATCACATTACTTTTCTTTCTGATAAATATATATCAATACTCCATTATTTTTCATCTGTTTCTTTTCTGGATTCCTTCATTTCTGTTTGGTCACATATTTTTCCTATTCACTTTTTCCTATTACCTTAACCTTCTCAGAAGTGACCTACTTTCTGATTGTCACAACGTATTTCCATCATGTATCCCTCTTATTCAAGTTTTTTAAAAATGTTTTTCAGTCATCACCCCTCTTTCAAAGAATATTGAAAGCAGGTAGAGCAGTGTTCTGCATGTTGCAAGTGCCTTATTACCTATGTTATTTACAAAACTGCAGATGCGCTCCTTTGATATCTGTGCCCCATCTCCAACCTCCCTTTCCTCTCCAAAGTCCTTGAACATGCTGGCGCTTCTCAAATCCATGCCCACCTTTCATGGAACTCCATTTTTGAATCCCCCCAATCGGGTTTCCGCCTTTGCAAGAATACTAAAGTGGTTCTTATCAAAGCCACAAATGATGTCCTATACAGGACAGTGATAAAGGTAAACCATACCTCTTCATCCTTTTCAACCTGTCTGCAACCTTCAACACGGTTGACCACACCCTCTTCTTCCAATGCCTCTTCATTGTTGCACAGCTGGGTGGAGACTGCACTCACCTGGTTCCATTCTTATCAGCCAGTCTTAGCCAGAGAATCCCCTGCAATGGCTTCTCTTCCCACTTTAAATAACATTACCTCATTGGTGTCTACCAATGATCTATTTCTGCCCCACGCTCCCCACTTCTCATCTATCTGCTGCTCCTCCATGACACATTTGAAAGCACAGCATCAATTTCCACTGATGACACCCAGCTCTACCTCCGCACCACCTCTCTTGCCTCCTCCACTGCCTCTAAATTGTCAGGCTGCTTGATCAACATCCAGTACTGGATGAGCAGAAATTTCCTCCAATTAGGCATTGGAAAGCCACAAAGTACATTTCCGAGTCACGACTCCAGCCCTCACTCTGGTAGCTGTCTGAGGCTAAGTCAGATTATTTTACAACCTTGATGCCATTTTATGACCTTGACATGAGCTTCTGACCACATAGATGTGCCATTACAATGTCCATCCATTTCCACCTCTGCAACATCACCAAACTCTGCCCCTGCTTCAGTTAGCTGCTGCTGAGACCCTCACCCATGCTTGTGTAACTTCTGGGACTTGATTATTTCATCACACTCCTGGCCGATCTCCCATATTCTGCTCCTTGTAAATCTGAGGTCATCCAAATGGTCTGCCTCCCATGTCTCAACTTGCACCAAGTCCTGTCCACAACTGTGCTTGTTGATCTGCACTGACCATTCAGTTTAGAAACCTTGATTTTATATTTCTCACCCTTGTTTTCAAATCCCTCCATGGCCTTGCCTCTCTTTCTCTCTGTGATCTCCTCCAGCCCTATGGCCCTGTGAGATAACTGCCTTCCTCCAATTCTGACCTCTTGAACATTCTTAATTTTAATGGCTGCACCAGTGGGTGCCCCACCTGGAAAGGCCCTATTGTTTGGAATTCCCTCCCTCTCTCCCCTTCTTTCCTCCTTTAAGATGCTCCTTAAAACCTGCCTAATTGGCATCTGCCCTACTAATATCTCCTTCTGTGGCTCCATGTCAGTTTTTGTTTTGATAGCACTCCTGTGTAGCATAATTTGGAGACGTTTGACTAAGTTGCAGGTGCTATACAAATACAAGTTCTCGTGTGAGTGTGTGCTTGCAAAGATTGCGTTATATTGCAGTTTGATTTACGGTGCTTTTGCAGCGGCAGTGCAAACATTTTGTTATGGAAATCGGGAATGAGGGCTCGGTGGTACTCGAGAGCCAAGCAGAGGAAAACTCCGTCCTCCTGTCATTTCATCTTGAAAGTGCAAATATGTGATTTAACAACCTTTTTCAAACGTCTGTATACTTAAAAACGCAGGCTTCTGATATTATATTTGACACTATATTTAAAATATCAACAATAAAACGCTTGTGTTGGGGGGTGTGGGGGACGGAAGAAAGAACATCCGAGACGACCCAAACAGTATGGGCTAAATCCTGTAACATACTTGCCACCTACAGGCGTCTCTCTGCAACACACCATTTAATATATATTGCAGGGGAAATATCTTTTTGGATTACCAGCTCTAATATATCCATGGATGACTAAAAATGAACAATCTGAAAAGAACACGACTTTTTTTTTATTTTCATAAACGTTTGCATATGTTCACCCGTCTAGTTTAAAACACTCCACTGCACAGCAGTTTTCAATGTGTAATGATGAAGACGTTTGGGCGTCTATAGGCACTTCGTGGAATTTCAAATGAAATGAATTTATAGACTGCAGCAACTCCCAGTCTGCAGCAGTATCAAAGCCTACGGCTACGTGGCCACACGGATGAATAAATGCAATCGGAATGTCGACATGGCACCTCCGAATCACCTATGTTGGTGACGATACAGCACCAAGAAAATAGCCAATTGAGTCAGTATTGATGGAAACCTGGACAGTGCCCACTTTCACTATAATTTACCTCACTAATTATGTTATGAAAGAATAAAATTTTTATATTGCATACAGATAATTGGCGTCGGTATTTTTCACCCCAAGTTCAGAGTGGGCTGTAGTTGTTGCCGCGCAGCTCCAGCTTCATGAGTCACCGGCTACATTGCTCCACCCCGGGTCTCACCGGGAGATGAGGCCAGTCCAGTGCTGAGCTGAGCTGAGCTTCCGAGCGGGACACCTCCACCTGGAGACTCGCTCAGACTTCGCAGATTGCGACAACTTCCTTTGTCAACACAGGTAAATAAACACTTAAGCAGAGCAGCTCCTGTAACCCAGATTTGTCGCGTCGGATTCAAGGTGAAGGCGACCAAGAGAGATCTCACGCTTATACATTATGAACTTGAAAACATTTCCATCCTTCAAAAATACTAACAAGGGTCGTCAACTTTTCACATGCCAGCCACCCCAAATTTCTGCACTTGAAACAAATATTCAAAGGGAAACACGCGCAGAAAACTTAGCTTCCGCCCCTGAGGTAAACAGGTGCGATTTTCTGACCATAAATATTAGAAAATACCTCAGGGGTGTTCGGTTTGGGTTTTTTTTTCCCCGACAAAAGAAGCCTAAGTCTGGGAGAATTAAGAAGCCTGTTCATATCCGGGGTGCCTCCCCTTCAAAGAAAAACGATAAAGCAATAAATTGAAACAAAGTGGACTTTACCCATTGCCGTTTGGATTTGGTGGAAGCTTTTCTCACCCCAGGTGCTTCGGTACTGAAGCCATGCGCATGTTCAATCAATTTGGCGGGTTGTGGGCATTCGGTGTGGGCCAGCAACAATTTCCTGAATGGAAGAGTGAACCTCACTTTTTTCGGGCTGTTATTGCAATATTCCTGTTTTTGTGTGTGTGTAGGAAGCTTCTACACTGCATTGTTTGTGCTTCAATCTGTTGCTAAATTTCATATATTCTACAAATCAGTTAATGTTCAACACATCCTCTGGAATTCAGTTTTTTAACCATTTAAATTTTGGAACATATTTCATTAATAGAGGATGTGAAGGGGGTTGAGAAGGTTAATCTGACTGAGTAGTCACTTTTCATATTTAAATTCTGGTCAGAAAGAATGCAACAGAATGAATGCTGTCAGTCTCCGAGTTTGAACAGGATAAGCTTCCCAAAGGTATAAATATACTTAAAAATTGGGCGAACAGATGGCAGGTGAACTTAAATGTAGAGAATTGCACAGTGCTTCACATGGGGACAAAAAAATCCAAGGAAGGTTTAAAGATATTTGAATAGAAATAAAGTAATGATGTACAAGAGAAATGAGAGAGATCTGGAGTCCTGATGGACAATAAATTGAAATTCTTTGGCAGTGTGCCAAACAAATCATATGTTTGGGATGCATTTGAAAGGTCAATATCAAGCCAAAATAATTTGGTAAGCCTGCCATTTTATAAATAATTGGTGTGCCTGCACTTGGAACATTGCATTCGGTTCTAGCTGCTACAATACAAAAAGAATATTACTGTGATTGAAAAGATAGAGAAAAGAGCAATCAGAATGAATGAGAGGGTGGAAGATTGGATTGTGAGGAATGTTGTGAAACCATGCTTTAACTCAAAAAAATGATTTTTTTTGAAATTACTGGCTAGAAACCCCAATTGATTTAAAAATAAAAGACTAAAACCACATTCCAGTGACTTCAGATCATAGTCAAGGATGGCTACACATTTGCATCACTGTACCTTTTACATTCCAAAACCATTGAAATGGAGACAACCTGTCTGCAGAGCCACATCAGGGACAGTGGCTTTAGAGGAGCATGAATGGGTACCGTCTCTTATTCCAATAGCAAAGCATCCAGATAATCAACTGGGTGGAGACAGACTTACAAAATAGGACTCTGACTGAAAGAGGAATTCTCAGCCATAATATAATCAAGTTACAACTGGAATATACTAGCTATGACCACTTTTGGTTCACTGGGCAGATGGAGAGAGAGGGTCATGTGAAAAGCCAAGCGTTTGTGTATTTAAGCAACTTTTTGCAGAATAAGACAAGCAACTGAGACGCTGAAGAACCAAGACTCTAAGTCCATTTCTCTCTCTGTCCACAACTAGCACGTTTTGAACACTATCTGCTGATTTTGACAATTTAGGTACCGTAGACAGAGATTCTATAAGGAACTCAAGCCAGTGCTGTTGTTTCCAGAATAGATAAATCATCCAACTACAACTTTACACTGCCTTGATGCCAAAAACAGCAGGACCATTGAGTGAAAGTAGCAGGACAACCAAATTCAGCCTGACGTCAGTCAAGTCACCAACCTTCAAGAGCCATTTACCGCTTTAACTTTACTGGACATTAAATTAATTAATCATCCTCCCCACTCTTTAACCTATTTGTGTGTGCAAAAGTTGGAGCTTTTTTTTATCATGTTAAGATGTAATAATGTCTATAATGTTATTGGAAATTATTTTCAAACAGAGTTCTAGTGGTGTCTATATATATATATAATATATATGTGTGTGTGTCTTAATTGGATTAAAGCCAGCTGTTCTAGAGGCTTTGATGTATAGAAGAGAAGTAAGTTTTAAATGTTAATGTGGTAAACATAGAAAAGTTAGAAGGTGAAGTGTAAAGGGGGCAATTTGCATTTTTAAATAAACCATTCAAAACAATGTGAGGACTCGAAACGTCAACTCTTTTCTTATCCGCCGATGCTGCCAGACCTACTGAGTTTTTCCAGGTAATTCTGTTTTTGTTTTTTCATTCAAAACAATGGCTTCTTCTGGCCACATGTAATATTTCACCCAAACAATATGTTTATTTTTTCCAAAGCTTATTAATAAAATTGGTGTTATGAAAGGATTTCATTGTTAGAAGAGGTAAAGTTCAAAAAACTTAGTGATACAATGAGAATTTGCATTCAAAGAGGATAATATGTATAAAGGAAGAGAACGTTGTTGGTAAAAGGAGGGGGATTCTAAGATCTAATCCCTTTAGCCTGTAAGCCTCGAACTGCTATATGCAAGGGCCCAGAACTGAAAGAAACTCCTTTTGAATTCAGCTGTTCAGTGTGTACTTTGCCAGGTGTCTGTTTAAATCTATGGGCAGAATTTCCTGCCTACCGGGTGGGCGGGCCTGACCCAATCTCTGGTGGACAGTGAGCCGATCCCCACCGGAGAAGTGAGCCCCACCGCCATTTTAAGTGGATGGGCCGATTAAGGCCCACCCAGCGTGACATCTGGCAGGAAGTGCTATGTGCTTCCTGTGCGGGCGGCAGGGGATTCCCCAAAAGCAAGAGTGCGCTCTTTCGCACATGCACATGAAAGAGCGCACATCTCCCTGAGGCTAAATGCTGCCTTAGGGAGATCGCTGACAGTTGTATAAACATGAAAAATAGAAAAAGAAAAATCCTTAACATGTCCCCCTCATGTGACAATGTCACACGAGATGCGACATGTTAATAAATTTTATTAAAACTTTATTCAACTTTTAAAATCCCTACATGAAACCTCATCCCGCCGGTGGATGAGGTTTCATGTTTTTTCTATTCCCCGTTGGGCTCCTGGCCTGCCCTCCAACCTTAAGCTTGAATGGGCAGGCCCTTTAATTGTTTTAATGATCCTGTCAATGGCCTCAATTGGCCATTGACAGGTCGGCGGGCCTGCAGCTGATTTTGCTGCGCCCCCATCTTCCTGAAAATTTAAATGGGGCGGGATGATGTCAGGGGTTTCCCCCGACGTCATCCCGCGTCATTTTGTTTGTCGGCGAGCGGGCCCCGCCCCTTGCTCACCGACAGCAAAATTCAGCCCTATGTGTTTTACTGTTGCCTTAGCGGAGGAGTAACTGAGAGTCAGATTAATTAGGGGATTTTTAGAAGTTATTATAGTAGTAATTTGTAGACATATGAATGTGCTTACAATCTTTTAATTAATAAATGTTTAATTTAGTTTTATAAAAATCTCCTGAGACTTGGTGGTTTTATTATAACTGAATTCAAAGCCTATATCTTGAAAGATACAAATCGCAAAATACATTATGACAGATGTTTCAAATTTCCCTCTGGGATTTGATCAGCTCAGCATTTACCATCGGTTGTGTCATAATAATCTTTTTAATTAGGCTGGGTTAAGTATATTAAAAATTATCCAACTTTCTTCTTAAATGCTCAAGAAACCTGTCTAATTGTGCCTTTTATGGTCATAGCACAGAAACAGTTAAACACTCAAGGAATTGGCAAGTATTGGCAAACATTTGGCTCCTCCTCACCTGAACATAACAGGATCAATTATGTAAGTTGAGCATGTTTTCATGGACAGGACAAGGTTGATAGGTGGTATGATTGCCTTAAAAGAGGTAAACGTCAAAACTAATCTGTGTAAATAATGGGTAGATTTTAAATTCATTACATACTGGGAGCTGGGCGGGGCGGGGGTTCAAATAGAATACAAGAAACCTGGAGGTCAGTGTAATGCAACTGTCAGTGGATTTTCAATCCAACCACCGAATTAATATATAATCTGTGAGTATCCTGTTGAAATAGCATCAGCAATTACAACTCCACTGCTTAAAGGAAAACTTCAAACATGTAAGTTGAAGCAGTTGGAGGTGAGGAGAGAGAAACAAGTCTATCCTTGGCAAGTAAAAGGTCAAAGGCAGCACCTTGCGTCAACAATACTACCCTGGATGTGCTGCTGTGTACTGTGGAGATCTGGATGGATATATTTTTTCCCCAATAATGGAAGGAAAGAGCTGGTTGAAGACATGAAGACACAGTTGGAGTTTACAGAAGAAGCCAGCACCAGGACCGTGGTGTCACGTTCTTGCTTTTGAAATGGGAAGCGGTTCAATAACCTCTCTCTTGTTCATTCTTTGAGGTGAAGGTTATCATGTCATCATCTGGGGTGTTTGGTAGTGGTCCAGTGAGTTAAGTAGGTCACTGCTAAGGCTGATCTGCACCTGGAATGTTCTGCTGAAAATAGGACAGGGCATGGCAGACAATTGAGTTTTGGATAGGTTCCCGGCTTGACTTTCGCTTGCTTTTGAAGGAGTGCACACCATTTTTTATTTGGTTGCACCAGGTGAAGTGATGCTGGGTGAGCTTCTCCCAGGACTCAAAGTTAATATCAAACTTCTTATGTGAAACCTTCAGGGTGGCCTTGTAGCGCTTTCTTTGACTGCCATGACTAAACTTGAGAAAAAAAAATTAAAGACACAACATTATACATACAAACACACACACCCCCACACGTATCAGAAGTAAGAAATTTTAAGTCCAAATAAAAATTAAAAGAATATATAGTTAGAAGTGCTTTGCTTATCTTTGAGGCGTGGATTATTAAATGTTGTGGCCAACTGAAGCTATCTGGTTCCTTGGAGCAGGTAGGTGTAGAAGATGTTGCTATTCTTGCAAGATCCCAGTTCATTCGGAGGTCTTGGGTACTCTGATTTCTTGAACTGGGTGCTGTGCTTAATCCCAGGGAGAAAAGAAGAGAGAGGGATTCCTTACTACTCCATTAGCAGATTCTCCAGATTTCTCTGCTTCTTTTTGGCAAACCCAGTTCTTAAAGAAAACAAAAACAGAATTACCTGGAAAAACTCAGCAGGTCTGGCAGCATCGGCGGAGAAGAAAAGAATTGACGTTTCGAGTCCTCATGACCCTTCGACAGAACTAGGTGAATCCCAGGAAGGGGTGAAATATAAGCTGGTTTAAGGTGGTGGTGGGGGGTGTTGGGTGGAGGGAGAGAAGTGGAGGGGGGTGGTGTGGTTGTAGGCAAAAGCAGTGATAGAAGCAGATCATCAAAAGATGTCACAGACAGCAGAACAAAAGAACACAGAGGTGTCGAAGTTGGTGATATTATCTAAATAAATGTGCTAATTAAGAATGGATGGCAGGGCACTCAAGGTATAGCTCTAGTGGGGGTTGGGGGAGCATAAAAGATTTAAAAATATTTAAAAATAATGGAAATAGGTGGGAAAAGAAAAATCTATATAATTTATTGGAAAAAAAAAACAAAAGGAAGGGGGAAGAAACAGAAAGGGGTTGGGGATGGAGGAGGGAGGTCAAGACCTAAAGTTGTTGAATTCAATATTCAGTCCGGAAGGCTGTAAAGTGCCTAGTCGGAAGATGAGGTGTTGTTCCACCAGTTTGCGTTGGGCTTCACTGGAACAATGCAGCAAGCCAAGGACAGACATGTGGGCAAGAGAGCAGGGTGGAGTGTTGAAATGGCAAGCGACAGGGAGGTTTGGGTCATTCTCGCGGACAGACCGCAGGTGTTCTGCAAAGCGGTCGCCCAGTTTACGTTTGGTTTCTCCAATGTAGAGGAGACCGCATTGGGAGCAATGAATGCAGTAGACTAAGTTAGGGGAAATGCAATTGAAATGTTACTTCACTTGAAAGGAGTGTTTGGGCCCTTGGATGGTGAGGAGAGAGGAAGTGAAGGGACAGGTGTTACATCTTTTGCGTGGGCATGGGGTGGTGCCATAGGTGGGGGTTGGGGAGTAGGGGGTGATGGAAGAGTGGACCAGGGTGTCCCGGAGGGAACGATCCCTACGGAATGCCGACAGTGGGGGTGAATGGAAGATGTGTTTGGTGGTGACATCATGCTGGAGTTGGCGGAAATGGCGGAGGATGATCCTTTGAATGCGGAGGCTGGTGGGTGATGAGTGAGGACAAGGGGGACTCTATCATGTTTCTGGGAGGGAGGAGACGGCGTGAGGGCGGATGCACGGGAAATGGGCTGGACACGGTTGAGGGCCCTGTCAACGACCGTGGGTGGAAAACCTCGGTTAAGGAAGAAGGAGGACTTGTCAGAGGAACTGTTTTTGAAGGTAGCATCATTGGAACAGATGCAACGGAGGCGAAGGAACTGAGAGAATGGGATGGAGTCCTTACAGGAATCGGGGTGTGAGGAGCTGTAATCAAGGTAGCTGTGGGAGTCGGTAGGCTTGTAATGGATATTGGTGGACAGTCTATCACCAGAGATTGAGACAGCGAGGTCAAGGAAGGGAAGGGAAGTGTCAGAGCTGGACCACGTGAAAATGATGGAGGGGTGGAGATTGGAAGCAAAATTAATAAACTTTTCCAAGTCCCGATGAGAGCATGAAGCAGCACCGAAGTAATCATCGATGTACTAGAGAAAGAGTTGTGGAAGGGGGCCGGAGTAGGACTGGAACAAGGAATGTTCCACATACCCCATAAAGAGACAGACATAACTGGGTCCCATGCGGGTACCCATTGCCACACCTTTCATTTGGAGGAAATGAGAGGAGTTGAAGGAGAAATTGTTCAGTGTGAGAACAAGTTCAGCCGGACGGAGGAGAGTAGTGGTGGATGGGGATTGTTCGGGCCTCTGTTCGAGGAAGAAGCTAATGGCCCGCAGACCATCCTGGTGGGGGATGGAGGTGTAGAGGAATTGGACGTCCATGGTGAAGAGGAAGCGGTTGGGGCCAGGGAACGGGAAATTGTTGATGTGACGTAAGGTGTCAGAGGAATCACAGATGTAGGTGGGGAGGGACTGGACAAGGGGATAGAGAAGGGAGTCAAGATAATGAGAAATGAGTTCTGTGGGGCAGGAACAGGCTGACACGATCAGTCTGCCAGGACAGTCCTGTTTGTGGATTTTGGGTAGGAGGTAGAAGCGGGCCGTCCGAGGTTGGGTGACTATCAGGTTGGAAGCTGTGGGAGGACGATCCCCAGAGGAGATGAGGTCAGTGACAGTCCTGGAAACAATGGCTTGATGTTCAGTGGTGGGGTCATGGTCCAGGGAGAGGTAGGAGGAAGTGTCTGTGAGTTGACGCTCAGCCTCCGCGAGGTAGAGGTCAGTGCGCCAGACAACAACAGCACCACCCTTGTCGGCGGGTTTGATGACGATGTCAGGGTTGGACCTAAGAGAATGGAGTGCAGTAAGTTCAGCAAGAGAGAGATTAGAATGGGTGAGAGGAGCAGAGAAATTGAGACGACTAATGTCGCGCCAACAGTTCTCAATGAAAAGATCAAGAGAAGGTAAGAATCCAGAGGGAGGAGTCCAGGTAGACGGAGAATAATGGAGGTGGGTGAAAGTTCTTAAAGTCCTGCTCGCTGTATATTCCAAAGGATTTTGATTACCATGTCTGCTCTACTCATTGTTGTAGAACAAGTAATCATGTTTTGATGTGTCATCTCAGAAACATTTGACACATTTCAAGATAGAAACCAACAGGAAATGGGTTATTTCATCCTCTGCAGGGGGTTTGAGTGTGTGTTGGTTGTATATCCCCATTGGCAAGCAGTTCCCCATTATCTTGATAGGATTACAGTTGATTAACATCTATCACTTTGCAATTTTAATATCTTCCTTTCAATAATCCTTTTTGAAGTGGACCTTGACACTTCCAGGTGATGAATTCCATGAGCAACATGTCAGTAGATCTGCAGTGTAATCTATATAGTAACTTTCCAGAAAAGGTCAACTTACAATTCCAGACAAGTCAGCCATTTTTAGTCAGTGTCTTTTCTTGTCTTTAAAAAAAGGTTCTCTTTAAACAGGGTTAGCTGATGAGGTTATAGGTAGATATCACTCAGTCACAATGTCCTGTTGTCAAGACAAGAATGACTGTGACCTTCAATGTTATGGACACTGGATATCCACCCAGTGCTTGGGCCTGATATCCTCATCTAAAAGTGTGCTTATGTCTGTGACCACTGTCCATGAGAGGCACAACCTTCTAAGGTACTGCTGCTCCAAGAGATCATGAAAATTGGCCCTTGGCCAAAAAGCCCTCCAGTGAGGGGTGTGTATTCTTCTGCCCGCTGCTCCTCAGCCAACTCATTTGCTGCACCTTTATGCCTGTGGTTGAATGTGCTGCCTCCATTATCTTCCTCTTCTGTGGACCAGCCAACCATGGAATAAGTGGACCCCATGTCTACTTGTGCCGTTCAAGATAGTGCTCTATTCAGCCCAATTGACCTGGCAGATTCTGCTGACACAAGGCTTTAAATTATTACTCCACATCATCTGTACCATCAGCCTTATCAGATCAACTGCTCTTCAGTGCAAGGTCTCTACCTATGCAATCGATCAGCCTTGTTGTTTTCCCTCATTATAGTGTAGCCTGAATGTCTATTTCAGTACACAATGGCTTCCTGCTGCGTAGCTGCCTCAGATGAGCTACCAAAGTGCGGACATAGAATTGGGATATTGAGCCTTTCACGAGATTTGATTTCAGTTTCACCTTAATAATTGCGATTTAATTATGCCTAATTGGCTACCTGCAGCTGACAGATAGGTAGCCAGTGCTGGTCTGATCCACCTCTGGCAAGATGACTTGCAGGAAGGAACGAATTGGGTAGATGATCCGAAGCACAACTTTCTGAAATTCCCACCCTCCCACTCAAAGTTGCCTCTATGAGCCTGATAGAATTCCACTGTATCTGGGGCATGACATTTGGCGCGTGAAGCATGCTTAGGAGGAACAGGTGATTTTAGACCTATGGCTCTCTCTGGGCTTTTCATCACATCATTTGTGGCTAGTTTGGGAGAAAACGTTTCCAACGCTACAGCTGGAACACTGTTGGAGCTCATAACCTTTGCAGTGTCCAGTGAGCCCTGCTGTTTCTTAATGTATGTGGACTGGTAAAGGCTGTGGGCCTGAACAACATCTCAGCTGTAGTGTTGAAAACTTGCTCTCCCGAACTAGCCACACCCCCTACAACTACAATGCCAGCAACTACCCGACAATGTAAAAAATTGTCCAGGTACCTCTTGTCTACAAAAAACCAGAATAAATACAATCCAGGCAATCCCCAGGCAAGAGAAGAAAACAAAAGACAGCCAGGGAAATTGAGGCCAAATGCATTTATTTAACTGCCACCATATTTGAGAGCAGGAATTAAATCTGGACCCCTCTCATCTGTATGAGTCAGCACGATACCATGTATTGCCTTTATCCACTTCAACAGGAAGTAGATAGTCTTAATGGGAGTGCTTTAGAGCAAATGTTTAGCCATAATATGTAATTCAAAAGACCACCATATTTGTATATAAATGAATGACAAGGTTTGGTTATGTGATGTACAGTTTATTTTTACGAAATAATGATCTTGTATGAAAGTGTGTGCATGTGTTTGAAGTGAAACGCTTGCCGTGGCCAAGGAGACATTGAGCTATATTACCTAAGTTCACACATGAATAATTGACACATGGATGAGGCACTGAAGGGCTGCCATTAAACTGTAATCCACCAAGTTTCAAATTTTGACTAAAGTTAGAAATTTCACCAGCATTCAAAGCACCAAATGCAGAAAGCAATGCAGGGAGCAATATAGCAGTACAACTTGGTGTTATCCCCTTGCAATGTCCTAAAGGTAAACACCAGCAGCATTACTACAGCTTAAATTTATGTGATTAAAATGTTCAAATGATAAACACTCCATATCATATGTTCAATCCAAAATTATACAATCAACAAATTTGCAATCACATTGCCTTCAGCTGCACGAGAACTAATCTGTGAAGGAAGTTAGAACATTAAGTAATTTTTAAACCCATTTATATTTGTGGATTGACCGCATTCTTTTACTCACTTTTAGATGTATTCCAAGCAAAGAATGCACGCTGAAAACCAATAGCAATCATATTCTGAAGATGTGATTTGTCTTGTTGACAACATTGACCATAACTCTGTTGTACTTCTTCACTCTTCAATTTTCAGATCAGGCTGCTCACGACAAATAAATCACATCCTACAGTTTTCATAATGTAATCTCAATTTACAGAAACATCTGCTTCTGAAGTGTCGTTGTGCATTTAAACATGTTCCTTACATGGTTGGGACTTGGGGTTTGGATCCAAGCTCAACTGATCAAAATATCTCCAATTTTCGATGGTTGTAAAATCCCCAAGAGACTTGAACACATAATTCAATAATTTCAAGGGGTTTAGACATAGAAAATGTTTTTTTCTTTCCAGAGTATAAGATACGTGTTTAATCTTCCATTAAGAAAAATGTTAAATGGTATGTGCATTTTTGATTTGAGAGACCTGATGAAGAGCCAAAGCCAAAGAAGATGGCCTAGATGAAAAAGAACAGGGTAGGAAAATTCAGGATAATTCAAATAGCACTGATTTAATGCCCAACTTAGGTTTTTAAAGTCTGTGTGACTGAGGCAGATAAAGAGTTCAAGATATTGAGCTGCTAGGAAAGAATAGGTTGTAATAGGTTGCAAATGATGAGTATTGATACCACCACATATAAAATGCAGAAACATTAGGCATATATGCAAATGCAAATATGTCAATTTGCAGCTGAGGAGGAATGAGAGCGAAAAGTTCAAAGGAACAGTTAAACAGGTTATTTCACAATAGACTAAAGAATACATGCTTAATTTGCAAGTCTCAAACAAGATTAAAGATTAGAATTGCTTTCCCTAAAGAATAGATAACTGAAAGTTGTGCAAAATATGCAACATTTCAGAAGGCATCAATGCTATACTGACTAACTAATTTAGAAAGAAATAAAAGGTTATGACAATAATTACAGAATGAATGGAGGCATAAATGATGAAACACTCCTTATGGGGTTCCACATTAAGGAACAAATACAATAGAAATGTATTACAAATTATGAAGTTACTACGGGGAGGAACAAGTGCAAAAAAGTCATGAGGATGATTGGATGGAAATGTTAATCCTTTGGCAAGGTTATACACTATCATGTTTACAACCTAAATTGCATGTAGCACAATTTAAATAACTGAATTGAAAGAGTTCAAAAATTTACAAAATCACAGCACAAGGTATGAAACATTTTAGACAATGTTGCATTTGCAAGTAGAAGTGTTGAAGACAGTGCGGAATTGAATATTAACAATACATTGAAAGTAATTAATTACTTTAGATATCTGAGGTCATATATTGTTGCCTGTTTACTTCTAATCAGTATCATGTATTCTTCTAATACTTGGCCCGCAAAGTTAGGTTTCGTAGTGCCGCTGGTGTTGGCACTATGAAAACCCAGATTGCCAAAAATGGCGATCATGTTTCTGCAGTCATTTAGAAAAAAGACAAATTTGTGCATGACAGAGCCACTGCCACTCTCCCGGGGCAGGGTCCCTCAACAATTCTAGTTGCCTACTGGAGCATAGATTGCCGGATTGCTGTGAGAGCTTCCTCTCTCTGCTGTCTGTGAGATTTGGGAACATGCATAAGGTGGGAACATACCTTCATCCTGAATGTTCTTGACAGTTCCGACAGCCTTAGTCACTGCCAGCCCAATAATTCACAGCACTGTCTTCTCCAAGGAGCTTGAGAGATACAGATGTGTCTATCCTCTGCCAGTTCTTTGCTGCTGCCTTCTGCTACGTGTGATCTTGTAAGAGAGAGACAAGTGTGTCAGTCAGTGTGTTACAATGTGTTTGGATGATGTGTCTGTCATAGCTGGAAGTATATGGAAGCTGTGAGATGTGAATGGAAGTATTGCAATAGTGTATGAGGGTGGGGTTGAGCATCTGAAGGAGCTGAAATTTCCTCCAATTAGATATTGGGACGTCTGAAGCCATTGTATTTGGTCCCCGCTCCAAACTCCATTCCCTAGCGATGATACCATCCCTCTCCCTGGCAATAGTCTGAGATTAAGTCAATCTGTTTGCAACCTTGGTGTCACAATTCATCCTGAGATGATTGCTCAAGATTGCAGAGGGTGTGTTGCACTGATCAGTGTTTGAGGCTGGTGGTGTAGTGGGTAGCAGGTTTCATTTGAAGATGCATTCACTGACCTTGATTACCCATGTGATATCATTGAACTATTTTGCAGCACAGCAGACAGGTCCTTGAGGCCAGGCTCCCGTGAATTGATGATTGTGGTTACCTGCTCCCATTCCCCTCACAGCATGTGCCTGGAAAGCCTCTTGGCCCGCAGTAGAAACACAACTTTTGTCCTCCTTTCCACTTCCTAGACTAAGGTCTCCAGCACCAAGTCAGGAAACTGGGGAGATCTCCCTCTGGCCTGTTCCATTGAGAGTCATATTCCTCCTTTGAAACACTGTGAGACACTTGCACCATTTGCTACAGCCCAAATGTACCTCCCCTTTGGGGGGCAGGCTACCTTTAAGAAGTGCAGGCTAGCTGTGAATTGCGCTAGCCACACATGCTGCTAGGCCCTCTGCTGAGCGTGTAACCAGTTAACAATGCATTCAGTGCTTTCCTGACTTCACTTAAATGTTATACATCACCCTTGGTGGTTCAACAAGATTATTTAATGAGTAGACTAGTCATGTCGATCAGGATCTGTGTTAAGTTAGCTTATCACATATGAGGCAGGGAAAGAACACTACAAATGGCTTTAGCGCCCCTTGATTAGGGGAGAAAAGGGACAGCTTTAAAATTGTAATCACTGTTCATCAATTCCTCCAGAAAATGCTGGTTAGTGAAAATAGCATGGGGCTCCACTTTGATGCTGTGATAGTATAGTTCAACAGCACTTATTGTCCAGGGTACCTATGGAATCAAAATCCATCAAAGAATGAGAAGAGGGGTGAAAAGAAAACTGCCAAGACAAAACATGAGAGATCAACCTAAGAGTTCTCCAAACATGTCAAAATTGCTTGTTACATTGTTAGCATTTATAACATCAGTGAAAAGGCTTTGGGTGGGATTTTTCCAGCCCGACGTCAATGGACCTTTTGCTGGTCCATCAAATTTTCTGCCCTGCCTGTGATGATTCCCATGGTGGGAGGGATCAGAAAATCCCTCCCCCTGTTTTAATTACAGCCTTATAATTACCTCCATATTATTTATATATTCCTACATCTTTATGATGACACTGCAAAACGAATATTCATTTATAAAACAAATAATTTGTCCTGACGTCCCTTGGAAAACTTTCAAGTCAATAGATAGACTAGTTAGGTAGCACCTTATCATGTTGAAATGCCTCAAAATGTTTCACACATGAGCTGCTTTTGCAATAAATGCTATAGAAGCAAAAAAACAGAGACGGCTGTGGATCTAACATACTTCACAAACACAAATTAAATAGATGGCTAGTTAATTATATTTTTGGTGGGATAAAAACAGAAAATGTTGGAAAAACTCAACAGGTCTAACAGCATCTGTGGAGCAAAAAAATCAGAGTTAACGTTTCGAGTCCGCATGACTCTTCTTCAGAGCTAAAAAGAAGTAAAACTATGATGATAGTTATACAGTATAAGAGGGGGTGGAGCAGATGAAGCTGGAATGAAAGCCAGTGATAGTTGGAGGCAAAGGAGAGATTGCCAGAGATGTCATGAATAAAAGGACAAAGGGGTAGTGGTACTGGCTAAAGGAGGCGCTGATGGTGGCATTCTGACCTTACTATCACCATCAGCACCTCCTTTAGCCAGTACCACTACCATTAACACCCCTTTGTCTTTTTTTCCATGACATCTCTGGCAATCTCTCCTTTGCCTCCACCTATCACTGGCCTTCTATCCAGCTTCACCTGCTCCACTCCCTCTTAAACAGTATAAATTTCATCAAATGTTTACTTCTCTTTAGCTCTGAAGAAGAGTCATGTGGACTCAAAGCGTTAATTCTGTTTTTTTTGCTCCTCAGATGCTGTTAGACTTGCTGAGTTTTTTCAGCATTTTCTGTTTTTGTTTCAGATTTCCAGCATCCACAGTATTTTGCTTTTATATTTTTGGTGGGATTGTTTGAGGGAAGAATGTTGGAAAGGACATGGAAAATTTCACTACCCTTCTTCCTACTTCCTCATGGGATATTTAGCATTTATCTGAACAAGCATATGCGACCTCAATTTAACATTGCTTCCAAAGAAGATCAGCTCTTACTGTGCAGTACTCTATCAGTGCTGCAGATTGTCAGTGGAAATTATATGCTAATTTCTGGTGTGTGACTGAAACTCATAATCTGCAAATCTAAAGGAGAGAATGTTACTAATTGAGATATGCTAATATTAACTGTAATGTTATGATTAAAGCTTCTGAAATGCCGTATTGTTCATCAGGGTTACATAAACTGCTTCAAGAATGGAATAATGCATTTTCAGAACAGCATTCAGGAAACACAAATGAAATCAATATATTCAGGTTAATGCACTTAATGATTTTGTTGAAGCAATATGCTATCAACATTTGTGGCTATCCATAGATAAGACTTGATGTAATTATTGGATCTACCAGGCACTCAACAAGCTCATTCTATTTTGTTCTGAGACTTGGACTCAAAAATAATGTTCTTATAGTGTACAGAATATTCAAACAAAACTGAAGTTTCCCAGTTCGGTTGCTTTATGATTGGGAACAAACAGCGTTGGTCTGCATTCTCTCTTCAAATACCATGCCCTAAAAGTGTTGGCAACCATGGATCTCCATGTCAATCTTGCTCTGGAGGCAAGGATAATCTTGGTTGTTGGTACATTCATCAAGTTTGCGAGGCTCTTTAGAAAGGTTGGTCTTTGCCTACCTCGATTTCTTTTGCCATCGGTCTTTCCCATCAGAATCAGACTTTCCTCCCCCATCCCCACCCCCTTTCTGTTTTCCCCCTTCCTTTTTTTTCCAATAACTTATAAAGATTTTCCTTTTCCCACCTATTTCCATTATTTAAAAAAAAAATTAAAAAAAATTTTAAAAAAAATTAAAAAAAAACCCCACTAGAGCTATACCTTGAGTGCCCTACCATCCATTCTTAATTAGCACATTTGTTTAGATAATATCACTAACTTTAACTTTAACACCTATGTGTTCTATTGTACTATTGTCGTTGACATCTTTTGATGATCTGCTTCTATCACTGCTTGTTTGTCCCTACAACCACAGCCACCCCCCCCCACTCCACCTCTCTCTCTCTCTCTCTATCTCTCCGCCCCCCACACACACACCTTAAACCAGCTTATATTTCAACTCTTTCTTGGACTCGAACTCAAGTTCTGTCGAAGGGTCATGAGGACTTGAAACGTCAACTCTTTTCTTCTCCGCCGATGCTGCCAGACCTGCTGAGTTTTTCCAGGTAATTCTGTTTTTGTTTTGGATTTCCAGCATCCGCAGTTTTTTTGTTTTTATTTCTAAATCATTATTTCTTATTACGTGCCCAAGAAATTCCAACTGTCTCTTCCTGATCTTGGTCAGCAGAGTTCTTTTGGTCTCAGATTTTACTAGCACCACTTCATTGCCCAAGATATCTTTATCATTTGCCTCAAAACCATGACTCTACAGGCTCAATTCTTCCCTGCATGCTTCACTGTTTGTCTAACACTCACTTCCGTATGTCAAGATTGGTGTGATGTAGATTCCAGGATTCTCAGCTTTGTTTTCATGGCTAATTTTGAGTTGATCAAAATTAGTTTCATTTTTTGAAATACATCTTTGCTATTCCAATCCTCCGTCTTATTTCTTGGTCGCACTTTCTGTCTTATGTTAACATACTTCTTAGGTAACAAAATTTGTCTACCTATGTGATCTTTATATTTTTCACTGTGATCCTACTTTCTGGTATGGCTTTCTTTTTGGACATTATTGGATATTTTCTTACAATTTATGTTCAGGTCTTTCCTCTCACTTTCACTCACTATTCTATCCAAAATCTTTTGCAGTTTCTCTTCAGTCGGCAATAAGAATGGTGTAATTGGTGTATCTTCTATTTTTAAAGTTGTAACTTCCAACTAATAATCTGGAAAGGAAATTTTTCACAATGTAAGTTGAATAAATCCGGGGAGAAAACACACCTGTGTGACGTCTCTTTTAATCTTCACAGAATTGCTGCATTACTTTCTATAGTTGCTTTCTTTTGCTTTGACAGGTCCCATCAGTGAATTCATTCTTGTTGAGCTGCAAAATTTGGCTCCTTAATGCCCAGGTTTTCAGTGCCATGGTGTGCAGTTTGAGTTCCAAACCAGCAGCTGCGGCACTTCGGGCGTGAGCCATGACAGATGCCACTCTGGTGAGGATGTTAGCACATGCACGCGCCAGAAGTGTACAGAGACTTCAATCAGCATGTAACGCTGATCTCTTGCCAGCATTGCTACTTTGGACCTCAATGTTCCACATAATGTTGTCTCTTCAAGATGCATAGCTGAACACGTTCAATAGCAGGAAGGCACCCCCATGAGCACTATTTAAAAGAATCGGCAACTATTTTCAAGTTAGTTGCTGGGTGATTGGTCAATTGGTTGTCATTGCAATTATAGAAGTGCCGTATTTTACAGTTTTCAAAAGCTGCTAAATTCTACAGGGAGTGGTATAGTATACGCTGAAGGACCTTGTCCTGACTTCAAGTGTTCTGTACAAACTACTTGCCCCCAGACATGGATAAAGTAGTATGCATTTTCGTTGGACTACAAATGGCAGGGAGAATGAAAAGAGTGGCCCATGAGGAGGACAAGCTGACGGATGAGGAGGGGGAGAAAGGATCTCAGAAGGAGGCCATATATGCCCATGGTAATGAGGAAGCATTTCTCCTACTTGAATTTCAATGAGGATCAGTGTATCAAACGTTTGCACTTCACTATGGATGTCCTCACTGAAATCTGCCAACTGCTACAGGCAGAACTGCAATGTCAGAACAGAGCTAGAATGGCATTGCCAGTGGCTGTGAAGATGAATGTGGCCATGATCTTTTCCATGTCAGGCTCCTTCCAGGCTGGAGTAGGCTGCTGTTTGTAACATCTCCCATATTGTTGTCCTCAGTTGTACAAGGGAGGCCACTGAGACTCTGTGTTGCAAGAAAGCTGAATCCATTTCATTCTCCCCTGCCAGAGGTAAGGCTTTGGAGTGAGCATGCAGCTTCACAAAGTTTGTAGGCTTTCCCATGGTGCAGGATGCCATTGACAACTTGCACATCGCTTTGCAGGCACTGCATGTCAACTCTCAGGCAAACAAAAGGGATTGCACTCCCCCAACATCCGACTAGTGTGCGACTGCTGGCAGAATATTATGCAGGTCAATTCCCAGTATCCTAGCAGCAGTCATGACACCTTCATTCTGCAGCAATCTCTTGTGACATACGTTTTTGAGCCATCATGAAAAACTGGCAGATGGCTACTAGACAACAAAGGCTATCCACCGACCACATGATTTATGATTCTTATTGCAACCCAAGCACAAATGTGTAGCAAGCATTTAATGAAAGCGAAGTTGCCTCACAAAATGTGACCGAGAAAAGAGCAAACTATTGGTTTGCTGAAAAAATGCCTTTGCTGCCTAGAATGATGTGGAGGAGGTCTGCACTTCTCAACAGACAGCGTACATGTGTCAAGATTCAAGATGGTCTGCTGCATGCTACACAGCCTCACTATCATGAAAGCAGAACCCTTGCCGGCAGCAATACAGCTACCAGCTGAGGCGAAGGAAGAAAGCAATGAACACAACCCCTTTCTGGCCGTGCTGTTCATGATTAACTCGTTTAACTGTGGCACCACTAAACCCAACACCAGTTTCCTGCTCACCAACGGTCCCACACCTAACCTTCCCTCTGACACTGGCCATCACAATGTTCACTTGGCCACATAGGAAAAACAAAAGCCGTCACGAAAGAAACATTCCAATCCAAATTTATAAATCAAGTCATTCCATCTTGTCTATAAAGATCGACGAATCACCTTGTGCATCAATTTAATCCCTGCCTTCCATGTGTCTTTGTCTGTCATTTTGCTCCTAAACAATAGTTGCAACATGGCTGCTGAGTTTCAGTAAGAGAGCCTGCAGATAGCTTTGTTGAGTTTCAGTAAGAGAGCCTGCAAATCGCTTTGCAGGATGAACTTGAGCTGCTCTGGGCCTAGAAGACCTGGCTTCAGGCTGAATCATCAAAGAATGGGGGCGGGGGGAATGTTACGATCAGTGAGGGACCAGTAACTTCTCGTTTAAAGTAGACATAAGTTTATCCACTAGGATAATGAAGCCATAAGATTCCATAGTATTAAACAAAGTAAACTTTACTTTACAAATTTAGATCTTATAAATTATTTTACTTCCCTGTCTCATGCTGTAACATTCAGAATTAACATGAGATAAATATGAATTAACAGGCAGACTGTGGTTGAACATGCCATACTGCTCATTAAATGGCACATGCGAGCAATACAATCCTATGGATTTCTCAGCAGTCCACCCAGATATCAGTGACCACGGTAAGTCACAAAATCACGTTAAAACTCTGAACAGAATTTACCATGCCTGCTGGTGGCAGGCGTATTTGGCAGTGTGAGCGGACAATATAGAGAGAAGGCCAAAAATTGGTTTCACGATATTGTGAAACCAGTTTGCAATCATCCACTCTGCCCGTCAGTGGCGGGCTGCGGTTCCCGCCATCGGACATTGGGAACTTCATTGTACAGCTACACATCAATATAAGCCCAGCTCACCAGAATCATCCCCTCAAGCTGGATCATCTGAGCACATGCCAATGTGTTTCACAACTGTACATAAGCGAGGTGCATCTAGCAAGTTGTACTTTGTTTAGGACTTTGAGGTTTATTTGCCTACCTTTCTTCGGGCAGCACTCATGGTCATTAGTGCCAGGCTTCGCAGTCAGTGACTTTCAGGCTCATGGGCAGGTCTCTACCTGCCAGACCAGCCATAAGGTGCGGGTGGCTTTTCAATGGCTGCAGGGCTAGGGCTTACTTGGGGAAGGGGTGAAGAGGCTGAAGGGAGAGAGTTGTACTGGGTAGAGGGGGTATCTCAGGATATGTGTGGGGGCACAAGTTGATCTATACAAGTGGCCTCAAGATGGTGAGGGCTGAGGAGGCAGTCTCCAGAGGAGTTGAGGCCAGATGGAGATGTGAGAGTGTGTGTGAGAGAGAGAGTCTTGATATGGCATGCGTAAGATGCCAGTGAATGTGTGATGGGTTTGAGTGTAAGAGTTCAGAGTAATGAGATGATTGCTTTATCCTGGCAACACGGATGAGATCATTCATCCTCTTTCTGGACAGGATGGCCAACCTCTTCCATGCAGCATTGGCACTGATCACCACTGCCATCACCTTCCAAACTGGAGCGGTGTAATTGCTGGACCTCCTGCAGCCAGAGTGGGGTAGAGAACATAATGGCGAGCCTCCATGGCATTCAAAAGGTGTTCCAGGGACATGTCACTGAATTGGGGTTGGGGGGGAGGGGGCGGGGCAGTGGCTGCAGTCCTCTTGCCTTTTGGGGCTATGTCTTCTGTACAGCAGTCCTGGGCTAGGAGCACTGAGAAGTGTACGCATGGCTGCACTTTAAATAATGCACCCGGCGTGAGGAAGTGACAACGTGAAGCCACGGTGGGCAAATGAGAGCCCGCCCGCAATAGAAATGGTGTGTTTCGCAGGAATGCATGATTAATAAGGTGGGATTGGTATGATACAACATGAAAAGTTGCCATTGCGGACAGCGGATAAAACGTTTATTTCCTGCCTGCTACCACACTTAGTGCAAATCTGGGATGATTCCACCCTCTGTCTCCCTCGTGAGGGATTTTAGCTCCTCACTTTTACAGATCCAGCCTCTGAATTCCTCAAAAGCCGCTCCAACTCAAACTGCCTCAATGACTGCTCACCTCCTGATTGTTCAATCTCTTCTGAGGCTGCATCCCACAAGCTTCATGAAGCTGCACTATGCCTCTAATTACCAGCTCACTTCCACATCCTTCACAGACTGTGAGCTTCACTAAGCTGGCACTGCTCCTGTGTTTCTCCGAACTCCAGTCTCCCAGCTGCACCGAGATATAAATGGTTCCCAGGGCATCTCTGAGCCCTGACTGCCTGGAGCCTGCCAACAACTCCCCGGACTTCACTGTGAGCCCAGAACCACCTGAGGTCCAAACTGCAACCAGTTTCCTCTCCCAGAATGCACAGAGATAAACTGAAACCTGAGAACCTTCTTAAGTTCCACCCAACCCTTAATGATGCAGCCTTTCAGCGTTCACTGAATGCTTATCAATTAATTTTACTGTAACTCTCAAAACAAAACATCTCTCTGGACTACACTTATTTGCAAGCAGTGTAGACATGACGTCTCCAATTCTCTAGCTAAGTAGGCCCATCTGCTGTTTTATGGCTCAATCTCTTCTATTCTGACTTAAACGGACATGGGTAACCTTCTAAACTGCCATTTTCTTTTAGGTGTTCTGGCAATCTCTAAAACCTAGCATTTCAGGTCCCTTCACAACAATAATCTTCGCAGAACTAAACATTACCTCTAAAATATTAACATGAACTATTAACTAGATATTTGTCACAGTGGGTTATATTCCAGGAAGCCAGATGCTGAAAGTTAGAATTGGAGCCAATCTTTACACACTTTTATAAGCATATATTTACAGAGATCTATAATACAAACATGCACCTCCTGACCCAACAGCTACAGTTTCAGTCTGTTCCCATTTATAGGAGCACAAGGGAATCCACAACTAATTCCCATCAGCTTCATAAAATTGATGTACAATTAACAGGTGGCAACAGTCTGGGATGGTTGGCTGCTAGGCAACAGCAAGGGTACTGGAAGATGTCAACAGTGGGAAGATGAATGCTGTCATCCTGAGAGAAGACAGCAGGTTTGTATTCTATAGAGCCATTCCACTGACCTCCCGCTGGGGCAATGCCTCAGCAAGCCTCCATAATATGTTGGAGAACAGATTGCTGGACTGCTGTGACACCTGCAATCCCCTTTGAACACTGATACTGTCACAAATCCTGTATTTTTGAAAATGACTTTTCAACTTTCAACTGACTGGAAATTTTGCAATGTGAAATGAGACAGAGCAAACTACTTAAAAATGCAAGGCCACTTTCCAAGGTGAATGTGAAAAACAAACAGACCTTCAGAGACCCATCGAAACTCATCACTTCTAAGTAAGAGATATTAAGATGCAAAGTGCTTGATATTGAAACAATGGGCAGCATTTTCCGGTCGGCAAGCGGGGGTGGGGCCCGCTCACCGACGTGTAAAATGATGTGGGGTGAGGCTGGGTGTGCGTCCTGACGTCACCCCCTGTCATTTAGATTTTCAATTCGGCAGGCGTGCAGCCGAGTCAACCTGTCAACGGCCTGTTAAGGCCATTAAAAAAAACTTAAAATGATTAATGGACCTGCCTGGACAACCTTAAGGTTGGTGGGCAGTCGAATAGCCCAGGCAGCCTCCCGAAAAAGCATGAAACTGCATCCATGGGCAGGATGAGGCTTCATGAGGGATTTAAAATATTCGGAAAATTTTTAAATAAAAGTAATGGACATCTCCCAGCTCATGTGACAGTGTCACATGATAGGACGTCAGGAAAGTTTTTTCTTATCTTTAATACATTTTTTAAAGTTCAACCGATCTCCATGAGGAAGCACTTTGCCTCAGGGAGATCTGTGCATTCTTCTGTGCGGATGTGCGAAGGAGCGTACAGACCTGCTCAAGGAATCCCACCCCCCTCCCCACTCGCTCGCTCCCACTCCTGCACAAACCCCCAACAGGGGGAAAATGCTGCCCAATGGCTGCCATAGACAGACTTGTCCAAAACCCCTTGGAAATACACAATGAATGAAGTATAACAGGTCAGGCTACAGCTACTGCAGGGAGATTGCAAGTGACACAGGGAGTGTCAAGAAAGTTTTCAGCAGATAAAACAGGCTGAAAAGCTGCAGCCTCTCCTCTTTTGGGAACAAGTGTATAAACTGGTTCAGAAGACAACTTCACCAGAAATCTACCAGTGAACTGAAATCTGGTAATAATTGCAAAATCTTCTACAACTGACTCCAAGGAGCCAGCGAACATAAATTGGCCACAGTGTTTAACAATCTACGTCTGAAGGGCAAGCAAAGGACACTTAACCTTATATTCGTTTACTTTTTTTTATTGGACTCAAGCTTCCCTTATTTCTGATACCTGTATATGTGTGTGGATGTGAGACGGCAAATTTTCATTATTTTTCTCTGGTTTAGTGGTTAATAAATTTAACTCAAGAAAACTCCTTATTGGCTCCTTATTGCTCATTGCATAAATAGTTAAGTACATTTGGATTTGGAAAAGATGCGTCCTTATGGAAAACTTAAACCTGTGTTGTGACCAATTGAGCAGGCTGAATAGAGGGGAGCCAGATCACTCCTTCTCACCTGAACATAACAGTATCCACAGCTTTGGTGGAAGAAGTCTGAGCTTCCATGACAGCAAGCTGAATTTTCATTACACAAGCCTGATCTTCTACTGCAGCACTTAGACGTTGGGTGGTTCTGCTGTCCTGCCATGGAAGCTGAAAAGTCAGTCATGGTTGGGTCCTGCAAGTATGCTAATATAATGGACCACTACTTCCATGTTGGAAAGGATTGGCAACAAGCTCTATGCAAAGCCCTGTACCAAGTTGGTGCTGGAGTTCTCTGTGCTCCTTGACATTGACTGCAGATTTTGTGGCTGGCTTCCCAATGCCTCAAGCATTTCATTATGCATTGTTCTTCAGTAGGTGTTATGACCCAGCAGTTGGTAAAGTTGAGTTTTTAAAAATCCCAGAGGGTAACTTAAAATATAGGTTATGACAGTTGTTTAAAGTGGTATGTTTGAGATGCAGCTCTAAATTCAGGAATCAAACCCCCAGTTCTCAAGTGGTTTTATATTAAACTAAATGAATTTTTTTTAAGTTACAACACATTAAACACATACACATGGCTACAAATTACTACTATCATAACTTTTAACAAATTCCAGGACTAATCTCCACTAAGGCAACAGCAATCCATAGACTTTGAGCAGACAGCAGGCAAAGCATTTTCACCTTACAAATTCAAAATGAGGTTCCTTTCACTTTGTGGCTCTGAAAAAGAGTCATGCAGACTTGAAATATTAACTCTGTTTTTTTCCCTCCACAGATGCTGTTAGACCTGCTGAGTTTTTCCAGCATTTTCTGTTTTTGTTCCTTTCACATTCGTTCCTTTGTGGACGAAGTGGTAGGTTTACAGACTTTGATCTTACATTGCCTCTGCCCTGCACATACAAAACTGCTATTAGTTATACCCAGCACATTTCATTGAATATAAGTTCTCATTGTACCAGTAGGCCCTTTGAACTCCACCTCTTCTAACAATAAAACCCCTTTCATAGTACCAATTTTATTAGTAATATAAACATTGCTTGGTCTCTGCTAGCTAGGTGCCAGATTTCACTCCCCTTCTTGAATGCTCTATCAACAAAACACAAATGCACCTCTACTTCTCTTATATCTCAAAGCTAGTATACATCAAAGCACCCAGACTAGCTGGCTTTAATCCAATTAAAACAGACCCACAGACTAAACCTCTATCTTAAAAGAAAAATAATTTCCAATAATTTACATTAAAAGTTTCATGACAGTAGGTCATCCCATTAAAATGCTCACCTGAATCCCGTGCAACACATTTTGTGTGCAATCCTGCTGGCACATGTGCTAACTACTCTTGATCCCTGTCCTGGCTGAAGGCCACTCATGCCTGCTATCTCACCACAGACAGATCCCGCTTTGAGATGTCTGCTAAAATACACACACTGTCTGCTGAGGTTACAGTTCTTGCATATCTGAAAGGAGAAAAACAAAAGAGTAGAATTGTGGTGAGGGAGGGGGAAAAAAGCAGTACATGGTTTCGCCATCTGCAGCTTGTACATCAGAAGAGATAACTGAATGGAGGGAGTGTGATTTGATGTGGAGGTTAGGAATGGGGTTATCATGACCTTCAATGGTTTCAACCTGCTGCTGACCACAGCCTTGATGAAGGGTACTCAAATGATAACCGCCACTATCTCCCCCAGAAACACAGCTGTGCCTATTCCCCTCCAGTTAGGTCCTGCTGCTTCTGGTTATGTTTCAACTTGCCCTACAAGAGAGAGGGAAGTGTGTCAATGAGTGTGGTGCAATTCATTTTGGTGATGTACCTGTCAAGGTTGAACAGCTGACAGTGTGTGCAAACTGAAGGATGTGGGACTAAGGTATGCAGTGATGCAATGTGTGTGAGGGAAAAGTGAAGCTATGAATCTGAAGCATGAGTCTTTATTGATAGAGATTGTTGGTAGATGAGTGATGGGGTTATGGTGCATTGAGCAGTGTCTGAGGCTATTAGTAGAATTGGTGAGATGTGGCATTCGAATATACATTCAATGACTTTGACCACCCACGTGAGGTCATTGATCTTTCTGTAGCACTGCATCCAATTCCTCAGGGCTAGCCTTTTGACCATCACGGCTACCTAGTCCTACTTCCTTTGCAAAGTTTGTCTGGAGGGTCTCTTGGCCCCAGGAATAGATTACATTTCTCCAAGTCATTCATTATAGTGTGAGGGAATCTTGGAGCCCCCTCTCTGCCCTTTTGCATCAAAAATTGCTCGGATGCGCTTCAACAAACATACGAACATAAGTAATAGGAGAAGAAATAGACCATTCGGCCCCTCGAGCCTGCTTAACCACTCAATATGGTGATCTGTTTGTTTTACTAATTCCACATTCCCATCTATTCTAGATAACCTTTGATTCCCTTGCCCAGCAAGAATCTACCTACCTTCACCTTAAAGATATTCAGGCCTCCACCGCCTTCTAAGGTAGAGAGTTACAAAGTCGCACAATCCTCAGAGAAAAAAAAAATCTCCTCTTCTCTGACCTTAAAGGGCGGCCCCTAATTTTAAAATGTACCCCCTAGTTCTGGACTCACCCACAAGAGAAAACACCATTTCCATGTCCGCCTTGTCAAGACCATTCAGGATCTTATATGCTTCAATCTAGTCACCCCTCAGTCTTCTAAACTCCAGTGGAAACAAGCCCAGCCTGTCCAACCTATCCTCATAAGACACCCCACTCATTCCAGGTGTCAATTTAGTAAACCACCTCTGAACCAAAACTGTACACAATATTCGAGATGCGGTCTCACCAATGGCCTGTATAACTGAAGCATAACGTGCTTACTTTTATGTACAATTCCTTTCATAATAAATGATAGCATTCCATTAGCTTTCATAATTCCTTGTTGTACCTAGATCCCACTACACCTCAGAATTCTGCAGTCATTTTCCAATTAAGTAATACTCTTTTTTATTCTTCCTGCCAAAGTGAACAACTTCACATTTTCCAACATTATATTCCATCTGCCAGATTTTTGTCCAGTTACTCAACCTATCTATATCCATCTGCAACCCTCTTATATCCTCTTCACAACATATTTTCCAACCTACCTTTGTGTCATTTGCAAATTTAGCGACCACACCTTTGCTCCACTCATCTAAGTCATTGATATAAATTGTAAAAAGTTGAGGCCCCAGCACAGACCTCTGTGGGACTCCACCCATTACATCCTGCCGATCAAAATACAACCCATTTATGTATACTCTCTATCTTATGTCAGCCAGCCCATCTTCTATCCATGCTAATATGTTACACCCTACACCATGAGTTTTTATTTTCTGCAATAGCCTTTGATGTGACACCCTATCAAATGCCTTCTGGAAATCCAAGTATAGTACATCTACAGGCTCCCCTTTACCCACAGCGCTAGTTATTCCTTCAAATAAGTCCTATAAATTGATTAAACATGATTTCCCTTTCACAAAACCATGCTGACTCTTCCCAATTACCTTTAATTTTTCTCAGTGCCCAGCTATAATCTCCTTAATGATCGATTCTAGCACCTTCCCCACAGCAGACATCAAGCTAACTGGCCTATAGTTTCCTATTTTCTACCTCCTTCCCTTCATCAATTGAAGGGTTATATTTGTTACTTCCCAGTCTGATGGAACCTTTCCAGAATCTAGCAAATTTCGGAAAATTAACACCGATGCATCTACTACCTCATTAGCCACTTCTTTTACGACCTTAGGATGAAGTCCATCAAGACCCAAAGGCTTGTTAGCCCGCAGTTCCAACAATTTGCTCAGTACCGCTTCCCTGGTGATTGTAATTTCACCAAGTTCCCCTCTCCCTTCCTTCTCTTCATTTATGGATTTTATGGCAATGTTTTTTGTATCCTCTGTAATGAAGACAGAAGCAAAATATTTGTTCATTTCATCCACCATTTCCTTATTTTCTACTATTAGCTCCCCATTCTCACTCTATAGAGGATCAACACACTTTACTTACTCATATCTTTTTAAAATACCTGAAGAAGCTCTTGATATTTGTTTTTACATTTCTAGCTGGCTTCCTCTCATACTCTAATTTCCCTCTCTTGATTAACATTTTAGTCATTCTCTGCCATTCTTTATATTCTGACCAATCATCTGATCTGCCACTCATCTTTGCAGAGTTATATGCTTTTTCCTTAAGTGTGATGCTTTCCTTAACTTCTTTAGTTAACCAAGGGTGATGGATCCTCTCCTTAGAATTTTTCTTTATAGTAGGAATATACGTATTCCGAATATTCTGAAATATCCCCTTAAATATCACCACTGCTCCTCTTTTGATCTATCCTCTAGCCTAGTATCCCAGTTCACTTCCGTTAGCTCAGCTCTCGTGCCAACATAGTTGCCCTTATTTAAGTTCAAAGGACTAGTCTTAGGCCCACTCTTCTCTCTTTCAAACTGTATGTAAAATTCAATCATATTGTGGTTGCAGTTACCTAGGGCTGCCTTTACTCTGAGGTCATTAACTAATCATGTCACATTACACAATACTAAGTCCACTATAACCTGCTCTCTGGCAGGTTCCAGAATGTGCTGTTCTAAGAAGCTGTCTCAAAAACATTGTATGAACTTCTGATCCAGGCTACTACTGCCACTGATTTTTCCCATTGACATCTAGGTTAAAATCACCCATGATTATTTCCGTCCCTTTAACACAAGTACCCAATATTTCTTCTTGTATACTTTGTCCTACATTGTGCTTACTGTGACCTTGTAAATCACTCCCACTAGTGACTTATTTCCCCTACTATTCCTCAACTCCACCCAAACTGATTTTACATCTTGATCTCCTGAGCCAAGGTCATCTCTAACTATTGCACCAATGCCATCTTTGATTAATAGTGCTAGCCTCCCACCTTTACCTAGCTTCTTATTCTTCTTGAATATCATATATCGCTCAATATTCAGGATCAAATCCTTGTCATCCTGCAGCTACGTCTCCTTAATGGCTACCAGGTCATACTTATTTACTTCAAAGTGCACTATCAATTAATTTACTTTGTTATGAATGCCATGCACATTCACATACAGAACCTTAGGTTTTGCCTTTTTGTTAACTTTATAACATCTAGTCTTGACTGTTGGCGCATTTTTAGATTTTTTCTCTCTTTCCATTCTCTGACCCTCATTTCCCATACTATTATTTTGCTCTCTTGCATTGACTCTACCCCATTTGCAACATGACCCGAGTTTGATCTCTCCCCCCTACCCATGTTTAGTTTAAAGCCCTCTCTACTTCCCTAGTTATGCGGCTCGCTAGAACACTGGTCCCAGCACAGCTGAGGTATAGACTGTCCTAATGGTATAGCCCCCACTTTCCTCAGTCCTGGTGCCAGTGCCCTACAAACCAGAACCCATTTCTCCCACACCAGTATTTGAGTGATGCATTCATCTCTCCAATCTTATTTGTCCTATGCTAATTTGCACATGGCTCAGGTAATAATCCAGAGATTATTATCTTTGAGATTCTGCTTCTTATTTGGTGCCTAGCTCCTTATACTAGCTATACAGAAACTCTTTCCTAGTTCTACCTATGTCATTGGTGCCTACATGGACCACGACAACTGGATCCTCCTCCTCCCACTCCAAGTTCCTGTCCAGTACTGAGCAGATGTCCTGAGCCCAGGCACCAGGCAGGCAACACAGCTGTCTGAACTCTCGCTTCTTGCTGCAGAGAACAGTCTCAATCCCCCTCACTATACTGTCCGCTGCTACCACCTCATTCCTATTTGCTCCTCCACTTGAATAGCTTTTTGTACCATGGTGCTATCACCAGCCTGCTTATCCACTTTGCAGATCTCGCCTTCATCCACACAAGTTTTGAACACCTCAAACCCGCTTGACAATTGCATAGTCTGAGGCTCCTCCACTTCTGTCCACTTGGTCCCTTTACTTGCCTCACTCATGGTCACATCCTCCTGTCCTTCACTGCTGGCCATAACAGATGACCATATTCTAAGAGGTGTGACCGTCTTCTGGAACAAAGTATCCAGGTTTACCACCGCACCCCCACCCCTCCCTTTTATTGCACAGTGCCTGCAGTTCGGCTTCCAGATCAATAATCCTGATCTGGAATTTCTCTAACTGCTTACACTTTATGCAGACCTGTTTGTCCTGGATCTCCTCGGCCTCAAGAGTTCCCACACTCCACAGCTGCAACATAACACGTGTCTTGCCATTGATACAAACATTATTTAGTTACTTTCTTAATTAGTTTAGAATAATTCCTATGTATACTCAAATTTACTGTGCTTACTGAGTGCTAGTACCACCCACAAATAAAATTAATAGTTATACGACTCTTAATTGCACTGTTGTCTTTAGGTATTTATTTTAATTATTTTATTTAAACACTTTTATTTCAAACATTTAATTTTATATTTATTTTATTTTTAGTTCTTTTTATTAATAGATCTACCTTAACTCCTGTGTCCAAACACACTGTCGCACTGTCACTTACATCAAGCACTTAACAGTCAGTCAACTTACTAGTTTCCTGTGATGTCAAAATTGTTTTTTTTTTTTTTGCTCAGTTTCTTCAGCAGCTGAGATGCCACTCCCGACTCCCTCTGTTCAGCTCTCAGGTAGGAATGGCAGCGCTCCGATACCTGGGCTCTATTTATGTTGCTCCAGACTCCCAACTGCCTCTGTTCAGCTCCCAGGTAGGAAATGACCTACTCCAATCAGGATGCACCTCCACTTTAAGAGGTGTCAATCAACAAAAATAACCACATTTGCTGAATGAGCCCCAAATGAAGAAAATACCAACAAGATTCCACTTGAGTATTAATGAAAAAAGAGATGGGCTATCGAAAGTTTTCATCTTGCACTCACCAGGACAAATCACAAGATAAACCAACAGTAAAGGGAATGACAATTTATGCACGGGAGAAGACAGTGATGATGGGTTGGTAAGCAGACTGATTGATAGAGGCGTTGCCATGAAGAATGAACACTGGCACAACCTTGGGTCCACTAATAATAATAATGAAGATTTTATTCTTTGTAGCTTTTACTTCAAAACCAATCAGAACAAAAGGAATTTACGCATAAATAACAGCCAAATGGTACTTCAAATAAAAAGATAATTTCACTTTAAATAGTCAAAACAAAGATATGTCTTGTGCAACTACAAGCATTCGGATCATTCCTTACACAAATGTGGCACTACATAGCTACACAGTTCCACTGTATGCTGTTCTTTATTCACACAGGGTAGGTCAGGAGTCCTTTCTGGCCACTTCTGGGAAAAATACCCAGCTCTTTAGAGCCTCCATGACATTCACACACTTTCCAGTTTTTAAATCTTTTTTTATTCAGCTCGCAGAATACCTTCCCATCTCCTTTTCTGCCAAACAGAAAATCTGAGATCTTCCGAGAGTAATTTGCTTCTCTTCACAAGAATTCTTTGTGTTCCTCTTTCTGTCTCTGTCTGCTTTCTCTGTATCTGCATCTGGATTCAGATTTTAAAACTTTGACCTCCAAATCTGCCAGTTTTTGGGGTTAATTTTCCCATCCCACTTAGTTTCTCTCAAGTTTTTTTTCCACATCTGTAGAAGCGTTAAAGAGAAAACAGGCAAGATTGCAATCCTGGGACTGAGAACATGATGTTGAAAATCTTACTTTCGACTTTTCATAAATGTAGGATTGTTGCGGGGTTTGTTTATACTAGAAGAGATTTTCAGTGAAGAGGAAATCTTGTTCATGGTGTTGTATCATTTGAAGGATTTTAAGACTGCTTACATTTGTTGAAAAGAGAACATGACTTGACATACCTTGAAAAGACCCATTTTTTGACATATCTTGAAAACACTTGCATGGGTCAGTCGATCTATCTTGGAAACCTGTTATGAGTCAGCAGAATGATGTGCTGTACTCTGACCACAGTTCGTAAGTAAGTTCCATCAAGGCTGTAAAAAAACAGTCCAAGCTGGATGTGCAGACATGTGGTGTGTCATGATTAGTGAAAATACCAGTCATAAAGATTTGGCAATACCTGTTAACAATGACATGAAAAATACTGATGTACACATGCTGGTAACATACCAGGAGAGATGTCCATGCCACCAAGGAAGGATAAAAGAATATAGAATTGGCTACTTTCACATGAGCCAATGGTGAGGAAATACCCAAGATGATATATGTTGGGACTGATCGCCATAGTTTTTGAGCGCTGTAAATCCCTTCAAATGTTGTTTGTATCTAATCCATTAAAATTAAGGGATCAGTATTGTAGTATCATGCTGACAATTACATTAAGAATTGCTTGAGCTAAACTAAAAGGTAATGAGTGCTGTGAGAACAATTGAATTTGTTTGAAACTCATTACTCCAGTCTATATCAAAACTGAGAGAGGGGGAAGTGAATAAACTTGCAGAAGAAAAGGAATGCAGATAGTTAAAGGCAAGATACAGGCATCTGATCTTTTAAAGAGTGAGCAGAAAGAAAACAGAAAAACATCTGTTTAGAATAACTCTTCACCTCAGCCCTACAATCACTCCCCAGTGGCTAAATGCATTTCTTCATGTGTCTTTGAATCATACAGACCTTAAATGCCTTAGCTAGTGCAATAATGGAGTAATGCAATTAGCATCACTATCCCTAGACATGGAGATCTGAGAAAGAAAATGGAGAAGGTGGATAGAGAAAAGAAGAAAAACAAATGGCCAATGTTCTAAGCTGAGGGTCAACTTAAAATGTTAATTTTGTTTCTCTCTCCACCGATGTTGAGTATTTCCAGCATTTTATTTTCTTTATTTCATATTTACAGCATCCATAATGCTTTTGTAAAGATAAACGGCTCCATTAGGATTCATACAATTCTGGATTCTGGGAGATGACAGGATCAGGCTCAACTCTTAATGGATATTATCTTCAAATAGTTTGCCAAAAGACTCGGGGCCCATTCTCCGAAGCGTAAAATAACGCGCGGTGACGTTGGGCAGAACTCCCGATGTCACCGCGCCCCATTTAAATTTTCAGGTAGATGGGGGCTCAGCAAAATCAGCTGTGCACCCGCCAACCTGTCAATGGCCAATTGAGACCATTGACTAGAGTCATTAAAGTAATTAATGGACCTGCCCATCCAACCTTAAGGTTGGCAGGCAGGCCGGAAGCCCTGGCTGGCATTAGAAAAAGCATGAAACCTAATCCACAGGTGGGATGAGGTTTCATGTAGGTATTAAAAAATGTAATTAAAGTGTATTTAAAAGTTATGGGCATGTCCCAACTCATGTGACACTGTCACATGAGGAGATATATCAGGTATTTTTTTTTTCTATTTTTAATATTTCTGACAGCAGAGCCGATCTCCCTGAGGCAGCACTTAGCCTCAAGGAGATGTGTGTGCTTTTCCATGCGCATGCATGAAAGAGCACACTCTTGGCTGAGGGGATCCCCCCCCACTCCCGCACAGGGAGCGCATAGCACTTCCGTGCAGATGTCACGTTGGGCAGGCCTTAAATGGCCTGCCCATGTAAAATGGCGGCGCGCCTCTGCACGCCAGCTCTTCAACTACCCACCCCCACCCCCCCCCCCCCACCCCAGCCCCGATGGGAGGAAAATTCTGCCCTCTGTGTGGGTTCATACATGAAAATGTCTAATTGGATGAAGCTTAGGAGCACTATTTGTGCTTGTGGATCAATATACCAACATAATACACTCTTCAGCATTGGATAGCAGAAAATTGGAAGAAAAATAATTTGTCATTGGATAGCACATACACACATGGCTGCAGAGGGGGTGACTCTAACCTTGCACTAGAGAGAGACACTTAAGCAAACTTGGTAAATAATTCTCCAGTTTTCCTCCTTCAGCCTGTTCCACCTCAGCAGCAGTACACCAAATACAGCTAATCTACCTGATATTACTAATGACAGAAAACATTAGAAAACCATCTAGTTAAAAAAAAAATAATGGCATGCCCAGCAAATAATTTCTATATTTCAACTACTTCTGCTTCCAGCAGGGATTTCCAGTGAATGTATGAAATGTTGTATTTAATTCAAATTTACAATAGTAAAATAGATACTAAGTATATTAAGTAAAAGTGTGGTATCCATCGTTTCACAAAATATTCAAACAAAGTAAATGATACAATATTTTGCGATCTTGTGAGAAGAGTAATTATGGAAGTAAAATTGAGAGCAGTTCTTAGATGCGTTGTTGCTCTCTGATATTGAGGGACCCACTGACACACACAGTCAGCAGCCTAAACAAGTGGGGGAATAATTCATTTTGAAAAATTAAAATATAGTACCAATTCCTGAAACTCAAACATTTATAAAAAATTAGCCAATTCAGCATTCTGCTGTTGTTGCTCCTGAGGAATATTTAAAACAGTGTGCCCTTATGTCATAGGCGAGGACCTGGTTGGAAAGGATTACTGGTACATTGCAAATAATACACAAGCCCTTTATTTGTAATTGTATTGGAGAGGAAGTCAGTTCAGCTTTATGCGTCTCCATATGAAGTCGTCAGCACTCACTGTTTAAACAAAATGTTCAAAGAGAGTCATAGAAATGGGCAGATAAAAAAATAAAATATTAAAGCTAATTATTTTTTTTAAAATGCATGTTGATCCAATATATTGAAGCGCAGAATAGTAGAATTCAGATTACATGAACAATGCCTTATACTGCTAAATTCCCACCTCAGTAGCATTGACCCAAGCAGTTCCTATGGGAAAGAAAAGGAAACGGGAAAAATTAGTTACCGGGGCTGCTGCGACACATCTCTTAAGAACCACATCAGAGTAACAATAGTTTTTGTTCTTAAAAATTAATAGATAAGAGAGCCTTTTCTTCAAATTAATAAATCTGTTCTATTTGCTCTTTAATTTGTGTGAAGTTTCTATCTCTCTTTTACTATGTTATGCATAGAGTATGCATGTAGGCAACCAGCAGGGCCCAACCAAATAATGCACAAGTGAGCCTGCAAGCTGTGGTCAATCAATCAAATGCCTCTCATCTAAGCTGATAAGTATGGATGTTTTTAATATTTTTACAGTTATGAATTCACAATGGCTCACATCATGCTTCTCAGTTGCTCAAAACAGGTCTTTTCTGCGTTTCTATCTTTATAAACTGTTATCAAAAATGAACCCAAAGAACGTAGCAAGTGTGATACACATTGCAGCCTCATTCAGTATGCATTTCAATTCCACTTACAGAGTTGACTATTGTTCAGTCAGTCTCATTCAAAGAAATAAAATTCCTATTCCAAAGGGAAATATTGCATACCGTTTATGCAGTAATCAGTTTGCAAACTGTAAAACTGTAGCTTTGAAAGTAAAATACAACAGGGATTCAAGTGCAATGTCAACCATATCCAAGCACCTCATCTCTAGGTACAACAATCATTTATTCATTGAACTATATTTCAAAAGATTTTTTTAATCCCAAAACCTTGCTATTTCAAACATTTGAAATGAACTGGCCACAAGGTTCAATCACGGATAAAATCTGAACAGTAAGAGATAGGAATAAATTAAAATAGGTAAAGAAAGCTTGAAATCTCACTACAGAGTACCATTAGATTAATAAAAAAAATAGATAATGATATTAAATAGAACTATATACAAGAGATAATATTACAGTAACATACTGGGGCATGATTGTCTTTGTGCAGCATCTGTAACAATATCATTAACCTATGCATAAAAAGATGTTAAATATTGTTACATTTTAGTGGTTCTTCCATAACATTAGTCTCAGTGAGTCAGAAGTTATGAAGTTCAAGGGAACGGGGAAAAACCACCATTGTAAGAATCTGGAAAGAAGTTTGTAGAAGATCTCGTCAGAAATAGTGAAGTTAGTTCCTTCCCTGGAAAATAAATAAATATGTTCCTTCCTATAATTGTGCGGAACTGAATTGACTGAGCGGAAATCATTAAATCTATAAAACTTGAAAGATTAAATTAATTTAATTTCTTCATTTACCATAAAGCAATGCCAACCTAGGAAGAAAGCATACAAAATTAGAAACCTGCCCAGAAGAGTGAACTAAACCAGGCTTTATGCCAATTAATATAGGCATAACCTCATCTCCCTCAGCCATATTGAACACCAGAGGATACAAAAGTACTTAGTGTTATCAAAGAGTTTTATGAGAGTCAATAATCTCCTTTGATTCAGTACTTTTACCCTGAATCTCTCCAAATTGAATAATGGTAGACTCATTCTGGAAAGCGCTGCTGTTTATATTCACCTTGGGTGTTTTATGAGTTATGGGTAAATGTAGTTGTGTAATGATATGTAAGCCACTCCAAGTCATTCCAATATAATTTTCCAGAAACTGTCTAAAAAATAGAAAACAGAGAGGAGGGATTAAAGATAGTTACTCAGACTGACAAATGGTGGGAAGTGGCGTTTCTACATGATCAGTGTTAGCCTGGCACCATTTTGTTCACCATTTACATGAAAGGTTTGGACTCGGGAATCAGAAACGCAATTTCAAACTTTGTGCATGACACCAGCTTGGAAGATATAGTTAATACAATGGAGGACGGTGACAAAATATAGGAAGGCATTAATAAACATGTAGAAAGGACATGTAATTGGCAAACAATTTTTAATAAATTTAAGGATGAGGTAATTAACTTTGGTAGGAAAACAAAAGACCTCATAGTCCTCGGAAAATAGGGATGGTATTTAATGGAAGCGATGGGTCTCCTGCCAGCTGGAGAGTTGCTGAGAGCCCTGCATCGCCTCTTTTCGGGAAGTGCCAATTAGGCACTTAACTGGGCAGCAGCGGAACTTCCCCAGGATCAAGGATCCTGGGGATGGAAATCCTGTCTGTCAACAGCTGCCAGCCAATCAGAGGCCAGTAACTGTAATTGCAGGTGCAGGCACAGCCACTGCAATCACATTTCCACCGCTGCTGGAAGTGCACCCACCTGACCCCAGGATTGCCGAGGGACCCAGGCCACAGGTGAGTGATTGCAGGAGAGGGTCCGCGGGTGGGTGATGCGAGGGAGGGGGAGTGGCAGCAAGGGGAGGGGTGGCTCTCAACAAGCCCCCCACTCCCCGATACCAGGTCCCTTTCAGTGCCTTTGAACAAAAGTTCTCCCCTGGAAACCCCCAAGCAGCCCCGACAGGGTTGCTTTTTTGGGCTTCCTGTGTGGCGAGTCCCCCTGTAACCATTGGGTGAATACCAGTGGCAGTGGGATGAGACCCTCAAGTAGGAGTTAATTTGCCACTTAAGGGGTTTCAAATGGCACTGGTGCATGAAGGCCATCCATGGGCCTCCCTGCCAAGGACTTATTTGGGGTGGAGGCAGGGAATGGCGGGGCCCCCACCTGTCACAATCCTCACTCCTGCTTGAATACATGCCTCCCACCATCAAAAACACCTTGAGGGAGGGCATTAAATTCTGCCTCGGAGCTGGTAGTTCGAACAGGCAAATTTCCCAACTTGTCTAAGCCGCCTTGGTTTAAAAGGCCTCATTAGACCTAATGTTCGCCAACCCAGAAGCAGATCGTAGCTGGTTACAGGGGTGGATGCATGCCAAGACAGGCTGGTTAGAAGGCCCGCCTCATTTCTCTGGGAATTTGTCTCAGTTGCTAAAGGAACTGTTAGGCTATCTGGCCCCACTCCTTTCACCCCCTCACCGCTACCTACTGCAGCCACCAGGTTTAGCGATGCATCACTGAAATGCCTCTTGGATGCCGTGGAGGCCTGCTGTGATGTCCTGTACTCCTGCTCTGGCCACAGGGCAGTGGTGTGGCCAACCAGGCTTGGGAGGCGGTGGTCAGCGCCAATGCCCTTCAAAAGAGGATATCAACTCAGTGCTGCAAGAGGACAAATGATTTCTTCTGTTCCACCAAGGTAAATCACTTTTCTCATCACTCTCAACTCACACTCTCACAAACCCATCACGTCCCCTCCATAACAGCTCATGCTCCCCCACCCACCCATGCCCCTTCATACCCCGCATGCCACCTCCATAGTCACTCACTCAATATCCACCATGGGAAGACCTCAGGAATCATGTGGAGATGAAAAACATAAACTTCTAACAATCTAATACAGATCTCACATATTTGATTATGAAAAAACTTTTAGCTTTTAAATCTCAAGTGGTTAAACTTTTATAAAAAAGAACATACTTACATTCAGTAAGCATATCAAAGATTGCTAATCCTTTAATCTCTTTAAACTATCAATCAAACAGTGAAAATCTTAATCCCTTGCTGGGTTAATGGGCAGAATCATCCCAGATTTTCACTAAATGTGATAGTGGGTGGGTAAAATGATTTTTTACCCGCCAGCATTGATGGTGTATCGTCCCAAACCCGCCATATTATTTATGCATTCCCAGGAAACATGCTGTTCCCATGGCAGACAGGCTCTCATCTGCCCGCCTACCATCACCTCGCCACTTCATCACGCCAGGTGCCATATTTAAAGTCCAGCCGCTTGCAAACATCTCACTACTTCCAGACAACAACTGCTGCAGCGAAGATGCCCATGAAAGGCAAAAAGACTGCAGCCATCAGGTTTAGCGATGCATCACTGGAATGCCTTTTGGATGACGTGGAGGCCTGCTGTGATGTCCTCTACCCCCGCTCTGGCCGCAGGATGGGCAGTGGTGTGACCAACCAGGCTTGGGAGGTGGTGGTCAGCGCCCTTCAAAAGAGGATAGCAATCCAGTGCTGCAAGAGGATGAATGATCTCTTCCGTTCCACCAGGTTAAGTCACTTTTCTCATCACTCTCAACTCACACACTCAAAATCCCATCACACATCCACAGGGATCTCACTCACTGACAGTTCAAGGGACATCACCATTCACTCTCTCATTTACATTGTTATTGTGCTAAACCCGTCCGTGGGACTACTCACCACCCACACATGCCAAGCATACTTGATATATGGCCTGGCAAGTGTCCTGCTTACACTTTCTCCATCTCTATTCATGCAGGCCAAGCTGGCACACAACAACAGAGAGAGGTTGCAGACCAGTGGAGGAATGCCTGAAATTGAGGTCCTCATAGACTTTGAAAGCTGAGCCATCCACAGCTGGCCAGCGACGATCTGGACCGGTGTTGTGCCGACAGTGAGATCATCAGTTCTCTACCAAGTGAGGGTTTAGCAGTGCAACATCCATCAGACAACTGTGCTGTGAGTGATGTGACATGTCTTGTTTCACAAGCCACTGCCATGCACTAATTATCTCCCCTTGCTTCCACACACACATCTGGAAAATTGCCAACAGAGTACATAACCAGAGCCTCCAATCAAGCCCGGAAGAAACCTCTGAAGGGGAATCTGGAGACACCTTCAATGAAGTCCCATCACAGCGCTCACCCACATCCTCCATCAGTGCAGAGCTACACACCTCGATAGGACCTAGCTTTAGAATAGCCTCGGGATCAAAGCCTGGTGAGCACATTGCACTGACTGATCCACAGCAGGTGGCAGCAGGGACTACCCTGGTGTCCGGCACTCGGAGGACTGCTAGAGGTCAGAAATTTCCTGAGTGTGAGTCAGATGACGAGCCAATGCACACTCCAGGCCAATCCATCCAAGAGTGACCGGCCCATCTGAATCCGCTCTTCCTAGATCTCAGCAACTCCAGCTCCACCAGCCGAGGAGGGTACCACTACCATACAGCAGGATCCTGATAACAGGCCAGGGCCCTCCAAGTCTCAGCCCTCCAGAGGACGCCCGCCAAGGTCATCACAGACAGGGGGTTGCTGTCAGCATGCTGCCTCACCTGTGGATGTCGGGGGAGCATCAAAATATAAGGACAATGTTAGGAAAGAATTAATTACACAGCCTGGGCATGGGTGTTAAATACTTGTACGTACTGTTCATTATTGTCAATAAACTCCCAACAATGTCTCCCTGCCTATGGCTCCTTGTTCTGATGAGTAGTGTTTGTGTCACTCAGATGTGAAACCTTTCTGCACAAGATAAAGACAGGTGTCTCAGTCCAGAGCCTCTTCCCTGTGCTCTGTGCAGCCTTCAGACCAAAGTGATGGTCCAGCCTCATACTCCCAGGACACATTACTTATGCCTGCACCTCGGCGGTCCTGCTCATTGCTGCCAGAATGTAGTGGGCAGGCACCACAGAGTTCTCTCATTCTCTCTGTGTGCTCTCAGCACCTTTAATAGGGGACTGGCCCCATCTCTTCAGCATCTGTGACCACTGATGCTGTGCTCCTGAAGGGCTCATGTGCTAAAGGCAGACAATTGATCAGATGCTTCTAAAGTTCCATGGCTGCTTCTCTATGATGTGATTCTGATCACAGAGTGCAAGCGAGCTGCCCTTGTCCAGACAGGAGTCAGTCATTCTCAGAGACTATGTGAAGATCTATGGAATGACCTCACTGCATGTTGTCATCGTCCTCCTGCGATTTAGTGACTATTAGAGCCACCACTGCGTCTCCATGACAGGAGCATTCTCACAGGGTATTGGTACTGCCATAAGCCAAATGGAGTCAAACATTCACAACTGCGATGTGAGGATCTATGGGGACACCTCACTGCATGTCGTCATCATCATCACCCACAAATATGGCAGCTATGAGAGACTCCCAAACGTGCCTGCCTCATCTGACCAGTGTGAGAGCCTCATCCCCATCATCATCAGTAGGGACCCCCTCACCCTCATCCCCGACAGCGTCGTCCTCATCTGAGGATACTTCCAGCTCCTCCATCTCCTCCTCAACCAGCTCATCTCCCCATTGGAGTGCCAGGTTGTAAAGGGCACAGCAGACGACGGCGATGTGTGACACCTTCTGAGGACTGTATTGCAGGGCTGCACCAGACCGGTCCAGGCACTGCAACCACATCTTCAGCATCCCAATGGTCTGCTCCACCAAGTTGCGAACTGCTGCAAGAGCCCCCTTATAACGTCGCTATGCTGCAGTCTAAGGCTGCCGCATGGGTGTCATCAGCCATGGGGGGGGGCCTTTGCAGGTAGCTCTTGTTCCCAAGGAGCCAACCCTGCAACCTCTCTGAACCCTGGAATACTGCGGGGATCTGTGAGCGACTCAGGATGTTGGTGTAATGCACGGTCCCTGGAAAATGTGCGCACACCTACAGGATCCATTCCTGGTGGTCGCACACCAGCGAGTGGAAGCCCTTGCGGTTGATGAAGTCCGCCAAGTGTAATGACAGAGACCCTGAACGCCATATAAGTGCTGTCAATCACACCCTGCACCTGTAGGAATCCTGAGATCAGGGCTTATCCAAAGGCCCTTGCGTCCTGGCTGTCCTGGTCCCGGGCGAAATGCACAATGTTGCGTTCTATGGAGAAGACAGCATCCATGACCTCATGGATGCATTTGTGGGTGGAGGCACTGTGAGATCCCGCAGATGACACCTGTGGAGCCCTGAAAGGAGCCACCAGCATAGAAATTAATTGCTGCAGTCACTTTCATGGCCACTGGCACTGGATATCCTCCCGTGGTGCCAAATCCTGCAGCAGTTGGCAGATGTGACTCACCAGTTCCCTATACATGTGCAGTCTTCGGCAACACTGGTTATGGGTCATCTGCAGGAATGAAAGGTGGCATCTACAGACCCTGGGTGTCGCTAGGCGCCAACCAGCGATGGCTCACTGTGGTTCTTCAGCAGCGTGTGCGGGATCATCAGCCACCTCTTCTTCCTGAGGGTTCTGCTCCTGCCTCTGCAGAGCCAAAAGCCTCTGTCACTCTCCTCTGTCGTCTTCACTCTCTGTAGGCCATCAGGCATGCAGCTAGTTTACCAGGCTCCATAATCCTGATGTACTGCTCCTGCATGGTGTAAGAGGGAGACATGTGATAACAAGGACAGGTTCTTAGTACCACCATGCTTAAGTGTGAAGGCCACATAATGCTTCCTGGAGAGCTCTGGCCATCACTTAGATAGCCAGAGATTAGTGCACTTCAAGGCTGCCTGAAACCCTGCCCACCTCTGCCTTACTCCACCCAACCGATTGGCGGCAGCTTTGCCATTGGACTGCATGCTGTGCTGTCAGCTCAGGAGCAGACATTTTCCTAATCCACTTTGCAAGGCTGCACTGTTAGTTTGAACCTTTGGAGAGACTGGTCCAAAGCAGGATGCTGACATTGCAAGGGGCTGTGAGCACCTCCAGCAGTGACTGCTCCATGGTCAGATTTAGCAAGGAGATTGTACAACGTGTGCAGTCATCCAACTGTTCTGCAGTCAAATAAAATGCTCATGACTTTGCAGTCTGTGTCGTTGGGGGTGGGGGTGGGGGGGAGGGTGGTGGCAGCTGTGGGTGAAAAGCTCTGGAGCACTTTGATGCCCCTGCATTGCTTGAGTGGGCAGATAAGCTGGAAGCCCGATTCCAATCAGATTAATGTGCTGCACCTGAACTACAGAGGAATGGTCACTTTATACAGGTTTCCCTAATGCGTGGCTGCTTCCCTGACTCACCCTATCACCCTACCAAATGCTTGTTCGCTATATTCAACGTCAGTACTGCCCTTGCCCTCCCCCCTTAAGTTTCATCAATGGCAGGGCTATTCTTGCCCCCTCCCCCCCCGCCCCCCCCTCGCAAGGCGCCTCAATGGCAGGGCTGCCCTGGACCTCCCTCAACGCTCCTCAAGCTTGAAGTCCAACAGGTGACCCTAGTGAGTGCTGCACATCGTTGCTGTGTTCTCACCCCTGAGTTCTCCTCAAAATGCAGCCTGCCAAGTGCATACCTTTTATATGCTGTTGTGAAACATGTCAGCATGCTTTCCCACTGATGTGGATAGACGATCTAGCGCGGGGGATGATTCTGATGGGCTGGCCTAATAATGATAATAATAATGCAGATGTATTACAATGAGGTTCCTGATGTCCAATGGTGGGAAATGCAGCCCATTGTTGGCAGGCTTGGTGGACGATCGTGAACTGGGTTTCATGCCATCGTAAAACCGATCATGCCATATTGTCTGCTCATACCACAGAACAAGCCCAATGCCATTGGGCACAGAAAATCATGGCCAATGCTTTTGTAGCTTTTAAAACATAGCCAAGCATTCATAATGTCATAATAAGAGCCCTTGGGAAATGTCAACAAAGAACTCAATTGAGGTGGCAGGACAGGTGGTCATGTTTTTTTCTTTTCTATCAAAGCTGTCCAGCATACGGTTTTTTTTAAAAAAAATTCTCACTGACTTTAGCTTGTTTGTTTTCAAGCTTAAAAAACAGGGAATTTAAAAAAAAAACTTCACTTCATGACAATTAAACAGATTATATCTGTCTGTCAAGAGCATTTACACCCATTCCATCAATTTGTGAGTTAAGGCCCTTGGAACAGCCAAAATGTGGTCTGATTCAACTCAGCATCAAGCTTAAATGGCCCTGCTGAGTTCAGGTTTCCTGCCTGTGTAAAGCATGCCTGCCAGCAAAAATTGGATATGTCAGAAATGGGAACAGGACTTCTGCATCAGGGTCCTGACCGCCATCTTTAAAGGGAAGCTTCTGTGAAAATCTAGTCCTAAGTGTCTAAAAAAGGAACAGAGGAATTTGGGTGTACAGATACACAAACCTATAAAGGAAGAATGCCATCTAAGAAGCCAATGAAAAAACATCAAAGAACAATCAAAGTTTCTCGAAGGATTGAATTGGAAACCAAAACTGTTAAACTTGTTTGAACCCTGGCTGTGGTAAAGTGGAGTGCTATGTACCTTTAAGAGAATGTAGTTGGTTGACCATGTGACTGTATTGACCAATCACTACACAGCACAGGCTTCTTGGATACCCGTAAGTCTAGAGCTGGAGGTGATTGAAGAAGTATACATGGTGTTAGTGCTCAGTTCTTAGTTCCAATAAACTGCCAGTGTTTGTTCAGTTATTCGATCTCTCTGCCTGTATTGTTTCAAGCACCAACTAATGTATTAATATCAAGGGCGCAGCTAGCGTTTGCTGGACAACCTGATAACCAAAAACACAAAACTGACAACGAGGATAAACCGGATCAATTGGCAGCAATCAAGAAAGCCGCGTTAAGCCAGCTACATTAATTTACCACTACCTTGAAAGCTGTTTGAAAGCGCAGTCTCCTTAGTCATAAAGTATGCCGCGGTTTGGGCATCTTGAACCATTTGACCCAGTTTCCGACAACTGGTCTCATTATGTTGAATGCCTAGCGTTCTTCTTTACCGCTAACGACATCATGGGGGTGGACAAAAAGGGGGCGATTCTTTCATCCACATGCAGGAGCAAAACGTATGGGCTGATCTGAAGCCTCACCTCACCTAACATCCCCGATACGAAGATTTTCAACAAGTTAGTAATTATTGTAAAAACCCACCAGAAGCCTAAGCCCTAGGTCACTATGCAATGCTTAAAATTCAATTTGAGGAATAGGCTTTCAGGAGAGACAATTGATGGCTATATAGCTGCTTTAAAGGAATTAATGGAACATTGTGAGTTTGGAACTGCAATTAATGTCATGTTGAGAGACCAATTGATATGCGGAGTCAGGGATGATGCTATTCAAAAGCGATTGCTACCTGAAACTAATCTAGGCTTCAGTAAGGCATTAGAATTGGCAACAGCCATAGAGAGCACTGTTACAGACTCAGGGGCAATAAAACATACAAAAAATGGCACCGTCTATCTTGTAGGGTGGAAAGGGCCTGTAACAAAAGGCGCAAAAGTTTTGGATCCGCAGAAAGACGGGAAACGCCCACTATGTACAGACCATTGAAAAACAACAGTACTGCAGTGAAAATCCAAGACATTAATGAGAGAAATGCATCCAGGCAGCCTGCGGTGATCAACAGTTCAGAAATGTCAAATGCTTTATCTGCCACCGCTATGGTCACATAATGCGGCACTGTCAAGATAGGCTGAAACAGCATTTTAAAAACAAAGGCAGAAATCTGTCTTGTTGAAGAACCAGAGGATGCAGAACCTGTTATCTATTCATTATACAACCTGAAAGTAGGTAAAACTGAGCCAGTCCAAGTAGTCATTAGAGCCAATGAACAACTCATCAAGATGGAGGTCGATACTGGGGCATTAATGTCTGTCAAAAGGAGAATATACATTCAGACACTTGAATAGAGGGGGTCCATCCTTTAAGTTTGGAAAAATCGGACACTAATTTAAAAACATGCGCAGGCAGAGAAATAAGAGTGAAAGGTATCTGTCAAGTCCTGGTGCAGTATGGGAATCAGTCTGCAAATTTACACCTTATAGTAGTAGCTGTGGCAGGCCCCAGTTTAATTGATCGCAACTGGCTCAAAAAGATTAAATTGCAATGAGCCGAGATTTTTCAAATCAGAATGGGCAACTTACAGGAATTGTTACAAAAGTAAGCTTCCATTTTCAGTGATGAGCTTGGAAGGATTCATGGACTACAAGCCAAAATCCACGTGGACCCTAACGCAACCCCCAGATTTATCATAGCTAGACCAGTCCCCTACACTCTACGGGACAAAGTCGAGAGCGAGATAAACAGGCTGGAAAAGTTGGGCATCTTACAACTGGTGTAATTTTCTGAGTGGGCGGCACCCATAATACCCATAGTACTGATGCCAGAACAAAATGTTCGATTATGTGGTGACTATGAGTTAACTGTAAACAGAGTGGCCAAACTTGATAGACACCTGATACAGAAGATTGACGAATTATATTCGAAATTGGCAGGGGGGATCACATATTCAAAACTTGACATGAGCCATGCCTACCAGCAGGTAGAGTTGGAAGAAGGCTCTAGGGAATTTGAGGATTGTATCAATAAAATCAACTACTCATTGAGATATCATCGGCGTGTGCTATTTTCCAGTGTACCATGGAAAATCTGCTTCAGGGATGACCCCATATCATTGTTTATCTGGATGATGTCTTAGTCACTGGAAGAACTGACGAAGAACACTTAGCTAATTTGGAGGAGATGTTGAAATGCTTCTCACAAGCAGATCTGCGCTTGAAACAAGAAAAATTACTTTTCCCAGCAAAAGAGGAAGTTTGCTTGGGCCATAAGGTCGACGTGCAGGGCCTACACCCCGTGGAAGAAAAGGTCAAGGCTATTCACGAGACACCTGTATTGAGAAACACTACATAACTAAAAGCCTTCTTAGCATGATAAACTACTATGGGCAATTTCTTCCAAACCTATCAACCGTACTGGGTCTGTTATACACATTGCTTAAGAAAAACCTTAAATGGATTTGGCAAGCTCCGCACCAGGATGCGTTTCTGAAGGTAAAGCAATTGTTAAGGTCAATGGCCCTACTGGTCCTCTGTGACCCAAAGAACAAATTGATTTTAATTTGCGGCGCATCCCCTTATGGAGTAAGGGCTGTACTTTCACATTGGATGCTGGATGGCTCCGAGCGACCCATTGGTTATACATCTCGCACGCTCAGTGCTGCAGAGCAACGATATTCTCAAATTGAGAAGGAGGGCTTGTCTGTTGTGTTTGTTGTTTGGAAATTGCATCAATACCTCCATGGTTGCCATTTTCAAATTATATTCGACCACCGGCCTCTGCTTGGATTATTTGGAGCGGATAAGGTGACACCCCCAATTGCATCTGCTCAGATCCAGAGATGGCACTGATATTAGCTACTTACGAATACACTTTTATTCACCAATTGGGAAGCCAGATCGCACATGTTGATGCGCTGAGCCGCCTCCCCCTGCCAAATAACAACGTGAAGATTCCAATTCCCCAGGAACTTGTCTTAGTACTAAATTTTTTGGAATCCACCCCTGTCCGGGCCAAACAAATCCGTGAGAGGACATGCTGAGATCCACTTTTATCACACATCCAGGAGAAGGTTTTGAATGGTTGGTCAGGCGAGCGAAAGCCTGATGACCTGAAGCCTTATTTCAATCGCAGATATGAGCTCACCTTCCAAGATGCCATATTTTGTGAGGAGCAAGATTTATCGGGCCCCCAAGAGGGCAACGGCCATTACTGGCCGAATTACATAGTGCCCACGCTGGCATTAGTAGGATGGAGATGCTCCCGCACAGCTACTTGTGGTGAACAGGGACGTGGATGTGCACATCAAAACCCTAGTCAAAAGTTGTCTTCACTGGCAGCAGGTAAAAAGCTACCCCCCTTAGCTCCATTGCACCCCTGGGAATGGCTGTGGCGGCCATGGGTGCACACTCCCATTTGCTAAGTGGGGCCCTTCTTGGGCACGATGTACCTTTTACTAATAGACACCCACTCCAAGTGGATGATTGTCTATGAAGTCCGTTCACCCATAACTGCTGTCACCATAGACTGTTGTGACAGAGTTTTGTGGCACATGGGTTACCAGAGGTGTTCGTGTCAGACAACGGGACCGCAGTTACCAGCAGGGAGTTCCACAGGTTTACAACCCTCAATGGAGTAACTCATATCAAAACCTCACCTTACCACCCCATCTCTAATGCTTTGGCTGAGCGGGTAATCCGAACTTTTAAGTCCAGGATGAAAAAGCTGGATGGGGATTCCATCTGCACCAGATTGTCACAGTTTCTGTTTGCATACCAGACGACACCACACACGACCACTGGTATTGTCCCCACTGAATTACTAAAGAAGAGACGTCTCCACACCCATCTAACTCTTATCAGGCTGAATTTAGGGGGAGGGTAGAGAGAAACCAAGAGGCCCGGAAGGCTAGACATGATGGCCATAATCATGAAAGAAATTTCATGGTGGGAGACACAGTTCTCGAAGAACTTTGGAGATGGGCCCAATTGGCTATTAGGTGAAGTGAGAGCTGTAACAGGACCTCTCTCCTATAATGTGTTGGAATAATTAGATGACATGTGGATCATCTCTGGAGAAGAGAGACAGTCCCACAAGAATGAATGCCGCCATCATTTGTGTTTGAGCCTGCACCACATGAGGAAGAAATGTCACACGATTTGGGAGTACCGGTGGGACCTGTTGGACCTGAGAGGGTCAAAGACACAAACTTGCCCACTTCTATCGAAGGCCCTGGTGGACAGTGGACCCCTGAGAAGGGGGTCTCGGAAAAACCAGCTGAGGCCATTGAGTTATGGCGCTCGACACATCCAACGAAGCCCCATGAGAGACTTGACTTGTAAAAAGTTATTCGTGTAAATAATTGTGATGTTGTGATGTTTGTCAATTGTCCTTTCAAGTAAAGGGGGAGGGATTGGTAAAGTGGAGTGCTATGTCCCTTTAAGAGAATGTAGTTAGTTGACCATGTGAGTGTATTGACCAATCGCTACACATCAGACTTTTGTAAGTCTAGAGCTGGAGGTGATTGAAGGAGCACACATTGTGTTCGTGCTCTGTTCTTAGTTCCAATAAACCACCAGTGTTTGTTCAATTAATCGGTCTCTCTGGCTATATTGTTTCAAGCACCAACCAATGTGTTAATATCAAGGGCATAGCTAGTCTTCGCCAGACAAAGCAAACCTGATAACCAAAAACATAAAACTGGCTATACCACACTTAGGAGTATTGTGAACACTTCTTGTCTCTATGATATTAAAAAGATCTAGGGACACTGGGGAAGATACAAAAGATATTTTTAAAAATGATACAAGAACTGAGAGATTATAACCATCAGTAAAAATTGAACAGGCTGGGGTCATTTCTCTAGAAAAGAAAGTTGACCTGATCAGGACATTCAAGACTTTGAAAGATTTTACAGACTTCTGGGAATTCTGCGGCGAGTAACTCACCCCTTGACTCCCCAAAGTCTGTCTACCATCTACAAGGCAGATGTCAGGAGTGTGCTGGAGTACTTTTCACTTGCCTGGATGAGTGCAGCTCCAACAATACTCAAGAAGGTCAACACCATCAAAGACAAAGGGGAGGCGGTGATGTCGTGGTATTGTCACTGCACTAGTAATCCAGAGACCTAGGGTGATGCTCTGGGGATCTGAGTTTGAATCCCATTTGAATTCAATGAAAAAAACATTGTCGATTGTCGTAAAAACCCATCTGGTTCACTAATGCCAGACCCACGGCAATGTGGTTGACTCTTAGCTGCCCTCTGAAATGGCTTGGCAAGCCATTCAGTTCTCAAGGGCAATTAGGGATGGACAATAAATAAATGATTTTAAAATGTCTGCTTGATTGGTGCCCCATCTACCACCTCAAGCATTCAATCTCACTTCCACTGGTGAACAGTGTACGACCTACAAGATGTAGTGCAGCAACTCATCAAGGTTCCTTTGACAGCACTTTTCAAAATTACAACCTCTACCACATAGAAGGACAAGGACAGCAGACACATGGGAACATCACCACCTGCAAGTTGCCCTCTAAGTCACATAACATTCTGGTGTGGAATTATATTTCCATTCCTTCACTGTCACTAGGTCCAAATTCTGGAACTCCTTGCCTAACATCACTGTGGGGATATCTATATCACATGGACTGCAGTGGTTCAAGAGATGCCTCACCATTGCCTTCTCAAAGGCAATTTAGGGAATGGAGACCAATACTGACCTTGTGGCAACGCCCCCATCCCAAGAATGTATGAAAAAATCTTGTAGGCAAGACCAGAACTAGGGTTCATGAAAATAATCTAGTTAATAATAAATTGAATAGAGAATTCAGGTGAAATCTCTTTACCCAGAGTATGATTAGAATGTGGAACATGCCGCTACAGGGAGTAATTGGGGAAAATAGCATAGATGCATTTAAGCGAAAGGCACATTAGCATATAAGGGAAGAAATAAAAAAAAATTGTGGATGGGTTTGACGAAGAGACATTGGTGGAGGCTCATGGGGCATCTAGGCATAGATCTGTGGGGCTGAATGGTCTGGTTCTATGTTGTAAATATTTTGCAATAGCTATAAATAAAAACACTAAGCAAACCCCACATTGAACAAAATAATTTCTTAAACAAAAACAGAATTACCTGGAAAAACTCAGCAGGTCTGGCAGCATCGGCGGAGAAGAAAAGAGTCGACGTTTCGAGTCCTCATGACCCTTTTTCTCTGCCGATGCTGCCAGACCTGCTGAGTTTTTCCAGGTAATTCTGTTTTTGTTTTGGATTTCCATCATCCGCAGTTTTTTGTTTTTATCTCTGAAAATAATTTCCTGATGTTTGTGAAGTAGTTTTGTCTTTCAACAAAAGAAAAATGTTGTACTTGTTAGATCTATGTGTTACATGGCCAATGCAGTACAATCATGTCTGTCATTCTTGTTTTATTTTGGCAGATCCACCCACTGAATTAATGTCAAATATAATGACATGCATTCTCTATAACACAATGTGAAAAAATATGCCACAAGCAGGTTTAACACCTCTACCTGAGAGGCAAAATATGAACTGTCAGCAATGTCATACCACTAGATATATGAAAATTATTTTTCCCAAAATATTGTTTTGAATTTTATGGTATGCATCAAAGTTCAAAAATTTGAACACAAATTTTCTAAAGTAATTGTTGTTCAACAGTGATGCTGAATATGTACTTCAAAAATCTTCTCACAATAATTTTCAGGAACATACATGAACAGTAGGTTCATTTCCTGTTGTCTATTAATAATGGGCCAGAACTGGCTCTCAAAATACCAATGAGGCTATTGGCATTACTAATTTACACACACAATAGTATGGTAACTTCAGGCAAGGGTACATGCGCAATTATTATCGATATACAAAAGTTGCTGTTTGAGAGATGTGTAGTTCTGCCATTAGCTTTGCGAAAACAGGATGTCATTGTCTGCCTCACCACTGGAATACATTGAATGGCATGATGTTGCTTCATTTACACAGTATGTACGCATTAAACTAACCACAGAAAATTAAGAAAGTGCAGTTTCATTCCTAAAGGTTTTTCCAATGGCAGATTGTCAAAATGTAAATGTTTCCATTTTAATTATTTTCTAACTTTTTTTTTCTGTCTCTTCTCTCGCTCTCTCTCCCTCTGTTAATCCTTTTCTCCCCCCTCTCTTTATTTCTTTTTCAGCACATGATTTGACATTAGTTTTGCCAACTCTAATTTACACTTCCTTCACAGTTCTTGCACTGTTAATTTCATACTGCTTCCATCTGATTAGTTAAGGAGTGAAGCCGGCTGACGAGGGCCCTGAACCATGAGGAAGGATTTATGAAAATTCTTCTTTAAGAGGTTTCAAAAACTTCATCTTCAAAAGGCATTGCAATTGGAGTAGGGAGAGGCTTTCCTTGCCTAGCTGAGCAAAAAATGATGAGATCCGAGAGGTACAAAAAACTGGAAGAAGTTCTGGCGTCTTCTTTTGCATTGTGTGAATTATAAAAGGCATTTGAAACTTGGATTTTTCAAGGATTACTTAGTCCTTTTCAAGGACTAATAGTAGGAGAAAGGAGATTTTGAGACAGAGGCCGGGCAGCAGGAGATATACAGTTGCTTAGTTTACTCACATCCCAGATGCATGGAATCCCTTGCAATGTTATCAGCTTTCACTCTCAGCAACTTGTCACACAAAGAATGTAAAAATCAAAACATACACAGGCAAGCCTAATTAATGTCAGACATCATTTGGATGCCCAACTATGGCAAATTATGGCACAATATTTTTAAGTGGTGTGACAAAAAGATGTTAGAAGGTTCATGAATGTAAAGTTAAAAGCTATTGATTGCTATTGGAGTGAATTCTGATGAATAATGTGAAAAACATGAATAAAAATCAAACATATCTCCTTCATAATTATCCTTTTGTCTCCTTGTTGCCCCTCAGTGGCTCAATAATCCAATGCCTCCAACAGTTCTAATGAAATGTCACCGACCTGAAAAGTTAATTTTGTTCTTCTCTTCAGATTCTTCCCACATTCTGAATATTGCAATGATTTTCAGGTGGTTACACCACTTGTTTTATTGACCACTTTCTGGAGTAAAGTCTTAGGCTTAGTGCTCCTGAACTTAAAGGGCAGGATTTTCAGCTTGGTGTGCGGGCGCTCGCCTGACATGCACGAGTGTAAAATAATGCGCGATGGTGTTGGTTGACCGATTGATTTAAAAGACGTCAGCTCCCGGAGGCAGCTCTGTGCCTTCAGAGAACTTCAAAGCGCACTTCAGCTCACCCTCCTACACCCCACACCCAGGCAGCACTGAGCATTTCAGTGTGAATTGGCCAGCAAGCGTAAAATCGAGGTTGGGGCCCGATCGCGGGCAATGGACCATTGTGCGGCCACTCCCAGGCCACTGCCCATGCCCACTTGCGAAGGGGAAAATCCTGCCCAAAGAGTTTGAGACCCACCTCAGGAAACCCTAGTGAATAGATACTAGAAAATGGCCTTTAAATACTGGGTTGACATCTAATCAGGTAGTAACAACTGGATGGAGATCACTGGCTTGGTAGTAATAATCTTGCCCAAGTCAGAAAAATGGGTTTGGGTCATACTCCAAACAGGTCCATTGAGCAAAGAGGAGCACTGTTTCTGAATACTGGATTGATGTCCATCCTATGGGGATGCTTGTATACATGTAGATGTGCCTCCCATTATAAAGGGTAGATGGCCCTATTTAGCCTTGTTGGAACAACCCAGCTAGAAGAAGATACTCCTAAGATAGTAACTGTGAAGAGGAATATGGGGAATCTATTCTTCCCCAGTAGTAAAGAAACTTGAGTATGAGGCTTTAGTTAGGACCCAGTCTGGGAGGGAAAATACAATGAGCAGATAGTCATCATTTTCCAAAGTGACACTTGTTAAAAGTGTTCCCCAGGAAAATAGGGGGAGCGTATCCTGAGACATCACTCTTGATCTGATCTTGTATGAACTAATCAGTTCATGTAGTTTCAAGGTTTCTTATTTATCTGAGTTGATAAGAGAATATATGAAATGAAAACACTGAGGAGAATTTTATGTAGGTGATAGGGGTCTTGGCGGCTGGCTGGAGAGCTGCTAAGAAACCCGTATTGCCTCCTTTGGGGAAGGCCTTTCGTATTTTGAGCCAATCAAGTAATTAACAGGCTGTTGGCAGGCCTTCAGAGGATCAGTACCCCAGGGGGCAGGCAGTCCCGTCAATCAGAGGCTGGCAGCTCTTTTGATTAGCAGTGCCACCGGGAGATGGTGGCTATTGCCAGAATGACATGCACTCGAGGCCCAGGATCACGGAGTGATAGAGGTCAAAGGTAAGTGATGGTGGTGGGGTTTCACTGGGTCTGGATCACAAGGGAGAGGGGTACAGGTGGGTCAGCAGCAAGGGGCAGGAAGCTGGCTCTCAGCAGATCCCTGCTTCATATGCTGGGTCACTTGATTACGTATTGAGTGCCTTTGAATGAGGAACTGCATCCCCCTCCCGGGAGACCACAAGCAACTCACACAGGTTTGCATGTCGTGCTCCATACGTGGTGACCAGCCCACCCACCATGTGTCTTTAGGCCTCCATTGGCAGAGGGATGGGAAAGCCAGTCGTGGGCCTTAGCACCATGGACTTAATTGAGTTGGAGGTGGGAAGGTGGCAGGATCAGGTGCAGAGACAGGTACCTTTTAAATGATTTGAACATTTCAGCCTCAACCACCAATTTAGGCAGTAAATTCCAGATGCCCACCACCCTCTGGATGAAAAGCTGTTTCCTCATGTCCCCTCTAACCCTTCTACCACTCACCTTAAATCTAGGTCCCCAGGTAATTGATCCCTCAGCTAGGGTCTTTCCAGTCTAACCTATCTAGACCTATCTCATTATTTTGTACACCTCAATTAGGTCACCCCTCAGCCCCCTCTCTTCTAAGGAAAACAATCCTAGCTGATTCAATTTTTCCTCATAGCTGCAAGCCTGAAGGGCACTTGATTTTGTCAGGCCCCTCTCACTGAACTGACAGGTGTTACCCACCAGTTCTCCAACTGGTGGATGAGACCCCCTTCGAGTTGACAGAATGCCAGCCTACATTTCCTGTTATCTGTCCTACTCAGGATGTTTTTTCTTTTCATCTTAATTCTATTTATTTTTTCTCCATTTGCCCCTTGAATATTAATATCATTGATTCCAAATGATCCTTTCCCCTCCTCTTGCTCTTCTTACTTTTATTCACCAAAGTTATTTTTACACTCCCTTTTGTGCTCAGTTACCAAAGTTCTAATGTTTTTGTTCTGAACTTTCTTTTGCAAAACTAATTTTCCTACCTCAATTTCCCTTTCCTTGTCTCTTTTAGTTTCTATTTTTTTACAATCCTGAATGATTTTTCTGTTTCAATTTCACCCTTTTTTTGATGTTATTGTTCTAATTTTATTATTTATTGTCTTGTCTTAATTCTCCATATCTTCCCACTGGTTACATTTTTTAGATGTTCCGGAGGTCCCCAGCATCACAGATGCCAATCTTCAGCCAATTCGATCCACTCCACGTGATATTAAGAAACAGCTGAAGCACTGGAAAGTGCAAACGCTATGGGCCCTGACAATATTCTGGCAATAGTACTGAAGACTTGTGCTCCAGAACTTGTCGCGCTCCTAGCCAAGCTGTTCCAGTACGGCCACAACACACTGGCATCTATCCGGCTATGTGGGAAATTGCCCAGGTATGTCCTGTACACAAGAAGCAGGACAAATCCAACCCTGCCAATTACTGCTCCATCAGTCTACTCTTGATCATCAGTAAAGTAATGGAAGGGGTCATCAACAGTGCTATCAAGGGGCACTTGCTCAGCAATCACCTGGTCACTGATGCCCAGTTTGGGTTCCACCAGTGCCACTCAGCTCCTGACCTCATTACAGCCTTGGTTCAAACATGAACAAAAGAGCTGAACTCCCGAGGTGAGGTGAGAGAGACTGCCCTTGACATCAAAGCCACATTTGACCGAGTGTGGCATCAGGGGCCCTAGCAAAACTGGAGTCAATGGGAATCAATGGGGAAAACTCTCCGCTGGTTGGAGTCATACCTAATGCAAAGGAAGATGGTTGTGGTTGTTGGAGGTCAGTCATCTCAGCTCCAGGACATCACTGCAGGAGTTCCTCAGGGTCGTGTCCTTGGCCCAACCATCTGTAGCTGCTTCATGAATGACCTTCCTTCCATCATAAAGTCAGAAATGGGGATGTTCATTGATGACTGCACAATGTTTAGCACCATTCGCGTCTCCTCAGATACTGAAGCAGTCCATGTCCAAATGCAGCTGACACCGTCCCTGCTGTGCCCTGGCGCTGACGCTGCCCCTGCTGTGCCCGGACACTGACACTGTCCCTGCTGTGCCCGGACCCTGACGCTGTTCCTGCTGTGCCCGGGCCCTGACACTGCTGTGCCTGGGCGTTGAGGCTGTCCCTTCTGTGCCCGGACCCTGACGCTGTCCCTGCTGTGCCCGGGCCCTGACACTGCTGTGGACAACATCTCGGCTTGGGCTGACAAGTGGCAAGTAACATTCGCGCCACACAAGTGTCAGGCTCCAACAAGAGAGAACCCCTTGATATTCAATGGTATTACCATCACTGAATCCCCCGCTATCAACATCCTGGGGGTTACCATTGACCAGAAACTGAACTGGACTAGCCATATAAATACCGTGGGTACAAGAGCAGGTCAGAGGCTAGGAATCGTGTGACAAGTAACTCACCTCCTGACTCCCCAAAGGCTGTTCACCATCTACAAGGCACAAGTCAGGAATGTGATGGAATACTCCCCACATGCCTGGATAAGTGCAGCTCCTACAACACTGAAGAAGCTGGACACCACCCAGGACAAAGCCATCTGCTTGATTGGCACCACATTCACAAACATTCACTCCCTCCATCACCAACGCACAGTAGCAGCAGTGTGTACCCTCTACAAGATGCATTGCAGGAATTCACCAAGGCTCCTTAAACAGCATCTTCCAAACCCACAACCGCTACCACCTAGAAGGACATGGGCAGCAGGTAGATGGGAACACCGCCACCTGGAAATTCCCCTCCAAGTCCCTCACCATCCTGACTTGGAAATATATCGCAGTTCCTTCACTGTCGCTGGGTCAAAATCCTGAAACTTCCTTCCTAACAGCACTTTGGGTGTACCTACGCCACATGGACTGCAGCTGTTCAAGAAAGCAGCTCACCATCACACCTTCTCAAGGGCAAGTAGGGACGGGCAATAAATGTTGGCCCAGCCAGCGAAGTTTACATCCCATGAATGAATTTAAAAAAAAAAAATCCCTCACTCAACCATTAAGATCAAACCAGGGAACCAACCAGAGGCTAATGAGGAAAGCAAGCCCAGAACAGTAAGGCATACCTATAAGTGAGGTAAAGCTACAAAACAGGACTATGTACATGCATGCTAATCAGAAGGAGCAGCATGCTAAAGACAAAGAAAAGTGATCACACAACCAGCTGATCAGGACAAAGCTCTGTAGTTCTGTCACAATCAACCATGAATGCTGGTGAACAAATAAACAACTAATAGGAGGAGGAGGATCCGTGATCATCTGCATCCTTAATGGCAGCGGAACTAGCATGGAAGTGCAAAAGACAAGGTTGACATGTTCACAACCTTCAGCCAAACTGCCAAGTGGATGATCCATCTCAGCCTCCTCCTGGGTTTTACAGGATTATGGATGCCAGTCTTCAGCCAAGTAATTCACCCAGCATATCAAAAAATGGCAGAGCAATCTGGATACAGTAAAGGTTACCGTGCTGAACAGCATCCAGGCTGCATGGCTAAAGATGTGTGCTGCAAAATGAGCTGTGCCCTTAGCCAAGCTGTTCTGGTACATCTACAACACTGGCATCTAACTAACAAAGTTCTGAAGATGAGTCATCTGGACTCAAAACATTAACTCTTTCTCTCCACAGATACTGTCAAAACTGCTAAGTTTTTCCAGCAATTTTTGTTTTTGTTTCAGATTTCCAGCATCCGCTTTATTTTGCTTTTATCTTAGTGGAAAATTTTGCAAGTGGATTCTGTCCACAAAAATACCAGAACAATTTCAATTGGCCAATTACCTCAATATTAGTCTACCGTCAATGACCAGCAAAATGAAGGAAGGTACAGTCGACAGTCCTGTCAAGCAGCACTTACTCACAACCTGCTCACTGAAGCTCTGTTTGGATTCAGGACCACTCAGCTCCTGACAGCATTACAGCCTTTGTCTGGACATGGACAAAAGTGTTGTGTTCCAGTGGTGAGATAGAGTGACTGCCTTTGATATCAAAGCAGCGTTTGGCTGATTGTGGAATCAAGGAGTCTGAGCAAAGTTGAAGTCCATGGAAATCAGGGGTAAGACTCTCCACCAGCTGGAGTTATATCCAGCACAAAGGAAAATGTTTGAGGTCAATCAGCTCAGCCCCAGGACATAACTGCAGCAGTTCCTCAGGGTTGTGTCCTAGGCTCAACCACCTTCAGCTGCTTCCCTCCACCATGAAGTTAGAAGTGGGGAATGTTTGCTGATGATTGCACAATTTTCAGTTACATTCCTCCGATAGTGAAGGAACGTGTGTCTGCATGTAGCAAGACCACAACAAAATTAGGGTCTGGATTGATAAATGGCAAGCAATATTTGTGCCACACAAGTGCCAGGCATCTCCTACAAGACATCTAACCACCTCATTGTGACATTCAACAGCATTACAACCAACATCCTGGCGTTACAGTTGACCAGAAACTTAACTGAATTAGCCACATAAATATTGTGACTACAAAAGCAAATTAGAGGCTGGGAATGGAATTCTGCAGTGAGTAATTCACCTCCCATCTCCCCAAAGGCTTTCTACCAACTACAAAGCAAAAGTCAGGAGTGTGATGAAGAATACTCTCCATTTGTCTGGCTGAGTACTGCTCCTACAGCACTCAAAAAACTCAACAGTCTCCAGGAAAAGCAGCCTATTTGATTGACAATCCATCTAGCACCTTAAACATTCACTCCCTCCATCACTTGTGCACCATGGCAGCAGTGTGTGCCATGTACTGCACAACATACCATGGCTACTGTGAAAGCAACTTCCAAACTTGTGACCTGTACCACCTAGAAGAACAGTAGATGCATGGGAATACCAAAGACTTCAAACTTCTCACCAAGTCACAGATGCATCTGTCCATGAAAATTGTAACCGCCACATACTCCTTAGGGAGATGAGACCCTGTTCTTCATATTGTGTTGTGCAGGAGTCCTACTAAATGAGATAGATTTAACAGCTCACAATTGGTCATCCTCAAGGTGCTGTTGGCCATCGACAGCAATTGCAGGGTTATATTATTCTAAGTTAATCTGTAAACTTGTGACCTGGCATACCTGCATTTTACGATTACCATTAAGCAAGTCATCCAGCCCTGGTTCAATGTGAAGCTTAGAAGAGCATGAATGGTGATGGACAATTTAACAACTAATTGGAGGAGGAAGCTCCACCAATATCGCCATCCTCAAAGATGGTGAGCCCATCTCAACCCGGTACTTAGGTTCCCAGAATCACAGGTTTCCAGTCTTCAGCCAACTCACTTGACTCTCTGTGACATCAAGAAACAGCTCAGCACACTGGATACAGCAAAGGCTATGGGCCTAGGAAATGTTCTGGCTGTACTGCTGAAATCTTTTAATCCAGAACTAGCTGCACCTCTTGCCAAGCTGTTCTAGTAAAATTCAAATGCAAGCATTTAGTGGAAAAGCACCAAGGTATGTACTATCCCTGAAAAAGCAGGACAAATCCAATTACCAGTCCATTAGTCTACTTTCAAACATCAGCAAATTGAGAAAAGGCGTCATCGATATTGCCATCTGCAGCATTTATTCAATAATAACTTGCTCACTGATCCTCAGTTTGCATTCCACTTGGAACAATTGGTTCCGCTTTGTTCAGCCTTGGTGCAAACATGGAGAAATGGTGAAGAGGTGAAGAGATGGCAAACCCCCTTTACACCAAGACAACATTTGATTGAATGATGCATCAAGGATCCCTAGTAAAACTGAAGTCAAGATAGATCAGGGGAAAATCTATCTTCTGGCTGGAGTCATAACACGGCACAAGGAAGATACATCTTGGCCTCCTTCTGAGGTCCAGAGCATCACAATTAGCAGCCTTCAGCCAATTTGATTTACTCTACGTGATATCAAGAAACAGTGAGCACACTGGGTACAACAAAGGCTTTGGACCCCAACAACGTCCTGATTATAATTCAAGCTGCATCCTTAGCCCATCTGTTATGGTACAGCTACAACACTGGCATCAAAGAAAAGTCCAGGTCTGTCCTAACCACAAAAACCAGGACAAAGCAGGTCAGAGGCTGGTTATTCTGTGGCAAATAACCCACCTACGACTCCCCAAAGCCTTTCCTCTATCTACAGTGCACAAGTCAGAAGTGTGATGAAATATTCTCCACTTACCTGAATGAGCACAGTTCCAAGTACACTAAAAAACTCAACAACCGAGGATCAGTGAGCAAATTATTATTGAATAAGTGCTGCTGATGGCAATATTGATGATACCTTCCCTCAATTTATCCAGGATAAACCAGCTCACTGGATGTTGTTAGGAAATAGGGACAGTGTACGTAAGTTATATTTGTATTTGTGGGTGTTAGGAATGAGTTTTAGCTTTAAACTTTAAGTTTGATTTATATTTCTGTATCTCTGTGTTAAAGAAAAGGTCAAATTGAGCTTTAGTTTCACTTTTAAAAGATGCTTGCATTTCTAATGAGGCTTTTATGACTGTTGCAGCTAAGGTAAACAAACAAGGGTGGCAGAATTGGGCTGTTGCATGGCAACAGGGTTTCAGAGAGGCAAGTACCTCCCACAGACACACACAGAAAAGCTAGAAAGGACAGTTTGTTTTTGAAGCTGTTGGAGTCCAGCTGATTTTGCAGAGAAACAGCCTAGAAGGGGCAGCTAGCCAGATCCAAGCTAAAATTTGTTGAAAGTAGCTTCCAGAGAGAGACTGGAGCAAAAGGGACAGATAGCAAGTTCCAAACTAAAGAAAAGACCCCAAAAATACAGTGGAGTGGAATACGGGAAAGTCCCAAGCAGACCTTCTCGTTAAAGGAAGGACAGGAACCTGGAAAAGGTCCTGTTAAGAGAAGTTAAGAGTGAGGGGCAGAGGGGAAGGTTCCAAGCTTCAGATTTAAAGAGACAGCTTGCAAGTGGCAAGAAGGTCCAAAGAGACAACTGAAGGTCTGTAACTCTTTGGGCAGAATTTTCCCCGCTGGGGGGAAGTTCAGGAGCGGGTGTGTGTGGGCGCGCCTCTGCTCGGCGCCCCCGATTGGGGGTGCGCCGCCATTTTATGTGGGTGAGCCATTAAGGCCCGCCCAGCGTGACGTCCGCCAGGAAGCGCTATGCGCTTCCTATGCGGGCGGGGCCATGGGGATTCCCTAAGCCGAGAGTACATGCACAAAAGAGTGCAATCATCTCCCTGAGGCTAGGTGCTGCCTCAGGGAGATTGGTGCCAAATTCAAAAATGTTAAAAATAGAAAAATAAAATTTCCCTAACATGTCTCCTCATGTGACAATGTCACATGAATTGGGACATGTCCATCACTTTTAGTTAAACTTTTACTTACTAAACTTTTAAAAACCTACATGAAAGCTCATCCTGTCCGTGAATGAGGTTTCATGCTTTCTCTGAAGCCTGCCAGGGCTTCCGGCCTGCCCACCAACCTTAAGGTTGGATGGGCAGGTCTTTTAACTATTGTAGTTAGTTTTTAAATGGTCTCAATTGCCGTTGACAGATCGGCGGGTGCAAAGCTGATTCAGCTGTGCCCCCGCTGACCTAAAAATTGAAATGACACGGGGTGACATTGGGAGTTCTGCCCGACATCATCCTGTGTCATTTTACGCATCGGTGTGCAGGTCCTGCCACCCCACCCCACCCCCTTGCGGGCCGACCGGGAAATGCTGCCCTTTGCTATGGGCTTATGAAGCAGTGGTACTGCTGACAGTTGAGTCAGTCAGAGAAAGTGGAAGACAGCTTGAATGCATGTGGCGACCCAGGGAAGAGGAACTTCAGGAGCAGAGTTTGAAACCCTGGAGGTGAATCCTTGTGAAAGGTGTCTGAGAGAAAGCATCGGTTTGGGAGAAGATTCTAAGGTGAGGTCTTAGAGAGTGGAGATTGGAACCCCTCGTGTGAAAGACAGAATGCAGTGAGACCGGTTGGTTCATGGTGTGACAAGCATCTGGGGGGAGTTGAGGAGGGATCTATAGCATCTGTTTGACGTGGCATCTGTCATTTAGTTTCAGAGTGTGGTGTATTTGACCACAAAGTGCCTATTGGTACATGGACTGTGTACTTACTGTAGACAGTAGAGTATAAGATAGCTTTTATAACTTGTGTTATCCTTATAAATCTGTATATATTTGTAAAGGCATAGTTATGGGTGAAGGAGTATTGTAATATAGTTTGTCTTTTCTTGATTAATAAATGTTCTATGCTTTTATTAAAAGTTCATCAGCTGACTTCTGTGACTCTGTTCAGTAGCCCCTCTCCATGTTTATAAACAAACAAATAAAAGTTCGGATCTATCAGTTGGGTTCCAGCCTGGAATCAAGGCTTATCCAGCGGTAACCTCAGCTGGGGATCATAACAAAGTGCACTCTATCCACCACTGGAAAACTTGGGCTGCCCTGTGTATCAGGTACAAGATACAGTGCAGTAACTCACTAAAGTCTTTTGAACATCACCTCCCAAACACAGCATCTCTTACCACCTAGAAGGACATGGGCAGCAGGCACATCGGAACAACACCACGTGGCAAGCTCCCCTCCAACTCAGGCACCATCCTGATTTAGTCACGTACCACCACTCCTTCATTGTTGCTTGGTCAAAATCTTGGAACACCCTTCGTAATAGCACTGCAAGTGTGCCAATACTACATAAGCACTATCTTCTCAAGGGCAACTAAGGATTGGCAATAAAAGCTGACCATGCCAGCAACACCAACATCCTTCAAAGGAATGTAAAAAATATTGTCTATGGCTGGAATTTTATGTCCTCATTGTGGTGGGAATGGGGCCGTAAAATGTGGTGAGCCACTCTAAACTCCACTGACTTCGGCAGGACCATAAAATCCCGCTGGTGTAAAATTCCACCCTATGTTTCAGTTTTACTGTTTTATCAATCTCATCTTAATTCTTTCTATTTAACATTAATTTTCCTATCCCCTTGTCCTCATTTCCTATTGTTTATTCTCTAGATCTCTCATTTAATTGTTCCCTCTTTCTATCTGTCATTTTCTACTTAACTTTCCTCCCCTTGTGTCTCATTCCCTAATTGACTTGCTTTCTCTTCTTTAATTGCTTGTTCATGATTTCTTCCTTAGCAGTTCCTCTCATCTCTCATTTTTGATTTCCCTGTTGAACACTACATCTCTCTCATTTCTTACTTATCACGTTCCACAATATCTTTCATGGTTAAATCATGTTTAGTTCCTCTTCTCTCATCTTATGCTCATATTTTCCTCTCAATTCCAAACTTCATTTCTTAGCTTGTCCATTCCATATCATCTCTGCTTTCACTTTACTCGTTTCGCAATATCATTGATTCTTCCTTTTTCCTCTGCTCAATTCTTATCTTTCTTGTTATCTATCCAACTCATCACCTTTCATTTTCGATTGACGTTTTGTACCCTAATCTGCAATCTGTTTCAGTTTTGCTACCTGGTCTCTCATCTGAATTCTACTTATCTCTTTACTGGTTATCTTTTTCTCTTTTCATACTTTTAAATTTTTGTTGTTCTTTTACTAACTACATGTTCTTGCAATTGATTACAAATTATAAATTACACATTAAATGGCAGATACAGTGAAGACAGGCCTTATGAACTGGCTTGGAAGTCCACTCAGCATACAATCTCAGTCACAAAGTCCTTCAGATCTCTGCTTTCCTCACAAAGAATTTCAGCTCCTCTTCTTCTAGGATTTAACCTGTCCCCCACCCAACAGCAGCATACAACCAGAGTTCCATGGGAAAGGTCTTCACCAAAAATGGCATATGTTTGCAGAACTTCCTCAGCCCTGTTTCTAATGGCCTGGGTGACATTGATTCACCAACAGCTACAGCAACTGTATATCTGCCTATTCTCAGTTCCTGGATTTAGCCTCTGTCTTCTTCAGTCTGCCTGTACTGCACAACTGCAGTCATCATCTGATCTCTGATGGTTCTATGTCCTTCTATATAGTTTCAACCAATTTCTGTCTCTCAAAAAATTTTGTTTTCCAGTCTCAGTTTCAGTCTTAATTTCCTTATGAACTGGAGGGGTCAGTTTCCTTTCTTAGTTTTCCTTTTTGATTAGGGTATGTCGCAAACAATAAAAACTTTGAAACAACAGATTCTATCAAAACCTTTTATTTTAATTTCGTCTTTGCCTATTTCATTTCTCTGATTTCCAAATATTTTCTCTTTATCTCGAGTATCGACCTTTTGACATCTTTAGCTCTTAATGTTTCCTCTTTTCAACTCCCTCATTGTTCTAATTACCTTTGTTCTCCATCAACTCTAATTTTTAGACTCCCTTATCTCTTCATCTTACATTCTACAGAACTTGTACTTCTACTATCAAATTTATTCTCTGTCATGTCTTCTCTCCTTTCTTTTACTGCTACAAAGCCCACTTTCACTGGCTAATAAACTGGAGCCTCGGCTCTCTAGACTGCATGTGCTTAGAAATGGTAATAACTAGCCCCCAGAAAATCATACCTGAAAAGAGCTATACCAGCAGGAAGCATGTTGAATGTTCATGCTGGACAACATCCTTTGTTTTTCATCAGCATCTTTCAAGCAAACATGATACTATGAAATGCAGAAAGTGGTCACTTCCTTGCAGCACCCAGTTTCCAGGATTTGGTTATCAAGTTACTTAGGGTCATCCTTAAGGCTATCCATTGTTAGATTGTAGTATTTTACATGCTATCAATGCCTTACTGATGTGATGTAAAGGCCAGTTCCTGTTTTTTTTTCAAAATTGTCTCGTGTTGGAGGTTATGCCATTGGATGTTGTTGTCCTTGAGCACACAATTATGCCCAGGTATGTTTATAAACTTTTAAATCTTTCTTCAGCAGGTGAACTCTATTTTTAACTTTTAATCCCTACTTCATAGGATAATTACTCTTTTAATCCTCTAACTCCTTATTTATAGCTGGATTCTCTTACAACACCATATTTATACCTGCATTCCTTCACAGATAAAGATGGTAAAGGAATGAACTGCTATCAATGGGAGGAAAAGATTCAAGGATAGTGTTAGTGTCATTAGAGGAGATCCCTCTTCCAACCACAAGTATCAGATACTGGATTCGGTATCAGTCAAATGAAGCTTTCATTGGTCCGAAGATATCATTGAAGTACTTCAGAGAACCACGGCTTTGTGACTCCAATCTGGCTGCACTTTAACGGGAATGGTGACTAGGGAAGCTGGAAGTTGTAATTGCAACTCCAAGGAGTTATAATTAGAGAAAAGACAAGAAAATAATTATAAGTTTCCCCTCTGAAGGTGGGAGGCAAGTTTGGTCAGAAAGAGTGGGAGTGTTGCTGAGATGGGCCATGAGATTTATTGCCTCATGTCAGAGAATTAGGATCTTCAGCTATGAAAAGAAGAACACTTGATAGGAAGTGGAATTGAATAGGTGAATCCAGAGAACTGTTTAAAGTCCATTCCCATATGCAGAAAAAGTAGGCAGGATTTTCTGGCCCCATCTGCCGCCAGGTTCATCCGGTCCTGCTGAAAGTCAATGGACTTTTGGCCGGGCTGCCAAATCTCTCACATCCTTCCATGATGGGGCCAGAAAATCCTGGCCAGTGTATACAAATTGGTAGATGGAAGGTTCGGGGACAATGCCAGGCAGCAAATTTTAACACACAGGAATGAGAAATAGACTCAAGAACAGATTCAGTTAGTCCTGGCTCTGAGCCTGTTCCCATGTACCAAAACTCCAAGCAGGGAGCAGAGCCACCCAAAATTACCCCTTGCTAATTCTCCATTCATCAGTGAGGTCCAACCATTCAATGGGCCCCATGTCTAATTCTTGTTTCATACAACCCAAAGTTTTCCTCTCTTCTTATTTGTTAGTGTTATCTCCCACAGTTTTGGAAATGAGACGAGTTTGAGGGAATGGTGTTGGGAAGAAGCAGGGTTGTTACAACCTCCAATGTGTTCCCAGTAACAGGAAGGGGTGGTGCCAAAGGCAGTAAGTGAAAGGATCCTCAGGGTTACTAAATTGAGGGAAAACCAGAAGTATAACTCTTAAGGGCAGTATGGGCACTGTCCCATCAAACACTCCAGGTTAGATACTGTATAATTCTTTCTCAAAATTGATTCAACAAGCACAGGCAACTCAGATACAGAATGCATTCAAGCATACAGCTCCCTTGATACTAGCCAGTGAAGCATACCAACTTAGGTACAGCTTGGCATAAATTCAGAATAAAAATATCCATACATGAATGTGTCAAGCACACCCAGGTGAAGTACTTGAGGAGGCTACATATGGACTAAGCTCCAGACAACTTGCTTCATCAAAAGCTGATCCTCATGACAGATGTTGAAGAGTATCCACAGCAGCTGATTAGACTGTTACCTCAGCGGAGTTTTTCACTTCGCTCACTTGTTGTGAAGCTTTTCATTTTATTCCACCTTTGACATCAGGTTCTTGATCCGTCAGAACTGTTCCCATCCCAGTTTAGTGCAGTAATGATTTGATTTCTTTCACTCGACATTCCTGCTCCAAGGAACTTCTAATTTAATATTAATTAATATTAATCCAAAAATTTGTTATTTGAATAAAATGTGATATATTTGTGACAAATATATTTTATTTTAATGTATTTGTAAATAATGGCATTTGGTTAAATTCTTTGTTTTAAATTATTTTCTTTGCTTTCTTCTATTCCATTGTATTAGACTAAATTAGTGTTACATGGCACTCCAGCTCCTCCCACAATAACTCCCCTTGATAGTTGTGTAACTCTTTTGAGTACAAACCTGTTTCCATCTGTTTCAGATGAAGTTACATTGTTTCACAGTTTGCTATTGTGGGATTTGAACTCTTGATAATCTTTTAAATGAAAACCAAATCAACAAAATTGGGATAAATCAGGCACAGCCCCTAATTCAGGTCAGCTGTAAAACCAAGAACAAAGTTTAAAGGAAACTTACAAACTTTAAATCAAAATGTGATTAAAGGGGTCAACAAAACGCCCCAGTCCCCGCGGTGCCCACCGAGCACGGAAGGCCTCGAGAGTGCCAGCAGACACCGCGTGCTCCTTCTCCAGGGACATCCGGCAGCGAACGTAGCTGCGGAAGAGGGACAAACAATCGGGCGGGACTCCCCCATCGATCGCCCGCTGCCTGGACCTGTTAATGGCCAACTTGGCCAAAAACCCATTTCCATCTGTTTCAGATGAAGTTACATTGTTTCACAGTTTGCCATTGTGAGATTTGAACTCTTGATCTTGGGGTTACAAACCCAGTACCATAACCACTTGGCTATTACAAGTCCCTCTCTTAAAATGTAACTCTTTCAAGTACAAACCCAATTCCATCTGTTTCAGATGAAGTTACATCATTTCATAGTTTGCCATTGTGAGATTTGAACTCTTGATCTTAGGGTTACAAACCCAGTACCATAACCACTTGGCTATTTAGGCCAAGCCCTTGATAGTTGTGTAACTGGTAGTGTACTCACAAAAGAGTTAATAGCCAATCACACAACAACCAGGAAATAAATCACAAAGCCCCTCCTCCACATGAAGTATTGCAAAGTCACATAATTAAGCTCTGCTTCTGATGTACAATTTTACTGGACATGAATGAAAATTGAACTAACAGTACTAGTTTTGAAACAAAAACAGAAAATGCTGGAAAAACTCAGCTAGTCTCCTTCTGAACTTGCTGCACTTTACTCTCTTAGGTCCAACCCTGACCTGCGTTTTTCTATTTTTTGTTTTTCTGTTTTTCGTTTCAGATCTCCAGCATCCACAGTATTTCACTTTTATTTTAGTACTAGTTTAGATCCCACTCTCATGGACTGAGACTCCAAAAGTTTCCCCTTTTTAATTCTCACGCTCTTCCTTCTTTTTACCAGGCAGTGTTATCCCCTATCTGTTGTGGCAGTGCAAGGTACTTTGAGGAAATAGCATTAGGATGAGGCAGAACTATTACAACCTCTTATCTGTTCTGAAATCAATTGATTCCCTGTAATAAATTAGATACAAAGTAAAGCTGCTGTTACACCGTCAGAATGAACATTCCCAGGGCAGGTATAGCACAGATTAGATACAGTCTGCAGCTTTTTCTAAACTGGGGATTTTGTTCCCACCAGTTCTGCTCTGTGAACCCAATGACATGTTTCCAGTCCCAGTTTAGCGTCGTGCTCATTTGACATCTCTCTATCCACCTTCCTGATATCCTTTTCACTCCAAGAAACTGTTCATATACAATTGATTGATATTAACTTCAGAATCTGTAGCTAGGATACAATGAGATTATTTTTGTGACTATGATTGGGCTGTGATTTGCTGAAAACTTAATGATGTGTGAACAACACAGACTATTTAAGTGCAAATTAGTCAGCAACTTGTGGAAAGGAACAGATATTCCATGATTAGCCAATTGATACAAGTTACAGGATGATTTGCTTTTATCTTTGCAAAAAACATCATCTTGCCCTTAACCTCCCCATGGGTATTGAAATATTTTCACATGAAATGCCCATTAAACTCAATACAGAAAGTTAATCTAATAATTATGAAGTATAAGTACCCTTTTCATGGTGTAATAATTATTAATGACTGCCAATTAGCCACTCTGGCTCAGAAACTGAACAGTTAAAATCCACTGAACAGTGGATAAAAGCAAAATACTGTGAATGCTGGAAATCTGAAACAAAAACAAAATGCTGGAAAAACTCAGCAGGTCTAACAGCATCTGTGAAGAGAAAAACAGAGGTAATATTTCGAGTCCGCGGACTCAGAACATTAGCTCTGTTTCTCTCTTCACAGGTGCTGCCAGACGTGTTGAGTTTTTCCAGCATTTTCTGTTTTTGTATTAGTTAAAGTGTGGAATCTCTCTCATTCCTTTAAGTAGAGATTTTTGTAGATTTTAAAAAGGTAAAATATTTGTTTCTTACTTAACTTTCTACCTCTTTTTTTCCCTTTACCTCTACTCATTCTGTCTGCATTTTGACTTCTTGTTCTGCACATGATTTGATATTGAATTTACTGTTTAATTCACCCTCCTTCTCATCTACATAACTGTTCAATCCTGAAGAAGAGTCATATTGGACTCAAAATGTTAACTCTGTTTTTCACTCCACAGATGGTGCCAGACCTGCTGAGTTTTTCCATCGCTTTGTTTTTATTGTCATAGCCCTATTGCCCTTATGAGTGCAAACTTTCAGCAAACATTGAGGACACAATTTTTGAGTTGAAGATTTGCAGGAATTAACTGGTGTACTAAAAGATACTGTGCTGCAACTAATTCTGATGGTAAATTGAATTTCAATTCATGATATTAGGTTGCATTACTTTATCATAAATGTGTTATTTTATTTCCTATTCCTATGGACTAACCTCACTCAGTTTCAGATGTCGCTCCACCTCCTTCTGCAGTAGCTCCCATTGCTGATGTGAACCCAGGGGCACTAATCTCTCTCCAGGTGACATCAAAAAGGAGCCAGCAGTCAATGATAAAGCATCCAGGAATGATGTCACAAAACAGCCGAACCTCTCCCTCTCGAGGTATTACATGGTCCACATGACCAAGGTTTGTTCCTGGTGTATATCAGATTTTGCATGAATTCAGATTGTACTGTCAAGTCCAGGTTCCAACTGCACTCCCATGAACTGAGACCTCAGATATGAAATATAGAATGATATAGCTCAGATTAAGCCATTCAGTCCATTGTGCATGTGTTGGCTCTTTGGCAAAGCTGTCTGATTAATTATTTCTATTTTAAATTTGTTTTAGAGTGAAGCGTACCCAGGAATGTGAAGCAAGAAAAGTTCCATTAATACCACGTTAAGCTGGCACTGGAACTGTCTGATTATTCACACTCTCCTGCATTTTTTCATTGAGTTGTAAGTGCTTTTCTTTTCTCCTGTGCCGTACAGAACACGGCCTCACAAAATTATTTCTTATGAAATTGCCCTCCCATCTTCAAAATGTATCTTCCAAATGGCCTCCATGTCCACCTCTTCATGTATCCCAATGTCCCCCTCTCTTTAATATCAGGTACTGTTGTCTCCCATGTGTTTTGCCAGCAGAAGATTGTTTGTGGGAAATGCATTGGGTAGAGTCAGAACTATTGCAACCACCTTTGTGTTATGAAACCTGTCTATCTGCTGTAACATGAAGAGGAGATTTCAAAGTCCATAAGTGGAGTGATCATCATAGTTATTAAATGGTGGAACAATTGGAGCAATAATTGGAGGGCAGTAAGGGGAAATAATGCCCATGCACTTTACACCATCCCATCAAACTCTCCTGATTCGGGAGCAACTTGGTTAAGATACACAACGAAGCTCTCTCTATGCTGTCAGATCAAACATTCCCGTGTTAGATAAAGTATAAATTTCTCTCAGAATTGGGTCACTGATTGCAGTCAACACAGATACAAAATGTGTTCAATGCAGCCTACCTTGACACTATCCAATGAGGCACATCAGTTCAAGTATAGCTAAGTGGTGAATTCCAAACGAAAATTTCTGTACATGCAAGTGTCAAACATACCCAGTTGAGTTATTGGGAAGACTTACATATGGATTATGCTCCAGTCAACTTGCCACACCATAGGCTGAGCCTTATGGCAGAGGTTGAAAAGCTCCCAGCATCTGGTTAGACTCACACTCTCAGCAAAATCAGGAACTGAAGAGATTCCAATAGAGCACCTCATTTTACCAACCATACTGGAAGTGTCTCATTTCACCCAGTTCAACACTGGGTTCATGACCCATCAGATCTGCTCCAGTGCCAGTTTAGTGTGGTAAATAGTCAACTTCTTTCACTTCAACTTTCTGGGTACTCTTCACTCTAAAAAATGTTTAAAATAAAAATAATTAATATTAATTCTGGAATACAATGAAACTATATATTGACACTGTGCTTATTTGAATATATTTGCAATTCATGACATTTGGTTCACTTTACCAACATATTGTTTCTATTTTTTTCCTATCTCTAAGATCTAAACTCACTCAGTGTCAGATGTTATTCCAGTGCCTCACACAGTAACTCCCACTGTTATTGTGTTACGAGGGCTATTAACCATCCCCAGGTAGCATCACAAAAGATGCAGCAACCAATCATATAACAGCCAGGAAATAGGTCACAAAGCAGCCCAAGCCCTCCCCCTCCTCCTCAAGGTTTTGCAGGGACTAAATGACCAAACTCTGCTATTGGTATGCAGTCTTAATTGGAATGAATGCAAATTGTACTATCAGTCCTGTCTCTGACCTCACTGAGACTCTGGGTGCCTCCAAAAATTACCCTTGTGAATTCTTCCCCCATCCCCCAAATGTGAGGTCCTGCTATACAATGACCCCATGTCACTTCTTGCCTTATACACTCCAAAGTATCCAACTCTTTACATCAAGCAGTATTATCCCTCAACTGTTGAGGTTGTGAGAGACAGGTTATGGTAATGGTGTTAGGATGAGGCAGGGATATTAAAATGTTACTGTTCTGAAACCAATCTATTCTCTGTAACAGGGAGGGACACCAGAGAGAATGAGTGAATAGACCATCAGGTGTACCAAGAATTTGGGACACTAGATAACATTATCAGACTTCAATGAATCCCCAACTCATCTTGAACAATGTAAGATCTTCTGACATATCTATGAGATAGTAACAGTTTTTCAAAGGCAGGAGTTTCTTCATGTTAAACTTAGTCATGATTTTGTCCCACCTGTGACACTTTTTCATGGCTTTGCAATTCCTGAGCAATATCTATGTAACGCTCACAAATGTAAACACTTGCTGTAAGTCAAGCCATATATACTTAATATATTTTTCTCTGCATAACTTTCAGAGTTCTGTTGGGTTCCTATGACATGGAAAGAAAACCACCACTATATATTTTAAAACTTTATCCTTATTGCTATTTATTTTTAAAACTGGTCTTTTTCTGCTGAACAATGAAAATTAAAATGGCTGCTACTAGTCATCTGATCACTGGGTTTGCCCTTTTTCTGAGAGCTAATCCCCAGGAATTTCAAGAACAAAATAATTATTTTCTCAGTTTCTGGAATGTCACACCTCTTTATGCTTAGAGAACTACTAACAGACTCACATCTCACTAGGACTGTTCAAACCATTTTCAAAGCGAGCTATGGAGATGTCATTTGCATCTGATGAGTCAACTTTTTGCGCAGAGTCAGTGAGTCTGCTGAGACAATGGCTTTCCAAACACTAGACTCTCAACAATGATGGCATCTGTTTCAACAATTAATGACTGAGACATTAACAGTCCTGAAATGAAAGACAATTCCAGACATTGGATAAACATCCTTTTGAAGTCATTGTGGTGAAAGAAAAACACATGACCCAAGCCTCTGCTTGTTTGGACAGTTTAAAACTATATATTTTGCCTTCACAGGCAGATTGCTGTTTTAATTTCAACTGGACAGAAGTCCAGAAGCTGGGCTGGGTAAGCAGTCTCAATTTGATAAAGCCTGCTTGATTTTTAAAAGTCTCTGACCAATGCCTGCCAAGTGATCTAAACACTGAAAAAAACCCTCATGAGGCAGCATTGTGTCACAAAATTACAATAATTTCATAATATTATTGTGGTTTATTGTAAAGTAGGTTTATGGTTGTAAGTGTAGGTGGTTATGTCTGTGTGATTTAATTAAATTAGAGTTAGGTAGACTGCAAGCTTGAAATTATCAAAAGAAGTTGGGGTAAAGGGAATTAGAAATGCTAATGAATAAACATGCATGAGGTCTTAGCATGTAGAGTGTGAAGAAAATGTTTAGATAAGTGAAGGAGCTGTTTGGGTTTCAAAGGGCTGTTTACAACTAACAAGATAAATAGGGCAAGGTTATTATGGTTATTGACCATATTGGCAACATGAAAGATTTTTTATATATGGGAAAAGTAAAGTTCCAATGACATATAGAACAACGGAATTTACAGATTAAAGAGAGAGAAACATATATAAAGAGTAATGAAAGGCTATGTTGGGGCCATGCAAGATCTAACAGAAGTGTGTGTGAAAGAGCCTTTGTAGTTTTTTACACCTGTGTTTAATTATTTGCAGGTCTGCAGCTCCCTGACGCAGCTGTCTGCCTTCAGAGAGCTCTCTCACAGTGCTTATCCGTGCCCACGGTGATGTCATCGCCCGCCATCTTCCCGCCCCCAACCCAGCAGCACTGATCTTTTCAGCGTGCATTTCACGCTGGCTGGCTGTTAATTGGCCAGCCAGCGTGAAATCACGGTCGGGGGCTGATGGTGGTTAATGGTCTATTTCCTGGCCGCTCCCTGGCCCACCAATCGCGTGCAACTGTCAAAGGTAAAATTCAGGCCATTGTGTTTTATACTAAATTTTTTAAATGTCTCTTCTTGTTACTAAGGTTGCTGATCCCTGCCCTAGGCAAATTGCAGAAATAGCAAAGAAAAGGCCATTTACACAATTTGTCCAGATTTTCTGATGATCTTAAGCCAAAGCTATGAGACTACGTAAATCCCATCCTGCCACAAACACTCCCACCACCCCCACACCCACCCTCGCACCTGAATACCTGCATATGTTTGTCGGCTGATATCCTTAATTCATGTTGTTACGTTTTTAGTCACATGTTTTCTGTCTACTTTTCCTATTGTAAATTCCTCTGGTCATATTTACCAGTTATCTCGTGTTGCTATGTAATTAACACCGGCCACTCACAAATCACTCAACACGCTTTCTAAAAAACAACCACGTAACAACTGAGAGGGCAGAATATTATGCTCATTGGGTGGGTGCGTGCCTGACCTGAATGAGCGTAAAATTATGCACGATGATGTCGGGCGGTCTATAATTCCCTGTTTTCTCTCTGCCTCCCTTTTTAAATAGTGGGGTTACATTAGCTACCCACCAATCTGTAGGAACTGTTCCAGAGTCCATAGAATCTTGGAAGATGACTGCCAATGCATCCACTATTTCCAGGGCCACTGCCTTAAGTACTCTGAGATGTAAATTATCAGGCCCCGGGGATTTATCGGCCTTCAATCCCATCAATCCCAAACAATATTGAAAACCAAAAGCTAGCTGCAAGGAGATATTAGTAAGATAAATGCGTGGCTCAAAGGGCCAACTTCCATACTGGAATTTATTTTTCATGCTAATTTCAGTATTTCCAAAAGAAAATATGAATTTTGAATCCAACAAAAAGCCACAAATTATTTTACCCATGTTTTGCTGACAAAAATGTGCACATTTTTATTGCTGATATCTTTGAGGAAGATAGCGACGTTGTTGAAAATAGGCACATTAGGAGAATAAAGGGTCAGGTAAAGACAAAAAAGTCAAGTAACATCATGATACTTAACAAGTGTATATGACAGACATATTCTAGCCTCTCATAAGGTTTTTCATCTCCATGTCCCCTCTCCCCCTCTGAGAGGCAAGAGTATGTGAAGTGAGTAACTGCTCTCTCTGCCATACTGGCTCCTCAGAAGGTGTTGGCCTTCCAAAAATAAAGAAATCTGTGCACCGAATCTTCCTCTGGGCTCGGGAAAACCCGACCGGTGCACTTCTGTGGTATGCAAACTGCACATCCGATCCATTTTTGACGCCATTTTTGTCTTTTCACACCTAGGTCAGGTTCACAGTGCAGTTTGAGAGCCATGGACCAGTGCGGGAGGAGTGTGAGTGCAGACTGTTAGAAGGCCTGTCTTGGCTCTCCAACACAGTAATCCCAGATCCCAACTCTGTTTAAAGGCCTTATAAACCACGCCCCTCAGCTCCCCACCCACTGTGCTAGCCCATGCCCCCTCAGATCATTCATTCCCCGTTGCCACCTCTATATCCTCATATATCCTCCATGCCCCCTGATCACCATGCTATATGTACTCTATGCACTCTTTGTGCCCTCCACAGCCATGCACTCAGTATGCACTAGGTACGATCCTCATTTTCCATGCAATATCAGTGGAAAATGTTTTACATTTTGTGGGGGAAAAATGAACCTCTCAACATCTAACAATAGCCTCCATATCACTGATACTGAGAGGAAAAAAATGCATTCTGCCTTGTGAAAAAACCTTGTAATAATCGTAAGCCTATTAGCTTGTTCTGATAAACCAGAAATACATCAAGACAAAATCTGTCCTTATAATTTCTTGAAACTGTTAACCATTCTCTGATGAATGGAATACCTACATCTTCTGAAACTCATTGAAGCATTGATAATGGCCACAGCTCTCCAAACAATAGACTGTTCCTTGAGAAGGAAAGAGCAGGTGCCTATTTCAATTTCAAAGCAGAGTGCATCCAATCAATGCAGGGAAGCAGATTGTTAGATTTTTCCAAGTGCTAAAACCAGGCTTTTTTTTAATCAGCCAGGGCTATTTAAATCACAGTAGAAAAGCTGACAGAACAGGCTGACAGGACATGTTCACACTTCTTTTTTTACTGCATTATGGTTCTTCTGTATTGGAAAAGCACTGTAATGCATGTGAACAAATGCACAAGGTGGGTCAATGTAAGGGTCACTTTACCTTTAAAGAATGGATCTCTATGATGAATCGCTGCTTTAAAAACACACTTACATTACAGTACAGCACCTAATAGTGACATTTGAAGATGTGAAAACACTTTATACTGACCTTTCAGAATATGTCCCAGAATATGCCTCCTCTGCAGTCTTTCCAATTTCTCCACAAACTCTCAAACCTGGCATGCTTTTAATGGACTTCCAAAACAATGCACCACCAGACAAAAATGGTGTACAGGAGAAAATTTGATTTTCATCCTCTATTCAAAATGGGGACCAAACCTCAGCATGGTGGAGGGGAAGAAGTGGGGGTTGTATATTTTGCACATTAGGCATTCCTGATCTGCAAAAGAGCCAGAGGAAAATGGCATGGGATCAGGAATGTGAAAGAAAATCAGATTTCCTCTGATTAAAAAAAACTAAGTGTGCCATTCATGCACTGAAATGCGCCTCCTCATGCAAATGAAAATTTGGTCCTGTTTGTCTACTTTTTTTACCTGTGTAAAGATATTGTGCAGGATTAGGGTGGGGGTACGCTAACTTGGATGCTCTCAGTATATTGTCATCCTTATAGATAACACTCTCTTCCCATAATTAACTCAATGATTGGGCACCTTTTAAACAGACCCACTGATCTGCATGACAGCAGACCCAAATGAAGCAATGAGATTATTAAGGTGACCAATCCTGCCCACAATAGCGTGCATGAGCTCTATTTCAGCCGTCTGATCGTTCCCCAAAGATACTATCATTGGCCTCAGGGCCTCTTCCATGGTGCTTCATTGGACATATCCCTGGAGCTGTTTGTGCTCCAGGGCAGACTTTATTATCCAGGAGAGTGCATTAATTCCATGAAAACACAGCAGCATTGTGGATTATTGATTGTTGTGCAGTCGCTGTCATCTGTTAAAGGATGATTGAAATAGTCTGAAACAACTGCACCAATCCTTGATGCTCAAAAATCATGCTTTTAAAACAGGTCCCCTGTGATCAGGATTCCAGTCCTAATCAGCTAAGGATGGTTATTAACTGACCTTCCAGACAGCAGGTTCAGTGTGTTATCGACTTAAGCTCTTGCGCATCACTGAGCCCGCTTTCTGAAAGCTCATTGCCAAAGTTCTCCATCTTGGATATTTTGAGGAGATGATTTGCAGGGTTACAGCGAGTGGCACCGGAGACTGGCATGTGCTGTCCTCCTCAGGTTTACTGAAATCTGACTCAACTTTACTTACATAAGAAGAGACAGAAATATTGTCAGTGGTGTCTCACTGACAGCTCTCGAGATGTAATCTTCCTTTAAATGACTGACATAGAAACTTTCTTCAGCATATTGTTTTGTTTCAGTGAGTGAATGAAAAGGAATGAAACAAAAGAGAAGTGCCATATAAACACTGTGGAAACAAAGGACAGTGAAGAGTACAACATAATGTTTTCTCTGTCCTAGATGCTTTAGGCCTGCTCTTCAAAGAAAAAGAAACAGAAGCTTATGCATACTTTTTCCCATACAGATTTTGCCTCATTATGCAATGTTCTCCTGCAAAAAGGAGCGATGCATTTGACAAGTTTTAATTGCCAGGAGGACATTCCGTATTGATGTATCAATGTGTACTGCATAGGGAGTTCAATTACATGAACAAGCATAGACCGAAGGCTTATTTGGAGAAAATATTTGAGAATGAGAAAGATGAAAATGAGAGCTGCTATGAAGTATATGGGTTCAAAGATGATGCAATAGAGATTTAATATATAGAATCTATGTATGATTCTGATGGTATGCGCTACGTTGACACACCTGGTGAAACAATTAATCTTGTTGTAGTGATATCATTCCCTGATGGAGATTAAAAAAATGTACATGCCCCATTAAACTGTCATTCCTACTTCCTAATGAATGGACTCCGAATGGCATGTTATTCATAGTGGATTTTACCAGCAAAATGACAGCAAGCTGAGCCAGGAAACTTTGATGGAGTCAGCACACTAATCATCAGAAATGTTTTAGTAATGCACTGTCTAATCCATGCTACAAATAGAGACTACAGAAGTAAATTATGGCTGTGGTTTCCATCAGATTATCAAATGATTTCAAACTGCTTTTACTTCACTATTCGAATTTCAGGGGAAACGAGAATGAGAGAGAAAAATATAGAACGAGGTTAAAGCAGGAAATAAAGAAGAAAACATCTAACATTAGAGGACGAAAAACTCTTCCAGAGAGCGACAGAGAATCAATTACTGTACAAGTCAACCTTTGAAGCCTCCAAAAATTGTTCCTAAAATAGGGGCCCACTTAGATGCCGAGTACCTGAGTAGAAAATGTGAACTGCTGGTATAGGTATGACCATTTTGGAATGTGAAAAATAAAACACTGGTAATTCACATTAAATTAATATGGCACTGTTTATTGAATACATTAATTAGAAAAAGTAATCCTTCAGCAAAATGAAAGCATTTTAAACCCCGTTAAATTGATTGTCATTGGCATTCAATGCAAAGATTTAATCGAATTCATTGAATCGCTTTGGAAATGGCATCATCATAAGGATCCCACTATGGATCAGATGTGGCATGATCAGTTTCAGAATCATCCCTCCACTAGAAATAATCTTCCTCATCATCCATTGAATTGGGTATTTGACATTTTTCAATGATCTAATGACAGTTTCTGCACTAATAGCATCCCACAATTTGATGATGAAACCACAAAAAACATCAAATAAGGCACTGCACATACTTCCACTTGCACTCTTTTCTCCATCAACCATCCACCTACTCCATTCAGTGTGAACATGATCCTTGACTAGGTTGTTGAGGCACACATCCAAAGATTGAACTATGGATGTTAGATCCCTGCAATGTGGCAGTTATTTCTTTGCTGGTGCCTTTTGACATCATTAGTTATAAGGGATCATGTCACACTAGTATCCCACATGATTAAGCTGCATTCTTTACAAATGCCACCAGAATGCCTATTCCACACATTATCAATTCATAGCTTCACTCCGTCCTCATCCATCCAACTGCAGTCAGGGGCATGCACAATTTTTTCGACATGGTTTTACATTTGAAAATGATCACAGGGTTTAATTTTGTTCCAGCAACCAAGCAGGTTAATACCACTGTGAATCTTGTCTTCTCATGTCCTGGGGTTTTTATTGAGAATTGCTTTGAACCTTTCCACTCCACAGTTCACCTGCTGGGCGTATTGAAATTCATGAGTGTTTCATCTATATTGCTGATGAGGCATAATGAGTACTCATATTTTTGCCATTGTCTGATGATGCTAGTTTTATGCCCAGTGTAACATGAACTTTCAGTAGATGCTTTTAAAAAAAGGACATAAATAAGCTATTAAAATTGCTGTTGTAAATCATCAGTGACCTTTGGCATTTGAGCTACAGTCAGTATCCAATTTCAGGCAAATACCTAATTAAATATGGATGTTCACATTCATCTGGGGGATCCACACATCTCTTTGTTTAAGGGTGGGATAACACAAAAAAAACTATGGAATTTCAAGACTGTCTCACTCCCTGTTGCATCCTGAAAAAAAGGGAAGTTTATAACTCAATTGCTGGCAGACGGAAGTGAATGGCTCCTATCACTGTCCTATTGTATCATGATGGCTTTCCTCATCCAAACTAGACTGGGTGAACCTCAGAGGTGTTAACCAACAACACAGGATGTAAAATCAACATAAACATCACACCTTAGTTGGAAAGGGACTTGAACTTTGAAAAACCACATGGGTGAAGCCATGTTTTTGTCTGGTTTAAAAATTACGGTGTCTCTTGCCAACGCAAGATGGCCATGGAAGATGGCCACTGATACCTGTTTGCACACAAGCACTTATCCACGCATGCGCAGAAAACCAATGACGTCATTTGCAGGAGGCACAATGCCAGTTAGATCTTGTTCGGATCTTGAAGCTGTTTACTCAGTTTCTGAGCCCCGCAGTGGGTGAATAGTCTTGAAACGGCCTCCCCACAGTTTCCAGGGAACATGATGGGGAGGTGAGGGGCTTCTGATCCTCCCAGTGATGGACATAATTCCAGATTACAACCTCCTTATCCCACGTTTACGGCACCGAGGCTTCTTCCTTGGGATAGGTCCGGGTTAAGGGGAAGACGATCTAGAGTGGGAAATTCAGAAACAGCAGGGAGGCCATACCCCAACTGCCGTGGGGCTCAGAAACTGGGTGAATGGCTTCAGGGTCTGTATAAGATCCAAATAGAAGAAGCCCCAGAAATGCAAACGGGGTTAAGGAAGTTGTAACAGAAGCCTCCCCTCCCTTCCCATCCCGATCCCTATCTCCATTCCTCCCTTCAAGACCACTGACTTGGGGAAGGTGAGGTTTTTTAAACCACTGTCTTTAATAACAGTTTGATAAACATCCCTGCTCCTGGCCACTGCCTACTCCCTCAAAATGACTTCATGGAGTAAAACAGGACAACTGCACATGCATGACAATGGCAGTAAATGCAGATTTTAAAAAATCAGCCAAGAGCTGTTTGCAGTTAGCCAGCAGTGATTAGTTGGTCAGAAAGCCAGATCACAAACAAGCTGCAAGTCATTAAGCAGCCATGGTAATTAAAAGCAATATCTTGAAAGTGAGAGATCCCAATAGAGAGGCATGCTCTACCCCCAACCTGTTCCAGTTTAAAGTTCACCAGAGAACTAACCTCCTTGCTATTTGACTACAAGAAACCTCACGATCTATTGTGAACCCTTCACTTTACAAGACCCTCCCTTCAACTTTAAAGTGTTGAAACCATCCAAGACACCAGAGGCCGGCTATGTGGGAGACCAGAGATTGTAAACCAGAGACTGAGATATCTGTAAACTGTAAAAGTACATGATGATTATCTGTATCTAATATTTGTGACCGTGAGAACGAGTGTGTTTAATTCGGGGTAAGTGTGCAAGAATAAATAATCTTTAATTTTAAACTCACAAAATCTTGCTGCTGAATTATTTAATTGGAATACACACTCCAAGGGAAGAAAACACACACCGCTTTCCACATAAAACACACCAATTGTGGGCAGTAGGGGATCATATACATTCTGTCCATAATACTGGAACCTGGTGATTTCGACATTGAGTTCTTGTGGTAGTCCCTCAGCAGTCTTGGTCTTCTGCTGCAACACCAGACATTTTTATTCCATAATGCAGCTACACCAAATAGCTGTTGCTCTGAAACCTTTTTTGAACTCAGGGTTTGTCTTTGCCCACTTACGTACATAGATATACATAGCATTTCTGGTGATAATGTAATCATTCTCATGATTTTTGAGCACGCATTCCTATACAAGATTCTCAAGATCAGGCCTGTGGCTGGTCCTGTTCTCATGGCACAGTTAGTCTTGGACAGCTTCTTCACAGCAAATTCCTTCTTCTTCCATTCTCACGCCATTTTTTTCACGAACACCAAATTCCTTCACTGTAGCACAGTTATTTGGTGCATTAGCATATTTTACAGCTTTAAGCTGGAAACCAGCTTCATACTTCATTCATTTTGTTGGAAGGTTTATTTCTCTTGGTCATTTGCCATACAGGATCTTCTCTGTGTAGCCGTGTCATAAACTTATGTGCACCTTCCCAACCAGGCTCGTGTCACCTACTTGATCCCTTGTGCCCAGATATAGGGTAGGTAAAACATGCATTTGTGGGGTGAAAAATTGAGGATCAATACTAATGTGAGTATAACATGCTGTGGTTGAAAATGTGACGTCACCCTATGCCACAATTATATGCAAAAACATGATTTTGGGGCTGGAAAATGGGGTCATTTTAGATGCCAGGTCAACTTGATCTATGCGAATGTGACAAGTGACAAGTAACATTAATGCCACACAAGTGCTAGGTAATGACCATCTCCAAAAGAGAGAATGTAACTATCGCTGACCATCAATTACCTTCCTTTCACCATAACATCAGAAGTGGGGATGTTTGTTGATGATTGCACAATGTTCAGCACCATTCGTGACTCCTCAGATACTGAAGGAATCCATGTCCAAATGCAGCAAGACCTGGACAATATCCAGGTTTTGGCTGATAAGTGGCAAGTAACATTCACACCACACAAGTGCAAGGCAATGACCATCTCCAACAAGAGAGAATCTAACCATCGCCCTTTGACATTCAATGGCATTACCATTGCGGAATTCCCCATTATCGACATCCTGGGGGTTACCGTTGACCAGACACTGAACTGGGTTAGCCATATAAATATCATGGCTACAATAGCAGGTCAGAGGCTGGGAATCCTACAACGAGTAACTCCTGACTCCAGACTCCCTAGAACATGTCCACCATCTACAAGGCACAGGTCAAGAGTGTGATGAAATACTCTCCACTTCCCTGGATGAATGTAGCTCCAACAACACTCAAGAAGCCTGACACCATCCAGGATAAGGCAACCCACTTGATTGGCATCCCACCCACAAACATTCGCTCCCTCCACCACTGATGCACAGTGGCGACAGTGTGTACCATGTACAAGATGCACTGCAGGAACTCACCAAGAGTGTCACAGGAATCAGTGCTGGGGCCTCGGCTATTTTTAATCTATATTAAAGACTGAGATGAGGAGACTGAGCATTTGCTGATGACACAACATTTGTTGTGAATATAAGTTGTAAAAGATTCCAAAGAAATATAGACAGGTTAAGTGTGTGTGCAACAAGATGGCAGATAGAGTATAATGGAGGAAAGCATGTGGCTATTCACTTTGGTAGTAAAAAAGACAAGCAGAATATGATTTAAAAGGAGTGAACCTTTAAAAGAGACTTTGGTGTACTTGTATAAGAAACATCAAGTTAGCAGCTAGGTACAGCAAGCAATTAGGAAGAATGTTGGCCTTTATGGCAAGTGCATTGAAGTACAAGAATAAGGAAGTCTTGCTACAATTGTACCAGGCTTTGGTGAGACTACACCTGGAGTACTGTGTGCAGTTTTTGTCTCCATACCTAAGAAAGGAGATATTTGCCTTTGTGGAAATGCATTGAAGGTTCACTAGAGTAGTTCCTGGATTAAAGGCTTGTCCTATGATGAGGGACTGAGTAAATTGGGTATATATTATCTGAAGTTTAGAAGAATGAGAGGTGATCTCCTTGAAACATACAAGATTCTGAAGGGGCTTGACAGGGAGATACTGAGAGCTTGTTACCCTTGACTGGGGAATCTAGAACACAGGGACACAGCCTCAAGATAAGTGACCATTCATTTGGGACTGAGGTGAGGAGAAATTTCTTTGCTCAAAGCATTGCCAATGTTTTGGATTGTGTACCCTAGGAGATGTGGATGCTCCATCTGTTAGGGTTAGAGTTAGTCAAGACTAAGACCGATAGATTTTTGAACTCTCAGGGAGTCCAGGGATATGGGGAATGGTTGGGAAAGTGGAGTTGCGGTAGAAGATCTGCCATGATCTTAATGAATGACGGAGCAGGCTTGGGGGGTCAAATGGTCTACTCCTGATCCTAGTTTTTATGTTCTTATGTTTCTCATTGAACATATGTTCTCATTTAGCTGCTGCCATATTATGCCATTTCCTTTCCCACATTGATGGACTACAGTGATGAATGGAATTACAACTGGAAGTCTGTCCAACAGCTCAATTAACTTGGTGAACAGTTATATTGTTTAGTGTCTCGATCAATGCAGGATATGACCCTGTGGAAGTCCTGATATGCTGACATGCCTGGGAATTGCCTGGGATATGTCAACTTCCTATGGGCAATTCCCTCGTTCCCCAGGACCCCCTGTGAATGTCGCTGATTCTGAGCTAGAATCGGAGGCTTTGGACAATTCCGTGGTACGTAACATAGGTAGGCACTTAGGAAATGTTAAACAGAAAAAACTAGTCTAACTCCTGGGTAACTCCAGAACTGACACCCAAATCACTCATGGTGACTTTCTGACTAACCCCCACGACTCCCCACTACTCTCTGCAATGACCCAATTACGCGCCTGCCACCTGATGCACCTGCCACTCTACCCACCTGCCATCTCACTCACCTGCCACCTTACCCACCTGCCACCTCACCCACCTATCACTCTACCCACCTGCCACCCTACCCACTTGCATCTCATCCACCTGCCAGCCTACCCACCTGCTACCTGACCCACCTGCCCCATCAGCCACATCACCCACCTGGCACCCTACCCTCCTACTACCCTACCAACCTGCCATCACACCACATGCCACCCTTTCCTCCTGCCACCTGACCCACCTGCGACCTCACCCACCCTACTCACTTACACACTTACAGCACCCACCCTATCCATTTACCACACCCACCTTACCATCCCACCTATTCACTTATTCATCCACAAGAGGAGATGGGCGTGTTGTCGCTGTTTTCACTTGAACCAGGGCACCTTTTCTGGAACCATCATGCAGCTGTTTCTACATGCTCAAAGCACCCACACTCTTGATGTGACTGGGAAAGAGGCTGTTGGGGAATTTAAGGCCCATGTTGAATCCCTGGAACGAGTCTCTGCTGTTGACCCAGTGATCCTTTTGACTGGCACACTCTTAGATGATGATGCCATCATAGGTCAATGTGGTATCAGTGAGCACTGCACTCTAGAAGTAGCTGCTCGATTATTGGGTGGCAACTCTCATGGATCCCTTGCTGGAGCCGGGAAAGTCAAAGGTCAGACACCAAAGGTTGCAAAGCAAAAGAGGAAAAAGACTGACCGTGCAAAGAGACACATGCAGTACAATTGCTGTTTTGTAAATGTTGTGCCACACTTTGGCAAGAGGAAGGGACCAAATTCCAATCCCTAAATTTTGCTTTGAGTTTTTTTTGTCATCAGAAACCGACTATTTGATTCAATAATGAATTGAGGTCTATGCTTCACTCTCTCTTATAGGCATGGCTCACTGTACTGGAACTTTCAGATATCAAGTAATTGGCTTACATTGTATTAGTCATTTAAAATCTTTAATATGACTAATGCAAATACTTAACATTTGAGTTGTCAAAAAAAACATTCAAACCGGACCTCTAGACTTATCATACGGCAATTAGTGCCTGTCTTCTGCCTGACTCTATTGCGCTCCGACAATGCTTGCTGCTCCTCAGAAGAACTGAGCTGTAAACTTGAAACTGGGCCACTGCCTCTCCGAAGCTTAGTCAAACAATCCATTGAGTGAATATCTTGTCTCTTGCGCTGTCATTTCAAGTCTCTTCCTGACCCTGTCGAACAGCATCAATCTGAGGCCATATTTCGAGCAACAAACATTTATCCTCTGTGAAACAGGAAGTTACTAATCAAAAACAAAAACAGAATTACCTGGAAAAACTCAGCAGGTCTGGCAGCATCGGCGGAGAAGAACGTTTCGAGTCCTCATGACCCTTCAACAGAACTATGTAAAAATAGGAGAGGGGTGAAATGTAAGCTGGTTTAAGGTGGGTGGCTGGGGGGAGAGAAGTTGGGGGGGTTTGGTGGTTGTAGGGACAAGCAAGCAGTGATAGGAGCAGATAATCAAAACATGTCACAGACAAAAGAACAAAGAGGTGTTGAAGGTGGTAATATTATCTAAAAGAATGTGCTAATTAAGAATGGATTGCAGGACACACAAGGTACAGCTCCAGTGGGGGTAGGGTGAAATAAGACTAAAAGGGCATAAAAGGTATAGATTTAAAAATAATGGAAATAGGTGGGAAAAGAAAAATCTATATAAATTATTGGAAAAAACAAAAGGGAAGGGGAAGAAATGGAAAGGGGGTGGGGATGGAGGAGGGAGTTCAAGATCTAAAGTCCGGAAGGCTGTAAAGTGCCTAGTCGAAAGATGAGGTGCTGTTCCTCCAGTTTGTGTTGAGCTTCACTGGAACAATGCAGCAAGCCAAGGACAGACATGTGGGCAAGAGAGCAGGGTGGAGTGTTAAAATGGCAAGCGACAGGGAGTTCTGGGTCTCAGTTCTCTCAGGTCCAACGCTAACATTGTCATCAAACCCGCTGACAAGGGTGGTGCTGTTGTTGTCTGGCGCACTGACCTCTACATCGCGGAGGCTGAGCGTCAACTCGCAGACACTTTCTCCTACCTCTCCCTGGACCATGAACCCACCACTGAACATCAAGCCATTGTTTCCAGGACTGTCACTGACCTCATCTCCTCTGGGGATCGTCCTCCCACAGCTTCCAACCTGATAGTCGCCCAACCTCGGACGGCCCGCTTCTACCTCCTACCCAAAATCCACAAACAGGACTGTCCTGGCAGACTGATCGTGTCAGCCTGTTCCTGCCCCACAGAACTCATTTCTCGTTATCTTGACTCCCTTCTCTCTCCCCTTGTCCAGTCCCTTCCTACCTACATCCGTGATTCCTCTGACACCTTACGTCACATCAACAATTTCCAGTTCCCTGGCCCCAACCGCCTCCTCTTCACCATGGGTGTCCCATCCCTCTAGATGGTCTGAGGGCTCTCAGCTTCTTCCTCGAATAGAGGCCCGAACAATCCCCATCCACCATTACTGTCCTCCGTCTGGCTGAACTTGTTCTCACACTGAACAATTTCTCCTTTAACTCCTCTCCCTTCCTCCAAATAAAAGGTGTGGCCATGGGTAGCTGCATGGGCCCCAGCTATGCCTGTCTCTTTATGGGATATGTGGAACATTCCTTGTACCAGTCCTACCCCAGCCCCCTTCCACAACTCTTTCTCTGGTACATCGATGATTACTTCGGTGCTGCTTCATGCTCTCGTCGGGACCTGGGAAAATTTATTAATTTTGCTTCCAATCTCCACCCCTCCATCATTTTCACATGGTCCACCTCTGACACTTCCCTTCCCTTCCTTGACCTCTCTGTCTCAATTTCTTGATAGACTGTCCACCAATATCCATTACAAGCCTACCGTCTCCCACAGCTACCTCGACTATAGCTCCTCACACCCTGCTTCCTGTAAGGACTCCATCCCATCTCAGTTCCTTCGCCTCCATCTCATCTGTTCTGATGATGCAACCTTCAAAACAGTTCCCCTGACATGTCCTCCTTCTTCCTTAACCGAAGTTTTCCACCCACGGTTGTTGACAGGGCCCTCAACCGTGTCCGGCCCATCTACCGCGCATCCGCCCTCACGCCTTCTCCTCCCTCCCAGAAACATGATAGGGTCCCCCTTGTCCTTACTTATCACCCCACCAGCCTCCGCATTCAAAGGATCATCCTCCGCCATTTCCGCCAACTCCAGCATGATGCCACCACCAAACACATCTTCCATTCACCACCCCTCGGTGGCGTTCCATAAGGATTGTTCCTTCCGGGACACCCTGGTCCATTCCTCCATCACCCCCTACTCCTCAACCCCCAACTACGGCACCTCCCCATGCATACGCAAAAGATGCAACACCTGCCCCTTCACTTCCTCTCTCCTCACCGTCCAGGTGCCCAAACAGTCCTTTCAAGTGAAGCAGTATTTCACTTGCATTTCCCCCATCTTAGTCTACTGCATTTGTTGTTCCCAATACGGTCTCCTCTACATTGGAGAGACCAAACGCAGACTGGATGACCACCTTGCAGAACACCTTCGGTCTGTCCGCAAGAATGACCCAAACCTCCCTGTCACTTGCCATTTTAACACTCCACCCTGCTCTCTTGCCCACATGTCTGTCCTTGGCTTGCTGCATTGTTCCAGTGAAGCTCAACGCAAACTGGAGGAACAGCACCTCCTCTTCCGACTAGGCACTTTACAGCCTTCTGGACTGAATATTGAATTCAACAACTTTAGATCTTGAACTCCCTCCTCCATCCCCACCCCCTTTCTGTTTCTTCCCCTTCCCTTTTGTTTTTTTCCAATAATTTATATAGATTTTTCTTTTCCCACCTATTTCCATTATTTTTAAATCTATACCTTTTATGCCCTTTTAGTCTTATTTCACCCTACCCCCACTGGAGCTGTACCTTGTGTGTCCTGCAATCCATTCTTAATTAGCACATTCTTTTAGATAATATCACCACCTTCAACACCTCTTTGTTCTTTTGTCTGTGACATGTTTTGATTATCTGCTCCTATCACTGCTTGCTTGTTCCTACAACCACCAGCCCCCCCAACTTCTCTCCCCCCAGCCCCCCACCTTAAACCAGCTTACATTTCACCCCTCTCCTATTTTTACATAGTTCTGCTGAAAGGTCATGAGGACTCGAAACGTCAACTTTGTTCTTCTCCGCCGATGCTGCCAGACCTGCTGAGTTTTGCCAGGTAATTTGTTTTTGTTTTGGATTTCCAGCCTCCGCAGTTTTTTGTTTTTATAAAGTTACCAATCAACCCAATTTTATATCAACAGCTTTAGATCCATCTGTCTAAGCAGGTTTTGAAGTCTTTACCTCGTTTCAAAGGGTGGTTTAATAAAATCCTCAATTGACAGAAAGCTGAAAAAATGTATTTTAAAGTTTAATTTTGCAATAAATTTAATGGTAAGACTGTTAACAAATAATTAGATTCACCTTTGAAGTCCAGTTTTGCAAAATTACGGGTGGGATTTTCCGCTGTGGAGACTAAGTGCGGTGGCAGGTAGGATTAGTGGCGATAAAAGCAAAAAAACTGCAGATTAGTGGCGAGTTTCCCGCTGATCGGCGGGTTGGGTTCTCATGCCTCATCTTCTGCTTGCAACCTCATTAGCTATGCATAGGTGAGCTGTTCGCTGAAGCACGTGGTGAGGTGGGCCTTGATTCATCTGTCTGCTGTCACCTCATGGGGCTGAAGTTCTTGGCGCCATATTCAAATGCCACCCGAACAGACACATTACTTTTTGCAGCCCAGCTGTATGGTTGGAAGTTCTGAAGACGGTCCCCAAGGAACAAGAAAAGCGCGCCAAGATTTAGCCACAGCTCCCTGGAGGCTTTAATTTGAGGTGTCCACCAGCATTGGGAGGTTCTTTTTCCCAGGGATGGATTCAAGAGGTCCATCAACCCCTCCTCACCAGTCTGGGAGGCGGTCATGAAGGAAGTTAGCTCCACAGGCAACCACCAGAGAAATGCCATCCAGTAGACGAAGAGAATGAATGATCTCAACCACATCGCCAGGGTAAATCAACCTTCAGCTCACTCCAAGCTCACACTCTCATGATGGCATTATGCACTCAAAATGTCACACAGCTCGGGGATCTCACACAATATTAATGGGGAAGATAGCAGCATTGAAAGCCTATTCACCAGCCTCTCAATCATCCTGTATAAACAGCATCTTCAGCCCTTACTGGGGAGGGGTGCAGTGGTGAAGAGGGCTCAGCACATACAGTAGGCATGTATGCTTTCCAACCTCTGCTCCATACCTCCTCATCACATCCCATCCATTTGTCTTTATGCAGGCCGAGCTTTCCCACAACAGGAGGGAGGGATCCCAGACTGGAGGAGGACATCCAAAATCAAGGAGATCTCCAAATTCAAGGATGCTGTCGCCGAGTTGGCAGGGGAGGACAGAGATTGCTCCTGTGGTAAAAGTGAGATTGACCTCTCCCAGCAAGCCAGTACAAATGAGTCCTCCATGAATTGATCACATCCTGATATTCACAGTGAGTGACATGCAATATTCTATTCAGCCTGTTCATGAACTAAATTTATCTTTCCTCTTCTACAGCCAGCAGCAGGTCCAGACAGACCAGCACAGGCAACATAAGCTACGGGCCTAAGGACACCTCAGAGGAGAATGATGTGGATCCATTTGAAGAAGACCTGTCAGTGCGTTCTCCTGCACAGGGAACATCCTACGGCCTTGTCTCCACAGCAGCCGGAGGCAGTGACAACCCAGATTTCTGGCACTCAGAGGACAGCTGGAGAACAGGCACCCACTATGTCTAAGTCAGATGATGAGCCTCTGGAAAGGGCTGTTGCAAACATGCTGGAGATGCAAAGACAGGTGGCGTAACATCAGGCAGGGTTGGGAGAGGCAGCCAAAAGACCAGAGTGAAGGATGGAGGACTCCATCCACCTTCTATCAGATGTCTTGGCATCTCGAGCTCTCAATGGGAAGGGTGGCAGCTGCATAGGCGACCTTGGTCCTGTAGTTTTGTCAGATTTGTCCTCGAACAACATTCCACTGCTCTAGGCATAGGTGGCACCCATCAGTGGTTGGACAAGAGGGAGGCTGGGCATCTGGACCTCACTTCCAGTGCCCCTTCTCCTCAAGTAATCAGACAGGGGCCCACAGGCACCCACAAGGAGGAGGACCATCAGTGGGACACCCCAGGGCCATCCACCCAGGTGAATGCAAGAGTGTCCAGCCGATCCCAATCCCCTCTTTCTGTGACTCCATCATCTCCAGCTCCACATGCCGAGAGGGTGCACCTACCTTATAGCAGGAGACCAAAATCAACCGGGGCTCTCCTGGCCTCAGTCCTCCAAAGGACACCTACCAAGGTCATCACAGATGACAGGTATATCGGGGATGCAACTAGACGCAGCAGTAGGGTTACAAAAACTAAGAAACATTGATCTTGCTAAAGTTGCACAAGTATTCACTCTGCATGTTTAATGCATTATTTGAATGCGTCATACATATGCCTCTAGGAGCCCTCTTATTTCGAGGGTGACCCAAACTTCCACTCAGTGAATGGCTGCCTTTGTGTGCCTAAGATTCATGTGATGTTTAGCGGGCTCATGTTAGTCACTCGCCCCTGGTGTAATGTCAGGGAGACATGTCCAGATCTTTCTTGAATATGTCTGCACTTTCAATGTGGAATTTTTATTTCACACAAGACACCATGGAGTAATATATCCTCATGTGTCTTGCTGGGTTACCAACAATGGTGTCTCAGCAACAATGAGCTGTCGTAATTGTTTGTGCCAAAGTACAAGACCGGCAACCATGATGGTATCTCCAATAATGTGTGCATCTCTATCCTGCAAGAAATGTCTCATGCAGGTGGCCACAACTGCATCAAGTCCAGTAAACACCAGGTTTGCGCCTTCCACTTCCCAGAGCAGCTAAATGCAGCTTTGGCTGCTGACATTTCCAAAGAGTAGGGCCTGGTGATACATGAGGGTTGCAAGTCCAAAACCATATGCAGACCTTGCTCTCGATATCATTGTTTGGAAAGGCTTTTCCAAGCACTATCATGGCATGAAGGGACAGGAGATATGTGCTAGGTTCCCCTTACCTGGACCTTATTCCTCCTGGAACATTGTGGCTATCAGTGTATCTCAGGCACATCTTCCACCGAGGACATCATCATGTGAAAGGTGACTCTCATCAACCTCTTTAGTTTTCTGTCCTTCCAGGTCTTCACTGCCCAAAGAGTTATCCACCACTTCCATGTCTCCCTCTAGCAAGTGATCTCCACTTTGAAACTCCAGCTTGTGCAGGGTGCAACAGATCAGAATACAGCAGAGACCCTCCTGAGCAGCCCAAATATCGTTACCACATCTTCAGGATGCCAATGGTCTCTTGTATGATGGATCTTGTCGCACAGTGCACCGCATTGTATCTCTACACCGAGGCACTTTGAGGATGATGCACAGGTGCCATGAGCCATCTTTTCAGTGGGTACCCTTGCAGCCAACCCTGTAAGCGCTGTGGCCCTTCAAATATCTGAGGCACATGGGATTGATTCAGGATGTAGAAGTCTTGGGAACTCCCAGGGCACCTGATGCAAATGTGCATGATGTGCCTCTGATGATTGCATGTCAGCTGAATGTTGAAGGAGTAGAACTCTTTCCTGTTGATGAAGATCAGCGACTGCTGCCAGGGAGCTCTAAAAGTGATGTGCACAATTGATTGCAAACTGCACTCTAGGGAAGTCGGAAATAGCTGCAAATACAAGAAATCTAGCTGCCTGACTAGAGTCATCTTTTGTGAACTTCACACAAAGATGAGACTTTCTGTAGAGGGCATCTGTCACCTCCTTGATGCTGTTATGTGTTGAGGGCTGAGAGATGCCGCATAAGTCCCCTGTGGATCATTGGAATGAGCTGCTTGCAAAAAAATTTAATGCAACGGTGACTTTCAGGGGCACTGGCAGAGGACGGACTCCCAGTTCTTGTGGCGTTGGATCCTCCCGCATAATGCGGCAAATATGAGCCACCACATCTCTTGACAAGCGTAGATGTGCATGCCCATCTCCAAAGAGGAAAGGCGTCTCTGGTAGATCCGTGGTCATGCCAGTCTCCTCCGTGGGATGCATCTGACCTCTTCATCCTCTGGTTCTTCTTGGGGCTCCCCTGGATCAAGGACCTGAGGCCAGAGCTCCTCTGAAAGCTAAGCCAGGCATTGCTGAACCCTTCTCCTCCTCAGTCAGAGCACTGCCATCAAGAATGCAGCAGTGAGTGCCACCTCCATCCTGCAACCTTTATTTTTCCTATGTACAGAGGCATCCAACTGACTAATGAGAAATGCCCAACCTCCCACTCTCAAACAGAAAGCCACAGTCATGCCCTAGTGATACAACTGTGCTACTCCCTTTCCCTGTTCCATCCAACCTTGTAGCTGAGGCACTATCTCACAGATCCAGTTGTCTAAGAAGCCACCACAGCAATGACATATCTCACTCCCATTGAGGTTGGAAAGGCTTGAGCACAGCCATGCTATGTTCATCCTCACTGAAAATACTCACACAATGCCTGATTTGGTATACTGATGATGCCAAACTTTGCACTTTTGGAATGCGTGGATGCCTTTCGGCCCGTGAAACATGCCAATTGGACAATGCACTTTCCAGGGCTTCAGTGAACATTTTGCAGACATCTAGCAGCTGTGCTCCATTAGTGGTTGGCTGCATCTTCCCTTCTCGTATTCCTATCTTTAAATACTCACATTGATCACCTTAAATGTGACCCCAATGACTCTTGCAGTCTTGAGTTAAAGCGCATCATGTGTCAGTCATCCCAAATCTACTTTCCTAATCAAGTGTTCATGAGTTCTGTCAGGTGACAATTCACCTCCATATTGGGAATTAGGGTGCCCCCAGCAAGGGCTCCTGAGTCCAGCCGTGTGCTCCTCCCACACTGACTCAGACCCCTACCGTGAAGAATTTTTTCCAGTCATTTTCCAGGCACTTCAGGGTCTCAAGATACTGGTGCTGCATTCTACTTTGAAATCGGATTTGACCCTCCCTCTGTTACAGCTCATGACCCCCCCCAATCATCCTCAAACTCCACAATCTGCATGTAGACCACCCTCCAGTCATTGTGCAGTCTCCGCCAGTAACCCTGGATCCCATAGTTATTGTTGTAAACATTCCTGCCCTCCCTACTGAGCCCATCACTGTTGATGTCCCCATGACAAATGTGGACCTCACCCCTCCCCATTTTGAGGCAGTGTGCACAGTGTTACACAGGGGTGATTTCCACCCTTTCCCCCCAACTCCAACAGAGATCTTTGAGTACCCACCCTCCCCCTTTATTACCTTCTGCCCACTTTACAGGCTGCAGATGCCTTCCCTGGCATTGATCATTCTCTCTCTCTCTCTCTCTCTCTTTCTCTCTCCATGTCTTCCCTGGTATTGCCCATTTCATCTGAAGCCCAATACTGAGCCAGCCGCCCCCATGACCGCAGCATGTGAGACAATGACTATGCCCTGCACACCAAGCTGTGCCTGATCTTCATTGAGCACACATGCCTTGCCCCTCCCTGTAGCAGGTCCCGTGAAACCCCAGAATGGCCTTTAATCTCTCATCCTAACTATGTGGTCCACAGATCCCCTGGACGGCCTTTAATCTCTCAACCTGACCTTTTAGCCTCAGTTCTGGGACTATGACTGTCTGTCAGTACACACCACTGTCCCTTCTGGACTGACCAACACCGTTTCCCTCCCCAACTCACTGAGTCTCTGTGAAACCCATCCATCATTTGCAAGCCTTACCAACCCACCCTACTCGTGAATCGCTGTGTAACTCTTCCCCCTTGTGCCACACTAACCTTGCACTTTTTTACTCTAGAGTCCACATTCATCCCCTCCCATTCCTGCCAACCAATTATAACCCACCCCCTGTTCTGTGTCAGCATTCTAGCTTTCCATGTCAGGGTCCAGCTTTCCCACCCCCAATGTTCCCTAGCCTGCCGTCCCCAAACCCCTCCCCCCACCAACCAAACCACCCTTCCCTGCATCCTTCACTCTCATGTCTCTGAGTGCAGTCCCACCTAAGACCCGAAGCACACTGTGAGTGCTCTCACAACAACCACTATGAGATGCCCTACTGCACACCCGATGCATCCACCATGAGCTACTGTACTGGACACCCAAGGCACCCACCATGAGGAGCCCAACCAGACACCCCCACCAATCTGGCCTAACACTGCAGCTTTGGCATCGCTGATGACCCAGAGCAGTGCTGATACAGTTAGGCTTTGAATGTCGTACTTACCTTGAAGTGATGAACGAAGTGAAGGCAGACAGCTGCAAGCCACATGTCCGGTCGGGATTCAGACGGTCCAGTTTCCCACTGGCGTGGCATGTAATTGGGAGGGGGAACATGATTATGAACATATGAACATATGAATTAAAAGCAGAAGTAGGCCATTTGATTCTTTGAGCCTGCTCCACCATTCAGGAAGATCATGGCTAATCTGATTTTAACATCAACTTCGCATTCCTGCCTACCCCCGATAACCTTTCACCCCCTTGCTTATCAAGAATCTATCTTCCACTGCCTTAATGATATTCAAGGGCTCTGGCTCAATCACCTTTTGAGGAAAATAATTCCAAGGTCTCATAACCCTCTGAGAGAAAAAAAATCTGCATCTCTGTCCTAAATGGGCAACATCTTATTTTGAAAAAGTGACCTCGAGTTCTATATTCTCCCACAAGGGGAAACATCCTTTCCACATCCACCCTGTCAAGTCTCCTGAGGATCTTATATGTTTCAGTCAATTTACCTCTTACTCTTCTAGACTCTAGCAGATACAAGCCTAGCCTGTCTTGCCTTTCCTTATTAGACAATACGCCCATTCTAGACTTTCTTCTAGTAAAACCTTCTCCGAACTGTTTCCAATTCATTTACATATTTCCTTAAACAAGGAGACCAATACTGTACACAGTCCTCCAGATATGATCTCACAAATGCCCTGTATAACTGAAGCATAACGTTCCTACTCTTGAATTCAATTCCCCTTGCAATAAACAATAATGTTCTATTCGCTTTGCTAATTACTTGCTGTACCTGAAAATGAACCTTTTGTGGTTCATGTGGTAGACTCACCCAGATCCCTCTGCAGCTTAAAGCTTTGCAATCTCTTACTGCTTAATATGCTTCTTTTTTATGTGTCCTGCCAAAATGGACAATCTCATATTTTCTCTCATTATGCTCCATTTGCCAGATCTTTGCCCACTCACCTAATCTATCTATATCCTTTTTTAGCTTTCTTATGTGGTCTTCACAACTTACTTTCCTAACTATCTTTTGTGTCATCAGCAAAATTAGCAACCATACCATCAGTCCTTTCATAAGAATCATTTATATAAATTGCAAAGAGTTGAAGCCCCAGCACTGATCCTTGTGACACACCACCCACCACTCATCACATCCTGCCAGCCAGAAAATGGCCTATTTATGCCTTCTTTTTCCTGTTAGCTAGCCAACCTTCAATCCATGCCAGTATGTTATCCCCTACACCGTGAACCTTATGTTCATTAAAACCTTTGATGAGTCACCTTATCAAATGTCTTCTGAAAATCTAAGCACAGTACATCCACCATTCCTCTTTATCCACAGCACATTACTTTTTCAAAGAACTCCAATAAATTGGTTAAACATAATTATGCTTTCACAAAACCATGCTGACTCTGCCTGATTACCTTGAACTTATCTATCTTCCCTGTTATGACATTTTTATTAACAGCTTCAAATATTTTTCCTGTGGCATATTAAGCTAATTGGCCTACAGTTTCCCGCTTTCTGTCTCCCTCCCTTTTTGAATAAAGGAGTTACGTTAGCTATTTTCCAAATCTAGTGATTTTTTGAAAATTAAAACCAATGCACCAACTATCTCACTAGCCACTTCTTTTAAGGCCCTAGGATGAAATCCCTCAGTACCTAGGGACTTAGCAAATTGTTGGAACTGTTGGTTGATAAGTACCACTTGCCTGGCAACTGCAATTTTCTTGAGTTCCTCACTCCCTTCCAATTCCTGATTTACAGCTATTTCTGGGATGTTACTTTTATCCTCTATAGTGAAGACCGATGCAAAATACCAATTCAATTCATCTGCCAGCCATCTCCTTATTTTCCATTACTAACTCCCCAGACTCACTTTCTATAGGACCAATGCTCACTTTGTTAACTATTTTCTTTTTTAAGTACCTATTATTACTCTTACTATCTGTCTTTATATTTCTAGCTATCTCTCAGAATCTAATTTTTCCCTCCTGATTAATCTTTTAGACATTCTTTGCAGTTTGTTATATTCTGTCCAATCTTCTAACCTGCCACCGATCTTTGTACAGTTATATGTTTTTTCTTTAAGTTTGATATATTTTTAACTTTTTTAGTTAACCACAGATGGTGGGTCCTCCGCTTGGAATTTTTGTTCCTTGCTGGAATGTATCTATTCTGTGTATTCTGAAATATCCCCTTAAATTTCTACCACTGCATCTTTATTGACCAATCCCTTAACCTAAATTGCCAGTTCACTTTCGGTAGCTCTGCTTTCATGCCTCCGTAATTGTCCTTATTTAAGTTTAAAATATTAGTCTTAGATCCACTCCACTCTTCAAACTGAATGTAAAATTCCATCATATTATGATCACTGGTACCAGGAGTGTCTTCACTGTGAGATCATTAATTAATCCTGCCTCATTGTACAATACCAGGTCGAATATAGCCTGCTCCCTGGCTGGCTCCAGAACATGCTGATCTAAGAAATGATCCCAAAAAACTTTTTATGGGCAGAATTTTTCATCCCGTGAGTGGAGGCACGCCTGACCCAAATGGAGTAAAATTGTGCGTGATGACATTGGGTGAGCGTCCCGACGGCATTGTGTACTCATACGATATTTCGCTCGGTGGGCGCATGCGGGTGCTGGAGTGGTGTGGTCCAGTTGGCTAAGATTTTTCCTTGCCTGTACGATGTTGCACTCGCTGCTTGGGCAAAACTGGCACTGACATTGCCAGTGTGAGTAGTGAGGAGTTTTTGAGATAGCTTGCAGCTGGTTGCTCATTGGCACTTGTCAGCTTCATCTCTGTTGTTTGGGGCTTCATTCTTAACATTTCCAGTCTTCATTTCAGGATCCACTGCTATCTGCCAGGCCCCCGGAGGATTCAGATGGTGTGGACCCTTCCAGGTATTAGACAGCCTTCCATTACCCTGGTAATGGGGATTGTGGTCTCTGCTATAGTCACCTCCTCTGAGGAGGAAGAGAGTGGCAAAAGGGAGAGGAGGCCATGTGCCCCTATGGACCTTCCAGGGGAGGGACCTGTAGGAGGAGAGGCACAGGCCAGCAGTTAGTCCAAGGTGGAAGGGGCCACAGAAGATGCTACCATCCTGCTGCCAGGGTTTACAGATGGTGATGCAGCTACCTCAATATGTCTGAGGTGCAAGGCCGAAGGAGGCTCTGCCTCTCCAGGGAGACTGTGACCTCCATTTGCCGGATGATTGGGCCTGAGATCAGCTCCAACTGTGTGGGTGGACATCCCATGCCAGTGGCTCTGAAGGTCACAGATGCCCTCAACTTCTATGCCTCTAGCTCTTCCCAGGGCTCAGCTGGGGTCTGTGCAGTCTCCCAAACAGCTGTCCACAGTTGCACCAAGCTGGTAACAGAAGTTCTGTTCAGGTAGATAATGACCTTTATTCTTTAATATACGGATGAGGCCGGTGTCACTGTGCATGGCAGGCACCCTGGTGAGACAACGGAGATCTGCATTATCATGCCTTTGTCTTCCAATGATCAATGGGGACTCCAGGTTCGAGACTCACATCAATGAAGAGACAACACTAGAATGATTGCACAAGCCAAAATTTTCACCTCTGTGCACTGTGCTCTTACCTTCGTCTGGCACCCCCGCCTCTCCATGTAAGGTTTCACGTGTGGCATGCCTGCTCTCAAGCCCAAGGGCATCTTGCTCATACCTTGAAAGGATTAGGAGGCTCATGGGGCCTCCGCTGGTCCATGATCTTTCTATATTGTTGTGGGTCACCTTCTCCTGAAACAACAGAGGAGCATTGATTAGTCCACTCTGTTCATATCACACCACTGCAGCCTGGCCAACCCCAGCTGAGGAGCACCTGACAGGGCACTTTCAAGTTGTAGCCCTCGGACTGCAAGGCACTCAGTCCAAACAGCCAGGGCTCACTTCCTTGGCCAGCTCTGGTTTGATTGACAAATGGCATTCACCCCTGAGGTCCATGGGAGTCAGCCAGACCTTAACACATCGGCACACTGACCCATGCCAACGTGGTACTCACCCTTCCTGAGCGCAGCAGGGTATTGAAGCACTTCTGGCACTGCGCCCAGGAGCACCACACTACCAGTGCTGCCACCTCCACCCATGCCCTCTTGGTGTGTGGTGGCCTCCTCCTCCCATTCCTGTTTATCATTTCCCATATTAATACCTTTCTCTCTTACCTTGTCTCTAATCTATATAATTTCCTCACCACATTTGATGCCTTGCCCTCACTATTTAGTTTAAAACTCTTTCTACTCCATAGCTCCTCATATTGACTATGCAGACCCTCTTTCCTTGTTCTGTCTATATCGTTGGTACCTACATGGACCACGACAATTGGATCCTCCCCCCTCCCACTGCAAGATCCTCTCAAGCCTTGAGTAGATGTCATGAACCCTGGCACTGGGCAGGCAGCACAGCTGTCTGGACTCTTGCTCTTTGCTGCAGAGAACAGTGTCAATCCCCTTCAATATACTTTCCCTACTACCACTACATTCCTGTTTGCTCCTCCCGCTTGAATGGCTTCCTGTACCATATGCAATTACAATTGCAATGTCTGAGGCTCCTCCACTACTGTCTGCTCAGTCCTTTTACCTGCCTCATGCACGGTCATATCGTCTTGCCCCTCACCACTGACCGAAACAGATGACCCTATTCTAAGAGTTGTGACCATCTTCTGGAACAAGATGTCAAGATATTTCTCCCCCTCCCATATGTTTGGATTCCGCTTAATAATCCTGATTCAAAATTCTTCTAGCTCCTTACATTTTCTGTAGAAATGTTTGTCTGGGATCGTCTTGGCATCCAAAAGAACCCATATTCCGCAGCTGCAACATAACACCTGTTCTGTAATTGTTACTTAGGTTATTTGGATAATTAATTTTAATTAATCTTTTAATTAACTTAGAATAATTCCCATTTATGCTACTAAATAGCCAAGTGGTTATGGTACTGGGCTTGTAACCCCAAGATCAAGAGTTCAAATCTCACCATGGCAAATTATGAAAACAATGTAATTTCATCTGAATAGGAACAGATGGAAACATGTTTGTACTCGAAAGAGTTACAATTTACTATGCTTACTAGATGCTAGTGCCACTGATAACTAAACGTTATACATTCCTTAACTACACAGGTACGTGTTTTAGGGGTTTATTTTAATTACTTTATTTTCATTTTAGTTTTAAAGTTTTATTTTATTTTTATTTTTAGATCTACCTTAACTCCTGTGGCCTAAGCTGCCTATTAACAAATTGACCCTAACACTAAGCATTTACTGTTCAATCAACTTACTAGTTTCCTGGGATGTCATAGTTGTTTTTTTTTTCACTGCCAGTTTACAGTAGATGAAATGGTGCATTACTCAGCTCCAGGCTGTCTCCTGCAGGTCTGCTCTGACTTCCAGGAAGGTTGGCCACACTTGGATCCCCAGGCTTTATTTATAGTTGTTCCTCAGCTCCCGACTGTCTCTTGCAAATCTGCTCCGACTCCCAGGGAGGTAGGCTGCTCTCAAATCCCTGGGCTTTATTTATAGGCTGTTATGGCACAGTTGGTGGTAAATGCTGAGCTGTTCAAATCCCAAAGGGAAACTTGAAACAACTGTCACAACTGTTTCGCAGTTGTATAAATTTTCAGATGCATGCCTTGAATTTGGTAGTAATAAGACTACCGAGTCTTATAGGCTTTTTACAAAACTAAATTAAACCTTTATTAAAAGAAGAAATAATTTTAAGTACACACATAAATGTACAGATTACTGGCATGCTAAATTCTAAATCCCCTAGTTAATCTAACTCCCTGTTACACTTTCATTAAGGCAACAGTAAGACACATAAATTTTAAAAGACCCAGTCAAAGAAACACAATACCCTGAACAATCCAATTCAAAGTGAGTTTTCTTAACTTTGGTTCTTTGTAGACAGCAGGTTGAGGTGGTGTAGATGCTGGAGGCTTTTTCACACTTGCTTTAGATCATAGAATGCCTACCCTTACACAATGTCTTTGCTCCTTTATACAAATTTTCCCCTTTGAATGCAAATTCCCATTGGGCAGAATTTTTACCTCAGGGGGTGTCTGCGCGCCTGACCTGCTCGAGCATAAAATGATGCACGTTGATGTCGGGCGAGGGTCCCAACATCAACACGCAGTCACACGATACTTTGCTCCACGGGCGCATGTGGGAATCAGCAGCGTGGCCACTGACAATTAAAAGGCATATTAAAACCATTAAAAAGATAATTAACTTAAATTTTTCTCCTTATGGTTGGGGGGCAGGCGAAAAGGCCAAGCAACCCTTAGACTTTTTAAGAAACCTCACCTACTGGTGGCATGAGGTCTCCAACAGCAAATAAAAATAAAATAAAACATTTTATGTTTCATTTATAACATGACCCTGCTCACATGACAGAGTCACATGAGGGGACATGTTTTATAACGTTATTAAAATCTTTATCTGTTTTTAGAAAACTGTCCATTTCCCTGAGGCAGCTCTGCGCCTCAGGGAGATTTTCAAGCACGCACTCGCGCATACTTGCAGAATCCATGCTCACATTCCTCCACTGCCCGCACAGTGTTGCGTTTCACGCTGGGCAAGCCTTAATTGGCCCGCCAACATGAAATCGCGGTTCAGCCCCGATCGCGGGCGGCCCCCGCCCACCCCCACTGAGCCTGCCCAACAAGGGCAAAATTCTGCCTTATGTCTTTGGACTTTACTTCTCTAAAACTAAAAGTCTCTCATAATATGAACTTTACCAGTAATTTTTGGGAAAAATAAATACACTTCTGGCTAGGTGAAATATTTCATCCCTCCTTTGAAATCAATCTAGTTTGGTTTATTTAAAAATGTGAATGTTCCTTTTACACCTATGTTTACCTGATTAACATCTCAAACCTAGATTATCTTCTGTTACATCAAAGCCTTCAGACCAGCTGCCTTTAATTCGATGAAGTCACACACACACACACACACATATATCGATCCATAGACATAGACCCTGCTATTTCTCTACTTTATAATAAATTCCAATAGCATTTTGAAAATTATTATATCTTTCCAACAAGGCATCTCTCAACTCCCCACTGGCTCCCACAGTTCTGCCCTGACCCCCAGAAAGTTGTTTGGGTTTTGAAAATGCAATCTTACTAAGAATACTACCTAGCTAACCATAGTCACGTGACTCTGCCATGAGGCAAGCTGGTTGTAGGCTGCCATTTCTACCCAGTTCAATAAAGCCTCTCATAGGGAGGGACACTGAAGTAGTACAGCTATACATGAAATAAAGGTAGGCTGCACTCGAATTCCCGGGCTTTATTTATAGTCACTCCTCAGTGCCCAACTGTCTCCCTCAGATCTGCTCCGAGTCCCAGAAAGGCAGCTTCCAGCGACTTGCATTTTTAATGAGTATTCATGACATGCTAATGCTTGCAGATGGAGCTCCCGACGTGGTTCAACGGGAAATCCGACCTGTCATCAGCCCACCATGCAAGTGGTGAGGGGAAAATTCTGACTTGTTTTCCCGCCAGCAGAACCCCAACTTTTGGCCTCTGAATTTCCCGCTCCAGCCCGTCATGAAACCTGCTACTGCTGGGGCTGGAAAATTCTGTGGGAAAAGTCTCATCTGGGAGCACATATCATAAAATTCAGAGTTTTACCTGCAGGAAACAATTTTGCTTTCTCACAGTTTTACCTTTTAAGAAATTTTAAATCAAAAAATTATAATGTTTTAGCAATATAAGGTGAAATATGACTTTGAGTGAGGGAGAAGACTAATTTCAGCCAAAGAGTTCATAACACACTGTCACTAATGAATTATGTTCAGCCTGAGTGGAATTTCTTATCGTATCACACGCTTGGCTACGTTATGATTTAGATAGAACTTTTGCAGTGGATTCCTACTGAGGTTAGTGCCTGATTGCTAATTAAAGAGAAATAAGCTATACAGGAAGCATAATACCATGGACTAGGCACAACTTTCGGCATAAGTGTTTAACCTCAAATATTTGTTTGGGAAACCGTTAAATTCTTTACATTGACTTTAGCTTTGGAGTGAGTTTCTGTTAGTAACAATGGGTCGAATTTTTCATTTTTGAAAATGAGTGCGGGGTCGGGTGGGTTCCGTGACGCATTTCCCGCCAGGTCTCTAGCACTCAGGAGAACAAGCACCTGCTGAGTCCGAGTCTGATGATGCACCTCTACATACAAAGCGAGATGTTAGAACATACACTTCAAATCCACAAAGTTTGGCCTGCCATTCCCTTCTATTTGAAAATCTGGGACACAAAGAATTATCCAATACATTATATTTTAAGTGGCTCAAGCATGCGTAATTATTAATAATGGTTATCATTGTATGTATGTAATTGTTGGTAGTTACCATTGTATATTTAATTTCAATGAAAATCAATAAATGCTGCTGAACCCCATTACCATGTGAAACAACAGCTTAATAAAAAGAAATTACAGTGAGTTGCTGAAGTACATCTTGTAAATTGTACATACTGTACCACACATACAGCTGACAAGATGCATTGGTAATGGATGGATTGCCTCTTTAAAGTGGTGGAAGGGGTGCTGATAAAATAGGCAGCTTTTTCCTTGATCCTCTCAAACCCTGTGGGTGTTTCTGGACCTGCATTCATCCAGACAAGTGGGGAATATTGTATCAGATGCCTGACTTGTGCCTTGTAGGCGGTGGACAGGCTGTAAGGAGTCAGGAGATGAGTTACTCACCATAGAATTCCCAGCCTCTGGCCTGCTCTAATTGATATGATATTTATATGGGTGGATCAGCTAAGCCTTTGATCAATTCTGGTCACTCACTCACTTTTCCAGAACCCTTTCTTATAATTCAGGGTCATGGGAAGTCAGAGCCTATCCCGACAGGCAATGGGCGCTAGGCAGGGTATACCCAAGATGGGAAACCGGTCCATCACAGGGCATGCACTCACATGCACACAGATACACACACACACAAACACACGCATTCACACGCACATGCACACCGTACCATAGCCAATCCAATTAACCAGCACATCTTTGGACGGTGGGAGGAAACCAGAGCACTCAGTGAAAACCCACGCAGACATGAGAAGAATGTACAAGCTCCACACAGACAGACACCTGAGGCCAGGATCAAACCCACGTTCCTTGTGCTGTGAGGCAGCAGCACCAACCACTGTGTCACTGTGCCACTGTGCTACTCATAGTGATTCTTAGGATATTGATGGCGGAGGACTCAGTGTTGGTAATCTGAGTTTAACGTCAAGGAGAGGGGTTTTGATTCCCTCTTGTTGATGATTATCATTGACTGGTACTCATGCAGCATGAATGTTACTTGCCACTTATCAACCCTGAATGTTGTTCATATCTTGCTGCATGCAGACATGAGCTGCTACATTAGCAGAAGAGTTGTGAATGGAACTGAACACTGTGCAATCATCAACAAAAAAACTCTACTTCTGACCTTAGGATGGAGGGGATAGCATTGATGAAGAGCTGAAGATGGTTGGACCTAGGGCACTTCCTTGAGGAATTCCTGCAGCAATGTCCTGGGCTGAGATGACTGACCTCTAATCATCATCTTTAGTGCTAGTATGACACTAACTGGTGGAGATTTTCCCCTGATTCTCATCGACTTCATTTTGTTTGTACTCCTTGATGCCACATAGTTAAATGCTGTCTTGATATCAAGGGCAATTGCTTTCACTTCCGCTCTGGAATTCAGTCTTCACCAACTGCTCACGCACTTCCTAACCCTGCATTCCTGTAGGAGAGCAAAAAAATGGGGATAACTATTTCCAACTATTAAAATCTTTGGTAGCTTCTTCACAGAGTCCTGCAGGTAATAAGGCAGATTCTAAGAAATTAGCTCATAATCCATCATAATCACATCTAATGAGCTATCTATTCTTGATAATTGGATTTGCCCTCAGCAACTTGGAAAATTTCCTTTTATGGTACATTTACAAAGACAAAAAGAAAGACTTGTATTTACATAGTGCATTTCATGAGCACCGACAATCTCTTCACAGCCAATGAAGCACTTCTGAAGTGGCAGAATTGTTGTGATGTCAGAAGCGCAGCAATCAACTTGTGCATAGCAATCTGCTACAAAGGGAATTATGATGTGACCAGATAATCTGTTTGTGTGATGTTGACTAAGGACATTTACATGCATCTGAGGGGGTAGATGGGGCCTCGGTATAATGTCTCATCTGAAAGATAATGCTTCCGACCATGCAACACTCCCTCAGTATGGCACTAGAGCATCAGCTTTGATTATTTTGCTCAAGTCCAGGAGTGGGACTTGAACCGGGAACCTTGTGACTCTCATCTGAGTGTGTTATCAACCGAGCCATAAATTTTAGTGTTCAATTGTAGTGGTTTTGCTTTGCATGATACTGCATGTAGTCTGATTATGGTAACCAGGTATGACCCAACACATGGGCCAGAATTTTCCCCCCATTGGGAGAGAAGTTGATGGGCGGGTGTGCTGCCGATCGGCAGCGCAGCGTCATTTTATGTGGGCAGGCCAACAAAGGCCCACCCAGCGTGACGCCTACAGGGAAGCGCTATGCGCTCCCTGTGCGGGCGGGGAGAATGCCTAAAATCAAGAGTGCGCTCTTTCGTGCATGCACACGAACGAGCACACTCATCTCCCTAAGGCTAAGTGCTGCCTCAGGGAAATGGCTTCTACTTTCAAAAATATTAAAAATAGAAAAAAAAATTCCCTTACATGTCCCCTCATGTGACAATGTCACATGAGTTGGGACATGTTCATAGTTTCCAAAAAAACTTTATTAAAATTTTTAAAACCCTACATGGAACCTCATCCCGCCTGTGGATGAGGTTTCAAGTTTTTTTCTACTTCCCACTGGGGCTCCTGGCCTGCTCGCCAACCTTAAAGTTGGACAGGCAGGTCCACTTAATACTTTAATTGATCTGTCAATGGCCTCAATTGATCATTGACAGGTCGGCAGGTGTGCAGCTGATTTTGCTGAGCCCCTGCCTTCCTGAAAGTTTAAATGGGGCGCAGTGAAGTCAGGAGGTCTGCCTGCCGTCATCGCCTGTCATTTTATGCATCGGCGAGCGGGCCCCTCCCCCGCTCGCTGACAGTAAAATCCTGCCCATGATTTACACATGGGGTGGAATTTTATAGCCCCTCCCGTCAGTGGGATTTCCTGGTCCTGCTGAAGTCAATGGACATTTGAATGGCTGACGGCATTTTCCGGCCCTGCGCCCGCTGTGATGGGGCTGTAAAAGTCTGCCCAGGATTTTACACATGTGCAAACTTCCCAGATCTAAAGAATATAGAAAATCACGCTGAGATTGATTTTAGACCCTGCGTACCAATAGTATGACAATGCCCCAAGTGTCACAAAGTTCAAACCTTACAAACGAGAAGAGTAAATATTTGTGCTAAATTTAACCCGTGCAATTTCAAAACTATTTTCCCACACCATTCCCACAACAATCAAGGCAACTCAGAACTTTATCTAAATTCAATCCCATGACAGATCATACCTAAGCCCGGTAGTCCTGTTACACCCAGTCGTGCATGTTGGTGGTGGACAATTAAACAACTCACTGGAGGAGGAGAGTCCACAAATAAAGCCATCCTCAATGACGGGGGAGACCAGCACATCAGTGCAAAAGCAAAGGCTGAAGCATTTGCAACAATCTTCAGCCAGAAGTGCTGAGTGGATGATTCATCTATGTCTCCTCTGGTGTTCCCATGCCAGGCTTCAGTCAATTTGATTCACTCCATGTGATCTCAAGAAATGTCTGAAATCACTGGATATTGCAAGGCATTGGGCCCTGACAATATTCCGGCAATAGCACTGAAGATTTGTGCTCCAGAACTTGCTGCTTCCCTAACCAAGCTGTTCCAGTACAGCTACAACACTGGTATCTACATAGAAATGTGGAAAATTGCCCAGTTATGCCCTATACACAAGAAGCAGGACAAATCCAACATGGCCAATTATTGCCCCATCAGTCTACTCTCCATCACCAGTGAAGTAATGGAAGTGGTCATCAACAGTGCTATTAAACGGCAATTGCTTAGCAATAACCTGCTCACTAACGCTCAGCAGTGGGCTGTGCTAGGGCCACTCAGCTCCTGACCTCATTACAGCCTTGGTTCAAACATGGACAAAAGAGCTGAACTCCAGAGGTGAGGTGAGAGTGACTGCCCTTGACATTAAGGCAGCATTTGACCGAGTGTGTCAATCAAGAAGCCCTAGCACAATTGGAGTCAGTGGGAATCAAGGGGAAAACTTTCCGCCAGTTGGAATCATACTTCGCACAAAGGAAGATGGTTGTGGTGTTAGAGGTCAATCATCTCAGTTCCAGGACATTTCTGCAGGTGTTCCTCAGGGTAGTGTCATAGGCCCAAGCATCTTCAGCTGCTTCATCAATGACCTTCCTTCCATCATAAGGTCAGAAGTGGGAATGTTCACTGATGATTGCATTCACGACTCCTCAGATACTGAAGCAGTCCATCAAGAAACACTATCCAGGTTTGGGCTGACAAATGGCAAGTAACATTCATGCCACACAAGTGCCAGGTAATGACCATCTCCAACAAGAGAGAATCTAGCCATTGCCCCTTGATATTTAATGGTATTACCATCAATGAATCCCCCACTATCAATATCCTGGGGGTTACCATTGACCAGAAACTGAATTGGACCAGCCATATAAATACTGTGGCTGCAAGTGCAGGTCAGAGGCTAGGAATCCCGCAGCGAGTAACTCACCACCAGACTCCCCTAAACCTGTCCACCGTCTACAAAGCACAGGTCAGGAGTGTGATGGATTATTTTCCACTTTCCTGGATGATTGCAGCTCCTACATCGCTCAAGAAGCTTGACACCATCCAGGACAAAGCAGCCCACTTGATTGGCATCCCATCCACAAACATTCACTCCTTCTGCCACTGATGCACAGTAACAGCAGTGTGTACCACCTACAAGATACACTGCAGGAACTTACCAAAGTTCGTCAGACAGCACCTTCCAAGCCCACGACTACTACCATCCAGAAGGACAAGGGCAGCAGACACATGGGAACACCACCATCTGGAAGTTCCTCTCCAACCCTCCACCATTCTGACTTGGAAATATATCGCCATTCATTCATTATTTCTGGGTCAAAATCCTGGAACTCCCTCCCTAACAGCACTGTGTGTGTACCTACACCACATGGCCTGCAGTCGTTCAAGAAGGTGGCTCACCACCACCTTCTCGAGGGCAATTGGGGATGGGCAATGAATACTGGCCTAGCCAGTGATGCCCACATTCCACGAACAAATTTGAAAAGGAAGCAAGATGTAAAGCTATCTCTGCAGCCCAATACCTTACGTGATTTTAGTCGTCAATGAAGTACTTAAATGATGCAATTTTATCTATACTTCAGTGCATGTAATATAGGAATGATGTATCGATTTGCAATTTTAATCTAATTTTAATTCAGCATTTCTGTCTCTTCAGCTATCATGCCCTGTGAGGGCGTTGACTACCATGAACCTCTGTGTTAATCTTTCTCTGAAGGCATGTATCATCTTTGGTGGTGCATTCATCCAGTTTGCGAGGCTCTTTAGAAAGATCATTCTTTGTCTACCTCCATCTCTTTTACCATTGATTTTTCCCATCGGCATCAGACATTCTAATTTTTTATTACATGCCCAAAAAATTCCAGCTGTCTCTTTCTGATTTTGGTCAGCCGAGTTCTTTTGGTCTCAGATTTTATGAGAAACTTTATTGGTAGCGCAACTGCCCAAGATATCTTCATTATTTGCCTCAAAAACCACAACTCTGCAGCTTCAATTCATCTCTGCATTGCTTCACTGATTGTCCAACACTTGCTATTGTATATCAAAATTGGTGTGATGTAGATTCCAGGATTCTCAGCTTTGTTTTCATGGCTAATTTTGAATTGACCATAATCTTTTTCATTTCTTTGAAATGCATCTTTGACCATCCCAATCCTCAGACATATTTCTGGTCGCCTGTTCTGATCGATGTTACCTGTGTGATCTTTACATTCTTCATTGTGATCTTACATTCTGGTATGACTTTCTTTTTGGATGCTACTAAACATTTTGTTTTCTTACAATTTATGCTCAGTCCTTTCTTCTCACTTTCATTCACTGCTCTATCTTTTGCAATTTCTCTTCAGAGTCGACATTATTCAGCATTACCTTTCCATTAATATTCTATCCACCACTTTCCTGTTACCTACTTAATTTTTTTGTCTATTTTTGATACTACATAACTGTTACAAGTTTGCATGTTTTTAAGCTGATTACTTAGCCCATCTACCAATATGAATTTTTCTATGTAAGTAACACTGCAATTCAGCTTTAAGTCTGTGAATGTGTTCCTTGAATAAAATAATTTTAATTTAAGAATAATTTTAAGAACTCTGCTAACTAATGTCAGAAAGGGACAGTTGGAATTTCTTGGGCGTATAAAAAGAAGTTTACAAGTTCCCCTCAGAGCCACACATTATCCTGACTTGGAACAATATCGGTGTTCCTTCACTGTCGCTGGTTCACAATCCTGGAACTCCCTTCCTAATAGCACTGTGTGAATACCTAGACCACATACAGATGACAGGGGTTTTTTGAACCCTGTGTTGCTTGTAGAAGGTTCACTGAATTAAGTGTCTCTCAGGCATCTAAATGGCCAGCATTAGTCCTTCCCTATGATCAAGGACCCCAGCGGTGGAAATACCACCCCACAACCCCCCTCCCCCGAGAGCTTCCGGCCAATCAGCAACTGTGCATTGCAGGAAGTGGCAGCGGGAAGGCCCAGGATCAGCAAGGGACCCAGACCACAGGTGAATGATGGGACGGGAGTCATAGGGTAGGTGTTGTAGAGGGGGAGAGAGGTCGACAGCAAGAGCAGGGAGATGGCTCCCCTGCCCCCCCGCCCCCCCCCACCCCTTCCTGATGCTGGGTCCCTTGATCAGGCACTGAATACCTTTGACCGAGGGACCCACCCACGGGAGTTCACAAGCAAACATGACAAGGTTTGATTTTTGTGTCCTCCCCGTGGCAACTGCTTCACCTGAGGCTCTGAAGTGGACATTAATTGCCCACCTAAAGATCTCAATTGGCAGCAGGATGGAAAGGCTGTCCACGAGCCATCCTGCCCCAACTTAAAACAGAACAGAGGCAGCAAGGCCGGTGGGTTCCCATCCTGCACCCTCCCGTCTGATTAAATCCTTCCTGCCTCCAAACATGCCTCAGAGGAGGGGATCAAATTCCGCCCACTAAATCTGTTCCTTTCTCCACAGATGCTGCCAGACCTCATGAGTATTTCCAGCGTTATCTGTTTTTATTATATGATTTATATAGTGCTCCAAGGTCAGCACTACTGTGAAGAGGTTTTAGTTTCACATGAGAATTTAAGGGTTGAGAGTGAGTGCATTGTAAAGGGGTCGTGCCGGTGTACCCACTACATGCTTCAGCAGTTGCTCCAAAGGGTGATGACTCAGAAAAAACAAATACCTCCTGACAGGTCACTTTTTCCCTACAGACTTTATTGGCATGACTTATCACTCTACAAATAATCTTTCCAACTGGGCTGAGTAGAATTCCTTCATGATTTCAAAAATGTAACTAAAATCCTCTCTAAACATATACTTCTCCAATGTATATAAGCTTATCGTCGGAAACCGTTTCCCATAACTAAGAGGTCTAGGTTCAATATCACCCCACTTGTCCATGGTTTCCAAAGCCATGATATCTTTTACCATATGCATAGATGAAAACAGACAACATATTTTAAGTACCTCAAGTACCTCTTCATTTTGTAATCTATGGTGTTGGCAATTCAAGTTGAAAACTTTCTGCTTTCCCCATCACAAGGTTATCCTGTTTGTGCACCTTTAATGAGCAAGCATTCTCTTGCTTGTTCTGTTACCTTTAGTGATAATTACATTTGCAAGGTATAAACATGGCTCAAGGTCCCTAAGCTGGAGTGCACTTACCCACATTAAACAACATGTACAACATACGCATGATCATTCACTTCTTTAAATCATTTTTTAACTTAATGATCCAATCTGAATTGCTAACCTCAACACAGATTCTCATATCATTAATGTGTCTCAACATTCTTCCATTTGGTCCCTCTTCCTAATCATGAATAAAAATAATGAATAACAGCCAGAGTACAGTGCATATGGAATTTCTCTCATGACCAGGCTCCAAACTAAGCACTCCCTACCATACAACTTGAAAAAAGCTACCTATTCAGAATAATAGCTTCCTATAATCCCATATGATCTTTTTTGGTAATGATGGTCTGTGCAGTATTTCATCTATTTTTTAAAATCAAGTTGGGTGTAATTATTTTCATCCACCATTCAAGTTGCTTCCACAGAAATACTCGAACAAATTAGTAACAAAACCTACTTTCCAAAAGCTACTTTGGAAATCCCGAATAATTGCCAAGCTCTCCTAATGAGCATAAATCACACCCCATATAAATACTTTTAACAATTCCTTGCAACCGATGCCAAACTCATGTACCTATAATTACAGGGGTCCAATTTCTTCTAGTTTTTAAATAATGGATCACAAGTGACTTTCCAATCAATGGGAACCAACCAAGACCTCAATTAGCTTTTGAATATATGAGGCAGTAGCTAACAAATGACCTCTTCCCATTCGCCTGACTTAGTGTGCTGCAGTATTGCAGCAATTTTCAGCACATAAATCTTTCCTAAAACCTTTTTTTTTGCATTTTCTTATATTGAAGCAAATAAAGCATGCACTTACTCTGCACAACTGAGATTGTGGTGTCATTTTTATTGGAAATGAAAACTGACGTGAAGCATCTCCTTAACGCTTCAGCCTATCTTTATACTTAATCAGCCTCAATAAATGCCTCTAAAGACCATTGAAATCATTAATTGTTTATAGACCATTATAATTGAAACAAGCCTTGCCATTATGACTAAATATGTTTGTCTTTTTTTTATTCATTGATGAGATGTGGACATCACTGGCTAGGCTAGCATTAATTGTGAAGGTTGTGTTGAGCTACCTTCTTGAACCACTGCAGTCTATGTGGTGTAGGTATATCCACAGTGCTGTTAGGGAGGGAGTTCCAGGATTTTGAGCCAGAGACAGTGAAGGAATTGTAATGTACTTCCAAGTCAGGATGGTGTATGGCTTGGCGAGGAACTTCCAGGCGGTGGTGTTCCCATGTGTCGGGTGCCCTTGTCCTTCTAGATGGTAATGGTCGTGGGTTTGGGAGGTGCAGTCTAAGGTGAGTTCCTGTAAATGGTACACACTGCTGCCACTGTGCGTCGGTGGTGGAGGGAGTGAATGTTTGTGGGTGGGGTGTCAATCAAGCGGGCTGCTTTGTCCAGGATGGTGTCAAGCCTCTTGCACATTTTTGGAGCTGCACTCATCCAGGCAAGTGATGTATTCCATCACACTCCTGACTTGTGCCTTGTAGATGGTGGACAGGCTTTGGGGAGCCAGTTGTCAGCTGCAGGATTCCTAGCCTCTGAACTGCTCTTGTAGTTCTAGGATTTATATGGCTTGCCCAGTTCAGTTTCTGGTCAAAGGTAACACCCAGGATGTTGATAGTGGGGGATTCAGTGATAGTAATATCTTTGAATGTCAAGGGGCGATGGCTAGATTCTCTCTTGTTGGAGATGGATATTGCCCGGCGTTTGTGTGGCGTGACTGTTAATTGCCACTTGTCAGCTAAAGCCTGGAAATTTTCCAGGTTTTGCTGCATTTGGACATGGACTGCTTCAGTATCTGAGGAGTCATGAATGGTGCTGAACATTGTGCAATCATCAGCGAACAAACCCACTTCTGATCTTATGATGGAAAGGGGGGCATCATTGATGAAGCAGCTGAAGATGGTTGGGCCAAGGACACTACCCTGAGGAACTCCTACAATGATGTCCTAGAACTGAAGTGATTGACCTCCAACAACCACAACCATCTTCTTTTGTGCTAGGTATGACTCCAAACAGTGGAGAATTTTCCTCCTGATTCCCATTGACTCCAGCTTTCCTAGTATTGGCTTTAGATGTTTTTAGCTGAAGCTTTTCTATGTAGTGCAACTTTCTAAAAGAAACATTTAGACTCTCTATAAGTATGCCTGTCTCAGCATTTGGACATGATTTTACCTTGAACTATTTAAGCATTTGATCTTATGCAATGATTCAAAAAGATTCTATTGATTTTCCATACTGTAATCATTCTTATTTAAGAGTATCATATCCAAATCCCCAAATCATCATTTATAACTGATGATCTATTCATGCTGATATTGTCTATTATCACACAATAATTAGCAGCATTGTCACTTCAACCACTAACATCCAATACAACAATAAATATTCCCTAGGTGTTTCCTCATTTGGCGATTCGATATCATCTCCAGATTTCCAATAAGTTGTGTATCTATTCAGTTGTACCCTCTACAACATGTCGAAGAAGGAAGCAATCATTAATAGTCCCAATAAATAATTTAGCCTTGCCTCTCTCTGCACCTGTGCCCCTTTTTGGAATACCTAATAACTCCTCAATAACACACCACTGTTCTGCTGCTCTTCTAATTTGTTCACCGTCTTCCCCAGTCTTGTAAATTGCAGTAAGTGCAATGTGGAAAGGTATACCTACTTTCCATGTTATCTATTGATTGAAACAGCCTGTTTTCAGTATTGGGATTTGTTGTAGAAATAGAAAATTTTACATGTATAAAGGATTAAAGGCAATAAAAACTTTGTTTTTCCAAACTTTATAGAGAAATTTACTGGACATCTGTTTCTACAACAGGCTGTCATATTGTTCTGGCTCAATGGTGGGGCTGCAGCAGTTCAAGCAGGCAGCTCACCACCACCACCTTCTCAAGGACAATTAGGGCTGGGCAATAAATGCTGGCCTAGTTTGTGATACCCACATCCTGTAAATTAATTAAAAAAATGCTGGCTGCTGACACTATGCACATACAGTAAAGCCTCACCGCTCGTGAGGGTTACGTTCCCACAAAACCTCACAAGCAGCAAAACCACGAAAAATGAACAATGGGTGTCAATTAGATAGGTTCCAGCCATCCAAAATTTTACATGTATAAAGGATTAAAGGCAATAAAAACTTTGTTTTTCCAAACTTTAAAGAGAAATTTACTGGAGAGATGGTTTACTAAAACAAGAGAACTGAAAACTTGTCACACTTACAGCACTTTGCTTAAAAGTGGAGATGGACTGCAATCAAAGTCATGGGGATTTCCTGTTGCCGGGGACAGGGGGAGTACTTGTTCCCGGGGCCAGGGGGAGCACTTGTTGGCAGGGTCATGAGAATTTTTTTTCCTGGGGCTATGGGGATTTCTTGTTGCCGGGGTCATGGGGATTTCTTGTTGCTGGGGCCAGGGGGATTTCTTGTTGCCAGCGCTATGGGGTTTTCTTGTTGCTGGGGCCAGGGGGAGTACTTGTTGCCGGGGCCAGGGGGAGTACTTGTTGCCGGGGTCATGGGAATTTCTTGTTGCCGGGGTCATGGGGATTTCTTGTTGCCGGGGTCATGGGGATTTCTTGTTGCCGGGGTCATGGGGATTTCTTGTTGCCGGGGTCAAAGGGGTTTCTTGTTGCCGGGGCCAGGGGGATTTCTTGTTGCCCGGGCCAGGGGGATTTCTTGTTGCCGGGATCATGGGAATTTCTTGTTGCCGGGGCCAGGGGGATCTCATGGTGCTGGGTCCGGGGGGGAATACCTGTTGCTGGTGCCATGGGGAGCTTTTATTCACGGGACCACAGGGTGTTGTGGGGAGTGGGGGGGGGGGTAGCGGTGCAGTGGGTGGAGGGGAAAGAGGCTGGCAGGAAATATGTCATGGACACTTTTTAAAAAAAACTTTATTGAGGTGCTTTTTTCGGCATTTTTAAAAGATGGCTTCTGTTTTTTATTTTTAAAATCATGGATAAGTGAGCATTTGGGCCTGCAATGTGTGAACTGGTGTACAAACACCATCTAATTGAAATAGTTGCATTAGGCCTGGTCTACTAAAAGTGCAAGCCAAAATTTCAGCTTTCCAGCATTCACAGTATTTTGCCTTGGTAGATGATCCCTTGACAAAGCATAGAGAAATTCATTCTAGGTATTTCTGCAGATTCCTTGGAAGAAGAGGGAAGGAAAGGTTCAGAGGGGAAGTGGAATGTGGAATGCTCAGGTATGCCTAGGTCACACACACAGCATGAACAAATATAGGATGAAACTTCCTCCAATAGTGTGGCTTGATCAGACTAATGAGACTTTTACTCCATCTTGATTTGAATCTTTTTCATCGATGTGGAGGAGGAGTTTTCCATTTAACTGCATCAACCCTCAAAGAAACATCTGTAGGTTATATGGAGCCAGTATTGTTCTTGACCCTCCTCAATAAAGTGCTTATATATTACCTATGTACTTTAATACAAAAGGTAGAGTGCAGTGGATCTTTCATTTTTATTCTGTAAATTAAGAAAACCTGCATTTTGCAATGTTTTGTAATTATTTGTATACTGAATGTTCATAATGTGCAATACATTTATTATTTCATACTTGATTTTTATCTATTTTGTCTATAATTGTGTTATGAATTACGAGTACTTATTTTATTTGTATATCATCACAATTCGGCATCACCCAGCATGATGATTTTTCAATAGAACAATTATCAATCTATCTATATAAAGTATTAAAAAGCAAATTTGTATTGTATAGAGAAACCTCCTTGAAACATCAGTAAGTGTCAGAATATTTGCACTAACTGATTGATCTTAGTTATACTTTTAAGACACTAGTGAAGCCTGTGTTGAACTGGGAGTAAACAACCATAGGACGGTTGGAGGAGATTTGAAGGGACAATCTTACTAGAAATATGTGGAAGACCCAAGGAATCTAAACCCTTGTATGAATTCTTTGAAATATTACTTAGACCAAGTGGTTAATCTGCCAAGATCTGGTAAGTATCTGACTTGAACTTTTTCAGGGTGTAAGTTAAATGGGTGTAGAAGGAAATGAGAGTTAATAAGTTTGGTTTAGAGTATAAGTAACAATGTTCATTGTACTTTTAATAGCTTTGACGTAATTGACTATTTTCGAGCGTATTTAGTAGTATTCATGTTCTTTGATTTTTGTGCAGTAAAATTCTTTTGTTTTAAGCGTGAGCTTTGTGGCTTAATACTTACAGTGAATACCTGGGTTTTCGGATTTCAAAGAAAAAGTAATAAAACGTTACTGGTCTCTACCAAGGTCATAACAACACTAAATTGATTGATTGGAATACCTGAATCATAACGCGCACTACTCCAGTGAAGATACATTTGGGCACCAGATTCACAATGCCAGTTTTATGCCCAGGTAGAAAGTTAAAAATCTACCCCAATTTTTCTTGCAAAGAATAATGGAACATAATATTGTTTTGTGATACATAGAACTGTGGAATGAATCTTTACTTGGGGATTCTTTACAAATAGCTTTTAATGGAAAATGTATTTTGCCAGATGGGGTCTCAAAGTTGGTCTCAATTCTGGGCCAGGAACCCTGAAGAGGCTGTGGCAATGCAAGAGAAAATCTTCCCAGAGGTGGCCAATTAAGAAGCCACCTCCAGTAGCCACATCCAATTAGGAATGATGGCCAGGTTCAGCATCAGAAAATCCATTCATCATGGCCAGTGGAAATGGCTGCTTTCGCAGTGTGGGCACTGCTGAGGGACCAACATCAGGAGTGGCACAGGCATCATGAAAGCACCTTCAGTAGGAGGTGAGTGGCTGCCATTGCAGAAAGTACTGCACTAATTGAGATATACAGTGGCTGCAAAAGCATGCCTTTTGCTTGGAGGGAGATAGGAGCAATGTGCTTTAATGCCAGCCACTTAATAAAAGGCCTTGCATGTTTCCCAGCTTGGACCTTCCTCTTTGTTATGACCACAGCTGATGGTCATGCTGAACAGGGTAGATCTCAGGTTGAAATCCTCTGATCATAAGTTTTTTTTGTATTGTAGAAATGAAGAGGGAAAGCTATTGAAATCAACATCACAGAGCTCGCATGATAACTTTTTTTAAAGTTGAATTCAAATGTTTATTAAAAGAGAAAAACAAACTTAAATTCACAATATAAAAGATGCGCAGTTAGAAAAAATTTACAAAACACCCCCCAAAATGCTTTATCAAAGGTGCACAATAAAACTACCTTTCTGGCAACAGCCTTTATAGATCCTTAACCACAAAATCTGGGAAATATTATGCAAACTGAGAAATTGCTTTCATTTTAAACAGAAGTACGATCCATGACTTCCCAGAACAACTCCATACCGATGTAATTTTTCCTAAAGGAGATTTGAAAAAAACCGTTTCTCAGAACAAATATTCTCCTGGCCTGAAACTTGCTTTTCTTCAATTAAAAGACTTTCACAGCTTTTCCAGCACACTCCATAAACAGGAATTGGTCTTCAGTGGGACTTCCCCCACAGCAACTCACTACAGCTGAAACCCTTTAAATACCCTTTTCAGCCCTTTCATTTTAAGTCTCCGTTGTCTTCAGATATAGCCTACGGCCATACTAGTCTGAAAAAAAAAACGCCCGATCTCTTCTGATCTCAGAAGCTAAGCAGACTCAGGCCTGGTTAGTACTTGGATGGGAGACTGCCTGGGAATACCCGGTGCAGTAGGCTTTGTGCTCGCTTCGGCAGCACATATACTAAAATTGGAACGATACAGAGAAGATTAGCATGGCCCCTGCGCAAGGATGACACGCAAATTCGTGAAGCGTTCCATATTTTTTGCTTGGCCTAAATAGCCAAGTGGTTATGGTAGTGGGTTTGTAACCCCAAGATCAAGAGTTCAACTCTCACAATGGCAAACTATGAAACAATGTAACTTCATCTGAAACAGATGGAAACGGGTTTGTACTCGAAAGAGTTACATGTTATTCTAAGCTTGGCCTAAATAGCCAAGTGGTTATGGTACTGGGTTTGTAACCCCAAGATCAAGAGTTCAAATCTCACAATGGCAAAACTATGAAACAATGTAACTTCATCTGAAACAGATGGAAACGGGTTTGTACTCGAAAGAGTACAGATATGTTTTTGAAAACTCAGTTTCCTAAATATTAAAACCTTTCATGTTCCTATTTCCTCTTTATTTTGGGGTCAATAAAATTTAAAATGCCTGTTTACTCACAAATCTCCTATAAAATGCAAATGTTCTTTTAAACCTCTGAGACTCTTTTGAAATGCAACAGCTACAAATCAATTTCAATACTTAACCCCAATGCAAATTTCAGATCTACTCTGTTTACTTGTATGTTAAAACTTGTATGTTAAGGCCTCATTACAAATGCAAGAAGATATTGCGTTTAGGCCGGAATTTTCCGCTCCCATTGGCAGCGAGCATGTTTGACAGCGTGAGCGGACAATATGACAGAAGGCCAAAATTGATTTTAGGCTGTCGTGAAACCAATTTGTGATCTGCCTGTCAATGGCGGTCCGTGTTTCCCACCGTCGGATGTTGGGAACTTAATTTCAGTGCATTTGCATCTCATCATTATGCCCGCACGCTGGAATCATCACCCCATATCAAACTTACCTTCCATGTCGGCGTGACTTCAGAATAGTATGATTTACAACAGCCTTTAGAAAGCGTGCACCTGGAGAGCTGAATTTCGAGGGGAACTCAGTGGTCAGTGCTCATAACCTTGCACAGCACTCGCAAGGATGCCTGTAGGCCATCAAGAAGGAGGTGGCTGTGCCTTTGGTGGGTGGGGGGCACAGGCAAGTCATTTTCTTCTGGCTGGTTTTCAGAATGGTGCCGGGACTAGGACTCCAGTGTGGGTGGGGCTGGTGGGGAGGGTGGTGGGGGCAAGGCAGCACAGATTCATGGAAGTACACAAGCACATGCAGGGAATTGGGGGTGGGGGGGAATGGGTAGTGCTGGGCAGAGGGTGAGGGAAGCAGCCACACACTTGGAAAAGCTTGTCAAAAGTAAGCATCCTTCCACAGGTGAGACTATTCAGCTGCAGCTCCATTGACGTTCTTGGAGTCAGGCCTCTGAAGCATTTCTGCCCATTCAAACAACCCAAAAGCATGAATGTGCACCAAATGCTCCAGAACCCCTTGGGCACCAACTGCAAATTAATGTGTCTTTTAGGGTGCAGCAGAGCAATTGGCCAATGGGCAAGTTGTAGAATCCCCTTGAGAAAGGTGGCCATGACGCAGTCACTGGTGGGGGTGCTCACAGCCCCTTGCAATATCTTTATTAAGGTTTGAACCGGGATCCCTCATGGTTCAAGCTAACAGTGCAGCCTTGCAGTGTGGATTAGGAGAATGCCTGCACCTGAGCTGAGAGAACAACATGCAGTCCAGTGGCTGAAACTGCTGTTAATTGGTCAAGTGGAGTGGGGTTGGAGGTGGGTGAGTTTTTGGACAGCCATGAAGTGCACTACACACTGGCCATCTAAGTGGCGGCCAGCACTCTCCAGCATGTGTGAAGGGCCTTGAAGCACAGCCGGAGCCAAAGACTTAACCAAGAGAGGTCCTTAGAATACATATGCTAACCCATGTATATCTCTCTTTTTTCCTGCAGGAGGAGAACATCAGGATCATGGAGCCTGGTGATTTAGCGGTATGCCTCATGGCATACAGCGAACAGAAAAGAAGGAGAAGAGTGTGATGGAGGTGCCTGGCTCACCAATGGGAGGAGCACCAACCTCAAGATGAAGATGCGACAGGGCCGCCTGAGCATGCAGCTGAAAATCCACAGCAAGCTGTTGGTCATAGGCAACTCGCTGGACCCAGAGTCTAAAACCAGTGCTTGACATTCCTGCAGATATCTGAGGACCAGTGTCACCAAAGACTACACATGTCCAGGAAACTGGTCGGTCACGTATGCCACCTGCTGCAGGCTTTAGCACCACGGGGACATGGAAGGCATCTGCTGCCAGTGGCCATGAATCTGAAAGCTCAATTTTTATGCCAGTGACTGCTTCCAGGGCTCCAAAGGTGACCTGTGCAGGAACTTGCATGCTTCCACCTACAAGTTCATCTAGGAGGTCACTGATGGCTATCTTCACAAAGGTACAGAACTTTGTGCATTTTGACTGGGATCAGGAAAGCCAGGAAGCAAGAGCGCTGGGATTTGCAGCGACCTTTGGTTTTCCACAGTGCACAGTGCCATTGACTACAATCACATGGTGCTTAGATCTCCTTGGCAACAATCAGTGAAGTATGTCAACCGCAAGGGATTCCACTCGCTGAATGTTCAGCTGGTGTGTGACAACCACAAATGCATCCTGCAGGTCTACACATGATTCCCAGAAGCGTCCATGACTCCTACATTCTTAGCAGGCCTCAGATCCCTGGCATCTTCCAGGATCCAGAGGAGGTGCAGGGTTGGCTCCGTGGGGACAAGGGCTACCCACAGAGGACATAGTTGATTACACCTGTGGTGGCCTCAGGCTGCAGCAGAGAGACTGTATAACAAGGCTCCTGCCACAGCCCAAAGTTTGGTGGAACAAACGATAGGCATTTTGCAAATGTGTTTCCGGTGCCTTGACAGGTCCGGTGGAGCACTGCGATACAGTCCCCGGAGGGTGTCGTGCGTTGTTACCGTTTGCTGCACATTACACAACCTGGCGCTGCAACATGGGAGGACATGCCTGAGGAGGAGATGCAAGAACTACACGCATCCTCTAATGAGGAAGACGTTAAAGGAGATAACGATGATGAGGTCCTCAAAGGCAAGGATGCCGGTGATGAGACCATCGCACTGGTCAGACGATTCAGGTGCGCTCAGGAGGCCCCCGTAGCTGCAAGATTCATGGAGGAAGATGACAGGATGTAGTGAGGACAGTCCTGACATCCTCAAATTGCATCTCTGAACGTTTGACTCCTGTGTGGCTGATGGCAGCACACATCCCTCAGTATCCAGGCTCATGTCATGGAGCTGCAGCGGAGGCCCTAACAGTCACTAAATTCAAGAAGGATGATGATGACATGCAGTGGGAACACTCCATAGATCTTCACATGGCCTCTGTGAACATCTGACTCCTGTCTGGCTGAGGGCAGCTCACTTGCATTCTGTGATCAGGCGCATATCATGGAAATGCAGCCGTGAAACTTTAAGTGCACCTGATCCTTTGGCAGCCTTCAACACTGTACCCTTCAGGACCACACTCTCACCGACACAGATGCTGAACAGATGGGGGGTCAGCCTCAAAGATGCTGAGAGGGAGAATGACGGAACTCTGTGACACCTGCCCACAACATCCTGGCAGCAATGACGAGCACCATCGCAGTGCAGGCATCACTAATGTATCCAGTGAGTGTGAAGCTGGACCATCACTTTCCTCTGATGGTTACACAATGTACAAGGAAGGGGCCCAGGATTGAGACATTTGCCTTTATCTTGTGCAGGAATCAAAGCTTCACATCTGAGTGATGTGAATGCTGCTCATCATAATAAGGAGCCATAGACAAGGAGATATTCTTTGGAGTTTATTTACAATAGTGAACAAAATGTGATTAACACCCATGCCCACAGGGTGCAACTACATCTTCTTAACCTTCCTAACCCTGCTGCTACATCTTGGTGCTCCCCCAACATCCACAGTGCAGGTAGAGGCTGCCTGCTGTCTGCTATGCCCTGTCTATGATGACCTTGGCAGGCATCCTCTGGAGGGCCCTGGCCTGCTTTAGGTATCCTGCTGTGGACCAGCTGTACCCTCCTTGGGCTGTGGAGCTGGAGATGATGGAGGTCACAGGAAGACGGGATTTGGATTGGATGAATATTCTCAGAGTTACCTGAGTTGATGGCCCTGCGGTGACAAGATGCTGGTCCTCCTCCCTAGGGGTGTCTGATGGCTCCTGGCTGACTCCTTGAGGAGAAGAGGGAGTTGGAAGCCAACTGTGGCATTAACGATGGAATTCAGCCAGTGCAGCAGTGCAGGACCGATGTCCTGGACCAAGGTCTCCATGGTGGCTGCCATCCTGCCAGTGTTGACTTTGGTGCGTCAACATGACGGCGCAAATACCTTGGAATTAAGGCAGACAGTCTCCTCCATCATCCCTTGCAATCTGAGGAGAGCACCTGACATCCCTTCCTGATGTTCCCGTGATTGTCTTTACAGCTCCAGCAACTGATTGAGGACCGAGTCTAGAGGGTCATCATCTGACTTGGACTCAGCAGATTCCTTGTCTCCCACAGCCCTCCGAGTATCGGCGACCTCGGATGTCCCTACCTCCATCTGCTGTGGAACAGACTGTGTGGCATGCTCACCAGATTGTGATCCCGAGGCTGCTCTACATCTAGGTGCCACCAAGGTGTGTGCCACTGCGCTTGTGGAGATTGTGGCTGAGCGCCGTTGATGGATCTTCAATGGTGCTGCCCTCAGGGTCCTCACCCGAGGACGTCTTTGGCACTGGAGTTGGGGTCAACGTTGCCTGAGGGCGACATTGCAGATGTGCCAGGAGATAAAGCGGAGATTCTTAGTGTTTGGCAGCCGCGTTACACACAGAACAGCGGACTCAGGGTAGCGTTGACAGAAGCATGATCTGGTGCAAGATCCTCACATTGATGCTTGCTGTGACTTCACTGTCACCACCGGAATGGTCCATGTCTTCTTCAGGCAGCTCCAATGCGCGGCTGTCAAACAGAATGAAACCTTGATGTCTGGCACTTCACCCCCCCACCCCGGTCTGGGACTTCTCCCGTTGATTGTGCGCCATCTTGCCTTGCATAAAGACAGATGGAGAGACTGAGAGCAAGGTGCATACCAGCCCAAATGAAAAGGAGGCTAGGTGTGTGTGTGTCCTGAGTGGAGCAATAGATGGGACAAGGAGGCTATTTCCTGAGGAGACAAGTCTAGCTGGAGATCTGAGGGTTTGTGTGAGAGAGTGGGTGGAGATGTCCCTTGACCTGGCAGTGATTGAGATGCCGTTGAACGTGTGATGGGCTTATGAGTGTGAGTTTAGAATGATGAGATGGTTGACTTACCTTGGTGACACAGATAAGATCATTCATCCTTTTTCTGCACTGGATGGCTGACCTCTTGCGTGCAGTGTTGGCACTAACTGCCGTTGCCACCACCTCCCTAGCCGAAGTGGTGAGACTGATGGGCCTCTCTTCACTGGAGCAATACTGAGCTCCAAACATTGAGAAATGTGCACAAGGCTGGAGTTTAAATATGGCGCTTGGAATGAAGAAGGTTATGGCTGGCGGGAAAATCAGAGGCTGCCCGCCAGCAAGATGACATGTTTCCCATGGCTGCATAATTACTGAGGCGGGAAGGGGATGGTACGGCACAAAAATCCATCATTGCAACCGGCAAGTAAAGTGTTTTTCATGACCTGTCCCACTCAATATAATTCTGGGATGATTCCGCCCTTAGTCTTTCATCCCTTACTTTCTAAAGGCAATCTGGTTCAAACAGCCTCATCTTTGACTAACCCTGGATACACACAGACACAGCTTACCCTTACCTACACAGAATATGTACATTAACACAGGAATATAAAAATATACACATATCATCAGAACTGCCAAGCCACTCAATTTCTGTGCTTTTGACAAAGCAGTAGGGGTGGAAGGAGGCGGGCTTGCACAGCACTATTGGAGAAATTGCAATCCATTTCCACAATAGGGCCTAATTGCCCTATTATTGCCCTAATTAGCTATCTGCTTTGCAGGGCAGATAACTATCACTGCTGGGAGACCACCTCTGGGAAAAGAACAGAGAAGCCAAAGAATGTCCCAGAGCTGGCCCAACTTGAGTCAATTGCATTTTCCTCCCCTGCCCCCATCTCCAACCCTCAGGTCCCCCTGCAGGCCAGAAAAATTCAGCCTCTCAGTCCCTCAGCCATTACAATTTCCAATGTGCTGAACAGAGATGAGAGGAACAAGGTAGGATGGAAGGAATGGCAAAGCAATTGTTCACTAGGAGGTGAAATGAGCTTATATGATCTATCTCTGGATTTATAACTGTCTATCTAATATATTTAAACCTGTGCACATTGCATACATCCTTGTAATGTTTCAATCATAGGCTTCAATTAGTTATTGTCTTTGCATTTTCATTCTAATATATTTCTATTGATTGTACTTGCCTCTGGTTTAAGTCCCCCATGCCTATGTTACGCAAGGAACCTTGAATCCTCCTTGGCCCATCCCTGGTCTGGTGGCACTATGGGGCAAGCTTCAAGCTTCAATAGACCTTCAGTTGCTCAAAAATTCAACTTTTTTTGAAAAATTAACTCAAATGAATTCTGGTGGGATGCTAAAGCAGTGTATGAGCTGCAGGGGAGAGAATTTTGGATAGAAATGAATCTGCTGGCTTTCTATCCCGGGCGTCCTGTATTCCAGTTGAAGACATTGGCTAATCATTAATCTGCCTTCCCAGGGTCTGCTTACAACTTTAGGGTGAGTCTAGGGCTGTTCCAAAGTACCCTGGAAATGCCACCCATTGCACTATCCTAAATCCCAACAAAAGCCATACCTGATGAAAATAAAATTAGTCCAATTATGGGCTTTCACCGAGCACACACAGGATAGAAAAGAATAGTAATACCTCCCACAGGGAATCTATTACCTACTCTAGTCACAATTTAAGAGGGAAACATTTTGTACATAATTCCTTTTCAGTCTTGCAAAATACCCAAGTATCCCCACCTCTGTTCCCATTTGGAGTGGTAGGACACTTTGCTTTCTTAGCAGTTCTTTGGGACAGATACCTTTGCATTGCCTTTCTAGTATGACCACCTACGCCAAATAATGAAGTGATGTCATCGGGTGATTTGGGCTAGGGTCTATATCCTCTGCTGCCAGCAGTAAGGAGTTTCATTGTACTGCATTTCTGGCATGGTTCAAGTATAAGAGTTATAATGATGACGAATTTTGTGTTTGTGCAATAAGTAGCAGGAACCCATGATGGCCTACTCCACAAGGTGCATGTCAGCACTGAGTTGAAGCTCAGCTACAGTGACATTAACGGCGCTACATTTGCTGAGATCAGGAGAGAAAAGAAAAGTCAAACTAATGATTGGTGCCCAGTCATCTCTGTTGGAAAGCACTGGAATGTGAACATCATAGTGATGTGATGTCTCCCTGGTCAAACAACATGCTAACTGTCCCCGTAAAGCTTTACCTGTGAAAAATGGTCACACAAGCTAAATAGCAGGGCACCATCAGCACAAATGGAACCACATTTCAAGCAACGAGGGGAGAATAATAGGGGAGAAAACACTGAAGTTGTATCAAAAGCATTTCATTCAAGTTTGGTTAAATTTCCTGTGGATTAAGCACTAACACAGCACAATTCTGTAGCAAAAAAAAACTACAAAATCACCAGCATGAGAGTTAGCTATTAAGTGATTTTAACTGGTTGACAGACCATTTATTGGCTAATTTCAAACTTAATTGCTTCTAATAGCAGTATGCATAAATTCTTAATATATATTAAAGTGTTGTAGCATAGTCTTAAATCTGCATATCGTTGAGATTTGCTGATGCAATGCTATAGATCACCAAATGGTTTATTTCTTCCAATTTGCCAACCTCACAGAATCGTTACAGCATAGAAGGAGGCAATTAGGCCCATCGTATCTGCACTGGCTCTCCGAAAGGGCACTATGCCTAGTGCCACTCCTCTGCCTTCTCCCCATAGCAATGCACATTCTTCCTTTTCAGATGATAATCCTGTTCCATCTTAAATGCCTCAGTTAAATCTGCCCCTTCACACCCCCAGGCAGTGCATTCCAGATCCCAACAATTCTCTGTGTGAAAAATATTTCCCTTGTGTCTCCGTTGCTTCTTTTACCAATTACTTTAAATCTGTGCCCTCTTGTTCTCAATCCTTCCACCAATGGGAAAGCTTTTCCCTATCTACTCTGTTTAAACCCCTCATGATTTGATATACCTCCATCAAATCTCCTCTCAATCTTTTTGTCTCCAAGGAAAACAATTCCAGCCTCTCCAATCTATTCATGTAACTGAAGTTCTCATCGCTGGAGCCATTCTTGTGAATTATTTCTGCATTCTCTTTCATACCTTCACATCTTTTCTTAAGTGTGTCATCCAGGTCTGGAAATGATACTCCAGTTGAGGCTAAACCAGTGTTCTGTACAAGTTTAACATAACATCCTTGCTTTTGCACCCTACGCCCCTATTATTAAAGCCTAGGATGCTGCATGCTTTATTAACAGCTCTCGACCTGTTCTTACATCTTCAATGACTTATGCACATACACTCAGTCCCTCTGCTCCTGAACCCACTTTAGAATTGTACCCTTTATTTTATATTGTCTGTCCAAGTTCTTTCTACCAAAATGAATCACTTCTCACTTTTCTGCATTAAATTTCATCTGCCACTTGTCTGCCCATTCCATTAACCGGTCTAGTGTTCTTTGGAAGTTCTATACTATCCTCCTCACTGCTCACAATGCTTCTAAATTTTATATGATTTGCAAAATTTGATATTGTGCCCTATACACCAAGGCCTAGGTCATTAATATATATCAGGAAGAGCAAGGGTCCCAACACTGACTCTCGGGGAACTCCACTAAAAACCTTTCTCCAGTTGGAAACACATGCATTAACCACTACTTTCCTTTTCCTGCCACTCAGCCATTTTGCATCCGTGTTGCTACTGTCCTTTTTGGTCCATCAGCTATAAATTTGTCCACAGGTTTGTTGTGTGGTACTGTATCAAATACCTTTTGAAAGTCCTCATTCACCACATCAATAGCATTAACCTCATCAACCTTCTCTGTTACCTCATCAAAATCTCAAGCAAGTTAGTTAAGCATGATTTGCCCTTAACAAGTCCATGTTGGCTTTTCTGAATTAACCTGCATTTGCACAAGTGGCTATTAATTTTGTCCTGACCTATTGTTTCTAAAAGCTTCCCCATCACTGAGGTTAAACTGACTGACCTGTAGTTGCTGGGTTTATCTTTACACTTTTTTTAACAAGAGTGTAACATTTGCAATTCTGTAGTCCTCTGGCACCACCCTGAGTTGAAGGAAGACTGGAAATTTATGGCCAGTGGCTCTGCAATTTTCTCTCTAACTTCCCTCAGTATCCTTGGATGCATCTCATCCAGTTCTGGTGCCTTATGAACTTCAAGTACAGGCAGCCTATCTAATACCTACCCCTTATCAATTTTAAACACTTCAAGTGTCTGAAGTACCTTCACTTTCACCATGACGTGTGCAGCATCTTATTTAGTCAAGATAGATGAAAGTGTTCATTTAATACCGCAGCTATGTCACCTGCCTCCATACATAAATTCCATTTTTGGTTCTTAATTGGCCCCACTCTTCCTTTTACCATCCTTTTACTGTTTATACGTCCAGAGAAAACATTTGGATTCCCTGTTATGTTAGCTGCTAGTGTCTTTTCATGCGCTTTCTTTGCTTCTCTTGTTTGCTTTTTTCAAATCTGCGCTGAACCTTCTACATTCAGCCTGGTTCTCAGTTATATTATCCACCTGACATCTGCCATAAGTATGTTTTCTCCTTCTTCATTTTAATCTCTTTCATTTTTGTCATCCAGGGAACTCTGGTTTTTGTTTTCCCGACCTTTCCCCTTCATGGGAATATATCTTGGCTGTATTCAAACTATCTCCTCTTCAAAGACAAGCCATTGTTCAGTTACCATTTTGCCAGTTCACTTTTGATTCTAATTTATTTGGCCCAGGTCCTTTTTTACCCCTTTGAAGTTGGCCTTCACCCCCTAGTTAATTATTCTTACTCTGGATTGTTCCTTGTCTTTTTCCATAGCCAGCGTAAGCCTTATGATACAATGATCTCTGTCCTCTAAGGGCAGAATTTTCTGCCTGTCGGGTGGGCAGGCCCGACCCAATCTCCGGCGGGCAGGGAGCCAATCCCTGCCAGAGAATCGGGCCCCCGCCACCATTTTATGTGGGCGGGCCAATTAAAGCCCACCCAGCGTAACATCCGGCGGGAAGCACTATGCGCTCCCTGTGCAGGTGGTGGGGGAGGTGATTCCCCAAAAGCGAGAGTGCGCTCTTTTGCGCATGCGCACGAAAGAGCGCACATCTCCGTGGGGCAAAGTGCTGCCTCAGGGAGATCGCTTACACTTTTAAAAATGTTAAAAATAGAAAAAAAAAATGCCTAACATGTCCCCCTTATGTGACAATGTCACCTGAGATGGGACATGTTCATAATTAACATAATAACTTTATTAAAAATTTTAAAACCCTACATGAAACCTCAGCCCACCGGTGGATGAGGTTTCATGTTTTCTCTAGTTGCTGCTAGGGCTCCTGGCCTGTCCGCCAACCTTAAGGCAGGTCCTTTGATTGTAGAAATGATCCTGTCAATGGCCTCAATTGGCCATTGACAGGTCGGCGAGCCCACAGCTGATTTTGCTGCGGGTCTGCCTTCCTGAAAATTTAAATGGGCTGGTATGACATCGGGGGTTCGGTCCAATGTCATCCCGTGTCATTTTACGTGTCGGCGAGTGGGCCCCGCCCCCTGCTCGCCGATGGAAAAATTCTGCCCGAAGTGTTCCCCTATTGACACTTGATCCACTTGGCTCACCTCGTTCCCACGAACCAGGTCTAGAAGTGCATCTTTTCTCATTGGACTGGAAACATACTGATGTAGAATTTTTTTCTGTACACAATCTAGGAATTCCTGTCCCCCTCTGCCCTTTGCATTACTATTATCCCAGTCTATATTCAGATAATTAAAGTTCCTCATTTTAACTGCTCCATAATTTTTGCATCTCTGTAATTTCCTTGCAAATTTGTCCTTTTAAATTTTCCAAGTAGGTGATAGCCCATAGACTACACTGACCAATGTAATTGGACTTGTTTTCATTCCTTAGCTCTAGCCAAATAGATTTTGTACATCTGAGACATCCTCGCTCACCAGCACTACAATATTGTCCTTAATCAATACTGCCACCCTTCCTTTTATCCTTCCTCTCCTGTCTTTTCTGAACACCTTGTATCCAGGAATATTAAATACTCACTTGTGCCATTTTGAGCCACATTGAATCCTGGACTTAATATTCCCCTACAGGTAATGGGAATTCACATTTGTTAGTGACAATAGTTATTTTTGATGGGTTTCCCCAGCACATTTATGGGACAAGTAACATAGAAACTGATCATTAGAACATTACTGGCATTCACAAAACTGTTGACTGAATGAGTGAGTCTGTTGAGTGTTGAGTGACTCTCATGTCAGTGATAGGGAAACTATTGGAGAAAATTCTGAAAGAGCGAATCTATCTCCACTTGGAGAGGCAAGGTTTGATCAGGGATAGTCAGCATGGCTTTGTCAGAGGGAGGTCATGCCTAACAAATTTGATTGAATTTTTTGAGGAGGTGACCAGGTGTGTAGATGAGGGTAGTGCAGTTGATGTAGTTTATATGGATTTCAGTAAAGCCTTTGACAAGGTCCCACATGAGACACTTATAAAAAAGGCAAATGTACATTGGATACAGGGTAATTTGACAAGGTGGATTCAAAACTGGCTTAGTTGTAGGAGACAGAGGGTGATGACAGAAGGCTGCTTTAGTGACTGGAAGCCAGTGTCCAGTGGCGTACCACAGGGATTTGTGCTGGGTCCCCTATTGTTTGTCATTTATATAAACGACATAGATAACTATGTTGGGGGGCAGGATGAATAAGTTTGCAGATAATGCAATGATTGGCCGGGTGGTTAACAGTGCGGTTGAGTGTCTTGGGATACAAGAAGATATGGACAGGATAGTCAAATGGGCAGATAAGTGGCAGATGGAATTTAACCCTGAAAAGTGTGAGGTGATACACTTTGGAAGGAGTAATTTGACAAGTATTCAATGAATGGCATGGCACTAGGAAGTTCTGAGGAACAGAGAGACGTTGGCAGGTGTGTCCATAGATCTTTGAAGGCGGAGGGGCATGTTAGTGGGGTGGTGAAAATGGCATATGGGGCAGTTGCCTTTATCAATCGAGGCATAGATTACAAAAGTAGGGAGGTCATGTTGGAGTCTATGGAGCCTTGGTGAGGCCACAGTTGGAGTACTGTGTGCAGTTCTGGTCGCCAACATTATGGGAAGGATGTGATTGCACTGGAGGGGGTGCACAGGAGATTCACCAGGATGTTCCCTGGGATGAAACATTTAAGTTATGAAGAGAGGGTGGATAGACTTGGGTTGTTTTCGTTGGTGCAGAGAAGACTGAGACTTGATCGAGGTGTACAAGATTATGAGTGGCCTGGACAGGGTGGATAAGGAGCAGCTGTTCCCCTTAGTTGAAGGGACACAAGTTCAAGGTGAGAGGCAGGAGATTTAGAGGGGCTGTGAGGAAAAACATTTTTACCCAGAGAGTGGTGATGGTATGAAATGCGCTGCCTAGGAGGGTGGTGGAGGCGGGTTGCCTCACATCCTTTAAAAAGTACCTGGATAAGCACTTGGCAAGTCATAACATTCAAGGCTATGGGCCAAGTGCTGGTAAATGGGATTAGGTAGGTAGGTCAGGTGTTTCTCATGTGTTGGTGCAGACTCGATGGGCTGAAGGGCTTCTTCTGCACTGTGTGATTCTGTGATTGATAGTTGAGAGTGGAAAAAACTTGTGATTATGTTGCAGAGACCTAAAGTGGCCAAAGCATAAAGCACCACTGACTATTCTGGTTATGTAGGCACACATCTCAAAATTCACTCAGGCATCAAAACATGAGTCAATCAAATTAAAATGGAGACAAACAAAATGGTGCTTATAGCTCTGATTGTAGTGATTATGGACAAATAGCTGGGCACAAAAAAGGATTGTTTTTCACCTGTCAATGAATAATTGAAATGTGAAGAAGCCACATTAGTGGATTGGATCACCTACATGAAGGAGAGAGAGTGATCTTATTGCGATGTGGAAATTCACATTTTCTGGGGTAAATGATAAAACATAATGGTATTGAAAAGTGTTGATAGTGTGCAGAAGAATGAATCGACACCTCATAGATATAGTATCAACACACAGATCACACAGTTTGTACAAGTTTAGACACAAACCACAATCCCAAACCAGGGAAACCACGGCAACAAATAGGGATAGATTAATTTGCACTGGATGGACAAAAATGTTAGTCACAAACTTCAATTCTAACTTTCTTTAGTAGGCACCCTGCTTAGCACAACAAGCAAGATTATGATAAATGCAATAGAATCTATATTTGCAAATTAAAGAAGACTGGATGAAGTCGATTCAGATCACGATCCATCATTCATTCATGCAGAATTTGCTATATTTGTCCATGACTTACAAATTCCAACTCTCATTTTGCCTGATCAGATTGTTTAGTGGAAACATATGTTCAGACGACAAAATCCAGCCCAATAAAGCATAGGACGACCGTCAAGATCGGCAGAAATTTCTTCGATTAACCATTAAATTCAGTTAATATTCTGACAAAATTACTCATGAATCATAGGGCAAGATCAAATTTGCACATAAATGAAAATCTGCTTCACTCAGAGAATTCAATAAAGAAGAAGGTAGTGCAGAAACTTAAATAGAGAGCATATTGTGACCACGAGGCATTCACCTCCAGTTCCAACTGTTAAGCAAGTCTGGCTGAGGTATCCCTGAAACTGCATGGCCTAAATGAGGTGTCTTTCAATAAACAAAGCAGCACCTACATTAAATCTGGTGAAGATAGACAACAACTATGTTTGCTGTCTGAGATATTTACACTCAGCTAATTCTGGCCTCTGTAATTTTAATTGCTCCACCATTGATCACTGTGCCTTCAGCCCCCTCGGCCCTGAGCTCTGTAATTCCCATCCTTAAACTTCTTGGTCTCTCTACCTGTCTTTCCTCCCTAAAATTTACCTCTTTGACCAAGCTTTTGGCCACCTGCCTTAATATCACCTTATGTAGCTTTGTGTTCAATTCTGCCTTTTTACACTGTTGTAAAACCTTGGGATATTTTATTACATTAAAGGTGCTATATAAATACAAGTTGTTGTTGTAATCCATCTCACATGTGCATCATCAATCCCTTTAAGTGTAATGGGAATTCACATTTGAGGAAGAATTGTTAGTGATTGTAGTTGTATTTGATAGGTTTCACCAGCAAATTTGTGGACAACTAACATAGAAACTGATCAGAAAAACATTACTGGCATTCACTAAATTGTTTTACTCATTGCCATTTGAGAGTAGAAAAAACTTGTCATTAGGGGCGGAATTTTCCCAGATTTGCACTAAGTGCAATAGCGGGCAGGCAAAATGGAATCCTACCCACTGATGAAAATGGTGGATTTGCACACTGTATTGTCCTGAGCCCGACTCATTATTTATTCACTCCAGCGAAACATGCCGTTTCTATGGTGGGCGGGCTCTCATTCGCCCACCCGCCATCATCCCACTGTTGCATCACGCTGGTTGCCATCATTAAAAGGCAGCTGCCAGCAAAGCACTCATTGCCACCAGCTCACAACCGCTGCCTGGGAGACATGACCAGCAAAGGAAGAAAGACTGCAGCACCCCCTGCTTCAATGATGGGTCCCTCAAGCCACTGCTGGATGCCATGGAGGCCCACCAGGATGTGCTCTACCCCTGCACTGGGCGCAGGTTGGGCAGCAAAGTCACCAACCTGGCTTGGGAGGTGGTGGCAGTGGTGGTCAGCGCAAATGCCCTGCAGAGGAGGACAGCCATCCAGTGCCGCAAAAGGATGAATGATCTCCTCTGTTCCGCCAGAGTAAGTCATACCTTTCATCACCTCCAACTCACAGACTCACAAACCCATCACCCATCTACAGGGCCCTCTCACTCACTGCCAGTGCAAGGGACATCACCATTCAGTCTTCCATACACACCTGCATTGTCCTCAGCCCATCCATGTGACCACGCACCACCCACACAGGTCAGGCATACTTATCACCTGGCCTGGCAGGCATCCTGATATACTCTCCCCATCTCTATCCATGCAGGACAAACTGGCACACAACAGGAGGGAAAGGTTGCAGAGAGGTGGATGGATGCTGGAGATTGTCAGAATTCGAAAACAGAACCATCTAGCTGGCTGACGAGGATCTGCACCGTTCCTGTGCTGACAGTAAGGTTAGTGCTACTCTACCAAATGAGGATCCAGCAGTGCAACATCCATCAGACAACCATGCCGTGAGTGATGTGTCCTCTTTCATAGGCCCTGCCAGACACTAATTATCTCCCCTTACTTTCGCAGACACATCTGCCAAACAGCCGACAGAGCCCATGACCCAGGGCCTCTAATCAAGCCCCGAAGAAACCTCTGAAGAGGAATCTGAAGGCATCCTCCCTGAAGGCCTGTCACAGTGCTCGCCCACACCCTCCACCAGCACAGACACACACACCTCGGTGGGACCTAGCTTTAGAGTAGCCTCTGGATCACAATCAGGTGAGCACATCGCACTTTCTGATCCACAGCAGGTGGAAGCAGGGACTTCCCAGGTCCCCAGAACTCGGAGGACTGCTGGAGGCCAGGAACCTCTTGAGTCTGAGTCAGATGACAAGCCTTTGGACTCGATCATGTCACAGTTGCTGGAGCTCGGGAACATCAGGAAGGGATGTCCGCTGCACTCCTCAGATTGCAAGGCACAATGGAGGAGTCTGTCTGTCTTCAGGCTGAGGTGATAGCGCCAGCATTACAATGCACCGAGTTCAACACTGACAGAATGGCAGCCGCCATGGAGGCTTGGTTCAGGATGTCACTCCTGCACTGCTGCGCGGGTTTAACTCCATTGCTGATGTCATAGTCGGTCTCCCACAGTGTATATGTTGGAGGGGTGCTGGGCTGGCTCGATCTCACTCCAGCTACCCTTTCTGCTCATGGAGTTAGCCAGGGGCCCTTGGGTACCCATAGGAAGGAGGATCAGCAGGTTCACACTCCTGGGCTGTCCACCCAGGTGACTCTGGGAGTGACTGGCCCATCCGAATCCCCGCTTCCTGTGACCTCCGCAGGCTGAGGGGTTGCCACTGCCACACAGCAGGACCCTGAAAACAGGCCAGGTCCACCAAGTCTCGGCCCTCCAGAGTCTGCCTGCCAAAGTCATCACAGATAGGGCGTCATAGTCAGCAGGCTGCCTCCACCTCTGCTGTGGATGTTCGGGGAGCACCAAGGTATAGCGGTAGGGTTAGGAAAGTTAAGTAAAAATAATTGCACAGCCTGGGCATGGGTGTTGATCACTTGTACCGACGATTCACTATTGTCAATAATCTCCTAAGAATGTCTCTCTGCCTGTGGCTCCCGGTTCTAATGAGCAGTTTTCTTGTCACTCAGAAGTGAAACCTTTCTGCACAAGATAAAAGACAGGTGTCTCAGTCCAGGGCCTCTTCCCTGTGCTCTGTGCAGCCCTCAGACCACAGGGATGGTCTGGCCTCATACTCCTTGGAAACATTAATGATGCCTGCACCTTGGCGGTGCTGGTCATTGCTGCCAGAATGTAATGGGCAGGCGCCACAGAGTTCTCTCATTCCCTCTGTGTGCTCTCAGCACCTTTAAGGTGGGGCTGGCCCCCATCACACCAGCATCTGCAACCAGTGACTCTGTGTACCAACTCCTGAAGGGCTGAGGTGCTGAAGGCGGACACAGCATCAGATGCATCTAAAGTTTCATGGCTGCGTCTCTGAGATGGCGCTGATCATGGAGTGTAAGCGAGCTTCCCTCGGCCAGACAGAAGGCAGACATTCTCAGAGGCTATGTGAAGATCCATGGAGAGTCCTCACTGCATATTGTCATCATCATAGTGCAATTGAGTGACTATTAGGGCCTCCACTACATCCTCATGACAGGAGGATTCTCATAGCGGGTATTGGTGCTGCCATAAGCCAGACTGGAGTCAAACATTCACAACTGCAATGTGAGGATGTACGGGGACACCTCACTGCATGTCGTCATCGTCATCCACAAATCTGGCAGCTATGAGGGCCTCCTGAGCATGCCTGCCTTGTCTAGCCAGTGCGAGAGCCACATACCCATCATTGTCATCCCGAGGACCACCTCATCCTCATGCCCGTCGGTATCCTCCTCATCTAATGAGACTTGCAGCTCCTCCACCTCCTCAGCCAGCTCTTCACCCTGTTGCTGCGCCAGGTTGTGAAGGGTGTAGCAGATGACGATGATGCAGACTTTATTGCAGGGCTCCACCAGACACCGGAACCGCATCTTCAGCATCCTGACAGTATCTCCACCAAGTTGCTGGCTGCTGCATGAGCCTCATTATAGCATCGCTCTGCTGCAGCCTGAGGCTGCTGCATGGGTGTCATCAGCCACGGCCTCTGTGGGTAGCTCCTGTCCCCAAGGAGCCAAGCCTGCAGCCTCTCTGGACCCTGGAAGACTGCAAAGATCTGCGAGTGACTGAGGGTATAGGCGTCATGCACAGTCCCTGGAAACTGTGTGCACATCTGCAGGATGCGTTTCTGGTGGTCGCAGACCAGCTGCATGTTCAGTGAGTTGCTTTTGAAGAAGTCCACCGCGTGTAACAACGGAGACCTGAGCGCCACTTAAGTGCAGTCAATCGCACCCTGCACCTGTAGGAATCCTGAGGTCAGGGCGAATCCAATGGCCCTTGCGTCCTGGCTGTCCCGGTCCCAAGTGAAATGCACAAAGTTGTGTGCCATAGAGATGGCATCCGTGACCTCATGGATGCATTTGTGGGTGGCGGATTGTGAAATCCCACAGAGGTCACCTGTGGAACCCTGAAAGGAGCCACTGGATTAGAAATTGAGTGCCCGGGTCACTATCACAGCTACTGGCAGTGGATGCCCTCCATGTCCCCTTGGCGCCAAGTCTTGCAGTAAGTGGCAGATGTGAGCCACCAGGTCCCTAGACATGCACAATCATCAGTGACACTGTTTTGAGTCATTTGCAGGAATGGCAGGCGGTGTCTGTAAACCCTGGGTGTCGCTAGGCGCCAACCAGCCACGGCTCACTGTCCTGGATTAGCATGTGCGGGAGCCCCTGCTGCCCCTTCTTCATGAGGTTGCTGCTCCTGCCTTTGTGCAGCCAGGAGCCTCAGTCACTCCCTCCTCAGTCTTCAAACGTCTCTGTAGGCTATCAGGCATACAGCTAGGTCACTAGGATCCATGATCCTAACGTGGTCCTCCTGCAGCATAAAAGAGAGAGAGAGAGACGTGGTTATCATGGCTGTACCATTCCTAGCCCTGTGTGACTGCCCCCTAATGTTTCCCGGAGAGTGCTGATCACCCCTTGGATGGCCAGAGATGAGTGCGCTGCTAGTTAACCTGTAACATGGGGGTCACTGGTCCAAACCAGGATGCTGAGATTGCAAGGGGCTGTGAGCCCCTCCAGCTGTGACTGCTATATGGTCAGCGTTGGCGAGGAGATTGTACATCGTGTGCAGTCCAACAGCTCCGTGGTCCAATAAAGTGGTGGTAGACTCGAAGTCTGTGCCAGCGTGCATGGGCGGTTAAGGTATGGAGTGCTTGGTGGCCCTTTAGTGCCTCCACATTGCTTGCAACGGTGGGCGGGCTAGGAGCCTGACCCCAATCATATCACTGTGGCTGCACCTGATCTGTCTCAGTTGCAGAGGCATGGTCAGTTTATACAGGTGTCCCTAATGCGTGGCCATTTCCCTCGCTGACCCTACCACCCCACCTCGATTTCCTGTGCATGGGATGCAATGCCAGGGCAGGACTTGACCCCCCACCGTCTCTCAGCAGTCACCTCCGAGGCTGGCCAGCTCTTGCCCCTGGATATCCCCTGCCTCAGAAGTTGCCTCCAAAGCTGGCCAGTACTTGCCCCTGGACATCCCCACAAACAGTCGCCTCAGGAGCCAGGCATCAGTTGCCCCTGCCCCCACCCCACCACCCAATGACCCTGAGGCCTGTAAACAGCAAACGAGCTGTGGAGAGCGCTGCTGCTCAGTCAGCTCAGTTCCCCAAAAGTGAAGGTCTCCAAGTGCACATCGCCTGCTTGCTGTTGTGAAAAACATCGGTGTGCTTTCCCGCCGATGTGGATGGACAATACAGTGGGGTTCCAAGACCCTGGTGGGATGGTCTTTTAATTAGATGCTGATGCATTACAATTAGCTCCCCAATGACCAACGGCAGGAAATGTGGCTTGCAATCGGGTCGCGCCATACTTTCTGCTCACACCGCCTATCATGCCCGCTGCTAGTGTTCCTTCATTTCTGATGAAAAAAAAGTTGAAAAAATACGAGCAAGAGAAAGACACATGACAAATAGACACAAAGTTCAGCACGATTGATTATGCGAAATTTTAAAGTATGTTCAGACAGAAAGTGATGAGGTGAGGGTGGTGAGGGTAAGTTACAAATATTAAAATACAGTACCAAGTGGTGCTGAGAGTTATGACTGCATCTGAATTAAACATGGCAGGGATAATTTACATTCTGTCAGTGGGGAATTCTGCAGTGGATGCACCAGAATGGCAGGCAAGCTGTTTGTGATTTTCTGAAAGACATTGGTGCTGCTGAGGCTTTTCACTGCCACCCTGTACTTGCTAAATCAACCTTTTGTGCTGAACTTGCAGTTACAGTTGTACTTAACCCAATTTAATTCTGCAGTGGACATGAAATCATCCACCCCAATTCCATGCTTTGGTGACCCCCTCTCATGTGGTAAGAACATTTTCCAATTGTGCAGAAAAACTATAAGTGAATATACAATTATCCTCACCTAAATCCCATTGTGTACCAAGTTGTTAAAACTTAGGATGATGTTTGCTTTGACCCTTTATTGGACTTGTGCTCACATCAGAGGAACCCATACATAAATGTTGCAGTCAGTCGAAGTTTCTGGCTTCCTTTTAATCTCAAGGGTAGACCTGTGTGAATAGAGAAAGTAATTGTGTACCTCCTTAAACAATTAGATTGAAGAAGCCCAACTGAAACATGCGGGGCTGAATTTTCACTTGCAAAAAAGGCTGGGCAGGGGTTGTGTTAGGGGTTAAACAATGTGGTACAGGAACTTGAACCTGACTGCTCGGGTTTTAGCAGAGACAGCAGTTCACATGATGGGTTAGCCATTTAAATGTTATGATGAGGCTGCGTGTCTTCATTTTAACAGTCATTCCATGCTTAACCACAGGCAGTCAAGCTTTCCTGTACTCAGGTAACTCACCAGCTTAAAGGAGACGGGAAAGGCTGAATCCATGAGGTGATTGTTTTTACAGCACTGCTGCTGCGCCTGGAGGAGCAGGAGTGTTTCCTTCAGGCCCAACAAGCTACGCAGTAAATTTCACCTCACCCTACCACCCATCTTTCCCCAATTACCATAGAAACACCCTGACCACCATGGGGCCCCTGTCCAACCCCTAGAAGAAGGTTTGAGTCTCAGGAGTATTGAGGCATCCTCCCCCCATGATTGGGATCCCCCAAACCAGCATGGGTTGTCCCCAGTGAGCACGCGATAAATACCATTGGACAAAAATGTGACTCTTCACCCACAATTGAGCACCCCCTCTCTCCCCCAGCCTAATGTGCTCTGCCCTCATATCGTGTGATCAAGAACTACAACCCCCCACCCCCGACCGTGATCTCTTTCACTCTCCAATACACCTTTCTGCTCTCTTAGGCTTTGGCCCTTTTGAAGTAGGATTCCTACCCTGAAAGTTCTCCAGCCTACGAGTCAAGCTTCCCTCAAAATGAGAATTATGTACAGCATTCAGAAAACCCATTCTTTTAGATCTCAAGCCCTCGCAGAAGTAGCTTTCAGGCTAAAAATCCAGGCTATAGAGACTGAAGCAGGATGTCCAAGTTAGAACTTAATTAATTGTCAATTGATCTACAAAAAGCAAAATAACGAGATAAAGAAAGAAAAAAGATGAAGAGAGCTCGTGGTCAAAAAGAGAAAGTAAAGAAAATTAAGTTTCTTAATTGTTTTAAATCATGGCCAAGAATATGGAAGTCTGAAGGAACGAGACTGTACATTTGTAAAATTTGATTTTTTGTGCCAGGAAAGTTCTTGGGCAATAATTAAGACTTATCATTCTGTTATTACCAAAACTAATATTATCATGAAACTACCAGATTGTCATAAAAATTCAGCTAGTTCACTAATGTCCTTTAAAAAAGGGATTTTTCCCTCCTTACCTGGTCTGTCCTTTATGTGATCCCTGATCCGCAGCAATTAGTTGACTCTTAACTGTCTTCTGAAATGGGCTAGTAAGGCACTCAGTTGTATTAAACCACTATTAAAAAGCCTAATAAAATAGGATTGGACAGATCACTCAGCTTCAACCTAGGCATTAGACTCGAACACAACCAAAGCACATCCAGCTCAGTCAACCTTGAAAAGTACCATTCACTAATATTGTTCATGAATGACGGGAGGGAATGTTCGCCAAAATTAGGTGAGCTGTCTCGCCGACTAGTTATGCAACAGCCTGCCATAGTCATACTCACAGAAATACCCTTTGAATCAATGTCCTAGACTCCTCTATCACGGCCCCGGTCTTGTCTGTTCTACTGGCAGAACAGGCCCACGATTGGCGAAGACACTGTGGTATACCGTGAGGAGGGAGGGGCTGTGGGATTCCTCACTGACTCCAAACCTCATGAAGTCTCTTGGCTTCAGATCAAACATGGAAAAGGAAACCTCCTGCTGGTTACCATCTACCACTCTTCCTCAGCTGATGAAGTGATGCTCCTGAGTTTCAAACAACATTTGGAAGAAGCACTGAGGTTAGCAAAGGCACATAATGTACTGTGGGTGGGAGCTTTCCATACTCATCAAGAAGTGTGACTCAGTAATGCCACGACTGATCAGATTGGCTGAGTCCTGAGAAACGTAGTTGTTAGACTAGGCCTGTGGCAAGTAGCGAGAAAACCAGCAAGAGGGAAAAACCTACTTGATCTCATCCTCTCCATGCCAATATTGGTAGAAGTGCCAACTGCACAGTCCTTGCAGAGGCAAAGTTCTGATTTCACACTGAATGCAACTTCTATCATGCTGTGTAGCAGTATCGAGGCCCTAATTGGGATAGGTTCAGAACAATTCTTGCAGCATAAAACTGAGCATCCTTGATGCTGGGAGCCACCAGCATCAGGAGAATTTTTCACTTTGTCAGTTTGCTGCCAGTACTGTAACTGTGCTGGAACAGCTTGGCTAGAGATAAAAGTCTTTAGCACAACAGGCGGAATGTTGCCAGAGCATCAGGAGAATTGTATTCCAATACAACCTGTAACCTCATTTTCTGGTATATCACCTACTGTAATATTGCTGTCAAACCAAAGGACAAACATTGTTTCCATAAAGACTGTAGGAGAGTATATCAGGAGCAGCACCAGACATATCTAAGAAAGAGACCAACCTGATGAAGCTACAACACAAGACTCCATCCATGCTAAGCATTCTATAAATAGAGCTAAATGATCCCACAATCAACAGAACAGATCAAAGCTCTTCATGAATGGCAAGTAATATTCACACCACTTAAGTCCCCACCAATGACCAACTCTAACAAGAGAACGACCAACCACCTCCTGTTGCCATTCAGTGGCATTTCTATCAATGAATACCACCACCATCACCATCCTGAAAATTATCATTGACTGAAAACTTAAGTTTTTCACCCATATAAATACTGTGGCTACAAGAGGAGGTCAGATGCTAGGAATTTTCTGGCAAACGGCTCATCTTCTATTGCCTCAAAGCCTCTCCACCATCTTCAAGGCAAATGTCAGGAATGTGATGGAATATTCTCCACTTAGCTAGACAAGCACAAGTCCAACAACTAAACCCAAGATTCTTGACATCATTCAGAACAAAGCAGCCCATTTGATTGACACCCTATTCATCACCTTAAACCTTCACTGACTCCACCGATGGCATACCATAGTTCCAATGTGTACCATATACAAGATGCCTTGCAGCAAGGCTCCATTGAGAGTATCACCGAAACCCACAACCTCTATCACCTAGAAGAACATGGGGTGCAGGTGTATGGGAACGCCACTACCTTCAAGTTACGCACCATTCAGGGTTGGAAATATGCTATTATTCCCTCATTGTTGCTTGGTCAAAATCCTGTAACTCCCCAACAAACAGCCTTATGGAGTATCTTTACCATACTAAATGCAATGATTTAAGAAGGTGACTCCTTATCTTCTTCTCATGGGCAATTAGGGATGGGCAATAAATGCTGGCCTAACTGGTGATACTTACATTACATGAATGGATGAAAAAAAAGAAAGAAAAATCACTTACGCTTAAATGGGCAAGCTCCAACTTTTACTTGCATGTTGAATGGATATTTATTGTGTAAGTATCCCAACTTAATGCATTTTTGTATATTTGAATGCTGAGTCTTTTACTAAGATATGGTTACAGGAAAGTCTCTGGAGGAATAGGGCATCTTGGACAACAACTTCCTGATTCCAGTATTTAATAGTGCATAGACTGTAGCTGGAATGTTTTTCCTCAATAACACTGAGCACCAACTGCCTCACTCTTATTTTCACATGACATTTCAAGAATTTTCCAGAAGGAGTGAAGATAGTAATGACTCTAACCACCCTTCTCAATTTATGCACTGGAAATTGCCACTTGTGTAATCGGAAATACATGGTAATTACTGTACAGAAACAAGTCATTTGGCACAGCATTTCTCTGCTATTGCAAATTAATGTGAATTAGATATTGCAATCTACACAAAATACATCTAGGATCAGATGTTTCTGGATTGACATTGGATGCAGTTGAATTCCGATGTAGATATCAGTGCGCAATATAATACTATTATATTAACATAATTGTTAGGCTTGGATACACATTGCAAGGTGCAAAGGATCAAGTCATTTGGGATATTGATCACTGTGGGAAATCACTGTTGAAAGGGAAGCAACATTTGAAAGACCTGGACTATATACACACATTCAACTGAGCTACATTTCCACAGCAGCAGACTTATCCAAGTTGGCACCACATGTAAGCGCATAGTTAAAATTCATCATCAGGATAAATTGCTTCCAATTCGCAAACTTGGGTGGCTATACGAAGTGCATTAGGTGTAGTTAATCAAATCTAAAATATTTGATATTGGACAATTATTGATAGAAGTAATATCTGTTTAACATGCCTTGTGTTGGACAGCTGTGGGAAATCAAACAACTTCAATTTTTTGTTTGCTGATGAATCAGCCAGTTATGTAATTATAGATGATAGTCCTGACATATAGAGGAACACTTGGTTAGATTTTTGTATGCTTTTGGCTACAGAAAAAGCACGAGCTATTAACACCACAAGCACAACTGTAGCACTATGAGATATTTAGCTGAAGCTTCAAGTGCTCTTCGAACAAATTAACAATCTCCTAAGGAAAACAGGAATTGGAAATAAGTCAAAATGTTTGAGTAAATTCCCATGGATCCGATTCTTTTTGGTATTATTTAATTTGCAATAGATCAAAGCCTTTCCAACCCATCTTATTTTGCAGTTAAGCAGAAAAAAATATCATTTTCCCATCTCAAGTTGTATTAAGCAATTGGCCCAATGTACTTACTGCAAAGGAAAGTAAGTGTTCTGTTGTCAGATTTCTGCCACATTCTCTCTATATTTAGACAGCAAGAAATGGATAAGAGTGAGTAATAAATCAATGCACGACTGCTTAGCATTGTCCTGTGATGGCCTCGTTTAGGTAAATATCTCATTGTTGCCCTCATGGTCAGCCAAGTAAGGCGATGATTAGTTCAGCCAAATATGATAGTTTCCAAGTTCAATCGCCAGACTGATATGAATTTTCAGGTCTCAAACAGGATGCTACTGGGGGCTACTACTTTGCTTTGAAGATTAGTTATCTTGTTGGTTCAGAATCCCCCAAATTCTGACTGTTTTCTAAAGCATTTAATTAATGAAGATGTATATATTTGGAACGGAATAGGACAGGATTATGAATTCAACCACAACTGTACTTTCTCATGCACAGAACTATTAGAGAGGATCTCCACAATGCCCATTGATTACTTGGAGCATCGATCAGTTCAAAACTCGGCATCTTTCTTCATGACTGTCTTTATTAGTTCCTGTGTCAGTTGAAGATAGCCTGTGCAGAATAACTTTTATGCATGGCATTATGTTCCTTAAATGGGCATGGATTCTTGATTTAAGCTATAAAGACCCCGATTTCACAGGCAAAGTGACAGCGGTCACAACTGACTTCAGCGACGGCTGTACACAAAGATCTGGTAATCTCCAAGGTGTGAATTTCTCCATTCCTGACATCAGTTTGAATCTGGCACCAAGTCAAGGACATCTACAGACACTCCAGCAACAGTGGTGCCATCAAGCCGGGTCAGGCATTGAAATATTCTCACAGACGATAAACCGGGAAGTAAATTGCACTGACTTTGTAACTTTTAGTTAAAATTTTATAGACAGCAAAATGAATGATTGGAACCTATACATGGGACATATGCATGGGATTTAGGTATAAGCTAAAATAGCATAAACAATTTGTGAAAATAAGTGATTATAAAAATGGGAATTTCTATCATAAAATTGACATTCCACAAATATAAATATAGTTTTTCAGGGCTATTGAAGATGTTCAGCAGTAATTATGATTTAGTACATGGTTGTACACTCAGGTGCACTTCATTCAACAATAAGTAACATTTTCAAGGGTTTTTAAAGTGAGATAAATAACTTAAAAGGACACGCTTTCATCAGTTCAGTGATTTCTACTTGATTGCATTCTGGCGGTGACTTCAACAGAGCACCCAAGCGGCAGTATAGAATCACTGACAGCAACTCCTGATTTTCCACGTTTAACTGTACACTTGCAAACTTCAGAAGTTGTTGCCAGTGTCAGAGGAATAAAGATGAATGCTGATGGTTTTGCCATTATTATTACTGCAAAATCCAGCCTCTTGTTATTTTGATAAGATTCAAAGATTATAATGCCTAGCATCAGCACCATTAAAAAAATATGGAAAAGGCAGGATGCTTTCGAACAGGGCTTGGGGAACAAGTATCTCATTGGTTTTACCGAGTAATAATGGGCCAACCGCCGGAATAGCAAATAGATAAGCTATTAACACATTCAGATGATTCCAGCATGCATTCACACCTGGTGTGTTGAAATCTCTGTTTCATCAGTAAGCTCAGCAGGAGATTTTCCATTATTGCAAGAGACATATGATGAGGTCAATTGAGCTAAGTCTGGGAAAGGAGCAAGAGATTCTGACCTATGAACAAGAATAGGCCAGACAGTTCCTCAAGTCTGTTCTGCAATTCAGTTAGGTCATGGTTGATCTGTAAATCAACTCTGTTTATCTGCCTGTGTTCCAAAACCCTTGATATCCTTACATAACACAACTATTGATCTTCGAATTGAAAATTTAAATTGACCCAGCATCCACAGTCTTCTGGGGGATCGAGTTCCAGATTTCTTCTACGCTTTCTATGATAAAGTAAATCCTAATTTCACTTCTAATTTATGCCATTTAATTCCATGCCAAAGACAATATTTTCTCACAGATAAAAACAAAAAAATAAGAACAAAAAACTGCGGATGCTGGAAATCCAAAACAAAAACAGAATTACCTGGAAAAACTCAGCAGGTCTGGCAGCATTGGCGGAGAAGAAAAGAGTTGACGTTTCGAGTCCTCATGACCCTTTGACAGAACTAAGTAGAAATAGGAAAGGGGTGAAATATAAGCTGGTTTAAGGTGTGTGTGTGTGTGTGTGTGTGTGTGGGGGTGGTGGGTGGGTGAGGGGGTTGGGTGGGGGGAGAGAAGTGGAGGGGGTGTGTGGTTGTAGGGACAAGCAAGCAGTAATAGAAGCAGATCATCAAAAGATGTCACAGACAATAGAACAAAAGAACACATAGGTGTTGAAGTTGGTGATATACATCTAAACGAATGTGCTAATTAAGAATGGATGGTAGGGCACTCAAGCTATAGCTCTAGTGGGGGTGGGGGGAGCATAAAAGATTTAAAAATATTTAAAAATAATGGAAATAGGTGGGAAAAAGAAAATAGGTGGGAAAAAGACATGTGGTCTCTTGCCCACATGTCTGTCCTTGGCTTGCTGCATTGTTCCAGTGAAGCCCAACACAAACTGGAGGAACAACACCTCATCTTCCAACTAGGCACTTTACAGCCTTCCGGACTGAATATTGAATTCAACAACTTTAGGTCCTGAACTCCCTCCTCCATCCAAACCCCCTTTCTGTTTCTTCCCCTTTCCTTTTGTTTTTTTCCAATAAATTATATAGATTTTTCTTTTTCCCACTTATTTCCATTATTTTAAAATATTTTTAAATCTTTTATGCTCCCCCACCCCCACCAGAGCTATACCTTGAGTGCCCTACCATCCATTCTTAATTAGCACATTCGTTTAGATATATATCACCAACTTCAACACCTTTGTGTTCTTTTGTTCTGTTGTGTGTGACATCTTTTGATGATCTGCTTCTTCGTTTAGATAATATCACCAACTTTAACTTTAACACCTATGTGTTCTATTGTACTATTGTCGTTGACATCTTTTGATGATCTGCTTCTATCACTGCTTGTTTGTCCCTACAACCACACCCCCCCCCACCTCTCTGTCTCTCTATCTCTCCACCCCCCATACACACACCTTAAACCAGCTTATATTTCAGCTCTTTCCTGGACTCGAACTCAAGTTCTGTCGAAGGGTCATGAGGACTCGAAACGTCAACTCTTTTCTTCTCCGCCGATGCTGCCAGACCTGCTGAGTTTTTCCAGGTAATTCTGTTTTTGTTTTGCTTCTATCACTGCTTGCTTGTCCCTACAACCACACCCCCCCTCCATTTCTCTCCCCCCACCTAACCCATCCCCCCGCCACCCACCCCCCGCACACACATACACACACACACACACCTTAAACCAGCTTATATTTCACCCCTTTCCTATTTCTACTTAGTTCTGTCGAAGGGTCATGAGGACTCAAAATGTCAACTTTTTTCTTCTCCACCGATCCTGCCAGACCTGCTGAGTTTTTCCAGGTAATTCTGTTTTACAATATTTTCTCTGTAACTACTTTATCAAATGTCTATCATTTTAATGTCTTTGATTTGATTACCAGGAACTCTTTGGAATACAAGTCAAGTTTATGCAACCTGTCCTCAAAATTTAACCCTTTAAATCTGGTGTCATATTCATGAAGTTGTACCCATTCCAAGGGGCAATATTTAGTTCCTGAGGAATAATATATTGCTGGCCTCATATCACATCAGTACTTTCAGTTTTCCAACTGATAGATAGGGAGGGGGATGGGGGTGTATCACTGGGCAGGGTTGAGAGGTGAGGTCCTGAGGTATTGGCATCTTGATGGAGAGATTGGGGGAATGGGGGGTAACACCTGCGGACAGAGGTGGCAGGGTGAAGTTGGGGGCAAACATTGGGGAGGGTGCCTAATATGACAAAACAAGTAATTAAAAAATGTGATGAAACCAGATAACACGATTTATTGTTGCAAAAAAATACTGGAATGTTTAAGGTTTTTTCTTCAGAAGATTTCTTATGCTGTCTATAGTTGAGGCCGAATACAGATCATTATTAGAAGCATCACTACTTACAGTTGTCTGGGGATGCATTGCATATTTGGAGTTTCCAATAGCCAAATCTGAAGAACAGCAAATTCATCCACCTTTAATGAATATATCGTTAATGAGGCTGACATTCAATGTCGTCATATGTACCCATACTGTGCCATTTTGTTCAAGCTATTTAATCAGTAAATCAAAGTGTTCCTATGTACAATTGGAGCAACAGAATGAACCTTCAGCACCCCTTTAGCATCCTGCTGTGATTCTTGCTGTGGTTTGAAATCCAACTTGGACGTAATTTATAACTGACTTATTGAAAGAAGAAAGAATAAAGAAACTAGTGAGCTGAAATAATGTGAAAATAAACAATTAAATAGGTTTAGTGAAAAACGTTTTCAAATATTTCTTAAGTAAATCAATTTGAAATTGCATGGTCTTCCACTTTTATATAAATGTTGTTGATGCAAACAGCTTGAAGTGAGGAGCTGAAAGTCTATCGGGTTAGGAATTGCAGAGAGAACAGTTTGTTTTGAATCTATTTTATTACTTTTTTGTGTATATCAACCTTGAGTAAGGCTTTTCACCATGAAAAGAGAAAGAAAATGAATAAAAAAAAAGATAAAATGGAATAACTGGTAGAGGCCATCCATTTTGTTGCTTGGAAATTTTGGCTTTCTCAGCTATAGGTCAGTACCAGAAGACAAAGAGAATTTTTGCAGCACAGCCAGCAAAATCATTTGAACATATTGGAGTTTCTTATGGAGAAAGGAAAGCTGATGAGAACTCCAATGGCAAAATTCTCCTTTTTCTATAAGCTCTTTTGGAACACTCTTGTGAAAAAAGTTTGGGCCATTTTAATTGAGTGCATGTTGAATTAACTAATGTTTTGCCAATTCAATTATCTTGATCCAAGAAAATGTCAGGAATGGATGGTGAAGCAATAGCAATGTTCTTCTGAATACATATCTAAGAATCATTGTTACAGGACATTCCCCATCCCATAGCATACCGTATTTATAATATTTCACCCCTTTCTTGGATTCACTCAAGTTCTGTCGAAGGGTCATGAGGACTCGAAACGTCAACTCTTTTCTTCTCCGCCAATGCTGCCAGACCTGCTGAGTTTTTCCAGGTAATTCTGTTTTGTACCGTATTTAAAATGTCTGACTGTGGTGTGTTTAACATGGTCACTGATTACATTTTCCAAAAGCCTAACTCTCCTCTTTTAATGAAAGAAATGGGAGAATATCTACTTCTTTCAATAATCAATACTCCAGGAATGAAATAAGGGAAATGTGTAACTCTGATTTACGTGAATGACATTTTATTAGCAGATTGTCCATTATGGAGGAAAGCAACTATTTTCCTACCTTGCTGTTCAAAATTTTATTTTATCCTTCCAAGCTGCTTCATGAAGTGAGTCTCATCTCAGCTGTCACATTCATATATCTGGGGTTGTGCCCTACCCCAGACAATCTGGCACAGGAGAGAAGAGTTCCATTCTCTAAATACTGGGTTGATATCCAGCAGTCAGTGTTTAGTTTGGATGGCTGTGAAGTGATTTTCCATTCTAGCCTTGGTGAGGGAAAGACCAGACCTCAAGCTTCTGAATACTGGGTTGTCACTGAGTGGGGTACTCAGGTTCATTGAGAGTGGAGTTCTGACCCCTATTGAATGTGTCCATCATGGGTTGTGAGGGGTTGTGAGTCAAGCTGAAGACTTGTTCACACAATATTAAAGGTTTTTGCTATAGGAAATACACTGTGAAGCAGTGCAGTGAAGCAATTAATAATTTGACTCATAGGCCATCAGGGATGGAAGAAAGAGAATATTTAAATATTCTATTCCATAGCACCTTTACTGCAACCTAACAAATGCACTTAAACACATAAAAAATTATGAAGGATATGAAGTACTAACAAGTTCTGCAAAGGCTAAATTTCTCGCAAATGATTCTCATTGACTCGTATTTATTTTAGCGTAGATTCTATTTTTACTTCAGTGAAGTGGTTCATTCAAATTTTTTGAAGGAAGAGACTTTTTTCTATGATTACTATTTGATGATTAATGGATGTTGGATATGTGCACAAAGAATTGCCATAATTAAGAGTCTCAATGGTTCGTGTTAATTTGACCTGAAAGGAAGACCATTGCCTCCTTCCCTCCTGTGAATGATGCATTTGTCATTTGATAACTGACAAACGTCTATTCTGACCCTCCATTTGATAGATAGATAGCAGGAATTCTTCCTCAGCAGCACAATTCACCAGAACATTTGTGAGTGGGTTGCCTTCATTGTCATGTTAACAGCAATTTTAACTCCAATCCAAATGATGTTAACATTTGGAGTTGCACAGCTTCAGCAGCAACTGCTTTGCCTTATGACAATCCAATGAACATTAGGTGCTTGGATCTATGAGCTTGTGAATTAGTTGAACTGCAACTCTTGGCTTAGGACCTGGATTGGGTTCAAAAGTGTTAATTTGTAAAACTCCTGGACACTTTGGGTGTATTCTAGTTTTTTTCCCCATTTCCCTTTTAATCTCTCCCCCAGCAGTGTTAACCCACTTACAGTGGCTCTTCCACTGATATGCTCGATGAGTCAGCAAAACCCAGCATTCACAAAAGGCAGTGTAGATGAAGGTTGCCAAGATTATCTTAATTCAGTTATTTTGATAACTTGCTCATTCCCACAGCTTCCCTTTCATGCCCGTTCTTAACTTTCCTCATAATTCAGCCTCCTAATGCTAGGGACAAACTTCAACGTCAAGAAAAATAAGACATTTTGCATTTTGATTCACTCACTTGAGTAAGATAGTCTCGTCTCACTACATTTATTCATCCAGAAGCCCAGAAGAAAATTGGAGAAACTAAGGCAGTGACTTGAACTTTTAGTTTAGGGTTCAATGCTCAAGATTCCTATTGTTTGAATTCCTGGGTCATTGTCCATCCTCAGTTTATGTTTTTTTTTTCCCCTTTGTTTTACGTTATGTTTCAAGTTATGTTTATCAGGGCTTCCTGGAGCAGTTCCAACCCTTCTCATTCATTGCAAATGTAGATGGTCTGCTGAATACACATAGGCTAAACAATAACCATTCATTTGGACTCAGAAAATGGGTCGCCAGTCAGTACAGCAGATCACAACCCACAGTGAAATGAAACTTGGCAACATTAATAATTACTATGCTGTTCCAGCAGACTTCACTGCCAAACAATTAGGCAAGGCAGTTTGAATCAAATAACTGTTGTGCTACAAACGCTATACAAGAGCCCTGGACTACAGTTATTCTTTTGCTTAAATGCAACAAGAAAGCAAACAAATGTTTGCGAGGAAAGGGAGACTCAAACTTGCATCCATAAGTGAACAAAATGAGAACTTAAATTACAAAAAAAACTTAAACAGCAACTGGTTACTTCTGAGCCACTAGTACAGTCAGGAGAAATAGATGGATGGCTGAAGTATAGGTGGTGGCCCCGAAACTGGCTGAAAAAGTTAGGGACGAGCCCACCTCCACTAACCCAGGAAGCCATGATGCAATTTTGTGTGGCTCAGGCAGTTAATTGCATGAGGTTGTGGCTTCCACCCTTGAGGGAGGATGTCCCATCCCCAAGAGTTGCTGGCCAATCATTGAGTCTTTTATGGTGCAGGAGGACACCATTTGACTCATTGAGTCCATGCCAGCACTCTGAAGAGCAATATGGTCCGTCCCATTCGTCTATTCTCATAGCCCTGCTTTTTATTTCCTTCAAGTGCCTATTCAACTTACTTTTCAAATCAATGATCATCTCTGCTTCCACCACACTCATGGACAGCAAGTTCTAGGTTATTAGCACCCACTGTGTAAACAAAGTCCTTCATCACATTCCCCCTGTATCTCTTTCCCAAAGCCTTCAATCAATGTCCTCTCATCCTTGTACCATCCATCAGCTAATGAGAACACTTTTTCCTTGTCATTGAAACCTGTCATTGTCTTGCATACTTCCATCAAAGCAGCCTTCAATCTTCATTGCTCCAACCTTAGAAAGGCTGGACAGGCTAGGCTTGTATCCCCTGGAATTGGGAAGAGTAACAGGTGACATGATTAAATCACATAAGATCCTGAGGGGACTCAACAGGGTGGATGTGGAAAGGATATTTCCTCTTGTGGGAGAATCTAGAAGTAAGGATCACTGTTTCAAAATAAGGGGTCACCCATTTAGGACAGAGATGAGGATTTTTTTTCTCTTGGAAGCTTGTGAGAAGTTGGGAATCTCTTCTTCAAAAGGTGGTTGAGACAGAGTCCTTGAATATATTTAAGACAGAGGTAGATAGATTCTTGATAAGTAAGGGCGTGAATGGTTATTGGGGTAAGCTGGAATATGAGATTATAATCAGATCAGCCATGATCTTATTGAATGGCAGAGCAGGCTTGAGGGCTGAGGTGCCTACTCCTGCTCATACGAGAACAGCCCTAGCTTCTCTAAGCTAACCTTGTAATCAAAATATCCCATCCCTGGAACCATTCTGGTAGATCACCTCTGTGTCCTCTCATGAATCTTCACAACCCTTATAAAGGTTTGGTAACCAGAGCTTGAAGGAGTATTCTGGGTGTGGTCTAATCAGAGCTTTATAAAGTTTCAGGATAACGTCCCTCCTTTTGAGTTAATGCCTCTATTTATGAAGCCCAAGATCTCATGTGCTTTGTTAATCACTCTCTCAATATGGCTTGTCATCTTCAAAGATCTCTGCACATCCACCCAATGTTCCTCTATCCCTGCACACTCTTTAGAACTGTGCTCTTAAGTCTATGGGTGGGATTTTCCAACCCCGACGACTGCAAGGACCGTCCGGTCCTGCCAAAAGCCAATGACTTTGGAAAATCCTGGAAAATCTGGGCTTACGTTGCCTTGCCAAAATGTTTCACCTGACACTTATCATTCCATTTGCCAATTGTCTACAAATTCTGCGAGCCCATTGATGTCCCTTTGTAGTCAATTAGTATTTTCCTCACTATTTGCCACTCCTCCAAATTTGCTATTATTGGCAAATTTTGTAATTTTACTTTGAATTTCAATATTCAATGCATTTATGTGCATTATAAAAGCAGTGCTTCTAGCTCCGACCCTTGGGGAACACCACTCTCTACTATCCTCTAGACTGAAAAATAGCCATTTATAATGACTTGCTGTTTTCTATTTAAGCTAACTTTAGAATTCAAGTTGACACTGACCCTCCTATTCCATGAGCCACAATTTTGTTAAACAGCCTTTTATGTGTTACTTTGTCAAATATTTTTTTTTCAAAATCCATATTGACAACACCCACGGCATTCCTTTCATCAATGTTCTTTATGACTTCATCAAAAAATACAATTAAATTAGTCAAACACGATCTGCCTTTTACAAATCTGTGCTTGCTAGAATTAATTAACTCAAACTCCTCTAAGCGTCTGTTGATTTTTTTCCCCCTGATTATTGTTTTTAAAACATTACCCACCACAGATGTTAAACTAACTGGCCAGTAGTTGTTAGGAACGTATTTTAATCCTTGCTTGAATAAGGTATCAGATTTGCTACTCTCCAAGCCTCTGTGGCACCTTCCCAGTACCCAGGTAAGACTGGAAGATTATGAAAGCCCTTCCGTTACCTCCAACACAACTTCCTTTAGCAACCTAGGATGCTAAGCCTAGTGGACAATGTGACTTATTCACTCTAAGCAAAACCACCGTTTCCATTACCTCATGCCTCTCAATTCTCACCTCATCCATTGCCTCGACTGGAACTCCCTTCCTAACAGCACTGTTGGTGTACCACATGAACTGTAGAAGTTCAAGATGATGGCTCATCACCAACTTCCCAATAGCAATTAGGGATGGGCAATAAATACTGTGTTATGACATGGCAGATGATGTGTGGCAGGTGGACCAAATCCACAAGGGAAACTTGGTTGCGCTATCACAATGGTTTTGCAATTTGCATTTATTATGAAATATACCCAAACTATTACATTACCAAGTGCATGCATTATGTAACAATATATATACAAATCCTTCATACTAACAGGGGTTATTTCAGCCCAGTGTCCATGTTTTCATTGTTCAATTTCCATGGAGATGTGAACTCTCGACAATGCATCTACAATTTGATTTTCTCCTCCAGCCACATGTATAATCTGCAAATTAAATGGTTGCAGTAACAAGCTCCACCTAAACAATCTTGCACTCCGGTCTCAAAATTTATCCAGAAATTTTAAAGGATTGTGGTTTGTATAAACAATTGTCTCTGATGAATTACTTGCAAAATAAACCTCGAAATGCTGCAACGCTAACATCAGACCCAGCGCCTTCTTTTCGGCCATTGGATATCTTCTCTGTTTTACATTCAGCTTTCATGAGAAATACCCAATCGGTTTCTCAATTGCAGTTTCATTTTCTTGTGACAGTACAGCACCAAAGTCTACATCACTTGCATCAATGGCCAACTTAAATTGCTTGGCATAATTGGGTACTGCCAAAACATTGTCAATACAGTTTTTAAACTGTCAAATGCCTTCTGACAGTCCTGTGCCCATTGAAACTTCTTGTTTTTTAATAGTTCAGTCAATGGAGCAACCACACTGCTAAAATTTGGTACAAACTTTTGATAAAACCTACTCATGCCCAGAAATCTCAAAACCTCTTGTTTTGTTGTAGGCATGGGGAAATTCAAGAAGGCTTTGGCTTTCACATCCCTCAGAACCACTTTACAATGTCCAATAGTATGGCCTAGGTAACTTGCGCTTTTCAAACTCGCTCTTAGCCAAAGATAAAAACAAAAAACTGCGGATGCCGGAAATCCAAAACAAAACCAGAATTACCTGGACAAACTCAGCAGGTCTGGCAGCATCGGCGGAGAAGAAAAGAGTTGACGTTTCGAGTCCTCATGACCCTTCAACAGAACTGATCTTTCTTTACAAGGAGAGGGAAATATAAGCTGGTTTAAGGTGGGGGGAGAGGGGGGGGTGGCGAAGTGGAGGGGGGGTGTTAGGATAGGAGCAGATCATCAAAAGATGTCACAGACAAAAAAACAAAAGAACACAAGTTGGTGATATTATCTAAATGAATGTGCTAATTAAGAATGGATGGTAGGGCACTCCAGGTATAGCTCTAGTGGGGGTGGAGGAGCATAAAAGATTTAAAAATAATGGAAATAGGTGGGAAAAGAAAAAAAAATCTATATAAATTATTGGAAAAATAATTTATATAGATTTTTATTTTCCCACCTATTTCCATTATTTTTAAATCTTTTATGCTCCCCCACCCCCACTAGAGCTATACCTGGAGTGCCCTACCATCCATTCTTAATTAGCACATTCATTTAGATAATATCACCAACTTCAACACCTCTGTGTTCTTTTGTTCTTTTGTCTGTGACATCTTTTGATGATCTGCTCCTATCCTAACACTCCCCCCTCCACTTCGCCCCCCCCCCCCACCCCAACCTTAAACCAGCTTGTATTTCCCTCTCCTTGTAAAGAAAGATCAGTTCTGTTGAAGGGTCATGAGGACTCGAAACGTCAACTCTTTTCTTCTCCTCCAATGCTGCCAGACCTGATGAGTTTGTCCAGGTAATTCTGTTTTTGTTTCGCTCTTAGCCAAGTTCATCACCAAATTAGCTTCTTGCAATTAACAATTAAATAGTCATTCCAGTTGTTGTAAATGCTCCTCCCATGTTTGACTGAAAACTATCAAGTCATCAATATAAACAGCACAATTATCAGCCCTGCAATTTCTTTGTTTGTCAGTCCTTGAAATGTTGCTGGTGCATTTTTCATACCAAATGGCATAACTTTAAACTGATATAGTCCATCTGGCAACACAAAAGCTGATATCTGCTTTTGCTCTCTCTGATAACAGTACTTGCTAATACCCTCTCAGCAAGTCAATCTTTGTCATCAACTTTGATTGTTCCACTTTCTCAATGCTATATTCCAACCATGGTATAATGTGAATCTGCTTTTGTCATTGCATTAACCTTTCGATTATCCACACACAGCGTGGAATTTTCCCAAATTTGCACTAAGTGCGGTAGTGGGTGGGTAAAATGGTGTGCTGTCTGCTGATGGTGATGGCAGATTTTCATGCCATATCGTCTTAAGCCACCTCATTATTTATGCACTCCCAGGGAACACGCCGTTTCCATGGCGGGTGGGTTCTTCATTTGCCCAACCGCCATCACACCAGGCGCCATGTTTAAAGACCTGCCCCTAGCATAGTGTGTTCATTGCTTCAAGCTCACCACTGCTGCCTGGGAGACATGGCCCTCAAAGGTAAGAATGCTGCAGTCATCCCGATTTAATGGTGGGTCCTTCGAGCAACTGCTGGATGCCAAGGAGGCCTGTTGGGATATCCTGTACCACCGCTCTGGTTGCAGGACGGGCAGCAACATGACAAATCTGGTGTGGGAGGCGGTGGCAGCGGTGGTCAGTGCCAATGCCCTTCAGAACAGGACAGCTACTCAGTGTTGCAAGAGGATGAATAATCTCCTCCGGAGCCAGCCAGGGTAAGTCACTCTTTTCATCACTCTCAATGCACACATTCACAAACCCAGCACACATTCACAGGGCCTCACTTGCTGCCAGTTCAAGGGGTATCACCATTCACTCTTTCACATTCACTGTCATTGTCCTCATCCCACCCATGGGACCACTCATCATCTGCATAGGCCAGGCACATTTATCATCTGGCCCAGCAGGTGTTCTGCTTACACCTTCTCCAGCTCTATCCATGCAGGAAAAGCTGGCACACAACAAGAGAGAGAGGTCACAGATTGGTGGCAGACTGCCTGAAATCAAGGTCCTCATGGTCTTTGGAAACAGAGCCATCCAGTGGGCAGGCGAGGACCTGGACCCGTCCTGTGCTGATGGTGAGGTCGATGCTGCTCAATCAAGTGAGGATCCAGCAGTGCAACATCCATCAGTCAACTATGCCGTGAGTGATGAGTCCTCTTTCACAGGCCACTGCCATGTAGTAATTAACCCTCTTTGTTTTTTGCAGGCACATTTTCCCAACAGCTGGCAGAGCCCATGACACAGGGCTTCCAATCAAGCCCCGTAGAAACATCTGAAGAGGAATATGAAGGCACCCAGCTTGAAGATCCATCACAGTGCTCACCCACACCCTCCACCAGCACAGAGACACACACCTTGGTGGGACCTAGCTTTAGTGTAGCCTCAGGATTGCAATCAGGTGAGCACATCGCACTGTCTGATCCACTGCAGGTTGTGGCAGGGACTTGCCAGGTATCTGGCACTCGGAGTACTACAGGAGGCCAGAAATTTGCTGAATCTGAGTCAGATGATGAACCTCTGGACTCGGTCATGTCATAGATGCTGGATCTGCAAATGCAAGCTCGGGAACATCAGGAAGGGATGTCTGCTGCACTCCTCAGATTGCAAGGCATGATGGAGGAGTCCGTCTATCTTCAGAGAGTGAGGTCATAGCACCAGCATTGCAATGCACCAAGGTCAACACTAGTAGGAAGGCTGCTGCCATGGAGGTCTTGGTCCAGAATGTCACTCCTGCACTGTTGTGCGGACTCAACTCCATCGCTGATGCCATAGCTGGCCTCCAACGGTTTGTACGTGAGAGGGGTGCCAGGCTGATCGATTTCACTTCAGCTGCCCCTGCTCCTCAAGGAGTCAGTCTGGGGCTCCCAGGCACCCATAGGGAGGAGGATCCATAGGTACACACTCCGGACATATCCATCCAGGTGACTCCAAGAGTGTCCGGCCCATCCGACTCCCCTCTTCTTGTGACCTCAGCAGCTCTAGCTCCACAGGACGAGGAGGTGCGACTGCCACACCGCAGGATCCTGACAGGATGCTGGGGTCCTCAAAGTCTCGGCCCTCCAGAGGACGCCCACCAAAGTCATCACAGACAGGGCGTCTCAGTCAGCAGGTTGCCTCCACCTCCACTGTGGATGTCCAAGGAGCAACAAGATGTAGTGGCTGGGTTAGGACAGTTAAGGAGAAGTTGCACAGCCTGGGCATGGGTATTAATCATTTGTGCATACTGTTCACTATTGTCAATAAACTCCCAAGGATATCTCCCTGCCTATGACTCCTTGTTCTGATGAACAGTGCTCTTGTCACTCAGATGTGAAACCTTTCTGCACAAGATAAATGCAGGTGTCTCAGTCCAGGGCCTCTTCCCTGTGCTCTGTGCAGCCTTCAAACCAAAATGATAGTCCGGCCTTACACTCCCTGGACACATTACATCTCGGCGCTGCTTGTCATTGTTACTAGAATGTAATGAGCAGATGCCACAGAGTTCTCTCTGTGTGCTCTCAGCACCTTTAAGGAGAGGCTGGCCCCCATCTCTTCAGCACCTATGACCACTGATGCTGCGCTCCAGCTCCTGAAGAGCTCAGATGCTGAAGGCGGACAAAGCATCAGATGCTTATAACGTTTCATGGCTGTGTCTCTATGATATGATCTTGATCACGGAGCACAAGCAAGCTGCCCTCGGCCAGACCAGAGTCAGACGTTCTCAGAGGCTGTGTGAAGATTTATGGAGTGTCCTCAATATATGTTGTCATCATTCTCCTGCAACGGAGTGATTATTAGAGCCTCCACTGCCTCTCCAAGACAGGAGCATTCTCACATACGATATTTGTGTTGCCATAAGCCAGACTGGAGTCAAACATTCAGGGATGCAATGTGAGGATCAATGGGTTCTCCTCACTGCATGTCATCATCATCTTCAACAAATCCATCAGTATGAGGGACTTCTGAGCGCGACCGCCTCATCTAGCCAGTGAGAGGGCCTCATCTCTGTCATCATCACAGCCGAGGACCTCCTCAGCCTCATCCCCTTCGACATCCTCCTCATCGGGGGAGATGTGCAGCTCCTTTATCTTTTCCTCAGCCAGCTCGTCTCTCCGTTAGAGTGCCAGATTGCAAAGGGCACAGCAGATGATGACAATGCGTGATACCTTTTACGGTCTGTATTGCAGGGCTCCACCAGACCAGTCCAGGCACCGGAACCTCATTTTCAGCATCCCGATGGTTTGCTCCACCAAGGTCCGAGTTGCAGCATGAGCCTCATTATACTGCTGCTCTGCTGCAGTCTCAGGCCACTGCACCGGTGTCATCAGCCACGACCCCTCTGGGTAGCCCTTATCCCTGAAGAGCCATCCCTGCAGCTTCTGTAGACTCTGGAAGACTCCGGGGATCCGTGACTGACTGAGGATGTAGGTGTCATGCACCCTCCCTGGAAGTCATGCGCACACCTGCAAGATGTGTTTCTGGTGGTTGCACACCAGCTGCTCATTCAGCGAATGGGAGCCCTTGAGGTTAATGTAGTCCACCGTGTGTTGCAACGGAGACCTGAGTGTCACACAAGTGCAGTCAATCACACGCTGAACCTATGGGAAACCTGAGTTCTGGGCAAATTCTCTTGCATCCTGGCTGTCCTGGTCCTGGCCGAAATAAGTGGTTATTTACATATGACAACCTTCCTCAGCATCTGAGATCTTTTGTTTTAACTTCCAGCTTTTTAAGCCGATATTGTCTCACTTTCTCCTTCTTTCTTTCCTCCACTGTTAATTTCTCCCTCTGGAGGTCAGGTTTTCACATTTCCATTTCTTTTTGAAATATTCTCTCTTTTTCATTTTCTTTTTTATGTTGGCTCTAGTTCAAGTTTTCTCATTTCTGTTGCTTGTTCAAGTTCAAGTTTCTTCATTTGTAACTGAATGCTCACTACATCCAGCTGTAACTCATTCATGTCAGGTATCCCTTCCAGTGTCAAATGCTTTCACTTCAACTATGTCTGCTTTCGTTGCCCCTACAGGTAACCTCAACTGCAATGTATCCTCCAATTCTATTAACTGACCCTTGGATACTTTTGTAACCCCATCAGAGTTATATCTTCTACTTCCAAAAAAATGTTTTAGCCATGGATAAAGCCATTTTTGCAATCTCACCCCTTTAAAATCCTTCGCGTCAACTCCTGAATTCAATGTGCTTCTTGTACCTGTAGCCTAAAGATTCACCAACTCCAAACCAATCAAAGAATTCCAAATAACCTGGATGAGCCTCCAATTTTTTTACGGCACTGCAGGTGATATGTGCCAGGCAGACCACATCCACAAAGGACACTTGGTTGTGCTATCACAACAGTTTTGCAATTTGCATTTAATCTGAGAAGGTATGTGCACCAAATCCAGAAGTAATGAATCCACCAAGGCCTTTAGAGATTAAAAAAATTAAATTAAAATATTTATTAACAAAATAAAGGATTGCAAGCACATATGTAAGACTACAATTACTTAATACTATAACAGATCCTAAAATTCCTAATTAACCTGACTCCCAGTTGCACAAACCCTTTTACGGCAATATTTCAAAATAGATTTTAGAAAAAAACAGCAAGTTAACACAGCGCCCACTTGGCCGTAGAATTTTGAATGGCTATCTCAAACTTCAGTTACTGGACACAGCCGACTTATGCTCAAATGGCTGGAGGCTTCTTGAAGGCTGTTTCCCACACTCCTGTTAGATCATACATGGCCCTCACCTCACATAGACTTTCATTCATTGGGGAGGTGATGGTGTAGTGGTTTTGTTGCTGGACTAGTAATCCAGAAACCCAGGGTAATGTTCTGGGGATTTGGGTTTGAATCCTGCCAATCTTTGGCTACATTTTACCCTGGCTTGATCCCCTCTCATCCGGCTGACACTAGCCCTCTTCCAATTTAGAAATGTTACTTTTAATTGCTCCTTGCTCTCTTAAAACTTATGACACCATGATTACTCTTATGCAAGTGTCCCCCCATAGATCATTGGCTCACTTGCTGACCTCATTCTCCAGCACCAGATTCAGATGGCCAGCAGTGCCACTGGGAGAGGTCAGTTAGTACCTGAGTAGGAGTGCTACTTGATGTTGGAGTTCAAGGTAAGAGGGCAGCCTTGCTGCGACTAAACAGGCAGGCCCTGTGGAAGGGAAAGGGGGGTGTGCAGCAGTGATCGAAACCCTGCGTAGTGGGGGGAGGAGGGGTGCAAATCAAGCATGATGGCCCTTTCTGCTGTGAGGGGCCCTACCTGGGTCACAGGGTGCCCAAACAAGAGGGACTGCCCTAAGCCTGCAGACAGTCTGCCAGGATATAGCTGGCGGCCTTGCCACGTGGCATGGCAAAATGCAAGTGTTAGTGTGGGGAAGCCCTTAATTGGCCATCAATTACCTACTGAAAGGCCTTAATTGGCTTAAGGGAGGGTGGACCACCTGATAACCACCCCACTGCTGGTAAAATAGCTGGAGAGGTAGGTTGGTGATGGGCATGGTAACCCCCTGCTATCCCATCCACTTTTACAGGGCCCTGCTCATTGCCTGCCAGCCTGCTCCTGGGAGAAGCGGGCAAAACTCCAGCCCAAGAGATAGTGCTTCTATCTGCTGTTGACCTAATATTGTGTGGCCTAATCTAGTCTGGCCCAAGTCAAGCTGCCCTCATTCTCTTCCAATCTGCTGTATCTCTTTCTGAGCTTGTCAGACTTGCTTTAGACGGTTATGCTCATTCCCATTTTGTGGTGTTGTATATTAAGGATGCCACAACATGGAACCCCCACCCTACCATCTCCCAGTCTCCCAGGGCTCTTATATCCTTGTCAGCAAGCATTACATAATCCGAAAGCTCAGAAATCTCTTTCAGTGCTGCAAAACACCAGAACACTAGTCCCCGCAGTGCTTCTTATGTGCCCACCTCCAACTAGTGCATATCGCCTGGAATCCTAGTATCCAAGGTTCTACCCAGTGTGAGAAACAGCATAGGAGATACATTACGTACTTTAAACATCTTATTAACATGTCAGAAATGTGCTCCTAATATTATATTTCCATACTGCTTGCTGAGTGGGTTTCTATCATTTATTATTGCCTGTCTTTTGTACTTACCTTCCATTGATTTCCCCCAGCTGTCACTCCAGGTTTTCAGGGTGCTTGAGCATACATCCCTTAGCCAGGTGATGCTATGATCATAGGCTTATAGTTCAAGACACCTGGGGCCAATCTCATTTTGTCTCTTTGCACTCTGGCCTTTAGACCCTTCAGTGCTTTAAAGAAAAAGTTAGTGGAAACATATCAAAAAACAAGTGTCAGCTTAGCTCCGTTTGATTCTTGCCTTTAAGTCGGAAGGTGAGGTGTTCAAGCTCCACTCTGGCACATAAGCTCAGCTGACACTTCAGTACAGCACTTAAGGGAATGCTGCATTTTTGGAGCTGCCAGCTTTTAGATGAGATGTCAAACTGAGGCCTTAAGTGCCTGTTTGAAGAGTGGGAAGTTCAGATGTCAAGGTCAGCCAACACCACTGGGAAAAGAAAGAACAGATTAAATGGTCATTCATCATGCTCTTTGTCGGACCTTGTGTACAAACTGGCTGCCACTTGTACCTGCATGTACAGTAACCACACTGTGAATGTAATCTAATGACTCAAGCAATCTGGGATGTCTTGAGGGGTGAAAGGCATTAAATTAATCTGGAATAAAAACAGAAAATGCTGGAAATACTCAGATGTCTGGGCTGCATCTCTGGAAAGAGAAATAGAATTAAGGTAAGAATCAGGTATGTGACCTTTTGTTAGATCTGACTGGATCAGAATGGTCCTCATGAAAAGTCACAGACCTGAAATATTTGGCTGTATTTGACGGGGGCGTGGGAGGGGGGGGCGCAATTCTCATCCCACCCCATCTCACCCCAAGAAGGGCAACACCCACACCCCCACCGACCCCCACCGCGCGCCCCCCCCCCCACCCCCCCCCCCCCCCACCCCCGAACCAAAGATTGTAGCCCCCTCCTCCTTCCCTCCTTTTTAAAAACTTTAAAATAAACAGCTGCCTGCTCCCACTGACTGCCCGTGCCAACTGTATTATGGTGTGGGCAGCATATTATCAGGGTCAGTTGGTTTGTTAGAATCTCAATTGACTCTTAATTACCTATTTAACTATGGTGGGTGGGTTGCCGATTTCAGCACCTGCATGCCTGCCCACCTACTATGTTATGGTGGTGAGCTAGGAGGTGGTTGGGAAGGTAGTCGCAGGGCACCCCCCTCTGCCCCCAACTATTTTACATGCCTCTCTGCCAAAAACACACCCGGTGAGAGCACATAAGATCAAGCCCATTAACTCAGTCTCTCTATCTCTCAAACAGATACTGCCAGACCTGCTGAGTATTTCCAGCATTTTCTGTTTTTATTTCAGATTCCTGGCACCTGCAGAGTTTGCTTTTTGTATTAACGTTAAATGAATCCAAGTTCACTTCCAGTTTCCATGGGCGCTATATTCTCCATATGGATTTCTCACCAGGCTCTCAACCACAAATCAATCTAAGTCCTGATTCCATGGCATGAAAAATATAGGCTCCTGAAATGTATAGGAAGCAACATTAAGCTCCTTAAACACTTTTAAACAATTTTTTTCATATAAAGCACATTAGGAATGTAAAGTCAGGTTTTGCTCATAGCTTTTGGTGGCAAGTCGGCTGAAATTCAGGTTGGGCTTTTGCACATTATAGGGATATATCTGTCTTATTAAAATGGCATGATTTAAGTTGAAATAAATTAGATTGGCCAATACAGCTGGGAAACCCTTCAAGATTACACTTACGTTAGAAAAGGGAGGGAGCTTTTCCTTCAATTGCCCACCCCTGTTCAATTGGAAACTCAATCCTACTGATCCAAGCATGCATATCCCCTCACCCACCACCCCCATCCTCACAGCATTGAGCCCCCATTTACCCAGAGTGTACATGCCTTTTCTCATCTCATTGCTCTTCCTGGCAACCCTTGATTTAAAAATTCTCATCCTGATATCCCCACGCCATCACCGTTTCCAATTTCTATAATCTCCTCCAGCCCCCCAACCCTCCATTCTCTCTGTGCTCCTTTAGTTCCACCCTCTGGATTTCCCGATCTTCAGTGTTACATTACTGGTGGTCTTGCCTTCTGCTGCCTAAGCTCCACACTCTGGAATTCCCACCCTAAGCTTCTCCACCTGCCTCTCTCCTCTTTTTTTAATTTGCTGCTTAACAACCTATCTTCGGGTCACCTGTCCCAATATCTCTCAATGTAGTTTAGTGTTACATTCTGTCTGATAACGTTCCTGTGGAATGCATTTGTCTCTGTTTAACCATGTTGTTATATAATCAAAAAATGATACAGAGGACAAGGAGATCATCCTGCTCATCATGCCTGTGACAGCTCCATGAAAGTGTTATCCAATTCACCCCACTCCCCTGTCCTGTCCTCATTGCCTTGCAAATTTTCCTCTTCAAATATTTACCCAATTCCCTTTTGAAGCTGTTACTGCAGCTGCTTCCACCATCATTTCAGGTAGCACATTCCAGTTCATAACTTGCGGCATAAAAATAAAATTCATAAAAAAGTTTGTCAATTACATTAAAGATGTTATATATATATAATCTTTAATGTAATTGACAATATATATATATTATATATATATCAGGCTGTTACCTATTTTCCACAAAATATCAAAATCACTTTGTTTATTGTCTTTGTAAAAGACTACTTGTAAATGTGAAAATATATACCCTTGCTGCACCTCACTCATCCTTCCCTCCCTCACAACTGTGTAATCCCCAAATAGTTGGCACAGCACCTGTTTTGGGATGTTTAGGGGGAGAATTTTCTCCCCGTTGGGGGGCTTGTGCGGTTCCCCCAATCGGCTGGGTGCTGCCATCTTATGTGGGTGGGCCAGTTAAGGCCCACCCAGTGTGACGTGCGCCTGGAAGCGCTGAGCGCTCCCTGTGCGGGCAGGGGGCGGTGGGGGGGGGGACATTGCCTGAACTGGGGAGTGCACTCTTTCGCGCATGCGCGTGAGACAACGCAGACATCTCCCTGAGGCAAAGAGCTGCCTCAAGAAGATTAGTTGAAGTCCTGAAAATTTTAAGAATGAAAAAAAAATTAAGACATGTCCACTCGTGCGAAAATGTCGCATGAGCTGGGACATGCGTATGAATGTTATTAAAAATTTTCGTAAAACTTTAAACCACCCATGGATGAGGTTCCATGATAAATGTGAAGGCCGCCTGGGCTCTTTGCCTGCCCGCCAACCTTAAGGTTGAATGGGCAGCTCTGTTAATTGTTTTAATTGATATTTAAATGGCCTTAATAGGCCTTTGACAGTTCGGCAGCTGCGCAGCTGACTCGGGTGTGCCCCCCGCTGAACTGAAAATCTGAATGATGCGCTGTGACGTCTGGGTGCACGCCTGACGTCACTGTGCATTATTTTATGAGTCAGCTCGCCGACCCGAAAATTCTGGCCTATGTGATTTCTTGCACTGCACTAATTTCACAGCGTGGGTAGGATATAAACATTGAAGAGACTCATGAGAGCTCGTAATATATTTCTGATGAGCCAGCCTCAGAGTAACCCTGCAAAGTTAGAAGCAGATGCCCTATTTTCCTTCTTTTAAATATGCTGGTCTAAGGAGATCAGAACAAGAAAAAAACAAGTTAGAGGAGAATGAACCCCCCCCCCCCCCCCCCCCCCCCTTCTGGAAAGAGAAAAGTTAAATGTGGTATTCACGCCCACTCAATGTCAACATCTATCCCATTGAGTGTGTTGGCTGGACAGTAATCAGGACAAAACCTGCACATCAGATGTAACTGTATCTTTTTAGGTTAAGGATTTCTTTTTTTACCCCAAAAGAGTGCCCAGGAATACATAAAACTTGAAAAGATTCAACAAATTTCTTAGATAAATATCCCTGCAAGAGATACTTAAGTGTTACTTAAAATAAATTAAAATCAAATTAAGTATTTTGTGCATCTCTACCATTCTCATTTATTTTCTTTCTCAGCAGTAAGGAAGTAAGATTCATGAACAAATACCCTAATTACATCCATATCCTTGCTGCGTGTTGTTTAATTTCTAAACAAAATCTCTTATTCTCAAATTTTTGCTCTGTCAAAATGATTAGAAATGTAATGGATATATTACAGTGCCCCTTAGTGGCCAAAATCTATCTTAAACACTGATCCCTGTAAGTACAACCTCTCTCATTAAACTCAAGCGTATACATTTTGTGTATACATTATGTATACATAAATTAATCACTTCGCAACAAACTGCCTGATGACTAGTTTTATACTTCAGTATCCAATAATGAACACTTTGCGTGCAACAGAGTATGTAAGCTTGTTTGATAGTTAATTGTTGATATAATAATGTTAGTTAATTGCAGATATAATAACACATACAAGCATAGAAGTAACAGCAGCTTTCTTTCAAAATGCACTGCTTCCACAGAAAAGCACCCCAATGTGCAGCAGAGGAGATAGGAATTGGTTTCCCAGCTTTTAGGAAAGGTTGGGACAGGTGGTCAAAGAGTCAGGTTCTAAGAAGTCTTTTAAATATGAGGAGGAACGTAAAAGGTGGAGGGGTCTAAGGAATGAGTTCCAAGCTAAGATCAGGGTAATTGATGGCTCATTGCCAAAGGTCAAGTAGAGAGGGATGGGGGGATGAGGGGAATTGCGCAGGATTTCAGAGTCAGAGGTTTGAAGGATTTCAGAGAGGTGAAGATTACAAAAATGGGCAAGGTGATGGATGGATTTGTTGACAATGACAACAGTTTTAAAATCTGATCCTTCCTTTAGGTAAAAGGCAATCAAAATGTGGATATAGGGTGATGATAGACTGGGATAGAATGCAGGAAAGTTGTAAACGATTATGGAGTTTTGTATGGGCTAGAGTCAAAATCATGCAACGAGTTGAATAAGTCAAGTCTACAGACTGCTAAGACAGACTGCAAAATCAAATGTTAGCATATTAGTTAGAATGGTACTGGTACTAATTTCCATTCTGATAAAAAGAGTGATTAATGTATTGACTACATTGCAGCATAAATCATAGATTATCAGCTAATACAAATTCGTTGGTATTTACATATTCACCAAGGCTCCTTTGACAACACCTTCCAAACCCATGACCATTACCACCTAGAAGGACAAGGGTAGCAGATAGATGGGAACACCATCAGCCTGAAAGTGCCCCTCCAAGGCACTCACCATCCTGACTTGGAAATATACCACTGTTCCTTCACTGTTGCTGGGTCAAAATCCTGGAACTCCCTTCCTAACAGCACTGTGGGAGTACCTACACTGCATGGACTGCAGTGGTTCAAGAAAGCAGCTCACCACCATCTTCTCAAGGGCAACTAAGGATGGGCAATAAACGCTGGCCCAGTCAGCAAAGCCCACATCCCATGAATGAATAAAAAAAAACTATGTGCGTGAACATGAAATTAATGCTTAAAGTTGATTTGACACTAAAATTTTATTCAATGAAACTTCCTACACTAAATTCCAGACCAAGTATTTAATTTTTACTGTAAACCTGCTTTCTAGTTCTTACTTTCCATGTCAATCTTCTCAGGATTTGCAACAGTTGCACGTTAAATTTTTCACTGTGGATACATGAGTAATAAGTGAGAGGGAATGCAGCAGGATATTCTATATGAGTTCATCCTGTCTTAAAAATTACCCTAATTAGGAAACTTGGCTATTTTTAAGCACTCTTATTTTGATACAACAACTTCTTTTTATACAGTGCCTTTAACATAATGTCACATCCCAATACATTTCACAGGAGCGTTATGGAACAAAATTTGACATTGAGCTATGGAAGGAGATATGACAAAAACGTGGTCAAAGAGGTAGGTTTTAAGGGACATCTTAAATGAGGAAAGAAAAGAGAGGTGGAGAGGTTTAAGGAGGTAATTCCAGAGCTTAGAGCCGAAACAGCTGAAAGCACAGTCACTAATGGCGGAAAGATTAAAATCAGGAAAGCTCAAAGGCCAGAATTGGTGGGCTGCAAAGATATTGGGCAAAGATGAAACTGTAGGGCTAGAGGAGGTTTTAGAAATAGGGAGGGTTGAGTCTATGGAGACATTTAAAAACAATAAGGAAAATTTTAAAATTATGGTGTTTCTTGCGTGGGAGGCCAATATAAAGCAGTAAGCATAGGGGAAATAAGCGAGCAGGTCTTGGTGTGAGTTAAGAGATGAGCAGCAGAGTTTTCAATGATCTAAAGGACATGGAACAAAGAATGTGGGAGGCCAGCCAGCCAGGGTGTATTGGAATAACCAAATCTTAAGATAACAAAGGCATGAGTGAGGGTTTTAGCAGCAGCAAGGTCAAAGTCAGGAGGTGGAAATAGGCAGTCTTAGTAATGGTGCGGATATGTGGTAGGAGTCTCATCTCACGGTCAAATATGACACCAGAGTTGTAAACAGTCTGGTTCAACCTCAGATAGTTGCCATTGAGAGGAGTGAAGTCAGTGTAGGAGGCAGCAGAGGGCGGATTAGGAAGATGATTTGTGCTGAAGAAGAGAAACTGGACGTTCTCTTTGGTTTCTTGGATGATCTTCGAATAGTGGACATCTTAGTGATGGAGAGCATAGTCTGATGTTGTGTTATGTGGTCTGGTCAAATCTGATGATGAATGGACTGTTAAATCAAATGTTTATCAAAGACATTCAAGTCCGTGTCCCTTTGGCTTAAGGGAGTGGAGATAATGGGCATGCCAGTGATTAGGGTGGGAAAGAGTAATCATTCTAGCTGGGACAAGGGCATGAAAGCTGATGGAGAGAGTGTGATTTAGCACAATCAGTCATGATGGATTAAAGGCCGAATTCTAGATAAAAGGAAGAATATAACGTTGGGCAGTTAAAGAATTTTTAAAAATTACAAAGACTGCTGTGCTCAGAGATTTATTTTCCGGTATGGAGATTGGGAGTGTGTTAGCATGCTTAAGCCTAACATTGGAAAATACATAATTGAGAAAGATGACTGGCTCAATATCATTAAATTAATCTTTCTTGATAGCATCCGTGCTTGGACCAGTGACCAACTTGTTTCATAAAAGAACAAATTCCTCTTTGTTAGGATGCTGAATTGTGATAATTACGATATCCGTGTGCTCATTAAGTTAGCTAGACTTCATAAATGGTAGATGCCATGTGACTTTAAGTAAATTGCAGCATTTGGAATTCAGTAAATTGGTCACTCTGTGCATACAATCCTTGTTTTAATGGAGATAATAGATCTTACACAGAATCTCAAACCCAGTATCTTGCCACTGAACATTTTTAAATAGTCTATATTTAATGTACCATTCTTAACAATGCATTTTTTGTAAATCAATTCATGATTAAGTGCACTCATAGACACAGCAAAAACAGTTAGGCATACTGACAGCTAACTTTGCTTCAGTCATCTCCAGTTGTACAACTCACGGTTTGATCTATTTTCATCTGTCTTGGTGAGAAAAAATAGATAATTTTATGAATGATCTTAGCAGCACTAGTAATGTTGCACTTATTACTCTCAACCACAATCTTCATTTGAAAATCTACCATCTATTATTAAGAAGAGAGCATGTTTAATGAAATGTTAAATTGTGTACCTCTTGTAAAATGTTCAATTTAAGTGAATGATTGATTTCCTTTTGCGAGTAGAGGCTGCACTCTGTCAGATTTATAGTTCGGGCTTCTAATATACAGCATTAGTATAAATCCTTAGCTAGTATATGTGCCACTGTATAGCATTCAACAGAGCAGCTTTAAGGCTCTTTGAATTTAATCTCTTACTTTCAGTGTTATGGTTTGTTAGATTGTAGTGTATTATTAAGTTTTGCTCACCTACAGTTTTATTCTCCCCTTTCAAATTAATGAAAAGATAATGTTGAAAGTAGGCCTCTTCCAGTTATAGCTGTTGTTATCTTCAAGGTCCATACAGTGAGTCATCATTTGCAGGAATAGAAAAGCATAGGGCAGAATCTGAACTCCCAAAAAGAGATGGGCTGTGGTCGTGTTAGAGGTTAAAATTCAGAAAAATCTGTAACTGGCACCCAACCCGCCTTGTGCCCGCTCACTTCTGGTTTAAACAGAGGTTGGAAAAAGGTTGGGTGACCAATCCACTCGCGAAAAGCGTGTTGGTCATTTCAAAATCATGATGAGGCTGCCTTCCTTTGTTTTAAACGATTATTCTGTTTTGAACTCATGTCAGTTGGGTTTTCCAGGCCTTGAGAAACTTGACGGGTGAAAGTACAATGGAAAGGCTGAATTCATGAGGTAAGTGCTTTCACAACACTGCTTATGTGCCAGGAAGAACTGGAGTGGTTCCTTCAGGCCCAGTAAAACTCCCTTGCTATCTTCTAGCTACCCCACCACTAGCCCCATCCCTAGCATCAGATCCCCACCCAAACCCCAAGATCAGAACCTCCTCACCAATCTGTAACACCTCCTGACTAGTCTAGCAGTTCCTCTCAAGCTGCAGGCTTCCCATTCAGGTCTCTAATCAGCCAGTCAGTCAGACCATTTAAAGAAGCCCTACATATAAAAACTCTAGGGCATTTGGGAAACCTGGGCATCAAAACAGCAGCCTCACATGGAATGCTCATCCAGGCAATTGTGTTGGATGGGGTGTGATGGGTGATGCTGTCAGGTACAGTTAACATGTTGACAAGTATGTGCCATTCATGTGGTTGGGTAGAATAATGGGAGTGCTGGGGCAATACATGATCGAAAGGTTAGAAGTTTCTCAACTCCATTGTTGTCATGCTGTCGGGCATGAAAGCAGTTTGTGACCCCGGGTAAATGGGTGGTGGGACCGTGGGTGACATTTTATCGGTGGTGGTGAATTTAAGAGCCATCACTGAGACCACTGCCCAGGTGAGGACGGCAGCCCATTACTCAGAGCTGCTGGCCCATTCAGGAGGTTGGCAGCTCAGCGGCACCAACAATAGAGGTGGATACTCCTGAGGCTGCAGGGACAAGAAGATGACCCCTCACTATGATGGCGCCCTCGAAGGTCAGGTAATTCTTCTATTTACTATGCAAGGTCCAAGCAGGCAGGCCTCAATGATCAATATCAATCAAACAACAAGCATTGGCTAAAAAAAAAGAGTGGGTTATTTATTTGAAAATAAGACTACATACATGGAATGGTAACTGGGAAGCTGTGTGGACACATCTGAGCTGTATGGCCGCTGCTGTGTTTGGTCTACATATTACATGGGATTATACATCACATTCTGTCTCTTGGGGGGTAGTGATGGTCAGCCGTTTAAGATACCCGCCCTTAAAGGTACATGTACATCACAACACCAGAAACCCAATGGAAGGTCATCATAGTTCACCTTGTGGTCTCACCATGTTGTGGGTTGGGTCTGTCCCGGGGCTGTTAAAATGTCCACAGGGTGATCAGTAGCTATTAATTGGCCACTTATTAATTTAATTGGTCGCCCACCTCTGGTTGGTGAGTAGCTGTGCTGCTGCCATTCCTGCCATTGGGAATATCTCCTGTCAGTGGGAAGACATTGGACTTCTCTCCCAACACCTTTTCCCATCATTTTATGAGGCTTCCACCTCTCAGGCCACCTCTACAGGGCTGGTAAAATTCAGCCCAGTGTATATTATCACTTTGAGCATTCTATCATTTGCTATTTTAAGTTGGTTGAATGCTTTTTCTACACTTGTATACAAATATATATTACCTTTTAGATACTTTGTGCCATGATTTTGGTTGTAAATATTTCTAGACCCACAACTTGGGAAAATCACACTAAAAATGGGCAGGGAGTTTATAACCCATTATAGGGACCAATATTTTTAAGGTGCATGCAAGTGTCTATATGTTTGTTAAGCATGTGCGGTCTTATTTTAAATAAATTCAAACATTTTCTTCTGAAATTGATTGCTGCAGTTCCAAGGCTTGCTGTGCTGAATGACTCCTCCCACACGCCTTAAGGTTTTGACAAGCAGAAAGTAATTTGGAATAAAAGAGGACTTATCTCTTCGGATGGAAAAGCATTGCCTTTGCAGGGCTGATCCATTGGATTCTGGCAGAAGCTGAGATGGGGCAACAGCCCTTAGACACAGCCAAAGTCTGAGTCCACTCTAAATTGCACCCTGGGTCAGTGAGAATGACAAGACAGATCAGCTAGCCAAGAAATTTGAGACTGCCCTAGGGATTGGGAAACTTTGCAGGGTCAGAGGAATAAAGTGAAATCACAACCTTTAGATCTAGCAGGGGAACACAGTAAAGACCCTTGGATTAAATCAGCCCAGGTGATCAAACGTGAGGGTTTCTGGCCCAAAGATGCCCCTATCAGAAACAAACAGGATAGCTTGTGACATGTGGCCCATTGAAAACACACCACAAATGAGTGATAGTCTATAGGCCAAAGACTAGTGCAGCAAATGTGGTTGACTTTGTATGGATCTGACCATGAATCTCATTATTAATAACTGCCTCAGTTGTGCCCTGTATGGTCCTGAGCCTTATGTTAAAATTCACTCATCTAGCTATGTCTCAGAATCCATGGCCCATGGAGGAATTTACAGATTGATTAGCATTGGCCCATTTCAAAAGGACTCAAAAAGGATAAACTGTGCACCTTAGTGAGAACTGAGTCTTCCAAATGGGACTAAGTGCAAGCATTAGAAATGGTAAATTTTTTTGAGAGAAAATTGCATTAAACATGATGGAATAAAGGAAAGATGCTATCCCTTTTCCACTGTCACAAGGTGCATAAGTGCTTTTGTTTGCAGTGTACTGTTCTCTTTAAACAGTCTTGTGATTGCTTCAGTGCCAATTCTGTGCCTCTGCCTTCATTTCCAATGGAGGGAGTTTTTACTTACCTGACCCACAGAGATTGGTCAGAGGTGACAGGAAGTAGAAATTGAAGTTCGGAGGCTGGGGGTTCAGATCAGAGGCCTTGTGCTGGGGGTGGCAGGGGGAGACTGTTGGAATCAGAGGTCTTGGATAGAAGGTCACTGGGGAGCTTCCCACACACTGAGATCCTCAGCAAGGCACCTATCTCCCAGATCTACTAAATCCTTAACTGGATGAAACTGCTAGGTTACCCAAAATCCAGAAAACAAAGCCAATGACAGTTAGAGCCAAATACCTCCATGACAATGTTTTTTTTCATTTATTTGTTCCTGGGATGTGGGTATCACTAGCAAGGCCAGCATTTGTTGCCCATCCCTAATTGCCCTTGAACTGTGTGGCCTCCTCAGTCATTTCAGAGGGCAGTTAAGAGTCAACCACATTGCTGTGAGCCTGGAGAGACATATGGACCAGGCAGTGGAGTTTATATTCTCAAGCTATTAATTGAACTTAAAGCGGCTGTGATGGGATTTTAAACCTAATTGTCATATTTAAAGTTCCAATCTGGCTCCTTGAATTGGAATGGCCGCCCATGCACTTTCCAGGCTGTGGTAAAATGGAAATGGGTGGTTTGGAGAGGAAGTTGAGTTTGGAAGGATAAATTGATTTTTAAAAACTGCTGTTTCAAACACTTCAGAAAGGAAAATTTACCTAAAGTTTAAGGGGATAATCAAATTTTTACTGAAAAGAAATAAAGAAATGTATGATTAATGGAGCAAAAAAAGGGTTAACAAATGGGATATGCTAATATTTGAGTACATGATGATGTACCACTCACACCAGTCAGTCATGTGTTAGGGTCTCTCTCTCTCTCTCTCTCTTGAGAGAGAGAGAGAGAGATTGGAATCATACCTAAGAGCTATGTGCCTACTCTGTATCTTGTTTCGAAGTAGTAATAATAAACAAATGTTAAGCAGATGCCTACAGTATGTCTACAGCCTGTATAAGAGAGAGGCCAGCAACGGGAGTTATGGAAGCGCCATTTTTTCTGGTACCAAGAAGTGTCAGGTCTTCATGGAAAAGAGCAAAATCTTCAAGTTAGCTCCTTTCTTTATGCAGTTGGTCCAATAGTAGATGATGTTTTCTTAAGGCAGGGCATGCAGGAGTCCACCACGGATTTTGATTCTATTATTAAAACCTTTGACACCTATTTAGCCTGAAGCAAAATTTAGTAATTGAAAGGGCACATTTTAACCAGTGCTAAAGATGACCTGAGGAATCAATTGAATTATTTTTAATTGACAAGATAGATCTTGTGGATACGTGGCACTGAAGTACAAGCTAACCTATGATGGCATATTTGTAGGTGTTTGGGTCGAGAAAAGGATCCTCTGATTTTTCTGCAGACCAAAGTTGATCATACATTGGATTAGCAGTCCAGTATGTGAGGCAGCCTGTGATTAGTTTATTTTACTGGGCCATAATTTGTGGTGACTCTAAGGCTTCACATGGCTCCATAGATTGGATAGACCCATGGGCAGCGACGCCATCCATATGAAAGCTTGCCAAACAAAGCAAAAGGGTGGGAAGCTTATGCATTGTGGCATGAAAACCCAGAATAGTTGCCAAGACTGCCAACAGGTGATGCGGAATGCTGCCAGTGTGACAACACTGGACATTTCGAGTGTTTATGCAAATCCAGCAATGTAAATTGAAGGAGCAGACCAGCGACTATTTATGAAGCACATTCCTTACAAGAAATGGAAAGTCCAGAAAATGATGACCCTACAGAGTTCCTAGGAGAAGTTGATAGTCTTAATCCAGCCTACTGGTCAGTTACATTACAACAAGCTTCAATACTTCTTTTAAAATTGATCCTGGAGTGGCTGTTAATATATTTGCAGATGCCCTCGACTGACTTCAGCCGATGGCCCTCTACCCATCAGACATCAAGTTACAAGGTCTATGCAGCACAGACCTTCCAATCAAAGGCAGGATTATTTCTCCTGTTAGCTACAAGGGCAACAGATCACTAATTCTCTCTATGCTCTTCACAGTCAACGTACATCCTTTGTTGAGTGGCAATGTTGTCATAATTCTAGGAATCTGAGAAAAGCCAGATGATGCTTATCATTTGAGTGACTCAAAGTGCTTCATTCAACAGTTTTCAACAGTTTTTTTCGAAGCAGTGGACCTTCAGCCTTCAGAAGCTGAGAAAGATTGCACACTCAGCAGTTAAGTTCCTTTCTTTCACAGAGACACCACTCACTAGACCCAGGGCAGGCAAAGGAATTCTGAATCTCTTAGTTCCTTACAGAGTCAGGCCAGAGGTGGAGGATACAGAAGGCAGTGCTGCAGAGTTTGACCATCCCCATGAAGACCGGCTGGACCTGAATTGGCTGTTCCTAGAGAATGATGAAGAATCCCTTGCAGTACTGAGTGACCTCTTGAAGGTTGAGATCCTAGGGAATGATTCAACTTTCCCATTGTTAGATGCAACTTATGAAGCGTCTGTTGTCTTTTTAGAAGAATCAAGGGAGGCTGAGCTTTTAGAGGCTGAGCAGCATTCAGATCTTAGATCCACTGTATCTACCATTGTATTGCCTACTTTATCATATGTTGTTCATGAAAACTCTTCCACAGAGAATGCTTTGCCTGAGTTTAAGTTAGAGTCTATGGAGGATCACACTGTTACAGAGCTAGTACCTTCCCAGGTTGAAAGCAATTGGGACCCATAGTTCAGTCCCAGTTGAAAGTCATCTTCTCTTCACAGCTGGAGCTCAGCCACAAAACTTGTGGCAGAATCTTTAGCACTTCGGAAGCTGCAGGTCCTATACAGCAATCACGTCCCAGAGTTGATTGCCCACAAGAAATTCCCCTCATTACAGAAGATGAGCCTGTTGTTCGGTTCCTGGGACATGAAAAGAAAATCCAGAACTTTATTCTTATCACTATTTTTTTTTAAATGGACTTCCTGCTGAACCAAAAATATGGCTGCTACAAGTCAGATAACCATAGGTATGACCCTTTGTCTGGGAGCTACCCCCAAGGGTTACAAGAATAAAATAATTATTTTCTCAGCCGGTGGCATTTCACACCTCATTGTACAGACCACTTGTAATGTCGAAAAGCAGGAAGCTCGCACATCAAAACTTATGCCTGCATAGCTGCTAACAGACTCATATCACACCTGGGACTGTCCAGGCCCATTTCAAAATGGAAACAAAGGGATGTCATTTGCACCTGATAAGTCACCTTTCTAGTGGAGTTAGTGGATCTGCCTAGACAATGGCTTCCTGACACAAGACTCTGAATTTGGATGGTAACTCTTTGAACAACTAATGACTGTGACATTATCAGTCCTGAAATCAAAGCCAGTTTGAGATAATGGATAAACCTCCCTTTGGAGAAAGAGAATCACATGACTTGAGTGACCATTTTGAAATATCGGTATGCCTTTGGGAACTGAGAAATCCTCATTCTGCTGTTTTAATATCAACTGGAAAGGACTCCAGTCACCCAACCGAACAAGCAGTTGGCTACCATCTCTCAGCTCCTCCAAGCCTGTCTCTGCTGGAAGATTTCTTACCATCACATGCAGAACCAACTCAGTTTCTGTGCAGCTACTTTATCTTCAGTGTTCCCAGCGATTGTAAAGGGGAATTCTATAACTCCTGTCTTCAGCCAGCTGAACTCAAACTCCTACCTGAAAGAGTTCCTCATTGGACTCTGATTCTGAACTCTGGAAATCACGTGAACTAATATTCATTTCTGTGGACCTTGCACCATTAATATTCATAGTTGTAAAACTGCTTTATCTATGCCCCTTTCCTTTACTGTGTGTATGCTTTTGTGTGTGTGTGTGTGTGTGTGTGTGTGTGTGTGTGTGTGTGTGTGTGTGTGTGTGTGTGTGTGTGTGTGTTTAGTGGAGTGGGAATTTGCAAACAATGCTCTTCTGGGTTTTGAATGTGAAATAAACTAACATCCTGAGTTAATCATGACACAAGTTTGTTGCGGGTTATTAGTAAATTAGATAACACAAAACCAAGGGTTTGGGAAAACACGCCACCGCCTACTTAAAAAATAATTTAAAACTTTCTGCCTATGGACAGGTGATGAGAGGAAATCAGTGCAGCTTGCCTATCATTCTCCTCTCCATAACACTGCCTTGTCTCCACATTCTCAGGAGTTGTTCCCATTGTCCCTCTGCTTGTACAGAGAGAAGTGTGGCTCCCTTACCACAGGCTACAGAAAGAAGACAGTCCTCCTGAAAAATTATTGGGAACTCATCTCTTTTTCATTTCTTGACAGTCTTACAAGAAGTTGGTCATTTTTTCCTTCACTGTCCAATTTCTAATCTCAGATCGTCTAATCTCAGATCTTCAATGTCTTTACAGTCTTTTATGCAGCAATTGATGATACAGTTGTGACAGTCTTCCCAGGAGTTCAAAATCATTTCTCTTCTGAATCTTCTTCCCAGAATCCATCAAGAGAGCAACAAGTTCCTCAGAGTGCCCTGAGTTCTTGTCTTCTAGTCCCAGACGGTCCAAAGGTCAATTCAGCCTTCTCTTTTGAATTAGTCTTTTGTTGAAAAGACTTTGTTGTCACTGTGTTTCAGTCATCCTGAAACCTCCCTAGCTACGCTGACAGTGCTGCTGATAGTGTTGTCCTATTCTGTAGGTGATGATGATGTTCTACCAGATGCAGATGAAAGCATTCATGTTTCCAAGATATCTTCCCGAAGGGCCGAGAATACTGAGAGAGATTGAATCCCCCAGAAGTGTGACTTGGGAGGGGAAGGGTGGGAGTTGAAGTTGAATAGAATAGTTAAGGTAGTTGTTAAAAGGGAGTTACAGAAATACAATGTAAGTAGTTAAAGGCATAGGGTGGAATTTTCTGCTACAGAGATTAAGTGTGGTAGCAGGCAGGAAAGGTGGCACAGATCCCATGAGCAGGCAGGGGGGATTTCCGCATCAGATCATGTGTTTTTTACCTCATTATGTATGCACAAACAAGAACCATGTTGTATATCTCGTGGCGGGACGGGCTGGGATTTGCCCACCCCACTGATACCTCATCAGCTCCTATTTCCGGGCACCATATTTAAACGACACCCATGCACACATTCAGTCTCTGCAGCCCAAGACTTGTTATGGTGAGTGATGGCCCCCAGAAGAGACAACGCTGTGCTCCCAAGTTCAGCGACAAGACACTGGCAGCATTCTTCCAAGCAGCCAAGGACAAATGGGAGATCCTTTACCCCCATGATGGGAGATGGAGGTGCAGCAACTCAAAACCAAGGCTTGGGAGCAGGTTATCAGGGTGGTCAGTGCTGCCGCTCCTCAGAAGAGGACCGGTATCCAGTGAAGGAAGAGGATATATGATCTCATCTGCTACACCAGGGTAAGTCACCCTTCTCAATCTCAACCCTCACACTCATAAAACCATCAGGCATCCGCAGAGTTACAGTCCACAGGGATCTCACACACCACCAGCACAACACACACTTTTACATCATAATCTCCTGTCACATCCTGTACAAGTCAAGTCTTCAGCCCTCACGTAGGGCCACTCAGCACACAAAGAAGGCAGACAAGATCATCATCTGCTTTGGCATCCACCTTGCTTACAGCCTGTTCATCTTTATGCAGGAAAAAGATCGCCCACAATGAGAGGGACAGAAGGGGGGGTGACGGAGCTCAGGCCACTCACCCCCTCTGAGGAGCAGGCAGCAGAGCTGGCCGGCGAGGACAGGGACTGTTCTTGTGCTGAAGGTGAGGTCGGCGTCTTGCAACAAGCCAGTGAGGCCCCATCTACTCGTATTTACCCACCCACCGAAATTGTGAGTGCTCTTCAATGTAGGTGAATACCCAGCCAGTCACTAATTATCTCTTCTTTCTATTACAGATACCAGCAAGAAATAGAGGAGAAAAACCGCCAGGAAACCCATTAGCCCCAGCCCCCAGGCCACCTCGGATGAGGACCTTGAGGATCCACGAAATGTAGAGCACTGCGGGGCACTGCGTTCCCCTGCAATCCTCTACCAGCGCAGAGACACACATCTTGGTGGGACCTATGTTTATAGCAGGCTCGGGGTCACCATCGGGTGAGGAGGGATTTGGGTCTACAGCAGGTGGACGCAGGGACAGCCAACATCATTGACACTCGGACGACAGCTGGAGACCAGGCTCCTGCTGAGCTTGAGTCCGATGTCGAGCCTCTGGAAATGGCTCCTAGAGAGATCTTGGAGCTCCAAAGACAGGCTGGGTTGTCAAGGCCATCACCAGATTAGAACAGAGGATGGAGGAGTCCGTCCACATTCAGTTCGATGTCATGGCACCATTGAAAGGGTGGCATCCGCCATGGAGACCTTGGTCCAGCAGAATGCTCACTTTCTGTCGGATATGTACGTGGATGTTCACACCATCGCTCATGAGTGGAATGGAGCAGTGGCTATGTGAGAGGGGGATGGGGCACTTCAATCTCCATCCAAGACCACTTTCTCCTCAGGGATTTAGGGAGGTACCTTCGGGCACCCATAGGGAGGAGGAGCGTCAGTCGGTCACCCTTGGGCAATCCACCCAGGAATCTCCTGGGCTGCCCACCTCTTCCAAGACCCCTCTGCCTGTAACCACAGCAACTTCTGCTGCTCAGGCAGAGGAGGGTGTACCTGCTCCACAGCAGAAAATCCAAAGAAGGCTAGGGTCCTCCAGGCCTTGGCCCTCCAGAGGAGGCCCGCTAAGGTTATCACAGACAACAGATCAAAGCAGTCAGCAGGCTGTCTCTGCCTCTGCTATGGGTGTCAGGGAAGCACCTAGACATAGCAGCAGGGTACGAGAAATTAAGAAATTTTGGGGCCACAATGGTGGCATGGGTGTTCACTCACTGTATATACTTTGAACATCTGTAAATATATATTTCTTATCTGAAATTCTCATCTCGTGAGTGGCTTTTCTATCTGATGCGATGCTCCAAGGTCATACAAGTGGAACAAGTGCTGCCCCTCCTCATTTGCCTCTCATCGTCTGCCTCAGGATTATGGTCTTTCACACATCCTCATTACAGTGAGTCACCCTTCTCTCCACAGCAGCTAGATGAGCAAAACCTCTTGCCCTATCAACATGGTGGTTGGGTAATGCCTTTCTTAAATTTGCATCAGAGGATCATATCATGTGGCCCCCATGAGTATAGATTTTGTGTTTTGGTTTATTCTCCTGATGCTGCTGCACTGAAGACTGGTCTATGTGACTTCTTGGTTTTAATGGTGACCCACATTGGAGTCAATATAATTTGTTGCTTCTTTCAACGGCCTCCATGTAATGTCTGTCAGGCTTGAGTGTGGGTTGCATTTCAAGTAATAGTCAGGGGGCTTAGGTGTTCATGGTGGCCTGAAACATTATATTGTTTCTGTGTGTACAGCTAAACGTCGCCCCTATAGTAGTTCACTCTTCACCTGTATGATGCAGAGCTATGGACCTAGCTAGCACTTGGTGACTCCTGCAATATCTGCTAGGTGGCCAGGACTTTGCGAGATCCGAGGTGTGTGTCTAGGCTCCTGATGCTGGCCTATTAAATGGGAGATGCTGCTTTGGACCTGAAGGTCTGGTTAGCGTGGCTTGACATAAACCCCAAGCCAACTTTCCCATTGGCAATCAGTATGGTTATCTCTTCATAATGTCATCAGTGTACCAGGCTTCCTTATGATTGTCTGAAGCCACTGGAATGAAAATGTTGCAGCCTCAAATTGGTTCAGTGAAGCTCCAGTGCCTCTGCATTATCTGCTTTGTTTGCATCAACAAAATGTTATGACCCAATAATTTGGTAAAGTCGAGTTATTTAAAAATCCCAGAAGGAAACTTTAAACAACTGTTATAACCTATATTTGAAGTGGTGTGTTTGAGATGCAGCTCTAAATTCAGGAATCAGACCACCAGTTCTCGAAAGGCTTTATATTAAACTAAATGAAACATTTTATTAAGCCACAACACATTAAACATATATACATGGCTACAAATTACTACTATCATAACTTTTAACAAATTCATAAACTAATCTCTATTAAGGCAACAGCAACCATAGACTTAACCAGACACCAGGCAAAGCATTTTCACCTTACAAATTCAAAATGGGTTCTTTTCACTTTGGTTCCTGTGGAGACAGTTGAAGGCTTAAAGCTGCTTTGATCTCACATTGTTTCTGCAATGCACACACAAAAACTGCTGAAGTTATACCTAGCACAGCTCATTGAATATAAATTCTCATTGGCTCACCAGCCTTTTTGAACTCCACCACAATTAAACCCCTTTCATAGTACCAATTTTATTAGCAATGTAAACATATTACTTGGTCTCTAATAGCTAGGTGCCAGATTTCACCCCATTTCTTGAATGCTCCTTTCAAAAAAATGCAAATGCACTCTACCTCTCTTACATCTCAAAATTAGTACACATCAAAGCACCCAGACTAGCTGGCTTTAATCCAATTAAGACACACCCACTGGCTAAACCTCTATTTTGAAACAAAAATATTTTCCAATAATATTATATACATTAATAGCTTCATGACAAAAGTTATTTATTAACTTAAATGTATTGTCGACATTTTCTGGGCCACAGATGCCAAGGCATTTCTGGGGGTGACCGGGGAAGCTTCAGATGATGGTTGGGTCATGAGTGCTTATCAATGATCAGATGTTGGTGCTGCTGAAGCTCTCTCTGTGCACAAAGAGGTAACCTGACTTGCAGGCTCACATCCATGACTGAGAGTGACAGATCACTGCGTCCTAAAGAACGATCTCATGCAGAGGGCTCAAGATGAGGATGAGGCCAGAACATTATTCTTGCATGAGGGATAGCCTGTGGAGAGATACCGTAGCCCGGATTCAGCTCAGACCTCAGAAGTTCAAGCCAGAACAAGCGATAGATGATTGTCCTCCTTGAAGTGCCTTGCAATGCTCCAGGCATACTGCCATGAGTGCGCTGAGATTTGCAGTGCTGCTCCTGCCTCTTAAAGACTACCACAGCAGTGAAATGTTGGTGTGATGCTTTAACAGACTGTACCATGTCTAATATCTTTACAGTATGTGCTGCTGGAGTCCTTATCATACAATAGAACAGCCACATACTCCAGAGGCTGCTTAGCCTTCCAAGGATGAGGTCATCGTTACGCAAGATGGTGACTAGTCATCCTGAGATTGATGTCCTACATTGAGCTGTTGAGGATAGCAAAGAATGTGTTAATGTTGAGCCTGCATGGAGGGTACAGATAAAAGCGCTTATATGAGCTATACTTCTTCGTCGTCCTAGAACCTTGTGGCTATAAGGATATCACAAGTATGTCTGTTGCATCTGGCCCGTGCTATGGCCTCTTCCACTAGGGCCTCAACATTACCCATATCAACCTCATCCCTCATGATGTCTTCCTCATTGGAGGAGACATGCAGCTCCTCCATCTCTCTATCTGGCAACCCATCCCCCTTTTGGAGCGCCAGGTTGTGTAGAGCGCAGCAAACTACGATGAAGTGGGAGACTCTCTGGGGAGGGTACTAGAGAGCACAGCCCAACCGGCCCAGACATCAGAAATGCATCTTCAGGATGCCAGTGGTCTGCTCAATCAAGGACCCTGTCGCAGGATGAGCTGCACTGTACCTCTCCTCTGAAGCACACTCTGGCTGCCAAACAGGTGTCATTAGCCACATCTCTTGGGGGTAGCCTTTGTCACCGATGAGCCAACCCTGAATGTACTGAGGACACTCAAAGACCTGTGGCGTATGCAAGTGACTCAAGATTTCTGAGGGTATCCGGCACAGACCTGCATAATTTGCTCTTGGTATTCACAGATCAGCTGCACGTTGAGAAAGTATAAGCCTTTTCTCTTGATGAATCATTGTGGCTGCTGCCAGGGGGATTTCAAAGTCACATGCGTGCAATTGGCGGCAGCTTGCACCTGTGGGAAGCTGGAGATCGATGCAAATCCAACTGTCCTGGCTTCCTGACTAGCTCCATCCAAGGAGAATTGGACACAATTGTGTGCCTTACTGAATAGGGTGTCACTGACCTCTTGGATGCTGGAGACATGCTGCAGAGATCACCAGTGGAGCCCTGGAATGAGCCACTTGCAAAAATGCTGAGTGCAGCGGTCACCTTTAGAGCCACTGGCAATGGGTGGCCTCCCAGACCATACAGCGTCAGATCCTCCAGAAGAATTTGGCAAATATGAGGCACCACATCCCTTGACAAGTGTAGACTTCTACGGCACTGTCTCTCACTCACCTGCAAGTATGAGAGGTGTCTTCGGTGAGCCCTGGGTTGTGCCAAATGCCTCCATGGAATCAATCTCTTCGCCTTAGCTTCTCGGTCTTCATGCAGCCCTTCTGGCCCATGTTCCTCAGGGCGAGGCTCTTCCCTTTGTCCTGCCTGATGGTGATGGGCCCTTCTTCTCCTCCTCAATTCTATGAGAGCCATGAAAAAGGCAGCATTTCCTGCTGCCTTCATTCTGTACTCCTCATCATTTCCATGAGATAAGTGAACAGAGACATGAGCGAACAGAACCCTGCAATGATCACTTTTCACGCCTAGGTAGGAAGTCATTGTGAAACCCTTGGCCTGCCCTCTCTCTAGGGACACCATCCCCAGGTCATCCCTTGCAACTGTCGCACAGCTTAAGAATCACTGGGAGCTGAACACCACCCCCCCCCCCCACCCCGTTCTCCAAATGCCCCAGGCGTGACAGTGCTTTCACAAAGGGGTTTGGATCTGGATGAGTACAGCCAGGTGGTATTAGCTTCAGTCAGGGCACTGTCAGGCTGCCTCCTTTGGAGCAGACTAGAGCCCAGCTCTGCACTAATGTAATGACTGTAATAGTTGAGCTGTGTAAAGCCAGAACCTCTCAGCTGCACTGTGTTGAGTTCTTTGGAACTTTCTGCATGTGCACTTTAGCTATTGTCTCTTTACAGTTGGAATGTTACATCCCTTGCACTTCCCTGTGAGAGGGACAAATGGTCATTCAAACCTAATTAACAATTGGCCCCAAGCTTCTATGTATTCTTACAAGAATGTGTCCCATGAGTTAAGGTGCCCTTCATCTGGCATTTGAGTCTTCCTAACATGTCTCAGCTGAGCCTTGCCCTCAATGTCCTGGAGTGGAAATTATTAGGGTGCCTCATCAATTGGCCCAAAGGTGCAGTATTCAACTCCTCTCACATTCCTCAGACCCCTCCCCTGATGATTTTTTTCCTAGGTTATTTTTCAACTGCATCATTCCATTAGCTATTGAAATGATGCTGCTCTGTGTCTATTATGGACCAGCTTCCAACCCCCTTATCCCTGTGACTGTCCAAGTCTCTCCTATCATTCTGGAAGAGCATCATGGGCAAGTTTCCCTCCCTCTGATCATTCTCCTTCCTCCCCCTGTAACCCTGGAGCCCATTGTGATTCTTGTGGATACCCTTGTCCTCCCCACCACCCAACCTGTTTTCGGTTGATGCCCCGATGCCCCATGTCAACCTCACCCCTCTCCATATTGAGGCCCTATGTACAGTGAACTACAGAGACCCCACCCCCATCCATGATAACATCGATTGTCCTCCTCTTAGTCACCAGTTCCCCATCTACAGGTTGTAGATGCCTCTCCTGACTCTTACCGTGCCATCTGTGGCTCAATACAAAGCCACATACACCCAGGCCTGACATGTGTGAGAAACTAACCACTCCCTGCACACCAAGCTATGCAGGACTGACACAGGACGGACAGGCCCTCTACCTCCCTGGGTTGGGACTGGGACATGCATGCCAGGCACAATATGGTAGCATGGTGCGCACAGCCCCAGAAATGCCTCTGCTTTCTGACCTTGACTATGTGCTGTGCAAAGCTCTAGGACTGTCTCTGCTTTTGCTTCCTCTTCCTTTCCCCCCCAATCATGTGTCTCTGTACATCCCTCTCCCCGCTCTCCCTAGCTTCAGTCAAAGCCCTCCACACCCCCAGTCAAGTGTGTCTTCCAGCCCCTTTCCTTACCTCAATTTTGTCTCACTCAGCCCCCTCCAAGTCAACTGTGTGCCTTACAAACTCCCATCCCTCACCTTCCCGTTGGTCCTGACTAAGCAGCCTTGGCACAGAGTTGGAGCAGCCGCGAATACAGCACAGTGAAAAGTTGGCGAGCAATGTGTGCACAAACCTGGAAGTCATGAGTGAAGTGCAGTTCACCACGTGCAGATCAGTTACATATGCTTATACTTCACACCGGTCTAATTAGCTGCCAGCGAGACCATTTGATTTGGAGTGGGGACATGGTTCCAGCGAGCTGGGTTTTTAATGAGCATTCATAAGATGCAAAGGCGGTTTCTGACATGGCGCAGCAGTCACCTTGACCTGCCATGAAAGTTTGGAGAGGAAAATTGCGATCCATTTTAACACTAGTGGGAAACTGACTTTTGGCCACTCTCCAAATTTCCTGGTCTTGCCTGTCATGATGCCCGCTGCTGGGGTACTGCATAATTCTGTCCATAGCTTCATGTTGCTGTGCAAAAGTAGGATAGCATATTGGGGGGGGAGGTGCAGTATAAATGGTTAACAGATGGGATATGCCAACATATGCTGTCGATGATGATGTACCACTGACACTAATCAGTCATGTGTTAGACCCTTGAGAGAAAGGTTGGAATCATGCCTAAGAGCTATGTCCCTACTCTGTAACCTGTTTAGAAATAGTACTAATAAACAAGAGTGTGTCCACAGTCTGTCTAAAAACCAAGTCCCATGCCTAGAATCCAAGGCAGAATGACCCAATGTCAGAACAATTAAGATGGTGTAAGAAATGATTTTTTTTAAGAATTATTATAGAATTAGCAGGCACAGTATAAGGTCATCTGGCAGTTGGTGGTTTCCCTTCTCTCTCCTGAAAAACACAGAAATAGTCCTTAGAAATGTTGAGGTCTCTTGATTCAGGCTTCCATGTTCCCACTTCTAAGTTGATAGGATGGTGTCTTGCACCCCGTTATTGATACAAGTTTTCTAGTAAAGACTAACAAATATCTCCCAGCATGAGATAATAAAAAATGACTTTGAGCAAAAGTGATGGACAGTGGGGAGGTGATCCTTTGAGTAAATGTCCTATGGTCATTTGCAGGTGCTATTCAAACAAGTGATTGACATAGGGTAAACAACCAGCCCCTAGAAATAAAGTATATTAATGTGTGCTCGGAGGCATGGGGACAGTCCTCTTCAGGCAGCTGCCCAATCTTCAGATGGAGGAAGACCAGTGAAGATGGAGAAAGACAGGGTGAAGAGCTTCCTAACACTTCAGATGCTGAGCAGAGGCTTCAGCCACAAGTTACAGAGATCGCCACACTCTGTGCCATCCATCTGTTTGTCCTCTGGAATCAGTAAACATCTCCCACTTGTCACAGGTCATATATTTTTCCTATCTAAATAGCCCAAGCATCATATCTAAGCTGTTGCTTCTTCATAAATTTCACAAATTACCTTAAAATCACTTATGAATTCTTAACTGCCTATTTTGAGTAATATGTGACTCCCGAACCTTAAAACTTACAATGGTTCCTTCCCAATGTTGCATATCAAGAAAGAAAGTTTCGGGGAAATAAAATTGAACATTGACAGTCTCATCAGTCCAGCAATGATGATCTTTTGATGTGGGATCATTTGAGGCATAGTATTTTGGGAATTAAAATGTCCTATAATGTGAAAAAACAAATTTTTTTAAAGAATTTGGGCCAGTTGGAAATACTGAATCTACAATTTTTATGTAGAAATATCACTCAAATAGTAAAGTTCCTCCAGGCTCATGACTTATATGAGATGATAATTACAGTGTGACATTGGCAGAGAGGACAATAGCAAAATACTGCAGATTCTGGAAATCTGAAAAAAAAACGCTAGAAATACTCAACAGATCAGGCAGCATCTGTGGAGCGAGAAACCGAGTTTAGCTGGGTCAAAATCCTGGAACTCCCTCCCTAACAGGACTGTGGGTATACCTAACATGACATGGACTGTGGTGGCTCAAGAAGGCAGCTCACCACCACCTTCTCAAGGGAAATTAGGGATGGGCAATAAATGCTGGCCCAGCCCATATCCCATGAATAAAAAAAAATCTGGAGAAAGGTCACTGAACTGGAACATCAGCCAGAATTTTACCTTCGGTGTGTGGGCACGTGCCCAACACGCCGGAACATAATATGACGCATGATGACATTGGGCGTGTGTCTTGATGTCATCTTGCACCATTGTGATATTTCACTAGGCGGGTGCTTGATGAAAATGAAGGCAAGCCGGCCATTAATTAATGGGCCAGTTAAGGTCCCTGAGGCACCAATTGTGATTTTACGCAGCTCGTGTGATTTTCAGGGCATCACATGGGCACAACAGGCAGGCGGGTCAGCCACATTTTCAAAAACCTCATCCACGGGCAGGATAAGAGGGGTGAGTGGGCTTGCTAATGTGAGTCATTTGTATTTTAGCATAAAAGTTGCTGCCACTTGCTTGTGTGAACAGAACAACTTCATTTCGCTTCAGAGCTGCTTTGACAGAAATAAGAGGCTTCAGTTCAGGACTCAGGAGTCATACCACTTGGGGCCTTCCAGGTATTAGATAGCCTTCCCTTACCATAGTAATGGGGATTGTGGTCTCAGTTGGAGGCACCTCCTCTGAGGAGGAAGAGACGGCCAGAAGGGGGAGGAGGCCAGATGTCCTTATTCAGCCTTCAGGGGAGTGACCTGGGGGAGGACAGGCGTAGGCACAAGGGTCGCAGGAAATCCAAGGCGTAAGGGGCTGCAGAAGACGCCATTATCTTGCTGCCAGAATTTACAGGCGGCAATGCAGCTTCCTCAATATGTCTGAGGTGCAATGTCAAAGGACATCCACCTCTCAAGGGAGACAGTGGTCTCCATCTGTCAGACGATTGGCCCTGAGATTGGTTCTGACTATGTGGGTGGACACCCCATGCCAGTGGCACTGAAGGTCACAGTGGCCCTCAACTTCTATGCCTCCGGTTCTTTCCAGGGGTCAGTGGGTGATCTCTGCGGAGTCTCCCAATCAGCTGTCCACAGTTGTGTCAAGCTGGTAACAGACGCTCTGTTCTGGTGTGAATTGACTTTCATTCACTACCGCATGGATGAGGCCAGCCAGGCAGAGTGAGCAAGAGGTTTTGCAGTGATTGCTCATTTCCCCCACACCCAGGATGCAATCGACTGCACACGTGTGGCCATCAAGGTGCCAATGAGTGGAAGGGCTTCAACTCCAAGAACGTGCAGATAGTGTGTGATCACAAGATGCAGATTCTGCACATCTGTGCAAGGTACCCAGGCAGCTCCCATGATGCTTACGTCCTGAGACATTCGAGGGTCTTCAGTGCTCCAGCCCGACTGGATGGGTGGTTGCTGGGTGACAAGGGCTATCCCCTCAAAAGGTGGCTCATGACGTCTCTCCACCATCCAAGAACAGAGGCCGAGCAGTGGTACAATAGGAGCCATGCCTCCACAAGTGCTGTGGTAGATAGAGCTATAGGTCTTCTCAAGATGTGCTTCTGATGCCTGGACTGTTCAGTGGGCGCATTACAATACCCCCCAGATCATGTGTCACTGATAGTGGTTGCATGTTAAGCTCTCCAAAATCTGGTGCAGAAAAGGGGGACGCAATGGAGGAAGAAAATGTTGACGCAGCTGCTCTGGCAACAGACGATGGAGTCCAGTAGTGAATCCGAGGATGAGCAAGCTCAGGAGAACGCTGAGGGGATAGACACTAACCTGGGCAACCTCCAGGGCAGTAGGGACACCTGGCAGGCTTTGATCCAATGCCCCTTCAGCTAGCACACCAAATAAGAACCACCACCACATGCCAGGGCTGCAGACCCCATACTCGATACCTGACAGGATCATTTGCTTGGTGAACAACATACACTATGTGCCATTTCAATAAAGTTCAAAGACAAAAAGTCACTCATAACATCATAAGTTACCCTTTACCTGCAGAACTACTGAAGCACCCAATGGCTTGTTTAATAGAAACACATATAATGCTATGGTGGAGAAGAAAAGAGTTGACGTTTCGAGTCCTCATGACCCTTCGACAGAAATTGAGTTCGAGTCCAACGTCAACTCTTTTCTTCTCCGCCAATGCTGCCAGACCTGCTGAGTTTTTCCAGGTAATTCTGTTTTTGTTTTGGATTTCCAGCATCCGCAGTTTTTTTGTTTTTATATAATGCTGTGGTGCCTGGCATACATAATACAAATTAAATTGATAGGTGTTATCCATCACACCAAATAATATTTAACCTAAAACTGGGGGAAGAAAAATACCACCAGTGATAAGCCCATGTTGTGCTTAAGGTGCTTTAAGTTTTCGCTTGCGGGTGTTATGTCTAGGTGCTCCCTATCGCTGGCACTGGCATTGGAGACAACCTGCTCACTCTGCTGTTCTGTTGGCCTTGATGACCTTGGTGGTTGTCCTCTGGCCCATGAAGCCTGTGCTGGCCCTGCCTGGGAGGGAGTGGCCAGTGCCATGGCTGGCATCTCGCCAGTTGCTGCAGCCTCATCGGATGCCATGGTCACTGGCAGAGGGGTGGAGGAGCTGCTCCCGTCTTTCGGAGAGCCCTGAATGGAGCCCACAGAGACAACAAGCAGCTCATGCGCCATCAGGTCGCTTTGGACCTCCCTGCTCACCATTGATGGATGGGCACTTAGCTGAGATACTGGGTGCCCAATCCATCTCCCACACTGACAGTGGCTGCCTGAGGTCATTGCCAGTGTGAGGGCTTGCAGGTCCAAGCGCATCCACAGGAACCCCTGATTCAGCACCTGGAGGAGCCTGTCCATGTGAGTTGCCACTTTTCATGGAGGAGGCAGTGTGCTCGGCAATGGGGGTCACCCAGCTGGACTTCCAGTATCCGCTGCCTCAGGGACGTCTCCAGAGGCACATCATCAGACACCGACTGAGCATGTTCCTTGTCCCCAGCAGTCCTCCAATTGCAGGTGCCCTGGGCACTCTCTGCCTCCGCCTGCACCTCATGTGAGCGTGAAGCGCCCACAACGCTGTGTACTAAGATACTATCCCTGATCTAATGCCCACTGAGGTGCTGGAATCTGCGCTGATGCCTGCTTGGCTGTGAGAGTGTGACGCAGGTGCATTTTGATGGCTGCTGTCAGCTGGGGTCAGTGGTGGGCCTTCAGGCTCCTCACATTGATGGTCTGCTGATGAGCCTGAAAGGAAGAACGAGGACATACTATTAGTTGAAGTCATTATACTGTTACTATACATGCCTGGTACCCGGATCAGGGTGCCCCTGTCTTTCCATTATCAATGGGGATTCCATGCTTGAGGCTCACATCAATATAGAGACTATAGTGGAATGGTTGCAATGACAGACATCCTGACCTCAGTGCACTGCACTCTTACATCCCTGTGGTGCCCCAACCTCACCGGGTCTGATTGACCTAGGCGCATGGTGCCTCTCCAACTCCAGGACCTCATGCTCATATATACTTAGGATTAGAAGGTGGGGCAGTCCTTCACTAGTCTGCAAACTCTCGGCATTGTTATGGGATGTCTTCCCCTGAAAGGACAGAGGAGCATTGATTACTCTGTACTTGCACGGCCATTGCAGCCAGGGCAACCCCACCTGAGGAACACCTTGCAGGACTCAGCCAATTCATGAGACTGGAGCCACAAGGCACTCATTCCACGCAGCCACGGCTCATCCTATTGCCCAGATGCTGCCTGATTAACATTTTCCACTCACACTCCAAGACCTCTGAGGGTGTGGTGGGGTGGGGGGCAGCTCCTAACTGCTGTGCTAAGTGACCTGTACGAACACAGTATTCACCCTTCCTGATTGTCAGAGACCATTGAACCTCTTGTGGCACTGCACCCACATGCGCCTCACCACATCATGGGAGCTCACCCTGGATGCCAGCTCCTTCCAGGCATTTTTGGTGAGGTGGGGGAGCCTCCTCCTCCTGTCCTTGGGGACAAGGATCTCTCTGCATGCTGCCACCTCTTCCAGGAGGGCAGCAAGAAGCTCGTCAAGAAAACGTGGGGCCGACTGTCCAGCTGACCCGCACTCTCGCCTGCCCTGCTCAGCTCTGACGAGCTCCATGACGAGGTTCCTCTGATTCAACCGACAGTCTTCGCGTGACTGCCACGGCTGCTTATGAATTGGCCATCGGGACACCATTGGACCTGGCGGACATTGATCTCCTGCCCCTTCTCCCTGTTGCCGCTGTTGCGCCTTATGCTGGGCGGGCCTTAATTGGCCAGCCCGCGTAAAATGGCGGTGCGGAGCTGATCGCGGGCGGCAGTTGGCTTCCGGATCATCCCTGCCAGCTCCTGCTGAGCCTGCACGCTGACCGTAAAGTTCTGGCCATAACTCTGTTCTTCCCTCCGCAGATGTGGTCTGACCTGCTGAGTAATTCCATCTTACATTTTCTCTTTTTATTATTGACTGAGAGGAAGTGATTGAGGATGTAGGATAGAATCAGACAAGTTATACCACCAATTGGGAATTTTCCTAAAATCATTTTTTCTTTGCAAATTCGAATAAATCACCAAAGCACAATTCACCATAAATATCAGCCTGGACACAAAGCACATTCTTGCGATGGGCAGGAAACTGCAGATAAGAATGGCTCATTGGTAGCTTTCTCTTGGAGATTTTTATATCCTTTCCTATACTATACAATAAGAAAACTGCATTTAATGTCCTGGCCACTACCTGAGATATATATAAGGACCATAAAGGAGAAGATCTGCAGGGCTCCTACAATCTGTATATCCAACATTTTTTGGGGGAAAATAACTAGTAGTCAGTTATTACATAATTTGTTAACAACATATAAACTAAACAGTTCCCACACTGTCTGCTTCAAGGTTTTATTGGCAGGATCTTGGCAGTTGATCCAAGCAACATTGATCTTTTGTCAGTCCTTCCTCACTGATTTCAGCTTTTTCAAGATGCTAAATAGAATCAATCTGAAGGTCTTAACCGGACACAGCTGATTATTTAAAAGTTGTGATTTTTTTTGCAGAAGCCTTTCATCAAAAAGGGAACAGGCTAGGTATTATATTGCCACAGATAGAAGAGATTCAAAGTATATACACATTGGGCTGTTCCTTTATAATCTACTGATATAGTACACATGGAGCAACATTTTTCACTTCTGTGCAAGTGACAGTGGCAGAGAGCAAGCATTAGCATCTCTCAATGCATAGGGCAAGATGGTCAGTGGATGTCAGATTAACAGTGAGAGTTAAGAATGGATGTTGTCATTCCCAACTGAAATTCAAAATGGGCAATGTCGCCAGGCAGAAGAGTGATTGAACCCACACTAGTCAAATTACTGAAACTAATGGCTATTTAATAGGTTAACTTCAGCTCTTGACAAAATGATCATGTGGTGATCGCAATTGCTGTCAGGTATCAAAACCAGACAATTTGAAATATTAAAATATAAATAGAAAGGCATATTAAGGCATTAAGAAGTACAAAAGCTAGCTATGAAATGAGCAGCTGGAATTTCATCATTCCTCATAATGGCTTAAAGCAATTAATGCCCACTTGAGTGTGATATCCTGCTGTTCATGGTGGCAGATTCGCCGTGTGGTGAGCATTTCAAGCAAACCCATGCAGAGTTGCATGTGCACTCCCAGGGGTGGGTGGGGGGTGCCTCTTTCAAAGGCACTCAATAACTGATTGAGGGGCCTGCCATCATTGAAGGGTGGGGCAGCTTAGAGCCACCCCATGCCCTGTCTGCCTATCTCCCTCCCCCATGACTTCACTTCCACCACCACTCTCCTCTGGCCTGGGATCCAGTGACAATCCCAACTGTCATACCAGCAGCAGACACTGCCTCCCCAATGGCACGGCCGTTTATTAGAGCTGCCAGCCTCTGGTTGGTCGGCAGCTCTTGGCAAGTGGAACTTTCACTCCCACGGTCTTTGATCCTGGGTTAGGTTCGCTGTTGGCCTGTCAAGTGGCTGAGTGGAACAAGTTTTTCCCAAAAAGAGGTGATGCAAGGTCCTCACTGGATCTTCAAACGGTGGCCAAAACCCCAACGCCTCCACAAAATTTTGCCCATGGACTCCAAATTTAAGGAAGGATACACTTGCACTGGAGGCAGCACAGCAAACCATCACTAGTTTGGTCTCTGTGATGAAAGGGTTACCATATAATAAGAGGCTGAATAAATTGGGTCTATACTGTCTGGTGTTTAGAAGATTTGAGAGGTGATCTCATTGAAACATGCAAAGTTATGAAGAGACTTGATGGGGTAAATGCTGAGATGTTGTTTGCCCTGACTGGGGAATCTAGGGCACAGTGGCATAGTTCTAGAATAAGAAGCCAAACATTTAGGACTGAGATAAGGAGAATTCTTTTCACTCAAAGGGTTGTTGAAACTTTGAATTCTCTACCTTAGAGGGTGGTGGACATGATACCACTGAATATATTTAAGGCTGAGAGAGACAGATTTTTGGTCTCTCAGGAAATTGAAAGGTATGTGGAGTGGGCGGCTAAGAGGAATTGAAGCCAAAGATCAGCCATGATCGTATTGAACGGCAGAGCAGGCTTGATGGACCATATGGTCCACGCCTGCTCCTATTTCTTATGTTCTCCAGCTCCCTCCGCACTGTGAGATAGTTAACCTTGTCCTCTGCACCCATTCTCGTTTTTGTTTTTCACAACGAATGTGAAATACTTTCCATTGATATTGCATGTACATACTGGATCCTGGGTGAGTGGTAATGGAGGGTATATGGGTGTGTTTTGGGGTGGCAGCGGGGAGGTAAGGGATGAGGTTTAGGGAGCCTTTAAACAATGTTAGGAACTGTGCTGCTGTTGCTGCGACGGGCCTTTTCACCAGCCTGCTTCCACACCAGCTCTCCCCCTGCACAGGTTCGCTGCTCATAAACTGCTCCACAAAGCCAAACCCTGAGGGAGAAAAATTAAACACCCCGGGCAAAATCACACCTTAGGGCAGGAGTGCAGCTTGTGAGCCACCGATAAACCTGACTCACAAAACATGCTCCCAAAAGGAAAAAATCCATCCCCAGGACTCACTTTGTACATCTCACCTCCAAATTTCTGCTTAAAAATAAGATTTTGTAAACTCAGTTTTCATGAAGACATGCTTGATCATGAAGAAAGAGTAGCAATAGTGAACAAAGAAACTGCTTGCTGATTGTTGGCAGCCTTGCTTAACTGCTTATTTTCACATGATGAAGATCTTAACAGAAGAAGACCATAAAGCCCACGATCTGCTTCTACCCATGTCTATTCCAGACTTAAAATCTGTGAGAAGGCTTTCTGCTTGATTTACCTTTGCAACTTCAATCTATTCCTTGAGGAAATTTTTTACTTGCCTTCTCCGTGCACCAACTCATTGGCATTTATAATCAATAACGTGAAAGATGTTGGAATATTAGCAAAAATTTACAATTAAAAAATAGTGCTTTTCTAATACAAAATGCTTCAATACAAGTAACTGTTCACCTCATATCACTGTATTAGGCAGTGAGATATACTGCAGTTACATTCAAGCTACCTCACATTGTCCATAGCCAGTGTTTGAACAGTGATATCTTAGCAGATCCCTATGAATTGGGATTCATTTAAAATGTTCAAATGGCTCGCTGCATCTTCATGAGCTTGTGAGTTATGAATTAATATTCGGCTTTAGCTAGTTTAATTGATGCGAGGTGTTTTGTTCTCATTTGGGGTGTCCAAAAAGACCGAGCTGAAACAGATTCTCATTAGGACTGAGGGTATATAAGGGCTGGGATTTAAAATGCATGAGAACATTTCTGATTCATTAAGGAAGGTAATTTGTTCTACAGTTGGAATGGCAGGAAGCTTGCTACAAGAGAAAATGAAGCCAATGTTTTTATTATCAAAGCTGAATGTTTCTCCTGTCAAGAAGATGTGTTTTATGCCAAATAATGATTTTTAATTTACTGGCTCAAAACCTGAACTGAACCTTTAAAAACTGACTTTTGTAAAACAGAGTGGGCTGCATTTCACCTGCCCCTGCCTGCTGTGTTTTCAACAGGGTGGGGGAGGGATGTAAAATAGGGCACGTGCCCACCCTACTGCCTTCCTGCCCATCCCCATAATAGAAATTGGCAGCCACTCATCGTACTTAATTAGATAATCAAGAGTCAGTTAGGCTTGTTACCAAGCCAATTGACCGTTAAAATGAGTAGCTTAGGCAGTTGGGCAGGAGTGGGCAGCCATGTTTTTAAAAAGAATTCCTCATAGGGCAGGAAGGAATGGGGTGGGGGGGGGTTTCTATCTTTGGGGGCTGCCCTTTGCAGACTGGGTGCGGCCTCCCTTAATATGTTTTCAGATACAGAAGAGCTGCTGCCTGGGCAGCCTCAACAGAGACTGGTTAAGAGGGAGAGATGCCTCTCAAAAGTAAGGAAGCACCATCATTTGACCAGATGCTGACAGCCATCAGGTCTGATACTGACACTGCGAGGACCTTATTTTGGCAATTATAGAGCCACAGCCGGCATATGGTGAGTCATTGAACATGAGTGGGCTGCAGTCAGGCGGGAAGGAAAGCGTAGCTTGTGTGCCAGCTCCCTGGAGGATGATGTTGCAGAGGAGTTCAGCTGCAGGGAGCTCCAGTAAGGATCTCATTGGGACAGACTACAGGAAAACATACAATGATGCACAGCAGTATGTTTGCGGCATTGGCAGGCCTGCCTGATAGCCTCCTGTCACCATTTGGGAGTATGGAAAAGTCTGGTTCCAAGATAGCAGAGGCTGTTGTGCAGAGCCTGGAGTCTATCCTTTCCATTGTGGGCAATTCCATGAAAACAATGATGCACTGATCCATGTTAGAAGGTCTGGTAGCCACTGTCTCAGCTTCCACACAATCTACACTCTCTTGCTGCACACAGTTATGCAGTGGCCCATGTTACCACCTCCTCTTCTTTCTCCCCCTAAGGTGGCCTCTGGATGGCAGAAGTTAATGGCTTAGGCCTCATAATGGTCACATTGGGGATGATGCAGAACAGCATGGTAATGAAGCATATGACAGACATCCAGACAGCAAAATTGTGATTTCAGAAGGCTGATTGTCTGCTCCACCATATTACTCTTAGTTTTCTGACTTTCATTAAATATCTGCTCTGCTCACATGGTAGGATTGTCGAAGGGTATAATTAGCCATGTGTGGAAGGGTAACTCTTGACCCCAAGTACTCAGTCTCAGGGGCTTCTTATGGACATGAGGATAGTCATTCAGGCAGATTGTTGCAGAATGAAGGCATCGAGGTGGCTGCTGTGGGGATAGCAGGCATTCACTGAGAGGAACTTCTTTGAGTTATTGCACTCTAATTGCATGTAATTGGAATGGCAGCCAGTGTGGTTTCTGTACCTTCCACTGTTGCCATGTTCGGGGCCCCCAGACTCTAATGTATGCAGTTGGTTACCACTACTCTGGTGGAGCCACAAGTCCTGTCATCCTGCTCTTTCCTCCTGAGGGAGAAGAAAATGAAGTTCGCTCTCCTGGCATATATGGCCTCCAGCCTCTCCTAGATGCTGCGATGATTCCATATTGAGGTATTCGCAATGTCTCCACTGGCACTTGAAAATATCTAGATGTACAAAAAGGTAAGAACGAGTGTGGCCTTCATGGCCACTAGGAGGCAAAATGTCCTCAGCTGGTGTGGGAATCCATTTCAGGCTGAAGGAGATGTCACAGCTCTGTGACCAGCTCCTTCAAAAATCTGAGCCTCCTCAGGCATTGCTTCTGCCTAATACAAATGGAATTTCTCTTGGAAGACTCAAGAGCCTTTGATCGACTGCCCTCTTCTGCTCTGCTTCCCTTGTTGCATTTGTCGGTCACGTTGCAGACCAAGGAAGGGATTTTCTGGCCCTGCCCACAACTGTTATTGTCTGGCTCTGCCGAAAGTCAATGGACCGGCTGGGCCGCTGAATCTCCTGTGGCAGGTCCCGCCATGATGTGGCCGGAAAACCCCGGCCCAACAACTTCCCCCATTTCTGAGGCCAGAAATCTTCTCTCCTCCTGACTGTAATCAACAACTGTCACAAAACACCTCCAAAAGCACTCCACTGTATGGGCTGGATATTCCAAGCAGCGACAATGATAGTCATTTTTCCATAGTGCTTATAAATTCCCCTGACTCGATGATGCTGTTCATGTCTTCTGGGCCCTTCCGAGCCCGGCTGTTACTAAGTTTATTTTTCCCGGATGTGCTGGCCATAATGACAACATGAAAGATTTTTATATTCTAGAAAAAGTAACTTCCAAAGAAAGTTTAGAACAATGGGTTTAGGGATAAAGGGGGAAAAATATTTTTAAGGGACGATTGAAAGCTGTATGAGTGAGCGGCCATGTGAGATATTGAGGGGTGGTCTGCGCAAAGACAGGCCTGTGAAAAGCAGCCTCTAGCCACCCCAGAGAAGTGCTTGTTTGTTCCAGAAAGCAAGGTTTTGTTTTAGCCTTGGATTCCCATTGTCAAGTAAGAGGGAGAGGGAAGCCCTGTGAAATACCTCCCTTATAGCAACAGTGGATGCCTTGTGGTAATATTACTGGATGTTTTATAGATTAAGAATCCATTTGGACTGTTACCTGGAAAGGGGTGTCTATTTGGGAGCCTAGCTAAATAGAAATCTTATTTGGAAATGTTGTAAGACTAAATTTAACTGTGTAACTGTAATCTTGTGTGTTTAAGTTTTCTTTTCTTTTGTTAATAAATGTTTAAACTTAATATTTAAAATCTACAAAAGTGGCAGCAGAATCTTTATTTCTGACTTTAGTGCATATACCTTCTTGTAATAAAAAACAAATTGCAAATTATTATGATGGCTTGGTCAAGTTTCCCTTTGGGATTTGGTCAGCCCAGCAATTACTATCTCCCAGTTCATAACAAAATTCGCGACTCTTTGCCGGATTAAAAAAAATCCATGGTTGGTTTGGAGTTGGTGAATCTCAAAGGTATGAGTGCGAGAAGAACATTGAACTCAGGAGTTGGTGTTGAGGAATTTTAAAGTGGTTAGCCTACAAACATAGCATTAGCAATTGCTAAACCTTTTCTGGGAGTAGAAGATGTAACACTGATTGGTTTACAAAAAATAACCAAGGCTCAGTTAACAGAATTGGCAGATAAGTTGCAGTTAGGATTAACCACAGGGGTGAAGAAAGCAGACATAATTGCAGAAATAGACCGTATTTGAAACTGGAAGGGATACCTGAAATTAGTGAGCCACAACTGGAGGCAGTGACACTTCAGTTGCAAAAAAAAACTTGAACTGAAGACAAAAGAGAGAGAAAATAAAAAAGAGAGAGCATATCAAAGAAACATGGAAATGCAAAAACTCGACCTCAAGAGGGAGAAGTTAGCAATGAAGGAAAGGGAGAAGGAAAGAGAAAAGGAATACCAACTTAAAAGGCTGGACCTTAAAAAGAGACCTCAGATGCCGAGGAAGGTACTGATGGTGAAACAACCATCTTCAACCCAAAATTCAGCGGGGAGATGTTTCAATTTGTACAGGCACTTCCAAAGTTTGAGGAAAAGGATGTAGAGGCATTCTTTATTTTATTTGAGAAGATAGCTAAGCAAATGAATTGACCACATGAAATCTGGACATTGCTTTTACAGACTAGGTTGGTAGGTAGAGCTCATGAGGTATATGGATCACTGTCAGAAGAAGTATTTGGGAGGATGATGCAGTTAAAAAATGCTATCCCGAATGTGCAAGAGTTGGTTCCTGAGGTGTCCAGGCAGAAATTTTGGAATTTAAGGAAATAGCCTGGGCAGACCTATATTGAGTTTGAGAGAGTAAACAAAATAATTTTGCCCATTGGGTATGGGCATTAAATGTAGAACTAAAATATGCAACTCTTAGTAATTATTTTGGAAGAATTTAAAGATTCACTTTGTTTGGTAGTTAGAAACCATGCAGAACAGAGGCTTAGAACAACTAGTCAAGCAGCAGAGATGGCTGTTGATTATGAGCTAGTCCACAGATCAAAACCATCTTTTTTCACTCTTTTAAATCTGAGAAGAATAGGAGATAGGGGTTCAATTTACCCTAGGTAATGATATAGCTGAGTCACAAATGTTGGTGATGCCTACTATAGTCATGCAACCTGTGGAGGTGTAATCAACAGAGATGTTGCAAAAAGAACATCTTAGATTGTTTCCAGATTGTGTTGTGACAAGATCACAAGCTCACAGGTTGAAACAGGAAGGGGAAGAACCTAAGAGACAGGGGAAAGATTCTGACATTCAGTTAGCTATGTCTGTCTTTGAAAAGATTATTCAGGAAGAGAAGGTGGAAGAGAGTGAGGCTGAAGTATTTGGCTCAGTGAAATTAGCAGAGTTATAGCAGAAAGATCCACAAATAAGCAGTTATACCAGACAGCTTATTCTGAAACAGAAGTAGAATATATTCCAGAGTGTTATTGCCTTAAAAATAATGAGTTAATGAGGAAATGGAGACCTCCTCATATTCTGGCAAATGAAAAGTAGGTGGTAGTACATCAAATAATAATACCATCTGGATACAGAAATGAAATATTAAGAGTGGCTCATGAAATTCTGATAGCTAGACACTTAGGAATTAGGAAAAGTCAGTTTAAAATACAAAAACATTTCTATTGGACTGGACTGCATGAAGATGTAATCAATTTCTGTCCAACATGTCACACATGTCAGGTAATAGGAAAATCTCAAACAATGATTAAACCTGCACCTTTAATTCTGATTACAAAATTTGAAAACCTTTTACCAGGGTCCTGATTGATTGTGTAGGGTCCTTTCCTAAGACCAAAATAGGAAATCAGTACTTGCTGACAATCTTGCTGATGTGTTCATTGGATTTCCAGAAGTAATACACTTGTGAAATATTACAGCAAAGAGAATTGTAGAGGAGTTGACCAAATTCTTTACAAGCTATGGGTTACCAAAAGAAATACAATTGAGTCAGGGTTCAAATTTCATGTCACAGCTGTTTAAGGAAGTAATGAACAGCCTGGGAATGAAGCAGTTTAAGTCCTTAGCTTATCACCCTGAATCACAAGGTGCTTTAGAGAGATGGCATCAAACTTTAAAATCTGTTACAAAGACTGTATATAGATTATTGAAATGTGAACTCAGTGACAAAAGCAGTTTCATATCCTATCCCATGGTTGGGAGATTGTATTGAGAATGTGGGACAATCAAGGTTTATCACAAAGATTGACTTGCTGTGAAGAGATTGGCAAGTACCCTGATCAGAAGGAGCAAAAGAGATATCAGCTTTTGTAATGCCAGATGACTATATCATTTCAAAGTTATGCCTTTTGTAATCAAGAATACACCAGCAACATTTCAAAGACAGACTGCAAGACTGAGCAATTGTGCTGTTTATATTGACGACTTGGAAGTTTTCAGTCAAACATGGGAGGAGCATTTACAACATCTAAAATAACATCAACTGCAAGAAACTAATTTGGTGGTGAATTTGGCTAGGAGTGAATTTGTGAAAGCACAAGTTACATATTTAGGTCACACCTGTTGGACATGGTCAGGTGGTCCCACGAGATATGCAAGTAAAAGACATTGTAAATTTCCCAGTGCCTACGATGAAACAGGAAGTTTTGAGATTTCTAGGCATGAGTGGATTTTAGTGGAAGTTTGCACTGAATTTTAGCAGTGTAGTTGCTCCATTGACGGAACTACTAAAAAAGAACAAGGAATTTCAGTTGACACAGGAGTATTGGAATACATTTGACAGTTTAAAAACTGTGTGGACTATTATACCAGTTTTGGCAGCACCTAATTATGCCAAGCAATTTGAGTTGGTGATTGATGCATGTGATCTGGGTATTGGTGCTATGTTGTTGCAAGAAGATGAAACAGGAATTGAAAAGCCAGTAGGATATTTTTCGTAGAAGCTGAATGTAAATCAGAAAAGATACTCAACAATCGAAAAAGAGACTCTGGGTCTGGTGTTAGCATTGTAGCATTTCAAGGTTTATGTTGCATGCAATTCTTCATAAACAATTGTTTATACAGACCATAGTCCTTTAAAATTTCAAAACCAGAGTGTCAACTGTTCAGATGGAGTTTATTGCAGCAATCATTTAATTTATTGATTATATATGTGGCTGGACGAGAACATTTAATTGCAGATACATTGTCAAGAGTTTAAAGTTTAAGGGAAATTGGACATTTGAATCATGGACACTTGTCTAAAATGACCTCTGTTGATGCAAAGACCTTGCGTATATTGCCATGTTAATGCATGTATCTAGTAAAGTAATAGTTTTGTATATAGAGATAAGTATAGTAAGTAATGCGAAATGGATTGAGAAAATGAAACCATGGCCAGGATTTTCCCCATGGCGATTTGGTGGGGTTGGGGGGTGGGGGTGGGGTGGCCCGCTCGCTGACGGGAAAATGACACGAGATGACATCAGGAGGAACCTCCGACATCATACCGATCCATTTAAATTTTCAGGAAGGCGGGCGGACAGCGAAATCAGCTGTCCGCCTGTTGACCTGTCAATGGCCAATTAAGGCCTTTGATAGGCTAACTAGCCTTGTTAAAGACCTGTCTGTCCAAGCTTAAGATTGGCGGGCAGGCCAGGATCCCCAGCAGGCTCCAGGTTATTCATGAAACTTCATCCACTGGTGAGATAAAGTTTCATGTCCGTTTTTTAAAAATTCAATAAACTTTATGTGTTTCTTATTAACATGTCCCATCTCATGTGACATTGTCACATGAGGGGGACATGTTAATAATTTTAATATTTTTCTATTTTTTGATATTTCTTACCTGTCAGTAAACTCCCTGAGACAGCACTTTGCCTCAGGGAGCAGTGCGCTCTTTTGCATGCATGCGTGAAAGAGCGCACTTTGACAGTTGGGGATTCCCTCCCCTCCCCCGCATATGAAGTGCATAGTGTTTCCTGTCGTGCAGGCCGCTGAGCGGGCCTTAATTGGCCCGCCTACTCAAAATGGCAGCGAGCCTCGTTTCGGCGACGGGGGTCGGCTGCCTGCTCGCCGCAGAGCCGGTAGGGCCCACATGCCCACCAAGAGCAAAATCCTGCACCATCTTTTAGAATTATGATGACTCATTTTTCTATAAAGATGGAGGTGTAAACAGAATATCATGTTTTCCCTTAGGGAAATGTCAACAAAGAACTTGATTGAAACAGCTTGAAAAGATGCTACACCAGCTGGCCTGTCAATTAATGCAATTCAACAGAGATTTTACTCTAAACAATCACTACAGCTGCAGCCAGAGTTTTACACAGTTGAAAGAGCAGGGGATTTTTTTAAAAAAAAGCTTCCGCTCTTAACAGTTAAACACACCTTATCTTCCCTTCAAGGACATTTATGTCTAGCCCATAAATTTAAAACTCCCACACTGTGGGTTAAGGCCCTTGCAACAGCCAAAATGGGGCCTATTTGAACTCACAACTAAATTCAAATGGCCCCACTGAATTTGACCTCTATCCTGTGTGAATCTGGGCCTGGCTCCTTTTCCCTCTGGCAAACATGGGATCTGTCAGAAATCTACATCCAGCTCCCACCTGCCACAAAAATCTGGCCCTAAGTCAACTGTTCTAGAATTACTGGATCTACCCATAGAGCTACAATTATCAAATGTTTTTCTCACTCGAGTGTCCTCCATATGCAGCAATATATACAACAGTACATGCTGAGTGATGGAGTTACAGTGGGACAGATGAAAAATGTGTGATCAGATTAGCAGTTTGATGGTTCCATTAAAACTACCAATTACAACATAGATCAATTCATCCTGTCCTACAGTATGAACACATCTGCCAGCAAGCCTTGTGAAGAGAGTCATGAATTACACCCCATAGATTATTTGCTTATAGGTAATTTAGATAGAGATTTACTCATTGAATTAAGTGACGATTCCCAGTAGTTTCAAACAAAAAGTGACAGGAAGAAGAGCAACTCTACTCCAAAGCAGCAATCTATACAGAGCAAATTGTTTGAAGACATTTTTTCCACATCACGGATGCCGTTGAAATTTGTAAGAGACTGCGGGGACTCTATGAAAGGAAGAATCACTGTGCAGAGCTCAACAAACCCAGAGACATGTTTTCTCTAGAATTGACTGTGTAAATAATGCCGTATGGTTGGGACTTTGATGTCAAGTGCATGGGATAAACAAAGATGCCATTCAAGATAAACAGTGGGAAGTATCAGCAGAAAACAATTTACCTTTGCTAAATGCTAAATGGATATATTCCTTTCAATCTTTCTCTTTACAAATGTAACCTGATTTTGAGCAGTTTTGTGCCGTGGACAACCAAGCACCAGAAACTAGGTTTAAAGTGTTCAGTTCTCCTAGAGCATCGCTAACTGTCAGAAGAAAGACATGTTCAACCAACAATCTAAGATGGGCTCAAGATCAAAGAGCAATGCAGTGATATAACCTTGAGATCAATTAATTCAGTCTCCCAACTTCCACCATTAATCATGCATATTACGCTAGTAATGCCTTGTGTTGGATATTTTGATCACAGGTATTTAAGAATATACAAAACTGGAAGAGATGGCTACAGTCTTTTGCAGGTCAAACAGTTCAAAAACAGTGTGCAGAATTGGCTCAATACCTATATCCCTCAATTGATGTTCTTTCCAAGTGCACACCTCCCTGAACAGCCCATTACAAACATCCACTTCTGCATGGAATCATCTGATCTGTCCATTCTCCTTTTAGTTTCACCCTTGAAATTCAGGCCAATTTCATATCCATTTCCAGGGTCTGCCCTGAATCCCTATGGCTGATCCCAAAAGCCTTCCATGTGGAATTTTGTCCAATGCTTTTAGGAAATTTCAGTATGAAATGCCATAGAGCCATTAATAATCCAGTTGAGATACCACTTTCTTAAAGAAGTCTAAATAACTTTGGTCAGGCAGGATGTTCCTCTTCTAAATCCATCTTGTGATCTGTAGGATGGTACAGCGCATTTATGAAGAGAAATTTCCTGACCTGATCCCAATTAAAATTTTCTCCATTTATGTTAGTAAGGTATCAAAAAAACACAAAAAAATGTCTATTAAGAAAGGAAACAAGGTGCACCCCACTGAACTAGGAATTAGAAGTAATTTTAGATTTTCTTTTCCAAAGCTACATATGCCCAGAGCAATATGGTGTGTTCATAAACCAGGCCTCAAAGGGGAATTAAATCTTAACAAATGCTTACTGTTTCTTTTGTGGAGATCCCAACCAGCCATTATGAGTATGTAGTGAGCGGAGGGCGGGAGAAGATTTTTTTTATTTTTAAAAATGAAGGGCTGAATTTTGCCCTCGTCAGATGCCCAGGCATGGTCATGAAACCGATTAATGGCCAGCCAGCGTGAACTGCGCGCTGCAAAGCAGGACACTGCCGGGATGGGGGAGCAGGGGAGGGCAAGCATGGAAGTTTGCGCATACGCAACAACAGCACAAATCAAGGTTTAAAAAATAAGGTGAACATGTCCCCTCATGTCACATGAGCAGGGACATGTTATAAATGAGATTTAAACATTTTTATTGTATTTTTAATTCCAGTTGGAAACCTCATCCTGCCCCCTGGCTGAGGTTTCATAAAAAATTCAAAGGCTGCTTGGCCTTTTCACACGCCTGCCAGCCGAATGGCTGGATGGCTGGCGCAAAGTCAGATTTAATGAATTGATTCAGGTCTTTAATAAGCCTCTTAATTGTTGGTGGGTGCGCTGCAGCCTTTCGCAGGTGCCCGCTAAGCGAAATATCGCAAGAACACACGTTGACATCAGGGCATTCATCCGACGTCATTGTGCACTGTTTTACTCTCGTTCGGGTTGGGCATGTGCCAGCCTGACAAGAGAAAAATTCTCTCCTAGGGATGAGTTACTGCGGCATGCACACGAGTGTTGAAAAGGATTGGGAAATGGTCTGTTGCATGAAACGACCTGTAGGCGGGTGGCGGGGGGGGGGGGGTGCAAATTAAGAAAGGGAATAATTTTTGGATTTTGTTTTGGATTTCCAGCATCTACAATTTTTTGCTTTTATCATAATTTAATTCTGTCCTCATTGTAAATTGAATTTATGCACCTGACCCTCTGGTTTTAAGCTGAATTTAGGTACAAACTACCACACAACATATTATGCTGTGTTGAGTTATTCCAATAGAAAGCGGCAGGGTGACAACATAGCAAGTGACTGAAAGAGAGAAAAAAGATAAAAATAAGGCAATAAATGCACATTTCTTTTGTTTCATAATGTTACTCAACAGATTTTATATCAGCATTGTACATGGAACATGATCCGTGTGAACACTGTCTGAATGATTAGAGTTATCCCTGATGTGCCCTGAAGTATCACTGGAAACTCCAAAAGCCTTACTGCCAGAACATAATCACATGAGAGGGTATCAAAGGATGATATTTTTCATAATATGACCTGAAGTGTGTGAAGAGCTAAGGAAATTTTCAAAATGGTTTTGTTTCTAACACGGCCATTGCTATGACTTAATCGTATGGAAAAATTGTTTTTTGAGATTCAGTTGTAAGAATGCAGCAGCTGATTCAGAATCAATGAAAAACTTGAATAGGAGACTGGTTTGGCCTCAACTGGAGTATTGCATCCAGTCTGGGAATCACACTTGAGGGAAAATGTGAAGGCATAAGAGGGAATGCAGAAAAGATTCACAAGAATGGTTCCAGAGGTGAGAAACTTCAATTATGTAAATAAATTGGTGAAGTTGGGACTGTTTTCCTTGGAGAAGAGAAGATCAGGAGGTGATGACAGAGGGGTAAAATCATGAGGGGTATGCAGAGCAGACAGGGAGAAACTATTCCCATTGGTGGAAGGATCGAGAACGAAAGGACGTAGCTTCAAGGTAATTGGCAAAAGGAGTGATAATGACATGAGGAAAAAACTTTTCACACAGTGAGTGGTTAGGATCTAGAATGCACTGCCTAAGAGTGTGGTGGAGGCAGGTTCAATTGATGCATTCAAGAGGGAGTTGAATGGTTATTTGAAAAGGGAGAATGTACAGGGCTACAGGGAGAAGACGAGGGAATGGCACTTGGTAAATTGCTCCTACGGAGAGCTGACACACACAAGGGCCGAATGGTTTCCTTCTACACTGTAATAATTCTGTGATTAAATGGTGAAGAAATCGTAGAATTATAAAATTATAGAATGGTTACATTCTAGGATGCGATTTGCTCTGTTGTGCCTGTGCTGGCTGGCTGCAAGAGCTACTTACCTTAGTCTGACTCCTTTACCTTGTCCCCGCAACCATTTACATTTTTTTTTAAGATAACTATCTAATCCTTTATTGAAGGCCTGATTGAATCTGCCTCTCATGCAGTGCATTCCAGGTCTTCATCACTTACTGCAGAAAAAAGATTTTCCTCATGTCACCTTTGCTTCTTTTGCCAATCACCTTAAATGAAATGTAAAAGAAAAAAAAAAACTGCAGCTCAGTCAGCGGCTTAAAGCTTAAATCTTTGGCTGGGACCATTGACTGTGACTAATGGGATGGTCTCGTCTTTTGACATGGTGATGTTTTGGATGGAGATTGGGTGGAAGGATTAGTTCTTTGTTTGAAAGCGGGATTGAAGGAGTTATGGAAGTGAGGAAAACAATGTGAACTAGAGGACTTCACAACAACAACAGCAGCTTGCATTTCTTCTTTGTCATGTGTGTTCTGCCCAAAGGCAGGTCCTTAATTCATTGTCTACTGATGCTTTCTCCCCAGTTTCTACAGGCTTGGATTCCTGTTCACCCATATTCTGGGCAGAATTTTCCTGTTGGCGTAAAATGATGCGAGGTGACATTGGGCGAGCGTCCCGATGTCACTGTGCACCATCGCGATATTTCATCGAAGGGCGCATGATGATGTCTGATGCGCGCTCACCGTTAATTAATGGGCCACTTAAGGCATTGGTATAAACCTCATCCACAGGCGGGATAAAAGGGCTCAGTGGGGTCGCAAGTGTGCACTGTCATGCATTTATTTTTCAAAGTTATTGAAACTTGCCTGTGTGATCTGCAATACTTCAAAATGCATTCCACCTGCTTTGTCTGGACTCTTAACCTTCAGGTCAGCACATTGCAGTGAGTAATCTTTTCTGGGCCTGCAGATTTCAGGAAGTGGCCCCTGAGCGGCCCAGGCAGACGACTCCAGAGGCACTGATTGAGCATGTGACTGGTCCCCTGACGTTCTCTGACTGCTGGCGCCATGGGCACTCTCTGTCTCCGCCAACTCCTCCAGTGACTGTGAAGTGCCCTCAGGGCTGTGCCATTAACATTCAGCACTGCTATGGCTGTTGGGAGAACAATGCTGGCCTCACTGTTGGGCATTAATACCTGGCTGTGGCACCCCAGCCTTACCAACACCAGTGGACCTGGGTGCATGGCGCCTCTCCAAATCCCGGGCTCCTGCTTGAACCAGCTAAGAATGGCGATCTGTGTCTGCCCACCACCAGTCCTCGCACGCTGTGCTGCCTTATGAGCATTCTTCTCCTGAAAATGAGAAACGAGCATCGATCAGTACAAATTGCACATGGATTCTCTTTGCGCATGGCCCACCCCAACCAGAGTGGGACATATCAGGGCTCCAGTGCCTCCTCACCCCGCTGCTGCCAAACACTCACACAAAGATGCTAGTCCTGTTCCCCACCCTTCCACGTCCCCCCTTAGACACATGCTGCCTACATCACATTAGGCATCACACAGTATAGCCTTCCATAGCAAGGAGGCGCAAGGACATGGAGCGCAGAGGGCAGCAGATGGTTCAGTGCGACGCCACCTTGAAGCTCCCCTCCCAGCATGTCAGCACCCTGACTTGGACATGTCTTGCAGTTCAAGCACAGCGTCATGTGGGACTCAGTGTAACACATGCTGCGGGGCAAAACCCATCTCTTCACCACCCTCTCAGGCTGACATCAGCATGGGCAATACCTGCTGGCCCACCCAGCAAAGGACACATGCCGTCAATGATTCAATGCAGTCACTGCACTCAGACTTGGGGAGGGGGGGGCAGCAGGGGGTAAGCCGACCTGCTGGGTTAAATGCCCAATGCCAACATGGTACTTACCCTGCCAGAGCGCAACAAGTTGTTGAAGGGCTTGCAACACTGGATCCAGGTGCGCTGCACCACGTTGTGGGAGCTCATCACCTCTGTCACCTCCTCCCAGGCACATTTCATCATGGGGGGGGTGGGTAGCTCCTCCTCCCATCCTGGGAAACCAGCACCTCCTGTCGTGCTGCCACCTCCTTGAGGAGGGCAGCAAGGCAGTCATCTGAAAAATGAGGGGCACACACTGGCCCCCCGCCCTACCCTCCAGCCTGGCCTGCCCTGATGGACTACTCTCCGGTCTGGCCTGCCCCGATTGCCTACCCTCCAGACTTGCGTCAACTCCTTTGCCCCTCTGCACAGCCCTTCCCCCAGCCATTAAGAGCAGCCTTTCAGAGGCTGCCACGCCTTCCTATATACAGGCTGTCGGGTTGCCACTGGACCCGGTGGCCTGAGTGTGCCCGCCACCGCCCGCCCACTCCCGCTATGCACAGGAGTCGTGAAGTACGCTGGGTGGGCCTTAATTGGCCCAACCGGGTAAAATGGCGGCATGAACCCGATCGTGTGCAGCGATCAGGTCCATGCCCGCCTGCGCCCACTCCAGTTCCACCACCCCCCCCACGGCAACCAGAAAATTCAGCCCTCTGTAGAAATCGAAAAAGCTTGTGAGCTCACTGTATTGTATTTGCCTGATAGAATAACATTCAAGTAGCCCCTTAGTTTACCACAAAGGGATACCTAGACACGCCTCAAACAGCTACAAAGAATTTGAACTGCAACATTTTTTTGTCCCTTTTGATCTTCCTTTATGACCCATGGCCTGAATTCTGAATTTTATGTTCCAATAACAGTTTCCCACTTCGGGGAGTGTAATATTGGGCGTAATGTTGTCGGGCAGCTTTCATCCCGCTGGTTTTAGATATTACCATGCCTGCGCAGGTCAAAAGGTTGGGAACCCGCCTACATTATTTAAATGCCCATTTAAATGCCTATTGAGGCAATTAACATGCATGCAGAGTACAATAATACAGGCTGAAAGACAATAAAATACCTCCAAGTTCTGAATCGTGTCAGGTTTTTTTAAGAACGGGTTTTTAAACTGCAGCTGAGAATACATTCTCAGCCTTGCAAGTGCAGAAAGCTCTGATTGCAAGAGGTGCTCATTTAAGTGGGCCTTGCAGAATTTGGGATTATACATTTGTAGAAGGACTGTCCTCTCATTGGGAGGGGTCTCCAGCAACCTCCATTCTCTCCTTCAACTCGGGGTGAGTTTTGTAGTCTCTCAGACACGGATGGGGGTTGTGGTGTCAGTCGGCGGCACACCCTCCAGTTAGGAGGAGAGGAGGTTAAGGAAGAAAAGAAGGAGGTGAAGAGTGAGAGGAGCTAGGGATCAGAGGGAGCCCCTGGAGTCAGTGGCTCCTCTGGAGGGAGACAGACTAGCACAAGGTCCTGAAGGTCATGTAGACCCTGGAGAGGCTTGTTGCAGGCAACAAAGACATTACGCAGGACATACAGGCAGCGGTCCAGCTATCTCGAGATGACAGACAATCAGTGCCGGAGGCCACGGTGACCATTTCATCCTGTCACCCAGTATGATATGTGTGAGCGCTCAACATCAAAGCCCAATGCGGCATCATGCTTGCACTAAAGAAGGTATGCCTGTGTAAAGACCAAATATTGAGGAGGGTGGTTGATGATCAGTCAGCAGCGTGAATTTCCAACCAAACAGATACTGGCAAAATTTCCTGATTCCGAAAATGATTCCCAGTGCTTTGCATTCGATTTCAATGTATTGGTTCTCTGCTTTGCTTAAAGTCCGTGGAGCGGACACTATGGGCTTCTCCACACCTGAGGACATTATGTGTGAAACAACGGCCTGAACTCCATAAGGCAATGCATCACATGCGAGTTGTAGAGGTAAGGAGGGACCAAAGTGCGTCAGTACTTCGGAATCTGTCAGTGCTGCTTTAGCCTTTTTGAATGCAGCATCGCCGGCTTCTGTCCAATTCCAGGCTTTGTTCTGACACTGAAACTCATGAAGGGGTTTCAGCAGGGTTGCCAGCTGTGGAATAAATCTCCCATAATAATTCAGCAGCCTGAAGAACGAGCAAAGCTGGCTGGTATTCTGAGGAGCTGGAGCATCCACAATAGCCTTGACCTTGGAGGGTGTTTTGTGAAGCACAGCAGCATTACTGACATGCTCCAAATACTCCACAGAGGGCCAAAAAAACTCACATTTGTCTTTGCAAACCTGTAGCCATACTCCTCTAGCCTTTGTAAGGTGGCATCCAAATTCTTGAGGTGATCCTCATGAGTCTTGCCCATTACCAAGATGTCACCATTGGAGCACTGAACTCCAGGCAAGGCACTCAGGATCTGGTCCATGGCTCTCTGAAAGAAGGCTGGAGCTGATGTTATTCCAAAAGGTAAACAACAATATCTGTACAGTCCCTTGTGTGTTGTGATGGTCAGATATTCTTGTGACTTCTCATCAATGTGCATTTGTAAGTAGGCCTGAAATAGATCTATTTTGGTGAATTTCTGTCCACCAGTCAGGCCAACAAAAAGGTCCTCAATATGGAGAAGTGGATATTGTTGAGCACATAACACAGGGTTAACAGTAACCTTGAAATCTCCACAGATGCGTATGGAGCCGTCTTTCCTGAGCACTGGAATGATGGGTGTTGCCCAATTGCTATGGGCGACAGGTACCATGATTCCTATTTTGACCACACGCTCCAGGTCAGCTTTGACTTTTGGTCGTATGGCATGAGGCACGGTTCTGGCCTTCAGAAATTTTGGATGAGAGTCAGCTTTGATATTCAAGTTTATGGTGATTACTTTCATGCTTCCCACATCTCATTTGGAAACAACATTTTTTTTTATAACAGCTGTTAGACCAGTGTCTCCTTTTGCAATGCTGTGTACTTCTGCCCAGTTTAACCAGATCTTCTCAAGCCATGACCGTCTAACTAAAGCTGGGTAGTCTTTCTCCACAAACAGTGGTAGCTTAGCAGTCTGTCCACTCAGTTCCACTTTAACTTCCTTTCTGCCCATCATAGGTACAGATTCCCCTGTATATGTTTTCAGAATGATTTTTGCAGGCATCAAGGAAGGATGTTTAAGCTTCTCCTCATACACAACATCTAGGACCAAAGGAACCACTGCCTCTGAATCCAGCTTCGTATGCATTGGTTGGCCCTCCAAAGCAATGTTACCCAGTAGCCCGGTGAAAAATCTGCCACTGACATGATGTGGAGGGGCCCTTCTCCTTTGGACTCGGTGTCACCCTGATCCTCCTGTTCCTGCTGAATGACGTGCAGATTTTCCTTCTTGTTGTGCCAGATGGCAGATTCCTTTTTCTCTAGTTTGCCTTTCTGATTCACTGCTCCTTTTTTGTTTTTACAGGCACGCTCAATGTGTCCCTTCTTGCCACACTGACAACATTCAAGGTCTCTGCACCAACATTCAGATGGATGGTGACCAGTCTTTCCACAATGGTAACATTCTTGGCTGCTTGCTATCTTGTGTGCACACTCAACTGTCATGTTATGCACTTGAATTTATGCACTCAGCTGCTTTGCTTCTTTGCATGGAGGCTGCAATCTCTATGGCTTTCTGCAAAGTGAGGTTAGCCTCTGCCACAAGTATTTCTGGATTGCTTCAGTACTAAGGCCACAGACCAACCTGTCACTGAGTTCAGTAGTTCCTTGAATTCACAATGTTCAGCGAGCTTTTTAAATACTGCAACTTACTGCATAATTGTTTCCCCCTCTTCGTTTCTTTTGTGAAACCTAAATCTTTCTGCTATGACAAGTGGCTTAGGTGAAAAATACACCTGCAGGACTTTTACAATGCCCTCCTATGATTTTGTGCCAGGTTTGTCAGGCTGCACCAAGCTGCTTAATAAGCCAAAGGTTTTAGGTCCCATCACACTTAAAAAGTTGATACTTTCTTTTATCATTTTCCATTCCATTTGGAAGGACAAAAAAACTCAAAACATTCAGTGTAGGAGCTCCACTGTTCCACAGTCTTATCAAAATGTCCCATAGGTCCAGAAAGTATAGTCATTTTCCACCTTTTCATTTTTTCTTCTTCGTCAGTAACTTTTTGTTTACCGTTGTTTCCTTTTTTGTAGTTACCACTTTAAATGCTGTTCGCGCTTTAAGATAGCAACCTTTGTTTTAACTTAGGCTGTCAGCAGCTGCCAGTTATGTCTCTATGGTTTTTACCGCACTTTCTGGGTTTTTGGCAAGCTCTGCAGTGATTGTGGGCCTACACTTTCTGTAAGTTTTTAAACTTGTTAAAACTGCAGCACATTCTTCTTTCTGTGTCGCCTTTTTGAATGCTACATGCCCTGTATAGTTAGGACTTTGGAGATTGTCTGCAACCGGTGGACCTGTTGCTGTATTTTTCCCATGCTTTCTTGGGATCCCCATGCTCTTGGGTCTCCTTTTTTTCTGCAAACATGGCTGCTTCACTTTTTTCTGTAAGTTTTTTTTCTAAGCTTCTTTCCCGTTCAGAAAAGCACAGCAGCGATTCCTTCCCTTTTTGTCTTGTTATCTTTGCCTGGCAAATCTCTTTTGCCTGAACTTCTAGAGTGCTCCAGGAGAGTAGGTGCACTTTCCTTTTACTAGTAATTTCCTCTTACTAGCTGTTTCACTTCTCAAGTGGCCTTATCGCAAAGATCTGTCGTCCTCATTGCTAATTTGTTCTGTTTTAATATTGGTATGGCCAATAACTTTTTAAACGACGCATCAATACTCCCAAAGGCGTGGAAATGATTGGACATTGCAGCTCTTGTTTATTCTACTGCAGTAACAGAACTAACAAAACAACATGGAATTTGCGATCCCATGATGCACAGGCTTGCAAAGTACAGCAAGCTAAACAAGACATTCAATACTTAACAGTTGTGGTCTGCTGTGTCCTTCACAACATAGCCATTCAAAAAGGAGGCACTTTGGAGGATGATGCGAAGCCAGAACGGGAGAAGTTATCTGAGGATGAAGAAGAGGATGAGGCAGGAAAACATGGCAATGCTGCGGTGCATGTGCCTGGCAGTATGCAGGTAGAGAGCCACGAGATTAGGGAAACTTTAATATAGCAACGGTTTGTGTGGAACCCTGCCAAATGCCGTCACATCAGTGAGAAGATGGATTCCCCCCATCTCGCAATTTCAATGAGCAACTCCTGAAGCCCTCACAAACCACGCTTCTCCAATAACCCACAGGAATATACATTTATTTCAGCCCTCCCTCAGATTTGGAAATCCTACTTCATCCACAGAAAGGAGTCATACAAGTTCCAGCTGTGAGAAAGAACACGCGGATGAGTAAATGTGACTTTACTGTTTAATAAGAATGCTTTACAAACAAAAAAAGTTGACAATGAGAGATCTCACCCCTGTGCCCCTCATTGTGAGTAATGTGAATAATGACAGAAACGGTAACGTGTGCACTGGTGCAGTGCACCCCGCTTGCTTGCGGCTGCACTGGAAAGAGGCGTCTGATCTGCCACATCCCTTGCCCTGGATGAATTTGGCGGGTGTCCTCTGTGTGGCATAGGCCTCGAGGTTCCTGCCACTTCTGGAGACTTTTGCATGGATGCATGTGACTCTTCAGTCACCACAGCACTGGCTGAGGCCTGGGTCAATGGCTGTTGGATGGCGGAGATGCTGCCCCCTCACAAGTGCCACAAGAGGAACTCACTGATAGAGGTTGCAGCTGCTCATCCCCCGCCACTAGGACTGCATGGTCCTCCCTGCCAGCCGGTGAGATTCCAGGAGCTGGGTGGGTGACCAAGCTTCCAGTTCCCCTGTCACCCTGGGCCTGAGCCCCTGAGCTCAGAGCCATGGCAATGGTGTGTGGGTCAGAGCATATCCTGACAATCACATCTGCAATGCGTTCAGTTTGCCTCTCCAGGACAATCACCAGTCTGTCCGTGGTGGATACTTGGTGCTCTGAAGAGTGGGTGACCACTGCACTCACTGTCTGGATGGATGCCTCCACAGTTCGGGCCAGAACATGCAACCCCTCTAGTATACCAGCCATATTTCCAAGGACCTCACGCTGCACATCCAGCATTTGCCACTTTACTGATGACTCCAGAGGCTCATCTTCTGATTTGGAATCAGATTCTGGCTCAACCTGAGCACTCCTCCGAATGCCTGAGGCCTGTTCCACCAAGCTCTCCTACAGCTGCACTTCTGACTGTGAAGTGCCCTCACCAGTGCATATAGTACCCCTGCCCGACACACAGCACCCTGCTGAAGTGCTTGTGATGGCACTGGTGCAAGAGAGGATGCAACGGTCACCCTCTGAGGGTTACCCCTTGGAGGAGGGTGGGGGTTGTTAACTATTCTCCAATGGAGACAGAGATGCAGAGACTTGTCCTGTAAGGAACGCAATTGATTCGGGGGGGGTGGTGGTCATCGGTTATCACATTACTAAAAGCATTATGTCTAAATCTCAATGCAGATACGCTTTTACCCAGCTACACATGAGTTCATTAGCTCCGTGAAAATAATGAATCCACGAACAAAGACTGGCAGCCTCTGATGATGACGCTTGTCAAGGTTCCCAAGTGTGCAATCCCAGAACCAGACAGCGGCATTTCGCCATTATACCTTCAAACCACGGTGACCATTTTATCCTGTCACCTGGTCTGATATGTTTGCCATCTCATCAGAACCTGGCCACCCTCCAATTTCGCCACTGCCTGTACTCCTTAACCCCCGAGGGGTCAACAAGGTACAGCATTTGTTCCTGAAATGCGGTAAGGATCTTGAGTCTTGCAATTCCGCTCCCAGTGTGGCAGCACTCTCTGGCATTCTTGGCTCACTTCTCTTGAAAAGATTAGACCTCGAGTTGGCAATAACATTCTCAAATTCTCTCATGTCTTGCCTCAGTAGCATTATCAGATGAATGCATGATCGGCTGAAGCCTATGCTCAGCTGTCAGAATGTCATCATGCCAACCAACTGGCATCCAAAACTACAATTGTATTAAGCAGAGAGGATCTGGTAGAAGTAGCATGTCTGGCATCATCTGTGGAGAGAGAAGCTGAGTTAAACTTTCAAGCACGCATCCATCTTCTTCTTAGCCCTGAGGAAGGCATCAGCACTGAAAATGGGTCACTTGGTCTCCCTCTCCACAGATGATGCTAGGCCTGCTGACTTTTACTAGCATTCTCTGTTTTATTTTACTGATTTCCAGCTTTCACAGTTTTTGGGCATCATACTTTATAACTGATTGGAATGATCCATGGGAAGCTGTGCATCTGTGCAGACATGCAACTGTGAAAGAGCTGGTACACCTGCTGAATTTGCTTTTTACATCTGCCCCACACTGGGCACATCATGCTCATACTGATGCCATGTTCACCCTTGCCAACCATGCGAGGTCACTGAATCTTTTCTGGCACTGACACCAGCTCCTCCTGACTATGTCCATACTCGAGAGTTATCGGCCACCTCCTCCCACGCAGCATGCATCTGCCTATAGTCCCTCCTCTTGCCACATTTCAGAATGAGATGCTCACTTCTAGCCTCCATTGCATGAAGGAAAGCACTGAACACCATCTCCGTGAACCTGGCGACAGATTTGCTCCTTCTGGGGCTACTCTCCCCTTGCTCTGATGGTGCAGGCATACATGAATGGAAAGGTAACATAAATGCACAAATCCTCAATATCTACAGCTGGTAGACTTGCTGAATTATTCAGTGGTGGCTTATTGTGAGGCTGCAGATGGTTGACAGACATAAACAATCATTATCATTTACTTACCTTGATACACTGCAAAGGACTATAATCCTCTCCGGCCGACAGTTCCTTTCTATCCAGGATGCTTTCAGGGCTCACCTGACACTGAAAGCTGACTGGGGGCCCTTTAAAAGACTGACCTGACTTGGTTCCTGGTCACGGCAGCGAGTTTCAGCGCCTAATTCCCGCCTTTCAGGACACATTGGGCAGGAAGACCGTCTGGCACCCACTCTTGCTGCTAATTGGCAGCAATTAGCGTATTATCGTGGGCTCTAGTACGGCGAACCCGGAAGTCAGAACACTGCTGGCTTCTGGGTGCGGGACCCGCCATCATAAAACCCAACCCCATGTGTGTGTCTTTGGTTGGAGAGTTAGTACTATTGATGTCACAAAGGCATTATCATAGTTGATTCATTGCATAGACAGAGTAACAGAATTCAATTAACATGCAAACACACAACTGATATATAGCAGAAGCGCTCCCTGTCTATGGTCTGTGTTTTTCTATCAGTATACCTATGCTGGATTCAAGTTTAGGACTCAATTATCATTTCCCCTTCTCTTGCAACACCGCATGCTTTTTCTCAGGATGGCTTTCAACAACTTTCTTACTCATTCTGAACAAGCCAATTTCCTTACACTATTTCATGGAGACTTGAGGGCAGCAGTAACAAATGAGAAGTCTATTACCACTTTATAATTGCATTTTGCTCAGCTGTTTACTCAAGGCTTTCCATTATTCATAACATCCAACTTTAAGTTTAGCCTTTAATGCCTTGCTGCGTTAACTGACCTGCAGGATATGGGCATTGCAAGTGCCTAGGAGAAATTGCATTCAGCTTGATTGGAGTTTAACAATCTTCAGGGGTATGAATGTATAATCGGAGATTAAAGCAAAGATTTACGCTTACTGTAAAGTTTACTTTGTCTGTTCATCCCATCCTTCCTGTGTGGTAACATTCACATGCAAATTGTAAAAATTTGTTAATGACCAATAGAAGCATATCAAATTCTGATTTTATAATAACAATCAAAAACTGCATGAACATAAATATACTTTGATGCATACATAAATATAATACAAAGGTGTAAAATTAATTTCAAACATAACACTGTGAAGGAAAGGATGAACAAGATTACAGTCTGTAAATATATCCTCACAGCTGTTATTTGAAAACTTATTCAGTCTATTAAAAGATATTTTAGTTTTATTGCAATATTTTTCTGCCACTTTAGACTTCTGCTTGCACCCTAAACTGCACAGATGTCTTGTAGGACAGCCAATATAAACCCTGGGGAAGTTCAATTCATTTCGATAGGAATTGGCAATTCCGACTGTGAGCTGGAGCCTAGTTTGGAAATGTTGGAGCCAAGAAGGCTAGTACTACCATTTTTTTCTCCTTTTGCATATAATGATCAGAGGGGCCAATGGAAGATAAATCCAACTAAATTCATAACTTGTTACAGAGAGATGAAAGGCATCTAAACTTAATTAAAAATCTTCCTCAATATTAGTTAATTTTCCATATCAATTGAAGTAAATATTTATCCACCATGGGGAATTATTCCACTCAGGTGTCCTAAAATACTGAGCTTCACTTGCTGAACAAATTATAAGTCTATTATTTAGAAGATCCTATTTGCAAATGGTTTCTACATGCACCAGGTGCCAGCATTGGCTTCCAACTGCGTGCTGGATGTGTAGAATCTGAATCAGGAAATCTATTTTGGCCCCATTTTAGTAGGTTTCAATATATTGAGATGATACGAATAAAATCAGCCTCTAGTTTTTTTAAAGGAATGTTCAGGCATGGGTTGCCAATATTCTGACTAACTCCCATTTCCCTGTTTTAAGACAATTGGGTCAGAATTTTATCTTTGGTAGGTACGCGCAACCAGCGGGCCTGGGAGGGGTTGGGAAATGGGCCCTCAACCGCTATCGGCCCCCATCCGCAATTTTACGCTGGCTGGCCAAGTAGCAACCAGCCAGCGTGAAACACACGCTGAAAAGCTCAGCACTGCCGGGGTGGGGGTGGGAAGAGGGTGGGCGATGACGTTTCCGTGGGTGCGGGGGAGCACTGCGAGAAAGCTCCCTGAAGGCAGCCAGCTGCCTCAGGGAGCTGCAGATCTGAAAATGCTCAAATAGAGGTTTAAAAAGTGGCAAAAAAAATGTCCATGCAACATAATCAATCACCTGAAAATAAAGCTGATAAAATTGCTGTCCACAGATATTTACGTTAATTTTATTTCATAACAGAAATTTCATCCCGCCCTTGGATGAGGTTTAATGATAAAGGCAAACGCTGCCTGGCCAATTTGCCCATCTGCCAACTGTAAGGTTGGACAGGCCACATAAAATTGAGACAATTGCGCCATTAATGGGCTTAATTGGCCTCTTAATTGTTGGTGGATTTGCTCCCAACTTTTGCACGTGCCTACCAAGTGAAATATCGCGCGAGTGCGCAATGATATTTAGGTGCTCACCTGATGTCATCTCATGTGACTTTTATACCTCTGATCAGGTCGGGCACGTGCCCACCCGCAGGACATAAAATTCAGCCCTTGATGTGGGAAGCTGACACAACTTCAAATCATCATTTCATAAGTATTGCCGATGGAGTTGTGCCAATTACCTCGCTGACCAGTTTACAGCAAAGGGTTAGCTAGACACACCTCAAAAAACTACAAAGGATTCTGAACTTTAGTATTTTATTTTTGTCTATTTTGATTTTGTTCGGATCCATGAGAAAAATTTTTGGGTCAGCAAGCAGGGGTGGGGCCCGCTCACCGACATGTAAAATGACGTGCGAGGATGTCGGGTGTGCGTCCTGATGTCACCGCGCGTCATTTAGATTGTCAGTTCAGCGGGTGCACAGCCGACTCAGCTGCACGCCAACCAAACTGTCAAAGACCTATTAAAGGCAATAAAAAAGAAATTGAAGTTTGCTAAGAATGCTGCCCGCCCGTTGTCAGGCAGGCAGAGAGCCCAGGCAGCCTTCAGATTTTCCATGAGGTTTTGTGAAGGGTTTGTTAAGTAATTTAAAATATTTGAAAAAATTAATGGACAGCTTCACATGAGGGGACATGTCCTTAATTTTTTTTTTAAGTTCCTTCAATGCTTCATGAGTGAAAGTAATCTCCCTGTGGCAGCTCTGTGCCTCAGGGAGATTTATGCCCTCTTCTGCGCGCATGTGCGAAAGAGCGCAGACCCCGACTCAGGGAATCCCACCCCACCCCCCGGCCGCTGCACGGGGAGCGCTCACCGCTTCTGGGCATGCGTCACACTGGGCAGGCCTTAATTAGCCTGTCCACGTAAAATGGTGGCGCGGCCCCAATCGAGGGCACTGATTGGGTCCGCGCCCACCCCTGCACAACAACACCCCTCACCCCGCCCCCCCGACAGGGGGAAATTTCTGCAACATGTGTGTGTCTTTGTTTAGAGATATCTGATGATATCACAAAGGCAATTATTATAGTTGATTCATTTCACTGGACAGTGTAACAGTATTCAATTAACACACAAACACACATCTGATGGGCAGAAATGCTCCCAGTCTATGGTCTGTGGTTTTCTGTTAACGGACCAAAATAACTGAAGTTTTAATGATATTCACTATCCTAATTGTTTTTTGTTAACCTGAATAACATTGTTATTGGATGGGCATGGCTCTGCTTTTAGCGTATTCAATTGTCCTAAGGCTAACAAGTACAGATTCCTGTAACACTATTCTTCTTTCACACTGATGTTTGAAGTAATAACCCATTCATAGTGGAAATTACTTCGCTGATGGGCCTTGATACAATAACTGGGAGCAAAGCTTTATTCTCATCAGTGGTTTGTTATGTGTTGAAGGTTCTTTTGCAAGGTTTCTAACTAATTTTGTGGAGTAAATTGGTGCTTTTCTAAAGCTGTTGGCAGAGCGAAGGAAAACTAGGGGGATTGTAAATCTTATTGCACTCATTTCACACTGCAGTGCTCACCAACATTGCTTTTCCAAATGCTGCTTATTAGAATGGGAGTTAGTGCTAGAAATTTACCCCAACCCCCTCCATTTGAATTGTACAAAATTAATTCAAATTTCTACCTCACATACAAGTTGGGCTGTCAAGTTAACTGAGGCAGCTACCGACAATTATGTCCACTCAAATTCTAAGTGAGACTTCATTCATGATCAGAACTATTACTGCATGCAAACCAAAAATGGTGGTGCAAAGCTTAATTCTCTCAATGTAGGACACAAGGATCCAGCCCTTTCTAAAAGATAAACGCAAACCTTGGTACTGACCTCTATCCTAATCGTGTGATAGCACTTGGCCTTGCCCAACCTTCTCCCCAACACATGAGAAATGATGCGGGTAATTTATCAATGTTTGTTACTCAGAATTGCTAGCTAAATTTATTTAAGATATAATAAATTGCTACTGAAAGGTGGAAGAAGTAATGAAGTTATGAAAGATATCTTAGTTGTTGGCTAATCTTGGAATTTTACATTTCCAAATGATAGGCACCAGGATTCAGTTATGTGCAGTGCTTTTGACCCAAGGGATTGTACCAAACACAAAACAAGTATTTATCAACTGCTAACTGAAACTGCATTGGAATTTTCTCCGGGGTATATAATGAGAGCAGTCTCAATGATCAAGATATATGAATCCTGACAACAATGATCATGAGAAGAATGCATGATTATGAAACATTTTGTAGCCTTTTAAAATAGCTTCATTCATTTGTAAAATGTCACTTTCACATCAGACTTCCTCATGGGAATACTTTTTGAGCTTATCTTGCCTGTTGACAGTTTGCATAGAACCTAATTTCACTGCACCTGAAATAATTTGATTCAACTGCAGAGATCTTTCATTTGTTTCTCCTGGTTCCCACAGCAACCATCAGAAGAATCACCAAACTAGAATAAGCTAACCATTGCCAACCGAGCTTCCTTTAGCTGATATGATCAGAAAAAGGGTGCAACCAGCAGGGAGGTCAGGCTATCGAAGAGATGCTCTCTGCCCTCCCACCAGCAACCACACTTCCATATTTGCAGAGAGCAGCAATATACCTTATTTCAGCATGCATTGTGATGTTCAGTGTTTCTCTAACTCTGAGGGAGACTGTGGCAACAGACCACTGGTGGCATCATTTTGAGATTTGAATGCCTGATGAATCATAGAAGGTTGTTCAGAAGGAACCCAGTCATAGCAAGTCAAATTTTATATATGCCAACATTAAGGAAAGCATGTCAGTGTTTCTTCTTTAGCCACACCTGCCAAGATGCTAAACATTTCTGCAGACCCTGAAAAATCTACCCAAGAACAATCATGAGAACATGTGCCAGTTGCCACCAAAGCAACTGTGGTGACCATTTAGCGCAGTGCTTGCATATGCACAGAGACAGTAATAGTTAGGTCTGGCTTAAAAACTGTCTGCAATAGTGCTCATCTATGCGATTGGGTACGTGGAGTGGCATAAAGGACAATTCATAGGAAAGGTAGGAAATATGAGACAAGAAAAGACCTAGGTCTATCTGGCTAATGCTTAACTTACTTAACTGAGTGGGGGGAAAAAAACTGTGGCAAATGGAGCTCATTGTGATGAAATGAAAGGTCATCCACTTTTGGACCCAAGAAAGATAGAGTATTTTCTAAACAACAAGAAGCTAGACAGCATGGAGGAACAGAGATTTAGGGGTTCAAGTAGGGAAATCACTTAAAGCTAGAGGACAGGCACAAAACCTTACTTAAAAAGTTAATGGCATAATGGCCTTTATCTCAAGTGGACTGAAATACTAGTTGTATAAAACTCTGGTTAAATTGCCTCAGGAGTATTGTGTTCAGCCAGGGCACTGTATCTCAGTAAGGATATTTTGGCCTTGGAAGGGGTGTTCACCATAATGAGATAGGGCCTGAAATGATTCCATTATGAGGATACTGTGTTTGGGTTGTGTTTGTATTTCCTTCGGTAGAGAAAGGGAAGGATACTCCACTGATATGTTTTTAAGATGCTTTAAGGAATTGATAGCTTCTCTGTACCCTATTTCCGCTGGTGGTACAGTCCAGAACAAAAAATCCTCAGGACTAGGTCTTTGACGGGTGATTTCAGGAAGCACTTCTCAACACAAAGGATCGTGGAAATCTGGAACTCTTTCCCCTGCTCCTCCACAAAAAAAAGCTGTAGAGGCTACAGCAAATGAACATTTTAAACTGAGTTTGATCGATTTTTGTTCAGCAAGGATACTAAGGGATAGAGGACCTAGGCAGGTAAAATTAAGGAAGCAATCAATCCAAGGGCTGACAGATCTAAATAATCAACCCCTATCATTCTAGGAGTCACATGATACAATAATAATCAATGTTGACTAATCATTGGCAGGCTTGGCTTCCAGCAGAGAACTCATTGGAGAAGACATAGGAAAAGGTAGCTGCTGGGGAGAGGGAATATCTGATCATGGGGATTTCCTAGGCAGGCATGTTGGATGCAGCAAGTTGGTGCAAAAGTGCCTACCCGCACCTCCCCCGCCGCCAACACTCCCCCCTCTCCCCTACCCGCCCCCCCGGATTCACCAGCCCTTCCCTGGCCTTAGCTGTTGGATTTCACCAGGCTCAGGGAACCCAGCTATCCGTGATTAAAGTTGAAAAGTGGAACAACAATAAGGCTTGCGGTGTTACCTGCCCCATTGAAGCAGGTTGGTCAACCACCCACCTCAGTTAAAGCCAGACGTGGGCGTGTTGCAGGTGGGCTTGGGTCAGCCTTCTAATTTGCTTGTTTTTTTTTGTTAAAATTTGCAGAGCTATTTTGAATTTACCCCTGCTCGAGCAACCATTTAAGGGTGTCACTTCAACTGCTTCAATGAAAGAGGAGAACTCTTTCATTGAAAGCTCTGGGTTGTTCAATAATTTGTCGGCATTTAGATCTGCACTTAGTGGCCCTTCCCCTGACAGATTCTAATCTGCCTTCCCTTCCACCTTGAAAAAGGCTGCTGATGGTGTCAGGAAGGTATAATAATATTCATAATGTTATTGGAATTTATTATGAAATAGAGTCATAGTGGGGTCTGTGTCTATGGGTCTAAGGCTGTGTGTGTATGTATGAGTCTTAATTGAATTAAAGGCAGCTGGTCTGAAGGCTTTGATGTAACAGAAGATAAATTAGGTTTGAAATGTTAGGAAGAATTTTCCTGTTGGTGAGTGAGGGCGAGGCCCGTTCGTTGACGCGTAAAATGACACAGGGTGACATCGGGCAGGCGTCCTGACGTTACCGCGCACCATTTAGATTTTCAGTTCAGCGGGCACGCAGCCAAGCCGGCTGCGCGCCCACCAAACTGTCAAAGGCCTATTAAGGCCATTTAAAACCTAATTAATTCAATTTAATGAGCTGCCTGTCCAACCGTAAGGTTGTTGGGCAGGCAAAGAACCTGGGCGGCCTTCACGTTTTTCATGAAACCTCATCCACGGGCGGGGTGAGGTTTCATGAAGTGTTTTAAAATCTAATAAAAATTTATACATTTATTCTTTGGCATGTCCCCCTCATGTGATATGGTCACATGAGGGGACATTTTTTATAAGTGTTAAAAATCTTTCTTTAAAACTTTAGAACTGAAACAATTCTCCCTGAGGCACCTCAGTGCCTCGGGGAGATTTCTGCACTCTTTCGCACGCATGCGTGAAAGAGCACAGGGAAACTCTCAGAGAAACTCCCCCTCGCCTGCACAGGGAGCACTCAACGCTTCTGGGCGAGCGTCACGCTGGGTGGGTCTTAACTGGCCTACCCACGTAAAATGGCAGCGCACCCCTGATCGGGGGCGCCGATCTGAGGTGCGCCCGCTCGCGCCTGCTCCCGCACTTCCCCATTGACGGGGGGGAAACGTTTTCCCGTTAAGCAGGTAAACATAAGTGTAAAGGGAACATTTGCATTTTTAAATAGACTGGATTGATTTCAAAAGAGGGGTGAACTGTTTCACATAGCCAGGAGAGGATAAGAAACCGTGGGCAGAATTTTCTGCCTGTCTGGCAGGCGGACCCAACCCAATCTTAGGCGGGCGGGGAGCTGATCCGTGCCGGAGAAGGTGGCCCCGCTGCCATTTAAGACCTGTCCATTGGGAAGCGCTATGCGCTTCTTGTGCTTGTGGGTGGGGGGTGATTCCCTAAAAACAATCGTGCGCTCTTTTGCGCATGTGCACGAAAGAGCGCACATCTCCCTGAGGCTAAGTGCTGCCTCAAGGAGATTGCTGAAACTTTTAAAAACATGAGATGGGACATGTTCATTAATGACACTAAAACTTTATTAAACTTTTAAAATTCCTTACATGAAACCTCATCCCGTCGGTGGATGAGGTTTCATGTTTTTTATACTGGCCGCTGGGGCTCCTGGCCTGCCCGCCAACCTGAAGGTTGGAGGAGTAGGTCCTTTAATTGTTTTAATGATCCTGTCAATGGCCTCAATTGGCCATTGACAGGTAGGTGGGCTCGCAGCTGATTTTGCTGCGGGCCCACCTTCCTGAAAATTTAAATGGGGCGGGATGACATCGGGGTTCCCCTCCACGTCATCCCTCATCATTTTATAAGTCGGCGAGAGGGCCCCGCCCCCTGCTTGCCGCCCGCAAAATTCAGCCCAGTGTGTTTATTTTTTTCAAAAGTTACTGGTAAATTAGTACTAGAGAGATTTTTAGCATTAGAGAGGTAAAGTTCAAAGACATATTGAAACAATAGGAATTTGCATTTAATGGGGAAAATATGTATAAAGCAGTGAAGGCTGTCTGTAAAAGTAGGCATTCTAAGATCTAAGATCTTCAGCATCTAAGCCTCAAGCTGCTGTCTACAAAGAACTTAAGTTAAGAAACCCACCTTGAATTTGACTGTTTCAGGGTATCATGTGTTACTTTGCCTGGGTCTATTAAAATCTGTGCGTCTCATTGTTGCCTTAATGAAAATGTAACTAGGAGTTAGATTAACTAAGGGATTTAGAAGTTATCATGGTAGTAATTTGTAGATCTATGTATTTACTTAAAATTTTTTCTTCTTTTAATAAAGGTTTAATTTAGTTTTGTAAGAAGCCTATAAGACTTGGTGGTCTATTACTATTTAATTCAAGGCATACATCTCAAAATTTGTACAAATTGCAAAACAGTTGTGGCAGTTATTTCAAGTTTCCCTTTGGGATTTGAGCAGCTCAGCATTTAACATCGGCTGTGCCATAACAATAGATTAAGATTCTTTTTCATGCTCTTCAAAATATTCTGAATGTTTATCCCGTTCTGTTACTTACTCTTATCCCTTTAATTGACTTGTATTCATTTTTCCTGTTCCACTTGTCCCATGACCACTGAGTGTTGCATTAGGAGTTATAAACAAGTATATAAATGACCATCTAGCAGAAGCTTGTTATTTGCAACTTAGATTCAGATGGATTGTAAAGCAGTGCAAAGCAAAATAGAAACTGTGGAAAATCTGACCACAAACTAATCTCATTCTAAATAAGAAAATTGGCTAGTCACACTGAATTAAAGAAAACAAATTCCTGGTAGAGATAAAATGTTAGAGTCATTGAACAAGCATACAATCTTAAAAAAATATCTCCACACGAGTTGCCATGGTTCTCAGCTTGAATGGACTTCTCGTAAATGAATTCTTCATCTCAGGGGAATAAACAAAAATGGATTAATAAATTCTCAACTCACAAAAATGCATGACTCCTTTAGGTTAGTACAGCAGTCAGAACTCTGGTCTGATGCACTGATGGGTCAGAAATTCTGGAACTACCAACCCTAAAAAATTGAGGCAGTACCTTCACCACATGGATTGCAGTGATTCAAGAAGGCAGTTCACCACCATCTTTCTCTAGGGGAACTGGGGAAGGGCATTAAATTCTGGCCTTACTATCGACACCCACATCTCATGAATGAATAAGAAAAATCCGAAGCGGATGTACTACCAATTCAGCTAGCATAGTCACATATATTGTAAGTTTAGATGGTATTATGATTACATTTGCAAATAGTTTGTAAATTTACATGCAGATAAGCAGTACAGATTATAATTTTAAAATTGTTATTTATTTAACCCATGTCAGAAAAATAAGACAAATAGGAGACTGTCATGTAGCATTACAGTTAAAACTATTTTCCATGGGCAAGATCTTCTGGTCGGTGAGCGGGCCCCACCCCTGCTCGCCAACAAGTAAAATGTCGCGGGATGACATCGTGTGGAACTCCCGACGTCACCCCGCATAATTGCCATTTTCAGGTTGGCGGGGGCGCAGCTGAGTCAGCTGCATGCCCACCGACCTGTCAACAGCCAATTGAGGCCATTGAAAAACTAATTAAGGTCATTGATGTACCTGCCCATCCAACCTTAAGGTTGGCAGGCAGGCCAGGAGCCCTAGTGGGCTTTGGAAAAAGCATGACACCTCATCCATGGGCAGGATGAGGTTTCATGAGGGTATTTAAATTTTTATCAAATCATTCAATAAAAGTTATGGACATGTCCCAACTCATGTGACAGTGTTACATGAGGCAATATGTCAGGGAAATTTTTTTGTCACTTCTATTAAAAATTTTAATTCCAAGCCGATCTCCCTGAGGCAGTACTTAGCGTCAGGGAGATCTGTGAGCTCTTTCGCGCTTCCTGATGGATGTCATGCTGGGCGGGCCTTAATTGGCCTGCCCACATTAAATGGAGGCGCGCCCCCGATTGGGGGTGACGATTGGAGGCACGCCCTTCCACGCCCACTCCCGCACTCCGTACCCCCCAGTGTTGGGGGGGGGGGGGTGGATTTTCCCTATATTCTCTATTTTTTTGAGCTTGATAGATTGAAGGCAGCATGACAAATAATTTGGATTTCCCTGTGAGAGTTTGAATTAGTTGATTCTTCCATTGCTCAGCACCTTACCTTTGACAGCAATTCAGTGGCTAGCAGATGAAGATTGAACAGATGTGAACATGACTGCCTCCTTTGCCTTTTATTTGTTTTGATAGTTAATTCTAGAAAGTATTCATTTACTTCAGTTGATTCTCATCTCTCTTATTTTCATCCAATGCACGATCTACAGATGGCCTTTTACTCAGTCAGGATTGCTAAAATAATCTAGGATAAATCTGGACTTCTCCCAGCAGCTATCAATGCAGTAGAGCAGACTTCTTATAGTGACCTAAAGGAGGCATGCTTTTTTATGAGGTGAGAATTTCCTATCCATTTTTACTTATTCCCCTGAGATGAAACATTCATTCGCCAGAATTGGCAGATGGGGTACTGATCTTTGTTCTGGATAGTGTTAAGCTTCTTGAGTGGTACTCGTCCGGTCAAGTGCAGAGTTTCCCATCATATCCCTGATTCATGTCTTCTGGTTGGTGGAAGGGCTTTGATGAGTCAGGTAGTGTCACTTGCCAAGGATTACTCAGCCTGACTTGTTCTTGTAGCCATTGTATTTATGTTAACGGTGACCCCCCAGGATATTGATGGTGGGCGATTTGACAGCTGTAATGCTACTGAACGTCATGGGGAGGTAGTTATTCTCTCTTGTTGGAGATGGTCATTGTGTGGAACAAATGTCACTTGCTATTTATCAGTCCAATTCGGGATGTTGTACAGGTCTTGTTGCATGTAGCATGGATTGCTTCATTTTCTGAGGAATTGCAATGATACTGATCAATGTGATCATAAGTGAATATCCCCACTTCTGAATCTATTGATACAGAGAAGAAGGTCCTAGGCCCAAGGTAGTTGGGCCTAGGACACTACCCAGAGGAACTCCTGCAGTAATATCCTGAGGCTCAGATGATAAGCCTCAAATCACTATAACTGGCTTCCTTTGTGCCAGGTGTGACTCCAGTCGGTGGAGGGTTTCCCCGCTGAATCTCAATGACTTCAACATTACAAAGGCTCCTTGATGTCACGCTTAGTCAAATGGTGCCTTGATGCCTATGACCGTGACTCACACTGCCCCTGTGGAAATAAGGTCTTTTGTCCATGTTTGGACCTAGGTTGTAATAAGTTTGGGAGCAACATTGTTCTGGCAGAACCCAAACTGAGCATCAGTCAGAAGGGAATTGGTGAACAAGTGTCACTTGATTGCATTGTTGACAACACCTTCAATCACTTAGATGATGATTAAGAGTGAGCTGTTAGAACAGCAGTTGTCCCATTTGGATTTGTCCTGCTTTTTGTGCAGGGAACATATATACTTAGATACTAGTGCTGCAGCTGTTTTGGAATAATTTGGCTGGAGGCGCATGGATTCTGGAGCCTTGGCTCAATACCATGTGCTCAGCCATTTCTTGATATCACAATGGATGAATCAAATTGGATGAAGGCTGGCACTTGTAATGGTAAGGGTCTCAGGAAGAGGTCAAGTTGAATTATTTGCTCTCTACTTCTGGCTGAAGATAGTTGAGAAAGATTTAGCCTTATCTTTTGCATACACATACTGGCCTTACCCATCATTGAGGATGAGGATCTTCATGGAGCCTGCTTCTCCACTTTGTGGCTTAATTATCCATTACTATTCATAACTGAATGTGGCAGGATCTTAGAGTTTTAATCTGATCTGTTGGTTATGGGAATGCTTGCTTCCTACACCTCTGAGTGAAAATGTTGTAGTTTTAAGCCCAACTCCAGATCGTCAGCACATAGACTAGGCTGATAGTTCAGTGCAGAACAGAGGGAATGTTGCACTGTTAGATGAGACATTAAGTTGTTGTTATATCTTATAAGATCCCTTGGCACAATTCAGAGAAAAGGAAGGCATTTTCTCAGGGTACTAGCCAATTCCACCAAAAGACAGTTTAAATGATGATTTATTTTACTGTTTTTTTGTGGGACCTTGCTCCGCTACAACTGCATACATTGCAGTGACGGCACTTAAAAAGTAAATCATGTCCTTGGGAGTCTCAATGATAAAGGTCATGTATAAATGCCTTTATGTAATGTAGACTCTATTTCCATCTCATTTCCTATTCAAAGCATTGACTCAGAACTTCATGTTATAAAATATATCAAAAGCTCTATTTACACTAAAATGGAGTAAGTAGGTTGTTAAGTTGATGTACATATATTAATAAAACTGGTGCAAACAACATCATTAAAAACTGCTAAAGGATAGATTTTAAACATTCAATAAAAATGAGTGAAAATCACACCCCAAGATTCCTAATAAGAGTAACTCATTTTTGTGAGGGAGAGGATTTAGAAAATAAATTATGCTCTTAAAAAGGAAATGTATTTTACTACCAACTGCACAGAAAAATAAAGCTTAACTGCATTGATTTTTATAATATCATATCTGGATACAACTGTGGCCTTTTTTGTCTTCCATTCCTCAGAGTACAGCTAACCAAGGATCATTGTTCTATTTTCAAAAATATATAGAAGTTGCATCATCCAGAATATGCGGTCCCAGAGCAGTCTTAGCTCAATGCATTGCAAAAACAAACCTCAGACTTGACATGTTCTATTTTTGGCCTGATAATATTATAAAATCCTATTTAAGTAGTGTTCTTGGGATTTGAAGTGGATAAAAGGTTTTCAATATTTTGTATGGAAATCTAAGACCTGTCTCTGTAGGAGAATTCAAGTTTCTGTTTTTCAGTGAAGCACTCAAAGGTACAATAAGTTCTGAACAAGAAAATTGGGTGATCCAACAATTGAGCACTTATGCTAGTTCCTCATTTGTAAGACTGAGTTTATAATCAGAATCTTGATAAATGTCCAGGGACAATGACGCCGATAAGCATTATGAAAATGTTGTTAGGCTTGGGTAATGTTTTCAGACCATCCAAACACACAACTTTCTACCTTAGCTAATGACTTATTGCTGACATCTGTGGAGGTGAATTTATGAATTGGATTTTCTTACACACCTGACCAAAGTTGGGGTGAGAGGTGGGTGTGGTGCGGTGAGGAAAACTGCTATCATAAAAGGAAAATACTGGGAACTTGTAGGGAGAGGAACAAGAGAAAGATTGGGTTATTTCCATTCTATCATAAGTTGTAAACAAAGTCATATATTTTCACTTGCAGTGGATGCAGTTTACCCGAATAATTTGACAAATCCCACGCAAAGCAATTGCACTAGAAGTAATAGAAGTGTCATTGTAATGTCAGCACAAATGATTGGCTTATTTAGACATGTCTTTGAAACTCACTCAAAGCTATAGGCATTTTTCTACTGACTTGACAAATATGGACTTCAAGATGATTTGCACTTTAATTGCCTTCTTTCACACTTTGTCCATCTGCATCAACTGGTAGACCAAGGTTAACCATGGGGCAGAATCTTAGGTCCCGCAGGCGGGTGTGCACCCCACCCAATCGGGTGCAAAATCGCATGAGATGACGTTGGATGAGCATTCCGATGTCATCGTGCAGCAGTCAGAAGTGTGCCCACCGACAATTAAGCAAGCAATTAAACCCATTAATGGTGCAATTGTGATTTTTTGTGGCCCAGACAACCTTACAGTTGGTGGACGGGTCAATCAACCAGGTGGGCTTTACATTTTTCATAAAACCTCATCCAAGGTTGGGATGAAATCTCCGTTAGGAAGTAAAATAAAAATAAATATCTGGGAACAGCATTTTTATGGGATATGCTTTTAGCACTAGAACACCCATAGTGCTGTTAAGAAGTGAATTCCAGGATTTTAACCAAGCGAAAGTGAAGGAACAGTGATATAATTCCAAATCAAGATGAGATGTGCCTTGCAGGTGTTGGTGCTTGTTTGTGCTGCATGGACATTTTTTGCAGCCTTTTTGAGCTTTATTTTATTATTTGCAGGTCTGCAGCTCCCTGAGGCAGCTGCCTGCCTTCAGAGAGCTCTCTTGCAGCGGTCACCCTCGCCCACAGTGATGTTGTTGCCCACCCTCTTCCTACTCCCACCCCGGTAGCCTTGAGCTTTTCAGCGTGTGTTTCACGTTGGCTAGCCGTTAATTGGCCAGCCAGCGTGAAATTACGGTCAGGGGCCGATCACAGTTGGGGGCCCGTTTCCTTACCGCTTCCAGCCCCACCGATCATGCATGCCTAACAAGGGAAACATTCAGACCCATGGGTTGGGAGGACCATGGAGCCTGAAACCTTCAGTAATCATCCTAAATGTGAAAGGGACAGTCAGCTCTCATACAGCTTTCTTCAATACTTCAGCTGTTGTTTGCTTAACATTTAGTATAGAATCCATCCTAGAAACAAATCTTTCCATAACTTTCTATATTAGGAAATTTATGACTGAGTCGCACTTGGAGAAATTATCACAAAGAAGATCATTATAGTATTAATATTTCATGCATTTAAGCAACTATACTTGAACAAACAATAAAGTCTAATGACATTTCTTAGCAAACCAGACATGCAGTTACAATAGACTTGGGACATACTTGAAGAACATAGATATGATTTTACATTATTCTAATACAGAACAAAGACAGCATAGTTAATGAAAACAGAATTGGTTTACACGTTAGTCTTAAGTCGTCCCAATCCTCAGCCTGAGAATATGAGCTGTAGTTCTAGGCTCTACAGCCAGAACAAACAGCCTCTCAGCATCTACCCTGTCAAGCCATCTCAGAATATGTTATTCAAATCTGCTCTCATTCTTCTTAATTCAGCGGCAAGTAACTCACCTGCTGACTCCCCAAAACCTGCCCATCAAGGCACAAGTCAGGAGCGTGAGGAAATACTCTCCACTTGCCTGGATGAGTGCAGCTCCAACAACACTCAAGAAGCTTGACACCATCCAAGACAAAGCAGCCCCCTTGATTGGCACCTTATCCATCACCTTAAACAGTCACTCCCTTCACCACCTGTGACCAGTGGTAGCAATGTGTACCATCCACAAGATGCACTATAACAAGGCTCCTTCAACAGCATCTTCTAAACCTGCAACTTCTATAACCTAGAAGAACAAGGTCAGCAGGCATATGGGAACACCAACACCTGCGAGGCACATGTCATCTTGATTTTGAATTATATCACTGTTTCTTCACTTCCGCTTGGTTAAAATCCTAGAATTAATTTATTAACAGCACTGTGGGTGTTCCAATACTAAATAGACTGCAGCAGTTCAAGAGTTTGTCACCACCTCTCAAAGGCTGTTAGGGATGGGCAATAAATACTGGCCTTGCCAGCAAGGCTCACACACCACAACCAAATACAAAAGAGAATCTAGGCTCATTCTATGCAATCTCTCCTCTTATGACAACCCTCATCCCTGGAATTCATTTAGTGAACCTTTGTAGCACCCCCACCTCCAAGGCATGTATATTCTCCCTTAGGTAAGGAGAACAAAACTTTACATAGTAGTCCCAGTGTGGCCTCATTTTAACCCTATATAATTGCAGCAAGACATCCTTAATCTTATCTTCCAACCTCTTTGTAATAAACACTAATATATCATTTATCTTACAAATTGTTTGTTAAATCTACATCTAAACTTTTGTTGATTCAGGGACAAGGACACCCAAATCCCTTGGAAAACTAACATTCACTAGTCTCTCACCTTTTTTAAAAAAGTGAAATAATAAATTGTGGTCCGTAAGAAAACACTTCTTGTCTAGTATCACAGCCTTTAAAATGTTAAGTATGTTTTTGCAAAAATAATGCAGCTATGAATCAGAGACTGGTTTTTTGACTGTTGTGTGGAGTGCAGACTCTTATGTGAAAATCAATCTCAATCTGAACAAAATTTAGTGTCAACAGATTTCTGCCTACGCTTCCACTCATGCACAATCTCTACAGCAAGCAATGTTCAAGAATCAAGGCTAAAAGCATTCCAAACAAAAGTTTCAAAGCTCTCATGAATTCTAATGGACCACTGAGATAGTTTAATGCAACTTTGTGGTGGATTGGAGTCAAACTACATTCAGTGCAAGCGTAGGATCAAAGTGAGACACCATTTGCTTGAGGTCTGACATTGCTTGATAGAAGGACACTCGTGTGAGATGCAGTACAAAACCCCAGTGATATGGCCACATTTCAGATCATTGCACATACAAAGCTATTTTGCATTTAATACAAAAGTAGCAGTATAAATGAAGCCTGGAAAAAAATGTGTGGAGTGACATTTAAGCAGTGCTAAAAAAAGAGACGCGCAGTCAAAGCACTCACCAGGACAGATTCACAAGAATACCAAATCTCAAAAGGAACAACAATTTACACTGCATGTATTGCATGTTGTTCCCTTTGAGTTTTGATATTCTTGGCAGTCTGTCCTGCTAAGTTGAAGATGAAAAGCTTCCTCAGCATGCCTCTTTTCTCAGTAATACTCAAGCGCTGTACTGCCAAGCAGCTATTTGGAATTACATTTGCTGTGTTGATGACAAGAATGTGCTTTCTAAAGGGGATGTAGAGTTATAAGGAGATTGTTGTTTGGTTGTCTCATTCCATAAGGGTTGGGTAGTTTAATAAATAAGAAAAGAGAAGCGCAGTGTCTTTCTGAGGTAAATTCTTAAGGCATACGATTGTCACAAAGTTGCTGTTTTGTACTATACCTGATTTGTTGATTGGAGAGTGCCGAATACTGAAATTGGGGGCAGGATTTTCAGGTTGGCGGACGAGCGTGATTGGCGGGCCCAGGATCGGCTGGGAAAAGGGCTGCTGCCTGATTGGCCCACAACCATGATTTTGCGCTGGTGGGTCAAGTAAGGCCCTCCAAGTGTGAAACGCAGCTCCTCAATAGTCAGGAAGGGGTGGGCAGGGGCAGGGGCCTATTGGCCACCAGGTCCAATGGCGTCCCAGCAGCCGGTTTAAAATCAGCACAGGCAGCCCCTTGAAGGCTGCCTTGGAAGAACATATCTCCTGCATTTTCAACAGTAGAGTTATGGAATCAAGTGCAGCTGGAGACGCCAGGAGGGAGGTCAGGTTGGGTGGGCAATCAGCCCCCCACTGCTTTTCCGCTTGTCATGCTCTTGGAGGAGGTGGCTACCAGGAAGCACACCCTTGTCCTCAGAGATGAGAGGAGGAGGCCACTGCACCTCACAAAGAAAGCATGGAGGAGGTGGTAGTGCAGGTCAGCAGCTATGATGTGGTGCGGCGCACATGGTTGCAGTGCTGCAAGGAGCTTAATGACCTGCTGTGCTCAGGAGGGGTGAGTACCATGTTGGCATGGATCAGTTTGCAAAAGTGTTAAGGGCTGGCTGTCCCCCTGTGGAGCTCAGGGGTTTTAGAGCCTGAGTGCCAACTGTCAATGACGCTGGAGCTGGCCAAGGGGGTGAGCGCTGGCTCCTTGGACTCAGTGCCTTGTGGCTCGAGGGCCGTGACTCAGATGTGCCTGCAAGATGTTCCTCAGGTGGGATTAGCCAGGTTACAATGGCACTGCAGGCAGAGAGTGGACTAATTATTGCTCCACTGTCCTTTCAGGAGAAGATGGGCCACAACCAAGCAGAGAAGTCATAGACAGTCAGAGACCCACCCAGCCTGCTGCTGACCAGGTTTAAGCAGGATGCCCTTGAGCAGAAGAACCAGCATGCTCCACATGCAACTGGTCATGGAGAGGCTAGGGTGCCAGAAGAAGGTAAGAGTGCAGTGCACAAAGGTGAGAGTTTCAGACTGTGCAACCATTCTAGTGAGGTCTCTTCATTGATGGGAACCTCAAACCTGGAGTCCCCATTGATCATTGAAAGATGATGGCACCATGACGCAGGCCTCCATTGTCTTACCATGGTGCCTGGCAAGCACAGTGACAGTAAGCAGGGAGGTCCAGAGTGACCTTACGTTGGCGCATGAGCTGCTTGTTGCCTCCGACGGCAGTAGCTCCTCTGCCTCTCTGCCAGTGACCATGGCATCTGATGAGGCTGTGATAACTGGGGGATGCCAGCCATGGCATTGGCTGCTCCCTCCCAGGCCAGGCCAGCACAGGTTCCACTGGCCAGAGAATAACTGCCAATGTCATCAAGGCCAACAAGACAGCAGAGTCAGCAGGCTGCCTCCAATGCTGCTGACAGCGAGGGTGGGCACCAAGAAGTATATCATCTTGAAGCTATTAATGTACATAATGTTATTAGAAAATATTGTTCTTTTAAACTAGAGATTTGGTCTATGAGTGTTTCTTAATTAGGTTAAAGCCAGCTATTCTGGGTGCTTTGACGTATACTAGTTTTGGGATGTAAACAGAGAAGTAGAGGTACATTTTCATTTTGTTGAATAGAGCATTCAAGAGGTGGAGTGGAATCTGGCACCTAGCTAGCAGAGACCAAGCAATATGTTTATATTACTAATAAAGTTGGTACTACGAAAAGGGTTTTATTGTTAGAACAGGTGGAGTTCAAAGAGGCTGGTGATACAATGAAAATTTATATTCAAGGAGCTGTGCTGGATATAAGGGTAGCAGTTTTCGTGCGTGCAGAACAGAGGCAATGTAAGATCAAAGCATCTGTAAGCCTCTAACTGTCTCCACAGGAACCAAAGTGAGAGGAACCTCATTTTGAGTTTGTAAGTTGAAAATGCTTTGCCTGGTGTCTGCTTAAAAATGTATGGGTTGCTGTTGCCTTAATGGAGATTAGTTTGAGAATTTGTTAAAAGTTATGATAGTAGTAACTCTTTCGAGTACAAACATGTTTCCATCTGTTCCTATTCAGATGAAGTTACATTGTTTCATAGTTTGCCATTGTGAGATTTGAACTCTTGATCTTGGGGTTACAAACCCAGTACCATAATCACTTGGCTATTGTAGCCATGTATATGTGTTTATTGTGTGGTAATTTAATAAAATGTTTCATTCAGTTTAATATAAAACCTCTCGAGAACTGGTGGTCTGATTCCTAAATTTAGAGTTACATCTAAATGTTGTTTAAAGTTTCCCTCTCCGACTTTTAAATAATTCAGCTTTACCAAACTGCTGTCTCATAACAAATAGCACTCGCAAACTGAAGTTTAAGGCACCATGAGCACAAGAGGGGCTATTTATGGGTGACCCTGAGGAACTCCTGCAGTGATGTCCTGGAACTGTGATGACTGACCTCCAACAACCTCAACCATCTTCCTTAGTGCTAAGTATGACTCCAACCAGCAGAGAGTTTTCCCCCTGATTCCCATTGACCCCAGTTTGCTAGGGCTCCTTGATGCCACGCTAGGTCAAATGCTGCCTTGAGTCAAGGGCAGTCACTTTCACCTCACCTCTGGAGTTGAGCTCTTTTGTCCATGCCTGAACCAAGGCTGTAATGAGGTCAGGAGCTGAGTGGTCCTGGAGGAACCCAAACTGAGCGTCAGTGAGCAGGTTATTGCTCAGCAAGTGCTGCTTGACAGCATTGTTGATGACCCCTTCCATTACTTTACTGATGATCGAGAATAGACTGATGGGATGGTAATTGGCTGGGTTGGATTTGTCCTGCTTTTTATGCATTGGATATAGCTGGGCAATTTTACGCATTGTTGGGTAGATGCCAGTGTGGTAGCTGTACTGGAACAGCTTTGTTAGGGGCGCAGGCAGTTCTGGAGCACAAATCTTCAGCACTATTGCCAGAATGTTGTCAGGGCCCATAACCTTTGCAGTATTTACTACCAAACTGTGTTCAAGTCCTGGAATGGGGCTTGAATCCATGACCTTATTCAGACTACCACTGAACCAATGTTGACATTTTATTCAAAAATATCCATGTATGCAAAACAATTCAAATAGTTACCCTTGCTCCTTTGCTTCAATAAAACTATATGTTTTCACAAACTAGTTTAGCGAGACACGAGGAAAGTTCATTACACCTTTAGCACAGAAAATATTTTTTGAACAAAATCACCAGACCACATTTTAAATGAGCTAAATTGTGCAATTCTGAAAAAGTAATCTACATTTACAGGAAGAGTTAAATACAGTTACATTCAAGGGCCTTAAAAGCCATTGTAACACACACATTTTCATTACTTACTTTGGTATTTTCTTCATAGGTTTCTCCCAAATAATTTCTCCCTCTTTTCCTCCCTTTATTAACTCACTGGTATGATCGGTTTCTCCGCAGGCAGTTTTTTTGCCCCTCAATCTGCATTATAAATCAACATAAAAGTTTGAATAAGATTTCAATCCATTTCTTCTCCAGAAGTTGTAGATGTACAGTGCTACTTTGGTGGTCTGGTTCAAGGTTGATTAAACTCCCAACAAATAGTGAGAGGCATTCCTTGAATTGACCTTTTTGAGCATCTGATAGACAAGCACTGATCCTGGCTCACTGCTGTCCCCTCTGCATAGTTGCACATGCCAGGCAATGGGCAGAAGGATCTGTATTGTGGTACTAGCTATGAAGTTCATATTTATTTTATTGTTTTCCAATCTTGGATTACTAAATTAAGGTTTTTTTTGCAAGTTCTGTTTGATTATTCTTCCCTTCACTGTAAAAGTGATTATGCATATCTAGTCATCAGTTTAATATTACTTTGCAACACATGCACAGAAACATCCGCCTATAGAATGAAAAGGGCTTGGTTATTTACATTTTTACATTACGTATATAAATTTGCTAGCTCCTACTAAACCACTGAACCAGAAATAATTGCAATAAATACACAAAGTACTGCTGATTGATTTTCTACTGCATATTCCTCCATTAAGTTTAACAAGCTTAATGAACTTCAGTTCTTTCATGCAATAAAGCAAATCAGAAAAAGAATTTAGGCTTCTTTTATGCAAACAACCGTCACACAAAACACATCAGTGCTCTGAATAGGTCAGCTCCAATCTGAATTTTCATTGATATCAATGTTTGTTTTTCTGTAATCAGTTGTATATTGATTACATTTGTTAATGTGACGGTTGGATGGGCTCCCTGCAAGATTGCAGAACATATATTTTGGAAACTTGTATATAAGGCATAACTCCCTCATTAGCTTAAATTTAATGCTTTTAAAGGTGACAAAGCAAAGCCAATTTACAATTAAATTGGTTTTCATGGAAAATGATTAGTAAACGTCATTAATATTGCAGTAACGTATTGCTTTTTACCCAACAATGAGCAATTATCTTCACTTTAGGTAATTGGTATAAAATAATTCTCCTCTGCATGCTTTTTATGCTCTTTACAAATTATAAACAGAGGTGGTATGTCCTTCTTGATCCTATAAGGAAGGTGAAAACAACAAAATATTTAGAAACTAGTAATAATCTTTCCTTTGTGTGCCTAGTAATTTAGATTTACTAACATTTTGCAATAAGGCACTGCAAAATTGAACCTGAATAAGTTAGTTCCACACATTCTTCATAGTCAGATCTAAAAGGATTCAATGTGGTAGAAATTCATCTTAGCAAGTATCATAAAGCAGGTATTAGCAAATTGGCGACTCATTGATCAAACTGCATGGGGCATATAATAGGTAGTCAATCTGATAATGCCTGCTTTGTGTTAGCACACACGATACATTTCTAGCCAAATATGTGGCTGTTTTGGCCCATCCCTGTTTGTAACAATGTCAAACAACATCCGTATTACCTCATGTACCAATCAAATATAAAAGATGTTGGATTAATGGGGACATTTAGAGGTGGCACAACCCAAAATCTTGCTAAAATGCTTTGTTTTTTTCCCCCTTACTTCTCTTTTATCCTTTCTTAACGATAATGGGGCAATTTTCAACTTCACTTACTGAGCAGAGTGGATCAACTGCCCATTTTAGAAGGCGGGCAGTTTCTATAATGTGCAAGTGATCCATGCTGCTTTAATGCTAAGAGCAGTCAGCATGCCAGTTCGGTGCATGTTCAATCCCTAACTCCCCTAACCTTTTCCAGCACAGTCCCTGGCACCATCCCTCATTCTGAGCATCACCTCACTTGCCTGTCCATTCAGCTACTAACTCCTATACCTATCCAAGCTCAACCAAGTTCAGACCCAGGTCTGCCTGTATCTTCCAAGTCCAACTCTATGGCAAGGCATGCTCCTTTCTAGCCTGGGCGATAGCTTTTCCAGCCCTTCAGAGGTCAGCTGCAACCTGACTGATGCCTCCAATTTCAGCCCCAGCCAGTGTGTATCGCCCAGAAACCAACATGCCTGCTCCCTTTGAGCCCAGCCCAACGACAATCAAGCCTGAGTTTTCCCTCAAAGGTAGAGCTTGCTTGTCTCTCCGAATTGCATTTCTCATTTGCCAGCTCCCTGTTACCCTCAGCCCAAGCCATGTCTTTCTTCTCCTTTTCAATTAAGGCTGCCTTTCCCAAACTTTTCCTCAAAATAGTTGTTCTATATCATCCCAGCCTAGGACATGCCCATTGCCTCCAGAACCTGCTGTTGCACTTAGAGCCTGCACAAACATGAATACTTTCTCTAGTCTGTTCTCTTCCACACCCAACTTCAGTCCCTCTGTATCTTCCCAGCACCAGATCCTGGTTTACAGTTTTTCTTTTTGCACATGTTGCAGCAGTTCTCTGATATGTTAATAGCAGTTGGGAATGTGGCTCCAGGTCAACACTGACTGGAATATGAAATAACTTTGTTAGAATATCTAATCCCAACCTGTTGGCTTCATCCCACTTTAAGCCCTTCTCCCAGCCTAAACCTTACCTTTCTTATTGCCGCAGCTTGGACTTTTCTGGTTCTTTTGCCCCATGACCCTTTCAAACCAAAGGAGAGGGAAGGTGCCATCCGCAGCTATCAAGGGTGAGTTAAGCAGGTTGGTGGTGAAGATTTGGTGTGAGACAAGGGTCAGAGCCCTGAGTTCAGCTACAGACATTCAGCGGAGGTGAGAAAAAAAGTGATGTGTAGAAAAACAGACAGAGAAAATACCTACATAAAGTAAAAAGTATATGGGAGGGATATTGAAAGAGAGACAGAGAGAGACACAAACTTAGAGAAAAATAGACCAAGTGTACGAGCAAGAGCAGGAGCAGGAAAGAGGAAAAATGGTGAGACAGATCCTCAAGGAGTTAGAATGGCTCTGCAGCCATTTAAAAATTTTGGGTAGGACCCAATTCCAGGATTGCCTCCCCATTTCCGTACCAGCAACATTTGCCACCACGGGGTAAGGGTACGGGTAGCGAGTCCATTCCCTGCAAATCCAAGCTGGCAAGCTCCATTGAGTGAGCAGTAATCTGCCATCACTCCCTGCAATTTTCGTGGAGCTGGGTCAGCTTTTCCATGATGAGAAGGCCCCTTCATGGCCCCTCAGCCGATTTGTGGACCGTGGGCTGGATTCAGGAATATTTGAAAGGTAGCTTCAAAACGTCTTACCCAACCCCCTTAGCAACTCCCCATGGTCCCTCATGCTCTCCATGCCAACTCAATGCCAAACTCCTTCCATGTCCATTCATCCATATGCACTATGTACATATTTATTGAGCTATTAAAGCAGTATGTATGGAACTGTGAGAAAAAAAACAACCATTTCCAAAGTGTTATTTGAAAAATCCCTGCTGTCCCTACAACTCTATAAAACTGTCAACCAGACAGACAATTAAAGTATTAATAACAGAGGCTTCAAAAACTTCACATCTCTTAACCTTGTCCAAACAACCAAAGGTATTATTTAACCAAAGGTATTGACAAAAGATTAGGGAAAGAACAACTTACTATAAATACTTAAAGATGTTGTTATGACCAGGATGGGAGGAGTGCGTGAATTATCAAGCACCACAACTCTGCAGCCTGTGCCATTAATGTAAATATTTAATTATCTCAACAAAATGGCCAATTGTGTACTTGGAAGAAGGGACCAAAGGAATGGTTGCTAAATTTGCTGACAATACAAAAATAGGTAGGAAAGTAAATTGTGAAGAGAAAGTAAGGAAGCTACAAAGTGACATAGATAGGTTAAGTGAGTGGGCAAATATCTGGTAAATGGAGTATAATGTGTGCAAATGTGAAATCATTCATTTTGGCAGAAAGAATAAAAAAGAAGCTTAGTTTCTAAATGATAGATTTTAAAGCTCTGAGATTCAAAGAGACCTGGGTGTCCTAGTGAATGAATCACAAAATCACAGGTACAGCAAGTAATTAGAAAAGCTAATAGAATGTTATCATTTATTGTGAGGGGAATTGATTACAAAAGTAGAGAGGTTATGCTTCAGTTGCACATGTCATTGGTGAGAACACGTCTGAATTATTGTGTACAGTACTGGTCACCTTATTTAAAGAAAGATGTAAATGTGTTAGAAGCATTTCAGCGAAGGTTTACTAGACTAATACCAGAAATGGCTGGCTTGTCTTATGAGGAAAGGCTGGACAGGTTAGGCTTATATCCACTGGAATTTAGAAGAGTAAGAGGTGACTTAATTCAAACCTTTAAGACCCTGAGGGATCTTAACAGGGTGGATGTGGAGGAACTGTTTCCTCTTGTGGCAGGGATGTGGGGTTGCGGTGACATTTAGATCAGCCATGATCTTATTGAATGGCGGAGCAGGTTCAAGGGGCTGAGTGGCCTACTCCTCCTAATTCATATGTTTGTATGTATACCTCTAGTCCCCAGAAGAAAAGAGACTCTGACCAGGCTTCTTTCAAGAACTTGGTGTGATTATTTTTAAAACAAAACTTCCTTTAACAAGTACTGGTTAACTCACAAATGTAATTGGGAAATATAACTATCTATCTCTTCCTAAAGAATTCCCCCAGCACACACACACAGGCACAATCACAGACAAACAAAGGGAAAACAGATAGAGTCTCTCTGCAGAGATGGGCTTTGGAGAATTGGCATTGTAAAATAAAGGATAAAGTCCATAGGGTCTTGACCCTGTTGGCCTGGAGTTCTCTCGTGTGAAGACGAGCTGCTGGTCCCAGTGGATGCCCGGATGTTCTCACCACTGGTCTCAGCTTTGCTGGTCCAAATGCAGACTACTTACCCACAGATGAGGGTTCTCCGGCTACAGCTTAGTAGCCACACACAATTTTAGGCAAGGTAGACAGAGGGAGCCAGTCAAGGTAGCCTACTTTCCTCAGCTTAATCTCCAACAAAACTGCTTTCCAAACAAGAAGGTTCACACCTTAAGTTTATCCCCTCTCCCATGTGACTGCCTTTTTTGTCTCCCAGCTTTTCATTAAGCGAAGCTTTGCAGTTCAAACAAATAAACAACTCCTTCTCAAGTGCCAAATAGGTAAGGTGATTTCTTGGAAGAGGCCTGCTTGTTTACAGTTCCAAGGTGAACTTACGATCTTCTTTTAAAAAAATCCCAGGTTAGCTTCAACATGTCTAGATCATGCCAAAACCTTCCATTTTATAAATGAAAACTTCAGTCTTGAGAGGTATAATTTTAACAGTGTCAATCAAGCAAAGTCAATAATTCATTTCACTTATCAAAACAGAATTCCCTACTGAGTTTATGTTTTTATTGGTCTGGGTGCTCAGCCAGGTATGGACAGGGGCAGACCTGGAGTGAAAATCATACAATTTTGGGGCTCTTTAAAGTGAGGCGGCTCTATCGAGTCAGGAAATTTCCTGACTTGAGCTACCTGCCTCGGTAGTGAAAATCCAGTCCTTAGAGAGAGAAAATGATGAGTCAAAGACAGATAGATAGCATTGAGCTAACAAACAGAGAGAAAGGTAGAAAGAATAGAAGGAGAATGGGAAAACAGAAAGAGGAAAAGAGGAAGAATTGAATATAAGAACGGTAAGAGCCAGAAGCAGGAATGGACCATATGGCCCCTCAATCTTTTCCATGTGATCACTGCTGATCTGCCTCAGCTCTATTATCCTGCCTGCTCCCCATATCCCTTGATTCCCTGAGAGACCAAACATCTGTCTATCTTAGCATTAAATATGTCCAACGATGGAGCATCAATAGTCTTCTTGGCTAGAGAATTCTAAAGATTCACAAGCCTTTGAGTGAAGAAATTTATCACCTCAGTCCTCAGTGGCCAGCCCCTTAATGAGTTCGAGGCAAACTGAAAGGCTGGCAAATGAAAAGAAACAGATTTTTCCTCAAATTTTCTCTGTGAACACTGCCATTGAAGATCAACAAACCAGAATGGTTCAAAGTTCTCATGTCTGTGCTGAGTGAACTGATCTCAGCTGCATTGGTGGTCAACAGTTACATTTGCCATTAGTACCCTTGGGGTGGCAAACAGGAAATGGACCAACGTTCAGGATCTTTAATGCTAACCAGTGATTTCTGCTGGAAATGCTGCATGGACTCTTGATCAGGACAAGATTGGACAGTTGAATAACTTGCCAGCATTCATTGATACAGCTCACAAATGATTCATGTTCACTTAGTCAAGGTATCAGAGGTATATGGACACCCATGGGACATCATGGAAGTAAGTCTCAATGTCCTCAGGGAAGGGAAGATGCAGAGAAATATTCGTGAGAGAAAACAAAAACAATTGAGTTACTGCCCCTGGAGCCTTCTTCTATTCCTCATTTCCTGTCAGTCAGATTGCCACCTTAATGCACAGTGGGAAATATTTAAAGAATGACTGAACTAGATGATTTTATTGAAATCTAGTCAGAATCTCAGGCAGTCCTGAGGCAATGATTTAAAACAGCCTGAAAGAATTTATAAACAATAATGCAGAAGGGAATGAGGCATAATCCAACTGATACTATGTGGTCCACAGTGCATCATGAAACTGTTTTAGCACATGTACTGAACACAGTATTTTTGTTAATTAACTGTAAAGTATTTCTTGATAGACCTGTAGTGGTAGCCCCCCTAGTGACAAATTCACTGTCCTTCTGTATCATACCTTCAGCTGCCAGCTAATGTCATGAATGCAGACCAGATTTTTTTTTTCAATAAGTATTCGCTGCAGAAATTAGTAAAGGCTGCAACCTGAATTATTGTTTAAAAAAATCAATGCAGATGGATGGACTAATTTGCCTTTCTGAAACCAATAAAAGGGAATCTTGCTCAGTCATGTTCAAAGTGGGGAAATGGAGAAAAGCGTACTTTTGTTCTGAGCAATATTAGTAAATGGTGTAGACTCACTAGCTCCCTAAGTGCCAATACCATCATAGCCTTCAAGTGTAGTCGGGTTGTTTCACACCTGCACAACCATCTGTGCTGCTTTGAAGGGTGGAGAAATTCATAAATAAATACGACAAGTACAAGAACTTTCATGAGTGGCTGCTGTATTCTGAAAGGGTCATAGATCAAATATGAAATCTCTGCATCATTCTCAATCGAGGGAAACTTGAGTTATTGGATGCAAAATACTGGAAATGGTGATTTCTCTCAAGGGACCGCCGCCAATTATTTCTTCACTCATGCATCTTTAAATTGTTTGGCGTGAAGGATTAAAACAGTACATGTGATGATGCAGAGAATAGATTAGAAACACACCATTGGAAATTTGACAACAGCGCTTTGAAATGGAAACTCAAGCATGAAATAATATACATAGTTTTTGAGTTTATCGTAAATACAGTATTTGTGACTATCTCAGAACGTTATTAATAAATACCTGTGTCAATTGGAACTAATTACTTGTCACTATGTTCCAACCCACAAGGAGTTGGCAGTGTCTTGGTGGTTGGTGAGGGTGGGGCTGGGGGTGGGGTGGGGGCAGGGGTTACAGAACTAAGCAGCTACCCAGTGCATTTGTATTACTTATGCTATGTGATAGGGAAGATTTAGAGAATGCTGCTCAACTGTCATGCTTCTGTTCAAATTTCTTTAAATATTATTTCATTTAAATTCCATCCTGGGACATGGGCATCACTGGTTGGGCCAGCATTTATTGCCCAGCCCTAATTGCCCTTGAGAAGATGATGGTGAGCTGCCTTCTTAAATTGCTGCAGTTTGTGTGGTGAGGTACACGCACATTGCATTTAGGCAAAGAGTTCCAGGATTTTGACAATGAAGGAGCCACGATACAGTTCCAAGTCAGGATGGTGAGTGGCTTGGAGAGAAACTTGCAAGTGGTGGTGTTCCCATGTGTCTACTGCCCTTGTTTTTCCAGATGGTAGTGCTCATGGGTTTAGAAGGTGATGGCAAAGGAACCTTGGCGAGTTTCTGCAATCCATTTTGTAGACGTGTTATGGCATGGCCGATGGTAAATGCTGAGTTGTTCAAATTCCAAAGGGAAACTTGAAACAACTGCCACAACCTGTTTTGTAATTTGTATAAATTTTGAGGTGCATGTCTTGAATTCAGCAGTAATAAGACCACCAGTTTTTATAGGTTTCTTACCAAACTAAATTAAACCTTTATTAATAGAAGACATTATTTTAAATACATACATAGATCGACAAATTACTACTATGGTAACTTATAAATCCCCTAATTAATCTAACTCCCAGTTACACTTTCATTAAGGCAACAGTAAGACACATAGATTTTAAAAGACCCAGGCAAAGAAACATGATGCCCTGAATAATCCAATTCAAAGTGAGTTTCCTTTACTTCAGTTCGTTGTAGACAGCAGCTTGTTAGATCTGAAAACGCCTCCACTTACACACAGTCCAGGGTCCTTTATACATATTTTCCCTTTTGAATGCAAATTCCCGTTGTTTCACTATGGCCGGAATTTTCCCAAATTTGCAATAAGTGCTGTAGCGGGCATTCAAAATGCCATTCCACCTGCTGATGGAAAAATGGGTTTTCACGCCGTATCATCCCGACCCCGCCACATTACTTATGCATTCCTGGAAACATGGAGACATGACCAGCAAAGGAAAAAGACTGCAGCCTCCCCGCTTCAACAATGGGTCCTTCGAGCAACTGCTGGATGCCGTGGACGCCCGCCGGGATGTCCTGTACCCCTGCTCCGGTCGCAGGAAGGGCAGCGACATGACCAATCCAGCTTGGGAGGCAATGGCAGTGGTGGTCAGCACCAATGCCCTTCAGAAGAGGATAGCCATCCAGTGCTGCAAGAGGATAAATGATCTCCTCCGTTCTGCCAGGGTAAGTCACTGTTCTCATCACTCAACTCTCACACTCACACACTCACAAACCCATCACACATCCACAGCACTCTCACTCACTGACAGTTCAAGGGATATCACCATTCACTCTCTCACACACATCTTCATTGTCCTCATCCCACCCAAGGGACCACTCATCACCCGCATAAGCCAGGCACATTTATCATTGGGCCCAGCAGGCGTCCTGCTTACACCTTCTCTATCTCTATCCATGTGGGTCAAGCTGGCACACAACAGAAGAGAGAAGTCGCAGACCAGGTTCTCACCAACTTTGAAAACAGAGCCATCCAGCTGGCTGGCCATGATTTAGATCTGTCCTGTGCGGACAGTGAGGTCGGCGCTTTTCTACGAAGTGAAGATCCAGCTGTGCAACATCCATCAGACAACATGCCGTGAGTGATGTGTCCTCTTTTACAGGCCACTGCCATGCACTAATTATCTCCCTTTGCTTTCGCAGGCACATCTGGGAAACAGCCAATAGAGTCCATGACCCAGGGCCTCCAATCAAAACCCGAAAAAACCTCTGAAGAGGAATCTGGAGACACCCTCCCTGAAGTCCTGTCACAGCGCTCACCCACACCCTCCACCAGCGCACAGTCACACACTTTGGTGGGAGCTAGCTTTACAGTAGCCCCAGGATCACAATCTGGTGAGCACATCACACTGTCTGATCCACAGCAGGCAGTGGCATGGACTTCCCAGGTGTCTGGACCTCGGAGGACTGCTGGAAGCCAGAATATTGCTGAGTTTGAGTCAGATGATGAGCCTCTGGAGTTGATCATGTCACAGTTGCTGGAGCTGCAAAGGCAAGTTTGGGAATCAGGAGGGAATGTCTGTTGCACTCCTCTGATTGCAAGGCATGGTGGAGGAGTCCATCCGCTTTGAGGCTGAGGTGATAGTGCCAGAATGCCAATGCATCGAGGTGAACACTGGCAGGATTACAGTCGCCATGGAGACCTTGGTCCAGGACTTCACTCCTGCACTGCTTTGGGTGCTCAACTCCATCGCTGATGCCATTGTTGGCCTCTAACAGTGTGTATGCAAGAGGGGTGCGGGGCAGCTCGATCTCACTCCAGCTACCCCTTCTCCTCAAGGAGTCAGCTTGGGGCCCTCAGACACTGCCCCATCCCACCGAAAACAGTTGCCTCCGAGACTGGGACAGCAGTTGCCCCTGAACATCCCCTGACAACAGTCGCCCCCATGGCAGGGCGGCACTTCACCTCGGCCCCCTGGCACCCCTGGAACCTGCAAAGAAACAGGTGACCCTGGCGAGCTCTGCAGAATGCTGTTGTTCACTCACCTCCAGTTCCCCCAAAGTGAAGGCTGCCTAGTGCACGTTGCCTGTCTGCTGTTGTGAAATACGTCGATGTGCTTTCCAGCTGATGTGGACAGACGAACCAGTGGGAGTCAAAGAGCCAGGCAAGATGGCCTGTTAATGATATGCTGATGTATTACAATAAACTCCCCGATGACTGTTGGCAGGAAACATGGCCTGCTGTCAGTGGGCTGAGGGGACAATTGTGACCTGCCTTTCCGCCGTTGTGAAACATATTGTCTGCACATGTTACCTATTATGCCCTGCATCTGCGGGCACGGATAATTCCGCCCCATGGCTTTGGACTTTACCTTCCTGATCATGAAAGTTTCTCATAGTGCTGAATTTTACCAGTAATCTTTGAGAAAAATAAACACACTGTTTTTGAACTTGACCCAGCTAGGTGACACATTTCACCCCTGTTTGAAAACAATCTAGTCTGGTTTATTTAAAAATGCAAGTGCCCATTTAAACCTTACACTCTAAGCTTCCCCCCAGCTTAATGGGAAGAATTCCGCCCCCCCCCCACCCCCATTTGGGGGGGGGGGGGGGGGGGGGAGGTGGGGTGGGGGGTAGGGGGGGGTGGAGAAAGCTTAGGAGCGGGCATGTGCAGGCATGCCTCCGAGCGGTGCCCCCAATCGGGGGGGGCTTGCCACCATTTTACATGGGTGGGCCAATTTATGCCTGCCCAGCATGACACCCGCCAGGAAGCGCTACGGTGGGTGGTTCCCTAAGCTGGGAGTGTGCTCTTTCACGCATGCACACGAAAGAGCACACTCATCTCCCTAAGGCTAAGGGAGATTGGTGCCAAATTCAGAAATGGTCAATGCACAAATATAAAATTTCCCTGACACGTCCCCTCATGTGACACTGTCACATGAGTTGGGACATGTCCATCACTTTTAAATAACTTTTACTAAATTTTTAAAAACATTCATGAAACCTCATCCCACCCGTGGATGAGGTTTCATTGTTTGACTGAAGCCCGCCTGGGCACCCGGCCTGCCTGCCAACATTAAGGTTGGACGGGCAGGTCCATTAACTACTTTAGTTACTTTTTAAATGGCCTCAATTGGTTGTTGACAGGTCAGTGGGCCCACAGCTGATTCGGCTGTGCCTCCGCCGACCTGAAAATTGAAATGACGCAGGGTGACGTCCGGAGTTTTGCCTGACGTCATTCTGTGTCATTTTTCGCTTCGGCAAGCAGGCCCCACTCCCCGCTTGCCAACCTCAATATCCTGGCCATCATTTCAAAACCTTCCAATACATCAAAGTCTTCAGACCAGCTGCCTTTAGTCCAATTAAGTCTCGCTCACACAAACACACACACGCACACACACACACATATACCACCATTTTACAGTAAATAACATTATTATATCTTAATGCCACCATAGTGGATGGTGTGCCAGTAAAGCGGGCTGCTTTGTCCTAGATGGTTTTGGGTGTAGGTTGAGTGACGTAATTTTTTGCATGGTCAGCGAAGGTGTATTCATTCTGCAGAGTAACATTATTGATTTTTTTTTGCACCTAATACCAGCATTATTGATTCTTCAGTGGACCACAGCTCTGTAACAGAGCAAGACTCCCTCTGAGCTACCCTAACAGCAGGATTAATGAGAAGAAGCAATATAGGCTAAATTGTACAATTTTCAAGGGGATACAGGACCAAAGAGGCCTGGGATATATGTATGAATCTCTGAAAGTTGTTCGACACATTGAGTAGCCTGTTAACAAGGCATACAACTAACTCTGATTTGGAAACATTCATGGAGGGTCCTGGGCAGCAGGATAATTGCCCACTGAAAGTTGAAACTTCCAGGGCAATTTCCACAGAGGTCAACACGTCAGGACTTCTGTGGGGTACAGAAGTGCATCTTGGGCCATATGTCCAGTCTCCAAGGATCCAGAGACCAGAAGATTTGGGCCAATAGCTATTTTATATATAGTATGCTGTATACAATTTATGGTTTCTTGAATTTTCTACACATGGTCATTAATAACCAGATGAAAAAATAAAACACCCGGCAAAGAAAACTGAAATTCACCTGTAATATTTAACAACAGTCAACATTTACCCTTTAACCAATATCACTGGTAGCAGATTATCAGATCATTAATCTCATTGCAGTTTAAGGGACCTTGCTGTGTGCAAGTTGGCCACTGCATTTCCGATATTATAATGGTGACTGCACTTCAAATGTATTCAATTGACTATGAAGTACTTTGGGATGTCCTAAGTTTGTTAAGGATATTATATAATGTCTTCCTTTTCTATTATGAAGTGGAAAGCAGATGGGAATGGTGTCACAGGAATAGCAATAAAAAATTAGTCAACTCTGTGTTCTTAAAAATAAATCAAAATAAGGAGATTTGGAATGAGTAATAGTCTTTCTCATTTGCTTCAATGCAAGGAGGCACTCTTATCTTGACATCAAGTCCACATCCTTCCAATTTCTGTTAAAACAGGAAACCATGTATTTCTTAGTGAATCTATCAACCAGTCCATACTTAGTATTTCAAGTAGAATTTTGCTTAAGAGGCCAACAACACTCAGATATAAAACAGTTATGCCTTAGGCCACATTTTCTTTGAATACTTGGAAACATGCCCCAGGGTATATTCTCGTAGTTCAAAAAAAGATGTTCCCCACAATCGCTTCAAGATGTTAAAGCTTTGATATTATTCTGTCCCATTTTTCCAGACAGTACTAATAATAATTTTATAATGACTAAGATTGGTAAGCATCAATTATTTGTTTATTAGTGTTGGAGAATTTACACATTCCCTTAAAGTTGCACACAGATATTTAGCATTATCAGTAATTACTATTTATTTTACTAATGATTTCAGTTTGATATTCATTTTTGAACAGGATGAAATTATTACTTGCATCCGTAATCAAAAAATATAATTTACTAATAAATGATGCATGAGAACATTAAATTGTTGCTAATGCCATAATTCCTTCAACAATGAATTCCTGATCTCAACTTACCCATGGGGAAAGCCACCTTTTCTCAGGAAAATAGGGAAATTTGGAGGTCAAATTAATGTGATCCCACTCTGAAATATTGGATCCTTTCATTAACAGAAATCTAGGATTAGGCCAGCTCTTTGCACTCATGGGTAGAAATGCAGGGAAACAGATGTAAATGAGGGATGGAAGATCTAAGGTGAATTAATGATAGGAAACAGAGGCTCAGGATTTTTCTTTAAATCACACCTACTTTCAGATGGTCTTGCAATGTTAAACTAAGTGGGGGCTGTTGTATTTGTGTTTATTTCATGCAAATTTATCAACATCACACAAGACCAGTAAACGTAGGTTCAGTTCATTTGAAGAAAAAAAGTACAGGATACTATAAAGATCCAACAGCTATTGTTAACAGGAAAGTACAACTGCAACTTCTTCACACCACATGCTGCTAGCTAAACTGAAGGCTCCTCTGAACAATGTCTGTTGGCCACATGGCTTACATCCTGGCTACTTACTTATTAACATATTGTCACTTAAAGTCATATCACAACACCCTGTTACCCACCCCCCAACCCCCCAACCCCCAAAAAGATAACATTACATATATTAAGAGTGAAAATACGGTAGGGTACTTGCAAAAACTATTTATGCAAAAAAAATCTGTTTGAGTATTTAAGGATTTAAGAATTTAAGAGTTTAAGAGTCTGTATAACGTATAGGTGGCTTAACAATCCTCCTGGATCTCTTAAAGATATGACTTTCCTGAGATCTAGATTTATCACATGGTATGTTCTTGACCTGTAGGTATGTTGGTATCCTGTGTATTTTTGGGAAGTGCTGATTGTTTGCATGGTGGCCTTGCACAGTTTCACTCTCTAAGTCCATCTGCCTTCTTAATGTCACTCCATCTGGTGTGTTGACTTCATAGGATCTAGGCTTATTGCACACTTTGGCTACTTCTGCTGGTAACCAAGTTCCCTGGATAGGATTTCTGGCTCAAATTCTTTGTTCGACATGTAGACCAGGCAGTTCCACACCTGCATCTCAGTTGTACACCGTCTTCATGCTCCCTTGTTTCAAGGAGTCTCTCTTGTACTTTTGAGAAATGGGACAAGCAATGGCTTGGCAAGGTTGTCCTAACCTGCCTTCTGAATAGGATTTCCACTGGTGATGGTAAGCCCATGTCTAAAAGTGTTGCCCTTAAACATAACATGATGATACAGAGATCTTGTTTTGTTTCGCTGCACTTTATGATTGATGTCTTAATATTGCAAGCCATTCGCTAGGCAAGGCCTTGGATTTGAGATAGTGTGTGGCAAGGTTGTCAATGCTTTATGCCCATTTAGCGCACATGTCCCAAAAGTTCTGCCAGTGTACTATGGCCCATTGTCTGATATGAACTCTTCAGGTGTACTGAATGAGCAAAGAATTGCACTCATTAGGTAGAATTTTGCCCTTGATGGGCAGTTGGGTCCGACCGACTTGGTGGCGAGCGGGCAGCTGATTGCTGCTGCTGAAATGGGCCCCGCGACCATTTTAAGTGGGTGGGCCAATTAAGGCCTGCCAAGTGTGCTGCCCGACGGGAAGTGCTATGCATTTCCTGTGCGGGCGGGGGAGGGATTCCCCAAACGTGAGAGTGCGCTCTTTCGTGCATGCGCCTGAAAGAGTGCACATCTCCCTGAGGCAAAGTGCTGCCTCAGGGAGATCGCTGAAACTCTGTGAAACACAAAAATAGAAACATTAAAAAAATCATTAACATGTCCCCCTCACGTGAAAAAGTCACACGAGATGGGACATGTTAGTGAAAAACACAAACACTTTATTAAAAGTTTTTAAACCCGATATCAAACCTCCTCCCGCCACTGGATGAGGTTTATAAAAAAAATCAATAACCTGCCTGCCCATTGGGCCCGTGCGTCAACCTGATGTTCACACAGGCCCTCAAAATCCTGGTCAATTGGAGAGTTAATGGCTTTAACAAGGCCTTTAATTAATGGTTGACGTCGGGATATTTTAAGCGCTGGCGTGCGGACTCCGCCACCCGCACGCCAGCTAGAAGATTCTGCCCATTGTGTCTGCCTCGGATGCACTTGAGGTACCCTTCAATTGGCTAATTATTGTAAACTTGGAGAAGTAGTCAGTGTCTAGGAGAAAGTCATCGCCATGGGTAGTGAATAAATCTGCTGCGATTTTTTATCAAGGGTGCGATGGAACTTTAAGAGGTTGTCAAGGTTTTTTGTGTTAACGTGGCTGGTGTCTCTTGCATGCTTCACGCATCCTCACTGTCTTCTCAATATTGTTGTTGATCCCTGGCCAATTCTCAGTATACCTTTCCAGGTGCCTTGTTCACCCTATGCCTATATGCCCCTGGTTTAACTGTGATAAAATGTCCTGGTGAAGAGCTTAGGGTAGGAACACCTGCTTTCCCTTGAAAATCATGCCTTTTGAAATATCTATTCATCTCTGTACAGCCAAAAAATATCTGAGGATGTCTGGCAAGCCTTGTATCATATAAGGCCAACCTTCTACAATGATTTTCCATCATCCCTTCAGTTGTGAATCATTTGCTGTTTCCTTTTGAAGTTGGTTGCAATTGTGTTGACCAAAATTCATCAGATGACCTCGGTTACATCTTCTACGTTAATGTCTACACCATCTACTTGTAGGTCTAGCAAGGCATCCACACTCTTTTTCAGATTGGGTAACCTGTTAATGTATCTGAAGTAACCATTTTGCTACCAAGTTTGGAATGGACTTCAAAGTCATAGCGCTGTATTGATCAACAGTCGTTGTAGTCTGTGTGATGCACTTGTCAGTGGCTTGCACCAAATCATTTCCAAAATAGTTCATGGTCAGTTTCCACAATGAATCATTTACCAAATAGATACATGTGGACCCTTGTGATACCGAATATCAGAACGAGTGCCTCACACTCTATGCTCGAATAATTAGATTGCGCTGTGATAGACTTTTGGAACCAAATGTAATTGGCTTGCCATCATGCATAATGCATGCTCCTAACTCTTTTTGAGATCCATAAACCTCGAGAATTGTCTCCTTTCTTGGGTTGTAGTATTATGGAACACATGGCTGTCCTGACAATGCCTGTTGAAGTGGCTTGGACATGTGTCAGTGGTCCTCCTGCCATACCTATGGAACATCTTTCCTTAGCAGCTCCCAAACTGATGATTCTCTATTGGCAAAGTTGGGTATGTATGGTGCTAAGAAGTTGAAAAATCTAAGGCATCTCTGCAAGTCCTCTTTGTCCTGGGGAGTAGGCATGTCTCGTACATCTTTGAATTTTCTGGATCAGGACGGATCCCAGAACTTGAATAGATAGAGCTGAGAAAGTTAATCTGACCACATTCACCTGGCATTCCTTACTGTTCAAGAGGAGTCCATCATGCTCTTCTTTGGTTTTGCCCATCACTTCAATACCATTGGCAATGCATTCGCATCCTGGGATATTTTTTGTAATTCTGCCCATGTGCTGCTGGAACAGATCCCGACTGATGGATAAACCAGAAGTTAATCTTTGAAAACAGCATCTTACAAATGGTGTCCTTAAAGTAGTGATTTCTTGCGATCCCTCTACCAAGTGAATTTACTAACATCCATGGTGTCCAACTTGGAGAAAAACCTTGTTTTGAGAGTTTGGGATTCAGTTCCTCTAATATTGGAATCTTGTATGGGTACCTCTTTGGTGTGAGAATTAGATGTCTTGGATCTAAGCATTCTTGGATTTTGCCATCTTTTTTCAGTTTGCACATAATGGAACTGCATCAGTTGGTGTTCTGATGCACACGACGGATAATGCCGTCACAGTCCATGTCACCCAACTCACTCTTTAGCATCTCCTATACATGCATACTGCACTTTTTAGGATTGTTGGCATTGTGTTTTCTCTGAGATGTAACACAGCATCAACTCTGAAGTACCCTGTGCTGTTGAATCTCTCTGGGTACATCTGTTGTACATCATGCACTGCCTCAATGTGACTATTCTTGGCCTCTTCTGCTGCGGTTAGTATCTTGATGATCTGGAGTATGGTCACAATGTTGGGTTCAGGACATGCAGGTAATTCTGCTACTACTGGTCCATTGATGTCAACCAGGTAGAATAATTATGGTTTCCATGCAGACTTGCATCTCATAGAAACAATAGAAACATGGAAAATAGGAGCAGGAGTAGGTGATTCAGACCTTTGCACCTGCTAATAGAAACAAGGGGGCATAGAAAATAGGAGCAGGAGTAGGTCATTTGGCCCTTTGACCCTGCTCCACCATTCAATATGATTAATTGCTGATCCTCAATCTCAATGCTGTACTCCCGCTCTCTCCCCTTACCCCTTGACACTTTTAAAGTCCAGAAATCTATCTATTTCCTTCTTAAATATGCTCAGTGACTTGGCCTCCACAGCCCTCTGTGGTAGAGAATTCCACAGGTTCACCATCCTCTGAGTGAAGAAGATTCTTCTCGTCTCAGTCCCAATTGGCCTACCCCATATTCTGAGACTGTGACCCCTTGTTCTTGACCCCCTCCAGACAGAGGAAACATCATCCTTGCAACCGGTCTGTCCAGCCCTGTCAGAATATTATACGTTTCAATGAGATCCACTCTCATTCTTCTAAACTCCAATGAATACAGGCCTAATCGGCCCAATCTCACCTCATACAACAATCCTGCCATCCCAGGAATCAGTCTGATGAACCTACGCTGGGCACCCTCCAAGGCAAGTATTTCCTTTCTTAGGTAAAGAGACCAAAGCTGCACACAATATTCTGGGTGTGGTCTCACCAGGGCCCTGAGCAGCTGCAGTAAGACATCTTTCCTGCTGTAGTCAAGTCCTCTCGCAATGAAGGCCAACATCCCATTTGCCTTCTTAATTGCTTGCTGCACCTGCATGCTTGCTTTCAATGATTGGCGTACAAGGAAACCCAGCTCCCTTTGCACATCAACATTTCCCAATCTATCATCACTTAAATAATTAGTTCTGATGAAGAGTCATACGGACTTGAAACGTTAACTTTGTTTTCCTCTCCACAGATGCTGTCAGACCTGCTGAGTTTTTCCAGCAATTTTTGTTTTTGTATCACTTAAATAATACTCGGCCATTCTGTTTTCCCTACCAAAGTGGATAACTTCACACTTATCCATATATTGTAACTGCCATGTATTTGCCCTTCACATTCCCACTAAATTTTGAGTTGTCAGCAAATATTACATTTGGTTACTTCATCCAAATCATTCATGTATGTTGTGAATAGCTGGGGCCCAAGAATTTAACTCTACTGTACCCCACTAATCACTGCCTGTCACTCCGAAATAGAGCCATTTATTCTTTCTCTCTGTTTCCTGTCTGTTAACCAATTCTCATTCACGCCAATATATTATCCACAATCTCATGTGCTTTAATTTTACACACTAACCTCTTATGTGGGACTTTATCAAAAGCTTTCTAAAATACAAATACACCACATCCACTGTTTCTCCCTTATCTATTCTGCTAGTTATGTACTCAAAAAACTCTACTAGGTTTATCAAACATAAACTTTCACAAATCCATGCTGACTTTGTCTAATCCCATGGATATTTTCTAAGTGTTCTGCTATCACATTCTTTATAATAGAGTCTAGCATTTTCCCTACTACTGATGTTAGGCTAACCGGTCTGAAATCCCTTGTGTTCTCCCTCCTTCCTTTTTTAAATCAAGGGGTTACATTTGCCACCCTCCAATCTGCTGGGATTATTCCAGAATCTATAGAATTATGGAAGATGCCAACCAACGCATCCACTATTTCCATAGCCGCCACGTTTAGTACCCTGAGATGTAGATTATCAAGCACTGGGATTTATTGGCTTTTCAGTCCCTTTAATTTCTCCAGCATATTTTTTTTAGTAATACTAATTTCCTTCAATTCCTCCTTCTCACTAGACCCTTGTTTCCCTAGCATTTCTGGGAAGCTACTTGTGTCTTCTTATGTAAGGCTGAACTAGAGTAGTTGTTTAATTGCTCTGCCATTTCCTTTTTCTCCATTACAAATTCTCCCATTTCAGACTGTAAGGGACCTATAACTGCTTTCACTAATCTTGTTCTTTTTACATACTTGTAGAAGCTTTTACAGTTTGCTTTTATGTTCCTTGCTTGTTTACTATCATAGTCCATTTTTCCCCTGTTAATTTATCTCTTGGCCCTCTGTTACTGAATTATAAACTGCTTCCAATCCTCAGGCTTGCTACATTTTTTAGCAACATTATATTTAATACTATCCTTAATTTCTTTTGTTAGCTATGCTTGGACCACTTTTCCTGTTGTGTTTTTGCGCCAGATGGAATGTTTAACTGTTGCAATGCATGTAATTGTTTCCTAATTATTAACTTTTGCTTATCCACCATCATGCCTTTTAATGAAGTTTCCTAATTGATTGTAGCCAGCTCATCCCTAATACCTTCATAGTTTCCTTTGCTTAGATTTAGGGCCTCAACTTCGGGTTGGACTACCTCACTTTTCATCCTAATGAAGAATTCCATCAAATTATGGTTACTGTTCCCTAAAGGACTCTGCACAACAAGGTTATTAATTAACCCTTTCTCAATACACAATACCAAATCTAGGATAGCCTGTTCCCTAGTTGGTGCCTCAATGTACTGGTCTAAAAAAAGCATCTCGTACACACCCCAGGAATTCATCCGCCACAGTGTTATTGCTAATTTGGTTTGCCCAGTCTAGATGTAGGTTAAAGTCACCCATGAATACTGTAGCACTCTTCTTATATGCAATTCTAATTCCCTGTTTAATACCATCCCCTGCCTTAACACTAATGTTTGGAAGCCTATAGACAACTCCTACTAATGTTTTCTGTCCCTTTTAGCTTCTTAGCTCCACCCAGACTGATTCCATATCTAGATTTTCTGAGCCAATATCCTTTCTAACTATTGCACCGATTTCATCCTTAACTAACAAAGCCACCCCACCTTCTTTTCGCTTTTTGCCTGTCCTTCATAAATATCAAAAACCCTTCGATATTCAGTTCCCAGCCTTGGTCACCCTGCAGCCATGTCTCCATAATCACAATCATATCATACCCATTTACATCTATTTGCACAGTTAATTCATCTACTCCATTGTGAATGCTTCATGCATTCAGATATAGTATTTTTTGACTTTTTTTTAAACGTTTTACATTTTTTTTGTATTATGGCCCTATTTGCTGCTAGTCTTTGTTTTCTCTGCCTTCCACTTTTGCTCCCTATTTTTCTGTCTTTCATTTCTACCTTTATTTCCCTCTCTTGTGTCTCCCTGCTCAGGTTCCCATCCCCCTGCAACTCTAAATTAAACCCTTCCTTTCAATACTAGTGGTTACTCCTGCAAGGATGCTGGTTCGAGCCCTGCTGGAGTGCAACCCATCCAGCTTGTACAGGTCCCATCCTCCCCAGGATCGGTCCCAATGACTCAGGAATCTAAATCCCTCCCTCCTACACCATCTCCCCAGCCATGCATTCACCTGGTCTATTCTCCTACTCCTGATCTTGCTAGCACGTGACACTGGGAGTAATCCTGAGATTACTACCTTTGATGTCCTGCCTTTTAATTTATTTCTTAGCTCCCTATATTCTGCTTTCAGGATCTCATCCCTCTTTTGGCCTATGTCATTGATACCGATATGGGAAATGACCTCTGGCTGTTCACCCTCCCCCTTCAGAATATCCTGTAGCCGCTCAGTGACATCCTTGACCCTTGCACCAGGGAGGCAACATACCATCCGGGTGTCGCGTCTGCGGCTACAGAAACATCTATCTGTTCCTCTTATAATGGAATCCCCTATCACTTTTGATCTCCCACTCTTTTTTTCTCTCCCCCCACCCTCCCTGTTCAGCTGAGCCACTTGTGGTGTCACGGACTTGGTTGTTGTTGCATTCCCCTGAGAAACCATCTCCCCCAGCAGTATCCAAAATGAAAAAGCTGTTACAGAGGGAGGTAGACCCAGGGGACTCCTGCACTACGTGCTTATTGTTTTTTCTCTGTCTGGCAGTCAGTCATTCCTTTTCTACCTGTACATTCTTTACCTGTGGTGCGACCGCCTCACTGTACGTACTATCCATGGAGATCTCAGCCTTGCGTGTGCTCCACAGTCCAACCACAGCTCCAGCTCAAATATGTGGATTTTGAGTAGCTGCAGCTGGAGACATTTCCTGCACTTGTGGTCGTCCCGGACATTGGAAGTGTCCCTGACTTCCCACATCACACAGGAGCAGCATTCCACGTAGCCAAGCTGCCTTGCCATGACTTTCCCTTAAATTAATACCTTTACTTTTACACCCTTGAGTTTAAGGAATGTGAAAGAATGTAGAAATACTCACCAGGTCATAGTTACCAAAATCGCCACTCCTCTTGCACTGGTTGCCGGTCCCGCTCTGGTCTTAGGCCTAGTTCCCCTTACTCTTTAAGGTTGTTCCTCTGCTTGTGTTATCAAATGGCAAAAGCAAAAGCAAGGAGCACCTCTTTCGCTTCATCCCCTAACTCCCTTAATCACCCAACTCTCAGCACCCTATTCTAAGTTGTACACAAGTGCTAAGTCGCACTAAGTTGCTTGGCTTTATATGCTTCTAAGACAAAGGCTACAGAGTTACGCAGCCACAGAGGAACCGGTTTCAGCTGCTTCTTTAATTAACCAAGCTTAATTGTTTATCCAGTTGACATCCAGACCTTGTTAAAACCCTACTTAAAACTGGGACATTTAGAATTTAAACTGAAGATTTCAGTTAAATGCTAACTACAAACAAAATGAGATTATTACAAAAAGATTTTTAAAAATTAAGACTCGTTACTCACAACCCACTAGCATCTAATCCAATACGTAGGCCTATACTTACCAACCAATCAACTTACGGGACTCCTGTGACGTCACTTTTAGATTTTATCTGTAAACTCTTGTCTCTCTCTCTCTGAACTCCCGCTGCTTTATGGACTTCCCCTATAGCAAATTAAGAGCCAGCTACTGGAGGCTGAGGAAAGGTACAAAGTGAAACCTCCTTCCCTCTTCACTGAACTCCATCATTGACCAAACTCCAACTTTAGCACTCTACACCAAACTCCAACCTTAGCACTCTAACGCAGCCCAAAGCACCACTGAAGATGACATGTTTTTATGCTCCCTCATTCAAGCTTCTGAAAACCTGTTTAAGCCAGGGGTAAACAAGATCTGCTTGGAGCTGCAGCTAGTTAATTAGATAACTGGCTTAACCAGATTTTAGATAAAAATTAGCCCTTAAATTAAATTGACCGTTAAACCTCCCTCATTCCCAACTTAAGCACTCTAAAGCAGCCCAAAGCAGCAGTCCAGTGTCAATGGCCAAAATTTTACTTTCATCGGGTGGGCGGGTGGCCGAAGGGCTTTCCTCACAGCATAGAGTTAGTTTCTGTGGCATTTAAGTAGTTTGGGGGCAAGCTGCAGGGGAGGCCAGTAGACAGAGTGTCAACGTCATGAACTTTCTTTTTCTCCAAAAGATCTTATTGGAATTGGCGTAGAAACTATAACCAGTTCCATTATTTGTTTGGACAGCTAGCTTCCGAGAAATCACAGTCCTTGTCCTTGAATTGATCGATTGATTCTTGAAGCTGTTGTCTGTAAGTCATCAGCTCGAAGCAACGTATTCTAAAGTTTACCTTCACACAAAACTAATCCTCCAGCATGTTCCAGAGGATCCTTCTGATCCTCCTCAGACAAGTCCAAAGTGTTGACTCTGTGCCAGCCCCTAGTTCCCAATGGCTATCTTTATTTACACCACTTGTTTATCCAGTTCTGTGATAGATACATCTAAAAAGAATAGCTCCATCCTTTGTTTAAAAAAACAAAATTCAGTGAGGACAGCTGTGGCCTTCCAATATGTGCTGGAGAACTTGGTGTACATTTTCCTGATGTTCCTGTCTTTTACAAATGCTTTCGATGTGTAGTTATTTTAAGCTCCTCTATTCCATGGGAGATTCAGCAATGCAGCTGCTATGTGTGTTTTTTGTCTCTCTCTTTTTTAGGCTGGTGCCTGGGTTTTTTTCTGTTTCGTGTGCTTTCTGCCTTTTGTGTGGGAATGGCACCTGAGAATGTCACAATGGCTCTGCAACCTGTACTGTCCAATTCAAATGGGACTGCCCGAATAAAAATGGACTGCGTGCCTCACCACCAATCCACTACCCCACAAACCACGTACCAACTGCTCTATGAAACACTTTCTTTGGCGGCACTTTGCCTCCTGTAGTCTGCAATGCTTATGCAGTCTTTGTACAGCATAAAATCTTGCCCGTAGTTTTCTTGTGATCTTCAAATCCTCATCATTTTGTTTTAGATGAAACATTGCTGTTCACTATATTTTTTTAAATTCAATCACGGGATGTGGGCTTCGCTGGCATGATGAGCATTTATTGCCCATCCCTAAGTGCCCTTGAGAAGGTGGTGATGAGCTGCCTTCTTGAACTGCTGCAGTCCATTAGGTGTAAGTCCACCCACAGTGCTGTTAGGGAGGGAGTTCCAGTAATTTTACCCAGCAGCAGTGAAGGAATGGCAATATATTTCCAAGTCAGGATGGTGAGTGAGTTGGAGGGGAACTTCCAGGTGGTGGTGTTCCCAAGTGTGTGCTGCCCTTGTCCTTCTAGATGGTAGTGGTCATGGGTTTGGAAGGTGGTGTCAAAGGAGCCTTGGTGAATCAGTGCATCTTGTAGACGGTACACACTGCTGCTACTGTGTGCCGGTGATGGAGGGAATGAATGTTCGTGGATGTGGTCCCAATCAAGCGGGCTGCTTTGTCCTGGATGGTATCAAGCTTCTTGAGTGTTGTGGAAGCTGCACTCATCCAGGCAAGTTGGGAGCCCTGATTTGTGCCTTGTAGATGATGGACAGGCTTTATGAGTCAGGAGCTGAGTTACTCGTCACACTATTCCTAGCCTCTGACCTGCCGTTCTAGCCACAGTATTTATATGGCTAGTCCAGTTCAGTTTCTGGTTAATGGTAACCCCCAGTATGTTGATAGTGGGGATTTCAGTGATGGTAATGCCATTGAACATCAAGGGGCAATGGTTGAGTTATCTCTTGTTGGAGATGGTCATTTTGCCTGATACTTGTGTATCACAAATGTTACTTGCCAGTTGTCAGCCCAAGCCTGGATATTGTCCAGGTCTTGCTGCATTTGGACATGGACTGCTTCAGTATCTGAGGAGTCATGAGTACATGGCTTGTTAAGTAAGGACGTAAAACAAAGAAGTTTCATCTTTTTTAAATTGGGGTAAAATAATCAATAAAATAACAAGAAGGGAAATGAACTGATTTTTTATTTTAAATAGAGAATTGTTAAGACTGGACGCTGTATCTGAAAGAGTGGTGGAAGCTGATTCCCTTGGAACTTTCAAAGGGCAATTGAAATGTACTAATTTGCAGGGCTATAGGGAAAAAGTTGGGGAGTGAGACTAAACTAGACAGCTCTCTCATACAGCTGACACAAACATGATGTAGGATTCGAAATAATCAAAAAATCCTGAAATGTGAGTTACAAATACACACCTTTGGAACAGAGGGATATGGGGGTTGGAGTGAAAAGGAAGAAAAGTACATTCCACTTCAGAAGGCACTGATTACTGCCGGTGGCGCTGTACTCAAACATCCAAAGTTATTCAATAACTGTTGGCTAGGAGGCACAGAGCAGATGATCAACAGGGAATTATCAGAAAGCATGTCACAACATTTGCCTGACTAGCTGAGCAGGAATTGAAAAAAAAACACCTTGTGCTTGAAATATATTGTGACAGGCTAAGGCCATCATTATGGTTTCGTGGAAATTAGTCAAGAATTATTTGTAAAAATGTTGAAAACAGGAGACCTGTTTGCATGTATCTAGCTATAACATTACAATGTTTCAAGATGCCATTAAAAATATTAGGCTGAAATGTAAACATATTCCTCGTATGATAATAATTCAAGTAAGGACTTTTATTACAATATTACAAATACGTTTTTCAAACTCTATAATATTGGGGACATTTTTGGATATATCAAACTTTTCTAACAAGAGCATTTTTAGAAATATATTTTCAAAATTAAACCATCCACAGTGTTTGATTAATTTGTTTATTCTTTTGTGGCACAACAATCTAGTTCTTGAGTTAAGGATGTACTGAATTTTTGTATCATGTATCATTCTTTGAAAATTTCAGATCAACAATTCAACCTACATTTTTCCTGAGCTGCCGGTAGCTCAGGATTGAAAAAGCCTGGGGATAGTGTCATTAGTTCAAAAGGGGCAGATGCCATTTATGGTATCTTGTGGGTTGGTGCCAGAGAAGTCAGAATTATAATGTTATATTAGCTAGAGTTAAATTGTTTTATAAATGTAGTGACTTCTTTGTAGTCACTTTCATAACATGAATTGATTTCTCTGATTAATTAATCTTAGAGAAACAGCATTGGGCTTCCAAATTCACCATTGTTCCAGTCACTGTGCCTGCTGCCTGCAAGTGTGATGAAAGACAGACAAAACCTATATTTATACAGCACCTTTCATGATGTCCCAAATCACTTTATAGTCAAATCAGTACTTTTGATTTGTAGTCACTGGTCTAATGCAGGTAATGCAATCAAATGGCAGAGCAGGCTTGAGGGGTCGAATGGCTTACTAATACATATGCTTATATGTCATTCTGGATGGATGAGATAAGCAGGGTTAGATGGCCTTTGTCATCCATAATTATCTTGTGAACAGAGGGTGGAGACATGGCTGGAGGTTCTGTTTATTTTGTTGCTAGTGGAAGTTTACTGTGAGCAGACTTTGTGGGGTGACATTGCCAAGGCTGGATTTTATATTAGGCTCATAGTGAATCAGTAACCTGTTTTACACTGCAGATGATTCTCAAAAGAGTCTTTTCCATTGAATTCAAACTTATCCTTTTGTCTACTTACCCATTATCCTACTCTATCTAGGTGCTTCCATGAGCTTTTTGAGGTAGTAAATTGTTGTGATAAAGTGGTGTTGCATAGTAGATATTGAAAACATATTGTCGTGAAAAACAGCAATTAGCAGGGTCTTCAGACTTACAAATCAAGAAAACACAGATACAATTGTGAACCATTCAGTCTTTGTCCTCTGGCCTCTTAAAATTTGTGTTGCACAAAGGGACCTGAGGGCACCAATGCTTCTCACTGACAGTGAAGATCTATGTTGTTCAATTATTCTACTTTGTTGCTCAGGAGTCATCTGATCTTTCTACCCTGTGATATTACAGATAAAATAGAATCCAAATACACCCTTTCTATGAAATAATCATATTAAATAATATCATGCACCCAGGCAGGAGAAAGTGTTTTACTTCTCCTACAGAAAGGAAAAGAGCTTGTGCAGTGTATCTGGGTTGCAAGAATTGAATAATTCCCTCAGATACAGTGCAAAGTGCAGAACACACAGTGTTATGAATAACTAATAGGATATTTCCGTCAAATTAATAATATTGCATGATGCTGTTAAAGTAAAATTTGTACTCTCTGGTTTGTTTAATAGTCGCAGTGGGATCACCTATAGGACACACACAAATTAACATTGCATTATATCATTGCTGCTCTTAATACTAATGACCCATGCTGCATATATACATATTGGACAATATTTGTAACCAGTTGCCAGAAATGGGCATTATCATTTTACTAACACTTTTCTGTGATTGTCTGGTGATGTGATTGATGAATCTTAAAATGAGACAAAATATCATGCATGATTGAAAGAAAAGGTTAAATGGGGGAGGGATTGGGAAGGGGGGAGTGGGGTTGGAGTGGAATAAGGGGCCCCGAAATAGGGGAAGCAACAAGGTCCATGCTTTCTCTCCCTGGCTCTGCTTGATGGCCAACCACATTTCTGCGGTGCAGATTCACATAAAGGATAGGGCAGTTAAGTATGGCAGATTTCCTTCCCTAAAGAGCAGTGAACAGATGAGTTTTTGCAACAAGTGATGATAGTTGATACAGTCATCATGACTGAGACTAGCTTTCAAATCCAGGTTTTATTAATCAAATTCCACTAGCTGTTATGCCAGATTTGAACCCATATCCCCAGAGCATTAGCTTTGGTCTCTCAATTACTAGCCCAATAACATTAGCACTATGCCACCATCTCCCCAGTGCTTACAATGTAACCTCATAGGATTTGCAATGCTTCATAATTAACAACAATTTGCCTTTGTAAAGTGCCTTTAACGTAGAGAAAATGGCGCAAGCCGCTTTGCAGACATGTGAGGAAAACAATATGGAAGCTGAGCTTGGAGACATTAGGAGCTCAGTCAAAAAAGGGGCTTTAAAATGGATGACAATGAAAGAAAGGGAGGATGAAATACATGCAGATTTAGAGCAGAAATTCCAAAGTATAGGGCTTAGGCAGCTGAAAGCACTGGTACCAAAGATGAGCCCATGAAAAGATCTAGAGTTAGAAGATAGAAGAGTTTGGGGGAGAATTTTAGGGTGAGAGGAGGTTACAGGGAGAGGGAGGGGTGGGGGGCAATGAAGAGCTTGAAAATTTAATATCTATAGGATTGGGGGACTGGGAGCAATCATAGGTTTGGGAGGCCAGGCAGATGAGCAGCACAGTTTTGGATGAGTTGAACATGGCAAAAGATCAAAGATAGGAAGCTGGACAAGAGAGTGGAATAATTGAATCTGGAGGTGGCAAAACATGGATGAGGGTTTGAGTGACAGATGGGCCCAGTTAGGATGGAGACCAGAGATGATACTGTTGTGAAAGTAGGAAATATTTGTGACAGAGGCAATTACTTGATCGGAATAGGATGGAAATGTCTGCTTGGGACAGTAGCTAGGAAGGAGAATGGAGTCAGTGGCAAGGGAGTTGTGGCAGAGAATGGAAGGTAATGAGGGTACAAAGTTCATGGCAGGGACTAAAGGTGATGGCTTTAGTTTTTCCAATGATTAGCTGAAGGAAATTGTGGCTCAGACCAAAAGTGGGTGTTGGGCAAGCAGCCTGCCCTCACAGGGACAGTGGAAGGGTTAAGAAAGGTGGTGGAGGGGTAAGCTCTACATCAAAATTCATGAATGGTGACATTTAAATATATTGAGACTGCAGTTATACTGAAAGAAATTTAGTACCGATTAACTTTCCAGTTACTAATCTATAGTAAAAATCTGAGCACCAGTTCAATATGTTTCAGCTCAGCTTTGAGTTGTGCAGTATGAGTAAACAAAAGCTTTCTTTCAGGTTGCCTACATTAGGTTTTTCTGCCGCCTTCCTTTTCTCGATGCATCAAGTTTAAAACACAACTCATGCATCTACCTTGTTGCACATTAAAAAGTCACAAAAATACTGTGCCATAGGTCGTCCAAGGTTCACTCAGGCTATTTTCATCTCCTTCCTACCTTGGAATCAGAAAACTGTCCATTTGTTTTCAATCTCCATCCTTATATAACAAGAACAGGTTGAGCTTCCTAAGTTTTTAATTTTCTCTTTGACTGGCATAAATACGTTTGCTAATGTTTCAGGTTGATGCCCTCTTCTCTGAACTGTGTAAAATGCAAGTTGCCAGCCCATAGTGAAGGCTCATCAATCTGTGAGGCTAACTTTGTTTCTCTCTCCACAGGTGCTGCCAGGTCTGCTGAATATTTCCAGCATTTGTGGTTTTATTTCAGATGTCCAGCAGCTACAGTATTTTGTTCTTTAATAACTTTGCTGTATTTCTTTATTTAATCTCTAGTATAACATCTATCTCATACAAACATAGAAAATAGGAGCAGGAGTAGGCCATTCAACTTTTTTGAGCCTGCTCCACCATTCAGTATGATCACAGCTGATCCTCCATTTCAATGCATGCTCCTGCTCTCTCCCCATACCTCTTGATGCCTTTAAAGTCCAGAAATCTACCTTTTCTTTTTAAATATATTCCATGACTTGGCCTCTACATCCTTCAGTGATAGAGAATTCCATAGGTTCACCACCCTCTGAGTGAAGAAATTTCTCTTCGTCTGAGTCCTGAATGATCTACCCAATATCCATAGACTTTGATCCCTTGTTCTAGACTGCTAAGGCAGGGAAAACATCATCCCTGAATCCAGTATGTCCAGCCCTGCCAGATCTTTATATGTTTCAATGAGATCCTCTCTCATTCTTCTAAACTCCAGTGAATACAGGCCTAGTCAGCCCAATCTCTCCTCATATGATAATCCTGCCATCCCAGGAATCAGTCAGCTGAACCTTCACTGCACTCTCTCTATGGGAAGTATATCATTTCTTAGCTAAGGAGACCAAAACTGCACATAATACTTCAGGTGTGGTCTCACCAAGGCCCTGTACAGCTGCAGTAAGACATTCTTGCTCCTATACTCAAATTCTTTTGCAATGAAGGCCAACATACCATTTGCCTTTCTAACTGATTGCTGCACCTGTAAGCTTGCTTTCAGTGACTGGTGGACAAGGACACCCAGGTCCCTTTGTACATCAACATTCCCCAATCTGACACCATTTAAATAATACACTGCCATTCTGTTTTTCCTACCAAAGTGGAGTCAAATTGCACCTGTCATGTATTAGCCCACTCACTTAACTTGTGAAGTCATCCTGAAGCCTCTTTACATCCTCCTCACCACTCACATTCCCACCTTGTTTTGTGCCGTAGGCAAACTTGGAAATATTACATTTGGTTCCCTCATCTAAATCATTCATATATATTGTGAATAGTTGTGGCCCAAGCACTGATCCCTGCGGTAGCCCACTAGTCACCGCCTGCCGCTCCGAAAAAGACCCATTTATTTCTACTCTATGTCAACCAATTTCAACCAATTCTCAATCCATGCCAACATATTACCCCCAATCCTATATGCTTTATTTCTGCACACTAACGTCTTATGTTGGACTTTATCAAAAGCTTTCTGAAAATTCAAATACATCACATCCATTGTTTCTCCCGTATCTATTCTACTAGTTACATCCTCACAAAGCTCCAGTAGGTTTTCCCTTTCATAAATCCATGTTGACTTTGTTTAATCCCGTTGATATTTTCCAACTGTCCTGTTATCACATCCTTTATACTTAAAAAGCAATTTGATCACCTAACCCTGATGCTGTAAAACACCAATGCAGTAAAAAGTAATAGCCGTGACAAATTGTCATAATAATGTGTTTTGTAGATACTTTCTTATGGAGTGTAGCTCAAAATTGCTTTAAAAGTAACTGAATCCACACATAATATTAGAATGTATCGTTTAGTTACGTTAGAAGGACAGATCCCGGTCTATGTCTACGGTGCAATCAGATGCGCAGGCTTCACAAAATATGTTTTAAAACTTAAAATAAATTCAGTTGAGAAGCAAGCAAGTAAAAAGAGTATTTTACAGCCCCAGTTTGAAATGGTAATGAGAGTGGTCGATGTAGAAAGAGGGAAAGTAAAGTGCAATTTTTAAATGTAACTACATTAGCAAGCTCATTTTACACATATGCCTTACAGCTGGCTGTTAGCCAGACAGACAAATGATCAAATCTAGTCAAGCTGAGTATGAAACCATGCATGTGAGGTCCTTATGGCAAGCCAGCTCATCATGAGGGACTTAAAGACTTGTTTCAAAATATCACTGAACTATTTCCAGAGTCCTAAAGAATGGGAGCTATTTGATCAGTTAAAAAAGCCATAAAGACACAGTCATTATGGCACAAAGGAATACCATTCGAGTCCATGTCAGCTCTCTGTGGGAAAGCATTGTCCAACAGATTCGCCACAGATATGGCGACAGCAACATCATTTTAGCCACATGCAGTAATTTCAGTAGAAAATGCCTTGCGCACATGCATACTATACAGTTAAGTGTACTTTACATATGTATATTTACTTAACAAACATGGACGGTCATTCGGTAACCAAAGAAGTAAACACTCACAATCATAAAAAATACAGCTTGCCTTTTGCTTTTCCATTTTATGAAAAAATGCAGAAAAAGTTTCAAGTTCACATGCATATGTTGTGTGAATATCAGCAATGAGATCACATGCCCAACAACAATCTATATTTCAAACTGTTTTCTTTATTTATCAGAAATTCTATTAGCCACATCTGGGTTCCCAGTTAGCCATATGTGGCCAGTGGCTAATTTGTTGGACAACACTGCTGGAGACTAATTCAAACAATCCCTGCTCTATCCCTGTAGCCATGCCAGCTTAATTTCCTCAAAAGAGAAAGCAAACATGATTGGGACCCTCAGTATCTATTGGGTTAGCAAGGCTGAGACAAACTCATTTGTCCAGAAGCAACAATTCCAGCAGTGAGTATAAATGCACATCTGGTTGCCAAAATGGCCATGTTTGTGAACCAGCAAGTTTGTTTAGTTGTAATTGTTAATGCAATAGGAGAACTATATAGCTGACTGCACCCATCATAATTTAGTACAAAAATGCAAATTGAAAGCTAGTAAAAGAAAATATCTGAAAAAGTACATCCCAGATCTTTGTATTCCATGTCATCTAACCTAAAACATATTCCGACAGTCAGCATAAAACTTTTAAAATCAATTATCCCAGGGGTATGACCAGTCTGAAAACATTCCACTCTCATATTAATGTTCTTTTAAGTGACTTTGTAGAATGAAGAATATTTTAGATATATGAGTAGGTCATTCAGCTCCTAGGGTTTGCTCCACCAGTAAAATCATTCTCATAAAGAGGCTCCAAATTTCTTCTGCACTTTGTATGAAAAGCACTTCATGATTCTGCTCCTGAATGACCTAGCTGTAATTTACGATTATCTCTGCTTCTGGTTGAGACTCTCGCCAGAGAAATTAGTTTCTCTGTTTCAACAACAAAAACAACTTGTAATTATAACACCTTTAGTGCAGCAAAATCATCCCTATATGCTGCATAGGAATATAATCAGAAAAAAAATTGAACTGTGCAGCATAAAAAATATGAGGGCAGGTGATCAGATACTTGATCATACAGGTAGGTTTTAAGGAGCAAATTGAAAGGAGGAAAGAGAGAAAGAGAGGCAGGGAGGTTCAGGGAGGAAATTCCAGAGCTTTGGGCCTTGACAGCTGATGACACGGCCACCAACGACAGAGTGTTGTAAATCAGGGATGTGCAGCAAGTCAGAATTGGAAGCACACAGATTTCCCAGAGGGTTGTAGGACTGGAGAAGGTTGCAGAGATAGGGAAGGACAAGGCCATGGAAAGATATGAGTACAGGGATGAATCCTTTAAAATCGAGATGCGCCAAATGAAGAGCCAATGTAGGTCAGCAACCATGTTGGGTGAACAGGGCTTAATGCACATTAAAATACAGGCAGCAGAGTGCTGGATCAGTTCAAGTGTATGGAGATTGGAAGTGGAAGAAGGTCAGGAGAGCATTGGAATAGTTGAGTCTAGAATGAACAAATCCTGGATCTTTGCATTGGATGTCATCTATGCTGAGGCTTAAACTTACTCTAGCAACCAGCATTAAAACTTTTGATATTATGCTAGCTTGAAAACATTGCATTCTGACATCAACAGCCTTTTAAGTGGCTTAGTCGAATTGAGTCTATTTTTGGAACGTGAATAGACCATTCAAATCCTTAGGCTTTCATTGCCATTCAATTAGATAAGTGTTCATCTTCACCTCAATACCACTTTCATACCTTTGCTCCATATTCCTTGATATACTTAGTTAACAAAAAATCTATCTCAGTCCTAAAAACTGCAATTGTCACATCGTCTATAGCCTTTTGGGGAGGACGTTCCAATTTTCTATAATCTTTGTGTGAAAAATTGTGAATGAGTGTTTCATCAGGAGATGAGCTGTGGCAGGGGTGGAGATGGCTGATATTATACAGAGGTGGAAATAAGCTATCTTGGTGGAGTGAATATGGAGTCAGAAGCTTTGCTCAGGGCCAAATCCGGCACCAAGATTGTGAACTGTCTGGTTCTGCCTCAGACAGTTACCATGGGATGGAATTAATGACTAGGAAACTAAGTTTGTGGCAGGGACAGAAGACAATGGCATTGGACATCCCAATGTTTAACTGGAGAACATTTCTGGTCATTCAATATTGGATGTCAGATATAAGTGTGACAACTCAGAGGTATTGGAGGGGTCAAGAGTGGTGGTAATAAAGTGTGCTGGATGTCATCAGCACAAATGCAAAATTGAAAATAATGCTTTTGGATGATATTACTCAGGGCAGGATGTCGATGAGAAATAGAAGGGGTCAAGGATAAAATTGTGAAGGATATCAGAGATAATAGTGCAGGAGAAGGAAGAGAAGCAATGGCAGGCAATTCTCTGGCTACTGGATAGGTAGAAATGGAACCAGCTGAGCACAGTCCCACCCAGACAACAGAAAAGAGGCAGTGGAGGAGGATGGTGTGGTCAACCACGTTGAAAACTGCAGACAGGACGAGAAAGCTGAGGAGAGGTTTTTCACCACTGTCACAACCACATAGGATGTCATTTGTGACTTTTCATTTTTCAGTGTTATACCAGAAACCTGATGAGAAAAATTTAAACATGCAGGAAAGATGTGCAAGTATTTGGGAGGTGGCAGCATGTTCAAGGACTTCTGAGAGGAAGAGAAGTTGGAGATTGTGCTACACTATGACATTCTTTGCAACACCTCAGTTAGATTACCATTCAATTTCCCATACTCAAGGAAGTACAACCCAGTTTTATATTATATTGCATTTCCATGGTCCGATGAAATCAGAGCTATTAACTCTTCGGAACTCTCTTTGTTTGCTGTGTTATTACTTTCACTAAAAGTACAATTAAAAGTGATTTGCTTAATTAATTCATTAAAGCTCCTTTAAATGGAGACATTTTTCTCATTGCAGTCTGCAGATAAGGAGGAGTCTTTTGAAATGTTGAGATGTGTAACTTTTCCTTTGGGGCCTCTTGGTGTAATCACTCTCTCCAAATAAACCCAATTTCTGAAAGGGAAAAAAAAAATGAGTCTGCTCTCTGTGAATATCCTAATGAACAGCAAAAGCTACAGAGATGTAGGGGCAAGAGCTTATTTAAATATTTAAATCCATTTACTCTCTCAAATGCCCTCTAGGGAGCTAACTGCATGCAAGCGTGAACCCATAAAGCAAGGTTTAAAAATAAACTGGCCATTGTGCTCAAATGGACTGGATCTGCTAAATAGTCACAAGCCGCGGAACTCTAGAGACAAAATTAAACTCCTTTTAAGATGAATGGTCTAATGGATAATACTTGATGATCATGATAACCAGTGGTTATTCTAACAAAGATGTTCCATTCATCTCTCAGCCATAAACCAGCTTCTACGCCTGCCTTGCTGCAGCCTCTAGATTTAGACTGGAGTCACACTTGGTAAAACAATTATGTTTGAATAAAAATAATAGATTTACAAAAAATTCCATCATTTGCTACAAAATTGCTGAACAGTCGTGGTCTGGGTTGTGCCAAATAACATACATTGAAGTCCCTTTTTTCTGGCGTTGAGATAATTTATTTCAGTCAGGAGGAGATTGGTATTCACAAACTCCAGAGTGAAGCTGCTTCTCACAGATGCCAGATAATCCAGAATTTAGATAAGCACAGCACAGACACATGAGGTTCCAATACTAGTAAATGACCTCTTGCTTTTGCCTACATTTATTTCTTCACTGTAACAACAGTATGACTTGAACAATACGTGCTGATGACAGTATTCAGGTTCTGTCTAGTGTGACTTACTAAATAAAATGAAGGAGCTGCACATTGGTAGATGCACAAGAGTTAATTCTACATGTAGGCGCTTCCTGAGGACAGGTTGAAAAAACATTGGCCGACAATCCATGTTTCTGATCTTCGCTCCCTGGAATCACTGCCATTCACTGGGAATGCTTCATTGTGGAAATAACCCAATAATCCCAAATAAAGAGGAAGAAAGAACTTGCATCTATCATGCCTTTCAAGACTTCAAGGCCCCCCAAAGCCAATTAAATGCTTTTAAAGTGAAGTAATATCTGTTATGTGGGAAATGTGGCAGACTGTGATATCTTTTCTAAAGTATATTTTCATTCATAAAGTTAGGAAATATTTCTATTTTCTCCCAATCCCTTTGATCTCAGATTGTGGACAAGCCCTGCTCCTCGGCCTCCAATTGTGCAGCATTAAACATCAGTTTGGGGGCAGATTTTCCCTTTAATCCTTTGTTATGGGCAGAATTTTTAGCTCAGTGTGCGGGCGCTTGCCCGACCTGCACAAGCGTGAAATAACACGTGATGACATCAGCCGAGCATTCTGTAATCATCGCGCATTCTTGCAATATTTCGGTCAGCAGGCGCACGAGACCTTTCTAGCTCTTGGTCAGTTTGGCTCAGTGGCAGCTTTGGAGTCAGAAGGTTGGGAGTTCACACGCTACTTCACAACTTCAGCACATAATACAGTGTGACATATAATTGAAGGACAGAAGCCTTTAAGATGAGATTAAACCACTGTAAAGTAATGGATTAATGGATATGTTGATGAGATCATGATGCTATTAATGATGTGACATCAGCAGTGAGTTGACAAAGAGGCTCCATGTGTTTACTCTGAGGTCTTTGTAAATACTTCTTAATAAATTGCTTTAAGTAAAACTATACTGAATATCTCAAGTCTGTTATAGGAGAAGCAAAGCCTCATCAAGATATGATAAAGCAAGAAGACATGATATCAGTAAAAACCCACTAATGCTTGGCAACAACTCAAAACAACCAAGGCACTTTTACATATACTGGTGGGCATAAATGATTTCTTTAATGCAGAGTAAGGAGTTCTCCCAGTGGTTTAACTACCATTTGTCCCTTAACCATCAGCCCCAAAACAGATTAGATTTTTTGCTGGTTGTGGAAACTTGCTGGGTGTAAATCAACTGTCACATTTGCCTACGAAGCAAATGATAATATATCAAGGAATTCATTGCCTGTGAAGCATTTTGATGCATGCTGTGGACATGAAATGTACTCTGTAAATGTAAGATATTTTTCTCTTTTCAATTCCAACTCAGTTCTCGAGGCTCACAGCAATTTCTGCCCTTTTTGAAATCTGACATTATTGAATTGATTCATCCCAAGCAAGCCAGTGAAGAGAGACAACTGGAAAAATCACAAAATGTTTAGTCAATTACTTTGCTGACAAGTCACCATCCAAGCTTCAGATTTGGAGATTCTTCTTTGAAGCTGTTCAGAATAGCTTTCCTCTGAATTACTTGAGTTTAGTTTGAATACATTTTCCTTATCTTAAAAAAGAAATTATTTGCCCCCTCTTTTTAATTTTTTGGCTGATATCAAAACTGCCTGTACTCATCACCTGCATGCTCGACATTCATGTGTTTCAGTCCAAGTGCTTCCAGTTGTCCCTGAAGCTTAACTGTCATAGTTCTGAAGCAATTAGTCCTTAATTGGACGGCTAGTTACATTGTTTCATCATGGCAGGATTGACATCAGGACATATTGTTCAAATTATTCAATGTGTGGGACTGCCTAGAAATGTTGACACATTCCAGTAATACCCCTGTCTTAATGCCTCCTATACAATTGGCGCTATAATAACTGATGTCTTTTTTTTAATATTGGCAATGGAAACAATATGGAAAATAACAAAAAGAAAATTCTCAAGGCATTTGGACACTCCAGTGGTGAAGCTCAGTCTGCATAATGCATCAATCCATGAACAATTACAGATATCTATTTATACTCTTAGACCATCTTTAAGTATTCTGTAATTGCTTTGCCCCAGACTTTCAAAATAATCTCAAGTTTCAAGAGAAATACCCTTTCTACAGAAAACCACATTCAAATCCTGGAATGATTTTTAAATCGGCTGTGGAGCTATGCTGCGGAATAATCAAAAATGAAAGCTCAAGAGGCTTTGTGACTGAAATATCACAGACTGTCAGCTACACTAACCAACTTCTGAGTCCACAGATGTTTCCAAAACTTAGTTGACAGACTAGGACAGTGCGTCTGAAAATATGTAAATAATTTGAAAGGAAATCCCAAGTGTTAAAGTCTCTTTCCTCAGTGGCTCCATCATTAGAGTTTTTCCAGACAAATATAAGCTGAAAAGTGATGATGCTTTTAGCAAGTTATTGCAGAATACATTAGGTTGCTTGATAGGAACTGGGGTAAGCCATTTAGGCCCGTGAGCCTGTTCTATCATTCAACTTGATTATGGTTAATTATGGTTACCTCAGTTCCCTGACTCCATATCCCTTGATACCCTTAACATAATAAAAATCTGTTGATCTTAGTCTTGAAAAGTTCAATTGTTTCAGCATTTACAGGCTAATGGGGGAGAGAATTCCATATTTTCATGACCCATTGTAAAAAAAAATGCTTCTGAATTTCTTTCCTGACTGACCCAGCTGTAATTTTAAGATTGTGTCATTTTGTTCCAGATTGTCCCCGCCAGAATGAATAGTTTCTATGGGCTGAATGGTCAATTCTGGATCAGAAACCTTCCTACTAGAGCAGTTGTGGGTCCCAACCCTACCCTCCATCAGATTCAATGACGTGGCGCATTTTAAAATTACAGATGAGCTAATTGGCCCTGGCAGACTTGGCATCCAATTGGCGACACTGGGAGCGGCCTGGAGGTGGGCCATAGAAATGGAGGGGCCTTTGAAAAGGCAAATGGTGGCCATGGCTGGGTCTGTCACTTGCTGTGGGAATGTCAGCACAGGAAGCCGATTGGGATCAGGCTGGCACTGGAAGGCTGTCTGCAAGATTGATGGGCGCCTCCCTGGAGGTCCTGTACTGAGGCGGTGGACTTGATTGTGCTGATGCTCCTTTTGAGTTACCTGACTTCTTGTCAACACCTTCTTCTTGTGTCTCCTACAGGGCCTCCAGCTGGTGACACATATGTTGGAACAACGCAGGCATTGCCAGCCTTCTTTGCAGGGGAGATCCTACAGCACTGCCCCATCCTACGTAAACACCCTCCACCACCCTCCACTCACCTCAATGGGGCCAAAATCTAACATAAAGCAGGGACCACTGGATGAGCAGCACATCTCCAGTGAGCAGGGGGAGGAGTATGAGATAGAGTCATCTGTGAGCAGTTCCCTCCAGAGGATGGAGGACGGACACAATCATGGTCTGTAGAGTGAATATGCTGGGCCTCGGGCATCACAGGCAAGGAGGATCATTCTGGAGTATCAGAAGCAAATGAAATCCCCATTGTTGGAGATCCCTGAGGCATTGTGGAGCCACAGGCAGTCAGTGGAGGAATCTAGGCAGTGCATATGTGAGTGGCCACCCTCATAGAGAGCCATATGCAACACCACTCTGAGTTGGTGGAGGACATTAGTTGGTACATGCCAACATGCATAGAAAGATTGAGACATTCTGCAGCATGGATTGCTCAGTGTTGTTGTTAGTGCAGAGATGCTTAGAATGGATGCAAGCTGCATTCCAGCTGGTAGCCTCATCCACCATTGAAGGGTGCCATGAAAGGGCTGAGGCAGCCAAAGAGGCAGTCATAAAGTGCACCAGGATCCTCTTTCTCTTTGTCTCCTTCCTCCCTATCCTCATCTGAGGAAGAGTGATATATCAGGCCCTCTTCCCCATCTAGCTCCAGGCCTCTTTGTATAGTCATGTTCTGGAGTGTGCAGCAGATGACTAGAGCAAAACAAACCACAAGAAAGTGCTATAGCCCAGGGAGAGAGTGTGAAATAAGGACCAACAGAAAGAATGCACTGTAGTAGAAAGAGCTGCACAGCCAAGATCATATAGGATTGAGACGGGCCAGGGAAATATCAGAAGGAACCGAAGAGCCTTGATATAATTGGGAAGGAAACCATTGGAAACTTGAACATACTATTTAGATCCAGATGGAGACAAGGAACCAGAAATAAGTAGAAACTCTACCCAGTTGGAAGGCACTCTTATCGAATGATGAGAGGGTGTAGTTCATCCTCAACCTCAAAATGAAATCAGGAGCTTGATCAAGACACAATAGATAATAACCCTGTGAAGTCTGAGACTTTGAGTGGGGATGTAGGAGGATGTATATGGTTGGAATGAGATGTAAAAGGTTAACATCAGGACCTCCTGACACTGATGTAATTACTGATGTAACTATGATGCATGTCACATGACAAAGAGACTGGGATCTGCTGGAAAGAAGTATAACCTCATGTAGAGTACTGAGATGTACACAGATCTGTAAATAAACAAGGAAGTTTTTGATGAATAACACTTAATTCATTCTTGGGTAAGAGGGAAACCCTAAAGAAACACCACCTAGACATCAAAGCCAAGGTGGAATACTGACCAGTGTTTTGAATAGGCCTGATGACTCCCCTCTGTGTGTTGCCAGGTTTACCCTATGTCCCAGATAGTGTGTGTTCCCAAAGCCTGCTGACTGAAAATCCAAAACTAGCCCAGTGAGGCCTTTTAATTAGCTTCACAGCTAGCTGAACAGGCAATAAATTGGAAGCATGACAGGTTCCAGTCACTTGTCACCCACTGCCCCATCGAAAATTGCGTAGCATTCTGGAGGTGATGGAATCCAGTACCTACCCAGAAATGCAATTTTCAAATCATGCCTGCACCCATTCCCACTGGCAATTGAAAATTCAGCCCTGTGTATAACTTTATATTATCCTTTTTGTTACTTTGGGCATCTCAATTAAATCACTTCTTGACCTTATCAATTCAGATAAAGCCAAATTTATTTAATGTATACTCAGAATTTAAACCCTTTAATCCTTGGTATCATTGCGGGTTGGTATCATTGAGATTAATCTGCAGTCTATCCCCTCCTAGGCCAATATATCCTTCCTGAGTTGTGGTGTCCAAAGCTGAACACAATATTCTAGGAGGACTCTGATCAAGGGTCTGCATATCTGTTGCATAGCTTCCTCTCCTTTGCATTCCAGCACTTTTGAGATAAAGAACAGTGTTCCAGCAGCCTTATTGTTTTCCTGCCTAAGGATATCAAGGAAAATAAGGTAATGGAATTGAGGAACAGATCAGCCAATGAACCTGCAGTGACAGCCGAAATTGAATGATTTTGGAAAGCTTCCAGCAGAATTCCCATCTGTCTTGAAGAGCCCAGTTCAGGGAGGGTGGGCAGTAGTAACTTCAGAAGAGGCAGCAATGCAACAGTGCCAATTTCCCTTCTGTGCAAGTTAAGAATCTTTTGTTGAAATTTGAAAAGCAACATAGCAGAAGGAAGATAATCAATTAACCCACAATCAAATACACTCACGGGGAACTTAAGTTTTAAATCTTCCCACCATTGCAAAACTGTACGGGAAATACATGAGAGTACCGAAACAGCTCTTATTTTAAAGTCACAAATGATATGCTTCATAACTGTGGCAAAGGTAAATTTTCCCCTCATCCTTCTTGACCTGTCTGCAGTCTTTGAAATGGTTGACCACAGCATCCTCATCCAACACCTCTCCACTGTAATCCAGCTGGTGGACTGTGCTCATCGAGGTCCATTCTTCCTAATTGTAGCCAGAATATCACTTGCAATGGTTTCTCTTCCTTCCCCTGCAGCCTTCCCTCTGCTGTCCTCCAAGGGTCTACCTTGGCTGCCTTATATTTCTCATCTATATTGCTGCCCCAAAGCAACATCATCGAAAAGCACAGTATTTGTTTTTGTATGTACACTGACAACAACTAACTCTACCTTACTCCCACCCCCTCCTGACTTCTCCACTGTTGCCAAATCACCAGACTGTTTATCTGCTATCCAGCATTGACCAGCAGAAATTAAGTATTGGGAGACATTGTACCCAATTGCGTTCTCTAGCTACTGACTCCATCCCGCTCCTTGGCAACTGTCTGAGACTAAACCAGACTGTTTGCAGCCTTGGTGTCATATTTGATATCGAGATGAGATTCCGACCTCATATTTGCACCATCAATAAGTGTGCCAATTTCCACCTCTATTACATCACCTGACTTTGCAGACTATAAGAGCTTATCCGCTGCTGAAGCCCTCGTCCAAGCTTTAGTTACTACTAAACTTAACACCTTATTCCAGGACACCCCTGTCTGGTCTCACACAATCTTGAGGTCATCCAAACTCTGCTGCCTGTGCCCTAACTCATACCAAGTCCCGTTCACTTATCACACGTGTGCATGCTGACCTATATTGTCTCCGGATTAAGCAATATCTTGACTTTAAAATCCTTATCCTTGTTATCAATCCATCACCTTGCTCTCCCCACCTCTGTAATCTCCCCCAACCCTACATCCCTCTCAGAGATCTGCACTCTTCTGGCTCTGGCCTCTTGTGCTTCCCTGATTGAATTGCTCCACCATTGGAGGCCATGCATTCACTTGCCTAGGCTCTAGCTCTTGAATTACCTCCCTATCTTTCTTCCTTTCTAGCTTGCTCATCTCCTTGATGCCACCCCCTAAAACTTACCTCTTTGACTAAGCTTTTGGTCAGCTGACCTAATATCTCCTCATGATGTTTGGTGTCATATTTTGTTTTTGAATGTTCCTGTGAAGTTCCTTGGGAAGTTTTATCACTTTTTGTAATTGGCATGTCATTAAAGCAGGCTCAACCAAAAAATGCAGTCTGAGAACAGTCCCACCTACTTTCTGTCACACTTTCCCTATCACACTTTGTTGATAACACTCTTACTCCTTCAAAGGTTAATAATACGCCAATTGCTTTAAAACAGCATATCTTCTGACTTGTTTCTGGTAAGAAATGAAAAGAATCCTTCAATTTAATTGGATCATCCCCCAAAAAGACATTGGGAAAATACTGACTTTGCGTGATAGTGCAACACACTGGACAAGGGGAGCCTGGAGACGAAGGCGGCGGAAGAAGAGTTCAGCATCGTGCCGAGAACTGTCCCGGTAGACCGATCGTGTCAGCTTGCTCCTGCCCCACAGAACTCATTTCTCGTTATCTTGACTCCCTTCTCTCTCCCCTTGTTCAGTCCCTTCCACCTACATCCGTGATTCCTCTGACACCTTACGTCACATCAACAATTTCCAGTTCCCTGGCCCCAACCGCTTCCTCTTCACCATGGACGTCCAATCCCTCTACACCTCCATCCCCCACCAGGATGGTCTGAGGGCCCTTAGCTTCTTCCTCGAACAGAGGCTCGAACAATCCCCATCCACCATTACTCTCCTCTATCTGGCTGAACTTGTTCTCACACTGAACAATTTCTCCTTCAACTCCTCTCACTTCCTCCAAATAAAAGGTGTGGCCATGGGTACCCGCATGGGCCCCAGCTATGTCTGTCTCTTTATGGGGTATGTGGAACATTCCTTGTTCCAGTCCTACTCCGGCCCCCTTCCACAACTCTTTCTCTGGTACATCGATGATTACTTCGGTGCCGCTTCATGCTCTCGTCAGGACTTGGAAAAATTTATTAATTTTGCTTCCAATCTCCACCCCTCCATCATTTTCACGTGGTCCATCTCTGACACTTCCCTTCCCTTCCTTGACCTCTCTGTCTCAATCTCTGGTGATAGACTGTCCATCAATATCCATTACAAGCCTACCGACTACAGCTACCTTGACTACAGCTCCTCACACCCGGCTTCCTGTAAGGACTCCATCACATGCTCTCAGTTCCTTCGCCTCCGTCACATCTGTTCCAACGATGCTACCTTCAAAAACAATTCCTCTGACATGTCTTCCTTCTTCCTTAACCGAGGTTTTCCAGCCACGGTCGTCGACAGGGCCCTCAACCGTGTCCGGCCAATCTCCCGCGCATTCCCCCTCACGCCTTCTCCTCCCTCCCAGAAACATGATAGGGTCCCCCTTGTCCTCACTTATCACCTCACCAGCCTCCACATTCAAAGGATCATCCTCCGCCATTTCCACCAACTCCAGCATAATGCCACCACCAAACACATCTTCCCTTCACCCCCCGCCCCCCTGTCGGCATTCCGTAGGGATCGTTCCCTCCGGGACACCCTGGTCCACTCCTCCATCACCCCCTACTCCTCAACCCCCACCTATGGCACCACCCCATGCCCACGCAAAAGATGTAACACCTGCCCCTTCACTTCCTCTCTCCTCACTGTCCAAAGGCCCAAACACTCCTTTCAAGTGAAGCAGCATTTCACTTGCATTTCCCCCAACTTAGTCTACTGTATTCGTTGCTCCCAATGTGGTCTCCTCTACATTGGAGAGACCAAACGTAAACTGGGCGACCGCTTTGCAGAACACCTGTGGTTTGTCCGCAAGAATGACCCAGACCTCACTGTCACTTGCAATTTTAACACTCCACCCTGCTCTCTTGCCCACATGTCTGTCCTTGGCTTGCTGCATTGTTCCAGTGAAGCCCAACGCAAACTGGAGGAACAACACCTCATCTTCTGACTAGGCACTTTACAGCCTTCCGGACTGAATATTGAATTCAACAACTTTAGGTCCTGAACTCCCTCCTCCATCCCCACCCCCTTTCTGTTTCTTCCCCCTTCCTTTTGTTTTTTCCAATAAATTATATAGATTTTTCTTTCCCCACCTATTTCCATTATTTTAAAATATTTTTAAATCTTTTCTGCTCCCCCCACCCCCACTAGAGCTATACCTTGAGTGCCCTACCATCCATTCTTAATTAGCACATTCGTTTAGATATATATCACCAACTTCAACACCTATGTGTTCTTTTTTTCTTTTGTCTGTGACATATTTTGATGATCTGCTTCTATCACTGCTTGATTGTCCCTAAAACCACACCACCCCCCTTCACTTCTCTCCCCCCACCCAAACCCCTCCCACGCCCCCCCCCCCCCCCCCCCCCCCCCCCCCCACACACACACACACACACACACCTTAAACCAGCTTATATTTCACCCCTTCCTTGGATTCACCTAGTTCTGTTGAAGGGTCATGAGGACTCGAAATGTCAACTCTTTTCTTCTCCGCCGATGCTGCCAGACCTGCTGAGTTTTTCCAGGTAATTCTGTTTTTGTTTTGGATTTCCAGCATCCGCAGTTTTTTGTTTTTAACCACACAAAGAGTATTGCTAACTTAATTAGGTGAGTTCTTTTATATGAAGAGATGAAACTATGTATAGTGATACCTGGGAGGCTAGTTAACACATCTGGTCTCCAGGATTGCTCCTATCTTCTGCCTGATAATTACATGAGAATATGCATCACATCCTGTCTGGTGATGCATGGCAGTTTTAGATGTACCCCTTAACTGTCATTATGAAAGCAAAATACTGCAGATGCTGGGTACCTGAAATAAAAACAAAAAATGCTGGAAAAATCTCAGCAGGTCTGGCAGCATCTTTGGAGAGAGAAACAGAGTTAACTTTTCGAGTCAGTATGTCTCTTCTTCAGAGCTAAAGAGAAGTAGGAATATAATGGATTTGTTTAAGAGGCAGTGGAGCAGTTGGAGCAAGATAGAAGTTCAGGGATACGTGGGATCTCAGGGGAGATTGACAGAGATGTCATGGACACAACTGTTATGCCCAGTCAGGGCATATCATTTTCATAACTTTAAACATGGACTGTATCAATATAGAATTTTCAGGAGCTGTCTTTTCTTTTTTAAAAATAGGCGTTAAAAGGCTGCCAAATGCTGACGAAGGTCAGGTGACTTTTTCAATTTCTACATACACTCACAAGTTTCTCAAGTTTCAGTTCCGAATTAAATGACAATCGATGGAGTGCTTCCATTGAATGGACATACCAGAACAAAAAACATTTGTGGAATTCAGACCTCTTGTTGTTTGTGGACGTCCCTGAAGCTCAAAATCAAAGGACTCCCAGACACACTGTCTTTGAGCTCAGTTGCTAACAAAGGGAGCTGCAGAAACCAGTTAAAGCATAAGTAGGCATGAATGACCATCATCCACCCCATATCTTATGTGTAGCAATGGCTTCAAACTTCAAATCATCCTAGGTAGACAATAGAAGGACTGATCATGTGGTCACCTGATCGCTACTGGCTTCAGATAACTAACCTTAGTCCAAATACCAGTTTGAAACCGTCAGTCTGCAAACAACACAGCAAGAAACAACAGCAACTGCAAAGCCAGCAACATCTATGCTTTAAAACTGGAGACTGCAGCATTATAAGGTCTCCAAGTCTGTTCCTTTTCAAGCCCACCAGTACAGCAAAACTGACCTCCTGATAATAAGACTACAAGCAACTAATCTTGGGACCTGTTGTATTTCTACCTCTTCGAAGAAAACCTGCAATTACTTTGATAGTTATTCAGTTATTGAATTCACCTAGCTACACTTCAAGAATGCAAAAGAACACCTTCTTCACTAGGCTTGCACCAAAATGAGCCAATCATGTGACTTACAAACTATTCTTTTGTTTGTTTCTTGCATAACTGCACTATCTTTTTAAACTGTATTTTCCAAGAGATTGTGTGTGTGTGTGTCTGGGGAGGGGGGTGGGGAGGGGGGGGTGTGGTGGGGGGTGGGTGGCTGTGTGTTTGAGAGAGGGAGAAGGAGAGAGCAATGAATGAATGACATAGCATTAGGCTCACTCAGGGATGAAGAAATACATTCATCATCTTTCTCAAAAAAAACATACTGATTACAGACAGTAAGGGAAGGGAATAGAAGGTTCAGTTCTCTCTCAACCCTGTCTCCACCAAAAACAAAGGCAGCATAACAGGGCACTGTTTTATCAGATGACAATTTTTATAAACGGTGTCAGAAGACATGATGGTACACATGGCCATCTGTGTCTCTAAAACTAATCCCATGGTGCACATAAATCAGAAAGTCTATTCACTTTGACATGGGGCAGAATTTTGCCATCGGTAAGCAAGGGGCGGGGTCCGCTCGCCGACACATAAAATGACGCGGGATGACGGGCAGAATCCTCGATGTCATCCCGCCTCTTTAAATTTGCAGGAAGGTGGGCCCTCAGCAAAATCAGCTGCAGGCTGCCAACCTGTCAATGGCCAATTGAGGCCATTGACAGGATCATTTAAACAATTAAAGGACCAGCCCGTCCAACCTTAAGGTTGGCGGGCAGGCCAGGAGCTCCGGCGGCAAATAAAGAAAACATGAAACCTCATCCACTGGCGGGATGAGGTTTCATGCAGGGTGTTAAAAATTTTAATAAAGTTAATCTGTAAATTATGAACATGTCCCATCTCATGTGACATTGTCACATGAGGGGGACATGTTAGGGATTTTTGTTTCTCTATTTATAATATTGTACAACGTGGAAGTGATCCCCCTGGGGCTGCAAAGAGTGCACTCTCGCTTTTAGGGAATCCCACCCTGCCCCCCCAGCCTGCATAGCACTTCCCGCCGGACGTCACGCTGGGTGGGCTTTAATTGGCCCACCTACATAAAATGGCATTGCGGCCCGCTTCTCTGGCGAGGATCGGCTCCCTTCCTTCCCGATATTGGGTCGGGCCCACTGGTCCGACAGGCAGAAAATTCTGCCTATGGGCTTGGATGACAAGATCCAAATAGTGTCATTGAATGCAAAATATTCAGATAGCACCTACACAATGTTTTTATTTTATGGCAGTTCACCCATCCACTATTACATGAAGGAAGAAAGATTTAACTGCTTGGCACTTAAGGGTATGATTGTATCCATTGATTCCATTGAGAAAACTAAGGACATTCACAAAATGCAGATACAATGAGGCTCACATTTCCACCACAACTCTAGTGGCAATGGTACATTCCACAGTATTTACTCTTGCAAAACTGTCCAATAGTGGCTAAACTTTTGCTCCTTCTAAGTTAGTGTTTTGATCAGCAAATTTAATTTAGCAATGAAATATAATGGATATATCTATGATTTATTATATTTTCAACATGGGAGTTTTGATCAACTAACATTTTCCTTTGAGCAGAGTTATGCTTTTATATCTGTTTTCTTTAACAATCTTAGATTAGGCCTTCTGAACATGACTCCTATATTGGGTTTTCCGTCAATTCCCACAGAGACAAGAATGTCAGGCTTCACTGGATAGCAAGATCATGCTAGTTCTTCCATTCAGCCATAAACTCACTGCTCACATCATAGGAGCCAACTATTTCTTAAATTACTTCAAAACCTTTGCCTTCTCTTAATTAGCACTGAAGAAGAGACATACGGATTTGAAATGTTAACTCTGTTTCTTTCTCCACAGATGCCGCCAGAGTTGTTGCTGAGTTTTTCCAGCATTTTCTGTTGTTATTACAAGTTAATTCGGTGTTCCTCACTCTTTGGGCAGAATTTAATGGGGCACTCGGGAGCGGCCTGGGAGCAAGGGGCTTCTCCGCTATGTGGGGAGACCATCCAGTAAAACATGGAGACTTCCCTGTGGGCTCCAGGAGGTGTCCTTCTGATCTTTTTAATTCTTTTATGGGATGTGGGTGTTGCTGGCTAGGCCAGAATTTATTGCCCATCCCTAATTGCCCTAGAGAGGGTGGTGGTGAGCTGCCTTCTTGAACCGCTGCAGTCCCTGTGTCTAAGTACACCCACAGTGCTGTTAGGAAGGGAGTTCCAGGATTTTGACCCAACGACAGTGAAGGAATGGCGATATATTTCCAAGTCAGAATGGTGAGTGACTTGGAGGGGAACTTTCAAGTGGTGGTGTTCCTATGTATCTGCTGCCCTTGTTCTGGATGGTAGTGGTCATGGGCTTGGAAGGTACTGCCTAAGGAGCCTTGGTGAGTTTCTGCAGTGCATTTTGTAGATGGTACACACTGCTGCTACTGCTCGTAGGTGGTGGAGGGAGTGAATGTTTGTGCAAGGGGCGCCAATCAAGTGGGCTGCTTTGTCCTGGATGGTGTCAAGCTTCTTGAGTGTTATTGGAGCTGTACTCATCCAGGCAAGCGGAGAGTATTCAATTACACTCCTGACCTGTGCCTTGTAGATTGTGGACAGGAAGTGAGTTACTTGCCACAGGATTCCTAGCCTCTGACTTGTTCTTGGTAGCTACAGTATTTATATGGCTAGTCCAGTTCAGCCTCTGGTCAATGGTAACCTCCAGGATGTTGATAGTGGGGATTCAGCAATGATAGTGCCTTTGAATGTCAAGGGGCGATGGTTAGATTCTCTCTTGTTGGAGATGGTCATTGCCTGACATTTGTGTGGCATGAATGTTACTTGCCACTTGTCAGCCCAAGCCTGGATATTGTCCAGGTCTTGCTGCATGCGAACATGGACTGCTTCAGTATCTGAGGAGTCATCAATGATGCTAAATATTGTGCAATCATCAGCGAACATCCCCACTTCTGACCTTATGATGGAAGGAAGGTAATTGATGAAGCAGCTGAAGATGGTTGGGCCTAGGACACTATCCTGAGGAACTCCTACAGTGATGTCCTGGAACTGAGATGATTGACCTCCAACAACCACAACCATCTTCCTTTGTGCTAGGTATGACTCCAACCGGTGGAGAGTTTTCTCCCTGATTCCCATTGACTCCTTGATGCCACACTCGGTCAAATTCTGCCTTGATGTCAAGGGCAGTCACTCTCACCTCACTCTGTGGCCCACCAGGTGTCCCCATCCCTGGGGGCAAGGCCCAACACTGCAGAAATAACCAATTCTGCCCTCGCCATAACATCCCCTTACTGGGGCCTACCTGACAGATCCTGGTGACCCCCAACCCCACTTACCTTGGTTCCAAGGTGGCACCCACAATGCTGCTGCAGGTGGGGTGCACTTCAAGCAGTGGGCATCACTCTTGGTACTGTTGAGACTGAGAATCTGTTGACCTTCTGACTGGCTGGCAGCTCTTGGAGATGTGTCCTCTGATGATAAAGAAATGGGAGCCCTGATGCCAGTCAATTAATTGCCTGATGTGCATATAATTTGGGCTAGCGCTCTTGCAAACAACCAAGGCAGCATTGATTGTGCCTTTCCGGCTCACTTTCAGAGCCATTATCACCCTAACAAAATTCAGTCCTTTATCTGGAAAATATGTCTTGATTTGCATACTAAATTTACCTTTTGACAATTTGAACATGAGTCCCTTAATACAAATGTCACCATTTTTATTAATGTCCTGAACTCATCTTTTATAGGACATTTGCTAATTTATAGAACTCCGAGATCCCTTTAACAATCACTTTTCAGAGATGCTAGGCTTTGGTTCTATGTTCCGTACTCATAATTTAGCTTCAAAAAATGTGCATTCAATCTTGATACTATTCTCTGAAGCGACTCTAGGTGCAGAATCATCCCAGATTTGCATTAAGTGTGGTAGCAGGTGAAGAAAAGAATGTTTTACCCTCTGGCTGCAATAGCAGCTTTTCACCCCATATCATCCCAATCCCACCTCATTAATTATGTATTCCCAGGAAACGTACCATTTTGCTGGCGGGTGGCCTCCAATTCATCTACCATGCCATCACTTCCTTGCTTCCTCCCGCCATGTGCCATATTTAAAGTGCAGCACTGTCATTGACCACCACTGCCACCACCTCCCAAGCCAGAGTAGTGACACTGATTGGCCTCCTACGGCTAGAGCCGGCACACACCTCTCAGTGCTTCCAGCCCAGGACTGCTGCACAGAAGACATGGCCCCAAAAGGAAAGAAGACTGCAGCCACCCCAATTCAGTGATGCATCACTGGGATGCCTTCTGGACACAGTTAGAGCCCGCCGCGAAATCCCCTACCACGGCTCTAGCCGCAGGAGACCCATCAGTGTCACTGCTCCAGTTTGGGAGGTGGTGGCAGTAGTGGTCAATGCCAATGCTGCACAGAAGAGGCTATTCATCCAGTGCAGAAAGAGGGTGAATGATCTCCTCCGTGCCACCAGTGTAAGGCAACCATCTCCTCACTCTAAACTCACAACCTCACAAGCCAATCACACATTGACTGGCATCTCACTCACTGCCAGCTCAAGGGACATCACCACACGTTCTGTCACACATAGCCTCACATCTCCATCTGGCTTCATCTCCTCTGGAGACTCTGGAGAGGCCTGGCCCTCTTGAGGCTGCTTGCACAGAACAACATGTATCTCCACACACACACCCTGGGCTACTCCTCTTCCCCAATAATGCCTTAGCCCAACAGCCTTTTCCCTTGCCTGAGGCCACTTCACCCCCATCCCCAAGCAAGCTATAGCCCTGCTGCCACTGAAAAGCCATCTCTGCCTTACGGCTGGCCTGGTAGGTAGAGACCTGCCTGCGAGCTCCCCTAAAAGTGATGGCGCTGATGATCGCGAGTGCTGCCCAAAGCCAGGTAGGAAAACAAACAGAGAGAAGTGCAGCTTGTCAGGTGCATGTCAGTTATGTGTAGTTGTGAAACACGCTAGCATGCCATTATACCAACAAGCTCGGTTGATCCAGCGAGGGGGCGATGACTATGGCGAGCAGAGCTTATAATGAATGCAGATGTATTACAATGAAGTTCCTGATCTGCTGTGGCGGGAAATGCAACCCGCCATTGATGGGCGGAGCGGACGATTTCAAACTGGTTTGACAATGTCGTCAAACCGATCTTTGGCCTTCCTGCCACATTGTCTACTCATGCCCGCCATGACGCCTGATGCCAGTGGGCATGGAAAATTCCACCCTGGAATATGAATGTTGCGCTTGTGTATTGACGACCAAATGTTGTTTTGGTACTCAGGGTATTCTTAATACAAAAGGAAAATACTGCAGGTGCTGGGAATCAGAGCAATAGCAAGTTTCATTATGAACTTTTTCACCTTCCAGTCTATTGATTTGGCTACATCGCCCAATATCCTATTTCTCTCCAGATTACTCTGCATGGGAAGGAAGATAGGAACAAGATAAGGCCACTCAAGCCTGTTCTGCCATTCAAATAGATCATAGTGATCTGTATCTTACCTCCATTTACCCAATTTGGATCCATGTCGTTTAATAAACTTACATAACAAAATCTAAGAATCTCAGTTTTGAAGTTTTCAATTTCCCCCAGCCTCAACAGGTTTTGGGGGCACAAAGGAATTGCAGATTTGCACTCCCCTTTGTATGAAAAAGCTTTTCCTCATCTACATTTGAGAGACCAAACTCAGACTGAGCTAGTGCTTTGCAGGACACTTCCATTCGGTCTGTAAGCATGACCCAATTGCCTGTCATTTTAATTATTCAGCTCTGACCTTTCTTTCCTGGCCTGCTGCAGTTTTCCAATGAAGCTCAGCACAATCTTGAAGGATGAGGCCTTATCTTTTGACTCGGCATTTTCCAGCCTTCTGGGTTCAATATTGAGTTCAACAACTTTAGATCGGAACCTTTGTCCCAATTTTGTTTCCTTTTTCTTTGCCTTTTGTTCTCTCTTCATGTTCTTCTTATTTCCTTTTACTTCTTTTTGCAAGGCTAGCATTCAGCATTGTGCCATTCGCACTCACTCTGGAAAGATCTTTTGTTTCTTTCCTTGTCCCATTAACAGTCCCTTTGGAATGGAAGTTTTCATCAGTTCATAGATTTCTTACTGTTTATTGGGTCTGGGGTGACATCAATAGTGCACTCTCTGCAGAAGTGTAGAATCACCCATAGCAATTTCTGGATTTCTGTTATTGTGCACATATGTGGACTCCTGAAGTTGCTGTCAGTTTCAGTGATGTAATGATGGCAAAAGGACCAACATATCACCTGCTACTGACCATGCTCAATTCAGCACCTTCTTGAAAATGCAGTTCTGTATTGAGTCTGCAGAGCGTACTGTTACGGGAAACTGTTAATCACAATCACAATTTCAACTCCCACATACCTTCACCACTACTGTTTTCCCTCTTCCATGTTGTGGAATATTCACAAGCCATTTCATATTACTATATATTTGAAAGGAAAGGGAAATCCTTAACTAAATGCAGAAGAATTAAAATGACGATCAGTTTTGGGATTTATATCAAGTCAAAAGATTGAACGAGTTATTTTGATGGAAGAGTGGAAACAGGCACAAATTGGATAATATGCTAAGATATGCTTGTTTAAAATCTGGTTTAGGCATGCAATTTTGGGCCAAATTATTGATTGGTTTAGTTTGAATTTACCTGCTGGTACTAAATCAGACACCTGCAGGTTTACTGCTCAAGTTCCGAATAAGTGCAATTTTCATGAAGCAGTATTTGTTTCCCACCCATCATCACTCTGCCCCCAGTAGTGGGAGCAAACTGGCAGGGATGATGAGGGACCATAAGATCGTGTGTCATGGCCACGGTGCCATGCCTGCCATTTACCTGCCTCTGCTGGTATGTTACCTGCATGCCTGGCAACATTGCTCCTCTTTGGTGGGGACTGCCTGTAATCCTAACAGTAGCCACAGTTCCTGGTGGCACCGCTGGGACGAGAGAGCTGCTGGCCATCTGATTGGTCAATGAGGCGGGGCCACCGCCTCTGCATAAAATGCCGGCCTGTATGTGGACTCCATGCACCCACTTCCACTAATGGTGTGGCGTACACAGGCTTACATGTAATAGTCAATTTCAGGATGGCTTAAGGAACTGAGTGATAGGGCACAAAGGTTCTCAGATGCATCCCTACAGATCCTTGTGGAAGAGGTCCAGAAAAGGAGGAAACTCCAGTACCCATGGGGGTGTGTGTGCTGAGGGTGGGCATGCAGCAGGGGGAAGAATACCGCCTCACCCTCGAGTCACTCTCTCCTGCAACAACTGGTGCTGCTCTGCCTGGCCCCATGGCCCCCTGCCATTCCTCCTGCAGACTAAGGCGGACACCGAGCAACATGCCCATCCCCAAACAATTCATTCGCAGGTGCCTCCTGTCCAATGAGCTAATCTAATAATTACTTTGATGAAGTGAAGTCCTCAGAGAATTTCCAGGAATAAAAAAGTAATTCAGCATTAGGGGAATCTTGAAGAAGTGTTTCAAAAATCATCTTTAATCTTCCAGCAACAAGGGAACAGAAAAAGATAAGTAGCACTTAAAATACTCAGCAACAATGAGCTTACTCTTAATCAGCTGGTTGCTGTCAGAAGGTTTGAGTTCAAACCCTAGCTATCATAAAAAAAAAATACAGCCTCAAAAATGAAAGCTAACTTGGCAATTGGTGTAACAATTAGATGCTTAATGATTCACTGGATGGAACCGCATTACCAAACCTGCATCTTGGCCATTTTGCAGCACTTTAGGACCTAAACTATCTGGAGAAAATCACCTTTAAGTACACAGTTATTGATCTTACTTACATGTTCTTACTTATTTCTGTCTGAGATTCATGAAAAAAGGGGTGATAAAACTAAATGTCAAAGAAGCATTTAAAAATCCTCTGAACCAATGAGCGTGAGCTGTGCCAAAAATGTTCTTACCCTTTAAACAGTTGCTGCAATATGGCCAAACGAACAGGTGTTTTTTTTTTTCAATTTACTGTGTACAATACCTTAGTGTGATATTGTAAAGTACTGCAGGATTGTCTTGGAGCCAGCAGATTGTCACAGCACCCAGCTGCCATTTGCAACTGAATCTGCTATAAATCACAAGAAATTCCAAGCAGATTGTTTCTATTTCAAGACTACTTTTTAACAAGATCAATGGGATCCTGTCAAATAATAATGCAAGGCTATGAGAGGCCCCAGTGAATGGAATGGTTTACACCGCTGTATTTGTTTTTTTTTTAAGTCAATATAATAAACAATCTCTCATGAAGAATTTGTGGCCCTTCCCACTGGAACAGAGTGAATGGCCTTGAATTGGGCTGGGACCCTGGATCGGATAGGTTGCACCCTGGCCCAACATCAACATAGGAACAGGCCATTCAGCCCATCGAGCCTGCTCCATCATTCAGTTAGATCATGGTTGATCTTTTACCTCAAAGACATTTCCCTGCACTATCCCCTATCAAAGTTCTCATCGGCCTTGTTAGAATTGAAATATCTATCCTCCCCAAATAGGTCATCAATGCAGGAGAGGATAGGGCTGGTGATTGAGAGCTCCCAAAATGCCCATATCCCTGGCCACAGAAATGCCAGTAAAGGCATTGGCAGTTGGCAAGCTCAAAGAATGAAGCACCAGCTTCAAGAATGATACTTGTAGAGCCAGCCTCAGAGGTTCAGGCTTGGAAATGGCCTGAATCTCCAACATTCATTAAAAATAATTGATTATTTTATTCTTTTTTACAAAGCAAGGCCAATGGGCATGAGCTTTGCCATAGGAGCTTTCTCATTCTTGGGACCTGGGTGTTATTGGTGGGATGGGCATATATTGCCCATACAGTTGCCCTTAAGAAGGTGATGGTGTGAATCACTGCAGTCTGCATTGTGAAAGTGCTACCACAGGCAGGGGTTTCTGTGATTGTGACCCAATGACAATGAAGTGGTTTTGGTTGGGGTGCCCCAAGTCTTGAACAAGGCCCATTAGCATATGGACTCAAAACGTCAACTGTATTCCTCTCCGCAGATGCTGTCAGACCTGCTGAGTTTTTCCAGGTATTTTTGTTTTAGATTTCAAGCATCCGCAGTATTCTGCTTTTATCCCATTAGGATAATCTAACTTTGCTGGAGCTCAGCAGAGACACTACTGCTCCTATATAGTGCCCAGGTAGGGAGGCACAGCAAAATCACCCTTTTATGGTTACCCACCTTTCACTCTCAAATGTTGACTGACCTAAGTACATCTAGCTTTTTACTTTTTCTTCAAATTCCCAATATTTACAATACTTGCTACTTCTTCTGTTGGTTAAGATTGAACACAAAATTCTATTATTCAATTTTCTTGACTTTTTAAGGGAAAAAAATGCACTTATATAGCAACTTTCATGCCCATTGGCTATCCCAAAGTGCTTTATAACCAATTAAGTACTTTTTGAAGTGTCGTCATTGAGTGGAATTTTCCATTCTGGTAGCAGGCAGGAAACTCGGTGTGATTCCCTCTGGGCAGCAGGTGCTTTTCTGCTTATTAAATATACCTCAACATGGAGCCCATTGAATATTGTGGTGGGTGAGTAGGTATTTATCCACCCTGCTGTTACATTATAGGGTCGAAGGTCCTGGCGCCATATTGAAATGACATTTGCACGGACATTCACTCGTGGCAGGCCAGGTGTATTGCATCATTCTGGCTCCCAATGGTGCCCAAAGGAACAAAACCCTTGCTCCACAGTTCAATGAGACCTCCCTGGGGAGTCTCCTCCAGGCTGTCCAGGAAAGTTGGGAGGTCCTCCTTCCGAGGGATGGGAGCAGACCATGCTGGCCAGGATGGAGGTCGCCAGGGAGGGCAGTGCCCATGCCAACAAAAAAGTGCAGGAAAAGAAGAAATGACCAGATGCACTCCGGCTGGGTATATGAAACTTCTACTCAGTCCAAAATCATACTCTCAAAAGGGCGTCAGGCAGTCTAAGGGTTAGAGTGCACAGGGATGTCATGCACTACCAGTAGATGGGACATCAACACTGAACGTCTGCCAGCCACTTAAAGCTCACTATCTCATGTAATCTCCTGCACAAAGGATGTCTCAATCCTTTACTGGGGATGGGCTCAGCACACAACAGATTTGCATGCTTCTGAGCTGCTCTTTTATCTATAGTGTTCACAGTCAATCTATCTGTCTTCATGCAGGACAAGAATGCTCACAACAGAAGTGGGTGGGGACCCCAGAACCGGTGACACTCCCCTTCCACGAGGAGCAAGCAATAGAGCTCACTGGAGAGGGTAGAGCTCGTTTCTGCGTGGAAGGCCGAGACTGGTCTCCCTCAACAAACCAGTGAGCGTGCATCCAGTATACATTGGCCAAATGTGGACAATGACTGTGAGTGACCTATAATGTTTGAGCCTACCTAGGTAGTCACTAATTATCTCTTTTGCCTTTTCCAGCTACTAGCAAGAAAAATCAAATAAAATCTCCAGCAAGCAACTCACCCAGTCCCCAGACCACCTCAGGTGAGGATGCTAAAGACCCATCTGATGAAGATCCATCACTGTGTTCACCTGCACCCTTCACCAGCTCAGATACACACTCCTAGGCACACTATTACTCTAGCTATGGGTGCACATTTGAATGCACAATAGTGGCAAAGGTGCTCATTCACTGTGTATAATCTTCACCATTTTAAATTTGTTCACATTTATCCCTCTCCAATTCTTAGGTATTCAATAGCTAATCGATGTGTTGAAAGATCCTGCGTTCATTCAAGGGTCCAAAATGTACCCCCCACCCCAGTTATTTTCCAACTGGATCCTCAGCTCCATTAAGTCTCACTCAATCTCGTTACAGTGAAGCGCCTTTAGTTGCACATCTGCAACATGAACAAAGACATGTCATATATGAGAATGATGTCAGGACTATACACGTGACCCTCGGATCCCAGGCAGACTTTTTTTGGCTAAAAACAAAATACTCTGGATGCTGGAAATCTGAAATAAAAACAGAAAATGTTGGAAAAACTCAGCAGGCCTGGCAGCATCTATTTTGAGTTAATGTTTTGACTCCATATGACTCTTCTTCAGAGCTCAGACATTATTTGGCCTCAGGAGAATTGCTCATCATGGTTAATGATTTCCTAAGGTTGTTGCACTGAAGTTTGTAGGTTGTGGATGTAACAATATTTGTCATGGCCAATGTTAAAATCTTTTCCCCCAAGTGTACTTTGCAATGGTACTTATTTTATGGCTGAGTTTTTGGGAAAAGTAGCATTCATCGTCGAGCACCATAGCTTTTCATGCCTCCCTACAGTGTGTTTTCATCTCCGCTTTTAAGTCTGAACGTTATATCTTTCTTAATTTCCACTCTCCTCATCCATGATGCTGAACACTTGAAGTAGGTTTCACTCAATGACATTTGAAAAGTTTACTGGGGGGGGGAATGAGTGTGTGCTGTCAGATGTGTGTGCTCATCCTGATGAAGCTGCCTCCTTACCTGTAAGTATCTTACTTTACTTCTGAACAGGTGCCTAGCGGTGCTTTACGGAATCCTTCTGTAAAGGGACAGTACGCAAAACAAATGGAATTCATTGCATGACTTTGCACTCATTGACTTAGGGTTGGCTTTTATGAGATGTACAATGTCAAGGACTATAATGTTATGAAAACGGTGCTGCAGCACATCTCCTGAGTGCTCAGCAGGATCGCTGAAGGGACGAAGTTGTCATTGACTGCTGTGTCAAAACTTGACTGGGCTAATTCTCTCCCAAATGCCAAGGCATTGCAGGACGTGGACTTGGCAGACTTCCGACAAATTCAAGGTCATGAGTGTTTGTAAATAATCAAATGATAGTCCTGCTGAACCACTCTCTGTGAGGACAATGCAAACTCGCAACTTTGAGTGCAAGCTATTGAATAACAGGTCACTTCAACCTGATGTCCAAAGGCATATTGGGGCTCAGTAGCAAGTTGAGGTCTCTGCATTATTTATCCATGAGAGCTGGTATTTGGAGAGATGGTACCGTCAGATGTTGCTTTCTCTTGAGACAGTCAAGCGCTAATCATTGATAAATTATTTTCCTGTTAGCGCCACCTTGCTAAGCTGCTGTCATATTGGTATGAGCACATCCATGTGTGCAATGGTGTTTCAGTTGTTTGAAGGCTGTCTTGCCCACTGACTTGTTGACACCATGGTTGAAGGGGCTTCACTATGTGTAGTTGCTTAAGGAGTTGCACAAGTGGAGTGCTCATCAAATTCCACAGAGGCTGTATGTCCCCAAGGCTACTGTGCCTTCCAAGGATGGCCTCATCATTATGGATGAAGATGACTTAAACTGTTTCCGTGATCATTATGAGATTGATGACCTTTCTTGATTGGTTGATGCTGACAATGAAGGTTTTGCTGTGTCCCTTATGTAAAAGCCTGAAGTGAAATTCAATTGTGAAAACTTGTCTTCATCTTATTCCTCTAGCTTTGAGGCTGTCACAGGCACATCTGCCACATTGTGCCCATGTGATGGTGTCCTCATGGGGCTCATCTGAATCCTCGCCCTCTTCAGGTTCATTCCCTTCCAAGTCCTCCCCATCCAAGGTGACATCGAGTTCCTCCCTGTCTCCCTCTGGCAACACATTCCCCCTTTGCAGCATTAAGTTCTGTAGGGCACAGCAAACAACGATGATGCAGGACTTTTTCTGTGGTGAGTATTGGAGACCCCTGCCTGACCAGTCCAAACATCAGAAACACATCCTTAAGAGACCAAAAGTCTGCTCTATTAAGAACCTTATGGCAGAATGTGTAGCATTGCATTTCTCCTCACATGCATCCTGTTGCCAACAAACGGGCATCATTTGCATCATCTTCTGAGTTGCCCTTTATCACCGTGGAGCCAACCTTCTAAGTATTGAGGTCCCTCAAATATCTCCAGCACCTCAAAATGTATGAGTCATGTGTCCTCACTGGGTACCTAGCACAAACATGCTTAAGTTGCCTTCTGTGATCACAAATGATCTGCAGGTTCAGAGGGTGAGATCCTTTTCTATTAATGAGTCTCACAGGCTGCTACCAGGGAGCTCTGAAGGCCACATGCATGCAGTCGATGGTGCCTTGCACTTGTGGGAAGCTGGAGATCGCAATGAATCTCACAGCTCCTGCGGAACTGCACATAATGGTGAGCTTTACCGGCAAAGGCATCTGTCACGCCCCTTATGCATTTGTGTGTCCCAAATTGTGAAATTCTGTACAAGTCCCCAGTGGAGCCCTGGAAGGACCCATTGACAAAAATGTTCAGTGCAGTGGTAACCTTCAGAGCAACCAGCACTGGATATCCTCCAAATCTGTGTGAAGTAAGTTCCTCACAGGCAATATGGCAAATATGAGCTAGCAAATCACTAGACAAGTGAAGGTGGCTATGGCACTGTCTTTCACTCACTCCATATATCTGCGTTTTCTGTAGTCCCTCAGTAGCGCCAAATGTCTTTGTGGATTTCGCTCCTCTTCATCAGCATCTGGAACTTCCTGGGGCTACATTGGCTTTTGTTCCTCAGGGTGATGGTCTTCCCAGAGTGGTGCCAATAGGCGGCAAACTTTCCTTCTCCTTATTCTACTCATAGCTAGCAAGAAGGCAGTGTTAATATAAAAGCAAAATACTGCGGATGTTGGAAATCTGAAATAGAAACAGCAAGTGGTGGAAAAGCTCAGCAGATCTGGCAGGATCTGTGGAGAGAGAAACAGACTTAATGTTTTGAGTCTATATAATTCTTCTCCAGAGCAGAAGACAACGTTGCCTGTAGCTTGCATTCACCAATTCTCCTTATATTCATGAACAGATACAATTGAGCAATCAATGGTAGTTCCCGTTGAATGGGCTCCCTCCACATACAAGGCAGGAATCAGTCTCTAGCCTTTGATTTGTCCTCACTCTGTATATGGCATACCAAGGCCACGCTTTGCAAGATGAGATCATCCTGGAGGATGACTGGTGTCTGAGCTTGCTCCTCGGGCGGGACTGCGCATCCACAATGAGGGTCTTAATTAGGGTCAAAAGACCCAAGTCCTATGTCCCATGGTCAGGCTTCTGATGGTTGTCCTGCAGTGGCTTTGACAATAACTATCGATGCCCAATCTTTGCACTTATGTCATCATTGCAAGCATGATGCCTTGAATGCAATGACCAGTACACTGCGAACAGTGTAGGGTCCATGCTACTTCTGTGCAGCAGTGTGGCCCTTGATTGTCTGTCCTTACATCAATTCTCACATACCTCTGTAAGGATCAGATTCCAATTAATACCATATGCACTGCAGCATCTAAACTTAATGGATTCTTGCCTGAATGCTCACCATTAATGAAGGAGACAAGCTCGTTCATTGTGCATTCGATCCTCGAGTCCAGCACTCAGCAGAGCCATTTTTTCCATGGTTTGAGCAGGAAATTCATGGGTTACCCTTCAACTGGCCAAAAATTGCTTTGATGAACTCCTCCCACATGCCCAGGGACCCCTCCCCGATCGATATTTTTCTAGTTTGTTTTTCAAACTGAGTCACTCTTAGCTGAAATTGAAAATGGTGCTGCTGACTTTCATCCGTGAGACCAGCTTTCAACCCCTGCCTATCACACACCTGGTTCCTCCCATCCTTGCCCATGTTCACCTTCTCCTAATTCCCATTCCTTCAGTCACTGTCCAGTCTCAGACTAGTGGAAATCATGTATGTCTCGTGAATAGCCATTCAACACTTGTGCTCCCGGTACTTCTTAATCTTCCTAGCCCTACTGTTACGTCTTGGTGAATCCCCAACATCTACAGTGGAGGTGGAGGCAGCCTGCTGACTGATACGCTCTGTTCTCTTTGATGACTTTGGATGTCCTCTGAAGGGCCGAGACCTGGAGGGCTCCGGCCTGCTTTGGGTGTCCTGCTGTGGGGTAGATGCACCCTCCTTGGCTTGTGGAGCTGAAGCTGATAGGGTCACAGGCAGAGGGCATTAGGATCAGCTGGACACTCCCAGAGTCACCTGACTGGATGGCCCCAGGGAATCCTGTTCTTGGTCCTTGTCCCTATGGAAGCCCAAGGGCCCCTAGCTGATTCCTTGAGGAGAAGGGGAACCTGGAGTGAGATTGTGGTGCCCCTTCCCCCTCTTGCTCAGCTACTGATGGATGCCACCAATGTCGACAGCGATGGAATGCAACTTCTGGAACACAGCAGGCCGGAATCCCTGGGTTAATGTCACCATGCTGGTCGCCATCCTATCGGTGTTCACCTCCATGCACTGGCATGTCGGCACTATGACCTCAGACTGAACACGGATGGGCTCTTCCATCATCTGTTACAATCTGTTGACTGCATCTGACAGCCCTGCCTGATATTCCTGTCTCTGTTGCTGCAGCTCCAACATCTGTGTTAAGGCCAAGTCCAGAAGCTCATCATCTGACTGAGGTACTGCAGAACCTGGGCCTCCAGCAATCCCCCGCATGCCAGTGACCTTGGGTTTCTGTGCCTCTGCTTGCTCTGGACCAGAATCTGTGCTGTGCTCACCAGATTGTGACACCAAACCTGCTCTAGACCCACCAAGTCATGTGTTTGTGTGCTGGTGGAGGGTGCGGGTAAGCACTGTGCTGGGTCTTCAACTGGTGAATCCCCAGGATCCTCATCCAAGGTCATGTGGGGGCTGGAGCTGAAGGGCTGACTGTCATTGTCCTTTCTGCATTCCGCGCTGGTGCCTGTCAAAGAGATAAGAGATAATTAGTGAATGGCTGCATAGCCAACAGCATTACAATGCACTTACAGTATCATTGGCTGAACAATGGGCTGGTGCAGGGCCCTCACTTGGTTGGGAAATGCTCACCATTGGCGCATGTACAGTTCCGGTCCTCTCCGGTCAGCTCAACAGCACGCTCCTTTTACGGAGTGAGGGTCCTGAGCTACTGCATCCTCTCACCAGTCTGGGATCGTTCCCTTTTGTTTTGGGTGAATTTGTCCTGCATAAATACAGATGGAGAGACTGTGAACAGAAAGGATGTCAAAGCAGAAGATAAGGATGCCTGCCTTGTGTGGGTGCTGAGTGGACCTGGGTGAGGACTGAGGGTGTGAGCTGCACATGACAGGAGACCAGATGAAAATGTCAAGGTGTGTGAGAAAGGGTCAGTGGTGAAATCCATTGTACTGTTTGTGTGTGAGATATCTGTGGACTATCAGGCTGTGAATGTCTGATGGGCTTGTGAGAGTGTGAGTTGAGAGTGAGGAGAAATTTGACTTACCCTGGCGGAATGGATGAGAACATTCATCCTCTTTCTGCTCTGGATGGCTGATACCTTCTGGACTGAATTGATGCTTACTGCACTGTTCCCAAGCTGGAGTTGAAATTGGTGGACCTCATTCTCCCATCATAGTGTTAGAGGACATCCCAGCATTTCTCCATGGCGACCTCACTGACACAAACTGGTGTTTCCTGCTGGAGGTTGGAAAGTTAGCGACCTTGTAGTTTTGTGAATTCTACCCACAAGGATATCGGGATTATGCAGTGCAGGGCCACAAGTTCTGGTTACCATCACCTGATCTAAGCCCTCTGTGAACTCCGAGATGCCAATTCCAAATGGTTTTGTGGAACAGCCAATGGCATCTTTGTGCCTATTTTCCGTGTTCATATGTCAGGCAGAGGGAATGAAAATGTGTCTCCCTGAAATGGGTCAAGAGCAAGGATGCAATGCAGCTGATGTGTACCCTTCATTATCAATGATTAGCAACCTTGAGGGACATGGTGTGTCTGCATTTTCAGTAAAAGAAAGGCCAGGGCTGAGCATTAGGGCAGAATGAGAGATTCCAAATGGGGTCAGGTTCATGATTGGCCAGTAGCTATCAGAGTATTGTGCTTGTCCGTTGAGAGTTCAGGGTAACTACAGCCTGCATTGTTTTCTGTTCATGATTGGCCAGTAGCTATCAGAGTATTGTGCTTGTCCGTTGAGAGTTCAGGGTAACTACAGCCTGCATTGTTTTCTGTGATGCTAGAGTGAAAATACTCATTCACAGGTTGAAGTGGATGGGTGAAAAGAGAAGGCTAGCAACACAGGTAGTAAGGTGGGCCCAGCATGGAGGTCACTGGTCAGAGAGGATCATAATAGCTAGTCGTCATCAGCCTCCTGGAATCTGCTGGTGGTTATTGTATCATCTGCATGCCTGCTTCTTCTTGCCAGTGTAATGACCTCTTCCCCTGCTCCCCCAACTTCCTCACCATCATTGCCCTCAACCCTCTCGTTGTCCTCCTCCTCAGCATTTGGCAATACATCCCCCTTTGGAGCACCAGGTTGTGGAGATCACAGCAAGCCACGGTGATGTGTGAGACCCTCTGGTGAGTGTACTGCAGAGCGCCACCTGACTGTTGAGACATTGGAATTGCATCTTCATAGTGCCAATGGTCAGTTCTACCAATGACTGTGTTATGGCACAAGCAGTGTTACACCTTTCCTCAGAGACAGTTTATGAATGTTGGACTGGGGTCATCAACCATATCTTTAGCGAGTAGCCTTCGTCCCTGAGTAGCCAACACTGGATATGCTGAGGTCCCTCAAAGATTTGTGGGATCTGCGATTCACTCAAGATGTATGAGTTGTGGCAGCTTCCTGGACATATGGCACATACCTGCACAATGTGTTTCTGATGGTTGCAGACAAACTGCACATTGAGAGAGTAGAACACTTTCCTATTAGTGAATTGGATTAGCTGTAGCCAGAGGGTTCTTAAAGACACATGAGTGCAGTAGATGGCACTCTGCATCTGTGGGAATCTTGAAATAGCAGCAAAGTCCAGTGTTCTGGCAGCCTGGCTGGCTTCATCTCGAGAGAATAGCATGTAGTTGTGGGCCTTTGTGAATAGGGCATCCATGACCCTTTCTTGCGCTTGTGATCGAAGTTAGAGAGATCACATAGAGCTCCCAAGTTAGAGAGATCACATAGAGCTCCCCAGTTGAGCCCTGGAAAGAACAACTTGCATTAAAGTTCAGAGCGGAAGTGACTTTGAGAGCCACTGGCAAGAGTTGGCCTCCCAGACCCTGTGGTTTCAACTCCTCCTGGAGAATGTGACAGATGTGAGCCACCAGATCCCTAGACATGCGGAGATATCGACAGCACTGCCTCTTGCTCATCTGGAGGTATGAAAGGCATCTTCTGTACACCTTCGGCCTTGTGATATGCCTATGCTCAGCAGATCTGTGAGCTTCAGCTTCTGGGGATGGATGGGGCCCTGCTGCCCCTTGCTCATCAGGGTGAGTCTCTTCCCTTTGGCAAGCCTGGTGCCGATCTGCCAATCATTTCTGCCATTGGTATTGCCTATATGCCAGGATGAATGCAACGTTAGATCCACCATCCATCTTTCTCTCCTTCTCCTCTCTGCAGGAACATTGAACAGAAACATGAGTGAGCGTTAGCCTCCGCAGTTCATCTTCCTGTCACTGATTAGGGATTGACAGTGGCGCCAATGGATTACTTTCAGTCCAGGCATTACATCCCCACCCAGTCCCGTGGCAGCACAATTACAGCCTTCAGGATCACATGAAGCGCTAACACCAGCAACCCACCCCTCCCCCCACGCCAGCTGACCCTACTGCAATGAGATTGCTTTCAGCAGGCACTTGGATCTGCAAGAGCTCTGGTAGGTGTTGGAAGCCTCGCACTGTGAGATTGCATCCACAGCAGACCAAGCATCCAGTGAAGGAATGAGTTTTTTCTAAGGCTTCCCTCGTTGGAAGCCTTGAACTTGCCAGCTGTAAAATTTAGATGTTTGCTGAACAATAGACGCCTGCAGTTTGTCAATTTTCTCCCTTGGCTGTTGGGTCATTTTTGCTGAAAAAAGAGAAATGACAAAGCTGTATGTTATGCATTCATCAGGACACTTCGCAAGAATACCAGTAGAAGGGGAAAACAACAATTTATACTGTACGAGAAGAGGGTGCTGGTTGGTGGCAAGTGGACTCTGACCCTTGCGAAAATACATTCTGCCTATCACACAATTTTAGTGCCAGTGTGATGCTAAGTATGTGGGCTGTATGTCCCAAAGACTGGCGGTTCATATCAAACAGCATGTCTCTTCTGCAGTTTGCAACAGGCAGGATATGGACTGTACCTAACCAGCTCATGCTTGCAAAACCCAAAACACAATGTCCAACATTAGATGGGATTCTGCGAGTGGACGACATTTGCTAAATAATCCTCAGTGTGCTAAGAATTATGCTGACAACCAATTTGAGATTGTCAGTCAGGCTCACACTGTGGGGCATTTACATGTACTGGAAGATACATATATTAATACACAGGGCCCTGTTCTTTGCAGCCAGAAATAACATGTACACACATTGTGCCTGTTTCAGCTAAACAAAATAAGTGATAGCCATTCACTGACCATTCCTCAGGGCAATGTTTTGACCAATCAGGGTCAAGCTGCCTGGTTTAAATTTCAACAATGCTTGGCAGTTAACTGTCAGTCACCATCACTGTTGCATTCTCAATGGCAACACCTCTATCAATCAGAGTCCACTTGGCAACCAATCAGTACTCTCTTCTCAAACAGTATGAATTGTTGTTTTCTGTTTATATTAGTATTCTTGAAAAGTGCCCTGATGAGTGCAAAACAAAAAGCTTCGACATGTCTTTTTTTTCAGCAATACTCAGGTTCTGTACTACCAAATGACTATTGGGTTGTTCTTCAAATGGGACAAATGGGTTACTGCAAGGAAATCAATTCCTGGGATGAATTGTGATTAGTCTTGCATGAATGCGCTAGGACCGTTAAGGCTCCTGATTCCTTCCATTGTCATTGAAATGCCCCCAACATGTCTTAACTGTGCCTTCCTCTTCATGAGGGAATAGAGATTTCAGTTAGGTCCTCTTCAATCGGCTCACAAGTTGCAGTGGTCGACTCCCCCCACAAGACCAGAGAACCCACCCCCCCCACCCCCACCACTGCAGAGTTTGTTTATACTTTGTTTTTCAACTGTGACATTGTTTAGGTTTGAAAATGGTGGTGCAGAGGTTCTACTACCAGAGCAGCTTCAACCCTCCTAATGTGACAGTGGAAATATCTCCCAACGTCCTGGAGAAGCATGTAATGTTCAGGTTACCCTACCTCCAATCACTCTCAGTCTGCCCCCTCTAATCCTTGATCTCATTGTCAAAGTGGTGGATATGCCTATCTTATCCCCTGATCCCTTTAATACTGATATACCAATGTTCCATTAGACCTGACCCCTCCCCATCATGAGGCTTATTACACATATAGAGACACCGTCCCTCCATGAAATCCTTGAATGCCTGGTCCTACATTATCTGTACCCAATTTACAGGCTGCAGTTGCCTCCCCTAACCGTGACTGTGTCATCTGCAGCCCAGTACTATGCCAGAAACCCCCCGGACCGATGTGTGTGAGGTGCTGACCATGGTCTGCACACACCATGCTGGGCATGACTGACACAGGACTGACTGGTCCTCTCCGCTTCTTGAACTGGCTCAAGGACTGTCTTTCTACAGTCAGCAATTTAGTTGGTGGCACTTCTGCACTGGACTGTCTTTCTGTTCTGGCCCAGGCTAACTTTTGTGCAGCTGCACTTGACTGTTTTTTCATTCTGGCCCCGAAGGCACTCCCCCGCCACCACCTCCCCTCCAGTCATGTGTCTGTGTGCACCCTTCCCCAGTTTTTGTCCCTAATCATGTGTCTGTGTGCATTCTTCCCCAGTCGACCAACCCCCCCCAGCTAGGACAAGCCTTTGCCCTCCAGCCACTTCCCTTGCCTCTGTCCTGTGTCACACATGCACATCCCCATCCCGAACAAGTCTTTGTCCTCCAGCATCTTTCCACCCCATCAGCACCCCCACCACACAGACCCCTGCACCCAACCCCCCGCCATACTGCTGGTATGTAGAACCTTGGCTCTAAAACCCCCGCCTCTTGAGCTCCCTCTGCTGTTGTCTGTGCACCTGGCATGGAGTCAGAGTAGCTGCGAGCACAGTGCAGTGAAAGTTAGGTGAGCACAACTCGAAGACATGAATGAAGTGCAGTTCACCAGCTACATGTTACTTTTATCCGACTGTGAATGACACCGGTCTAATTAGGCGCCAGCGCGGCCTTTTGATCAGGAGTGGGGGCATGGTTCTGGTGAGCTGCCTTCATGATGAGCATTCATGATATTTAAATGTATTCAAATGCCATTCCCGACATGACGCGGCAGGAGACGTGCACCCTGCTTACAGTCGGGAGTGGACAATCGCGATGCATTTTTATGCCAGTGTAAAACAGAATCTGGAGCTTCCTCCACATTTTTGGGTCCCGCCCACCATTAACGCCTGCTGCTGAAGGGACCGGAAAAGCCCACCCATTGATTGTGGAATAAATATTGTCCGGGACACTAGTTGTTTTCTAGCTTTATAGCTTGTTATAGCTAGATTCATATAAAGCGTTTAATAAAGTTCTGACTGGAAGATGCTTATTAAACTGAAAGTAGCAAGAATTGAAGATAAAGTTTCGAAGGGGATAAGAAATTAACTGAAGTGTGAGAAGGGGTGAGTATTTGTTAGAGAAATGAGGGACTGCAGTGTGTCAGAAATCAGTGCTCCTAAAGCTGCTTTCCACTGTTATTTTTCATTGGATGCACATCAAGAAAAATGTGGCAGATATGACAGTGTAACTCATGAACTGGCAAGCACTAGGAGATTGTCACATTTCAGTTTGAGTTGTCAAAGCATGCAATATCTAATATACATTAAGATAAATTTAGAAATTCAATGGAATCTAGTCAAATTTGTGCACAAAACCCAATGATATGATGGGGGCAGCAGCCATCAAATCTGTAAAGGCAATCAAAAAATGCCTTTTTTTGGTATTGCTACCTCAAAAAGGGAGGTAGCAATGAAAGAAAAATGCACGGTAAAGTTTTGCATGCTGGAAGCAAAATGTAATCACAACATGAATGACATGCAAATCGTTAAGGATGAAACTGAAAGATATTGGGAGGTGGCAGTAGATGGTTCCGAAAAATAGTCATATTGGACTCAAAACGTTAACTCTGTTTCTCTCTCCACAGATGCTGCCAGACCTGCTGAGCTACTCAAGCGCTTTCTGTTTTTATTTTGGATCTCTAGCGTCTGCAGTATTTCTGATTTTATTGTAGTAGCTGATACTGTTTAACTTTGGCCACCAGGTAGAAGAGACACCTTTGAGTCTCGGGATTGTTGCACAGAAAAGCTATGAGGGCACTGGGGAAGAGTTGAGGAAACTTGGCTCCTTCAGCCTCGAAAGGACGAAACTATGCAGAAACCTCAAAGTGGTGTAGAAGAAAATAAACAATAATTTGCTGTGGTGCAACATTGAATGGAGGCTGCCACGACAACACAAAGCAAAGTAGGACCGATGCCGGAAATCCGAAATAAAACCAAAAAATACTGGGTATACTCAGCAGATCAGGCAGCATCAAAGGAAAGAAACAGTGTTAACATTTCAGGTCAGGATGACTTACCATCAGAACTGAAGAGAGATATAAATGTAATAGGTTTTGAGCCACTGGGGTTGGGTTGTGGGGTGCTGGGGGGTGGGGGGCGGGGGGGGTGGGGGGGGGGGGGGGGGGGCGCGCAGGAAGCGAAAGAGAGTGGCGTTGGTAGAGTAAAGAAACAAAAAAAGTGCCCAAATAAGGTGTGAATGGTAACATAGCGGCCGTCTGAATATACATGATGGGATAATGAAAGAAAACCAACCCAGCAAAGAAAAACATATAGAACAAGATTAAAGTTAAGGTTATGATCCAAAATTGCTGAACTCAAAGTTAAGTCCAGAAGGCTAGTAGGGTGTTGAAAAGTGGGGTGCCGTTCCTTGAGCTTGCGGTGAGCTTTACTGGAACAACTTAGCAGGTTGTGTATGGAAATGCCAGTGTGGGAGCGAGGCAGAGAATTAAAATGACAAGCAACTGGAAACTCAGGCTCATGCTTGCAGATTGAACAGAGGTGTTCCTCAAAGTGCTTGGTCTCCCCAATGTAGACAAGACCATATCATTATCAGCAAAGACAGTACACTAAATTGAAAGATGTACAAGTAAATCATTGTACCACTTAAAAGGAGTGTCGGGGATCTTGGCTGGTGAGAAGGGTGGAGGTAAAAGGACAGGTGTTGTATGATAACTCTATGGATCTGACTGGTTTCCTCAAGAAACAGTTAAAATTTTTACAGAGACATTTTTAGTGCTTGCACGCTCAACCAGATCTCTCATTGGAAAAACACGGAATTAAGCTGTCAAGACGGAATTTGTGTTGTGCGGTTCAGGAGTTGTCGTACCATCACAAGGTAGAGAACCACTCTTGACAGAACTTCACAGTGCGCATCCAGGCATATCAAAGATGAAAATGCTTGCATGAAGCTATGTCTGCTGGCCAAGCATTGACAGTGACATTGAAAGCATGGTCAAGTGCTGTCTCCATTGTCAGCAACAACAGAAGTTGCCTGTTTCAGCTCCCCTGCATCCGTGGGAGTAGCCTGGTTGACCCTGGGTTAAACGGCATGCCTATTATGTAGGACTATTCTTAGGTATCATGTTCTTGTTAATTGTAGGTGCACATTGAAAATGGATGTATGTGTACGAAGTCAAATCTCCAACGTCGAACGCAACTACCGAGAAGCTATGTCGCTGTTTCAGCCTTCATGGCCTACCTGAATTGTAGTTTATAATAATGGTACAATCTTTACCAACACTGAGTTTCAGAAATTTATGGATCCGAATGGAATCCGATATATTGAACAGCCCCTTGGTATCCCTCATTGAATGGTCTAGCCGAGAGGGCAGTACAAACCTTTAAGTAAGGTGTGGTCAGACATAACCACTGGAACTATGGGTGCAGTCCAATCCAAGAATTGCTGGATAATGTCCAGATTTTCTAACCTGCACAACACTGCTTCCACCTTTTCTTTCAATGTACAAGGCACAGGCTTGGCCTTAAACAAACATGATGTCACCAGGATCAACATATATCTTGATGTACATGCCTTTTAACTTCCCTAATTCATCCCGAAAAACCATGTTGTATTTTCTTAGAAGTTCTGGAATTCCATCTGATTTTAGATTAAATATCTTAGACCAGTCAAGTTTGATCTTCTGTAGTCAATCCTGACCTATAAGACTGGGTCCCTCTCCTTTTACTATTATTGTAGAAAGTTGGGCTGTCTATTGCCTGTAAGAGACAGTGGTGATGCCTTTTACTTGAATAGATTTTCCTGTGTAAGTTCTTAATTTAGTGATTGCTCCAAGTTTATTGGCTGTCTTCCTTCATTAAGGTACCTGAAAGTGTGCTCTCCTACCACCTTAGTTGAGGTATCATTATCCACTTCCAATGTCAGTGGCTTCTCATTCACTTGTATTTTCACCGTAATAGGCTCAGTCTTCACAGCAGTCACATTATATAAGGAGTGAACATCAGGAGCAGCAGCTTCAGCCTTTGCTGTACCCGTTACTTCCATCGTGTTTGTTTGTTGTTTTGCAGACTGCTTCAGCTTTGCCCGGCATTGCCTAACCACGTGACCTTTGTCATGACAGTAATGGCATTCTGCCTCTTTGAATTTATAGGCGTCGGCTCCATGGTCACCTCCATATCTTCAGCAATTTTGTCTTAAAACCAATGATGAAGTGTTTCTGTTAGGCTTCCTAATGTTTCTCACAGCTGACATTGAATCGCACTTTAAATCTGCAGGTCTGGCTTTCGTACCATGCTCGGCAGCAGGTTTCTGTCCAACATGAAGCACGGTGCCATTATCCATGTGTTGCAAAGCCTGCGAGTCTCTTATAGCACTTTCCATAACGAGGGAGATTTCTAGGTGCGCTTAAAATCAATATCGATCTCGGCAAGCAATAGGCATTGAATGGAGTCACCGTTGATTTCACATACCAATCAGTCCTGCAGCATATTGTTTAAAATGTCTCCGAAGTCGCAGTGTTCTGTTAGCTGCTTGAGGTTCGCTACACAAGTTGCGATGGACTCTCCTGATGCGTGAAATCTTAAATTGAATTTAAGGTGTGCATTATCACGGATGGCTTCGGCTGGAAGTGCGTTTTCACTAGGTCAACTAATTTGCTATATGACATGGAATTGGGCGCTCAGGGCAGTCAGGTTACGAATCATGTTGTATGTTTTATTGCCGCACACACTTAAGAGGATTGCTTTCCACTTTTCTTTGGCGGTCATTTCAGTTGCTACAAAGTAATGTCCAAGGCGCTCAATACACTGGCTCCAAACTTCAATATTAGGATCACATGGATCAATTCTTCCAAACAGCAGCATGGCTGGTGAGTAGTTTTTTTCTTAAATTCAACTTACTCACAGTATCAGGGCGAGATGCAGAGTCGAAGTTCATTTTACCCTCATTGTCAAATGTGATGACTCTGTGGAGCAGAATGGTTTTGTCAAGAAACAGTTAAATTTTATCACAGAGACATTTTTAGTACTTGCATGCTTGACCAGATCTCCCATCAGAAAGGCCCTGCCCTGCAGTTTGCCCATGCTAAAGGCTCACTGGTAGTAGCCCCTACAGTACACCACATGACCCGTGATTGGCAGGAGGGAGTGACTATACTTCTAGTTACCAAATATTGCATCTCCTCTGTTTGCATGGAGCCTGCCATTAGTTAGACTTGCCTTTGCAATGCTTTCTTCTTAAAATGTTTTGCAGCAATTTACTGAAAATGTGTGCTGATATTGGTGCAGTGAGGGAAACAGAGTATTTGGGATCTCAGCGAACAGGTCAGGCAACTGTATAATTCGTGAACCAGTTTGATTGCAGGAATGTGAAATCAGCAGCGCAAGGAACTGAGAAAGAACTGTAAATTTGAGTAGGTTCATTCAATGTCAAATCAGGGACAGAAGGAGAAATAGAGAGAAACAAAATGGATTAAGAGGCAGATACAAAACAGCAAGAAAAAAACAAGATTTTATACTTTACATTTTTATAATCTCCAAAAACAATTAAAACCTGCAGGAATGAGAGACTCCACATTTGTAATAGTTTCTTTCTGTGCCTGAGATTGTCAGTAATTCAAACTTAGCATTACATTAAAAGGGTGCTTAATCTGAAATGGAAAATAAATAACTTTCTGTGCCAAGTTTAGACAGTATCTACCACCCAAATACAGCAACCTCACAACATTCAATGCAAGTCGAAGGTGAGGCAGACAGCAAAATGCTGTATTTATGAAGCTAATGGCAGACTGTCACAATTCACGGGCTGGACTTTTCTGGCCCTGTTGCTGTCAGGCATCATGGCGGGCAGGGGAGACAATATGGTGAGAAGACCAAAATTCGGTTTTATGCTGTAATGAAACCAATTTGTAATCGGCTGCATTTCCTGTCGCCACACATTGGGAACCTAATTTCAATACTTTAGCATCTCATTATAAGCCCTGCCCGCCGGAATCATCCCTCAATGCTGGGTCATCCAGGTACATTGGTTTGGTTGCATGCCAACATGTTTCACAAATGTACATAAGCGACGTGCACCTGGTGAACTGCTCTTCGCTCGGGACTTGGAGGTTTGTTTGCCTACCTTGCTTCAAGCAGCACTCGTAGTCATGAGCACCAGGCTTCGCAGGCAGCACCATGTCACTTATATGGGGGCTTATGGGCACGTCTCTATCTACCAGACCAGCCATGAGGCAAGGGTGGCTTTTTAACGGCTGCAGGGCTGGGGCTTGCTTGGGGAAGGGGTGGAAGTGGCTTCAAGCAATGGAAGAGGCTGCATGGCTAGGGTAGTATTAAAGAAGGGTAACCCAAGGTGTATGTGGAGGCACATGTTGATCTGTGCAAATGGCCTCAAGATGGTGAGGGCTGATGAGGCAGTCTCCAGAGGAGATGAGGTCAGATGGACATGTGAGGATGTGTGTGAGAGAGTGAGTGGTGATGTCCCTTGAGCTGGCAGTGAGTGAGATGCCAGTGAATGTGTGATGGGTTTGTGAGTGTGTGAGTTTAGAGTGATGAGATGCCTTACCCTGGCGGCATGGATGAGATCATTTATCCTCTTTCCGCACTGGATAGTGAACCTCTTCTGTGCAGCATTGGCACTGATCACCACTGCCACCGTCACCCAAGCCAGAGTGGTGAAACTGAGGGGCCTCCTTCGGCCAGAGTGGAGGGGGATAGGGGACATCGTGGTAGCCCTCCATGGCATCCAAAACGCTTTCCAGGGACATGTCAGAAAAACAGTGAGTTGCTGTCTTCTTGGCTTTCAGGGCCATGTCTTCTGTGCAGCAGTCCTGGGCAGGAAGCAATGAGAGCTGTGCACATGGCTGCAGTTCAAATATGGTGCCCCAGTGTGAAGAAGTGGTGAGGGAATGATGTGGCGGGCAAATTGAAGGAAGCCTGCTAGTGAAGGGTGTGTTTCCCGTGACTGTATAAACAATGAGGCGGGAAGGGGATGATACTGCGTGAAAACCCACCATTGTGACTGGCACTTAAAATGTTGTTTTACATGCCCTCTGCTGCAATTATTGCCATTCTGGGATGATTTTGCCTGCAGTAACATTTGGACTTCTGCATTTAACTACACATTTACCTCCATCTGAACTTGCTGTAACATTTGTGCATAAATAATGAAAAGTGCTAGTAGCATCCTGGTTATTTTGACAACACAGTATAGGCCGTGACCTAGGAAAGTAAGTTCCAGGATGCTGGGGTTGGTTTTAATGCCTTTTATAATAGCTGCCAATATTAATTTCAATGAAAGGAAGGTCAGTCCAGTGCAGTACTCATTGACAGATTTTCCTTCTGTGCTCTGCACTAGCAATACCTATAGCCTGGGCCAGTAAAGATGAAAACATAACTCCTTCTTTCAAGTTAAAATCATGATGGCAGAACCAGTGACTATATTGTGAAAGACAAATGTACAACAGAAGAAACTGGTTTTGAAGTGGGCCATTTGACCTTTCGAACCTGCTTGCCATTTAATAAAATCATGGCCAATTTTCTTCTTTAACTCCACTTTCTTACATTCCTCTCCATACCCCTTAATTCCCTTGGTTTTTAAAATCCACCAATCTTTTTTTTGAATAGACTCAATGACTTCCATAGCGCCCATGGGGAAGAATTTTATGCCTCATTGGCAGGCGCGCGCCCAACCCGAATGGACATGAAATAACTCGAGATGACGCCGGGCGAGTGTCCTGATGTCATCCAGCACGCACACAATCTTCAGGTCAGCAGGCACGCGTGGCAAACGGAAGGGTGCCCGCCGACAATTAAGCAGGTAGTTAGGCCCATTAAGGAGGCAACTGAAAGTGATTTTTTGTGGCCCGTCCACTTTTAGGGTTGGCGGATGGGCCAGTCAGAAAGGCTGCCTTTACATTTTTGCTCAAATCTCGATCCAGGGTGGGATGACACCTCTGTGGGGAAATAAAATAAAAAGAGATACCTGGGGACTGTTTTTTAATGGTTTATGCTTTCAGATGCTCGATTGTGCAGCTCGAACATATTTTGCAGCATTTTTGTTGTTTTGTTTATTCTGTGGAGGTCTGCGCCTCCCTGAGGCAGCTGTCTGCCTTCAAGGAGCTCAGTGGAAGCGCTCACCAATGGTAACGTCGGCACCTGCCCTCTTCCCACCCCCACAGGCAGTGCTGAGCCTTTCTCAGCGCTCATTTCGGACAGGGGCCGATCGCAGTCGGGGGCCCGTTTCCCATCTGCTTCTGGGCCCACTGATCGCACACGCCCGACAAGCAAAAATTTCAGTCTCATAACTTTCTCGGATGAGAATTCCCAGCATTACTAACGATTTCAGTTAGGTACTTTCTCCTCATCTCAATCCTAAATGGCTAATCTACTATTCTGAGACCATAATTCCTCGTTCTCGACTCCCCGGCCAGGCAAACATATGCCTTATCAATCTCCTTAAGAACTTTATATATTTCAATGAGTTCCGCTCTCATTCTTTTAAATTCTAGAGAATATAGGCCTCATCTACTCCAATCTCTCCTCAAATAACAACCGCAGCCCAGGATTCAGTGAACCTTTGTTGCACTCCCTCTAAGACAATATAGAATGTAGAACTGTTGTCAGGAAGTTCTTTTCCACACAGAGTACAATCAATAAAAAATATAAGGTAGATGTTCCATTCCTTGACACCACATTGACTTACATATTACTTCAGCCATTGCATTGAAAATGTGCAGATATGACTTACCAGATTCCATACAGTCTCAGTCATCGGGATGGATGGTGCCAAAATTGAACCACACTTGGAACATTTGTGAAATGATTTTCTCTGACACATCAATAGGTTTTTTGTTGGCCTTTGTATCCAGATGATGTAGTTTACACCTTTTGTTGTGTTCCAATTTACAACTTGCCGAATATGTTAGGTCATTGATTTCCTTTTTGCCAGTTACAGATATTCAAAGGACTTGAGAGTAATGATTCCCCCATCTAATAATTATACCTATTTCTTAGCACACTCACATAGAAAAAGATTATTTTCCTTCCCTGTACTTAATAACAACTTCTGAATCTCAAGCTCTTTAGATGCTGTCCCACTGAGTGCAGCCTGGCCCAGTGCAGACCCCTCTTCACATGCATCCCAGATCTTGGGCAGAATTTTGCCCTAGGTTGGTGGGCGGGCCCCACCGGCTTGGCGGCGGGCGGGCAGCCGAACTCCGCTGCTGCAGCGGGCCCCGTCGCCATTTTAAGTGGGCGTGCCACTTAAGGCCCGCCCAGTGGCCTGCCCAGCTACTGCTCCCTGAGACTAAGTGCTGTCTCTGGGACATCCCTGAAAGGTTTACAAACTTAAAAAATAGAAAAATAAAAAAAATTATTAGCATGTCCCCCTCATGTGTCACATGAGATGGGACATGTTAATCAATATGACATAAAACTTATTAAACATTTTTAAAGCGGACATGAAACCTCATACCGCTGGGGCTCTTGGCCTGACCGCCAACCTTAAGGTTGGATAGGCAGGCCCATTAACTACCTTAATTATCCTGTCAATGGCCTTAATTGGCCATTGTCAGGTCAGCGGGCGGACAGCTGATTTCGCTGTCCACCCGCCTTCCTCAATATTTAAACAGACTGGGATGGCGTCTGGGGTTCCTCCCGATGTCACCCCGCATCATTTTCCCATCGGCGAGCAGGCCCCACCCCTAAATTGCTGACGGGAAAATTCAGGCTCTTGAGTCAGAGAAGCAGCAATGGCTATGTTACTCTTCCGTTGATGTATTTAATACTACATTTATTCTCATCTGCTGTCATAGGTGTTCGATATGCAGTGCCTGTGGATGGCTGAAAACTGCAACACTGCCCAGTTTAGTTCAGCTGTTGAAGTAATTTAAAAAAAAATTGTTCATGGAAGTTGAGAGTTGCCTGCAAGGCAAGCATTTGTTGTCCATTCTTAGTTGCCCTTGAGAAGGTGAGGGAGGAGCTATAGATTCATGAGGATGCTGCCTCGCTTAGGAAGGAATACAAATATGAAGAGAGACTTGGCGATTTGGGGAAGTTTTGTTGAACAGAGAAGATTAGAGGGTAATTTTGGTTCAATATTTACAATTATGAATGAATGAAACTGAGGTGATAGAAACAGACTGTTTACAGTGATGGAGGGGCCTAGAAAGAATGGACATCGATATAAGATTAAATACAACAAATTTAAAGCAGATAGCAAGACCCTTGTGAGGCTATGAAATTCATCAGAAAAGTTAGTGAGTGACTGAAGCAAAGAAAATGCCAATGCTTAGGAATAGGTCATGTGGCTGGATTGGGACTATTGTGAAGGATAAGCGTCAGCACAGGCTGGTTGGTGGAATGGCCTATTTCTGTATTGTAATTTTCATGTAATTCAATGTAATCAACTGGAATTCACCCACACATGTAAATGTTGAGCATGGTTGGAGTTATGGTGCCAGGCTGATAAACTAATTTCTGACATGGAATAACTATGCCAGAAGTTGATAATTTCTGACTGTATAGGCTCAAAACACATGATGTAGTGAATTTCAGCTGTTGTTAATGTGTTATTAATTATACTGACACCTGGAAATTGATTCCTGTATTTTAAAATAGTAGGAATGGCATCATTTGAAAGTAATTAGACATGATATTTTTGATTTGCCCACATGGAGTTCTCACCTTGCAAGGTGGTGCAATCCTTTAAAGTGGTTCCAACAAATCAAGATGAGTACCCTGCCATGATTTGTTACAATATCCTGCTGGCTTCTCTTTTTAAGATTGCTTAAAAATCAAAGGGTTGCAGATGGCTGTTTCACAACTTGGCTTACCCAACGGATTGCTGAGACTATTGCTGCTAACAATGATCCATGGAAATAGGAAAAGATCACTCTTCCTGCAAAGATGCCTATGCGTTAATTATTTGTGCATGCAGACCAAAGCTGTAAGGCATATCATAGTGGCTTTCACAGCAGTGCCCAGTGATTATAGCCTCTTATAAAAAAACAAATGGTCAAAAAAGCTTATGAAAAGGGGTGAAAACCCCTGGTGGGGTGCTGTAACAAAAAAAAAATCAACACTTCAAAAGAAACTTACAAAATCAAATCAAAATATTGTCCCTTGCGGGTGATGATGCACCCCAGCCTCCATCAGTCATGGAAGGCCTCATGCATAACATTGGGCACCACAAGCTCCCTTTCCAGGGCCACCCAGTCACAAACAGCCACAGTAGAGGGGCAGACAGTCAGGTCCAATAACCCTCTCAACCAACTACTGTCTGGACCTGTTGATGGCCACCTTGGCCAGGCCCAGGAGCAGGCTTAAAAGGACGTCATCCTCCCTCCTGGTCCCCTCCACAACAAATAGCACTCCTCATTAGGGAATTGAACCCCAGTCCCCCACATGATAGGTAGGGATGCCAACCATTGTACTAACTACCCTTCTAATTTGAGTGTTTAAAAAAAAAGAGACTATCTGCTCTTGGACCAGTTATCTCAGAAGGATTCCAGATAATGTGGCAATGGGCTTATTGTCAGCAATGTGGCCTTCTCAAGAACTTAATGATAGTTTGTTACTTGTGTAGCAAGATCGAGGAAATTGGTATACTCATTTCTTTTGGACATATCAGTTATGAGAAAACTAAAACCACTTGTATTTATACAGCGCCTTTAACATCATAAAACGTCTCAAGGTGCTTCACAGGAATGTTGGAAAACAAAATATGACACCGAGCCACATGAGGAGATATCAAGTCAAATGACCAAAGGCTTAGTCAAAGAAATAGGTTTTAAGGAGTCTCTTAAAGGAGGAAAGGTAGGTGGAGAGACTGAGAACTGAAGGGATGAAACTCCAGAGCTTAGGGCACAGCAACTGAAGGCACAGCCACTTAACATGGATTGGTTAAAATTAGGGCTGCTCCAAGAGGTCAGAATTAGATGAGTGCAGACATCTGGGTGGGTTGTAGGGCTGGAGGAGATTATAGATATGGGGAGGTACGAGGTCATGAAGGGATTTGATAACGAGGATGAGAATTTTTAAGTCAAGCTGTTTCTTGACCAGTAATCCATGTATATCAGCGAGTGCAGGGGCAATAAGTGAATGGCACTTGGTTCGACTTAATATGCAGCAGCAAAGCTTTGGATGACCTCAAGTTTACGGAGTGCTGAATGTGGGAGACCAATTAGGAGTGCATTGAAATAGTCAAATCTAGATGTACCAAAGATATGAATGAGGGTTTCAGCAACAGATGAGCTGAGGCAATGGAAAAATTAGGTGATGTTATAGATGTAGAAATAAGAGATCATAGTGATGCAAATATATGGTTGGAAGCTAAAACCAGGCTCAAATATGACACCCAGGTTGTGAACAGCTTCAGACTGTTTCCAGGGAGAGGACGGAGTCAGTAGTTAGGCAATGGAGTTTGGAGCAGGGACAATGTCTTCAGTCTTCCTGATAATTAATGAGAGGAAATTTCTGCTCATCCAGTACTGGATGTCAGAAAAGCAGTCTGATAACATAGGAACGCAGGAGGAGTTGAGAGAGATGGTGGTGAGGTAGAACTGGATGCCGTCAACATGCATGTTAAGATGGAAGACATAAGATGATGCAGGCAAACTGTATGATGTCCAAATTGTCAGAGACTGGACCTAACATGTTGTTGAGGATCAGAAGATAGTTTGCAACTAAAACCAATTGTGAAATCCTTGGAAAGGAGCGTGTGGATCAGTGGAAAATCTTAGGTAAAGCTAAGAGAAAATGAGTTTAAAATATGGGAATATTATTTATAGTTATATCAGGTTATCCTGTCAATAAAAATAAAAACGCTTTTTTTAAAACATGGCTTAAATAATTAGAATCCTACATTTCATGTTTGCATCAATGTTTACACTTTGTTAGACAGTTAAATTTGCTAACTCATTTTCCAAAGGGCCTAGCTAAAGTCTCACCATTAAATGTAATGCAATACCTGACCATCAGTTGTCAGCACTGCTCCAGGTTGAGTGAACATTTCAATGCTTGGTCTGAACTGGAGTCCATAAAACAACTGAAAGCCACGTTTTACAGTGGCTAAAGCAATTGAAGAGCACCACAGCTACAATGGTGAGGGCATTCAGGTAAAATACAAATGGCTCTGCACTAATTTGGATTCAAGAACAAAGCACTTGCAGAAACTAGAACAGCAAGCTGCAATGCAGTTGTACCCATGAAGCTCAATCATTAAAATTAGACCACTTCAGTAGCCCATAAATCTGGTTGAAAAATGTTTTTTTAAGAAGAAGCTCAGAGCTTATTTCATTTGCAGAACAATTGATTTATAACTTTTTTGACCAATGTTACATCTCTGACCCCACCATTTTTTATTCTCTGCAATAACTCTTGGCTGAGAAAGCAGGCTGGCAACTGAAGACAACTAGGAAGCATTGAAGCTATGGACTCATTATGTAGCTACTCAGGAGAACAAAACCCACTAATGCTACCTGGCTATGCCACCATATAAACAGTTTTAAAAGAAGAGTAACACACAGGGAAACGAAGGAGAACATAAATAGTATTGCACTCTATACAGTGAAAAGAAAACAGAAAATGCATTCTGCTCTGGAGAGTTTCACCTAATAAGCACTTCTCACCCCTCCACAAGTACTAAAAACAAGTAATAACATCAATCTTTTGGCACTTTTCAGTGTAACAGATGGCTGATAATTAAAGTCATGTGGAAAATAATAGAGCAGTACC